>NC_086317.1:371593645-374411145 GCF_036172605.1 Pelobates fuscus | reverse complement strand
CGAAGAAAAACTAGTAATGTTATGTAAAAAGAAGTACTATTATTAGTACAGATGTAGGCATCACTTGTGACAGTGTCTTTATACCTACAGCATTTTTTATATGTTTAATATAAAACATTCTATAGCTCACAAACAGGACAACATTAATATAAGAGATCAGGAGACACAAAATAAAATGGTAGCATCACTGATTAATTTATCCATTTCAGCTGCCAGTACAATAAAAGGAGTGGCATTGGTGCAAATATCGTGTCTCTGACTCTCTAAAACAGCGACATATCTAAGATACCCCACTGCTTTTTTTTTTGTTTTGTTTGTGAATAATCATTTTTATTTGATTTTGTATTCTTATTTTGGGAGGAATCAAGATACAACTTACAGGGACTAACAAGTCCAAACTAAACATATATAGAAACATATAGATGAAGGGAGAGGCGTAGGTCTCAAATTTTTTACAACGTGATTTTAGCAAGCACAGAAGACATCAGGCAAAGGAATATATTTACTCCACTGTTTATATGTTTACCAAACTAGAGTGGTTGCTGCGCATGCATTTTATTGGACAAAGATCATCATGCATGATAACATCAGAGTAGGGAGATCAGGCTGCTCTGAAGAATCTGCCTCAGCACCGCAATAATGTTAAGTAAAGTGTGAATTTAAGTGTTTGGGTTTTTTTGTTAATAGATTGTTCTTTAAAACTATGGATTAATTAAAAGAGAAATAATAGTCCCGTCCCCCCCTCCACCTTGGCCAGGAATCAATGAAGCACATAGAGAATGTCCTCTAAGTAGCATCCCTGGGTTGCCGCTCTATTGTGAAGGTGGAAGGTTATATTCTATTGGGATCTCCTCAGGTTCCTGCTTATGTCAGTTTTCTCAATGGGATCAGGGCCGTTTGAAGGAATTTGGGGGCCCCAAGCAAAACGGACATGGAGGCCCCCCAAACTCCAACCCCCCTCCCCCCCCCCCCAAACTCCGCCCACAGGGATGCAGTGTCTGCAGGGCCGGTGCAAGGATTTTTGCCACCCTAGGCAAAAGTAAAGTTTGCCGCCCCCCATGTGACATCACAGTGCCCCACCCATATGATCTGCCATGTTAACTAACACAGTGCTGCAGTGCCGCCGTGTTTACAATAAAAGGCCTGCAGGGACAGGCTATAGACACCAGAACCACTACATTAAGCTGCAGTGGTTCTGGGGAATATAGTGTCCCTTTAATGTGAGGTAAATTAGAGATTAGTGCCACGAATAATATAGTAGATTGCCTACTTACAACCAGATGAGGATGATGATGGGCTTCAGCTGCCGTCTGGCTCCACTGGTCTGGTGTAGAACAGGCTCTCTGGAGGCGGTTTGTAATTGTGGTCACAAAAAATCAATGTTCTGGGAGAATGGGAAGCAGCTCCATTTTTTGAGGGCCATTTACACAGCTCAAGGTCTGGGTCCCAGGGTCCACCTTCATGTTCCACCAATGAGTTTGTTCACAGGGGTGTGTGTGTGGGGGGGGGGGGGGGGAATGTCCTGATGTGTGTAAGGAATGCATTGTGTGAATCTGTGTTTGTATGTGTAAGGGCTGCAAGGTGAGTTTGTGTATGTATGGGATGCAGTGTGCGTGTCTGTAAGGCAGTGTTTCCCAACCCAGTCCTCAAGGCACACCTACCAGTCCAGGATTTAAGGATTACCCAGTTTTGTCTAAGGTGTTTTTAGAAAAAAAAAGAAAAAACACCTTAGACACAACTGGGTCACCCCTAAATCCTGGACTGGTAGGTGTGCCTTGAAGACTGGGTTGGGAAACACTGCTGTAAGGGGTGCATTGTGTGTTGCTGTGTGTAAGGGATGCATTGCTTGTGTATGTGTGTAATGCATTGTGTGTTTTTCTGTGTGCAAGGGGTGCATTGTGTGTGTGTGTGATGGATGTCAATCTCTCCCCCTACCCCCGTCAATTTCCTTCTTCTCCCCCTCCTTCTCATTGCCTTCTCCCCCCTCCAATTTCCTTCTTCTCCCCCTCCCTCTCATTTCCTTCCTTCTCCCCCCCCCTTCCAATTTCCTTCCTCCCCCCCTCCAATTTCCTTCCTCCCCCCTCCAATTTCCTTCCTCCCCCTCCAATTTCCTTCCTCCTCCCCCTCCCTCAAATTTCCTTCCTCCCTCCTCCCTCAAATTTCCTTCCTCTCCCCCCTCAAATTTCTCTTCCTCTTCCCCCTCCCTCAAATTTCCTCCCTTCCTCTCCCCCCTCCCTCAAATTTCCTCCCTTCCTCTCCCCCCTCAAATTCCTACCTCTCCCTCCCCTCCCTCAAATTTCCTCCCTTCCTCTCCCCCCTTCAAATTTCCTCCCTCTCCCCCCCAAATTCCCTCCCTTCCTCTCCCCCCCCAAATTTCCTCCCTCTCCCCCCCAAATTTCCTCCCTCTCCCTCCCCCACTCACTCAAATTTCTCCCTCCCTCTCCCCCACCCCACTCACTCAAATTTCTCCCTCCCTCTCCCCCACTCACTCAAATTTCTCCCCCCCACCCCACTCACTCAAATTTCTCCCTCCCTCCCCCCACCCCACTCACTCAAATTTCTCCCTCCCTCTCCCCCACTCACTCAAATTTCTCCCTCCTCCCCACCCCACTCACTCAAATTTCTCCCTCCCCCCCACCCCACTCACTCAAATTTCTCCCTCCCCCCCACCCCACTCACTCAAATTTCTCCCTCCCTCTCCCCCACCTACTCAAATTTCTACCTCCCTCTCCCCCACCCCCACTCACTCAAATTTCTCCCTCCCTCCCCCCCACCCCACTCAAATTTCTCCCTCCCTCCCCCCACCCCACTCACTCAAATGTCTCCCTCCCTCTCCCCCACCCCACTCACTCAAATTTCTCCCTCCCTCACCCCCACTCACATTTCTCCCTCCCCCCCACCCCACTCACTCACATTTCTCCCTCCCCCCCACCCCACTCACTCAAATTTCTCCCTCCCTCCCCCCCACCCACTCAAATTTCTCCCTCCCCCCACCCACCCCCCCCACTCACTCAAATGTCTCACCCACCCACCCCACTCACACAAATTTCTCCCTGACACGGACACCCGGCGCGCGCGCGAGGGAGCACTCTCCCTGGCTGAGTGCTTCCTCTTCAGCTCCCTCGCGCGCCGAATACTGATGCCGGAGCCGGAAGATGACGTCATCTTCCGGCTCCGGCATCAGTACGGTGCGCGAGGGAGCTGAAGAGGAAGCACTCAGAGGAGAGTGCTCCCTCGCGCGCCCGCCGGGTATCAGCAGGGCCAGCCTCTGGGGGGCCCTGAGGTGACCGGCTGCTGGGCCCCCCAGGAGAAGAGGCTGGCCCAGTGTGTACATACCGGGGTGCGACCCGGTATGTACCCACTAAATGTGGGGTCCAGACGACTTGCCGCCTCTGCTTGGGGCCCCGGGCCAGCTCGGAGCCCCAAGCAGTTGCTTGGTTTGCCTGTCGGTTAGCGACGGGCCTGAATGGGATTCAACCTGTCCAGTGGATCCCAACACAACACTATACCCAAGTGTCCTTATTGAGGAGAGGCAGTCCCTATTTTGGGTTCAAATCCCTCTGTCTCTGGCTTCTATCCTAATGTCCCTCTTTTCTATGAGCTCCATATTATTAGTGCGTCTGAGTATATAACAGAGCTTCACACTGCAATACGTGTTTGGAAATCAATCTGTGTAGAATTTAAGAGTCAGTATTTTGTGATGCTATGGAAAAAAGTTTTCATGCAAGTCAGACGTACATTGAAACTACATAGCAATTTCCCCCACGTATATGTGACGAATTAATCATTATTATTTCTTCCTGCAAGGGATATGAAGAGACATACTTATTGTAAATTTTGAGCATTTTACATAAAATGCTAGTTTAGATCTACATATAAATTGTAAGAAAAAGATGACAATCTCAATATCTACATAATTACTGGAGTGCTGCTAATAGTTTTTGTAACTGTAAATCGCATAATCATCCATAAAACATTTGAAATTTGCAAGCTCTCCTCCCAATATTCCTGTGTTAGATCTAAGCTGCCTTGCACATCAACTCAGTGCAGTTACATGAAATGTGAAAACCCACCAAAGATGTATTGCTCGTTTTAAATGTTATTTCAGAAGCATAAATTGTTGTTTGTAAAGTGTAAATCACCTAAAATTTCTCAGAACGGCACTAATGCTCACCACATCCCCACTCACATCACTAAAATGAAAGTGTCCCTATTATTCCATTTGAAATGTTGGATAGTATTAGTGGTGTATTTTGGATCTGTGCTGCTTTAGGCATGACAGAACTCGGACACTCCCTAATTTAAATCTTGCCCCACTCCTTCCTGTCAAGACCACACCTCTTCCTGTTAAAGACTAATACACACTTTGACTGACAGACACACACACACACACTGATTTGACACAATCCGACAGACCCGCACAATCACTGACTCACAGACAAACTGACAGACACGCACACGGTCATTCACAGACACACAATGATGCAGACACACACAATCACTCAGACACACATACACATTCACTGACAGACACACACTTGCTCACTCACAGACACACACTGACAGACACACACAATCAATCAATCAATCATACACGCAGGCTCCCTCACAGACAGACACACAGAATCACTCAGACACACACACACACACACACAATCGCTCAGACACACAGGCTCCCTCAAAGACACACATTCATTCACAGACACACACACACACACACACTCACTCACTTATACACTGATTGACATTCACTGAGAGACACACACACTGACAGATATACATACACAGACTCACTGACAGACATATACACTGACAGACATGCACACACGCTGACAGCCATACACTGACAGACATGCACACACACTGACAGCCACACACACACACATTTCCACCCAACGATCACAGATTGTTTTTTTTCTAATTTTTTATCCACCCCGCCTCCCTACCTTTGGAAAAGCTGGGTGGATATTTTACCTGGGGTCCAGTGGAGCTGCTGGCAGGTCTGTTTGGGCAGGAAGGTAGGCCGCAGAGGGTTGCCGGGAGCCACAGTAACGTCATATTACAGCTCCCGGCATCAATGCTGGACGAACGAGGGAGCTGAGTAGGGAGAGCTCATAAATCAGCGTTCCCTCGCCGCCCGCTTCGCTCAACCAGCTGGCTGCTCGGGGGAGCCCTGTGGGTGGGGCGAAATGCATTACGGACCCGGAACCAGGAAGTGATTTGGAGACAGTCGGCAACAGCAGCCGGAAGATTTTTTTACATTGCATGAGTATATGGAACTTTCTTTGCGGTTTCCTGAGGCTGGTGAGCGGACTAACTACCTCCACAACAAGTTTTGCTGATTTTAAATTGCTATTAATAAAGTATACTTACCTGAGATCCGGATTGCAAGCTTCTTTTCCACGGATCCCACGCACTCTAGGGGCTGATCCTGACTGAGTGCTATAGCAACGAGTGGTGCTTTTACCACTCCAATCTTGTGAGTGTAATACCTTTAGGGCAGCTCTGTTCGATTTATTTTATATATCTATAAGTGAATTACTATACTGCACTAGGAGCTCTCTTTCTGTTTGTGTCTCCTTAATAGGTGTCAGAGTGATTTCCATGTTTGCAAGTATACCTACAGATTGTGCTTTGTTTTACCACAACCACTGTTTGTGTTTCAATTACTTCTAATATTTCCACTCTGTATACACCTCATTTCATGTACACAGGTTTACTTTCACTCTCTATAAGAAGTTCATAGTGAATACGATTTCTGTTGTTGCGCACCATCACTACTGTAAGTTATATCAATTAAACTGTTAATGGCTCCAAAAAAAACACACTAAGTCTTCATTGAATAGTATTCTACCAATCTACTTCCCCAATACTTCCCTTACCTTTAAGCATTATTAAATGTATATAGCGCCAACAAATTCTGTAGCGCTGTACAATGGGTGGACTAACAAACATGTAATTGTAACCAGACAAGTTTGACGCACAGAAACAGAGGGGTTGAGGGCCCTGCTCAATGAGCTTACATGCTAGAGGGAGTGGGATAAAGTGACACAAAAGGTAAGGGTTGCCTATAATTTGGAAAAGCAATGGGCAATCCTTGTTCCAGGCGTGTTTTTTAAAAACATTAGTGTTACACTGGGGAATGTTTCTGTCACTGGAGGGAAAACCAAACCCGCATTGAATAACAACCATGATATTTAAGTGAAATGCTTACTATGCAAATTTCTGACAGTTTCCTTAAATGTTGATTCACTGTGAGCTTTTAATTTAATTATGAGAATAAAGGTAAAAAACATTTCTTGATTATCATTTACTGTGTGCGATATGTTTCACTTGATCAAGTTTCCGCTCATTGTTTAAGACAACTTTCACTCTTTTGATCATATCTATCATTTACATGGAGTCAGCATTTTGTGATGCTATGCAAAAAGGTTTTCATGCAAGTCCGACATACACTAAAACCACATAGCAATTCCCCCCCACATATATGTGACAAATGAATCATCATTATTTCTTCCTACAAGGGATGTGAAGAGACATACTTATTGTAAACATTGAGCATTTTATATAACGTGTTTGTTCAGATTTATATATAAATTATAAGGAAAAGATGACAATCTCAATATTGACACAATTACCGTAGCCCTGCTTCAGAAAACTTATATCGGACTGATTATTAACATTGCTAATAGTTCTTGTAAATCATATAATTAATCATAAAACATTTTGACATTTGCTGCCTCTCAGTCTCCTCCCAGTAATCCTGCATTAGATGTAAGGGCCCTTGCACATTTACACAGAACAGGTATATGAATTGTGAAATGCCAGCGGTAATGCTGTGTTTTATTGAAGTGTGCAGAGTGTCTGGTGGTGATATAGGTGGGTCAGCCTTTATTATTTAGATATCACAATCCTCCTATAGCTGTTTGTCAGGGTACCTGTTGTCTCTACCTCTGTGGAGGTGAGACACTTGGACGTTCTTCCTCGCAAAAGGGTTGAATCACTCGTTCCTCGCGGTTCCCTCGGTCGTTTACACGCCGGCCGCGAGGGATCCACTTCCTTTTATGACGCGGCGTTCAGTAGCCGAAGTCATGACGACAACCCAACCCGATCTGTCAATCAAGCCCCAAGCACGAATGAGGATTCGCCGGGGGCGTGATTACCTGTTTGGAACCAGGGTATAAAATAGGGCTTTCTACATTTGTTCATTGCCCTGTCGTGGTTCTAGCTTGTCTAGTCTCTCAGTGCTCTTGTATTCTGTTAGTTTCTTTGGTTTTGACCCGGCTTGTCTGTTCTACCTTGTTTACCTCTATTACCCTTTGACTCGGCTTGTCTCTCGCTTACCTGCTCTCTCGTTCCCTCGACCTCGGCTTGTCTCTAGACCATTCTTTACTTACTACTTACGTTAGTCCGGCCATTCTAAGGTCCGGTATACGTACCTTGTACCTGTTTGTACTCTGCGTGTTGGATCCCTGTCCCGATCCTGACATTACGACAGGGCCAATGGATCCTGCAGGTACAAACACTCAGGTTGGTCCTTCCGATTCTAGATTTGATGCCATGGATCACAGAATGGACCAGATGGCTCTAGCGCTGCAAGCTTTATTATCTCGATCTAGTAATCCACCGGAAGAGATGCGAGCCACGTCCATCTCCTCTGTAAGTTCAGGTCTAGAAGTAGCCACTGTAGGTGCTTCTTCCCGTATTACACCTCCTGTACATTATGGTGGTTCTCCGGAGAAGTGCCGTGGTTTCTTAAACCAAATTGGTATTCATTTTGAATTACAACCTCGCTCTTACCCTACAGATAGGGCAAAGGTTGGATTCATTATCACACTCCTCATTGATAAGGCTCTGAGATGGGCCAATCCTCTGTGGGAGAATGATAACCCGTTAGTCTATAATTATAATGCCTTTGTCGCTGCTTTTAGAAGAACTTTTGACCCTCCAGGTAGAAAGGTCAATGCAGCTAGATTACTATTGCGCCTTAGACAAGATAACCAAACCCTTGTGGATTATGCACTAGAGTTCAGGTCTTTGGCGGCAGAAGTTAAGTGGAATGAACAGGCCTATATAGACGTATTTGTAAACGGATTATCTGATGTAATTCTAGACGAGGTGGCTACTAGAGAGCTTCCTGAAAATTTGGAGGATTTAATTTCTTTTATTTCTCATATTGACGAACGTTTAAGAGAGAGACAGAACACTCGAGATAATATTCGTAGACCTACCTTTAAACTAGCTCCTTTATTTCAAAGTCCTCAAACCACTATCCCAGTTTTTTCTGAACCTATGCAGATAGGCAATACTCGCCTCTCAGAAGAAGAGAGACAGTACAGGAGAAAGGAGGGGTTGTGTATGTATTGTGGAGTAAGAGGGCACCTTCGCCTAAATTGTCCTAATCGTCCGGGAAACGCTCGCACCTAAGTTTCTCTAGAGGACAGGCCTTGGGTGTTTCTATTTTGTCCTCTATACACAATTATAAAGATCACAGGCTTCTGCTACCTGTTTCTTTAGCATGGGAGAAGGGAGTAATAAAGACTATGGCATTGATAGACTCCGGAGCTGCTGAGAGCTTTATTGACCAAGTTTTTGTTTCTAAACACACTATCCCATCTCAGCTAAGAGACACCCCCTTGGCCGTTGAGGCCATAGATGGTAGACCATTATCTGAACCTGTGATCTCTCATGAGACTATACCTGTTATTTTGACTGTTGGTATCTTACACGAGGAAGGTATATCCCTTATGCTTATCTCGTCCCCTTCTGTTCCTATAGTTCTGGGGTATCCATGGTTAAAGAAACATAACCCTATTATTGATTGGGAGCTAGGGGAGATAACTTCATGGGGTCAGGGTTGCCAGGACAGGTGTTTACAGAAAGTCTCACCACTTTGCGTAGGTAATACACCGGTTAACCCCACCCAGTCTACAGACTTACAAATACCGTCTCGGTATATAGATTTAAAGGCAGTCTTTGACAAGAAGAATGCTGATACTTTACCTCCACACAGGTCCTTTGATTGCAAGATTAATCTCCTACCTGGTACTATGCCTCCGAGGGGCAATGTATATCCTTTATCCACTAAGGAGAACTTAGTCTTAGAGGAGTATATCCGTGAGAATCTAGACAAGGGATTCATTAGGAGATCATCCTCGCCTGCCGGGGCCGTTTTTTTTTTTTGTGAATAAGAAGGATGGCACGTTAAGGCCTTGCATTGATTACCGAGGTTTGAATAAAATAACTATCAGAAATGCATACCCAATCCCTTTGATTACTGAGCTCTTTGATCGTTTAAAGGGTTCCAAGATTTTCACCAAGTTAGATCTCAGAGGGGCGTATAACTTGGTGAGAATTCAGCAGGGAGACGAGTGGAAAACAGCGTTCAATACTCGATATGGGCACTATGAGTACACGGTAATGCCTTTTGGGCTCTGTAATGCACCGGCAGTATTTCAGGATCTGATCAATGAAGTTCTTAGGGAATTTCAACAGGATTGTGTTATTGTATATTTGGATGATATACTAATACACTCTAGAGAAATTGAGACCCACCACAGACAAGTCAGAAGGGTATTGCGCAAACTCCTACAACATGGGTTGTACTGCAAATTGGAGAAATGTAGTTTTGACCAATCTCAGATAAACTTTCTTGGTTACGTGATTTCTGGGGAAGGCTTTAAAATGGATCCGGATAAACTCCAGTCTATTTTAGATTGGCCATTACCCAGGGGTCTCAAGGCCATTCAGAGGTTTATTGGATTCTCCAATTATTATAGGCGCTTCATTAAAGGATACTCTTCCATTATTGCTCCTATTACCAATATGACCAGACAGGGGGCTGACACTAAGACTTGGTCTACTGAAGCTCTCGTTGCCTTCAAGACACTTAAGGAACTTTTTGCTTCTGCACCAATTTTAGTTCACCCCGATACAACTTTACCTTTCCTACTCGAGGTAGACGCCTCAGAGACAGGTATAGGTGCCATCTTGTCTCAAAGGTTAGGCGTAGATAAACCATTACATCCATTTGGTTTTTTTTCCAAGAAACTATCTGGGACTGAAAGCAGATATGATATTGGTGACAGGGAACTACTAGCTGTTATCATGGCTTTAAAGGAGTGGAGACATTTATTAGAGGGGACCTTGCATCCGGTTACTATTCTGACGGATCACAAGAACTTGTCTTATATTGGGGAGGCCAAGCGCTTATCCGCCAGACAAGCTCGTTGGTCCTTGTTCCTCACCCATTTCAATTACGTGCTCACTTATAGACCTGGTTCTAAGAACTCTAAGGCCGAAGCTTTGTCTCGCCAACATGAACCTTCTACTATATCTGAGACGGTTTTGTCTTCTATAGTTCCCAAGTGCAATATTATCGCCAACACTAGCCTCAGGATTCATTCTCCGTTGCTTGCCGAGATTATGAAGCTACAACATCTGGCTCCTAGACAGAGTCCTGAGTCACGGTATTTTGTTCCTGCTGAACTCCAACTAGAACTGCTACAATGCTTTCACAATAGTAAGGTGGCTGGGCATCCTGGCATTCGTAAGACATGCTCCTTAATAGCCAAAGATTTCTGGTGGCCCTCCTTACGTAAAGATATTAGGGATTTCGTCGAAGCATGTGAGGTCTGTATGAAGACTAAACGACCTCAGACGCTTCCATGTGGGCTTTTGCATCCCTTGGAAATTCCCGAGAAACCATGGACCTGTTTAGCTATGGACTTCATTGTCGATTTACCTGTTTCTAAAAAACAGACTGTGATTCTCACGGTGGTTGACAGGTTTACTAAGATGGCTCATTTCGTGCCCTTACCTAAACTTCCATCTTCTCCTGAATTGGCTGAGATATTCGCTAAAGAGATATTTCGTTTACATGGGATACCTTCCGAAATTGTTTCTGATAGAGGTTCCCAATTTGTTTCCCGTTTTTGGAAGTCGTTCTGCTCTCAAATGGGTATCAAATTGAATTTCTCTTCTGCCTATCATCCCCAGTCTAACGGAGCTGCTGAACGCACTAATCAAAAGATCGAACAATATTTGCGTTGTTTCGTTTCCGAACACCAGGACGATTGGGTTGGTCTGATTCCTTGGGCAGAGTTCGCACACAACAATCTCGTTTGTGATTCTACTCGTTCTAGCCCCTTTTTCATGAATTATGGCTTTCATCCCTCCATTCTTCCCTCGGTTTCTCCTTCCCAAGGAGTACCGTCGGTTGATGTTCATGTTGCCAATTTGAGGAAGTTGTGGGATCAGACTCGACAAATTCTTCTGCATAATTCCATGTTGTTCAAGAAACACGCTGATAAACATAGAAGGGCGGCTCCAGTCTTTGTTCCAGGGGACAGGGTATGGTTGAGTACCAAAAACATTCGCTTGAAGGTTCCTTCTATGAAATTCGCTCCTCGTTACATTGGACCTTACAAGGTCCTGACTCGAATTAACCCAGTTGCGTATCGTCTGGCTCTTCCATCTGCCTTACGCATTCCTAACTCCTTTCATGTTTCCTTGTTAAAACCCCTAATATGTAACAAGTTTTCCTCCACTGCATCCTCTCCTCGCTCTGTTCAGGTTGAGGGACAAGAGGAGTATGAAATCAATTCCATCATCGATTCTCGTATCTCCCAGGGGAAGTTACAATATCTGGTTGATTGGAAGGGATATGGTCCTGAGGAGAGGTCTTGGATACCTCAGGAGGATGTGCATGCGCCTCGCCTCCGCAGGGCTTTTCACTCCCGTTTTCCATCTCGTCCCGGTTCCTTCCGCCCGGTGGGCATTTCTGAGGGGGGGGGGGGTACTGTCAGGGTACCTGTTGTCTCTACCTCTGTGGAGGTGAGACACTTGGACGTTCTTTCTCGCAAAAGGGTTGAATCACTCGTTCCTCGCGGTTCCCTCGGTCGTTTACACGCCGGCCGCGAGGGATCCACTTCCTTTTATGATGCGGCGTTCAGTAGCCGAAGTCATGACGACAACCCAACCCGATCTGTCAATCAAGCCCCAAGTACGAATGAGGATTCGCCGGGGGCGTGATTACCTGTTTGGAACCAGGGTATAAAATAGGGCTTTCTACATTTGTTCATTGCCCTGTCGTGGTTCTAGCTTGTCTAGTCTCTCAGTGCTCTTGTATTCTGTTAGTTTCTTTGGTTTTGACCCGGCTTGTCTGTTCTACCTTGTTTACCTCTATTACCCTTTGACTCGGCTTGTCTCTCGCTTACCTGCTCTCTCGTTCCCTCGACCTCGGCTTGTCTCTAGACCATTCTTTACTTACTACTTACGTTAGTCCGGCCATTCTAAGGTCCGGTATACGTACCTTGTACCTGTTTGTACTCTGCGTGTTGGATCCCTGTCCCGATCCTGACACTGTTACAGGAACTCTGAAAAAAATTGTCTCAATTTTGGCTTTATGTTTGTTAAATAAATGATGACATGGTGAAATATGTCCTCTGTGGTTGTATTTACCTTATTTTAAGACCCGCTAAAGAACAGATAGATGATTATTATTATGGCCTGCTTTGTAAAAGCATAGAATACAAAGAGGGTGTACCTTCTTTTTCCCATGTCTGTAGATTACGACTAAAAAGACACTGATTTCCAGGCAAATTTGCCTGTTTTAGGTCAAATATTTGATATAATTTCCTATAATTTGATATAATTTCCTGTTTTTTGGGGGGGAAATATGTGTGCAATATAAACTTAAAAGGTTACTGCAAGAATCATAAACATTACAGTACCCTGGCGATGATACCTGGTAATAGGCCAACAATTTTGCAATGCTATACCCTCATACCTGAATGCCCACCCAGCGTTGGGTCTTCTCTGAAGCTGGTGACACACATTGCATTACACACAGTTACAGAAGCCAGATGCCAATCCTGTTGGTAATTAATTGGCAGAGAACATTAGCTGATCTCTCTCAGCCAATGAATGACAAGCTATGCATAGAATATGCACAGAATTAACATTAGCCAGCTGGCAACTCTTGTTCCACTAGTACTCACCGAAGTGGTCATGTTAACAGAGTAAACTTTTTATGTGTAAAAGGTCAAAATATATACAGTATTGTGCCACCATTTTTTCCCCAATAATTATTTTATAAAACACCCAGACTTTCAAACATTTCCAAAATAGAAAATCTTTAAATGAGGCACGTATACTCTGAATTATAAAGTCTGCATAACTTTTTGTAAGCTAAATACTCTATTTAAAACAGACGTTTGGCATGAGGTTCAGATTGTGTGAAGTTGTGTAACATTTTATATTTGTTCTGGTAATTAAATTCATTACTGTGGTATAGACAACTCCATATAAATCTGCATTTCTCAACACCACTTAATGAATGGTTTTGAAATCTATTCAAAATATAAGTATTGTTTTTTTAAAAGTGAATCATTAACTTCTTAAAGAGGCCTTGTTACTTTGCAGGTTAGGCTTTTGAATTAATCATTGTTTGTCACTCTAATTCTCCTTGAATTATTTTTTGAAATAAAGTGTTTTAGTTTGTTTTTTTTTAGTTATGAATAAGATAAAACAGGGACTACTTTTCCTCATGGTAAGAGTGATCTTTTGCAATTTTTGGCATAGTTCCATTTTCCAGTTCCAAATTCTAGTTTCTAAAATCTACCCGAAGTCCACCAGTCAAAAGAAGGGTGCACTGGAGACATCATGGACAGAGGGGATCAAAATGGAATGGCCAGGTATTAAGATCCAACGCAAGAAGAGAATAGATAATAAATATAAATAAAGTGGAAAAGAAGAGAGTATATTTATTAAGATATAAAGAGGAGAAGGAAAGGAAAACTGAAAACACAACAGAGCTGCTTTAAGAACTAAGGCAATTACCTAACTTCTGATATGTTCTTGCTCAACTGTAATTTTCCTGCTTTATATATTAAGCTCCTCCACATGCATTATCATTAGACAGGTAATGCTTTCTTTTCACATCCAATACACATATACAGAAGAACTAATCCTTTAGCATATATATATATATATATATATGGGGGAATTTAAAAAGTTAAGATTTTCATTGTTTGAGTGTAAGACTTTTTCACAACTACTCTAAGAAAATATCCATGGTTCCATTAGTAATGACGTTGTGAGTGTATAGCCAAATGTGTTAGTTTGGCCAAAAGTGTCCCTTTAAGCACTGGTCACATCTAATAAGTCAGCTTGATGCCACTAAAACTGGTCCTGTTGACCCCAACTCCCGCCCTATCTCGCTACTGCCATTTGCCTCCAAGATCCTCGAGAGAGTTGTGTACACCAGACTGACTGACTTTTTCGAAACCAACTCTCTGCTTGACCCCCTTCAATCTGGATTCCACGCTGGTCATTCTGTTGAAACGGCTGTGACCAAAGTATCCAACGATTTAATTGCTGCTAAATCTCGCGGCCATTACTCTATCCTAATTCTCCTTGATCTTCCTGCTGCCTTTGACCGGAAACCGGACGTCACTTCCTCCCAGCAGCACTTGTGGTGCAACTGCAATTATTTTTTAAAAGGGGCCCGGTAGCGCTATTACAGCGCTGACTGGCCCCCTGAAGATATAGGGCTCATTGGGTGGCCCTAAATGTTTGGCCCACCTGATGGGCCCTGGTGCAGATGCACTTGCGGCAGTTCCGCCGTTCCACGTGGGCACCGGGCCCCCAGTCATGGTTGTCACCCCCTGATGGCGGCCCTGCTCGCACCTACACATGCCAAAACATGATTAACCCCCAAATTTTTGCTCCACACACGATGATAAGACTTACTCATGGACATGGTGTATAGATACACTAAATAATTGGGGCTGAGCGGCACTGTGGGCCTCCCCGCGTGGACTCAATGGGAAACAGGTTGCGTGGACCTTAAGGGCCCCCAAACCACCTGAATGTAATGGGCTAGGCCCGATTGCAATATTGGCTCACCGGCGCACCTCAGCGAGCAACAGATAGCAATATTTCCCAATACACACTAAAACCAACCGAAGAATGCAGCGGGGGGCTCATAGGGGCTGTATTGTATTGTATAGTATAGTATTGTATAGTTTTTGTTTTATATATAGCTCTTCATGTTCATACTTTTTATGTGGATCCCACCAGAGTCACTGTACTGTGGGGGCCGCCAAGACACTCGAGAGGGAATCACATTGCGAGGATGCCCTGACCCTGTCAGGAAAGAAGTGGGAGCAGGAAGGGAGAGTATACCATGTAAATGCGCCCGAAACGGCAGGGTGGGCCCTATATTCAGTAGAAGGGGACGCAATACAGCACGTAATTGACTAAACAGGGGACCCCCTATTGCAACCTGGGAGAGACCAGAAGCCTAGACGTTTCTAATTAATAAAAAAAAAAAAAAAAAAAAACCCTTGATGTAACTTAAGGGCAACCACAGGGCTAATGATGACTTATAGACCTAACTACGAGGGCCGAACCCGCGGTAGTTCACACAGGACAGGAGCTTACCGCTTTACCCCCTAGGCACACCACGTGTTAATATTAATGTTCTGTTTTCTGTACTGTTCTCCCTTTCCCCTTTGAATCAGACTTGTGCACTCTTAATGTTACACCACTCGAACCAGATAGTTTGTGGGAGGGCCCACGAGGCCCCGAGAGGGGCGATGGGGAGGCGGATGGAGGGACAAGGGGTAGTGACGCCGGGCTTGACTAGGCTGGGAAAGGTGCCACACCCACAGAATACTATATACCGGTTACAGATAAGCAAGCCCCTGCCTTTCAAACCCCCATGAGAATCTACAGTCATAATGTCAGGGGCCTGAACATACCAGTGCAGAGACAGCACCTCAGCAGAGACCTTAAAGCCCAAAGAGCGGATGTGATCTGCTTACAGGAGACCCACTTTACAGAGGGGAAGCACCCCACACCCCTCGCCAACACCTACCCACACCAATTCCACGCCACCTTCCCTACTAAATCCAGGGGAGTATCAATACTAATTAGCAAACAGATAGCGTTTGAACTAATGACGCAGGAACTAGACAAAGAGGGCAGATACATCATTATCGTTGGCAAACTCAACAATATTACATACACAGTAGCAGACATATATGCACCCGACACAGAGCAACGCAATTTCATACACAAAATTCTTCTAAGGCCACCCACACCAAACGACCAACGGGTTAAGGAACCACGACAAGTGGAACCGTAACGAAAAGGAAAGCACAAAACTGACATAGTGGAGGGCATACATAGGCCGCAACGACCAAACTGATGAACAAGACAGAGAATACTTGTAGCCACCCTAAACCTCCAAGACAAGGAACCATGTACACCAGGCAAACCAAATGATTGTTATTGCTGATGAATGTTGCATGAATATATTGCCAGCTGCTACCCATTAACCCTTTCCTCCCTTTTTTTCTTCTGTACCCCACAACCACTTGATAAACAATAAAAAATTGTCAAATTGGAAAATAACTACTTCTAGAGTGCCCGATTTGTGGCAATTCTTCCAATAAATATCCGGGTTTAATTTCCACTCTTCTCAATCTATATTATATATGCAACTCAGAAATTCTGCGACCTCATTGTCTTTGTCTGGAAGGTAAATAGCTGATAGATCTTCTAGATTCAACTTAGTCCTGAAAATAATTGGTTTTGTTTCCTGCATTAACCTTTTACGGCTCATCCCATCTTGATGGTTGATGTATGCCATAGCTGTCACATTGTCCACCCAGACTTTGACCCATTATGTTTCTCAATAGATTCTTGAAGTCAAGGCTTTGTACACTGCCTGAAGTTCCAATATGTTTGATTAAAGGTTCCAATTGCAGATATCTCAACATGCAAAAATGGGAGGTGGCTTCACAAGATACTGCCCCCCCCCCCCCCCCACACACACACACATACACATACTTGCACAAACGCTGACAAACAGATACACACATTGTCACATAGATACAGACTGACACACGCTAACAAATGCACTCAGATACACACACACTGATACACTCAGATATACACTGACACTTCACACTTTATAGACACAGACAAACACATTGGCATACTCAGATATACACACTTATACGCAAGCTGGCACATACTCAGATATACACATTGGCAGTCAGATATACACACACACACATATACTCAGGCACACACACATCACACTTTATAGATTTGCAGCCATCCTCCTGTTAGCTTACCTTTGTGTCCAGGAGGGCGGCTTGAAGGTATGGTGCTGGCTAAGGCTGATGGGAGTGAGCATGCAGGAGCATCTCACTCCAGCCTCTCCATGTTGCTGCCTCCTCTGTCCATTCCTCCTGGGCGGTTCTCTGTAAAGCAAGGAAGGAAGTGGCTGTCACTTCCTCCCTGCCAGCTGAAATCACAGGGGCTCAGTCGGCATTAAAGGGCTGGCACCCAACCAGGCCCCGGTTTAATGAGTACTATTAGTACTAACCTCTTTGGACAGTGTTGGCTTCGGTTGGAACCTCCATTTTTGTGAATGCCCTTAACTTATTGTTCTAGTTCAGGTCACCAGAGATCCCTGGTTGGCAAATTATCACTCCATAACCATATTTGGACATCCTGTTTTGGAATCCTTTCAGGTGAATGTAACTATGGGGCTATAGGTCACTTATCCATATTTAGCTATATTGATTATTTTCCCTAACTTTTTACTAAATTCTTTTCTTGTTTCTTTCTCATGGATTAACTTTTTATTGTATTAGGAATTTAATAATTATGCACTGAAATATGTATATTTATGAATTTTGTGTTTAATTGACTGACTGCTTTTATTTAATTGAAAATTTTGCACATAATTTGTTAATTGTGGTAACGGTTGACACCCGTTAAATATGGTACTGTGACACTGAGATGATGGCTTGATTAAGGCCTCTGTGTAGGCCAAAACGTTGCACTATTTGTTCCAATAAAACTGCCTTCCTGCAGCAATCCTGAGAGCATGGACCTCATTTTATTTTATGGTCCTATTCTTCGACATGTTGCCCAGCTTTTATTTTTTTTATTTTTTTTTTTATTTTTTTATTAAGAGGTTTTTTTTTACATCCAGCGTGGTGTCACCTTTAATAATTGTATGCACATATTGCAATATGTTCTTATCGTGGACGATCAGCTTGATCATGTTTGGTACTGTTGACATTATGCTCCTAAGGGTTTTCAATCTATGCCTCAATAAAAAAAAATTAAAAAAAAGATTGACAGAAAACAAAAAATTTTACTTACCGTAAATTTATTTTTCCGGAAGATTAGAGGCAGTGCTTTACATCTGTGATTTCTGATCTGGAGGGAAAAAACAGGTTTAAGAACCTCCCCCAATTAACCTTTGGTCCTATAGATTGCCTCTTACCTAGGACAGCCCCAGGAAATACAAAAGCACAACTTAGTCTATCAGCAAATCGGGGGTGGGGGGGGGGGGGGGGGGAGCACTGCCTCTAATCTTCTGGAAAAAGACATTTACGGTAAGTAAAAATTTTAGTTTTTCCCTTCAGATTAGAGGCAGTGCTTTACATCTGGGATAAATCAAAGCAATCCCCTAAGGGCGGGACTCATTTCACAACTGCATGCAACAACCTGCGCCCCAAGTTGCGTCTTCCGAGGTCAAAGGGCCTAATTGTAAAGTTTAGCAAATGTGTGAAGAAATCCTTATGAGGCTGAAGAAAATTATGAGAAGGTATAGCAGAAGCCCTCTGGGCACAAGATGTGAACATCGCTCAACAAAACCAAACGAATGCAGACCTTTAACCCTCTGGTCGGATCCTGTAGAAAAGGCTGGTCGACTTATGCCTTTAAGGTACCGCAGCAGAGAACTAAACGTCCAGGCAGTGGAATTTGAATTCTAAGGCCCTAGAAAGCTGTTGTGAAAAGTTGGCAAAATAATGACAAAAATAATGACGGAAGATCAGGAAATTTTAAAGGATCCAACTTAAACATCACTTTGTCTTGCCGAAAATTGGAAAAAACTGAAGAGCTAGAAGTTTGACAATCCAAAAGATTCATCCGGTTAAATTCGGATGAACGGTGAAACCACTCCTAGGCCACCAAGGGAGGAATACGATCATTCTTACCTTTTCCATCCTGTCGAATCCTTGGGATTAGGGAACAAGGCAGAAACTATAGGTTAGGCTGGAATTCCACAGAAAGAAAAAAAGGAAACAACGACCTCTGGCCTGTCCAAGCTTGTCCAAAAGAAGAAACACTTCTAGTTTTCTGGTCTGATCTAGAAACCCAAGGTCTATATCTGGATAACCAAATTCTTCCTGTAATTTAACTGAAGATCTGGGAGAAAGGACCAATCTGCTTCGTATTAAATGTTGATGACTCAAGGAGACTGCTAAAATGAGGAATACCAGTTTCATGCATATAATTGCATAGACAGAAGGAAAACTGACCACAGCATATACTGGAACAAAGATTTTACAAACGAGTTGACCTTGTTTGTACATAAATGCTACAGTTGTAGAACTATCTGACCAGATAGGGACATGATAATACCTGGTCTATATCTGAAAGGCAACAAGAGCTAGCCAGACAGCCTTCAGATCTATGTAGCTGGCTAAGCTTCTCAAATGTTCTCAGCCAAATTCCCTGTTTCTTCATATCACCCATATGAGAACCCCAGCTGAGACCTGAAGCAACAGTCAAAAAATTTCTGAACGACCTCATCTGGAAAGAAAAAACACCAGACTGCCGGAAACGGGACGAGGTGTACCAGAAAACAAAAAACTCTGCAGAGCATGCATGACGAGATACATAGGTATGTCCAAGTTGTACGTTTGCTATTACCAGAAGCTGAAAGTGCTTCTTTGAAGAGGTCTCCTCTGGCCTTTGCCCAATTTACCGATGGGATAGAGGCTGCTGCAATAACAACCAAAAAATCACCTGAGGTTCCTAGTAGGTCCCCATACAGGTCCAAACCAGGCCCGTGTCTGGATGGCTTCTGAGATGTGACGAGATCAGACACTTTCAGACTGGTATGGCCGTAGGTTGTAAGTCAAAGCTTAGGAAGCTTTGCTGGATTCTGATTTAAACCTAATTCCATCAATGGTAAGATACGGCTGGTCTCCCATGCAGCAACAAACCAGGAACAAGTCTGCTCAGCTTTAGAAACTAGCCATTAGTAAGTCAACTCAGACTATAGCCGCCCGTGATACAGACTTTGATACCCATAGAAAACATGTTGATCGTCTTGAGAACTAGAACGGAAAAGTAAGAACCGTCTGGCAGCATTCATTTCTGCCTGGTTCAAAAAGGAATGACAGAAGTATTGGAATTTTCTGCAAAATCTTTAATTCTACCAGCAAATGTTTCTGTGCCTCTGCTACTGAAGAACCTGTAAACAGTGAGTGTAGATAAGCTGAAGAGAAACAGTTTCATTAAAGACAGGGAGAGAAAAAAAAATGAATTTCCCTAGCATCTCGTCTATAGAAGTAGAAGAGAGATTTCAGGTGATAAGAAATGAGAGAAAAAAAAAATATTCCTGGGAACATTCCCTGAGAATTAAAACCTTCAATGAGAATGCAAACGGAAAAAACCTAGTAACAAAAAATAAATAAATAAATAAAAATATGTTTACACCCGAACTGTTCCTTGTCAGGCAACAGAAACTGCACACCTCAGGTAAAGGGAATTCTTATCAGAAGATTCATTAGCATCCTTGTTTAGGCAGTAGAAAAAAAGCACCTTAACCTTTAGGGGCCGGTGTTCAAAAAACAATTAGGTGCCCATTAGCCAGCAGTATTGTAGAAAATCAACAAATTCAAGGATGAGAACATTCTGCATAGTGAGAGAATCACAAGCAGCAATTGCCATATAAGCTCTTTCTTAAATGGAAAACGGCAAACAAACCTAGGTAGTAACACAAACCCGGTCATACCATACCTATGGCAGTGCAGGGTACAAAATGAATATGGTGGAAATGTCCCATGATCAATAGGCATGCAGATGTACTAGAACTTGAAGTTAAGCCCAGAAACAAATATTCCATGGAGGCTAGGTCATACAGGTTACCCTCTCTAGTGGCCGAAGAGAGACTAGATAGAGAGCCTGCGTAAGACAATATCCACGATATAGGCTTTCCTTAGCCGTATTTGGGAAGCAGAGGCTTGAGCAGACAGAATGCAAACTCTGCAGGAACCGATTTAGGAAGAATTTCTTTACAGTTAGCAATTCCAAACAACAGTTTAGCACAATCCAGTATTTTTAACTCACAATATAGGACTTGGAAAAAAAAAAAGGACAAAACATAAAATGTGCAAACATGGAGTGAAGCACAGGAAAAGTTCTGCCCCAGCGGAAAACAGACTGCACCTGTAAGAAACTGCAATCAGGTGAAACAAGTTCAAGTGGTGATAATGCTAATTTCCACAGAGTTATAGGGTGTTTTTCTACAGCGTTAGCTAAAATCCTACTGCAAGCTCTAAGAAACATTCACTGCAGCTGGGATCCAGGCATTTAACGAATCCATAGGCTGCCTACAACAGCAATTTAACTGAAAAAAAAAAAAACAGATTTTAAATATCAGCATCCTTAAGGATATCAAACAGCAGATAATCCTCCAATTGTCATCCGGGACTTGCTGCCTGTGAAGGATTGGTAACATATTCCACAGGAACACTCTACTTTTAAACTACCGAATCTGTTGCAGCAATTAGTTATTATTGGAAACCCTCATCACTTATTACTGTGTAGCAGCTTGATTTTCTAAACATAAAGTAATTAGAATTTATACAACTTCTATCTAATACCTTCTTATCTATCCTGCACCCTACTGTGGGAGCACAGACACAGACTCTAAACCAATATAGCCTATATATATATATATATATATATATATATATATATATATATATATATATATATATATATATATATATATATATATATCAGTAGAAGAAACCACTGGGACCGATCTACTAAGAGCTTACACTTTCACTGCACTATATATGTGATAAGCAGCTAATAACTAATAGTTTGTACCATAAAACTTAGTATCATATGTGCTTATTGCTTAACCATCTTAACTGGTTGGAACATGATGCATCGATTAACAAAAATTAACAATTCAGGCTAGACTCCTTTAAGATAAAAGCAAAAAAGACTTACCTTAAATGGTCTCAAAGTGTGTTGAAGGAAAGGTGAGAACACACTTGCAACAGATTCTGAGTGCACTTGGCAAACAGTTAGTTGCTGCTGGGAAAACAGCCTAAGTCCTGGAAACCAACATCTTGAAACACGGAGAGAGAGAGAAAAAATATATAATAAAGATATTGGCGCCTGATTTTGAAATCGCATTGCGCATGTCATGCGTGCCGCGATTCCACGGTGGAAAGCATCGCAACCTGTACATGTGTTCCACCTCCAGGACTTCCCAGCTAGCGCACCATTGTCTGTCCTGCACCTGGCACGGTATAGACGGAAGAAATACAAACAGGGAATATGCAGACATCCGGTGTGCTTATCCCTGGGAGATCTCTGAAAATTTTAAAAGAAGCAGAGCCTCCTGAGCCTCAGCCCTCTCACCATACTCTTGGGGAGCAAACCTGACACCCTCCTCTGCCAAAGGCAGGCAAAGAACTGGGGCGGTCCAAGGTAAGAGGCAATTTATAGGACCAACGGTTAATTGGGGGAGGTTCTTAAAAAGTTTGGGAGTTTGCCTGCCTGTTTTTTCCCTCCAGATCAGAAATCCCAGATGTAAAGCACTGCCTCTAATCTGAAGGGAAAAAAATGCAAATATCCTCTGGTTCTTTTTGTGGTTCAAATAAGAAAGAAAAGCCCTGGAATTGTACACACAAACAAATCAACCCAAACATCTTCTGGACAGAGACTTGAGTCATTATGAGCATTACAATAATTGCTTTATTAATATGTACATTTGTGCAAAAAGTAGACACAAAAAGTGTGGAAACAAACCACGGGCTGCACCTTCCATAATGTACGGACTGTATTGTTTGTAAGGCTTTTCAGTAAGCGGGGCAAATACCAAATGGTCCTTTATATTTCTCAAAATAAACTTTCTATAATAATCGTTCTATGTTAATCTTTTTCCTCTGCAATGATAAAACAACACTGCACAATAGATGAGATCAGATTTCCATTTAAATACCCAGAATTTTCAGTTACTGAATAAATGTATTCACTATCAAAAGTAAGCAAATTAAATTCAGAATGGCAGGATCTGATATATGTACCTTACAAGACAGCAACATTTTTGCGGACTGAAGCAAACAAATATTATGTGACATTTTGTGATCTAAAAAGTGTAAAATAATAATTAATAAAATCAAAACCATCAATTTTATATACTGATAAGTGTCATCAAAAACAGTCACCAGGCTAACACAACAAGTGCTAATAGATCTTTTCACCGATTACCAATGACACAAAGTTACTCACAATGCCTTGGTGCTTACCACAAAGATATGCATTCATGTGAATATGTATATTTGCACACACAAATATTTCACAATGCAAAGCTACAGTATATGAATTGTTCACTTTAAAAACATTGCCAGTTAAAAGAACCATTAGCATAGATAAATTTAACTTCACAGCTGCGCCCTTTTTTTTTTTTTTCCAGAAATCTATACCTATAAAGTGCCTTTTTATTATAAATATTCTAACAGCCATCCAAAGAAAGGTTTTTGAAGATTTGAGGGATTCTCCGTGAATTCACAGTACTGAAGGACAGCTTGTAAGAGATCACCAACCTTCCACCCCTTTTCTCTAAGTCTTCTGGACAGCTGGAAGGAAACAGATAAAAAGCAATTACAAAACACGACCACAAAGATGGCTTACAAAATTAAAGGGACGCCGACAGCAGAAAATATCTATGCACCTTTATATATCACTTAATATGCTGCATATATTTTCTGCTAAACCTTTTAAAATAAACAATTTCATGCATTACTCTAAACACTTTAAAGAACAGTCTAACTTAAAAAGCAAAAAATACACACACACACACACACAGTTTTTTGTTTAATTTGAGTGTTCGTTTAAATAAACTTGTAAGACAGTATTCATCGGACCAAAACCCAATTCATTAAGTGGTTATGAATCTGACAACATTCCTTTAAAGCTTACTATAGCTAATTCAGGTGAAATGAATATTAATCTGCTGAAATACTGGTTTTCACAGATTTTTTTCGGTAAAACATTTTAGTGACAGGGCCACTTTAAAGGTTGGACTCCGGTCTTGTTGTTGAAATGTTGAGTCTAGGTGTGTTTTCCAATATTTTTTTCTGCTTGACAAAATAAATATTTTGAGACAGGATTCCTTACAAATTAGTGGTTTGTGGGTTTTTTAAACAGCAATGGAAACAGGAAATTTATATAAATAGGATAATAATTTTACCACTCCACCTTAACACTAGATATAGAAGCAGATGCCTAGCTTCATTAATGACAACTCTTTTTCCTATTGTTGAATACAAGTTGGTTTTCTGGTCTACGTTACACTTCAACCAAACAAAATAGGCTGTCTCGTATTCAGGAATTTTGTATTTATAATATATTTAATTTTCCATAATGAAAAAAAAAATAAAAAAAAGTGGTTTGTTAAAAATCACATAATCCTGCCATAACCCTGTGGCTGCCTTCGTGGTCTAGAAGAGAAATAAATTAACTTGTGATCCAAAGTTAACAAAGTTAAGGGGTACACAGTTCAACACATGCTGCAATAGTCTTTGTCACACTTACAGACAATAGCTCTTTTTTTGAGGTCTCAGGAAAGTACACCTCTGAAATGTCAAACTCCGAAGCAACGATCCACTGTAACACTGTTCTTAGCTGTGACTCCACTGTGCACAGTCCAACATCTATATTCCTGATCAGTAAGAGCTTGCAATGCTGTCCACTGACTGGAAAGAAAAAAATATATATATATATAAATGTAGGATCAACAACATGGTGAATAAAAAAAAAAAACTCATTATACCAAATTAAAATCCTTCTTTTAATTTATTTGGATTTAGACTTTATTGTGTTATTTTGTACAGGTTAAACGTAAAAGGATATCTTGGGATTTCATTTTTGCCATTCTTAAACTTCAAGTGCTTTGCTCCTCGGCATTGCATCTCAGTAAAGTAAAAAAAAAGGCACACATTGATGAATTACACAATTGTAAGTCCTAAAAGTGATGCCACTTTTTGTTATATTTATACAAGGGTAAGCACCAAGGCTCATTCTGTTTCTATATGTTTGTTCACAGAGAGTGCTGGACATTGATGCAGATTGTGTGTGTGTATGTGTGTGTGTATGTATGTATGATATATATATATATATATATATATTATAATCGCCATTTATATAGCGCCAACAGATTCAGTAGCGCTTTACATTATTATGAGAGGGGGGAATTTAACTATAAATAAATTTACAAGAACAATGGGTTTAAGAAGACCCTGCTCAAACGCGCTTACAGTCTATAGGAGGTGGGGTATAAAACACAATAGGACTATATATATATATATGGCAGTGACAATTCAGTTGAGGTGTGCCTGAACAGATGTACGGGTAGACCTGTAAATAAAAGAAGGCCCACCAAGGTGATGAGTGAATAAATATATAATTTTATAGTTAAATAAATTAAATAAGTGGCAAAGTGGGTGGGATGACCTGAGACGGAACAGCCCAGGTAAGAAGGGGGGGGAGGGGGGAGGGGGGAAAAAGGGTTTATATAGGTCAAACTACTCCCACAAGTACAGGCCTTAAAACTTGTGGTCGGAAACATAATAGCCGTATGTATAAACTGGTGGTGACAATTCGGTTGTGGTGTGCCGTAACGGACGTACAGGTAGACCTGTAAATAAAAGAGGCCAAACGGTTGCAAAGAAAACACTTTATTACAATGAAATTATAATGCCAAACTTTAAAATGCTTTCCTAAGCTCTTTTTCTGGATGGGGAATAAATGGTTATAGACTGAGGGTTTCCATCTTCCACGTCTCTTGATAATATGAACTGGGGTGTCAATACTGGAGGCTGCTAATGCAGCTCCTATTCAAAAGAAATGTCCAGATGCGGGATTGCGACCCAGTCTTAGGAGTAGTGTTCCAATGTAAAACATGAATTTACATGTAGTGAGAGGATAACCCTGAAGTGAGAGGAATGGGGAATTAGGTGGATTGTTGTTAATGAAAATAAAGTAGGAGTCTAGTACTTAGACTGGCACCAGTTGTCTGTGGGAAAATGGGAATTGCAGATGGCAAGCTGCATTGGTTGGTTTTGGAAGTTGCGAGGGTAAGCATGTAGTGGGTGTTAGCCATTGTAATATCAGATATCTGTAGGCGGAGGTTGGCCTCTGGCAGGTCACTGGGAATTCTCTAGGCCTTAAGAATCCATAGGAAGCTATGTAAATAGCTGCTTTAATAACCATGTTCGTGTGACAAAAGGGTTAGTGTCCAGTAGTTCAGGTAGAGCTCTGAATTTGGGACCATCAATAGGCAGTCTATGTGAAGTAGGGGAACGATAAGATTTATGAATGCCTTTAGGGATGTTTTAACAGGATAATAAGTGAGAAAGGGTGTATGATTAGGAAAGGAGGCGAGTACGTGGTGTTTGATACAGAACGGCCCAGGTAAGAGTGGGGATTGGGTACATTACATAGGTCAAACTCCTCCCACAAATACAGGCCTGTGCCCTTAAAACATTATATATACACACACACACACACACACACACATATATATATATATAAAGAATCCAAATAAGATAGCACTCCCAGGACTTGTAAATACAGATAAAACTTAGCTTTTAATTCTCTTGAAAAAAAATCGACGTTTCAGTCTGCTAACCACAGACTTTCATCAGGACTAGTGTACAAACCATAAAAACACCTATATATACAAATATACAAATTGGCAATCAACTTACCCACCACCAAGATAATTGCATCTCCCTGTCAGCTCGGTCTGGGTTTCCCGCGGGTTCTGCCGACGTCAGTGCGTGCGTCAGAAAAAATGACGTCATAACGTGGCGCCGGCGTCATTACCGCAACACGTGACCACTCGACCGGAAGCATCATGGGGAGGCTTTTTTACGCTCAGTACACAAGGAGTCTACTGACCATTTGAAACAAAACCATTCTCATCACTCTAACTGTACGAAGAACGAACGAGCAATCATCAAATCTTTGGCTACCGATAAAGACATCATAATTAGATCAGCCGATAAAGGAGGAGGTATTGTCATCCAGAATTATTCTGACTACCGCTCTGAACTCCTATCGCAATTGTCGGACCACAATACCTACGTAAAACTATCAAAGGACCCTACAGATCAAGTAATCAATCTGATCGAAGAATGCTTATCAAGAGGGCTACGCTCTAACTACATATCCATGGAACTGTACCAATATCTTCAAATCTCTACACCCAGAACCCCCGTGATTTATTCACTTCCAAAGGTTCATAAGAACATGGACAAACCTCCAGGGCGCCCCATTGTTTCGGCAATTGGGGGTGTCCTGGAACCGTTAGCCAAATGGCTGGATTTTTTATTCAAAAGTCCAATTGAACACCTTCCCACCTGCATAAAGGACACTCCAAGCTTTGTAAAAATACTTTCTGAGACAACATTACCCTCGGGACCAGTGGTCCTATTGACGTGTGATGTGGCAAGCCTGTACACCGTGATACCCCATCAGGACGGAATAGACGCAATGAGAGCGATACTATCACAATCGAGGCATTATACAGGACCACCTATAGAATTCACATTAGAGCTTTTGGAGATAGTCCTTTCCCAGAACTATTTCAGATTTGAGATGGAATGGTACAGACAAATTGCTGGGACATCCATGGGGGCAGCCATGGCGCCCATGTATGCCAATGGCTATATGTTTGGCTTTGAAACCAGATACATCCTAGAACCCTATAAAGACAGCATTCTATAGTATGTAAGATACATCGACGATATCTTTATGTTGGTCACTGGGTCTCTATCTGAAGCAGAGGAGATGGTCCGATCCATCAATTCAAGCACTGATAACATCAAATTGACGGCGGTGATAAATGAAACATCTGTGGACTTTCTGGACATCAGAGTACTGCGTGAGGGGATGTGCTTGGCCTATACTTTGTATTCAAAGCCAACGGACCGTAATACAATACTCCAGGCTAACAGCTTTCACCCTGGTCCTTTAAAAAATTCATTGCCCTACTCGCAATTCCTACGGGTCCTGAGGAATAACTCTGACCCACAAAGAGCCCAAGAACAATTGGATATAATGTGGGAGAAATTTCGACAACGAGGATACACACGCCAAGTCTTACAGAAAGCACTTGATCGAGGATTGGCCACAATTGATACTCCTGCTCCAAAGACACAGAGTGATAGACTGATTTTTCCAACCACATTTACTACTTCATCCCTTAAGTTTAGACAGATTGTTGAGGAAAACTGGAGAATACTGAAGAATGATGTGACACTACCTCCAATTTTTCAGAATCCTCCCATGTTCTGCTACAAGAGGAACAAAAATTTGAGAGATTTGCTAGTTAACACCGATCCATCACACTGCTACACCAAGGGAAGTACTCCACAGAACTTGGGATGCTATCGTTGTCTAGGATGTGTAACGTGTGGACATATGATTCCTGGCAAGACGTTTACACATCCTTATACAGGAACTAGTTATCGTATCCAACACCGATTAACGTGTACCAGTGACTTCGTGATTTACAAGCTAACGTGCCCTTGTGGCTTAACGTATATTGGAAAAACGGATTTACCATTGAGGGAACGTATCCGGAACCATAGGTCCAGCATTAGAACAGCATACAGGGACCACAAGTCGGAGTTACCAGTAGCTAAGCACTTCCTGGAACTGGGTCATACTATGCCATCTATGAAATTAATGGCTATTGACCACGTCCCTATGCCTAGGAGAGGTGGTGACCGAAAAAAGATGCTCCTTCAACGAGAACTATTCTGGATAAGGACATTACAAACAGTTCATCCGCATGGACTAAATGAAAAATATTCATTATCTGCTTTTTTGTAATCTTTGAAATATATATAACCTGATGAATACTGACATAGGAGATGGGGGCTCACCCTTGGGGTTAGGCCACCTCTCTTTATATTCAGTTTTGAGGATGGTTATTCTCTTTTCGCTCTGCCTCGGTGGTTAAAAAATACAGATTCAGTGATGGCATGGGTATCCACTTTTTGGTGGAATTACCACATGTATTATCCTTTGTTATTGTCTTTTATTATGAGTACATTATCACCTTAAATCTATTGATTAGATATACTTTGGTGCCTGGATGTAATATGTTTTGGGCTTATTTTGCCTACCTGCTGAGATAGGTATTTCTTTTTAAACGATAAAAGTAGTCTCTATTTTCCTTGTTAGGTCTAGCTTGCTTGTTAGTGGATAGGGTAGTTACATGCCCAAGTGAGGGGTGGCTGTAAATCTTGCCCCTTTTTTGCACACATATATATTCATATATTTGCTCCTTCATATATACCATTGCCTGGGACATATTTAATTCCTGTATTACTCTATTTTTTGCATTTTTTAGTAATGAGTGAACTTTTCGTATACTTTGGCACTTGTGTGCTGGCCCTTAAACGACATATTTAGGATGAGCGGGTTTTGGTAATAACGCAATCACTAAGTCCAAATCTCTAATTTCCTTGATTTATAAGGATAGATATTACAGTATGGGTCTATATGTAATGGTATTTATTTAATTTGATTTCTACTGCTTTCTCAGCCTTTTGTGTTTTTGTTTTTAGTTGTTGCCATGGATTCTGCTACCACGGCAACAGCCTCCCAATGATGCTTCCGGTCGAGTGGTCACGTGTTGCGGTAATGACGCCGGCGCCACGTTAGGACGTCATTTTTTCTGACGCACGCACTGACGTCGGCAGAACCCGCGGGAAACCCAGACCGAGCTGACAGGGAGATGCAATTATCTTGGTGGTGGGTAAGTTGATTGCCAATTTGTATATTTGTATATATATAGGTGTTTTTATGGTTTGTACACTAGTCCTGATGAAAGTCTGTGGTTAGCAGACTGAAACGTCGATTTTTTTTCAAGAGAATTAAAAGCTAAGTTTTATCTGTATTTACAAGTCCTGGGAGTGCTATCTTATTTGGATTCTTTGTATTTTGCTGGACAAGCACCGGGCATTCATACCTTGGGAGTGGAGTGCAAGATTATTTTTCTTATATATATATATATATATATATATATATATATATATATATATATATATATATATATATATATGATGATACAATGTATGTAAATAGTTGTAAATATGTAATTTATCGTTTATAGACACTTTTTCTCAACATTACCACTCACTTAACTATTCACTCCTGTGAGGGTTGGTAATTGCCTCACCCATGATATTCTTTTCACATGATACACGTCACTTAAAACTTAATTGAACCTCAGTTTTGTTTTTCACCCTCCAATCATGTTTCAGTAGTGTGTATTTAATGAAATGACCCACACCATCAAACTGTCTTGAAAAAAGTCCGGCAAGGACTGAAACGTCGACACTTCTTTGTATTACTTGATGCTTGAATAAACAGCACGATTAGAAATATTATTGAGTCCTGTGAGTGCACTTCAACAAGAACCTATATATACTTATGGTCGGAGTTTGCACCGAGGCATTAACAAGACCGGGAGCAGTGAATGCGGGACACGTGGAAAGTTATATATATATATATATATATATATATATATATACACACATATATACACATATATACACATATATACACACACACATATATTATATATTTTGTGAGATACTGTGGATATAATATATATATATATTTTTTTTATTTTTTTATTTTTTTTTACTGAATTCACAATACGCTAAGCCCACTTACTGCAAGTCAGCATTTAACTGCATGATTTCTTGCATGTATACTTAAAACCAAGTCTGAGCAAATGAAGTTATAATGTAGCAGCTAATTCTGTATTGTGTTTCTACAATCTGGAGAGCTGTAGACCTTGCCAATTTAATTGCGATCAATGCTGTAATTGTACAGAAGACACCATGTTAAGTGGGATCGCCAAGTTAATCTGTGCCTGTCATATTGAGACCAACAGAGCATCTATTTAATATTATCTGTCACAGAAAGAAGAAAGGCATTCTCTCCAGTACTCTATATGAAGCTAGTGTTTCAACCAACTGGTGGTTCTAGTATTTAAGAACATGCAATAGCCCAGATTTTATTAAATTTCTTATCTGAAAAGAATTTGTTAATTACCAAATTCAACACTGTTGGCTGTCCACAATTTCAAGTTTGAGAAACACACTGCAAAACAACAAAACCAAGAATTGTTCTAAATATACGCACATTTTCAACTGTTTCCTAAAAAACACACACCATAATCCACTATATAGTAAATCATTTTATACTAATATTTAAAAAATTGCTGGACTTCAAAATAAATTAAATAAAATTACCTTCTCCAGTAACTTTGGGTTCTTCATCTCTTTCTTCTGGTCCATCACTATGTCCCAAGAAAAACAAGAATTGCGTTCAGCAACAGTCACCCAAATCAAAATAATAAGAAAGCAGTATAACAAAAATGTCAAATGAAAGTATAAAGCCAATGACTTGTGACCATGCACATTTTCACTGTAGAGTACAACGAATTAAGGAGCCTCTTTCCCAATTTAGCACATCGAGCAAGAGACATTGGGATATAATGAGTTCTAGAACAAGCCATGCCAATCATGAGAAACGAGGAATACTAATGAATAAGATAAACTAAAATTGACTACAAGACCTACAAAATAATTTTCCAATCACTGATCTTCGAAATTTCTGACATTTTTTTTGTATTTTAAAACTCCAGAAACACAAAACAAAAAGGTAAAGATACCAATGAGCTTTTGAATGTACACTCAACTTAAAATGAACTTTCAAATTAAAAAACTAAAACACGAAAACTGTCCACACAAGAAAATAAAGAACCCAGAATATGTGATTCTGTGAATATTGCAAATATACTGCTCTGCAGGTATTAATGGGATATGTACTTGATGAAAAATAAAAAGAAGAATTAAACTACTCTAAGTTAATTGCAGCAACTAAGCAAAATCAGCTATGGGAGAACTTCACTCCAGCAACATAACCATTTCACCTCAATGCGGAAGTTATGGCTCCTGAAGTCACCTTCTTACTTTCACGCATTAACAGATGTTAAATGATCGCACTGGTCTGCTGCCTATCCTCCTGTGCTCAGGAACCCCAGTACACAGAGCACTGTTTAAGGTGACTCCCTGGGTGTAACCCTTTTAACACCTTAAGGACCAAACTTCTTGAATAAAAGGGAATCATGACATGTCACACATGTCATGTGTCCTTCAGGGGTTAAACCAGGGGTCTGACCTAAACTCTCTCCTGAAATAGATGACAATAGTTTATGGAATGCACAAAGATGCCTCTAGATTAGACATATTAGGTTTTCACAATCCCACTTTGCTGGTGGAATACAGGTCAGCTGTTTTTAATTGGTTTTAATTTTAATTGGTTTTAGTATGATTACAAATTTCAACTGGCTTTTAATACGATTTGTATTTAATTTTAAATGTTTTATTGGTTTTTAACACGATTAGTAGCTGCAAAGTTTATTTATTTATTTATTTTTGTCATATAGATTACTGGTTAGTAGAAGTATGGTTATTTCAGTTACTCCTGTTACTTAGTATGGGGTTTCCAAATTACAAATGGGTCACATTTAGGAGGTTAACATCTAGGAAAGTTATATACACCATGTGTTAGTATTCTCGAAAAGTGTGCTATTGATGGCGGTACGGACTATAGAGTGTCTGCTTGCATGCTACAGTCCAGTGCATCTCCACAAGCTTAACAAGTCCATTAAGTCAGAGAATGGAAGATATCCTTGGTTCTGCAAACTTCTCTACCTGTCTGACTCAGCATATATACCATTCAAGCCTGGCTGGAAATCCATTTTGCCACTTGTTCTGAATACTATATCAGACTACTCCACTGACACGTGTGTGTCCTTCAACACAATAACATTACCTTCTCCAGAGGTACCGTCAAATATATCCTTTATTATCTCCCAAAGTCTAGGGGACTGTCAAGATTTTTGGGGGCACCAAGGACCTGTAAATCCTTGAAGGTCTAATTAGCCACTTCAGATGCACTGCAGGTGTTACTGGTCCTTAACTGCCATAAAACAGGGGTTCCCAACCCAGTCCTCAAGTACCCCCTACCAGTCCAGGACTTGGGGATTACCCTGTTGTGTCTAAGGTGGTTTTAGGAAAAAAATTAAATAAATTCTTTAGACACAACAGGGTAATCCCTAAATCCTGGACTGGTAGGGCATACTTGAGGACTGTGTTGGGAACCCCTGCCCTAGAAGGAAGGCATCATGATATAGCTAAAATGGTGGTTTGCAGTTTTCGGTTTACCCTAACTGTAAAAACTGACTTTTGGTCCCACTGTTCCCAGTATTTGTAAGATGCGCCCAGAGACTTAAATTGCTATGTAAAGGTCTGAGCTATTGTTGGGTTAAAGAAAGATGGTAAAGAAAAGTACATTTTGTAATATGCTATTCAAAATGTATTCTGAAAGGTTGGTTAAGTGTTAAAGGGACACTATAGTCACCTGAACAACTTTAGCTTAATGAAGCAGTTTTGGTGTAAAGAACATGCCCCTGCAGCCTCACTGCTCAATCCTCTGCCATTTAGGAGTTAAATCCCTTTGTTTATGAACCCTAGTCACACCTCCCTGCATGTGACTTGCACAGCCTTCCATAAACACTTCCTGTAAAGAGAGCCCTATTAAGGCTTTCTTTATTGCAAGTTCTGTTTAAGATTTTCTTATCCACTGCTATGTTAATAGCTTGCTAGACCCTGCAAGAGCCTCCGGTATGTGATTAAAGTTCAATTTAGAGATTGAGATACAATTATTTAAGGTAAATTACATCTGTTTCTTTCATGCAGGCTCTGTCAATCATAGCCAGGGGAGGTGTGGCTAGGGCTGCATAAACAGAAACAAAGTGATTTAACTCCTAAATGATAGTAAATTGAGCAGTGAAATTGCTGGGGAATGATCTATACACTAAAACTGCTTTATTTAGTTAAAGTAATTTAGGTGACTATAGTGTTCCTTTAAATGGAATGATGAACACAGGCAGTGTATAATAAGTCTAGCATTGACTTGTAAACACGGTTGCATATTTGTAGTTATTCATTCACAGTAGGCTCCATTACATTGTCCAGTATATATTGATACTCATATTCTGGGCACAGTAGTTGGGAGACTAAAATGTGAATGTTTTACACTTTTTATGATTAGAAGCTAAGATCTTTGCATTAAGGGAGAATATATTCTAATTATTTGAAAAAATTTTGGCTATGGTATTTTATTATGGATTACTTGTATCTGCACTTTCGTGCTCTCCTTGGTCGTTGCATGCTATTCCTTTGCGTCTTGTGTACCACATAATATGCATCACCACATATATTATGAAACCTTTTATTTCTTGACCTGTCTAGCAACTCTTTGGCTCACAAAGGGTTAAGAATTAGAATTTGCATAGTGACATTTTCAGGTGCTTTTCTGGACTAAACGTATTGCTCTGAGTGCATGAACCCCTTAATGTTGATACTGGGTGTTCAACCATTGTATGTGTTGGTTACCAGTTTATACTGCAACACAATTTCCATTTGTTTAGATTCTCTTCTGGTAGTTTTTTTTTAGCTGCAGGGAGGTGGCACAATCATATGTGCTTCTTGGATATGTTGAATCTGTGAAACACATTCAATAACTGGATATCCATGACTTGGCTTGGGGTCCTTTCACCTTCACGATGGACGATGTACCAGGACTGTCATGATTTGTCTATGTTCTTGTCAGGGCTAAATATTTACTCGCTAGTGGCAATTGGGAATTTTGAGCCTTGTGTTAAGATATTTATTTTAACTGCATCTTTTCTAGTAACGCCTTCATGTGGGTATCCATACTCCTGTGTGATTTGTCACCAACTATAATCTGTAGCAGTTCGCGCAGGCATACATTTATTTAAGATTTCTCAAGGCCTCTGTGTGCACAACTTTGTGAGTTCTGTTCAGTATTGTCTTTCACTATGGAATGTTATGATTTAGGTTTCATTCCTACTGCCTACAACTCTGTAGATGAGTCAAAAATGTAATTAATGGACCCTCAAACTGGTTCTTCCATCTCTGGTAAGTTCTATATAATTTTCTGATATTAGGCTCATCATAAGTCTGCACAGGATCTGCTATTATATAAAGTAAAGTGATATTTTACCAGTATTGACTGTTAGTGATTGTAATAAATGAGATTTATAATGTCTCACACCTTTACATTTTACCATTGTTTTTATTTATCTTCTCATTGTTTTAAACGGTCACTATCTATATTATCTTGTACCTATTACAATACTATATTACTGTATAATTCTGTTTCCTGTAGCAACCAATTGTATCTCAATCCCAGAGGGAAAGTTTTACTTTGAGCAGTCATACTTTTTTAGGGAAGTTCAGTTCCAGTTGCATTGAGATTTAACAGTTTCATTGCCCGCTATAGGTGATCTCATATTACATAGCTGAAGAGAGACTTGCGTCCATCAAGTTCAGCCTTCCTCACATATGTTTTTGCTGTTGATCCAAAAGAAGGCAAAAAACCCAATCTGAAGCGCTTCCAATTTTGCAACAAACTAGGAAAAAAATCCTTCTTGACCCCAAAATAGCAGTCAGAGGTCTCCTTGGATCAAGCAGCTATTACCACACTAATTAGAAACTTTATCCCTGTGTGGTATGTTTTTGCAAGTATTTATCCAATTGCGGTTTAAACATCTGTATAGACTCTTGACAAAACCACCTCTTCAGGCAAAGAATTCCATATCCTTGTTGCTCTTACTGTAAAAAAAAAAAAAAAAAACCTTTTCTTTGCCTTAGATTAAATCTCCTTTCTTCAAGCCTAGATGTGTGACCTTGTGTCCTATGTATAGCCCTGTTTATGAATAGATTTCCAGATAAAGGTTTGTACTGGCCCAGAATATATTTGTATAATGTTATCTCTCCTCTCAGGCGCCGTTTTTCCAAACTAAAGAGATTTAGTTTCACCTGATTTCTTCACTCTCAGTTGGTCCCTGCTCTATTACCATTTTACATGTGTTACCGCTTTTGAACTTATCACACAGGTTGCATTTTCTTTGGTTTAGGTGATTAATTCTCATACTGTCCTTGCTTAAATATTTTGAGACAAAAAATATGTAATATGTTAACTACAAAAACTTATAACTTCATGTTATAAGATTAGTATTTTATTTTCTAATCCTTCTCCCATTACCTCTATTGAACACCATCTGCAGTTGTCTGTGACTGGGTGGAGGATGTCCTTGTATAAACTTGACATTTTGCTTACAGAGTGATATGGCGAGATTTATTCTTAACCTGGTTATCATGGTCTGCATCTCCTGCTCTCTCTCTTTTTTTTTTTTAAATTAATGTTCAGGTCTGTCTAATTGATAGCTATTGTTCTAGCTGTAACATATTTTGTTTACTATTCACCTATTGCACGATTTATATACTCTGTTAGAAGATCCTTACTGTCCATATAGGAAATTTTCCATAAATTCTACAACACAGAGGTTGTCTTTCCTTTTCTGATTTTGCATAAATTTGTGGTTTCTTGTTTTATATTCCTCCCATCAGATGTTTAGGGTGAGTATTACCCGATTGTGATGCTGCCAGGGTTGATTAGCCAGGGATAAGGAAAATTTAACCATATTTACCACAATTTTCTTTGCCTGGACATATCCATGCATCCATCCCTTATATATTTTAGGAGAGTGGAACATAGACTGGAGATCCCATCTGGTAGGAATGGTATTTATAGTTTATATTGCCCGCCCTAAACAGCCAAGTGGGCAGAACCAACCCTAATGTGATACTACCATTAATATAGCCAGGAAAAGAAAATTACAGTATGGCTACATTTTCCTTATTTTAATAGTATTTTGCACTGCATTTCAATAACTTTGGGATTACAAAATAGGAGGTTATTTCCCCGCAAATTTTCCTCTTTAAACAGCTAGTAGAGAAACATGCTGCAAAAATCGATAAAAAAAAAAAAAATAGTTTAGTGTCTACGCAAAAACAAGAAAACACTATACATAAAATAAGTGATGTCTGTCCAGCTTTCTTTTTGCAAAATTCCCATTTGAGATTTTGTTTCTGCTACCTAACACGTAATCACTAGATTTGTTAGTGATTTACATAGAATAATGGACAGATGGACATTTGTCAGGTCTAACAACCTGTAACCATGTCTTTGTATGACTAAATCTCTTAAAAAATGACCTTGGTCCTTTGGTTAAATAAGTTCTACCTATCAGCCACACAGCACATCTAGCAGGGCTGGATTTACCTGTCAGGTGCCTGTAGGCACAGAATGTTCTGATACGTTCCATTCCTCTCCCTACAATATATTTGTTAAAAAAAAATTAAAAATAAAGGTTTTCACTGCACAGCTTGAATGTGAAGCAAATCGGTTCTAGCATGCATATATGAATTATATGAATGAAATTATGAGAATGCATGCATGTAATTGCCATGTATGTGGTATAATGTGACTGCATGGATGGATCTAGTGAGAATGCATACAGGCAGTGTGTCAGGCAGGGCATGTTTGTTGTGTTAGGCTGCATCAATGTAAGAGTGATTAAACGAGTGCAATGGGAGAAATCTATCAAAGGGTTCTGTTATAAAAAGTGCTGCAAAAATGTAAAAAGGAAGATGTCACAAATGGAATGTCCCCTGGTTTCCATCGCTGTCCCACTTTTAGTACTTTACACCATGTTTTAGAACAGAACACAAATCTTCCCCAGTGTGCCAGGTAATTTATATAGTGTGAGAAAGCATGCAATGTGTCAATGCAAGAGCTTACTGTGGTAATCATTTAGTAAGTTATACCTTTCTTTGATCATTGGTCCTTGTAATCCCAGTGACTCATAAAACGAAGTTCCCCATTCGACACCACCCCTGCCCCCTCAAGCATTCCATCTCCAACATTATTTCTCCCTAATCCCAAATCACCCTCTTTAATCAACTCACTTAATAATTTTCTCCAACATTATGTCCCCTTCTTTATCTTGAGATCCATACTTAGCTTCCCTTCCTACAAACGTTACCCCCGAACGCTCCACCATCATTCACCTGCCCTGGCATCTAACAAGCCCACCTTCCAACTTAGCCTATGACATTCAGTTTCCCAAGGTGCTCAGTTTACTCCTCACACTCTCTTTCTCACTCTGCTGACAAGATCCATGTGGAGAGGGTGACAGGAAGTTTCCTCTGTAGACATTTTAGGAGGAAGTGATAAGGAACTGATCAGAAGATAGGGGGATTCAGGGCCTGCAACAGTAAATATCTGCAGCATTGAATCACTTCACTCTCAGGGGAAGGGCAGCAGAGCAGTGTTACCCTCTGCTATTAAAGAGGTTACATTTTCTAACTAGTGAGTTTAGTCCCAGAGCTTACCCAAGCTGTAAAATAAAGGGTTACCTTACCTGTATACTAGTGGAGAGATGGTTCCACATTGCAGCTCTGTCCTGCCTGCCAGGATATCATCAGAACTTATGATCTTCTGGCCAATCCAATGCTTCTCATACAGAAGCATTGGAAGACAGGGTATATACACAGCGAAAAGAGAAACAATGCCTTCTGCCTCTTGCCCCAACGCAAAGGAAGATCATCCTCCTGGCTGTCTGATGGACAGCAGGTAAGGGACAACTTAGTGTTTTTATCAAAGTGCTGATTTGTCTTAAAATCTGCATTTAAAAAAAAAAAATTTTTTTTAACAAGGTGAAAGTGGGCACACTCTCTTATGTGTTTGCACTCTTGCTTTAATTAGAACATATCTGTTTTTTTACAGGTCAATATGTATTTTGGGATTAAAAAGAAAAAAGTAATAAGTAATAATAAGTTATAAGTAATCGTGATAAATATACAAATGGCACAAAGAGCAAAGATGCGTTTGGAAATTAGGTTAATAAACAAACCTGAATACTGAGAACACACAGATTGACAAGATCACATTCATAGATTTTCTTTCTGGAAACTCAAAAAGTTAATATTGGTCAAGCATGCATAATCCGAATTTGAAGTCAAACTCCATGCATAGCATGCAACAATGAGCCTATTTGCATGCATTAGAACTAGTACAGCCCTGAAGCTAAACTAACCTGTCTGATGGTGGGAAGGATATATTTTCTTCAAACATGTCACCTTCTACTCCCAAACTGCTCCAGCTACTGCTGTTACCATTACTACCAGAAGAAGACAATATTGAAGAACAACCTCAGTTTGTTTAAAAATAAATAAAAATAAAACATTCAAAGAAAAAATAATCCTATAAACATAGCAATGTACGGAGAGAAAAAAAATGATTTGAACTAATTTTTAGTGAGTTAATGATATACGGAGCTATAGAACACATTTTCAAAATAGGCATTAATAGGGTCAAAAAGGCAAACTCTGCAAATAATTTTTGTCAGTTTCTGTCAATTTTACAATCAAAGGTTTTAAAACAGGAATGGAAATAGAGTGACAAGAGTTCCCTCTGCTGGATATTTAGTACATATACACTTTGTATATTCATATCAATAGAAACAGACTAAACATTCCTTTAAAGCATTTTCTCCGACATTACCTGCCCTACTTCACATTGAGTCCCATACATACATCCAAAACTACCCTTTTTACAAAACATGGAAGCCTTTCACCCATTTATTTCAGGGGTGAGAGCACCTATTGGCTGAAATATTTCAGCCATTTTGTTTGGATACTGCAGATACTAAAGCAGACATAGGATAGCCTGGCATTCAGAGATATCCATTTTTTGTGTGGCACACCTTAATGTGCGGCTCAGTTGCCGGCATTGTCCCATTTAAAGGAACACTATAGGGTCAGGAAGACAAACATGTATTAATGACCCTACAGTGTTAAAGTCACCATCGAGAGAGAGAGAGAGAGAGAGAGAGAGAGAAAATATTTTTAGCTACACAAACCGCACCAATTATTCTCACAGGCAGTGGATGCCATAGCCCACCTGATAGAGCTGAATTTCCATTCACCAATGGTTAGAGGACGAGTGGAAATTTTGAGTTAAACGTACCTGTCACTAAGGTGCAGAAAGCTGCTGCTTTCATCTTGGTGTTCATCTTCAAAGCTCAAATTGGACCAACTACCAGTGCTGTCATCACCAATGCTGACGCTGGTCTGCTGACTGGTGATGGAATCGGCCGACTGAAAGCCATCTTTGCCATTAGAACTAAAACAAAAATACAAAAGGATAAGGAACATCCTGCTGGTTAAAAACTAATCAATATAAAATATACATTATTTGCCCACATAAAACTATTTTAGTTCATACAATCTCGTTCAACTATTTCATTATTGTCCTGCTGTTGAGCAACACAAATGTATTATTTTAAATACAAAGCATTACTGGTACACTTTTGAAGCAATGGAAGTTCTTACATGCCTACAAGAACGCAAAAGAAATTCAATCTGGCTTTTGCTACGTTTTCCCATACATGCATGTCTGTCCAACAGACAGATCAGGTTTTCAAGCCCTGTACTCCATGGTGGGTGACAACACCTGTGCATTGTTATCCATTTTGCCATGTCTGACTGACACCTTGCTGCGCGAGAACCCCTAATCTGAGGACAGGGCCGGGTATGCCTGAGGTAAGTCATAGTTACACTCCAAATAATTAGCTGCTACCATATTGATTTAACCCTTTCCTGATAATGATATGGTAAAAGGAGCAGAGGAGACAGAAGAAAACATGAATGTGTCGCTGTAGCTCTGCTGTAATGGCTGCAAGTAACTCCCACCAATCACAGACATGTAAATACAGGTCTTGTCCTTAGATTAGGAAATCTCATCCTAACAAAATAATTATAATAATTATTAGTATTCCTGTCCATTCCCAGAGCTGGATACAGGGAAAATAATGCCATTTCAGAGGTTCTGTAGACATTCATGAAGTCTCCAGGACACCTGAATGGCTTTATATTCCTAATAGGCAGTTCAGAGTATTGCAACCTGTATAGCGGGTATCTCAAATGTGGCCGACCATGTTGATGGCCTACAAATCCCATTACTGTTTGAATGGAAAAGATGGCAGAGAATCATGCGAGTTGTAGTTCAGCAACATCTGGGAGGGTTAATAGTTTCAGATGCATGCTCTATAGACATTCACATATATAGAGTTAAGGGGGAATAAAGAAGAAGAGCTGTCATAGTTTGGATACTGGAACAGAGCACTACAAGAATGTCCGCACCATTGTTAAAATGTAGTTATACATTGACATGGATTGTTAAGGTTAGCAATACTAATTTACCATTTCCTTTGATTGCCGCCTCCTTTCTCAATAGTTTCAACACTAGTCTGTCTATATACCTCTTTATCTGTGCTCAGTACGCCTACACTGTCTTGTAAGGCCACCAATAATGCAAGCAAAGCTACTGGCTCCTTGGCCTACTACAATGGTAATTGTAGCAAATCCTGTTTTCAATGCAGGTTCTTCTCCCAAACCACGAGGTCAGTCACTGCAGAAAGCTTACAATAAACAAAAACAACAAAAAAATAACATTGCCACAGGGAATAAATTCCAAAGAACAGTCAACTTAAACTGAAAAATACTGATGTTTAACTAGAGCCCAAAGTCATGGTCTCTAAAGCCAATATTTCCCAGTAATTTTCCATCTGTTTTGTAATATTATATAACTTTTTTTCTAAACACACACACATAATGAATATTTACAAGAAACTAATAAAGAGTAAATAAATCCCGGTCCCACAAAACATGTTTATGTTGCTTTGAATGTGTACCTTATGTTAACTACATGGCCAATATTCTTCATAGCGGACATCATGATTTCAGTGGTAAGGCTGTCTGCAAAGCTTGTCCCGTCTTGCCCAATGCCACTATCAGCCGCCAGACTTGTGTTACTTAGTTCACGTTCTGCTTTCTCAATTGCAGCACTAACAATTTTTTCTGCAAATTCAGCTCTCTTATCCAGGTCAATATGAATTTTCGGTATATTAAGGTGGAAAAGCCTTGGCTTTTGACAAGGGTTGTGTCTAGACTTTGAACATTGTTTGATTTTTCGGGAGACATCATGCCCTAACAAGAAGTGACATGAAGATGCTGGTAAACCTGGTTGTTCCGTTACACTGCAGAGCCTACAGGCAGTACCATATGAATGTACAAGTTTTCCAACGCATGGACCTTTATCTTGTTTTTTCTTCTTTTCAATCGCTTGTAGTCTTGCCGCTTCTATGCTAAATTCTAAAGTGCTATCAACAACTTTGCAGGCATATTGTTCAATAGCTTGAATAATTCCGTCGCTAAAACCATTTTCGTTTAGGCTACCTGTGCTGTGATATAGTTTGTGTCTATGTGCAAAAGGAATAAGAGTTTTTGGAAAGGATGTTTTAACAAGATCGCTAGACATATCGTTGATTTTTGACTTTGTGTAGAGACAGGAATCAGTCAGAGATTTGGGAAGAGAAGCAACTGACATGTTTAACTTTTTCTGGACATCACAAGTTATGGTGTGAGCAAGTGATTCTGCAAAATGAAGTAGGCCTGTAAATTCTGATCTTCTTGCAGCTCTTCCATGTACAGACGGCTCTTCACTATGATAGTGATGAATGCTACTTCTTCTGAGTTTGTCTCTTTCCGCATTGTGGGTCCTGTTTAGAAGAGTTAGGATTTCCTGAGTTGTATTCACACTGGGTTTCATTCTAGGAACAGTTTTCCGATTAGATTTGAGTTTTACAGACTTTGATGCTTGCTGTAGTCCAGACTTTATCGCCCCATAAACTAATCTGCTGGCATATTGATCTAGTATTAATTCACTATTCCCCCCTTCCATTTTTAGCACGCGTATTATATGGTCAGCATACTCTTCTGTTACACTTTCACAGCTTGGGTATTTTGATGTTAGACCAGGAACATCATGATGTTGAGGCAGAGAGAGTGTGGTAGGATCTGAGGCTTTAAATATAACGGAATAACCTCTATCTTTTGGCCTACAATCTCTATTCTGCTTTCTAGAGTTACACCAATTCGCATCACGATTTAATATTTTCTTCTGGGTTTTCAGACCCTTACCCATTGCTTTCTTAGCATCAGTAAAGACCTCACCAACAATCCCACCTGCATATTTATATAGGCTATCTAATGATTCCTCTGAGATATTTCTCATATATGCAGGGTACCCCCATTTATCGCTCAAGACACTTAAGAGTGACCTGTTCCTAATAGCGGGTCTATGGACATACTCATCGTCTAAAGAATAAGCAGCCATTTCAGTGGCGACAGATATGATATTGGTAGAGAGGTAGTCTGCATATTGGAAGGTTTCTTCAGAAATCTCAAACTCTTGGGTTATATCTTCAGAACTTTCATCAGCACTGGAACTTTCGACTTCTTCTGACAGTGACCTCATCAATTTGAGCATGAAGTCATCCTTCTTTGTACAATCATGTTCGAAACCAGAGAGGTGAGGTGTAGAGGGTGGTGTAGCTGGATAAAACTCTTTTGCTAGATGTCCTTTAAGTTTCTTATTAAGTTTTTTCATATTCCTCTCTGGGCTTACATCGTAAGATGTTAGAGGAGTTGGTGGTGGTGTACCAGGAACTACATTTACACTTGGGTCTCTTTGACTTATTTTATCCTCAGCAAATGAGTTATCACCACAAGTACACATTACAGAGGAGAAGCTATTGATGTGCGAAAGGCAATTCTGCAGACCAAACACTGATGAAATTGGCATATCAGTATTTTGATGGTTTCTTTTTGAACCAATCCCTTCAGGATTCATTTGGTTCAAGGAAACATTTGCACTCAAAGTAGTCATGCTTGTGGGATGTTTATCTCCAATCCCCACAGCTAACTTGCAGTAACGTGGGGTATATTGCAAGGATTTGGTACACATTGAAATCAGGCAATCTTGCTCAGTAGATACTGGGGAATGTTTAAGTATCTTCGTGTCCTGAGGGAGACAGGAGTCATGATCTGTAAAAGTGAATGGCAAATCCCATTTTTTTGAACCTGTGTCCACTGCTTCACCTACTGAGTGTTCCAATATACACGTGGCCAAATCATCTGCAAAATAATTATTCAAAGCTTCTTCATCTAATAAGTGATTCTGACCAGGAATTCCAAGAACTTTTTTTGATAACAACTCAGCATAATCTTCCGATTTTTTTCCCTTGTCAGAAGATACACCATTGTAAACTTCACTTACTATCCTATCTACCATAGTTACAGAAAATGCCTTTAAGCCTTCAGATCCTTCCATTCTTTGTGTGAATTTCAGATCTTGTGACTCATGTTGGTCACTATAAATGTTATATTTATAGGTGGTTGGTAAACTTTTAGCAGATGCAAATTCACTCATTCCTTTTGTGGAACTAACATAGTTTTCTACATTATCAACACATATGTCATCACTCCCTGAAAGGTCCGTATTTTCATTTGTGAAACCATTTGTTGTCGGTTGCTGGCTTAGGATTTGGGCAGCAACAGGTACTGGAACGGAACTGATAAGACCAGATGTAAAAAACAAGGCATACTGCAGGGTGTAATCTTTTTTGTTCTCCTGTTCAGCAGTCAGTGGACCTTGATTTCTGTCATGTAGACTGGGGAATGCTACGGAGGTCTGTGTTGACTGCATCAGGCCTTCAGAACTTACATATTTCAGGCTGTCCATGGAAACACTGATTGCTGCTTGAGTGGTAAAGGTTACATTCACTTGGGATAATTCAATGAATGCTTCCTGAATTACAGATTCTGATAAATCTTTTGCGTAGGAACGCACAACTACATCTTCATAGTCAAAAGCCTGCAAAGGGGCAACAGTTGGGGTGGGTGGGTGTGAAAACTGACAGACTTCCATGATCCCTTCAAAAACAAGTTCCTCAGCCAGGTCTGCAGCAAATCGCGTGACTGCGTTGGTTACCATCTGCTTCTTTATGTAACGAAGTTCTTGTAAAGCGCTGGAAATTACTTCACTCACCATTAGATTTGCCAGTCCATTGATAGCACGTTGCTTTATTGAAAAGGCTTGTCTTCTTCCAATTTCATAGAAAGCCATTTGAAAAACATATGATGTTAGTCTAGCAGCCAAATGGCAAAGCGCACTTGTACATGATGAAACACCTTTTTGGAGATCTTTGAAAGCACTACCCAAACTTTTTTCAACTAGATCTGTAGCAAATTTTTGTATACCTCCCTTCGCTGGTTTTTGCTTTGACTTTAGTTTTCGTTCGTACTCTCTTGTGTGGGATTTACGTTTCAGTTTTATAACTTTGTCTTGTCCTTTTTTTGATACGCCAACATTTAGGGCTGGCTTAGCATTTAGTACAGAGTCAAACATTTCAATACATACACGATTTGCATAGTCACTATATGCAGCAGTGCATGATTTGTCTGTACATGAACCAGCATCCCCAGCGCTATCCAAATGATACAAACACTCCGCAGATGTGGAAATACTAAGGGGGCTAAAAGCAGATGATCTAATAGGACTGAACAATGTGGTAGAATCCTCTACAGATGTCTTCACAGGACGAGGGGACTCTGGCACATCACAAATGCCACCGTATGGAGACTCAGGTTTAAGAGGAGTTGGTTTCTTTACATTGGCAGAAAGCATAGGGCGATCAAATTTAAATCTCTGAGGGTTCATAGAACCCCTACCTTGGTGTCCATGTGTACATTTTTTCTTTTTTGGAGGGCTAGCCAGTATGGGTTTCTGATTAGATTTGTAGTCTTTTTCTAGAAATGGTTCAGTGTCATCAAATCGATCAAAGCTATCAAAAAATTCACTTAGTTCTGAATCAGAATCTTCAATACCATCTTTACCAACAGGAATCTTTGGCAGATTAAGCTTTGCTCTCATGCTTTTCTGGTAGCCCTCCTCGTCTAAGAAGATAATTGGACTTGGACTGGAGCAGTCAGATTCTGATGAGTCGGCAGGAGAAGGAGAAAACAATTTTTTGCCTTGACCAGATATTTTTCTCTGTTTCCAGGAATCGCATATTGATGTTGTGACTGTATTCTTAATAGAGGATGACAACTCTGGAAGTCCCATGAAACCCATTAACACTGCGGACTTTATAGATGACCTGCGACGCACAGAACTAAATATAATTTTTGAACCGGTGATATCAAGACAATGAACTGGCTGTGTCTGAGAAGAAGCATCTCGCTGATTTCTTGTTATTTCACATCCTAGGGTGACAAAAAAAAAGAGAAAAGATGTTAGAGGAGTTGGTGGTGGTGTACCAGGAACTACAATTATACATGGGTCTCTGACTGATTTTATCCTCAGCAAATGAATTATCACCACAACTACACATTACAAATGTGCGAAAGGCAATTCTGCAGACCAAACACTGATGAAATTGGCATATCAATATTTTGAATGTTTCTTTTTTTTTTTTTTTTTTTTACCAATCCCATCAGGATTCATTTGGTTCAAGGAAACATTTGCACTCAAAGTCGTCGAACTGGTCTGATGTTTATCTCCAATCCATAAGGCTAAACTGTAGTAACGTGAGGTACATTGCCTGATTTCAATATGTACTAAAACCTTGCAATCTTGCTTAGTAGATACTGGGAAAGGTTTGTGTGTCCCGAGGCAGACTGGAGTCATGATCTGTAAAAGTGATTTTCAAATCACAAGCTGATTTTTAAACATCTAAATATGTGTTATGCATGTTCTAATTAAAGATCTATTGCACAGTAAGGCCATACAGCACAATCCATCTAAGGGTTTTTGAAAAGCAGTTTGCCTATAGGCATATACACACCGTGTACTCAGCCATGCTTTACTGAAAGCTAGATTTCGGACTCTGTGCATCAGGTGGACTCACATCCGAACATGTCTTATTTAAAAAGTACTTTTATAACACATGAGCTGCGGACGTAATAATGACATCTTATCAGTAGATAATGAGTTTTAGTAAATTGAGAACTGATCTTCAAAATTTACAGAAAACAGTCGTGCTGGAAAAATACATTCAGCTATTTTTGGGCTGAAAATGTCATTGATGATTGCCAAATTCAAAACTTTTTAGTGAAATAAGAGCTGAACTATTGCTATAAAACCAACTTAATCTATCACATTAATACAAATATATGCCTTTCCTGTTCTGTATATCACTCACTATAGTAATTACACTCCACAGTTGTGTTGCTTAAAACAAAGATGAGCCAACTATAGATCCTTACAGTAAAATATCATTATCTCCATTGTTTGACTGGTAAGATAAGAGTTTTGAATTTTAACAGTTAAGACAAAAAAAAAAAAAATGATTGAAATAATTAAATATCTGACCAAAACAGAAGTCATTAATAAATATCTTAACAGACTCTGTAAGCAATGGTTCCATTTGTGTTCCATGTGTATTGATTACACTGCCTCAGATATTGCATGCATTAAATATTTCTTTAAAAATTAAAATTGAAAGCTCACCTTGCTCTTCATTTGCAGGTAAAGATTCTTCTTCATCTAAATGCTCGAAAGCAGTAACAAAATCATCCTCTATTGAAGATACTGACTGGTTTGTATCATCATCTTCATTGTTTGATGCCTTTCTATGGAGTCTGTTCAAGCAGTCCTGCTTCACTGTGTATTGTATGCCTGCTGTATATTTGCTCAACAGAACAAATAAAGAATCGCTTTTTATGTTTGAGGAGGCTGCAGAGGTCATCATACATACTGCTCCTGGAAGAAAATTCTTAAAGGGAAACGAAAGGAATTATTATTGCACATTATAGTGAAAAAGGATGAATAAAAGCACTTACACCAACAGAATTTCAAAGCATACAACAAGCAGCTAACAGCTAACTCGTGTAGCTATTCCTTCTGTAAAGGACACCAAATTAAACCATGCAAAGAGAATGAAGAACCCAAACAATGTGAACGCGGAACACCTAATATAGGGGTAAGTCGCCCACACTATTAACTGGAGTGTATATTCTCACACATGTAAAACAATCATGTAAGGCTGTGTTAACAGGGAAATAATTAGGTAGCTGTGCCATTTAGGTGGCACACCACCTTTCTTCTCAACTCCCACTGCGCAGTTCTAAGATAAAACAAGATACAACTAGAGTAGTATTTTTGGTATGGATACCATGCTGTTACCTAGAGCAGGGCATATGTAGGCTTCTTGGGAGGTGAGAAAATGTCTTCCATTTCAAGTTGTGTTTTTAATATCAATACTGACGATACTACACCAACATTGGTTAGTTCTCTTGTTTTCTCTTGAGAACTGTGTGGTGGGAGTTGAAAAGAAAGGTGGCGTGTTACCTAGAAGGCACAGAAGTCTAACAGTAAAAATAATCTTTCTAGGCTCCTTCAAATGTGAGTGCAACGCCTCAAATCAAATTTGCACTCTTTATATCCGTTATAAATACAGTATTGCACTATAGTATATATTCTTTTGTTTTACATTTTTACATGTTGTATGAGAATATACATCCCAATTAATACAGGAGTAAGCAAACTAAACCATTAAGTGCTACACTTTCACATTGATTGGGTTTTTCACCTTTAATAATTCTTGTACATTAACATAATCTACAAATGTAGAGATTGATGTAGTCATTCATTAAACCTGAAGATTTAAAGAATTTTATCAGGAAAATGGCTAGAATGGTAGGGTTGAAAAAAAATGGATGGAGACTTTTTTCTGGTTTGGTTTTATTGGACTACAAATTGCAAATCTCTGCATTTCCACAAATAATAGTTCAGGAAAGAAAGTGGAAATCAAAGTATATTTATTTTTATTAGGCAAATCCAAGGTATATACACTGCATTATATTAAAAACACACAAAAAAAAACCCGAAGACTTCAACAAACTGTGTGGTTAAAAAAAGAGACTGCTATGAAGACAGTGTTCAATTCCTAAATCCTTTCGATTCAGGTTGCAAGCTGTACTTGGCAGGAGTCCCAATCACCACCAATCCAGTAATGTTAGTTGCAAACTGAACCTGAGCTTATCTGAGCAAGCGCCATACAAACTTACTGAAGAGTCAACTGCAGGCAATTCAAAACAAATTTCACATTTTAAGCCAAAAGAATCCAATTTAAAAAAATAAATAAATTTAATTTTTTTTTAAAAAAAAAATTCAATTCAGTTAGATTTTCATTTCAGCTGTTCTGGCCTTTAATCTGACATTCAATTTTAATACCAGAAAATGCACACTATATTTAAGCAACCCACAACACTCACAGGGTTATTCACCAATGTGTAAATGGACTCCAGACTAACAAAAACTTGAGGGGAAGAAAAAATAAAAATCACTGATATTTCTCAATGTATTTGCAATTCGCTTGGTTACTAAAAGGTAAACCAGACAAAATGTAATTTGCTATAGGCTTTGCCTATTGATCTAATACCAAATTCCTATTGGATTCACATCTGATCTGTTCTAGGATGAGGCAAAAATGCAAAGTACACACACCTATAGGAAAATAACCAAATAAAATAAGCAGGGGTCTTTGAGACCCACTATTAACAATGAGGGACCCATAGATGAGGCCTCTCCTATTTTACTCATAGAAGATGGTGTAAAGGTTAGTAATAGCAATGGGCAGCATGACTGCATCAGAAGCCAGTATCATAATAATGCTTCAAAGGGCCATTTTCAGTCTGTGCTGCACCCAGATTGGAACTTTATTTGAATTAATATATTGTATAACTCAAAGGTTCAGCAGTATGTGAATGGGTATAATCCAGTGTACATTCCGTTATTCAGATGTTGTCTTAGAGATGGAGATTAAAAAAAAATTGTGAATCATGTCTGGATTGTGATTATTTTTATTACCTAGTCCAGATTAAAATCAGTTAGGTAATAAACCTCTGATTCTTGAAGATATACAATATATTTGATTTCAGTATTAAGGTAACATTTCAATTTGCGAGACCGAAATACATGTGAAATAAAAACAAACCATAAAAAAAAAAAAAAAATACCATAAAGTTGTCAGTCTTTAGTGGGGACTACCCACTGATTTTAGCTCTTCGTCATTTACAGCTGAATTTCAGATGCCAATGACATTTCTGTGCATAAGAAGATCTGTGCCACATACGAGTCATATTAATTACCTTGCAGGATGATGCATATACTATACTCCTCAATGATTGCCATCAGACTCTCCCCTAGCCTCCAGTCATTTCAAGAAGTCACTGAACACACACCTCTTTAGGAAAGATCACCATCTTCCTGGGTGATGCTTCCCTCATCTCAATAGTCAAGCTCACTCTCTCCTGTCACTATTCCGTTTCTTCCACGCACCATTTTTACTAGTTTATTTCAATACAGGCAACTTATCCCTCAACCTCTACTCCATCTGACACGCTGTTATTTCTCGTGTGTCTTTACCCCTTCTCCTAAGCTCGTTTTCCTCTTGTCCCAGTTATATTCCATAAATCACTGTAAAATGCTACACAATATGTGGATGCTATATAAATGCTAATAATAACAACAAATTATGAAGCAAGTGAAAATGTGAGCATTTACAGACAGAGAATGCTGTGTGCCAAGGAGGGATAGTTCTGTGTAAACAACTTCCCTTTTGTCCATTTTTTTTCTGCTAAACAGGTTTTCATTTTCATATTAAAAGAAAAAAAAACTTAAAAACTTGTAGCGCATTGAAATCTGAATGCCAAATTTATGTCAACTAACTGCCATTTAAAGTTTAATCCCAATAACACTCAGGTTACCATAATAAATGTATATGTAAGACACACAATGCTCTCACCACCAGTCCTGGGTAAAACAGAATAGGACAGTAATTACTCTAATTACAACACGGCAGTTAACACACAGTACTGCCATCGGACATTGAGGGGCCCTCCAGACACACATTAATTCAGATACACACAAGCATTCACAAACAATTACAGAAACATGAATTTGCAGACATCAGAAATGTGAAATCTATGATCTCCCAGTGGCCGAGATATGAAGACTTAAGTGTCGGGCCAGTAAAAGGACTGCAGGGAGGACAATGGCAGAGAGCACCTAGTCTGCACCTCAGGTGCATGCAAACTACAGTAATCTGCTTTTTAATGAGTCAGGGAGCAAGCTGGGAATTCCAGCAGTTGTGCTTTGACACACCGCATGCTGGATCGCAAGAAAGTTATTTTTGTGGTCTCCACCTGCTGGAGATGCAGACCGCAAACTACCCCCCCTCAACAACCAGGTAGTTTAACCCCCAAAGGACCATAGTACCCCCTACCTGCAGAAGGCTTAGAAGGGGGAGACAGCACATTATACACAGCCAGCAAGCAATCACACAAAAAGTCAATACAAACAGCAAGCAAACATTACACACACTACACACACAGCATTCACACACAAGGTGCACAATAAACACAAAATACGCACAGTTGGTGCAAATCACATACTCACTACATAGATCTGGCATGCTCCACACACTATGAGCGAACGGTGGGAGAAGGCAGGTGCTGGGATACTCAGGAATATTTACTAAACACCAAATTGTCACAAATTAAATCTGAATGGAAACAAGGTGAAAAGGTTGCAACTAGAGCAGAGGTGGATAATTTTCTCAGTTCAGCTTTTTTGTCTCCATTCATCCAACTGGATTTAATTTACAAAAACAGTGCCCCAATCTGAAATCATTTTGTGTGTCAAGACAAGTAGATTGCCGTGACGGACATGTAGATTGAGCTAGCTTGAGTCTCTTATACAAGCACATTTTTTCTAATTTTTTACAATTTCCACACCCCCTAGACATGCATATAGATGCAGGGCCGGCCTTAGGCCTTTAGGCGCCCTGTGCGAAAAATATTCACAGCGCCCCTCCATGGTCACATGCCCTCGTCCATCTTGTAAAAAGTGCTAAGCCTCCATTACATAGGTATTACGTATTAATGTGATTTCTGGGCATATCATGCATATACACGTATATTAATACATTTGTAAATGTTATAGGCGTAATAACACCTATAATAATAATAATACACCCATATTAATATACATGTATATTTAAATATTACTCTCAGAAATCATGTTAAATTCTACTTATTATGGTACACACAATTTCTGGTATTTTTAACCCCTTAAGGACACATGACATGTCATGATTTCCTTTTATTCCAGAAGTTTGGTCCTTAAGGGGTTAAAGAGCAGAAATATATATATATATATATATACACACACACACACACACACACACACTAGAAGAATTCCTCCCTCATGTATATATTTGCATTAGGAGTAAAAACAAATTTCTAACAAGAGTGTCCTGTCTCTCTGAAGTTGTCATGCCATTATGTTGTGTGTGGAATAGGGATGCAGTGTGTGTGTAGGGAAAATAGTGTGGTGTGGGATAGGGTAGTAGTGTGTGTGTGTGTGTGTGTGTGTGTAGATTATGTAGTGTGTGTGTGTAGATTATGTAGTGTGTGTGTGTGTGAGTAGATTATGTAGTGTGTGTGTGTGTGTGAGTAGATTATGTAGTGTGTGTGTGTGAGTAGATTATGTAGTGTGTGTGTTTGTGTGTTAGAGTGTGTGTAGTTAACACAGTAAGGGTGTGATAGTGATGATTTGTGGGTAGGAGGGGGTGACAAAGCTTTAAATTAGGAGGTGGGAGAGCAATTTTAGGTTTTGTTTTCTTAAATTAATTGTTGATTCCCCCTTTCTGCCCCCCTCCCTCTTGCATACCTTTGGGCAGGGATGGGAGAATACCGATTACCTGGTGGTCCAGCGGTCTCTGCGAGCTCTTGAAGTTCTGCACCTTGCAGAACAGGAGCCCTCCTCTCGCGAGCTCCGCGTTGATAGTATGAGAGTGCCGAATGCCGAGCTCGCGAGAGGAGGGCAGAATCAAAGCGCTCACTGCTCGCTCCCATCATCCAAACAACGGGCCAGTGAGAGAGGTCCTCAATAACCTCACCAGCCAATACCAAAGCAGAACACACTCTGTAAGGGCCGGCCAGGGCGCAATCTTTCACCCACCAGGGCGCCCTGAGGTAGGGCAGGACCTGGTTGTGCGAGCTGTGTCGGTTGCCCGGCGCCCCTGTTGGCATGGTGCCCTGTGCGGCCGCACAGCTTGCACACCCCTAAGGCTGGCCCTGTATAGATGTATATTGCTAAACAAAAACAGATACACACAAAAATCAATAGCATGCATATATTAGCCACCATCTTAGCTGCACAACTTTTGCATGCAGGAGTGTGGCTTCCGTAGAGTCCATTTGTAAAGTGCTGGATCAAGTACCTGGCTGGTTCCCTCTTTCCTAAGTGGCGGAGGAAGTGAAGTATAACCATGCAGTCTAGCTCTTCCAAATTGATTTATGCCGTGTCTGATGTGCAGCTTAATACAGTACTACTTAAGGTTATGATGGAGGTGCCACTAACCACAGAAATACATATTCAAGAAGGTACATTTGTATGCACTTGTACACACCCATTACAAGGGATGGGCGTGGAAAATATAGATGTTTAAATGTTAAGTTTTGTTACCTGTGGCCCACATGATTTAGAGGGTGCCTTGCTCTCTTTCAGCAAAATAACTTCATTTTCACTTAGATTACAGAGGTGTAGTGACTGAATCAGTTCAGGTATATCCATGTGAAAAGATGCTAAACCCTATGTAAAATATAAAGTGAAATAAAGAAAACAGGTTAATGATGTTCATGTGCAGGGGGGGAGGTTGGGATGGGGAAGGGGAAAGAGACTTTGATGAATGCATAAAGTAGTTTGTGATCTGTAAACATACATTATAACTTGTAAGACGCTCTGAATGCAAGTACTTTCTACCGCAAAAACCAATGGGCAAAAAACAAAACATGCAATAGATGTTATCTGTTAGAGCACAAAAAGTTCAAGTCTTCCTGTAAATTTGTGATCTGCCCGCAAACATGCCTTGGAAATATAAAAACTGTTTGACCCCTAGCCTAATAAAGACCATATTAACACTTGTGTTAAGATCTAAGCATTATAATTGCCCATGCTACTGTAAGAACTATTAAATGTTCTGTTTAAGTATCTCATTATCAGCAGAGCAAATATACATAAATCCTTTATTTATTTTTTATTAGTCTGGTAAAAAAAAATACTAAGACAAAACATTAAGGCAGGTTTACTCGAGTGTATTCAGAGAGGTGTTATTTACACACCTCCAGCATCTCCCTTTTTTAGGATAGACATTAACTATTTTGGGTCCGAATCATTCTGTCCCTTGTTTCTGTCCAAATGTCCCTTTTTTCTAGGTGCTCCATATGTTTGGTCTGAGTGTGTAACAGGCTGCAATATAATTCACAGTCATGCGTCTTTAAATTACAAGAAGTGTGTTTAGGATAAGACAAGATTTTGGTATTGTTCTAAATGACATTTTCATTTACATTAATGATTGTCATGCAGTTACCTGAAATGTGCTAGTAAAAGTCCGTCCCCCATTCGCAACTAAATGGTTTAAGCTTGTTTAAATATTAATATAAAAATGTGCATGTTCCTCAAATGTCACTCCCAGCTCTAAATATATTGTACTGAAGCTTGTTTACGATGCTGTGACATACTGAATGCTTATATGTGATTGTCATAAATGCACAACCAAAATAAAGAATTAAAAAAAAAAAAAAAAGTCCGTCCCCCAGACCACACTTACAGTGACACCTCTTTACCGCAAGTTCGTCTTTAGCCATTTGGAATGTTGGGAGGTAAGTTTATACAGCTATTTAGAAGCACCTACCTGAAGATGCGCAAGTCCTGATTCCCTGGAGAGGCCTACAAACGTAACCTGCAACACAATTTAAATCCAGTTTCATACATGCACTTTATAATAGAATTAAACAGACAGCTGATTAAGAGCCACAGTATAAGCTTGTAAGGATTGATTTTCAGAAAATAAAGAGACCGAGCAAAGGGATAAATTCCTAGAAATATTATAGCCACAAAAGTCCTTTTTTTGGATGAAAATGATATACAAAATCAGATCCATATTCTTACAGACCATAAACCCTACAAAACAGAATCACCCCAAAAACAGGCTCAACAACTTCTCTCACTCAACCTCTCTGTGGAGTAAGAGTCCCATTATTCTTAGCCAGCCAAGATGCTGTCAACTCTGGGACAATTTTCTCACATGCTGCTGGGAGCTTTATGTCATTTTTTCCCCCCTCAATAGTTTTCATAGCTTTTATGTGACTAATATATATATGACACAATAATCATAAAACATGCAAACATATATTGGGAACTGTACAGCCATACAAATACACCTGTAATTTATGGATGTAAATGTATGCATATAAAGCACGGCACAGACTTCATTTCTGTATTTTAGTGGCAGTGATTCATATAATAATAATAATAATAATAATAATAATAATAATAAGATATATTAGGAGGAAAACAAGATACAAACAAACATGTTCACATTTGTAACCCTCTACATAGCAAGCTGGAAATGTATTAAATTTCTTAATGCAAAACCAAGAAAACCCACACTTAAAGGGACACTATAGTCACCTGAACAACTTTAGCTTAATTAAGCAGTTTTGGTGTATGGAACATGCCCCTGCAGCCTCACTGCTCAATCCTCTGCCATTTAGGAGTTAAATCCCTTTGTTTATGTACCCTAGTCACACCTCCCTGCATGTGACTTGCACAGCCTTCCATAAACACTTCCTGCAAAGAGAGCCCTATTTAGGCTTTCTTTATTGGAAGTTCTGTTTAATTAAGATTTTCCTATCCCCTGCTATGTTAATAGCTTGCTAGACCCTGCAAGGGCCTCCTGTATGTGATTAAAGTTCAATTTAGAGATTGAGATACAATTATTTAAGGTAAATTACATCTGTTTGAAAGTGAAACCAGTTTTTTTTTTCATGCAGGCTCTGTCAATCATAGCCAGTGGAGGTGAGGCTAGGGCTGCATAAACAGAAACAAAGTGATTTAACTCCTAAATGACAGTGAATTGAGCAGTGAAATTGCAGGGGAATGATCTATACACTAAAACTGCTTTATTTAGCTAAAGTAATTTAGGTGACTATAGTGTTCGGATATATTCCGTCATGATTCCCTTTTATTCCAGAAGTTGTGTCCTTGAGGGGTTAATACCCAAACTTAAAGAATTACTCCAAATGTTTTTTTTTGGGGGGGGGGAGGTTGAGGTGAGGAGGGGTGAGGGAAGGGAGGATGACCATTTAAGTACACCCTATATTGGGAAATGCTGAAACAGCAAAGTAGGCATCAATGTAACAGGATTTGTAACTAGAAAAATCATGCAAACAAAATGCAACTTAAGCTGCCCATTTGCCTATTAAGTTAGACAGGTTGTGCATAGCAGAAATGTGGCTGGAGTTTGAGCTGGAGAGCTGGAGTTTGAATGCACTGCTTGTGAGCTATCATTAGGTTCATAACGATTCTACTTGAAAATGAACACAAAACTGATCAGCTCATGTTCAAAGACAAGAATAAGTATGGCAAAAAGGACCAGGAAAATATAGTGCCTGGTTAAGAAGCGGTTATAGAGTAATAAAACACACTAATGAGACACAGAACAAAGCTTTGTGTTACCATTTAGACAGGAAAAACAGTTTTGAATTGCATAGATTTTTCACTGCAAATACATCACTGATTTGGGTTGCATGAGAATCTGTCATGTAGTTACGTTTTTTTATTAAACAAGGAAAACCAAAAAAGGAAGTGAGATCTTCGAAAAGTACAGATACAGCTTTCCACAAACATTGTTCAGATCAAAGTACAATCTCCAGCTATCTGATCACAATTTAAAGAGGAAGTGTGAAGAAGCTTCTAGCTTTGTGGTTCAGACTTAGAAAATAAGGCATATATTCTGCTTTAGTCTTATTTCAGAGCTGGGACAACCTAAATACCAGCTTTAATAATTTCAGGAGCCATCATAAATAAACAGAGTATATTTATACAAAACATTAAAAATGCTGACACTCCTGTACGTTTACTGGAAGGGTTTCAAAAACAATCAGGGTTATATGCCCTAACCTAAATTATGAATTGTTTGAAATTTACCAAGATATTTCAAGGGACACTATAGTCACCAGAACAACTACAGCTTATTGATTTTTTTCTGGTGAGTAGAATCATTCCCTTTAGGCTTTTTCATGTAAACCCTGTCTTTTCAGAGAAAATGCAGTGTTTACATTACAGCCTAGTGATAACTTCACTGGCCACTCCTCAGATGGCTGTTAGAGATCCTTCCTGGGTGCCTAAAATGCATCCAAACATTCAGCATCTCCTCCCTCTGCATGCAGACACTGAACTTTCCTCATAGAGATTAATTGATTCAATTCATCTCCATGAGGAGATGCTGATTGGCCAGGGCTGTGTTTGAATCATGCTGGCTCTGCCCCGGATCTGCCTCTTTGTCAGTCTCCGCCAATCCTATGGGGAAGCATTGTGATTGGATAAGGCTACCACTTCTGATGATGTCAGCACACTGCTTGTTTTTCTGAGTCTAACAGCATGCAGAGTTACAGCTTCAGGCTTGAATACAGTAAGATTTTTACTATATTTATGGAGGCATGAGGGGATAGATGGTGGTTTTAACACTATAGGGTCAGGAATACATTTGTTTGTGTTCCTGACCCTTTAGTGATCCTTTAAGGTAAAATAGCCACATTGGAAACCTGGTCCAAATCAGCTGCCTTTTATTTTCAGTTATTTTGTAATAAAATGTGAAATTCACTAATCAATGCTTAACAATTCCTGGAATCATGAATAAAACTAAATGGCTGGACATGTCAAAGCATCCTTTAAAAAAATTAAATCAAAATAAAAAATAAAAGCAGTAGCATCTATTGCCAAACATGTAGGCAGAGTTGTCATGTTATTAAAGTCTCTGTTCAGGCTCTTTACATGTTGGTTTTCAGTGTAACATCATGATAGCTGTTTATACTGAAGATACATTACTAACAGATGCTTCTCTAAGCAACTGTAATAAAAACTCCAATACAAAAGATAGTTGTCCATGGAAATTGGATAATTTATTAATAGATAAAATTGAGATAATTTAGAAAAGCTGACTTATTGAGATTTTAGAAAATGATCCTGTAGGCACCTCTTCTATTAATAAAGTTTGCCATTAAAGAGGTGTTTAGGGAATATTTGATCAAGATGAACAGTAAATACAATAAGTCTAAAGACAAAAGATCCAATAGCTTTATATATTTCACTATATAAAACTTTCTGCTAAAAATTAAGTTGATCCTGCCAAAACAATTGTTAAATATTCAGGAAATTTTTTTTAACCAATTTAAAAATTAGAAGGTTGCTAAAAATGTGAGCAAAAATAAAAACGTAGGTTCTACTGTAGGGAAATAAGACTGATGGATTACTAGCAAATAAGCTCAGAAAACAACATGATAGTTCCCGTATAAAATAAATGAATATATAATAACAAAAAGTGTGTATGACTCCCAGTGATATTAACAATTGTTTTTAACAATTATTGTGGATACTCTACAAGCTCCAATAGAACATGATCTAGCTAGAACAGAGTCTCCACAGATTTTAATGACTCAAGTGTCTAGACTAAATAGGCCTATAAGAAAAGAGGAAGTAGGTAAAGCCATCTCAAAACCGGAACTGTCTAATGTATTTTGATGCTCTGGTGCACTTTATGTGCACCTAAAAGTATGTTAACTGATGTCTGCTCCAGCTCATGGTACCAGGGAATTGTATTAAATACACTGTATGTTCCGTTTTCTTTTGTAATTTTATGCACAGGTATGTTGACTGGTAAATGTAATTTCATATTTTGTTGTGTATCTGTGACTTATTGTATGAATGCTGTTAATCCTAAATCTGAAAATAAAGATAAAAAAATCTCTAATCGCACAATGAAATCGTGGTCTTTGAAGATGCTTCCATAAATAGTGAGATTGACACAATTCAGAGCATATTTTCTACACAAGGAGTCTCTAATGTGAATAAATGTAGTTTACATTGCACAAAACAAAAAAATAAAACGTCATGAAATCTATATTTTTTCCTAGCTGCCTTCTCTTAAATTATCTTTTCACTTTTATCCTCCACTTCACATATTAATGACAGATGGATGCAGACAATTTCCTCCAGTCTCACACGCACTACGTGTTACTCACTTTTTCCATTGACCTGAGTTAAACAGAGCTTCCTTTCCTGTCATTGTTGCGTATTCACAGTACAATGTGGCTTGATCATTGTTTCTGCGTGAAACATTTCCAAACATCTGTTACCTTAATTTTCAGGTCTATGTCACAACGTCACAAGATATACTTAAAGAGTAACTCCCTTTAGGGTAAATGTTAATTAGCCGTCCCTGCAAGCTTATTTTAAAAGTGCCAATTTCAAGCAAAAACCACCTTAATAGCACCTCCCGTTTGTCAAGGAGACAGCCTCACTCGATTTGGACTGTAACTCAAAGCAGAATTAAGTACTTCTCAAAGAGAAGCACCCAATTGGACACAAGCCATCAATAAGGACATCTTTACAGGAGCAGATTGTAGTTGTAGCAAGAAGATTCTCCTGGCACTGGAGTAAATAAGACTTAAACATTTTGTTTTAACCCTTTTATTGCTGGAATGGAGGGTGTGGGGGCTCTGGTATTTTTAATCAGGCTTTTGAAATGGCATAACAAAGAGGCCTGTAAGGAAGGACTAAACACCTCACATATAGCTTGATTCGGACCCTATGAGGATACAACTCGAACAATTCACTATTTAACAAGCAGCATTTTGCTTCAGGTGTCAGAGTTTCTAAAGCGGTGAGATCCGCTCTGAAATCACAATATCACTCGTTGATCTGCTCAGCCTTACATGAGGAATCTCGTACAAACCGTCTTGCCTATTTCAACACTTTAGTTTTCATTTATTCTTAGTGGAATGGCTAACTAATACATAGATTATAAGATATTGCAAATTTAAAAATCAGATAAAAATAAATAAATAAAGTATATGCTAGAGGTAATTCTGTTTTGTCACCAATGAGGTAGCATCATAACATTTGTATTTTGCAGATGTTATATTGCATTAGTGTCCCTGCCACACTACAGAAATATGTGGAAAAATAAATATATAAAAACATTACTGCCACTACAACATTAGAAAGCATTTAAAAAAAATAAATAAAAAAAATTACAAATGGAGATTATATCAGAGTTAAATTGTCAAATGTGAACATGGTATAGGAGACATAAAATAAAATCTGCATCAGCGCTTAGTTAATATACCCCTATTTTAATACATAGGAGTCAACAAAGAAAATTGATAAGTACAGAGTTCCAATTTCAATCTTTGTGTGGGTATTTTCAAATGTCCTCAGGGATTGGTAACTGCAACAATAACCAATACTGGAAATCTGTGTCTTTACAAGTATCCAACCTTAAATAGAAAAGATACTGACATAGCGTAATTTTGTTACAGATTTATTTCCCATACGAAAATCCCCCATAAGAACTCTTAGAAATAAGTTTCACAACATTTTATTGTAAGATTCACAATAAAAGCGTGTGTTATACAGAGTATAAGCCAGAAAGATGGTTGTTACCGCTCCGTGGATTGTAAACTTCCAAACCGATCTTGTGCACTCAGATCGATCTTTACAGGAACGCCGGCTGACCGATACTGCTGTAGTCACCGCAAATTCAAAAATCCCGCCAAAACACGATCCACGCGTCTCGCCCGTTAGATCTGGCTTTCTCAAAATTAAGTGTTTTGGTGGATTGTAGTCATATATACACCATTCAATTAAAAATCATCTGGTGTATTTGATTTTCCTATAAGTCTTTACATGTATATAATTATGGTTCCATCTTCATCCTTAATCCATTAACTGTAATATTTTATAATTCTCAATATTATGAACGTGCATATACAGTCAAGATACAAATCAATATTACATACATAATTTTTGTTCTAAATTCAGGAAATTAAAGGGACACTATAGTCACCTGAACAACTTTAGCTTAATGAAGCAGTTGTGGTGTATAGAACATGCCCCTACAGCCTCACTGCTCAATCCTCTGCCATTTAGGAGTTAAATCCCTTTGTTTATGATCCCTAGTCACACCTCCCTGCATGTGACTTGCACAGCTTTCCATAAACACTTCCTGTAAAGAGAGCCCTATTTAGGCTTTCTTTATTGCAAGTTCTGTTTAATTAAGATTTTCTTATCTCCTGCTATGTTAATAGCTTGCTAGACCCTGCAAGAGCCTCCTGTATGTGATTAAAGTTCAATTTAGAGATTGAGATATAATTATTTAAGGTAAATTACATCTGTTTGGAAGTGAAACCAGTTGGTTTTTTTTCATGCAGGCTCTGTCAATCATAGCCAGGGGAGGTGTGGCTAGGACTGCACAAACAGAAACAAAGTGATTTAACTCCTAAATGACAGTGAATTGAGCAGTGAAATTGCAGGGGAATGATCTATCCACTAAAACTGCTTTATTTAGCTAAAGTAATTTAGGTGACTATAGTGTTCCTTTAACTAGGTGAACAATTAACTGCATTTAATAATTAAAGAATTTGAAACAGACAATCTTTTATTTCTAACGGAACCACTCAGTTCCGATCAACTGAGGATGTGGCTCATTGTGATATCTATATATCATATATTCTGTACTATCGAAATTTATCACTGCAGCCAATTTTTAGATTTCAATAAGTCTAATACGGATCATTATTCCGATCCCTAGCAGTCACAAAAAGTGCCTGTTTATGCTATGTACATAATGTGTCCCACTGTTCTCCAAATTCTAAGATTGCATAGCATCTACTAATAGTTGCAAGCGCTGATACAGACTTTAAAACTTGGGAAGGTTTTTATTGTATCTAGCGGCTCTTAGCATTTATTTTTTCTTGTGGATAATTGAATTGAAGCATTGGCTTAGAAATTCCACTGTGTGATTTATATCTATTTTTGCGCTCTATAACTCCTGTAACTATGGTATAGGAGACATTATAGAAAGGTCTGAAAACAGGATTTCTATCACACTTGGATTAAAGAAGTAATCCTTCAAATTGATGTTTATATGGCATACCCCACAAAATGTTTACAATAGACAGGAAAAAAAAAACTGCAATAGATCTATGTTAGCTAAGAAACACCAACTAATTATAAAACAAGCATGGTCTATAAAAGGAGTGTTGGAATCGGCACTCTAATGCACAATAAGCAACAGAGCTTCTATACAGAACTGGGAGAACGGAGATCTGATTTGGTAGAACGATGGCGATATGGTGGCGGGGCGTCCACAGGTGTAATCTGATCTTTAATGGCCACAATGAATTTAATAGTATTGAACACTATAGCGTCACACGCAATAGCGTGATGACATTATTTATCCCTCCACCTGTTATAGTATATCTGACCCCTGTAAGCTCCATTTAGGACACTGGATTGTTTTTAGTAGGTGTGCACTTATTTTTAGTCAGGTATAGAAGATACCTGAGACCATGGGTCATCGAGATCCTGTGAACAAGGCAGTAGCCGAAACAAAGGAATTTTGGTCTCGAGCCCTAGGTCAGTAAAAGGTGTTTTATACACTGAATGGGTAACCTGTATATGCACTTTACAGTTGATATAGTTGTTAACGAATGGTGTGCACATTTGTCAACGGTGAATTTTATTTATATATATATATATATATGATCACTATGTATAGGATATAAAGAAACTTTTGGGGCATATATTGGTGTGCTGTGGGTTTCTTATAACAATAAAAGGAGTAGCACAACCCAAAGAAATCCTCAATAAATTGCGAGCCAAGTGTCCCTGTCCTATTGTCCCGGACCACATGTGTAAGAGACACCAGAGGTGGAACCCCCAGATCACATAATTTGATTTAGCTGAAAACAGAACCCAAGTTGACCAGGTGCGCCTGCTAAGTGACTATTGTTTTGGTAAACCATTGTGAAGGATTTGGATGCCTTTGTTACTATTATTTATAAAGCACCAAGAAGTTCCATAGCTCTGTACAATGGGAGGACTTAAAACCTGTCTTGGATAAAGCTTAAGAGTTCTATGATACAGGTGTTTACACCCAATGTTTTTGGAGAGGCAGAAGAGTAAGGAGACGTCTGTCCAGCCACGGTTCCTATTGACAGAACAGAAGCTCCTTATGCACACATACCACATACTTCCCTCAGTCCATTATCCTCTCTCCTCCCAGCAGCTCTCCCTCCTTGCCCCTTCACCAAGTCTTTAAACCCATTCTCTCTCTCTGTGCAGTCCTGCCATCTTTCCCTTCATTTACTTTATTAGCTGTTGCCCTCACTCTGCGCAGAACTTCCTACATGGCGCTGCTGCCATTTCATTTCATGCAGAGCTCCCTCCGTGGAGCGCCCTCTCCTTCCTCTTCACGTCCTCTATTAGATGCTGCCCTCTGTACTAATCTCCTTCCCCACATATGATTGGATCATGGACTGTAACTGAATTATGCTCGCTGATGACAGTGAAGGCATGGACGAGATAGGCCCGGCCTTGGATTCAAGTAAAGTTTTTTCCCCCCACAAAATGTAAAAACAAAAACACAACACAAACCACAAAATGGGAGGGGACTAATAAGTGCACTACAAGACAAAATAAGAAAAGAAAATAACACTACATTTAATTTAAATTAAATAAATAAATAAAAGACTGGAGAAACCCTTTAAGGAAATCATGTTAACATTGCAGTATTCCGTGGTTTAACATGGGTGCTTTGCACTTGGTTTCACAATGTATTGTACGCAGAGGGTTAACTAAGCCTGCAAGGAGCTGTATCTTAATATAATGGGAAGCATAAAAATAAAGAAAACATTTCAATCCTGGCTCACACATATAAAGATGACAACTGACCTCAATAAATCTTCCTTTCTTGCTACCTTTCAAGCTCTCAGTGATACTACACAGATCCTTCCTGCTTTGCAGTAATAACTTCACAGAGGTCAGCAAAGCGTCACTGATGTTCTGTAGAGGAAAATGTAAATGCTGTAAATTGCAAAGTTAAACAAAGACACTATTTCCGTTGTGGCAATCATCAATGCTGTGAACACAGCTGGGACTCTCTGTTGGGTTTAAATGCTCATTGCAAACATGAAAGCCTCACACTGCTTTAAGGTACTAGCTGCTGAATGCTACAGAACGATTTCCATAGGATTGCAGAATGGAGAGGTGCTCCACAAAGGAGAGAAATACGTGCATACCTGGAAAGACGATGGGTGTCACCTGAAGCTAGCTAAAAGAGCAGTATGAAAGTTGTAGTTCTACAAGAGCTAAAGATTTACCGCTCCTTTGGCCATGTCTAACCTAGAGTGCCTTAGCTTGCATTCTACTTTTGGTAGAAGGAGTTAAAAAGGACACTTCTGTCCCCAGAATTTTAGCTTGATGAAGTGTTTTAGGTATCAAATGTAGGATCCCTCTGGTTTATTCCAGAAATTTGAGAAGAAGCAGGCAGCCAGGAGGTTTTCCTGCCTCTAACTGCAGTCGGCAGTTCATATAGTCAGATGATCAGATAAACATGTAATATTCATCTCATGAAATGCAGAAAAGCGGAGTATCTTACTTCTTTCTTCACTGTGAATTTAGGCTTCATTTGGCACCCCTGACTTCTTGTACATGTATCCATGGTTGATGTTCAGTTGTAACACAGAGAAAGAAGATGGAAATCTGTAAAGAAAACAATATATGTAAAAATGCCTTAACTAGTTTAAAAGAACACAAACAACACCACATATGCAATACAGCCCACTGTGATGGTTATGGTGACTGGAGTTCCCTGGCACCTTCAAAGAGTAACCTGGCTAACCATCTTAGAAAGATCTGATAACTTCCACTGGTCATACTTTTCATCTGTGGCTGAGAGTGCCAGCTGAGTGATCTCAGCTAATGAGCACAGTCCTGTATCTGACCTGCTTAGCTCATTAAAAGACATCCAGGCTTCTCCTGCCGGAGAACACTATATGTGGCCAAAGCACCTAACAAGACCAGGTATGTTGGCACACCATTCTAAAACATTTTGACAAATTATTATGGTAGGACATCAGGACTACCACAGACTGTAGTGACCCTTGGGAGTTTCCTTTAATGACAGTTCAAGGATACATTCCACTAAAACTGCATTCAGGATAAAATAATTCAGTTTTGTTGTTCGAATTCATATAATTTCTATTTCTCTTTACTTATTTTACGTTACTTGGCAATACCCTGTATGTATACCATTGCAGAGTATAGTTACGATCATTTTAGATCACATTATAGGCATAACATTTAGGTTTTTTTTTTTTTACTCATGCAAAGAAAACTCATTACTTTTCCGAACTCAAGAACCCAAGGATCAACTCGTGTAAATGTTAGACTGCACTACTCTCATATACTGGTAAACATTTGAAATAAAATATGCAAAGAAAATAAATACCATAAACATAAAAAGTAACAACAAATCACAACATACCAGTCCACAATAGAGAGACATGTTTTGAGAATACGGCTATCCATAACTCTTTTTCATGATGACAAAACCAGAAATACAAGTTATTAATAGACCACTTCATAGAGATAATATTGGAACACAAATACCATCCCAGCAGAGCAATTAAAATGCCACTAGAGACTGATGCTTATAAAGTAGTCTTCAAGTAAGTCACCACAGCACAAATGGAATATTAAGCAGGAGTGTTACACTGTTGCTACGAGGTCTCTCAGTAACATTTTGAGAGAAAAAAGGTGAAGAGATGCCCAAAACATTTAACAATTGCCTCAGAATGCCAGACATATATGCAAATAACCATAAACAGCTTTTTACTTTTTAGATTTCAATCAACATATCTGTGGGGTCCTTTCACAATGCCTGGTTTTTCAAAACAAGGGTTAATTAAAACTTAAGAGAAAGTTTGTGTCAAAGGATGTGCTTACAAACCGCAAATGTAAGCCAAGATTAATTTATAATAATGCCTCATAATCCAATAACATATAGTATTGATGCTGGATTGGCCTACTTTACAGCAGCCTGCTATGTTTAGATCTATGGTGATTAATTGCATAATTACGAGAGCGAGAATAGTGAGAGGTGATCTTTATAGTCTCGCGGGATCCTCCACAGACCCCAGTGTTCTCTCATTTCGTGAGACAGTCCCTGGCAGATGAAGCGCCAGGAGCTGAAAACAGAATATAGAGGCACATGCCACGGACAGCTACAGCTAAGTATATCTCCCCTTGCACTCCAAGTAGGACAATATGCAAAGACCCTAAAAGTAACATTGCCTACATACCTAAAAGAATACTACTGCATTACGAATATAATCAAGCATTAAGAATACCTATTCAGGGTTCTCCCAGTAAGGGTTCGAAAGGTAAGTTTTACTTACAGCACTCTCCATGGCAGTCCCCAACCTGTCACTATGCCTCCTTGGTTGAGATCATGAAGATTGACTCAGCCCATCCAATGTTTTCCCATAGGAACACTGTAAGGCTAGTGCGCTCGCAAGGCAAAACGCTGCACTGCGCCAATAAAATGCTGTTCTATGAGCATCATTTGATTGAGAATCCAGTCTAACTGTTCTCAACATGGAAGTGCCTCTAGTGGCTGTCTGCAAGACCGTCACTAGAAGCGTGTTAACCCTGCAATGGAATCATTGCAGTTTCTGTAAAACTACAGTGTTTTACATTGTAACTTTAAAACTATAGGGCTACTGCACCTAGACCACTTAATTGATATGAAGTGGCCTGGGTTCCTTTAGTGGTCCTTTAAAACGGTTATCCCAATCAACATGACCACTTAAGCTTTTTAAAGTGGTCACGGAAGTAGGAGTCTGTATGTGCAGTGGTACACCCCAGCACAGGTGACTTTGGCAGACCGGAAGTCTGTTTTGGACTTTCAAATGTGACTTCCAAATGTGAATTCTGGCAACAGATGTTAAGATTTCAAGTTTCTCCCTTCCCTTCCTGTGTGCGCCAACTCTCGCCTCCCTCTGTTGACAAAATATGCTTTGTTTTTAAAAAAAAAACAAAAAAATAAATAAAACCTCCCTTCCTCATAAGGTTCAGATTTCATGCATGAGCAGCTCTGAGCAGGTGAAATGGTCCAATCACAGGAAAAGACTGTGATTAGACAGTTGAACAGCAGTGATGAAGTCAAATAAAGGCATGGAGATCACCGCAGGGAACTTCGCCTGGCACTGGATTTCAGGTAAGTTTAAAGGATCACTATAGTGTCAGGAAAACATAGCGGTCTTCCTGACACTATGGTGCCCTGAGGCTGCCCCCACCCCGTAGCACTGAAAGGGTTAAATATATATATATTTTTATAATTTTTTTCCCCACATGTAATGTTGTGTTAGGTATACATATAGGATGTTAAATAAAAGCCCTTTCCGTCCTTTAAATTATTTTATATAATATGTATTAGAGCACTTAAAGAAACTCTTAAATTACAGTGGAACAAACCTATATTTCAAATTCAAGGTCTTGTTAATGGGTTAAAAAAAGACAATTGTTCATGTTATCTGTTATTTAGCTTTCAGCTCATGGTTTACCCTCATAGCTTAACCCCTTAAGGACCAAACTTCTGGAATAAAAGGGAATCATGACGTGTCACACACGTCATGTGTCCTTAAGGGGTTAAAGGACCACTATAGGCACCCAGACCACTTCAGCTCATTGAAGGTTAATCCAGCCTCTAGTGGCTGTCTACCTGACAAACACTAGAGGCCACTTCCGCGATTCACAGTGTGAAAATCACACTGAGATGACGCTGACGTAATGCTTTCTGATGGGCGTTTTTAATGCGCGCGCGCCTCTTGCCACACATGCGCATTCGGCGCGGACGTCGGCAGATGAAGGAGAAGTCACCAGCGCCGAGGGAGCTCAGAGCTGGATTACGGTAAGTGGCTGGAAGAGTTTTAACCCCTTCAGCCCAGCAGGAGGGGACCTAATAACCCTATAGTGCCAGGAAAAGGACTTTGTTTTCCCTGTCTAGTAAACAGCCACTAGAGGAGGAGTTAACCCTGCAATGTAATTATTGCAGTTTATGAAAACTGCAATAATTACAGTTGCAGGGTTAAGGGTAGTGGGAGTTGGCACCCAGACCACTCCAACGGGCAGAAGTGGTATGGGTGCCTGGAGTGTCCCTTTAACGTCTATCTAGACACTTCTACTCTGCCCATTGAGCCATGTAATGAAGAAATATATGAGATGTGATCTGCACTTTGAAAACAGACATATACAATCTACTGGAGTATCCTGGGAGACTGATCATTTCCTTATCTTGGCTATTCTAACTGCAAGGAATGCAATGCCTTGAGATTTATTGCAAATACAGCAATTTCTTTTTTTTTTTTTATTACCAAGTTTAATTACTTTACTTTTCATTATACTGTCAGCCAGTTTGGCCACCCTCTTTAGGAGTGGGCCTGTCCCTTTTGACATACCGCCCCCCCTGCACACTTGCTCGCTTCCCTGCCCATCATGTTTATATTTGTGCACTATGCTAATGCAATGCATTTTAGGAGATACCTGTAAAATCAAGCAAAAAAAACTACTGTGAGGAGCAAATACATGTACAGTGGTACCTCGATTTACGAATTTAATGCGTTCTCCGGGAAGTTTCTTATTGCGAAAAATGTGTAAACCGAAACCCGGTTTCCTATAGGAATGCATTGAAAACCAATTAATCCGTTGGACGTCAGAAAAAAAAATCAAAATGAGCTGGCATGGAAACCAACCCACAATGCAGAACACACAGTAAAAGGCATGCAAACGAAGAAAGCTCAGCTCCCTACCTTTCCACCGCTTGAGAAATGCACCAAAGTTCCAAAAAGTCCCAAAACTGCTGCAAAAAAATCCAGAATGGCTCCAAAACTCTAAGCAAAAGCCGCTCCAACACCTCCACACACGACGCCACAAGCTACCCATAGACTCCAACATGCACAGGGGCGGTGCTATAAACCTCCCAGGTGCAATGCATCCTGGGGAAATTTGCTTTGTATTGCGAAAGTAATGTTTAAACCAAGGCATTATTATCAATGGATTTTATTTGTAAACCGAAAATTATGTTAACCGAGGCGTTTGTAAACAGAGGTCCCACTGTATTCCCTCTCAGGGAGAAGTGAGAGATCCCAAATCCAATTCTGTTCAGCGCATGTTATCCAGAATACTTTGACATCTTTCTAATAGGACTCTTTTTTTCTGTGACTGGCAACCTGTTCAAAATTTTTCTATTCACTGGCTTGAGAGTGCTCAAACATTTATTTTCCTCGATGAATAATACACAGTTTGCAGACATGCATTGAGTTCCAATAGAAATTAATAAGCTATGCATCATAGAAATGCTTACCAATGATCCTACGGAAGCCATAGCATATTAGCGAATGTCTGGGATAGCTCTGCCAATGCCTGGTTTGAGTCACAAGTTGTTAAATTAGGGAAATAAAAAAAAAAAAACCAAACCCCCCCCCCAAAAAAAATTTTTCTTTATGGGGGAACAAGTCAGAATTTTGGAACATTTTTTCCTCAATATTTGGACAGATATGTGTTCTACTACACCCTCAGTTATGATATTAAGTGGTATGAAATATGATAAGGCACTGCATAATAATTTGGAGGGAAAAAAAATTAAAATAAAAAAGAGAGAAACCGCGCCCAAAGATTATGTACAAAACTTGATACGTACACAGGTCTCTTAAGGTTATATACACATTTGACCTCAAAAAGAACAGAAGAAACAATAATAGTGCAGTACAGTATGTACAATGAATGAGTGATGTGTGATTTAACTCACATTTGATTGAGCTATTTCAGAGCTCGGCTGTTTCAGCACATGGACGGAACAATCCCTGTCTGAGGATATGTGATGATATGGGCGTCTCAGATGGCTCAAATGGAGTGCAGTATGCATTACATGTATAGGAGTAAATACAAAAAAAGGATGCTCCAAATGGTGAAGTAAGTATTCGTGAATATAGAGTAAAAAATAAATAAAATAATGTACTCACATTTACCAGAGCAAAACTTGCACTGGTATATACAGCGTTGGTGGTATAATCCCCACCTGTCACACCTTTACCAGGCATCCGGAACAGCAGCACAAGCACAGAACTGCCGGCAACAATGCAGTATTTTATCTTTTACTGCATGATAATTAGCAACATTGAAAGCACAAAAACCACATGTTAATCTGTAAAGACCCTGTACCTGTGGTCTGACAAATGTAAACATTGCAGTTGCTCATAAATGGCAATGCTTACTTCTGTCACCAAGAACGCCTCTAGTGGCTGTCTGAAACTTTCAATAAATGAAAGTCTTTACATACGGTATTGCAATGTTTTACAAAGAGAATACATGCTTCCCTATGTGAAACACCTGAATGGCTGAGTCTGGCGATTGCCACACATGCCTAGTAGGACCCCAATATTTCTCTATAATGTTGCTTGTGATTTCACATACTTGCACTCAAAAACTGTAAATTACTTTGGCAAGTGCACTACCAACTTGTGCTTGCTTCTAAATTAGTGGACATGCATTTCCATGGCTTTTGCAACTGCCTTAAAACGTCTGTTTAAAATGTTTGAGAGAGAGAGAATATAGATGGGTAGATATATGTACATTTGACACACTGCGAAAAAAAACATGCTGTCCACTTGCACAGTTCAGAGTTGAACTGTTTTCAGAAGCTCTGACACTTACCCCCCAGGCCCATGCCCTCTTCACAGATATTGCTAAAGAGAAGTTCCTTTTCTGCAACAGCAGTATCAACTTTGTCCAACTCTGGAGAGCTCTGGCGGTGGAGTGTCACTGCTAATGAAATCATAAAAAAATGGATGAAATTGATATTGCTAGAGAGCAACAGATCTTTGAAGAGGGGATTGCCTTTGGGAGACCAGAGGACCTAGATAAGAGTCAAACCAATTAAAAACAGTTGTAATTTTAATACTTGGAGAGTACAGAATTCAAGCTGAGGACGTGTGGACAGATTACCGGACGTGTTGATAACATGCACTACTGACTCTAAAGTACTGGCCTAAAAAATGGATATTTAAACCAAGAAGCATAAATGGGACAGATTCTTCCTATTAAATCGGCTGCTCTTATGCACTTGTATCTAATTTTCCCACTGTTCCTATTTGCTAATATGATGGGGATCCACGCAGCGTATATAATAAAGTTTAAACTAATTTCATGGACACATCGAAGCTACAAGACTCTATGGAAAGAACAAAAAAATGCAAACTTCAACGTTTCATCCCTTGGGGTGTAAAATGACTAAACATGACCCAGGTGTATATATTGGCAAATCACTCCAGGGTTATTGATGAGAGTGAATTTCAAATTGAAAGTAGCAGAACTAGAAGCATTGCTGACTTGGAGATTTTTTTCCCATTTCAGTTACTTTTGTTTTACATGTGAAATTAATTTGGAATTCCCCTTGCATCTTCAACAATTCTCCTTTTAGTAAATAATCGTGTAAATGTCAAGTTGCTGTTCAGCAAAAATAGCTCTCAACTACTGTGAGATATAAAAGAAAGCATGGAGGGGGCAATGATTGGAGTCTTAAAAAGGCCAATCATGTGACATGCTACATTATGGAAATCGCTGGCGCTATATAAATAATAAACTAAAATAATAATTACAAACATGAAAAAGACAGTGACAAATTGTATGTGTACTGAAGCTTCCCAGTTGGACACATAATATGTAAACAGTGAATCATTCACATATGTTGATTGGAAGATTAGGACAATTGCAGTCTAAAGCCATCTACAGCCTATTCTGTGACGAGGAACTGTCATTGAAAGCATTAATGAGCTAGGTTTTTTTTTTCCCCCTTTTGTTAAATCAACCCCAAAACACTGTCAACCTACCTAGCTGCAATTCATAAAACATACCTAGCACATTACATCATATATTAATCCAAACTAGATAATTGGCTAGGCAGAACTACAACTCCCATGATGTTTTGGAAAAACTCAATTCTGGCAAAGGATCATAGGAGTTGCAGTTCTGCGACAGCTGAGGTCTGCTTTCTGTCACACCTGTATTAACCCCATCCAATAACCAGACTGACAGACTACACTAGCAGGGGTAGGCAGCCTTTGGCACTCCAGATGTTGTGGACTCCACCTCCACCATGATGCTCTTACAGAACAGCCATAATGCTGGCAAACCATCAGGGGAGATGTAGTCCACAACATCTGGAGTGCCAAAGGCCGCCTACCCCTGGCAAACCTGGCATACACTGCTGGCAGGTACAGGGATTCTCCATCTATCATGCTATACATGGCCCTGCAGGAGGCTGCCTACCCCTGGCACAGCCTGGCACACACTGCTGGCAGGTACAGGTATTCTCCATCTATCATGCTATACATGGCCCTGCAGGAGGCTGCCTACCCCTGGCACAGCCTGGCACACACTGTTGGCAGGTACAGGGATTCTCCATCTATCATGCTATACATGGCCCTGCAGGAGGCTGCCTACCCCTGGCACACACTGCTGGCAGATACAGGAATTCTCCATCTATCATGCTATACATGGCCCTGCAGGAGGCTGCCTACCCCTGGCACAGCCTGGAACACACTGCTGGCAGGTACAGGGATTCTCCATCTATCATGCTATACATGGCCCTGCAGGAGGCTGCCTACCCCTGGCACAGCCTGCTGGCAGGTACAGGGATTCTCCATCTATCATGCTATACATGGCCCTGCAGGAGGCTGCCTACCCCTAGCACAGCCTGGCACACACTGCTGTCAGGTACAGGGATTATCCATCGATCATGCTATACATGGCCCTGCAGGAGGCTGCCTACCCCTGGCACAGCCTGGCACACACTGCTGGCAGGTACAGGGATTCTCCATCTATCATGCTATACATGGCCCTGCAGGAGGCTGCCTACCCCTGGCACAGCCTGGTACACACTGCAGGCAGGTACAGGGATTATCCATCTATCATGCTATACATGGCCCTGCAGGAGACTGCCTACCCCTGGCACAGCCTGGCACACACTGCTGGCAGGTACAGGGATTATCCATCGCTCATGCTATACATGGCCCTGCAGGAGGCAGCCTACCCCTGGCACAGCCTGGCACACACTGCTGGCAGGTACAGGGATTCTCCATCTATCATGCTATACATGGCCCTGCAGGAGGCTGCCTACCCCTGGCACAGCCTGGCACACACTGCTGGCAGGTACAGGGATTCTCCATCTATCATGCTATACATGGCCCTGCAGGAGGCTGCCTACCCCTGGCACAGCCTGGTACACACTGCAGGCAGGTACAGGGATTATCCATCTATCATGCTATACATGGCCCTGCAGGAGGCTGCCTACCACTGGCACAGCCTGGCACACATTGCTGGCAGGTACAGGGATTATCCATCTATCATGCTATACATGGCCCTGCAGGAGGCTGCCTACCCCTGGCACACACTGCTGGCAGGTACAGGGATTATCCATCGCTCATGCTATACATGGCCCTGCAGGAGGCTGCCTACCCCTGGCACAGCCTGGCACACACTGCTGGCAGGTACAGGGATTCTCCATCTATCATGCTATACATGGCCCTGCAGGAGGCTGCCTACCCCTGGCACAGCCTGGTACACACTGCAGGCAGGTACAGGGATTATCCATCTATCATGCTATACATGGCCCTGCAGGAGGCTGCCTACCACTGGCACAGCCTGGCACACATTGCTGGCAGGTACAGGGATTATCCATCTATCATGCTATACATGGCCCTGCAGGAGGCTGCCTACCCCTGGCACACACTGCTGGCAGGTACAGGGATTATCCATCGCTCATGCTATACATGGCCCTGCAGGAGGCTGCCTACCCCTGGCACAGCCTGGCACACACTGCTGGCAGGTACAGGGATTCTCCATCTATCATGCTATACATGGCCCTGCAGGAGGCTGCCTACCCCTGGCACAGCCTGGTACACACTGCAGGCAGGTACAGGGATTATCCATCTATCATGCTATACATGGCCCTGCAGGAGGCTGCCTACCACTGGCACACACTGCTGGCAGGTACAGGGATTATCCATCTATCATGCTATACATGGCCCTGCAGGAGGCTGCCTACCCCTGGCACAGCCTGGCACACACTGTTGGCAGGTACAGGGATTCTCCATCTATCATGCTATATATGGCCCTGCAGGAGGCTGCCTACCCCTGGCACACACTGCTGGTAGATACAGGAATTCTCCATCTATCATGCTATACATGGCCCTGCAGGAGGCTGCCTACCCCTGGCACAGCCTGGCACACACTGCTGGCAGGTACAAGGATTCTCCATATATCATGCTATACATGGCCCTGCAGGAGGCTGCCTACCCCTGGCACAGCCTGGCACACACTGCTGGCAGGTACAGGGATTCTCCATCTATCATGCTATACATGGCCCTGCAGGAGGCTGCCTACCCCTGGTACAGCCTGGCACACATTGCTGGCAGGTACAGGGATTCTCCATCTATCATGCTATACATGGCCCTGCAGGAGGCTGACCTCCAGGTGACTGGGCGGTGACGTCACCCAGCGGTGACAGCCGGCGGGCTGCTATTAGCTATTACAGGTGACCATTACCGGGGGCTCCTCCAGCCAGGATCAGGGCCCCCGCCCCCCCGGCACAGCTTGCCAGATGCTGCTTCACGGTTCCGGTGTGGACATCCAGAGCGCCTTGTTCCTGCCGGGAGCGGCTCAGGGGGCGAGTAGCGGGGGCATGGTGAGCGGAGCCCGGATTCCGAGCCAGGGGAGGCTGAGCTGCGCAGCTGACGAGCTGTTGTGGTTCTTGCGATTGACGTCAATGGGGTTACGTCATCGGTGTGCGCGCGGGCTGCGTCGCCTTGGCTGGCAGATCACACGCTGGTTGGCAGGAGCTCTGCAGGAATCATCGCTTGGTGGGATATTGTAAGGCATGCATGGGGTTAACGCTTTCAGGTCAATACGGAGTTATGAACCGAATCGAAAGCCTAGAATTAGAGCTTGTGTTTGTTTCACCGTCATTTAAACACACCCATACATATTACATATTGGTTTTGTTTTTTTTAAACTTATGAAGAGCTTTCTTTTAACATTCTAAGACCACATTAAACAACAATTTAATGTTGAGAAATGAAGGGGTAAAAAAACAAAACAACAACCCACAAGTCTGCTTATAGTTCTTTTTACACTAAATAACTATAACTAAATCCTAAATGCCTCCCTTGGTAAACTCAGCTCCTTTGGCTTCCAATATCATTTCTATGCAGATGACACACATATCTACTTGTCCATTCCCTCTTGACTAGTGTCTCTGACTGCCTCTCTGCTATTTCTAACTGGATGACTGCCCACTTCCTTAAAGGGACATTATAGTCACCTGAACAACTTTAGCTTAATGGAGCAGTTTTGGTGTATAGAACATACCCCTGCAGCCTCACTGCTCAATCCTCTGCCATTTAGGAGTTAAATCCCTTTGTTTATGAACCCGAGTCACACCTCCCTGCATGTGACTTGCACAGCCTTCCATAGACACTTCCTGTAAAGAGAGCCCTATTTAGGCTTTCTTTATTGCAAGTTCTGTTTAATTAAGATTTTCTTATCCCCTGCTATGTTAATAGCTTGCTAGACCCTGCAAGAGCCTCCTGTATGTGATTAAAGTTCAATTTAGAGATTGAGATATAAGGTAAATTACATCTGTTTGAAAGTGAAACCAGTTTTTTTTTTCATGCAGGCTCTGTCAGTCATAGCAAGGGGAGGTGTGGCTAGGGCTGCATAAACAGAAACAAAGTGATTTAACTTCTAAATGGCAGCGAATTGAGCAGTGAAATTGCAGGGGAATGATCTATACACTAAAACTGCTTTATTTAGCTATAGTGTTCCTTTAAACTAAACTTGACCAAAACTGAAATTCTGGTCTTTCCTCCCTCAAGTGTTGTTACTCCTGTGTCTGTCTCCCTCCAAGTCAACGGTGCTACCATCAGCTCCACCACGCAGGCTCGCTGCCTAAGTGTTCTCTTTGACTCCGACCTCTCCTTCACACCTCATGTTCAGTCGATTGCCAAATCCTGCCATCTCAAAAACATTGCGCGCATCCGCCCCTACTTAACGCCAGATGCGACTAAGGTGTTGGTCCATTCCACTGTCCTTTCTCGCCTTGACTACTGTAATCCGCTTCTCAGTGGTCTTACGTGCTCCCAACTTGCGCCGCTACAGTCCATAATTAATGCGGCGGCGAGGCTCATCTTCCTGTCCGCCCGCACCTCCCATGCCCCACCCTTCTGTCAGTCCCTACATTGGCTTCCTATAAAATATAGAGCTCAATTTAAAATTCTGGTTCTTGCTTTCAAATCTCTACATAATGCTGCTCCCACCTATCTATCCTCCCTTATACACAAGTATGTCCCGTCTAGGCCCTTACGATCTGCTGAAGACTTACGTCTATCTTCTGTCCGTACTCCCACCTCTGATGCTCGCCTTCAAGATTTATCGAGGGCTGCACCGTTCCTGTGGAACTCTCTTCCCTCCTCCGTTAGATGCTCACCCAGTCTCCACTCCTTCAAAAAATCGTTAAAAACCCACTTCTTCATAAAAGCGTATCAATTAAACTGTTAATAGCTTCCAACTGATTCCTCTTCTGCAACTGTCACTAGTCTAATACTATCCTTACCTATTGTGTCATTTTACCCCACTCCCTCTAGCATGTAAGCTCATTGAGCAGGGCCCTCAACCCCTCTGTTCCTGTGTGTCCAACTTGTCTGGTTACAATTACATGTCTGTTCGTCCACCCATTGTAAAGCGCTGCGGAATTTGACAGCGCTCTATAACTATCATAATAATAATAATAATGTATGCTTACACTAACTGTAACCCTTACACAGCATCGGAATACAAAGTACCAAATACCAGGTAACTACAACGCAAAAAAAGAGAAAAACCATAGGGCAATATTGCCGTAGCTAAAATAATATAAAAATGGGTAGAATGCACACTCACAAACCCAAAATTGATTGAAGGTGTATCAAATAATATGTAGAGTATCCTCTATTTCAGATTGCAAACATGTGGGAGAGAGGAATTTAAAGAAATAATAGTGCAGAGTTTCTAAAAACAGTATAAGTCTTTAATAAATATTGCACTTACAAGATAAAGGTATTAGAAAAGCACATCACCCCTTTTTAACATTAGAGATGTTAAAAACACCTAGACTTTCTTCTTCCTTTTTAGTGAAAATTATATCCCTATAGAGTCGTGAATCCGCAGGAAATGGTAACTGTATTTAAATGTACTGTGGTTTTATACCAATCAGCTGCTTAACTTGGAGACTGGTTTTTGATTGGTTTTTCCCTGAAGAAGTTCAGTTCTCTGAACGAAACGTGTAGGGCTTGCTTCCTAAGTGCTAAGAGTTTGCTTTATTCCATTTTTTATTATTTTTTACTTTATTTACTATTTTTGATGCTGCTTGAGGTTCCCATCAGTGTACATTACGTCTGAAGGTGTTCCTGTGTGCTGCTTTTGAGATGGTATTTTGTGATGTGCTTTTCTAATACCTTTATCTTGTAAGTGCAATATTTATTAAAGACTTATACTGTTTTTAGAAACTCTGCACTATTATTTCTTTAAATTCCTCTCTCCCACATGTTTGCAATCTGAAATAGAGGATACTCTACATATTATTATATGTAACTTGAAATTTACCCCCCCCCCCCCCCCCCCAGGTACATAGGTCCTCGCAAGATCATTCGTCGTATCAATCCTGTGGCATATAGTATTGCGCTTCCTCCTGCTTTGCGTATGCCCAATACTTTTCATGCGTCATTCGACGCCTTTAACATGTAACCGTTTTACCAGGCATGTTATTTCTCCTTCTCCTGTTCAAGAAAAAGGTCAGGAAGAATATGAGTTAACCGCTATTATCGATTCCCACTTCTTTAGAGGCCAGCTTCAGTACTTGGTTGATTGGAAATGGTATGGCTTGGCTTCTGACTATTCTGAATTCTCCATTCCTTGACTCGTGGCTTGTTCAGTGTTTCCGTTATTTCTACGTCGTCTTTTTTTTTCCATGTTTATTTTTTATTTGTTTTCATAAAGAGATATAACAGTGGGATACAGAAAGGAAAAAGGGGGGGGGGGAGGACACGTGCGTATGCATGCAAAGATTTACATAGTTGGTACAACAAGATGTAGGTTTGATATACAGGCATCATACATAGGTATTATATGTGAATTCTTGTCTTTATCATGTCTTGTGTTTTTTTCCTTTATAAGTTAAATCCGGCCATTCGAAGGCCTGGTGTTAGGAATTTTCTTCATACCTACTTAAGTTCTGTGTGTTGGGCATCAGCTATTCCTGACATTACGAAATGGCCATGGACCCTGCAGACTTAAGTAGACAGTGTCAGGATCGGGACAGGGATCCAACACGCATAATACAAACAGGAGATAGGTACGTATACCGGACCTTAGAATGGCCGGACTAACCTAAGGAGAAAGCAAAGAATGGTCAGAGACAAGCCGAGGTCGAGGGAACGAGAGAACAGGTAAGCGAGAGACGAGCCGAGGTCAAAGGATACGAGAGATAAGCAGGAACGAAAGTACAAGCCGAGTCAGAACCAAATAGACAATAGTAATAAGAGCACTGAGTGACCAGACAAGCTAGAACCACGACAGGGCAATGAACCATTACACACATCCCTCTTTTATACCTTGGTTCTTTAATTGATGACTCCGCCCTTGCCGAGCCCTGATTCGTTGTTCAGAACTAGATTGACAGGTCGGGATGTGATTGCCGTCATGACGTCGGCTCCTGAGCACCGCGTCATAAAAGAAAGCGGGGCTATCGCGGCCGGCGTGTGAACGGCTATGAGAGCTGTGAGGATTGGGTGAATCAGCCCCCCTGAGAGGACGGCCGTTTGAAAGTCTAACCTCCTCCGAGGTAGAGACTTCAGGTACCCTGACAGTATCCCCCCTCTCAGAAACGCCCACCGGGCGGAAGGAACCGGGGCGAGACGGAAAACGAGCATGAAAAGCCCTGAGGAGACGAGGAGCATGCACATCTTCCTGGACCACCCAAGACCTTTCCTCAGGACCATAACCTTTCCAGTCAACATGATATTGCACCCTCCCCCGAGAAACTCGAGAATCGAGAATGGACTTGACCTCATACTCCTCCTGACCCTCAACCTGGACAGAACGAGGGGAGGACACAGCGGAGGAAAATCTGTTACAAACCAAAGGTTTCAATAAGGAAACATGAAAGGAGTTCGGGATGCGCAGGGCAGGCGGAAGAGCCAGACGATACGCAACCGGGTTTATACGAGACAGAACCCTGTAAGGGCCTATGTAACGAGGAGCAAATTTCATGGAAGGAACCTTCAAGCGGATGTTTCTGGTACCATACCCTATCACCCGGGGAAAACACCGGAGCCACCCGTCTACGTTTGTCAGCGTGTCGTTTGGACACCATGGAATTATGAAGAAGAATTCGTCGAGTCTGATCCCACAACTTCCTCAGATTGGCAACATGAACATCAACCGACGGTATCCCTTGGGACGGGGAAACCGACGGAAGAACGGAAGGATGGAAGCCATAATTCATGAAAAAGGGGCTAGAACGAGTAGAATCGCAAACAAGGTTGTTGTGCGCAAACTCCGCCCAAGGAATCAGACCGACCCAATCGTCCTGGTGTTCAGAAACAAAACAACGCAAAAACTGTTCAACCTTTTGGTTGGTGCGTTCGGCAGCTCCGTTGGACTGGGGATGATAGGCAGAGGAAAAATTAAATTTGATGCCAAATTGAGAACAGAAGGACCTCCAAAACCGGGAAACAAATTGGGACCCTCTATCAGAAACAATTTCAGAAGGAATACCATGTAAACGAAAAATCTCCCTCGCGAAAATCTCAGCCAATTCGGGAGAAGAGGGCAATTTAGGCAGGGGTACAAAATGAGCCATTTTAGTAAACCTGTCAATCACTGTGAGGATAACTGTGAGTATGTTTCTTAGAAACAGGCAAAAAACAGGCAAATCGACAATGAAGTCCATAGCCAAACAAGACCATGGTTTCTCGGGAATTTCTAGTGGGTGCAAAAGCCCACATGGAAGCGTATGAGGTTGTTTAGTCCTCATACAGACATCACATGCCCCGACGAAGTCCTTTACATCCTTACAGGCCACCAGAAATCTTTAGAAATCAGAGAACACGACTTGCGTATGCCAGGGTGTCCGGCAAATTTACTGTTATGAAAACACTGCATTAGTTCCAGTTGGAGTTTAGGAGGAACGAAGTACCGATCCCCAGGAACAAGTCTGGGAGCCAGATGCTGTAATTTTTTTATCTCAGCAAGCAACGGAGAGTGAATCTTGATGCTTGTGTTGGCAACAATATTACACTTGGGAACTATAGAAGAAAAAAACATATCAGACATAGTAGAAGGTTCATGTTGGTGGGACAATGCATCAGCCTTAGAGTTCTTAGAACCAGGTCTATAAGTGAGCACGTAGTTGAAATGAGTAAGGAACAAAGACCAACGAGCCTGCCTGGCGGACAAGCGTTTGGCTTCCCCTATAAATGACAAATTCTTGTGATCCGTCAAAATAGTAACCGGGTGTAAAGTCACTTCCAACAAATGTCTCCACTCCTTTAAAGCCATAATGACGCTAATAGTTCCCTGTCACCAATATCATATCTGCTTTCAGGCCCAGACAATTTCTTGGAAAAAAAAACACATGGGTGCAGCGGTTTATTCAAACCTAGCCTTTGGGACAAGATAGCGCCTACACCTGTCTCTGAGGCGTCTACCTCGAGTAAAAAAGGCAAAGAGGTGTCAGGATGAACTAATATCGGTGCTGAGGCAAACTGTTCCTTGAGAGTACTGAAAGCAACAAGCGCCTCAGGAGACCAGGTCTTGGTATCAGCACCCTGTCTAGTCATGTTGGTAATAGGAGCAATAATAGACGAGTACCCCTTAATGAAGCGCCTATAATAATTGGAGAATCCGATAAACCTCTGAATGGCCTTGAGTCCCTTGGGTAATGGCCAATCTAAGATTGATTGGAGTTTAACCGGGTCTATCCTAAACCCGTCTCCAGAAATAACGTAACCAAGAAAGTTTATCTGAGATTGGTCAAAGCTACACTTCTCCAATTTGCAATACAAACCGTGTTGTAGAAGCTTATGCAATACCCTTCTGACTTGTTTGTGGTGAGTCTCAGGCTCTCTAGAGTGTATTAGTATATCATCCAAATAAACTATAACACATTCATGTTGAAATTCCCTAAGAACCTCATTAATTAGGTCCTGGAATACAGCAGGAGCATTGCAAAGCCCGAAGGGCATTACCGTATACTCATAGTGGCCACACCGGGTATTGAAAGCCGTTTTCCATTCATCACCCTGCTGAATTCTCACTAAGTTATAAGCTCCCCTCAGATCTAACTTGGTAAAAATCTTGGAGCCTTTCAGGCGATCAAATAGCTCAGTAATCAAGGGAATAGGATAAGCATTTCTGATCGTTATCTTATTCAAGCCCCGATAATCAATGCAAGGCCGTAGAGTGCCGTCTTTTTTATCTACAAAAAAGAAACCAGCGCCGGCTGGAGAAGAGGATCTCCTAATAAATCCCTTGTCTAAGTTCTCCTGTATGTATTCCTCTAAGACTAAGTTCTCCTTAGTGGATAGAGGATATACAGTACCCCTCGGAGGCATAGTACCAGGCAGGAGTCTAATCTTACAGTCAAAGGACCTGTGTGGGGGTAAAGTATCAGCCCTCTTTTTATCAAAGACTGCCTTTAAATCCAGGTACTGAGATGGTATCCGTAAAGCTGTGGGCTGGTTAGAGTTACTATGTGTGTCAACTACGCAAACCGGTGAGATTTTCCGTAAACAACCTTTCTGGCAACCCTGACCCCAGGAGACTATCTCACCTTGTTCCCAATCAATAATAGGGTTATGCTTCTTAAGCCAGGGGTACCCCAAGACTATTGGAACTGAAGGAGATGAGATAAGCATGAGAGAAATATCCTCCTCGTGTAAAATACCAATGGTCAACTTAACTGGTATAGTCTCACGAGAAATAACAGGATCAGATAATGGTCTACCATCTATGGCCTCAACGGCCAAGGGTGTATCCCTTAGCTGAGATGGGATAGAGTGGTTCTTGACAAAGGCTTGGTCAATAAAGCTTTCAGCTGCTCCAGAATCTATTAATGCCATAGCATTAAGTACTCCCTTTTCCCAAGTTAAAGAAACAGGTAACAGAAGCCTATGATCCTTGTAATCATATGTAGAGGACAAAATAGAAACACCCAAGGCCTGTCCTCTTGAGAAACTTAGGTGCGAGCGTTTCCCGGACGATTAGGGCAATTTAGGCGTAGGTGACCTCCTACTCCACAATACATACACAGACCCTCCCTTCTCCTGTATTGTCTTTCACTTTCTGAGAGACGAGTGTTACAAATTTGCATAGGTTCTGGGAGAGCTAGAGTAGTAGATTCAAAATTCTGAAATGCGGGGGCTAGTCTTAAGGAAGGTCTATGACTTCTATCTCGAGTGTTCTGCCTCTGTCTCATGCGTTCATCTATTCGAGAAATAAATGAAATTAATTCTTCCAAATTTTCAGGAAGATCTCTAGTGGCAACCTCGTCTAAGATCTCATCTGATAATCCGTTCAGAAATACGTCCATATAAGCTTGTTCATTCCACTTGACCTCTGCCGCCAAGGATCTGAACTCTAACGCATAATCCACAAGGGTTAGGCTATGCTGTCTAAGACGTAATAGTAGTCTAGCTGCACTGGCCTTTCTTCCTGGAGGATCAAAAGTCCTCCTAAAAGTAGTGACAAATGCATTATAATTATAGACTACTGGATTATCATTTTCCCACAGAGGGTTAGCCCATCTAAGAGCTTTGTCAATGAGTAGCGAGATTATGAATCCAACCTTCGCCCTGTCTGTAGGGTAGGCGCGGGGTTGTAATTCAAAATGAATCCCTATCTGGTTTAGGAAACCTCGACAGGTATCCGGAGAACCGCCATACCGTAAAGGGGAAGTAACACGGGAAGAGGCTCCCACTGTGGCTACCTCTAGGCCTGTATTAACAAGAGAGATGGGTGGTGTACGCATCTCCTCTGCTTGATTACTAGGATGGGATAGTAATGCTTGCAGCGCTAGAGCCATCTGGTCCATTCTATGGTCCATGGCTTCAAATCTCGAGTCAGGAGAACCAATCTGAGCGTTTGTACCTGCAGGATCCATGGCCCTGTCGTAATGTCAGGATCGGGACAGGGATCCAACACGCAGAATACAAACAGGAGATAGGTACGTATACCGGACCTTAGAATGGGCGGACTAACGTAAGGAGAAAGCAAAGAATGGTCAGAGACAAGCCGAGGTCGAGGGAACGAGAGAACAGGTAAGCGAGAGACGAGCCGAGGTCAAAGGATACGAGAGATAAGCAGGAACGAAAGTACAAGCCGAGTCAGAACCAAATAGACAATAGTAATAAGAGCACTGAGTGACCAGACAAGCTAGAACCACGACAGGGCAATTAACCATTACACACATCCCTCTTTTATACCTTGGTTCTTTAATTGATGACTCCGCCCTTGCCGAGCCCTGATTCGTTGTTCAGAACTAGATTGACAGGTCGGGATGTGATTGCCGTCATGACGTCGGCTCCTGAGGGCCGCGTCATAAAAGGAAGCGGGGCTATCGCGGCCGGCGTGTGAACGGCTATGAGAGCTGTGAGGATTGGGTGAATCAGCCCCCCTGAGAGGACGGCCGTTTGAAAAGTCTAACCTCCTCCGAGGTAGAGACTTCAGGTACCCTGACAGACAGGTGTCGTCTTGCGAATCTAAGCTGGTGGAACATAATCACCGGAAGGATCAGTTGCCCAGGCCGTTCAGACGTTATTGGCTCACACTGCACACCTTCAATCGGAGACACCCTCTGCCCAGGCTTCACAACATGCCACTGCGGCAGTATCCAGTGGTCAAAGTGCTCCAACTATAATCCTACCCCCTCCACCTAGATTCAGTGGAGATTCCCAGGAGTGTAGGGGTTTTATAAACCAGTGTGACAGAGTCTATGGGAGGGTAATAGAAGGAAGGTATCTAGGACCCAGAATCCTCCATAGTCTATACTCATCCACCTGCCCAATTAGCAACTGCTGAGGCTTTAATTAGCAGGTCTCAGAGCAGAGAGGAGAGAGATACAATCTGACCTGCAGAGAGAGCAGGTCTGTGCAGAGCAGCACCAAACAAAGTGCTAAAGGTTGGTGAAACCAATGTTTATTTTTGTTGATTTGTGTAGTTTATTATCCTGGTTAGTAAGGGACATTACTTTATGTTTAGTTAGTGCTCAAATTTGAGCTAGGATTTTGTTTGTAGATTTTCCTTTCTGTTGTGCTGCAGTTTTTGAACAAACTGATTGCTGTATGGATTTTGTGCACGCTCTAAATAAACCACACCATATTTGCACCAGAGACTGTTGTTCTATGCCTGTTACCCTAGAGGACTGTGTTGCTTTGCCCATAAAGGTCACACCAGATAGAATACCACTTTGAGGCATCTTCTGGTTCTTTCCCTTCTGACAGGGCTAATGAATCAGCTATCCGGTAAAGCTCTAGCCTGGGCTAATCCTTTATGGGAGAGTGGGAGAACCGTAGCTTACAACTACATGGAGTTCATCACTGAATTCAAGAGATTTTTTGAACCCCTTGGGGAAGTTAAAAAGGCAGTCAAGGCGTTAATGTGGATAAAACAGGGAAATCCGTTGCTGATTATGCCATAGAATTCCGCAGGTTATTTCAACTCCTTCATGTCCTGTCATTCTCTGATTTCCCTGGTTGGTAAAACATAATCCGGTCTTGGATTGGGTTAAGGGTGAGATTCATTCATGGGGTACTACCTGCAAAGAACGATGTCTTCTCCCAGTTAAACCTATAGGTCATATCAATGTATCCACTACAGTTCCCTTATCCACAGTGGTCCCCAAACAATACATCCATGTTAAGGGAGTATTTAACAAAACCAATGCTGGGACGTTACCCCCGCACCGACTTTATGACTGTGCCATTGACCTTCTTCCAGGCACTATGCCACCTAAAGGACAGGTGTATACTCTGTGCCCCTATGAGAGTGAAATCATGGAAGAGTATATCCAGGATGCTCTTGCCAAGGGTTTCATACGTAGGTCTTCCTCTCCTACAGGTGTAGGATTCTTCTTTGTCTAAGAAAGAGGGAGACCTACGACCGTGCATCGATTATAGAGGCCTTAACAAGATCACTATAAGGAATGTATATCCAATTCCTCTTATCACGGAACTATTCGATAGACTTAAGGTGGCCACTGGGTTTACGAAATTAGACCTCAGGAGTGCATATAATCTGGTTAGGATAAAAGAAAATCATGAATGAAAAACCGTGTTTAATACAAGGAGTGGACATTACGAATATCTCGTAATGCCTTTTGGATTGTGCAACGCTCCGGCGGTTTTCCAAGACCTGATTAATGATGTGTTAAGGGAATATATTCATTCTTGTGTTCTAGTCTATCCAGACGACATCCTCGTTTATTCCCGAGACATTACTACCATGTTCATGTATCTCAAGTACTTACAACACTATTACGCAATGGTTTATATTGTAAATTAGATAAATGTTTATTTCACTAGACAGAGGTACAATTCTTGAGCTACATAATTTCAGCCAAGGGTTTCGAAATAGAGCCCAAAAAACTTGAGGTGGTCTTGCAATGGCCCAGACCTAAGGGTTTTAAAGCCATTCAAAGATTCATCGATTTCTCCAACTATTACTGCAGGTTTATAAAAGCATTCTCCTCGGTCATATCTTCCATTACTAGTCTCACACGTAAAGGGGCTGAAACCTATGCCTGGCCTCCCGCAGCTCTGTCTGCCTTTGGGCAACTGAAGTCTGTCTTTTCTACTGCCCCTGTGTTCATGCATCTTGACCCTTCCAAGCATTTTGTATTAGAGGTTGATGCTTCCAAGACAGGGGTTGGAGCTGTCCTCTCTCAATGTGAGTCCCCAGACACTCCACTCCATCCTTGTGGCTTCTTCTCCAAAAAACAATTCCTGGCAGAGGTGAATAATGATATAGGGAAAAGGGAATTATTAGCTATAATCCTGGCTTTGAACGAGTGGAGACACTTGGTAGAGGGCGCTAAGGCTTCCCGTAATGATTATAACAGACCACAAGGATTTGGCCTATATAAGTGAGGCTAAACATCTCTCGTCTAGACAGGCTAGATGGTCCTGGTTTCTTTCTCGTTTTAATTATATTATCACGTATAGACCTGGTTCTCGTAATACTAAGGCTGATGCCTTATCAAGACAGTTCGAAACCGACTCTGATCAGGATCTAGAAGTCGTTCCTATCATACCACCAGAACGTATAGTGGCTACCACTATATTATCCATGTCCTTCTCATTGATGGACAAGGTGCATAATGCTCAAACCCAGGCTCCTGATGACAATCCTAATGATAAATTGTTTGTGTCACCTACAGAGAGGACAGAAATACTCTCCTTGTACCATGATACCAAGTCAGCCGGCCATCCAGGAATTCGAAAAACCTTGTCCTCCATATCTAGACAGTTCTGGTGGCCTTCTATGCATACGGATGTTACCGATTACGTCCAAGCATGTACTGTTTGCGCTATGACCAAAACTCCTCATAAGCTACCATGTGGTCTCTTACAGCCACTTCCTTTTTGTTCTGAACTTTTTGAGGTGTTTCATATCACACAACTATGACAACTAGTATGACCTCTTGCCTTATGCTGAATTTGCACGTAATAACGCTACACACGACTCCTCCCAGCATTGCCCTTTCTTCATTACATGTGGTAGACATCCCCTTGTTATTCCTTCTCAGTTTCATGAGACAGGATTACCCAATCTTGATTGCCACCCTCATGAACTTCAAGATAGGTGGAAGCTCGTTCAGCATGCTTTGTCTTTGGCTTCCTCTCGTCATAAGACCTATGCTGACAAACTTTGCTCTATGACACCTAGTTCTGTTGTTGGAGACAGGGTCTGGCTTTCCACTCGCAATATCAGGTTGAAGGTTCCGACCATGAAGATGGCGCCCAGGTTCATTGGCCCATGTGTGATCTCCAGGAAGATTAATCCTGTGTCATATGCTTTGGCGCTTCCTCCGGACTTGCGTATCCCCAATGTTTTTCATGTATGCTTGCTTAAGCCTTTGTTGTGCAATCATTACACCAGACGCTCGTTTCGTCATGAGATTCAGCCGATTGTAGACTCCAGGTGGTCACGGGGTGTGTTGCAGTATTTGATTAATTGGAAGGGTTATGGGCCGGATAAGTGTTTGTGGGTTCCTGCCTCTGATGTTCATGCTGTTTGTTTGCTGTGCGCTTTTCATGTCCGGTTTCCCAATAAGCTGACCCCTTCCCGCCCGGTGGGCGGTTTTCGGGGAGGGGGTACTGTCACGCCGCTCACCGGGTCTGCTCCTGTCAGAGGGCGTTATGGGTCCCGACGGGCATGCATCATTTCGGCGGCATTCCCAAATGCTAAGGGGAATGCCGCCGGTCTCTTACATGTCCGTGGTTATGGGAATGCTGCCCATCACTCATCCCAGGTGTTGGCTCCTCCTCCTGCGGCCGGGTCTGTAAACATTAGAGATGTCGGCCGTTGCAACTTTGTTAGACTTAACGGTTTTTCAGTTAACTCTTAAAGTGCCATATCATGATTGATCTGTGGGTGTGTCACACACACATGCCCAAGAAGACATGCTTCCCTGCAGCCAATCAGTGAGTGCCTTAGACTATTTAAACCTGTTTTGTCAATATCTCTGTGCCCTGTTGTGGTGTCAGTTGTGGTTATCAGAGAGCGCGTTCCTGGTATTGATTCTGGTGTTTTTGACCTTGGCTTCCCTTTTTGACTATCCGATCTCTGTATTCCTTGACCTTTGGCTTGGCTTCTGACTATTCTGAATTCTCCATTCCTTGACTCGTGGCTTGTTCATTGTTTCCGTTATTTCTACGTCTTGTCTTTATCCTGTCTTGTGTTTTTTTTCTTTATAGATTAAATCCGGCCATTCTAGGGCTCTTTAATACGTCTAAGGAATTTTCTTCATATCTACTTAAAGCGGCACTGTCATGGCCGAATCCAGTTTTTTTTTAACCCCCCTCCCGACTCCACTACATCTAATTGACCCCTTAGTAACCCCCAAATGTCCCTAAGCCCCCCATATTACCTATTTTTAATCTTTATTTTCTGCCCCGATCTATATTCAGGGCACCGCCATCTTTGAGTGGGTAGAGGAAGTCCCTGTGGGACACTTCATCTGCCCACACTAGATAGCGCTGTGAGATTCCCGCACATGCCCAGTTAAACACTTGGGCATGCGAACGGGAATTTTATCTATTCATTCATTCGTCAGAAAGACGAATGAATGAATGAATAGTATTGTCAGATGAACAAACAAACACTGAATATCAGTGTTCGTTTGTTCGTTCAGTTTATTACAAGGAGGGAGCTACAGGCGCGCAGCTCCTTCCTTGTAATATGTAAAGATAGAAGCGGCAGGGAGCAGTGCTCCTCGCCACTTCCTAAACCCCCCTTGTCCTCCCTCACTCTATGGGGGTCAATATGACCCCCATAATAGCATAAGGGAGATTAAAATCTCCTGAATGCCTCTACTCGCTATACCGCAAGTAGGGGCATGTCTACTAAACCCTACTATCCGGGCCCCACCCCTGCGCGGCAGGTGGGGGCCCTAAATAACAATAAGGGGGGGGACCTAATTGTCCTCCCCCCGCCCTGCAATTTCAAATTCCAAAGAACTTTCCCACGCTGTGTAATGACAAAAGCACTCTGATTGGCTTAAACCAACCAATCGGAGTGTTCTTAGCCTAATTGCAGGGCGGGGCTAGGCTTTATAAGCCTTCCCGCGCCCTGCAGAGCTCAGTCTGCGCGGAGCCCTCCATGGGTGAAGAAGGATTTTTGTTTTGCGCTCAGGTTTTTTCTTTTTAGTCTGGTTTTTTTTTTTTTTTTTTTTTGCTCTCTGGTTTTTTATTTTATTTTAAGTTCGACGGGTATGATGGCTTTTTATTTGGCCTTTTTTGGGGCTGAAAAATTAAGATTTTAGAAAAAAGAAGACATCAAATGGCAAGTTTAATTTTTCTTTACAGGTTAGTTATTTTATTCCCCCCTCACTATTTTTTAGGGTGAGGGCGGTAGGTAGAGGGTAACTTTTTATTTGGGTGGGGGGGTGGGTGTCTAGGTCCCCCCCCCATTATCTTTATGCCCCCCACCCACCGCGAAGGGGTGGGGGCCGGGGGGAGGACAGTAGGTCCCCCCCTCATTATCTTTATGGCCCCCACCCACCGCTCGGGAGGGGGGGAAGGACAGTAGGTCCCCCCCTTATTGTCCATTATGGCCCCCACCCACCGCTCAGGGGTGGGGGCCGGGGGGGAGGACAATAGGTCCACCCCCCCCCATTATCGTTTAGGGTACCGCGGCAATGAATAGGATCGGAGTTTCATTCATTCGAAAGAAATTCCGATATGAACAAAGTCCAGAATTGCGTTCTAACACGAATGGAGAAACTGTTCTCATTCTGTTAGAACGCAATTCGGCAGTTTTGCCGGCGTCCTGTCTAAGTGACTGGAAGCATCGCGGGAACAGGGAGGAAAGGTAAGGATTGTGGGAAAATAGCTGTGACCACGGAAACAAAGCACACTTTGCTCCTCCGCTGGTCACCACGTAGGAAACCTCCATAAGAGAAATAGTCCCTACTTTTTCCTAAGTTTTAAAGAAAACTAGAGCAGACAGGAAGAAATGAATAACAGATCCTGAGAGAGGGAGAGAAGAGGAATCGATTGGGAAAAGGTAAGTTCGGCAGGACAGTGCCGCTTTAAGTTCTGCGTTTTGGGCATCAGCTATTCCTGACATAATCCCACACATAGCATGCAATAAAATGATAACATAACGATAAATCCCACACAAAATAACATGATAAAATAACATGAGTGGTATTAGGTTTGTATAGGAGCTTCCGTTAGCAAAGTGCAGGGTTTAGCTTATTGGTCAAGGGCTCAGCTAAGCCCTGCGAGAGCTTAGAAATTTATGGCTCTCCGTTAATGGCAGTGAAGGCGGGGAACGGCATCAGAAATTGTTTGACTCCTTCCAATGGGGGGCGTCAGGACCCTCCTGGTACCATAACTACTAGAGAAAGCTGTAGTGGTTATGGTGCTTAGTGCAGGTGTAGGCAACCTTTGGCACTCCAGATTGTGTACACTGCATCTGCCATGATGCTTTGCCAGCAATATGGATATAAGAGCATTATGGGAAATGCAGTCCAGACCATCTGGAATGCCGAAGGTTGCCTACCACTGGCTTAGAATGTTCCATGAGCTCTGCAATGCAGGTCCAGCTCACAGGATATCATCAGTGAGAACTCTCAGCCAGTTAGCTTAGCCTAGCACTGCCTGAACTATCTTAATGCAAAGAGCTTACAACTTTCACAGTGGAGGTACCCAGCATGCTCCTGGTTCATTGTCAAAACAATTGTAAATGGTTTGACTACTTAGTAGGGCGCCAGAGCACTCCTGGCACCATAACTGGTATAACGTGTTTATGATAGGCCCTATCTCCTCTGGCATCCCACCTCACCTCATCCACCCAGCAAAAGTTACAGAACTTTTAGGTATTCTACTCATTAAATGCCAAGTTTGCTCTTGCAATGTTGGTCACTTTGATTTGGTGTAATTCTATAGCATTTGGCTGACAAAAATCACCTAAGGTTCACTGAATGTACAGTCAACTGGATGATAAACAAGTCAAATACATCTCTGTTTTCATTTGAATGTTAAAGATACACTGTATGCAAACAACGGAGGGACCCACACTCTTATCACTTGTAGTCCACTGTAACTACGGCTGGCAAACCAAAATTCCATGCAGTGAAGACAATGTAGTCCAGGCACTCTGGGTCTTGTTTAAGCAGCAGTTTTAGTGGAGAAACACGGCAAACACGTTTCGATCCTCACTGGGATCTTTGTAAAGCACACTGAAGGCACCAAAGGACCTGGCAACTTTCAAATGGGTTACTCACAGCTGTCAGCCAGCAGCTTGGTCTCGTAGCAAACAAATCACTGCTAAAGATGGGAGCAGTGAAAGCGTTTAGCTGATATTCTCAGCCTATCACTGTCTCTGATCTCCTTCCTGGTTTGACGTGAAAGCAGAATCTAGCACCCACTCTGCCATTGCATAATTGGGATCCAGGCTGCAGGAACCGAGCATCTCCGCTAAATGTTGAGTAAAGAATCTAGTAGTGATGTGGGACCTGGCACAAATTTAACTCCCGGCACTATAACCATTTCAATCAGTAGAAGTTATTATGATCACTACAGTGTCTCTTTAAGTGAGAAGAAAATAAGCAAAATTGCAAGTGAATGACAAAAAAAAAAAAAAAGACAAAATAACAATTTCTACTTTTGGACTAATATTCTGCCCAGTGACTTCTCAGCCAACAATTGTACAGCAGTGTTGACAAGAAAATGCAAATATTATTCCTGGCTGCAGACATCCTTCTAAACTGCTGAAGTTAAAATAACTACTGCAGACCTGCAGCCAGAAGAGTGTCTGTCCTCAGGTAAGATTTAAGTGTACATGTCATAGTACAGATTACCATACCTCCAAAGTGTTCCTATTTAGTAGACATGTGCAATTCGTTTCGGTCCGAATATGAATTCGGATGAATTTCGGGCAGTTCGGACATTCGGGTACTTCCGAATGTCCGAATTGACGAAGTTCCGAAGTGTCAAAGACCCGAAGTGCCGAAGTTCCGAAGTGTCAAAGTGCCGAAGTTCCGAAGCACAGTATTGCCTAAGTACTAGTATACTTACCCAGTGAAAGAAGAAGAATGTTACATTGTATACAATTTTAAATAAAAAGTATACAAAGTATAGCCAGGATTCAACTGTAAGCATTGGCAGCACTTACAACAATCAAGTAAAATACATTCATATAAAATGTAAGTTACTTAGCCAGTCAATGTAATGACAGGAATGAATAAGTAGATAACTTCCTAATTCCCACGGTATTAGGAAGCTATCTACTAAAAGGCTGAAAGACCTAAATTGGTCTTTCAGCCAAATTTACTTATACTAAGTAAAGATTACTTAGTATTAGTAAATTATGCCCCTATACCGCGAGTAGGGGCATGTCTATTAAACAGTGAGCAGCCTGTGGCTAAAGGTCCCCCCTCCCGAGCAGTGGGGGCTTTTAAACTAAAGAGGGGACCTATTGCCCCCCCCCCGGCACCCACCCCTGAGCGGCGGGTGGGGGCCCTACAGTAAAATAAGCAGGGGGGGGGACCTAATGTCCTCCACCCTGGCCCCCACCCCTGAGCGGTGGGTGGGGGCCCCTAAATCAGAATTATTATTTTATCACGCTGTGTAATTTGACTCATTACTCTCTCATTGGTTACTTAATCCACCAATAAGAGTGTTATGAGTCAAATTACACAGCGTGGGGAAATTCCAAAGAACTTTCCCACGCTGTGTAAAATGACACAGAGCACTCTGATTTCAAACCAACCAATCATAGTGCTGTGACAGCTAAATGTAGAGACTTACCTGTCAGTCTCTTCATTTACCTGTCAGAGCACTCTGATTGGATGGCTTAAACCCACCAATCAGAGTGCTCTGAGCCTAATTGCAGGGTGGGGCAAGGCTTTATAAGCCTTCCCCCGCCCTGCAGAGCTCAGTCAGCGCGGAGCCCTCGCCGGGTTAAGATGGATTATTCTTTTTTGCGCTCTGTTTTTTTTTTTTTTTATTGCGTCGGTTATTATGGATTTTCTATATGGGCTTTTTTGGGGCTGAAAAAAGATTTTAGAAGAAAGAAAACATTGAATGGTAAGTTTTATTTTATTTACAGGTACTTAGTTAAAGGTCCCCCCCTCATTATGTTTAGGGTAGGGGGGTAGGTAGGGGGCTAATTTTTTTGGGGGGGAGGGGGTGACTAAGGGTTTGGGGACCCCTAGTCACCATGGGGGGTAACATTTTTTTAGGGCCCCCACCCGCCGCTCAGGGGTGGGGGCAAGGGGGAGGACATTAGGTCCCCACCCCTTATTAGTATTTAGGGCGCCCACCCGCCGCTCAGGGGTGGGGGCCATCGGGGAGGACATTAGGTCCCTCCTATTTAGTATTTAGGGCCCCCACCCGCCGCTCAGGGGTGGGGGCCAGGGGGGAGGACATTAGGTCCCCCCCGTATTATAATTTAGGGTCCCCACCCACCGCTCAGGGGTGGGGGCCAGGGGGGAGGACATTAGGTCCCCCCTCCTTATTTTACTGTAGGGTCCCCACCCGCTGCTCAGGGTTGGGGGCGGGGGGGGCAATAGGTCCCCCCTTTAGTTTAAAAGCCCCCACTCGCGCTTCGCGGGTGGGGGCTTGGGAGGGGGACCCTATTTTTAGAAAAAAATTTATAACAGTGAACACCCACAGGCTGCTCACTGTTTACTAGACATGCTCCTACTCGCAGTAGGGGCAAAATTTACTAATACTAAGTAATTTTTACTTAGTATTAGTAAATTTGGTTAAAAGAACAATTTAGGTCTTTCAGCCTTTTGGTAGATAACTCCCTAATACCGTGGGAATTAAGGAGTTATCTACCAAGCGGCTGCAAATGAAGTCCCGAAGTCCCGAATTATGAAAGTCACGAATTTCGGAATGCCGAACCGAACCGAAAATTTTCCCCATGCACATGCCTACTATTTAGGAGGGACAGTCCCTATTGTGGGTCAGAATCACTACGTCACTCTTTTCTTTTTTTTTTTTTTCTTTTTTTTTTTTAAATTCTTTATTTTTGTTGCGCAAAGGTGAACAAACAATTATGTCATGCCACGACAGCTGTTGACACAAGCAGTTTAGTACATAGTTGACATAGGTAGTGGATGACAGATAAAACTTGCACAATTTTTTAAAAGGTGTAATGTGGAACAAGGGGAAACATCGTGTAATTATACAGTATGTAGGTAGTAGAGTAGCTTAGCGGCAGTCACCGCTGTTCAGTATGAACTGCACGCAGCATAGTAATAGATCCTTAGCTAGGTAGGCTATTTGAGGAGCTCGTTACTGCATGTCAAACTAAGGTTTGTCAAAGTTAAAGCATTGCTTATATTCATTCTGCATACAAGAAACATAGCAAATGAACTAACACCATAACCGTTAAGCAGACTTTTTGTGTAGCGTTCATGGCGGTTTAAGTGGAACAAGAAGCGGGGTGAGGTTTTTTTTTTTGTACGTTAAATACGCAAGAGTATGTCTAGTCAAGTGTAGTAAGGAAGGGTAACAGTAAAACTATTCATTTTGTTTAAAACAAGTTAACATGAGTTAAGACCTTAATAGTTTGTTGGTCGTATATTGTTACAGGAGATAACTATATGCTAGGTAAACCCGTCGTGTGGCAAGCAGTTATTTGTTAGGCCGGCTTTTCCAGCTTAAAATAGTTATGCTAAATTGATCACGCTGAGAGCAGTTATATGCTAGGCAGACATATCGTGATGTACACGGTTATATGCTAGGCAGATACATCCTGGTATAGACTGTTGTATGCTAGGCAGATTCATCCTGATATAAACCGTTATATGCTAGTTATATGCTAGATAGACATATCCTGGTGAGATCAGTTACATGGAAAAAACAGTTATATGCTAGGCAGGCACAACATGTTAAAAGCAATCATATGCTATGCAGGCAAATCTGCCAGCATGAACTGTGGTGTGTAGGTTATCGAGCCTAAGAACCAAAAAATAGTGTGTCGGCTGTCAATTCTGCTGGGATAATTATATGAAAAGAAGAATGAAAATAAAGATAATAGGAAACAATCAGGGCTCAAAAGAAAAACAATATTTGGACCTTAGACATTAGTCCCAGTGAGTTTCAGCTCAGCTTAGCCTATGCCCTCGAGGGGCAGAGCATAGTCCAGTCTTTGGGAAAGATGTCCTGCGCTTCCCGGTTTCAGAGTGGGTTGTATGGGAAAGCCACTCACCGGGGTCGATGCCTCCACCCCTACCTCTGGCGCGACGACTGGTCTAAGGGTCGAAGATGCCCGCTGGTGTGGCGCCCGCTGTTGATGTGGAGTGTGCCGCTTTACTCGCCGCCATTTTGGGGCCTTCCTCCGCGCTGGGGCCATGGGCTGCTGCTGCAGGGTTGTAATCCGCTTGAGAAGGGAGTGTTTTGTCGGCTGCTGCGGTGCCTTTCGGTGCGTCGGTTGTTGCTTCGGGGTGATTTCCCTGTTGGCTTTCTGCCCAGGCGGACCGTGTGTGTGCAGGCTGGATGCTGGGTGGGCAGCTGTACCTGGCAGGGCCCCATGCACCCCTTCTCCCGCTTGCCTCCGTCCGCTCCTCTGTCCCCCAGCCCCCTGTGTTGTGCGTTGTTCCAACTGCTCCCAAAATCGAGTGAAGATCTCGTCGAGGTGTAGCAGCATGCGATCGATCGTGGCGCAGCCGTCTGGCTTGGCCTGCCTCGTGTCGCTTGTGGAGAGTGTATCCGCCATTTTTGAGGAGGAATGCAGTGTGATAGCCTCTCGCAGTCTCGGCTGCCCGTTGTCCATAAGGTGAGTGCCTTTGCTTAATGTGGTCCGGGATGACCCGCCGGATCGGGGGGGGGGGATGGTGTGCTGCTCAGGGTGCCCACTTTCTGCTTGAGGTCCCGGAGAGCGGCCGCCTCTCTCGGGCTCAGCCCTTGGTAGGCCGCAAGCCTCGTTTGGTCGGTCCGGTGTCGTAGAGGTTCGGGAGAGGTACCGTCTGGTGCAGCAGCCTCCCCCTGGTTGAATTTTAATAAGCTGCGGCCCGTAGGTGCCAATTTCTGGGTGCAACACCCCGTTTTTCGTCCCCAGACGTGGGAGCTTGTGCTGAACACGTCTGGGCTGCTTGGTTGCCTGGCTCCGCCGTCACTCTTTTCTATATATCCCTCCTTTCTAGGAGTCCTGTGATGGCAGTCACCATCACTAGGTGTTTCAGACTAACACTTTGTGTAGTACCCTAGACTACTCCTATGTCTAAGTCACCCTGTGCCCATTATAGGCAAATATGGAAGCTGAAAAAAAAACTTAAAACTGAAAACTATCACCACAACACTACGCCCACTTTGAGGATAGGGATATCAGCAGACTAGGACACCTCTATCCCGACGGCAATCTCTTAGAATTCACAGACATACCCAGCTCCGACTCCTTGACTACATTCGATCACTTTAGTTTCCTACAACTCCGCAGCTTTGCGTTTACAGACGAAATCAGACTAGCCGCCACCTCATCCCTCACCAAATTCGAAAAGAAAAGCCTCCACTCACATCCCGAAAAAGCCAAATATCCGACCTGTACCTGACACTAACAACCCACCACTCTCAGGTAACACTACCATACATCTCTGCATGGGAAAAGGACCTAGGCCCCCCAGAGGACCCCACAGATTGGGCCGACATTTGGGCGGCGACCAAATCAATCACGATATGCGTTACCCACAAAGAGCAGGCCTATAAAATGCTCTTCAGGTGATATCTCACGCCCTAACACTTAATGGCCATGAAACGTTCCCCCTCAAACCTCTGCTGGAAACTGTGCGGAGGCACTGGCACTTTCCTCCACTGCTGGTGGACCTGCCCCAAGCTCATCCCCCTATGGAAATCCATCACGAACCTTCTACCGAAAATCCTCAGCAGACCAGTACCCCTGGACCCTTGGGCACTTTTACTCTCCAAGCCCATAGAACCCTTCACCCGCAATGAAAACAAACTGATAGCCAGAATAGCCTTAGCCACCCGTAGAGCAATAGCAGAAACTTGGCTAACCCCACACATACCTACCCACAATCGAGTCCACCACAAAATAACGGACAGCATAGACATGGACAAACTAACAGCACTAACACATGACACCCCGAAATCCTTTCATAAAATTTGGGACCCATGGCTCGAGAACCCTATCACCATACCATGGTGAATCCTTCAACAACACACCCACATCGCCAAACTCCAGCACTTGCAACAACAACGACCACCACAAATCCCACCACCCACTCAACACACCCAAACGGGGTTCAGGGGTGACACCAGGAGGGCAGCAATGATACCCCCAAACTCCACCACCCACGCACCCCACCCCCCCCACCCAACTCATCTACAGCAAACAGTCAACGACATTGAATCACCGCTTAACCCCCTCCCGGCACAAAGAACCCGCCACTTACGCCACAACCATTAGCCGCTAAACAAGCACAGCCAACTGCGCACATGACCCGGAACACATCACACCAACCAGACCTAACCTCTCTGGAGAGGACCCACCCTATAGCATCCATAGCACATGAAAGACCCAAGAGACCTCCACCTAGACCGGTCCGCAAATCAAGAGCACAACCTTAAGGACCATCTTCATCTACAACTGTGCCAAAACCACACCTAACCGAACCGTTGTAATACCATATTGTTGTAACCCTACTACTAACCTTACTTCTTCTTCTTCTGTAAAACTGTTTTTTTTTCACTTTGAAAAATGAAAAATAAAGAATCTTTAAAAAAAAAACTGAAAACTATTACGCAAATATGAAAGAAAGTACTCATAGGGTTTCAAAATAAACAAAAGAGCTAATTTATTGTAAGCAGTCATGCATTTGCATATAATCAATATTTCAGTCCAACTATCTTGACATATTAAGAAAAGTTTAGTAACGGGACTGAAATGGTGAATGTATGCTATTGCACAGCAAGAAAATTTTTTTTATCTTGTTTATTTAATTAGAGTGTTTTCTTCACTTTGGCTGAGATTATCAAACTTGATGATCTCAGCCAATCCATGCTTTCCCATAGGAAAGCATTGGGAGGCTATTGTGCATGTGTGGCAAAACGCTGTACTTCACTGCACCAATCAGCATCTCCTCATAGAGATGCATTGAATCAATGCATCTCTATGGGGAGAATTTAGTGCCTCCATACAGAGTGTGGAGACGCTCAACATAAGTGCTGCACACTGCGCAGCACCAGACTTAGAAGCAACTGTAGTGGTCATCTGAGTGACTGTAACTAGAGATGTTCCTAGGCAGCAATGTAAACATTGACTTTTCTCTGAAAAGGCAGCATTTACAGTGCTCAGCCTACAGGGACAGGCTATAGACACCAGAACCACTACATTAAACTGTAGTAGTTCTGGTGACTATAGTGTCCCTTTAATACAATGTTTTTCTCTCACCTGTCGACTCTTCGGCATAGACTCCTGTGCTGAAGAACTTAATTATAGGGAGAACAGGAGGCACAGGTGAAGATGCATCTATTTATTTTTTGTATCTTTCTCCCCCAATACCCTTTCATATGTCTCTTAGCCCTAGCCCCTTTGGCTCTTACTCTTCTTCCCCAGCTCTTCTGTGAGTCTCTTTCCTACATCCCAGCAACACTGTGTGTCTCATTCCCCTTTTCCCCAGCCCCTCTGTGTGTCTTTTGTTCCCCTTTCTTAGCCCATCTATGTCTCTTTCTCCCCACACCCCGTTGTGTCTTTTTTTTCTCCCCATGTTCACCCCAGGTTTCTTAGACCACCATATGTCCCATTAGTCTCCCTCCCAGCCCCCAAGTGTCCCATTAGCTCTTTTTTCCCAAGCCCCCATGTGTCCCATTAGCTCTCCCTCCCAGCCCCTCCATGTGTCCCATTAGCCTCCCACCCAGTGTCCTTATAGCTCCCTCCCATCCCCCCATGTGTCCCATTAGCCTCCTTTACAGCCCCCATGTGTGCCATTAGCTCTGCCTCCCAGCCCCCCATGTGTCCTATTAGCCTCCCTCCCAGCCCCCCATGTGTCCTATAGCACCTCTCCCAGCCCCCCTTGTGGCCCATTAGCCTCCCTCCCAGCCCCCCATGTGTCCCTATAGCCCCTCTCCCAGCCCCCCATGTGTCCCATTGGCTCTCTCTCCCAGACCCCCATGTGTCCATTAGCTCTCTCTCCCAGCCCCCCATGTGTCCTTATAGCTACCCCATGTGTCCTATTGACCTCTCTCCCCACCCTTCTTGTGTCTCATTAGCCCCTCCCCCAGTTCTCCCCATCCCTTGTTGTAGCGTGGCCGTGCATGCAGACCGTGGGTAGAGTAGCTCCTGCTGACTGTACCCGGTCTGACCGAAAGCACTTTCTGTCAGACCGGATAGAATGAGCAGGAGCTACTCTATACGCTGTCTGCATGCTCGGCCACGCTACATTCAGTGAACGGCAGGAGGGGAGTGCATCCCCTCCTGCCAATTACCCTGTAATTGTGGCCCACAAGCCGGTGCGCCCTAGATGGCCACGCACTGGCCCGATAGTATGCAGGCCCATCTCGAAATTTCCCGTTATCCCGGTGGGCCAGTCCGGCCCTGTATGTAATAATGTATTGTTAAATGTTTTGTGTGCTCTCCTGTCCTGCTGATGCTTGCTACCAACTATGTGGATTTGGCTTTGGAGCCTGTAAAACGCCCTCTGTTGGTAGCAACAGCTTTATGCACTACCTAAATAGCAAGACTTGTTAATTTGCATATTTAGGTAGATTTGCATATTGCTAATTTTGCAGGCAGGAGAGATGTTTTGTGTTAATTATTGTCTTCCCTACCCCTTTATAAATATGTCATTATAAGTTTTCATATGTTGTCTAATGTGATTTAATTGTTATTGAGTTCTCACAATAATCTATATGTAATGAGCATATGGGCTAGTCCCAAGTAAAAATAAAGCTGAGCATGTTAATTCCTTTTGTAACTGTGTGTCATGTGTGGGTTTTTAGGGATTCCAGCCACAGAGTTGTCTTACCTGTTGACTGGCTGCACGATCCCTCCAACCTTGGGACAAATCAAAGAGAGCTAGGCCTGAGAGTCACAAGTGTCTTTATAAAGACAAGAGCAATCAAATTAAAGGCAGTTGTGCACACCTGCCTGGAAGGAAAGCTGCAGAGAAATAGGCAAAGGGGACGAAACCTGCCTGGAAAAGGGGATGATACATGCCTGGAAGAAAGGCTGCAGAGATATCGGCAGAGTGGACGATAACTGCCTAGAAGCAGAGCTGCAACCTGGTCAGGTGGAAAAGCTCCAGAGAGATCCAGTCAAGCGCTTCAGGGTCCCAGCGAACTGGGCGGAGGTACTCGGTCGGAGTACAGAAGCTCTGTCATGAGTTCCAAATTGTTGATATATTTTTGTGCATAAAATACCTTCACAGCAATAATACTCACAGCAATGTGCCTTTAAATGAACACTTTATAGTTAGGAATACAAACTGTATTACTAACACTATAGGATCCCCATGTCCCCCGTTTGCTATAAAATTTTAAAAATAAAGATTTTACTAACTTTTTTCCAGCTCTGCTTACCTCTCCATCTACAGCAAAGTCACAGAGGAGACATGGCCTCCTTCGACATGGTCCAATTCAATGCTCCTCTATGAGATCTTATGTACATGCGCATTTAATTAATGCTTTCCTGTGGGGCTTGAGTGCCATGTGACCGAATTTTACTGAGTCAGTGGAGGGGAAGTGCCTCTAGTAGCTGTCATACAGACAGTCACTAATGGTGGCCTTAACCTCTGCAATGTAATAATTGTAATTTCTCAAAAATAGTGGTGTTTTACATTGCCACGTTCAAGGGAAACTATAGTGCCAGGAAAACAAAGTTGTGTTCCTGGCATTGTAGCTCCCTGTAGTGCCCCCCTCTGTCACAGTAACCCCCCCCCCCCACCCCCACCCCATTGCTGTAGTAGGGGTTAATAACCCTTTCTGTCACTTACCTTAGTCCTGCACCGATGTCCCTCTGCACTAGATCGAGCTCCACCTCCGCTTCTCCCCCACAGACATCATCCGGCAGGGGAGACTTAATGTGCAAGCGCGGCAATGGCCGGGCTCGCATTACTATCTCCCTCTTAGGAAAGCATGTATAATGCTTTCCTATGGGGTTTTACATGACGCTTGATGTTCTCATGCAGAGCATGAGGACATCCTGCTTCAGGCGACCAGAAGGTTGCTGTGGTTACTTCTCCAAAACAACTAGCACTGGCTAGGGAGATACAGACACCATTAGTAAAGCTAGCATGATTGTGTCATGGAGAAATGAATATCTCAGACTTTTCAATCCAATATACAATCCTATTGATAAAGTATATATTCATTGGCCATGGTGGGGATTGCTGTTCAATTAAACCTGCCGTGACAGGTTCACTTTAAGAGAGCGAGTTGACCTAAGGCACTCGGGGTAAGGGGTAATATTGCTGGTAGGAAATTTGCCAGGAGCTTTTTAGAGAAGGAGAATATGATACTAATACAGTTGTTTATTACTGTCACTGAGTTATTGGGCATCTGCCAAAAAATTCACAAAGCAGGGAAATAAACTGAGTGAAGATTATGGCTGCTGTTAATGCCCAGACCTGGGATGTTGTCTTGAAATGAAACGTTTAACCCCTTAGTGACCAGACCGTTTTTAAATTTTCTTATCGTTAAGGACTAGAGCTATTTTTACATTTCGGCGGTGTTTGTGTTTAGCTGTAATGTTCCTCTTACTCATTTACTGTACCCACACATAATATATACCATTTTTCTCGCCATTATATGGTCTTTCTAAAGATACCATTATTTACATCATATCATATAATTTACTATAAAAACTATTGTAAAATATGAAGAAAAAATTTAAAAAAACACACTTTTTCTAACATTGACCCCCAAAATGTTACATCTACAACTGCCAAAAAAACACGCATGCAAAATAGTTTCTAAATTTTGTCCTGAGTTCAGAAATACCCAATGTTAACATGTTCTAAGCTTTTTTTTTTTGGCAAGTTATAGGGCTATAAGTACAAGTAGGACATTGCTGTTTCAAAATATATATTTTTAAAATGTATCAATAGTGACATTGTAACACTGCTATTTATCATAAATCTCTGAATCACACCTCATATTTTTTTTTAAGTAGACAACTCCAGGTATTCAATATGGGGTATGTCCAGTCTTTTTTAGTAGCCAATTAGTCACAAACACTGGTCAAAGTTAGCATTTATATTTGTTTGTGTGTTAAAAATGCAAAAAACAATTATGAATGCTAACTTTGGCCATTGTTTGTGACTAAGTGGCTACTAAAAAAGACCAAACATACCCCATTTGCAATACTTTGGGTTGTCTTCTTTTGCAAATGGTATGCTATCATGGGGGTAATTTTCATTCCTGGTCTACCATACACTCCCAAAGGCAACATAACCAATCTGGCAAATGTGAAAAAACAGAAAATCAAGCCTTATATTTGACCCTGTAACTTTCAAAACCCCTATAAAACCTGTACGTGGGGGGGGTACTGTTATACTCGGGGGACTTCGCTGAACACAAATATTAGTGTTTCAAAACAGTAAAAGTATCACAACAAAAATATCATCAGTAAAAGTACCGTTTGCGTGTGAAAAATTCAAGAACCGTCACTTTCACTGACAATATCATCGCTGTGATATGTTTTACTGTTTTGAAACATTACTATTTGTGTTCAGAGAAGTCTCCAGAGTAAAACAGTACCCCCCATGTACAGGTTAACTACAGTGCTCGCAAATTAAATTCTTTGGACTTTTGGCCTGGGTTGTCAGGCAGGTCCCTCAAACTGCTATCAATAAAATTACTTAATTATGTAAAAATTTTACATAAATATGCACGTAGAATTTATATATATATATATATATATATATATATATATATATACATATTTTTATATTTGAAGTCTACGTGTATATTTAAAAAATTATTTATGTAATTATGTATATGGATATTTATAAATATTTTGTATCTTTTTTTTTTTTTTTTTCATTCCAACGGTTTTTATTAGACAGGCATGGACATTTTACAAACATGTTTTTTGTTGCGGACATGAGAATGTCAAACGGGTAGGCATCAAATAAACACACATTGTTTGAAAGTAGTAAACAAGCAGAGTCAAGTTATGTCCGATAATAAGATGGCAGTTAACGCATTTTAGGCACATTGAGTAGGTTGACAGTAACGCTGTCGAAGTAAAGGTCTCATAACTGTAATTATTAATACTGTAGCTTAATGTGAGCACAGTTTTATAAGTTTTACAATAGATTAACCTTCCAGATTGGACCAATAGCCAAACTAAACTAGTGTGACATTTATACGTAAAACAGTTGTACGTTAAACTAAGGAGAGTGGATATTAACGTGTGACATGTTCACTATTGTAGTATATAAGAACTTGGTAAGTGTTAGAGGACATGTAACAGGTTTGCAAAAACGGTGCATCGGTGCCTACGTAGAGGCATAAAGCATCAATCAATCAAACAAGAGGAGACTTATGATGTATTTCGTAGTGGTTGCGGCCTCACTAATGGAGATCATTGCTTAACATTTGTCAAAGAACAGTTTACCCACGCAGGGGTAGTGTGGTAGGGTTGATAGATGGTTTGAGATGCGTTTTTGGTACATCTGTAGTTTTGCAATCTGAGCCTACGCAGAGGCTTATAACGAATTATCCCTGTGAGTTTTGAGGTCGACATTTCGTATCATTTGGTATTGTATCTTTCTCAAGTATTTTGGGTGTGTGTGGGCTCATGGGGTGTCGTCGCTATGGTAATATTGTTTTATGGTATATTGCATAGTGATCGGTGCTGCGTGCGTTCCAGAGGGAGTCGAAGAACCGATGATAGAGTGCTATATTATGTACCTAGGTCGTGTTTCGTAAAGGTGTAAAGCGGTATGTCTCTAGTGGTTGCCTTGTGGGGGTGTCTGTGGTCAGAACCCATGTTGTGGGGTCCTTGTGTTGTTTCTCTCTATTCGGGGCCGTCTCCGGATTGGGGTCCGTCGGGTTAACTGCGTGTCGTACTAGTTAGGTCGGGGTGGTTCCTTGGGTGTCCTCCCTCCATCTCTCTACTTGGGTGTGGTGCTGTCGTTTGTGTCTAATGGAGGGTAGGACAGTAGGGGGAGGTCTGGTGTGTCATGTGGTACCGCTTGGGTCAGTGGTGGCGTGTCTGTGTTTGTTCTGTCTTTGTGTTTCGTGGGAGGGTATGTCATGTTCCTGAGGGGGTAGGGCTTAGGGGTGGGTTCTCCTCGGGGCGCCCGAGCCCCCGCGTCCCGCCAGCGCCCAGGCCCCCCCTCTGCGCAGCCGGTGCTGTGTGGTCTCGTTGCAGGTCTTCGGGTATCACCGCCTCGGTCCTCATGTGCCCCGTCTCCGGGTGTGTGTGTCCCGGGGTCCGTGGGCCCTCACCCTTCGTTGTTCATCCATCATGGGCGTGGTCCCGGGTTTTGTCTAGTGGTGAGCCATTGTAGCCAGTGGAACCACGTCGTCAGGTATGTCTGGGGTCTTCCTTTCGCCGTCAAGATCATTTCCTCTATGGTCCTTATGGCTTCTACCCTTGTTATCCAGTCCGTCAGGGTTGGTGTCGTGGTTTTCTTCCAGAATGTTGGGATCAGGCTGCGTGCTGCGTTTACCAGATATGGGGTGATCGTTTTTTTGTAGGCAGGGGGCTGTAGAGGTGTCAGATGTAGTAGGTAGTGTTCTGGTGTGAGATCTACGGCGTTGTCTGTGAGCGTCAGAACTACCTGATGGATATCATGCCAGAAAGGTTTGATCCGCGGGCATGTCCACCAGATGTGGTAGAGTGTGCCCAGTTCAGTTCCGCATCGCCAACATTCCGGTGCGCTCGTGTCATACATAGAGGCGAGTTTCTCCGGTGTTTTATACCAGTGCGATATCATTTTATATCCCGATTCTTGGAATCTAGTGCTTATGGAGGTTTTGTGTGTCATCGTGAATGCTGTGGTCCATTGGTCTTGGGTCAGCGGATGCCCAAGATCTCTTTCCCAGTATCTGGTAAAGTAGGGAGGTCGGGTGCCTCCCTGCGGTGTGGTCAGTAGCCGGTACAGGAGTGATATTGCATGCGGCGTGGGTGTGTCTTGCGTGCAGATGGTCTCGAACGTGGTCAGGGGTCTAGCTGCCGAGGGTAGGTTGGGAGTTCGCTTCAGTGCGCTCACCAGTTGGAGGTATCGGAATTTGGTCATATGATCAGGCGGGTTGGGTGTGGGCCTTTCCGTTAACGGAGGGATGGTCCCGTTCACTAGGACGTGGTGTAGCCTGCACGGGGAGGGCAGGCCTAAGTTAGTCAAGGTCCGGGGGTTGTTGAGCATGTGGAATTGTGTTGTGCCCGAGAGGTGGTATAGGGGGGAGATAGCTGGTGCGAGGTCCGGGTTCCCTGCTATCCTTCTCCACACCTTCAGTGTGGCCTCTATTGTGGGGTGTCTGATGGTGTACCTGCTCGTCTGGCCTGGGGGTTGCCATGGGAGCGAGCTCAGCGGGTCCGTTGAGAAGCTAGCTTCCATGGCTATCCAGAGTTTGTCTCTTGTCCCCTGGGTCCATTCAACTATACGCTGTAGGTGGGTCGTCTGGTGGTATTTGGCCAGGTCCGGGAGTCCCAGTCCGCCCTGCGGTTTGGCTTTTGTAAGAATGTCGTATTTTATCCTGGCCGGTCGATTCCTCCATACGTATTTCGTGAAGGCTGTGCGAACCTGGGTCAGGAAGGATTGCGGGATATGTATCGGGAGCGTTTGGAGCACATATAGGAAGCGTGGAAGGACGTTCATTTTAAGAACGTTTACTCTGCCAAGCCAGGTGATGTGTGGTACGTCCCAGTCTGCTAGGTCTTTGAGTACGCGTTCCAGGAGGGGAGGGTAGTTGTGTCTGAACAGGTGGGTTGGGTCCGCCGTGAGCCATACGCCTAAGTATTTGAGTTCGTCCTTACGCCAATGGAGCTGGAATCATGTTTTGAGGGTCGTGATCAGGGTGCGGTCGCATCCCAGGTGTAGGATCTCCGACTTGGAGTAGTTGATGCGGAGGTTGGATAATGAGCCGTACGTTTCGAATTCTAGCATGATAGCTGGGAGTGCCATGTGCGGTTCTCGGATCGTGAACAGCAGATCATCGGCGTAGGCTGAAATTTTGCTTTCCCCCCATTTGCCTTTTATGCCCCCGATATCTGGGTTGGTGCGGATCGCGTTGAGGAAGGGTTCTAGGCTTAACACGAACAGGAGGGGCGAGAGGGGGCAGCCCTGCCGGGTGCCATTGTGTATTTGAAATGGTGTAGATAATGTGCTGTTCACGTAGACTTGTGCAGTCGGTCCATTGTATAGGGCTTCAATCCATCTCCTCATGTTCGGTCCCAATCCTAGGTGTCGTAGTGTTGCGAAGAGGAAGGTCCAATCTACCCTGTCAAACGCCTTCTCCGCGTCCGTGGAGATCAGTAGTGCGGGCGTCTGTTCGCTCTTGGCCGCCTGTATCAGGTTAATTACTTTGGTGGTATTATCTCTGGCTTCTCTGTTGCTGATAAACCCTACCTGATCTGGGTAGATTAGTTGTGGTAGGGTCGGTTGGAGTCGGAGTGCCAGAACCTTTGCGAATAATTTCAGGTCGGCGTTCAACAGGGAGATTGGCCTATAGCTCGGGCAAGTCATGGGGTCCTTGCCTTCTTTGGGCAGTACCACGATGTGCGCTCTCAGGGTGTGGTGGTCGAGGGACCCCCCTTGTCCGAGTGCATTGAGCATGTTGAGTAGGTGCGGGATCAAGGAGTCGTGGTATGTTCTGTAGTATTTGATCGTGAAGCCGTCTGGGCCTGGGCTTTTCCCATTCTTGGCCATTTTTAGGGCCCGTGATATTTCTTCCGCTGTGATCGGCTCCTCCATGGCGTCGGCCGTGTCTGTGTCCAGTGTGCTGGTAAGGTATTTGGTAAGGTACTCATTTCGTATGTGGGTTTTGGAGGCGTCAGACCCCTCCCCGGTGCCTTCCTGATTGCGGAGATTGTAAAGCGCTTCGTAGTAGGTGCGGAATCCTTCCGCTATTGTTTTCGGTGTGTTATGTGTAGTGCCATTATGTGTGATCTCAGATATGAAGCTTTTTTGTCTGGTTTTCCTCAGTGCTCTCGCTAGCAGTTTCCCGCTTTTGTTACCATATTCGTAAAAAGTCTTCTGCGTTTGCCTGAATTGAAATGCGATCTTCTGGGACAGGTGGGAGTTGAGCTTTGCCCTGGCGTTGACTAGTTGTGTGTATATGTCGTCTGCCATGGTGGACTTATGTTGTTTCTCCAGTTCTGCTACCGCTCGTGCAAGTTCGGCAGTTTCTTGGGTGCGTAGTCGCTTGCGCTGCGCGCCATGTCTGATCAGGACGCCCCTGATCACGCATTTGTGTGCTTCCCATATCTTTTCCGGGGGGGAATCCTGCTCGCTGTTTGTTTGGAAGAATTGTTCTAGGTGTGTTTTCACGTCTTGGCGAATTAGGGGGTCATCTAGCAGCGATTCGTTAAGTCTCCAGTTCCAGTGTTTCTGGAATGGGGTTGGTGAGGTGAGTGTGATGATGACCGGGGCATGGTCCGACCAGGTCATGGGGGTTATCGTTGCTGTAAGGAGGTCGTCCAGATGGCGGTGTTGGAGGAACAGGTAGTCAATTCGCGAATAGGAATTGTGGGGGGGGGGAGAAGAAGGTGTAGTCCTTCTCTAGGTGGTGTAGGATCCGCCAGCAATCTGACAGCTGGTGTTCGTGGAGGTTGGCTTTCATGCCTCTGAGGATATGGCCCGGGAGGGTTGTGTGGCCTGTGGAGGTGTCCAGTTTAGGTTCTAGCGGCGCATTGAAGTCTCCTCCAAGGATTAGTTTGCCCTCACTGAAGGAGTCTAGTAGTGCGAGGGTTTTCGCCAGGAAGGGTTTTTGTCCCTTGTTTGGGAGGTATAGGTTGGCGAACGTGAATCGCGTGGTGTGTATAGTACCCTTCAGGAAGAGGAATCTGCCTCCTGGGTCCGCAAGCTCCTCTTCTTTGCGGAACAGTGTGTCTGCCGCAAAGAGTATTGTGACCCCCTTGGTCTTGGAGTCCGGGTTGGTGGCATGGAAGCTCAGCGGGTAGTGTTTATTTGTGAATTTGGGATGTTTGGTCGTCTGAAAGTGCGTTTCCTGGAAGAACGCGGTGGAGATGTGCAGGGATTTCAGTTCTCTCAGGGCTCTTGCTCGTTTCTGTGGGGAGTTGAGCCCCTTGGCGTTGATCGTGTAGATTCTGAGGCCCGGTCGTAGTGTCCTTTGATGCCTGCAGGAAGGGTGTATCTGAGGGGGGGTCATGTCTGCGCAAACGGGCGCGCGGGCCGGCCCAACGCCCCGCGGTCTTGGAAGGGGGGGAGGGTGGGAGTGTGTGTGCTGAGTGGGGTCTCCCACGCACGCCCGGCGGGTCCCCTCTAGTGGTCTCCGCTGGGGGCACGCGGGGGAGCGTAGTGTTGGTGCGGGGGTGCGGCGTGCGTTTAGTGCGTGTGCTGTGTAGCGTAAGGGTGTTAATGTCAGCTGTCTGGTGTGGTTTGTTTCTCCCTTGGTTGGGAGAGGGGTTAGGGATGGTGGTTGGGGTGTCCAGTACACGTGGGTTGGTCGGAGGTTCGTGTGGGTTACCTAGGTGTTTCCTTTTATCTGTGTCGCTCTGTGGCTATGGATGCTGTGGCTGAGTTGGTTGAGGTCGTGTGGGGGGGGTGCGCGATGTGCGCGTGGGAGGTGTAGGGTGGATTTGGGGTGGTCTGGAAGTGTCTCCTGTTGCCTGTATTCCCCCTTTGTGTCAGTAGAGGGGTCGGTAGAGACGGTAAAAAGGGGTGGTCTGCCTCTAGGGCGGGTCTCACGTAGGGATTGCGAGTCCGGTGAGCTCGTCCTGTGGGAGGGCAGTAACCCGTGGGGGTGTGGGTGGTGAGTCTCTGCTCTCTGGCAAAGTCCGTGGGTGGTTGATTCGAACAAGTGTTGGAGGTGTCCGAGCCCTGCCGTCAGGGTGAGTGCGAGTAATACAGAGGCCTTAAATAGCCAGTAAGAGTACAATTTATGTAACAACGGTCGCATGCAGCCTTAACAATGGATAGTGAAACCCCTTTATCCAGGCAGTGTCGGTATAGACATTTAGCGATAAAGGTCCATGTTGACCTTAACATTTGGCAGTTAGTAGCCATTTATCCAGGCGTCGTGGGTTGGACGTTTAGTTGTGCAAATCCTTTTCAGCCTGAGTCTGTAGTAGTCGGTTGCCATGGGTCTAGGCTTTGTCAGTCTAATTGATGAGCGGTAGATGTCCGCGGAAACTTAGCACTTAGCAATTAGTGACCAGTTTTCTAGGCCTCAGCACTGAGGGCGTTTGGTCTAGCAGGCCTGTGTCTGCTGTATCGTTTGGCAATCAGCTATCGTTTGTCTAGGCTTCGTCGGTAGAAGCCGTTAGCACTAGTGATCCATGGCAGCCGTTACATATAGTGGCTAATAACCTTTTAGCTAGACATATTATAGTAAACTTTCGGTTCTGCAAACCGTGGCATCTTGAGCTATATACAATCAGTTACCTATTATCTAGGCATTGTCAGTTTAAACAGTTGGAGGTAATGATCCGTATTAACTTTAACATTTCTTAACCATTAACCCTGTATCTAGGTCTCGACCTTACAAGCTGTTCGTGGCTGAGACCCGTGGCGGTGGGCACCAGTCTTGGCCCCGTTGTCGTACATCCTCTTCCCGTAGCGAGGTCTCATTGGGCTGGGATCAGTAGTGGGTCGGGGTTGTGGGGAAGGGTCGGGGGGAGGGGTTATGGGGGCAGGTGGGTTGGACGTTTAGTTGTGCAAACCCTTTTCAGCCTGAGTCTGTAGTAGTCGGTTGCCATGAGTCTAGGCTTTGTCAGTCTAATTGGTGAGCGGTAGATGTCCGCGGAAACTTAGCAATTAGCAATTAGTGACCAGTTATCTAGGCCTCAGCACTGAGGGCGATTGGTCGAGCAGGCCTGTGTCTGCTGTATCGTTTGGCAATCGGCTATCGTTTGTCTAGGCTTCGTCGGTAAAGGCCGTTAGCGCTAGTGATCCATGGCAACCGTTACATATAATGGCTACTAACCTCTTAGCTAGGCATATTATGGTAAACTTTCGGTTCTGCAAACCGTGACATCTTGAACTATGTACAATCAGTTACCTATTATCTAGGCATTGTCAGTTTAAGCAGTTGGAGGTAATGGTCCGTATTAACTTTAACCTTTCTTAACCATTAACCCTGTATCTAGGTCTCGACCTTACAAGCTGTTCGTGGCAGAGACCCGTGGCGGTGGGCACCGGTCGTGGCCCCGTTGTCGTACGTCCCCTTCCCGTAGCGAGGTCTCGTTGGGCTGGGATCAGTAGTGGGTCGGGGTTGTGGGGAAGGGTCGGGGGGAGAGGTTATGGAGGCAAGTGGGTTCGGGCTCCTGGTGTCCCCCTCTGAGGACTGCCGGCAGCTCGGGGGGTGAGCCCATGGGTACGGGGTCAGGGTTAGGTCAGGGGGATCCGTCCGTTGGCATTGAGTGCTGGTATGTCCAGTCCGTTGAGTGTCGTGGGGACCCCTGCGGGGGGGAGTTTGTCTGTCGGTAGTCTAGGTGTCAGAGGGTCGGAGTCGTCCTAGAGTCGTGGGGATGTTGTCATGGTCTTTGTGAACTCCGTCTGGCGGTGTGGTGTGAGTGCCTGTCAGTGGTCCCGGTGTGCGGGTCTCCGTGATTGGTGGGGTTGCAGTCAGCCTTCCCTGTCCGGCATTAAGTTCCTCAGCCCCCCACCCCCCCCACCCCCCCAGTGCAGGGAGAATAGTCTACAGAGCATTGCAGTGATACGATACCACGTCCATGTGGGTCTGCGTTGCTTTGCGGCAGTTCTACAAGTCCCATGAAGAGCCCCTTCAGCTCCGGCTTCTGGCTGGTAGGGGGAAGGAGAGAAAAAAAAAACAAAAAAAACCCCAGAGCGGGGTAAGGACCCCATAGTCCCAATTGCTAGACATCCAGAGTCTCTGCTTAGTGTAAGGAGGCCGTATAAGCACAGGTGGCCTTCTCGCTGTCGGGGCTGCCATGTGAACCGAGGAAGGGGAAGGTTAGGAGATGGTCCGTGGTAGGTTCGGCGTAGCCTTGTCCTGTTCCGTGTAGGTCGTGGCTGTCCTTGTATGTCCATGTCCAAGGGGTAAGGTGCGTTGTATGGTTCGCGGGGCAGTTCTTGTGTTTCTCAACTGGTGCACCCGCCACTGGGGCTCCGTGTATTACTCTTCATGGGCGCCCTGGTGGGGTGGTATTGTATCCCCGACCGGCCCTTCCGCTTCCAACGTGCGGGCCACCGGTCTGCCCAGGTAGCTTTCATTGAGGGGGCAGTCAGTCCAGTCCCTTACCGTGGTGGCCGGCAGTCCCAAGGTGTCCAGGAAAATGGGAACGTCCGCTGGGAGCCGGATTGTGGCTTCCGTGTTGTCCTTGCGTGCCGTGAGCGCAAACGGGAAGTGCCATCGGTATCTTATCTGGTGGTCCTGGAGCAGCGTGGTGATCGGGCGGAGGGCTCTGCGGGTTTGTAGGGTGAGGTGGGAGAGGTCGTTGTACAGCTCCACCGTTTGGCCCTTGTACCGCCAAGACCTTTCCGCCCTTGCTTCCTTCATGATATCTTCCTTTAGCTGAGTGTCTTGTATGTAGCAAATTACATCTCGCGGTGGGGCAGATGGAGGTGGCTTTGGGCGGAGGGCACGGTGCACCCTATCAATGTATAGACGTGCTTCTGGGGGTCTGTGCAGTATGAGGTTAAACAGTGGGATCAATGTCTCCCTTAGGTGTTCTGGGCCTATGGGTTCGCGGAGCCCTCTGATTCTAATATTGTTCCTACGGCTCCTATTATCTAGGTCTTCTACATGGAGCCGCAGGTCAGTGAGCTGCCTGTCATAAGTGGGGTTGGGGTGGTGTACCTGCACTGTGGGGCCAGCATTTTCCAGCGCTGTCACTCTTCCCTCCAAATCTTGCAGAGAGGTGCGCAGGGAAGCAATTTCTGTTCTCAGGGATGCTTTAACCTCCTGCACTGCGGATTGGAGGTCCTCTTTTTTTGGCAGGGAGGAGAATAGGGCATACCAGTCTGGCGTGGGAGTCCCCTGATCTCGGGAGCCGGCGGCAGTGAGCAGGCTGTCTTCAGAGACAGTGGAGCCCGGTGAGGAGGGCGCCATGTTGGATGCCTCGTGGTGTGAGGCGAGGATCCCCGGCGTGTGCAGGTAATTGCGGATGGAGGAGGACGGACCCTCACCTTGCGTCCTCGGTGTGGTGGGGGTCATGGTGTTTTGTTTTGTGCGGCCCATTAGGTCTCTGTTTGTGCTGATGTGAGCGGTTGGTATCGGCAGGGCTCAGAGCGCGGGGATTATGCCGCCATTCTTGTTCGGCGCCAAGCCACGCCCCCCTTGTATCTTTTTTATATATATATACATAGATATATATATAATTTCATTCTACGTGTATTTTGATATATATATATTAATATTAAAATACAGTTAGAATAAAATTACATATATATTAAAAAATGTTTATTATTTTTAAATGTTTTATTTATTTGTAATTATTATTTATTTTTTATAATAATATATATGCAATAAATATATAGTTATTATATATATATATATATATATATATATATATATATTATATATTATATATATTAGGGATCGACCGATTATCGGTCTGGCCGATATTATCAGCCGATATTCTGTATTTTCGGCAATATCGGTATCGGCCAATAGAGATACCGATATTGCTGATAATGCTGATCAGGACCACCGGGCCCATGACAAGCCCTGCAGTCCTGGAGGGCCCGCAGCAAGCTCTTACTTACCTTTCTGACAGCTCTCTTTAGCTCCCCTGTCTAAATCTTGTGAGTCCCACTGCCGTCAGAGCGTTGCCACGGGTTACCATGGCAACGCTCCACGCAGCACATTGGAAGGTAAGTAAGAGCCTGCTGCAGGTCCCCACTGCACAGTGCATGCCACCAGACCAACAGAGAATGCCATACCCCCCCTCCCTGGCCAGGTAAAAAATGCCCCCCATTTTACACAGATTACATACCTACACAAACACACACACATACACACACACTCTGCATTATATAAACACACTACACAAACACACTGCATTCACTATACAAACACTCTGCATGCATTATATACACACACTACACAAACACACTGCATTCACTATACACACACCACACACTACACAGACACACACACACTCCATTCACTATACACACACTACACAAACAAACTGGGCATTCATTATTTACACACTACGTAAACACACATTGCATCCGCTACACACATACTACTAAAACACACACACTACATCCACTACACATCACACACTGCATTCACTAATCAAATACTCTCGCTGCATCCACTACACACACATATATTCTTGAAAACGTAAAAAATTCTGACTGGCATATATCTTTTGTGCATTTACCTTAATAAAAAAAATAAATAATAAACATGTTCAGTTAACAGTAGATTTGTGTAGAAATAGTTTATTTTTTTTCAAAATGGTAAATATACAGAATATCGATAAGTTATCGGCTATCGGCCTGAAAGGTTAACAGATTATAGGTATTGGTATCGGCTCTAAAAATCAATATCGGTCGATCCCTAATATAATAACGTGTAATTTTACTCTGTGTATTTTTATATTAATATATGTATGTATAAACCCCTTCCCGACCGGAGACGGAAATTTTACGTCAACCTTGTCATTTACTAAGGTTAACCCCAGATTGCGGGGTTAACGAGGCAGACCGGGTGCACCGAATCGCGCTGCCCCTGCAGCAGTGATCCCTCTGACAGAGATGTCAGAGCGAGCACATGTGCTGCAGGGACTCACGATCCGCCTCCCTGCGCTTCCGGGTTCACTGTGAAATGCAGGGAGACAGATCAGTGCTGATACTCTTCTCCCTGTAAAAAAATAAAAATAAAGTTAAATCTCCCCCCCCCCCCCTTTCCCTTGCTTTAATAAAATTAACCCCTTCCCTGCCAATTGATCACTGACTACAGTGATCAATTGGCAGGGATTACATTTTACTGTCATCTGATTTTTTTTAACCCCTGAAGGTTAATTTTTTTATTTTATTTAAATATTTAAAAATGATATATTTAGCTAGCTGGGTGGAAGTTAGTGGGGAATTGGGGGATTTGGTGTTAGACTAACTAGGGTTTAACATTTAAAAAGTTTTAAAATAAGCTTTAAAAAGTTTTTTTCAAAATGTTTTAGTAACGTTTAAGTAAAAAAAAAAAAAATACCACCCCCTTTACCCAGTCCAAATAAAATTAACCCCTTCTCTGCCAGTTGAACACTGCCTACTGATATACTGATCAATATACAGGTCACAGTATTATACTGTGATCTATTTTTTTTTTTAACACCTGAGGATTAACTTTTATTTATTTTTTAAACCTCAGAGGTTCAATTTATTTAATTAATTTAAATATTTTATAATTATATATTTTGCTAGCTGGTGTGGGTTGGAGTTATGGGAAAGTGGGGAATTTACTGTTAGTGCTGCTTACTGCTAGTTAACAGTAAAAGTTTCAAAAAAAATGTAAAAGTGTAAAAAAGTTAACAAAGTTTAAAACATTTAATAAGTAAAAAAAAGTTTAAAAAACAAGTTTTACAAAGTAAAAAATACATAAAAAAATGCTTATTACCACTACACTTGGAACATACGAGCGAAAAAATGCTCCCACGCTGAGGTTCACAATATGCCTTTTGAATTACCCCGTGGTGTATTCTTTAATAAATAGTATGTGTTTGTGGGGAAGTTTGAATAACCAGCCAGCTAATCTACTCCAAAATGGAACATGGACACAGCGTAAAACTTCAAAGTTAGAAAAAAACTGAATGGCTACGCCTCAAATGTGCCCCTTCAACATCCACATATACCTGGCAAAGGTACATACGGGAGTATTACTGTACTCAGCCTACATAGCTAAGCAACATATTAAGTATTATACAATCGTAGCACACATAAGGTTTGCAAAATATACTGCGCAAACTCACTTTGTGTGTCAAAAAGGCAGAAAAATGCTTATTACCACTACACTTGGTATAAGCTAGCGGAAAAATTATCCCACGCTAAGGTTCAAAATATGCCTTTTGAATTGCCCTGGGATGTGTTCTTTAAGAAATGGTATGCCTTTATGGTGTAATTGTAATATGTAGCCTGCTCAAGTGCTCCAAAGTGGGACATGGACGCATAAAAACCCTCCATGAAGGGGGCGGAGCCAAACCACCAAGCCGTGCAGACGTGTGTAGCATGGGCTCCTGCCCGGCGGGCAGTAATCGGGGCTAAAGTCGCACATAGCCTACCAAGGACGAGCGCGGCCTACTAGGACAGGGACCAGGGGGAAGCAGCCGCTCTCCCGGACAAAGAGGCCCTTCAGCGACAATATAAGAACCTACCTCCCCCCCCCCCGTCCGGACCGGGGGGAATATCCCGGTCCACCCAAGGCGGACAGGCCGAAACAGACGGCGCACACACAGTTGAGCCGACTACAGACGCACCAAGCCACTGTAACGCAGCCTAAGATGGCCGCCCAGCAAGGGCCCAAGCAGCGGAGCACACACGCCCAACCACCCACGAACCCCTTGGGGGACTTCGATAGGCTCTGTGCGGGCCTATGGATTATGCTGCGCAACCGCGGGATAGCCTTCCACCTTGCGGTGAAAATAGTGGCCGCGTGGATTCACCCAGCAACCCGCCGCCGCCATTACAGGCATCCACTACAGGCGTCCAGAAAGGTCACTGGGCTACACACACACACCAGCGATCCCACAAGCGGGTCAGGAAGTCATGTAGCCCAGGCACCAGTGCTTGCCCCCACACTCCTGAGAGCGAGACCGCTAAACCAGTCACCCACAAAAAAGACTCACTTGGAATGGGAGCCGGCGCTCGGTACAGATCATCTCAACCCCTACACGTCACAGCTACAGTCCAGGGACCCGCGCAGCAGAGCACCGGGGCGGACTCCCAGCCCAGGGGTACCCGGGAAGCGCAACCCCAATGTGACATCGGGGACTGGGGAATATCCCCACCCCACCTCCACCCAGCAGCAAGACCGGGAGCCCCAGGAGGCTCGACTTACCACGCACGCTCCACAACCGACCGGAGCAGAGACTGCATAATGTTGCCCACCAGAGGTATTGGCTGAATCACTGGCCCCTCGAAGTAGGCGCTTTCTAACTGTTGCCGAATCCTGCACCACTGCTGACATGATCCTACTCTCAATGATAAGCACTCAGAATGTATAACCACATATATATCTAAACGCCTGCCCTGGCAGGACCATACCACAGTGAAATATAGTATGTCTTGACTCAGCATGTAGTTAATTTAGCATGTTTTCTCAAACTTACATTTAACTCTTAACACGCCTAGTTACCCTAGCAGGTTATGTTATAAAAGCGACTTGTATAAGCCTGGCCTAACTAAATTATACTATAGCAAACACAATACGTTTTAACTCAGCCTGTTGTTAATTTAGCATGTCTTATCAAACCTTCATTTAACTTTTAACTTTTAACACGCCTAGCTACCCTAGCATGTTATGTTATATAAGCGACTTGTACTAGCCTGGCCTAAATGGACTGTACTACAGCAAACACTATATGTTTTAACTCAACCTGTTCTTAATTTAGCATGTCTTATCAAACCTTAATTTAATTTTTAATACGCCTAGCTACCCTAGCATGTTATGTTATATAAGCGACTTGTACTAGCCTGGCCTAAATGAACCGTACTACAGCAAACACAATATGTTTTAACTCAACCTGTTGTTAATTTAGCATGTCTTTTCAAACCTACGTTTAACTCTTAACACGCCTAGCTACCCAAGCATGTTATGTCATATAAGCGACTTTAACGCTTAACACGCCTAGTTACCCTCACATGTTATGTTATATAAGTGACGTGTATTAGCCTGGCCTAACTGAACCATGCTACAGCAAACACAGTATGTTTTAACTCAGCCTGTTGTTAATTTAGCATGTTCCATCAAACCTACGTTTAACCTTTGATACGCCTAATTACTCCGGCATGTTGTGATATGTTATATAAGCGATCTGCAGTAGCCTAGCCTACTTGAACCATACTACAGCAAACACGACATATCTACACTCAGCCTGTGGTTAGACTAACAAGTTAAATCAAACTCACATCTCGCTTTTAATAGGCCTATTTACGCTAGCATGTTATATTTTAAAAGCAATGTTTAACAGCCTGTTACACTTCTGATTATACAAAATGTGCCGACCAAACTGCCACATATTGGAAAGTCCTGAAAATGCTTGTAGACGCTGTTGTGGCCCTACACGCCTGTTGTTACCGTATGCACAAGAAAAATAAAGAATTTAAAAAAAAACAAAAAAAAACCCTCCATGAAAATTCACACTTGAAAACCTGAACTTGTCAGGTCTCTTTTACAGCTCTGTAACTTCACAAAATAGTGTCTAGGATTCCAGCCCCTCTTATATCTCTTCACTGATCCAGAGGTATGCCCCTCCTCGTACCCTCCGCTCTGCCCGCGACCACCTCCTGACCGCTGCTCGCACCCGTACGGCCAACTCACGCTTGCAGGACCTCTCACGGGCGGCTCCTCTCCTATGGAATAACTTGCCTACTGCCATCAGACTCTCCCCTAGTCTTCAATCATTTAAGAAGGGCCTTAAAACCCATCTCTTCAGGAAAGCGTATGGCCTCTCAGAGTAATCTCTCCCTTACATACCTGTCGCTTGCTCTCCTATGGGATAGTGCTTTGCTCTCTCCTCCAGCTCTGCTTCACTCCTACTTGATATTTCCTATCCTAATGTTTCTAATACCCCACCTCCTATAGACTGTAAGCTCATTTGAGCAGGGTCCTCTTCAACCTATTATTCCTGTAAGTTTTCTTGTAATTGTCTTATTTATTGTTACATCCCCCCCCTCTCAAAATATTGTAAAGCGCTACGGAATCTGTTGGCGCTATATAAATGGCGATAATAATAATAATAATAATAATAATATTGTTTTACTCAGAAGATGTAACTGAGCATAATTTGTGGAGTTTTATTGTTTTATTGATTAAGTATAATTGTTAATACTTAAAGTTTTGTAAAAATAAGAAAAACTTAATAAAAAGGAATTAAAAAAAAAATTTGTGGAGTTTTATGACAGTGGTGCATATCAAATGCAAGAAATACTCAGCAAAAATGCAACATATATGTAAAAATTCAATTTTTCCCCCCCTCACCACAAATATTGACCTAAATCGGTGAAAAATGGTGACAAGTTAAGGCACAATATACACCATAATAGATACACTGGGGTGTCTGCTTTATCAACTGGAAGCCCTTTGTGGGGTTATTTGAACAGTCACACTGCTATAATACCCTAAAATGAGACAGAGGCCCATCAAATCAATCTAGGAAATTTCTAACTATAGAAACTGAAATAGCCGTGTCTCTTATATGGCACTGTAGCTTTACAGAAAAGTGCCAAAATGGGGGTATCGTTATACTCAGCAGAGGTAGCTGAACACAATATGGGGTTATGTGCAGGAATAGCACACTCCAGCTTTACGAAATACACATTACAAAAACTTTGTTATATGTGTATATGCCAAAATAGAGAAAAAACACGATTTTACTCCTATATTTAGCAGAGATTGGCTATGAAATGGTTACGTAAAAAGTGTCAAACTAACCTTAGGTAAATAGCCTGTGATGTCTACTTTATATAAATATATACTTTTGTGTGGCAATTTTGTTTTCTGTGGTGGCTACTAAACCTACAAGACAAACATTCCAAATTTTAAAATTGTTTTACATTAAAATTTTATTTCAGTCCTTGTAGTTTGTGACCAGTAACTTTCAAAATAAGCTGAAATCCTGTACATATTATGTATTCTATAAATCAAGACACATAAATGAATTTATTTTGAATCACTTTTTCTAAGCTGGACATATTATGGACACGCTATTATTACCAAAACTGTGAAATAATTTTTTTTTTTTTTTCCATTTTGTGGCTTTTTTTTTATAATTAATGAAAATGTATCTATGTATATGTGACATAAAATTAAAGCCCTGTTTGCCCTCTGAAAAACGGTATATAATATGTGTTGTTGCAATAAATGACAGAGATGCAAATTGCGTTTGAACACAAACAGCAAAAAATGCAAAAATGGCTTGTGTCCTTAAGAGTAAGACAAAAATACATTTGGTATGATGTTATATAAAAGATGTATATATACATATTATATAGCTATAATATATGTATAAATGTGTGTATATATTTATATATATATATATATAGTACTATGGACGCCCATGGGGCCCTAATTTGCTGAGGGGGGAACTGCCTGGGCTGTCAGACAGTCTCCCCAGACACAGAGGAACACCAAGCGCCAGCCGGGTAAGTAAGTGGGAATACCATGGACGTACTAGGCACGTCCGAGGGACCATTTTTGGCGGACATACATAGTACGACCGCGGTCGGGCAGGGGTTAATATATATAAAGAGTATCTAGCAGATACAGTATAGTTTATCCCCTTAAGGACACAGCTTCAGAAGCTTGTTTTACGCTTAATGACAAGCAATTTTTGCATTTTCTTGCTGTCTGCGTTCAACTGCAATTTGCATCTCTCTCATTTATTGCACCGACATATATTATATACTGTTTTTTAAAGGACAGAAAGGGCTTTAATTTGATGTAACATAAATATATAAATGCTTATTTATTATTAAAAATAAAAGCACAAGGAGTAAAATAAACTTTTAATGTGGACCGATTTTAGAATTTGGTATGTTTGTCTTGTAAGCTCAATAAAAGAAAACAAAATTGTCACACAAAAGTATATATTTATATAAAGTAGACATCACTGGCTATTTACCTAAGGTTGTTTTGACACTTTCTACGTAGCCATTTCACACACACAAACTTATAACAAAGACCTTCTCGTGTGTATTTTGTAAAGTTGGTGTGTGCTATTCCTGTACAATTTATTTTGTGTTCAGCTACATCTGCTGATTACAACGATAGCCCGATTGTATGTCTTTGGCACTATTTCGTGAAGCTAAAGTGCCATATAGGAGACCTGTCCTTTTCAGTATATACAGTAGAATTTTGAGAGACGGATTTAATGGGCCTATGCTTCAATTTGGGGTATTATAGCAGTTTGACTGTTTAAAAAAAAAAAACCCACAAAGGCCTACCATTTGTAAAAGTAGACACTCCAGGGTATCTCATATGGTGCATATTGTGCCTTAACATGCCCCCATTTTTTCACCAATATATGCCAAAGTATGTGGTAAAAAATAATTTTGGGCATTTTTTACATACGGATTACATTTTTGCTGGGCATTTTGTATATTTTATATTAACTTCATACTAAGTTCAACCCCCCCAAATTATACTCAGCTAAGTCTTCTGAGTAAAACAATATGCCCAATGTATGACCTAGACACTATTTTGTGAAGTTACAGTGCTGTAAAAGAGGCGTGATAAGTTCAGGTTTTTAAGTGTGAATTTTCATGGATGGTTTTGATGCGTCCGTGTCCCACTTTGGAGCACTTGATCAGGCTACATATTACAACTACACCGTAAAGGCATACCATTTCTTAAAGTACACATCCCAGGGTATTTCAAAAGGCATATTTTGAACCTTAGCGTGGGATCATTTTTCCAGTAGCTTGTACCAAGTGTAGTGGTAATTAGCATTTTTTCTGCCTTTTTGACACACAAAGTGAGTTTGCACAGATATTTTGCAAATCGTATGTGTGCTACGACTGTATAATACTACTTCTGTTGCTCAGCTATGTCGGCTGAGTACAGCAATACCCCCGGATGTACCTTTGCCAGGTATATGTGGACATCGGAGGGGCATATTTGGGACACAGCCATTCCAGTTTGTTTTAAACTTTAAATTTTTACGCTGCGCCCATGTCCCATTTTAGAGTATTTTACCAGGCTATATAATACCCCATAAGCCCTTAAGGACCAAACTTCTGGAATAAAAGGGAATCATGACATATCACACGTCATGTGTCCTTAAGGGGATAAAGGCATACCATTTCTTAAAGAAGACATCCCTGGGTATTTCAAACGGCATATTTTGAACCTTAGCGTTGGATAATTTTTCCGCTAGCTTGTACCAAGTGTAGTACCGATACGTCATAGTCATGTCCTAGATCCCACCCTTAGTGTACCGCCCCTTTGTCAATTATTACACACATCTGGGAGGAGGTGGGAGGAGATCTATTCAGTGGTTTTGTACACACAGGGGGAGGAGAGGCAAATAAGTATATTAACCCCTTATAACACATAAGGGGAGATTGGAAGACAGGTAAACTGCTTGTATAAATTATGTATAAAGAAGCCTCTATTTCTAATCACTGTGCAGATTAAAGGGCAAACAGACACAAGTGGAGTGGGTAGCCTATTTACCTCCCAGGCTGCTAGATAACAGCAGCCAAATTGACGAACGTCTGGGTGGTCGCCGTTCGTATAGTCGAACACGTGGCCGCGGCCATCTTGTTTAGTCGAACGTGTTCAGCAGATGTTTTGTCTTTGAGTTCATGGAACTCAAATTTTACCTTCTCTGGGACTTCGACTCTTCGGCGGGAGTCGAACGGCTTTCGACAATTCGAACAGTACTTCAACATTGACTTTGTTCACCAACGGTCCCCGTTCGTGCATTCAAAGTAAACTTAGTCATTGGAAATAGACCGGCCGTACAGCCAAATTCTCTGGAACTGTTTTGGGCATGAAATCATGTGTGAGGTCGGTCAAAAGAGACTTCCATGGAACTTTGGAACCCCTGCTCTGATCTGGGTGATTTTGGGATATGTTGTTCACCCAGATCAGGGCAATCCAGGGATGTAGGATATCTATATATTTAGGCTGTTATGTTGGAGTTTTGGGGTGTTTCTGCACTTTGGGTAAAAATGGGTACTTTCTGCCTGTGGATAATTGAGTTAGTTCATTATCCACCTTAATTATATCACAGGCAGAGGGGAGGGATTGCTGACTGTGTGGGGGTGTTACAGTGATAATTACTGCTCCCATTGGTTTATATTCCTTGTGTCCCTGTTCCATCAGATCCAGGGGGTGTGCTTCTGGCCTGAAAAACTGTATTAAAATGCAAGCTGTTCAATAAACCTTCAGACCTTCTTACCCTCAACTCGCAACCTCGTCTCGTGTTGTAGGAAACTGCTATAATCACATTGGGGATTGCTATACTCTGTATACTCCCCTGGGCTTTAATCACTAGCTCTTCTAAGAGCTGTTCCTGCTTCACTCTCTGAAGGGAGAGAGGTTCACCCACTGGAGCCTGGTTGTAGGTCCAGGGTGGGTAGGAAATGGCGAGACCCCAACCAAGCTGCGGCGGTTCGTGGGGTCTGCAGTGCTTATGGTGTCTGGTGCGGTGCTGATGGTCCTTGGTAAGCACTAGGAGCATCAATTGACGGAGATTCTGTTACAGTATTTATATGTAAACTGTACTGTACATTGATATTATATCTTAAATTATAAGTTAACCAAGTTCAATCACACTGTTGCCCTAATTTACTTGGATTTGTTTTGTTTTGTTAAACTTACGTAGAAATTATGGGAAAAAACCAAAACCAATTTGTCAAAAAAAGAAAACATTACACTCTGCTTATTAAAAGGCTCTGGTGCGAACATTTCATGAGAGGTTCCACGATGTTGGGAAACTATCAAAGGGTTCCACACTAAATATTAATTGGGAACAGCTGGTGTAAGGTATGTGTCTGGGCTCTCGGGCTCCTTTCCCCCCTTATACCCTTGTGCTGGCTGCAGTACTCACACAACTCGGCACTTACAATGGTGGCAGGTGGCGTTTTACCATCAGGTGTCTGCCGCCATGCTCACATTGTCCCACACTCCTTTTCCTAATAACAGCCTTCTGATGCTTTATGTCCAGCTCTCTGGACTTCAACAATGGAGGCAGATACTGCTTCATCATGAAGTGCCTGCTGCCGAGATGACCGGCTCCTTCTCCACTCCCTTATAGCAGCGACTGCTGCATTTTTTTCACCAAAACGGATAGCAGGCACCACATTTATTAGATGCCTGCCGCCATGCTATGTTTCTCCCCGGCCGGCTCCCTCTCTGGGTGTCTGTCTCATTAAGTCAGGCACCCTTCAACCCCCAGGTGCCAACCATAATAAGATTAATAAGAGCCTACATGTATTGTGGCCGGTGGCAGTACATGGTGACAGCAACGCTCCAGCAGTTGGTGTCTGTCACTAAAGCCATTGGGCAAGATGCTTATTTTAGTTATAAAATGTTCTCCTGAGTAGAATCTCTTAGATATTTTGTAACAAGAAATTTAAATGCAAGGTATCTGTTTTAATATATTTTTATTATTAAATAGATTTCTATTTTATTTTACGGTAAAACAAAATCTCTAAAAGTAACACTTTGGGGGCATCTTGTGGCTCAATTTTGTATTACACTTGTAATTTGCATTTAGATTCAAAATAGTCTATTTATTTCACTCATTAATAGAAATATGTCTATATGGTTAATTCCCTATATTTCGGATCGTAGTTGTTTCATATTATTTTTATTCATGATTAAAAGAATTTAGGGGCAGAGTTAAAGTGTTTAGTCTGGTGCCCCACCAACTTGAAAAGTCACCATCTGCAACTGGTATGTGATCGGATGGATGAATGTGAGTAGTTTTGGGTATAACTGTATGGTAATTTTTAACTAGGTGGGTAGTTGGATGGCAATAAGTGCAAGGTGGGTGGTGTTAGCTGACATGTTATGTGGCCAAGTGTATGAATGTGACTGGGTGAGTGGGAAGGCTGTTATTAGGAAAGGGAGTGTGGGACAATGTGAGCATGGCGGCAGACACCTGATGGTAAAGGGCCACCTGCCGCCATTGTAAGTGCCGAGCTGTGTGAGTACTGCAGCCAGCACAAGGGTATAAGGGGGGAAAGGAGCCGGAGAGCCCAGACACATACCTTACACCATGTAGTAAAATAGAGTGATTGTTCTGTGATAAAAGGCGCTTAAGTTAAATGAATTACAATACAATACACAAAGAAGTGGTAGCACCTTACACACTAAAGTAGGAACTCTCCAACCTACTAAAAATCAAATGTGTAGAAAAACGCTATTGTGCAAATAAATGCCAAATAGTGCAAAGTGTGAAGTGCTTTAACATTTAAATAAACACTTACTCGTGGAATTTTCAGGATATGTAGGTAATTGGTGGAAAAATCCTTAGACGTCCATGTTAAATGAAAACCTCAGAATGGAGACAAAAAATAGAGAGAACAGGGAAGCAATGCTGACCCTGGTGCAGAAATCCTTGGTATAATAAGGTGCAAGGTATACATAACAATTGGCTTCTCACCTTATCAGGAGCCTATAACTTTGCTCCAAGTATGCAGATATTGTGTCAAATATAGAGTGACACAGCCCTTCTTTAAGCAGCATAGATGTATCACCAGTCCACTTAGTAAAAAAAAGTGACATTTATTGTAACATATACTATAAAACAATTAAATCAATATACTTAAGTGCTAGTGATGAGTCCAAGACGCGTTTCGCCTGTACAATTCGGTTTTATCAATTGGTAAAACAATGCTGCTGATTCGAATTTTAAATACCCTATAATAGGGAGTTGATTGGAGAATGGCGTCCGTGGTACGTCCAATCACGGCACTCATATCAATGGGAGTGTTAGGGCTCAGCTGTGGATGATATTTCCGATATTATGAGGTCATCACGCACGACGGCTCGTGCGTGTGACGTCACACGTGGAAGTAAACGATTTGCATAGATCTGTCCCACATTGATGGAACTTCAACTAAATATTACGCTCATCTGGAATGTCCTCTCAGACTTCTAGCCGTGACGTGGGCGTTTCATTTCTCAGAGTAGCGTCCGCCATTTTTCTTAAGGGCAATGTGTTGGAAAAAAAAGTGTTCATGAATAGTCCGATATTTGTCCAGTATCAGAAGATGTTCCTGGATAATCTTAGTTCTCAAGAGAACATAATGATGAATTAACAGAAATGGTACATGGATTATACAATATCCATAAAAGAAAAACTAAGAATAAAGTGGCATCATATTTCCATATTACAAATCAGATGTATAGATCTATTAAGTGCAAATACTACACAATGGATGTTTACATATAATACTATAAAAAAAGTGCAATTAGTGTGACTTGTAATGATGACTTAATGTAAATGAAAAATAATTGTCTGGATTCTAAAATTATAAATACTTAATACTTAATATAGCAATGGCTAAAAAATGACTCTTAAAAAATAATCCTATAAAAAATGGCATATTTCAAAGTCATCATTCAGTCCATATGGTTGCATTGTGTTACAATTAAAAATCCATTTCATCTCTGTTTGTCCTATGTTTTTAATTAGATCACCTCCCCTGCAATTTACAAAGACTCTTTGAATTCCCATGAATTCCATAAAATGGGGGTCACAATTATGTTTTTCAAAACCATTTTTTATATTTCTTATATGTTCTTGAATTCGTGTATTTAGTGTCCTAACAGTTCTTCCTATGTATGTTAACTTACAAGGGCAAGTGATTTTATATATGACTCTTGTGGAATGGCAAGTGATTAATTGTTTGATTTTGAACTTTTTTCTACCATCTCTAGGGTGGTCAAACTCCCTTATTACTCGTTTCGAGCTTTGGGTGTTTTTGCAAGCTCCACATGAGCCACACCCATAGAATCCATTAGTCTCGTTAAAGAAGGATGATTTTACTGTAGTTTTCTGTAACGATATATGGTTATGTACTAAACTACAGCTTAAATTGTGTGCACCCCTATATGTAATCATAGGTGTGTCTGGGAGCAAAGAGTGAAGGACAGGGTTATTTTTTAATATCGGCCAATATTTTCTAATTATTTTTTCAATTGTTTACTATTACAATTAAAATCACAAATGAAGTTAAAATTTTGATATTGTATATCCACTTTCTTATCTTTATATGTAAGTAAATCATTCCTATTTTTCATTTCTAACTCCTCATAAGCTTTTATTAACAGTCCATTATTATATTCTTTTTCTCTAAAATCATTAAGTATTTTGGTGGACTGTTCTTGGAATTTTGTGTTGTCCGTACAATTACGTTTAATTCTCAATAACTGTGCTTTGGGGGCGTTCAATAGCCAAGGGGAGAAATTACAACTCTTCTCCCCTATATAACTATTTACCTCCACCTTTTTTAAGAAGGTACAAGATTTAAGAACGTTCTCTTCCACATATATGTTAAGATCTAAAAATTCCACCGAAGTTTTGCTAAAATGGCTAGTGAGTTTAATGCCCCAATCGTTAGTATTCAAATGGGTTAAGAAAGTATTAAGAGACAATTCATCACCCTTCCAAATAAAAAATATATCGTCTATGTAACGACGATAGGTAACGAGGTTTGCATCCCATCTATGTTAACTATAGATAAACTCCTGTTCCCAGTGTGACATGAACAGGTTCGCGTAGAAACCCCCACATACCGAGCATCACCAGGGAAACAGAGGCGAAGCCTAGAGGAGGCGTACGCATACAAAAAAGAAAGGAAAGAAAAACACCCCCAAAAAATTGAATCTTTAACCTTTCCAAATGAGAATTAACAATATCACAGATGGAATTACTGACGAAAGGACTAAAATTTGCACCCACCAAACCAATTGATAAATTTAGCGTATACCTGTATTTAAATAGGTTTAAGAGGAAACTTTGCCTCAAAAAATTATTTCTTAAGAATCCTATTTGTGACAACCAAGAGATCCAACCTGACACTGGAATTATACATACAGACTTAAATGAAAAATCCACCTTCTTCCCAAGGTGTTGCATCACCGGTGAGATGACCACCTTTGAAAAGATGGTGATGAACGATGTGGACAAAATAAGAAAACTTAGACCAAACGAACAAAATTTAAATTCGAAAGAGAGACAAGCTCTCAAACAATTAAGAGAGGATCAAACAATTGTTATAAAACCAGCCGATAAAGGGGGGGGGGGAAATAGTCATTCTAGATGTGGATGTGGATGACTACAATCGGGAAATTTATAGACTATTAAGTGACCAACAAACTTATCAAGTCCTGAAAAAGAATCCCATGAACGAGATCAAAAACACTTATTATGAGTTAATTGAGAGAGGGAAAATAAGTGAGGTTTTGGATTCAAGGAAATATACATTTTTAGATGTGCAACATCCCAAAATTCCAGTCTTTTATTACCTCCCCAAGATCCATAAGGATAAAGACCTATTGTTGTCACAATATATTGACAAATGTTTACAACCCATTGTCAACACCTGCCGAGTTATTTGAGAGACACTATAAACATTTTACAGATCATTCAACATATTACCTGGGATGTGGATTATTATCTCGTGACATCTGATGTCAGTTCGTTATACACGATTATTTCCCATACCAAGGGATGCAGAGCAACTAGGCACTTTTTGGAACATTCGAATACATTTTTAACTAATCAAATTAATTTTATTGTTGAAGGAATAGAGTGGATTTTAGCTAACAATTATTTTTGGTTTGGTGATCAGTTTTGTCTGCAAACATGTGGAACGGCAATGGGTACGAGGTTTGCTACGCGAACCTGTTCATGTCAACACTTTTTTTACAACACATTGCCCTTAAGAACGCTACTCTGAGAAATGAAACGCCCACGTCACAGCTAGAAGTCTGAGAGGACATTCCAGACGAGCGTAATATTTTGTTGAAGTACCATCATAGGGACGGACCTATGCAAATCGTTTACTTCCGCGTGTGACGTCACACGCACGAGCCGTCGTGCATGATGACCTCACAATATCGGAAATATCATCCACAGCTGAGCCTCAACACTCCCACTGATATGAGCGCCGTGATTGGACGTACCACAGACGCCATTCTCCAATCAACTCCCTATTATTGGGTATTTAAAATTCGAATCAGCAGCATTGTTTTACCAATTGATAAAACCGAATTGTACAGGCGAAACGCGTCTTGGACTCATCACTAGCACTTAAGTATATTGATTTAATTGTTTTATAGTATATGTTACAATAAATGTCACTTTTTTACTAAGTGGACTGGTGATGCATCTATGCTGCTTAAAGAAGGGCTGTGTCACTCTATATTTGACACAATATCTGCATACTTGGAGCCCAGTTATAGGCTCCTGATAAGGTGAGAAGCTAATTGTTATTTACACCTTGCACCTTATTATACCAAGGTTTTCTGCACCAGGGTCAGCATTGGTTCCCTGTTCTCTCTATTTTTTGTCTCCATTCTGAGGTTTTCATTTAACATGGACGTCTATGGATTTTTCCACCAATTACCTACATCTCCTGAAAATTCCAGGAGTAAGTGTTTATTTAAATGTTAAAGCGCTTCACACTTTGCACTATTTGGCATTTATTTGCACAATAGCTTTTTTCTACACATACCTTACACCAGCTGTTCCCAATTAATATTTAGTGTGGAACCCTTTGATAGTTTCCCAACATCGTGGAACCTCCCAAGAAATGTTCGCACCAGAGCCTTTTAATAAGCAGAGTGTAATGTTTTATTTTTTTTGACAAATGGGTTTTGTTTTTTTTCCTATAAAATAATTTCTGGAAGGTGAGATTGTACTAAATACCTTGGTGCAAAGGGAAATATGACCATTTCGGAGTTTGTGGCTGGTTGGGTGGCTGAATAGCAATGCATATGTAGGAGCATATATGTGTGTTAGTGACTGCATCTGAATGATGTATGCATTTGTGTAGAGTGCTAGTGTGTGAATGTAGTGCTGTGTTTTTATAGGCATTTGAGGTTATAGATTGTAGGCCTCTCTGCAATACCATTATTGTATTTTTGTGAGTGTCACAAGAAATCTATTTTCTTCCTTCTGACCAATAGTTCTGGGGTTCCTTTGCCATACTAAACTTAACATCAGTATGGAGGGCAAAATAACACTTTGTTGTCATCTATCCTTAGGTTCTAATCAGTGGATTCATGCCCTGATAAGATAAGTAGGCAAACTACCAACCCATCGTCCCTATGGCTGCACTATTAATTTCTTCCCTGGTGTTAGTTCTCTTAGAGGCAGAAGTAAATTCTATCCAAACAAAACTATAGTGGTCTGTTTCCAAATGGAAAAGTGGTCTGTTTTATATGCAAGTGATCTTCTCTAGCAGGTGCAGGGATTGTCTGTGTACCAAAAAAAGGGATGGGGGAGATTATGCCTATGCATTGATTATCAGGGTCTAAATAAGATCACATGCCCCATTCCACTTATTACTAAGTTATTTGACAGGATAAAGTGATCCAAGTTGTTGACTAAGATCTCAGAGGAGCCTACAAGCAAGTGAGAATTAAGGAAGGCAATGAATGGAAGATGGCCTTTAACAGTCACAATGGGCATTATGATTATGCAGTGAAGCCTTTCAGTCCTTGCAATGTCCCTGCCATCTTCCAAGCATTTGTCAATAATGTGCCTAATGATTTAATTTTTTTCATTTTTATGTGATAGTCTATTTGGACAATATGTTATCTATTCCACAAACCTTGGGACTCAACACCAGCATATATGCCAAATCTTCATAAGGTTGTTAGAGAATAGGTTATACTACAAACTAGAAAAAAGCTTTTTTGATATTATCTCCCCTTCCCAACCAGTTAACAGTTGTAGGAGACGGACCTCTTCCCCAAGAGCAAAGAGCTATACAGAGGTTTATTGTGTTAGTTAACTACTACCAGAGATTTATTATGGGCTTTTTTTTTTTTATATTAGCTAGGACATCGGCAGTAGAGAAATATTGGCCATAATTCTCTTCTTAAGGAATGGATACAGCTGCTGAAGACGTTGCTCTGTCCTTATCCTCACTGATTATAAGAACCAAATATACATCAGTGAGGCAAAGACCCCATCCTCCCAACAAGCCAGATGGTTTCTATTCTTATCCAGAGTAAACTACAATATTACCTATCGTTCGAGCACCAGGAATGGAAAAGCAGATATTTTATCCCCAAAACTCAGGCCTCGAGGAAGTGAATTTTTTTTTTTTTTAGTTTGGCCGCCACATCCACATCCTCTTGAAATCCATGAAAGAAAACAACTAGGCTGCACAAGCAAGTAAACTCAGCACCACCCTTCCCAGGAGACTTTTTGTGCTCAAACCATTTCTGAAAACAACTTTTAGAACAGGCTTCCCCAAACTCCGGCCCTCCAAATGTTGCTGAACTACAACTCCCATGATTCTCAGCCTATTTCATTCAAAGAATCATGGGAGTTGTAGTTCAGCAACATCTAGAGGGCCGGAGTTTGAGGAAGCCTGGTATAGAGTGTTCATTCTTCGAGGTTTACCATACACAAACAAGACAACCTCTGTACTTTCAAGGGAATTTTGGTGGCCAGAATTATTTTGTCGCTGCCTGTTCCTCCTGTATAGATACATACATACACTATATTTCAGTTTATATTTTGAAACCATTTGGATTTGAAATTTTACAAGCAGCCCCTATGCAAGAAGATGACTCAGCCAATGGCAACCCAGTTGAGTTTGATGGTTTCAGTAGTTTATTTTTTACTCTGGCAGTTGGAGTTCAGTTCATGTATGGCGATTAAATGGTTTCCTCTTTTATTATTAAGAACATTGTTTGAGATGTTACATTCAGTAAACATATTATTTTACCTTTTGACTCTACTACTATCCCTGATAAAGTGAACGCAGGTTCACGAAACGCGTAGGATTCCTGACCAGACCTCACACAAGAGCAACCACACTGTCTTTTATTCCACCACGAGCGGACGGTAGCATCTGTATCCTCTACGCGCACGGGTGCAATCCAGCACATTGCGCTCTACTCAGACGGGAATACTCAAAGGCCCCCCACATAGAAGAACGATCGCAGAGGGAGACCAACTATACGCACATAGCGCTACACAGTCTCATGACGGAACCCTCTGGCAGGCAGCCAGACAGTAGTAACTATTGCGGTGTCACCCAGTGCCTGCAACAGTATCCAGCTTCTCTACAAATTACCAGCAGGATGCCAGTATCTATTCAGCCGAATTAGCAAGCGGTCAGCTACCTTATGAGGTTGGACTTTCTTCTTTTTTTGAGCACGCTGTTTTTTTCTGTAACTTCATTTTTTATTCGTACTTTTTTCTCTCATTTTTATTTTTTTATGATTTTTTCATTTTTATGTTTTATAACATTTTTACCTTCTAAAACTTGATATAGTCCTTTTTCTGGCTATACCTACAAAAGAGTGTGCACACTCAGCACTAGTATTGAATATCATTTTATCTATCTCACTTTGTTATTGTATTTTATATACATTTTTATATTGCATAGAAGACCAAATAAATGTTTAATATGTTTACTAATATTATGTGATTAGTGTGTATATTTTTCTGCGCTACCTTACTTACTCTCATGATATTATTTTACCTGAACCAGCATAGAAGTATGTAATAGCTCTGCAATGCTGTTTTGTGTTGGTTACCATGTATAAGGGACATTTGCAAGTTAGCATGCATGTAAAACGAAAATGTACTTAAAGTGTAGCAATACCTTGTTTCACTTCCCAATGCATGTACTGCATTGCAATAGTCATTTACATGCATAACTGATACTGCAACTGCAGATTTCCAGTGATTTATTTAGTGATTTCCAGTGGGCTTTTATTCAGTTAAAACAAACAGTAAAAAAAATAAATCTCATTCCAGATTGTACCATTTATCTTTAATGTTTTACTCATCTGACAACCTTAAACTGTGAGGAAAAGTAAAATAATCCTGCCCACTGGGCCATTTTCTGTCAATACAGTGCCAATTTGTATTTGTTAGCAGCTTAGTTGTACACTTTGTTTAGAAACACCTCTTCATCACTTTAAGCATTTATGCTTTAACTTTGAATCCTCAGAGTTGTGGCTAATGCAGCTAAGCTGCTAAGTCATAGTTATAGAAAATGGCAGGGTAAACCCTTTCACTGGATGGCACCAATAGCAGAATATGGACAATGTATGGGCAGAATAAATATATATATATGTTCAGCTAGGAGTAGACATTATACATTTGAGAGGATTAGAAAAAAAGTCAAAATTGGATCAGCGCTAAAGTGCCACAAATATGAAAATATATATAATGGGCAGCACACCTATAAACAAGGGAATACCCCCCAAACCCTTATAAATAGTTAAAATAGAACAATAAAAATAAAAGAAAGGGTGCACCTCTAAAACAGAAGAATATGTATAAAAATAAGCATAAAAATAGTTACAGATAAAGTCCAGAATAATAGTCCACAGTAGGACTTGTAGGACAACGGTATTTTCGTCTCAGTTGTAGGTTGAATTTTTCAGTGCGCCATATGGAGAGAAGAACAGAAAAGGAATCCAATGGTACAGTACGTAAATACACATGGATAAATGAGAGTATATAATTATTACTCACAATTTCCAGAGCTAAAGTCCAGCTCTGGTATGAAATGCGTGAAGTGGAATGATCCCCACTCAAGGATATATGGAGTAACAGTGATCCAACGGTGATTTCAGCCAAAAATAAAAAGATAAAATATATAGTGCTCTCTGTTTAACTGGAATATAAGTTAAAAGAAGATATAAAATGTACTCACAATATGTTGAGCAGGCTTATACTGCTCGGTGTATGACGTTTGGGTGGTATAATCCCCACCTAAAGATTCTTTTGGCGTGTTCTTATGAGATGGTAAAATCAAAAAAGTCAGGTTAAAAATAGAATAGATAACTAAAAAAGGAAAATGGCAACTAAAATATTTAGGGCCAAAATTCCTTTATTTTAACAATAATAAAATATATAAAACAATCTCTAAACGCGTTTTGCCAACAATACAGGAGGTGCAGAATTATTAGGCAAATTAGTATTTTGACCACATCATCCTCTTTATGCATGTTGTCTTACTCCAAGCTGTATAGGCTCGAAAGCCTACTACCAATTAAGCATATTAGGTGATGTGCATCTCTGTAATGAGAAGGGGTGTGGTCTAATGACATCAACACCCTATATCAGGTGTGCATAATTATTAGGCAACTTCCTTTCTTTTGGCAAAATGGGTCAAAAGAAGGACTTGACAGGCAAAGTCAGAAAAGTCAAAAATAGTGAGATATCTTGCAGAGGGATGCAGCACTCTTAAAATTGCAAAGCTTCTGAAGCGTGATCATCGAACAATCAAGCGTTTCATTCAAAATAGTCAACAGGGTCGCAAGAAGCGTGTGGAGAAACCAAGGCGCAAAATAACTGCCCATGAACTGAGAAAAGTCAAGCGTGCAGCTGCCAAGATGCCACTTGCCACCAGTTTGGCCATATTTCAGAGCTGCAACATCACTGGAGTGCCCAAAAGCACAAGGTGTGCAATACTCAGAGACATGGCCAAGGTAAGAAAGGCTGAAAGACGACCACCACTGAACAAGACACACAAGCTGAAACGTCAAGACTGGGCCAAGAAATATCTCAAGACTGATTTTTCTAAGGTTTTATGGACTGATGAAATGAGAGTGAGTCTTGATGGGCCAGATGGATGGGCCCGTGGCTGGATTGGTAAAGGGCAGAGAGCTCCAGTCCGACTCAGACGCCAGCAAGGTGGAGGTGGAGTACTGGTTTGGGCTGGTATCATCAAAGATGAGCTTGTGGGGCCTTTTCGGGTTGAGGATGGAGTCAAGTTCAACTCCCAGTCCTACTGCCAGTTTCTGGAAGACACCTTCTTCAAGCAGTGGTACAGGAAGAAGTCTGCATCCTTCAAGAAAAACATGATTTTCATGCAGGACAATGCTCCATCACACACGTCCAAGTACTCCACAGTGTGGCTGGCAAGAAAGGGTATAAAAGAAGAAAATCTAATGACATGGCCTCCTTGTTCACCTGATCTGAACCCCATTGAGAACCTGTGGTCCATCATCAAATGTGAGATTTACAAGGAGGGAAAACAGTACACCTCTCTGAACAGTGTCTGGGAGGCTGTGGTTACTGCTGCACGCAATGTTGATGGTGAACAGATCAAAACACTGACAGAATCCATGGATGGCAGGCTTTTGAGTGTCCTTGCAAAGAAAGGTGGCTATATTGGTCACTGATTTGTTTTGTTTTTGAATGTCAGAAATGTATATTTGTGAATGTTGAGATGTTATATTGGTTTCACTGGTAAAAAATAAATAATTGAAATGGGTATATATTTGTTTTTTGTTAAGTTGCCTAATAATTATGCACAGTAATAGTCACCCGCACACACAGATATCCCCCTAAAATAGCTATAACTAAAAACAAACTAAAAACTACTTCCAAAAATATTCAGCTTTGATATTAATGAGTTTTTTGGGTTCATTGAGAACATGGTTGTTGTTCAATAATAAAATTAATCCTCAAAAATACAACTTGCCTAATAATTCTGCACTCCCTGTAGGCTTCTTCAAGTAGAGTATAATAAAAGGACATGAACCTGACTAACAGTGCTTTATATAAGAGACCATAATTGTATTGAAATTTCAAATTTCCCGCCAAAATGACGTCATCTTAGTCTTAGTTTTTTTTGTTTGTTTTTTCAATCTTTGTTTTTATTGATGCGCATGATGGCTCAGTACAGAAAGTAAAACAATGGGTTAATGCATGTAAAACATACGTTTTGCATAACTGGTTTACACAATGGTTGCATGTACTCCCAAGAATAACGGCCTCTTTTTTATGAAAATTTTAACAGTTGTATTATTACTAGCAGTATCATTACCAGTAGTATTATTACAGGCTAGACAAGCTAAGCAAGCTAAACAATAAAGGTTTGTTTAACTAAGTTGAATGTGACCTCGCTGGCATATCTAGGCATGGAAGTGAGTATCAGCGGCAAGCTAACATTACCAACTCCAATCTTGACCCTCAGCTTATGTGAAGCAATGTACTTGCAACTAGCCTAGCTTTCGAGAAGGATTGACCCATTGCAGCAATCGACATGAGGAGGCTTGTGGGCTATGAGCTTGTGGGCTATCTGAAAACACAAATATATTTAGCTAAAAGATAAGCTTGAGAGGGACATGAGAAAAATATCGCCGTTTAAAATGGGCTAAAAAGTATATGTAAATGCTTGTTCCTAAAAAAGGAGCACGAGTTAAGTCGCGTATACAGAAGATATTATAAAAATGGTGATTACATAGACAAATGATATCATGCTTGCTACTAAGTCATGCACTACACTTTTCTTCATATTGTAAGGTAACATGCATGCAACTGATATGCCTCTGACCTAGTACTAGTTAAAGCTAAACAATTATGCAGTATATATTGAGTAGAGGAGGCTTTTCTAATCTAAAGTGAGATCAATATAATAACTTTTTTACTTGGTATGATTTTTCTTGCTTTTGTTTCGCTGGGTTGTTTGCAGCCTCGGTTAGAGTCCCTGTACGAAGACTTATCTCGGCCGGCAGCCAGCTCCCAAAGTTTAGGCAGTCAGCCGATTCCCTGGCTGGGCTTCCACCTTCCTTGTGTATAATGTCCACCTGGCATGTTTGCATCTCCCAATGTGCCGTCGTGTAACTCTTCCTGCAGGAGTGGGAGCCGGCCAGGCCGTGAGTGGTCGAGGTCTGTGGGTGGTCTGTTTGGGTCTGCGGGGTGTCGCAGCTGGGCGCTCTGATCTGAGAAGTGCCCCACGGCCCTTGCGTATCTGCTGTGGATTTCATGAGAGGGCCTTCTCTTGAGTCGCGGTTGCTTGGTGGTGTTAGTGGTTCTCTTTGGGCGCAAACCTCTCGGTTCTCTCATGTGTCGGGCTCTCAGCCGCGGAGGACAGTAGCCAGCGGTGGGTGACACTGGGCAGGCTGTGGCTCTCAGGCTCTCTTCTTTCCCTGTTTCTTTAGTTTGGGGGCCGGTCGGGTTCTCTGAGGCTCTCCCGCCTTGTTTTTCTCACCACCAGGGTGCAAGTGCCGTCGCTTGTCGGTCGACTCCTTAGGCTTTGCCCCTCTGTGCCAAGGTTTCCGACAGAAGTCTGTAAAAAGTGCGTCCAGCCGCTGTTCATAGTTTTCCAGCAGGCCACATGTGGTCGGCATGGCAGTCGTCATTTTGGCTTTGATGCGGTGCGTCGTGCCTGGATCAGGTATGTTTCGCTTGCCGACTCAAAGCAAAGCCTATCAGCTTATCGGTCGCTTGATTGTGCCGGGATATCCCTCACCGGCGATGGGGGGTGAACAGGGTCTTAGGCGTCGCAGCGTTTTCCCGCGGGGAGGTCGGCCGCCTCTCTCCCACCTGCACCCGCTGGTAGGCCGCAGCTCTGTCTCCGCTTCTGAGTGCCTCTGAGAACCTGGTGGTCCAGCCCTTTGAGTCTCAGGGTAATCTCGCTGCTCTGTTGCGCCAGGCTAGTAATTTTGGTGTGTAATATTAGGTAAAAGTTGCTTTTTGCCGGTTCTCACACGGAGCTCTGGTTTAGTGCGACCAGACTGCTTGGCGGTCAGGCCCCGCCCCCTTAATCTTAGTTTTTGACTACATAACAAAATAGAGTGTCATTGATAAGAATAATAAACAGACATATTTACAAGTTAAAAATGTACATAGATTTGAAAAACGAGGTGTTAAAATGGTATAGATCGATATTGGAAAAAGGTCACGTGAGGCGCGGCTAAAATTACTTCCGCGTCATGTAACAAGTGGAACGCATGCGTCACCATATTGGTGGAACGGATGCGAGGCCGGCCGGGCAGGTCGCGTCACTAAAGGGGAGGAGCCCCTTCAGTGATCGCAAAACAAAGCGATATCAGTGTGCTGTCTGCTCGTACAGACGAGCAGACAGCAAGCCAGCAGGAGACCATAATGGGCTATATGTTCAAAGCCCGAAAGGGGGGAGAAGTAAATCACAGCTTGAAGCAGGACAAGGCAGACAATGTTTCACTCCCCAAATACAAATACAAAAAACATAAAACATAAATGTTTACATTATGTTTACATTATGTTAAGTAGCCTAATATATTAATTCTTATAATGTATAATGTAATGCATTATCAAAACAGAATATGATAAAAATGTAAAGAAAAAAATAAATAGAAAATAGAAAAAAAAATCATAATAAAAAAAAAAATTTAAATAAAAATAAATATAAATATAAAAATAAATATAAAAATGAACCAGTGAGAGGGACTGTTAAAATAATAAAAGAGTATTATAAAAAGTTAAAAAGGTCAAAGTCTATATTAAGGCCCTGTGGGGCAAGGGTCTTTAAATTAAATGCCCATGCCATCTCTTTGCTGCCTAAAATCTTTGTAATATCACCACCTCTCCAAGGAATACTACAAGTGTATACCTATACATTTGAGGAGTTTTGGATTTTTTCCATGTTTTAAAAAATGTTTAGATACAGAGTGATTTTCATAACCTTTTAAGATATTCCTGCAGTGTTCTGCCAGTCTGGTTTTTAGTTCTCTAGTGGTCATGCCCACATATTGAAGCCCACAGGGGCATTCTAATAAATATATAACATTCTTTGTGTTGCAGCGAATAAAATCTTTTATAGGATATGATCTTTGGGTAATGCATGATTTAAAAGAAGTGGTTTTAGATTTAATAGTTGCATCCGTGGGTTTACAGACTATGCAACTATTATATTTAAAAAAAACCTTGGGTTTGCTTAAAAAGGAAGGGGAACGGAAAGAAGAGGTAGTGTAGTTTTTTGTGAGGATGTACTGGGTGCTCCTCTGAATATAACCTGTGGTTTATCGGGATTTATACCAGCTAGAGTCTCATCCTGTCTTAATATATGCCAATGTTTGTTAATAATCTTCTTCATAACACTAATTTTGTTTTTGAAGTCGAAGATGATTGGCAATGTTGGAGCATTTTTAGAGGGTTTTATTCTCTCTATATTTCAAAAGATCTAATCTCTCTCTTTCCCTAACATTTTTTATGGTTTGATTAAAAATTGTTAAGGGGATAATTTTTGGGGGAGAATGTATTTAATAACATTTGGGATTGGGCTTCAAAATCCGAGGTTAAAGAACAGTTCCTTTGAAGACGAAGGAATTGACTCTTGGGTATTCCATGGAGCCATGGTTTATAATGGCAGCTCGACATGTCAATTACATTGATTTTCACTTTGTCTTTGCCTACTCGAGGCACAGTTACCATGGGGTGGCCTGCTGAGCAGTTACAACGGTTAGTCACTCGACTCATGTTTTATTTAGCATGTTTATGTTCAGCAGGTAATTTCATACTTACTGCTTGTAAACTTAAATCAGCTTGTAAAAATCTTCACACTAGCCAGGTTTCAGCAGTTTTGGTTCTCATCATAGAGTCCTATCACAAATGGCTAGTTTGTGTTTCTCGATTAATTATTTTAGCTTATTTTATCGATTAATTATTTTATCTTTTAACGTGTGTATATTAATTAGACACTCAGAGATCTAACCAATGCTTTGTAATAGCTTATTTTGTTTCACACCAAATGTCACTGTCTAATTGAATATGCTTCTCTCCACACCTAAAATACAGAATATAAAAGATAGACGATCATATAGGATTGTGCTAACTATTGTTGTACATGCACCTCCTGTAATTCCTAATGGGCAGGTCTCCTAACTACCCAACCTACCTATAGATGCCCTCTTAGCAATTTACACGGGACGAACGCCTTTCATGTGCGTCAAGAGTGTTTAATACCAACACCGCCTTGTATTATATTGCGATTTTAGTGTAAGTTACCTAACCTGGCAGGTCTCATAGCCAAACTCTCCAATATCCGCCCGTACCTAGCCTGTACCAAGATTTTTGGCTGGATAGACCTACCTGGGAATTGTACTATCCTGTTTATAACCAAAAAACTGTGCATGTCCAATGGAAGCATGTTCAACACTCGACTTGTTACATAATTTGACTCTTACAAACAAAAAATGTGCTATGTTATCGATGCCATACCAATGTTATAATATGTTTACGAATTTGTCTGCACCAGCTGTCGTGGCAGTGCAAACCTATGTGTTCTTCTTAAGCACAAATAAAATACAGATTGACAAAAAAAAAAAGGTTAAAAACTGGTTGAGGGAGTTTTCAGTACCATCCCATATAAAAAATAAATCATCAATATATCTAAAATATGTGACCAGGTTTGCCTGCCAGTCATGCTGCCGTAATTGTGAGTAATAATTATATACTCTCATTTATCCATTTGTATTTACGTACTATACCATTGGATTCCTTTTCTGTTCTTCTCTCCATATGGCGCACTGAAAAATTCAACCTACACCTGAGACGAAAATACCGTTGTCCTACAAGAACCTCTCTCACTGTGGACTATTATTTGTAACTATTTTTATGCTTATTTTTTAAAAATATTCTTCTGTATTAAAGGCGCACCCTTTCTTTTATTTTTATTGTTCTATTTGAGAGGATTAACCTGTGCCATGTCAGAAGGTGTGAAAAGTTCTTGCCCCAAGTACACTGAACTGAGCTGCTCCAGGCGAGAATAGAACCTTCCATTTCCTGTTCACTCGCAAACAGAAGAGGCGTGAGTATGTCTGTACTTGCGAGTGTATGTAAAGTGAGTGTATGTAAAGCGGGGTATGCCTGTATTGCCATTTTGAAGAAACTGCAATGTTTACATTTTGGCTATACCATTCCTCTAGTGGCAGCCACCAGATACACTTTCTTATTCTTCACATTCAAGGTCATCACACACAAAATAATAACGTTGAACAAATCCATGACGTCTCATATATATATATATATAGCATTACTTCGGACAAAAATCATTCAGAGGAGTCTGACCTCGCATTGGAATAAAAGCAGGGTTTTTTTTTGTGTGTTTTAATCAAAAGATGTGCCTCCTTTGATTCTTTTAGTTTGAGATTGTATTCTGTTCTAGTGGCTTTATGTACCATAATTTTATGAAGGGAAATCTCTAGCTTGAATAATGATAATGCTCAATGTTTAGTACTGGATTTATCTTTTATGTGCGTTACCAGAGGTAGATAGCTCTTGCTATTATTTACTTCTAGCAGATTTATGCTTATTTATTTTTCATTTGATTTATTTTCATTTGAAAAGTCCCTAAACCCCAAGACCAAAAAAAGAAAAAAAGTTTTGTCAAACATGTATCTAGGCTTCCAATGTTTGGGGTGGAAATGGAGTGTATATGTGCAACCAGCAAGGGTTTGGCCCTCATTGTCTTTAACCCCTACGTGATGGGTAATTTTACTTTACTCTCAATTTTCTTGGATGGGGTTTAACACGACATTAAGACAATGACTTTGATCTTGTGGGGTTTACAATGTCCAGTTTAATTTGGGTTTTATAGTAAAAACTATAACAAAGGGATATGAATGTAACAGAGTATAGTCAATAGCTGCTGTCACGTTCCTACCTGTATTCAAAGTTTCATAGGGCTGCTATATCTGTAACCTTACATACAAATCAGCCATAACACTAAAACCACCCGACTAATATCATGTTCCTGCTAAAACAGCTCTGATGCATTGAGGCACGGACTTCACAAGACCTATGAACATATCCTTTGGAATATGGCACCAAGACTTTAGCAGCAGATCCTTTCAGTCTTAAGTTGCGAGGTGGGGCTTCCATGGATTGAATTTGTTGTTCCAGCACTTCCCACATGCTCAATCGAATTAATATCTGGGGGATTTGGAGGGCAAAGCAACACCTTGAACTCTTTGTCACGTTACTCAAACAAACCCTGATCAATTTTTGCAGTGGAGTGGCTGAAAGAGGCCACTGCCATCAGGGAACACCAGTGTCATGAAGGGATGTACGTGGTCTGTAACAATCTCTAGGTAGTTGGTATGTGTCAAAGTAACATCCACATGAATAGCAGGACCCAAAGCTCTATCATGGCCAGCATTACTAAATCCTTCAGCAATTTGAGCTACCTTAGCTCTTCCGTGTGATGAGACAAGACGGTCTCGCCTTCGCTCCCCATGTGCATCAATGAGCCTTGGGTGGCTATGACCCCGACGCCAGTTGTACTTCCTTGTACCATTTTTGGCAGATACTATCCACTACATAATAGGAACACCCCAAAAGCCATTTTGGAGATGGTCTGACACAGTCATCTAGCCATCACTATTTGGCCCTTGTCAGTCACTCAGATCTTTTTGCTTGCCCATTTTTCCAGTTTCCTACACATGAAATCCAAGGAGGAAATCATAGAGCTAGGATAAGGACTTCTTAACATGTGAGTCTTCTAATATGGATTATTTGAGAAACTAAAGTCATCATATACTACACCAGGATGTGTGTTTTTTTTTTATTCTTGCATGTGTTTCTAGTTGACACCCAAATTATCCAATATTGTTGATGTACCAATCTCCATTTTATACTGTTTGTCAACCAATTTTAGTTGCGCAGAACAAAGTTTAATTTACCATAAGTGCTTCACCATTAGTAGGTTCTTTTAATGAGATTACCACTTTGCTAGGAATCCTGGGGCAAAAATGAGTTAGTCATAATTTAACTAATCTGTATAGCATATAATTAGCCATGCCTTTTGTTAATTGGGGCCCTCTCTCGCAACCACATGTTTTCCGCCTTTTACTTCAATTCAATTATTTTTGGTTTTCTAGAAGAGAAAAAAATACTATTCAACATTTTTTTTTCCCAAATATTGAGTATATAAGACTTGTGTTTTACCACAACGGTTGTATGGAGTTTTTTTTAACCTATGGCAAGATTCTCCCATTGGGTTTTTCAATAAAAGGTACATGTTGCTTGTTAGTTGGCCACTGCCTTAAATACATTGGTTTTCTCACCAATATTGTGGCTAGTGGACTACAGGTTGTGTGTTCGTTATATAAGAGTAAAATAAAAAATTGTGTAATGCACCATTGAGTGAAACTGCAAACACAAACAAGTCACAAATAATTATGAACAGTGAATGCATTTTGTTTATTTGAGAAGGAAGATCTGAGTGCCAAACAAAGTTGGCAACTGTATTGTTTACAACAACAACAAAAAACACTGTAGCCTCCAGCAGAATACAAAAATACACATCTTAGTGACTTCCATACAATAAATATGTAATCAATGCATTCAACAAGAAAAAAGGCACAGAAAAAACTGGTCACTTAGTAGTCATAAAAATTACTAACTACATTAACAAAGCCACCCAATTTCTGTACAGGGAATTGTAACATTATATTCCAAAGGTGAAAATACAAAAACATTTTAATTTTTGTAATTTCAATAGTATGCAATAAATACCTTAAAAGTTGTATATATTAAAAAATAAAAACTGCCATTGTAAACAGTATGTAAACAAACATAACTCACTTTTTAAAAACATCATCATAGGAAAGCTGAAAAAGTACAACCTTTGCTGTCTGTAAATACACATTGATATCAAATCTGCTGGGCGGTTGTAGGAGGAGGGTATTTTCTAAAATTCCACATAAACAAAATCTGTGTAGAAATAAAAACCTTTGCAAGCCAGAGAGTGTACAAGCAATAACCTGTTTTACCTTCTGGCGCACAAAGAGCTGACCAACCATAAAAGATGTTGAAATTAATGTTATGACCATTCAGACTATATTTCTACCATTTCCTTGTGTATTGCACAGATAATTTTCAAGGATAACATTCTCTTGAAGACAGATTAAAAAAAAAAAAAAAAAAAAAAAAAAACCACAACACTGCAAAGCACTGGGTTAACACACAATCAATGCTAAAGGGAATTCTAGTTGGCAATAAAAAAAGAAAAGAAAACAGTCCACAGTAAGTTGGTTGGTTTGTGTGGTAAAACTCAGGCGAATCGTTAATATGAACGGAGCACCATTTTGTTTGTTTGTTTTTCTCACTTTACCGGTTTTGTGTTGGGAAAAAAAAAACGTGGACAATTTTCCCACTTTAACATCAGCTCTTACAATAACACCCAACTTTTAAATCCATTGACATTCACTGTAACCAGCTTATACTACCCAGTGCAATGGTGGAATTACCTTTTCATGAGAAGTATTAAAAAAACCATAGTTCTTTATTGAAAATACCAGTGAAATAGATTTTAATTGTGGAGAATCTAAGAGAGCTAGTAATCTCCCAATGACTGGCTGAGAATTCCACAAACTATCTGGATCAAACCAAGTCTACCGACTGTCCTTAAGAAATACAAACCCCTTTGCCAACCAATAAAACATACACTTCTGGCTAATAACTCACTTTTCTTGCCATGCTTTATATAATGAAGTCACAGGAGGATAGTGTGCCATCTACTTTTTGTAAATTATCCCAAGTACAATTTGGCTTTAACATATGGTTTTAAATATTTTATATTTAATTATATATTAATCTAAAATAAAATTTAAAAAACAAAACAAACATGTTTACTAAACACTTTCCCCAATTTACAGCTAAAATAATCTAGGAAGAACTACCACGTCACTTGTATATGTGTTTAACATACACACTCCACAAACATCCATAATTGTAAATATTAATATAACAGTCATGAGAGTTTGAAATCTTACTAGCTATAAATAAAATTGATATATTTATGTATGGTACACAAACATTTCTATAACGGTGTGTGTGTGTTGATTAAAAGTTTGTAATTTAAACATATGATGCAAATACAGAATAAAACCATAGACAACTAATGTAGATAGCAATGACTCTCAGTATTTCTATACTGTGTATATGTTGGAAGTCCCGATAAAGATTACTTCTTTACTGAAATCTATACAGAATGAAATGTCTAAATATCACAATCTAAATCAATAGGTTTGTGTTTAGAGGGGAAAAAAAATATATAGAACGCATTGCTACAATTTGGTTACTGGGTGTTAAAATTGCATAAATATCAAGGCCTTTATTTTTTAAATAAAGCATTTTCTTTTATAATGTGAATGTGATTCAGTAAATGAAGTAATAATTAGGTTTAAAAAATATCAATTTATGTGAGTCTTTCGTCAATTAAAAAAAAAAATCCTTTCAATGATTTTGCTGCAATGTGCACAAAACAATTCAATATCAAGATTTAACAGAAAGAGTAAAGATACATTTCAGCTATGACTTTTGAAATAGTTATGTAAATATCTACCCAACTTTTTAAAAAATACAGGTTTTGTGTAACACTATAGAGGCCTTGATGTTGCGTGCGAGAACATTAGTATGTGTAATCCAAATATTAAAAGTTATGTTATTGTATTTTCTGTGAAAGCATTGTGGTATATTGCATAGTAAGGCTGCAGGGAAATGTGGCATTTATACAATGTGGTGTCCACATTTTATTTCTTTAGTATTTTACACATTTAATATAAGATATTTTTCTTTGAGAAGGGCAGATAAAACACGTGCTCCTTGCTCAAGAGTAATTCCCTTTCTCAGGGACACGGTCTCCTAACTAAAGTGTAGCGGTGACCACAATAATAGACTCTTTAGCTAAATGAATGTAATGACCTAAACAGCCTATGCCATGAGCTGTTTTTTTTTTTGTTTATTTTCAATCATTCAGTGCAATGGTTTAGATATTTTTCTATACAAGATTAGAGAACATTTTACCTTCACATAGATAAGGTCACAATACATGGATGGTAGTAAATTACTATATCTATAGCTAAAGACGATACATTGGAAGTTACTCTGTAGAAAAATTTGAATTAATTGTCCCCAAATATTAATCTATGTAGTACAACTGTAAGGGTAACCCGGAATAATTTTCACAACTATTTTAATCCTAAACTACGAAGTTTCCTTAGAGAAATGTGTGTAAAATGGCTTTGTTTCACATTCCAAGAAACCATTTCCAGTGAGGTGTAAGTTACGGATTGCAGCACAATATTATCAGAAGAAAAATAGGAATGACCCTGTACTGCATTTAGAAGGGATACTCACCACAGACTGAATTACCAAGCGGTACACTAAAGCTTTAAAGGAGGGCATATTGCCCTTATACAAACTGTCTTAAATTAAAGCATATATTGTAAAAAGAGCTACATTTCAATATAAAAGTGTGCAGCATCATAGCTTATGTAGACATGCCTCCCGCATGGTTCTTAGTGCTGTCGTAGTTTGTAGACCACCCATCATTAATACATGTAATACATAGAACCCCCACCTCCCCAATATTACACATATCATATTTACTTAGATATGTTTAGACTAAAATCAGTAAGCAGTTTTTAGAAGATTTTAAACAGAAATCCAGGAAATATGTTTTTTTTTTTGAAACGGATATTAAATTACAGTAAGACTAAACGCTTATTTTTAAAATCTACAAGTGGATTTACTAAACTCATAACCTTGCTTTAAATATACACCCTTAAGAAGTTATGGTTTCATCCACAACTGTGACCTTGTCATCCTGTAAATCAAACATTCAAGATTTTTTATGTTGACAAACCAAGCCTTATATATAGGTAAAATTCTGCATATCTAAAAATGTAAAATAAAAAGATTATGTCAAACAAAAACCATTTGCCCCATTTGTTCTGATCATTACAAAACCTATATTTGTTCTTAATAGAATCCTTATATGCACCCTGGGCGTTCTTAAAATCATTTACTGTGTTGGACTTTACTACATTCACTGGAAGAGTCTTCCAGGTATCTGCTACACTTTCAATGAAGTAATATTTTCTAATTTAACCAATACAGTTGTAATTTGCTTCATTTTTTGTATCTATTTTAACTAATTTATGTTTAGACTATAACATATTGCACTGATTTGTTTGGTGCAGAAAAAGCAAATCACAGTATATTGTAACCGTAAGGCATGGATTCACAAATCTAGTTATATATCTTATCTTGGTCCTTTTGTTTAACAATGCAATGATGATAATGATGCAATTGAATGTCTTTGGGATTATAACCAATTGAAGGAGCACGAGTTGAAGAATCTGATTAAATATCCAGTACGTAGATGATACATCAACAAGTGATCCTTTTTTAACTTGTTTGTGCCAATAGTCATGTTGAAAAAAGTAGTACTGATGGATGTTCTACAACAGGCCACAATTTATGGATCATCCAACTCCTCACCTGCCCCTTTTGTCTCTCCCCTATAATCCACTCCATGCTCCTCTAAATTTTGCACCCAGGCTGAATTTCTGTACTCCCTCATAATTTGAGGAGCTCGTCAGCGGCTGTCTGGCTGCCATCAACAATGGCATTAACAATAAAAAGCAGGCACCAGCAAATTAAAGCTCTGTTGAGATGGCAGAATTCACACAACTCAAGTTCAGTGCAGGGAGTATTTGAATGCAAATTAACAGCCTGGGTACCCCCAGAAAGGTGTACTGATTTATAGGAGATATAGATCACATGTAAGCTTCTACTTCCCCATACATGTAAATGTGCAGGAACACAAACTTCATCAGTGTGATTGTGTGATCACATTTATAATGAACAGCCACTACTTTTTTTTTTTTTTTGTAGTGACAAGTAAATTGTAGCCCAGGCCTGTGGCATAGGACTTCCTTGTATTCTTATCAGTCCTATTATTGCTACATTTGTACTGATTTTTGTAAAAATATTCAATAAACGTGCAATTATTACACACGGACACAAAAATAATATACTTGGCTAATGAGTCTGAAGTGACAAGTCAAGGAAACCTTGAGAATGTATTACTTGATAATTTGAGCACTGATCATCATGAGGCATATAATCCAAAATAATCCCTTCAACTACTTGTTATAGGGAGAAGACTGCTCTATACAGGAAGCAGACAAAGAAATCTATCTCTAACCTTTTGTAAAATAGCACATATCCCTACTGTTTTATCAATAGTTAATATGGCCCAAAAGGTATGTTGGGAATCATTTCTGTCCAATCATTTCTGAGGACAGCATGCACAGCATGGTGCCCCCGCTTGTATTAAACAGACTGCCCAAACTATCCTTCTTAATGTGCCAGCAGTTTCAAAGTCTGGGAATGAACATTATGTTAAAAACTAATACGTACACAAATAAGGGGTATTTTGATTTTGACATTAAGAACATACTAGCCTAGAACAAATCATGATTTTCCTACAAATATCACATAATTTATATGCATTTGATATAGTTTGAAACCATCATTTGGAGGGTGTGTGTGGGGGGGGGGGGGGGGGGGGGGCAGTGTTCTCTGTTTTTTTTTAAACCGGGACCTCTAGAGGACCTCAGCGCTAAAATAACTAAAAAGATTTGCAATTCCAGGGTTAATTTAGAATTTAAAATAAGGGATTTATGCATAGTAGGTTTAAAGTTATGAGCTTCTCAAGCACTTAAAATATAGTCGCTTATTTAGCAAAGCAAGGTTGTGCAAATATATTGTAGATACAGGTTTACAATTGTAATAATTCTTTTTAAAAAGCTTTCATTATGAAAGCTAAAATTGCAATCTTCTTTCAATCACTTGCTACATCAGAAAACTGCAGCATATTTGCCTAAATAAAGAGGTCAGGATGGACTAAAATAAATTGGCCTGCCACATGTCTGTTATTGTTCTGTGCCGCAGTATGTAACTTTGCAAAGGAGGTAGGAATGCATGTTTAGTCACCAGATCCACTACAGCTTAATGTAAGTGTTCTGGTGTCTATAGCCTATCCCTGCAGTGTTAGCACTGTAAACACTGCCTTTTCAGAGGAAAAAAAGGAACTATTTACATTGCTGCCTAGTAACACGTCTAGTGACAGCCACTTAGATGGTCACTACAGGTGCTTCCTACTCCCGTCTGCACAATGTACTCAGCATGGAGACGCTGAGTTTTCCCCATAGAGATGCAATGATTCAATGCATTTCTATGAGGAGATGCCGAATGGCCTGGGTGGGGTTTTGACATGCAACCACGCTACATTCTTCCAATACTTTCCTAAGGGATTTATGATCTCAGTCATGGAGGTGGAGCCAGCCACAGTGAGGCTGAGGAGGGGGGGGGGGTAGGGGAGAAAAAAAGTGAGTAAAATCACCTTTTTACTGCAAAGAGATGGGGCTGGTCAGCTAAACAGTCACTTGAACTATAGTGTCAGGAACAGATGTGTGTATTCCTGATACTATAGTGTTCCTTTAAATATTGGGAGAAGGCATTTGAACCAACATCACTAATTTAAGTATAATTTTGCCTTGAATGGGAAATTCAGTATGTTAGTAATAAATCCCAGAATTAAGGCACATCTGCAATAGAAAGAAGGGCTAACCGGTAGACTAGAACCATGCAATAATTCAGCACAAATGCTAGCAATATAAATGGCTTTATAATCTTGATGCTGTGGGTAATTATTTACTAAACAGGGAAATTTAAACTGAAAACTAAAGTTAAGCCAAAAACCACCAATCTGTGAATTAATGTATGTTGAAGATATATATTATATATATATATTTTTTTTTTTTACAACTTGATGATACACCACTATTTACTAATAATCTTGTAAAAGTATAATTTGGGACTGAATCGCAAGGCCAAAATATTTTAGTTTGCAGCACTTATTCAAAATGCATTAAATAGGTTTCATTTTATGTCAGATATGTTGTTGTTTTTATTATTACTTTAGAATATGCAATGCTTATCAGTAGACTCTGCTCTGCAGCCTGATCCACTCATGGTGACATGAGCAATCATAATGATCTCTGGTACAATCAGATGCTTCTAATAAGCAGGATGTGTCTTTACTGGTTGACTGTCTGACAGACACTAAAGAAGTGTTTTTAGTGAAATATAAGGAACAGCATCCATGCACCAAAAACACTATATTAAGATGTAGTGGTGGTGTACTTGAGAACATCCTTTTAAGCTTTTTAGAACATCCTTTTAAGCCCGCAGGTTTTTCCCCACCAGTAGAATGTTCCTGTTCATGAGTTTTAAAATGGACTTCAGTTAAAGCAAAGTATTTTATCAGGAATGTATGCATTTGTGATTTTGGATTGGTTCTACAGTTAAACCATGCTGACTACTGATAAACCTTACAGCAACATTTTGAGAAATCAGAGTTTAAAACAAGACAACTTGCTCACATTTCGTTTTCCACATTTATCTTTCACTGCAGTTACTGTTTAGCATCTCTTTAAGGAGTACCGCAGATTGTTAACTACATGGAACCGATGACATCAAGGGTTACATCGAAAATAACCACTCAAACACCTGTAATGTGCTTTATGTTAGATTAATCTCATCATTCGCAAAAAACAAGTATCTTACAGGTATCTGTATGGTTCCTTTCTTTGTACTTATTCTGTATTAAATTGAGTTGCTTTTCCAGCTAGATCTCTGTAGAAAGACAATATTTTATATATAACCCCCCCAAACCCCAGTAAATTGGACAAATTGATGTGTATATAGCAGTTTAAAGTGAAACAATCCATGACAGGGTCACTTTAACAGATAGCTGCTCTCAATGCTGTTAATTTATTATTTATCACACTGAGAAGTGATATATTGGATTGTTTTGGGAGCTGTTAAAATCTTGCTTATCTGCCACTCCTCGCTCCAGTGCCAGCATCCTGGAGTGTCTACTCGAAGCAAGACAGTCATCATTGCTGACACCAACATGCTGTCTTTACTGCCAGCGCATCAGCGTCAGCGTGCCCCCTACTTTTCCAGAAAGTACAGGTCGAATGTCTCAGGCTGCTATATGGAAAAGGAACCAACATTTCAAGGAGCTTTAAATGGACATCTATACATTTGCTAGGTGTTCAACTGTACAATATACCGATTTAATCCTCTTTAAAATGAACCGAATTAGTGTGTACCATGACCAGAACACATTAGACTTAAAAAAATATTCAAATAAAAAAAATACAACCCCCTTGTAAAAAAAAAACATACCAGAACTTCCTGAGAGTGATAAAAAAATTAATTTAAAAAAAAAGTAATTTTAAAACTTGTCTTCCGTGTACAAAAATGTATTGGCATTGTATTTTACAGTGAAAAATCTTAATTTAAAAATGTTTGTGGACTTGTGTTGGAACGGCCACCATATTTTTGTAAAAATGTATATTCATTTTAATATGAATGTGGTAAGTTTTACTCAGTGTGGGCATTCATTAATTTAGCTCTTTTTGCAAAACATAGGCCTTTTTGATTTATTTTCCTCTTGGCTGATATGTGGAAAATGCGTAGGGGTTCCTTATCTGCCTAGCCTTCACATAATATTCAAAACTAAATCCTGTCCTGTTATTAGCGGTCAGACTAATGACAAAACAAAGTAGAGGGAATTTGCAACTATTATGTTTGTACATGATAAGAGTATGCATCCCAGGCATAAATAAATAAAAAAACATAAAACAAAATAATAAGGCAGCCCAAATAGTATACCCACCACCGCTGTTGTAGACATACAATTCCCAAGATGCTTTGCCAGCCGTGAACCAAGCAAATGATTGTAGGAGTTATATTTCTCCAAACCATCTTGGAATTTACCTTATGGCCACCCCTCTCATAAGGCATTGGGAAATAAATGGTTCATTTGAGTTTTCCACCCCCTCCCAAACAAATAATTGTGAGGTAAATCAGCTTTTAAAATTGTTTTCTGAGAAGCACTATTACTATGTTAATTAAAAAGATATCAACTAGCTACAATAAATAAGTCTAACATACATAATGCACATTATTTTCTGAATATACATGGCACATAAAGCTATGTGTTTTACATCCACAAATCCCTTGCCACAAAACACGTTCATGCAAAAAATATACACCACGGAATTGAAAAGTGCTTCTAACCCTTTCTAGTGCGGGAGTGAAGAAGACCACCTCTCCTCTGGCACTCTTAAAGGGTTAAAATAATAATAATAATAATAATAATATAAAACCAAAACACCCCAGACACAACATTTCAGTAGTAATAAATTAAACCGTATTAAAATATAAAAATTGTTCAAGTTTTTTTTTTTCTTTTAGGATTTGTTTTAGAATCAGTTATATCATGCAAGTACAATACAACCCAAGCTGGTATTCCATGCATTATAGATTGCATTCCTTTTATACAAAGCGTTATCTTCAATTATATTCCTTGGCGAGTGAATGAGCCAACCCTGAGGCAAAGGAAAAAGAAGGCTGCAACCAAGTGAGCCTTTATCACACCTGTATTTTGGCCTTCCTTTGGAAGGAAGCACAAGCCTCATTTGAGCCAGCCTAATCACTTGTTGCCAAACAATGTTATGTTAGAATAGACTGAAGATGGTCATTTTACTAGGCTGCTGCCACTAGAAGATCTAGCCACCACTTTGTCTTTTCAGTTTAAGCCAAAAGATTTCGGATGGATAGATCCAAACTTGTCAAAATGGCTTTGTGAACTTTACTTATTTTGGCACAAACTGTAAATTCTTAAACCAAGCTTGCAATACTTGTGACTTCTTACACTCCAGCTGTATAACAGTGCTTGCTTTTTCATACAGTAAACTAAAGGACAGTGTATTGCCCCCCAACAGCTTTGAACATCTGAAAAAGCCTCGTCCGTGCTTTGCTGGGATTTCACCAGAGCCGTCACACCTCGGAGAAAGATGCGTTCTTGCCGAGTTCCTTAATTCCCTGCAGAATTCGCTTCATATGACCCACTTTCATTATCCCCAGATCCTGAAAGATACACATATAAGTGAACACTTATGGGAAAACACAACAAAAAGAAACAAAACAACTGAAATTAACCAAAACATAGAGTGTTATTCACTATTGAGAATTTAACGTAAATTTTTAATTTAAGGTAAAAATAGCTGAAATGGAAAAATTCTAAGTCATATATGCTTTCAGCTTGGTTACTCTGTCCTTAAATTTTAAATTCACTTTAAATTTGCACTTAAGTGAATAGCCCTGGCAAACAAAAAAAAACACTATTAAGTCAGTAATGAAGACATGCATAGCAATAATTTAGTGGACTTAATGGCCTATGATTGTGGATATTGCTGACCAGATACCAAAACCTGGGTAGCAATATTTCCTTTTTTTAAATTGAAAACATACTTGGATAAACTCAAATTGCAAGCTTTTGGGTTAGGTCCTCAATATGTGCGATCTGTGTAGTACAGTCTTACCCTTGCGCTAATGTACTTTACTTAGCAGAGTATGCTGGAGATTTATAATCAGTGATAACACTCACTTTTACTGGAGAAAGCCAATCAGAATTGCAACAGAAGATTTTTCATTTGAAATGAAACTGGCAAGAACATGTACGCTTAAAAATGTGTGCACACAGGCAATAAAATGCAGGCTATATGAGAAGGAAGACAATTTTCTGAGTCATGCAAGCAATGGAGTAGTGAAACAGTCAGTAATGAAGTAATGGAGAATTTAAAAAGGTACAGCACAACACAACACACGTTTTGCTTCCCTGGATACGGAGACAATGGCATTTATTCACTTAGCAGCAGGTTTCAGTAACCGAACAACAAACTTGCAAAATGTAAAATAAAAAAATAAAAATTCAAGTTAGGTGGAATTGGAGAGATGTCACAACAAAGCCACTGTCGCCTTCATTCCAGTTGACAATTTACCACAACTCACTATTTAAAGTATAGACCCCAACCAATGGCAAGCAGGAGAACATTCACCTTACAGTCCCTCTTTGGGCCTTAAAGGGACACTATAGTCACCCAGACCACTTCAGCTCAATGAAGTGGTGTGGGTGCCAGGTCCCTCATGTTTTAACCCTGCAGATTCAAACATAGCAGTTTTAGAGAAACTGCTATGTTTACATTGCAGGGTTAAGCCAGCCTCTAGTGGCTTCCGGACAGCCACTAAAGGCGCATCTGCGACGCTGGAGGCATATTATGCCTCCATCACGCAGAGCGTCCATAGGAAAGCATTGAAAAATGCTTTCCTATTGACAGCTTGAATGCGCGTGCGGCACTTGCCGCGCATGCGGTTCCGCTGACGTCGGCAGAGGAGGAGAGGTCCCCAGCGCCTAGAGAGCCCGGCACTGGAAAAAGGTTTTAAACCTTTCAGCCCAGCTGGAGGGGGACCCTGAGGGTGGGGGCTCCCTCCGGGCACTATAGTGTCAGGAAAACCACTTTGTTTTCCTGACACTATAGTGATCCTTTAATGTATGATAAGTGCGTGTAAAACAAATACAAAATAGTGTGCATTGGGTAAACAGATAGAAAACAGCAAAGAAACAAAATGAAAATAATGCATGCATGAGGAAGTAAACATGGTGGTGCTAATGATCGGAAAGGCCAGTATTAAAATAGGAAATAATACTCTGATAGTTACATATGTATAAAATGGTGTATAAAAACTGTGGGGCAAATGCATTATCAATAGAAACATTCCAATGGTTTCCATGGAGACCACTCCTCTTTTAGAATTTTGAGCTAAAATTGTTCTTTATATATATAACTCCTAACCTCTCCCCCCCCCCCCAAATAAAACTTCAGAATACACATGTGCATATAATATATGTTCACAAGCAACATACTTACAAACATAAGACATAAAAGCATAAAAGTAGCTTACATGTCTCAGAAAAAGTCCTGATTTACTATGGGTCACAATTTTCATGCATTACTTTACCCTTACTGTTTGGGATGTTCATTGTATCGTTCCTTTTTATTTTACAAAAAAGTAGTATTTATATTAAAATGTGTCCTGTTTGTATGAAGCAAGCTACAATGTATGAATCACTAAAGCTTTGATGAGAAGGGACTGCATTTGAGAAATAACCAATGGTGGAGATCCACATAGTGGATGTTGTGTTCACAGTTGCTTTTGTTGTATGATAACGGACCACACCTTATGGTCGAACTGTTCAGAAGGTAGACGTGATTCACACGGACTGGCTCTAGGAATGCTGGATACCTGTATCTGGTAGCATTATCCATTGTAGTTAGTGATATCTTTCCCTTATGCTGTTTAAGGAACCTTTACTCCCATTTTTTTGTGAGTGTATCTTATTAATTTATATGCGAGGCACAAAAGGGTTTTGCACCCTGTCATTTTCCTTTTTACTGCCTTCGTGCACAAGTAAACTAATATAATTAACCAATTTTTTTTTTAAGTAAACCGTACGAATACAGTGCATTAAAGTGAATCTGTCACTTTTGTGGGTCTTTGCATATTTTTTCCAGGTGGGTTCTGTTAGACGTGGGGAGTCAAAGTAGTTTTATTTACCTAAAGCTGTCCCTCGTGGCCGCTGCCATCTCCATCCTGGGGACACATCAGCTACTGGAGCTTCATCTGACCGGAGCCACATCAGTGTTGTAGTCTAATGCATGCGCGGGAGTTTAACGCTAAGGTCTATGGAGGATCCCACAAGATCGATGCCTAAATTCCACATTTGTCTCTTGTGCCAGCTGCAGGGTTGGAGAGAAGTTGAGAGCAGAGCTCTGCCTTTGTCAACCCCAGGCTTGCCTATAAGCAGAGTAGTCTCTACTTTGTCTTAAGGGATGTTTAGATTGTGTTGGCTTTTCAAGGAGATTACCAACACAGTCAGAATTAGCATTTCACAAACATTATACTGTGACAGAGCCGCTTTAAACTGGAAAATCAAGAGACAAGGGACTGTCTAAATAAACACCTAAAGCTGCATTTTTACTTGTGGGCTCTTTGCATGCTTTTTTCAAAGACCTCCCAAAGGAATATATCTGCTAGTAAATGCTACCCAGTGGAGCAATCGATCTACTAATATGGTCATAATCAAGGAGGGAGGAGTGAGAGAGATATAACCCGACACTGTCCCTCCATGGAGCCACCACGTTTTTTGCTGCCATGCCTCTTCAGTGACTAGCAACATCTACCAGAAGCATTTCACTCCATACAAAGAGAGGGGTCAAACCTGAGGCACTCTAATGAAGATGGTGTGAGGCATGAAACGCGAAGGAGTAATCATGGTGGTGTCTGTTCCTTGCTGTACAGCCCCAGCCGCACATTGTAAATGAAGATATAAATGTATTTTGTTTTTAAAACATTTGATAAAAAAATAATACAGTGTTGTACCAACAGAGTTCTGATTATGTTATTTTTTAAAAGAATGAAAAACTTAAAGTGACCATTTGGGTTTAAAGGGTCTTCCTTAGAGCAATAGCATGTTTAAAGTTTTGTCTAGATATAGTCTGAAGTCTCTTCATGTAGGAAGCCTGAAGAACAGAACATTAGCTACTTTTCACCTAGGTACCTTGGGCAAACAACATTCATTACTGGGTATTGTGTAACTTCATATCCATTACTGTGAAACCCACCCTCTCATCCTTGGGGTTGTTTTTTTTTGTTGCTGCCGATCTTTACCCAGTTAGTTAGGGCTATCGCGCCATCTGAGCACCTACATGTTTCCTTAATTAAATCCATTTATTTCACATGGCCACCAAACTGTTTATTCACTGTTTAAACTGTTTGTTCATCTAACAAGCCAAGTGGCTACTGTTCTTTTTGATATTACCATTGTGTCAGGTCAATAACTCACTAGTTTTAGGGTATGCAGAAGGCAATGCTACCACTAAGAAAACCACTTTGGAATTAAGAGTAATTCAAAATATTTGTCTACTCTTCATTTCCTGTAAAATCTAGAGGCTGAAACATACACCTGTCAATGAAATTAGTGCCTCTCAATGCCATATAATAATGTAAAATGTCCACATAACCCTACTATGGTAACTAAAGGCCACATATATTAAGGCACTAACAGATGTATAAGCAAACAATAATACATAAAGATCACACTAAAATGAGCAGACCGTGTTGAAGTATGAAATGGCACAACATAAAAATTTACATAAATACAGTCAAGTACTGCTATGTATCTCATGGCCCCTTACAGGTGAACATTAATAGTAAAGCTGCAGTGAGAGAGGTCAACGAGACTAGTGGAAATCAGAATGGGGAAAACCATCTATTTCACCTCCAAAAGCCTGCATTTACCTCCATACACTAAAAAAGTATTGTAAGCTGTAAACTCTCCCTTAAAGGGACACTCCAGGCACCCAGACCACTTCTGCCCATTGCAGTGGTCTGGGTGCCAACTCCCACTACTCCTAACCCTGCAAGTGTAATTATTGCAGTTTTTTTATAAACTGCAATAATTACCTTGCAGGGTTAACTCCACCTCTAGTGGCTACTAGACAGCCACTAGAGGGCACTTCCTGGTTCATAGTACAGGAAACCTGTGCTAGAGCGTCGCTGGACGTCCTCACACTGTGCTCGGCCCTCCAGCGTCGCTCATTTCCCTATAGGAAAGCATTGAAAAGCATTTTCAATGCTTTCCTATGGGGAGCTCTAATGCGCATGCACGGCATTGCCGCGCATGCGCATTAGGTCTCCCCGGACGGTGGGCGGGATCAGTCTCGCCCACCAGCTGACACAATCACAGGGAAGAGCGGCAGAAGAAGCAGTGACGTGGGACATCGTCGCTGCTTCTGGTAAGTAACTGAAGGGGTTTTCACCCCTTCAGCAACCGGGGATCAGTTGGTGGGAGGGAGAGGGGACATGCAGTGCCAGGAAAACGGATTGTTTTCCTGGCACTGGAGTTTCCCTTTAAAAAATGTATGCATAACCTGCTACCTTTAGTGCAGGCTTACCCAAACTCCGATCCCTCCAGATGTTTCTGAACTACAACTCCCATGACTCTCAGCCTCTCTCTTTCATTCATAGAATCATGGGAGTTGTAGTTCAGCAACATCTGGAGGGCTGTAGTTTGAGGAAGCCTGCATGGAAAGAGCAGGGGTGGGGGGTGAGGAGTTTTAGAGATAAGTAGTTGACTATTTAGCAAAATTAGCAAACCAGCAAAAGTTTGTTGTGTAAACCCCTTGACTTTCTCCACCCTTTTCAGGATTGATGACTCTGTACATCTGTTCCATTTAATATGGTATGGCAAGGTAATAAATAGGATGGGTTAGAGGCCTAATTTACTCTTGCCAAAAGTGTGCTTTGAAGCCAGGGGGATCTTATTATACTGCCCACTTATATTTGTCTATTAAAATAAAATAAATCTACTGCGTTTGAAGAAAAGAAAAGTTAAATAATCCATTCTCCTCCTGTTGAAGGCTAGAAGGGAAATAAAGTTGTCTACATAAGGATGCCACTCTTTTCCAGCCATTCCTTTCCAGGACTGTAGAGGGGATTTCCCTTAAACGTTGGTCTCCTGTACTCTAGTTAGCATTCAATAGACCAATCCTGGGGCCAATTAATGAAGATAATAAAATAAATCCTTTAATTTATGCAAGATTTACACTGACATTTGAAGACTTTGTGATCAATAAAAAGCTAGAAGGGGCATGAAATAGCAAAAGAAAAATTGAGTATTAGTAGTCATCAGGTGAAACCGAAAATAATCTGCATCGAATGCAACACTTAAATTGGATTATTTGGCTATAAAATTGTAATAGATTCCTAGGACAATCATCCACTTTTAGAACTTTGCCCCAGCAGTACATTTTATATGAAACCTCTGGGCCAATTTTAGGGTAAACTGTAATTATGACTAAAGTGGTTATAGTACCTGGGATGCCCTGGTGCCGTCCTTCAGTTTTAAACCGTTTTTAACAGTTAAATGCTAAATGAGAGTGCCCAGTAGCCCATCCCCTCTAAGCAGTACAGGCTAATGAGGAAGCATTAGCCTGTAAGTGTCAGCTGCTTCCAGCCTATAACAGTCACTTTTGCTGGTATGAATTATTATAGCCAAGAAAGAGCCATGCTTCCAGTGGTGGATGAGCGGTGGGCCGCCAGGGATCCTCATTGAGTGTAAAACTGCTTGAAGATTGAACGAACACTGAACGAAAGGATGGCATTTGTGGATTCTAGCAACTATAACCAATCCAATGAGATAGAACTGTTAAATAGCCCATTGAATTACACCCCCTGAACCAACCCATTTTCAAGCAGGGTTTACTGTACGCTACACAAGATATCCACCAAACTAGCACAAGCTACAATTACATTTTAATTGAGATATGAAAAAGACATCCAAGTCAATGGCACATAGAAATTACATCCTTTTTTTTCTTGAATGTAATTTATTTTGTAATAAACTGATATGTCACATTAAAAACAATAGTACACTAGACAGCACCTTTCACACTGATCCCATTTAATAAATTGAATTAGATATATATATTTTTTTTTTTTAAAGGTGCAAGTCACTGGTATTGTATTTATCCACCTACAGCTATTAAAATACCCAGTAGAAAGCATCTAAACAGCTTTGTCCCTGTTAAATATTGCTGAGGTTGTAGGCTGCAATTGCAGTATAAACACATAAGGAGGTGCAGGCCACGGAACAATGCAAATTAGTTTACAAAGAGTTTGTAAATATAAGCCAAGCTACAAGCACATGACAAGGGGACAGGAAAGAGGTTTAGTTCCCACCAGAAAAAGGAAAATCTGAAAGACTGGAAATAAAGAGCACAAAGTAAATACCTTAAGGTCCCGCCTTTCCAGGTGCAATAGCTCTGAGCCTCGGATGTCATGACGGACGAAGATTTCTCTGTACTCTCCCAAACTGAGCTGATCCAGCCAAGCTGCAACTTCATCTGTGCCCCATTTTTGAACTACCAAAGTTAAGAGTAAAACCCCCTTAATTTGTACATGCACAAATGCATTACAAGCATAGGTTAGGCCAAATAAAGTGGAAAGTAAACAGAGAAATGCAGTGCTAGCAAAAGGGAAAAGAGAACAAATCTAATGGTTTGATTATTATTCTGCATGCGGGTTAAAATAGGCAGTAATTAAAAGAAATGTTCAAAGACAGGGTTCATTGCTTTGCAGCCGTGCTTTCAGCTTCCCACCCCACCCAGCTTGTTTTTTTTTGTTGTATCAATATTAAGTCATCCATTAAATAACAGAGAATTTGCTTCACACATTAGGATCAGTGGTGCAAGGTATAATTTAGCACATAATGGGTTTTATTCAAGTGAAATCATTATTTGTGTCTGCAAATGTAAATTTCAGGTACGTTGTAAGACATTGGATGACAGTTACTCTTACATGCAGGAGCACACACCACGCACATGTATGATATTAGATTATGTAGTAACCAAATCCTCCTGTTCAGACAGATGCCAGAATGCTGACCCTAAATACAACTGGTACGTTATAAGATAGTTCCCATAACATTGCTAACATTAGAACCTCTAATCACACTGCTTAATAACAAGACACTTTGTGCAGGTTCCTAGTGGAATGTAGTGGTTTACAGAAAATCAGAATAAGGATTATAGGAGTGAAAGAAAATCAACGTGGAAGGAAACATAGAATAATGTTTAGTTTTTTTGCCTTCCGAAGAAGAATGAAGTCCTTGGTGGGTGGTACCTCTTTATGGAAAACAAGGGACAGTGAAGTGGTGAGGTTTGCGGTCGTGGAACAGCTGCTGGGAAGGAGATGGGAGTAAATCCACAAAGACAGCATGATTGGCTCCTTCTACTCAAAAGCAAAGACTCAGGTTGGGGGGGGGGGGGGGGGGGGGACTGCATGCCATGCTCATGGGGCCCACCATGTTCACCAATGTTCTAGTCCACTCAAGTATGGCATGAAAAAAAAATCCTAAACCAAAAGGTTTCAATGAAATTAATTTCAAAACAATTACCTTTGTCATATCCTGCTCCACTATGATATCCAAATTAAGATACCTATATTATTGGGGTTGTGAATGAATTCATGGATTGTACCTTTATGTCAGTAATCAAAATGAGAAAATTGAGAAGTGTTTAAAGGCGCTCACTATAATGGAGAAGGTAAGGGCTGCAGAAAACCTCAGAAGGATTCCCACTAAGTTGTGTAAATACAATAGAAGCAAAAAACAAACAATGGTAGAATCCGCCCAAAAAGTAAACAGTTACATTTTAACCACAGTGAGAGAATGTACCTATAAACTCACAAGGGAGGAATGAGACAGATAGTAGTGCAGTATATTAAAACAGGATGACTGTATTTTGGGGATGCTAGAAAAAAAAACAAAAAAAAAACGCTGTATAGAGCTACTAAGAGCTCTGCTGTATTTTGTATGGTTAATCCACCACCTTTGGATATGTGGTGTTGTCCGGAGGGGTTTATAGCCTCACACATTAGCAGTAAATAATGTGGAGAAAGAGAAAAAAACTAATGGTGTAGTATAAAAAACTATTTTTTATTAATTCTGAAATATCCTACTTGCACTTTCCAGAGAAGGGCCCTTCTCTGATGGTGTGAAGTTTTGGTGGTATAATACCCACCTGGGTAATGCAGTAAAACCTAGGTGAAGTGAAATAAAAAAACCTCTAAGGGCTATATATGATATAGCAATGGTAATATCAGTGAAACAATTTGATTAAAACAACGTAGCATTAAAAAACAAAACATTTTTATTAAGTGAAGTATATTAGGTAGATATATGTTCACCTTGTTTTAATATACTGCATATACTTCTCTCCCCCCCCTTTTTTATTTTTTAAATATACCCTGCTGTTTGCTAAAGAATATATCTCTATATATTGTTGTATATTAAATCTTTATAGATGTATTATCTCACAGTGGTTAAAATGTACCTGTTTACATTTTGGGCACAGTCTACAATTGTATGTTTTAGTCCTCAACATGAGCAGGAGCACAATACAATGGGTCAAAATACAGAAGAGATTTGTATACATGTTACAAATCCTATCTTATCTTCAGACTCCACTACTAAGTCTGATGTAACCCCCTGAAAAGGTGGTTTGAGTAAAAAGAGGGACTGTAAGCCCTATGAGTGAACCAGACAAAACACTATTAGCACTATATTCCATTTTTGTATGGGTAAACAGTATTTGTTACCATGAAAAAAGATACAAAAGTGTGTGCATATTTCTCTAGTTGCCTAACACTTGGTGTTCTGTGGGATACAGTTGGTCTGGCAATACCCTACTAATCATAATAAAATACTTATTGTGTGTACATTTCTTATTAACACGTCCTTCTATAGTGTAAGCAATGCAAAGTTATATTCCTTACACTATAGTTCCCTCTGCTCCCCCACCCCTCCCCCCCACCCCTCATAGAAAGGGTTTAAAAAAAATTACTGCACAGATGTTTTTTGGCACTGGGACGGCACTCCACCTCCAACAGAGGAGCCTAATGAGCATTAGGCCATCCCCATTGCTTCAATGTATTCCATGGGGATTTCGATTGGGATTTCTCTGATGCTGGATGTCCTCATGCAGAGCGTGAGAATGTCCAGCGTCACTTAAGGGACCAAAAGTCTGTTAGGATACAGGAAGTGTCTCTAGTGGCTGTCTGATTGACAGCCACTAGAGGCAGTCTTAGTCCTGCAATATAATCATGGTTATGTGCTAAAAGAGGCCAAATGAAAAAAAAAAATCCTTCCTTCTCATTCTTAAAATGTTAGCGAAAGAAAAGACAATTTCAAAACCAGGTAGTTATAGGGACACGGGAGTATCTTCTAGTAAATGTCTGTGCTCCCATAGATATAAGAAATAGTGTTTATTTAATTAAACAAATCTATGTCGATGGAATATTGTTTATTCCTGCAAGACAGCTGTAATAAAGATACTGTGTTAGGATTTCTCATATTAGCTGGTATTTAAGCAAATCATTTTCTAACTGTGCATTTGCCAGAAGAGTGGATCCCACCTTTACTCCAAGCAGAAAACACCCCAGTTCTATAGTAGGCTCTTGAGTTAATTTGCATTTTAAATGGTTTATAATGAAATAGTCTAATAATTAATTTGACTATATAAAAATACAACAATCTAGACTTTCCATCTATTTATCTAATCTTCTTGTGCAGCAAAGTCATTATCAGTCACAAAAATGTAGAGCAATTGAGAACTTTATATATGAACCAGCCTAAGCCACATTAAAAATTAACACTTTACAGTCAAGATTTTATGCAGCACCACAATCACAGAAACAAACAGCCCTCAGGAAAACACCTAAACTGCATTAAATTTAATCAGAGGTATCAGCTCTGGCTTTTGGAAGCTTTAAGCATCCCAAATTAGTGTAAATCAGGTGGAATAGCTGGGATTAGATTAATGCCAATCTCTAACATGGCTTTTCAATAAACTTGGAATTTTTGCAAATATAATCAGAATTGAAAAATGGAAGCAGAACTGGCGAACAGAAAAGCAATGGTCACTTTTTCAGAAGGCTGCAAATCCACATTTTTCTGAATTTGCTAGCCTAAGGATTTTTAATTCAAAGCTGTCCACAAGCTCAGCCTCTGGCTGTTGTTAGACTACACTTTCTTTCTAACCCTACCAGATGCCAGTTTAGCTACGCCTTCCCCACCTTGAAGTGTAATAGGGAAAAAAAGGTTTGGGCCAGTTCTTACGAATCCGATTTCTTTTACTACACACCCGAATGAATCAATTGATCTGGGATTTGAAGGTGGAGTATTAATGGGTCACCAGAACAACTACAGCTTATTGTATTTTTTCTGGTGAGTAGAATCATTCACTTCAGGCTTTTTGCAGTAAACACGGTCTTTTTAAAGAAAATGCAGTGTTTACATTACAGCCTAGTGATAACTTCACTGGCCACGCCTCAGATAGCTGCTAGAGGGGCTTCCTGGGGCCGTGCTGCACACTGTGCAGCACTGCCATTCAGTGTCTCCACCCTCTGCATGCAGACTTTGAACCTTCCTCATAGAGATGCTTTTAGGGGCAGAGGCAGCAGATGCAGACATGAATAGTAAGTAAGATGTTACTATATTTAGGGAAGCAAGGGGGGGGGGGGGGTTTAGGGGGGCTAGATGTTGTTTTTAACACTATAAGGTCAAGAATACATGTTTGTGATCCTCACCCTAGAGTGTTCCTTTAAATACTGGACAAATCAATTCGTTAGATGGTGGTTTAAAAGGAATTTAATCACAAGAAACCGTTTCAAACTAATTTTTGAAGCAGAATTGTGTTAAAGTAAGTAAGTAAGACAAAAACAGTTCTCCGATATAGAAGGTTGACACACAAATGTATGCTTTGTGTTTGGATACATATAAAATCTTAATATGGTGGCCTCAATAACAACTTCCAAAAAAAAATAAAAAAATTATTTAGTGAACAAAAATCATTCATTTATCCCGAACAAAAAATACACACAAAAAAATACACAAGTGTTTGGGACTAGTAACCATATAAAATACATAATTCTAATTAATACGTATGGGGGGTTTCCCCACTGTTACTTTTTTTTACGTTCTTAGATAACAAGACATAAGATGATTTACCCAGCACACACAAATTGTAAACACGGAAGACACATTAACTTAACACTTGTTCACTCAGTCAAAGACTAGTTTCTGAGTAAGTTAGAATGGTAGAATGCAATTGCATTGTGGCATGTCTCAGTGTACTTGCACACAGGCACACATATACATGATCAGGTCATCATATATACATGTGGGTATATGCCTAGCATGATATAAACACAACAACACATTATGGATAGTGTATTTGTTGCTTCCTTGCCCCAATACCACGAGAATCGGCAGAAACATACCAGGCTGAGGGCTGGACTTATGCTTTGGAACCTTCTCTTTTTTAAACTTTGGCACTATGCGAAATACTGTACTTCTACTGTTTCGTTTAGCATATTCCAGGGGAGGATCCTGTTTGAAAGAATTTGGAAAGAAGAGATAGGCTTAGTGATGGAATTAATCAAATGAAAACAGAATTAAAAGGAACTGAAAAATCACAGTAAAACAAAAAGTGAGACTTGGGACAAGAAGGTTTCTTCTGCCATCTAATTTAAAAACAGAGGGCAGGAGGTACATTCCAGTACCCTCACCATTCATCAGGACTCTCTGCCACTTGTTTTCAGTGAAACATTTAACAACATTTCCAACTGACTTGAGATTGTAAATCTTATGAAATGTTTACATAGTGCATTTATAAAGTAACAGGATAGCTAGCATTGTTTTTGTCAGTAATTCAGATCCTATTAAATGCTACATTGAAAAGAAGGTAGGCAGGCCTGTTTTTTCAGATTCAGTAGAATTGGCTATGTCTTAAAGGCATATGGTCTGCAGATTGCCTATTCTAATTGTTTACACACTCATGCCAACAAATCTACATTTTCTTCACAAAACAATTAAAGAAGCACTCAGATCCTGTCTGGTCTGTGTTCCCCCGCTGTGTAGAAACTAGGACTACTGAGCATTGTATTCACCTCTTCTTCATCAGGTTGTAAGACATAGTATAGCCAGGGTATCTCTGCCAGTTTGGTTAACTCATTCTCCACACTGTGCAGGGCATCTGACAAAAACTCTTCATGTTGGGATTCCAGCTGCTGCAAGAAACAAAACAAGCAACAAAACATAAAACTAAATGGACTTTGTAATGTAAACCATACACATAGAATCACCCAGCATGTGGTAGAATCTAAGATATGCAGTACAGAGTGATTTGTTTCATAAATGCAAAAAAAACAAAAAAACTGAGAAAATAAGTTTAGACAAAGAAAATGTAAGCGTAGTGGAATATTTTTTAATAATAATTATTTTACTATGCATAAAAACAGATCATTTACTTCACAAGACTTTTAAAAAAAGTTTGTACAATCCTAGAAACAACTGTTCAACAACATATCAGGCAATGGCATTTTTACTAAACCATTGCTTTGCTTTTAGTTCTACATAATGTATGCATACAAGAATCAGTTCTGCAAATTTAATATATATGACTGCAACAGCCTATATCGGAAAGCTTGATCTACAGTTTTATAGCGATAATTGTTCTTCGGGTCTCATCATGTGTTCTATGTAGAACTGTTTTAAATGTGTTTGTGTTAAAAATAATTCTAGGAAATACATTCCAGCAACAGCTGGAGGGGCAGAGATGAGCCCCAGAGCTATAAGACATAGTATGCAGTTCCCCACACATCCGTAAACCAGGTTAAAATGACACAAGCCTTAGAGTGACAAGGATTGCTGAAGCATATTGGGTAAAAAAAAAAAAAAAAGAATATAGAAAAGAATTGTCATATATCTTCATTCTATTTATTTAAGAACATATAATGACTAAAGCCTAAAATTGTCAGAACAAGTATGAGTGAGAGAATAGCTTTACTTGCCTCTTATCTGATGCGCGCTGCTATATCAACATTTGTCCGACCTCCTTTGCTGAGACCACAAGCTTGATGATCTTAGCAAATCCAATGCTTTCGCATACATTAGGAAAACATTGGGAAGCTAGTGCGCCTGCATGGCAAAACTGAAAGCTGCGCCAATCAGATGGTCTCTATGAAAACACCTTATTAAAATAGCCAAGTTTTACATTTAAGAGGAAGTTCCTCCAGTGGCTGTCAGCGTAATAGCCACTAGAGTCATTTAAACCCTTCAGTGTAAACATTGCAGTTCCTGCAGAAAGACAGTATTTTAACTTTCAGGGTTAAACGGAGGGGGGCAAGGCACCCGTACCACTTCATTGAGATGAACTGGTCTGGTCATCTACAGTGTCCCTTTAACAATCAAAAAAATGATAAAGTAATATATACAGTACCCTAGTTAAAGTGCTAGCAAAGGTATACTTGAAGTCATATTTAAATATTTTTGGCTTATTGGCTAAAATTATAGCAGCTATATATGCATTTAGCCCACATTGTTTTTGTGGTGTCCCGAAATGCTTGGCATACTGCCTGCATGTACAGCTCTAGTTTGAGGGAGAAATACATGTGGAAGGTGCTCTTCTTAACCTTAAAAGGAAACTATAATGCCAGGAAAATAAATGCGTTTTCCTGTCACTATAGCTTCCCCCTCCAAACCCCCCATCCCTCCAAAAATAAATAAATATTATTTATGTGCTTTCTAGATGTTTCCATTCACACACTGGAAGGACCTAGATAGATCATTCATGCTACTTGGTGAACAATACTGGCATTTGGCATAAATTGATTCCAACAAAGTATTCTAAGCTCTTACCAATGGAACCCTTCCCACCAGGAGAGATTCTGTTTCATTGTGCAATGCTTTCACATTGACAGCCACTTCTATAGCAGTGCTTCGAGTTAGACTCTACACAAAAAAACAAAAAACACATCAATGACACTGGACTTTTTCCCCAGAAAGGCTGACCTAAAACCATCATTTTTCAAATGTATTTGTAGAAAAAACTGATGATAGTTACCTTGATTGAAAGTTATTTCTATAGATTGTATGCTGTGAATGACCTACCTCTGGAAAACGTGGATTAGCTTTATTTAGTGCATGTGAGCAGGCATTCACTGCATGAGCTAGCTCTTGCTCCAATAAACTGTGTATTTTTGCAGCTTCACATATTCTAAAAAACAAAAGCAAAATGTATTCAAATGAAACCAATTGAATGACGGCTAATTAGAATGTTTCCTAATCATTAGTGGAGAATGATACAACTTATAAAGAATTATAAAACAAGAATACATTTCATCTAAAAATACATTTCCATATTATGTTATTTTAATCTGGCAGTTTTAAAAATCGGCGTGATCCACAAAAAAAAAAAAAAAAAAAAAACCTTTCTCGACATTTGCAATTTTTGATCCCCATTTAAATGCCTGTTTGCAATGCTCACTTTGAGAGCTGCAAACAAAGGATCGGTAAGTCTGAAGCCACTAATTCTGACCCCAGCTGACAGAGGGAAGCTCCAGGAATCAAATGACACCTGGGGTACTCAGTTACCAGCAGAGAAGACATCCCTACTGGTAAAATACTGCATGAAATAATTATTCCATCATGTGTTCTTAAATGGAAAGTCAACTGCCCAAATAAATTCACACTTTAGTAGATATACCCCAAATAAAAACATGAATTAATTTAATTATGCACTTTTACACTAGGTGTATATCTAAACACAGCTTGCAAAAGCTGCTGTTTTCTGGTCTCCCTTTGCAAGCCATCCCCTCCTAATCCAGCACAGACTTTCAGTGGCTGTCCAATCACAGACTACTCAATGCAAGTCTTTTCACGGCAGGAGCTCTGGGTAATTGCTTGCCCTCTGAGGTTAGCTCCACTAAGCTAAACAGACCAGGAAATAACAAGATCTGTTGTCTGCTTAAAAGCAAGAGGGGTGTAACAAGGTTATACAAGTGCCAATTTCTTCTGAAAACTCCACTTTTTGTAAAATGAAAGAAGAAAAAGAAAAGAAAAGAAAAAAAAGAAAAGAGGACACAAGCCTCATACATAAATCATTTAAAAAAGCTAAAGTTATTTATGCGTACAGTGTCCCTTTAAGGCAAGGACAACCATGAGGGAATAATGCACAATTTATATAAAGAAGGAGATAACTTAAAGGACCACTATAGTGCCAGGAAAACAAACTAGTTTTCCTGGCTCTATAGGGTCTTCGGGTCCCCCCCCACCCTCAGGGTCCCCCTCCCGCCAGGCTCTAGGGGGAGGAAGGGGTTAAACACCTTCTCCAGCGCCGGGCTCCCTCGTTGCTGGGTTCTCCCTCTTCCAACTTCATCCGCCGAATGCACATGCGCGTCAAGAGCCCCGCGCGCATTCGATCAGTCCATAGGAAAGCATTTCTCAATGCTTTCCTATGGACGCTGGCGTCTTCTCACTGTGAAAATCACAGTAAGAAGTGCGGAAGCGCCTCTAGCGGTTGTCAATGAGACAGCCACTAGAGGCTGGATTAACCCTAATGTTAACATAGCAGTTTCTCTGAAACTGCTATGTTTACAGCTGCAGATTTAACCCTAGATGGACCTGGCACCCAGACCACTTAATTGAGCTTAAGTGGTCTGGGTGCCTATAGTGGTCCTTTAAGTAGAGTGTCCTTCAAACCCCTTAAGGATTAATAATCATATATTAACACAAAGAGCTGTCAAAACTAGAAAAGCAGAATGAAAAGAGATCTTTTGAAGCCAGACTGTTCAATGGCAAAAATGGTCACTGGTCCTCTATGGGTTAAACAAAGTCTGTTTATAATTTTATAAGTGGAAGAAAAGAATTGATTACACTTACATATACAAGATTAAAGAAAGAATGTAAATGGAAAAAGGCAAAACTAAAAATCCAGGAAAAAAAAAGTGTAAAACAAAAAGTAATCTGTTTTAATATATCACCCCACTATAGAGATATGTAACTGCTTTAAGACTGTTTTATTGCCAAACTTGGCAGTAAAGGCATGCGTCTGATGACTAATTTTATATAACCAGCAGCTATAAAACGTGTCAGGAAGCTTGGCAGAAGCACAGTCCCATTTTATTAGTTTTAGCAATAGTGGTGCTAATTTTGCTCTGCAGTAAGTTAGGTAAGTCTACTGGCCAGGAAAATAACACACCTTGTAATAAGTTCCTCTGCTGCTTGTGAACACAGCTGCACAAGACCGACTTCCTCCTCTGAAGCCAAGTCTATAGCTTGAGGAGAGTATAGGAGAGGACGAAGTGCAGGTTTACAAGAATCATACTTCTGTTTATCTTCCCATGACTTTAGTGTATTTTCAAATGCCTGTTCGAAAGAGGAAAAAATAACAGTGTGTTAAAGCTACTCTCCATAGCTGCCACTACAAGGTGCAGTGTATGTGATCTATAATGTTAAAACGCTACAGCTTTTAAAAAAAATAAAAAATTTAAAATTAAAAACTGCTCCCATGGACTTCTGATCTTCGTTATACTTTTCATTTTAGAACATCAACTGTAAGTGATTACAAACAATCTGTAATTTAAAAAATCTACTTGTATTAATTTCACATAAATTAAAAGTAAACAGAATCAACTTGTTTTAAAAAATAAAATAAAAAGCCATAATAGTACAATGTAAGAGTATTATTAAGACCATCATTATAATACCAAATACATTATCTACATTAGTATTCATGCTTGCTACAACACGGATACCGAAAAAAATATATATGAGCTGTGGAAAGCATTGCAGTTCTAGCACAGTGAGTGACATCTGTCATCACATTGCACATATATTGTGACAGATGCCTTCACAGTATTATCTTCTACTGTACTGTGAAAGATATCACTATATATTCAGTGTGATGCAGAATGACTAAAGACAGTTTTCACTCTGAAACAACTCTAATTTGAATAAAAATATACTGGCTGTTTTCAGAGTCTGAGGAATTCCACTGAAATGGTTTTATAAAAAGCACAAATGGATGGTTTACTTTGCCCATTTATTTTGTTGGAGCTATAACAAACCTCTGTAGGAAGGAGTTTAGCAAGAATTATTTACATTACTATAGCTGTCAATAGCCAGGAAGATAGAAACCAATTACACAAATAATAAACTTACCACAATGTCATTCTAACACACACATTATTCATCTTGCAAACATCTAACTAACAAATATTCGGGGGAGCAAAGCTATTTAACTGTAAAGTTATTCCTTTTGGGTGTTCGAGGGATGCTTGATGCATATAACACATGGACATTCATTATATACACATTACATCTGCAGGTTTTAGCATGCTCGTTTACTCAGTAGTAAGCAGGCCCGGACTGGTCATTGGGTAAACCGGGCAAATGTCTGGTGGGCCGCTATGGCCATGGGCCCAGAGCGGCTGGGGAGATCACAGGATCTCCCTGGCCAGTCCATGCACAGCCGACACTGTCCGAGCCCTGGCCCTGCTGTGTGCCTTCATAGGCCGGTGGGGAGATCAAAGATCTCCCTCACCGGCCCACTGGGGTGGGGTGGGAGAGAAGGACCCGGGGGAGCTCTAGCAAGCAACTCTGCCTGGTTCCTCTAGCAAGGTCAAATCGTTGCCACAGTTACCATGGCAATGCTCCGATCTCGCGACAGTCAACTCACCTATATGACGACCAGGGATTCACCTCAACTACGACCACCAGGGATTAAAGGGATTCACCTCTATATCCCTTCTCCCAGGCAAAGGTAAGAAGGAAGGGGGGAATCTAAAGTATAGATTTTTTTTTTAAACAAACATATATTCATTTCATCTCCCCCCCCCCCCACTGCACAACAAACACACACATACACACTAACTACACCCTTCACACAGACACTCACATACACACCGCACCTTTCATACACACTGCACCCTTCACACAGACACACACATACACACCGCACCTTTCATACACACTGCACCCTTCACACAGACACACACATACACACAGCATTTTTCATACACACTGCACCCTTCACACAGACACAGCACCTTTCATACACACTGCACCATTCATGCAGACACACACACTGCACCTTACACACACACACAGTGCACTCCACACACACACAAATTGCAACCTTCAAGAGCATTGAACCAACATGCTCACTTTGAGAGGGGGCATGCTTGTATTGGTGATGACAAAACACACCCTCTCTGGCCCCACCCCCTTCTCAGAGATCACAGACTTTGAGGTGCTGCAAAAAGGAGAACTGACATGTCAGACAAGAGTAATACTCTTGTGTGAAAACAGCAAAGTAACACTTCACCTGTTAGCAGATCAACACCATGCAGAGCAAATTATTATTTATTTTTTTTCATTCAGACAATTGTTAAGGAAGGCATTGTGCATTAACAGAATGTGCTCATAGTGACTTCACCGTATTAAATATATCCACCAAGGGCATCTAATAGTAAACAAATTCAAGGACAGTTACATGTCTAAGATTTATTTAACAAAACAATGACAACATTTTCCCTCTACTACTACATTATTGATGGATCCTGATTCTCACCCGATCCCTAGTTAACATCTGTGCTCTGTTCTTGTGCACGATTTTAATAACCCCCGGAGGCTGGATCCAAGCCTCTCCATCTACTTGGACAGGAACACCCTCCTCTCCAAGAATAGTGATCTTCACTGACCGACACTGCAAAGCACAGCACAAACAGGTTAGGCAAAGGATAAAACAAGGATGGTTAATCTTCGTACCACAGATGATTGTCAATACATTTCCGATTGCGTTAAAGAAACTGGCATGCAAAAATTAGCTACCACTGAACACACTTTACCTTCGGTTATGCTACGTAAGTTTATATAGTTTTGTGCACATTTCAGACATGCATCTTCTTCTCTAATATAATTTATTTTAATGGTTTATCTTTCATTAGTTATGTGTTTACGTATCTGCTTTCTTAGTTTGTTATGCAACGTTTGTAACAATGTTTAAAGTCTATTGTGTATGTGTGAATTTTTCTCAGCTTCTTGACAGTGTTATGTATATAGGAAAAAATTACTAGAAATAACACAATACATGACAAATATGTATATGTATGTGCTGTATAGGTAATTGCATATTGTATTAATGCTGGAATATCTACCTGTGCTATCCGGTGATGCTGCAGCTTGAGGACTCTTGAAACCGCCATCTGCATGCTACCAAAAACAGCTACCACCTCCAAGATTTTATCATCAAAAGACGGGGCACCAAATATCTAAGATGGTTAAAAAGTATGAATGCAGGATGCAATAAATTCGAAAGTGAAATACATCTCCACACAAAAAGTAGCAAGTTTGTATAAAAATAAAAAATCAGGATCAGGCAAAGAGTTTGCTTACTTAAAATAGTACAACAGCACAAGAGTAAATTAAAACATTTAGTCCAAAACTAGCTGAATTTTCCATTCTCATTTTAAGAATATTGTCCTTAATTTTGCAATTCCTTCTTAAATTCAATACACTCTACAGTAATTTTAACTGCAATTTCCTAAATTCCATTTGCAAACACAACAAAGCAATCCACAGACATTAGCACAACTATTTACTATATAAATTGCTAGTACCAATGCTACAGTAAATCAGGATTGCTATATTGCATTCAAAAGAACGAACTCTAGAGGGTGCTGTTGGCAAGTAAATTATCAATTCATTTCAGAAACCGTAACTGGAGCTAAAGTAGTGTTTTGCTTAATGTCAATGTGCTTACATAGCTTGTGAGGGTACCAGCTACTATTACTAACCAACACGCTTGGTTCTCATTGAAACATTAAGAGCTGACTGAATCTGTTAAAAGTTCTGAGCCCCCTCACTGCCCTGTCCCACCGCTTAAATTATAAAAATTGATCAACGTTGATTTCTCTGGCCTTTATTCAAATAATCATGTATACGTTTGGATGTCCTATTTACAAAAACGTTTTCTCCACAGGTGACTTATCATTCCATTATAAATATCAACAAATGAGTAAGAGTCCCATATATGTAAAGGCCCATACCCATCATAAATTGTGATATCAAAATTATTACAATATGTCGTAAACTACATAATAAAACATTTTGACTTTTTTTGTTCTTTCACAGCAAATGTTTGTAACCTCTAAAAGTGCAGCCCAGACAATATTGGATGACTTGTAACAGACTGATTAGGCTCCAACATAGGTAGGTATGATTTTATCATTTGGAAGGATGGGCTGGTTTATTTGAGAGAACAAATTTTAGAAGTGTGAAAAGTATAACTGTTAGTTTTATAAGCAGCTTTCAACGTATCTATAACAGTAGTACTCCTCTTGCCGCTGGTGATAAGTGGCTATTTTTGCCCCTTCTGCTCACTCAACTAATTGAATTATTAGCAATGCCAATCAAACTATGCCTTAATATTAAATGTATTTCTACTTCAGCAAGCAAAGTTACATTTGTTCATTCATAACATTACTTTATCCAACAAACATCATGCGCTCAATAAAGAATGGCATATCGAATGTGGCACATATTTCACTTTCTGGTTACACAATTATTGCATCATACAGCCTAGCTAGGTGGATTTGTAGTAAGGGCTTCTTTTCTCCCTTAATATTTCATGAGGCTCTTCGTTCTCATTTATATGCCTCTATTCCTTGGTCTCAGTGGAAGGTGCATGGCCATAGAAAATTATTATCTATGAAGGGAACAAGTTTTGCCGTCCTGCTCAATAATTCACAGTTTCCTGAAGACAGCTTTGCGAATGTTTAAGAAGTGGAGGGTAAGAGGCCTTGTCATTATTCATTCTCTTTGACCAGGTTCCTGTAAGGCAGTCTTCCATGTTTTGGAAATAAAATTGCATGCAGCTCATCAAAAAGTCTGGGGTCTCTAAAAATGGCCCAGCTGACAGCGGGGGATCCCAGGTGTCTATTGCTGTCCCTATTGAAAGAGCTTCCCGACGATCTCACTTTGAGCTTTTAATAACTGGGTTTACTAGTTAGAGCAGGTATTTAATGTGCTCCCACCACATTGTAACAATAGGGATTTTTATTTTTTTTAGCAACAGATCAAATATAGTTCTATTGGGTATTAAATAATAGATACACAAATTAATGCAAATATGATCTAGAAATTGTACTGCAATATTATTGCCAACAAAAGCAAAACCATTTGTATGACACCACCAATCTATAATGTCACAAGAAAAATGAACACATATCTCAGAAAAAGGAACTGAGCGCTTAACAATTTTAAAATATGAAGCCATGCCAAAGACCGAACTGTATGGTAGTGTATGGAGAATTTGTTGTTTATAGAAACACTATTTACAGTAAACATTTGCAGTAAGTCATTCGTTAACTACAATCCAATTTGGAGAACTTACATCATCCTCTTTAGTTCCACCCCAGAAATTGATGCCACCAGCATAGCTGCGAATATTTAACACTGCAATACCCTGGAGGCTTGGAAGAGGAATATACTGCCCATCACACTGCAAAATAAAGAAATACAACTCAATAAGGAATAATAAAGCAGGTCTTCAAGGAAGTGCCAGTATAATAACATGATGTGAGAAGTGACAGGCATCCGTTCACTTTTATTTGGCATGCAGCAACAGCTTCTCAGTGCGCAGTATTGGAAAACTGAAGCAGCGACTTTAGATCATTGATTGACACACAGCTTCAAAGCAAGTTAACATTCACCTGGCCATTCTGAAAGTGTACTGGTATGACATTTTTGTTCAAAGAAATGCAACCATGAAGCAATGAAAATCTAAATTGTGAACACTTTCAATAACACAGTGATTCATAATTGGTTTCAGTAGGCAAAATAGCATTAATTCATATATCGTACTTTTGCAGGCTCTACAATTTAAGGAAACCAATGTATACTGAATTACGTTCAATATGCTCTTTTATGGAAAGGTACATTTTAATTAAAAGGTACGTAATGCACAGACCTCATATGCAGGCATCTTTGCATGTGTTAAAATTACTTTTTCAAAAAGATTGAATGTGTTCGTGCGAAAATATGTACGATCACACAAAATAAGGATGGAACATCTGCAGCTGCAGACTCGAATGCAAGTAAGATTTTACTATATTTAGGAAGGCAAGGGGGACCAGAGGGGCCTGATGGTAGTTTTAACACTATAGGATCAGGAATACAAGTTTGTGTTCCTGACCGTATAGTGTTCCTTTAAGGATAAAGAGATAAATAAACACTGACTCTTTGGCAAATCATGAAACATTATTAAAACAGCTCTGCAGGTAGACAGAACTCTTCAATGGGGTATGCATAAACTCATTCTAAACAGAAAGAAGTAACCTTTTGCTTTACTAGTAGAATTATGTTCCACAATGTGTTATATGATCCCACCCCCAATCTGATCTATCCATGCTGTCAGAAAGTTTACCTCCAGTTGAACTTTTTGTTCTAAGTTTTTATAAGTTCTCTGCAGGAGCTCTTTGGTACCAAGCACTCCATACCACATCATGTTTTTAGTTCGGCTTCTGTAATAAAAGGAAAAACGTTAAATGACTATTCTGTAACTAATACAAGATGTAAAAACCTAATAGATGTCAATATTTTGTAACAAAACTGTAATCATATAACATATAATAATAATACCAAAGTATTTAACCAGGAAAGGTACATTCAGATTACTCTGGTTTTCAACAAAAAAGCCCAACATCCAGGGGTTGTTACCATTACCCAATTTAATGGTACTCTAATAGCACACTACACACAGTGACATCATATACTGAAATATTAAAACACAAAATGTGTTGTTTTGCAAAAATCTGATTACCTGCATTTTTCAGGATGCTCTTCTCGTTTATTGTTAAATTCTAAGGCAATTTTTGCATCTAAACCAATTCCAAAGTAATTATTCATCACACACTTTTCTGAGTAGCCTTCTCTGCAAAAACAAATATTATACAAATATGTCTTATTAGTAACATTGACTTTTGCAGATCATATCTGACTTGACGGTGCTTTGTTTCTAACTGCAACAATTGGGGTTTATCTGCTTAGCCAATAATTGTAACATATTGAAGTGGGACTTGCAAAGTTTAAGAAAAAAATAGCTGAATTGAAAGAAACAACTTGCCTGTTATTCTATCCTAGTTATTTTGGCTTACTATTTGCAATTCACAAGACACTTCCCAACAAATTCCTGGTTCAGTGAATAACCTGTATAACACGGCATTAATTTTCCTAATATAAAAACTAGATGATCCGGCTCACTGCATTTATTGTAGGATTACAGAAGATTATTTGTTCTCCAGCATGGAAGGATTCTTTACAATCCTTCAGAAGTTCAGATGTATCACTAGACTATTCGTTTATAAAATATGAATTTATTTTCAATATAAATTAATGACATTTGATGGAAAGGAATTATTTTAGTACTTTTACACTTGACTTTTTATATATTCAGAGAGCTACCACATTTAAAGAATGCCATCCCCCCTCCCCACCCTCCAACTAGTTTCAGTTTAAGTGAGGGACATCTTTCAACTTTTTATTCTTTAATGCAATGTGTGGTGAAAGTCATAAACCAACGATAACTACTATTTTGGTTATGGTCCTTATGGAGTGCCCTCACTAGATAATGTTGCAGATATTTAAGATAGACCAGCAGTTGCATTTATTGCCTTAACTTTCATTTAGACTTATAGCTTGAATACAATTAGAAATATTCTTACAAAGAATCAGGATCTGGATCAATAAAAGGAGTAGCAGCAAATGTGTCAATGTTTGCTAGCAACATTTTGTTGATGATGGAACTCCCGGCGATGGAAGCTGCCAGCCCTGCCCTTAAACCTGTTGGACAAAACAAAGGAGAAAAACGGTTACATGAAAGCAACTGAAAAATGGTGTAAACACAATCCCATTTTTGTGGTAGTGTGCTGGTGAAGCGCTATACAATATTAAATTATAACAATAGTGTTTTTTCTATTTACAATAGGTGAATAAACTTTAACATGTGAATATATATATAAACAGTACCTTTTAGGTATATACAAAAGTGTTGTAAGTTGGTAATCAGTACCTTAAGAAAAACAGAATATACCAAACATAGTGTAAACTGTGACAAAAATGAAAATAGATTTAAATTAAGAGGGAAAATTCCCACTCACACTTTAGAGAGCTAATAATGTATAGCTCAATTTGATCGCCTGTGGGGTCCGTAGAGGCGACCCTATCCCTTCTTTTTGCTGGATATTGTTGTCTTAAAATTCTGAAATGTTAAAACATATATATGGTGCAATACCGTATGGTTCCAAATATATGTGAAAAAAAGAACAGGTTTGTACTCACAGACACAGAGCCATCCACATCGGCTCTGATCACGGGTATATGTGGTTCAGGACCACACACCTTCTTTAAGAGCAGGAACAATGCCACCAGTGTTTATAGAAATATAAGTATATTTATTACATAAAATTATTAATAACAATAAAAAACTATATATAGCAATATAAAAACACTGTGTAGGCATAAAAAAGTCCAAATGAATAAAGACCGGTATTCTCCAAGTTCCAGGACGCGTTTCGCTTTAACAGCTTCTTCAACTGGATAAAAAAGTCTCTATTTCTTCTTTGGGACCTGTTCCTGCTTTTATATGTCTTTAAGAGTCCATTCCTTAATTAAGAGTCCGTGATTTCGCGGGCTATCTCCATGGGAACGGTGACGCCCTGCGATTCACGTCTCGTTTTCATGTATTTCCGGGTTTCCGCGTCACTTCCGGTCACGTGTTTCTCGGCCGTTACGTCATGCGTTCCACCTTGCGGTTCACTCGGCCGATACCCGGAAGTGAGTGGTATCATTCCACAATGATGGGAGATAGATATATGGATAAGAAAAACACATACATTCATAATGGCAGAAGTTTAAATGAGGGGAAATATTGATTATTTCTTCAATCTTATTATTAACAGCGTAATAAATATGTTAGTTTCCTGTCTTTCTAATGAATGGAGTCATAGAAATATGGCAAAGGGACCGATAGTTTTAAATAGCGAAATTCGCAAAAGTTCCCTTGTAGCAATAGGGGAGATGAATAATACACATAAATAGATAACCGGGACCATAAAGTGCATAAATATTTTCTTAGTGAATTCTCGCTATAGGCAGCCAAATGGGGCATTAATACAAGAGATCCAATGAGTTATAGTTATATACATAACCAGGACCTTAAAGTGCATAAATATAATTATAAGGGATCCTAGCTATAAGCAGCAGAAAAAAGCATATATACAAATATCTAATGGGTAAAATTAACAATATCAAAACTAAAAAGGCATATAAAAACCCAATAAAATTCTTCATAAGAACCAGAACCTCCTAATATTGAAATAAAACATATATTTATCTTAAAAAATGGCACATCTCAAAGTCCGTGTTAAGACCATATGGGATGAGCGTGTTTAATTTAAAAATCCATTCCATCTCGTTCTTACTCATTTTTGTATCAAAATTTCCTCCCCTCCAATCTTTTTCTAGTTTTTTAATGGTATGCCCTTGTGGTTTACAATATATAGGTAAAACCACAAGGGCACTGCATATAAGAATTGAAGAACATGGAAGGAATATATCTAAAGGGTTGAGAACCATAGTGTCTCGGCACATTACAAAATCCACCACAATTGCGAAACAGCCGATACCCAATTTTTTGCAATTAAAAAACTAGAAAAAGATTGGAGGGGAGGAAATTTTGATACAAAAATGAGTAAGAACGAGATGGAATGGATTTTTAAATTAAACACGCTCATCCCATATGGTCTTAACACGGACTTTGAGATGTGCCATTTTTTAAGATAAATATATGTTTTATTTCAATATTAGGAGGTTCTGGTTCTTATGAAGAATTTTATTGGGTTTTTATATGCCTTTTTAGTTTTGATATTGTTAATTTTACCCATTAGATATTTGTATATATGCTTTTTTCTGCTGCTTATAGCTAGGATCCCTTATAATTATATTTATGCACTTTAAGGTCCTGGTTATGTATATAACTATAACTCATTGGATCTCTTGTATTAATGCCCCATTTGGCTGCCTATAGCGAGAATTCACTAAGAAAATATTTATGCACTTTATGGTCCCGGTTATCTATTTATGTGTATTATTCATCTCCCCTATTGCTACAAGGGAACTTTTGCGAATTTCGCTATTTAAAACTATCGGTCCCTTTGCCATATTTCTATGACTCCATTCATTAGAAAGACAGGAAACTAACATATTTATTACGCTGTTAATAATAAGATTGAAGAAATAATCAATATTTCCCCTCATTTAAACTTCTGCCATTATGAATGTATGTGTTTTTCTTATCCATATATCTATCTCCCATCATTGTGGAATGATACCACTCACTTCCGGGTATCGGCCGAGTGAACCGCAAGGTGGAACGCATGACGTAACGGCCGAGAAACACGTGACCGGAAGTGACGCGGAAACCCGGAAATACATGAAAACGAGACGTGAATCGCAGGGCGTCACCGTTCCCATGGAGATAGCCCGCGAAATCACGGACTCTTAATTAAGGAATGGACTCTTAAAGACATATAAAAGCAGGAACAGGTCCCAAAGAAGAAATAGAGACTTTTTTATCCAGTTGAAGAAGCTGTTAAAGCGAAACGCGTCCTGGAACTTGGAGAATACCGGTCTTTATTCATTTGGACTTTTTTATGCCTACACAGTGTTTTTATATTGCTATATATAGTTTTTTATTGTTATTAATAATTTTATGTAATAAATATACTTATATTTCTATAAACACTGGTGGCATTGTTCCTGCTCTTAAAGAAGGTGTGTGGTCCTGAACCACATATACCCGTGATCAGAGCCGATGTGGATGGCTCTGTGTCTGTGAGTACAAACCTGTTCTTTTTTTCACATATATTTGGAACCATACGGTATTGCACCATATATATGTTTTAACATTTCAGAATTTTAAGACAACAATATCCAGCAAAAAGAAGGGATAGGGTCGCCTCTACGGACCCCACAGGCGATCAAATTGAGCTATACATTATTAGCTCTCTAAAGTGTGAGTGGGAATTTTCCCTCTTAATTTAAATCTATTTTCATTTTTGTCACAGTTTACACTATGTTTGGTATATTCTGTTTTTCTTAAGGTACTGATTACCAACTTACAACACTTTTGTATATACCTAAAAGGTACTGTTTATATATATATTCACATGTTAAAGTTTATTCACCTATTGTAAATAGAAAAAACACTATTGTTATAATTTAATATTGTATAGCGCTTCACCAGCACACTACCACTGAACTCACTCTCAAAGATAAGAACTTGGTGTTAAAGCTGCTTATTCATCGTTCACTCTTTGCAAATTAGCGCTAGTACTACCCTGTTTTGTTTACAATCCCATTTTTCTTTATAAACTTTTAAATATTAGTTGTCTTTGCTTTTTTGTATTAGCCATAGTGTACATAAAAAGGAGTCAATACAGGTTTACATTGCAGGATTAAATTCACCTGTAGTGATGGTGTTCCTGACAGTCACTTAAGGTGCTTCCGCAGCAAATATTATTTGATCAAGACATGTGGAAGCCCATAGGAACACATTTAATACAATGCTTCTTTGTAATTAAAGTGTTTATTAAAGATAACAAAAGAAACCGTAAAAAAAAAAAAAAAAAAAGCAACATCATCGCCTTGTTTAAGTGTAAGGACATATTTCTTCACGAGGCAGGGCCCCAATGGTGCATAGTACAAGTAACACTTGCTTATCCCCAAGAGACAACAGAGAAAGGCCTTAGATTGAACCTCAAATAAAATGTTCGGCTCTCCCCTGATGCATGTAATGCATTTCTATCTATGGATTAGAAGTGCAACCCATGGATCTGATGAGAGTGTAACCTCAAGACACTGCAAGAAGCATCAAAAAATATCCTCCCATGGAGATTGGACCAGAGAGACACCATGAAATAATTAGATAGCGCTCCAGGTGTAATTATGGACTATGTGACTGAGGTAATTTGTATTGTGTGGTCATAAATGTAAGTAGACCAGATATATTTCTTATTAAACTACTACAAGATATTTATAGATTCTGTAACACCGCCCCTTCACCAAGATTATTATAACACATTCATACTCCCAAAGTAAAAAGGAGGTCCCTTTTTATCAGCAGGCCTAATACATCCTTATAATTACTGAAAGGTGCTATTCAGGCACACACAAACTGTAGCCATAGAGGATGAAACGGCCCCTAACCTATAGCCTTCCTGCCCTGGGACTCCACACCACTAACAAGACCATTATTATTTGCTGGCAAAAATCCCCCTAAGTGCAGATCTCTACGTTTGACAGTGGATGGGAATGCTAAAAATTCCAACACAGAGACATCACCACTGGAGATCTATGCTCCAAGCTCTCACAATATTCCACCAAATGGATTTCTAATTCCAACAGAAACTCCCTTTAGTACATATCACCTCTTTTGCGTTATTTCACCTCCATAGACCTATGTTTGCTTCCCTGCTCCCTCTTTAAACCTCATTTACTTCACAGAAAGCTCACCTTCTTTTGAAAAACAACTTGTAAAGCTCTCAATACACCAAACAATGGCATCTCTATGCTATACAGTACACTAATAAATCCCCTCCAATACATAATAGGCCTTTATACAGTCATGGGAAAAGAAAATGTTCGTTGAATTCTATGGTTTTAAATATAAAGACATAACAATCATCTGTTCCTTAGCAAGTCTTAAAATTAGGTATATAAAACCTCAGATGACCAACAACACATGACATATTACACCATGTCATGATTTATTTAACAAAAATAAAGCCACAATGGAGAAGCCATGTGTGAAAAACCCAGTACACCCCTACTGCTTCCATAGGAATTAAGAGGCAATGTAGCAGGCAGAAGCTGCTAATTAAAAGCTCTTGATTAATTGATCAAGAGTGACAACCTCTATAAAAGCCGACATTTTAGCAGTTTGCTGGTTTGAAGCATTCAGGTATATGTTAACACAATGCCATGGAGGAAATACATCATTAATGATTTTCAAGAAGCAATTGTTGCTAAGATGGGTTATAAGGCCATTTACAAACAATTTAAAATCCATCATTCTACAGTGAGAAAGATTATTCAAACGTGGAAACATTCAAGAAAGTTTCCAATCTTCCCAGGAGTGGATGTCCCAGCAATTCCATCAAGGTTAGACTGTGCAATGCTCAGAGAAATTGCAAAAAAAAAGTGTTACATCTCAGACTCTACAGGCCTCACTTAACATGTTAATGACATTACAATTTGAAAAAGACTGAATACGTATAGTTTGCTTGGAAGGGTTGCCAGAAGAAAGCCTCTTAACTCTAAAAAGAAAATGGCCGATTGACTTAGGTTTGCAACGTTGCATCTGAACAAACAAAAATACTTCTGAAACAATGTCCTTTGGACAGACGAGACCAAAGTGGAGATGTCAGGCCATGATGCACAGGGCCATGTTTGGCAAAAACCAAACAGCACATCAACACGAACTCCTTACACCAACTGCTTGTTTTTTTCTTGTTTTGCAGCCACAGGGCTTAGGGACCTGGCAGTCATTAAGTCTATCACCAACTTCTCTGTATACCACAGTATTCTAGAGTCATATGTGAGGCCTGACAGTTTAAACATGGCCAAAATTGGGTCATGCAACAAAACAATGATCCCAAACTCATTTGCAAATTTACAACAGAATGGTTGAAAGAGAAAAGAATCAAGGTGCTGCAATGGCCCAGTCAAAGTCCCCATCTCAACCCAACTGAAATGCTGTGGCAGAACCTTAAGGGAGCTGTGCATAAGCAAATGCCAGTTTACCTCAATGAACTGAAGCAACGTTGCAAAGTTCCTCCACAATGATGAGAGACTGGAAAATTCATACAGAAAACTATTACTTCTAGTTATTGATGCTACAGGTGGTTCTACGAGCTATTGAATCATAAACTGTACCTAGTTTTTTCACACATGGCTTGCATTTACAAGGTTGCATTTACCTAATTCTAAGATCTGCAGAGGAACAGATGATTGTTATGTCCTGACATGTAAAACCATGGAATTCAAAGAGGGTGTACTTTCCATGACCGTATACTGAACTCAACTTTTCATTAACAATACAATCTGGAACAAAATATTTCACCCAACACAACACTGCTCCAACTCCACAAGAACATCTGAGTTATCATTTACACTTCCTTTCTTCTGGTATGGGTTACCTGCTTCAATAAATAGAATGATCCCAGCAATTGGCAACTACGCTGGCGTGGTTACCAACCAAAGGGCAGTAATCCTCCACGTTTAGGAGGATTTCTCCAAGTTCCAACCATTATAAAAGTGCATCTCCTTCGTCATTCCGTCCAACACCAAAGGCATCTTCTCCTACACAATATACATCTGCTCAACACAGCCAAAACACTAATTTTTTGTATTCAAACCCTCCTACATACTGGGAATGACTCCATTAAGGAAATTATACATATATCGCTCATAAAATTTACGATATGAATTGCCATATTTGGGTGAAATGGAAAAATCGCACTGCAAACGCAAAGAGGTCAGCCCTCTTCTCTCAAGTGTTCAATTAGCAATCAAAATAGTCAAGTTGTAATATTCATAGACTTTTATTAATAACATATTTGTCTCCTCTACCACCCTTTCTTTTCCTTACCACCTTTGTTTCTCTTCGTGTTTCTGCCGTCTACCTAACTAATATAATTTATTTTAGGTTTATTTATGATTTTTTTTAAAGGTGGTAAAACCAGCAGACAATTGGTAAGAGGTGCATACTGGGAAATATCTACTCAGTAAGGGAGACATGAAATGATAAGTGAAAATGTATCATTCAAATATCAAACACTGGTAAACCGTTTAACACAATACTTTTTTTGAGCACATAACAACATTTCCACTAGTACAAAAGAGACCATAAGCTTGGAATGAACAAATTGTAAAAGTATTTATTTAGGGGATAAGAAACTTACTCTTTTCATAAATTATTCCAACCAATAAAAAAAAATAGAGTGAGTCCTAGGTGAGATAAAAATAAAACAGCACATGCAACTATGGAGATGTGAGCCACTGTGAATACACTGCATTAAGGATAGAGTAACGAGCAGTATATCTTGCTCAAGGATTTCTCTGTTCACAAGCATTACCTGGACAGATGATCCTAGTGTTCAACACAGGAAGATTTTCCTTGCTTGCAGCCAAGGGTTGGCTGGAGAATGAGCCAGAATGTGAATGGGTGCTGCGACTTGTGCGTCTGTCAGGCGACCTTGGAGCAGCTTTGACTTTAAAAAAAATAAAAATAAAAAATAAACATGAAAAATTAAAAAGTTATATCTATTTATATATATATATATATATATATATATATATATATGTAAAAGATAATAATGCAGTAATAAATGGCTAGCTTCTTTGATTTCAGTAACTTACAGTTTATAGATTTATTTATAGAGAATACTCTATTTCTGGAGCACCTTATGATATAGTGATAGTTGTAGAAAGTCTCATATTAACGGTTTTCTGTACCGTATGTATTTTTTTCAGTGGGGACCAATTGTTTCCATGTCTAACAAAACTCACATGATGATACTTAGATGACACAAACCATTATATGTTGAGCTGTTTATTGGCATTGTATGAATAACCCATGGAAATAAGACAAATACAGTGCAGAGTATTTGGATGATGATAAGGTTTCCTGTTTTCACTATGTAAACGGCACACGACATTCTGTGAACTGTGTAGGAGTCTTTTAAAACACAATGTTCCCAATTTAGGGGACCAATTATCAGCTTGCTGTTCAGTGGTTTCTTCATCAGATGTGTATTAAAGCTTTGGTAGCAAGACGGATAACAAGAGAGTTAAGAAAAACATGACTCTGGGTATGGGATTTGCATTCATGGTTTGTTGTGGTCTAACATAAAGAGCAAAGTAATGTCAGTGCAAATAAAGCAGACTCTCAGCAGGCTAATAGTTAAGAAAAAAAGGTTGAACATAAAATAAGAATGCATTGTTGAGACCAGCATTAGCATGGTGCTCAGTAGAAACATAGAATGTGACGGCAGATAAGAACCATTCGGCCCATCTTTCTAAATACTCTCATTAGTCCCTGGCCCTAGTCATATACCTATCCCACGCATGCATAAACTCCTTCACTGTGTTAACCTCTACCACTTCAGTTGGAAGGCTATTCCACGCCTTCACTACCCTCTCAGTAAAGTAATACTTCCTGATAGAGACATAGAATGTGACAGCAGATAAGAACCATTAGGCCCATCTAGTCTGCTCAATTTTCTAAATACTCTCATTAGTCCCTGGCCTTATCTTATGTCTAGGATATCCTTATTCCTATCCCACACATGCTTAAACTCCTTATCTGTGTTTACCTCTACCACTTCACATAGAAACATGTGAACCTGGAAGACTGCCGTAGCCCAAGTCAGTCTTTGAATGACCTTGCCTCAGGTATAAGCAGAGCTAAATACATTAAATAACATTGTGCAGACACTACAAAATAATATATTGTTAGTATCTTTTATTTATTTAGAGGTTACACAACTGAAGATCAAAGGGTTGTTTTACAGCTAATTGTTTTGCAACATAAAAAAAAAAAAAACAGTCCAAGCACCATAACCACTAGAGATCGTCCAATATTGATTTTTTTAGAGCAGATACCGATAATCTGTGGACTTTCAGGGCGATAGCTTAACAATATTCTGAACAATTACTGTATTTTTTAATTTTTTTGCACTTTTTTTACTAAGTGGTAAATGCACAAAATATACATGCCAGTCAAATTTTTTTTTTTATGTTTTCAAGAATATTTAGATGTGTGTGTAGTGGATGCAGTGAGAGTATTTGATTAGTAAATGTAGTGTGTGTGTGTGTTTGTGTAGTGGATGCAATGTGTATGTTTGTGTAGTGGATGCAGTGTGGGTAGTGGATGCAGTGTGTGCGTGTAGTGGATGCAGTGTGGGTAGAGGAGTGTGTGTGTGTGTATATATATATATATATATGTGCGGTAGGAACTCCCCTCCTCCCCACCCCTTACCTGTCTTAGTGCCCCCCCTCCCCCCACCCCCCATACCCCTCTCTGTTCCTCTCCCTTCTCTTTTAGTGGTTCCCCCATCTACCTCAGTGTTTCCTTTCCCTTCCCTCCCCTCCCCTGTACCTTAGTGTCCTCCCTTAATGTTCCTCCCTCCCCCCCATACTGTTCTCCCTTGTCCCATTGTGTTATTTTCTCCCCCTCTTCCCTGTCCCATAGTGTTTTTTCCCTTACCACCCCACCCCCCTTACATAGTGTTCCTTTTCATCCCCCTCCTTACCACACCCTCACCCCCTCCCATCCCTTAGTGCCCCCCTCTCCCCTCCTTGGTCCCCGCTCCCCAGTTTGTCTCCTGATAGTGTGGAAGAGCAGTGCACACCGCGGTACAGAAGATTTAGTCTCCTGTACTCGGCCGGACTGACAGGGAGTACTACCTTTCAGTCCGGCCAGGTACAGGAAACATAAGTTCCTGTACCACGGTGCTCATTGCTCCACTCGCCATGCTACTCAGTGTGCCTGACAGGAGGGAGCGCTGTGCGTCCACCTTCTGCCGGTCACTCCAATCTAGCCCCCCCCCCCCCAGGCGATGCGTTGCCTTATGGATGCGCCAGCCCACTCATTTATTGTCGGTATTGCCAATGATTATCGTCCGATAACGATATTTACAAAGCTTGCTGTAATAGTTACGGTGCCAGGAGTGCTCTTGCATCCTCCTAGAATAAGTAGTCAATCTGATTTAGAAAGGTATGGCAACTTATTGGGGGGACTGCTTCATCTCCTGCTGCTAGAAGCTCCTGCACTGAGCTAAGCTTTGCCATGCTGGGCTGTGTTTCACTCGCTGAGAGCTCTCTGTTAACTGTTAATCTCAAACAGTGGGTAGGTTCAGTGGCGCAAATGGAAGTAAGCAGTAGTAGTTCTCGAGTCTGATGCGTTCCTTAAAAGGCATGCAGCTCTACAGCAGCAAGTGATCTACCTTTTGCTGTTCCTTGAATAAAACAAACTAATGAAAGGTGTTTCAAATGGCAACAACATCTGTTGTAACCTTTGTACATCTTCATCACTCAAAAGCTGACTGTGTCATTCTGGGCCTCATCTATACTCTGTGATAAAACAAGTGCTCACTTGACCATCTGCTCTTTATTATGACAGATGGGATTCATGGTGCTAAGCTGCATTACAAATACCCTTTTCTTGATCATGCCATGGCAAAAAAAAAATGGTCCTGAATGACTGAAAATTATCAGTTGCAGGTACCTGAAAACCAGTTTGTTTCACTCCTCTATTACCTGCTAATTCAGGCAGCAATTTAATTTCCACATCGAAAGGCTATAAATTCGTAGTTTTAGGATCAAGCATGAGAATATGGCATTTATTGCCAATAAAGTTAGCTGGACTGACTAGGGAAGAACAAGTGATTTGTGTTCAGGAAAACATGAAGTATCTGTCCATTCTACACGGAATACATCATTGCTGGTGTTTAGGTTTGTGCATTAGTTGCGCGGCACCCCTTGGACTTATTGGACTCTACCCACTTAAACCAATGTACTCAACACCTGACCCAATGTAACATCAAGTTATTACCCAATAAAAGCTCTAAAAAAAATAAATTTACAAAAATAATAGGACAATACGCAGGCCTGTGCTTTAGATTATCCAGGAACTGACAGCCCCGAGCCAAGCCAAATTCGGATAAATTGCCAAGTCTCTTAAAACAATCTCCAACAGTGAAACACAGGTGGATGGAAACTGAAAATATAAAAATGACAGCCACAACATTTCTTAAAATACCCTTTTGATTCATTCTTACCACGCCAATGAAGTTGATTTGTTTTTCTCTGCAACAAAAGTGAAAGACGATAGCCCACTTGCCCCTGCCTTTACTGGGTTTGTGTGCTCACCCTTTAGGTAAAATAACTGATCTAAAAAGACTACATCCTAGGCTGGCAGAACAGGTCAGTCAGTTGAAGAGTCTGACTGTCTGTCTGTAACAAACTCTGCAATATTGGAGTTGAAGGGTCTATCATGTTTATTGATCTTTCAACAGATGAACAGCACAAACGTTTGCTTTTATTGAAGCTGAACTCAGGACTGACAAAGAAACCGGATTTGAACGGACACAGGGCACTTTTTTGGACAGTCAATAAATACCACAAGCTGTGGAGTCTTGCTGAATCTTGTGTATTACTACACAAAGGGCAAGTACCAGTGGACACAATTATATACTCACTCAGGATCCTGTCCTTCAGAGCAAAATCTCAGAAGGACTACCCAGTACAGAGATGCTGTTGAATGCCAGTCAGTATCCCACAAGTAGGCATTCAGCCTGGTAGGGTTTGTAAATAAGGGTCACCGAGGCATGAAATATGTTAGCATATTCTGTCGGGAGTATCTTTTTCCTGATGTGTCCCAGCAGAAGGTTTTTATTAAAAAAATAAAGATTCTTTGATTATTTTTCCTTTAATTGGCGGTTTGAGTATTTTTTTGGGGGGTTTGGCTTGCATTTTCACCGAGGGTTTGGCAAGACTTCAAAAAAGGTTTTATAATCCTTCTTACAGGAGGCACAGAGAAAATGGGTGCCAACAACGTGTGCAACCCCCAACAGTGAAGAAACCCCTGTTTTAAAGTTTGAATGTCTTCAGCTGTTAATGCAGTGGGCAGAATGCAAACTGGGAATTATAAGTAGCGATTTCTGCATGTTCTACCGGACTCAAGTAAAGGAGAAATGTTGCCCAACAAGGCTTTCATACACTGGATATTGTAAGAAAATATATATTTACTATTTTATTAACATCCAATGTTTCAACACACTTTTGGGATGCTCAGACAAGTTAGTTATAAATTATTAATATAGTGTACTTAGCCATAAGCATAACTGCAACTGGAACTGCACACATTTAGGAAATGAAACAATACACGTGACAAAGTCAAACACAACTGCGCAACAAAAACCATACGATGCGAGAGCAAAATGTTCAAAACAACCGAGGTTAAACCGGAAAATAAACAAAAATATGGCTGTTACTAAAACTGAATGATTATTGTAGGTAAGACATCTAGAGATTTATAGCCCATTTCATTCATTCAGAACAGTGCCATTAGCTGTACTGTAAAAAATTAAACCACAAAAAACAAATTCTATTCACTGACACTGATCTTTAGCTTCGATTAAGTGGTTTACTTTCGGAAGAAACTGTTTTGTCTCATTTACTGATGCTTTTGTGTTCAGTGCTCTACATGATCCTTTCTTTTAGCTTAAATTACAGTCATTTGGCAGTAAATTATACAGCTTATTTCACCACATGTAATTCCTCCCTGTCATAAACACACTTTATTTCTGTTTGGCAAATAAAAGGTTTGAAATAAAAGAAGAACTTGGTAGCATTTAAGTACAGAAGTAATGTAAGCATTAAGATAAACTAGATCCCATCACGGACCGCACAAAACGCAACCTAGAAATAGCTAGGGAATAAAAGAATCCAAATAAGCTCTTTGAGTTCTGTTTTAAAAGATGCAATTACTGAAAATAGAAAGACATGTAAAACCTCAGGGTAGTGGTAACCTGGCATGTGGTAAACGACACAACTTTACAGATTTGCAGAAGATCTATATCCATATCTATATACATGGGATTAAGTACCGGTAATATTTACAATATAATATGAAGCATGGATTGAGATAGGCTGAGGGGGTTTCAGTGTTCCAAGCAAGCCACACAAATCCTAAATGAAGGTAAGAGAACACAAGTAACCAGGGTCTAGGTGCTCAACCAATACAGGAAACTGAAGCCAGTTTCTCACACATATTGCAATAAAACAAGGGCAAATGAACTTGTACAGCCAAAACACTGCTTTCGATGTAAAACAGCAAGTTCACCAGATTATCTATTGGCTGAACATAATAAACAGAGGTTTTTGAAGCACAAAACTAAACAGCAGTAGAAAGATGACTCCTCTGTTTATACAATTAAAAAAAATAATATATATATATATATATATATATATATATATGTTTTGGGTCTAGGTGGCTCTTTTGCAGAAGCATTGCTTCGAATATGCTAAAAGAAAAATAATAACAGGAAGCTCACTAGATTACATGGCTATAACCAGTAGAAAAATATTTTTTGCTAAAAAAGGTTTGCTCGATTTCTTTCCTCAGATGTTGCTCTAAAAGAAAAAAAAATAGACTTTTATAGGGAAAATGACTTTTGTAGAGCACTAAAATAATACGTAGACTAGAGATATTTCTTTATCATTAACATCACAATAATGCACAAAAAGAAGAAACCAAACGCACAAAATAAACAAAAAAAATAAAATACCACCCCAGAAATACATAAAAAAAACAGTGAGAAGCAGATTGCAGTAGTAAAGGCTGCAGAAGACAGTGGCATGGAATAGCACTTTAGCCACATCCAGTTTTCGGTAGGGGTGGGTGTGAGCTATGTTTCTGAAATAGAAGTGGCGGGATTTGGCAACTGACTGGACACGAGAGGTGAAGGAGAGATTGGAATCAAAGAGAACACTGAGACAGCAAGCCTGTGACATAGAGCTGATGGTACTAACACCGACTTGGAGGGAGGAAAACACAGGAGGAGCAATGTTTCAGGGAGCATTTTACATTTATTTTCGAGCAGTATAAATAGGAACGAACACCTTTTTGCTGGAACTTTGTGTACGCATCCCAGTAAACAGTGTTTATTATGGTGGGACATACAGCAGAGGTAAACATAAAACAGGAACTGTATTGCATTTATAGTTGACCAGTACAGCCATGTTTCGAGATGCTCTTGGGGACATAATTATTGACTGTCACATCTTCCTCACATTACAATAAGCTGCAGTGTTATGCTGCCTGGAATGGCCTCTTAAAGGATGGAAGTACTGGAAACGAAGTCTGGAATGTACAGGAATCACAAGTATCACAAATATGAGTCTGCATTTACCAAAAAAAAAAAAAAAAAAAAGAAAAAAGGGCATCATATTCTCTTGGTAGTACAAAGTGGAGGATTGCATGGACACTGTTATAATGCTGTAAAATGGTGACGAGGCCATTAGCGGATGAAAAAACAACAGTGAAGTGGGTTAGGTCTTGGCACCTCTGTCTATCTCTGACTCTCATTGTAATGTTACATTTCCATAATGTACAGCTTTTGTTTACTTACCCGATAGGGATTCAGATTCTTTTGTATCTTCATCCTTCTCTTCATCTTTGGACTCTTCTAACTCCTTTCTATATTCATCAGGTGACAGGTTCACTTGTTCTTCCGTGTGGGCATTCTGCTCATCTACAACTAAAATGTATAGCACGTCTATGATTGCATCATTCTCAGCACAAAGCAAAAGAACACAAACAATGCCACATAAAGGAAAAAAAGGAAAAAGGAAAAAAAGGGAAAAAAATGAAAAAAATGCCACATACCCTGGCCTGTCTTTCTATTGCAAGGTTCAGCAGCAGTGTCAATTCAGTACATCTACCTGATCTTACAGGTCACCCAACTCTTTGGGGACAGTATTTCATGACATGACTAAAAGCCACACACAGACCAAATTTGTCATGCTATGTCATTTGGGCCGAGTGGAGGCTGCTATATTTGTACTCTTCACATTTATTCCAACAGCAAAGCTATATAGCTCAGATTACACAATGAGAGCAAAATAAATGCATTGAATTCCATAGTAGTTTGGCTAACACAATTTATAGAGGACTTTTTAATCTCTGGGACATTTAGTCATTTATTTCTTGACAAGTGCACTTTAACAGAAATTATTAATCTGTAGGATTTCAAGAGGAGAGAAAAATAAAGGAGTTATTTTTACATGGTACATACTCCTTGGAATGGTAAATTCTATTTAATTCATATAGGTTGAAAATGCACACCCACCTTTCTCTGCTTGCTCAATGATTTGGCGAACTGCTTTTTTCAAACTATTCGCTCGCAGCATCAGCTGCTCTCTAGGTTTGAATAGTTTTGGAGTGGAAGACTTTGCTATGTTTTCTGTTAGCTGCTCCTTGCTCTCAGATGAGGAATCTTCACTAGAAAACTCCTCCTCAACTTCTTCTTCTACAATAGGTGGTGTGGGATATGCCAGTAATGGAACGGCCTGCGCTTCTGCATGTAAGGTCTGGAGAAGCAGATCCAGCTTCTCATTTAATGTTGAGCACTAATGAGGAAAAAACAAGAGTGAAATATTAATTTATGGTGCGGAGAACAACAGTGTTCTTTAAAGAAACGTTCCAGGCTGGAAAGTAATATAAATGTATACAATGCAGAAGGGATTGCAAAATGTAATATATAATTAGAAACAAAATTCATATAAAAACAAAAATACTTTTTAAGCCCATATAACTGCAGTTCTGTTCCACATGGTTTGCAGCCTCCTATACTGAGCACTGTCAGTACAAGGAATTAGCGGACACCTGTCAGCCAATCCTAAATGTTCTGTTATTTTCCAATATGTATTTCTGGTGCTTTGTCATTTTTCCATTCATCAGATAAAATTAAGGAAAGTGCTGTGTATATGGATAGCAGCTGTTGGTTGCAGAGGTTAAAGTGACAATAACTAATCTCTTTAATTACATGCCACAAGCTGTCCAAATTTGACAATTAAAAAAATAAATAAAAAAAATAAAAACATAGTGTTGTTCATTACAATACAGGGTTTTATTCACTAAACATCAAATTATACGGACTAAAAATTAAATCTTAAACCTTAGCCGAGCTGTTACTATGGCGGAGTTGTTGATTTTTATTTATTTTTTTCAAATTCGCACTTTTTGCATTTTGTGTTTTAAAGCGCTATTTTTGGTGTTTAGTGTTTTTGTTCCCTAATAATGCAATTGTGTATTTCATGCTGGTGTTTAGTTCCACATAAACAACACTCAGACAGGGTTCTGGAAAATTAACATTTGGTAGTTCACTGGACGTAGTGCTTTTTTATTATTTTTATTTTTTATTGTTCGTTGTAGAAATGTTTCTGCATATTTTTAGATTAAAGTGATATCCTTAACACCTACTTTTAGGGCCATGGCTTCTGCCTCCTCCGTGTTCTCCAAAGGTTTTTCATACGTCTTCCCAACTTTTGCAACAAAATCCTTTACAGTTTCACATAAAACCCTTTATTAGAAAAGACACTTTGCATTAGACAAAACAATAATTGATTGCCTTGGCATGTTAAGGATTTAACATAAGCAAGTCTGTCGTTTTATAATTTCATTGACATATAAAACAGAAGAACAGCAAAACCTTAGGTGAAGCAATGACAGAATGTAATACACTATGTGCAGGTATTCAGTGTCACCCATTTTTGTGAAAACCTATTTATAAACCGTCAGTTTTCTTTGGAATTCAATAAGTACTTTGATGTTTTGTTTTCTTTTTATAGCAAAACAACAAAACTTGCTTAACCCCTTAAGGACCAAACTTCTGGAATAAAAGGGAATCATGACATGTCACACAGGTCATGTGTCCTTAAGGGGTTAAAGGAGCATTATGGGGTCAGGAACACAAACATGTATTCCTGACCTTATAGGGTTAAAACCACCATCTAGCCCCCGTGCCCCCCTCATGCCTCCCTAAATATAGTAAAATCTTACTTGTATTCAAGCCTGACGCTGCAGGCTTTGTCCCTGTTTCCTTTAGACCTGCCCACTGCCTGCTGACATCAGCAGAAGTGGTAGCCTGCTCCCATCACAATGCTTCCCCATAGGATTGGCTGAGACAGAGCAGATCAGGGGCAGAGCCAGCACAATTCAAACACAGCCCTGGCCAATCAGCATCTCCTCATAGAGATGAATTGAATCAATTAATCTCCATGAGAAAAGTTCAGTGTCTGCATGCAGATTTTGGAGATACTGAATGTTTGGATGCATTTTTTAAGCCCATATAAATACTTCATATCATTATACCACCAGGCTGTACCTGTTGACACAATGTAGGCTTGATCTTTACAGCTTACAAAGCTTAAAATTTAAAGTCATATGCTACTAGCCAGGCCTTAAAAGTTACTAGCCACTGCAGCACAAAATACCCACCCAGTGCTACATTTTGAGTTCAACTAGCTAGTGGAAAATTGAACCACGTAGTTTACATCACATACATCAGCTTGTCAGAACAAATATCTATGCCAACTGTGATGGTCAAAATCCCACTACAGCCTCATCTTCCTGTTTGCAGACAAAACTGGTACCCAGCATTGGCAGTGCTCAAGTCCATGTATTTTGAGATGTGACACATGCATGTTCTAACACATTTAATATAAGACTTGGTTATCTTAGTACATGTGACTTGCACAAACAGGCTTATGCCCACCAACTTGTTTCTCCAAAAATATGTTTGTTTGTTTTTCCCACAAACAGGATTTTGTCTTACTGGTCTCTGTACAGTTTAGAGCTTGTATAGGCTAAAATTCATAAATAAGAGCTATTTCTGAGATCTATGAACAGCTGCATCCGTCATCTACCACAGACAAAGAAGACAAATTTACTGTCAAAAAACTATACCCACTAACCGTGCCTGCATACATTATATATTGCATTTATTCCACATGTTCTGTATCAGTTCTGTATTTGTTGAAGAGTATATGTGTAATATGCCCCTGGAGGATTGATCACATACATATTGTTTTGTTATAACTATACTGCCATATGATTATATACATTGCTGAATAATTGGCAACAGTTTTTTTTTCTACTTTCTATGTAGCCATGACAGCTATTTTGCAATAGCTTGGGGCTAATTGAGGTCACACAGAAATTGTACACTTTCCCTGCGTGTATATATGATCATGTTAATTAATACGCACTATATTTTAATGCTGGAATGGTTAAGCAGATAATAAGAGAAAAAATATATATTTAGTTAACCCTTAGATGTATGAATAAAGCAGTTCCTATATGGCTTTTTAAACCTTCACTTTGGGTGTTGGTTTCTACTGGTTGGATCTCTGGTTAGAACCCAAAAATCTCAATCAGGCAGGCAGGGACGGTCACGTGGAAATTGGAAGTATGTAACTTAACTCAGCCAAGGAGAGAGAAGAATAAACTCAGCTTATTGATAGGACTCCTCCATCCTATGGATGTCTCTTTGGCTGAGGTACAATTCGTACATTCCAATCACCACAATGTTTTGTTATAAAGGGAGATATGCAAAACAATTTAATTAGAATAATAAGAAAAATTTTGCATGAACATGAGGCCAAAACCTACAATAGGTTGTATTCGTGCCCAGAGTGTGTTACTTAACAGTTTTAGTTAGTAAGCTGGTTAGAACTCAAACTAATCTATTATGGTGTTTTTACCAAAACATGGTTGCTTGGAAAACTAATTGCATTGATTAATTGCATATGTGCATCATAGTATAAAACACTAATAACTAATCTGTAACATAAATTGGTGCTAGTTAACGATCCTGTAAAATAATTCAATTACGCTCTGAAACAGTAATTCCAGATTGCGGAGTTCCCAATGATAAATAGCTTGGCACTAAAAGAAAAATAAAGGGAATGACATCTCACTTAAAAGATTAGTGATATTTGTGCTGGCTTTATTATAATATACTATTTTTATTTCTGTATCAATGACTCAGAGCATTTAGTTGCCAGTATCAAGCGAGACAACAGTTGCTAGTGTTAGGAGCAATAATGTAAATAATGACTCACTTAGCCGACGATATGACTACAGAATGCTTATCCGAATTTAGAATTTTTGCCAGATGAGTGGCCACGGAATCTTCGTAAGCAGATATCTGAAACCAGGAAAACAAAACATTTTACAGATACTGTGACATTTCCATTTATATTGACACACAGATATGAAATATAACTTTATTTCAAGGTTTGTAGGCTCTGCTCCCTGATACCCATTTGGCATGGGGCTTGGCAAATGGACTTCTACCAATGATGTGCTAATTTGTAGAATCCTACATAAACAGATTTCAGGTCAAAGCACTCAATTTGTAACGGACCATACCGTTTCTATTCTCGTGTGTATGTGGCTGGCTGAATGTGAAATACGTTGCTATAGAAACATGCATGCAGAAAGACAATTGGCAATTACATAAAGAAGTTGAGATGAAATGTATTCATTTTAGACTAAAAAAAAAATAATCCATGTTCTTTAGTGAAAAGAAAGTTTCAACCTTTAACATTAATCATCAGCTTTAAAATCACTGGAGCTTAAAAACATTAATTTATACTTATATCTTGTGCTTACACTCTGGATGGAACACTCAAGTGCATGTTCTTATCTGCTCCTTCATAATTGACTTGTTATTTTGCATCTGTCTATACAAATGATTACTGCCTAATAGATTGCAGAATAGAAAGCATGAAAATGACTATTGTTAATGTGTATAGTCTTTATGTTAGACTTGACTAAGACCACACAAAGGGCATGATATTTTTCCTCTACTGGTGTCAGGATTTAGGCTAGAATGGTACAAATACAAAGAGACACAACTCCAGGACCAGAGGTATGGCCACCATAGTACATTACCAGGGATCGCTATATAAATCATTTATTTATTTTAAATAAACTAAAAATAATAGTAAAAAAAATAAAAAAAATAAAAAATGTTCCCATGTAGTCATATTATATTATAAATACACACACACATATATATACATTCATATTTATAAACAGACACATTTTCTTTGTATATGTATTGGACACAGTGAGTGAAAAGGAACCTACTTGACACTCTTCCTCAGACTCTTCTGACGTTATAGGAAGAATGGAAGGCTTTGTTGGCAGCTTAAGCTCATATGACATGATACTCCATCTGCAAAACAATACAAACACAGTAAAATGCAAAGTGAGTTCTTTGTATTGAGGATGTGAACACAAAGCATACAGTGCTTATTTTATAGACAATTACTTTCATTCAACAACTCTATTTAAGGCACCAAAATAAAATCTAAATGAAGTTGTTATGGTGCAGAAGGCCCCCGGCGCTTTCTTACTGTAATCAAACTGTTTAACCCCAAAGGTTGCTTCCAGGCCCCCAGGCGGTATCTGGCTTCTGAATCTGTGGTACAGGAAGCCCGGTGTGCCATAGGGCATGGGTCCTGCTGATTGGCTAGAGCAGTCAGCAGACGCTCTAAGCCAATCAGTAGCCCCCATTCATGAAAAAGGAAATGATTGGCTAAGAGTGTCAGCTTATTGCTCTAGCCAACCAGTGGTGCCCCTGCCTAGCGGCACGACGCACTTCCTGTAACTTAGATTCAAAAGCAAGATGCTGTCTGGGCGACCTGGAGATTGGTGCTGGAGGCAACATTTAGGGTTAAACCATTTGTGAAGATTTTATGGAGCCTTCCCACACATATTTTGTAAAAGAGAGCATAACTTGTTTGATTTTATGTTGTGTTCTTTTTATTTTTTTTATTATCTTTTAAATAAAAATGTCATGTAAGTTACATAAGTCATTAGTCTCATTGACTCATAACAATAAAAAAAAGTTCAAAACTAAATGTTTGTAATATAATTGATAACTGGTACAGAAACCTGGAGGTGTTTCCAAACTGCCCACACCTTTATGTTTTGCAGCGAGGCTGTAACATATTACTGAACATCTAAAGCATGCAAAACTTATTTTCCAGTCATATATCAATCGACACTTTCATTCTTTAAACTGTTTTGGGGACAACCTTAAAAACACATGTGTTTATTCAATAAAGTGGATAATCTATCTAACCACATGAAAGAGTAAGAAGTAATGTACCAGAAGATAGATATAAACAAGACTAGGACTATGCAAATGGAAAATTGGCATAATTAATATTAAAAACTAGGTTTAATATCATAATACCAAGACCTGTATAGAGACAGATGATATATGTTTAACCCCTTAAGGACCAAACTTCTGGAATAAAGTTAAGTTAAGATAAATTAACTCCTCCAACCCCCCCAAAAAAATAAAAAAAAAACCTCAACAAATCTCTCCAACTTAACACAAAGAAAATGGTTGCATACAACGCTCTGATTTTCAAGTGTGAGTGTCTGAGTGTCATGTAGCAGTCTTGTGCATGAACAGCAGTCCCAGTCGCAAATGGCTTAATCCATGAGAAGCATGAACGAAGTTATTAAAACAAGCAAAAGTAGCTTCCTGAGAAATAGCTGCAGGGTGGACTTGAATATGACAATCTCGTTTTCCTGCTGATAAGTACTTCATGTTTCAAATGCTTACCTGTCTAGCATTTTTGTGCTTGCACGTTCTAATTTTTCCAAGATCTGAGGCAGCTGTGTGTCATCATCACAAGCACAGCCCCAGCCAAGAACTCGGGCTAGATCATTGCCAGTACCCAAGGGCAGTACTCCCAGCTGACACTAAAGAAAAATAAATTTAAAAAAAGAGCACTATTTAAAGAACATTATATACATTGTAGACTACATGAAGAATAATAGAAAAACTTTGGTGGATTTTAACTAAATCATCTGAGTTTCTGAACTTAGGTACTGCATTAAAGCATGATGCATTGCAACTAGGGACTGGCGCTATATTTAAGAGCTGGTGCTCAAATTGTTAAAAGAAAGGGGATATTCTTTTATATTTATTTTTGCAGTGCATAGGTTGGTTAACAAGCTTACAATAACATTAAGTGGAAAGTACACTGAGCAAGATTGTCAGAAAATGTCAGAGTTACAACACTTTCTTTTTTTTTTGTATATAACAGGAGAAATGAGGAAAACTCTACAGTGCGTAGGAGTGATAATGAAAGATGTTATGATGAAGCAAATATCCTAGGCATTGATATTGCTTGCCACCAATGATGACTAGCTTAGTCAAAGTAAGTAGGTATGAGTAGTGTTAATTGCTAAACAATATTATGAAACCATTAACAGGCTAATACAGTTGCATATAAAGACTAAAGAGAGCACTGTTCCCTTGTTCTTAGCAAGGTTAAGATACAAAGAATAACGGGATAGTAACAACTGAATTTTAATGGACCTCTTTGACCGGTTATCTTCAGCCTATACCACACATAGGCCACAGAAGAGCGCCCATGACAGCCATTGTGCAAAATGGTTGGGCTCTTGATGGTTGCAGGGGATATAATGTGCAGTGCCAGGATCCCTCATCGCCTCAAGCCCAAGCCAGTATTTGTGCCAACGCCTTGTGACCATTGATCCCTCTGACATGTCGGAAGGATCCGAGGCCTGCAGGGTGTTGAGAACCCCTCGGGTGTATGAACTGCGCGGTGGTGGAGCCTGCTCCACAAGGACTCCTGGCCCAGAGGAGGAAGAGCGAGTTGGAACTGGCTCTGGAATCAGGTGAGGTGCTTGCACAATGGGCTCATCTGCTCCACCATTCAACCGGAGCCAAAGCTTCAGGCATATTTTATTGAACGGAGGCCTCAAAGCTCTCTACCCAGGACTTAGTCTCTGGGCTCATTTTGCACATGAAGAGTTGCGGCTAGGCAACCATCTTTGGTGACACTCAATGTAGGATCTGCGAAGATCGTTACTGAAACGAAGAGGTAAGTTTCCCAAGAGGAGAATACCAGGATAAACCACACTAGTGGAGGAGGGAAGGGAGAGAACAAGGGAAGACCCTCAAAGCCACAGGAACAGAGATGGTAGGAGGAGGAATCGGCTGTAAGCCCCCCACTAGCCGCTACCAGGCCGCGTGTAGGCTGTAGGTCAGCCCCACTCCCGATCCACTGAAAACAACTGGACCAACAGTAGGATGACCACCTCCAGAGCCCACAATAGTAGATCTTCAGGTTGTGTAGAATTAGACATGGGATGCGTAAAAAAAAGCTTGTCAGTTGTTATCCCGGAGCTCCGGGGATATGCATCCTGTCAGCATGGCGGTCATGCTCCGCCCCCCTCTTTTATATTATTTTAAGTGCAAATCCTAAGGCACATCCTTTTGGTTAATCCATTTAATTTATACATTTGTTTCTAAGTAGGTTTCTGTGAAATTGTTACAGGAGGACAATCACTTCATTAGATCACAACATTCAAAGGAAAAACCCTCAACAGAGCAAGCTAACTACAACTATCAACCAACAAGAACCTTGTGTTATTTAACAAAATAGTAGCGCATATTTCGCAGGTCTTCTCATTGGACTTTCTGCAAGTCCATACATATATTCATGGCTTCAGAAAAATGGGTGCTGCTGCTGCTACAGCACGGGGAGTGAAACATTTAAATGACATGGAACTGCATTTGCTCACAAATATCACTATAATATTTTATTTCTTGTAAACAAAGACTGACTGCTTTACACAGAAAGTGCACCAAAGTAACCGCTAAATCATTAGATATGTGTGGTATGAAACAGCAAATAAATCATTTACACATTACAACATCAAGAGACAGAAAGGGGATAAATTCAGATGAGTGTTGCTTGGTGATGGATGGGAACAGGACGGGCAGTTAAAAGAAAACGGCAGAAACTATTGTGCTGCCCACAGGAATATGAGGTCATTGCTTGATACGATTTCTGGACACTTAATTTCAAACACTGACCTGTTTATGTAAGCTGAGCTTATCTATTTCCGATAAAACCCAGCCAACACTTCCATCTCCTCCACACACAAGAATTCTGAAATTGTCAAACTTCTGAAATAATCGCAAACTAAGATAGAGATAAAAATATTAGTTTCTATAAAACAAAATTGAAAAAAATATTGAAACGTGTATTAGTAATATATCATTACAACATAGTAACTTAGTAAAATATTGTAATTTAAGGTCTACAAAAAAAAAAACTTCTAGATTAATGATATTTAAAAAAAAAAAAATTAAAAAATTAAAATCTATTGTTAACTCTCGCCAACACTCAAATCATTGTTCCCCAAATCCACACATTAAACTCGGGCAGGATAAAAAGAGCCAACATTCAAACAAATGTCTCAAAGGGAACCAATTTCTCCCTACATAGAAAAACGGCAGAATTATCTGTCATTTTCACAGTGTCTGGTGAATTACACAATGTTTAAAAAGATCTATCCTGTAATTTTACAATTTACTGCCAAGTAAGATTGCATGATGGCACTTGGCATTACTAATTTTTTAAAACCATGCTTCATCAAAAACAATATTTTACATACTGGCAGACCTTCCAATGCCTAAAGGCAGCAATGGAGCACAAATACGCAATTATTTTCCTAAAAATATAGAAATATATTGTTATATTAAACTTTACACTCCAGGCACTATAACCACTACAGCCCACTTTAGAGCACCCAACAGGACCAAGCTACATTGTCAACTCATTCTAAAACACGGACAAAGTACATTGGGAGAGCTCCAGGGCACTTATGGCACCTTAAACACTACAGCTGGCTATAGTGGTTAAGGTAGTACAGCCGGCTATAGTGGTTAAGGTGGTACAGCCGGCTATAGTGGTTAAGGTGGTACAGCCGGCTATAGTGGTTAAGGTGCTTGGAGTGTTCCCATAACAAATTCCTCTTTGTGCAAAAAGTCAGCATACAGTAATAAAACTTAAACTCATCAATCTCTTAACAACGTGTATGTGATTGATGGATAAGTGTGCAATGTAATTTGCAAATAGAAGAGAAGAGAAGATCAGTAGTGTCTCATTAAATAAAAATGCATGATTTTTTATTTTTTTTATTTCATGTTGTAATTTCTCACCCTAGATGAGGTCCTCCATTCATCAAATCAAACACTTGAGCAGGGTTGAGCAACTGTTTAAATCGGCGGAGAAACTTCACACCCTGATTATCTCCACTTTTTGAATTTACAAATACTAGGAGTGGACTGGCACAATTGGGAGGGCAGGTTGCCTTCCAAAACCCTGGCAAAACAGAACAATGATAAAATGTGAGCGTTACATACAAGACACAGATCACCTGTCACCTAAGTATATATGAAAACTATAAAGTGAGATAAGGACTTGTCAAAGGGATTGAATATTGATTCCAGTTTACTATAAAGGGCCAATCAGCACACATATTTTTGCAGATACAGACCACTCATTTTTGATTACCGTACAAGCAGACAAATATTTACCACAGTGCAGCAACAGGTGTTTTTTTTTTATCAGAATTAAATAACTTGATTTATAGGCAGCTTGTTTCACTTCTAGGGACACACATTTGTCTGCAAAGCCCTCAAGACACAAATGATTTGATCACTTTGTTAAGGTGAGTGACAACACGCTGTGAAGGTTTCAGTGGATAACAGTGAGAAATGTATTGTGCATAAAACCAGTGGGGAAATAAATAAAAATAGAGATAGCGAGTTTGACACAGTCAGGGAAGCATGCAAGAGAGGTAATACAAAGAACATGTATCATATAGTTATACACATATACAGTATCTCACAAAAGTGAGTACACGCCTCACATTTTTGTAAATATTTGGTTATATCTTTTCATGTGACAATACTGAAGAAATGACACTCAGCTACAATGTAAAGTAGTAAGTGTACAGCCTCTATAACTGTGTAAATCTGCTGTCTCCTCAAAATAACACAACACACATTAATGTCTAAACTGTTGGTAACACAAGTGAGTACACCCCTAAGTGGAAATGTCCAAATTGGGCCCAAAGTGTCAATATATTGTGTGGCCACTATTATTTTCCAGCTCTGCCTTTACCTTCGTGGGCATGGAGTTCACCAGAGCTTCACAGGTTGCCACTGGAGTCCTCTTCCACTCCTCCATGACGACATCATGGAGCTGGTGGATGTTAGAGACCTTGCGCTCCCCCACCTTCTGTTTGAGGATGCCCCACAGATGCTCAATAGGGTTTAGGAGACATGCTTGGTCAGTCCATCACCTTTACCTTCAGCTTCTTTAGCAAGGCAGTGGTCGTCTTGGAGGTGTGTTTGGGGTCGTTATCATGTTGGAATACTGCCCTGCGGCCCAGTCTCCGAAGGGAAGGGATCATGCTCTGCTTCAGTATGTCACACTACATGTTGGCATTCATGGTTCCCTGAGTGAACTGTAGCTCCCCAGTGCCAGCAGCACTGTGTGTTTGCTGTGCGTCAAGTTATTTTGAGGGGACAGCAGATTTACACTGTTATACTGGCTGTACACGTACTACTTTACATTGTAGCAAAGTGTCATTTCTTCAGTGTTGTCCCATGAAAAGATTTAATGAAATATGTAAAAATGTGAGAGGTGTACTCACTTTTGTGAGAAATTGGACATGCATATATTCCCACATGGCTTTACTATCTACAATATATATGTATCCCCTTTAATGGCACAAACATCTTCATTCAATTAAAAGCAGAATAGAAAAAAGAAAAGATTAGGGGAAAGAAGAGGCAGTTAAGTAAATTAGAACACAGAAGGATGAGAAAGAAAACTGAAAAGCTTAGACAGTTCCCGGGGATCTAATTCTGTCACTGGTTAGAGGGGAAAATCAAAGCTTTGAGCTGAGCACTTGACAGGTTTAGCACACACCAAGCTTACTTCTCAGTTCTCGCTTCCCCTGGAAAAGAAGGCATGCTGAATATTTTATTGTGCTTCTCTTGCACGCCTCCATTGTGCTGACCTAATTTAAGAACTGTCAAGTAGAACATAATTAAGAAAAACTAGGTGAATGAATCTAGATAATAGTATAACATATAGGGACACAAAGGCTGAGCATTCAGGGGATCTCTGCACTAATATTAGCTTCAAACCGTACTCGGATAGGAAAAGCATAGAAATTGTAATGATATATGTGCACACGATTCCAGACTGATATATTCACTAAACACCATAAAGCAGCATATTAAAATATAAGGTTAAAACTGCCTAGCTGTGGCAACAGCTGAATTGGGGAATGTATCCATGTCCATTATTATTAGTCCGATTTTAATTTTCTACCATTCCTAGTTTAGTGAATAATTATGTATCAATTGTTCAAGATAAAAGCATGTTTGAGAGATCTGAACTCTCATCACAGTGAAATAAAATTATTCTAGTACAAGCAGCAAGAAAAAGTTTTTTTATACAGTGGTAAAGGAATAAAATGTAAAAATCCCCCTCCTCACCCCCCATAAATCAAATTGGAAGCACACATGCAAGGTTTTGAACATCGATGGCTATTGAACACTAAGAAACATTTTCCATTGGAACCTACCATCAGAGTCTATGCTGTTGAGCGCAGTTGGAGGTATGATTGATACTTTGCACTGGCCAAGGGGACACTTTCGAGGGTACTGCTCCTTGCATGCCGTGTGTACCTGACAAGATAGTTAATTTAGACTTGCAACACATATAATGCCAAAATAACGAAATCTGATCTGTAGTCATTCAACATTTTATTCACAATTGTTTATGACGTTTTAGAGCCTTAAATGCGACATGGAACGTTGAAGGAAAAATATGTATATGCACTTATTTTGCTTCCAAATTTGCACACAAGTCTACTAATTCCATATAATGTCACTTTGGGATTTATGCTTATCCTAAAAACTGATGGCACAGAGAACTGACAACCATGGTGGTTGTGTAGTGAGAGTGTACACATTCCTGCAAGTTGCCCATGGCTTTGCAGAATGCCACATTTGGCAAGAAAACGTCCAGTAAATAAGATAACCACTATATTTTGTAGATGTGCCTTATAAGATTTTATTTTAATGCCTTGAGTTTCCAGGGAAACTAAAATATTTACAGAGAAATGGTCACAACCTTAGACTGCATACCTAAAACAATAAATCAGTTACTAAGTAAGACTCAAGAGGAGTCCAATAAACATTACAGCAACTGTCAGATCACTTGTGTTATTTAACAAAGAGATCACTCAAAGTAAGCTTCTACGGTATTATACGGCAGAGGTTTCATATGCATTGCATAGTGATGAATGAATTACTCTCACCATTGCTTTACACCAAAGGCATCGCCAGTCCTGCAGGCGTAGGACACTTCCACATGTTTTGTCACAAACCGCACATTTGGCACTTACAGGTAGGTTTCCTTCCAGCCACTGGTGAGGCATTGCTATCTGAAGAATAAACATGAATGAAATATAAGTGTCGAGCAGAGGCACTGCAATGTCCAATGTAAGCTATAGATTTATTTTCCTACTACACTTAAAATGCAATTAAATGTTAATTTAAAAAAAGAAGCACAGCATTAAAGGGTTACTCCAACAACCATGACCATTTCAGTTATGCGTGCTTGCAGGCTACACTGTGAACATTCCTTCAAGTCCTGAGGAAACAGCATAATAAATGAACCAACTTTACTCAATAAAGTTTCTTTCCCTCCCTGCTGTGTAGCATGCAATGCTAAAAGAATTGCATTCAATGCAAATCATCTTTATCAGGATTTGATTGATGAATTGCAGGGATGTCATTGCATGCGCCCTATTTCACGAACACCAGGCATATGACTTGCTTCCGTGGATGAAAAGGTTAAATATCATTTATCTGCACTAAGACACACATGCTAATAATATAAGTGACCTTCTTGCACATGGCTATTATTATTATTATTTTTTTTTTTACAGAAATATGAAAGATTGTAAAAACCTAAATTATAAAAATATATACATATATATGCCACTAGTATATGACAACTTTTTATGTCAAAGTGATAAAACACTAAGAATTATGCAAGTATACGATGTACAAGAGAGAAAGACAATACACACAACAAAAACATCCAAAAAAAAACAATGCATAACAGCTTTAAGCGTTTTTATTTTAAGTAAATCTGTAGAGCAAACCAATAATAAACTTTGGCAAACTTGTGTCAAGTTATGTGGATAAGGTATAACAGCTAAACCTTGGACATGATTATAGGTAGTTGTCAAGCAATAGAACAGCCATTAAAAGCAATGACAGTTATTCTCTAAAGCCTTCCAATGATTTGCTTCTATTGCTCGACTAGAAGTTTATATTTGTTTGTTTTTTGGCAGAGGCACATATTATGTACACACAATATACTCACACCATCCTCATCCTCAATGATATCTTTGCCAATGGAGGCGAGCGTTGTCCACTTGCAATTGTTTGTTGCTCGAACAGCACATCTTTTATGAGCTTTAAACTTACATACTAGGAGAATAAGAAAATCCATTAACTCATTAGGATGGGAGTTCACTGTGAGGTATCAACAAACAAATTTCACCTTGACTTAATTAGCAGCTAGTTGGTATCAAAAAAGGTCAGGGAAGTGGGAGGTTGTAAAATACATTTAAAAAAAAGTTATTTTACTGGATCATTCACTAGTTTAATAAAGGCTGCATGGTGTCTGTGTCTGTTAAGAATGATGTACAACTCTGACCATTAGCCTGCTGTGAAGTGTAGTCATAAATAAAAAGAAATCAAGTTACTGGCCACAAATTGTCCCAATTATTAAAGGACCACTATAGGCACCCAGACCACTTCAGCTCAATGAAGGTCCCTGCTATGTTTCACTGAGGGTTAATCCAGCCTCTAGTGGCTGTCTCACTGACAGCCACTAGAGGCGCTTCCACGATACTCACTGTGAAAATCACAGTGAGAAGACGCTGGACGTCCATAGGAAAGCATTGAGTAATGCTTTCATAGGGGCTGTTTGCATGCACGCGCGGTTCTTGCAGCGCATGCGCATTCGGATCTGATGTCGGCAGGGGGTGGAGAGCTCCCCAGCACAGAGGGAGCTCAGCGCTAGCGAAAGGTAAGTCTTCAGCTCAGCGGGAGGGGGTCCCTGAGGGTGGGGGGGACCTAATGACCCTATAGTGCAAGGAAGTGTTTTCCTGGAACTATAGTGCTCCTGTAATGTATGCTATGATGCAACTTAGCTAATCTAGGTTTTATCTATGATTAAAAATATAAATCCAAAATTGGCAGGTTTTCTCGCTCTACAATTCTGCGTTGATTCAAAATACAACAATTTCTCCCTATAATTCTGAACTGATTGAAAATACAGCAAACTTCTGAAATAGAAATGTGGCTTAGCTCCAGCTAGCAGGTGGTTTTTTAATGTTATACATGGGAATATGTGGTATTTTTAGTACAAAGTCTGTGAAATCTTTCTTTCACGAGTATAGCACCTAGAAACATCTCTGAACTAAATCAGAAAAAGGGTACACTAAGACAAATCAATTCCCTGCAAAGATCTTTACAGCTACGGATAGGGTTGCCACCTTTCCTGGGAAAAATACCGACCATGCTAATTTGCATAATTCATTAGGTATGCGTGATGTCACTGGACACGATGTCACGGGATGTTGTTGTAACATTTGGTAAAGGAAAGTTACATACAGTGATATACAGACAGACGTACAGACACTGTCATACACAGTCACACAGACACAGACATTCAAATACAGTCATACACAGACATTCAGACTCAGGCATACAATTAAGAAATACATGTAAATATACAAACATATATTTATATGTCCCTAAGTGTTCCATCTTGATTACTGGCAGGTCTGCCCTCCCTCTATAAACCCTCCCTGCAGAGATTCCTGGCTACTTAGAAGTTGTATTTCTGTTTCATATGGAGGGGGTCAGGGGTGAACACTGCAGTGAACACTGTAAGAAGCTGCTCTGTCTGATAACCAATTCAGTGCTGGGAAGGCAGGCAAGCAAGTAGAAGGCAGCCACAGCACACGCAGAGCAGCAGTCCTCACTGAGTGAGGAGACTAAGCAGGAGGAAGGGGGAAAAGCTAAATATCGGAGAGGATCTCTGAGATCTGCAAGTATGTATCTCTCCTACTCTGCCTACTCTCACGGAGCCTGGAGAGAGAGACATGCTGAGCTGGGAGAGCCTCTTAGAGTTCCATCACACAGAAATACTGGCTACTGCATTGCCGGTATTCCCACAATACCAGCACCGGCCGCACAGCCTCAAATACAGGATGTGCGGGTAAATACCGGTCAGGTGGCAACCCTAGTTTTGGAGGGTTTGAATAGTAATTAACCTTTTTTTGTTTTCTCCTTTCAAACTTTGACTTCTTTACAAAGAGCCTGATCACTGGTCAGGTGGCGGTGTGTAAACATATGTCCTGTTACAATATAGAGGTAGAAAAAAATTACACATGTTAAAAAATTAATATTGTAAATTAAACCTTAAAAGCCTTCCTAATAAACATAAAAAAGAACTACCGTAAAAAAAAAGAAAAGGAAATTTGGGGGTGGGGAGGCATTTTACTCAAAGAACTTAAGATAAGGCGGTCTGGGTGCCCATAGTATTCCTTTAAGTTGCGTTTTCACGGTTTACTCTTGGAAATGTGTTTTTTGTTGGGTTTTTATAACCAACCCATGTATAAGCGCGGATGTAATATTATACAAATGCTGTCACAATTCTCCTATAAGATAACAAAACATTATGAGACCTGTAGTTCTACAATGGCTGGAGGGCTATATGCTATATTTCAAAAATAAAATTATTTAAAAAAAAAAATAGAAAGTGGAAAGGGGTAATCTTGCTTCCTCTTTTTCTCAGTTTCAAATCATAACTATGATCACTATAGGATCCAGGTTTTTATGCAGTAAAAAACCATGGCAGCCACAGCTTTCAAAACATAAATTATTTTAGCTTTTAGGTATTTTATGTATATAAAGACGTGACATGAGTGGAACATGCCAAGATTGGTTTATTTCACAGCCCATGAGAATTCCATAAATACCTAGCAAATTTCCTGCAAACAGAGAAACTACTATACCACAGAAAAACATATGGAAACCAATACTGTTCCACATTTCTGTATAATCAGTATAGCCGTATCTTTTCCCTATTGTTATAATGTGTCTGCAAGAAGGCAGACCCAAATTAAGAAAAAAAAAAAAATATATATATATATATATATATATATCTACAATGAAGAGGTGGCCACTGTTGCCTTATGCTCACCCAACTAATGAGATGCCAAACCTAAGGATGGACACTTGGAAAGAATGATGGCATGATCTGGAAAGTGTGTTATATAGCAGTGGTCCCCAAACCCCGGGCTGCGGACCGCAAGAATTTCCACGAAAGCTTTCACCCAACTATACCATCGGGTGAAAGCTTTTGCGGAGCGGCAATAAATTGCTGCAAGATATTTCCCCGGTGCTATGGTCTTATGATCATAGCACCGGGAAATGTGCCTCCCACTCCCCTGCCGGCTCTTCGGGACTGGAGGGAAGATCAGAGATCTCCCTTTCCTGCCCGCTTGCAGTGTAGAGGGAGGGAGAGAACCCGGGCTGCTAGAGTTCACTCTCACCACTGGGACCACCAGAGCTTCCCCACCGGACCACCAGGGATTGCAGGAAATGTCCCTCCTCCCTGGCAAAGGGAGGGGGATATCAAAATTACTATTTTTCTTTTATTTAAAAAAAATAAAATAAAATATATATGTGTATATGTATATATATATATATATATATAATTGTATTAATCTATTCTCCAACCCCACAGACCCACAATCATTTTCCCTTATACACACACTCTGCCCCCCATACACACACACACACACTGCCCCCCATACACACACACTGATAGCACAGTTATATCACAATAAATAAATATTATTTTATAATACTTGTATACAGAAAGATGTTTGTGTGGGGATTTTCCCATTTTGTTGTTCTATAGCAGAATATATACATACATAGTCTTACTGAAATTATCATGTTTCAATGAGCAGTCTAAGAGCCAACACTCATTCATAAATGAGCATCTAGACTATGCAGAAAAGAAAAAAAGAAAAAGCTGGACTGGCATTTACTTATTATAACACTTAGAATTACCAATCCTTACAGAATGCCTTGAAGACATTGTCCAAAGGAAGGCATTTAAAAGATGCAGAGAAATGGCTTAAGGCATTCGTTCTCTCACCCGTCCTTATAATCCATGCACAATAATACACAATGTAACGGTAAAATAAGTATTATTCCTCTACTCAAGAGATGTTACAGGCTGGAGTTTGTCTCGGTTTTTAAAAGCATTACAGACATTATTCAAAATGACTTTTTATTGGAATGTTCAATGCGAATACAAAGCAATATAAATACATGTAAAAATAAATAAATAAGTGAAACTACCCCAGCAAGCATGTAGATCTCTGTAAAACTAATAACAAACAAAGAAAAGTGCCGCTTCTACCAAAGGAGTACAAATGCTAGAAAGTGAACACTGTGAAATTTACTGTGGGTTTGTAGCGGTGCCAGCTGTGTGTCTATATATCTGTATGTGTGTCAGTGTGTATTTCTGTGTATCTGCATGGGCTCCGACATGAAAGATCTTGGTCAGTTCCAGTTACAACAACCACATGTGGTGAGCATGGTAACCCAGTATAAATACATGGATATGCCTATAATTACAAAAGTGCTTTCTGTCTGTGGCAAAATAGAAAATTGTTTCAGAGCTCTGCTCATTTATGTCTTGCCTGTAGTTCAGCTATCCATGCCTCTCAAACTTACAAAATTATATTTTTTATCCTCAATATTTATTTTTGATATACTGCACGCAGATTCTGTTTTTCACACAGCAGAACATTTTTCAAAATCATTACCTTGGTGTTCTTCCCAACTAACACAGGCAAGTTTCCATAGAGATTATATGAAAAGCAACAAGAATATCTGCGACCTTCATAAACATCCTAAATGTATCCGGACATATGCTGCACCTTCCTACCTTCATAAATATCGTGGGCAGCATCACAATAAACATCAATTTCGCAGATATCCAAGGCTAGGATTCTTAAATGTGAGATAAAAATTCATTTGCCACAAATTTCTATTTAACAATGGCAATAATGTCTTCATATAAAACTTCTTTAAATTGAGAAATGCCAGCCCTTTCCTTGCATTTTAAAGACAACAGTAAAGATCAAATTAAAAATAGAAAGGGTAGATCTCGAATTACAAATAAAAATTGCACACAATTACAACAGAAATAATACATTATGCTTTTTCCCCACTAAACACTGTTGACCTAATTTACAAATTATATACCTGTGTTTTACATGCTTCTTCACCACTAGGTGGCATATGTGCTAATTCAATATATTGCCATCATACATATCCTAACTAGCTCTATATTTGCTCATGGTACCATGGAGAGAAGTCTTAAAAATGTTTGTGATACAGAAACTAAAATTTTGAACAGTCTAGATCGAATCTAAATAATAAAGTGAAATACACACTGCTTGGACATACAAATAGACCCACAAATACATTTTGTAGATGCTCTAACAAATACATTTATATGCATATTAAAATTTCTGCTAATGTGGACTTTTATAAACTAAATATATCTTACTATTTATGAATGCCATTAACTCAGGAGGTTGAAATCACATGGATAATGTTATTTAATTATTTTGCCAAAAGAATACCAATTTAAATTAGCCTTCTATTAATTAGTGTAATCACGGTGGTGTCTGCCATTCAATGGTGGTCATTGTGGAGAAAACACACATTTTAGCCTACACATTCAAGTCTTGATAAAGGCACAGGTTGGTGCTGAAATATTGTATTTTCCTCTGCACTCCAAAATAAAAGGCAACCTTTTATCAAGAAACCACTGAGAGTGCCCGAAACTTATGGTTTTATTCCAGTTGGATTGTTTGGGAGTTGGCCCTCCTGGTTAGGAGCACCCCAATTGGAGTACTCCCCTAGTGAGTTTGTGCATTGCCTCTAAGACTCTGCAATGAGACAAGGCAGAGTCAGGGTGGCCTTCAGCTTATGTTTTCAGCAGTTAAGGGAATTTGCTATTAAAGGCAAATTCCATATAACCATATAAATGGTTACAGGGTCTCAGTTACAATAAATATTCCAGATATTTCATAAAGGTAAGGAGTCACTAGGTGCAACTGGCATTAAATGTGTTAAAAGCCCTGCTCTAAATGACAGATCATGAGAGTCTGTGTGGAGGAGTTTAGGCACTTTGAGACGTGTTTCACACCAAGTACACTGTGCTTTGAGTGTGAAGATAATAAAAAGTAAAGTTGAACATACCTTCACAAGACAGGCCGTGCGAGGTGACTCCAGAAAGGCTCTCTCTACACACATTACAGAAGGTGGGTCGAGCATGGGAACAGGCGTACCAGTTATGCATCCCTGAGAAATGTTCCACATTAAACTGTGCGGTCTAACAAGGGAGAAGTTGAGACAAAATTTGGCAGTACAACTATAGCTAAAATATTTCCATGCAATTATATAAGCTAGAAATATACAGCTTTGGAAACAAACAACGATAGATATATATAGATAAACTGATCGACCGATAGAAACATACAATACATTCATCCAATCATCTTCACATAAGTATAAAACAAGTGCTGCAATAACAGTCTGACCAACCAAGAGCACAAATAGTAATGCTGTATGAAAATGTCATGTTTGGAACACGAGCACACACACACACAACAACACACACACTCTCCCATATAAAAATCGTAAACATTTGTGGAAATTGTTACTTTTTTGTGAAAAACTAAAAATTTTAATAATAATAATAGTGTAGTTGAATAAAAGAAAATATCAAAACGTTCTCTGTCTAGGGGTTACAGAGAATAGCAAGTATTTTAGTAACTGTACAGCACATATATTTCATGACGCACAAGGGGAAAACAAACATCCTAACAAAAGTGTTATTCAATGACAATATGTTATAATACAGAGGAGGTTAAAATGGAATGTATAAAGTCATTAACAAGCAAAGAATCAAAAATTGCTTGCATACCTCATAGTGCTCTCTGGACTGCACAGATTTCAATGAGCTGATCCAATCCTCCATCTCTTTCCTGTTCTCTGCACACAGTATAAGTCTTCTAAACGGAGTGATTATCTAGGAAAAGCAAAGGGAAGAAAATAAAAAAACATGCTGCTTTTCCAGCACCGAGCAAATTAAAACGTTACAGAAAGACAGTGTAAGCTGCATGGATATCCAAAGATCACGGCTTTCGTTTACAATGAGTTCCTTTCCAAAGCTGCTTAATCGGTTAAGCTCTGCATATTGTCATGATGAACGAAGAAGAAAAGAGAAAAGAATATCTACAGCCTGCAAGAGAAAATAAAAGTACACTTTCATCTCCTTGTAAATGACCACAAGATTTAGCCTGATCCCAGCAGAGCCATTAAGAGATTCTGTTACAAGGAGGAAAAACACAAGAGACCAGTTTCTAATACAACTCTGGAGACCTGTGATGGAGAACTTACGCGATTAGCTCTCTGTCTCTGTGGTCAGACAGACAATTGCAAAGCAATGAGAGGCATCAGGAGCCTTCGATTTCAGCAGAGTGGAGTGATGTTTTGAAATTAGTGAAGAATTGAATGCATTATGAAAAATTGAATAATAGTCCAAGCTGACATTAGATAAAGCTGCATTGCAAGGAAAGAAAGGAATCCGCACGAGTCCTGGTTTACTTTCCTCTAGTGCTACTTTTTATAGCTCATGTTAATTAAATTGGAAGGATGTATACATTGCTCCTAGAGGGTAAGTTGAGACGCAAATGTCATACTGTTGAAGTGAGGGCTGAGTGCCCAATACTAAAGGTAATAGTGGAATGACTAAAGGGCTGGGCTGTACTGCTCTACGTACACAGAAATACACTGTGTACACATATTTTATTTTATAGCACATAAATTATTACTGATATATACAGAGTTAAATGCAAAGAAACATTGCTCTAAAGGGGTCGTAAGTCCAACACTAGCGTTTTATACATTTTCTTAAGAAAAAGGTATATTGCTATTTCATGGAAAAACTTGTTAACAGATGTTTTCTACAGACCACATCAAAATTCTTTCACCCCTTTTCTGCTGTTCATTTCAGCCACCATTGTTACAATACAAAGATGTTCATGCCTGCATAAGCCATGTTCTTTTGCCCAAATCTGCTGAAAGAACACTAGTAAAGCTTATGAAATTAAGATTACTCTAAATATATGTGCGTAGCTGGGTTAGTTATTTAAAGAAGGAAACAAAACGGCAAGGCAACCCTATGACTTGCCCACTTAAAATCAGATTATATAATTCTACCACATTCTGGATACATTTTAGCCTTCAATTCATTTAATGGATTCTATCAAATAATTGTACATCTATACAAATTTGGTACAAAAATTAGTTTATTTTATCTGGCAATCGAGTAATGGACAAAATGCCAAGTACAGTGGGATAACACTCAACTTGCCAAGAGATCTTACAACAACACTGAGACCCACAATCCAACACAGAATTAACTTTTATCGTGGGTGCCTTTGTCATGTGCAATTTCTTATTGTGCTCAACTGTACCAAGATAATTTTAAAGCGGCACTGTCATGGTCACATCAGTTTTTGGGTTTAGGACCTTGCCTCCGCCATCTTTGTGTGGGTAGATGAAGGCCCTGTGGGACACATCTGCCCACACTAGATAGCACTGTAAAATTCCCATGCAGCCCAGTCAGAAAGACGAATGAATGAATAGAAATGTCAGATGAACAAACAACACCGAATATCGGTGTTCGTTTATTTTATTACAAGGAGGGAGCTACCGGCGCACAGCTCCCTCCTTGTAATATGTAAAAATGGAAGCGGCAGGGAGGCCCCCCCCCATGTCCTCCCTCACTCTATGGGGTAAATATGACCCCATATTGGCATAAAGGAGATTGAAATCTCCCAAATGCTCCTACTCGCTATGCCGTGAGTAGGGGCATGTCTACTAAACAGTGAGCATCTGTAAACAAAAAAAGCAAAAAAGACCCCCCCACCCCCTCTAATAACTGGCTCTCATGGTGGGGCATTTCTTAACTAGATTATAAAGCCTTCCCACGCCCTGCAATTTAACTCGTTTTAGGCAACCAATGAGAGTGCTCTGACAGGTAAATTAAGAGACTGACAGATGAGGCTTGGAATCCAACCAATCAAAGTGCTCCGAGTCATTTTACACAGCGTGTGAAAATTATTTGCTGCGTGAAGATGGAATCTTTTTTATTTTATAAGTTCGACGGGTATTATGGATTTGTATTTGGCCTTTAAATGGTAAGTATTTTTTTTACATTAATTTACAGGTATTTAGCTTTATTGTCTCACTATTTTTAGGGTGAGATGGGTAGGTAGGGCTTTATTTAATTTTAATTGGGTGGGTGAGTGACTATGGTCTTGAGGACCCTTTGTCACCTGGGGGAGGGTTATTTTTACATTTAGCCCCCACCCGTCACCCATGGGTGGGTGCCGGGGCGGAGAACAATAGGTCCTCCCTTCCACTGTCATTTAGGGCCCTCCCCCGCCGCGCATGGCGGGTGGGGGCCCTTAAGGACAATAGGTCCCACCCCCCCTCACCATTGTCCTTAAGGGCCCCCACCCGCCACTAATGGGTGGCGGGTGGGGGCAAGGGGGACCCTATGTCACCCGTTTAGTTGAATAGCCCCCCGAGTGGGGGTTTGGGGACGACGACACTATGCCCCCCTCCTCCCTCACCCCCGCTAGTTAACAAAAGCCCCACCATGGGCTCACTGTTGACTAGACATGCCCCTGCTCACGATATAGTGAGTAGGGACAGATTAATTACTAATACTAAGTAATCTTTACTTAGGATTATTAAGATGCAGCCGCAGCACGGATCAGAATTTCATTCATTCTAACTGACCTAAAAAGTACCTAATGTCATCCTTACACGAATGAACAAACTGTTCTCATTCTGTTAGGGCAAAATTCGGTAGTTTCAATGGCGTCCTGTCTAAATGACAGGACGTTCGGGAATAGTGAAAGGAGGCTTCACGGGAACACAGAGGAAAGGTAAGAATCGTGGGAAATTGCTCTGACCACAGGAAATGGAGCACACGTTGCTACTCTGCTGGTCAAGCGTATGAAAAATACATAAGACAAAATAGTCCCTCCTTTGCCTTATGTTTTAAAGAAAACTAGAGCAGATAGGAAGAAATTAAGAACAGACCCTGAGAGAGGAAGCGATTAGGGAAAGGTAAGTTCGGCATGACAGTGCCACTTTAGGTTGACATTAAATCTTGCAAAATATCCTTTACTAACAAAAATGGAATGGTATAAATTGCTAGAAATTATTGTATACATCCCCCAAATACGTGTTTTAATATTGGAAGGCTGAATTATGAAAACATGATTTAATTCAAACACATTACATTAGAAAAAAAACCTCCTCAATAAAATCAGAAATTTATTAAATCTGTTTTTTGTTGTTGGTTTAAAACCAATTTGCCTCAAGCCACACACACTCATGTATGCTAAAAAAACACCTAGATTTGAGAGCTGGGATAGATTGAATGCTGTTCTTAAAAAATATGCGTTTTAATAGGATTCAGTCTGGCTTGGAAATGTGACCTCATTAAAGTGTGCCACGGCTCAAAATAAACAAAAATACATTGGAGGAGATTGTGAGCCACTGCATTAAATAAAAAAATGAGTTTAAAAAAAAAAAAATTACTCAAAGCACCATCACAACTACAGCCCACTGTAGTGGTTATGATGCAGGAGTACCCTGGCGCTCACCGACCGTAAGTATTTACAAGTTACCTGGGATCAGTTTCAGACTCATGTGAAGCTCAAAGCACCTGCAGGGAGCTCAGACATACACTATGTGGCAGTCAGTGTTTGTCGGAGGTTAATTTGTATAGAAATGCACTCTTTATATTCCTTTGTAATTGGTCGAACTTTGTATTAATTTGTATCAGGGATAGGCAACCTTTGTCTAGGACCTCCAGACACCATAATAACTGCATTGAGATAATGGCATTATGGTGCCCAGAGTGGTCCTTATAATGGAAGTAGCAGGATTTGAAGATTGACTGGATGTTGGTCTGGATATTGGATTTAAAGAAGACACTGAAGCAACAAGCCTGCAAGGTAGACTTAAAGGGACACTATAGTCACCCAGACCACTTCAGCTCAATCTTCAGAGAAATTGCAATGTTTACATAGATGCGCTTCTGCAACGCTGGATAGACTGTTTGAGTGCTTGGGAGCGGACGTCGGCGGGGGAGGAGAGGTCACCAGCGCCGAGGGAGCCCGGCGCTGGATTAAGGTAAGAAACTGAAGGGGTTTTAACCCCTTCAGCGCCACGGGAGGGGTGCCCTGAAGGTGGGTGGTCCTAAGGATGTTATAGTATCAGGAAAACAAGTTTGTTTTCCTGACACTATAGTGATCCTTTAAGGTTGACCTGGAGAGATCCTGATAGTAGAGAATGAGTAAGGAGCAAAGAAGTTCAGTTTTTGAGCACTTCCAGTTCACAAAAGCAAAATAAAAATGAAAAACAGGAATGCTCTGCTTTTGAGAGGTTGAGTTTTAGAAAACAAACAGCCACCCAGTCGAGATGGAGGAGAACATTGTGCGCCAACACAAAAAGGTTTTGATGAGTTGTTATACATCAACAAATTATTAGAAATACCAGACATTTCCAGGTCATGCAGTGTCTCTGGTTCCGAATTTCTGATTAACGCATAATACAAACAGGGCCGTTTGAAGGAATTTGGAGGCCCCAAGCAAAATAGACATGGAGGCCCCCCCCCTCCACACCTTACGCACGCAAAGCCTGTGTCCTTCTTATTCCCCTCCCCGTGTGCTTCTTACTCCCCCTCCCTTCTTATTCCACTACCCCATGTCCTTCTTAGTCCCCCTCCCCCTCCCTGTGTCCTTCTTATTCCCCCACCCCATGTCCTTCTTACTCCCCCCCTCCCTTCTTATGTTATTCCACTACCCCATGTCCTTCTTAGTCCCCACTACCCCATGTCCTTCTTAGTCCCCCCTTCCCCTGTCCTTCTTAGTCCCCCCTCCCCCTGTCCTTCTTACTTCCCCCTCCCCCTCCCTCTCCCTGTGTCCTACTTACTCTCCCCCTCCCTGTTTTTTTTTTTTTACTCCGACCCTACCCTACCTTAGGTAATTCAGTCCTCCTCCCTTCCCTGGACCCTGTAGCGTGGCCGAGCTCCTCGCTCTCTACCTCCAGTCCTGGCTGTCACTAAGTGCGGCCGGGGACCGCGTGGTACAGGTCAGGAGATTCAGACAGTTTCCTGTTCCCGGCCGCGGCCGGACTAAAAGGAAGTGAGCACTCAGTGTACACTTCATGTCAGTCCGGCCGGGAACAGGAAACGGAATCCCCTGTTCCTGTACCGCGCGGTACCCGGCCGGACTGAGTGACAGGCAGGAGGTAGAGGAGGAGAGGTAACCAGGAGTGGCTCTCTATAGAGCGCTCAGGCGGCTGCAGCCTTAAAGGAAGCAAAACAAGCACCGGCTCTGCTTGGGGCCCCGGGCCAGCTCGGGGCCCCAAGCAATTGCTTGTTTTGCCTGTCTGTTAGCGACGGGCCTGAATACAAAACAGGTGCATGTATAGGGTTTGTTCTGTTTTTTTTTTTTTTTTTTTTAGTTGACTATAACATGCTTAAATGGATACTATAGGGATCAAAACAACTGTGGTTCAATTATGCAATTTTGGTGTACAGATAATGCCCATGCAGTCTCACTGCTCAATTCTCTGCTATTTAGAGGTCAAATCACATTTTTTTCGGTCCATGCAGTTGTAGTCACACAAAAAAACATTTTACATCATATGTTAACTTACTTTAGAAGTTTTTATCTCCAGCTCTGTAAATTAAACTCTAATCACACACAGTAGGCTCCTATAGGCTCTTAGAGCAAATCTAATTTAAGCAGACTGTGTATTACAGGGATTTTAAACATTAGATCTCTCTTTACAGTAAGTCTGAACAAAGGCTGTGTAAGTCGCATGGGTGGAGATGTGGCTAGGGCTGCATAATTAAATTAGACTGAAATTGCAGATAATTGGGCAGTGAGCCTGAAAGGGAATGATAGTACACAAAAACATTAAAATAAAATAAATATATATATATATATATATATATATATATATATATATATATATATATATATATATATATATATATATATATATATATATATATATATATATATATATATTTGTGTACGGCACATTCCGAGGACGTAAGGAAAACAGGGTTAAAAATAAGTAGTTCCTTAATAGCAAGTCAGTTGAGGTGTGCCGAAACTGACGTAAGGTTAGGCCTGTAAAAGAGGGCCCACCTAGGAAAATGATAAAATTGAGGGTGCGGTGGGAGGGGCACTTCCGAGATCGTCGAAGACAGGTAAGCAGGGGCTCACTGGGTTTAAATAGGGAATTTAAGTGCCTCCCACAATTACAGGCCAAGCCTTCTATTTGTGTACGGCACATTCCGAGGACGTAAGGAAAACAGGGTTAAAAATAAGTAGTTCCTTAATAGCAAGTAAGTTGAGGTGTGCCGAAACTGACGTAAGGTTAGGCCTGTAAAAGAGGGCAAAAATAATAACCATTAAAACAAAATGCGTTTATTAAGCGGTACATCATTTAGTCATATCACAGAAAGCCAGCCTTATCTCTTTCTCTGGATTGGGAATGTATCTGTTGTATGCGGACGATTTCCACCTCCCCATATTTTTAATTATGTGTGTCGGTACATGATTACCTGAGGCAGCTGTGGCTGCTCCAATACGAAAAGAATGGCCCGAGAATGAACGTGGGTTTTGTCCCAAGCGGAGTAAAAGGGTGCGTATGTAAAGCATGAAGATTTTTGTGGTCAGGGGTTTCCCTAGTATAGCTAGAAGTGGGCTATCAGGAACGGAATTAGCTTGGGCTGCTACTAGCTTATCCAATACACGGACGGGACACCATTTGGTTGAAATGGGATAAAAGTTAATTTCCACTGGTGGGCCTGTTTGGCTTGTTTTGGTACGGGTAACGGACAATGTGTAGTGGTCTAGTTTTTTAATTAAGTGCTTCTTTTGGAGGCACGAGCTGAAATCAGAAGCTCTCTCTACAGTGAATTCTTTGGGTCTCAAGAAACCATAAAAGGCTAGATAAGCTGCTGATTTGATAACTAGGTTTGTGATATGTTCGAAAGGGGACGTGTCGAGTACATCGGATATATTCTTAAATAGCTTACTATCTATGGGAAGGCGTTTAGTGGGTATGTGTACTGACAAGTTATGAATGCCTTTGAGGACACTTTTAAGAGGGTAGGAAGAAAGGAAAGGAGACTTGTTGGGAAAGGAGGTTAACATGTAGTGTTGGATTCCCGTTAAGTAGAGTTTGATTGTGTTGTAAGCTAGATTAAGAGAAAAGTGGCAAAAAGTTGTGAAAGCAACCATGGTTTCAACAGAAAAAACATTTATTACACAGTAATTACGAACGAAACACATAAACAGTTCATATGCTCTGTAATAGGCTTTCCTTGTGTTAAGGGATAGACCCGCCTGCGCAAGCGTGCCGCTTAGTTGTAAGAGAGAGCTTAACGCATTACCAGGTCTTCGAATTTTGGAGGTACCCTGGGTTGCTGGGTAGCTGTAGGATGTAGTCTGAAGAACTCCTGCAAATTGAAGCGTGACAGAGCATCAGCGGCAGTATTTTGTATACCTGGGACGTGAACACAGGATATGCAGAACTGGAGATTAGCTGCTAGCCAAGTGAGTCTCCTGACTAGGTTCATGATCGTGAGGGACTGAGAGCGGCCCTTGTTAATGATGTTACAGGTAGCTAAGTTATCACAAAGACACCTGACTGACTGCCCCCTCCACTCTACCCCCACGTGTAAGCTGCTGCTACGATAGGGTAGATCTCAAAAAGAGAGGAGGTGGTACTGAAACTCTCGAGTGATGTGGTTTCGATCGGCCAGGAGTCGTACAGCCACTCGTCTCCAAATATGGCCGCATAGCCTAAGGTACCTGAAGCGTCAGTCCAGAGTACTGGGGAATCGTCGGAAACGGGGGGAACAAACAGTTACCTGCCATTCCACGAGGAAAGGAACAGCTGCCACATTCTCAGGTCAGCTGTAGCTGACTCGTCTAAGGGTGTAGTGGAGTCATCGTCAGGGAGACCGTGCAAAAGTGAAAGGATTCTGGAAATGAAAGACCTACCCTGTGGAATTATTCTCATGGCGAAATTAAGTGAGCCTAGAAGTGACTGTAGCTGTTTCCCGGTGCAAGTGCCTAGTGACATGCAGGTGCTAATGTAAGACAGAATTCGGTCTACTTTCTCCTGGGGCAGGCTGGCGTGCATGGTGACAGAATTGAGTGTAATCCCCAGAAAAGTAATTTCGGTTTTGGGACCTTCGGTTTTGTCCAGGGCTACGGGGACACCTAAATCTTTAAAGAGAGTGAGCAAGTGATTAAGGCTGCGTGGAGTGCAGTGGTGTGGTTCAATGGTGAGGAAGTCGTCTAAATAATGAATGACAACTGGGCATCTGCAGAAGTTCAGGAGAAGCCATGTTAACGTTTCGGCGAACAGGTCAAATAACTTGGGGCTACTTTTGGAGCCGAAAGTAAGCCTGGTAGCGAAATAGTAGTTGTCTTGCCACTTAACTCCATGCAGATGCCAGAGTGATTGATGAATGGGAAGTAACTTAAAGGCGTTAGTAATATCTGACTTACTTAACCAGGCTGCCTTCCCGGAGTTAATAATCGCTTGAATGGCATCATCGATTCTAGCGTACTGAAGAGAAAAATCTTCTGACGGGATTAGTGCATTCAGGCTAGGTGTGGGAGAGGCGTGTGGTGCAGAAAAGTCAATAATAAGTCTCTTTTTGTTGTTAAACTTCCCCGTGGCGATACCTAGAGGGTTAGTTCTCCATGAGGAGAAAGGAGGAGTAGTGAAAGGGCCTATCATGAAGCCGTTATCTACTTCTTTCTGTAAGAGTACTTGTAGGGTGTCGGGGTCTGTGAGAGCTGACTGAAGGTTGGGGCACTCCAAGATGCCTGAGGGGAGAGAGACAAAGCCTGTGTGAAACCCGTGAGTGAACCCTGACGTGAGAAATTCCACCAGATGTAAAGAAGGATGATTAGCCAGGTAACGTTGTAAACTCGGTATGTTTATTGGAGTGGATGCCTTTTTAGGGTACAATTTGTTAGGGCACATCGTCTTGGCATGTGCCCTGAAACAAAGCGAGCACACATGCAGCAGTCTACAAGCACTGTAACTACAACCCCCAGCATTGAAATTATTGCAGACCCGAGCTTTGCCCAAGAACACTATTGGCCTGCCTAATTTGTCTCTTATTTCCTTCTGGTTGGAAGTTGACTGAAAATCGGAGTTGGCGTTACTGGTAGAGGGGATAGCTACATTTTCAGGACAGAAATTAATCGAGTGAGCTGCAGACGAGCATATGGCACAGGAAGGGGTTTTGAGACCTGCAAAATGCATAAGAAACAACTCCGTGTCCAGCTGACCCCAGTCCGTGACTGTATTATACTGAGACAATGAAGCGGCTGACCTAGAGGAGAATGACTTGTGATAGTCGTAAAAGGCAAAGCCCCCGTACTTATAAGCTAGCTCTATCACCTTGTGTAGGTACAAGTCTAGCTCCTCTCTGCGGAGGGGAAAAGCAGTACAGATAACGTCTCTGTATAGGCCAAATGCCAAGACAAACTCGGGAATGTTAAGTTTCCTATTCAACCTAGGGTCTCTGGCCCTCATTACTACTGATAGATCCTCAAACGTGTACGCCCTGTTTTCTACCACGTCTTGAGCCGCTATCAGTAGCGAGGCCAAGTTAACATCCTTTCCCTCTATGATGTCACGTCTGAGAGACTGCGGTATTAGGTGAATAGGGTTAATAACGTTAGTAACTTTCCTAGCCGGAAGAGGGTTACTGTTACCTCCTAGGGCGGGCGTGGGTTGGGCAACCGGCCCGGGAATCTCGGGGACTGTAGGAACATTATTAGCTTCCAGGTTATCCAATCTATTATTGATAGTGGCCACTGAGGACACTAGGGAGGCCATCATGGCGTGTAACTCAGCCAGGCTATTAAGTACATTAACCTGTGAACTAGGGCCAGGCCTTTCGTTATCCTCAGTAGAGTTCAATAAACGAAAAAGTTCATTCTTCCTGGCTGAAGCCGGATAAGGGATATTCCTCTTTTTTAGTTCAGCGGTAATCTTAGGGATAGTCCAGGAGCAATAGCTGGAAGCTGGACTTGGAGGGGTTGGTTGCCTTCTCTGTGTGCCCGACCTGAGAGGGGTGCTGGTAACTGACAGATTGTCTTCTAATACCGAAGCGTTGGACATTCTAAGGGGGGCAGAGAGGGTGAGTTTAGTACTGAAATGTAAACAGCTGGAGGGACCCCGCTTACTAGGTTAGTGCCCATAGGCGAAATTGTATTAACTTAGCTTCAGTTGGTGGCAGATGAGGCCCTAACTACTTGCCAAGTGGCTATGAGAGGCACTATCTATGATTTGGCTCGTGGGGCCTTGGTGCCACTGAGGTGGGTGGCGGGGTGTTGGCCTCTCGGTGACACGTAAAATAAGTAAAACGTTTGGCCGTGACTGGTGAGGCCCTAACTAAGTTTAGAAGCAAGGCTATAGCTATGCGTTGGGACGATTGGCCTGAACCTCCGAACGTAAGGGCTGACCTTATGCCTTGCGGGACCACTAAACTTATAGGCAAAGAGGCCTATGGGAACATACCTAAGTTGGCGGGAGAATTACAACTAGTCTTCAACCCCCCCCTCCCCCCCCCCCAGGACACACCAATAACATACCTGCAGAGGAAGGAATACTTTACTTGACCTAATAATGGACTATTATCCTGAAGGGAACCAAAGGAACTAAAGGGAAAGAAACGTGACCTATTTATGAAACATACTATTTAAATACAACATACACACAAATGAACTGGGTGACACAGAGGCCTACCTCTTTAACAAAGCTGCGAACACGTATACCCGCGAAGGGCCACTTGCGAGAAGTGTCAGCACTAGTAAGGACTACAACAGAAAATAGGACATGAACAGCCATTAAATCAATGGAAACAACATACCTATTATTCTACTTTGCTATTTATGACTTTAAGGGGACCATATAAACCACTTTAAATACAGAAGTTTAGAATACTGGGCAATACAACAAAACCGCCTAAACCTCTCTTATAAACGTAACTACTAAATTTATTGCTAAAAATGTGAACAATATCCAGAAAACGAAACAGAATGAAGGTATTGCACCAAACTGAATGAAAAACGTATGGCAACCCGGTCCGGCTAAACGAGACTACGAGGTGTAAGTGTAACTGAACGTGTTACACTGACCGAGATTGCAGGAGCGGAGTGAAGCCGAGCCCGTGAGCGACAGGGCTAAACTTACGATTTCGATGCCGTCCGTGTAAGGCAAAAGCGTTATAGCGTTATACTCACGAATACAGCCGCAGAGCGTTTGAACCGGGCTGCCGGCGGGCGGGAAACTGACGTCACGGATCTGTAAACCGGAAGTACACTGAAGCACTTCCGAGATCGTCGAAGACAGGTAAGCAGGGGCTCACTGGGTTTAAATAGGGAATTTAAGTGCCTCCCACAATTACAGGCCAAGCCTTCTATATATTATATATATAAAACAACTTAAGTACATTCAGTGCAGACCTACGTGCCCAACACAAATAAAACTGGGGTCTGACCGGGAGGTCCAACCGTGAACTGTCAGACTCTGAGCCTCCAGGTAACATCGCTAACCTTCAGATATACATATCACATCAGGAGGAAAGTCAGGAAACCATTTTTACATACATAGGTTCGGTTGTCAAAGGGCCTATGAATTAATATATATTTAAAAAAAAAAAAAAGCAAAAGTTAGGCTAAAAGTTTAATTATATATGATATATATATATATATATATATATATATATATATATATATATATATATATATATCTCAAACCAAAAAAGTTGTGGTGGGGATTTGACTGGTGTGTGTATTTGTGTTTAGCAATGTGTTAACTATCCACTTACTTCAAGTGCAAGGGGTTTTCATCCACACTTTTTTCCCCACCACAACTCTTTTGGTATGTACTTTACAAGTAACGTCAAGCCTCCATAGCAAGCCAGTAACCATCTCATGCTGATGAGTTACATTAACAATGAAACAGCTGTCCATGAGTGGTTCACTGGCTTTGCTCCTCTTCCTGAGTTGTGTTGCAAAGCTGTTGTATATAGCAGACAGATACTCCAAGGAATCCATGTATAAAGTGGCATTATGAGGCAAAAATGTGTTTTTGTTAAGCTAATTTGCTTATGCCTACCCAGAATCCCTTGCAGTAGTGACAGCACTGTTAAAGTGAGATTTCTGTGGCAAAAGCATGTCTTATGGTTTGACTGGTGTGTATCAATGTATTATATATATATATATATATATATATAGATATATATAATATCGCAATTTGTCTGTATTTGAGTTCTTTATTATAAGCTGGTATGTTGTGAGACACCTAAATTATTTTATTTTTTGAGACAACCTATATTTGTATTAGTTTTTTATTTTTTTTATTTTTTTTTAGCACAGTAGCACAGTTAGGGTAACAGGCTGAACAAATGGTCTTGAAAAGCAATTAGGGTGCAGTGAACAACTGGCACAGTCATTCCCAACATCTGCAACAGGTCAGTGCGATGCAGTCCAGTCTACAGGTACCAAAAGGCACGTGCCTCAGAGACTAACAGCTAAAATCTCCATAAGGTTAGAACCAAGTATGCTAAGCTGATTCGATACCAATCATAACTAGTCCAGCAGTCGTACCTAAACTGTCAAATCCACTTTGACTGCCATGAGGGCTGAAGGAATAGAGAAATTGGTTGGGTATGAGGGAGAGAAGGAGGAGTAAGGAGTGAGGGGGGGGAAACAGAGTAAGAGTAGGGTAGGAGAGAGAAGAAAGAAAAAGTGGGGTTGGGGAAGGGGGATTTTATGAGGGGGCAGAAAGTCTGCTCCTAACTCCGGGCCCTACTACCCCAGAACCACAGCGTCCGCATCCATAGTCAAGGCAGCAATCCGAAGCACACATAGCAAGCGCAGTGGCCATAGAGCACCCCTCCAGAAGGACTACATCGTCACAATGCCACACATACCCCACCATCTGAAGGCCCAGAATCCATCTTCAAATTTCACTTGGTGGGATCTGGTTGGTGAGAAACAAATTATAACACTACCATTCCATTCCAACACTGGAGGCATGGCAGCAAGAATCATGGTGAGATTGGTCTGTATATGCATGCCAAACTGAGAGCACTGCACTTTCCTACAACCAGCAAATTATCTACAGAGGACAAAAGAAAAAGTCTACAAATAAAACAATAGTGAGGGAAATCAAAGAGAAAACTCAAGAAGGATGGTTGAATCACCCAAGGGATATGACAAGAATGTGAAATGCATGCAGAAAAGAAGAAGAGGACAATAGAAAGTGTTGATGGGGAAAGGTAACGGCTAACAAATAAATATATATGATAAAAATGGGGGCAAGGAACCCGTAGATCATAGACATGAAGCACGGAAAGTGTAGATTAAAAAATATGACCACAAGAGGGACAACATAAACCATGAATGTGAGAAACGTTTAAGGTATTCACAAAGGATATCCCCCACTTTTAGAGAAGCGCTCTAGTTTAAGATGGTCTACACAAAGTGGATTGCAGTTTATAAAACAGCCCAATGCTGCCTACTGATAATTATGCCTATAATGGTGCAGCTGATTAGAAAATATAATCTAATAAAATATGCAATAAGTGTGTAAAAACGTACCACTACAACTGCAACCATGCATATAAAGACCTTTAAAAAGACACTGTAGGCATTGTAACTGCTTCATCTTATTGATGTGGTTATAGTGTTTGGAGAACCCTGGCGCCATCTTTCTATTCAGTGTTAAACTGCTTTAAAGCTAAACTAGAGTCCCTGGCAGCTTGGAATAATGAGGAAGTATTAGCATGAGTAGCAATGGCTGCCTGTGATTGGCTGAGTGTGTCAGCTGACTGCATTCAACCTATCACAGCACCCATTACAGATAAGAAGTGGTATGTCTAGAAGGAAGTGTATAATCTCTGAATTAGCCATACCTCTAGCCAGAGATATGCTGTGGATGTCCAGAGATCCTTATTTACATTTACACTGTTCAAAAATGGTTTAACCTGAATGGAGGGACAGTGTGAGGGAACTCAAGGCACTATAACAATTCAATTATTTATATATATAAAAAAAAAAATGATTCGGGGGCGGGGCTTGGCCACCATGCTGAGCGGCCGCAAGGAGAGCGAGCTCCTCGCTTAATTCGATTTAACCACCATAATCCAACACCGTCGCTCGAAGTATAGCCACAGATGCATACCTGGCGGTGCAAAGGTGCTACCGGGAACACTACCTGTGCACATAGCTGCTGGCAAGACTCGGATCCAACTCGCTTGAAGTGCGGCCTGGTGTGGGCCCATCCGGGAGCTGCGGCCGGACTCCTCGGAGGGACTTCGCCGACGAAGCTGCGGCTGAATCCTGTTTCCCCCCCTCTAGGCCGGTGGGGGTTATCCTGGTCCCCACAGAAGCGGACTGCGTTAAACCTGCTGCACCTAACTCCAGCGGCAACCTCGGCCTCACTGCTCCCTCAAGATGGCGGATACACCTGGCCCAGCCTTGCAGGGCCTAGGCCCATCCCAGCCACTTACTCGAAAATCCATGGACACTGTCCTAAATCATTTAGACGCAATCTTCCAGGGCTTCTGGCAAAAACTACAAGAACGGCAGAGATCCCAAGCGGCTCAGCGACAGACAGGCAGGACACCGTTACAATGGAGAAAGGTGGGAACCCTCAACGCAAGGCAAGACCGCAACAGCTTACTTATCTGGTCACTAACCCTCTTGGGTCAGGAGCCTCCAATGGTGCCACCCCCAAGCTCAAAAAACAACCGCTGAAGGTAACGGCCCCAAAGTGGGTCCGCAGAAGGCAGAGGGGAACGCTCCTCCGCAAGATGGCGAGAACAAGGTCCCATCCACTACACACGGTTTTATTTGTAGCTTGGCATAACCTTGCCGTTTTACTATCTTAACGCAGAACCATAGGCATGTCCCACAACCTACGTTCTTATCCCTATATACATGTCTACGACCTCACATGCATAGAATAGAAGCTCTATCTTAAACTCTCATCTAGACATGTTCTGACTAGCTTGTACCCCATAACACTTAAAAATGTGCAGTACAATCAAATGCCTTATGTATGTTATATGCTGTTCAACTAAATGTCTTGCCACTGCTGTTGGGGCAATGCAAGAATGTTATAATTGCTCAACATTGCTCATTATGTTTCTGAATAGAATGATTATATATAATTTATTTATATTTACAGTATTCATAATATAGCAAGTTTACACACATGGGAATCTTGTTTACAAGATCATGGAGCTTAATAGTTTGAAAAACGTGGAACCCAGCCTTACAATCCATGTGTTTGGAGATGTAAAAGGTAAAGAGCATTCATTACATCTATAACAGGAAGCATATTGATGTAAAAGTTAATTGAGATGCAAAGAAATGTGGGTGGCAGAAGGGCCAAGGGAATCTGCTCTAAAACTCCCATTATTAACTGGAAAAGCTATTACAGCACTAAGTGCCAAACTGTAAAACATCATAACAGTCTTTGGAAACCTTGCAAAATACCCACAATTTTATCCCATGTTAATTTAGCTGCAACTTTTGAGAAAAATAATAATAATAATAATTGCATTCTGATCTAATTGTTTCACTTATTCCCCCCTCAAAATAAGTAGCATGTGTTTAGAAATCTGTATTGATGACTTGGACAGAATGAGCACATCTTCGCATGCAGAATTGGATCAATAAATACAGTTCTGCAAAATGTTACAATATTTCCAAAAGATAAACAGTCTTTGGCAATAATGTAGTTACACATCCTGCAAGGGTAAACGGGTGGTGGTGGTGGTGGGTGTATGTATGAGAGAAGATTTTTAGCATTTAAAATAATTGAGCAGTTGCATTTTTGGGTCATTTTTTTCACTTCTCTAATGGATTCCTTCTGACCTATGTAATCCATACATATTTGCACATGGTATACACATGCAGTGATTACAATGAGTTCTCTGATAGCTTTCAACGAGGGATCAGTTACTCTTTAAGTTTTCTGTTCACGAAAAACCATTTTACTAGAAAGTTCTCAGCTGTGGGAAAAGCAAGTCTTATGGCTTGACTGGTATGTGTGTATTTGTGTTTAGCAATGTATTAACTATCCACTTACGTCAGGTGGAAGGGGTTTTTATCGCCACTTTTTTCCCCACCACAACTCCGTTGGTATGATATAGATATATATATAAATATCCATTCTGCCACTAGCAGACTATGTTGATTTGCAGAAAACAAGGAGAATCAGAAGTCTTTTTAATAGTTCATGTTTTTATTTATTATCTTCAAAATGTGTACATAAATTCACTGTATTTTTTCTGTGCGATTTACAATACTCTGAATGGTTCAGCTTAGTCTCACATCGAACCATAACAAAACTATGACTTTACCTGTAATTAAAAATGCTTAAGAGATTCAAAAGTGGATATTACAAGCTATAGACAAGATTTACAAAGTGACATGTGACAGTTGCAAAAACTTGGAGCCATATAGAGGTTTTGTGACTTCAGTCTTTGTAGCTTTCTTTTACTATACATGTTTTCCAAGAGTGCTCATCAACATGAGCACAGATCAGCCAAATAACTAAAATGTAATCCCTACTTTTCTAATGAGCAAGCAATTTGCTAATATTAGCAATGCAATGCAGACATGTTTTTTGTTTGGGCAAACATTCTGACATCATGGTAAGGATTCCCTGCATTGTACTACAGCCAAACATGAGTCACATGCAAGTAATGAATATGATTTAAAGCAATTGTAGGAATAAGTGTACTCGACATAATGCAGAGCAGTGAATCAAGTGTTGGATTAAATGTAATGAAGGAAGGATGTATTCACTGGCTCAGTGATGTTCAGATTCAGCCTCTCTATACCCAATGACATATCATGGTGGCCAATAATTAATCTGGTTTGCAAAACTGTTCATGGTGGTCTCTTGTAACTGAAGGGACTCAGGCGGTGACCACTTCCATCAGAGCGCCCCTGTCTTTTAACCCTACAGTGGAAATCATTGCGGTTTTGCAGGAACTGCAATGTTTTTATTGCAGGGTTACCATGCCTCTAGTGGCTGTCCTTCGGAGGTGCTTCCGTAGCTATAACCAAGTTAAACTGGGCGATAGGTCAAATGACTATCACAGAGAGCATTTGCTTGGTGCACACACTGGACTCTAAAAACTATGGGAAAGCATTGGGTTGAGATCATCAATCTTGACCAAAAAAAAAAAACAACAGGAGATTGACACTAAACTCCTTACTCTATCCCAAACATCACTGAAGAATTTCACTTCCCCATTAATCCGTGCAAATATTTTATCTGAAAAGTGTGGGTAAATGGCTTTTAACTCCTGTTCAATAGAAATTTGTCAGTGCAAAAAGGGCTGCAAACATTTTATGCCAGCAAATACTGCCACAGTCCAGCACTCAAAAATATTTACTCATTATGACATATTCAGCATATAAAGTGAGCTAAGTGTACCAAAGAATACAAGGCAATACAAAAAAAAAAAAAAAAACCCCAAAAAACTCATCCATGGCTTTCTAGCATTATAACAACTACAATAAGCTGCAGTGTTTTTTCTGCTTGGAATAAACTTTAAGGTTGTCTGCTAGACTTTAGCCTTACCGACCTGCACCATTTTAGAACATATTTAAAGGGACACTATAGTTACCAGAACTACTACAGATTAATATAGTGGTTCACGTGTCTATAAATAGTCCCTGCAGTGTTGGCACTGTAAACACTGCCTTTTCAAAGAAAAGGAAGTGTTTCCATTGCTACCTAGTAAAACCTCTAGGTGTAATCACTCAGACGTCCATTAGAGGTGCCTCCTAGTTCAGTGCTGCATCCGCGTTTAGCGTCTCCACACTTTGCATGGAGAAACTGAACATTCGCCATAGAGATGCATTCATTCAATACATCTCTATGAGCAAATGCTGATTGGCGCACAGTGTTTTGATGCGCATGCGCAATAGCTTATACCAATACTTTCCTATAAGAATCTCAGCCATGGAGGTGAGGAAGAAAATATCTGTATTTCTGACACTATAGTGTTGCTTTCATTTATTTTTTTCCCTCAAATTTTATTTTGTGTCATTTATACCAACATAATAGAGTTAGAAATTACAAGGATGGCTGTTGCATTGGATGAATGCATATCTATGGACCATCACCAGTGTCTTATACAGAGTCTTACAATGGTGGATTTAAATTTCATATAAACTTAGCATTAAAGGGGAACTGTAACTTCTTAGGTATTTTAATGAACATGTATATTTAGCAAATATGTTTATGTGACATCAGAAAATATAAAATTAAATGTATGCACCCTGCTGTATTTACTGTGAATATGGAACTGTTTGCCTCCATCTTATATCCCTTTAATGACGGATATGAACACCAACGATTTTATACTTTGGTGAATCCTTCATTTACTGTACATTCCAATGATGCGTACACGTAAAAGGTTTCCTTACACTGAAAGAGAGTCTGTTGCCAGGCTTACTATTATGACTATAATTACATTCTCATCCACTTTCATTAATCAACATGAAAATACAGATCAACGATAAGTACATCTGCGGCTGGAAAGAATTCATCCATTAGAACAGACATCCATCTTGTTTCATTTTTTTTTTTTATTCTAACAATAAATGCAGCTTCAATATATTACACATGGTAGATGATCCGATTGTCTGATTGCTAGATGCTTTGGGCGAACTAATGCCCTTGGGTTTTTAACAATAGGAAATTGGATTTAAAATAAATACATAAACACCTGCTCAATTACTAGCATTTAAATATTGTACAAAAGGGAAAGAAGAAGTAATTCTTGGGTGTCTACAGCAGATCTGGTGTGTGGGCAACATTATACATTTATTTTGATGGACTTTATATATAATCAACATAAATTCCACATGAATTCATAATATTTGCACAAAGATGGTGGAGCTTTTCACAGTCACATGGTGACACATGGTTATACCATCAGACTGTATTTAAACTGCAAGTTTACATGACCATCCTCGAGCTGTTATTCCAAGTCCCTAAGATTATTTCTTGTCAACGTGTTGTGATATCTTATAGAGTTCCACTTGAAACTGTGCCAGCTGTACGCTCTCAAACCATGAGCTGAGCTGTGCACTGCGGGGCTTAGCTGTCAACAGTAGTGGAGTTAGGGTGGACCCCAGAGTAGATATCAAGCTATTCCAGAGCAGTTTGAGCAGTACAACTGTGGGGTACTACTAGTAACTGTGAAATTTTGAACACTAATAGAAATACAGGTTGCCTACATGTGGCTTTTTAAAACCTAAAGACTCGGTGATGATCTATGCCTTTCTAATGATATTTAAAGTTTACTCCAACCACCAAGAATACTTCTGCTTTTAGAAGTGGTCATGGTGGTCGGAATCCGTATGTGCAGCGTTAAGAGCAATTTGCAATTTTGTGCCGGAGGTTAGATGCACCCACGGCACACATGACTTAGACAGCCCTCAGACTTAGACATGACTTAGACAGCCCTGGTACAGGCTGCTTAATGGGAGTTCCAAGCAAACAGTATGTCTGTTATCAACGTGCACTGCACACTGGTGGCAGGTGTAATTGGCTTCTACCCTTGCAGTCAGCAAGGAGCAGCTACAAAGTTCCCTTCCTCCATTTAGAACATTTTCTTTTATATAATATATCTATCTATATATCTATCTATTTATACATATACACACATATATATATATATATATAGAGATATATATATATATATATATATATATATATATATATATATATATATATATATATAGAGAGAGAGAGAGAGAGAGAGAGAGAGAGAGAGAGAGAGAGAGAGAGAGAGAGAGAGAGAGAGAGAGAGAGAGAAATGCATGCATGCGCTCTAAACGGAGGAAGAGGGTTCAACCAAATGCTAGTGAACAGTTCTTAGGACAAGATTGTGATGACGTCAGTGTAACATTTGGTGGACCTTAAGAAGAGCTAATAAAAAGTGTAAAGATAACCTCTTTTCCAAATTCTACAATTTACAGTAAAATAGGTTGTTTTCACCCAAGCAGGCCAAAGCGGCGAGACTAGATGGCCTATTCCGCCTGCCAAAGCCACCCACAGCGCCCACGACAGCATCCGCTGACCTCATCATCCGATTTCAATCAATGTCCGACAAGGCCCTTCTGCTCACGGCTACGAGGGGGAAGACCCCACTACACTTTGAGGGCTCATCTCTGATGCTGTTCCCAGATCTCACCCGCAACACTATCACATGGCGCAGGTGACTAAGACCGCTACTGCAGCTCCTTCAAGCAAAAGACATCTCGTACCGCTGGGGAATACCCAAGCAGCTTCTATCTACCCACATGAACATTGCCTACAAGGCACGGAGCTATGCGGAATTGGAAGCCCAAATGCACAAGATAGGCATCACGGGACCACAGAGAGTGGCCGGCACGGGACTGACACACATAGACCCCTCTGCCATTGAAGAGTTCATCCCCCGCACGGCATTGCGCCCAGGACCGGAGAGACTGACCAGAGAGCTTCACTCTGATAAACCACCCTCATTTTACCTGATTGACGATCGGGTCCCCTCCAACACCACCACCGGTGAATCGGTGAATCCTCGAACTTATGACTTACGAGCCTGGTTTGAACTTTCTCTGTTCCCAAGACGCTTACGTTTATAATGATGTTTTCTCTTTTTCTCTCAGTTAATTGTTTTAGTATTGTTTCCATGACATCTCACATACTCTGACTGATGTGGCCAACCCACACAAAAGGGCTAACCCCTCTGGTACACTCGCACTTAGAAATCCTAGACATGGGCACAATGCGCACTAAGCGATTTCCCCCCCCCCCTCCTCTCGATAACTTAAAGAAAGCACCGCTTGCGACTTACTGCCTGTATCAGGAGGGAGGTAACTCCCGACAGGGACATCCACGACACACTGAATCGACAAACATATGCACCCTGGGGATAACACTAGACGAACCCCACTCTTAAACTGTCCTCCCCTACTTAATTCATTTCCATCCAGCCTTAAACTCACTTGCCCAAAGTATACATTTCTGCAAGCCTCAACAACTCATGAGACATCTGTCTCACCAACCCTTATGCCCAAACACCTACTATATAAGAAAGGGACTGACTAGGGCTGCTAAATGGGCTGGGACTCCCACACATTTGATTTGTTATAGGTTTTCCTAGCCTTTCAAAAAAAAAAAAAAAAAAAAAACCTTATATGCCAACTTATTATGCCACTACAATTCGTGTACTCCCTACTGCACTGTCAAAAATAAAGAATTATAAAAAAATATATATATATTTTTTTTTACAATGATTAAACTATAAAAAAAAAAAGAAAAAAAAAAGCTAGACAGAACATGCACCTTAAAGGAGCCTGCTGCTTCTTTCTTATGCATTCCACACCCACTGCAGGGTGGTGGACACTGACCCAACCGGTGTCCTATCTCTAGGTATGCTGGAAAAGTGTATGCTTGACAGACTTACACAAAAGGTCCCCATCAAGGGGGGCTACAACCAATACATTTGTGTGCATACCAAATGCAACAATTATCAAGTGCAATTATTCAAAGGTAAAAGGAAAATTATGTTTAAACTAAATTTGTCTAATGGAGTTTACAAACATTAAAGTTTATCCAACAAGTTTTTAAAACGTCACAGTCACAAAGCAGTCTTGAAGTAAATCTGAAGGACTGAAATTTTTATCTACATAGACACAAACACAAACATTTCATTTTATTTGCATACACAACTTGTACATGACAAATGGTCAATCATAAGACATTGCTCCTTTTCACGGCATTTAATTAAATTTAATGTTTGTTGAGCTTCGGGTTTAAAAACTACCGAAAATCCCCCAACATTTGTTACTGACAGTCTACTGTATACACAGTGCATTCTCAATTTAAAGTACAGGCTCTACAAAGGGTGAAGTTGGGAGTCTGTTAATCTTTCATTTTCTATGTAAAGCAGATTGAAAGGAGGAGTTGGTATTTACAATGTGTACTTTGCCAGCTACTGTTTGATGTGCACGAAACAGCATTTTTATAGCCACTGAACACAAATATAGACATTTGTTACAGTACAATATTGTAGAATTAAAGTGACAAAGCAACAATCATGATGAAGAAATCATAGCTACTTCCTGGTCCCTGCAGAAGAGGCAGATTTGAATCAAACACTGTAAATTCAAGAGAACGTGTATTTCTCTGTTTTTCTGACAATCACTATAATAGGATCACATTGATTGTAAGCGTTTATTATTTTTATTATTCTTTGCACACTGTGACTTCTTTAGACCTAAGAATGAAAGAGTAATGGGGGAGCAACCATTCCCCCATACTTGTAAAATGAACTGCTAACATGCTTTAGCTTAGCTCCTAGGTCTGTATGAGCCATTACAAGAGATTAAACTGTTCTGGAGGATTGATTTTCCAGTGAATATAATGTACATATTGCATTCTAATCCACATGGATTTTAATCCTTTCAAAATTAAAGTTTGGGCATTTGCGGTGATAAAAAAAACATGAGAAAATGGATGCAGGAATGAAATTATGCAAGGTTAATGTGATTTAGTTTTAAAGGTAAATGCAAATACCTTCTCAAAGTTCACAAAAAGCTCACTTTTTTTTTTAGTGCCAATACCAGTTTTGTAAATAAGCATGAAAGCCAACTCATTGTTCAACCACAGTTTTCCAAATATGTATATCTATGGAAACCGTAGTGATAGGATGACCACGCAATCACATATACCTTAAGCCCACTTCAGCAGTGCTCCTAGCATGGTTCTGAAGGCTGCGGGCCGGCCAGACAGTTTGTCAGTGGGTGGCACTGCCACTGTTCTGGGTGAGCCCACCTTTTATGGTGTCACCAGTAAAGCGGGTTAAGTATTGGCAATGCCCCCCTCATTGCCTTACCCGTTATATCTTAATTCTATATTTCACATTGCTGGGAGGCATGTAGACACATTGTAAAATGAATCCAAATAAGACTTTTTTGCCTATAATTTGCCATTTGATTTTCAGCTCTCTGTAATTTGGAGTTTAGTTGATAACCCCAAAAGAGTATTATTTACATATATTTTTTCATTATCTATTTAACAAATGTTACATCGAGCATGAGGTTTCCCTTAACACATGTAGTTGTCTTTAAGAAAAGTAAAGACTTATCTTATTTGAGCTGTTTAAACAATAAAGACATCTCTTTATATAAAAGGTTTTGAAAATAAAATTCCCACAATGCTTCTTACATATTCTGCACTGAGATAAATTCTTTAAAAATTGCAAAAGGACACTTTTTTTCCTTATAACTATTCGTTCTCACCAATACCCAACACCCCAAGAAATATTATAGTAGACCCTATCTTAACATATTTATTTAAAAGTGGAAAACGCCTCTCTAAAACTAAAACATTTGAAGCTTACACTGTGGGAGAGTACACTCAATGCAGGTGTGCGCTAAACAAGTATTTACCTTGGCACGCGTCTAAATGTAGACACGCTATTTTTAGCTGTAATTGATTTTCAGAAAGTCATTTAAGTTCAACAAACAGGTCACAAGGAGATGGAAAAAAATATACCAGTTTCTGAAATGGTCAGTTTTTTATGATTTATCTAAAGATGATATCGTAACAGTATGGTTTAACGTTCTCTTACAGTTATGCTGTTAGATAAAGACTTTCCACTGAAATCTATACACAAAATATATGTAATACAGGTTGTACTGGAACTACATTTAACATATGCTTCTGGAAGGTGATCATCAGGAGCTTAGTATGCCCCAGCAATAGCATCTTATGAGTGTTTATTATTCATTCTTTATTTTAGATATATAACTTGGCACCATCTACCACCAAATGAAGCAGTACACATATATCCATCAGTAATGGGGAGAAAAAAAGGGAGTAAAGATTAGAAGAAAGAGATCCTTAAAAAAGCATGTCTTGTATGTCTTCAACTGAATAAGGTTCTAAGCACTACTGTGCATACCACTGGAGCAGGTCTAATACGGTTACCCTTAGAATCCATTTGGTGCTTAATAGCCGTTATATTATTATTATTATTTGAAAAGCGCCAGAAAATTCCGTAGCGCTGTACAATGGGTTATAGACTATGTATGGGAACTAGGATGATTTCCGAACTCTAGATTTGCTTTAGCTAGATCTGTGGCTCAGATACGAAGCGCTGAACTGATGAATCTGCAGAGAGCAGCCATTATGTGGCTGTTAGACGCCTATTGACAGGTCTGTGCAGAGTTGTGTTCTCCGGAGCACTGACTACACATGCATAAAGCCTTAAAGCTCTAAGAGAGGCAGAGATTTGTGCAAGACCTCGATGGCCAGACACAAGCTGAAGGATCTTGTAAAGTAAGAAAGGACTAAAATTGTCTTCTGCAAGGATCCATTGCACAGGGAACTTTGAAGAATTGCTTAAGTTATACGCCACTGGGTTCAATGACAATGACAGGAACTCTATACACCACGGCATATGCAATGTGCAAAGGTTGCTGTGATGCTTAGTGTGCCCCGTTCGGAACATTTTGGGTACACTACATATCTACAGACACCTCCCAAGTTAAATTATGATAAACAGAAATGCATGTATACCAATTGCCATGGTTTATTAGCTCTTTATACGTTTCATTTAAATATTTGGTCTTGTGACAGTATTCTATTGTTTGTGCTTTCCATAAAATGCATTTCATTTCTCCCAGGTAACATTTTCTAACTAGGGCAGAAAGCATAGTCGTAAAAGACTTATGGTTTAAATATCATACTTAAAATTAATGGTCATGTCAACAGTTCGAGGTTGAGACTAAAAGGTAATACATTTTGAAGCACTTTGGTGATCAATTTCTTTTCACATAATTCATAGCCAGATTAGATGTGCTGATCTATCTTACTGACTTGATGCATAGTGTTCAATTCTCAATAAAGTCTCTCATGAGAAACACGGATAAAGAAGTAAGCAAATGCAAAAGGGAAGCATTAAAAAGGCGATAAGACTCATAGCTGGAGATTTCATGGAGCAATCACATATAACACACCCTCCAGCAATACCTACTGATTTGGTATCATGCCTACTTCCCAACCTCTCTATTAAAAGCAGATGAGCATGTCATATTTATTTATGTGTGTTGCACACATCAAATGTTAATACACCCAAACCTCTAATTACATACACAATGGCATTAGACCAATCAAATCTTTTACAAGGTGAATGCAACTGCCAAGTAACACCCACAAGAGATCAGAAAATGAGTTTATCACATGGTCAAAGTCCAGGCATCAAAGTTCATGAACATTTAAACAGGCCAGGGGGTCAGAAATCCCACGTATTACACTAAATGTCAAATGAGAGTACAGGTTACACAAACAACTAATCTTTAGGTAAAAAAAAGTGTTTAAATTGAGTACAGGTTACAGGGCACTTCTCTAATCTCCTTGTCAAGCCAGTGGGCGTCACTTAACAGCAGGAAACCAATTATGGCTGTCCTAGGTGTGCCTACAGCTTGGCAGAAGACTGGAGTGGCATCTGTCTCTCTGTGCAACATAGGAGCATTGGGAACTGCAAACATACAGATAGACAAAAGAACGCCCCAGTCACAATCACCAACCAGGCCCCCTAACCTAAGATACAATCAGTGGCGTACACACACTCCATGGGGCCCCGGTGCGAAACTGATCCGTGGGCCCCCCCCACCGTGAACCTCTCCCCCCTGACTGTGGGCCCCTCCCCCCCGACACATACATACAGACACAAACACATACACACACCCCCGACAGACACATGCAGACACATACATACACACATGCAGACACATACATACAGAGACACACACGCAGACACATTCATACAGAGACACACACACACATACATACACACATACAGATACACACATACAGAAACAGACACACGCACAGAGACACAGACACACAATCATACACACATACAGAGACACAGACACAAACATACATACACAGACATACATACAGATAGACACAGACATACACACATACAGAGACACAGACACAGACATACATACACACGCACAGAGAGACACAGACACATACATACACACACACACACACAGAGACACAGACATACATATGGATACACACACAGAGACACAGACATACATACACACATACACAGACATACATACACACATACAGAGACACATACATACAGAGACACAAATACACAAAATGTTTCCTACCATGTGTGGGTCCAGTGGTGGCTCAGCCTGATGGGAGTCAGAGTTCCCACTCTGACTCCCTCCTCCTTTCTGTTTCCTCCCGCGCGGGCTCTCAGTATGCTGGGAGGAGTGACGTGCGGTCACTTCCTCCCAGCCGTGATGATCTCATCACAGGGGGCCCGGTTGAGCACTTAAAGCGCTCAGCGCAGACCGGGCCCCCTTCAAATCCATGTCCATCGGGTGGCCCTGACAGCATGGGCCACCCGATGGACCCCTTGACATGCGGCCCCGGCGGTTTGCCGCACAGCCGGGGCCGCAAAGTGTGGCAGCTGCTACCCGGTCGCGGGGGGCCGCAGGGTGGCTGGGCCCCCTGGAGTGCCGGGCCCGGTCGCAGCTGCGACCCCTGCGACCGCGGTACGTACGCCACTGGATACAATGATCAGCAGCAGTGAGAGAGCAACAGGTGAGCTGTGACATATTGGATAAGCTTTGGTTATACTGTAGAAGAGGACATAACACAAACAATCAAAAGACTGCGTCCCACAACTTGCCCCAACACATCTCTTAATAGTGGGCAAAGAACACATCACACCATTCTGCACCAAACCTAAATGCTTTTTTGTTTTGTTTTTAAAGAGACATTATTTTAACATCACTAAAGCAATAAGTTCTCGTCCTTTTATTCAGATACGCAAACATAAATAACATTTCAGCCAGGTTTAATAAAGACCAGTAGCGTAGTTGAAATGCTACCGGTTAGTGTGTACAGTACATCTGAAAAAGAAATAGCTTTTTGCTGTAAGGCTTGCTGGACATTTGGTTTTATTTCTTGACTACATTAATGGTAGTGGGTGCACTCTCCCTTGGTTAAGATATAAGTACGATAACAGAGAATATTGAAAAAGGATGAGGATAACCCCACATTAATCAACAAACAATTAAGACTCTTTTGTATGGAAGGCAGGTACGTATTATTCATGAAGACATCAATTTAAAATCAAGAATGGATTATTTTTTATTTACATATTCAAAATGTGGAAATATGTTTTAAGCAAACCATTAAAGGAACACTATAGTCACCTAAATTACTTTAGCTAAATAAAGCAGTTTTAGTGTATAGATCATTCCCCTGCAATTTCACTGCTCAATTCACTGTCATTTAGGAGTTAAATGTTTATGCAGCCTTAGCCACACCTCCCCTGGCTATGATTGACAGAACCTGCATGAAAGAAAAACTGGTTTCACTTTCAAACAGATGTAATTTACCTTAAATAATTGTATCTCAATCTCTAAATTGAACTGTAATCACATACAGGAGGCTCTTGCAGGGTCTAGCAAGCTATTAACATAGCAGGGGATAAGAAAATCTTAATTAAACAGAACTTGCAATAAAGAAAGCCTAAATAGGGCTCTCTTTACAGGAAGTGTTTATGGAAGGCTGTGCAAGTCACATGCAGGGAGGTGTGACTAGGGTTCATAAACAAGGGGATTTAACTCCTAAATGGCAGAGGATTGAGCAGTGAGGTTGCAGGGGCATGTTCTATACACCAAAACTGCTTCATTAAGCTAAAGTTGTTCAGGTGACTATAGTGTCCCTTTAAACAAAAGGCCTATCCATAAAAAAGCAAAAAATTCTAAAATCTTATGAACACCTTACCGTGAAGCTGTTGTTGACATTTTTTGTGCTTGATTCAGCTACGCTGGCGTCTGACAAGTCAACCTCGTCAAATATTAGAGACTGTGAGCAGAAAAAAAAAATAAGATGATTATTTAACTCATAATTAACAGAGGTATACAAAACATAAATGTGATAAATTGTGAACCCTGCTACTTTGACTGTACAGGAAAAAAATATATAATATTGCTTAAAATTACTATTCCTAAGCAGTACAACTATGTGATGAAAATCACTCATGCTTAATTATATCAAGAAAGGCATTTTGTATGCAACATATACATTTAGGATGTCAAGACTATTATATATTATATATACAGACCTCTCTAACAAACAGTTTCATATTTGTCAAAACAGCATAATAATCTCAGTGGTATGGTGACCCCCTTAAGACCACAACATACTAAGCAAATTTCCAAGTTTCTTTATATGTAACATGGTGAGGCTCTCTGAAATGTGGACACACAGAGTGCAGCGGTCAATCTACATGATCAGGTCTCTATTGGTGGGTTTTACTTATACTGCGAAACAGACATTGCCGGGAAGGGGGAAGAGGCACTTTAGGGGCTGAAACAACCAATATGGGGCTTTCACAGAGATCCACAAGAGCATCAGCTGCACACTGTTCAATTTGTTTAATTTTAATTGTACATCTTTTTTAACAGAGTAAGGTTTTTGTTTTTTTATCAAGAAGGACCCAACAATACAATGATCAGCCACAACATTGCACATACACACACACACACACACACACACACAATCTGGAATGTTGGTTCAGTGCTGAATATGTTCATGAGTAAATTTGAAAATCTTTTTAAGATGGCTTTTAAATACCAACCCTGAAAAGGGATTCAATAAAGCAGATAATTAGAAAGGATAATTACAATGTTGATCACCCCAAAAATAAAATTTAAATGCCATGTAGAGGTAGTGGTTCAGGGACTGTAACCCCTCCACCACTACTGCCAGACATACAAAGCCAACCTCTGTTCTAACTGCCTTATTTGGTTTACTATTGGAATACTGTGTAACTGCAAAAATCAGCTCTACAGCGCTTTGACGTCAAACAGTGAGAGTAAAAATAGTGTGGATTTCTGCCTCAAATAAAAACACTGTGTCCCAGTACTGTGTGTGGTAATCTGTGATTGTTCTGCCAAAATAGCATTTCCCATAGGGGTTGCATAAAGAGATACTAAAATAATTCTTTAAAAAAATGTGTGGCTTCTCTGTGCCTTTCAGTGCTGAGGCCAGGCTGAATTGGAATTCTTCTATTTGTAGCCACAGCTTTTTAAATAATGATTTTGTACACTGGTAAATCATCTTAAATGGTCTTAAAGTAAGCACCGCTAAGTGGAAATCACCCAGTTACACACACTGATTTTAAACAGGCATCTTTTAGCCAAATGCATTTTTTTTTTATTATTATTATTTATCAAAGAATAGAAAATGCAAGAGAACGTCAGTGAAAAGATTTAAGTTTGTGACACTAGAGCTCATGCTTTCTTCAACAGTTGCATTTCATGGGATGAAATTATAATAGGCAAATCACATCCATTTTACTCTACAAGTCCTTTTAAACCACGGGACATCAACTGTAGATCTGACATGCTTTGGATTAGGAAATATAAGCATTATAATATCTGTGCTTTTCAAAGAAACAAGAAGCACACACATAATATTAGAGGAGTCATTTGTAAGCAGCTAAAATTGAAAATGTTGCAGCATCAGATAAGGAAATGTTATAATAGATGCTTTATGTCTCAGGCAGGAAATGTAGCCGACTTGGGTTAAAGGGACACTGGCATAACGTTTATGAGTTTACAGCTATCAGCCTAAAAAGTTATCTGTATTGTTTTTGCATTAGTCCAACCTCCCCCATTCTAAAATATATGGTTATTATGTTCTGACTGTTATGAATGCATATATGATGTCACAGATTCTGAGTCCCTCCTTAACCCCTTAAGGACCAAACTTCTGGAATAAAAGGGAATCATGACATGTCACACATGTCATGTGTCCTTAAGGGGTTAAAGTGTCTCTTATATAACAGATGTTTATGTCATCAGGAAGCACAGAAACTGTTTTGTTAGGGGTTATTTAAAAATATTTAAAAAGCTTATAAAACAACATGTATTTATTTTTTGCACTAACCCCCGTTCTGCCATAAACTACTTCTGTCCGGAGACCATAACAACATAGTAAAGCCCAGTGTTGAATCCAGCACTGTTTGGCTCTGCCCATGTGCTTCCACTTCTGGCGGAGACTTGAATCAGGAAGCCTCAAGTAAGCCTCTCCACAAATCTGTAACTCGCAATTCACACAAATTCACATTAGCGGCGCACCTGTCAGACTTCCTTTTAACAATTTAACCCCTGATTGTAAGCCAGCAACACTAGCCTGTTCTCATGCAGGGTTTTGCTACTGCGCACATATAGCTTTCACTTAAAGCTACCAAGTAACATGTCTTTCTAAAAACAGGGTTATGTGTGCCTTCTGGGCTAATGCTTGCAAACAGGTGTTTGTCCCTCAAATAAGAGAGAATTTTGACTACGTATGTACAGAGCAGTGACGTGGGGCATTATCATCGAAATTAAATACATTGTTTCTATCAACCTTCGTCACAAGTCATTGTCCACACATTCAACCTCGCACCTACATGCTTTAACCTCGCACACCTCCCTCCATGGTATCTCAAGCGCTACTCAAGGCTCATCTAATCAAAAGCTTATACTAAACTCATCTTCTCCTCACTGGACTCATGTCCATCTCACATAGCCCTATCAATTTCATCTGCAACCAATATCAATTATCTCAATTCCCTTACCCAATGCAATCTCCAGTCCAAAGAACAGTTAATTTATAATATCCCCATGACACTCCATATCTCCAACCACTAGTCCCAGTCGCTTACATTGCCACAGGGGGAGTAAAGAAAGAGGGATCCTAGAGAGAATCTTGTGAAGAATCCTGTGCGTATGAGCAATTATGCCAGAGGCATCTATTTACATAATGCAAGAAGATCCCTGCTACGTTATCCATGTGACAGCTGAAAGAAAATGTGGAGTTGTGGTCAAAGAAGCTTCTTTAAGATGTACTCACTGCCGCATTTGCTGTAAAGCTGCACTTACAAGTGGACTTCTACCTCATGCATATCATCTGACTGCCTTGGGATTTCAGTCAAATTCCAACTCATCATGTTTGGGGGGTAAAATAAATAAATAAATAAAAACACTTCAAAATTGTTAGTAAAATGAACACTATAGTGAATATATATTTTTTCTAGCGCCATGTCAGTCTCGCCGTGGCTGGCATTGCGTCGCTCAGCCTTCATGGCTGAGATGATCAAAATGATGATCTCAGTCAATCTAATGCTTCGTATAGGCTTTTGATCACCCGCAGCAAAGCTCTCTGCTGCGCTAATCAACATCTCCTCATAGAGATGCACTGAATCAAAGCTTCTCTATGGGGAGTGTTCAACATTTCCATGCAGAGCGTATATTTGTTCTGGTGACTATAGTGTCCCTTTAACAAGGTTTAATTTTTATCTCACACCACACTACTCAAGGTTGATGATCTCAGCCAATCCTATGCTTTATCATAGGAAAGAATTAGGAGGCTAGTGCACATGCTCATTTAAATGCTGTGCTGTGCCAATCATTTGGTCTTCATGAGAACATCTGATTGCAAGGGAGCTTATCTTGGCTATTTCTGCTGAAGTGCCTCTATAGACATTTAAACCCTGTAATGTAAACATTTCTGTTTCTGCAGGATGCAATGTTTTTAATTGTAGGGTTAAAACGACAGAGACATGGCACCCAGCCCACTTCATTGAGTCCCTTTAAGTCTGTAAATAAAAAAGGGGGGCTGAAAAGCATCCAATAAAAAAATAAATTAAAAAATGAAGCATCTGGCCTGTTCACAACATCCCCCATTTCTAACTCCCCTTAGTATACAGGATAGAAGATAATGTACAATAAACAGATGCATTGCATTGACATAAGCCATCTAATAGTCAGGGAGAGTTAAGTGCTAAACCTTTATTTTTAGCAAGGCCCCTCACTACCCAGTAATACACATCATGGCTGTGAATCTCTAGTAAAGGTAAGTTTACGTGATGGAAAAAGGGGCACTTTAAACTATTCTATCTTCAGTTAATGAATAGCTACCATTCAGTTACCAGCTGTCACACCGTAGGCAAAAAGAAATACATCAGCTTTGCAATAACATAAACAGTCTTAAATGGGATAATCTGAGGTTGTTAAAACGTATTTTCATGATACAATAAACATTAAAGATCTCGGTCAAAAGCGTTTAAAACAAAACGTAAAAATGGATGGCATTTTACGACCCATAAAGAAAACATGGTTTAAAGAACTTATGTCAATTCGGCTACCTTTGAATCCTTGGCATAGTATAGCGTTCTGCCTCGCAGCTTAAAATAGCGTTTTTTCCATCTCTGAAATGAACTGGTTTGCTTCAGTAATAATCCTTCTTTGATACTTGTCTGGAAAGTAAACAGAAAAAACACAATTGTCAAAATGGAATGAGCACATTCTTCTTATCCCTCCAGTGCATGAGTGGACAGCAGCACACTACTGAGCAGGAAGAACGTACAGAACAGACGCTCATGAAATCACATCAAAGCATATACACGTCTTCTAGAGATTTACCACTAGAAATTATTAATCTTTTCAAAATAAAAGTCCGTCAAAAATCACTCACATTTTCTTACGTCAATTTGATAGAGCAGTCTCTTTAGAGACCATATAAAGCTCAACCAATTTTCTTCAAATCACAGAGTATTCTTTAAATGGAAGTCACCTTATTGCTGGTTTGCTATTTAATAAGGAGCTGTCCTGAGATAAGCAGATTTAAAAAAAAAAAAAAAAAAAAAAAATGTAAACTTCCAAGTAGCTATTGCTTGTGCTATTCAGTGTGTGTGTGCGCGAGTTTGTGTGTGGTGTTTGTTTATGTTGAGTATTTAAAAGGGACACTACATGATGTCTTGCATTTATTCCGCTCTAATGAATAATGAAAAAAAATATCCAAAAAATAAAAATATAGGAAACAAAACAAGCAATAAAACATACCCATACATTTTCTGTCTCAAGTCAGCAGATTCTGCTGGGTCACAAAGTGGCTGAGATTTCTCTGCCAGTCCTTGTCCTCCCATTGATTTAATGGGGAAGATATGTATCTCAGAAATTCATGGTCAGCAGCGGTTTTACGGATAGGTAGTTTAACATGTATTATTACTTTTACTCAATAAGACACAAATGGCACAAAAAGCAAGTTTTTCATGCATGAAGCCATAAATGGAATTACATGTATGCAGCTGGTACAGCTTCTCCCATAATATGCAATGAGAGAGGATGAAGAACATATCTCTTAGGACTTGTATGTTGTGTGCAAATCGTTCATATAAAATATGTACCAGTCTAAGGAGGAACAGAGGGCTTATGGCTGCAGCAATTTTTGTTTGTTGTATGCAAGGCTCACTTTTTTTTGGTTCATGAGGATGTAGCAGAAAGTTCTGCTCACTTTAGCAAATTTGTCACCGTCAATTACTCGCTGACGTAAGCTGGTAACCAACTCCTGCAGAGCTTGCAACTATATAATAATTCAGACTCAATAATATTAAAACAAATCTTTTTTTATTCTAAAAAGAAATGATGATGAAACATGTCTTGAAATATCCCAACTTTGCATCTAATTTTGCAGAAACCAGTCAGTATCACAAATATAGAATATAATGTATTAAGTACAAACCACAAACACACACACTTTTTTTTTTTCTTCAATCAAGTAAATGCTTAAAAAAAAAAAAAAAAAAAAAAAAAGTTGAAAAGCCACTGGAGGACAAGATTTGCAGTAATAACTTGTAGCCGAAGACAACTTCACTACTGACATTGCAAATGCAGATCCTGGAAATTTGTCAAAAACTGACAACATAAGTAGACATCAATTATTTGTGCAAATTGTCACAATCCTTTGATATGATTTAAAGCAAATCATTGTGTTTCAATGATTAGTAAAGTATTTCTACACCTTGAAAGAATAGTCTAAGCACCATAACCGCTACAGCTCAATGTTTCAAACGATTTGACACCTGGGCAAATTAGTGAAATCAATTCTGCCCGTGTCTGGATGAAATTGATTAAGGCTACTTTATGGTGTCTAGCCTGACCCTTTAAAGAGTTACTCCAAGCAACTGGAGGAGGATTGGGCTTAGAGGAATATTTGGCTTTGGTGCTGGAACAGTGGTAAGTTTATGCTTTCATTATTTTTATTATATTATTAATTTATTTATTATTTTTTTTTATACAACTTCTCCAGCACTGCAAAGGTTATTATAACCAAAACAAGTTTTTTCTAAAAAAAAAAAATTAGTTTTTGGTTGAAGTAATCCTTAAAACCGAGCTTTCATGGCCAGATAAACAGGGCTTAATGGAGTTGAATCCCCTGAAGGCCCACTGAACTCGAAAAAAAATGAATACATTTGTGAAAGGGACAAACCGCTTCAATCCAGCACTGAGGAAAGTAACCATTTCCAGTATAAGATGAGCAAAGGCTGACTCCTTCACACTAACTAAATTTCCCAATTATTTTTTCCCGTGGAACCCTTTGACATAGTGTATCAACATCGTGGAATTTTATTTTATGTTTACATTTTACTCCACCCAGCCCCCCTACCTTTAGGCGTGCTGGCATGGAGTCCCTGTGGTCCAGTGGGGCTGCTGAGTGGCTTGCGTGCGGACGGTGAGGGGGCAGTGATCTCCCTGCTCAGCTCCCTCGCGCACTTCTTAGTGATGCCGGAGTGACGTCATATTCCGGCTCCAGAATCACTGCTGTGCACACGAGGGAGCTGAGCAGGGAGATCACTGCTCACTCGCCGCCCGCGGCCATTTTATTTTTTTAAACTTTTGGCGGAACGCCAATTGGGGTTCTGCGGAACACCAATTGGGAAACGCTGCTCTAAAGGACTCTCTTAGTGAGCCATAATAATGAAAACGAGGGTTATCGTAGCATGATATTCAAAGGATAACATTTCCAAGGGCTGCAGGATCAGGTCATTAAGAAAGTTCCCAAGTACATTAACTGCTCAAGACCAAACAGATAACAGATTGGAACACACGCCTCATATTCATACTTTCTCAATATCAGATTCACTCTAGGACAGAGTAACGTAACTGTCGTAACATAAGAAAAAGAACAGCGTTTACAGGATGAATTTTCATGATAGAAAGGCAAAGGGCTAGACAGTCCAGTAAAAGGAGTTAAACATTTGAATACATGTTTAGGGTACAATTATGTGTAGCACCAGGGGAGGGCTGTCAGCCTTAGGCCCGGGGGGCAAATCCAGTCACGTGGCCCACTGCACCAAGAGGAGAGAAAAAACACCTTTCCCATGTGATTGATAGGGGGGAGGGGGGCAGTCACCTAAACAGACACTCAATGACAGGCACACACACGAAAAAACACACACTCACTGACAGGCACACACTCACTGACAGGCACACAGACACACACAGAAAGACACACTGTTACAGGCATACTGACTCAGACAGACAGACATACTGACACACACACACAGGCATACTGACTGACACACACACAGACAAACTGGCACACACACAGACAGACATACTGACGCACACACACACACACAGACAGACATACTGACGCACACACACACACACAGACAGACATACTGATACACACATACACCCAATCTTTACACTTTTAAAACCAGTAGACAGGGGCTGAGTAAAGGGACAGGGACTGTAGTGGAGGGTATAAGCTGTAATTGGGGGTTTAGGAAATGTAGGGGGGCGGATAGGGGCTGCAGTAGGTCGATGACTACAATTTGGGAAAGGGGCTGTGGTGTGGGTGATATGGGTTGCAATTGGGGGAGAGGAGCTGTAGTGGGGATGTTATTAGGGGCTGTAGTGGGGGGCATAGGGCTGAGGAAGGGGGCAGGAGCTGAGAGGGTGGAAAGGAGGAGGAAAAGTGTGGGACAGGGGCTGAGAAGGGGGCCGAGGCTTTGGAAGGGGGATAGGGGCTGAAGAAGGGGACAGGGCTGAGAAAAGGGATGGGCTGGGCAAAAGAGGATAGGGGCTTAGGAAGGTGGACAGGGGCTGAGGAAGGTGGACATGGGCTGAGGAAGGGGGGACAGGGGCTGAGGAAGGGGGGACAGGGGCTGAGGAAGGGGGGACAGGGGCTGAGGAAGGGGGGACAGGGGCTGAGGAAGGGGGGACAGGGGCTGAGGAAGGGGGGACAGGGGCTGAGGCAGAGGACAAAGGCCGAAGAAGGGGACAGGGGCTGAGGGGGGACATGGGGCTGACTAAGGGGACAAGGGCTGACTAAGGGGACAAGGGCTGACTAAGGGGACAGGGGCTGGGGAAGGGGACAGGGGCTGGGGAAGGGGACAGGGGCTGGGGAAGGGTGACAGGGGCTGGGGAAGGGTGACAGGGGCTGGGGAAGGGTGACAGGGGCTGGGGAAGGGTGACAGGGGCTGGGGAAGGGTGACAGGGGCTGGGGAAGGGTGACAGGGGCTGGGGAAGGGTGACAGGGGCTGGGGAAGGGTGACAGGGGCTGGGGAAGGGTGACAGGGGCTGGGGAAGGGGACAGGGGCTGGGGAAGGGGACAGGGGCTGGGGAAGGGGACAGGGGCTGGGGAAGGGGACAGGGGCTGGGGAAGGGGACAGGGCTGAGGAGGGGGGACAGGGCTGAGGAGGGGGGGCAGGGCTGAGGAGGGGGGGACAGGGCTGAGGAGGGGGGGACAGGGCTGAGGAGGGGGGGACAGGGCTGAGGAGGGGGGGACAGGGCTGAGGAGGGGGGACAGGGCTGACTAAGGGGAGAGGGCTGACTAAGGGGACAGGGCTGAGGAAGAGTGACAGGGGCTGACTAAGGGGACAGGGGCTGACTAAGGGTGACAGGGGCTGACTAAGGGTGACAGGGGCTGACTAAGGGTGACAGGGACTGAGGAGGGGACAGGGACTGAGGAGGGGAATAAAAAAAACAAAGTGTATTTCCCCCTCCCTGAGTCTTACCTTAGGCCCGGGAGGGGTGGGCAGCAGCGACCAGCAGCCAGCATACAGCAGTCAGTGAAGTCGGCCTCTCCTGATGATGTCAGGCAGGGGATTCCGATTTTTAATTATTTTGCTGGATGCGGGCGGCCCTGGGTTTAGGGCGGCCTGGGGGGCAATTGCCTCCCTGCCCCCCTTCCCAGCCCGCCCGTGTGTAGCACTAAATCAAAAGCTGAGACACAACATGTCTCTTCCTGAAATAAAATATTTCATCTCTCATGAAAGAGTCATCATAAGGAGACAAATACAGTGCTGAAATAATTTAGATACTAAACATTAATTATGAAGCCTATTTTGTTCCATCCATTATTACATTCTGTCACAAACCTCTCACATAATGGATCTTTACTGCTTCAGCTTTTATTCAAATCCCTCTCTTGGGAATAAAATAGATGAAATCACAAATCACCACATTAAGACCAAAACAATTTATGAAGTATAGAAGTAGACTAGAAATAAAATGTGTTGCATAAATACTGACCATTTAGAATTAGAATTTATGCTGTAATGTCACATTCCTGTGTAGACAAAAGTCTTACATTTCTATACGAATTCTGATATATAGGTGTATTGGGAATTAATAGGACAGTGACCCACAAGGGGGTAGTATAGTAAATCTAGCTAATCTCAAAGTGACTCAGACATTTATTAAAATACACTATTTTTTTACCAAGGTCACCATTCCAACATCGGCTTCTCGTTACATAGTCCTCAGAATCTCCATTCTTCACCTACACTCAAAGTTGGTGTCTGAAATTCTGTAACAACTACCTAATATTCAACCTTGAAAGCATACACTATTTTTAACTCCTCTGGTCACGCTATCGTAAAATCTTAAAAGATGCTCGTGAGAACCCTCAGAAATTAAAAAATAAAATAAATAAATAAATTTTAAGCCCTCAAGGTAAAAAAACACTGCCATGTTTCAGAAATGACAAGGTTTACCTTGAAGGATTATACATGCATCTAGAGGCTGTCCTATGGCCACTAACCAAACCATGAACTAGGGCAGTATTGTGTTCGTTTGTATTCCTAAAGCTATAGTGGTCCTTTAAACTGAGGAGTGCAGCCAGGACACTAAATAATACAACCACTATAATGAAAATGTGTCCCTTTACATTTCCTACTACTTAAGCACCTGTTTGAGGTCTTATGAGTCCTTCATGCCAGTGTCATTTTTTACGATTATGATGATGACATGGAACATCAATGGTGGTTGAAAGGATTAAAAAGTCATCTCTACCAAGAAAAGCATGTTTGATTCATAACTGAGTTTTTACAACTTTCTTTCCACATGAAAATGCTTAGTGGAACAGATCAAATTAATCATATCCTGTTATGAATGCTCATTTGCAGAAAAATATTCTAATATTTTTTTTTTTTGTAACAGATAACTAGGTAGTGAAAAGAAAAAAAAAAAACATTAAACTTTCCATTGAAGCCATGGCTGTATCATTCTGTTCATTTATAAAATCAACAAAAAGCACCATGAAAATTTTTTAAGCAAATACATTCCAATAGTATACACTAATCATTTGTAACAATCACAACAGAACCTAAAAGTCAATTGGGAAGTGAATTTAATCAACCATCTTACGCCCTTAAATATAGTAAAAATCTTACTTGTATTCAAGTTTGAAGCTGCTGCATCTGCCACTGAACTGCCTCTGTCTGTTGACATCATCAGAAGTAGTGGACTGAGCCAATCACAGTGCTTCCCCATAGGGTTGGCTGAGACTGTCAAGGAGGCAGGTCAGGGGCAGAGCCAGCTAAAGTCAAACATAGCCCTGGCCAATCAGCATCTCCTCATAGAGGTTATTTGAATCAATGCATCTCTATGAGCTAAGTTCAGTGTTCAGTGCATGCAGAGGGTGGAGACATTGAATGGCAGTGCTGCACACTAGGCAGGACTGCCCCAGGATGCACCTCTAGCAGCCATCTAAGAAGTGGCCAGTGGAGTCATTGTGATGTAATTCCAGTAAAATACAAGTTTAGCAGGCTAAGATTGCCACAAGGCATATGTATGTATATGTGTTTGTAAGTATCAGTTAGTTAATTACACGTAGCTAAGATACTGTCATCACTGTACTGACCAGGTGCAGGAATGTAAGAACTGGAATTACGCGTCCCTCTCCTTTGTATCAGATGAGCCACGTGGTTAGACCGGATGGATGAGTTTAGACTCTATTCATTAAATAGGTTAAGGGTATGTGTGGGTGTAGTTAATTGTGGGAGGAGCTACAGTGCTATATAAGGAATGTACTCTATGTATTCAGTACTCAGACTTTGCTGTATTTTGGTGACGCTAGTCCCTCTGAGTCCCGATCGGTGATCCAATAAAGAATCTCTTCCTTCCTGAAGAAACCTGTGTCCATCTCTCTGTGCTTGGCTTCCGTCAGTTTCTCCGGTATCATTTGGTGCATTGGCCGGGAAGCTCATCGTTCAACGGTAGCTGAGAGGCAGAGGCGTGAGACGGTCTATCTTTGCCCACGTTCTCTACGGCTGCACCCCTGAACTTCTGCGTGGACCTCCCTTCGTCTCGGCGCCACTGGTCTGTTGTCCAGGAGATCATCGGCCTCTACGTGAGAAGTGCTGGGGTGTCCCCGTCGATGAGTGTGAACTCAGGTTCAGGAACGAGGAGGTAAGACAACTGCTGTTTTAGACGGCAGGACCCGCTAGGGGTATACCGATTGTGCGGTAGGCCCAAAGGGGTTTTTGAATCTGTATCTGCCCCCTCTGTCGGAGGGAAGGAGCGAAGGCGCACCGCTCGATCGAACGCTCTTTAGTCAGACCGTTTGATTTGGTTAGTCAGGCGGGGTCCTGGTGTAAATAGCCCTAGCCGGACACCGGTGTCTTGTCTAGACTAGCGTTCTAGGGTGTATATTACGTTCGCTAGGTCGGAGGGACCGGGAGACTAAGCGGCGCCTGTGTAAATTCGGTTCGCTAGTTCTCATCCTATCTGGGCTAAGTGGGAAGGCGTGTAAATTTGGAACCCACTAGACTTTTGATAGTACGACTAAGAGGCGCCTGTGTAAATTCGGTTCTCTAGCTCGCTATATATGTGGTGATTGGGCAGTGTGGCTAACCAAAACGGGTGTATATAGTTTTAGGTAGTCCATTCAAGGTACTGGCCAATAGTTTAGTTGGGAATTGTAAATGTGTTAACGATTGTTTTAGTAAAGTGTATATCTTGTTAGATAGCGCGAGCTCAGCCATCTAGCGAGAGTGTTAATAGTGTGTTGCTGTATTATAGTGCACGGTACCATAACCCTGTATATTTACTGACATTATATAATAAGTACTAATCATTGTCGTCCATTGCATGTTTAACACCATAACCACTAATAATTGTATTGTGACTTTAACTTGTGCTTTGACCTATGCTAACCGTACTGTAACCGCTATTTGTAAAAGACGATGTTACTGGGTGTGTTATAGACGGGTAATTCGTATATAGAGAATTATAGCGTGGGTGACTGTGTAGTTACGCCAAAGGGCATAATATTGATTATATAGTGACTGGTGTAGCAGCTGTGTGTGTACGGGAATTCCCTGAGTGTTTATTGTTATGGTGTACGTTTCACTTGATAACCGTACCACGTGGTGCTGTTGCCAGAGGAAACGGGTGTGACTGTTGAATAGTACGCGTGTATAGTAATCGTTGTCGACGACGTTCCACTGTTAAATATGGGTGCGTCGCAGTCAACGATTCCGGATCCCTTAGGATGTATGGTTAAGAATTTTAAAAAGGGATTCAAAGTTTGTGATTTTGGGGTTAAGATGTCCCCTGTACGTTTGGTCACTTTGTGCACTAGGAAGTGGCCTACTTTGGTTGCGGCATGGCCGCCACGTGGCAGTTTGGATCCAACTCTGGTACAGCGCTTACACGTGGCTGTATCAGGTAGGCCTGAACTTTACGGCCAGTTTCCTTATATTGATTGTTGGAGACAGGCCGTAAATGACTCGCCAAAATGGCTCCGGACATGCCACAAGGAGCAGTGTCGCCTCATGGTAGCTAGGACTTGTTCGTCCACTAGGACTGGTGTTAGGCCCATTTTGGACACGCCCCCTGAGTCCGAGATCCCTTTGCCGCCCCCTTACTTTCCGTTAAGAAGAAGTGACGCAAACGCAGGAAGCCCTGCACCCCTCCCCTCATTACCCTCATCCACTTCCGCTTCCTCCTCCAGTACAGGATCCACCCCCCCTCGTACTAAATCTCCCCTTCCGGAACCAGATAGACCAACCTCCATTAAAAATGAATATCCTGATTTGGCGCCACTTCAGACTTCCGGTCAAGCTTCATCTAGCTCGGCCCGAAGTGTTCTATTCACTACCTTTTCCCAAAACCAACCTCCCACATCCCCATACCCTATCTCTCCCCGACCGGAACCCATGACTGACGCCTCTCTACGTAGCCCCATCCAAACCCGACAGTTGACTGGTGCCCAACAATTAAAGCACTATCAGATGCCTCTTCGCTTAAATCCCGGGTCAGCTTATATCGATGCCGCAGGTCAAATGGCACACGCTGACCCTGTCTTCGTATATGTCCCTTTCACCACTACCGACCTTTTAAACTGGAAGACCCATAATTCCTCGTATACTGAGAAACCACAAGCCATGACTGATCTGTTCACCTCAATAGTACAGACACATAATCCGACATGGGCTGATTGCCAGCAGTTATTAATGACTTTATTTAACAATGAGGAAAGGACAAGAATAAATCAAGCAGCCATTAAAGCATTAGAGGATAGAGCCCGTGCTTTGAACCAAGCTAATCCAGCAGCATGGGCCGCAACACATTATCCCAACACTGATCCCGATTGGAACGTAAATGGTGCTGATATGGTTCAACTCAGAGCCTATAGAGACGCTATAATTGCTGGCATGAAAGCCGGAGGAAAGAAAGCCATTAACATGTCGAAGACAGTTGAGGTGATCCAGAAAAGCGATGAAGCGCCCAGTGTCTTTTATGACCGATTATTGGAGGCGTACCGCTTGTACACCCCCTTTAATCCGGAAGACGCAGACAATTCCCGAATGGTTAACTCCGCCTTTGTCAGCCAAGCTTACGGAGATATTAAGCGCAAGCTACAAAAGTTAGAAGGGTTTGCAGGTATGTCAATCTCCCAACTAATGGAGGTAGCTATTAAGGTCTATATGAATAGGGAAACAGAAAGCAAGAAAGAGGAGGAGCGCAAGATGCGTAAAAAGGCTGATATGCTAGCGGTAGCGATCGCAGGCGTAGATAAACGGGGCCCAGATAGAGGCAATAGTAGATGGAGTAGGGAGCCTTTGAGTAGGGATCAGTGTGCGTATTGCAAGGAAGAAGGGCATTGGAGGAACGAATGTCCGCAAAGAGAGCAGTACGAGAGAGACCAACCCAGGGCAGGCTACGGAAACTTTAGAGGCAGAGCGAGAGGTAGAGGAGGTCCCGGAGGGAGTAATGGTTATAGAGGGAGTAATGGGAACAGAGGAAGTGTTAGGGAAGACAGGTATATTCCAGCAGCGCAAAGGTCTCGCGATAGAGAAGGTAGGGACTTTGTAGGATTGGCTGACACGGTCATGGAGGACTATTGATACCGACCGGGCTCCATCCCCCTTGGTCGAGCGGAGCCTATGGTCGATGTATCAATAGGGGGGAAAAGGAGTGCGTTCATGATCGACACTGGTGCTGAACATTCAGTGGTGACTAATCTAGTTGCTCCTCCATCTGGAAGGACTATTACTGTGATAGGAGCAACTGGAAGAAGTGCTGAAAAACCGGTTCTTAAAAGTCGACTCTGTACATTGGGAGGCCACGTAGTAAAACACCAATTCCTTTATATGCCTGAATGTCCAGTCCAATTGCTGGGACGTGATATGCTATCCAAATTACAAGCGCAGATTACGTTCCTACCAGATGGAACAACATCTTTAAAGTTTAATGGACCTTCAGGTATTATGACTTTATCCGTACCAAAGGAAGAAGAGTGGCGACTTTATACAGTGTTGACTAGCCAAAACCCTAGGAGTGATGAGACATTGTTTAACATACCAGGAGTTTGGGCAGAGAACAACCCACCAGGACTGGCCCGCAATATTCCACCAATAAAAATTGAACTGAAACATGGGGTTTATCCAGTGAGCCTAAGACAATATCACATTCCGCAGAAGGCTAAGAAGAACATCCAATCCTATCTGGATAAGTTCATACGGTATGGTATCCTAAAATTCTGTACTTCCCCCTGGAACACCCCATTGCTGCCTGTTCAAAAGCCCGGCACAGATGAGTATCGACCTGTGCAGGACTTAAGAGCAGTCAATGATGCGGTTGTTAGCATACATCCAGTTGTACCCAATCCATATAACCTGCTTGCTTTAATTCCGGGCGGGGCTACTTACTTCACAGTTTTAGACCTCAAAGATGCCTTCTTTTGCCTCCGAATTGCCGCAGAAAGTCAATGTATTTTTGCTTTCCAATGGGAGAACGCTGTAACGGGCTCAAAACGCCAAATGACTTGGACAAGACTGCCCCAAGGGTTTAAAAATTCACCTACCCTATTTGGTTCAGCCCTAAGTCAAGATCTATTGGATTTCGAGTCCATCCCAGGAGAGTGTGTATTGTTACAATATGTAGATGACTTGTTGATAGCAGCAGTTACAAAAGAAATCTGTCAGCAAGCAACGCACGATCTACTACACATTCTCTGGAAGGCAGGATACAAGGTGTCTAGAAAGAAGGCTCAGTTGTGTTTGCTAACTGTCAAGTATCTGGGATTCCATATCTCTGAAGGTCAAAGAATTATGGGGCCAGAGAGAAAAGAAGCTGTCTGCCAAATACCAATACCCAAGAATAGAAGACAAGTGCGAGAATTCTTGGGGGCAGCAGGCTTCTGTAGGATATGGATTCCCAGTTATGCGATACTAGCAAAACCTCTGTACGCAGCTATCAAAGGTACAGAGCACGACCCCTTCCTATGGACCCAAGAACAGCAAACGGCATTTGAAGATGTGAAGAAGGCTTTGATGAGTGCCCCAGCATTAGGTCTACCTGATCACACACGACCATTCTACCTGTATGTACATGAGCAAAGAAGAATGGCTGTGGGAGTATTGACACAGTACTTGGGATCATGGCAAAGACCTGTTGCCTACATGTCTAAACAATTGGATGCAGTGGCCAGCGGACTTCCACCTTGTCTAAGAGCCGTAGCTGCAGCCGCCCTGCTAGTAGCTGAAGCCGATAAACTCACTCTGGGTCAAGAACTTTATGTACGAGTCCCACATGCAGTACAGACGTTGTTGGATTACAAAGGAAATCATTGGTTTAGTAACAGCCGTATGACCAAGTATCAAGCAATGTTGTGTGAAAACCCAAGAGTGCATTTAGAGACTGTAAACACCTTAAATCCAGCTACCCTTTTGCCACAACCTACTGAAAGTCAACATGATTGTCTGGAAGTAATGGATGAAGTATTCTCAAGTAGACCAGATCTTCGTGATTTTTCCATCCAGAACCCCGATGTTCAATATTATACAGACGGCAGTAGTTATGTGAAAGAAGGGATCCGCTATGCAGGATATGCAGTAACAACCATAGACAAGGTGATAGAAGCTCGGCCACTGGCGAAAGGAACATCAGCACAAAAGGCAGAATTGATAGCACTGACACGAGCGTTACAATTGGCTGAAGGTTTAAGAGTGAATATCTATACGGACTCTAAGTATGCGTTTTTAACCACTCATGCTCACGGAGCTTTGTATAAAGAAAGAGGACTACTGAATTCAGAAGGCAAAGAAATCAAGTACGCAGCTGAAATCCTACAACTATTGGAAGCAGTGTGGGAGCCGAAAGAAGTCGGTATCATACATTGTCGAGCGCATCTGAGAGGTGATGGTGATGTAACCAAGGGAAATCGGATGGCAGATAGTGCAGCTAAGCGTGCTGCTGAATCAGGAAGACAGGAGTATGTAGGGCATATAGCTGCTCTTATACCAACTCCACTGTCCCAATGGACTCCAGTTTATACAGCTCAAGAAGAGGAGTGGTTAAAGACTGAACCGGGAAAGTATCTGGAGAACAAGTGGTATCAGCTAGAAGATGGAAGAATAGTTATACCAGCATCGCTAGCGGTAGAAATTGTCCAAAATTATCACAACGGGACACATTCTGGGAGAGACAGTACTGAAGAATCTCTTAGAAAACATTTCTACATACCAAGATTGTCCAACTTGACTCAGGCCATTGTACGCAGATGTATAACGTGTGCTAAGAATAATGCAAGACAAGGACCAGTAAAGCCACCAGGAGTTCAGTTTATGGGGGGACTCCCCATGTCCGATCTACAAATAGACTTTACAGTGATGCCTAAATCGGGTGGACATCGTTACCTGCTGGTAATTGTGTGCACCTATTCAGGCTGGGTAGAAGCATGTCCTACTCGTACAGAGAAAGCAGGAGAAGTTGTGAGATTCCTGCTACGAGAAATAATACCCCGATATGGACTACCCTGTTCTATAGGATCGGACAATGGTCCAGCTTTTGTTCACCAGTGCCTACAACAACTGACTCATATGCTTGGTATAAAGTGGAGGCTTCATACTGCATATAGACCCCAGAGTTCTGGTAAGGTAGAGAGAATGAATAGAACTATAAAGAACCAGTTGGCTAAAATGTGTCAGGAAACCCAACTTAAGTGGAACGTTCTCTTACCCATAGCTTTATTGCGAATCCGCAGTACCCCTACCAGAAGGATGGGCCTCTCTCCTTTTGAAATCATGTATGGGCGACCACCTCCCGTACTTGGTAACTTAAGGGGGGACTTGAGTCAGTTGGGAGAAGGAATTACCCGGCAGCAGGTTGTAGAGTTGGGTAAGACTATGGAGGAGGTACAGAAATGGGTACAAGATAGATTACCGGTGAATATTTATCCCCCTGTTCATAGTTATCATCCAGGAGATCAAGTGTGGATTAAAGAGTGGAATAATGTACCGTTAGGGCCCAAGTGGAGAGGTCCTTATGTTGTTCTTTTGTCTACCCCTACAGCGATAAAAGTAGCAGAAGTGACTCCGTGGATACATCACTCCAGGGTTAAACCAGCAGCAGTCGATTCTTGGCAAGTTACAGCAGATCCAGAGAATCCCTGCAAGATCCGGTTGAAACGCACTACTCAGTCGGAGTAACGAGGAATTATTGTGGATTACAAATTTTATTGTTACAGGTGTGAGTGAGAAGGCCATAATAAAGCCTGTCCGCTTACCATCACATAGTGTATAAGCCAGGAAAGTCTCGAAGGGACACCTGTGAAGATGAGCAGAACTCCATTCCCTGCAGCCCCTCACATCCTGGAAGCTGAGGCGCCATCGCACGGACGAAGACTGAGGATGACGGCGAAAGATGTGCTTTTGATAGTGTTTATTTATATGTGTTTTTATATTCAGGAAGGTAGAGGTACCGACACTCCTAGCTGTGAGGTATGCATTAAGACTACGAGAACAGGTAACCATATTTCCCAAACCCTAATTTGGCATTCACAATACGAATGTAAAGGAGATGTATCGAGATGTAGATACTTAAATATAGATTATAGTGTGTGCCATTTAGGAGTAGGAGAACCTAAGTGCTTCAGTCCGGAGTATCAACCTCGTACAATTTGGTTGACTCTCAGGAATGGAGATCCTCAGGGGACCCTAATTAATAAAACGGTGTTAGAATCCGTACATTCTTCGGGTGTTCTGCTATTTGATGCGTGTAAAGCGATATCGAGTGGTAGAAAGCCGTGGAATGTATGTGGGGATCTTAGATGGGAGAGGACGTATGGGTCTAATGATAAATATATTTGTCCCAGTAGTAAAAATAAATATGTGAGTCCTAGATGCCCAAATAAAGACTATAACTTTTGCCCATATTGGTCTTGTGTGGGGTGGGCAACTTGGGGACAGACAGTAGACAAAGACATGATAGTGACTAAGTTGCCGACTAGCCCTTATTGTAAGTCTATGGAATGCAACCCAGTCCATATACTCATTAATAACCCCGACAAGTTCTTAGATAAGTATGGAAATTTATTTGGGTTTCAAATATACGGGACGGGTTTAGATCCTGGGACATTATTGTTTATAGGAATAGAGACTGATACGGTATCCTCCCAGACTCATCAAGTATACCATTCCTTTTACGAAGAGATGAGTATAGATAATAAGATCCCCCATAATGCTAAAAACCTGTTCATCGATTTAGCTGAAAGTATTGCCGGTAGTCTTAATGTTACCAACTGCTATGTGTGTGGAGGTACTAACATGGGAGACCAATGGCCTTAGGAAGCAAAGGAGGTAATGTCCGGTTCTGAGGCAGTTGACCAATTAATATCTACACAAGCCGATTATCATATGAGTGTTAGAGGTAAATCTGAGTGGAGATTAAAGACCTCCATCATAGGTTATGTTTGCATAGCAAGGAAAGGAATAATGTATAATACTTCTGTAGGAGAATTAACTTGTCTAGGGCAAAAAGCTTATGATGATGATACAAAGAATACAACTTGGTGGTCGGCTTCAAATGTCTCAGAACCATCTAACCCGTTTGCTAGATATGCCAATTTAAAGGACGTGTGGTTTGATCTATCCATCACATCTACCTGGAGAGCCCCAGCAAATTTGTACTGGATCTGTGGTAAGAAAGCCTATTCGGAGTTGCCACAGGACTGGGAAGGGGCATGTGTGTTAGGTATGCTCAAACCATCCTTCTTCTTGTTACCGATTGAAACAGGTGAGACTTTAGGTGTTAAAGTGTATGATGTGAATCATAGGAAGAAAAGGGGACCCATAGAGATAGGCACCTGGGAAGATAATGAATGGCCTCCCCAGCGTATCATAGATTATTATGGGCCAGCCACGTGGGCTGAGGATGGTACCTTTGGTTATAGAACCCCTATTTATATGCTCAACCGTATTATAAGATTACAGGCGGTGGTTGAGATTATCACAAATGAGACATCACAAGCGCTCAATCTTCTAGCGAAGCATAACACCAGGATGAGGACAGCAGTATACCAAAATAGATTAGCCTTGGATTACCTTTTGGCAGTAGAGGGAGGTGTATGTGGGAAGTTTAACCTAAGCAATTGCTGTCTTCAAATAGACGACGAAGGGCAAGCAATAGCTGAGCTTACTAGCCATATGGTTAAACTAGCGCATGTGCCTACTCAGGTATGGAAAGGGTACAATCCAAGTAGTTGGTTTGGTAGCTGGTATGAGTGGTTTGGAGGGCTTAAGGCAGTGGTAGGTGGAGTCCTACTGATTTTACTGTTGTGTCTACTCCTACCGTGTCTTATACCCTTAGTAGTTAGGTCTGTGCAAAGCCTGATAGGAAGTATAGCAGAGAGGAAGGCTGCTGCACAGATAATGGCGATATATAAGTATAAGGCTCTAGATCAGGGAGAACCAATGCAAGAAGATGAATGTTGAAGATTCACATCATAAGATAAGTCTGGTCTGGTTCATGGTAACCTGAGGTATATGCAAACCAAGGTTAAGTGATGCCTCAAGTAATTGTGAAATATCAGAGGCATCAAAGGGGGGAATGTGATGTAATTCCAGTAAAATACAAGTTTAGCAGGCTAAGATTGCCACAAGGCATATGTATGTATATGTGTTTGTAAGTATCAGTTAGTTAATTACACGTAGCTAAGATACTGTCATCACTGTACTGACCAGGTGCAGGAATGTAAGAACTGGAATTACGCGTCCCTCTCCTTTGTATCAGATGAGCCACGTGGTTAGACCGGATGGATGAGTTTAGACTCTATTCATTAAATAGGTTAAGGGTATGTGTGGGTGTAGTTAATTGTGGGAGGAGCTACAGTGCTATATAAGGAATGTACTCTATGTATTCAGTACTCAGACTTTGCTGTATTTTGGTGACGCTAGTCCCTCTGAGTCCCGATCGGTGATCCAATAAAGAATCTCTTCCTTCCTGAAGAAACCTGTGTCCATCTCTCTGTGCTTGGCTTCCGTCAGTTTCTCCGGTATCATCATTACTAGGCAGTAATGTAAACACTGCATTTTCTCAGAAAAGACAGGGTTTACAGCTAAAAGCCTGAAGGGAATGATTCTACTCATCAGAACAAATACAATAAGCTTTAATTGTTCTGGTGACTATATATCCCTTTAACCCCTTAAGGACACATGACATGTCTGACACGTCATGATTCCCTTTTATTCCAGATGTTTGGTCCTTAAGGGGTTAAATAAGTAACAATATAGAGGCATCCCATTTAACAGGGATGTGGAATTGAAATCCCCCGACACCCAGGACATGCAGTTCTGGGTGAGGAATTATTGCACTCGGTGTAGTATTAGTGTGGTGGGCCGCAGTAGAATGCCGGGCATGAGCAGGTGCTAGGAGCAGCAGACACTCCTCACAATGCACAGAGCTAATGACCACCGGGTTACAGCATGACATCATATCCAGGCAGCCAGCATTCTGTACATTGAGGAAATTTTGATGGGGGCAATCTGCAGGCAAACTGCATGATTTTGGCTGCTGGTAATGTAAAATATGGTACAGTATGTGGATAATTTGTGTGTGAATGGTCAATGTGTGTTAGTTTGCCCTTTGTGAGAGTATGGAGTGAGTGTATGGGTATGTGTGTCAGTGTTTGTGTCAGAATGACAGTGTGTGCGTCAGTGACTTTCAAAAATGTGCATAGGTTAGTGAGGACAAAGTTTGCTTAAACAAATTCAACAATTTATACTTTTATATTTGAGAGTATTATGCATATATATACATATTTATATTAATGTGTCTTTAATATTTACATGTATGTATTATAAGCATCACTTATTGTAGAGAATAAAAATCTGGATCACATTACTTTAAAAATACAACCAGCACATATACAGATACACAACATACATACAGTCAAACACCACACACACACACTACCTACAGCCATCAAACACCACACACATTACATGCAGCCATCAAACACCACACACATTACATACAGCCAGCAAATGCCACACACTGGGTAATTCACAATAACTAACTATAGCAAAGTCAGTGTATATTTCCAGATTCAATTTTAGAAAAAGAGTATAGCAAATAGCCCTATCAATGTCCACAGCACTAGGCGAGGGCCCCCAGTCCTTCTTTGATGTTATTTTGTGTCAGGACAAGTAGATTGGTATACCACTTTAGCGTTCACTGTTAGAGTTCATAAAACCGCACGAAATGAAAGAATATCTATCCCAAAATGAAGTACACTCAAGAAGTAGGAAGAGCTTGCATTAAGAGTAAATTGTGAAAAATGCACTATATTAATATTTATATATTAACACACACACACATATACATATACATATACATATATATATATATATATATATATATATATATATATATATATATGTTTACATTGCCCCTAAGGACACCTCCAAGTGGCCACTCCTCTGATGGCCACTGGAGGTGCTTCCTGGCTCAGTGCTGCACAGTAGGCATGGAGACGCTGAATTTTCCTAATAGAGATGCATTGATTCAATGCATCTCTAAGAAAAAGTGCTGATTGGCCAAAACTGTGTTTGGCCCCGCCCCCATCCCGCCTTGTTGCTGATTTTAGCCTGTGGGAAAGCATTGGACTGGCTAATTCCGATGATGTCATCAAGAAGGCGGATCGGGGTTTTTTGTTCCTGACCCTATAGTATTCCATAGTGTAAAATGTAAGAATTAATTCTAATTTGTGCATACCGGAGTACTCAACTTAAAAAGACATGAACAGAAAAGTTAAACATAAAACATACCGCTTTTAGATTTTATTAATTTCTTTCATCTCACTAGCTTCTCAACTCATGTCTCGATGACTAAATGTAATTTATGCAATTTATAAATCTATACTAATTCCTAAAGCATACTATGTAATGTGCCCAGTGATACCCATTTTTCTTATCATTTTGTACAGCCAAACACAGGGAGAAAAATGAAAAATAATAAAATAAAACTGCGTAAGCCTATAAAGTATTCATGTCAGATGGGTGTTCGGTTTTAAACTTCTACAAACAGTTCACAAATTTAACAAGTTTAAAAATAACATCTACTGATTGGAAAAATAACCTCCTGCTACCAAGGGTGTTAAAATAAAGCATTTAGTCACAAAAAGAATGTAATATGCAGAATTATCTGCATAATTTACACACAGGACATTGAACAATTCACACATCAAATATGTAAACGCTGATTCTGTCACAAACATAGCAATTTTATTATTCATGGTGATTAAAAACAGAGCAGACAGCAGTGCTTAAAATTAACTTAAATGGAGTGTGTCATAACATTTATTCTCTGAACATAAGTGGTGAAGCAGCAAGCATAATAAGGAGCTCATGCAGTTTCTCACACCACTCACACCACTCATAACACATTCATGGAGGGAAGAAAATAATAAAAAAGGGAAAGCTCCACTGCAGCCATTTTACCAAAAATTACTTTAATCACAATCAAAATTGGTAGAGTCAAACCAGAATCTCAAACACCACTATTTGACAAATGCAATTGAAATTGAAATAAAAAAATAAATAAAAAATAAAAAGGTTAGGAGACAGGTGTTTGAAAATAAAGTTTTGTTAAGAAATAAAATACAATTCTTAAAGGGACATTATAGTCACCAGAACCACTACAGCTTAATGTAGTGGTTCAGTGGTCAACATCCTGTCCCTTCAGGATTTTCTGTGTAAAAACTATCTTTTCACAGAAAAGGACAGGATTTACATGTTGGGCTAGTTACAGTCACTTAGACATATTAATATATTTATGACATATATCTGGACTGGTTTGGGAACCACCGGTGTAGTGTATAGAATATACATCAGTGGTTCCCAAACTTTTTAGGTTCAAGGTGCCTTAATATTTCAATATTTTTCCAAGGCACCCCAAGTCAAAACAAGTTTCTAGGTTGTATATATGTACAGCGCTGCGGCATATACTGGGCCCCTAATCTTGGGAGTGGCACTGGTAGATTAGCTAGAGAAACAATCCAGGCACAATAATGACTACATTAAGTTGTAGTGGTTATGGTTCCAGTAGTGCCGTAGTGCCCACCCAGGGTAAGTAGTCAAACTGTTACCTGGGGTCTGCCGGGGGGCTGTAGTGTGTGTGTGGTGTGCAATATGGGCGTGTATACATGGGTGCGGTGTGCGTGGGATGCATTGTGTTTGTGAAGGATGTAATTTGTGTGTGTGAGGGGTGCAGTGTGTGTGTGTGAGGCAGGTTAAGTGAGGGGTACAGTGTGTGTGAGGGTGGTGCAGTGTGTGTGTATGGGGGGTAGTGCAGGGCTTGACAAATTTGTTTGGAATCTAGGAGCCAGTTAAAAAAGTTAGGAGCCAGATTTTTTTTTTTTTTTAAAGGGACACTATAGTCACCAGAACCACTACAGTTTAATGTAGTGGTTCTGGTGCCTATAGCCTGTCCCTGTAGCCTTTTCAATGTAAACGCTGCATTTTCAGAGAAAAGGCAGTGTTTACATTGTGGCCTACCAAGACCTTTAGTGGCTGTCACTCAGACTGTCACTAGAGAGTCCTGTGTCAGTGTTCTGCATGGAGGCGCTGAATGTTACCCATACAGAACATGCGCAATATCCTCCCAATGCTTTCCTACGGGAAAGCATTGGCTTAGCCGAGATCATAAAGATTGATGAACTCAACAATGGAGGCGGGACAAGCCACGGCAAAACCTGCACGGCATGGGGAAAAAAGGTGGTTAAAAACACCAATAGTGATCGGAGGGGGGCAGATATCTAAACTGACACACACTCCCTGACAGACACACACGCACACACTGACAGAGGCATACACACACACATACACACTTTCTCAAAGACTCACAAATCTAATTTTATTTTAGTCCATCCAGCCTCCCTACATTTGGGAGAGCTAAGCGGACTTTTTTTGTTGTCCAGTGGGACTGCTCACTCTTCCTGTCTGAGAGGGAGTAGTAACCTACCATGCAGCTACTCTCTGCTCCCTGTGATGCCAGGGCCAGAATGACGTACCATTCCGGCTCCCGGCATCATTCAACAGCGCGAGGGAGCAGAGAGTCGCCGCTTTAAGATCACTGCTCCCTTGCACGCTGCCCCAGCCTCCGCCTTGATGCTCCACTAAGCCGGCCGCCTCCATAAAGCCCAGGGCGGCCGACTACAACGCTCACTCAGTTTTAGATAAAAAGCTGACAAATCCCAGGCGCCAGGGTAAAATTATTTGTCGCCATGGCGACCGGGATTTTTCGAGCCCTGTTTAGTGTGTGTATGGGGTTGCAGAGTGTGTTTATGGGGGGGGGGGGATAGTGTGAGTGTATGGGGGACAGTGTGTGTATGGGGGGCAATGTATGGTATGGGGTACGTGGGGGTAGGAGAACAAATTAATAAATATTTGTTTCATGCTTTATTTTATTTTTTACCACACCAACTCCAGCATCTTGCATAAGAAAGGAGCGTATGCGGGCAAAGTTTTTAAGCTGGAATCGACAGATTTTAGCAACAGACTGGACATGAGGCGCAAAGGTGAGGCCAGGATCAAAAATGACACAAAGACAGCTAAAATACAATATAATGTATGTAGGTGTACCCTGTACAGTGAAATGCTTTATTCCCTACAGATGGGATTCAGCTTAATTCCAGTGGACCTCCTCCCCTCCCCCCCCACCATTCCAAAAAAAGAAAAACACTGGATGGGCAGAATTCGGATCCATGCGTTAAGAAAAAAGTACTCTTACTAATGGTTCTGTTCCTCATCGTATACAGAAGGATAACCTCAGAAAACTTATCTAAGAGGATTTCTACTAATCCTTGCCTGTTAGAATATATTGTCTTGGTTAGTCTGCTGTATCCTGGACTGACAATGTGACTAATATGTATGATAAAACTTTACATTGCACCTGTAAATCAGACTTAGAGCAGGTTGCTAACAAATGTACATATGACATGCGACTTAAAATGGCTGGAACCTTCCCTTGCTTTAGTGGTGTTAATGCTCTTAAAGGAACACTCCAAGCAGGGCCGGATTTTCCTATAGGCTAACTAGGCTTCAGCCTAGGGCCTCAAGATCAAGAGGGGCCTACATTCAAATTGTTAGCAAAATTAAAGTTACACTATTCTAAAAACACTAAAACACTGAACCGAAAATAAGGAGAAATTCTACGCATATGATATGACCAGTGGCGTCCGCCCCGGGTGCCACTTACTAGGGAGGTGCCCGGGGCAGACTGCAATGCCCCTCCTGCCACGATCGCCGATGTGCAGAGCTGCAGACCATGGATCTCGCGTGCACTGCCCAATCAGAGATACGGCAACGCTCTGATTGGGTCTCGCGAGATCCATGGTCTGCAGCTCTGCGGAGCTGCACACCGGAAATGAGGTCCAACGGACCACCAGGGACCCCACCGGACCACCAGGCAGCCCCCACTGGACCACCAGGGATTTAAGGTAATTTTTTTAGTCACCCCCCCTCTCCTCATCACCCCCCTCCCTCCCACAATCACCCCCCCTCTCCTCATCACCCCCCCCCTCTCCTCATCTCGACTTTTTTTGAATCTATTATCCGTGCCACATTTTTTATAAAGGTTAGTACCAATCACAACATGTTTCATTTAACATATTGATATATATCACAGTAATGATGTGTTTTATTGTCTCATGTAATTTACAAATTTAAAAATGGGAGGTGAAAGGGCCTCATAAGTGGAATAGCCTAGGGCCTCTTTTCATCTAAATCCGTAAGGCCCTGACTCCAAGCACCAGAAACACTACAGTGCGCTTTTGTTTGTGGTGCAAGGAATGCCCTGGAAACCCATCATTCTAAGGAGTCAAGCTGGCTTTCAATAGTTTGACACCTTACCTGGTGTTCGTCATCTCCACTACTGCTCAGTTAAAGCTAGAAGCTCTCTTCACTGAGAGGTAGAAGACTTTGCTAACTGGCTGAGAGTTATCAGCTAGCTAATCATCATCAATATTTGCAGCTTACCATAAAATGGCAGTGGAAATAAAGAATGTGAATAAGCAAACCAATTAAATTACTTTTATTTATAGAGCAGGAACATAAGTAAACTTGAGAGAAATATAACCTCTAATGTGATGTAATTCCAGTAAAATACAAGTTTAGCAGGCTAAGATTGCCACAAGGCATATGTATGTATATGTGTTTGTAGTATCAGTTAGTTAATTACACGTAGCTAAGATACTGTTATCACTGTACTGACCAGGTGCAGGAATGTAAGAACTGGAATTACGCGTCCCTCTCCTTTGTATCAGATGAGCCACGTGGTTAGACCGGATGGATGAGTTTAGACTCTATTTATTAAATAGGTTAAGGGTATGTGTGGGTGTAGTTAATTGTGGGAGGAGCTACAGTGCTATATAAGGAATGTACTCTATGTATTCAGTACTCAGACTTTGCTGTATTTTGGTGACGCTAGTCCCTCTGAGTCCCGATCGGTGATCCAATAAAGAATCTCTTCCTTCCTGAAGAAACCTGTGTCCATCTCTCTGTGCTTGGCTTCCGTCAGTTTCTCCGGTATCATTTGGTGCATTGGCCGGGAAGCTCATCGTTCAACGGTAGCTGAGAGGCAGAGGCGTGAGACGGTCTATCTTTGCCCACGTTCTCTACGGCTGCACCCCTGAACTTCTGCGTGGACCTCCCTTCGTCTCGGCGCCACTGGTCTGTTGTCCAGGAGATCATCGGCCTCTACGTGAGAAGTGCTGGGGTGTCCCCGTCGATGAGTGTGAACTCAGGTTCAGGAACGAGGAGGTAAGACAACTGCTGTTTTAGACGGCAGGACCCACTAGGGGTATACCGATTGTGCGGTAGGCCCAAAGGGGTTTTGAATCTGTGTATCTGCCCCCTCTGTCGGAGGGAAGGAGCGAAGGCGCACCGCTCGATCGAACGCTCTTTAGTCAGACCGTTTGATTTGGTTAGTCAGGCGGGGTCCTGGTGTAAATAGCCCTAGCCGGACACCGGTGTCTTGTCTAGACTAGCGTTCTAGGGTGTATATTACGTTCGCTAGGTCGGAGGGACCGGGAGACTAAGCGGCGCCTGTGTAAATTCGGTTCGCTAGTTCTCATCCTATCTGGGCTAAGTGGGAAGGCGTGTAAATTTGGAACCCACTAGACTTTTGATAGTGCGACTAAGAGGCGCCTGTGTAAATTCGGTTCTCTAGCTCGCTATATATGTGGTGATTGGGCAGTGTGGCTAACCAAAACGGGTGTATATAGTTTTAGGTAGTCCATTCAAGGTACTGGCCAATAGTTTAGTTGGGAATTGTAAATGTGTTAACGATTGTTTTAGTAAAGTGTATATCTTGTTAGATAGCGCGAGCTCAGCCGTCTAGCGAGAGTGTTAATAGTGTGTTGCTGTATTATAGTGCACGGTACCATAACCCTGTATATTTACTGACATTATATAATAAGTACTAATCATTGTCGTCCATTGCATGTTTAACACCATAACCACTAATAATTGTATTGTGACCTTAACTTGTGCTTTGACCTATGCTAACCGTACTGTAACCGCTATTTGTAAAAGACGATGTTACTGGGGTGTGTTATAGACGGGTAATTCGTATATAGAGAATTATAGCGTGGGTGACTGTATAGTTACGCCAAAGGGCATAATATTGATTATATAGTGACTGGTGTAACAGCTGTGTGTGTACGGGAATTCCCTGAGTGTTTATTGTTATTGTGTACGTTTCACTTGGTAACCGTACCACGTGGTGCTGTTGCCAGAGGAAACGGGTGTGACTGTTGAATAGTACGCGTGTATAGTATTCGTTGTCGACGACGTTCCATTGTTAAGTATGGGTGCGTCGCAGTCAGCGATTCCGGATCCCTTAGGATGTATGGTTAAGAATTTTAAAAAGGGATTCAAAGTTTGTGATTTTGGGGTAAAGATGTCTCCTGTACGTTTGGTCACTTTGTGTACTAGGGAGTGGCCTACTTTGGTTGCGGCATGGCCGCCACGTGGCAGTTTGGATCCAACTCTGGTACAGCGCTTACACGTGGCTGTATCGGGTAGGCCTGAACTTTACGGCCAGTTTCCTTATATTGACTGTTGGAGACAGGCCGTAAATGACTCGCCAAAATGGCTCCAGACATGCCACGAGGAGCAGTGTCGCCTCATGGTAGCTAGGACTTGCTCGTCCACTAGGACTGGTGTTAGGCCCATTTTGGACACGCCCCCTGAGTCCGAGATCCCTTTGCCGCCCCCTTACTTTCCGTTAAGAAGAAGTGACGCAAACGCAGGAAGTCCTGCACCCCTCCCCTCATTACCCTCATCCACTTCCGCTTCCTCCTCCAGTACAGGATCCACCCCCCCTCGTACTAAATCTCCCCTTCCGGAACCAGAATCCACCCCCATTAGAAACGAATATCCTGATTTGGCGCCACTTCAGACTTCCGGTCAAGCTTCATCTAGCTCGGCTCGAAGTGTTTTATTTACGACCTTTTCCCAAAACCGACCTCCCACATCCCCATACCCTATCTCTCCCCGACCGGAACCCATGACTGACGCCTCTCTACGTAGCCCCATCCAAACCCGACAGTTGACTGGTGCCCAACAATTAAAGCACTATCAGATGCCTCTTCGTCTGAATCCCGGGTCAGCTTATATCGATGCCGCAGGTCAAATGGCACACGCTGACCCAGTCTTCGTATATGTCCCATTTACCACAACCGATCTTTTAAACTGGAAGACCCATAATTCCTCGTATACTGAGAAACCACAAGCTATGACTGATCTGTTCACCTCAATAGTACAGACGCATAATCCGACATGGGCTGATTGCCAGCAGTTACTAATGACTTTATTTAACAATGAGGAAAGGACAAGAATAAATCAAGCAGCCATTAAAGCATTAGAGGATAGAGCCCGTGCTTTGAACCAAGCCAATCCAGCAGCATGGGCCGCGACACACTATCCCAACACCGATCCCGATTGGAACGTAAATGGTGCTGATATGGTTCAACTCAGAGCCTATAGAGACGCTATAATTGCTGGCATGAAAGCCGGAGGAAAGAAAGCCATTAACATGTCGAAGACAGTTGAGGTGATCCAGAAAAGCGATGAAGCGCCCAGTGTCTTTTATGACCGATTATTGGAGGCATACCGCTTGTATACCCCCTTTAATCCGGAAGACGCAGACAATTCCCGAATGGTTAACTCCGCCTTTGTCAGCCAAGCATACGGAGATATTAAGCGCAAGCTACAAAAGTTAGAAGGGTTTGCAGGTATGTCCATCACCCAACTAATGGAGGTAGCAAATAAGGTCTATATGAACAGGGATACAGAAAGTAAGAAAGAGGAAGAGCGCAAGATGCGTAAAAAGGCTGATATGCTAGCGGTAGCGATCGCAGGCGTAGATAAACGGGGCCCAGATAGAGGCAATAATAGATGGAGTAGGGAGCCTTTGAGTAGGGATCAATGCGCGTATTGCAAGGAAGAAGGGCATTGGAGGAACGAATGTCCGCAAAGAGAGCAGTACGAGAGAGACCAACCCAGGGCAGGCTACGGAAACTTTAGAGGTAGAGCGAGAGGTAGAGGAGGCCCCGGAGGGAGTAATGGTTATAGAGGGAGTAATGGGAACAGAGGAAGTGTTAGGGAAGACAGGTATATTCCAGCAGCGCAAAGGTCCCGCGATAGAGAAGGTAGGGACTTTGTAGGATTGGCTGACACTGTCATGGAGGACTATTGATACCGACCGGGCTCCATCCCCCTTGGTCGAGCGGAGCCTATGGTCGATGTATCAATAGGGGGGAAAAGGAGTGCGTTCATGATCGACACTGGTGCTGAACATTCAGTGGTGACTAATCTAGTTGCTCCTCCATCTGGAAGGACTATTACTGTGATAGGAGCAACTGGAAGAAGTGCTGAAAAACCGGTTCTTAAAAGTCGACTCTGTACATTGGGAGGCCACGTAGTAAAACACCAATTCCTTTATATGCCTGAATGTCCAGTCCAATTGCTGGGACGTGATATGCTATCAAAATTACAAGCGCAGATTACGTTCCTACCAAATGGAACAACATCCTTAAAGTTTAATGGACCTTCAGGTATTATGACTTTATCCGTACCAAAGGAAGAAGAGTGGCGACTTTATACAGTGTTGACTAGCCAAAACCCTAGGAGTGATGAGACATTGTTTAACATACCAGGAGTTTGGGCAGAGAACAACCCACCAGGACTGGCCCGCAATATTCCACCAATAAAAATTGAACTGAAACATGGGGTTTATCCAGTGAGCCTAAGACAATATCACATTCCGCAGAAGGCTAAGAAGAACATCCAATCCTATCTGGATAAGTTCATACGGTATGGTATCCTAAAATTCTGTACTTCCCCCTGGAACACCCCATTGCTGCCTGTTCAAAAGCCCGGTACAGATGAGTATCGACCTGTACAGGACTTAAGAGCAGTCAATGATGCGGTTGTTAGCATACATCCAGTTGTACCCAATCCATATAACCTGCTTGCTTTAATTCCGGGCGGGGCTACTTACTTCACAGTCTTAGATCTCAAAGATGCCTTCTTTTGCCTCCGAATTGCCGCAGAAAGCCAATGTATTTTCGCTTTCCAATGGGAGAACGCTGTAACGGGCTCAAAACGCCAAATGACTTGGACAAGACTGCCCCAAGGGTTTAAAAATTCACCTACCCTATTTGGTTCAGCTCTAAGTCAAGATCTACTGGATTTCGAGTCTATCCCAGGAGAATGTGTATTGTTACAATATGTAGATGACTTGTTGATAGCAGCAGTTACAAAAGAAAAATGTCAGCAAGCAACGCACGATCTACTACATATTCTCTGGAAGGCAGGATACAAGGTGTCCAGGAAGAAGGCTCAGTTGTGTTTGCCAACTGTCAAGTATCTGGGATTCCATATCTCTGAAGGTCAAAGGATTATGGGGCCAGAGAGAAAAGAAGCTGTCTGCCAAATACCAATACCCAAGAATAGAAGACAAGTGCGAGAATTCTTGGGGGCAGCAGGCTTCTGTAGGATATGGATTCCCAGCTATGCGATACTGGCAAAACCTCTGTACGCAGCCATCAAAGGTACAGAGCACGACCCCTTCTTATGGACCCAAGAACAGCAAACGGCATTTGAAGATGTGAAGAAGGCTTTGATGAGTGCCCCAGCATTAGGTCTACCTGATCACACACGACCATTCTACTTATATGTACACGAGCAAAGAAGAATGGCTGTGGGAGTATTGACACAGTACTTGGGATCATGGCAAAGACCTGTTGCCTACATGTCTAAGCAACTGGATGCAGTGGCCAGCGGACTTCCACCTTGTCTAAGAGCCGTAGCTGCAGCCGCCCTGCTAGTAGCTGAAGCCGATAAACTCACTCTGGGTCAAGAACTTTATGTACGAGTCCCACATGCAGTACAGACGTTGTTGGATTACAAAGGAAATCATTGGTTTAGTAACAGCCGTATGACCAAGTATCAAGCAATGTTGTGTGAAAACCCAAGAGTGCATTTAGAGACTGTAAACACCTTAAATCCAGCTACCCTTTTGCCGCAACCTACTGAAAGTCAACATGATTGTTTGGAAGTAATGGATGAAGTATTTTCAAGTAGACCAGATCTTCGTGATTTTCCCATCCAGAACCCCGATGTTCAATATTACACCGACGGCAGTAGTTATGTGAAAGAAGGGATCCGCTATGCAGGATATGCAGTGACAACAATAGACAAGGTGATAGAAGCTCGGCCACTGGCGAAAGGAACATCAGCACAAAAGGCAGAATTAATAGCACTAACACGAGCGTTACAATTGGCTGAAGGTTTAAGAGTAAATATCTATACGGACTCTAAGTATGCGTTTTTAACCACTCATGCCCACGGAGCTTTGTATAAAGAAAGAGGACTACTGAATTCAGAAGGCAAAGAAATCAAGTACGCAGCTGAAATCCTACAACTATTGGAAGCAGTGTGGGAGCCGAAAGAAGTCGGTATCATACATTGTCGAGCGCATCTGAGAGGAGATGGTGATGTAACCAAGGGAAATCGGATGGCAGATAGTGCAGCTAAGCGTGCTGCTGAATCAGGAAGACAGGAGTATGTGGGGCATATAGCTGCTCTTATACCAACTCCACTGTCCCAATGGACTCCAGTTTATACAGCTCAAGAAGAGGAGTGGTTAAAGACTGAACCGGGAAAGTATCTGGAGAACAAGTGGTATCAGCTAGAAGATGGAAGAATAGTTATACCAGCATCGCTAGCGGTAGAAATTGTCCAAAATTATCACAACGGGACACATTCTGGGAGAGACAGTACTGAAGAATCTCTCAGGAAACATTTCTACATACCAAGATTGTCCAACTTGACTCAGGCCATTGTACGCAGATGTGTAACGTGTGCTAAGAATAATGCAAGACAAGGACCAGTAAAGCCACCAGGAGTCCAGTTTATGGGGGGACTCCCCATGTCCGATCTACAAATAGACTTTACAGTAATGCCTAAATCGGGTGGACATCGTTACCTGTTGGTAATTGTGTGCACCTATTCAGGCTGGGTAGAAGCATGTCCTACTCGTACAGAGAAAGCAGGAGAAGTTGTAAGATTCCTGCTACGAGAAATAATACCCCGATATGGACTACCCTGTTCTATAGGATCGGACAATGGTCCAGCTTTTGTTCATCAGTGCCTACAACAACTGACTCATATGCTTGGTATAAAGTGGAGGCTTCATACTGCATATAGACCCCAGAGTTCTGGTAAGGTAGAGAGAATGAATAGAACTATAAAGAACCAGTTGGCTAAAATGTGTCAGGAAACCCAACTTAAGTGGAACGTTCTCTTACCCATAGCTTTATTGCGAATCCGCAGTACCCCTACCAGAAGGATGGGCCTCTCTCCTTTTGAAATCATGTATGGGCGACCACCTCCCGTACTTGGTAACTTAAGGGGGGACTTGAGTCAGTTGGGAGAAGGAATTACCCGGCAGCAGGTTGTAGAGTTGGGTAAGACTATGGAGGAGGTACAGAAATGGGTACAAGATAGATTACCTGTGAATATTTATCCCCCTGTTCATAGTTATCATCCAGGAGACCAAGTGTGGATTAAAGAGTGGAATAATGTACCGTTAGGGCCCAAGTGGAGAGGTCCTTATGTTGTTCTTTTGTCTACCCCTACAGCGATAAAAGTAGCCGAAGTAACTCCGTGGATACATCACTCCAGGGTTAAACCAGCAGCAGTCGATTCTTGGCAAATTACAGCAGATCCAGAGAATCCCTGCAAGATCCGGTTGAAACGCACTACTCAGTCGGAGTAACGAGGAATTATTGTGGATTACAAATTTTATTGTTACAGGTGTGAGTGAGAAGGCCATAATAAAGCCTGTCCGCTTACCAACACATAGTGTATAAGCCAGGAAAGTCTCGAAGGGACACCTGTGAAGACGAGCAGAACTCCATTCCCTGCAGCCCTCACATCCTGGAAGCTGAGGTTCCATCGCACGGACGAAGACTGAGGATGACGGCGAAAGATGTGCTTTTGATTGTGTTTATTTATATGTGTTTTTATATTCAGGAAGGTAGAGGTACCGACACTCCTAGCTGTGAGGTATGCATTAAGACTACGAGAACAGGTAACCATATTTCCCAAACCCTAATTTGGCATTCACAATACGAATGTAAAGGAGAGGTATCAAGATGTAGATACCTAAATATAGACTATAGTGTGTGCCATTTAGGAGTAGGAGAACCTAAGTGCTTCAGTCCAGAGTATCAACCTCGTACAATTTGGTTGACTCTCAGGAATGGAGATCCTCAGGGGACCCTAATTAATAAGACGGTGTTAGAATCCGTACATTCTTCGGGTGTTCTGCTATTTGATGCATGTAAGGCGATATCAAGTGGTAGAAAACCGTGGAATGTATGTGGGGATCTTAGATGGGAGAGGACGTATGGGTCTAATGATAAATATATTTGTCCCAGTAGTAAAAATAAATATGTGAGTCCTAGATGCCCAAATAAAGACTATAACTTTTGTCCATATTGGTCTTGTGTGGGGTGGGCGACTTGGGGACAGACAGTAGATAAAGACATGATAGTGACTAAGTTGCCGACTAGCCCTTATTGTAAGTCTATGGAATGCAACCCAGTCCATATACTTATTAATAACCCCGACAAGTTCCTAGATAAGTATGGAAATTTATTTGGGTTTCAGATATACGGGACGGGTTTAGATCCTGGGACATTATTGTTTATAGGAATAGAGACTGATACGGTATCCTCCCAGACTCATCAAGTATACCATTCCTTTTATGAAGAGATGAGTATAGATAATAAGATCCCCCATAACGCTAAAAACCTGTTCATTGACCTAGCTGAAAGTATTGCCGGTAGTCTTAATGTTACCAACTGCTATGTGTGTGGAGGTACTAACATGGGAGACCAATGGCCTTGGGAAGCAAAGGAGGTAATGTCCGGTTCTGAGGCAGTTGACCAACTAATATCTACACAAGCCGATTATCATTTGAGTGTTAGAGGTAAATCTGAGTGGAGATTAAAGACCTCCATCATAGGTTATGTTTGCATAGCAAGGAAAGGAATAATGTATAATACTTCTGTAGGAGAATTAACTTGTCTAGGGCAAAAAGCTTATGATGATGATACTAAAAATACAACTTGGTGGTCGGCTTCAAATGTCTCAGAACCATCTAACCCGTTTGCTAGATATGCCAGTTTAAAGAATGTGTGGTTTGATTTATCCATCACATCTACCTGGAGAGCCCCAGCAAATTTGTACTGGATCTGTGGTAAGAAAGCCTATTCGGAGTTGCCACAGGACTGGGAAGGGGCATGTGTGTTGGGTATGCTCAAACCATCCTTCTTCTTGTTACCGATTGAAACAGGTGAGACTTTAGGTGTTAAAGTGTATGATGTGAATCATAGGAAGAAAAGGGGACCCTTAGAGATAGGCACCTGGGAAGATAATGAATGGCCTCCCCAGCGTATCATAGATTATTATGGGCCAGCCACGTGGGCAGAAGATGGTACCTTTGGTTATAGAACCCCAATTTATATGCTCAACCGTATTATAAGATTACAGGCGGTGGTTGAGATTATTACTAATGAGACCTCACAAGCACTCAATCTTCTAGCGAAGCATAATACCAGGATGAGGACAGCAGTGTACCAAAATAGATTAGCCTTGGATTACCTTTTGGCAGTAGAGGGAGGTGTATGTGGGAAGTTTAACCTGAGCAATTGCTGTCTTCAAATAGATGACGAAGGGCAAGCAATAGCTGAGCTTACTAGCCATATGGTTAAACTAGTGCATGTGCCTACTCAGGTATGGAAAGGGTACAATCCAAGTAGTTGGTTTGGTAGCTGGTATGAGTGGTTTGGAGGGCTTAAGGCAGTGGTAGGTGGAGTCCTACTGATTTTACTGTTGTGTCTACTCCTACCGTGTCTTATACCCTTAGTAGTTAGGTCTGTGCAAAGCCTGATAGGAAGTATAGCAGAGAGGAAGGCTGCTGCACAGATAATGGCGATATATAAGTATAAGGCTCTAGATCAAGGAGAACCAATGCAGGAAGATGAGTGTTAAAAGATTCACATCATAAGATAAGTCTGGTCTGGTTCATGGTAACCTGAGGTATATGCAAACCAAGGTTAAGTGATGCCTCAAGTAATTGTGAAATATCAGAGGCATCAAAGGGGGGAATGTGATGTAATTCCAGTAAAATACAAGTTTAGCAGGCTAAGATTGCCACAAGGCATATGTATGTATATGTGTTTGTAGTATCAGTTAGTTAATTACACGTAGCTAAGATACTGTTATCACTGTACTGACCAGGTGCAGGAATGTAAGAACTGGAATTACGCGTCCCTCTCCTTTGTATCAGATGAGCCACGTGGTTAGACCGGATGGATGAGTTTAGACTCTATTTATTAAATAGGTTAAGGGTATGTGTGGGTGTAGTTAATTGTGGGAGGAGCTACAGTGCTATATAAGGAATGTACTCTATGTATTCAGTACTCAGACTTTGCTGTATTTTGGTGACGCTAGTCCCTCTGAGTCCCGATCGGTGATCCAATAAAGAATCTCTTCCTTCCTGAAGAAACCTGTGTCCATCTCTCTGTGCTTGGCTTCCGTCAGTTTCTCCGGTATCACTAATGTAAGGTAATGGATCTGAGGTTATTAGGGGTTAAATAACCACTTGGTGCATGTTTCAGTGACTGAAAAATCGTCGCTTGACGCCCATGTCTTCAAGCTGCACTCAATACTCGGTCTCATTTTGAATAAAGCTCCAACGAGACATGAAAGCTCTTGGGGAACATATCATAAGGCAGTCCTGAAGAAACTGTTTTTTTATTTATTGCCACAGTTAAAGGACAGTAAGGGAGATCTGTTTCTTTATTTGATCCAGCCATCAGGACACTGATGGCAAATTTAGGAATGCAGCTTGATACACCAAATGAGCTACCAAAAGAAGGAAGGTACACAGACGATCAGAAACAAGACATAACATGCCAATGGCACTCATCAATCGGCATAAAAAAAAAACAGATACAAATACAGAGGGATCACAGATTACTCAGGGAAGAAAAAAATGTGAAGTGCAATGGCTCACCTGAAATGTTTTGTAACTGTAGTACTTTAATATAGGCCAAAAAGACTTGCAATGAACAAAATAAAAAACACTTGGCAACACTTCCGGTCCATTGGCAGCGCAGCTGTATGCGAATAGCATGACATCTAATGCTCTGTTACTATATTCAGCTGGCAAAAGGAAAATTAAAAAAATGAAGAGAAAAAAAAATTATAAAAACAAAATGACACTAACTACAGCACATGGCGATTCTTACATGTGCTGAAGGGAGCCACGTTATCACAACCACAGTGAACTGGGATAAGCCGGTGGTGATTTTAGGGAGTTACAAAAGCAAGCAAAGCACAAGCAAAGAAGAAAACCATTGTATTAATTCACGATCAACAATTCAGTGATTACACACAGGCTGGACTTTGCAGCACTTAATGCGGACACAGCACACTAAGCCTAACGCAATATGTGCACTCTATCTTTGCCTATACCTGAACTGATCAACGTGCAAACAAGCGACATGTTATAGGAGTATAAGCGCTGGTAAAATCTTAAAAATGCAGAAATCGTTAAACACATGACACTATACTTCTCACTCATAATCTGCAATAGAAATGCATTAAGTTATAGTGCTAAATGTATGCTCTTTTGCTATGCCTATACTAGTATCTTACCCTTTCTGTTGAGCAGCGCAGAAGATATCTCAGATAAGCAACATAACTATATAAAAATGTGCAGCACCCTTTACATTTACGACACATAGGCATAGTTATTGAGCTTTATCTAGTTAGGCTATTCGCGTATTAAGTCACCATCCTGAGTACGTTGGGTGAATGTACTGCTTCACCCTGTTAAGTCAAACTAGCTAATCACCCACATGATCAAGCATGCAGTTATTTAATTCATTTGTTGTGTTCTTTCTATGTAATGCATCTACGATATACACGTATACCATTGATATTAATCTACATATGCTAAAAAAAAATTATAGCTTGTACCAAACGACAACAAAAAGAAAAATGTGCAGTTCTTTAGTGCCAACTTGCAAAACTTGATGGATAAAATATGCGTGCTGTTGTGGGATATTACAAATGCTTGTCATTTTCATGCACAGAAAAAATAAAGAATTAAAAAAAAACAATTCAGTGATTATTGCATGGTCAAATCTTGTTCACCAGCCTGGTCAACTCTACTGGATATATTTTATTTAGGATATCTTAGGCTACAAGGAGTTCTAGTTCAAAAAGTTACAACCTCATGTCAAGCAGCATTTTTGAAAATGCAAAACAAAAATTTGGAAGGGCAAATCTACTTTGAAATGTTAATCACTTTATTTAATATAATAACTTGTTAAATATATTTACATTACATATACAACACATTTAACTTGGAAATGCTGATTGCTAGGCAAGTCAAACACAGAACACTGTACAGGAGGAATCTGTCAGCCAACACCAAAGGACATATATGAAGTCACATCTATCTGGAAATCAATTTTCTGTTTATAACTAATCCAGTAAAATCATAATTTAAATTCAGCATTTTCTAATAAACCACACTTATTATACCATTTTAATTTATTTTTTTTACTTCAATCTTTTTTGCCATTTCCCCCTCTGCATTAAAATAAAATGTCTATTTTTGGAATTTTCAGTGCAATTGACAGAATTTACCAAAAAAGGACTAATTTCAACAAAAACTGAAACAGAAAAAAGAAGTGTAAATGGTTTGATTCTGCAATATCACAAAACATTTCAGAGACAAACTGAAGGAGCAGTGTTTCTTTGCAACATTATGCTGTTGCTAAGGAACATTAGAGTTTCAGGGTGCTTTGAGATATGTTTAAAGTAGCACAGTCCTTTGAGAAGCAAACACACGTTAATACTACTGAGCAGAACATTAATGTGATGCCAGGAATCCTTCAAGCAACTGCCTGCTACAAGAGGTGCGTTAGAGCAATAGCACAACACTGGCCTACACATAGGTTTCCATACGGCAGTTCTGTGAAAAGGCAGCCAATAAAGACTCAGTGATAAACCTGTACCCATGCCATGTTAGAAGAGACTTGAAATCAATGTAATAATACAAGTGCAAATACTCATCAATACTCACGCAGTGCACGTGCCTTAAAGGACCAGTCCAAATCTCACAAGTACTTCAGCTTGATGAAGTGCTTTGTGGGTGAGGAGTAGCCTAATTTAACCCTAGTTTATAAAAGTGATAATTTCTGTGAGAATTCAACATGTTTATAAATTTGCTAGGGAACACCCTCTGGTTGTCAAACAGCCAGGGAGGATTCCTTCCTACTTAGCTAACGGAAGTGACAGGCACGAGGCTCTACTTGAGCGTTCCTGCCTCACCACCAGCTGTGTGTGAACGAGCCCATGCACCAGTTCAGAGACTTCTCAATGAGAAGCCTCTGATTGGTTATTTTCCTGTTAATAGACTGCAAGTCTCTTCCGGGTAAAAAGGGGAGGGCTTGCTAAGGCTGCAGTTCATACTAAACAGCATTTTTTTATTTTTTTTCCTATGTGGGAAGTGGAGTGCTCCTTTCCCACAGAAAAGCACGGAATCAATGCTTTCCTATAGGGTATTGGAAGGTGTTGGACGTCCTACGTATTGGAAGGTGTTGGAGGTAAATGCAGGATATGCCTCTTGGGGCTGTCTGTTGGTCAGTCACTATAGGCAGTCTTAACCTTGAGAGTCTTAATGAGATGACGTGGGTGCCTATAATGTCCCTTTCAAGAAACACTCAATGCACCTACAACACTTTAGCATATGCTCACTATTTCCAAAAAAGTAATGGGTGTCTGGTCTCTGTCCATGCAATCACTCATAGCACAAGAAATTGTAGCATTAAGACATGGGGTAATAAAACGATGAGAATTACAATAACCCTGTTGTGAAATCTTATTGGCCAGTGTACGAGGATGGTCAAACTCACTTACACTTTAAACATGTACATTTAATTTAGCTACGCTTCTGGTTCTTTTCCAATGAAAAAAAGAGAGAGAGAGATACAGCAATACAGTTATACACACAACCTGCACTTAGATTTCATATGTGATAGAATCCAGACACAGTATATCTAAACTCTTCAGAGAATAATTACAACTCTACCTGGATTTGAGCCAGTATTACCCTTTTTTGAGCAGACTAGGCAGACGTAGTCACGTCATAAACCCCATATATAAATGATGCAAACCTTGGTATTATAGATGTTTGTGAACCACATTTCCAATGACATGGATAGCCAACGCTGCCATGTATGGTAGGCATATTGGATCAGCAAGATACAGATAGTGAATTCACTATGGGATTCCTCTAGCATTAAATATAACTAGCAAAAAAAAAAAAATTGTGTGGCTCATTAATAGAGGATGGCACAGTTTCAACATCTCTGATGTCGCTATGACCAGTCATATCTTCAACTCACAATTCTACTTGTATTTGGATTCCTTGTTTACATAGGAAAGCAATTCTATTTAACCCTATAAAGGAAAACTATTTTTTATTATTACATAAACGATTACAAGCAATATAGCATTGTTGTGCATTATTGTGTAAATAGTAGATTCTCCAGTGATGCGGCAAATCGTTTTGCAACTGCCGTATTAACTGGGTTCTGGGGACACCGAGCCTCTTTTCTGGCATGATGAAGCATATCTGGCTGCAGTAGTCTAATGTCGATAATGCCACTCATTCATTGGCTGAGAGTATGACCTGTGTGTTCTCAGCCAAAGAATGGGCTCCTGTGCAAGGAAAATGCAAAGAGTTAACATTGCCAGCCTGGAACTAGCATCACATGATGGATAATGAAACTGCTGGAGGTGGAGTTACACCTCTGGCAACAAAAACTAAATAAAAATTCAGTATGTGCTGCATTTTATACTGAATAGCTGCACATACATACACAAAGCAACATGGCCACTTCAATAGGCTGAAGTGGTTTTGGAGTAACCACCAAAAGGTCATATTGTTGTGATAGCATAAACCACCATTGGTCCTTAAAGGGATGAAAAAAAAAATCAAATCAAAAACGCATTGTTTAGTAGATATACCCCAAATGAAAGCATGCATGCATGCATTTTTTTTTTTTTCGCATTTGGGGTATATATAAAGACGGCTTGTAAAAGCTGAAGATCTCTTGTCTGCAGCTTTTGCAAACCCTCCTTCTTTTAATCTTGCCCAGAACTTTTAAGGCTGTCCAATCACAGACTTCCAAATGCGGCTCAATGAGAAGCCTTCTTAAGGCTGGTCAGCTGGGCAATTACCTGCGTCATGAGTTTAGCTCCAGTGAGCTAAATGTCCAGGAAGTAATAGCACAGCATGTCTGATTAACAGCCGGGAGGTCTGGCAAGGTTAATTTATATAAAGGGCCAATTTCTATTGAAATATGCACTTTTTCCAAAATGAAACGAAAAAGAAAAGAAAAAAAGAATAAGGGCACAGTCATCACACATAGAGCACTTCAGCAAGCTGAAGTATTTAAGGAGTCTGGAGTGTCATTTTAAAAGGTTAAACAAGGACATAAAAAAAATTAAATCCAATAACAACCTGTCACAGAGACCATGAAATATCTTGTGAATCATGGGTAATGCAATAATTAGCTATATTATTATGTAAAAAAAAAAAAAAAAAAGACTTCAAACTGGCTAAAGTTTTGACACTAGTGAAGGGATGTACACAATCTATGTTGCCATGCAAAAACAAAAAAGGTAAAACACAAATGAACTAGTCCCTGTATCCATAGCAACAGGAGTGAAAGCAATTAAAGCTGCATGTGTAAGTAGGCATCCTGCACAGCAAGTCACAGATATGTGAGCCTAAAATGGGAGATGAAGTTTATAGTCACCGTTTTCATGGATTTTTGACAGTCCTAGCTGTTAAAATTGCCCATGCATATAACAGAAACAGACATTGAGACTTAATGGTCAGTAATACTTGACAAAGACCTTTTGGCAGGTCGAAGCGTTACTGCAGCTTTTTTTGATCCAATAAATCTGCCTACGGCTCGAACACCTAGAGTGCCTGGTGATTTTCTTTTTGTTTCCCTTAATGATCAGTAACGTGTAATACATATATATTACAGAAAAGCAAGTCTTATGGATTGACTGGTGTGTGTGTATTTCTGTTTAGCAATGAATTAACTATCCACTTACTTCAGTTTTTTTTCTCCATCACAACTCTTTTGGTGTAATATATATATTATATTAATTAACACACCGTACCAGATAAATATGCCCATAAATGTTCCAAGACATTATGCAATCATTCCTATTAGAAACTGTGTGGCTTTTTATTTATTTTTTTAAGAAAAAGCAGGTAAATAAATGTATAGAGTAGTTGAGTAAGAAGACAAAGTAAGTGCAAACACAAGCAGAGGTAAAATCCAAATTCAGGTTCTTACTACTAGAGAATGTATAAATGAAAATAAATTAATTAGCACCTGTCTGCGATAAAATGCAGTCAATCTAGTGCAATAAACGTGCATTGTAAGCTGTCGCCTTGCAACAAACATCTCTTTGCAGGTACTGTGGCAACCTAAGACTAAACATCTTACTGTTTTAGAATTAATGGATGGGAGCAGGGTAATGTGCTCATACTTCACCTTTATTATTATTGCTTACAAAAGACAAAATCAAGCACCAAACCAACCATCAAGTAGTATCCCTAGTTTTAGCACAGCTTTGTTGAGTTCTGGGGGTTTCTAGAGTATCAGAGGAGCCTGGGTTTTGGACAAAAGATTTTCAGTATCAAATAAATGTTGCTTGGTCATCTAGGACGATCAGTGTGGGAAAGAGTAAAGTATTTCAAGTCTTTCTTCATTTTAAAACAACACCTACAAAACATGATAAGAAGTTCTGGCTGGAGAAACCATAAAACGTTCAATGGCATGGACTGTTGAGGCAGGTCATGGGATAATACGGTGATAGAACATGTGTTGATGGACTTTATAAACAGAAGCAGAACAAACAAAGCAAATTAACATGTTAAGATTAAAGGGCTGATCAAAATTCTGGGTTTTCGAATGGTTTAATTTTAATTCAGATATTATTAGTTTAAGATGTCAACAGTTAGAGAAGTGTCTTGGCAAGTAGTACTAAGTCTCTGAATTTAATACTGTGCAGTAATTTTAATAGGATGTTTAAAGAAACACTTCATTAATTAAAATTTTGTAACGTTAACATCTGATTGCGCATACCATTCAATGTTGTGTTATTTCACATAACTTGGCAACTTATTCGTTTATACAACATACTATAAATGGTTGGTACAAGACTACAGTTTGGATAGGAACCCTGTAAAAACCAAGAATTTCTACCTTGCTATAGGCTCAACGGCATACAGGATTAGAGACCAGTTGAAAATGCTTTATACCAGAGTTTCCAGCACAATTATTAAAGGGACACTCCAGGCACCCAGACCACTTCTGCTCATTGGAGTGGTCTGGGTGCCAACTCCCACTACCCTTAACCCTGCAAGTGTAATTATTGCAGTTTTTCATAAACTGCAATATTTACATTGCAGGGTTAACTCCACCTCTAGTGGCTGTCTATTAGACAGTCACTAGAGGTCACTTCCTGGGTTCTAGCACAGGTTTCCTGTGCTAGAGCGTCGCTGGACGTCCTCACGCTGTGTGAGGACCTCCAGCGTCGCTCAAAACCCCATAGGAAAGCATTGAAATTATTTTTCAATGCTTTCCTATGGGGAGACGTAATGCGCATGCGCGGAATTTCCGCGCATGCGCATTAGGTCTCCTCGGCCGGTGAGCGAGATTAGTCTCGCCCACCGGCCGACGTAATCATTAGGAGGAGCGTCGCGGAGGCGGAGACAGCGGCGAGGGACATCGCCGCTGTCCCAGGTAAGTGACTGAAGGGGTTTTCACCCCTTCAGTAACCGGGGATTGGTGGGTGGGAGGGAGAGGGACCCTCCAGTGCCAGAAAAACGGATCGTTTTTCTGGCACTGGAGTTTCCCTTTAATATACAAAGTCTGTGCATTAGCACCAAAGAGACCGTCAAATAATTCTCCAGTGTTTGAAAAACAAGTCTCAATGGTCTTTCCCACTTCATTCTATGCAGAGACGCAGAGAAGACAGAGTCTTGCAAACACTAACTGACCAAAGGTGAACAATCCAGTCATATACAAAGCTCTATCCATTCAGTACTTGATAAAAGGATTATTATAATAAAATATATTTCAGGTGACTATTATCCTTTAAAAGAACACTCTAGCAACCAACACTATTTAAATGTTTCTCTCCACATTCCAATGTCTTCAAGTTTTGATGCAATTTTCTGCGGCATGACTTCACCTTGTAAGCCAGGCTTCCTTTTTCAAAGAATACCTTCTTGGCTGGTAGATACACATTGTAGCTTGACCAGTGAGAAATCAGTGTGAGCTCAGCTTCATACATAATTTTACCCAACAGCCAACTACAATCCTCTTATATCTTTACATTATTCCAAAACTGTGCTAACGGGACAGGGCAGATCATAAGAGAACAGTGACTGGCTGTGGGGCAGAGACTACATGGATTGTGGATTCAAAATTTTGGAGGTCTGATTGAACTGGAGAGAAGACCACAGATTTAAGAAGATCTATTTCTTCATCTTTATTATTTGTCACAACAGATTTGTCACATTGCAAACCCTTAGTTGTTGCTATGTATGAGTGGTTTCCACATTTGCTGTACGGTATTTTATCACTGACCTTTTTTCTAATAAAGTGGAGGATTTGACATGGTGAAGAAAGTGTAGATGATGTCCTAAGAAAAATCATACAGATTCATCACAGGTATCCTAACCAACCAGTTTCAGCAGGACAATTCCAATTTTAAGATCCTGTTCCATCGTCCCGCTTTTGGGGAAACCAGGGAACGGTTCCCAACAAGCAAAGCACGAGTGCATCATACATGTGCGCACTCTGCTCAGGGCATAACAAAGTCAAAATATACACAGAGACAATGCAGAGAGCTATCACAGTCTAGAAGCGTCAATCACCTCGCCATCACCAGTAATAGCTGCAGAGATATTAGCTGTGCCTATGAAGGATCCCAAAGTCTTGTGTGATCCTCCATAGACCTCAATGCTGTACTGTTGCTGCAAACAAAAACAAACGCCATGGTCAGAAGAGGAGTGGCCGGAAGAAGATGGTGGCACCCAAAAGCTACAGGTTCAGGAAGGTAAATCTCACCTTTCCCCGCCCCACCCCGGACAACCGGTCCACCATCGAAGCACTTTGCACAATTTCTGTAACGTTTGTAGATGGAGACAGTTCTGCTCTAAATACATTTTTTTTTTTTAAATTTTTTATTGAAAACACACTACGGTATTATAATTTTCTATTAATGTCCTTATCTAGCCATAGATCCTCCTGGAGACCCAACAAGGCTGTGACCTTTATATCATCAAAATATTTTAATAAACAAGTACGGTAAATAGCCTTTGAGCAGCTATATGCATATAGAAAATTTTTGAGAAGTTTTCCATGTTTTATGGCACTTAACAGTTAAATATAGAGGTCATATGCAAACTGAATATCATTCATATTTTTTATAAGAAACCTTAAACATTTCCAAAGCAAACTACAGGCGAGAAAGTAATGCTTTAATAAAAATAAACAATGTCTGCATGGAGGGGAGTCTTCTCAGCAACTGGAAGGTATTTTTGTGCTAAGCCACTATAACTACATATTAATATAGCTGCTTAAAGCTGGAATTTGAAGCCGCAAAAACAAGAAAAGGCAGATGTTTTGAATTACATGTATTTTTAGAATAAGGGTATAATACTAAATAAAGTAAACTCCCTTCTCCGCAGTATTTTCCCCACATCACATTAATGAAGTTCAGGCCTAGTTAATCCTCCATGCAAACTAGTGCTAGTAAATTAATATTTTATCATTATACACCAAAATTACACACACTGTAAAGCCATGCAAATATACACAATGAAAGCATGAGAAATGGTGTGCATGTAAGAAATGCCATGCAAAAATCCATATGAAGCCTTTCTGGCTTTCCCAATCCTAAAGAAGATGGCTTAATGTTTCCTAAAAACTGTGTCTTTAGTGTGTTGTGGCCTCTTCTACTATTGCAATGATGGGCTAATATTCAAACCAAAATTGGACCTGTCTGGCAAGAAAGTGGGTTAATGCCACAATAGAGGTGTGTCAGCCTGGAGTGAATGCGCACACCAGGCTGATTGAGCATCTTCCAGGCAGACCTCTTTAAGGACAGACTCTGCATGGTCCTAGTGCCCACAGCATGATATGAGAAAGTTGTGCTTGCTGGAGACCGTTCCCTGGTTTCCCTAGATGAAAAATCAAAACAAACAATCGGACTGGACCTCAAACTCATGACCGAGTCATTTTTAATCGAGACAATTTTGGGCCTGGTATATGCAACTAAACTGTTCACATGAATACACACACAAAAAAATTATTAATAAAATAAGAAATCAAAGAAAAATATATATCCTGCACTGTTCTGGTGAAAGAGACGTAATTTATATTAAAGGGATACTATAGTCACCCAGACCACTTCAGCTCAATGAAGTGGTCTGGGTGCCAGGTCCCTCTAGGGTTAACCCTCCCTGCTGTTTACATTTGGGGTTAAGCCAGCCTCCAGTGGCTGTCTTCCAGACAGCCACTAGAGGCGCATCTGCGACGCTGGAGGCATAATATGCCTCCATCACGCAGAGCGTCCATAGGAAAGCATTGAGAAATGCTTTCCTATGGACACTTTGAATGCGCGCGCGGGGGAGCTGACGTTGGCGGGGGAGGAGAGGTAAGGGAGCCCGGCGGTGGAAGAAGGTGAGTTATGCTGTGCAATTTTGGGCACCTGTTCTAAAGAAAGATATCATGGCACTAGAAAAAGTGCAGAGACAAGCTACAAAATTGATAAAAAAAGGAATGGAGCATTTTAGTTATGAAGAAAGGTTAAAAAATGTAAATCTCTTCAGTTTGGAAAAACGGCGCCTGAGAGGGGATATGATAACAGTATACAAATATATTCGGGGCCAGTACAAACCATTATCTGGAAATCTATTCATAAACAGGGCTATACATAGGACACAAAGTCACACATTTAGGCTGGAAGAAAGGAGATTTAATCTAAGGCAAAGAAAAGTTTTTTTTTACAGTAAGAGCAATAAGGATATGGAATTCATTGCCTGAAGAGGTGGTTTTGTCAGAGTCTATACAGATGTTTAAACTGCAATTGGATAAATACTTGCAAAAACATAACATACAGGGATATAATTTCTAATTAGTGGTGTAATAGCTGCTTGATCCAAGGAGACATCTGACTGCTATTTTGGGTCAAGAAGGAATTTTTTCCTAGTTTGTTTCAAAATTAGAAGCGCTTCAGACTGGGTTTTTTGCCTTCTTTTGGATCAACAGCAAAAGCATATGTGAGGAAGGCTGAACTTGATGGACGCAAGTCTCTTTTCAGCTATGTAACTATGTAACTGAAGGGGTTTTAACCCCATCAGCACCACGGGAGAGGGACCCTGAGGGTGGGGGCACCCTCAGAGTACTATACTGTCAGGAAAACCGATTTGTTTTCCTGACACTATAGTGATCCTTTAACTCTTCAAGTACTTAAAAGAACTCTGCAAACATTATATATAAAGGAACACTACAGTGTTAGGAATGCATAACTGTATTCCTAGCGCTATGAGGTGTACTTTCCCTATTTCTGTGGGTTCCTCTTCTCCTCTGGTGAGCAACAGGTTTAAAAAAAAAAAATACGTTTTTACTCACCCTCATTTTAACACCAAGGCACCCTTGGCACTGGCTAGGTCTCCTCCTCTCACATCATCACACCAATAAAGGAATCAAATACAGTACAAGCACTGTATGCTTAAAGCTTCCCCAAAGAAAAGCACTGAATCAATACTTTCCTATGGCTAAGCAAAGCTTGAGGATAACTTGTGGCTGTCTGGAGGACAGCGACTAGAGGTGATTCTCTGAATCTGCAATGTTTTACATGGCAAGGTTAAGGGGTGCCCTTCACCCAGACCAGTTCAACAAGATAAGATGGGTGTCTATAGTGTCTTTTTAAGGATTACAATACATTTTTACCTAGTTTCAGTAATTCCATTGACAAGAATTTAGAACACTACCCCAAAAGGGATACTATATTCAGCAAAACAACTTTAGCCTAATGACGCAGTTTTGTTGCTTAGATCATGCCCCTGCAGCTTCACTGCTCAATTCTCTGTCACTTAGAAGTTGAATCACTTTGCATATGCAACCATAGGCACACCTACCTGAATGTGACTTGCACAGCCTTCCTAAACACTTCCTGTAAAGAGTCATCTAATGTTTACACTTCTTGATTGAAATTCTATTTAATTTAACATGTCTTATTTCCTGCTCTGTTAGTTGTTTGCTAGACCTTGCAGGAGTCTCCTGTGTGTGATTAAAGTTCAATTTACAAAGTAGGAGATACAAACTTTTAAAGTAAGTTACATCTGATTGAAAATGAAACCATTTTTTTTTTTTTTTGCATGCAGGCTAAGTCAGTCACTGCCAGTGGGGGTGTGGATAGGGCTGCATAAACAGAAACACAAGTGATTAAACTCCTAAATGGCAGAGAATTGAGCAGTAAAACTTCAGAGGCATAATCTATACACAAGATCTGCTTCATTAAGCTAGTGTTGTTTGGGTGACTATGGTGTCCCTTTAATATGAGCAGACACTATACAAAATACATAAGTGGATCAACCCAGCATATGTAACATTAATACGTATAACATAACAATGAATCTATCAAAGCTACCTATTTATTTATTTAAAAAAAAAAAATCTTAGAAGAAAAATACAAATGTATCCATTAATTATGAACCTTCGAAGCTTTACCATTTACGGATATAATTTGTGACTAATTATTTATCTATGTATACATTTTGTGTTGCATTTGAACGTTCACTGGCTCATATTATAATGAGTGTATCTGCAACTATATATTGGAACATTCTGTGAATATAGCTTCAGTAAGATATGTTACAAGACAAAGGTTTAAATTTCATATATAAAGGAAATATAGCATGACGGTACTTTACAGCTCATAAAATGTACTTATGTAATTTGCATTTAACTGGTGACCCAGTTGTTTGAAACATTGGTTCAGTGACCCACTCAAATGTACTCCAACGACAAAAGGAATTGGCAAAACATATTAAATAGACTATTTATCATATCGGGGAAGCCGAAACAAACTTTAATAAAATAAAAAAAACTTAAAATAAACTAACTTAATTTAATGTTCCTTTAACCCCTTAAGGACCAAACTTCTGGAATAAAAGGGAATCATGACGTGTCACACATGTCATGTGTCCTTAAGGGGTTAAACAGACATTAAAACTAAAAATAAAAAGTACGCCTTTATCTTGATTCTCGTATGACAACTTTTGTTAAAAAAACTCTATATAGGGGGCTCATTGGGATCTCCGGTTTAATGTGCCATTTTGTAGAAGAGCAACAGTCTTATACAGAAATTTCAACCTTAACGTATTTTTAGAATGTCTGTAAATAATCAGAGCAGTTCATTCATTTAAAATCCCTGCAACAGTTGGTACAGAATGGCATGACCTGCGGGCTCTAATTACCACATCCCCAGGAAAAACTTGGAGAAAAAAAAAATCAAATAAAATATTTACACACTGTTAGAAAGTATATGGACTAATGAATTTTTAATGAGAAGAAAAGCTCTCTAAAATAGATAATAGATGAGCCAAGTTATAGAATGGCATCCTGCTATTTGTCAGTGGGACTCTCCATAGCATCCTTCTAATTAGGGCAATGTGAATAAAAACATTTCAGGAGACTGACAGCTTGGCATGACCTAGCCAATGCGGTCATATCCCAGTGGGGGAAACTAACTCCAGCAGAAATACTATTTTTAGAGCAGCTCTTTCATGGCTGGAGGTCTGCCAGAAATGCAGGGATACTACAGGATGATAAAATATCCCACTGTACAGCTCCAGTCACAGTGGTCACAGGAAGCCAAGGTTGCTATTTGACCTGTTGTAACATGAGACAGTGTGAGTTTGCATTTTACTTTTTCTTTTTGCAGCCTGTACTCCAGAGAAAGATAGAGGGGCCTGAACTACATAGTAAACAAAATAAAATCATCAGTCACCTGCATCTCCCACTCACATCTTTACCATCTGTATCTCCTGGTGTAGTAAAAACACAAGTGTTAATAAACACACATGTGCAGGGGTTGTAAAACAGTAAATCACTATATATAAAACCGGCGCTATAAAAAATAAATTTTACACGGAAGGTACCGAGTTAAAGGGAAGTCAGCTTAAGTCAGCTCAATTCCCCGTGTCAAGGAGAAGGGCGAGTACTTTCTTTGACACAGGGAATGGAATGGACTTAAACTCCTCCTTGTGCCAAAGAAAGTCAAGCGTAGAAAAAATACATGAGACAAAGTAGTCCCTAGAAAAATAGATCAGAAATAAACAAAGAACAACAGATTTTGAGAAGAGAAGAGGAACCAGTAGGAGAAAGGTGACACTGCCGCTTTAACAAGCTCTGTAATGTTCTACTTTGTGTCAACGTGTTTTTAACCTGGTGTGAATGAAGAATTCAAGAAATTAAACCCTAAATATTTTCCACAGCAAAGAGTAAGCCAGTGTGTTTGGCAACTGCATATGTTTCCAACTTTAATATTTGTTAATGTATTATATTAATGTAATTTTAAAAAACCATACCTAGCTAGACAAAATATTTGTATGCATTACAGTAGAACGGAGCATAAATGAGAGCAAAATTAATGTTACACTATTGCGGTTGTAAAATTCAGATCATTATTACCTTAAAATTGGATTCCACATGTCAGCCCTCCATTTTTACAGTATCAGGATATAGAGATGGGGTGTATTATGTGGTTTTATGTTGCATATGCGTAGGTTCTAATGATATTTTTAAATAATTGTAATAAAAAAATACAAATTCGAGAAAACAAAATACATTTGTAAAGATATTAATGGATAAAGTATCAAATGTTGCTATTATGATCTCTTGAAGTGCCAAAAGCTTTCAAAATGATCTGATTATTCACTATTGCACCCCTCGAGGCACTCTGTACATACAGAGCATCAAAAGCCTGCCTGATGGCTTCCGATGCTCTGCCTCACTGCCGGGTTCCACGTGGAGTAACCCGGACGTGATCACTCTGGGGGGGGAGCGATTACCCGGGGGTTCTCCTGCGGCCCGGCAGTGAGGGGGGTATTGCAGTGATGCTTCGACATCGAGGCATTGCTGCAATACCATTAGAGCTACTGGAAGCGATCATTATCGCTTCAAGCGCTCCAATTGCCCGTGGACGTATCAGGTACGTCCGCAGTCCTTAAGAACCGTTTTTTGTCAGTACCTTATACGTCCTTGGTCACTAAGGGGTTACCTATGAACTACACAATAAAAAGTGCACATTATGTGTTTTTCCTCTAAAATTCACAGATATCCTTTGTGTTCACAGTATTAAGAACAGAAGTTCCCCTTGCTACAGTGAGTAAACAAAATTCAATAAAAAGTCGTATGAGGAGGACCAACAAAGTATTACTACAAGCATCATGACTACTAAAGCCCGCTGTACTAGTTATGATGCTGCAGTACCCTGGCAAAGCTTCCCAGTAACAGGACAAAACATATTGCCCTCCTACTTGGGTCCCACCAGATGCCAAGAAATTTATAAAGCTGGCTATTGGCAACATCCAGCTTCTGCAGAGCTGCTGTAAACAGATGCTGATCACCCGGCCATTCATTGGCTGAGAGCATCGGTTTATCGGCCTCAGCTAAAGAATGCCCTCTATGCACATAAATGACACTAGCCAGCCCAAAACTCTTGTTCTGAGCTGATACAACGACGCCACCGGATGCGTGACTCTACCTCCATTCTAAAGGGGTTAATCTGAATGTGTAGTTTTTCCTAGCAAAACGCTGCGCATACAGACTCCAGGTACTTTAACCACTTCAAATCACATAATTAATGGGGCTTACAGTGGGTGTAAAGACACACAAGCATATTCACCAAATCAAGTTTGGTTTTCAAGCGATAAAGGGCTCTGCTAAAAAGTACTTAAATATCACACTATTTTATATACAATTTATTACAGTGTGAAAATATTTAGAGAATGTAGCAGGTCTCCGGGAAAGAAAACATTTTATTAATTAATATCCACAATATATGGAAGTGCTGTGCATGTGAATATTTTCACTACTAGAAATTTCTGCTTTTTTGATTTAGCTTCACATTAAAAGGCATTTACTGCACACTGTAGTTAGTTTTCTTTTAAGTCTACAGTATTCAGCTTTATCACCAGTACACTGGCTGAATAGATGAAGGAGGGAGACTAAAAGCAGTTCTTAAAGTGTTCCCTGTTAAAGTAGAACTGTGTGCTACCAATTATATCTTGTCAGCTCACTGTGTTAAATCTAACCTCTTTGTGACAACCAGCTATTTCACACTTCTAAACCAACCACAAACCCATAATTAGGACTTTGGTCTCCTACCTCTAAATCTAGATTTTATTGACAATTATACAGACAAGCGTATGACCTGACGGAGGCGGTTTTTAGAATAAAAATAAATAAATACAGCAGTGCACATACAAATATATTTCCCTCCAAGATACCAATCACATACACACACACACACACTCTCTCTCTTTCTGAAATGTAATTTCTATTACAAATATGTTTATGACAGAAAAATGTTTAAAGATTACTATTTAAAAAAAATTCAATCTACCGAACCCTAGCAGTGGATTGGCGTAATGCAGTAATTGCACTCATGTGCCATGTGATCTCATCTCATAGCACCTGACTGGACAAAAGTCAATGTGATTGATGACTTCACAGTAGGAGGGAGGGTCAGGCTGCATGCAGTAAGGAGCCTGTCTCAATAACAGCTTATTATAGGCTAGTTTAAACGTCTTTTTAAATCATTATTACTTCTATTTACTTTCTTTTTAAAGAAGATACCAAAACTATGAAAATATATATTTAACTTGGGATAATAGGAGGAATATGTACAATTAATCAAAATTATGGATATTTGTTATTTAAGCCAAGGTAAAGAGACTGCCTACTATTCTTGATGAAATGTAAAGCCTGTAAAGAACTTCCTAGAGAACAGAGCGGAAAGAAGAACAATGAGAACAAAATTAGCCAGGTGCAGCATTTTGTAAAGAATTAAAGATCAACCGCTTAGTGGCCACTAATTCAAAGAGCAGTAAGCAATGGAGAAGTTGAGAGTTGTTAGGTGTACCTTGAGAAAGACCAAGACATACACTTACAATGCTGGCAAAAGTAAAAGTGCTGGTTAACAGAATAAACAAAGAGATGAAAAAGAGCGGTGATAGACCTTTTGAATTTATTTTAACTCTTGTTGTTCATCATGCAAAACAGGTAAAAAGTAATTCATGTAGAAAAAGAAAAAAAACTAAACTATTGCAGGCGCTTGTTCATTTTTTTTATTTCAGGAGCTTGTTCATCTCAAACCAACTTAGAAAAATATAGTTTCAGTTTTTTATAATAAAAACACAATTTTCACAAATGAATTTGGCAATTAAAAAAAAACAAAAAAAGCAAACAAATGTTCAAATTTAAACAAATAAGAACACTGGTATATGAGTGAGCAGAGAAACAGAATTACTTAAGTAAGTGCTACGGCCCCCCTGCACATACATGTATGCAGAGGAAGCATTGAGAGAATACATTTTCCTACGATTTAAATTCATTATAAATTTGTCCCCATACTACTTTTTCCTCCTGATTTATAATTGTCTACAATATGAAGACTGTTTTCCATGCGTTAAAATGGCCCTCTAACATCAAAATGAATGCAGCTTATTTCAATGGAAATGGTGCTACAAAGCAATGGCGTAATCCTTCTGCTTGTTGTCAAGCACAGAGAACAAACCTCCCAACATTTTTAGGTATAGAATTGGAAAGTGTGGACAAGCCTTCAGGGTGGTGTCTCCGAAGACGCAACTTGCGTTACTTGTGTCGGCCCATGCAGGGCGTGTCAGCCTGGTGTAAAACATGGTAGGCAGACAGTCTCCTTGCTATAACCCAACATAAAGACCATGAAGAGCACGGAGCAAGTGGGATGCACTTGCTCTATACTGCCTGAGGACAGCTCCCTGGTGTCTCCAGATGTGGGGCACGATGGACGCAAAAGACGGTGGGACATGATTTCAAAACAGGGACTGTCACGCTGAAGAGCAACAGTTGGAGGCATGCAGAGAGCCTCAAAATGTTGGGGTAGAGGTTGATTTGCAGTTACGCAAAGTCAAAATAAATAATTTAAAAAAATTAAAAAAGAAGAATGTAGCCATAAAAAGGCACTCCAATCATTATAGTCACTACAGCCAGTTGTAATGGTTATGGTGCCAGACACATCTAGGACAAAGAAAGTATTTGGTTTTCTTAAAATAATCAGATTACAACAGCCACTGGAAATAGACATCAGAAAACGGCAAAAACATACACAATGTCAAAATAACTTACAGTGCATCTTAGAACAAAGCTTCAAGACACAACATAATTGCCAGTGTGTTAACCTGTGATAAATCTGCTCCTTTTAATTTTTTTTTTACACCAGCAGTGGTATTTATATAACATTTCAACCACTGCTGCATTTCCTGGAGGTCAATGTTGCATTGTTCCAAATAAACGCTCTAAAAGCATGCACAGAAGACAGTTTTTCCAAGATTCTAAATACACCAAATCATAGGACTTAAAGAATGTGTGTAAAAAATAAAGAAATAATAAAGAAAATGTTGGAAAAAAAAAAAAAAGAAAAGAAAAGGATGGAAGAGATAACATTTAGTTACATAGTTATTTTCCCTGTTCAAACACCATCTTGTTTAAATATTTACACTAAACCTAGAAATCATTATTACATTTATAATGAGGTATTGAGCATAAATATTTTTAGAGTCAGATAAACGGAGTTTATTGTGCTCACTGGAAGGAGAAGGGTTAAGAGAAGTGTGTTCTTTTGTAATGACAGGAAGAGAGTCTGCAGGCAGTTAGTATAACAGATGAACAGTGGTGCTTTCTCTGTTAGATAATATATCCCTTGCTGAACCCCTTTCCATTCCAGTGCAAATGGAATTCACGTCTAAAAATAGCAGATTTATCTAATGAGTAAATGCAACCGTTTAACAAAAGGCCTCTTTATTGTACAATGAATGAAAAGAGATAGGCTTATATAATAAATAAGTAAATACAAGATCCTCTTTTACCAGTTGAGCAATACATTGAAATACCATTATTATTATTATTGGTATTTATATAGCACTTACTTAATCTGCAGCGATTAACAAATATTATAAAGAGGGAAATTTAACAAGAAATGAGACAATTACAAAATGTCACAGGAACGAAAGGTTGAGGAAGGCCCTGCGTAAACACGCTTAAAATCGAGAGGAAGTGGGGTATATATAAAAACAGCAAAAAGGGGGAGTGGGGGTAGTAACCAAGTGACAGAGTGGGAAAGCAGCAGAAATGGTAGCTGTGAGCAAGAGATAGGGTTGTAATATAAAAGTCACTCTGGAAGGACAGATTTTCTGAAGAGATGGGTTATGAGAGACTTCTTAAATGATTGAAGACTCGGATGGGTGAAGACAGACTTTTCCAAAAGAACCACCAGCGATTAGCAAACACTTAAAATCACTTACAACTTGTACTAAACTTTTTTCATATCACGTTCCACTTTATTTTATACTTGTGTTTTAGAAAATGATATGACAATCAAGTTTGATCGTAAAACAGCCAGAGAACACATATCATTGGAGGAGGAGAGACAAAGACTGGGAACGATTTTATCAACGTGTCGAGATCTAAAAAGTAATGCATAGTAAACGTGCCTGCTGGTTCTGCTGATTTCCATGGAGATTGTCCTGGTTTTCAGATTCCGACACTCTAATAGGTGAAAAACTAACAGAAAGCCAAAGTGGAGGTGTTCAGCTTCAGGATAGGGCCAAAAACAGCAATATGCATTTCTGTATTTAATTTTAGAGATCTCCAAGGGAACAGGATATATAATGTTAAAAATCCTAAAAAAATGTAGTTTCCCTGCAGGTACGTTTCTAACAAAATGTATATAGCTATGTCGTAAAGATACTTGAGGCTGGGGTTGACCACCACCCTTTCTTATTTTAATACATCAAGATTTAATGTCATCACAAAACAACACTCAAAGCAGCATACGTAATACAGAGTACTGCAGTGGTTATGGTGCCAGGATGGCCTGGTGACCCGCCAAGGTTACAGTCACACCATTCTAAGCTAAGCACTGCAGTGCAAGGCTAACTCATTGGCTGAGACCGTTAGCTGAATGCTCTCATGCAATAAGTTAAGTCTTGTATCACTATGCTTTGCTCAAGCAGAGAGCTTCCGGCTCTCTAATGGACAGAGAACAGTACCCTGCAGAACCCAGGTAAGACCTGAAACCGTTCTAGAAACAAAATGACTACTTACATTAGCAAACTGTAATGGTTATGGTGCTTGAAGTGCCTCTTAACTACAGTCACAAAAACTGTCCCTAGAACAACAATGTATGTAACGGTAGATCAAAGATGGCAAACTTGCATGTCACAATCTCCTGGTAAATGGGGATATTGACAGCTCTAATTCGAGCGGTTAGTTTTAAATATTCACTAGTTTTTCACAACTGCAGGTTTGGAAATGCTGAGAGGTACAGGAGTATTCTTCCCCGTTTCCCTGCTCATTCAAAGCAGGTTCAAATGCACTCAGACCAGAAAGTGGAACAGGAAAATACCCTGATGCAATTATGATTAGGAGAATAAGTGGAAGGAGTGGAGTAGAAACAAACATACTCCCACCAACTCTAAACGTCCAATTTTTTTTTTCTCCAATATATATATATAAGACGGCTGCAACTATCAACTATCATTTTCCATGTAGGTATTCAAAAAAAACCCCAAAAAAACAGAGGCTCTCCTCTTGCAGCAGGTTAACTCTCATGAAGATGCTAGGAATTCACACAGAGTTTCAAATTAAAGGAGCACATTAGGGTCAGGAACACAAACATGTATCCCTGGCCCTATATGGTTAAAACCACCATCTAGCCACCCTGGTCCCCTCATGCCTCCCTAAAAATAGTAAAGTTTTACTTGTATTCAAGTCTGGAGCTGCAGGCTTTGTCCCTGTTTCATGTAGACCAGCCCACTGCTTGCTGACATCATCAGAAGTGGTAGCCTGATCTAATCACAATGCTTCCCTGTAGGATTGGCTGACACTGACAAAGAGGCAGATCAAGTGCAGAGCTAGCACAATTCAAACACAGCCCTGGCCAATCAGCATCTCATCATAGAGATGCATTGAATCAACTAATCTCTATGAGGAAAGTTCAGTGTCTGCATGAAGAGGGAGGAGATACTGAATGTTTGGATGCATTTTAGGCAGCCATGACCCAGGAAGGATCTCTTACAGCTATCTGATGAGTGGCCAGTGAAGTTATCACTAGGCTGTAATGTAAACAGTGCATTTTCTCTGAAAATACAGTGTTTACAGCAAAAAGCCTGAAGGTAATGATCCTACTCACCAGAACAAATGCAATAAGCTGTAGTTGTTCTGGTGACTATAGTGTCCCTTTAACCCCTTAAGGACACATGACATGTCTGACATGTCATGATTCCATTTTATTCCAGAAGCTTGGTCCTTAAGGGGTTAAAGTCCAAAACAGTCAAAATTTAAAAAAATGAAAATGTTTAATTTGGCTGTTTTGCCAAAAAAATTTAATTCAAATTTCACTTACAATTCTTGGCAGTTTGCACTTTCGTAAATAACCCTGTAGGAATTGATTGAGTTAAGAGGAAGATATACCTGTTAAGTTCAAGTTCTTATTGCTTTTAACACAGATTTCCGACCCTGGAGATCCATTTGTTATGTTCCTTATAAGGATTTGTGGTGAAACACTATTGCTTGACTTAAAGGGGCATCTACACAAGCTAAAAATCCTTATTAGCATACAAAACAGACACTAAACACTACTGAGGAATTCATTTGAGTAAGGCCTGCTGCATCAGAGACAAAACCACCCCATATGTCAGGAATTTGGAATGGGTTCTGTATTTGGTGCCAATTCATATAAACTAAAATGCTCTTAAACAGTTTATTTCATTTCTAGATGACAGTTTTATATTAATAGGACTCAATTAAGTGTGAATAATTTGGATTAATTATTTGATTCATGCTAAATTTAAAAAAAAATGCTTTTTCGGAACATGGCAAGATAAAACACTAGATCTAGAAACCATCTTATACTCTCTGTCACAGAACAGCAACATTAGATTTATACAGAATTTGTTATGAATGTGTCAATAACAATTTAAAAAGTATTTTTAGAGATGTATTGAAGAAGGAATAACCTAATATACTAAATAAGTCAATAAATGCAAAATACTTCCAGGAAATTCCCACCTCTAGTGAGATACATAAGTATTTACAATAACATACCAGATTTAACTTGAGCAGAATGCTAAATAAATAACAAAAATGTGCATTAATTTAAAATAAATAAATAAATATACACACACACCATTATATTTAATCAGATTATAGTCACCAAAACAACCTTCACCTAATGAAGCAGTTTTGGTATATAGATCAAGATTTTGTTAATAGCCTGCCAGACCTTGCATGAGTCTTCAGCATGTGATTAAAGTTCAATTTACAGAGAAATAGATACAAACTTTAAAAGTAAGTTACATCTGATTGAAAATGAACCATTTTTTTCATGCAGGCTTTGTCATTTACAGCCAGAGGAGGTGTGGCTACGGCTGCATAAACAGAACAAAAATGATTTAACTCAAATGGCAGAATGTTGAGACCTAATAGGTATTATCTATACACCAAAACAGTTTCAGTTGTCTTGGTGATTAGTGCCCCTTTAATGGTTGCTTAGTATGTCACAGAATTAAATAATGGCATGTTAATTTTCCCCTCTCTTGAAAGATTAGAGTAAAAAAAAAAAAAAAAATGGTTTCTTTTTTTTGCGAAAGGGGTTAAAAACAACCACAGAATTAACATTTTACAACATGCAGCCTGTTTCTAGGCAACCACCCATATTCCTAAGGCTTTGGAAGCCTGCCAAATAGACGATACAATGAGAAAGTGGAAATAAAACTAGTACTATTAATTTCCTTTAAACCAAGCTAAACAATCACAAAATGTGGCGTTTTAGGGCACAAAGTGATGAAATATATGTCAATGACATTTCCTCAATTCCTTCAGCCTCTTGACACATCTAGAATCTTTTGGCAGGCAGGAAAGACATGCACACAGGAATGTCACATCAGGTTGCTTTAGCATCATCCCCATGCAATTAAATTGTGTCCTACGCCTAGTGTAATGCCACTTGGTGCGTGTTTTCAGAGATTGCTACAGCATTTGCTCATATTCACAAAGGAAACAGGTGGAGGGGCTGTTTCAGAAAAAGATAAAAGTGAGCATTCTTCCAGTCAGAGTCAAGGAATAAGCCAGAACATGTCAGCGATTCTATTGCTTTCGTTTAAAAATAGCTGCTGAACACAAATGGAAATCTCTCATTGGTATTTCAGAATTGAAACACCTCACTTAGCTGTTGAAAGAACAAAGATACAGACACCCATTAAAAAATGATTAATTTACTCATTCCTGTGCACACATTCCATTTAAAAGGCTGGCCTTCATAACACCGTATTCACCAACTATTGAAGGCACTTGAGTTTTATAAACTAAACTGAGAATTGTGGAGAATGGACAAGATATTTTCATTTTCGAGTACAAGGGAACTGGATGAGGTGGGAGATCTTTTTCGACTTGAAATATTTCTGCCTACAATTGGCAAGTCGCAATACGCTCAGGCAATCAATGTCGCTCAAAGTCTGGAGAAAATGTTCACAAAAACACCCTTAGCCTGTGTAAGCCCTCGCTAAAAATGTTTTGACACATAACCTGGCAATGGAACCAAATAGCCCTGTAAACACAACAGAAGGCTGAAGTGGTTATGGTGATCTGTGTTCCCTTTTAAAGCCGAATTAAAAGAAGGCAAGTATTCTCTAGAGAGCAATGGGTGGCAATGAGAAGCCCATATTTTTAGTGCATTTTATAGATAATGCATAAAAATACTTTGCTAAAAAGTTTTCACTACTCAAATCCACATGATGGTGCACACATACTTTCTTTTACTGTTCAATAATTAAAAGCACTATTTTTCTTTTTTAATGGAACTGAAAAAATGTATCAAGCTGGAGAGTTTCTCCTACAGTCTGTAATCCCCTCGTCAATTGTTCAAAATTCTTTGCTTAGTGAATAAACTCAATAGTACAGGGCTTGACAAATTTGTTTGGAATTTATGAGCCAGCTAAAAAAGTTAGGAGTGCAGTTATTTTTTTATTTAATTTTTTAACCTATGTGTTTGTTCTCATTTAAAGGAGCACTATAGTGCCAGGAAAAAAACTAGTTTTCCTGGCACTATAGGGCTGTTAGGTCCCCCCCACCCTCTCCCTCGTGGCCCCCCTCCCGCTGGGCTGAAGAGGTTAAAAACACTTCAGCCACTTACCTTAATCCCGCGCCAGGCTACCTTGGCGCTGGAAAACTCTCCTCCCCTTGCCAACGTCTGCTCCGAATGTGCGCATTCAAACTGCCCCTAGGAAAGCACTACTCAATGCTTTCCTATGGACGTCCAGCGTGTCCTCAATGCGATTTTCACATTGAGAATTGCGGAAGCACCTCTAGTGGCTGGCCGGTAGACAGCCACTAGAGGCTGGATTAACCCTCAATGTAAACCTAGCAGTTTCTCTGAAACCGCTATGTTTACAGCTGCTGGGTTAAAACTAAGGGGACCTGGCCCCCAGACCACTTCAGTGAGCTGATGTGGTCTGGGTGCCTAGAGTGGTCATTTAATATACAAGAAAAATGCAGTTGTTAACCTGACACTATAGTCACCAGAACCATTACAGATTAAAGTAGTTGTCCTTGTGTCTAAAGCCTGTCCATGTAGCCTTTTCATTGTAAACACTGCATTTTTAGAGAAAAGGCAGTATTCACATTGCTGCCTAGTAACACCTCTAGTGACAGTCACGCAGATGACCACTAGAATCCTGTGTCAGTCACACCTGAAATGTGCCTTTTATTTATGGATTCGACAGGCTTTCCAGAACTGACTCTAGCCTCCTTTTCCACATCCTCATCACTGCAAGTCTCAAAATAGCAAGGGCGTGGAAATCTATCAAAGTACCACTTCTGGTTGACTTGAAACATCAAATATCCTTGAACTTGGACTATGAATGCATGGCACATACACAGATCCATCCTAGGAAGCACCGAATAGAGGCCCGATCTAAGTGGAATGACTATATCTCCAACAATCAGGACGCAACACATGGAGGACCCACGGACAGACCTAATTAGTAAAATGCACACACACACAAAAAAAGGAAATTCTGTATCTCCTACTGTCACGAAACACGCAGGGGAAAGATATGGAAAGAGGGCGTTGAGGGATGCGACCATGTAAAAAATATACAAACCCAACAAAGAGGGATGGGTACAACAGCCTGAAACATTGCGCTCTCAGGGGCACAATTTAACATCAAACACAATTTACCAAGAAACCAAGTTATTAACCTTCAGAAAGCCGACTTTCCAGTTGGACAGTACCACTTGCAACAAACCCCCAGTGTATATAGTTTAAACTAGATCCTTATCTCGAAGAAACCACTACCACAACATACCAACGAGATCTCACATCTTTACCGGTTTCTATTTTCTACACGTTATCTAGGTTATTTACTTTATGAATATAAAATTAGATACGCAGATCGGGAAGAGGGGGTGAACTAGAGGGGCACAGTGTGAACGAGCCAATGAACCGGGAGTTAAGGAAAAGCTGTGGAATTAAACCATGAGAGACGCCATGTCTGGATTACATCTCCTGGTAACAACACTTGACGAATTACACCCTACCTAATAGCCATCTGTCCATTGCATGTTCATACTACAGAACCTTGGGAAACCGACATATGAGTAGCAGATATTGTGTATTGTTGAAATTGAAAATTAAAATGCTGTATTATATTGTGACCCCCAATATAATCCCCTTTTTGATTTTGTACCAGATGACAATTGTTTGTGTCTCAATAAAAATTGTAAAATTGAAGAAAAAAAAAAAAAAAAAGGAATTCTTTGTCAGTGTTGCACAGTGTGCAGCACCTAAGTTCAGCGTCTCCACCCTCTGCATGGAGGCGCTGAATTTTACCCATAGAGAACATGTGCAATATCCCCCAATGCTTTCCTGCAGGAAAAGCATTGGCTTAGTTGAGATGATTAACATTGATGATCTCAGCCATGGAGGCGGGACCAGCCGCGGTGAAACCGGCATTGCGTGGGGGAAAAGGTCACGCCTTTCTTTCTGTGATCGGAGGGGGAAAGTACCTAAACAGACACACTCTCTAACACGCACACACACTGGCAGGCAGGCAGGCGCACACACACACAGATTTTCTTACACACTCTCAAAATGACATTTGTTATTTTAATCCACCCAGCCTCCCTACCTTTTGGGAGAGCTGAGAGGATCTTTCCCTGGGGTCCAGTGGGAACTCTCTGATCATGCAGCTCCCTCCAGCTCCATTGTTCCCCCTTTAGCTTTTAACTAAAAATCATAAAGCTAAAGAGCTGACAAATCCCAGGCGCCAGGGTGAAATTTCTAGTCGCCATGGTGACCAGGGATTTGTTGAGCCCTGCGACAGTGACATTTTATATTCTAGTTTTCTGGAACTAGCACCAAACTAAAGTATCGTGTGTTTTAGAACGGTTTTGACTTCTTACCGGGGGTCTACAAAACACCTCTCAGAAAGACAGAAACTCTCCAAGCTAAGACTGGCAGTGACGGGCTTGGTTCATGGACTTAACGGAAGCACCTTCTAAGAGCCTTCGGTGCTCTGACAGAAGAGAAGAGACGAGCAGCAATGCCCAGTGGAAGAATTCAAACCATTCAAAAATGGTACAGCAAACTATAACATTTGCAAAGCTTGCAGTGTTTCTTTAATACAGTTCTGAAATAAAATAAATAAACACAGTCTAAAACACTTAACACTAAAGTTTTTCTGTTTTGAAGGCTGAAAAAAATTAAGCAAGGGGATACGCACAGATGGCCAATGGGTTAATTTAAAACAGGAAATGGTTTGCTATTTAAAGCAACTGTCTGTTTTCCCTTCCCCAAGACTCTCTAAAAGCTAGACATCAAATAGCAATACTTACTATTATTCTACCAAAGGCATTGTAATAAAAACACTTGTATGAATTTATAAAGAGACTTCACAAGGAAAAACATTCATAAAACACCATCAGCAAGTTAAATATATATATTCTTAAGTAAATTTGTATAATATTACATAAAGTATTTACAGAGTTTAAAAAATAAATATACACATTTCATTCTGGAACAAATTAAAGTTTAGTTTTGTTTTACTTGAAAAAAAATAATATTAAAAAAAAAAAAAAAACATTCCATTAACTAGAAATAATAATAATACAAAATATTAGGCATACAACTGACAACAATGAAAATTTGATATAAATCTATAAAGCAACAAAATTAATTCTAAATAACTTCTCTTGGGAATAGTGTGTGTACACACAATATAAATATATATTAAACCTTAGATGGTTTTAAATTACTGAGCCTTTTATTACATGAAATAAAAATAATAAAAAAAAAAAAAAAAAAAAAAAACATAAAACCTTTATTCCAGCACCAAGACAGTCTTCTCACTGCCGGCTGGTCATCCTCTAGATAAGTCATTCGTTCTAATGCCTCCCCCCTCCCCCATATTAGTTGCGGATGTGCCAGTCCTATACTTCTCATTAATAAGCACTGAACACACACGGAGCCCAGAGTCCTTATACTTTGCACATTGGTGCCTGATACCAAATAGATTCAATTATCTAATCGAATTGTGTTGAAGTCCCTTTTGGCTGTCTGACAGCCACTAGTAGGTGTGGGCATCGCAAAATGTAAACAATGCCATTTCGAAGGCTTGTGGGACAACATGTATGAAGTGATTTTGGAGCTTAGACTGCCCTATTCTACTGACTTTTTTCCCTTGCCTTCATTAGCTCTAAAAAAAAAAAAAAACTATGAAAACTATATGATTTCAGCCTGAGATAATGGTAGCCTCTAACATATACAGAAAATATACTTGCTGCTCTGCCCAGTCTGATAAATTCAATAGCTCCAATGAGACAACCCCATTATGATGTAATGTTTTGCAAATGTTTCGCTCCCAAGCAGTTAATATTTCTATGTCAGATGCATTTTACTCCAAGTGCTGTCCACAGATGCTTCACAATTTGACCAAAAGTTGTAAAGAACGCTTAATTTAAACCATTTTTGTAACAACGAACCTCCTCTTTCTAAAAATAAAGCCATGAGAATAAAATTGCTGGAAAGAAAACTTTAAAGCTTCTTTATTTGAGACATCTGTGGACATCATGGAAATCTACTGTATTCCACTACTGTAATTACATTAATGTAGGGCAAAGACAATACATACCTTAACTATCCTTTGTCTTAAATGGAGCAAGCAGTTTAACCTATTAAAGGGAAACCCCAAGTACCAAAATAACTTTATTTAAAGTAAGCTGTTATGGTGCCAGGAGGCAGATGGAGGCCCTCTTACCGCAAGAGGTTAAACAGTTCAAAAGTTGCCTCCAGTGGAGATGTCCACTCCCCCCACCCCCTCTTCACGCTGCCCAGAGTCAGGAAATTAAACTCTTTGATTAGCTGTGAAACACTGCGCAATCAAATCACATCTACAGGTGAGCACCATGTACAGATGTTACTTGCGTTACAACCAGAAGAGGTATTTTCTTCTACATCTTTTCAGAATGACAGAATCCTTTCATGGAAATATTCCCTAACAGTTTTAGACTTCACAAAACTCACGACTGATTTAAGGTATGCATTTTCTACTTGAAACACTATTGTGGTACTTACAAACCATCTAAGTTTGATATTGTAGGTGCAGTGACTGAACAATTAATCAATCAGCCAGACATTTCTTTTCCCTCACCACCTACAGTGCTTTTTTTCTATACTCAAAACTACTGTACGATGTAATGGCTTTACTTTAAGGGAGTTGTTCTTCAGTTGAATGCTGACAATTGGATTATAACTCCCAAAAACCCTTACTGTGCCCATAAAGCACTGCTTAAAGTATAGGCTAAGCAGTGCCATAGAAAGCTAATTGCCGATTCACTTCTTGGCAATGGGTAAGCTGACTGCAGTAGATTCACGGACAGGGCAATTACAGCAAAGATAGGTAATTTCAATTATCCCACCAGCCATGTCCACTGCATGTGATATTCTCCAGCAGTTAAAGACTATTTTTTCTACAGAACAAGTCAGAACCATGCAGGACAGTGATCAATGGCCTAGAGCACCAGGTGAAGGCTCTTAGTCGATGAGTGCATTTGCTGTGCTTTGCTCAACAACTAGCTTATCTTGCAGGCGAAGACCAGATGTGGAGCGGGAGCTTGGCAAAACCCATGTAAACTGTCAAACCGTACTAAAGCAGTTTGACATCCTACCGTTGGACAGTGCTTGGGCACTCCTGGCACCATAGCCACTACAGCAGCCTGAAGTGGTTATTGTTCTTGGACTTTTATTTTAAATGGTCAAGAACTCTACAAGAGGCAATAAACATGAATGCATGCCTGGCGAATATGAGAAAATACATGTGTAAGGAAAAAAAAAAAATATTTTAAAAACCATTTTAAATGGGTTTTCATCAAAGCGTATCAAATCAAAGAGTATAAAATGTTTAGGGCAGAATAATCTAAAAAAATTTTTTTTTTTTTTTTAATGGTGTGAAAAAAAGATACGACATTCTAGATAATTTTTATGCATTAAAACTCATGCGGGTATAACGTTAATAATATTAGACATACAAGACAAATTAAAGAAGCCGTTGACCCCTCCCTTTTCAATGCATTCTAGAGTTAATGCAAAAAAAGAATGCCAATGTCAAATAAACACTCCTCTCTGAATGGCCATCATTGGCAGTGCAAATCCACTGGGACCTTGCCAAGTCTAGAAAGCAGCTGAGATTTCGCTGCCAAACCTGCTCCTTATATTGTGCTCATTGGAAGAGCTGTGCATTTTCCATACACCCATGTCTAACAGAACTTTACGAAGTGTGGGATGTGAAGGTCTGCTGTCATAACTTACTCATGGACAAAAAATGTATATGAATCTATTTTACAAGTTAATCCCCAGAAATAAACTCTTTGTGGCTGTGCAATGTACAAGAAAATCTATAATAATATAATTAAATAAAAGGTGCAATATTGCAATATCTTTAAGGGGGGCGGCAGAATTTCTCTAGGATAGGATTTGTTAACCCTGGTACATTTTTACAACCCACTTTTCAAGATGCTCAACCCCAGCATTATAGAAGGAAATCCGTGTTTAAAACAATCCAAGTGCTCAATAGAAAGGTAGAGCTTGTCACATCTATGGTATGCCAAGGGTTATACATTTTAGAGTTTACAAAGTGTATTGAAACTAGGATTATCACAATAGCAATGCCAGAATGATGAATACACATCTCATGCTTTCCTTGGGTGATATTTAAGCCTGCGAGGAACGTTTCCCTTACAAGATGTACAACAGAATAAAAGAATGAGATAATGTGAAATGTTACTTCTCAGAGAAGGAAGATACTTCTATGCAATTAAAGTCGGGGGACGTTGCCGTATTCGCAAAGTCCCACAACGGTGATATTCGCCACTGGTGGTGCGGTGGTCATTCCACGAGAGGCAGGTAAGGGTGAGATTACTTACCCGAATTTGTCCCTCATGAGCGCCGCCATCTTGGTCGCACTGCTCCTTTTCAGCTCCTGGTGCTTCAGCTCCAGGAGCCTACCACTGTACTCTCCTGCAGGATCCTCCATAGACCCAGTCAATACCCTGCAGTAGTAACTGATGATGGCTGCAGGTCTTGACGTCAGGCAGAGGAGAAATAGAGAGGAGAAATAGAGTCTCTGTATTTCGCTTGACTGAGTTGGAATTTCAGTGTAATTCTAACACAGTTATACGGAGTATTTCATAGATACTACATTCATGAATTATCCTTTTAATATGGGGTGACAGTGCTGTTTTAAATAATGTATAAAACATGTGGAAATGTTTGGATAATCATGCATCTTACACAGCATCCATCATTGTAGCTGCAAACAGAGTGTGATACAGTTATAATCTTATCAAGATTTTCAAACATTTTGCCTTTATTTGGCTTTTGTGGAAACCTTTTTTTCCCCTCCAAAACCCAATTGTTACCCAACAGGATCGCATATTCTGACTGGCCAATAACATACTTTTTCTGCACAGTTGATGATCACCTTCACTCTGGCAAAACTAACTGATCGCCAAGAGGTATTAACATCTTAATTTTGCTCTACCTCAGAATAAAATAATATTGGAGGGAACTGTAAAAAAGTTTGAAGCGATATTCTGTTTGCTGCAATGAGTACCATTTATTCATTGTTCGACACATACTTTGATCTGTTGGTGACCAGACAATATTCACAAAACAAACTTTTCTTAACAGCTCATTTTTCATTTATATCTCTGAAAACTTAATACATTATTCAAAAAGATGTAAAAGAAAAACGATCTTTATTATGTATAATACAGAACGTTCAGCTTTTCCCATGGATATCTGACATTCAAACCTAAATGAAGTTTTCACTTCCAACTTTATTTGGATGAAAACGTTTTAGTCTATGCTATTTTTAGTTGTTTTCCATGACTTTACCATTTACTTCCTTAAATAGACATTTGGATGTTTATCTGGAACCAACTAAAATCCAAGTGTTCATGGTTAAAATCTACGCACTTAACTAGGTACCTCATACTACTATATTTCAAGGATGTTAATGAATTAAGCAAACTGGGTTGTGATACAACTCTGTCAAATCATCATTGCCAGATAATTAATGGTCAATACCAAGCACAGTACTGACCAATGCTTGTCGCATAGGTTATTGTACGAGGAGGTCCCCGCTATAAAGCAAATAAAAAGTTGTCATTTGAAGATCGCGCCTTTTCCCTCTGATGTGAAAGGAACACTGAAAGGAATACTTTAATAATCAGATTTAAATTTTAAGTTTAGGATTATTGATCATATATAAATAACAACAACAACAAAAAAACAGCATTGGAAGTTGTAAATAGTTTGGCTTTACATAGTAAGCTAAAGCCACATGCATGAAAAACTGATATATCAGCACACAGTAGAGAATTTAGATCCTCAAAAATTAAAATGGCCTTGTGCTATGTGAAGTGCGGTCCCAAAAGCTGCAGAATCTAGGTTAGCCCATCTCTATTTTAGGTGGTTGGGAGAAAAGGGGGATATTATATATAAATAGTACACATGTAGTAAACGAAGAAACATGTGGCAATAAAATAACAGAACTTACAAATTATAGAGGATAATTATGAAAATTAAAAACTGAATTTACAGTCTACAGAAAGCTACTGTGCAGAAATGTGCAACCCTTGAAAAAGTAACATCACTGTTGGGTAAACTGAGCAAATCATATGAGGAAAACTGCTCCGACGTTTGTGTGCAACAAGAGCACGTGAAAAAGATGCACAATCTAAGCCTTGTCAGTTTCTTTTTCCCACCAAGTGGTGTTTACTTTATGAAGTCTTAAATATTAAAAGTTTAAGAATAATACGTTTAGGTATTTAATATTTACAAAAATCATTTAACTTTCTTGTTATGGGCTCACTATGGCAGTTAACAAGACATGACATGATCTACAATGGTAAAGATTTTTGTATAACCGCTTAAAACCAAGTCACAATGTGTGCATTTAAGAAAGGAAAGGATATGTAAGAAAAATCTTTCACATCTCAAAGGCAGCCATCTTCAAGCCGAAATGATGAGAATTCATAATTCAAAGTTAAAATGTAGCTTGTACAGACACCTGTACAAGAGATACACTTGTTTATGAATAAAATCAATAGTGATAAAGTGAGGTTAGCTAAAAACAGAACAAAATTCATACTACAGGCATCGAAACACAGTGAGTGCACGACATCACCAAACTATCTAAGAAACGGCAATCGATATCAGTAGTTTATGGTAAGTTTGGATGAAAGCACATTCTAAGTAGAAAACCTTAAAAAACTGCACTTTTTTTATTTAAAGTGCTGGAGACAGATTACAATACATATTTAGGTAGTATTATGAAGAAAAGAAAAAAACACTTGGGAAAATATATTTAGATTCTGTTTTTTGTTTGTTTGTTTTTTTATATCTATCTTGGCATAGAAAAGTAATCATCTTAGTGGCACTTATTTAAATATTACAAGTTGCTATCGGTTGCTTCACCGCTACAGCCCTGGTTAACTGTTTTTCTCCAAATACCGTTTAAAATCACTTCTGTAGAATTCTGATGACTGGTTACTGAAGGTAAAGAATTGAAAAAAGAAAAAAAAAGGTTTCTTTGTAACATGCTCTAGATATAACTAACTTCCATGTTCAACACATAATGTTCACTCATCTCTTTCCTAGGAAAAGCAGCTTGCATTTTCTTTCCCCAACAAAAAGATACAAAATAAATAAAATACCATATATGATCCACTATTTCTAATGAAAGTATAAAAGGATATGGAAATGTATGCCAATTGACTCAAATTTCAACTCTGTTACTTTTATTATCCTATTCTAGCATATTTCATAACCCTACTAAACATATACTTACTATTTGACTATCCACTTAGTGTAAATTAAAACACAAAAAAAAGCAACAAAAAATAAAAAATAAACACCCTTTCATTGTAGAATGAACAAAGCTAGTGTGGAATGCACAAAGCTATAAATTAGATATAATTCAGATATTCACATCTAGTCAATTTATATTTGCTTAAATATAACATGCTCTTTGCAAATTTCTTTTGATCATTATCTTTGGAATGGTTTTAGTAGCAGTTATTAATATATGCCCCGACACAAGAAATACAAACAAGTTGTTTAACTACTAAATAGACTTGAAAAAAAAAATACTCCCCATATATATATATATATATATATATATAGAATAAAAAAGACAACTGTTAATGAGGGATGAGAACATGCCTAAAACTTGAAGCATTTTTACATATAAACACATCCTCCACAGAATATCAGAGAAAATACTTTGCTTCAGAGAGGACCTGTGTGCAAAAAAAGTGCTCACTAAACACTCAATACAAAATAAAATACCAACCTCAAGGCAAACATTTACGGTCTGGGTGGAGGGATTCCAAAATAGGATAGCCTGCTCCCACATTTACATATGCCCCTAGTTCGGAGCTCGGCAAAGAGTTCTACTCAGTACCCAAGTGTTTTATAGAAGAGGCTCGACAAAAAAAAAGCCAGCTCCTTCATGCAAGCGATTACTGGCAAGAGTCCAAAATGGGGAGGTTCTCTTTGAATAGGAAAGTCAGGCTAAACAGCATCTTAGTGAATTGCTTTGCCGAACACCAAGTTTCTGTACTTTAAACCAAAACCTGCAGCTTCCAGACTTATATATGCCTGCTTTGATTTAATTTGATATTCTGATCTGTTTTTTGTATATTTGATCACAAAGCAAATGTAATTTGCAAGTTTAATTTGGCTACAGTTTCCTAATGTCCATTAATGCAGCTTCTTTCTAACAACCCTTTTACATCATTTAGAGTTCAAACAGACACTGTTTGTAATTAGATGAGATCGATCTTAAAATATGGTAAATTGCTCTATTACTGGGCAAAAGGCAGCTCTAATTTCCTAAGTAATTGTAACTACCAGTGAGCAAAGAGATAACAGCCCTTTATATAGATCTCCTTCCAGCCATTATACATGCATCATGGAAGTTATCTTAAGGAAAGAGATCACCACTCAACCAATATTATAAAACTAAAGAATAACATGCACCCATATAAGCTACGGAGGACTAACACAGTAAAGGACACCTTTAAGGGTTAAACGTACACAACAAGATTTTTTTTTTTAAATAAACAATTCAAGAAAAAAAAAAAAAAGAAAGGGAAGTGGAGGACTGCTTTTATCTGAAATCACCCAGACTGTTTAAATTTTTTTTTTTTTTTTTTTAAATAATAGAATACACTAGTTCAGAAACTAAGATACAGTTACTGCTCAGCAACAATATCATACATCTTAGATGGACAAAATATGCCTAGAATTTAGAGGACGTGACTAAAAGTTAGGAGACATACACCATCTCAACTAAGGACTTACTTTGTTAACCAATGTATATTATAGAATACTTTTTGCACACAAGTTAAAGCGAACCTGTTATGAGAAAAGCCTTAAAAAGGGACAATGTAGGCACCCGGATCACTTCAGCTCATTGAAGTGGTCTGGGTGCAAACTCCCATCACCCTTACCCTCAGGGTGGTAATTATTGCAGTTTTTATAAACTGCAATAATTACCACCCTAGGGTTAACTCCTCCTCTAGTGGCTGTTTACTAGACAGCCACTAGAGGGACTTCCGGGTGCTTAGACTACTTTTGGTAGTCTAAACAATGCTCGACATCCTCACGCTCGGCATGAGGACCTCCAGCGTCGCCGGAATCCCCATAGGAAAGCATTGCCGCGTATGCGCATTCGGTCTCCCCCCGCTGGCGGAGCTGAGCCAGCACCGAGGGACATAGGCTCTGGACCCAGGTAAGAGACATAAGGAGTTATTAACCCCTTCTGCGCCACAGGGGGAGGAGAAGCCTTGACAAAGGGGTAAACTATAGTGCCAGGAAAACGCTCCCATACACATTTAATACATGTATCAAAGAAACATTGTGCATTGAATATAAAAAAAATCGCTTTGTGAGCCTTTTCTGCCTAAGATTTTCAACTTTAGTAGTTTTGTGTGTGTGTGGGCATGTTCTAGATGTGGCCCCAAATTCTTAATTTTTTTTTTTTTTTAATTTTAATTATATACACACAACAATTGTACTGTGGCTCGGCTGTATTGTTGGATAAGGAGCACAGGTTTATGATTTTTAAATATGAATACCTTTCTGGAGAGAATAAAATCATTGAAAGGCATTATTGGTCAGAAAATATAACATGCATAAAGAATCAAACAGCCAGTTAATAAAATAAATATTTAAGGGTTACTCCAAGTATCATGATCACTTCAGCAATTTGTCTGTCTAGCGATTTGTTTCTCTTTGAAATGCAGCAATACAGAGATTAACCTCTTAGGTGCTGAAGTGTAACTCCACCTTTGGCAAATCCAGGGCCGTCCGCATCCAGCAAAAAAATAAGGAAAAATCAGAATCCCCTGCCTCTGGCTGGGGACTTTGATTTTTAAACGTACCTCTCTCCCTGCAGCCAGTGGAGTTGGCCAACCTCTCCTGATGATGTCAGGAGGAGGGGGCATTACTTTCACTACTCTTCTCCCAGGACCACTGGGGAGTCTGGAAGAAAAGCAGAGGCTTTAAAAGTGAAAAGTGTGTCAGTATGTCTGTGTGTGTGCCAGTATGCCTGTAACAGAGTGTGTGTGTGTGTGTGTGTGTGTCAGTCAGTGAGTGTGTCTGTTTAGGTGACTGCCCCTCCTTTCAAATCACATGGGAAATGTGTTTTTACTCTCCTCTTGATGCAATGGGCCACTTGACTGGATTTGCCCCCCAGCCCTCCCTGGGCAGAGTCATTAGATATTGATTCTATACAAAACTGGCAAAGTTCCGTGCTGCCCATATACTGCCATCAGTCTGCCCTCCCTCCCCCTCCAACAAGGTGGAAAAGGAAGAAAAAGAAAAAAAAGTTAGCTTTGTGTTAGATTTTTTAGCTTGGGCGAGCAAAATACTTTTTTGGTGGGAGTAACCTTTAAAATCATAACCGTCAAATAATTTACGGGTGAGTTAAAGGGACACCCGGGACCCCTAAAGCACATCAGCTTATTGAAATGCTTGGTGTGTGGGAAGAATCGGTCCTCTTATTTTACAACAAAAAAAAATTTCAACAGAAATTTGCATTTTTAGAAGTTTATTTTGTTACAACTGTCTGGCTTTAAGCAGACAACCCAGTCCTGTTACTTCTTGGTTTGGTTAGTTCTGAGGCGATATACTCAAGAGGCAACAATTGCCCAGAGCAACTGCCTTCCAAAAAACTTCTCAACTATCTGCATTTGGGAAGTGTGTGACTGGACAGCCACAGAAAGTCTGGACTGAGTTAGAAGAAGAAGGCTTGCAAAGGCAGCAATAAAGAGAACTGCAACGTATTCAAGCTCATTTCATATATGCCCTTAAAATAATGCATTATTAAAGGACCACTCTAGGCACCCAGACCACTTCAGCTTAATGAAGTGGGATGGGTGCCAGGTCCAGCTAGGGTTAACTAATTTTTTTTATAAACATAGCAGTTTCAGAGAAACTGCTATGTTTATCAATTAGTTAAGCCTTCCCCTTTTTCCTCTAGTGGCTGTCTCACTGACAGCCGCTAGAGGCGCTTGCGTGATTCTCACTGTGAAAATCACAGTGAGAGCACGCAAGCGTCCATAGGAAAGCATTATGAATGCTTTCCTATGCGACCGGCTGAATGCGCGCGCAGCTCTTGCCGCGTGTGCGCATTCAGCCGACGGGGAGGAACGGAGGCGGAGAGGAGGAGGAGAGCTCCCCGCCCAGTGCTGGAAAAAGGTATGTTTTAACCCTTTTCCCCTTTCCAGAGCCGGGCGGGAGGGGGTCCCTGAGGGTGGGGGCACCCTCAGGGCACTCTAGTGCCAGGAAAACGAGTATGCTTTCCTGGCACTAGAGTGGTCCTTTAAATGAATGCATATTTATATTTGGGATGTGTGTACTAAGCAGCGACTTTATTTTTAGTTTTATTTGGTCAGTGAAGTGTCCCTTTAATACTGACTTAAATGACATTTCAGTTGACCCATTTTAGGATTTCTTGTGTGACTAGTCCCTTAGAAAACACATTCACAGCGGCTGCATTTAAAAGTAAATATGCAAAACTGTATTGCATGTTAAGTCATAGGATATATTTTAAAGATGTAGCACAATAACTCCCATGGTATAAGAAAACACCAACAGTTGCATGCTTATTTGTGCAGACATTTACCAATTGTGGTTCACGAAAATAATTCAGTAAAGCCAGTGGGCACGTGTAGCAATAGAGCTTGGCATCTCTGCTTTCCAAGCCATTTTTCCCTCAAGCCCTCATAACTGCAAAGAATTTAATAGAACACACAGACTGAAGCCTTACGTAACACAGAAAGCAAAGTCCTTCAAATGAAAGGCACACTGAGCATCTCAGATAGCACGGTCCCATGAACAGATCACAATGTAGTTAGGTAGATCGACTTGTTATCTGTATTTACGGTTACACAGGAGCAAAAAATATTTAGACAATCTAACTATCTAATCTTAATCTAGATTAAAGTTATTACCTGCACAATTTCAATATTCTTCTCAACAAACTGTTTAAGTTAGGGTTAGTGTTAGGGGTTAGCCCCTCCCCCCCCCCCCACCCCTCCGTGTCCCACCTGCACTGCATGGGTAAAAAACCTTTCACTTACCCAATTCCAGCGCTCTACCTCCTCCGACGTCCTTTTATTATCCACTACTAAGTAAATAACTGAATGATGTTATAGGCAGTAGAATGGAGGAAGCCAAACATAACATGTATATAGTAAATATGAATATTAATCCCCAAGCAGCACCTATTAACAAGATACTATGTAATTATTACAGGAGGGGGCGGTACACAAACAAACTTGAAAGCAAATGTCAGGTGCTGCATGTACTCATAATCCACTTGAAATGCATCTGTTTAAAGTCAGTTGTGATGAATAGTGTGAGATAAACGAATCACTAGGAGCACTGGACATGGTAATTGGGATTACACTGAAACAATTACAGCGGCTCATGATCATCACAATCGTCGTGGCATAGAGAGTGAAGAACAACAAATAAGGCTGCGCAATTTTTGTAGAAATCCCGAAATGGAAAGCACTTCCCTTACAAAGTATCTTCATTAATTCACAGAGCACAAACCTATTCAGCAATGTTGGTCACTAAGAGTAAATTCTATAGTAATAAACACATTTACCAAGTTTGTTTGCTCGATGCACATTTCCGCTCCCTGGGTCAGTGTTTCTGTATTTATTTATAAAATATTGTACCAGGAAAAAAAATACATTGAGATTTCTCTCGTTTTTAAGTATGTCCTGGGTCTACAAAACATTGCATTGATACATTAGGGTACAATAAAATACAAAAACAATATTAATACACAATATATACAACATTTTACATAAAACAGGTGGGAAATATATAATCAACCATAACACGTGCATTCTGTTATGAGGTATGTAGAGAGGGATCTCTTAAAGGACTTAAGGCTTGGGGAAGATAATAACAACTTAAATAATGTTTGTTATTGCAGACATACATGGTTGGTCCAAGTCACTTTGGCATTTAGAGACCAACAACGAACCCTGTGTTTAGCTGCAATTCAAAGTTATTGCTGGACTCCACAAAAGTAAATGAGTTCAGGCAATCAACATGCTTCTATTGCCCATTCATTGGTGGTGCAGAAGACTTATTGTTAGAAGTAGCTATCACAACAAGCAAGAGACATCTAGCAACAGTGTTGGTGAGCATAACCTCAGCATCGGATCACTGGGACAAGTTCTCATAGTGCCTGTCAGCCCCTGCAGCTGGGCTGACAATAACGCTCTGTACACACCTATCAGCACTCCCTGACTGGCCCCAAACCTGACTGATCAACCTGGGATCGGAGTAAAAATCTAGGGTCATGTGAAATTCACCATTAACTTTAATATGTATGTGTGGGGGGAAAATAAATGTTAGATACATGAAGTTTATGTTTTTCCTATGGTATGCAACACTAATGGCAAAGTGCAGCTGGGAGCTATTTTCTCTCCTAAAAGTGACAGAATCACAGTAAATCTGCACATAAAAAATTTAAATTGGCATGTCAGTAATTTGACCCAATAACTGGCAATGGTCTACATGGGGGATAATGCCTAATACAGCAGCAATTGCAGAATACAAATCCGGGGTCTGCAGTAATATTATTGCTATTTTTATTTCCACTAGATGTATAGCATACATTTTTTATTTTTTACAATCAGTTTTATGCTATGTATACATATATGGAGTACGAGAAGAAAGCCCTATTTGTCATTCAAAAGATAGGATCTATTTTTTTTACGTTACAAGGCTTTGTTTTCAATGACAAAATACAATTCTTAAATGGACACTGTAGTCACTAGAACTCCTGTGGTTTAATGTAGTGTTAATGTTATCTTAATGTAATGGTGTTTAAAGCCTGTCCAATGTAATAAAAAATAAAAAAGGTAGTACATTACTGCTTAGTAACACTTCGAGTGAAAGTCACTCAGACAGGCACTAGAGGTGCTACCTAGTCCAGTGCTGCATACATTTAACATCTCCACTCTATGGAGGCTTTGCATGTTCCCAATAGCTATGCATTGATTCAATATATCTCTGTAAAATGTTGATTGGCGTTTTGAAGTGCACGCGCAATAGCCTCCCAATGCTTTCTTATGGGAAAACATTGGGTTGGCTGAGATCATCAAAATTGATTATCTCAGCCATGGAGGAAATGCCAGCTGCAGAAAGACCGGCATGGCATGGGTAAAAAATAAATAAAAAAAATATGTCACAGCATCCATACCTTTTGGATATCTGGAGTGAATTCCCTGAGGTCTAGTGAGTCTACTCTGATTATATTCTAGCTCTCCTTACTCTGCTCCCCAGCGCGCCGTTTAATAATTCCATGGATGAAGTGACATATCTCAGCTCTCGCCATCAAAACAGGGCGCGCGAGGGAGAAGAATATTAAGATTACAGCTCCCTTGCGTGCCAGTCTACATTCTTCCTCACTGCCTCAGGTGAACGGACTAACAAACACTATGGACAAAATTCATAGTCGCCATGGCAACTTGATGCCTGGGATTTGTTGAGCACTGCATAAGCTAAAACCGTTTTGATACTTAGAGTGTTCCTTTAAAGCAGAGGTATGAGGCTTATAGCCTTAGCAAATGTTGCATTATTGCATGTATAAGCAATTACATGGAGAGACAGATCCATGTATGTATGCTCTTTGCAATATAGAGTGATTATAAACTTGTTTTAATTATAGTGCAATGGATATAAGTTTGTGGATTACAAAAATTGATCTTTTCCAATATGGTAAGATGGGAGAAAACTTAGAAGACCTTGCCTGAAAAGCAGTTTTATCGGAGGTTAAGCATAGAAGAAAAATGGGCACATTCCATTACTCACATATCTACTGTAGTCCAAATTAATAAACTACTTAACACAAATTTATAAAGTAAGATAACCAGAGAAAGCACTACTAAATATACTTGTTTCAAACAAAACAGATCGCTTAGTCTACATGCTAGAATACCTACTCAAAATATACAGTGGTTTTTAACATCACTGTACTTGTGCATCAACTCGGTGGGTTGATGTTTAGTGCGAAATACTAATTTTTATCTCTAGTGCACTATTAACAGTTTCTCCCACTATCAAAAGCTGGGCCTTGAATATACCAAGTTGGAATCTAAACTTTTTTTTACATTAACAGTTGAGTACAGACATGCTACTGCAAAGAACTGTTTTGTTTTTGATTTTAATAAAAGCACTGGCAAGTTCTACAGCTCCAAACATTGGAAAAAAAACACAGTGACATATGGAAAACCTAATGTGTTCAGATATGCATGAAGCAGCAGAAAGACTAAGGACCTGGTTTTGCAAGCTTAAGGCCTATCATAAGGAAATATTCATCTGAGAAATAGAATAGCAAACAGAAAACATCAGTCTGCATAGTATAATATTAGAGGGCAAGTGACAAACTCCGTCTCATAAAGTTGTGAAACATGCAGAAGATTGACAGACTGAATTAAGGAATTCCTGAGGATAGGTGGGGCACAGGAAAGGTCGTGGAGACGGGATGGTGAGGAAGTGATGAGTGTAGAAGGGTACTTGGAGACAAGTGCAAGAGCAATTTTGGAGGTAGCAAATCTAAATTGTGTCATGCGATAAACTGGAAGGGGTGATGGTGATGTAAATTTAAAGATTGGGGTCGAGCAACAGAAAGTTTTTAAAACTAAGATTCAAAAGAAATGGGAGAGCACAACGTAAAAATGACTGTCAGGCAACTGAAAGGTATGCTACTATGTGAAGCAGGAAGGAGGTAATGGAAAGACGTTTTGAGACATCAGGTCACAAGTTTGCCAAAAGGTTACAATTTTACTATATAAACAAGAATTTTATAAAATAGAAATTTTTTTGGGGGGGGAGAAGCTACTGACCTGAATGGCCATATGTAATTGGAGCTCGGTAAAAATCATACACTCTGGACTCCCTAAAGCGACCCAAATTACTTGCAAAAGGTACCAAACTGATCCACCAGCTGCAATTACTGCAATGGGAGGGAAAGCCAAAAAGGCCAAGCCCGATAAACCTCAGCTGAGCAGCAATATCGGGGACCTATGGCAGCAGGCTCATAACAACATGGGCACAAACATAGCCGACGACTGCTCGGATCTGACTACTTTACAAGCGGGGGTGAAGTACACCACTTCCCCGCCTTGACAGCTACTCCCTAGACTCACCCACAAGCAGATAACTCTCTGGTGACCAAAGCGGTGATGAAGGAACTGCTGACGGGGCTTCAGCTCACCATACAACATGGTGACATGGACATGGTCCAGGCCGTCTGAGCACACTGGAAGCTGACTCCCGCCAGGAACACACAAGACACGGCGCAGCTGCAAAAAGAAATACACTACCTACATCAACAGAACCACATACTGGACCAACAGTTCACAGACCTGGAGGATCAAAGAAGAGGCCTGAACCTCAAGATCAGGGGCATCGGTGAGGAGATACCAGAGGCAGAGGTACCGCATTTCATCCAGCGCCTCCTGTCCGCTTTCCAGTCGCCTTGACAGGCCAAACAAGCAACCCTGGGGGTGGGGATGTTCCGCCTCCCATGACCAGCAAAAGCCACGGCCGCAGCACCGAGAGACCTCCTGGTGCGCTTCCTGAACCATGGGGATAGATCAGCGCTCCTTCAAGTGACGAGAACCCAAACGCCATACGAGTTTGAGAATATGCAGCTCTCCTTCTATGCTGATTTATCAGGGGTGACACTGGCCTGGCACCGCTCGATGAAACCCTTCACAGCTCTCCTCCGCCTGCACAAAATAAAATACCAGTGGAGGCGGCCTCGGGCACTCTTAGTCCATCATGGCGACACATCGTACAAGACCCTAGATATGGAGGGCGCCTTGAATCTCCTACCGACCCTGGGGCTGCAACAGGACCAAACCAACCAGCGGCACAGCCACCACCAGGGGCCCCTACCAAGGTGACACACCGTTCGTCCCCCGACAGGCTGGAGCGTGAGCCCTCGCAGCAGTCAAGACCTGAAGAACCCAGGCACTGATACTTACCTCTTAACCGCCCTCTTGTTACACGGGCACAACTTTTGTGACTCTCGGGACTGCTCTCTCCCCGATGTTTATGTTTGCAAATATACAGCATAAGAGCACTGCGACAACATTCCATCTCTTACTCCCACACCCCCCCTCCCCCCCCCATCCCAGGGGTTATGGGGTTTCACAATTTTAAAGCCCACACGCTCTACACTAAAGGCACACTCAGCCTATTTGCCTTAAGCGACGCTGGACCCCTAGGCCCCCGGGCCAAACCCTTGGGAACACTGACACGCACTGTCTCCCACTACCCAAAATCTAATTCTACCTAGGACCCTAGCGGTCACCCAAGACTATGCAGTGCTGAAACTCACCTCAGCATCGGAGGCCCACCCCTTCCTCAACTCAGCACAATGGGCATAGCGCAGGGGGCCATGACCCCTATGACACTACAGACCTCACAGACCTGGGACCCCAGTAGGACTGTCCCATTCATCCCACGAAGGGAAAAGAGAAAAGAGGCAGTAACCTGAGTTCTGCTACAGCAACAATGGCATCTCACATTTATTTGCTTTGATGATGTTTTATACTTGTAATGTTATACCATTTCTTTTATGATAGTTCATACAGGCAAGTTAGTTTGACACCCGTAGACACAGGGGACCTGTCTAAAGGGCCATGCCTCTCGTTCCTACAGTTTATTCCTGGCAGCTTAATCCAGACAGCAGGTGAGGGCAACTACCACGCACACACTGAGGGATCGCCAGGGCCGGACTGGGAACTAAAATCAGCCCTGGAAAAAAATTCTATACCAGCCCAATCGCGACAGCATAGTGTGCTGATATAGAGGGTGAAAAAATAACTTGAAATTGAAAGCGCTTACTCCAACGAAGGAACGCATTTAGGGCTTCAAAATAAACAAAAGAGCGCCTTTATTTTAAGTAGACGTACATTTGCATGTAATCAATGTTTCAGTACAACTACTTTGGCCTATTAAGGACATTTTAGTAATGGTACTGAAATGCTGAATGTCTGCAGTTGCACAACTAAAAAAATGAAGGGATCTGGTTAATTTTGAAGTTCTATGGGTGCGCTCTTCACTTTGAATATGTTATTGTGTATGAGTATGCAACTAGCAACAAGACTGGGCCAATATGTGCTCATTACACACACACACACACACACACACACACATATATTAATGACATTTATGTGTGTATTATGCATATATAAATGTATATTACTATATGTGTAAATATTATAGGCTTAATTATCTTACTAATACACACATTAATATACATGCATATTTATGTGTGTATTACTGTCAGGATCACATCAATTTACTTCTATTACCTTTTCCTAGTGTATCTTGTCTCCAATTGTCTCCTTTTTTTTCTCTTACAGCGACCCTTGTGCATCTTTTACTTCATCCCAGTCCATGTGTTTTTCTTTTTACCCTTCTCCAGCCTCTGTATTTCTCTTTCCCCCAGCCCCTTTTGTGTTGTTCTTAGCCCCAGACACTTGTCTCTTTCTCCCCTTCCAAATCTCATCTGTGTGTCTCTTTCTTACTCCATACTCTGTGTGCCTCTTTCTCTTCTCCCAGCTACTCTCTGTCTCTTTTTCCCCAGCCCAGCGTTGCCTCCCACAAATCTTGTGTCACTTTGTCCCCCTTCCCTGCTGTATGTCTCTTTGTCACCCCAACAAACCTTCTGTGTGTCTCTCTATTACCCCATCTGTCTCTGTGTCCCCCCTTCTCCTGTGTCTCTCTATTACCCCTCTATTTGTCCCCCATCCCGTTTCTCTATTACCCCTCTGTCTCTTTGTCCCCCCTTGCCCTATGTCTCTCTATTACCCCCTCAGTCTCTGTGTCCCCCCTCTCCCTGTGTTTCTATTATTCCTCTATTTGTCTCCCCCCCTTTTCCTCTATTTGCCTACCCCATCTCCTCTATTTGCCTCTCCCCTTCTCCTCTATTTGCCCCCTTCCCCTCTATTTGTCTCCCCCTTCCCCTCTATTTGCCTCTCCCCGTCCCCTCTATTTGTCTCCCCCTTCTCCTCTATTTACCCCCCTTCCCCTCTATTTACCCCCCTTCCCCTCTATTTGTCTCCCCCCTTCCCCTCTATTTGTCTCCCTCTTCTCCTCTATTTACCCCCCTTCCCCTCTATTTGTCTCTCCCTTCTCCTCTATTTACCCCCCTTCCCCTCTATTTGTCCCCCCCATTTCCCCTCTATTTGCCCCCTTCCCCTCTATTTGTCTACCCCTTCTCCTCTATGTGTCTACCCCCTTCCCCTCTATTTGCCTCTCCCCTTCCCCTCTATTTATCTCCCCCTTTCCCCTCTATTTGTCTACCCCTTCCCCTCTATGTGTCTCCCCCCTTCCCCTCTATTTGTCTCCCCCTTCTCCTCTATTTAACCCTCTTCCCCTCTATGTGTCTCCCCCCCTTCCCCTATATTTGCCCCCCTTCCCCTCTATTTGTCTCCCCCTTCTCCTCTATTTGCCACCCCTTTCCCCTCTATTTATCTTCCCCTCTATTTATCGTCCCCTCTATTTGCCCCCCCCTCCCCTCCATTTGCCCCCCCCTTCCCCTCTATTTGCCCCCCCCTTCCGTGTGCCTGCTTAACTTGTCACAGGAGGACTGAGGGAGGGGGCGGAGCTAACGACCATGCTCCCTCGCGGTCCCCATAATTCCTAGCATCTACACATCATAGAGTAGTGATTACTCTATGATGTGGCTGAGCTGGGGATTATGGGAACCGCGAGGGAGCATGGTCGTTAGCTCCGCCCCCTCCCTCAGTCCTCCTGTGCTGACAGCTATGCTGCTGTCAGTATCAGTGAGTGTGCCGCCGGATCGCTTGGGCGGCCGCCCGGCACACTCACTGATACTGACAGCAGGTACAGCTGTCAGCACAGGAGATGGGGCCGCCGGCTGCAAGGTAAGTATAAATCCTCAGAGTGTGCCGCCGGACCGGCCACCCGGCGGCACCGACAATGCGGCCAGAGGCCGCAATATTATTAAAATACAGGGAGCAGGGCTCCCTCTCTCCCTCCAGCCCCCCAGGTGCCGCGGCCCACCGGGAAATTTCCCGGTATCCCGGTGGGCCAGTCCGGCCCTGGGGATCGCTACCTAGACCTCGACAACAAGAGACAACTCACTAGTCCACAGGGTAGTAGGTTCCACAACCCCTCACCCCGTGGGCCCAAAACCAACAGTCACACTGATCAGGAGCATAGGATGCTATCTTTACCCTAAAACAACACTTAACTGACACGCACGTCACTACTGGTCTAACCTCCTGACTAGACACCAAATTTAACCCACACAAATTTTTTGCTCGCCTTCTTAAAAAAAAATAATATATATATATATATATATATATATATATATATATATATATATATAGTGCTATGTATTTTCTGATTTATTGTCTTAAAATGCATTGTACTGCGACCAATGTGTATACCCTAAAATTGTATCACTTAATGGCATGTACATCCCGTTATGCACTTAAAAAAAATAATAATAAAAAAACAAAAACACAAATTCAAAACTAGAAGGGAAAACAAACATAAAATGAAAATAAAACAAGAATAGAATTGTCCCTTATCTGCAGCTCACAAAAATAGGTAAATATGTTAAAAGTATGAACAAGCAAAACTAAAACCATGAATGAATGGGGAGGATTATTGGCAAGGTGGTTACTTGAAGTTTTCCTTACCAGTAAATAAGTGTCTGCTAACGCCAAAATAAACACCACACATGATCAGGTCTGCCTAAAATAGACCTCAATAAATAATACATGGACAGGTAGAAAACACAGTGCACGTGTATTATTTAGCACACATCTTACCTTAGTGAAACTGATAGAACTTGTAACTAAAGTGGGGAGAGATATTTGCACCTCTTTTCATTCATTAGCCCAATGAAAGTGATATGTGTTTTGTAATTTTATCTAAATATCAGTTTTCTTAATCAGACTACCAATTTACTAGGTTACAGTTTGTTACTTTTTATAGTAGTACATAATATCACCATACACACTGCAACAAATCGGGATTGCAATGAAAACCAGAGTCCGTGACTCTTTCTTTAAAGGAAAAAGATATGGTGTAGACTAAATAACGCATTACAAATATGCAAATAAATTAATACGTTGGATTAAAAGTATCTATTTTTGGAATTGCTGCATTTTAAATGAATTATCTGGCTTTATATTGCTAGCCGTTAGCGCAACCCAGATGAGGAAGTGATTTTTCAAAGATTCATGTATCAGAGTAACATAATAAATGAACAGGTAAGCCTGTAAGGGTTAATCTTACCCTGCCAGTGACCGCAGTCCTCACTGGGAGAAAACTATAGGTCAATTTCCTGTTAAAAAAAACCCACCAAATCCTTGAGGCTGAATTCCATAGAAAACTAAAAAATAAAAAAAATAAAAAAGGATGTCTAAACTAGTCCAGGTACAAATGCAGTTTACTCCATCATGGCAAAACGTCATGTTATCACCTTGATTATTTTTAATGTGATGGAATAAACAATTGTTTTGCATTTGTTCCTGAGATGGCAGACACTTTTTTTCAGTTCACGAAATATGCATAAACATGATGTGTGAGCTTGAAATCTCACTTTAACTGCAGAAGGGACAGTCTATACATGCAGGAACAAGACCCATTTGTCAGCCTGGCTTAATTTACAAAAATTAAATAAGTACTTATAACACAACGACTTATGTTATAAAGTGTGTTATAAAGACTTATAACACAACGACCACTTCAATAAGATACAGTGGAAATGGCTGTGGTTCCCATAGATGTAAGATTGTTCGAGCAGGGCAGTCTACATTTTTCATAAATTTCTTTGATATATTTTTTCTGTATGGTACTGTGCAGCACAATATATTGATGCCTTATAAAGCAAATTTGTAGGTTAAACTGGCTATAATGCTCACTCTTAACACAGACTTATTGAACTTGCCAGATAAGGATTTGGAAATGTTTTGCCAACAGGTTAACGTGTACGGCATAACCAAGCATTAGTTCCCTAAAATCATATTTCACAAATACTTGCCATTACAATGGTGATGACTGAAAAGAAATAACTTTGTAAAAGCGTTTCATATATAAACTAGACAGGTGCCGACTCAAAAGGTTAAGAGGACTTAAAATCATTCAGAGAGGGAAAGAATTCATTGTATTAAAATAGTTCCTAAGATAACATTAACGGTGTTGCAAAGACTATATAGAGAAGGTAAAGCTTGTAACAAAGCCAGAACACAGAGCATGCAGAGATGACAGCCTTTTACAGGATAAACGGTAGCCTGCCCGGCACTATCACTGAGCAGAACACCTAAGAATGACATGTTACAGTGAATACAGAAACTAACGGTTCACGTACATTTGTTAGCAGGTGTTATATTTTAAACATTTTAAAATTTTCATTGAATGAAAACATTAACTTAACTTACTACATGCATTTTTTCCTTTACTAATTGCATTTTCACTTCTGTGCACAAACACATTTTATATATGATTTGGGGGCAATTTGCTTACCCTTGGAAATTAAAAAGTTTTCTTTTTTCTTTCTTTTTTTAAAACAGTGTGGCATATAATAGATTTACTTGACTAGATGATAAGAGGCTGTAGAATAACAAAATATGATCAGCGACAGAGAGAGAGAGAGAGAGAGAGAGAGAGAGAGAGAGAGAGAGAATGGATTCAGGCAGACAAATGGAACACAGCAGATAGGTTGTGAGAATGAGCAGCTCTTACTGAAAACAATGTATTCTCACAGAAATGTGTAGGCGGGTGGGGTGGCATAAACTAACAAAACCTTTCAGGAAGTTTGTTTGCTGTTTTTATTCATTTTACTTCCTTTGGTCCTCATTCCAGAGGATGTGCATCCTTACAGCATGCATCTATTCACACTTAAAGAGTATTTAAATTCAAGTAACCCTTCCCTCTTAACATTAAAATGTTACACATAATATGAAACAGAAAAATGATCAACACGGTCTTGATTCATTATTCTTAACAGGAAACCAGTGGACAATTCCTACAAGCTCTGAATCCAACTATACGGCATTATCAAGCAAAACTATGATTGGAAAAGACAATGTTTGCCAAATAATAACATCCTGGTGACTTCTGAACATATAAACGATCTCTCCACTAAATCTTGCCAAAGCATTCACTATAAAAGAATGGATGTCCATTTAGAATATTCAAGCCGAAGAATCACTATGTATCGGAAGTATATATTTAAATAATATTTAATGCTTCTCCTTTACATTTCAAAATATCCAAGGTAAAAAATTATTATTTTTTTAAATTACATTTTTGCATAAACAGCCATATTTACCTTAAAGGGTTAAAGAAACTTAATCCCCTAAACTGTACCCATCGTGTAAACGTGACATTTCACTTTGCGTATTTTAGAGCAGTTTGATTACAGAATATAATGCAGATTTAAATTTATTCCTATCTATATTCAATTATTTTTTGCATGCAAATTCACAAGAAAAACACACATTAAATTTCAATTACTTTCAATAACTTTGATAATACATTAATGTTAAAGCCCAAAACAGTTGAACCTTTTCTACATTCCTTCAAACATGTTGCAGAAGTGAAAAAGCATTTAGTGGACCCCCCCAAAAAAGAGCAAGCATTCTAAGGAATATACTTTCCATTTATTAAAGTGGTATAAAAAGAGGTATATATCTACTAAGCAGAGCAAAACCATTAGGCACCCCTACTAGTTAATCCTAGCACTAAAAAACTTCATCCCAATGTACAATGGAACCATCCACCAGTTAGGAGTCAACCTGTTTTCAAAAAGGTTAGACACTTATATGGATCCCCCTAAAAGGAACGCGCAGTCTTGTCTCCAACCACAGATATCACTGTATTTCTTCTTACACTTTCATAATATCATTTTTTTCCCATCTTTGGACAACATTTTATTGAATAAGTGTAAGATGAAATGTAGTGAGTAGAAAACAGGACAAGCTTAAAATAAAATACATTATTTAAAAAAAAAAAAATAATAATAATCTTCAAAACACAAGGTAAGATTTATCAAAATGTCATGCTCTGAAAAATGAATACTCCAATTCTTGAACTTTGAAAAGCAGCAAAATAAAATCCTCCCCTACATCCAAATTATCCTGCAATAAAAGCGACTGTTAAAAATCAGAAATTCTCCCCAGTGTTTCATAATTTCAGGAATATAAAGAGCTAGCATGCAGAAGTGCTTTTCACTATGCTACCAAAGTGTCTTAGATGTCAATGTTCTGTGACAGCTGCAGATCCAATAGTGGTTGCTGGTGCTCTCTCCTCACTGTCCCATCAATATAAACTGAAACAAATTACATCAGTTTCAGGCAGATTTTGTTCGGTCCAAGACCTTCAAAGACTTGTGGGTCTTTGATATATTGTCATACATTTTGCAAATATACCAAGTATAAACATTACGGCAAGGACTTTTGCTCACAGGGTGCACATGACTGTCGAAAAGGTTTGTAATTGTATTTTTTTTATTTTAGAGACAATAGACCATGTGCCCATTAATGAATTCCTCTTTTAATTGAGTACATAACTCCATTGAAGTAAATGTTATTCCATGCAGCACTGCAGTGGTGATGACACCAGGAGTATTCTAGCACCATTATCCGGTAAGGGGGAAAATGTTTTAGAACAGTTTGCCACTTACCTTGGTCTCACAAGGCCACAGTCAGATCGTTGACCAAAATATATACAAATGCAGACAGAAAAGAACGTACTTTTAGATTTGGTGACATTGCTAACTCATTAATTCAATCTTTGTAGGTTATTCTTGATTATGTCATAACACTCAGCTTGACTTACCTACTAGTCTGAATGTAAACTTGAATAATTAACCACCAGATGCACAGATTCATGGTATTAAAGCACTTAACCTCAGTTCCAAACCTAACTAATGTCAAATAAATCTTAATTCAGATTATAAAAATGGAAATATTGTCTCTTCAGCCTGAAACACTACAGCAGCATATACAATAGAAGGACACCAATACCTCCAACTACAAAGTAGATAACCTGAACTACCTACAAATGAGTTATTGGAGAGGGTTCCTGGGGGCAGTAACCTCTGATATAAGTCTAACAATTTCTCCTACCTTTATGTCCCAGTTGAAGACTTTCAAATATAGTCATGATGAATGTTATAACTCTTAGCTAATGATGGTTTGCTTATATCACCTCTTCCGAGTATGAGAATAACCATTTTATAACCAAAGATCTCCCTCACCTGCCCAGAGATCCTTCATTAGTGAGAGGTAGGACCTGGGAGGCAGTTCCTCCCACGGCAACGCTCAGACACAGCATTCTTCACACGGGAGAAGAGAAGACAGCATGCAGCTCTTCTGTCTGGAGGCTGTCTTCACTTCTCCCGCGAATGTTGTGTCGGAGCGTTGCCTGGCAACACTCTGACCAGCATGCTCGCGGAAGGAACTGCCTCCCAGGTCCTACCTCTCACTAATGTAAGGGCCTATTCATCACTACTCACCAAAAGGTAGGGAGAAGGGGAGAGGAGAACATCAGGCTTTTTAAAAATGTACCCCCCTCTCACACACACACACACAGCACCCCTCACACACACACACACACACACACACAACACCCTGTGTGTATGTCTGTGACTGTGTGTATAAATCAGTGACTATGTGTGTGTGGGGGTCTGTGATTGCGTGTATAGGTCTGTGATTGTATGTGTCCGCCTCCCTCGTAGCGCTAAAAACCAATCACAAGCAGTTTTACTACTTGCCCTGGGAGAGAGGCATTCCTTTAAAAAGGACATAGGTGCCGTTTGGAAGCATAACTTTTAATAGTCTCAGACAAGATAGATATGAATGTCTCGGTTCTGCCATAGATTAGGGTTCCAGACTAAAAGGAGGTGATGAGTGATGAGAAATAACTGCATGATTTGTAAAGCAGAGCATTTAAAAAAAAAAAAATCATCATAATTTGTCCTTTGAAATAATGGACATAGACGAATAGATGTGTAAACATTTCTGATTGGCATGGCTGCATATATACATGTGTGGTGGACATGCTTGTGTCAGTGAGTGGCCATGCCCTCTACCCATACATATAACTGGGTAGAGGACATGGTAGCTGGCAGCATATACGTGTGGATGGCATGACTTTTGACAGCGTATAGAGGTATGGTGGGCACGGCTGCTGGCAGTTTATGCATGTGTAATGTGCATGGTGGTAGTCAGTGTTTACATGTGTAGTGGGCAAGTTTGGAAGTAGTCTACACATGTGAAGAGCATGTTTGAGGGCAACCTATATATGGGGGTAGGGGGGCATGACAGCAGAAAGGTATATATGGGTGGTGGACATGGCTACTAGCAGCATTTAAAAATAAGAGTGGCATGTTTGATGCAGGGTATAAATGAGTAGTGAGAATGTTTGGTGGCATTGTCTAAAAGTGCAATTGGCATGGTGGATGCAGGCAACATATACATTTAGTGGGCATAGCTGGCTACATATAAATTGGTAGTAACGACTGGAGGCTGCATATACATCAGCAGTAAGCATATTTGGGCTAGCGTATACATGTTTGGTGTGTATGGCTGCTGGCAGTGTAGATAAGGATAGCGGGCATGGCTGCAGGCAGTGTAGATATGGATAGCGGGCATGAATGCAGGCAGTGTATATATGGGTAGAGGGCATGAATGCAGGCAGTGTATATATAGGTAGAGGGCATGAATGCAGGCAGTGTATATATGGGTAGCGGGCATGAATGCAGGCAGTGTATATATGGGTAGCGGGCATGTATGCAGGCAGTGTATATATGGGTAGCGGGCATGAATGCAGGCAGTGTATATATGGGTAGCGGGCATGTATGCAGGCAGTGTATATATGGGTAGCGGGCATGAATGCAGGCAGTGTATTTATGGGTAGCGGGCATGTATGCAGGCAGTGTATATATGGGTAGCGGGCATGAATGCAGGCAGTGTATATATATATATATATATATATATATATATAAATCTATATCCATCTATCAGGCATGCCTGCTGGCTGTGTATGTATAGATAATGGGCATGGCTGCAGGCAGTGTATGTATAGATAATGGGCATGTCTGCAGGCAGTGTATGTATAGATAATGGGCATGTCTGCAGGCAGTGTATGTATAGATAATGGGCATGTCTGCAGGCAGTGTATGTATAGATAATGGGCATGTCTGCAGGCAGTGTATGTATAGATAATGGGCATGGCTGCAGGCAGTGTATGTATAGATAATGGGCATGGCTGCAGGCAGTGTATGTATAGATAATGGGCATGGCTGCAGGCCGTGTATGTATAGATAATGGGCATGGCTGCAGGCCGTGTATGTATAGATAATGGGCATGGCTGCAGGCAGTGTATGTGTTGTCGCTGCGGACAGCGTGAGCGCTGCGGACAGCGTGAGCGCTGTTGTCGCTGTGAGTGCTGTTGTGGTTGCAGACAGCGTGAGTGTTGTGGTTGCAGACAGCGTGAGTGTTGTGGTTGCAGACAGCGTGAGTGTTGTGGTTGCAGACAGCGTGAGTGTTGTGGTTGCAGACAGCGTGAGTGTTGTGGTTGCAGACAGCGTGAGTGTTGTGGTTGCAGACAGCGTGAGTGTTGTGGTTGCAGACAGCGTGAGTGTTGTGGTTGCAGACAGCGTGAGTGTTGTGGTTGCAGACAGCGTGAGTGTTGTGGTTGCAGACAGCGTGAGTGTTGTGGTTGCAGACAGCGTGAGTGTTGTGGTTGCAGACAGCGTGAGTGTTGTGGTTGCAGACAGCGTGAGTGTTGTGGTTGCAGACAGCGTGAGTGTTGTGGTTGCAGACAGCGTGAGTGTTGTGGTTGCAGACAGCGTGAGTGTTGTGGTTGCAGACAGCGTGAGTGTTGTGGTTGCAGACAGTGTGAGTGTCGCTGACAGTGTGAGTGTCGCTGACAGTGTGAGTGTCGCTGACAGTGTGAGTGTCGCTGACAGTGTGAGTGTCGCTGACAGTGTGAGTGTCGTTGTTTCTGACAGTGTGAGTGTTGTCGTTGTTTCTGACAGTGTGAGTGTTGTTGTTGTTTCTGACAGTGTGAGTGTTGTTGTTGTTTCTGACAGTGTGAGTGTTGTTGTTGTTTCTGACAGTGTGAGTGTTGTTGTTGTTTCTGACAGTGTGAGTGTTGTTGTTGTTTCTGACAGTGTGAGTGTTGTTGTTGTTTCTGACAGTGTGAGTATTGTTGTTTCTGACAGTGTGAGTGTTGTTGTCGCTGACAGTGTGAGTATTGTTGTTTCTGACAGTGTGAGTGTTGTTGTCGCGGACAGTGTGAGTGTTGTGGTTGCTGACAGTGTGAGTGTTGTGGTTGCTGACAGTGTGAGTGTTGTGGTTGCTGACAGTGTGAGTGTTGTGGTTGCTGACAGTGTGAGTGTTGTGGTTGCTGACAGTGTGAGTGTTGTGGTTGCTGACAGTGTGAGTGTTGTTGTCGCTGACAGTGTGAGTGTTGTTGTCGCTGACAGTGTGAGTGTTGTTGTCGCTGACAGTGTGCTCTATGAGCTGACAGCTCGGTGCCATGTGTTGCCATGAGAAGCTGCAGACAGATAATAATAGTGTGCCCATGTCGGGCTCTCTCACCTTGCTGCGGATCTGGCCGGAGGTGGACACTTTCCGGATGAGTTTCTGGGCTCCCTCATGCTCGCCCTCGCTGTCAGAGGACTCGTCTCCCGCCGCGGTGCCGGCTACTGCCGGGGGCTCCCTCATTGCTCCGCTCCCCGACATCTTGTCACATTCCTGCCGGGGAAAAACAAACCAATCCGAGTCAGCTAGACCGTCCGCTCCTCTCCTACCAACCGGGGGCAGAGTGGAGGAGCCGGGCACAGCGGCACGCCTGGCCGCCATCTTCCACCATCACCGCCCCCTGAGGGACCCCGCCCAATACCGGGGACTCCCTGCCCCGCGACCACCCCCACTCCGCCCAATACCGGGGACTCCCTGCCCCGCGACCACCCCCATTCGGCCCAATACCGGGGATTCCCTGCCCCGCGACCACCCCCACTCCGCCCAATACCGGGGACTCCTGCCCCCCACTCCGCCCAATACCGGGGACTCCCTGCCCCCCCCTCCGCCACCGGGGACTCCCTGCCCCCCGACCACCCCCACTCCGCCCAATACCGGGGACTCCCTGCCCCACGACCACCCCCACTCCGCCCAATACCGGGAACTCCCTGCCCCACGACCACCCACACTCCGCCCAATACCGGGGACTCCCTGCCCCCCGACCACCCCCACTCCGCCCAATACCGGGGACTCCCTGCCCCCCGACCACCCACACTCCGCCCAATACCAGGGGTTGCATGCAGTCAGACCACCCACCACATCGCCCAATACCGGGGACTCCCTGCCCCCCGACCACCCCCACTCCGCCCAATACCAGGGGTTGCATGCAGTCAGAACACCCACCACATCGCCCAATACCGGGGTCTCTCTGCCCCTTGACCACCTCTTTCCTCATACCATCCAATACCGGGGAATCCCTGCCCCCCCCAACCACACTGCCCAATACCGGGGACTGCATGCTTCCAGACCACCCCCACCCAATATCGGGGACTCCAAGACAATCTGGCATCGTTAGTATAATTTAAAAAAAAAAAATTATTTACTAAACCAAGAAATCTGGAGAGTTTGGCTTTGGAATTTTCAGTTCTCATGCCAATTCTTGGTTCATTGAATAACTTCTTAAAGGGATACTCCAGACCCCTAAACACTACACTAAGAACTAGCTTGCTGAAGTGCTTTACATGTGTCCTCTTTTTTTAATTTTATTTACTAAAGTGGAGATTTCAAAAGAAATTGACACTTTTATATATTAACCTGGTCACCCCTCCCCCACCTTGGTTGTTTAGTTCAGTGGAGCTACACTTAAAGGACCACTATAGTGCCAGGAAAACAAACTCGTTTTCCTGGCACTATAGTGTTAATAGGTACCCCCCCACCCTCATGGCCCCCTCCCACTGGGCTCTAGGGCGAGGAAGGGGTTAAAGGCTTACCTTTCTCCAGCGCCGGGCTCCCTTGGCGCTGGGGACTCTCCTCCCTCTTCTGCTGAATGCACATGCGCGGCAAGAGCCGCGCGCGCATTCAGTCAGTCCATAGGAAAGCATTCTCAATGCTTTCCTATGGACGCTGGCGTCTTCTCACTGTGAAAATCACAGTAAGAAGTGCGGAAGCACCTCTAGCGCCTGACACTAGAGATGGGATAGGCAACCTTCGGCTCTCCAGATGTTTTGGACTACACCTCCCATGATGCTTTGCCAGCATTATGTGTGTAAGAACATTATGGGGGATGTAGTCCACAACATCCGGAGAGCCGAAGGTTGCCTATCCCTGCACTAGAGGCTGGATTAACCTATATGTAAACATAGCAGTTTCTCTGAAACCGCTATGTTTACAGCAGGTAAGGTTAACCCTAGATGGGCCTAGCACCCAGACCACTTCATTGAGCTGAAGTGGTCTGGGTGCCTATAGTGGTCCTTTAAGAGCAATTGTCCAGAGTTTTGCCTTGCAAAGATTTCTCATTGAGCTGCATTTGTAAGTCTGTGATTGAACAGTTATAAGTGTAATTCTTATAAAGTCTGCAGAGAAGATATCTGCATATTCTGCAAGCTATTTTTTAGATATTCCTGCCACCCAATAAAAACAAATAAAAAAAAATCATAGTTAAAGGGACACTATAGGCTTAGGAATACAAACGTGTATATCTGACCCTATAGGGTAGAGAAAAAAAAACATTTTAGGTGGCCTACCCAACCCTAAATAGGGTTAAAACTATGCTGCCCCCTTGGCTGAGATAATCTGAATTGACAATCCAATGCTGCTATCGCGCATGCATGGCAAAAAGCTGCGCTGTGCCAATCAGCATCTCCTTATAGAAATGCATTGACGCATGCAGCGCGTGGAGACACTGAACATCAGTGTTGCATATTGTGTAGCAATGAACCAGGAAGCACCTCTAGTGGCCGTCTGAATGACTGCCACTGGAGGTGTCCCTAGGCAACAATGTAAACACTGCCTTTTCTCTGCCTTACAATTAAAATGTCTGCAGGGACAGACACCTGAAGAACTACAATAAGCAGTACTTGTTCTATTGACTTTAGAGTCCCGTTAAATGTATGCATATTTTCATTAGGGGTATATTGACTAAACAGTTATTTATTTAATATAAATCTGGGCAGTGGAGTGTCCCTATAAGTGTATTTGTACATGTTTCTCATTCATCTTAATGTTGGGAAACTTATTATGCAACTACAATGGCAGAGTTATATAGAAAATACATTTTAAATGCTATAAAAACTGAAATAAGGATATTCACTAATTACTTTGCACCTTGTTTGAACATTCAGCTATTCCCAAATCTGCATTTTATCCATTCACATCACTTTAAAGATATTCATGATTTCATTTATCAACCACCAAACCTTAAACAAATTGTCCCTACAATAGTGAGATCTAGCTCATGGAGATGGAAGAGCCTAGGTAAAGGTCTAGAACAGCCCAGCCAGTCACATGGCTCCATTCATTATCCATAATAGTCACCAATCAGATGGAACAGCTTATCCTGGCATTGTGATAATTAAGTGCACAAATAAAATTTTAACCATCACTTTCACCGTCTGGGGACTTTGAAGAATTTGCAAACACCCCTGATGGTAACATTGCCGCTTGGTGTCCGGTGGGGAGGTAAAGGTGAAATTTACTCACCTTAACCTGGCCCACACTGGCGCCACCATCTTCCTCTAGCGGGTTGCACCAAGAGCCAGCATCACTGCTGTACTATCACCCATGCTCCATAGCACTGGTGTATTTTAAAATGGTGCTGCCCTAGGTATGCCAGATCTCGGGCACCCCCTAATTTAAATGTACTCGCCCCTTCCTGCCAAGGCCACTCCTCTTTCTATTAATGAACACAAATTTTGACTGACAGACACACACTCACGGACCAGCACACACTCTCAGATACACTGACATATACACACACATACACTCACTGATTTGACACAATACGACAGACACATACAATGATTCAGACACACACACTCATTGACAGAAACACATAAGCACTGACAGACGCGCCCACTTACTGACAGACATGCACAATCACTCAGACACACACATTCACTGGACACACACACTCACAGACACTCACTGACAGACAGAAACTAACCCACTGACAGACACACACACTCACTCACTCCCTGACAGACACACACACTCACATTCACTGACACACACTCTCTCAAATTCACTGACACACACACACATTCACCGACACACACACACACATAATCCCCCAACACAATTAATTATTTACAAAAAAAATTAAAATCGCCCAGCCTCCTTACGATTGGGAGAGCTGGGTGGATTTTTCACCTTGGGTCCAGTGGGTCTGCTGCGCAGGAAGATGGACGCATGTGCAGGCAGGCAGGCTGACTTTCGAGCAGGCAGCTACACTAAGCTGTCAGCGAGGGAGCACTTTCCTCTGAGCTCTCCTGCTCAGCTCCCTGGCGCTCTGGAGAGTGATGCCGGGAGCCGGACTGATGTCATATTCCGGCTCCCGGCGTCAGTGCGGGTCACGTGAGCTGAGCAGGAGAGCTCAGGGGAAAGTGCTCCCTCGCTGACAGCTTAATGTGGCTGCCCACCTGGGAAACAACTGGCTGCCTGCCCTGGGGGCCCAAAGGTGGCCAGCTCTTGGGCCCCCAGAAAAAGAGGCAAACAAGCCACTTGCCTGGGAATTTGGGGGCGGTGTTTTTTGCCGCCCCCTGGAAATTAACGGCCAAGGCAAATGCCTTGTTTGCCTTGCGTTATATACGGCCCTGCTCCATAGACAGAGCCAATTCCCTACAGCTGGGGGCGATTCACACTTATAGACGGTGGTACCTCCGCCCAAGTATCTGGCATGGGAAATATACAGTACCTTTTCAGTGAAATCCCAACACAGTCAAAATGAGTATTTCATAAAGATTGTATATTTATGAAATACTCGTTTTTCAGGGAGAGGGGAGTGACAGTGCAGCTTTAATGCATTTGATACGTTTTGGCGTCAATATGAGGTACTCTTTTGCATGCTAAATCTGTGTAGCATATTAATAAGGCCAAAACTTAAAATTAAAGAGCAACCCAGATTTTCCAACACACAACATAAAAAAAAAAAACAACCAAGCATACCCTCGTGATGAAGACAATTGGTGCCAAAGTACATTAGTTGCTTGAAAGTACATACGTTTTTGAGTCCGAGTAAAACCCAAGAAGCTAAATTCTCCCAGTTATTACCGGTATACAGAAAATACGTTTGTCAGTTGACTGCATGTATCAAATAAACAAATGAAAGAAACACTGCAAACACCATAACCACGACAGCACTCTGGGCACTCCTAGCACCATTATTTCTTTATGATTTTGCACTTCTTAAAAAAACAAAACAAAGTAAACCTTACCAATTTAACGCATATCAGTGCTTCTTTGTGTTAATTGCAAAACCCATCCAATCAGTGTATATATATTAATCTGGCATCAGGTTACAACAAGCTTAAAGCATAGACAAATGTATGTTTTGTTAGGAAAGACTTGGCACATAGTGGTGCCAATTGCCACCCTTGCTTACATAGCGGTGGGTTCTTTGCACGCCTCACACCACACATGGTGAGCCTCTGAATGACAATGACATTCAAGAAGAAATGCATTTACTGGATCCATTAAAAACTCATACTGCTCCTAAAGAATCTATAAAATTTAAAAATTAACTTAGCTAGTGAAAATGGCACATTTTATTATATTGTAGGTCTTGTTTTAAAATCTTTTCACGTGGTTTTTTTTCTCCCAATTAAAGCTATCTTTATTGCATCACAGAGCTCTGTTTCACATAATTCAAATGCCATATAGTGCTCACCTTGGTGCAATTTAAAGGGACACTACATATCAAAACTATTTCATCTTAATGCAATAATTTTAGGACATAGATGTAGCCCCTGCAACCTTGCAAATGAGAACAGTGTTATTTCTGAGAAACTGCACTGATTACTTGTTGTAATTCTCATACCTCTAGTGGCTGTCTTTAGACCAAAATAGATTTAAAAACCGGAATCTACTTTATATTTGTCACCAGCAAGCAAAACATGGAATGTTGGATATGCATCCAATGTTTCTCTATAAGAAGAATTGGAATTGTGGCAATTTGTTTGTCTGTGATGCTTCTCTATGAGAAGCATTTCATTGGACTAAAGTCCCTAATTACCCCTCATTAAATGAGAACTGACCTGCAGTGAAGAGCATGTCCAAATGCTAGATCACAATTTAGTTTAATTGCATTTTTTTAAGTATTTATTTAAATAAAATAAAATGGGTGGGGCTTGTATTCTAATATAGTAAAGGAACACATCACAAACACAGTAACAGAAAATGAGATAATAAGAGTGTTTCTTTAGGTTATATAAATAGATATTCTACATCAATGGGAGGGAACTTAACCCCTTAAGGACACATGACATGTGTGACATGTCATGATTTCCTTTTATTCCAGAAGTTTGGTCCTTAAGGGGTTAAAGGGACACTCCAGGCACCCAGACCACTTCTGCCCATTGGAGTGGTCTGGGTGCCAACTCCCACTAGCCTTAACCCTGCAAGTGTAATTATTGCAGTTTTTATAAACTGCAATAATTACCTTACAGGGTTAACTCCTCCTCTAGTGGCTGTCTACTAGACAGCCACTAGAGGGCACTTCCTGGTTTCAAGCACAGGTGTTCTGTGCTAGAGCGTCACTGGACGTCCTCACGCTATGTGAGGACCTCCAGCGTCGCTAAAATCCCCGTAGGAAGCATTGAGAGCATTTTTCAATGCTTTCCTATGGGGAGGTCTAAAGCACGTGCGCGGTATTGCCGCGCATTAGGTCTCATCCCGCCGGCGGCCATGCATGCGCAATCGGTCTCCCCCGCCAAGTGGTCTCAGGTAAGTCACTGAAGGGGTTTTCACCCCTTCAGCAACATGGGATGGGGGGTGGGAGGGAGAGAGGACCTACAGTGCCAGGAAAACGATTTGTTTTCCTGGCACTGGAGTGTCCCTTTAATTAATACATTTAACAGAGACAGCAAGCACATCTGAGAACTTGCCAGATTTCCACTTGTTGCTCAGTTTTTAAGGGGAACCTAAAGTCCAAAAATAACAAACGTAACTTCGGGACTATGGGTTCTCTTCTGTCCACCCCTTTTGCTTTGTAAAATAAAGTTTAGTCACCTCGTTACCAGTGGATGTACGCCCCCTGCTGCAGCCTCCAGCTCCTCCTTTGGCAATGTCCCAGACCAGTGTGGGCAAACGGGCCTCTAATGGATGACCGGAAGACAATCACTAGAGGTAGTTTAAACCCTGCAATGTAAACATAATGTTTTACATTACACAGCTAAAATGATAGTACCACTGCACCTGGACCATTTCGTTGAGACAAAATGGTCTGGGTGACTTTAATGTTCCATGTGACTTTTAATGTTTCTGAGCCTGCTGAGCTGCATTCAGAGGGTTAAATAATTAATAATTCATTAAACACACATTATTCCAGCACCAAGGTCCCTCGACGCCAGATCCACTTCCTCCCACATATACGTGAGGGGGACCCTAATACACGCATTTTGCCTTGCCCTAAGAATTAAAATTCCATAAAACCGCAGCTCTTTCACCCACCTGTCAGTCAATTCTTCGGCATAGACTTGATGCCGAAGAACTAAATGACAGAGAGCAAAATAAACCTCCTACAGGCAGTCCTTCTGTTCTCCACATGCACTATGGTTGCTATGGTAACTTCCCACCTAATGCTGCTTGCGTTGTTGGCTAGGTAGTATAGAAACCGTATATTATATATATATAATCTCAAAGCATTACAATGAATATAGCATGTATCTGTGTGATATATGATGTGTTCAACACATTTATTTTTGGGGTGGGGGGGATTATGTAAAAGTGAACATCTTTTTTTTTACTGATTCTACCAAGAAATGATATATTACAGGCTCGAAAAAAGGCAACAATATACACCAGGGGTGCCCAAAAGGTAAATTCCCATATGTTTTAAAACTACAGTTTCCATGATGCTTTGTCATTCTAAAAGCATACAAAGCATCAGGGGAGTTGTAGTTTTACAACATCTGGGGATCTACCTTTTGAGCACCCCTGATATATACACTGATAGACACATGCTTAAGGGACCACTATAGGCACCCAGACCACTTCAGCTCAATGAAGTGGTCTGGGTGCCAGGTCCCTCTAGGGTTAACCCTGCCTGCTGTAAACATAGCAGTTTCAGTGAAACTGCTATGTTTACATATGGGTTAATCCAGCCTCTAGCGGCTGTCTCATTGACAGCCGCTAGAGGTGCTTCCGCGCTTCTCACTGTGATTTTCACAGTGAGAAGACGCCAGTGTCCATAAGAAAGCATTGAGAATGCTTTCCTATGGACTGACTGAATGCGCGCGCGGCTCTTGCCGCGCATGTGCATTCAGCTGATGACGTCCAAAGGAGGAGGAGAGTCCCCAGCGCCAAGGGAGCCCGGCGCTGGAGAAAGGTGAGTGTTTAACCCCTTCCTCCCCCTTCAACCCGGCGGGAGGGGGGCCATGAGGAGTGGGGGGGGGGGACCTATTAAAACTATAGTGCCAGGAAAATGAGTTTTTTTTTCCTGGCACCATAGTGGTCCTTTAATAAACTGTATACCCTCCCCACCCCCAACACATGTCCATGATGGAAAAAAATATACATACACACACAAAGGAGGTGTTTCCTTTTTAAAAGGTTATATCAATAGCCATTTCCTTGAATGTGACAGTGCACAAGCAAAGTTATACTACTAGCACATGTGTTTTGTAAGAAGTTATCAGAAAGAAAAAATCACGCAAAAGGTTTCTAAATTTTAGTAAACTTAAAAAATAAAAGCATTCTTCTCTACATGGCAGGTGAAATATATCTTTAGTTTTTTGAGTTTAAAGGAAAACCATAGCTTCTATTACCAGTTCATATCATTAAAGTTGTTATGGTACCTGGTGTCCCCTGACGCTTACACATAATTTAGTGTTAAATTGTTTTTGAATGCAACTAGGGGTCAGGCAAAATAAAGTCCAACCACCAACGCACGTAAATACCCAGCCACAGAACCCCTGATGTGTACGCTTAGATGGGGGTAAGCAGCCTGAAGGATGTATTTACTTACCTTAATGTGTTGTTTAAATGCTATTCTATTTCTACTTTCTGCACCACTTAATACTTTGAAAAATATTCTAATAAACAAAAATTGACAAAGAAAATAAATAAATTGTTTTTGAATGGTTTAAGAGGAGCTGTCACTTCCAGAGAAGTTACGGTTCCTTGCTCCTTCACCACAGTAAATGCTATTGTAGCAAATACTGAGGAGGGTGAATTGAGAATCAGTTTTAGGTCAAAAGATGAGAGAAAATCCATACATACACACATTCGCGCTCAGAATTAGGGGCAAACTCACACAGCCCTTAGGTAATGGGAGACCAAGGGCCTCCTTCAGGGCCGGCGCCCCTGTTAGGCGAACTAGGCATTCGCCTACGGCGCCGGCCTGCTGGGGCACCCACCTGGTGGGCTACCCTTGTCCCGAGCCACAGCGCTGGGCAACCCCCCCTCATCACCGGGCCAACCCTCCAGGCGCCCGAAAATGGGGGCACCCGGAGGAGCCTTGTCACAGGAGGCCCAGGAGGAGGACCCCCGAAGCTGTCCATTTTTCGGTGTGGCAGAGCAGGCACCTGCTTACCCTGATGGCAGGTTCCTGCTCTGCCAATGAATGCCAGCAGACAGGCAGGCGGCAGTGTGGGCGGCAAGGGAGGCTGTTCTTGCAGCTTCCCACTTCTCCCTCGCGCCCTCTGTGATGCCGGGAGCCGGAATATGCCATTCCAGCCCCAGCATATAAAACAGCGCGGTGGAGGAGTATGGAGCTGCCCCACACTAGACCCCTGGGAGGTAAGAAGGCTGGATGTCTGAGTCTGTGTCAGTGAGTGTGTGAGTGTTTGACTGTCAGTGATTGTTTGTGTGTGTGTGTGTGTGTGTGTCTGTCTGTGAGTGTGTGAGTGTTTGACTGTCAGTGTGTGTGTCTGTGTCTGTCAGTGAGTAAGTGTCTGTCTGTGTGTCTATCACTGAGTGTCTGCTTGTGTGTGTGTGTCTGTCAGTGAGTGAGTGTATGCATGTCAGTGTCTGCCTGTGTGTGTGTGTGTGTGTGTGTCAGTCAGTGAGTGAGTGTATGTCTGTCAGTGAGTGTCTGTGTGTGTGTGTGTGTGTGTGTGTGTGTCTGTCAATGAGTTTCTGTGTGTGTCTGTCAGTGAGTGTTTGTCTGTGTGTGTGTCTGTCAGTGAGTGTGTCTGCCAGAGTCTGTCTGTCAGTGAGAGAGTGACATGAGGGGGCGGCAAAATTGATCTTTTCCTCCGCGGCAGAAATCCTTGGACCGGCCCTTGCCCCCTTTTTGGTGCAAAGTTTTTTCATCTGTGTTTGCTGGTGACCTTACAAGCAGTGTCACCCACATTTGTTTTTAGGCTGTGTGCAGTATTGCAATGGTGGGGATGATGCTTGTGATATGTGTCCGTAGAGAGGTTGGATGTGTTTTTTCCATGTGTGGGGATACTGCTTGTGGGATTGAGTGCATACAGTGAGGCTCCAGGTTGGTTTGCGTATTTGGATGAGTCTGTTTGCAGTGTAGTATGTGAGTGTAGAGGGCTGGTTGTGTTGCAGTGTGTGTGGTATGGGCTGTTGTGTGTGGGATAGGGGCTGTAGTAGGTGTCTGGGGATACTGGGGCTGGAGTGTGTTTGTATGGATAATAGAAGCTCTACTGTGTGGGGGATATAAAGGCAGCAGTTTGTCTGTGTGTGTGGTTAGTGGCTGCAGTGTGTGTGTGGGGGGTTATGGGCTATAGTAGATGCATGGGTAAATAGTGGCTGTAGAGGATGCAGGAGTAATAGGGGCTATACTGGGTGCTAGAAGGTATAGGAGCTATGGTGGGTCCAGTGAGGGGCTCTGGTGTGTGAAAGAGGAAATGGGGCTGAGGTGGGTACAGGGTGGGATTGGGGCGGAGGTGGGTACAGGGTGGGATGGGGGCTGAGTTGGTTAAATGGTGGGATGGGGGGCTGATATGGGTGCTGGGTAGGATAGGGCCTGAGATGGGTGCTTGGGGAGATGTGGGCTGTGGTGGGTGCTGGGTGAGATGGAGGCTGAGATGGGTGCTGGGGAAGATGGGGATTTAGGGGTGCTCATTTAGGGGTGCATGGGGCTAAGGTGGGTTCTGGAGTAGATGGGGGCTGGGGGAGAAGGGGGCTGAGGTGGGTGAAGGTGGAGATGGGTGTTAAAGTGGGTGAAGGGGAGCATGGGAGCTAAAGGTGGGTCCTTGGGGAAGATGGGTGAGGGCTGAGGTAGGTGGAGGAGGGCATGGAGGCTGAAGTGGGTGCTAGGGGAGATGGTAGCTGAGGTGGGTGCTGGGGAGATGGGGCTGAGGAGAGTAAATGGGACATTGGGGCTGAGGTTGGTGCTGGGGGAGATGGGGGCTGATGTGAGTAAAGGGAGATATGGGTGGAGGGTGGCATGGGGCTCAGATCAGTGCTGAGGTGGAAGGGGGCATGGGTGATGAAGTGGGTGAAGGGTGAAATGGGTCTGAGGTGGGTGCTGAGGGAGCTGGAGGGGGCATGGGGCTGAGGTGGGTGCTGAGGAAAATGGATGCTAAGGTGGAGAGGGCATGGGAGATTAAGTTGGTGAAGTGGGAGATGTGGACTGAGGTGAGTGAAGTGGGAGAGGGTGCTAATGGGGGCATGGGAGATGAAGTGGTGCTGGGGGAGATGGGTGCTGGGGGGGCATGGGGGATTTACGTATGTGCTGTTTCTTCCAGGCTGCTCCTTAGCTTCAGCCATTCAGCAGGAGAGGAGGGGGCAGGAAGTGATGTAACTTTCCCTCCCCGGCCCAGCCTCCTCACCTCACGGAGCTTCGCAGAGAGAGAGGATGGAGAAGACCTGGCAAGAGAAGGACTGCTGCCAGGTCTCACTCAGTAGGTGAGGGGAACACTTCAGGGGCAACCTATCATGTGTAATTGTGCCTCTCTGGCTGTGGAGATCTCTGATCTCCCCAGCCAGAGAGAGTGTATGGCTGTTTAGCCAGCCAGGCTCCTGGCTGCCTCAGGCCCACAATTTAAAGGAATGCTATAGGGTCAGAAACACAAACATGTACTCCTGACCCAATAGTTTTAAAACCACTATCTAACACCTCGGGCCTCCTTAAATATAGTAAAATCTTGCTGCTGGCTCTGCCCCTGATCTGCCTGCTTGGCTGACATCAGTAGTGGTAGCCTGATCCAATCACAGTGCTTCACCATAGGATTGGCTGGCTGACAAGGAGGCAGATCAGGGGCAGAGCCAGCATGATTCAAACGTAAGCAGACGTCGGCCGCAACTATATGCGAGCCAACGTTTTCCTTTTTCTATTCCCCCAGACGTCGGCGGCTGCGCAGTGCGCGCCGACGTCTGCTTACTACTTATCCCAGCACCCCATGCGGTTATTATGCCGGACACATGACGCATTACTAAACTAATTTTTAATCAAATAAACCTTGTTTACTATGTTTTTAAGTCCAAAAAGGTTTACAAAGTCTATTACATCGTATGTCTACTATAATAATTCTATTTTTTTTATGTGCGTCTTTGATTGTTCACTACTTGAATTCTGATTGGCTGTCTCTAATGTTGGTGCCAATTTTAAAGATTTGAATTGTTATTTAAACCTCTCTCTGCCAGGTATCAGGTTCTTACTCCATATTGATAAATATTGGCGAAACGCGTTTGTGGATATTTTATTGTGTATTTTAAACATATTAAAGATTATATACTTTTAATTAGTGCCATTTATCTTTTTTTTTAATACACTGTATACTGTTTTTTACCTGGCATTTTTATTACCCTGGACTCCAAGTAATCCTAAAGTGGGGATAATACCACCAGCGCTATCTCCAAGGAGCAGTTGGTCTGCTCCTCTCTTGTGAGTACCATTTTATACGTATTTTATATTCATTATTTTATCCAGTGAGCACTATTGGTTGTCTCTCTTTTATCTTTGAGCGTGGAACACACCATTGACGGAGGAAATTTTCCCTATATCCCATAAGCGGGGATTGTACCGCTGTACGCCTTCTACACTAGAGCGAGTTATAGCTCTTATAAATGTGAGTTTTATACCAGCTTTCAATATTTTATCTATTTTATAACGTATTGCACTATCCTGTTCTCTATTTGTTTTATCTTTTACATACGAGTGAATTTACAAGAAGGAGAACAGCATCTACAGATTCTGCATCCTCCATAAGAGCATTCCTAGATAAGACTCTTTTTTATTTGGACTAATTGTTATTTATAAATTGTCATTTATACATTGATTCTCGTTGGCGCAGCCCTTTCTCTTTATTCTTTTTTCTTCCATTATTTTTTAAGGGTATTTGAGGGATTCCCCTATAGGGTTGCTGACTGTTATTTAGCGCTTACTCTCTTTTTCCGTATGATTCAAACACAGCCCTGGCCAATCAGCATCTCCTCATAGAGATGAATTGAATCAATGAATCTCTATGAGGAAAGTTCAGTGTCTGCATGCAGAGGGAGGAGATACTGAATCACAGGATGCATTTTAGGCAGCCATGACCCAGGAAGGATCTCTAACAGCCATCTGAGGAGTGGCCAGTGAAGTTATCACTAGGCTGTAATGTAAACACTGCATTTTCTCTGAAAAGACAGTGTTTACAGCAAAAAGCCTGAAGGGAATGATTCTACATTAAGCTGTAGCTGTTCTGGTGACTATATTGTCCCTTTAATATGCATACTATGGCTAGCACAGTTTTTAAACAAAAATCTTCAGAGGACACTATAGTCACCAGAACCGCAATAGCGTAATGTAGTGGTTCCTATGCAAAGAGTCTGTCATTGCAGGGTCAGCAAGTTAAACAAAGCAGTTTTTTTTAAACAAAGGTGTTATTTAGAGAGTAAGTAGAGGTGTCACCCAAGCAGCGAGTAGAGGGACTGTCGAGATGAGGTCTTGTAAGAGGTTCAGTGTCTCAATGCTGTGCATGGAGACGCAAACTGCCCCCCAATAGAGATGCCTTTAGTGCACTGAGATGCACAGTATCCTACCAATGCTTCTCTCTGGATTGGCTGAGATCATTGGGATTCTGTTAAAAAAAAATAGGTTGTCAGCTTCTCCCCTAGCAGGCATCACTGGGAGCACCCCTGCAAGGGTAACCCCTCCATCCTTTGTCTCTGCCTGACTAGAATTCTAAATTGTTATAGGTTGTTGTTTTTTTTAACCGCCCCCCCCCTTATGTGTCCACTTCCACATATATACATATATATTATTTGCATTACGGGGAGGGAGGGAGAAGAGCACATATGGGAGGAGGGTGGGGGGGGGGGAGCTGTGCACAAGGGACAACTTTGAGTACATGGAGGGAGGGAGAGGAAAACATCTCTGGGCACCATTTATTATTTAAATTACAGGGAGGGAGAGGAGTGCATATAGGAGTAGGGTTGACTGACAGAGGCTGGAGGCAAAGGTGTTAACAGTGGTTAGTAACCATGTTTTGTTTTCCGTTGGTATTCTCTTTCCTCCTAATTCCTCTCCTTCTCACCCCCTGCCTCTGTATTTTCCCGTCCCTCCTAGCCGTCATGTGGGACCAACGGAACCCGTCGCCTATACAGATCGGGACCACCTTCAGGTGGCGGGGATAGACGTCTTCACGATTCTCTCCAATGGTATTTAAGATTGTGTACCTGAATGTCAAGGGCCTCAATTCCCCTAAGAAACACACTTGCTTTATAAGGAACTGAAACGTATATGAAGGCGGATATCGCCTTTCTCCAGGAGTGCCATTTGACGAGATCATCCCATACAGTGCTGAGGGATAGGAATTTTGATAGATCGTTTGCGTCCAGATCATTTCGTAAACATAATGGAGTGGAAATTTGTGGCGAAAGTAACCTCGCCACTTATACTTGGAGAGCCCCTGGGATATATTGCCCTTTAAAAACACTATTTGGGCATATTGGATTTTAAAAGCACTGTTTCTGCCCTTTGGACTTTTAACTGGATATGTTGTTCACCCAGATCGGGGCTGTGAAGAAAACCCCTGTTTTATGGACTTAGTTCGACTGTTTTATTCCCCCCCCTCCTAGAACACTAGTTAAACCCTTAATACCTTGTTACATTCAAACACCGTCTGAACCAATAACTGTCATATTTTCAAACACTGTCTGACCTTTTAAAGGACCACTCTAGGCACCCAGACCACTTCAGCTTAATGAGGTGGTCTGGGTGCCAGGTCCTTCTAGGGTTAACCTATTTTTTCATAAACATAGCAGTTTCAGAGAAACTGCTATGTTTATGAATGGGTTAAGCCTTCCCCCTAATCCTCTAGTGGCTGTCTCATTGACAGCCGCTAGAGGCGCTTGCGTGCTTCTCACTGTGATTTTCACAGTGAGAGCACGCCAGTGTCCATAGGAAAGCATTATGAATGCTTTCCTATGTGACCGGCTGAATGCGCGCGCAGCTCTTGCCGCGCGTGCGCATTCAGCCGACGGGGAGGAGAAGAGGAGGATCGGAGGAGGAGGAGATCTCTCCGCCCAGCGCTGGAAAAAGGTAAGATTTAACCCCTTTCCAGAGCCGGGCGGGAGGGGGTCCCTGAGGGTGGGGGCACCCTCAGGGCACTCTAGTGCCAGGAAAACGAGTATGCTTTCCTGGCACTAGAGTGGTCCTTTAATTGTCATTTTGTTTTCCTCAGAGCAGGAGTGGTTTTACTGCATGAATACTGTTGCTTTGTGTGCCATTAAACAGATCCCTACCCAGCATTAAAGGGACACTATAGTTTCAGGAAAACCGCTTGGTTTTCCTGACACTATAGTACCCTCAGGGTCCCCCTCCCGCGGCGCTGCAGGGGTTAAAACCCCTTCAGCTACTCACCCTTTTCCTCCGCCGGGCTCCCTTACCTCTCCTCCCCCGCCAACATCAGCATACTTGTCTGACGTCACCGGCGCCGAATGTGCATGCGCGGCACTGCCCCGCGCGCATTCAAAGTGTCCGTAGGAAAGCATTTTTCAATGCTCTCCTATGGACGCTCTGCGTGATTGAGGCATAATATGCCTCAATCATTGCCGATGCGCCTCTAGTGGCTACTCAGCCCTTCGTGGGACATATTCTCGCATCAACATGTTTTTGATATCAAGAAAGACGATTCGGGTGGTGCAGGAGGCAGACATTCGGTCCATCTCTTGGTCGGATCATGCAGATATACATCTACTGTTGCAAGGAGTAGACATGGTACCTGAACAATTCACTATTCACTATTAAAAGATAGTGATTGTAGCGGGACCTGGGTAACCCGGCTTAGTTCCATGGCCTTGCTTGGTTTAGTCCGGCGAATTCAAACTTCATGCCTAAACCAAGCAACAACCAATCAGTTGAAAGGGCGCAAACCAAATTGCACCAATCAGCATTCAGGGGATGAAGGTGTTTCGATGTCCAATCCGAAGAAAGGGCGCGAAACCCGATTGCACCAATCCGCTGAAAGCGCTAAGGGATGAGAGGGGTTTTGCCACCCAATCCAAAGACAGGGCATGAAACCCTGTTTCAACGGGTGCTCCTGCTCTGATTGGTCGCCGGCGTCCTGCAGCAACTAATCAGTGCTCACTCGTGCCAACCAATCAGGAGAATGGCCGCTCCTTCTCCCATTGGTCAGCATGGACTTCCACGCGGTCGGCGGGGGACTGCAGCTGCGAGACCGACTCACAGCTCCAGAGATTCCCCGCTGGCCAGTGTCCCTCTTTCCGGTGGGTAGTGAGTTTGGCTGATGGGCTGGAGTGAAAGAGAGTGAGGTTGGCTGACAGGGGCTGGAGGGGAAGGGGTTAACAGTGGAACGTGATGTTGGTGACAGGGTTCATGAAGACGCTGAAGAAATGCATATATATATGAGGAAAAGGTGATTGGTGCAGCATTTTGCTGCACACGCGCAATAGCAGTCCATCTGATAAAGATTCATAATCTCAGCCATGGAGGCGGGTCCAGCTGAGGTATATTTAAACACCTTTTTACGAGGGGCGTGGCCTGGAAGCCGTCGGAGATGGCCGCTTAACTTCGGAGCTCCGACCCGCGCAGCATTGTAAGCAGCACTAAACGCCGCAATACTCTCCCGATGGGGCGCACCAAACGGGCAGACACCCACCAGACCCCCAGGAGACCGCTGAACAGCCCGCACGCCGGTTCCCTGGACGGCTACCTGCAAACACCGAGCAGCCAGCCACGCGGTGCACAAGGCCCCAAAATGGCCGACGGCCAGTGCTCACCGCCGGAGACGGAACCCCATGCGCTATCCCTAGCGGACATAAGAGCCGATATCAGGGCCCTTACTGCAACCATGAAGGACGACCTCAAAAGTACCTCGGACACGCTCCATGAGGCAATTAGAGCGGAGGTCGCCATCTTAGGAAACGAATTGGCAGCGCAAGGTAACCGCATTCAAGCCCTGGAGGCCTCAGAACAGGCAATGTCTAGCCGCATAGAAGCAAATAACCTAGCCATTACCCGACAGGGGACTATCCTTCTGCACCTTAGAAGACAAGCTGAAGATCTGGATAACAGAGGGCGCAGATCTAATATAAGAGTTCGCAACCTCCCTGAATCCAACGGAGAGGAAGACGTAGAGGCTATACTCACTGCCCTCTTCAAAGGTATATTAGGCCCGGATGCACCGCAACATATCCTATTCGACAGAGCTCACAGGGCCACAAGACCGAGAAACATTGACAATTCTCCCAGAGACATTATTTGCTGCCTGCGTGAATTCAAAATAAAAGAACTGATAATGTCCAAGGCCCGCTCCAAACAGTCCTGGCCGTTTCAAGGCTCAGAAGTGGCCCTCTACCAGGACCTGTCACCCCTCACTCTTGAGGCCCGCAGGGCACTCCGGCCGGTAACCCAACTTCTGAGGAGCCGCAACATCCCCTATAAATGGGGCTTCCCCTTTAGCTTACTGGCCCGCCATGATAACGAATGGTTCCCGATCCGGTGGCCTGAGGAAGTGCCGATATTCCTAAGGCGACTAGGCCTGCCGCCTACGGAGGTAGAAGACTGGATCCTGAGGCCGACAGAACCACGCCCTGGCCCGATGGCACAAAGACTTGCACGACGCCGCAGAGAGGAATCGCCGCACAGACCGCCGGCGCACCGGCCACGCAACCCGGCCCAGCAGGCTGACTAATGAATTGGCACTGAAGTGGACGACCTGGCGTCTCCCCCGGCTGGTAGGAAAGGGGCATCCTTGCGACTGAGAACGTGACAGCTAAGTACATTTATGTTATTATACTGACAAGTATTGACTTTGACCCGAGACTATTGACTTTACTCGCCTAAACCACACGCTACAGATGCTGGCATGGACTGACTCCCTGCGGACTGTTGCCACCCACCCGACGACATCTCCCTCACCTGAAGTGGTCAGGGGCACTTACGCACCACCGAGACATTGACAGTTTGGCACTATTGAATGGAAGGGGAGGGATCCTAGACGCTTCTTGGGAGGGGGGGAGAAAGTTGGGGAATGGGACCTTGCCGCTTAATACTGTAGTGACACTGCACCCGGATCACCGCCAAACTGGGGGTACAACCCGAAGCTACTCCAGGCTCTACTGGAGGACTGAGAATGTGGGGGGGGGATCGGGGTAATGTTGAATGTTGACAGGGAAAACTGCTTGAGGCGGGTGGGAGAGGACGAAAATGTGTAATGATGGGAAAGATGGTTGTATAACACGGGGCCCACTGAGCACTGTACTTAGCACAGGAAAGTCTAGGGATCACTAGATAAGACAGGTACCATATATGGAGAGTTGAAACCCAGTGAAACCCCGGACACACATCCCTGACTTAGCTTAAACGCCTCAACCACCCAACTCTTAACGCGGACTACCCCACACTTCAGACCGCACTCGCACTGCAGAGACAGGCACCCAGGAATCACGCCCATTGTCACTGACCGACGCCTAGAAGACGCACCCCACCACCATGACGACGATGAACTGTAACGACCTGCGCTTAACCTACAACTAACCTGACTGACTCTGACTTGCCCGATGCCACCTGAGAGCTGACTGGTTATGAGACTCTGCAGAGCCTGGACCACCGGACGGGGGAGACTCTACTAACGCAATTTTAGATAGTGCTGACCCAGACCCAAAGGGAGAGTACATAACCGCTAGTAACACCAGCAACAAAGTGCACACGAAACGCTATATTTTCAGCGGGACAGGTAATCCACCTGAGACTTCCAGACACACCCGCAAACCACTTCGACTTGGCGTAGGCCACGACCCGAACCAAGCCCGTGTAAACCAGAACCACTGAGGGGGCCACAGCCGCGGCTACTCCGGTACATACCGTGTAGTGGTACGGCTCTGGACACCCACCCAGTTACACGGGACCACATCCTATACAGAAGGGTCCACCAACACCTACTACATAAGTTGGTATACACACACACACAGACACACCCTACATAACTGCCACACACACACCCCCACCACCACACACGACTAATCACCCACACACACTCCAGGGGACAACCAAACACAGGTAGACACACAAGCGCCTACAGAGACACACCCGCAGACGTTTTACGACTGTGACGCTGTGTCACGAGGGACCTCATACCCATAGCGCTCTAACTCTTCGCTGGACGCCCCGGGGGGTGCTCACCTGGCCCCCCGCCCCCCCCCCTCCTGCCTCTCTCTCCCCCCTCTGTGCTCTCCCTCCTTCCCCTTGCTCCCGTTCTTTCTCCCTGCCGCCCTACGGCGACTGATCCGGCAGGCCCCGGCCCCGTTCCCGCACACAAGAGGGGGAGACCCCTGGCTGGAGTCACGGAGTGGACCGCTTACAGCTGACCAACGAGTGGGACACGACAATGGCCTACTCTCCGGCACCCCTGATCATTACGACGCAGAACTGCAGGGGCCTCAACACCCCTGAAAAGAGATCACACCTCTTGAGAACCCTCAAGAGACAACACGTTTCGTTTGCTCTCCTGCAGGAGACTCACCTGAGGGTGGAGGCAAACTCGCTGCTCAAGAACCGACACTACCCACTAAACTTCTATAGCAATCACCCCACAATGCGAAAAACGGGGACAGCTATCCTGATCGCAGCTAACCTCCAGTTCGTGCCCACAGACGATCTGTCGGATGGCGATGGCAGATACGTCTTCGTTAAAGGACTCCTGGCGGGTAGGACGTATACAGTAGCGAACATATACACCCCGAACTCGGGACAAGCCAGCTTCCTCCGCAGGACACTGAGAAAGTTAGCCAACTTCACGGAAGGAGTGCTGATAATGGGAGGCGACCTCAACGTCCCATTAGATCCTCTGGCCGATACATCCATGGGACGGAGTAGTGTCCCTGACTCAGCCCTGCAAACTATTCGAAGATCCCTCAGAGCGCTTCGCCTGACAGACGCGTGGAGGTCGCTCCATCCTACAGACCGGGACTACACCTATTACTCCACGCTACACCATAGGTATTCCCGGATCGACTACTTATGCGTACAACAGGAAGGACTCACATTCCTCCGAAAGGCTGACATCCTCTCGACCCCCTGGTCGGACCACAGTGAAGTGAGGATAGAACTGGAATCACCACTTTACCGCCCAGCTAGGATGACTTGGAGACTCAATGACACCTTACTCCAAGATGTACCGTCGAGAACGTTGATCGCGGATCACATTCGTCGATACTTCGAGGAGAACTCCACAGAGGACGTTTCAGACATGACCATCTGGGAGGCGCACAAAAGTGTTCTGAGGGGCCACCTCATCAGAATGGCCACGCAAAAAAAGAGGGAGGCAGGCACACAGATTAAAGACCTCACCAGACAGATAGCAGACCTGGAACAGATGCATAAAAGAACCCAACACGACCCAACTTACCGTGAGCTGACCCTGAAAAGGAAACAACTCACAGACATCCTGGAACGTAATCACATGAGACAGGTGCAACGCTCAAAGGCATTCTTTTACACGCACGCTAACAAGGGGGGCAAACTTCTCGCCCAAATGCTCAGGGGACCGCAGAAGCAGGCGCAAGTACACACCCTGCGCACTAGACAGGGCAAGCTTACACAATTCCCAGATGATATCGCCAACGAATTCAGGGTGTACTACTCACAACTATACAACACCCCTGCAACAGATGGTGACACCAGTACCGCACAGAAGAGAATTGACACCACCAATTACCTACAAGAGTTCAACCCAGACGCCCTCACCCCGGAAGAAGCGGAGGGTCTTGAAGCGCCCATCACTGAGGGGGAACTTAAGCTGGCCCTAAAATCGGCAAAAAACGGTAAGACACCGGGCCCGGACGGGTTCCCGGTGGAATACTACAAAAAATTTAGCGATGACCTAATACCGAGACTAGTAAAAGCCCTTAACAACCTACGTGATGGAGCTTCCTTTCATAAGGAATCCCTGGCGGCGACGATCACAGTGATACCTAAACCGGGGAAGAACACGGAACAGGTGGGTAACTACCGCCCAATCTCCCTCATCAACACCGACATAAAACTCTTCTCGAAGATACTCTCCCTCCGTCTGCAGGCCTTCATGCCTAGACTAGTCCACCCTGATCAGACAGGCTTCATCCCGGGCAGAGAAGCCAGAGATAGTACGCTCCGGCTCTTCATGCTACAACACCTGGCGAAACACCTACAGAAGAAGCTACTTTTACTATCCACGGATGCGGAAAAAGCATTTGACAGGGTGAACTGGCACTTCATGATGGAGACACTGAGGAGGGTCGGTGTCGGAGAGGGAATGATGACCTGGATCCAGACGCTGTACCATCAACCTGATGCCAGAGTCAGGGTGAATGGAGCCCTCACGGACAGTTTCGAGATTCGGAACGGAACCAGGCAAGGGTGCCCACTCTCGCCACTTCTGTTCGCACTCACCCTGGAACCGTTCCTCGACAAAATCCGCAACAACCCCCGGATCCTGGGCCTTACGCATAAGACTCAGGAACACAAGGTAGCCGCCTACGCGGATGATATGCTGTTCTTCTTAGCCGAACCCCTTGAGTCGCTCCCACTACTTATGAGCGAATTCAGGTTATATGGTACACTATCGGGGCTAAAGCTCAACCTGCCCAAATGCGAGGTCTTGAATGTGACGGTCAGGGGAGAGGAATGCGCCACCCTGCAACACCAGTTTCCGTTCCACTGGTGCACGGAATATATGACATATCTCGGGCTCCGGGTCACACCTGAAGCTAGAGATATATACGCACAAAACTACACACCCCTCCTGACAGACATCCTTGACGACCTTAAGAGATGGAACTTCAACCACATCTCCTGGCAAGGTCGTATAGCAGTCATTAAAATGAACATCCTACCGAGGATATTATATAAGTTCCACACCATACCTCGCACAATCCCACCGGCATTCTTTAAAACCCTCCGCTCAGCGTTCCTCAGATACATATGGAAGGGAGAGAGAGCCAGGATCAAACATGACACACTCTGCCTTCCCAAACCGTGGGGAGGACTGGCCCTGCCGAACCTCCACAAGTACTACCAAGCCACGGTTCTACAACGCATCAGAGACTTGCACTTGGCGTCCCCTCACAAACGGTGGACCTCCTTAAGCCGGGAATTAGCGGACAACCACTTACACCTCTTCCTATGGTACAAGGAAGCAGACGCTAAGAAGGACCTCGGGGAGGACTCGCCAATCACCCAGACTCTTAGGACATGGACCTGACTGAGACAAACTTCCTATATCTCACCTACCCCGAGCCCCCTGATCCCCATTGCCCATAACACTTACATAGGCGACGGAATACCGCCTCCAGCATGGCCGCTACCAAACCAAGACGGATTCATACCACTACATATGGCGATCACAGACAGGGGGATGAAGACGCTACAGGACATATCGGAAATAGAGAGACCCACGTTGATGCACCAATTTCATTATGCCCAACTTAAACACTTCTATCACAACTTGCCGCATAGAACTAGACTGCACAGGGACTTAACGTGGTTTGAACAGTTATGCTTCCAGACACCCGAGGCGGAAGGTACAGTCTCCACAATGTACCAGCGACTGGCGACAGGAGAGAGGGAAAGGAAAGATACCTTCAAGAGGCGCTGGGAAGACGCACTGGACAGAGAATACACAGAAAGTCAATGGGAGCAAGTACTATTGCTGCAACATAAGAGCTCTTCTAGCTCACAATACCAGGAGACGAACTACAAGTTGCTATCTCACTGGTACCGCACCCCATCTCTGCTACACCGGATCAGCCCAGAAATTCCAAACACATGCTGGAGATGCGAGACTGAGACCGGGACCCTCCAACATATCTGGTGGGAATGCGACGGTATTAAGCCATACTGGGTGAATGTTGGAGACGAAATACGAAAGATACTAGGCGAACCTCAGAACCTGACGGCAGACCTAGTCCTACTGCACCACACGGACAAATCGCTCTCAGCTTATAGAAAGTCGATCCTTCGACACCTCTTGAACGCGGCGAAGACACTGATACCACTGCTCTGGAAGAAGACGCACCCGCCGACGATCGGACAATGGAGACGTAAAGTGGACGACATCCAAAAAGCTGAATCCATAATAGCCAACCTGCTGGGCAAACAAGAAAAGCATGCAGATCAATGGGGACCCTGGTTCCTCTACCGCTCGCAACACACAGATGATGACTGAAGGGATGTGGGAATACGGGGCCCGGGCTTGCCTGATACAACTTCCCTACCTCCCCACTGATCTGCCATATCCTCGCCAGGGGCCGGGGGACAGGTGGGCAAGGACCCCGGTGTGACCGGAGCGGAGACCTCGCCACGGGTGGGAATGGATATTCGGGGGACGGGGTTAAGGGAACGCTATCAGCGCACAGAGTAACCAGAATTGCATGCAACGCGTGTAGGGAGATAACTATTTTCTTATAATATAGAATACACACACACTGACAACCGATGCAACACAAGAGAGACTGACACCACACGGAGCCGCACGGGGGAGGGCGGGCGGATGGAGAGACAAGGAGAGGTACATCTGGGACGCACACCACACCTACCACCACATGCACATACCAGCACCTATGACCACCTAAATTGACACCCACACATACACCCGAAGCAAGACTGGCCCAGAGATGACTCCCCAGATGCTGGGTACCTTAGCAGACAGATGGATAGCGGGAACATACTGGCTATGGACCACAGGGAACGCATGACCCGACAGCTACCACTTAGATGGCAGGGACGAATAGGGGAGCAGGGGGTCCACAGACGCTACTCTAGCCCCGCTCTCTACAATGGACACCCTGGTACCAGCAGCACTCATGAACAAACCACTGGTGAGCCATATCAACTCCCAAACGCAGAACTACCTCAAGGCACCACATGATTCCCACCGACGGCTACCGGGGAGGGGGTTGGGGGAGCGGATGCCTCATGCACCCAAGAGAACACATGGTAATTGGACCGTGACAGCTAACCCCTGACCCAGCCTAGTAGTAAACTGTGTCCTGTACTGCCATTCCCACCACAACTGCAACCTGATACCTACCAACCCAAGCTCAAGTAGGGATATATAGGCCCATACTCGAAATGCTGGACCCACTCTCCGAGCTCCGAACCAAGTCTTGCACCTAACATCATTAGACCCTGGTGTATGTTAAGGGTGGATAGGTCGCTAAACAGACACCTAGAGTATGTATCTCTCGACACATCCCTCTGTGAAAAGCTATGGATATTACGCTCAATGGCCCCACTTGTCACTTCCAATGGCTCTCCCCGAGATCTGAGTGCCCGAGATCTGAGTGCCTCATGCACCCAAGAGAACACATGGTAATTGGACCGTGACAGCTAACCCCTGACCCAGCCTAGTAGTAAACTGTGTCCTGTACTGCCATTCCCACCACAACTGCAACCTGATACCTACCAACCCAAGCTCAAGTAGGGATATATAGGCCCATACTCGAAATGCTGGACCCACTCTCCGAGCTCCGAACCAAGTCTTGCACCTAACATCATTAGACCCTGGTGTATGTTAAGGGTGGATAGGTCGCTAAACAGACACCTAGAGTATGTATCTCTCGACACATCCCTCTGTGAAAAGCTATGGATATTACGCTCAATGGCCCCACTTGTCACTTCCAATGGCTCTCCCCGAGATCTGAGTGGCCGCACACGGGGGGTGGGGGGTGGGGGGGGGGGTCGGCGGGGGGTGGGGGGGAGGGTCGGCGGGGGGGGGGGGAGGTATGGGGGGAGGGAAAACAGAAAACAGAATGTTAACATGTTGACAGTTAATGATGATAATTAACGTTAATTAATGATGATATGCTCGTGTTCAGAGGTGACCTGCGTGTCGCCTCAATTGGAAAGATAACTAACAGTTTTTGCATGTTACCGTTGATGTTTTGATCGCCGGGACCTGCGTGTCCCACTTAATGTCTACTCAAAATTGACTAGCTGAACATAACATCTCAATAAACACATATTTACAAAAAAAAATAAACACCTTTTTACTGCGCTCTAAGGGGGATCAGGGACCAAAGTAGTTTGTTTAACACTATAGTGTCAGGTATACATGTGTTTACTTGACACGATAGTGTTCCTTTAATATAGAAGTTTAAATCAAGCTATGTGCTGACATCCAGTGGTAACTCATACAAGATATAGCACAGAACACTGTCATTCAGTGCAATTCAGTTTGACGTGCTTGCAATAATCTATACTGTTAAACAATTCCACTAATCTTCATAACTGGGTTATTTTTAAGAAGGTAAATAGCTTCCACCCAGATTATAAAATTAGATAAACCCCTCAAGTAGAATGGTACATATGGGGTGTATGCAACAAATGGGGATTTGTGACATTTTATTACAAATAAAGGGGAGAGATAGAAACATTGTTTCCTGTCTCTTCTCTCTGTCCTTTCTCTATGCTGACTACCAAAGGGCAGAATTTATAACAATCTTTGGCAGGAAGATAAGATGGAGAAAAAAGGTGTTGATTTCTACATTTAATCGTATTTTTCAACCCTCACATGTACATATTATTTTAAATATAGGGTTAAATAAACATGTTTAAAAACCTGGCAATTGACAGTTCCTTTTAATTTGCCATTTATAGCGTGCTAAATCACAGTTCATGTTGTAATTACATATTGAAGTGTCTGTAAGCCCTTTCCCTGTGCATAATGACTAATCTTTAGTAAAGTGCTCTGGATAAGAGCATTATATAAAATAAGTAAAATAAATACATACATATTTGATGCTTATCACTATGCCTATGGCATTACAGAATAAGCTGGAAACTGCTGCCTTAACTAAATTGTTTATATATTAGCTAACATAATGTATACATTAACAGGGAACTTTCACCTCGGTGTTGATGACAATTCTTCTTTTGCACTATTGAAATATTTACTGAGGTGAGGTACACAATGGAAGCAAGTATAAATATAAATGGATTGTTTGTCTAAAAAAAAAAAATACAATTTTTATTTATAACCTCTGAAAGCAACGGAATGTCAAAGAAATGCAAAACATAATTAGTCAAAGTTGAGAAGACTTTGTTTAAAATATAAAGTCTGGCGGTCAATATTAGTGGGTGAGTTTGACTTTGTAGCAGGTATGCTGGTTTTGCCCTACCAAGCCTTTGTTTAACCCCTTAAGGACACATGACATGTGTGACATGTCATGATTCTCTTTTATTCCAGAAGTTTGGTCCTTAAGTGGTTAAAGATTTATGACTGACATACATGATATCTGTTACACATGAGGCTTAGTAGATGCTAATTGACAATCTACCTGAATGATTTCTGATGGGAAACTGGATCTTCAAAAACCTCATATTTGCATTTCTCACACAAGAATATAGTAGTGATTTAGGTAATAGTAGTGAGTTTTGGCCCCTGCATACTATGAAGATTTAGATAAGTATGCTATTGTTTTTCAGTCCAAATAGTGTACGCAAGTTGCACATATCAAGTACATCTTTCCCCAATCTCTCTCTGGCAGCACTGATTAATGCTGTGAAAAGCCAGTTGTGAATAGGATTATGAACAAACAGATAGGAACCACAGTATGGCAAAGATCAGTTTATAGAGTAGTTCTGTTATTTCTCTGTAACTGTCCCTTACAAGCACAGAGCTTTAGGAACTTTAAAATAAATGCAAGGTAAATTGATGTTTTTGCTACATTAGCTACTTAATGCATTAAAACATATGGGGCATTTCTAGTCTTGGAGTGTCCTCTTCATGCAATTGAATTACATTTAAAGGGACACTATAGTCACCAGAACAACTACAGCTTGTTGAATTTGTTATGGTGAGTAGAATCATTACCTTCAGGCTTTTTGCTGTAAACACTGTCTTTTCAGAGAAAATGCAGTGTTTACATTACAACCTAGTGATAACTTCACTGGCCACTCCTTAGATAGCTGTTAGAGATGCTTCCTGGGTCATGGCTGCCTAAAATGCATCAAAACATTCAGTATCTCCTCCCTCTGCATGCAGACACTGAACTTTCCTCATAGGGATTCACTGATTCAATTCATCTCTATGAAGAGATGCTGATTGGCCAGGGCTTTGTGTGAATCATGCTGGCTCTGCCCCTGATCTGCCTCTTTGTCAGTCTCAGCCAATCCTATGGGGAAGCATTGTGATTGGATCAGGTTACCACTTCTGATGATGTCAGCAGACTGCTTGTTTTTTTTTTTTTTTTTTTAAAGCAAACAGCATGCAGATCTACAGCTTCTGGCTTGAATACAGTAAGATTTTGCTATATTTATGGAGGCATGAGGGGCCCAGGGGGGCTAGATGGGGGTTTTAACACTATAGGGTCAGGAATACATGTTTGTGTTCCTGACCCTATAGTGATCCTTTAAAGGGATTCTGTAGTGCCAGGAATACAAAAGCCATTGAGAATGCTTTCTCTATATTTTCTTTACTTTTCTCTTGTGGAACGTCTTGTGATTGGGGCATAATATGTTGATTGCTAAGGCCATATACTCTATTTCATACTGATGGTAAGGTTCTAATTAAGTCATGTTTCAATTTGGCTTGGTTGACAGTAAAACTGAATGTGCCTGCGCTAACTGAATCCATTGATTAATGTTTTGTACAGGGCCCTTTGGAGTTGGTTTAAATTTTTCCTTAAAGGGATACTGTAGTGCCAGGAATACAAAGCTGTATTCCTGGCACTACTGATCCCTCTTCCTCCCCCCCTCCCTCACGCGCCCCCTCCTAACCGGTAAATAAAGGGTTTAAAAACCCTTTATTTACGTACCTGATCCCAGCGCCGATGTCCCTCGGCGCAGGGTCGAAGTTCTGCCCCCTCCTCCATCCCACAACGAGCGGGGTCTAATGCGCATGCCAAGCGCACATTAGACCTCCCGATAGGAAAGCACTGAATCAGTGCTTTTCTATGGGGAAAAATCTGACGCTAGAGGTCCTCGTGCAGAGAGCGTGAAGAGGTCCAGCGTCAGATAACAGACCAAAAGTCCGTTTCGATTCCGGAAGCCCTCTAGTAACTGTCTGATAGATAGCCACTGAGGGCAGACTTAGAGCTGCAGTGTAAACAATTGCAGCACTAGGTGCAAAAGGGACCCAGCACCCAGACCACTTCAATGAGCTGAGGTGGTATGGGTGCCTACAGAGTCCCTTTAACCCCTTAAGGACCAAACTGGTCTGGAATAAAAGGGAATCATGACATGTCACACATGTCATGTGTCCTTAAGGGGTTAAATAAAATTATACAATTGGCACACATTTTACCCACCACCACTGACCTCCTAATCTCTTCTCTATTTATTAAAGGAACACTATAGGGTCAGGAACACAAACATGTATTCCTGACCCTATAGTGTTAAAAACATCATCTAGCCCCCCCTGCACCCCATAAATATAGTAAAATATTACCTTTATTGCAGTCTGCTGCTGCTGGCTCTGCCCCTAAACTGCCTGCTTGGCTGACATCATCAGAAGTTTATCTGAGCCGATCACAATTCTTTTCTATAGTAAATTATTGGATTGGTTGAACTTGTCAAATAGGCAGATCAGGGGCAGAGCCAGCACAAGCCAAACACAGCCCTGGACAATCAGCATCTCCTCATAGAGATGCATTGAAACATTGCATCTCTATGAGTAAAGTTCAGTGTCTTCATGCAGAGTGTGGAGACACTGAATGTCAGTGCTGCACACTGTGCAGCACTGCCACAGTAAGCAGCTCCAGAAGCCATCTGAAGAGTGGCCAGTGGAGGTGTCCCTAGGCTGTAATGTAAACGCTGCCTTTTCGCAGAAAAAACAGTGTTTACTGCAAAAAGCCTGAAAAGACTGATTATACTCACCAGAACAAATACAATAAGCTGTAGCTGTTCTGGTGACTATAGTGTCATTTTAACTGATATTCAAAAATATATAAAAGATGAACAGCCAGTAAAGAGAAGAATTTTCAACTAATTAAATGGCAGAAATACATTATGAAAAGTGTAATCAACTATTGTGGAACACGTTTTTTATGCTCTATTTATAGGGTTCTTAGAATATTAGTTTAGTAACACATGAATTAGGGAGAGGTATAATACATTCAGTAATTGAGATAATATGACAGGTAGCTGATGATATCCACAAGAGTTCAAATCTAAAAGCAATTACCCGCTGTAGGCGCTAGCCGTTTTAACGGTTTCAGAAGCATATCTGTCCAAACATAAAAGAGGAGAGCAAGGTTATTACAGATTTTAAAGCTTCAATTATTTTAAGAGTAGCTGAAGGTCAGAAAAAGGAACATAATAAGATACAAGCCCTCTCTATGTGACATTGATCTGGGGACAAGAACATTTAATGAAATCTCACTTGAGAATGAGAGGCAGTTTTACATTTAAATTGGCACTGTCACCGTCTGGGGACTTTGCATAATTTACAGAGACCCCCAATGGTAACATTGCAGCTGGGAGTCCGGTAGCCATGGGAGGTAGGGGATGGTAGGTTTTACTTCAGCGTCAGGAGCCAGTGTTACTGAATACAGCAATAAGTCGCACGAGAACACTGGATACTCCATAGACAGAGCTAATTCCCTGCAACCGTCACTGGTGACAGCTGGGGGATTGACACTTCAAGATGGCGGTAGCTCTGCCGAGTGTCTAGAAGTGTCAGACATAGGAAAAATACTGAAACAATGTAGTCCCTACATTGTCTCAGTACATCTCTTGACTGGGTTGGGATTTCTGTGAAATAGTCAATATGAGTATTTCATGAAGATTTTATCTTTATGAAATACTCATTTTGCAGGGGGGAGTGTCAGCGCTGCTTTAAGAGATGTTATAGTAAATGTAATCTGGATTGAAATCCAGCAAATTCAACCATCCATAGAGCTGTTTTTGCAGTTAATCCAAATTGTGCCACAAGTTTCCTTCTTGTTGACACTTTGGATATTAGACAGGTCATCCCATTGACATCCTTACTCACCTGTCTTAAATACTGCTTAAAATACTCCAAGGTTGAACTGGCTTCCAGATTGTCCGTTCTAGATGATCAATACAGCAGACAAAATTTAGAGCTCAGAGATATAGTAGATTCCGTTCAGGCAGCAGAATTGGTCTAACTCCTGTGACAAATGATTAAAGAAATACCACACTCCAGAAATTCCACACTATTTAGTAGATATATCACCAATGCAAACATGCATTTTTTGCTGCATGTTGTCATTGGGGGTATATCTGTTTTGTTATATAGTGGATCCTGTGTAACTAACCACCATCACAGTTCTGCTTTAAGGGACACCTTAAGACCCGTTTCATCTCATAAATGGTTTAATGTTAAATGAGAGTCCCCAGTAGGCAATTCACATTGTGCTGCTTGGTCACATTGTGCTGCTTGTGATAATGAGATGGCAGTGTCCGCCTTCAGATGCTAATTAGTAGTATGAATTGGTACGACCAAGGCAGAGTATAATCTCTGTTTTATCCATACTCATTCAGTGTTGGGCCTGCTAAAAAAAAAAAAAAAGTATAACCAATTCAATGAGAGGAAATGGTTATGGTGCTTAGTACTGAACCTTTAATTGCCAAGGTGCTGTTGCATAGAGCACCCTGAAGTCACTTTCAGCATTTGTTTTTAGAACTGTGCAATTAGTACAATGTTGTAAAAGACAACTTCTCATACCGTAGTTGTCAAACCATTCATTTTAGAGATTGCAAGAGAGTTGAGAGATTGTCCTGAGCAATTCCATGCTCTCGTTCGAGAGGCCTACTCCACCGGCGCCTCTCAAAATGGCCGCATGGAGGAAACCTCGGAGGAATCCCTGAAGGAGGAAGAGGAGCCACTCACCTCTCCTAGACACAGTGACACATTCCAGGATGCAGACTCTGACGATTATGATGTACGTAAACGAATTAACACTCACTCAGTTCCCACACATTGCAATTCCTGCCCATCTTTTACAAATAACCTTAATTTTATACTTATAGAACAGGTATTTTTTAGATGAAAGAGGGTGGGATATTATGTTAAAATTAAGAAAAAGAGAAGGGTTCTGGATTCATAGATTAAAAACCTTACAACCAAGAGGTCTGAATGTAGAATTCGATTTAGTGTGTTTTTTAATATAGGTTTAATTAACTTTTATCTCTTTATATTGATTTATTTGGGGTTTGTCACTTATTGTTTTGATTTTTCACTTATGGATTTTATGTCTTTTTCAATTTGATCATGTCTTTTGTAATTCAATCTTGTTTCATAGGAATTAAATTCCTTTAAGAGTATAAGTTTTAACAGTTTTTCATTAATTTAAAGGATAAAGGATTGGTATCATTTTGGAATATTACATTATTTTATGTATTTTTTTCAAAAAGTATGGTAGTGCATGTCTAAAAGAACGCTTGAAATGCAAATATCCTTTTATTTTGATTCTTGTAACATTATTTTGTAACATTATTTTTTGTAATATTGTTTTCAATTATGAGCGTCTATGAGATGTATGAACTGATTCAATGCGAGTAATGACCCGCAAGCGCTGTATAAGTCCTCGCATAGATGGAACGCTCACGTCCACTCGTACAGAAAAACGCATGACGTCATCCAATCCCAGGGTGATGAGTTACAGCCGCGGTTCACAGCATGGGATTGGTCTGCTGTTAGAAAGAGGAGCGGCTAGCGGGATTTAAAAAGAAGCGGACACTAAAGAGCCATCAGATTGACTCCACATTGAAGTCTTAACAGACGATACCCCTGAGGAAGTTCGGATCACCGGACGAAACGCGTAGGGTTGGGCCCCTGTGGGATTTACATTTGTTTTTATTTAATTTGGTTTTTAATTTTATTTTTATTTGCTTTGTCACATTTAATAATTTTTTTTTTATACTACTACCAAGGAGTAACATTCCATTTTTGGAGTAATAACCTTCTGAGACCATTATATGCCTGAATACCACTTCCAGTGTGTAAGTGTCACTTAATCTAGCGCAATATATGGTCCTTTAAATCTGCACTTATTGTTGTGTAATTTCTTGTTTCCCACATGCCCTCTTTTGAAGTTTGAAGAGTTCATACCATCTCTATACCATCTCTATAATTTTGACATGCCTACAATCAACCAATTTATGTGAGTGCAACTTTGAACCATATATGCTTATTGGTTTTGATATACTACTCTATGAGTTGTTTCATTCTCCCCTTTTGTAGATATCTATTTTGTTTGTATTTTTTGACGATGACTCGTCCTCCATGTCAGGGTACCTGTTGTCTCTACCTCTGTGGAGGTGAGACACTTGGACGTTCTTCCTCGCAAAAGGGTTGAATCACTTGTTCCTCGTGGTTCCCCCGGTCGTTTACAAGCCGGCCGCGAGGGAGCTACTTCCTTTTATGACGCGGCGCTCAGTAGCCGACGTCATGACGATAACCCGACTCGACCTGTCAATCAAGCCCTGAGCACGAATGAGGACTCGCCGGGGGCGTGATTACCTGTTTGGGACCAGGGTATAAAATAGGTCTTCCGACAATTGTTCATTGCCCTGTCGTGGTTCTAGCTTGTCTAGTCACTCAGTGCTCTTGTTATTTGTCAGTCTCTTTGGTTTTGACCCGGCTTGTCTGTTCTCCTCGCTTACCTCTATTACCCTTTGACTCGGCTTGTCTCTCGCTTACCTGCTCTCTCGTTCCCTCGACCTCGGCTTGTCTCTAGACCATTCTTTGCTTACTCCTTACGTTAGTCCGGCCATTCTAAGGTCCGGTATACGTACCCTGTACCTGTTTGTACTCTGCGTGTTGGATCCCTGTCCCGATCCTGACATTACGACAGGGCCAATGGATCCTGCAGGTACAAACACTCAGGTTGGTTCTTCCGACTCTAGATTTGATGCCATGGATCACAGAATGGACCAGATGGCTCTAGCGCTGCAAGCTTTATTATCTCGTTCTAGTAATCCACCGGAAGAGATGCGAGCCACGTCCATCTCCCCTATAAGTTCAGGTCTAGAAGTAGCCACTGTAGGTGCTTCTTCCCGTATTACACCTCCTGTACGTTATGGTGGTTCTCCGGAGAGGTGCCGTGGTTTCTTAAACCAAATTGGTATCCATTTTGAATTACAACCTCGCTCTTACCCTACAGATAGAGCAAAGGTTGGATTCATTATCACACTCCTCATTGATAAGGCTCTGAGATGGGCCAATCCTCTGTGGGAGAATGATAACCCGTTAGTCTATAATTATATTGCCTTTGTCGCTGCTTTTAGAAGAACTTTTGACCCTCCAGGTAGAAAGGTCAATGCAGCTAGATTACTGTTGCGCCTTAGACAAGATAACCGAACCCTTGTGGATTATGCACTAGAGTTCAGGTCATTGGCGGCAGAAGTTAAGTGGAATGAACAGGCCTATATAGACGTATTTTTAAACGGATTATCAGATGTAATTCTAGACGAGGTGGCTACTAGAGAGCTTCCTGAAAATTTGGAGGATTTAATTTCTTTCATTTCTCGTATTGATGAACGTTTAAGAGAGAGGCAGAACACTCGAGATAGTACTCGTAGACCTTCCTTTAAACTGGCTCCTTTATTTCAAAGTCCTCAAACTACTATTCCAGTTTTTTCTGAACCTATGCAGATAGGCAATACTCGCCTCTCAGAAGAAGAGAAACAGTACAGGAGAAGGGAGGGGTTGTGTATGTATTGTGGAGTAAGAGGGCACCTACGCCTAAATTGTCCTAATCCGCCGGGAAACGCTCGCACCTAAGTTTCTCTAGAGGACAGGCCTTGGGTGTTTCTATTTTGTCCTCTATACACAATTATAAAGATCACAGGCTTCTGCTACCTGTTTCTTTAGCATGGGAGAAGGGAGTAATAAAGACTATGGCATTGATAGACTCCGGAGCTGCTGAGAGCTTTATTGACCAAGTTTTTGTTTCTAAACACTCTATCCCATCCCAGCTAAGAGACACCCCCTTGGCCGTTGAGGCCATAGATGGTAGACCATTATCCAAACCTGTTATTTCCCATGAGACTATACCTGTTATTTTGACTGTTGGTATCTTACACGAGGAGGGTATAGCCCTTATGCTTATCTCGTCTCCTTCTGTTCCTATAGTTCTGGGGTATCCATGGTTAAAGAAACATAACCCTATTATTGATTGGGAGCTAGGGGAGATAACCTCATGGGGTCAGGGTTGCCAGAACAGGTGTTTACAGAAAGTCTCACCACTTTGCGTAGGTAATACACCGGTTAACTCTACCCAATCTACAGACTTACAAATACCGTCTCTGTATCTGGATTTAAAGGCAGTCTTTGACAAGAAGAATGCTGATACTTTACCCCCACACAGGTCCTTTGATTGCAAGATTAATCTCCTACCTGGTACTATGCCGCCGAGGGGCAATGTATATCCTTTATCCACTAAGGAGAACTTAGTCTTAGAGGAGTATATCCGTGAGAATCTAGACAAGGGGTTCATTAGGAGATCATCCTCGCCTGCTGGGGCGGTTTTTTTTTTGGTGCCGCTTAGGCCTTGCATTGATTACCGAGGTTTGAATAAAATAACTATTAGAAATGCCTACCCAATCCCTTTGATTACCGAGCTCTTTGATCGTCTAAAGGGTTCCAAGATTTTCACCAAGTTAGATCTCAGAGGGGCGTATAACTTGGTGAGAATTCAGCAGGGTGACGAGTGGAAAACAGCGTTCAATACTCGTTATGGGCACTATGAGTACACGGTAATGCCTTTTGGGCTCTGTAATGCACCGGCAGTATTTCAGGATCTGATTAATGAAGCTCTTAGAGAATTTCAACATGATTGTGTTATTGTATATTTGGATGATATACTAATACACTCTAGAGAGATTGAGACCCACCACAGACAAGTCAGAAGGGTATTGCGCAAACTTCTACAACATGGGTTGTACTGCAAATTGGAGAAATGTAGTTTTGACCAATCTCAGATAAACTTTCTTGGTTACGTGATTTCTGGGGAAGGCTTTAAGATGGATCCGGATAAACTCCAGTCTATTTTAGATTGGCCATTACCTAGGGGTCTCAAGGCCATTCAGAGGTTTATTGGATTCTCCAATTATTATAGGCGCTTCATTAAAGGATACTCTTCCATTATTGCTCCTATTACCAATATGACCAGACAGGGGGTTGACACTAAGACTTGGTCTACTGAAGCTCTCATAGCCTTCAAGACACTTAAGGAACTTTTTGCTTCTGCACCAATTTTAGTTCACCCCGATACAACTTTACCTTTCCTACTCGAGGTAGATGCCTCAGAGACAGGTATAGGCGCTATCTTGTCTCAAAGGTTAGGCGTGGATAAACCATTACATCCATGTGGGTTTTTTTTCCAAGAAATTATCTGGGCCTGAAAGCAGATATGATATTGGTGACAGGGAACTACTAGCTGTTATCATGGCTTTAAAGGAGTGGAGACACTTATTGGAGGGGACCTTGCATCCTGTTACTATTTTGACGGATCACAAGAACTTGTCTTATATTGGGGAGGCCAAGCGCTTATCCGCCAGACAAGCTCGTTGGTCCTTGTTCCTCACTCATTTCAACTACGTGCTCACTTATAGACCTGGTTCTAAAAACTCTAAGGCTGATGCTTTGTCTCGCCAACATGAACCTTCTACTATATCTGAGACGGTTTTGTCTTCTATAGTTCCCAAGTGCAATATTATCGCCAACACTAGCCTCAGGATTCATTCTCTGTTGCTTGCCGAGATTATGAAGTTACAACATCTGGCTCCTAGACAGAGTCCTGAGTCACGGTATTTTGTTCCTGCTGAACTCCAACTGGAGCTGTTACAATGCTTTCACAACAGTAAGGTGGCTGGGCACCCTGGCATTCGCAAGACATGTTCGTTAATATCTAAAGATTTCTGGTGGCCCTCATTACGCAAAGATATTAGGGATTTCGTCGAAGCATGTGAGGTCTGTATGAAGACTAAACGACCTCAGACGCTTCCATGTGGGTTTTTGCATCCCTTGGAAATTCCCGAAAAACCGTGGACCTGTTTGGCTATGGACTTCATTGTCGATTTGCCTGTTTCTAAAAAGCAGACTGTGATTCTCACGGTGGTTGACAGGTTTACGAAGATGGCTCATTTCGTGCCCTTACCTAAACTTCCATCTTCTCCTGAATTGGCTGAGATATTCGCAAGAGAGATTTTTCGTTTTCATGGGATACCCTCCGAAATTGTTTCCGATAGAGGTTCCCAATTTGTTTCCCGTTTTTGGAAATCATTCTGTTCTCAAATGGGCATCAAATTGAATTTCTCTTCTGCCTATCATCCCCAGTCTAACGGAGCTGCTGAACGCACTAATCAAAAGATTGAACAATATTTGCGTTGTTTCGTTTCCGAACACCAGGACGATTGGGTTGGTCTGATTCCTTGGGCGGAGTTCGCACACAACAATCTCGTTTGTGATTCTACTCGTTCTAGCCCCTTTTTAATTAATTATGGCTTTCATCCCTCCATTCTTCCCTCGGTTTCTCCTTCCCAAGGGGTACCGTCGGTTGATGTTCATGTTGCCAATTTGAGGAAATTGTGGGATCAGACTCGACAAATTCTTCTACATAATTCCATGTTGTTCAAGAAACACGCTGATAAACATAGAAGGGCGGCTCCAGTCTTTGTTCCAGGCGATAGGGTATGGTTGAGTACCAAAAACATTCGCTTGAAGGTTCCTTCTATGAAATTCGCTCCTCGTTACATTGGTCCTTACAAGGTCTTGACTCGAATTAACCCAGTTGCATATCGTCTGGCTCTTCCATCTGCCTTACGCATTCCCAACTCCTTTCATGTCTCCTTGTTGAAACCCCTAGTATGTAACAAGTTTTCCTCCACTGTATCCTCTCCTCGTCCTGTTCAGGTTGAGGGACAGGAGGAGTATGAAATCAACTCCATCATCGATTCTCGTATCTCTCGGGGGAAGTTACAATATCTGGTTGATTGGAAGGGATATGGACCTGAGGAGAGGTCTTGGATACCTCAGGAGGATGTGCATGCGCCTCGCCTCCGCAGGGCTTTTCACTCCCGTTTTCCCTCTCGTCCCGGTTCCTTCCGCCCGGTGGGCGTTTCTGAGAGGGGGGGTACTGTCAGGGTACCTGTTGTCTCTACCTCTGTGGAGGTGAGACACTTGGACGTTCTTCCTCGCAAAAGGGTTGAATCACTCGTTCCTCGTGGTTCCCCCGGTCGTTTACAAGCCGGCCGCGAGGGAGCTACTTCCTTTTATGACGCGGCGCTCAGTAGCCGACGTCATGACGACAACCCGACCTGTCAATCAAGCCCTGAGCACGAATGAGGACTCGCCGGGGGCGTGATTACCTGTTTGGGACCAGGGTATAAAATAGGTCTTCCGACATTGGTTCATTGCCCTGTCGTGGTTCTAGCTTGTCTAGTCACTCAGTGCTCTTGTTATTTGTCAGTCTCTTTGGTTTTGACCCGGCTTGTCTGTTCTCCTCGCTTACCTCTATTACCCTTTGACTCGGCTTGTCTCTCGCTTACCTGCTCTCTCGTTCCCTCGACCTCGGCTTGTCTCTAGACCATTCTTTGCTTACTCCTTACGTTAGTCCAGCCATTCTAAGGTCCGGTATACGTACCCTGTACCTGTTTGTACTCTGCGTGTTGGATCCCTGTCCCGATCCTGACACTCCACAACCAAAGGGGACATAAAACATATGCTTTTGGAGATGCGCCAAATATACTTCTCAGCCGCCTGGACCAGGGAGCCCCAACAGAGCGCACGGAAAACCGCCAAAACTCTGGCATGAGGGTACAAGGAGCTTAAGCCGACCAAACTTAGTGTCCACAGACTCTGAACAAGTGCCCAGGGCAGAGCACACACGAACCAGTTGCATAGGCTTATTCCCTCCTACACTCCAGTCCCCCCGAGACAATGCTGCCATCCTAGGCTCTGTGCCCACAACCCAGACCCTCAGGCAAGAACAATGTCACAAAGCGAGATCTGAGTCCCTAAGTTTGGGAAGATAGGGTGAACCAGGCATATACTCGCCCACTGGCTTACACACGTTCGAAAGAGGGCGAAGCACCCACAAAATGCTTGTTTACCCACAATAGAAAAGTAATGTTAAGTTTCTAATGTTTATTTTTCAATGCCATACTCTGACGAGAATGAATGCTTATATGCGAAAATTCTATAAAAAAGCAACTATACCAGAACTGCAGCTAACCTATATCAGTAAATGGCCATTCTATTGCATTCGTATCATGCTGCTATACACCCAAACTTTGGAATAGTCTAAGTTTTATAACAATTTATAAAGGTGACTAAACAACATTGATTTTGTATCAATCTACAAGTGAAAAGCTTGACCCCTAATACAAGGTTGTATAAAACGTGTCCACACACAATTATCACCTATCAAAGCAAAAGCTCATGGTATCAATATGCATGATTTGGTTAAATTTGCTAATTTGCCAGCATTGAGTCTCCACTGATTGGAGCCATTGCTGCAGTTCCCAATTGGCAGAAAATGTAATATAAATTACCTTTGTCTTTTCCCAAGTCTTACAATCCCATTTAGTTGCTGGTAGAATTTACGAGCAGAGCACTCGTTGAATTCAAAAGGGATTCAACACTGATCAACCAGTAAAAGCAAGTGAATCACACATACTGATGATATATTGTATCAGCCTGTTATTGGTTACTAAATGAGCCTTTTTGGCAGATCCTAACATAAGGGGTTTACCCTAGACTAGATATATACAGATTTAGCTAGCTTAGAATGATGTGTGCTGTATGCTGTAAAAATGGGTGCCAGGAGCATCCTTATGATATGATTTTTTTCAGACATTCAGGGTTGAAAAGTGAAGGACTTTCTTTTTTCAATTATTAAGTTTTTATTAAAAAATGTAAACCAGCAGTACCATGATACATGGGAGCCAATAAAATATAACAATCAGTTCATAGTATACATCAAGGTGTTAATAAAACAATGATGTATTGATTTACATTACAATCGGTGTCATCCAGTGAGATTTGCTCATACATGGTGGAAAGTATGGTGGGTTTGCTCTGCTATAGAGCGGAGGGAAAAATAAGAGCAGGAAGAGAGAGAGAAAGAGATTAAGGAGAGAAGAGGTGTGGGTGAAATATTTAAGTCCCCAGTAGAGAGGATGAGAGACAATAGTTGGAGGGACAGCTGGAAGGAGAGGGTCATTGGAACATGGTGGATCCCCAGTGGATCCTTGAGTGATGTTCGGGTGAAATTCATCCCAGGCTATCCAAATGTTCTTGAATTTAAGTAAAGTATTATTCAGTTTGTGTGCCATCTCTTTGAAATATCTGGTATGTTTCAGGAAAGTTATGATGGGCTGTATCGAGGAGAGTTATTTTTCCAGTGTTTAACTATCTTCGTTCTTGCTGTTGTGAGAATATGCAAGATTAGTCTCTTTATGGTTCCTTTCAGGGATGTGGAAAACATATTGAGCAGAAGGTTTTCAGGTTGGACTTGCAACTTAAATTTGGTGATGTCATAAATCATAGTTCGCATATCAGACCAGTATATCCGGAGAAGGTGGCAGTCCCAGAATACATGCAAGAGAGTGTCATGTTGGGCATCACATCTGCTGCGGAGCTTCAATCTTGTTTGGTATATGTGTGCTATTCTCAGACGGACCATGTACCAACGTAAAATCAGTTTTCTTTTAGATTAGGCATAGCTTTCTTCCATTCTGACAGTGAAACGTTTTTGCCCAACTCTTTTTCACATTGTTGCATACACGAGAATTTTTCCTCTGAATCTAGCTGTAGGATCAGTCGATAACAAGTCGATAACGGTATGGTGTTTTTCATGTGACCTGTGTACAGAAGGCTGAATGATGTGATCTCCGATCTTCTTAGGGCCATGAACCACCAATGAGTTAAATATATTTTGTACTTTAAAGTGTAGGGATACATCTCTGGAGGGTAGGTTAAAACTGGTTCGCATCTTCGTAAAAGGATAAAAGTTGACATATTGTGAGCAATCCATGAGCAGGCAAGAGTGTGCTTGGTGTTGAGTGAATTGCTTCACAATAGTGAAAGATTCGATTGGTTTGAGTTAGGAGTTTTGGAATCCATGCTCAACAGATGGCCAATCCTAAACTCCGCCGGTATCTTCGCACGCAAATTCCTGGCTGGCGATGGCCACAGTTACCCTCTCTTCTTTAGGCCATGGTTGATGCTGAGAGGTCTGAAAACATCACCCGAACAGACCAGGGGTCTTTTGTTTTATAGTAGTGAAGCCCCGCTATTAAATCTAAGACTGAGTCCTTAGGCAGTCCCTTGGGTTTCAAGATTCTATGTGTCTGAGCTATTTGCCATTCTGACACCTGGAAATCGGTAACCATTACTTTAAAGAGGGATGATAAGTAATCAGGTAAACCCTTACTGGAAACTGACTCAGGGATCCCTCTTACTGTATATATATCCAGGGAGGCAATCCTGCCCACCACCTCGTTACGAGTGCTGCATAGATCCTCCAACTTGCATTCATTATAGTCAGTGCAGTCCACCGGGGCCTGTAAATATGTATGGAGGTCATTGGCAATCGACCAAAAGTCTGTCTGGAGAGTCGAAGTAAGGATCTGCAGCATTTTATAATTCTTCCTCTCCAATGTAGGTAAGTTGTCACACAGTTGTGAGAGCATCTCTGACTCTGTGTCTGATTGAGCTGGGAAGGGAGACATAGGCGCCATCTTGATCTTCCGTGTGCCTTGGCTTGATCTTGATCTTCATTATATATAACATATAAGAGTGGGTAACTACGTAACAGACCCACATGCATTTTTTTAAGACATATGTGAATTACATTCACAATGATGTCTAAAAAGTCATATTGTATCTTAACCCCTTAAGGACACAACTTCTGGAATAAAAGGGAATCATGACGGAATATTTCTGTCATGTGTCATTAAGGGGTTTAAAACAGCGCTGTCACCCGTCCTCCAAAAATGAGTATTTCATAATGATGGAATCTTTATGAAATACTCAGATAAACTGTGTTAGAATTTCACAGAAACTCCAACCCAATCAAAAGATATACTAAAACAAAGTAGGGATTATTTTGCCTCACTGTTTTTCATACCGTTGTTGACAAGCTTGTCAAAAGGGGAAGTTACCTTTTGTCAAGCTTGTCATTTTCCCCCAGCAATTAGCTGTTGGGGGAAAAAAGCTATTTCTATGGATCCTCCACTGACCTCAATGCTGAAGCATCAGGATCTGAAGAGGACAGAAGAAGATGGTGGTGCCCACAAGGGACAGGCTCAGGTACGTATATCCTGGCTTCCCCTGCCTCCCCATGACCACCAGATCCCCAGCGGCTATGTCACCATCAAATAATTTAAAGACCCCAGACAGTGATAGAGCTGCTTTAATACAGTCTAGTATAAACATTTTACTAAGCACTCACTAATTGTAGAAGTTCTTATTTGGTCCCAGTTCCACGTTGAATTCCCTACAATCTGAACAACTCTGCAAGTAAGCTAAATATATTACTAGTTAATGACAGCGAAATTAAGTTCTCAGATATAGTCTTCCACCTTAACAAGAAGTATGATCTCCATTCCTATGCGGTTTATATTAAACTGTATTAGTATTGGCACATATCAAAAAGGTTTGTAGCAGTTGGCATGGCAAGTCTCATAGATGTTTCATTCCAGCAAAAGCAAGTTCTCTATTTCTGCTTACGGGAAACCTGGTCTATTAGTAGGAGGCTTTGTGTATATTTTTGGCTGCATCATATGCTTAATACCATAAACCACACTTCCTTGTATGAGCAGTCTTTGTTAATGCTAGTGTTTTATACCTGTCAGCACTCAACAAGGACAAGACAATACAATGTAAACAATGATAAGACTGGACAGCATTTTGCAGTAGCATTTCACTATGCCTTGTTTATTTGAGGAGCCAACGCCTCTGTTTAATTTTGCTTATAAAAAGTAGTCATGTTGCCCACAAATAATTCCTCTGGAATTTCCTGATTAGTGATTTTAGCAATCGTATAGGTGGCCTGCATCAAAATGCTATGCTTTATAACTGCAGTTGGCAATCTATGGCACCGAGGGTGCCTTTGCCTGGCATATGAGACTGCCAGACCCAAATGGGCCAGAGGGACCCAGCACCCAGAGTGCAAGGCAGCCTGTGGTCTGCACCTCCATCAGATGCAAACACCACAGGGAACTCTCCCCCGTGATCCAGTGCTTCTCATTGATTCAGAGAGTTGCTACAGATCACCATGACAACACTCTTACTCACAGAAGAGTTTCCTACCCGTGAAAGGTGCTGACCGCAAGTTCCACCACTGGGCCACCGGGGGTTAATAAAAATTTACACCCCCTTCTTAGCTAAAGGGGTATAATAAGTTTTGTTCATTAAAGAGTCGCCTGCACAACATTTCTGCAAACCTCCCACACAGTATACTACAGCACTACAGACGGTCCAAACATACACAACACCACAGACAGTCCACAAACACATACAACGCCACTGACTACAATGTGTCATATCAAAACACTGCAAACACAGAATAAGTGTTCATGGTGCTTGGTGTAACCCTTGACATCATTTTGTTTATGCAGCCCTAGAATAACCTACCCCTGTTGTGACTCACACAGCCTCCTTACACACTTGTTAAAAAAAAAAAAAAGTAATTGCTTTATTTTTTACTTCTATTTTTGTACTGTGTTTCGCTTTGAATTTCACATCTCCTGCTCGGTTAATTGCCTGTTATAGCCTGCAGAAGTCCCCATGTGTGATTCAAGTTCACTTAAAAAAACTCAAAGTAAACACACTGTGCTATAAAAATTAAACCTTTTTATCCTAGAAGTCCATTAAATGGTGTATTTACAAAAGTGAGAATTCAAATACGTAAACTAGAAAATTTGTGTACGTCAGCTATGTTTTCAGTTTGGCTACTCTGGCTTTAAATGTGAAATTCACTTTGAACCCTATAAGTAATATATCCACTAGAGCTAATGCACCATCCCATCAGTTTGTGTCAAACAATCTGAGCTGTATAACATAAACTGTGTCTCTCTCAGTACATCACCTGCAGGAGGCTAATGCAGACGTGCATTTCAACATTAGCCCGTACATCTTTGACAGGCAGTGATAAGGTATGATCACAAGGGTCAGCACTATTTTTTGTCAAACTGCTCAAAATTTTTTGAAACAACCCAGGGGTACACTTTGCTCATAACCCCTTTAGTAAACTCTAATGGCAATTTTGGTGTTTAAAATACCCCTTTAATGATGTGAGATACATATATAGAAGGCTTTTGCCTGAAATTGTGGGAGGGATTTACAGCCCTATATAAGCTAACTAGTCCCCACTCACCTGTCTTCGTCGATCCGGAAGTTCCCCTCCCACCACACCCTCTTATCAGTTCATCATAACCAGGCGGGCCCTCTTTTGCAGGCCTAACCTCACGTCGGTTTCGGCACACCTCAACCGACTCTCATATATTTAAATTACACACAGTTTTAATGTGCGCCCCTTCCATAATCCCGTACACAAATATAATATAAGTCAGAAGAAAAATCACTGCAACATGAAGGCAAAATGTGACACAAGATTAATCTCTCTATACAAAGATGTTCCTTCAGCATTTGACTACCATTTGACTACCAAAAATGATTTAACCAGTTGAGTGCCAGGGAAGTTTCGATATTTTTATTTACTCACAGGAGACCATTTTCAGCTCTTTCCTTTCTAATACAAAATGCATTCTTGTGAATTGTGTACAATATACTTAAAGAAACCTTAGTGTTTAAGGGTAGGGGGAGGAAGGAGGATATTGGGGGGGTATCAATGTTTTCCAGTTTCTCTTATAATAAATATAATGCAGGTGTTATTGAAGGCCGACACTAGCTAACCCTAACACTTACACTAACCCTAATCTGAGCTAGATAACCAAAACGTTAAAACTAATACTAACCCTAACATTATTGTTAGAGTTACACATTTTGAAAGGACTGGAGATTGTAGGGTCAAACACCAAACTGGAACCACAATCAGCCACCACAGTGCTGTGGGGACAATTCATTGTCAGCTTTGTGTCTTTGCTACTGCTAATGGCCAGCAACAAGGCCCAATAATAGGGAACAGAATTAGGAGCAATGCCAGGGCTCCACGTGCAATTGGAGCAAAGGCATCAATCAGCTCCAGACGGTGCACTTATGGCCTACCTACACACTTCCGTGGGGTCCATCCTGTGTTTTGTCTCCCTTTGCCGCTATAAGCAGAGGCAGATACATAATCTGTGACGATCATTCTTTTAATGATCTGATTCTGCCCCGTCATTCTGTAGCCAAATCATGCAGCTGTGAGATTTGGCAAATTACATCATAATGCAGTTCAGTCCAGGGCACAACCAAGGCACATATTGCAAATGAGGAGGAAAAATATAAGCATAGTTGAACTTCTTCTCTTTTATGTATGCTTTCTCTGCACTGATTACAAGCTTATAACAATTACTGAACGTAAGCTTATGTGGAGGCATAAAAAAGGGTTTAAATTCTACATTTAATTTTATCTTTCACGCCTCACAAATACGTATTTGTTAAAAAGAGGGGATAAGTAAATACCGGTAATATTAAAAATCCTAAAAAGTCACAATTCCTCTTTAAAAGGAAAACACAAAACATATTTAAATACGAGTATTCTATGCCCAAACACCACTCCTTACATTTTAGGATTCCTACACGCTGGGGCAAACACAAATTGACAAAAATACAACCGCCAGTTTCCACAGGCACATTAAACATTCCCTAAGGGAAAATGCAGCGCTTACATTGTTTGCCCCACCCAAAATGGAAACATACATATCACTTGGGAATGTAATTTAAAAAAAAAAAAAAATTCTCTGTTTAGGGGCCATCTAAACTAAACAATTTTGTTTTTTAACTTATTACAAAATGTTAGAATAAAAAAAAAATCCCACATATTTTCCCTCAACAAAGTTAATTTTTTTATGGTAGCAGCTATCCCCTCCCATTGTTTTTGCCATGCAAGGCACACCACGTGCAGTATGAAGAAAATTCATTTTAGCAAACCTAATTCTGGGATCAGCAAATCATTGAACTCCATGAACCTAGTATAGTGATGTAGCACACATGTAAACAAAAATCCTGATTTAGCAAAAAAAACTACTTTACTGTGAAATTGGAAACTTGTCTCATGTACCAAATTAGGCTGTTTAAATGTATTTAGATGGAATTGTGCCTTTAATTGAGATCCATGCCCTAGTTAAACCAGAACTAAAACCTACCAAATATAGTGATCACATGGGTACACTAATGGTCCTAAGACCCTCTTGTGATTTATCTCTGTCCCAATTCCAAAATTGCTATTATAGCTCATTAAGCTTAAGGCTTGAAGATTGGTACAAGACAACAAATAAATTAAAATAGTTTCATTAGATTCACGAATTTACTTGAATTGTTGAATCTTCCACTAGGTGCCTATGTTTGGCAAGCCAGTCCTGAAATGTATCCTTCCTCATCTCTCTGCTCCTTCCAATCTAACTACTCAGTTATGTCCTAATTTTGGAACATGCAAGAAGCAGGAACGAGTTGACCTAGATTTTGACATGGCCAATTTCACACTGAGTCCATGAAGAAACCTCAGAATTATGACATTTGAGCTAATTGTTTTCTTGCAAAATAATGTTTTTGACAAGCATCCGTCTAAAAATGACTAAGGCCAAAGGTTTATTCACAAGACTGAATTATGCTAAAATAACAAACTGCAGGCAAGTATAACGAATTAAAAAAGCAGACGAATTTTTTTTTTTCTTCCATTGCACCAATTTTGACCTAATATGTGTAATTGTTATATAGTTCACTACAATCCCTGTTTGTGAATAGATCCATTGTACATCATGTGCAAGTTTAGTGCCTTCAGTGTCAGGCCAGTACGAGCAGCCAAAGTCGTATAGGGAGCACATTTTCTTGTAAAAAAAAAAAAAAAAACAGACCTATTAAACTAAAGCTTTGACTGTTTCAAACTGCCTGTGTTACACACGAGAGTAGCTTTTTTTTTTCTGTAAACGATATCAAGATGTCATCTAAACAACCCTTTTAAAATGTAATTTTAATGCCATAAATAGATGGAACACTTCAGCCATTTCCACAAGGACCATCAGAGTTCTAAAGGCAAAACAGTGTGTTCCAAGGGGGTTAGAGGTCCCTTCAGTGGAGACAGTTGAGTTTAAATCTCAGTATCTGGAATGAATGTACCCCTTTAAGAACACAAAAAGCATTTATAAATCTTCACATCTGCCTGCAGACATCTGGGCTGTCTACTGTTTGTATAGACTGCCAGTCAGGACTTGTAATTTCTGATCCTGCACAAAATTGCTCTAAAAATAGCATGAATAGGTACTAGTAGGTCTAAATATGAGCTCTCATTTATGTTATGAGTTTGGGAATGTATTTCCCGTAGGTGGCAGATTAAAGTTCCGTATAAACAGGCTCCCTCAGTTATGTCTTAATAACATACAAATAGCCGCTTTATACATGACAGGGTTATATCTGTGCCCCCCACCCCCAGCTGACACTTACTAGGTGCTCGGAGTAGTAAAGTGCCCACTATGCATGTGACAAGGACAATGTCAGCCACGGTCCTAGAGAATGCCCCAGATAGTTACCGAGTCAAGCAGTGCCCAGCTCCCCAATGTACAGGCTTCGCCAGTTTATCCCCCACCTCCCTCTAACCCGGTGCCAGGGCTGCAGTCATCGTATACCCACCACTTCATCCCAGACAGGGCTCCGGCTGTAGGAAGGGAAGGCATGCTCCATCATTCCCCAGGAAGTAGTCAAAAAGGAACTGGAAGACACAACTCCTGCAACGTCCACTGCACAGCATGTAAAGGGGGATGTCCCCAAGAGTAAACTGTGTGACCCTCTCTGCCCTCTCTGCTTCAAGTGTCACTAGTAATGAGGTTCTCCGTGTTTCCCTCTCACCTCCCCTGCAGCCAGTGTGTGGCAGATTCTGTCTAACCTCATCCTTCCTTATCCAGCCCCCGCACCTCCTCCTCCTCACGTATCCAGCCTCTGGACCTCCTCCTCCTTCCTTATTCAGCCTCTGGACCTCCTCCTCCTTCCTTATCCAGCTTCTAGACCTCCTCTCCTTCCTGATTCAGCCTCTAGACCCCCCCCCCCCCCCCCTTCCTTATCCAGCTTCTGACCTCCTCATTCACCCAACATCCTTTTACTCGTTCTCTGTCTTGTTTCCTGCTCCCCACGGGTCACTTCAACTCTTGAGTGATAACCCTCTGGGGTGATAGGGTGTTTAGGGTGACAGGCTTCCAAACTTTGCTGCTGTTATTCCTAATGATCTAAAACACACTAATGATGACTTATTAACTGCTTCACGTATCATTTAAATTATGTCTTAACAAGAAGAACAGTTTTTAAGTTTTTACTTTGTTGTGCAACAGTAATTATCCTCTTACTTATGTAATGTGCAAGCATATTACAAGTTACTTTAAAAAAAAAAACAACAACAACTTATAAACAGGGCCACATTTACCCTCCTTGCTGCAATTCCATTGTACAGCGCTATGGAATCTGATGGCGCTATATAAATAATAAAATTAAAATAATAATGCTGCCAACATGCCTAGTTTCCTCAATCCACTTTCCCACGCCACTTCATATATACATTAATATTATTATTATTAGTAGTATCGCCATTTATATAGTGCCAACAGATTCCGTAGCGCTTTTACAATATTATACAGTATTTAACAATAAATAGGACAATTACAAGAAAACTTACAGGAACGATAGGTTGAAGAGGAACCTGCTCAAATTAGCTTACAGTCTATAGGAGGTTATTATTATTATTATTATTATTATTATTATTTATATAGCGCCAACAGATTCCGTAGCACTTTACAATATTATAAGTGGGGGGATTTAACTATAAATAGGACAATTACAAGAAAACTTACAAGACTGATAGGTTGAAGAGGAACCTGCTCAAACGAGCTTACAGTCTATAGGATGTGGGGGTATAAAACACAATAGGACACAATATATATTAAAGGGTTACTCTGACCCTTTTTAAGCAATGGCTTGATTGTTTTTTTTATATTGCAGGCTACTCATTAGGTCCCCCTTTTAAAGCCTGCAAAAAGCAGAATATACTTAATGGGAAACTCCATCGCCCAAAAACAAAATTAATAAAAAATCACTGTTTGGTAGATATTCCCCAAATGAAAACCTGCATGTATTTAATGATACATTTTTATTGGGGGTATATTTAAAAACAGTTTGCAGTTTTCCTGTCTGCAGACTTTTCAAATCGTTCCCTTCTATCCCTGCACAGACTTTTTGTGGATGTCCAATCACAGATTTCCCCATGCAGCTCAAAGAGAAGTCTTTGCAAGGCCGGTGCTCTGGGCAATGTCTGCCTGTTAAATTAAGCTCTACTGAGCTAACCAAACCAGGAAGTAACATGATCTGTTGTCTGCTTGAAAACCAAGGCGATGTAACCATTTTAATTTATAAAAGTGCCAATTTCTATTCAAATCTGCACTTTTTGCTAAATGAAAAAGGAGGAAGCACTCTTCATGCATAAAGCTTTTCAGCAAGCTAAAGTACTTTCAGAGTCTGGAGTGTCCTTTTATCTGGAATCCAGCAACAAACAATGCTGCTTTAGATGCCCCTTCTGACTTCACCACTGCCCTTGGGAGGTCCAATCGAATGCTTTCATAGAAAAGAATTTGATAAGACCTTTTCACTGGCTCAGATCATATGCTTGTGCTTTGACCCAGTGAGGGATGGAGGGTGGGAGTGGGGGTGGATGGAGGGAGGGAATTTCTTTTTAATCAAAATAACTCTGCAGCCTGGGTCGTCAACCTGGTCCCTACCGCCCACTAGTGGGCGTTTCATGATTCCAGGTGGGCGGTAGGGATTTTCTAATTTTTTTACAGATTGGGTGAGCGGGCGGGCGCGTGCGAGCCGGCGGTACCCCTGTGACCGGGTACCACCATCACCACTTGCGGCCCCGGCCCAAGGCCGCATATGGAGGGGTCCATCAGATGGCCCATGCTTATTATTATTATTATTATTATAGCAATTTATATAGCGCCAACAGATTCCGTAGCGCTTTACAATATTATGAGAAGGGATTTAACTATAAATAGGACAATTACAAATAAACTTACAGGAACAATAGGTTGAAGAGGACCCTGCTCGATCGAGCTTACATTCTATAGGAGGTGGGTGTAAAACACATTAGGACAGGAATTTGCAATCAAATAAGGTGGACTGCCCTTTAGGAGAGGGCAAGAGACAGGTATCTGAGGTAAGGGTTAGTCTTGGAGGCCATATGCTTTCCTAAAGAGATGGGTTTTAAGGCACTTCTTAAAAGATGCAAGACTAGGGGACTAGGGGAGAGTCTGATGGCGGTAGGCAGGCTATTCCATAGGAAGGGAGCCGCCCGCGAGAAGTCCTGCAAGCGCGAGTTGGCCTATCAGGGCCACCCGATGGATGTGGATTGTGAGGGGGCCCGGTCAGCGCTGGGCGCTTTAACAGCGCGACTGGGCCCCCTGTGAGGACATCATCTCTGCTGGGAGGAGGTGATTCCCCGGTCACTCCTCCCAGCATACTGAGAGCCCGCGCGGGAGGAAGGAGGAGGAGGGAGTCAGAGTGGAACTCTGACTCCCATCCACCTGAGCCACCACTGGACCCCAGGGAAAGTCACCCTCCTGCACCTTAAAGGTAGGAGACAGGAGGGTGACTTAAATATAATGTGTGTTTGTTTGTGTATGTGTCTTTGTATGTATGTCTTGTGTGTGTCTGTATGTGTGTCTTATGTATGTGTCTTGTGTGTGTGTGTCTGTATATATGTGTGTCTTGTCTTTGTATGTATGTCTTGTTTGTGTGTGTGTGTGTGTGTGTGTATGTGTCTTTGTATGTATGTCTTGTGTGTGTGTGTGTATGTGTCTTTGTATGTATGTCTTGTGTGTGTCTGTATGTATGTGTGTCTTTGTATGTGTCGTGTGTCTGTCTGTATATATGTGTCTATGTATGTGTGTCTTGTCTTTGTATGTATATGTTTCTTGTGTCTGTATGTGTGTATGTGTCGTGTGTGTGTGCGTGCCTGTATGTATGTATGTATGTATGTATGTATGTATGTGCCCGTCTGTTATAGTGGGATACCTAGCTCAGCCTTCCTACTGGGCATTGCTATAAGGAAGGTTAAAAAAAGGGGAAAAAAAGGTGGGGAGGGGAATTGAGGAGGGAGAAGAGGGGAGCTGATGCACAGATGAGAAATCATACTATGCGCAAACAGAGAAGTCGTCTGAATATCACCGAAAGAGGAGACGTTTGTTTGTTCCTTACGAAAATTGAACCAGATATCAAATATTTAGTCTTGCAGCATCAACCTCAAGGATCTCATTAATCACTAATAAAGGTAATTTCAATTTACTTTATTGTTTTCTAATTAAACTTTATAAAGTTAAAAACATTATAAACATGCATTAATTGGAAATAAAAAGATAAATGTACGTACATTTATTTTTTTTAAACATCCTCCTTTCGAAGAAAATATTCTGCACTTGCGCGAAAACTGGTGGGCGGTAAGGAAATTTTTTCAACCAAAAAGATGCATTAGTGGGCGGTAGTTAGAAAAAGGTTGACTACCACTGCTCTACAGTCTTCCAGGAAAGTGGTTTGGGGAATTAAGAGGAATTATGACTGTGAAACGATTCCGCTTCCAGTCTTTGTCATACACTGTGATTGAAGGAGATGCAAGTGAAACACTTGATGAAGAGGTTAAATCGTTTTTTAAAAGTATGATGAGGACAATGTAAAATGCACCATCTACACTTTGCCTAAATGATTTTACTGTCACTGTAAGTAAAGACATATATTACCCCTTCATCACTAACATGAAAGTGTAAATGTTCAGCAGGTTAAAGTGATTTTAAAGTGTAGGCCAAATTACCCAAATAGAAAATACAGCTAATTTAGATTTTTTTCAGTTTGGTTATATTGGCCTAAAAATGTATATTTACTTTAAATTCCAGACAGTTAGCACATTAAAAATGATATGGTGATCAATTAATTCATTTATTTATTTTATGGTGTGTTGGAGACACAGTAGGAGAGTTGACTACAGGTAACTCCATTGAATGAGAAATATTTAGAGCAGGTAGGTACAATTTTTCTTTCTTTCTTAGGGCCATACTTTAAGGAGATATTTTACCTAGGTTGGATGTTACAAAAAAATGCAGTGACTCCAAGAGTAACAGCGCCACTTTAATGGAATATGTACTTGAGGTTTTCATTTTAAAGGAACACTATAGTCACCTAAATGACTTTAGCTAAATAAAGCAGTTTTAGTGTATAGATCACTCCCCTGCAATTTCACTGCTCAATTCACTGTCATTTAGGAGTTAAATCACTTTGTTTCTGTTTATGCAGCCCTAGCCACACCTCCCCTGGCTATGATTGACAGAGCCTGCATGGAAAAAAAAAACTGGTTTCACTTTCAAACAGATGTAATTTACCTTAAATAATTGTATCTCAATCTCTAAATTGAACTTTAATCACATACAGTGATACCGGAGAAACTGACGGAAGCCAAGCAGAGAGAGATGGACACAGGTTTCTTCAGGAAGGAAGAGATTCTTTATTCGATTCACCGACCGGGGCTCAGAGGGACTTATGTCACCAAAATACAACAAGATCTGAGCCCAGAACTGACTGTGTAAATGCATGATATAGACATATAGCTCCTCCTATAGTTAACTCTACCCACATATATTCTTTACACAATCAGCTGAACAAAGCCTAACTTCCCTTACTTGTTAGACCACATGGCTCACCCAGAACAATGGAGGAGGGGAGTAGTGTTTTCAGTTTCTGCATTCCTGCATTTGCTCAATACGGTGTTGATTGTATCTTAGCTACGTGAAACTAACTAACTGATACAACATTTACACATATGCCACATGGCAATCTTGTCCTAGTAAATTTATTTTTACTGAGATTCCACTACATTCCCCCCTTTGATGCTTCTGATATTTCACAATTCCAGATGCATCACTTAACCATAGTTTGCTTACACCTCAGGTTGCCATGAATCAGAACAGACCTCGTAAGCATCTTAGCATCCTTACAAATTCCTTCAGCACTCCTCATTCTGAATATATTCTCTCTGGGCTAAGGGTTCATACTTGCAAACAGCCATTACATGCGCAGCTGGTTTCCTTTCTGTCGTGCTCTCTATGACACTCTGTATGGACCTAATTACCAATGGAACCAAACATGGTAGAAAGAGACACACTATAATCAACATGACTCCTCCTACCAATGTCTTGATCCCTCCAAGCTGCTCGTACCTACTTCCAAACCAACTACTAGAATTGTACCCGTTCCAGGCTTAAGTCGGTACATGCGTCAGTTTAGCCATGTGGCTTGTGAGATCAGCCACTGCCTGCCCTTCATCATCTATGTGCAGACAACAGTTGCTGAGATTGAACTTTCCACATACACCTCCTTCTATTTGCACTGGAAGTGAATGGAGGACTTTATCAACAGCCCAACTGGTTTACCTGGTAAGAAGGCTATGTGCTTTACAGAGGAATCCATAATTGCCTAATGGTAGAATGAGGCTTGAATCCCTGTATTAGAATACAATAACACTTCATGGGCATACAGTTTGGCTGTTAACCAGTTCCCTCACATATTACATCCCTCCTATTGGCAATGAAGCGCGCTAAGGTAGCCAGTGCCACTCATTATCTTCCCAGCTACCTACATTCAAGGATGCTAGCTTCTTTTTATGATTCACATCATAAACTTTAACTCTCAAGGTCTCTGCTGTTTCAATTGGCAACAAGAAGAAGGATGGTTTGAGCATACCTAATACACATGCCCCTTCCCAGTCCTGTGGTAACTCCGAATATACTTTCTTACCACAGATCCAGTACAAATTTGCTGGGGCTCTCCAGGTAGATGTGATGGATAGGTCAAACCACACATCCTTTAAATTGGCGTATCTAGCAAACGGGTTAGATGGTTCTGAGACATTTGAAGCCGACCACCAAGTTGTATTCTTCGTATCATCATCATAAGCTTTTTGCCCTAGACAAGTTAATTCTCCTACAGAAGTATTATACATCATTCCTTTCCTCGCTATGCAAACATAACCTATGATGGAGGTCTTTAATCTCCACTCAGATTTACCTCTAACACTCATATGATAATTGGCTTGTGTAGATATTAATTGGTCAACTGCCTCAGAACCGGACATTACCTCCTTTGCTTCCCAAGGCCATTGGTCTCCCATGTTAGTACCTCCACACACATAGCAGTTGGTAACATTAAGACTACCGGCAATACTTTCGGCTAAATCTATGAACAGGTTTTTAGCATTATGGGGGATCTTATTATCTATACTCATCTCTTCATAAAAAGAATGGTATACTTGATGAGTTTGGGAGGTTACCGTATCGGTCTCTATCCCTATAAATAATATTGTCCCAGGATCTAAACCCGTCCCATATATTTGGAACCCAAATAAGTTACCGAACCTATCTATGAATCGTTCAGGATTATTTATGAGTATATGGACTGGGTTACATTCCCTAGACTTACAATATGGCTTTGTAGGCAACTTAGTAACAATCATATCCTTATCTACTGTCGGTCCCCAAGTTGCCCACCCCACACAAGACCAATATGGGCAAAAGTTATATTCCCTATCTGGGCATCTCGGACTTACATACTTGTTTTTACTACTGGGACAAATATATTTATCATTAGACCCATACGTTCTCTCCCACTTAAGATCCCCACATACATTCCACGGCTTTCTACCACTTGATATTGTTTTACATGCATCAAATAGCAGAACACCCGAAGAATGTACGGTTTCTAACTCAGTTTTATTTATTAGGGTCCCCTGAGGATCTCCATTCCTGAGGGTCAACCAAATTGTACGGGGTTGATACTCCGGATTGAAGCACCTAGGTTCTCCTACTCCTAAATGGCATACACTATATTCTATACCTAGATATATACACCTAGACACATCACCTTTACACTCATATTGTGAATGCCAAATTAGGGTCTGGGAAATATGATTACCTGTCTTAGTAGTCTTAATGCAAACCTCACAGCTAGGAGTGTCGGTACCTCTACCTTCCTGAATATAAAAAGACACAAAAATATACATTATCAAAAGCACTTCTTTCGACGTCTTCATCCTCAGTCTTCGTCCGTGCGATGGCACCTCAGCTTCCAGGATGTAAGGGCTGCAGGGAATGGAGTTCTGCTCGTCTTCACAGGGGTCCCTTCGAGACTTTCCTGGCTTTTAATAACACGTTGGTGAGCGGACAGGCATTATTATGGCCGTCAAAAACACTCACTTGTAGATCTTTGTTGATGTTCCCTTTTAACAATATTATCTTCGCAAAAAAAAAAACACTTTTAATCCAACTCGGTCACACGCTTCAACTGGATCTTGCAAGGATTCTCTGGATCTATGGTAGCTTGTCAGGAATCTGCCGCTGTTTTTTTTTTTTTACCCTAGAGTGATGAATCCACGGAGTCACTTCTACAACCTTTACAACTGTTGGGGTAGATAAAAGAACAACATAGGGACCTCTCCACTTGGAACCTAATGGAACAGTGTTCCATTTTTTTATCCACACTTGATCCCCTAGATGGCAAGAATGAACAGGTGGATAAATATTCACAGGTAATCTATCTTGTACCCATTTCTGTACCTCCTCCATAGTTTTACCCAACTCTACAACCTGCTGCCGGGTAATTCCTTCTCCCAACTGACTCAAATCCCCCGTTAAGTTACCAAGTATGGAAGGTGGATGCCCATACATAATTTTTCAGCAGTACCCCAGAAACAAAAGAAAGCATCTTTGAGGTCTAGGAAGGTATAGTAGGTTGCCCCACCTGGTATTAAAGCAAGCAGATTATAGGGGATGGGTACCACTGGGTGTATATTGACTACTGCATTATTAACTGCGTTTAGATCTTGTACAGGATGATACTAATCTGATCCCGGCTTCTGAACAGGTAATAATGGAGTGTTCCAAGGGGAGGTACAGAATTTTAGGATGTCATACTTTGCACACTTATCCACATAGGTTTGTATATTTTCCTTAGCCCTCTATAATATATGGTACTAACTAAGGCTAACAGGATATGCTCCAAGCTTTGATTCAATGTGTATTGGTGGAATATTGCGAGCAAGTCCTGGAGGATTATTCTCTGTCCATATTCTTGAAATGTCAAATAAGGATTCATCACTCTTAGGGTCTGTATTTGTTATTATAGAGTAGAAGTGCCATTCTTCTTCCCTTTGCACCGATACTGATATTATGCCTGGTGATCTGTTAAACTTCAGAGACGTTGATCCGTTGGGTTTAAAAGTTATCTGGGCTTGAAGCTTTAATAATAGATCTCGTCCTAGAAGCTGAACTGGACACTCCAGCATATATAGGAACTGGTGCTTAACCAAATGGCCTCCTAGAATACAAGTATGACTCCTGAGAATTGGTCTAGCAGCGCTTTTCCCAGTAGCTCCTATCATAATTATAGTCTTCCTGAAGGAGGAGCAACTAGGTTAGTTACCACAGAGTACTCAGCACCAGTGTCAATCATGAAAAAGCTCCTCTTTCCCTCTATTGATACATCGACCATAGGCTGCACTTGGCTAAAGGGGGATGGAGCCCAGTCGGTATCAATAGTCTTCCATGACAGTGTCAGCCAGACTGACAAAATCTCTATCTTCTCTATCCCTTAATCTCTAGGTAGGGGAATAGTATACTACTGTCATTCCCTCCAAGACTTTCTCTATGGCCACCTCTGTAACCATCTCGTAACCTTCTCTCTTGTCTTATCTATAACTTGCTTTATATTCCCTCTGTGGGCAGTCACTTTTCCAATATCCTTCCTCTCTACAATACGCACAGTGATTCCTACTTCCTCCCTTACTCAGGCTATTCTCAACTCCTCTATTCACCTCCCTTCCCTGTCTCTCTACACTTATGATAGCTACAGCTAGCATATCTGCCTTCATCCTCATTTTACGTTCTTCCTCCTGCTTTGTTTCAATCTCCATGTTCATATACACCTGAACTGTGATATGGACATTCCTACAAATCCCTTTAACTTTAGCAATTTTCTTTTGATATCACCTTGGGTCTGGCTGACAAATGCTGAGTTGTTCATTCGAGAGTTCTCAGGGGCCTCTGGATTAAAAGGAGTATATAATCTATATGACTCCAGCAATCTCTCATAGAAAGCATTAGGTTACTCGTCTGCTTTCGTAAAGGAATTATGGGTCTTCCAATTAAACAGATCAGTCATGGTGAACGGGACATAAACAAATACAGGGTCTGCCAACTGTAATTGACCATTAATATCAATGTGTGGTGGACCAGGGGTAAGCTGCAGTGGCATTTGTAAATGTCAAAGTTGGAGGGCACCGGTCATTTGTCAGGTTAGGGTGGGACTTAGATAGGGTTGTTTAGTCATAGGTTCCGGTCGGGGAGTGGTGAGGTAGGTGGAAATGGATAAATTAATTTTACTGGTCAGTAACTTGGTTAACAAAATGTTTCGGACAGGGCTAGGAGGAGCCTGACCAGTAACCAAAAATGGTAAAAGTGTATTCCAGCGTCCTATACCATTGACCATTTCATCCAGTTGTATTTCAAAACTAATTTACTGTTACTAAAGGCACACAAGGCTCAGTAATTATAGTGTTATGTCAGTGGTTATGGTGTTTTCAGTGATTATGGTATTATCAGTGGTTATGGTGTTTTCAGTGGTTATGGTATTATCAGTGGTTATGGTATTATCAGTGGTTATGGTGTTTTCAGTAGTTATGGTGTTTTCAGTGGTTATGGTATTATCAGTGGTTATGGTATTATCAGTGGTTATGGTGTTTTCAGTGATTATGGTATTATCAGTGGTTATGGTATTATCAGTGGTTATGGTATTTTCAGTGGTTATGGTATTTTCAGTGGTTATGGTGTTTTCAGTGGTTATGGTGTTTTCAGTGGTTATGGTATTATCAGTGGTTATGGTATTATCAGTGGTTATGGTGTTTTCAGTGATTATGGTATTTTCAGTGGTTATGGTGTTTTGTAATTGCTGAGAATTATCTGATTTCAGTGGATTCAGTTACTGTTATTAAGAATTCTCCTCACAATTTTGACTGCTAATAATAAAACTGAATACAAAGAACCAGTTGGGGGGGTAGGTAGGCACAGAAAAAGGAGGGGACAGGCATCTGAGAGCCAGAGACAATTAGAGCACAGGGGGACATACCAGCTGCACCAGTTTTTGCTAAAGAATTTAGTTGAGGGATGGTCAGATGGGTCAGATTCCATTGGGGATGGACAGACCAGTTTTGATAACCATCTAGTAACACAAACTGGTCATTCTCTACTACATAAGGTAGTCCCCAAAATCACACACATTATATCCCTTTTTAAAGTTATTTAGCATACATTCTAAGGGATCAACAATCTTTAAATTCCGGGGCTGCCATACTTAGCAACGGAGCGTCTAATTCAAAGAAACACAACAAACACACCTCCAACAGTCACACTCGTTTCCCTGGCAACAGCGCCATGTGGCACAGTTACTAGGTCAAACTCATACAACAAAACATACAGGGAATTCCCGTACACACACAGCTGTTACACCAGTCACTAAGTAACTAATATTATGCCCTTTGGCGAAACTATACAGTCACCCATGCTATAATTCTCTATATATGAATTACCCGTCTATAACACACCCCAGTAACATCGTCTTTTACAAATAGCGGTTACAGTACGGTTAGCATAAGTCAAAGCACAATTTAAGGTCACAATACAATTATTAGTGGTTATGGTGTTAAACATGCATTAGACGACAATGATTAGTACTTATATACAGTGTCAGTAAATATACAGGGTTATGGTACCGTGCACTATGATACAGCAACACACTATTAACACTCTCGCTAGACGGCTGAGCTCGCGCTATCTAACAAGATATACACTTTACTAAACAATCTTTAACACATTTACAATCCCAACTAAACTATTGGCCAGTACCTTGAATGGACTACCTAAAACTATCTACATCCGTTTTGGTTAGCCACACTGCCCAAGCACCACATATAGCGAGCTAGAGGACCGAATTTACACAGACGCCTCTTAGTCGATTACTATCAAAAATCTAGTGGGTTCCAAATTTACACGCCTTCCCACTTAGCCAAGATAGGTTGAGAGCTAGCGAACCGAATTTACACAGACGCCGCTTAGTCTCCCGGTCCCTCCGACCTAGCGAACGTAATATACACCCTAGAACGCTAGTCTAGACAAGACACCGGTGTCCGGCTATTGCTATTTACACCAGAACCCCGCCTGACTAACCAAATCAAACGGTCTTACTAAAGAGCGTTCGATTGAGCGGTGCGCCTTCGCTCCTTCCCTCCGACAGAGGGGGCAGATTCCATACACAGATTTAAACCCCTTTTGGGCCTACCGCACAATCGGTATACCCCTAGTGGGTCTGCCGTCTAAAACAGCAGTTGTCTTACCTCCTCGTTCCTGAACCTGGGTTCACACTCATCGACGGGGACACCCCAGCACTTACTACGTAGAGGCCGATGATCTCCTGGACAAAAGACCAGTGGCGCCGAGACGAAGGGAGGTCCACGCAGAAGTTCAGGGGTGCAGCCGTAGAGAACGTGGGCAAAGATAGACCGTCTCACGCCTCTGCTTCTCAGCTACCGTTGAACGATGAGCTTCCCGGCCAATGCACCAAATGATACCGGAGAAACTGACGGAAGCCAAGCACAGAGAGATGGACACAGGTTTCTTCAGGAAGGAAGAGATTCTTTATTCGATTCACCGACCGGGGCTCAGAGGGACTTATGTCACCAAAATACAACAAGATCTGAGCCCAGAACTGACTGTGTAAATGCATGATATAGACATATAGCTCCTCCTATAGTTAACTCTACCCACATATATTCTTTACACAATCAGCTGAACAAAGCCTAACTTCCCTTACTTGTTAGACCACATGGCTCACCCAGAACAATGGAGGAGGGGGGAAGTGTTTTCAGTTTCTGCATTCCTGCATTTGCTCAATACGGTGTTGATTGTATCTTAGCTACGTGAAACTAACTAACTGATACAACATTTACACATATGCCACATGGCAATCTTGTCCTAGTAAATTTATTTTTACTGAGATTCCACTACAACAGGAGGCTCTTGCAGGGTCTAGCACGCTATTAACATAGCAGGGGATAAGAAAATCTTAATTAAACAGAACTTGCAATAAAGAAAGCCTAAATAGGGCTCTCTTTACAGGAAGTGTTTATGGAAGGCTGTGCAAGTCACATGCAGGGGGGTGTGACTAGGGTTCATAAACAAAGGGATTTAACTCCTAAATGGCAGAGGATTGAGCAGTGAGGCTGCAGGGGCATGTTCTATACACCAAAACTGCTTCATTAAGCTAAAGTTGTTCAGGTGACTACAGTGTCCCTTTAAGACAAACAACAAAAGGGAAGAGGGGAAGGAGGAAGTACAAACTAAAAATGGGGAACTTCACTGTGGAAAGGTTCACGGAATTTCACAAAAAAATGTGATTAACAGAACATTTGTATTTTTAGACTGTCAGAACAGGTCTGAGCAGATTTTATATAGATTATATCTTACCTGCATGATCGTGATATGTGACATGCGTTATATCCGCATCACTGGACTAATACGGCTACTCTGAACCTCATGCATAAAGTGAGATGATTCTTAATGTCACATTTTGTACTGCAGTGAGAAAATGTATTTTTTATTGCTCCTGCCTGATAATTTACCCGTGCATGTGGCAAAATGAGCCCTATTAGATTTATCAAATGAATTCATGCTTACAAACTTTTGAACGTCTGCATTTGTAAAACAGAATTAGATGACTTTGAGATGATCAATGAAGGTTATGCTTGCCTGCATCACACAGGCTATTCCAGTGAAATTATGGCATTTTCGGTGATGAAGCCATGAAATGTTACTGGCAAAGGTGGCACATGGACTGAGCTGACATTATCATTGCCAACCTACTAGTCACTGGTGGTCTCTCATGCTGCATGAAAACTCAAAATTATGCAATAAACTAAAAAGTAGCAGAGTTCAATGCAGAAAAAATACCCTGTAATACTCAAATTGTATCTTCCTCTCATGGTGTAGCATATGCATGCTGTCCCTGCCAACTACATAGTGATTGGCCCTTGGCAGCTTTCAAAGCCAAGAGCCAATCACAATTATTAGGGGGAGAATGTTGACTTTGACGTAGGGAGACAGTTCCAGTGACAATTATATTTAGATTTAAAACAAAAATAAAACAGTTTCCAACTGAGGTGCAAACTAAGCACCCTGGATCCCTATCCCCAACTTGATGCCAAAAAGGTAACCAATAAGAGATTACATATAATTTTTTTAAAGAAGGGATTAACGGAGAAAGTTCCTGGTCCCAATGTAAACACAACACATGCATCTTCCATAAATGCAACCGTAATCCACACACATTCAGACCCCACAGTTTCTCACATGCAACTCTCAACAACCACATGCAGTCACAAGAACATTTAATAGAAACATAGAATGTGACGGCAGATAAGAACCATTCAGCCCATCTAGTCTGCCCAATTTTCTAAATACTTTCATTAGTCCCTGGCCTTATATTATAGTTAGGATAGCCTTATGCCTATCCCACGCATGCTTAAACTCCTTTACTGTGTTAACCTCTACCACTTCAGCTGGAAGGCTATTCCATGCATCCACTACCCTCTCAGTAAAGTAATACTTCCTGATATTATTTTTAAACCTTTGCCCCTCTAATTTAAGACTATGTCCTCTTGTTGTGGTGTTTCTTCTTTTAAATATAGTCTCCTCCTTTACTGTGTTGATTCCCTTTATGTATTTAAGTGTTTCTATCATATCCCCCCTGTCTCGTCTTTCCTCCAAGCTATACATGTTAAGATCTTTTAACCTTTCCTGGTAAGTTTTATCCTGCAATCCATGAACCAGTTTAGTAACCCTTCTCTGAACTCTCTCTAAAGTATCAATATCCTTCTGAAGATACGGTCTCCAGTACTGCGTACAATACTCCAAGTGAGGTCTCACCAGTGTTCTGTACAATGGCATGAGCACTTCCCTCTTTCTACTGCTAATGCCTCTCCCTATACAACCAAGCATTCTGCTAGCATTTCCTGCTGCTCTATTACATTGTCTGCCTACCTTTAAGTCATCAGAAATAATCACCCCTAAATCCCTTTCCTAAGATGTTGAGGTTAGGACTCTATCAAATATTCTGTACTCTGCCCTTGGGTTTTTACGTCCAAGATGCATTATCTTGCACTTATCCACATTAAATGTCAGTTGCCACAACTCTGACCATTTTTTTTAGTTTACCTAAATCATTAGCCATTTGGTTTATCCCTCCTGGAACATCAACCCTGTTACATATCTTAGTATCATCAGCAAAAAGACATACCTTACCATCAAGACCTTCTGCAATATCACTAATAATTATTAAAGAGAATGGGCCCAAGTACAGATCCCTGAGGTACCCCACTGGTGACAAGCCCAAGCTTCGAATATACTCCATTGACTACAACCCTCTGTTGCCTGTCACTCAGCCACTGCCTTACCCATTCAACAATATTGGAATCCAAACTTAAATATTGCAGTTTATTGATAAGCCTTCTATGTGCAACAGTGTCAAAAGCCTTACTGAAATCTAGGTAAGCAATGTCTACTGCACCACCCTGATCTATAATTTTAGTTACCCAATCAAAAAAATCAATAAGATTAGTTTGGCATGATCTCCCTGAAGTAAATCCATGTTGTCTCTGATCTTGAAATCCATGTGTTTTTAGATGTTCAACAATCATATCCTTTAACATGGTTTCCATCACTTTCCCCACTACTGAAGTAAGGCTTACTGGCCTATAGTTGCCCGACTCCTCCCTATTACCTTTCTTGTGAATGGGCACAACATTCGCCAACTTCCAATCTTCTGGGACTACTCCTGTTATCAATGATTGGTTAAATAAATCTGTTAATGGTTTTGCTAAAGGGTGAGCCTGAAAAATACAGAATGGTTCAAGACCTCTGAGCTGTCAACGAAGCTACTGTCATGGAAACACCCATTGTACCTAACTCTCATACACTCCTGTCTGGAGTTTTTCACAGTGGTGGAATTGGCTAATACTTTCTTCAGTGTACCTCTTCATCCCTCGTGTCAATATCTGTTTGCCTTCACCCATGAAAGCCAGCAATACACCTGGACTGTCATGTCTCAAGGAGCTCAAAATTCTCCCAGTCAATTTGCCAAAGCAATGGCTTCAATTCTGGACTCGTGGAAAAAATCCCACACTTATGTGGTCCTGCTCCAATATGTGGATGACCTCCTCCTCTGTGCTGATGATCTCTCCACTACCGAGCGTGCTTCAGAAGATCTACTCTGCTACCTTGCTGAACAGGGTTGTAAGGCCTCCAAGAAGACATTGCAATGGTGCCAGCCCTCTGTGGTTTTCCTGGGTCATTGTCTCTCCCATGGCACCTGTCACCTCACCTGGGACCGGGTGAGAGGAGTCTCTGGTATCTACCCTCCCACTGCACACAAGCCACTTCATGCCTTCCTGAGCCTAATTTCCTACTGCAGAGCCTGGATAACTGAGGCCTCCATCCTCATGCAACCTCTGTATGATGCTTTACAGACTGAACAATTTTCCCTGTCCCCTCAGGCTTTATCCAGCTTCTTTGCCTTGCAACATGCCATTTCCACTGCCCTGGCCCTGGGTCTCCCGGACTACACTAAGCCTTTTAAGTTGTTCGTGTCAGAAAGACAGGGACATGCCTCTGGAGTCCTCACACAGTCTCATGGCTCCCACCAGCATCACATTGGTTACTACTCCTGCAAAACTGGATCCTGTGGCAAGAGGAGACCCCTCCTGTCTTCAGTGTTTGCAGCCAAGGCCCTCATTGACAAGACAAGTGATCTGGTACTTGGCCATGATCTCACCATCCTTGCACCCCATGATATTGCTGCCAATTAAGTCTATGGGGACTTGAAGAGAGACATATTGGGAACAGCTAAGTCCCAGTGGTGGTATAGGTGTTTTACCTCCAGAGGCAGGTGGACTAAGGCTAGACAGTTGCCTTTGTTGTCACAGAACAGATCTGTTATGATGAGCCGCACCTCCACCAACTGGAACAGGTCTTCTTCATAGTGGGGTTCGGGTCCTGGAGTATTTCTGAACCACAAGGTGCAGTGAGGGAAAGGCTGAGTGTCATGTGGGGTGCACCTGGATGTTTGGGGTGCCACAGGATCCAGTTTTGCAGGTGCACCCCAAACATCTCTCAGCTGCCTGTCACCTCCGCTTACAGTGCTCTCTCCTGCTACCAGAAGTGCTACTCCCTTAACCCGGCCACTCTTCTGCCACTTCCCAGGGGGGGAATTCCCCACTACTGGTACAGCCTCGACATAGACCCAGACTCCATTATTCGCATGGAGGTGCGCAAGCCCCCTGTTCCACATGACACTCAGCCTTTCCCTCACTGCACCTTGTGGTTCAGAAATACTCCAGGACCCGAACCCCACTATGAAGAAGACCTGTTCCAGTTGGTGGAGGTGCGGCTCATCATAACAGATCTGTTCTGTGACAACAAAGGCAACTGTCTAGCCTTAGTCCACCTGCCTCTGGAGGTAAAACACCTATACCACCACTGGGACTTAGCTGTTCCCAATATGTCTCTCTTCAAGTCCCCATAGACTTAATGGAAAGAACTCAGCCCATTGGCCAAAGCATGGAGTGCTGCAGACCAGACCCAGCTCTCTGAAGAGGGTGTCACCAAGCAGACTGTGAATTGCAAAGCAACTGGCAATCCTCGATTCCACACAGAAACATGCACCAAAACCCCTCCCACAGACCAAGATCCAGAAGCACCTCATGATTGTTTTGAACAGATGAAAATGGAAACAACGCACCTCCCAACTGTGCATGAAACTGCCCTACAAGAACTTGAACTCACTCTGTTTGTGGACGGCTCCAGCTATGCTAATGGACAAGGAAGATATCATACTGGATTTGCTGTCACCACAGCAGATGAAGTACTTCAAGCATCCCCACTCCCCCATCTATGTCTGCACAAGAAGCTGAGCTGCATGCCCTCACCTAAGCATGCAAGATTTCTGAAGGAAGACGCGCCAATATCCACACCGACTCAAGATATGCACTAGGCGTGGCACATGACTTTGAACTAATCTGGAAGACAAGAGGATTCCTAACAGCAACTGGCATACCAGTCAAGCACAGTAAGGCTTTCAAGGAGCTGCTGGATGCCCTACTTCTCACTGAAGAAGTGGCCATACTGAAGGTAAAAGCTCATGGGAGACTGGTCTCAGATGAAGCACGAGGCAACTATATAGTGGACCAAGCCGCCAAAGATGCTGCGTATACACCAAGGAAAGTGGACAGAAGAGTGTCCGCTGAAGAGATCCCCATATTCAACATGCAGACCCTACCCACAGACCTCAAGCTCCTGAAGGAACAACAAGCAGCTGCTGATCCTGAAGAAAGACAGAGCTGGAAACTGAAAGGGGCAACCCTTAAAGACAGGTTGTACTCCAACAACCTCAAGTTCTGTTTACCCAGGAGCATGTATTCAGCAGTAGTCCAGTGGGCCCATGGGTCATCACACCTGTCCAAGACCCTCTGATCAGCAAATACTATGAAGCACCAGGAATTACCTTCCTGACAAACAGCTACTGCAAAGCCTGCACCATCTGTGCCAAGTGCAATGTGAGCAGAATGGAAAAAGCCCCCCCCCCCCCCCAAGCATCTAGCCAAACCTCACTATCCCTTCCAAAGGATCCAAGTGGACCACATCCAAATGCCAGAAAGTGGTCGGTATGAATACGCACTAGTCATAGTGGATATGTTCTCAGGATGGCCAGAGGCCTACCCAGTTACCAATATGACCACCAAGACTACAGCCAAACCCCTGCTCACCGAAGTTGTATGCAGATATGGGGTCCCAGAAGTAAGAGAAAACGATCAAGGCCCGGACTTTACTGCATCAGTAACCAAATAAATCTGGGCAGCACTGGGGGCTGACCCTTGCATTCCACACTCCCTACCACCCTCAGAGTAGTAGTAAAGTAGAATGCATGAATGGCACCTAATTTGTCCTGGCCAGAGAGTCTCCCTATTGCTCTGTTCAGTGTCAGGTACACGCCAAGAGGGAAGTTTGCCCTGTCTCCTTATGAGATCCTGTTTGGGTCAGCACCTAGACTTGGATGCTATTTCCCCCAACAACTTCAGCTCCATTCTGATGTACTGGTTGACTATGTTACTGCTCTCTCTTGAGCGTTGACCAAAATCCATGCACAAGTGTTTTCTTCCATTCCAGATCCAGAGCCTGATACAGACACCCACCCACTGCTTCCTGGTGATTGGGTTCTGGTTAAGAAGTTTGTGAGAAAACATACCCTTTAGCCAAGATATGATGGTCCCTTCCAAGTCCTCCTAGTCACAGCCACTTCTGTTAAATTGGCCGGGAAGAACAGTTGGATACACGCTTCCCACTGCAAAAAGGTTTCAGCCCCAGAGGAGTAGGACTGTCCTAAACCATGATCTTCCTGTGCATTATTTCGCTGCTAGGCCTGATAAGGGCCCAACAAGTTGCCATTACTAAAGATGATAATGTGTTTACATTTTGGTATAACTCCTCTAACACAAACATAGCCATCTATGCATTTGACTATTGTGATATTGTCAGCTGTTCATTTCTACAATCAATACTACAAACTATATACCCTGCGTAAAAGACCCTTACATATGCATTACGGACGACTATTGGGGACATGACTGTAGCTCCTGGAGGGCGGCTGGTTGGAATGCAGGATTAGCCTGGGCTACAAACCACAGAGTGCCTTAGACACACTGGACAGTAACGGGGAGTCCTTGCTACGTAGAATGACTTTAAGAAAATCAGGAGGGGCGACTCCAATGAAGCTTACCCTAAACATAGAAAATCCTAGCCCTGGCGATGCCGGCCAGTACGTAATGGGGATGTACTGGAAAGGGGGAGGCTCTTATAATAAACAGGGAAGTTTCTCCAAGACATGTAGCTATCTCCTGAATGGGTAGCTTCCCGACATGTGGAAGCCTTCTTAAACCCCATATCCAGACCTTTAAGGACATGGTAGCCATAGCTAACCCTACATTTGAAGACATTATGGCTACAGAGACAGAGTTCTCTGACACTAACCTATGTCTTGAATGGATGAGATATAATGCTAACAAACACAATAAAACTAACTGCTATGTCTGTGGAGGATCGAGACCCCACCTAGGTACTGTACCCCTAATCTTAACCCCTGACATAGAAGTGTGTTTTTTTAGTCTCTTCACTAACTGTAAAACTAACCAATCATTGTGTGAATCATGGAAAAGAATATCCAATCATGACTAAGAACCTCAAACCGGATGAGGGTATCACCATCTATCCAGGAAACTACACTTGCTATGGTATATATGGTGGAATAGGAAGGTTTCTGGGTAATTTCACCGGTAAATACTGTGCTACCTACAGCACAGTGCCAGCTGCCTTGCTACAAAATCAGATTAAATCCCTGGGCGGGGATATGCAGCCTAGAACAAGGTTAGAAGGCTTATGATGGGGGGAATGCACCCTAGCCAAGGTTATTATGCCTATACACATAATCTCCGGCAGACATCAAGATATACTTGACAAGTCACACCCACATACCAGAACCAAGCGAGACATTCCTGTAAAAGGCAGCTTCGACCCCATGTGTATATATAGATGCCAAGGGGGGTGCCTAATGAATTCAATGCAAGAGATGAAGTTGCAGCAGGGTTTGAATCCATCCTCCCTATCATCACAGCCAATAAGAATTTGAATTAGATTAACTATATATATTATAATCAACAACGGTTTGTAAATTATACAAGAGATGCCCTCCATGGTTGGCTGAGCAACTTCAGGCCACATCTCAGATGACTTTCCAGAACAGAATGGCCCTAGACATGATCCTAGCGGAGAAAGGGGGGGTATGTAAAATACTCCCTGACACCATGACATGTTGCACCTACATTCTAGACAACACGGGCCCTAATGGCAAGGTAACCCTGGCAAAAGAGAAATTAGAGAGCCTCTCAGAAGAATTGAAAAAGAACTCTGAGGTTACTGACCCATGGGAAAGATGGTTTGGATGGATGAATGGTTGGCAGAGAGTTCTGGCTCAAATAGGTGTAGCAGTCCTAGTAATGTTGATTATTCTTGCTCTCATTGTCTGTTGTGTTCTCCCCTGTGTTAAGAAATGTTTACAGAAAACAGCAGATCAAGCCACACCAACTTTAATTCAGCAAGATATAGATGAAGAGGATTAGGATAAACCCTATGCCCCGTTGCAGTCCATCAACGCCAAAGGTACAGTATTTTAGGGATAGTAGGAATAGCGTCCACTGCTCGTCTTATGCGCAGCACCAAAAGAGTTCAGGATCTGTTGGACAGATGAGCTGCAGGCTATTAGAGACAGCTTTTAGGGACAGAAATAGCTGCTAGAGAAGCTGCTAGAGACTGTTATTCGTAAAATAGTCATTTTAAGGGGGACTGTTGTGGATAGAATTTAATGTAGGTAAAATGCCCATTTACTAACTATACCTGTATTCAGTATTTACTCAAAATGGCTGCTAGAGCACCCCCTCCCATCGACTAAACACCTTGTGTAACAAGATGGCTTCTCCATCAGGAGTAAAATCCTGAGATGATGGTGACATCACACTTTGGAGGAAGTGCATTAGATAAGACACTTAACACTTGACCAATTGAAGATGTATTCTTTCTGTTATCTTGTATTTTGCATATTATGTATTCTCTGCTTTATAAGGGGCTTGCCGCCCCTCTAAGTAAATATTCCAAAGTTTTTCATTAACCTGAAACCTGTGTCTCAGTGTGATTTACTTCTGCATGCATGCACCTTATTTTAAACAATCTGGATAGGGGCAGATACTCTAACAAACACTTGGTTTGATCCAGAACATGACCACTGGAGGTGTCCCTAGTCTGTAATGTAAACACAGTGTTTACTGCAAAATGCCTGCAGGGACTGATTATACTCACCAGAACAACACATTAAGCTGTAGTTGTTCTGGTGACTATAGTGTCCCTTTAATCTTTGATTAATAGCTTAACAAAAGTGTCAGTATTTCTTATGTTTCATTGTGATGTAAAATGTTCCTATACTTTATTTATTTAAAAGACAGGATCAATAGTTGCAGAAGTAGTTTGCATAGTTGCAGAACAGCTCTATAAATATGTAAAAATGTATTTATACTTACCATAGTATCCATGGCAGCACTAGCTGATGGGCATCTTCACCCACTCACAGCAGAGAGGACATGATTAGACTTCAATTTATAAGAAATTGAGCGGCCCCTCCCTTAGCCTAAAGCCTAAGTAACATGATCATGAAGAAAAACAAGAAGAAGGAGCATAATGCTGCATGGACAGTAACCAGGAAATTTAAATTACATTATATATGAATGCATTTTCCCACTGAGAAACACGCCAAAGAAAAAGCATTATAAAATACAAGGGAGGGAGAGAGGAGATATGTTAATTAGGTAGGTATTCATAGAATACAATGTCACTATTTTTTAATAGAAATAGGTGCAGCCATAAATGTGGTATTACTTTGCCAATGCCCAGTGTACCATCTAGAAAAGACACTGCCATGCCAGTCTCCCATATCATAGATAGAGCTGCAGTGCTTTGTATAAGGTTTAGCAGGGCAGGCAACGCATGCTCTGAGCAGAGCCAGATTACCCATTAGGAGGCGTAGGCAGCCACTTAGGGCCACGCTTCATACTGGCTGTGATCTATCCCTCCTTGAGATAAGTACCAGGAGCCTTGGTCAGTGTACTCAGTAGTCCAGTCAGCCTCCTATGCTTGATAGAAGAGCTGCAGAAACAGTTATAGAGGATGTAAAACGCAGTGCTGTCCCAGCTTCTCCAGTGTATTTGTGTGAAGCTGGACAGGAAGTGGAAGGGATGACTTCCTGTCTGCCATTAACAGCCTCTCACAAAGGAAATGCCTTGCAGGATGGGCATGGGTACTTCTGTCCATCAGCTACTGCATCTCTATTATCAATCACAAAAGTGCACTGGATTACAGACAACATAGGTGGGTCAGTAATTTGTAAATAACTCTTCACGCCAAATGTCCTAAACACCCTTTTTCCCTTACCCTAAATTTTTTTTTTTACATTCTTTATTTGTAATAGTTTTCAAGACAGGGAGGGAGACAGAAAAAAGAAAAGGGAGGGGGGGAATCAAGTTTCATGTTAGTTACCCTAAATTTAACCCCTCCCCAAACCTAAACAAATCCTTTTATCCAAAATGCTGGCAATAGATACAGAAATCCTGGACAGAGTTTTAAAACCCCATGTACCCCAATACGAATTTAACCCAACTCTCACCTAAACAACCTTTACACCACAACTAGAACTCATCTTAAGCTTTAAATCCCTTAATGACAGAGCCCATTTTCTAGGTTCTGAACCAAACCAAAACCTAGAATCTACACTAGGTGTTTGTTCCACCTTAATCTAAGAGGTTCTCTAAATACATTTTTAGTAGTTAATGCTAACCCTAAACCAACCCCTCCGCCAACTCTATGCCAACTTTAGGCCTAACCCTGCACTAACACAAATCAAATACCTATTTCTCTACACTATCCCTAACCTTAAAACAGCACTAATCCAAACTCAGTATTAACTTACCACAAATCGTAACTTTACATATCCCTGCTTACACCACATTGTAACCAATGGGGATTAAAAATTTTATTCCTGTAAATTCATCATACTCACTTTATCTTCCATTTATTTGCTGATCGGTGGGGAGCAGAGGGCACAATAGAATTCTGTGCCTAGAGGCACATGACATACAAATCCGGTCATTCGCCCCTATTCCCCCTTTGAAATTTTTCTGGGAACAACTGTTTTACAGGTGCCAGAATCACAATGCATTAGATATGTTTGAGTAGAGGCACTGTTATGAAGTTAAGTTCATTATAAGTCCCATAGTAGAATGCAGGTCACCAGGAAGTTATAAGGTCTTCCACAGCTGCCGGCGGGGGAGGGAGAGACTTGGTGAAGCTAATACCTGCAGCTCCGCCGGGTTCCTTTAGCAAGTTTGGAGTGTTGCCGCGGTTACCATGGCAACGCTCCGATCTCGCAAGAGTGAACTCTAGTCCCACACACCAGAGACAAGTTAAAAGCAAACACAGCGCAAGCATGTTATTAAATTTGCTTGCGCTGCACACAGGGGTCAAGTCCTGGGGAATAAAGTGTGGGAACTCACCCAGAGTTCCACCATCTCCACCCCAAAAAAAAAAAATTAAACTCGTATGCATATATAAACACACACTTACTCAGGTGCACACATAAACACACACATACACTCACAGACACACACACACACAGAGACACACACTGACACACACATACATTCACAGACAAACACACATACACTCACAGACACACACTCACACACACATACACTCACAGACACACACATATACACTCACAGGCACACACAGACACACACAGACACACACACTCAGACACAAACATACACTCACAGACACACACACATACACTCACAGACACACACACACACACACATAAACACACACTCAGACACACACATACACTCACAGACACACACACACACTCTCACAGACACACACTCTCACAGACACACACTGACACACACATACATTCACAGACACACACACATACACTTACAGACACACTCACACACACATACACTCACAGATGCACACATATACACTCACAGACACACACAGACACACACACTCAGACACAAACATACACTCACAGACACACACACACACACACATAAACACACACTCAGACACACACATACACTCACAGACACACACACTCACACTCTCACAGACACACACTCTCACAGACACACACTCACAGACACACACACATACCCTCACAGACACACACACCCACACACTTACAGACACAAACACATACACACAAATTATTCATATATTTTAACAAAAGTCCACCCAGCCTCCCTACCTGGAGAGCTGCGTGGACCTGTCCCTGGGGTCCAGTGGGGCAGGTAGCTGTCTCCATATCAGACGCGGCGTCCTTTCTGCTGCCTCGCCGTGCGGGCTGTCTGCTGATGCCGGGAGCCTGCGCATTGAAACAACATGCTCACTTTGAGGGCATGCTTGTCATTAGTGATGACAAAACACACCCTCTCTGGCCCCGCCCCATTCTCAGGGGGCCGCTGTGATTGAAACATGCCCGGGCCGAATTTTTTTCCCAGTCCGGCCCTGGATAAAAGTAATGTACCAGCTTTATTTCCCATGATGTCCTCACTGCCCTAGATGCTGAAATAAAGATGTGCATTACTGAAGGAACATAACGGTGGTATCATTTATTTATTTTGTTTTTCACGCAATTAAATGAATAGAATATATATATATAGTTGTCCAATTATCAGTTTATTCATTAAACACAAACATAACCAGGAGCACAGTACGATAGACAAACAAAATGTAACTATAGTTAATGCCAGTGTATGGGTTTAAAACTAACCTATTGGAACAAAACGTGAAGCTATTTACAGTTTTAAAGGGACACTCTACACAGCTAAAGCATTTGCTCAAGCCTGCTGATATGCTTTAGGTGTATTGGGTGTGTTCTCATTTTTTTCCTTTTACAAAAAGTGCAGATTTCAATATTAATTGGTACTTTTATAAATTAACCTTGTTACACTCCTCTGCCAAGAGCACCAGACTTGCAAATACTTTTCATTGGGCTGCACTGGGAATTCTATCATTAAAAAGCCCTAGAATGTGGAGAAATTGGGGGTGGAGGTGTGGGGGGGGCATTGATAGACTGCGGACAGGAAATATTCAGCTTTTGTAAGCTGTTTTTAGATATACTCCAATGAAAAAAAAACATTCATGTTTTCACTGCGGGTATACCTTTTTTTCCCCCCCATTCCTTTAAGCTTGTGGGGGGATGGTTACAACACACGTGAAATAGAAGTTTAATTAACTAATTCAAATGGGAATATAGAGTCGTAGAGGCATAATCAATATACAGCTATATACATTATTTACCTATAGAATTAAGCTCATTCTTAGGATAAAGACCTATAAGCATTTGTTCACTAAACTGACATTTGTTTTGAATAGAAACGGGAGTTGCAAAATGTATGTCAATATAACTAAGCTGAAAAGTTGATGTGTTTTTCCAGCTCAGATATTATTTGCTGCTATTTGTCTCCCTCCCAGTATTCTCCCACCCAGGGCCGGACTGGGGATACAAAGCAGCCCTGGAAAAAAATGTATGTCAGCCCATACATATATATACATATATAACCATGCGCGTATATATAGTATTTATTTTCTTTTTATTGTCCTGATGAATGGCCCTATAGTGTTATTTTTGGGGTTTTTTTTGTATTGGACGACCCGGAGTGCTGGTATAGATTGAAAAGTGTGTGTGTGTGTGTATATATGTATATTATCGATATGTTCCTTTTTCTAATTCAAAATATTGATTCGTTTAGGGTAGATAGTTTAATTATACAGCAAGCATACTCACATGCAGACACAGACAATCTCACAGACTCATTGATACAGCTCATTGACACACTGACTCACAGACAGACAATCTCATTGATACACATGCTCACCACAGACAAGCTCACTGACACACACATGCTCACTCCAGACAAACTCACTGACACACACATGCTCACTACAGACAAGTTTACTGAAACACCCATGCTCCCTCCAAGCTCACTGACACACACAAGCTCACGGACACACATACACACACACACACATAACAAATAAAGAATTGGATGAGCGAAATATGATCAATTAGGAGCTAAGTTAAGTGTCAGGCTGCAACCTATAAATATGAGGTTCCCTCATAAACCCTCAGAACAGAAAGAGATAGTAAAAATGAAAGATAGGTCGCGCCACAATGAACTGTAAAAGATAATAATATAAACTTCTGTAATCAATGCAAAAAGGGAAAAAACTGGTATGCCACAAATAGCTATAATATAGTATGGACTGCGATAATGTACTTACATCTTTCAGACAGAGAAAGTAAATATATAGTTCAAAAAGTCCTGATATAATATGGACAAGAAGAAGATCAAGTAGGTTTGCAGGAACTGGATTTTGCTGTGGATCTGAGTACGTTGTTGGTCTTGGAGTAGTAGAATTTTCTCGGACGCCACTGAATGCCAGTATTACCAGAGCTAGTCTTAGCTCCCCAATAGGTGAGTGCACATACCACTCTGTTGTGAAGTTTTCCACTCTTTTTGGCCATTTACCATCTGCACTATTGGAGTTTCTTTTTTCTTGTGTTCACATATCCAAACCTGCACCAAGAAAATTCCAGGTGGAACAAACACCTAGTGTAGATTCCACTACTACAAAACCAACAATGTACTCAGATCCAGAGCAAAATCCAGTACCTGCAAACCTACTTGATCTTCTTCTTGTCTATATTACATCAGGACTTTTTGAACTATATATTTCCTTTCTCTGTATGATATATGTAAGTACATTATCGCAGTCCATACTATATTATAGCTATTTGTGGCATACCAGTTTTTTCCCTTTTTGCTTTGATTACAGAAGTTTATATTGTTATTTTTTACAGTTCATTGTGGCGTGACCTATCTTTCATTTTTACACACACACACACACACACATACATGCCCACTACAGAAAAGCTCACTGACATACACACACTCACTGTCATGTGCTAAAGCCTACCTGTCACAGAAGGCTGTGGGAGACAAGGAGCGCTGGAAGGTGATGTCTCCATTTTCTGACCTCTTCCTTCCAGGTCAACAGCATGTGTTGGGGCGGAGCTTGATCATGGGAGGCGGGAATTTAATCCGCGTGTGTTGAGGCAGAGAATAGAGGCACCAGTTGCTGAAGATTCAGGAGGGAGATTCATAACTCCCCCCGGCCCCCTGGCAGCCTAAATGGGCCGCACCAGCACCTCCCTCTAGCCCCAGCCTCTCCCTCTCTTCTTTCCCTTGGTCTAACACAGGCTGTTACAGTCCGAGAAAAAAAAAAACCATACACATCAGGGCTTCCAGCCAGCCCCAGGTGCTCCAGCCCACCGGGAAATTCCCTGGTATCCCGGTGGGCCAGTCCGACCCTGCTCCCACCCATTTCAACCCCTACCCATTAAAAAATATTAAGAATGGGGTATGTACAATTCAACTGGCACTATATGGTGGGAAAAGTGCAGCTGATAATCACTGTGAAATGAATCATTCAAATTTCACCTACATAAAACAATCCAAGAATTAATAAAGTAAACAGCTCAATACAATATCTTAAATTTCCAGTTTACAATTAAGTGCCCAGACCAGTGTCAGCGTATTCCACCATAAATATGGGCAGTGCAACACATATGAACGCTTTGAGAAAGCCTGTAATCTTTGCCGAAATGCATTAGCGTTTATTCCTTTTATGGCTTTAATCTTTATTTTCAAGAAATGTAGTTATTTGTAACCATATTTGGACCGTTGGACCTTCCATATTTTATCCAGAAGGTTTTATTCAGAAGATCCTGACATCATATTCCTTGGTGGGGAACATACCACCTAAGCTATATGGAGTGATCAAACCCAATTTTTTGCTATCCCCTAAATTAAACTGCTGTCTACTCCAGTTGAATAAACATCAGTACCACACTCAAGCTGATTTACCTGAGCCACTTATATACAGGCTCATAAAAATGTGAGTGTGATACCAACTATAAGTTTGCTATTTTATCTATACAATTCCTTGCTACCGGTATTACTGTACTGCTCTATGAAGTGTTTTGCTTTCTGTTTCTATAGTGACATCTACCTCAATTCATGTATTGTATTTATATATATATATTTGTGTAAGTGATTTATTGCACATATTTATGTTGGACACTGGTCTGGGCACTTTTTTGTAAACTGGGATTTCAAGGATTTTAAGATATTGTTTTGCGCTGTTCACTTTATTAATTCTTAAAAAGAAATATGTTGAGTAGGAAACTGTCACTTGTCCACCCCGATGCCCCCACCCATCGGTTGCAGTTGGGCCACATCTAATAATAATGTTCTGAGGGGACCTGTCACTGGTTCAAACCCATACCCTCACACATGGGTGATGAGAGAGATCAGAAGTATATTGATACCTGTGTAAAAAACAACAAAAAACAGCAATAATTACAATGTAGAAAAATTAATACATATATCTAAAAGAAAAAATATATATTAATAGTCTGGGTACACTGAAAGAAATTATTTCAGACAGCTGTCTACTGTGCCTACCGGCAAATCCTGCACTGCATTATAAATATTTGTGAAAAGCTGGTAAGGACCAGAATTTTAAAGCAAATATATAATCTTCATGAAATACTTATGCCCTTTAATGAAATTCCAACACAATCCAAAGATAACATAAGACAAAGCTTACTTTGAATTATGGGCAAGCCGTAGGTTAACAAAAGGTGGAGCTCTACTGTCAACTTTTCTCCAATCTGAAAAGCCATTGCAAGTGATGGCTGTGAAATTCAGACACTGTCTGCCCATTATGAAACATAATCTATGGAAAGTCTTGCAGGTTCCTCCATAGAATTTAGTGGTGGAGTCTTGCACATGCACTTCAGGTTAGTGTTGCTTCCTTCTACTACACTCTGCGGCCACTGGATCCTAAGCAAAGATGTCACCTTTGGGGATATATGCAAAATATGAATGCCAAAATACCAGAGTATTGCAGTATGCAATGATACTTTTTTTTATTAGACTAACATAATATTTCAAAGACAAGCTTTTAAGAGTTTTTCTCTCTTCCTCAGGTTTTCCTCTGGTGCTTCAGACCTGAGAAAGAGAGGAAAACTCTTGAAAGCTTGTCTTTGAAATATTATGTTAGTCCAGTAATTTTCATACTGTCTACTGGACTAACAGGCTAATCCAGTCTACACAAAATATGAATGAAAGAGCCCCCAGATGTAGCAGATATGTTTAATTGTTATCCTGGTAGATAGCTGGTTTGAAGGCTAAGTGAAGTTTAAGGAAAAATAATGGGTTAGGAAGACTGGCATAACTGCAAAATCCATTATTGTCTGTAACAAGGAGAGATCAGAGATTGACTGGCACACTCACCCAATGGGCTATCCCTGCAGTGCAGGGATTAGGTCAGGAGAAATAACCAAAGTTCCTGCTTAAGAACTACTGTCTCTCCGGCATTGGTAGTTGAGCCAAGAAATGGCGACCAGTGGACCCCAGGTAAGAAGTCAATCTGTTTGGCTCCATACAATGGGTGGAAAGAGGGAAATGCCATGACATTCCTGACATCATAACTACTACAGCAAGTAAATGGTTATGGTGCTTTGATCGTTCTTTTAAGGGCTTAACCTTTTTGCATTTTTCGAGAATGGGCAAATACAAATAAAAGTTCACCGTTCATAACTGTCAGGACACAGAAGGATTCTCAGCCAGCTACTGTATTTCAGCAACCTAACAAAAGGCACAGTTGGAAAAGATAGCCAGGTATATTATTGGACCTTGCCATGCTTAACACTTACAAAGAAATTGCAATTATCAGTGCTAAAATACCCCAAATACAGTCTAGGAATAGGACAAACCAGTTCTAATAAACAGAACACAAAACTGAGCCAACACAGTTTGGGAATTAGGTAAGCCAAGTCTGGTAGACAGGAACAATGGACAAGACAACGCCAACGTCATTGATGTAGCAGAAAACACACACAGTGAAGTCTAGCGCTTTAAGGAATCCTGGTCAGGTAAAAGATGGCAGCTCGACAATCCAGTCCCGAACCTCTCTTTTCCAGCAATGTAGGAGACACTTGTAAGGAGAAGTGAGAGTAGCAACTTAAGGTGACCTTAGATGGTATATGGAACGAAAGAGATGGGACGGTAGGGGATAATATTGTGTAGTATGAGATTTATGTAGTAGAGTCCCATAGACTCAAATTACAGGATAACAAGCTTAACAGCTGAAAAGTCACAAAAGGGCGCTGATCTAAAAGCTAGATGGGGTTTAAATAGGATCAGGCCCCTTGCATCGAAATAGTGTCAATCTATCACATGCACAATGTGTCAAACATGCACCAACAATATTAAATAAAATGTTCAAAGGTAATTTTATAAAAGATTTCTATCACTCCATATACCATCTAAGGTCACCTTAAGTTGCTACTCTCACTTCTCCTTACAAGTGTCTCCTACCTTGCTGGAAAAGAGAGGTCCTGGACTGGATTGTTGAGCTGCCATATTTTACCTGACCAGGATTCCTTAAAGGCACCAGACCAGGATTCCACTATAGGCACCCAGACCACTTCAGCTCAATGAACTCGTCTGGGTGCTAGGTCCCTCTAGTTTTAACCCTGCAGCTGAAAACATAGCAGTTTCAGAGAAACTGCTATGTTTCGCTGAGGGTTAATCCAGCCTCCCGTGGCAGCCTCACTGACAGCCGCTAGAGGCGCTTTCTCGATTCTCACTGTGAAAATCACAGTGAAAAGACGCTGGACGACCATAGGAAAGCATTGAGTAATGTCGCGCATGAGCATTCGGATCTGACGTTGGCAGGGGGTGGAGAGTTCCCCAGCACAGAGAGAGCCTTGTGCTGGAGAAAGGTTTTAACCCCTTCGGCCCAGCGGGAGGGGGGCCCTGAGGGTGGGGGGGGGGACACCTAATGACCCTATAGTGCCAGGAAAACAAGTTTGTTTTCCTGGCACTATAGTGCTCCTTTAAAGCGCTAAACCTCCCTGTGTGTGTTTTCTGCTACATCAATGTCCACACTTTGATAAAGCCTCTTTGCAGGAGAAATGCGTTAGTGATTTTAAAGCTGTTTTATGTTACTGATTTTTTTTTGTCTCCAATAAAGATAACCCATTTATGCTATTGGAGCCTCTAAGCCTTTTATTCTATTTTATTTATTTTATTGTATATATTTTTTAATATAATTCCCTTCAACTCTCTCAAACACCCCCACTGGAGGACATCCTTGGTGGGGATCATACCACCTATGCCTACATATTTTGAGCAATATCCCATTTGCTCTTTACTTGTGAGTATACCTCCATCTTTTATTATTTTATTCTGTATCATCCAGAGAGAGTTTCTATCCTTTTTTTTTTATATATCACCAACTATTCCAATACCGGCCCACTGCTATTGGGAAGGAAAAATACCCTACTACTTCTGGAGACCCTCTTTAGAGGACATCCAAGGACCATCGGCATATCCATGGACGGGGATTATACTGTCCAGGCGCACATATCTGGAGCTGAGTATAAGCTCCAGAAAATTGTAAGTGCAATTCCTTTCCCTTCATTTATTATCACTTAAGATCCTAACATACTACACTATATCCATGTCTTCTTCCTTCCCTCCTTCATTACCTGATGTCTAGTAGAATCCTGTGTCCACAGACTCCTTATCCAAATTACAAATTTCCATATTTCTGTAGAGTAGTAATTTTTTGTTTGTTTTGTGTTGCTGAGAATTGTGGCTGCCAAAAGACATGTCTGACACATCTAGCACACACTTGAGGAGAAAGCTGTGAATGTCTCCACACTGCAATGTACCAGTTAAGAAGTACTGCAAATTACCCTTGCCTGTCCTATTTTATAAATAAATTCAATTACACTCATATGTAGCTTTGCAGCATTCATGTATCAATATTCAATTCCTGCAAGTTAATGACATAAAATAAGTGATTTTCTGAGGAATCCTGTCCTATATAGTATAAAGCAAAAAACAAGGTGCAGGAGAATACTGAGAATGGACAATAGCTCAAATAGCCTGCCTGCCTTTCGGTGGAGCCTCGCTCAGATCTCAAGTTGGTTTTAGCTCATTTTGTGCCATTACAAAAAGAACCAGGGTCATTTGCATATCAGTCTGATCCCACTCAAAAGGGCTCAACAGATCCAAAATGAAGCTTGCCTAAGAAATATATTGATTGATAGATTAAGAAACAATAAAGTTCAAATCATCCTAGGTAATCTTTTCCAGAATACTTGGTCTCAGAACAAATTACAGCACACTTCCCAACAGTGTTGTATTTTGCAGGACAGTCTCGAATCTGGGTTTCTATCCTCTTATTCCTCTCCTGGGGACACCGGACAAATGTCCTAAATAAGGGCTATGAAAGCACATCATTGCATATGCTCAAGCTGCACGAACTGAACTCTTTCAGCCCACATGAGAGAGTGTTAGTAGGGCTATATGAGCTGCCCAGAGTGGAGCTGTCCATTGTAGCTGCTGGCCCTTTTTTCTAGGTACCCGATGCAATTTCCACCCCTTTCTGAATTCATACAGAGGATGTCGGTTGAAGCACAGCTATACACAGAACCTCCTGTAGGCTGTAGCTACCCTGGGACGCAGAACAAAAAGAGATTAACACTGCCCCACTTAATCCCTTAAACACAAATATGCTTCTGTGACAATATGATGAAATAAACCCTTTTAATATAGTTTTCATTTCGACTTTATCTTCCAAAAAATAGGACATACACAGCTCTTCTTTGATGAAACAGATTAAGCTTGATTAATTTACACTAATTTGGCTCTCATCTATAATTAATCCAGTGCTGCATAACTTTAATGTAATGAGAAAAGCAAAGTAAATGTAATCAGTCCATTAGGGATTTTTTTTTCTTCTCCAGCTTGAGAGTGTCGTAATTCTGTAATATTTAGAGTAAACGTGTCTTTTTAGCAACAACTACAAGCACGGCACTATAAATAGAGACAGAAATGCTGCAAGTCTATGCCACCTACTGCATGGCAGTGTCTCTATGTGCAATATAATTCCTTTGCCAAATCTAACAATATGAGATAATTGGAAATTTGGAACTATTCAGAATGTTAATCGGTTCTTCCAGAAATCAGTGTTTGGTTTATATGACATGGGACTGGCCAAGGTGACAATGCTAACTGTGGATAGAAATTTACATTCTGTCAAAGGTTTTTGCTATTCATTTAGTTTACTTAACCAGTCTGATTTAGCAACCTTATTCAGTACTCTTTACACCGATAAGCAATTAAAAGGACACTACAAACTCCCAAATCACTTTATCTTGCTGAAGTACTTTACGTCTGAAAAGTGTGTCCTTTTTCTTTTTCCATTTAAAAAAAAAGGTCAGATTTCAGTGGAAATTGGCACTTTTATTAATTAACCTTGTTACAGCCACCCCTTCCCTGCTGTCAATCAGACTACCAGTTTTGTTACTTCCTGGTTTGGCTAGGTCAGTTGAGAGAAAGAGGCAGCAATCTTCAGAATGAGATAGATGGGAAATCAGACTGAAGGGAGATATGTGATACACAATTATCAAAGAATATGTCCCATATCGAGGTATAAGAAAACGGTGTCCCGACACCTCCTAACGGCAGCAAAATCGCTGATCCCAGCATTGTGGCGACAGAAACAGCCGCCGACATTCCAAGCCTGGCTCCAGAGAGTGGAAGAGATCAGACAAGTGGAAGCCGAAATAGCGGCGGTAAGTGGAAGACTAAAGAAACATGAAGAGATCTGGAGGACGTGGACATACTACCTGTGCAACCGGGACGAGTCTGGAAACCAACCCGCCGGGTAAGAGGAGGAGTGGAGGACCTGGGCTTGCTCGCGACGTGATGGGCGGGGGCGGCCCGCGGGACCGGGCATTCCATCCCAGCCTGTTCCTCACCCCCTTCCTTTCCCTCTATCACTAATTGCACTGTGCCTCTCCCTCTCCACTCTATCTCTTCCTTCACGTACGTACAGCGGAACTTACCTTTTGACCCTACCTATTAGGGTACATACGCCTTTTGATAACTCAATCCATGGCTGACACTCTGATAGTGACAATCCGACCAATGGTACCAGCACGGCATCTCACTCCTCCTTCAGGCGCCTAAAGCACAGGGGCAAGGTACGCCTCGGACACATAGTGGGGACTCTATCTCAGGGTGCATAAACTGGAGGCAAACATACCAGGCACGAACGGGTTGGACAGTCTCATACCACCCCCTAGGGGCATGTGACATGGGACAGACAATAGGTAGAGAGAACAGACGAGTTAATACAGAAGAAGATGGGCTACCCACATGACCCGGACTACACCGGGACACCTGTCGCACGCTACAAACAAACACAGGGAAAAGGCAGGGGGAGCCCTGGGATGTAGGACAGAGACACAGTGGGTGAAATATAGAACTGTAATACCTCCATACCCCCTAGACCCTCCAAAGGAGGCGCAGTAAACCTTAGCGAATTAGACAACTAGGGGTCATGCAAACTGAAGTCCAACCACCAACGCACGTAAATACCCAGCCACATAACCCCTGATGTGTACGCTTCGAGGGGGGTAGCAGCCTGAAGGATGTATGTACTTGCCTTAATGTGTTGTTTAAATGCTATTCTATTTCTACTTTCTGTACCACTTAATACTTTGAAAAATATTCTAATAAACAAAGATTGACAAAAAAAAAAAGAATACGTACATATTGTACCTCCGAGATAACAACATTGTTACATCATTGAACTGCTACTACATTATAGATAAAAAAAGATTGTCCTCAAAAAACATGTTATGTAGAATAATAATTTATTTTTCTCTATTGTTTAAATGATGTCGAAATACAATGTAACCTCCGTGCTTTTCCACTTACTTTTTTTTTTTTAAAACAATGTATGTAAAAAACAAAAATTCTTCAATAAAGATTATGCAAAAACAAAACAATTTTAATTTTTGTCTATGTCGGTAAAAATCCTTACAATGGCCCTGTTCACAATCTTTTTACATTCTTTATTTTTGTATTCTACCACTTCTTCAAAATCTGCAAGTTTCACATTAGAGATACATCTCTTCAATGTTATACATTATAAACACACATCTCTTTTTCTTTTTCCTTTTTTTTCCAAGTTTTAAAAGTTGAAAATAAAATTCCTGGTAACTCCCCAAGCTAAATGCTTTCAGCAGCCTCTTTATGTTGGGGCATTCATGCCAAATGTTATTAAAAAAGATTAGTCAATTTTACAGAGAGCTGTCAAAGCAATGATATGTCACACAGTATAGATGATAGAAATCAAATGAAACATTGCTGTGTGATGGGTGCTCTGCAAAGCAGTTACTATTCTTAAACTGATCAGCAGCTTGGTATCCGCTACAGTGAACTCACACTTGCAGGTTGAATTAGTATTAGTGGTGGGGGGCAATGAAAAACAGGATACAACAACGTTTATAAACAAAAAAAATATATACAATAACTCACTTAAAATCCGTATCTCCCACAAGTCCATTTCAAAATGTTTTCCATTTATGACACTATTAAAGCAGGACACATGTACAAAGTATGATCTTGCAGTCTACATAACCCTACATACTCATACTTCCACTGCATACACTACAATCAAATTCTGTACAGCACATGGTGGCCCCTCTGGGCGTTTTTTTTTTTTTTTAATTAATCTATTTTTTCAATGAGTTTAATTATGTTACAGGTTTTAGTAGAAAGCTGACAGTAAACATTCAACTCCAATCACATAAACTATTTTGGAGCAGCACGATTGGCTATACTGTATTATGTTTTGCACTTTTAATGCATGATCTATATGATTAGTTAAAAACGAGGTCAGCCTCAGCCTGGAATGTCTCTTTAATATGTTTCTGGTTTTAATTTATGTTCCTTTAAACAATTTCACATAGTAGGAAGGTAATCATAGGCATCCAAAAAGAAAAAGGTCTGAAATTTCATCAAAGCTGCATTTTATCTACCGGTATCTAATTAGCATTCAAGTTAAATGTTTTGAAATAGATATGAAGCAACCAAATTTACTCAGACCCATACCATGCAATTTCCTGTTTTTAACGGAAATTAATATAACATTATTAACCGGTTAGTATACTTTAATGAAAGGATTGGTTGTACATGAAAAATGTTTTGCAATATATTCTGTCTTAGTTTATGCTGGGTTAGTCATGTCAGCTTGATAAAATTGCATACTTTTTTTGTCAGCAAGGCAGTATCTTACACATACAAATATTTAAATATATTTATCTTATGTCCATCCAGCCTGATTACCACACAGCGTACTTGGTAACATGCGATTATATTATACAAAAATGTACTTACCAAAACATATCCATTTACTATAGTTTAATAACAGCCTTAAAGGATAAACAATTGTTTTTTTCTACTTTAATATATTAGTCCCAATCTTATAGCTTGTAGTTTATTGTAAAAGGTTTATTTTTTGGAGAAAAAAAATAAATAGACTATCAGGTTTATAAGTGCATGGATGCAGTAATACAAGGCTACAGTTATATCCTGTTGTTTTCAATTTACTTTTTTTCTTCCCTTTTATTGTGTGTACAAAAAAACATAGTAATTGATGAATTGATTATACAATGGTATAACAATAAATATTAATCAGATCGCCCTTGTAGCATTATTTGCAGGTAACAAATGTTACGTGTTGTCTCAAGATTGACCATAATTAAATAATCCCAAACAGGTCACTGGTAAATTGGTATTGTCATCAAACCGCCCTCCTGCCGCACGCAGTCACGGTTTATCACACTGAACTGACGGAGAATTCAATTGTGCCGTAAGTTATAGCTGATTCCTCTGAGCAAACATACATCACGTAAAAGACTAGGAAGGGAATACTCAGCTGAAAACCTTTCTCTGCTGTAAAATAAAGTAATATAGACCATTATGAACCTCATTGGTAATAAGGCCTGTGCTTCCTGGCTAATTATAGTTAGCATTGCTAATGTGTAATAGACCATAATGTAATTACATGCAAAATGGCTATATGTGATTATACCACCCGGAAACGGCCACTTAAATTAGTGTAGATTTCATCTAGTATAGTCTCACCATCCTTTTTGAGCTAATTAAATTACTGCCTGAAACTGAAACTGAGCCAGTTAATGTCTGTGCATCTGCGCTAATGCATATGCCAGATAGGAATATCAAATGGCTTATCTAGGAAATGTATATTTAGCGTTCACTAATTTTCACCTATAGTCACCTCTAAGACTTTAAGACGTCCAACTTAAGGTCCCTCCAATTTATGTTGGGTCTTCCATTAACTGTCAAATATAAATCAGAATCACAGTTCTCAAACCATGTTCATGGAAATTAGTCCATCTTATTTTAAGCCATGAATTATTAGAGGGCAATTACTTCTAACTTCTAATTGTGTCCATAAAAGAACCCATAGTTTTACTCTATGTGGGTACTGTCACGATTCGGGGAACCCAACAGGTACATTAATGGGTTCATTATACACTGACTTCTACTAATCCAAACCAGAACGAAAAGAAGACAAACGTATTGGGGAATAGTTATCAATGTGTTCTGTACAATTCTATCAATGTTTTGTTTGCATTAATTAAAATGATCTAAAAAGTTATGCTTTTCTTCATGGATTTATAGATTTCACCAGTTTTCTGAAAAATTTCCATTTCAGAATACAGACATGTTGATAGTGACGGGAAAAAAATTACACCACTTTTCTGTCAGAAATGGCACAAATGTAAAAGTTTATGGTTTGAGAGTTAAAAAAGCAGCTGTTGAAAAAAAACTATAAATTTAATAAATTCCACCAAATAATGGCAAAAATTCACTCTTCCCTTGTAGGCAACATTGAGAATCTGGACCTGACATTGTTGAGAGAGCTTTATGGTGCTTTCTCTTAGAAGGAAGTCCCTGAATAAATGATAATATTGTAGGCTGCTGTCTTAAAGTTAGGCTCACTGACCCACTGAGGAGTTGCTTGAGGCTGCTGGTGTGTTGATGCTCATGAATGGGCATGTGTTGTGGTGCTGAGCTTTTGTAAGGCAGCTGGTTTTCACCTGTCCAGTTTGGCTAGGAGTGTAGTGCTTGATTGTGGATGGATCAGAAATGATGTGGTTCCTGGCTTTGTATCTTGGTTTTTATTAAAAAAATAATAATAATGAATGGTCTATCCAGTGCTTGCAGTAGGTCTGCCATCTTAAGAGTGGATCCAAGATGGTTGCATGGGCAGTCAGAAACCCTCAGGTAAAGACAGACTACTGAGGACCAGTTAATCTCACTTGTCGGATGAGATAGGGAACAATGCAGAAGCTACTAGCTTCCCATTTTACTAGGGCCTTTTCATTCTAAAAACCTAAACAAGCCATAAAGCAAGCAAGTCGCAGAAGCTATATTTAGTTGTTAGCAAATCTGCTGTGCTTGAGATTATCACCACCAAAGTCTGTCAGGTTCTAAGCCTTTAATCATCAGGAGGTGTCTCTAGAAAGCAATTTGATCATAACAGCAAACTAGTTGTTTTGCTTTTAATCTGTGATATCATTACACACATCAGCAGTACGCTTGTAGCCAGACAGCATGCTTCAATGTGGTGGTTGATGCAAACAGGTAGAAAGATCACGCGTCTTATGGAACAGTTTGGAGCAGTGGCCTTGATATAGAGATATTTGTTTGAAGAGCATGCATAATGTAGGGAAAAGCTTAAAAGGAAGGGGTCCTTGCATGAAGGGATGAATGCTACAAGGAAAAGATCAAACAGGAGCCTTGCTAGATGGAAAAAAAGGCCAGACCCTGGTCTGTAAGGACCCCTTTAGTCCATGGGTAAATTGTATGTCCCATCTGACATACAGTGACATAAGCTCCTCCCAAACCCTGCCTATACCATGTTCTACATCCAACCCTAAACCGTAACATGTTATATGAATCACATTATGACACCAAATCTTTCAGTTAATCCAGAGTATCATATACACCTATATTTATAAACTGTACGTGTGCTGTATTAACCTTGCACCATGCTGTATTATCCACAACAAGAGTGACTATAAGCTGACCTTAGGCAGCCACTTAGGACCCATGGGTTAGACCAGCGATTCCCCGATGACGTGCACACAGGGGTGCAGTGGAATGTTTCCCCAGGGCTATGATTATAGCACTGGGGAATCATTACTGCTAAACAGGGGCCCGGTCAGGTGCCGCGGTCCTTAAGACCCCTGTAATGTTGGCTGATTGGGAGGAAATGACAGCTTGTCACTTCCTCCCAGCATCCTGCAGGTAGGCAGCACAGGAGAAGGCAGACGCAGCGTGAGGGGAGAGGAGCATGAAGAGCTCCAGACCCCTCACTCCCACCAGCAGCAGGACTCCAAGCCACCCTCCTGGTACATAAGGTAAGCTGACAGGAGGGTGGCTGGAGATATTAAAAATAAATCATTTGTATGTGTTTGAGTGTGTGTTTGAGTGTGAGTATGAGTTTGTGTGTGTGTATGTGTGTGAGTGTGTGAGTGTATGAGTTTGAGTGTGTGTGTGTGTGTGTCAGGGTGTTTGTGATATATATATAAATATATATATATTTCAGTGTGCTTCTGTGTCCGCGCACACATATGCGTATGTGCGTCTGTATATCAGGGTGTGTATTTTTATGTCAGTGTGTGTATCTGTTTCATGGTGTGGACATGTATCAATGTTTGTGTGTGTCAGGGTGCATGTGTGTATATGTCGGTGTGTATCTATGTGTGTGTGTGTGCCTGTGTGTGTCTATATGTATCGTTGTCTATATGAATTTGTGTGTATGCGTCTGTGTATTTATATGCATCTGTGTGTTAATGTGCATGTATATCTGTGTAAGTATGTATGTAAGTGGTAGTATATGTGCATACATCCAAGCAGTCAAACACCAGCACAACTATACAAGCACACCGCTGCAATCTTACTCAAATACTTCACACAAATGTACATCCACATTTAAAAGTGAACATTACATTCAGACACACCCCTGCAATCAAACGCAAACATTACATACAAACACACCCCTGTATTAAAACACAATAACTAAATACAAGCATCCCTTCAAACACCAACACTGTACATTACACTATATCGCCAGTAAATGCTGCAGCACTGTACAGATATGCAACCTAGAAATTTTAACTCGGGGAGCCATGGAAAATTACTGAAATATTAAGGGTGCCTTGAACCTAAAAAGTTTGGGAACCACTGGGTTAGACAATAGTGACAAAGACTGATGCTCTTAGCCATGGCGTAGTCAGGTGGAGCAAGACAACATGGGAGAAAAGCTGAGTAAAATCACCTTTTAACTGCAATTGGAAAGGGGATGGAAAACCAAACAGCTACTTCAGGGCTGAGGTGTCAGGAATACATGTTTGTATTCCTGACACAAAAGTCTTCCTTTTATTCTTCTCCTGTATTTGTCTAGAATTAGTTTTCTAATTATTTAGTGTGATGGAGCTCCCGTACACGGAGTAGCTCTGACAACTACGCTTCTTAGGGGACCCTGGAATGCTGCAGCACCTGTCGCCTAAGCTTTACTGGGGTCTCTCCACCACTCTCTCTTTCACTCTACCAGGCTGAAACTCTCTCCTTCCATGCAGGAATATCTGCCTATTCCTTTGCAGCTCTCGAATTTTGAACTAGGACTAGACTTTGCTGACTAGTCCTTAAGCATGTGGGGAAAACCATATATATATATAAACAACATACATAATGTGAAGAACAAGCAACATAATATTACCTTAAATATATAAACCCAATTACAACTTTCCAAACTATGGTAAACCAGTGATATATAGATGTAACTTCACAGTTTTTACAATATCCTAATTTGCATATTGTAATTAGGCCAACAATGTATTTTTCGGTTTCACCAACAGAGGGCAATGGAGAGTAATCTTAACTCTGGAAATATAAATATCCTCTTAAAACAAGGGTAGCCCAACCTTGCAACAATAGCAAACCCAAACCAGGGGGAAAGCAGTCCACATGGCCCACGTGTGCCGGCCTCCCAAAACAGAATTCCAGGCTATAGTCGGTGGAAAGGAGGCTGGCCTGCAGTCCTCTCCAAGTACCAAGGTAACAGAGTTTTCTGTTACATTTAGTTAGTTTAGATTTGTTCAACTATGCTACTATAAAGGGTAAGAAACTTAACAGATGGTCATCTTTGCCTAATGCTTGTAGCTTTTTCATAGTATAATGAAATACAATTTTTTTCATTGTGATTCAATATATTGTTATTCCTAAAAGTTATCTCACTTATTCAATATATTGTTATTCCTAAAAGTTATCTCACTTATTCAATATAAAGGATGCAACAGTGCACCTTATGCTTATTGGAGTATATACAAGTAGGCGCACACAGCTTAGCCCTGAGCACATGTTCAGTATATTTCAGTAATATAAAGGTGTGTAATAGGACTAGTCACTGTGTTAGTAATACAGAAGTTTATTATTCACATTTTTCTGCCTATTTAATTCAATTTCCAGTATTTATCCGTGTGGAGTATTCTATACTTCAGTGCGATACTTCCCGTCACCGTGGCATAATTGTAATTGGTACTGTTTTCATTTCATGCTACACTAGGTTTTACTTCATTTGAGTGTGAGATATTTAATTACAGATTAGAAACCTGACACATTTGCAAAAATTATCACAGCATACAGTGGTTTTTTAATTAAATATAATTATTCTCCAGTATTCTCAGCATTATGTTTCTATTGTTCTTGCAGTAATATCTTTGATTGGTATTAGGAGGATACATTATTTATTTAACATTGATTCCTTATTAAAAACGTTTTACTTTTTACTTTCCCACACACAAACAATTCTATTAGTGGAATACAGTTTTTGAGATTGCTATAATACAGAATACAAATATTATCACTGGAGATAAAATGTCGAACAACCCTAACGTTCAAATGCTGTCTCTCAGCAGAGAATATGGTCTAAGCAAAGGCTAAAGAAAATAAAAGTGTAAATGGAAAAAGTAAAAGGGGAATGATGTACAGATATACAGACACAAACACTGCCACATAGGAAGATACACAGACATACAGATACAAACAATGACACACTCACAGATACACATACATACAGACACACACACAGACATAGAGATACACACTGACACAGACATAGAGAATACACTGACGCACACACAGATACAAACAATGACACACAAATACACGGATATACAGCTCCAGATACACAAACAGATACACACAATGACACACAAACAGATACACACTGACACACAAACAGATACACACACTAACATGCGCACACATACACACAAACATACAGATAGAAACACTACACACACACTGACACTTGAAATACACATACACATACCTTTTGGAAGGCTCCTGCTGGCTAGGGCTGTTGGGAGTTGAGGTCTATCAAGTCTCCCGGTCCGCACGCCTTTGCGGCTTGGTATGTTTGAGCTGGGAGGAAGTGAGTGAAGCAGGCAGGTTAAAAGGGGCACACTTTTTTCACACTTTTCCAGTAGATATCTCGTGAAGACTTTGCAGCTGTCGAAAGGTGTTTCGTCAGATATTTTTTTATAGGTTTTTAATGACAAATCCGTATGGTGTAGAAGCCTGGGGAGGGGTTGAAGCGGCAGTTCGGAGCCTGTGATCTGCCGGATCTTTGTGTTCACCATTGACCATAAAGTGCTATGTCAGGGCAGTTACACCATATGTGGAGGGTTGTACCAGTGGCAGTCCCACATCTCCAGAAGTCATCTGATATGTCCGCGTTCATGCGTTGTAGTGTGTCAGGCGTCTTGTCAGGGCCGGATTAACATAGGGGCTGATGGAGCTGCAGCTCCAGGCCCAGGCCCATGGAATAGGCCCATTTAAAAAAAAATGTTTTTGTTTTTTTTTTGTTTTTTTTTTTACACACTACTCTTAGGTTTGTCACCTGACTGGTATTTTACTGGCACAGCCAGTATTTGAGGCTGCCTGGCCATGCCGGTATTGCAGTAATACCGGCAATACAAATGCAGGTATTTTTCTCAGAATAAATGGAGATTACTCTGCAATACCAGCACCGGCCAGTAGGGGTCACTGTGTGTGGAGAGAGGCAGGGATAGGAAGTTACAGCATATCCCTCCCTGCCTCTCTCTACTACTCACTGATCCGTGGGGGAGCAGCTACACAGCACAGAGTCCAGACAGCAGCACCCAGCCTGCAGAGACAGACTACAGCTCAGGTAAGTGAGGGACGGGAGGAAAGGCAGCAGGGACACATGGGGACACTGAGACACTAGGGGGACACATAAGAACACTTAGACACTAGGGGACACTGAGACACTAGGGGACATATGGGGACACTGAGACACTAGGACACATGGGGACACAGACACTGGGAGACCTGGAAACCCTGAGACACTTGGGGACACTGGAAAACATGGGGACACTGAGACACTAGGGGACACTGAGACACTAGGGGACACTGAGACACTAGGGGACACAGGGACACATGGGGATGCTGAGACATATGGGGATGCTGAGACACATGGGGATGCTGTGAGACATAGGGACATTTGGAGACACCAAGACTTTGGGACACGGAGACACTATGTCCCCATTTCTCCCAGTATCCCCTTGTCCCGCATCCAGTGTCGCTAGTGTCTGTGTCCCCAAGTCTCCCATTGTCTGTGTCCAATGTCTCTCAGTGTGCCTAGTGTCCCCATGTGTCCCAGTGTCCCTATATGTCCCAGTGTCCCCATGTCTATGTCCACAACTGTCCCCATGTCTCCCAGTGTCTGTGTTCCCATGTCGTGTCCCTAGTGTCTTAGTGTCCCCAAATGTTTCAGTGTCCCCATGTCTCCCAGTGTCTGTGTTCCTAGTGTCAGTGTGCCCAGTGTCCCCATGTCTCCCAGTGTCTCCAAGTGTCTGTCTCCCAGCCAGTGTCCCCTAGTCTCCCAGTGTCCCCTAGTCTCCTAGTGTCTGTGTTCCCATGTCTCTGTGTCCCTAGTGTCTTAGTGTCCCCAAATGTTTCAGTGTCCCCATGTCTCCCAGTGTCCCTGGGTCTCTCAGTGTTCCCAGTATCCTAGTGACATGGGGACACAGACATTGGGACACTGGGAGAAATGGGGACACTGGGAGACTAGGGGACTGGGCAACATGGGGACACTTACACTGTGATACATAGGGACACTGAGACACTGGGTGACTTGCGAGACTGAGACACTGGGAGCAATCCATCTATACAGCAGAATCAAACTGAGTAGTTTGTTGGTGATTTCACAGAATTTTCTCTGATGTCACTCCTTTTTATTATACAAATGATTAAGGCTGGTATTTTTTTTCCAAGAAAGGTGCAACCCTAACTACTATTCACATACTTTTGCTTAAAGGAGCACTATAGGGTCAGGAACACAATCATGTATTTCTGACCCTATTATGTTAAAACCACCATCCTGGCCCCTTCTTGCCTCCCTAAGTATAGTAAATATAACTTGTATTCAAGTCTGCAGCTGCTGGCTCTGCCTCTGAACTGACTGTCTGCTGACATCATCAGAAGTGGTGGTCTGAGCAAATTACAATACTTCCCCATAGGATTGGCTGAGACTGTCAACTAGGCAGATCAGGGGCAAAGCCAGCACAAGTCCAACATAGCACTGGCCAATCAGCATCTCCTCATAAAGATAAATTGAATCAATGCATCTCTATGAGGAAAGTTCAGTGTCTGCATGCAGAGGGTGGAGACACTGAATGGCAGTGCTGCACACTAGGCAGTACTGCCCCAGGAAGCACATCTAGCAGCCATCTAAGGAGTGGCCAGTGGAGTTATTTTCTCTGAAAAGACAATGTTTACTGCAAAAGGCCTGAATGGAATGATTCTACTTACCAGAACAAATACAATAAGCTGTAGTTGTTCTGGTGACTATAGTGTCCCTTTAAGTTTGGAAGCTTAAGAAGGATGTATGGGAACAAAACTTGTGTGGACTGGCTGACAATAAAATTAGTTTAGGTAATGCAGACGTTGGTCTCTCTAACACTGTGGCATGTCCCCTTTCTGTGGCATGTCCCCTTACTACATACACCTTTTCTTTTTCTCAGACTATATACCAGGAACTTCTGCCTGCTAGTAAGAAGGTAAGGAGACTAGTGGACCAGTGAGTGCTAGGGGACAGTCCTTAGAAAGCATGGAGTGAGCACATCATTAGACGCATTTATGTCAAGCTCAGGGTGCTGCCTGCGTAGTATGCCCTTAGTTGGACAGCCTGCAGGATTGGCGGGCAGCCTGACATGCATTCATGCTAGGCTGTCCTTCAAATTCTTTGGACAGACATGCCCCCTTTTTGGGCATGTTCTCCCCTTTTGGCAGGCCTGGTCACGTGTTCTCCCCTTTTGGCAGGCCTGGTCATGTTCTCCCCTTTTGGCAGGTCTGGTCGCACCAGTGGCCCACCCTTTTACCCCGCCCATTGACTTCCTGCTTCACTAGACACGGCTGTTAGGGGTTATGGATTTACTTGAAAGATGAAAGCATAAATTAGAGAGAGATTAGCATAGAGTATGTGTTTTCTTATAGCTGCATCCTATGAGTTTCCCTCCAGCACCATCTCCATCAGATACATGACGCTTGGGAGGTATGACTGTTTTTGGTCGATAAGATTCCATAATTAGGCCCATCATAATTGTCAGCACCAGGCCCAATGGGCTCTTAATCCGGCCCTGGTCTTGTACCAGTGGGACAGTAGCTTAAAGCTTGTCTCTTGGTACTTAGAGCTAATAGATCATTTGTAGGTGAGTATGTAAATTTTGTTTCAGTCTTGTTCGGTCAATGCGACTCCGGTCTCCCTTTCCCATTTTGCCTTGTATTTCGGTGCAGGTTTATTTTCTACATTAAGGAGTAAAGCATATAGTAGGAAGATCCCTCTCTCTAAGTGTCACCTATTGATGCAGAGGGTTTCAAATTGTGTAAGGTCCCTGTGAAAAGGTAATTTTCAGGGAAAAGTCACACAGTAAGTTCTCAGTTGGTGGTAGTGGAGTATATCTAGGCCAGTGGGGGGTAGGGGAGGTGTCTGAGAGGATATCAGTCAGAGGTTTGAGGTGGTTTCCCTTGGAAAGTTGGCGTATGTATACCCATGAGTAGGAGAAATTATGGAGGTCAGACGGCGTCAGTCCACCCCCTATATCTGGGTTGTGTGTGATGGGTGACAGGGGGCAGGGATATGTGGACAGTTGCTGCGGGTAATGAAGGAGCACCACACTGCAAGGTGGTGTCAATCATTGGGTTGTCAGTAAGTAGGGCACTGAATGTCATGTTGCCAAGCCAAACTAATGAGGGTATTTTTCCCTTCGCCTGGACTTTTTCTGTGTGGACCCAGATCTTCGAGTTTGGGTGGGCATGTCAGTCCGTAATTCTAAGGAGGTGTGTGGCATGATCATAGCTAAGTATATATGGGAGCCGAGCACTAGGGTCGGGATGGGGCACGCTCTTCGGGTGTCAGTCCTACACCTGGGAGGCGGTATCACCACTAGTGAGGCGGGTTCCCAGCGGGAGCTCAGTGGGGAGCGCGAGTGTAAAGCGGGAGCCCCACTCTCCCAGATCCCAGCGGTAGGTCCATCCCCAGTCAATGCCCCAGCACCCGTAGCACCCAAAAAGGAGGCCATAAGGCACTGGCCTCCTCTTGTAGGCCCGGTTGCGGTGGAGGGTTGTCCAATATCCAATTTGGCACAGATAAGGCCAGGAGGCCCAGGGCTCTCAGGAATCCGGGGATATCGTTGGGCCATTGCATGGTGCACCAGACATTGTCCTTGTGAGCTTGGAGGCTTTACAGGAAGCCCCGTTTATATGGAATTCTTCTTTCTTGTAGAAGGCGTGTGAGGGGCCACTAGGGTGAGGGCCGATAGGTCTTATTAGAGGGTGACTGTGGCTTCTTGGAAGGTATTAGCCTGCGGCATGGCCACTCGCATGATGGCATCTTTGAGCTGGAAGGACAGCAAATTATATCGCGCGGTAGGCCATCTCTTCTGGGGGGGCGAACTCATCTGGGGCCTTCTCGCTGAATATCTGGGTAAACAGTTGTGTCAGGATTTCACTGAGGTCTTCTTCTCCATTCTCGGGTAGGCCCTGATGTTGCTGTGTCTTCCCCTACTGTCTAGATCCTCTACTTGCCTGCAGAGGTCCAGGACCTGTGGCATGGTCCATAACTTTTGAGTGCTGAATGCCCTGTATGTTTTCGGTCTTAAGTTCTGAGACCCTTTGCTCAAGGAAGGTGAGGTCTCTGCGCACCTGCATTATCTCTTCCCGTATCGCCGACCGGAGCTCGGTCACCATGGCAGTTTTAGACCTGCCCTTTCTGGTCCAGTAAAATCTCTGGCCTGTATCACAGGGGGGGGGGGGGTTGGTAAAGAACATGTCTGGAGATTCTGTGTAATTTACCTCCACAGATGAAGTAATCAGTGGCCGTCTGTAGACTTGCCAGGTCTTGTTTGGCGAGTAAAACAGGTAAGGCTTGGAAGTAGAAAAGGATTCAGGGCAAAACATTAATTTCAATAGCATGGATACTGCCCATCCAGGATATGGGTTTGGCCGTCCATTTCTCAAGGTCTGCTTTAAGAGTGCGGGTTATGGAGCTATAGTTCATGGGGCCGAGCTGGGAGGGGTCAGAAGTCAGCCAAATTCCTATGTATCGGGAGGTGTCTGGATATTCAGGCCATACTTTAAGTGGAGCAACACCATGTGGAAAGGCAAGGCACTAGACTTATCAAGGTTGATGCTATACCCCGACAGCAAACTGAACTGCCCTAGTAGGTCAATAAGCGGGAAGAGAGCCCCGTTAATCCTTGGGGAAACCCCAGTTATCCAATAATTTAAACAGATGAGGCCAGAGGAGGCAATCAAACACATTCTCTGTGTCCAGGGAAAGGACCAGAGAAGATGTTCTAGAGCCCTCCGCTTTATATTCTAATTTTAATTCATTTATTTGGTGACAATAATGAACAGGGCTGCCATTAAAAAATATTGCAGGGCCTTACAAAACCATTAACAGGTCCCACAGTTATTCACTCCCAGCAGATGTGAAAGAAAAATACATACTGCCAGACACACAAACAACTCCAAGACAAACACACACATCTCTCAGACACACATTTACATAGGTCCCAAAAACACACATTCCATTTTCAGACACACATGGCAAAATATATTCTATTCATATTTCTAGCCACCATCCTGTTTTCTTATCTTTTTCATTAGGAGGGTGGTTTCTTTGATGTCTAGGGAAACAGGTCCACAATTTCAGGATGGCGAATGTTGATAGATTATATCATATGTTATAGGCCTCAATTTAATACCTATTTTAGCATCAATGTTTCAAATGATTTAATATTTTTGAATAAACTTTTAAAATGGTTTAATATTTGTGAATAGTTTTTTAAATTAATTGAATATTTAAAAAAATATTTTAATATTTTTTAATATATATTATATATTTTTTTATATTTTAATATATCGAGAAACAAAAATATTTCTTATGTTTATCCAAAAATATTAAATTATTTGAAAAGCTTATTCAAAAATATTAAATAAAGGTAATGATTAATAATGTTCAGACAAAACTAAAATATTACAAATTACAGATCAGCCAGCAAAAGCTGAGTTTATTGGTACACAAAATGAGATATGGATCCCATGCATGTAGATAATTCACCAATTTTTTGTTTTTTTAACATTTAAGCTAGTTGTGTACATTTGATGGCTTGGTAATTTATATTGTGATATATTATGTATTATTACATTTTAAACATGCGTAATATGAGTTTCCTGTATGAAACTAAAGATGTATCTAACTCATGAATTTACTAGATGTAGGGTACCAATGTATCCCACCCATCTATCCTAACCTTCAATGTCTATCTTTCTGTTTATCAATTTAAAAAGAAGAAATACTAGGTTGTTGACTTAATAGTACCTTCCATTTATTTTAGAAAAATATCTTCTATCAGTTGAAGTTGTTGTCATTTCAATTTCTTTGTTTTCATGAAAAATATCACAGCTGGAAAAAAAGGATGAATGATGTACACCTGGCTTTCATAAGGACTATGGTTACATTACATTCTTTTATGACCATGCTTGCTTGCATTTTATTTAACTGTTCATTTGCTATGGTATGTAGCACAAAAAAAAGTTTATGCATAATATTTAACTGATAACACATTTTCTACTTTCTGTTACCCACTGTCTAGGAAAATCTTGTATTGTAACATCATTTGAGTTTGGTCCTCATGTTTTTTCCAGGTTGCCTAATTTGCCATAAATTATCTGCATGCTTTGTTCTGTTTACTGATGTACAGCGACGTGGAATATGTTGACGTTTTATAAATAATATGCAGAAACTTGTTTTGGAGAACTTACAAATCTTATGATAAAAGTAAAAAGTAAGAAATATAATAGAAAACCATGACTCGTTTGCAGGCAATTAGAAGAAGGGAAATTAGAACTACAAAAATAATTCTGAAGAAGATCTCTTTGTGTTCCCAGTCTAATTAGGAGGATGAAAGATCTCCCTGGAAACATGCATTGTCTATGGCTGCAGCAGTGTGATGGTTGTACAGACAACTCTTTTACAGATCAGACTAGTGTGACCTTGTCTGTGACAGTAACTAATTATATACTTCAAAGACGTTGTACACATTACAATTTGGTGATATCTATTATTTTAACCATTACAAGTTATTTTGACTGTCAATTAATTCTAATGTTTCAGATGAACTATTTACACTGATCAGCCACAACATTAAAACCAGTGACAGGTGAAGAAAATAACATTGATTTTATTAAAGGACACGGAGGCTCATATTATGCTTAATCTCTTTCTTTATTCCTCAGCAGCAAAGAAAGGATACTGTTATATTCATAGACATTTTTTAACACGTACCCTCAAAGGGTTAACAACATAACAAGACATCAAATAAGAATGCTCTCTGCATCATAAACCCTCATGTGACCCCAAGCCACTCCTCTTTCTTTGCTGCTGCCTACTCAGCTAAGTATAATTCAATTTCTCTCTGTGTTATATCAGTTATTTTGGCAGTGTGCATATAATTTATGTTTTCTCCATACTGTTTATCCAGTTCAGTGCTCTCCCTTTGCTTGCTACTGTTTAGATATGGAAAGCACTGCTGGCTCTTGTGTGTTTTTCCCTCGGTTCTACTTTCCCTCCCTTACACCCCCCGCACCCCTACTCTGCCTTGGTCAGATTGTTTATAACCGATGTTCTGGGGCAGTTAGCAGCCTCCACGCCAGAGGTTTCTCTCTGTCCTGTAGTTTCCCACCCAAATCCGAGTTTCCTCTCGGTCCCGACGGTTCACGACTCTTGCCGCCACCTGTGCACGTGCACATCATAAGTTCACATTGCAAGTGCACATCACGGTGGTCATATTGTGATTGGCGGTTTGTTTCCTGGGCTTTTCGCTGGTTCTGGGGGCGGGATGTGTGCCAATTTGTCAGCTAAGAAGCTGGGAAGCTCACTAGTTCTCACCAGCAGCTATTCCTGAGGGAACACTTGGTGCACTTTGCCTTTTTCATATTGTCTCAATAGTGTGTGTTTAAATTTGGTCAGGTAACACCCCTGCTTAGCATGTGTAATTAAACTACACTGTACTTTTGTTTCCCTGCACTTTGGGATCTTTAGGGACCCGTTCTGCCCCTATTGTTTTCTGGTACATATTTCTGTGCATTCTTTAACTACTATGCAGGCACAGAAAGACTAAGGAGCTGCCACTTATGGTGTTTCCGGTAGTGCCACTAGGCACCTTACACCCCAGGTTGTACCCAGACCCCCTTGCCTGACTAACGCTGATGAAGCCTCACATCAGCAATTGAACTCGGAAAAGCTTTATTCCCTCCTGGATGCTACTATGGCCTAGCCCCCTAAAGAATAAGCCGGTGACTGCCGGTGGGCGTAAAGCTGCCAAGAAATCCCGTGATGTAGACGTCCTGTCAAAGATGATGTGGTTGCACCACAACCAAGAGCCACCCACCTGGCAAAATCGGTGAGGATTTGGAAAAGGGCAAAAGCCTTAACAGAATCACCCAAATCAGAGTCGGAACAGGAGGAGGCATTGAGTGAGTCAAACAATGAGGACTCTTACAACTCAGGTACATTTTTTTCCTGACCATGGGCCTTTATCCGTGTCTGGGGATGACCCTAAGGACGGTGTGGAGGACTCCACCCTCCTTGATCCTCAGGGCGAACCACTTTTTGATCCGGATACCTTGCAGCATCTGAGATCTTCAGAGTGGTTCCCACTGGACCATGTGGCGAAGTATATCGCCGCATGTATCAGGAAACCACTTGATAAAGTAGCACGGAACAAGAATGCACACGACCCACAATCCAAGATTTGGCATGCGTCACCCCAGATGTGAACCCAAAGGTTGACCAATTTCTGGGCAAGACTGTGTGGAAGGCCAAGAAGAGCCTACATTTTTCCCTATGTAACTGCCAAGACAAAATACTAGCCATCCTCAGACCCAGTGCAAAAATATTTGACATTGTCGAAACTGCCTTGGCGGGTGGTACTCCTGTGGACTTATTTGACAAAAAGTTCAAATTTCAGTCTTAATTGAGGGTTCTTCCAAAAGTCCACAGGGATTAGTTGTTGCAACAGTAGCATCAGAGGCGGCTCTCTAATTAGGCGGTTTAGGCGGCCGCCTAAGGCCTCGCGCTGGCGGGGGCCTCGCGGCCGCCTAAACCGCCTGTGGGCAGAGTGTGTCAGGTCCTCGGTCACTGACCCCCCTCAGCCTGTGTCAGGTCCTCACCCCCACCCCCCTCAGCCTCACCCCCCACCAGCCTCACCTCCCACCACCCTCAGCCTCACTACCCCTAGCCCCCACCACCCTCAGCCTCACCCACCCTCACCATCACCCCCCACCACCCTCAGCCTCACCACCCCCACCACCCTCAGCCTCACCCCCACCACCCTCAGCCTCACTTCCCACCACCCTCAGCCTCACTACCCCTAGCCCCCACCACCCTCAGCGTCACCCACCCTCACCATCACCCCCCACCACCCTCAGCCTCACCACCCCCCACCACCCTCAGCCTCACCTCGCACCACCCTCAGCCTCACTACCCCTAGCCCCCACCACCCTCAGCCTCACCATCACCCCCCACCACCCTCAGCCTCACCACCCCCCACCACCCTCAGCCTCACCCCCACCACCTTCAGCATCACCCCCCTCACCATCATCCCCCACCACCCTCAGCCTCACTACCCCTAGCCCCCACCATCGTCAGCCTCACCCCCACCACCCCCACCACCCTCACCATCACCCCCACCACCCTCAGCCTCACCACCCCTAGCCCCCACCACCCTCATCCTCACCACCCCCACCACCCTCAGCCTCACCCCCCCACCACCCTCACCATCACCCCCACCACCCTCAGCCTCACCACCCCACACCACCCTCACCATCACCCCCACCACCCTCAGCCTCACCACCCCTAGCCCCCACCACCCTCAGCATCACCCCCCACCACCCTCGGCATCATCCCCCACCACCCTCACCCTCATCCCCCACCACCCTCACCCTCATTCCCCACCACCCTCACCATCACCCCCACCACCCTCAGCCTCACCTCCCACCACCCTCAGCCTCACTACCCCTAGCCCCCACCACCCTCATCCTCACCACCCTCAGCCCCACCCTCAGCCTCACCATCACCCCCACCACCCTCAGCCTCACCACCCCACACCACCCTCACCATCACCCCCACCACCCTCAGCCTCACCACCCCTAGCCCCCACCACCCTCAGCATCACCCCCACCACCCTCAGCATCATCCCCCACCACCCTCACCATCACCCCCACCACCCTCAGCCTCTCCACCCCCACCACCCTCAGCCTCACAACCCCTAGCCCCCACCATCCTCAGCCTCACCCCCACCACCCTCACCATCATCCCCACCACCCTCAGCCTCACCACCCCCCACGGCCCCCCACCACCCTCACCATCACCCCCACCACCCTCAGCCTCACCACCCCTAGCCCCCACCACCCTCACCATCAACCCCCACCACCCTCAGCCTCACCACCCCTAGCCCCCACCACCCTCACCACCACCCTCAGCATCACCCCCCTCAGCCTCACCCCCAGCCCCCCTCAGCCTCGCATTTCGCCTAAGGCCTCATAAAGTCTAGAGCCGCCTCTGAGTAGCATATATGTAAAATCTGTGTCTTTATACGTATCCAAACCTTAAAATAGAGAAGATACTGACATAGCGTAATATTGTTACAGCTTTATTTCCCATGTACAAACCCACCCCCCTTAAGAGAAACTCTTACAATAAAATATTGTGAAGCTTATCTCTAAGATTCACGGTAAAAGCAAGATTCAAACAGAGTGTCTAAGGAAGAGTTGATGATTACCGCTTCGTGGATGCAGATTTTCCTGAACCGATCGGTCCTTCCCAAGAACGCCGGCTTCCAGACACTGCTGTAGTCGTTGCAAATTCAAAAGTCCCGCCAAAAAAACACGATCTACGCGTTTCGCTCGTTAAACCGAGCTTTTTCAAGATGAGGTGTTTTGGGGGACAGTAGGTGTATATAACCACCTTTCAATTAAAAAATCAATTGATATATTTCTGTATCTTCTGGTTCCATAATTACAATTCAATTTTCATTTTCATAATAACGTATAGACATTATCCTTTACAGTTCTTATACTTATACAAATGCAGACAGACTAAAATCTAAATCCAAAATTAATTCCACTCGAATACATATAAAAATAAAAATTACAATTGACTGTTTTACTTCATTAAGAGCAGACCACCTTTTCACATCTAATAAAGCCGATCCGTTCAGATCTGTATTGCGTTGATACAGGTCCTCTCCTGCTTTATATCGCATTCCGACTAGACATTAAGTTACAATGTTTGTCAGATAATCGAAATATATATAAAATGCAGTTAGCTATTTCACTTCATTGTGAACGGACCGTCCCTTCATAGCTAGTGGGACTCGTTTAAATCTACTCTGCGGGAGGACTAGTCCTCTCCTGCTCTACATAGCATACTGGCTAAACATTGGATCAAACTGTTTTACATTCCATATTAAAACTATATTAAAAATATCTACAGATTAAAAGATAGTACATAAAATTGAAAAATTAATAAAAGAATTCGATTCAAAACAATAATTTTTGCAAAAGAATGGCAGCAAGAAACTGTAAGAAATGCGTGTTAACCTCAGATCTAACGAATAATTCACATATAAGGTTATCTGTACATACAGCACATTCCATAATGCCTTAATAATAACTTGTTGCATAGGGAAATGTACTGGATTTACAAATTAAACACTTTGGCACCTTTAGGACTTAATGCAGAATTGGAAATGGCACATATTTTATAAAGATATTAGATATCATTTTTAGTAATGGTTTCTAGTAAGATTATGGATTATTTACTCACTTTTGACTGCATTTTTATAACTATATAGTCTGATTTGATTAATCATGCGCATATAATATTACTGGCAAACAGATTGCATGTTTTTTAAATACATTTTCGGTTACTCAGAAAGAAGGACTGTACCTTTAATTAGTGTGTGTGTGTGTGTGTGTATGTGTATGTTAGTGTGTGTCTGTGTATGTTAGTGTGTGTCTGTTAGTGTGTGTCTGTGTCTGTTAGTTAGTGTGTGTCTGTGAGTGTGTTTGTCTGTTAGTGAGTGTGTGTGTCTGACTGTGTGTGTGTGGCTGTCTGCCTGTGTGTGTGTGACTGTTTGCCTATGTGTGTGTGTGTGACTGTCTGCGCATGTGTGTGTGTGACTGTCTGCGCGCGTGTGTGTGTGTGACCGTCTGCGCGCGTGTGTGTGTGACTGTCTGCGCGTGTGTGTGTGACCGTCTGCGCGTGTGTGTGTGTGTGACTGTCTGCGTGTGTGTGTGTGTGTGACTGTCTGCCAGTGTGTGTGTGTGTGTGTGTGTGTGTCTGTCTGTCTGTGTGTGACTGTGTGTGTTTGACTGTTTGTCTGTGTGTGTTTGACTGTTTGTCTGTGTGTATGTGACTGTGTGTGTGTGTGGCTGTCTGCCGGTGTGTGTGTGACTGCCTATGTGTGACTGTCTGGGCAGACTAGATGGGCCGAATGGTTCTTATCTGCCGTCACATTCTATGTTTGTGTGTGTGTTTGTGTGTGTGTTTGTGTGTGGCTGTCTGTGTATGACTGCCTGAGTGTGTTTGTGTGTGTGTGTGTGTGTGTATGGCTGTCTGCCTGCCTGTGTGTGTGTGTGTGTGACAGGGTGTGTGGGAAGGGGTAAGGAGTGGGGGGGGGGGCGCTGTGAAGATTTTTTGCACAGGGCGCCCAAATGCCTAAGGCCGGCCCTGAAAGCAGGAGAGGACCTGTATCAACACAAGACAGATCTGAACGGATCGGCTTTATTAGATGTGAAAAGGTGGTCTGCTCTTAATGAAGTAAAACAGTCAATTGTAATTTTTATTTTTATATGTATTCAAGTGGAATTAATTTTGGATTTCGATTTTAGTCTGTCTGCATTTGTATAAGTATAAGAACTGTAAAGGATAATGTCTATACGTTATTATGAAAATGAAAATTGAATTGTAATTATGGAACCAGAAGATACAGAAATATATCAATTGATTTTTTAATTGAAAGGTGGTTATATACACCTACTGTCCCCCAAAACACCTCATCTTGAAAAAGCTTGGTTTAACGAGCGAAACGCGTAGATCATGTTTTTTTGGTGGGACTTTTGAATTTGCAATGACTACAGCAGTGTCTGGAAGCCGGCGTTCTTGGGAAGGACCGATCTAAGTGCACAGGATCGGTTCAGGAAAATCTGCATCCACGGAGCGGTAATCATCAACTCTTCCATAGTCACTCTGTTTGAATCTTTGCACATGGGAAATAAAGCTGCAACAATATTACGCTATGTCAGTATCTTCTCTATTTTAAGGTTTGGATATGTATAAAGACACAGATTTTACATATATGCTACTGTTGCAACAACTAATCCCTGTGGACTTTTGGAAGAACCCTCAATTAAGACTGAAATTGGAACTTTTTGTCAAATAAGACATTTTTGTGCTGAACCCTGTGTTTTAAAAATATAGGGGTATATTCACTAAGCGCTGATACACAGTTTGTTTTTATTTTGTGTCTGATTAGATGTTTTAAAACTTGGGAAGGTTTTTAATGTATCTAGCAGCTTTTTACATTTATTTTCTTGTGGATATTTGAGTGTGGGGCACTGTTCCAGAAATTCCTCTATACTACTTTTTATTGTGCGCTCTCTATACTGTGTTTCTAACTCCTGGGGACTTGCTGGCCATCAGGAGTTGGATCCAGCGATCCGTAAGTTTGCTCGGTAATGTCAATATGGCCTTAGCCACCGAGAGACGGAAAGCAATTCTTATAAAGATTGAACCCAAATTGGTAAACGTGGCTATATCAGAGCCTGGACCACAGGTAAAAGGTCTCCTTTTTGGGAACAATTTCATAAAATAATTGGGCACCTATGTGGGGACGTTTACCGCACTAGAAAAGGTGAAATCCAATATGAAAAAGATATTCTCTCAAAATTTTGGCAGGGCTGGCAGATATCGGGGCTGTCTCCCCATTTCCCCGGGGCTCATACCGAATTTCTCGAGGCTCCTTCCACTCATGATTCCAAGTTCCTGAACCCAAGTCCACCTCACCATTCTTCCCAGTTCAAGGCAGGCCTTTTCAGTCTTGTGGAGCCAGAGGTTCTTCCTATGGCTGACGCTCTTATAGTAAGTCCACTTCCGTCCTCTCTTTCTGCACTAACAATGTAAGGGGCAGATTAAGACATTTTGTCAATGCCTGGCGCATACTAATTTCAGATTCTTGGTTCTTGCAAACTGTCCTGGGCTATGCCATAGACTTTGTACAATACCCCGTCCAACTGTCTCTCCCTAACCAAATTGTTTTCTCTACACACGACCAGTCCCTAGTTGCTGTGAAGATACAGTCTCTAGCCGCTTCAGCACTCTGATGGCCGAGGACTACCAACATTTACTGCAGTTCCGGTGGGAGAAGACCACGTGGCATTTCAAATGCTTGCTTTGGTTTCTCATTGGCCCCTTGGTGCTTCATGAAGCACATGAGACCAGTGGTGGCCCTCCTGCGAAGCAGAGGGGTTTGTCTGATTATATACTTGGATGATATACTCGTGATGGCACAGGACCCAATCTTACTCCACCAACATCTAACTTGGACGAGGCCTTTTCTCTGCAACCTTGGCTTCCTCATCAACTGGGACAAGTCGGTCATAGAACCTTAGAATTCATGGGTTTCAGCATCAATTTGGTGGAGGGGCAATCCTGCTACTACCCTCCAAGATCAAGGCCATCAGAAGGAAATCAGTCAGACACTGGCATGGTCTATGCTTGCACTGCGACAACTGGCCAGGATCATTGGTCTTCTTTCAGCCTCAATATAGGCCATTTTCCCAGGCCCACTTCATTACAGAGCCCTTCAGCGCTTAAAGACAAAACACCTTCATTTGGGGCACTCTTATTCAACTCTGTTCTGTGGAACGGAAGAGAAATCTTTGGGACAACCATGGATTTCGTAGTGGAGTCGGATGCAAGTATGCTCTGTTGAGGCAGGCTTGTTTGCCGTTCGGAGTCTCGTAGGGATTTCAATCAACTGCTCCATCCTTTTACGTATGGACAACATATCAGCAGTCCACTACATCAGTAATCTTGGGGGTATGAGGTCCATGGTGTAAGCGGAACTAGCGAAGGTTTCTGGCAATTCTGCCTAGATCGCAATATCTCGGTTCAGGTGGAATAAATCCCTGGGATGTCCAACATGGTGGCGAATTGGAATTCCAGATACTTGCAGGATACCAGTGATTGGCAACTGAATCGCGCCATTTTTCTCCGACTACAGTCACTCTGGGGCCCTCTGGAGATCGACCTTTTCGCATTACGGTTAAATGCCCAACTACCGAAATTCTTCAGCTGGAGACCAGATCCGGAGGCTTTGGCATCAGACGCACTCATGCAGCCATGGCCGGACACTCAGCATTACACTTTCCCTCCATTCTCCCTGATAGCTCGGACGCTCTTCATCTCTGACGTTTCCCGACCTTGGCATGGCTCTTTTCCGGGGACTCAGGTTCGTCCCAAATGTTCCACAGTCAACTCTTGACCTCCTGGGAGGAGCTTGGGCTCCAGGAACATGAAAATCCTACCTTCATGCCTGGGATTCATGGAATAGTTGGTGCATGGAACACCACGTGGATCCCATATTTGCATCTGTGAGTCATATTTTGAAGTTCCTTACTTCACTGTTTGACCATGATTTAGCCTATCGTACAATAAATTTGTACTAATCAGCTTTTTCTGCGGGGCAGTAGGGATTGGATGGCTTCCTGGCAGGAAAACACCTTGTCGTGTGCCGACTCCTTCGTGGCGTCAGATTTGCATGCCCACCTCAACCTAAGTATTCCTCATTATGGGATGTGGACCTTGTCCTCTGACTTTTTAAAAATTAGCCAAAGAATGAAGACCTCTCACTCAAACAACTCACAGCAAAGCTAGTGATGTAGTTTTTCTTGATCTCCCGTAAACGTGCGTAAAATGTTCATGCGCTGGACTTTTCTGCACGTTCCTTTGCCCCTGGGGGTGTCTCATTTGATATTTCAAGACATACGAAAACATCAATCATCTCCGTTTTCTATCCAGCTTTTCCTCAGAATATTCACCTATGCCCGGTGGCCTGTCTCAAAGAATACAAATCTAAGACTTCAAATCGTGATCCATCGTGTCCAGAATTGTTTTTGGCACTCTGACATCCTCATCACCCTGTATCTGCGGTCACATTGTCTTGTTGGATTAAATGGATTATGGCGTCGGCTGGCATCGACACTTCAGAGTATGGGGCACATTCTGTCAGGGGAGCCATGGCATCTAAGTCTTTCGCCAAGGGATGCAGATTTGAGGACCTCCTCCTAACTGCTGATTGGTCCCGTGAATCCACTTTTCGAGAATTTTATTTTTGTCCAGTTTTTTCATTTTTCTGATGTGGTAGTTTAGCAGCTTTGAACAAGCATAACATGAGCCTCTGTGTCCTTTCATAAAATTACTGATGCAGGTATGTTTGCGCCCTCCCTCATATGTTTTCTTTTGATTTTCTATGGAATTATGATATTACAAAGTATTCACGTATTGAAGGTTTCTTGTGGGATATTAATCTGCCTACATTTGGATATATTATTATACTTTATACCGTATTATGGATGTATTTTGATGTCCATAAATATATTTTACCAGTTTGTTCTCTGTTCCTTTCAGCTTTCTAGTCGGATTTGGCAACATTGTGCATTGGTTCTTTTTCATGTTAAAGTAGAACCCCATCTTCCACGGAGTACCGGTTCATTCGCCCACGGAGTTGCTGTTTCTACTCTACGTTGACTATAGTTTCTCATACTGTTGTTTGTCGGCATCAACAAGAAAGAGGAGTGGCTTAGAGTCACATGGGGGTTTATGATGCAGAGATCATTCTTACTGTCTTGTTATGTTGTTAACCCTTTGATGGTACATGTTAAAAAAAAGTTCTATAAATATTACAGTATACTTTCTTTGCTGCTGAGGAACAAAGAAAGAGATTAAGCATAATACTCACATCTTTGTCCTTAATAAAATCATGATTTTATGTCATGCAATTAGTAAAATTTGGTAATTATACCATTACAATTGCACCTGTGAAGGGGTGGGGTAAATGATGCAGCAACTGAACAATCAGTTCTTATATTTCATAAGTTGGAAGCATGAACAATGGGCAAGCGAAAATATCTTGACAAGGACCAAAAAGATATGCTTCATGGGATGTTCTTGACATGCAGTGGATAGGGCCTACCAAAAGTGGTGCAAGGAAAGACAGCCGCTGAACTGGCGTGAGGCTCATGGCCGCCCAAGGCTCATTGATGCAGGTGGGGAGCGAAGGGTAGCCCTTCTGGATCAGCTCACACATTAGAGTTACTGTAGCTCACATTGCTGAAAAATGTAATTCTGGCCATTAAGAAAGATTTTAGAACACACTGTGCATCACAGTTTACTGCATATGGGGCTGCTTATCTGCAGACTGGTCAGAGTGCATATAATGACCCCAATCCCTACTGAAATCACCTACAATTGGAAAGTGAGCATCAGAACTGGACCATGGAGCAGGTTGCTCCAATCTTCATTTGGTTTAACTTCACATTTGGTTCCTGTCCATCAGTAATGTTGTTTCTTGTATAGATGAGACCTTGAGGGACCAGAAAACAGGGAGGAAAAAACTCTACCCCGTTACCGTCTCTTAGGTAAAGGATGGTCACCTAGACTGGGTAAAAAGGGGGTAACCCTAGGGTAATGAAACAAAATAAAGAAAATAAATCCAAAGGTGGTCTAACTAAGAGACAACCATGAGGAAAAGTACCCAGTCCAATTCCGATAGTAAATGTTTAAAGGAAAAAATAATAAATAATAATAATGGCTATGGTTTTAGCCATTACTTCACTCACGATTTGAGCACCCTGCACAGATGATTTCACATTAATTTAAACTCTTGGAACCTTCTCTATTTTTAGTTTGAGCTGAGATTAGAACACCCTCGAAGGTGTTTCTTTAGGAGTATAGGGTTTAGCACAGAGAGTGTTTGTTTGCTGGGAGTTTATAAGTGGGGGGGAGAGGTTTATTTATACCTTATGGTTGGTTTTTATACCTAACCTATACGCCTATATATGCCTATGTACCTACCTCTCTCCTTTATTTTCTCCCCTCCTCTCTTACTGCTTGTATACCCTTAGCCTAAGCACCATTTAGTATACATCCTTTCTTTTTTAGAAAGGCAGCTTTCTCAGTAGGCTATTATCTAGCCACTTTCTATTTTGTGCCTGGTCTCTCCCTTTTCTCTCTGTCTCTCTCTATTTAGATTGGTTACCATTAGTTTTTATTTATTTTTAAGTTTGGTGTATTTTTCTATTATAGATAGAGTCTAGATTAGAACACCCTTGAAGGTGTTTCCCAGGAGTATAGGGTTGGAGCACAGAGGGAGATTATCTGTGGAGGAGTTTACTATATGTGGGGAAATGTGAATACGATACTATGGTTTTTTCCATATTCAACCTACACATCCTATTACCCACTTCTCTCCACCTATTCTCTCCACCCCTATTAGTGCTTCTATACCCTCAGCCCAAGCATCATTTAGTTATTTTCCTTTCTCTGTAGAAGGATTATATATAGTAGGCTATTATTTAGCCACTCTCTCTATTTTTGATGGTGGGTTATTCCTTTTGGCTGACTCTATCTATTTAGATTGGAACCTATGTATACATTGTACTATATACCTTAATAAAGTTATTTATTATTTTTTCCTTTAAACATTTACTATCGGAATTGGAATGTTGTTTCTTGGCTATCTATGTACATTTTTACCTTTTAGTGTGCAGCAGGTGCATACTGCACACACAATTTAGGGTGAGCTTTCCATCCTCCAAGGTAAAAGGTGCAAGCTGTGGACTGTACATGCATGGACGGACCGTAGCTCTATCAAAAGCTTAACAGAGTCTGCTTTACTGAGCAGTGAACCGGGTTTAGTGTAAACTGATAACAGTTGTAGAATGGTGGCTATCAGCATACAGAGCATAGACATAGAAACATAGAATGTGACAGCAGATAAGAACCATTCGTCCCATCTAGTCTGCCCAATTTTCTAAATACTTTCATTAGTCCCTGGCCTTATCTTATAGTTAGGATAGCCTTATGCCCATCCCATGCATGCTTAAACTCCTTTACTGTGTTAAACTCTACCACTTCTTCTGGAAGGCTATTCCATGCATCCACTACCCTCTCAGTAAAGTAATACTTCCTGATATTATTTTTAAACCTTTGTCCCTCTAATGTAAGACTATGTCCTCTTGTTGTGGTAGTATTTCTTCTTTTAAATATAGTCTCCTCCTTTACTGTGTTGATTCCCTTTATGTATTTACATGTTTCTATCATATCCCCCCGTCTCATCTTTCCTCCAAGCTATACATGTTAAGATCATTTAACCTTTCCTGGTAAGTTTTATCCTGCAATCCATGAACCAGTTTAGTAGCCCTTCTCTGAACGCTCTCTAAGGTATCAATATCCGTCTGAAGATACGGTCTCCAGTACTGCGTACAATACTCCAAGTGAGGTCTCACCAGTGTTCTGTACAATGGCATGAGCACTTCCCTCTTTCTACTGCTAATGCCTCTCCCTATACAACCAAGCATTCTGATAGCAATTCCTGCTGCTCTACTACATTGCCTACCTTTAAGTCATCAGAAATAATCACCCCTAAACCCCTAAATCCCTTTCCTCAGATGTTGAGGTTAGGACTCTATCAAATATTCTGTACTCTGCCCTTGGGTTTTTACGTCCAAGATTTTTCTAGTTTACCTAAATCATTAGCCATTTGGCTTATCCCTCCTGGAACATCAACCCTGTTACATATCTTGGTATCATCAGCAAAAAGACATACCTTACCATCAAGACCTTCTGCAATATCACTAATAAAAATATTAAAGAGAATGGGTCCAAGTACAGATCCCTGAGGTACCCCAACTGGTGACAAGCCCAAGCTTCGAATATACTCCACTTACTACAACCCTCTGTCTCCTGTCACTCAGTCACTGCCTTACCCATTCAACAATATTGGAATCCAAACTTAAATATTGCAGTTTATTGATAAGCCTTCTATGTGCAACAGTGGCAAAAGCCTTACTGAAATCTAGGTAAGCAATGTCTACTGCACCACCCTGATCAATAATTTTAGTTACCCAATCAAAAAAATCAGATTAGTTTGGCATGATCTCCCTGAAGTAACCCCATGTTGTCTCTGATCTTGAAATCCATGTGATTTTAGAGCAGTTTTACCCATCCTAAGCTAAATCATGATTCCAGCATAAATAATAGAGCTAAAAATTACAGAATTTGTAGAAAAGATAGAAAATGATTATAATGTCCAAAGAGGGAGAAAAAGATGGTGGAGAAGTGAGAAAGAAATGGCAGAGAGAATGAAAAGCAGTGTGGAATTGGGGAAGGAAAGACAGTTTAGGTGCATTAGGGGTTTATGCTGTCCAAATGTAATAAATATGTATATGTTAAGGGTGATTTGAATAAGTCTATTATGTATGTATCTTCTTGTATTAATAGCTTGCCATAATATATTTCTATATATCACCCAAAAATATTAACACGCAATCTGAAGTTCTTTATAAAAAATATACATTTATTTTACTCAAAATGCAAACAGCAACAGATGGTACAGCTTAAAGGACCACTATAGTGCCAGGAAAACAAACTAATTTTCCTGGCACTATAGTGTTAATAGGTCCCCCCCACCCTCATAGCCCCCCCTCACGCCGGGCTCTAGAGGGAAGAAGGGGTTAAAGGCTTACCTTTCTCCAGCGCCGGGCTCCTTAGACGCTGGAGACTCTCTTCTCTCTTACTGGAAGAAAGGAGGTCTAAGGCAAATGAAAGGTATTTTTACAGTAAGAACAACAAGGATGTGGAATTCTCTGTCTGAAGAAGCGGTTTTATCAGAGTCTGTACAGATGTTTAAACATCAACTGGATGGATACTTGCAAAAACATAATATTCGGGGGGCTGACCGCTCAGCCGTGAGGATGCAGAAAAGAGCTGCTCCTGCTCTTATGGGCATATCTCCCGGATTATGAGCCTAAAAAGTACCTCAATCTTCTCACACGAGCACCTACAGGAAGATACCAAGCATGTGGCCTGTCAAGCATTGGCTGGCGCAGGAGAGACAGTCGCTCCCTTGGCGCCTTTAACAGCTACACGCTTGATTGTGGTCCCTAGTTCCCCCCAAATGGACCAGTGGGGGTCATCCCAGTCCCAAGCAGGTCCCTCCAGAGGCTTTGGCAGCAACCCCAACAGAATCAAGCTGACTCCAATATGGCGGAGACCACACCCGGGCCATCTGACATCCTGGCGCGGCTAGATGCTGCATTTGAAGCATTCTGGAAGAAACTTGACGACCGACTAAGTATCACACATGCTCAGATCGCGAACTAACCGCCAAGTGCGCCAAAAAATGGCGTTGAAGAAGACGCTCTCTCTTGCTGGCAGGGACACACACAGGGCCGGTGCAAGGATTTTTAAGTTTGCCGCCCCCCCCCACATGTCACATCACAATGCCCCACCCATATGATCTGCCATGTTAACTAACGCCAGTGCTGCAGTGCCGCTGTGTTTACATTAAAAGGCCTGCAGGGACAGGTTATAGACACCAGAACCACTACATTAAGCTGCAGTGGTTCTGGGGACTTTAGTTTTCTTTAATGTGAGGTAAATTAGAGATTAGTGCCACGAATAATATACTAGATTGCCTACTTACAACCAGATGAGGATGATGATGGGCTCTAGCTGCAGTCTGGCTCCAATGGCCTGGTGTAGAACAGGCTCTCTGGAGGCTGTTTGTAACTGTGGTCACAAAAATCAATGTTCTGGGAGAACGGGAAGCAGCTCAATTTTTTTGAGGCCCTTTACACAGCTCAAGGTCTGGGTCCCAGGGTCCACCTTCATGTTCCACCAATGAGTTTGGTCACAGGGGGTGGAGTGTGTAGGGGATATCCTGATATGTGTGTAAGGAATGCATTGTGTTTCTGTGTGTGTAAGGGATGCATTGCTTGTGTGTGTGTGTGTGTGTGTGTGTAATGCATTGTGTGTGTAATGCATTGTGTATTTTTCTGTGTGCAAGGGGTGCATTGTCTTTGTGTGTAAGGGGTGCATTGTGTGTGATTGTGTGTGTGTGTGTGTGATGGATGGATGCCAATCCCCCCCCATTGTAACTCTCTTCCCCCCCTCTACACCCCTTGTCCCTCTCTTCCCCCCTTGTCACTCTCTCCCCGCTCTCAATTTCTTTCTCTCCCCCCCCTCAATTTCTTTCTCTCCCCTCTCAATTTCTTTCTCTCCCCCCCTCAATTTCTTTCTCTCCCCCCTCTCAATTTCTTTCTCTCCCCCCTCAATTTCTTTCTCTCCCCCCCTCAATTTCTTTCTCTCCCCCTCTCAATTTCTTTCTCTCCCCCTCTCAATTTCTTTCTCTCCCCCTCTCAATTTCTTTCTCTCCCCCCTCTCAATTTCTTTCTCTCCCCCCTCTCAATTTCTTTCTCTCCCCCTCTCAATTTCTTTCTCTCCCCCCTCTCAATTTCTTTCTCTCCCCCCTCTCAATTTCTTTCTCTCCCCCTCTCAATTTCTTTCTCTCCCCCTCTCAATTTCTTTCTCTCCCCCCTCTCAATTTCTTTCTCTCCCCCCCCTCAATTTCTTTCTCTCCCCCTCTCAATTTCTTTCTCTCCCCCTCTCAATTTCTTTCTCTCCCCCCTCTCAATTTCTTTCTCTCCCCCCTCTCAATTTCTTTCTCTCCCCCTCTCAATTTCTTTCTCTCCCCCTCTCAATTTCTCTCTCCCCCTCTCAATTTCTTTCTCTCTCCACCCCTGTCAATTTCTTTCTCTCCCCTCCCCCACTGTCAATTCCTCCCCCCTCACTGTCAATTCCTCCCCTCCCCCACCCCACATCTGTTGTAGCGTGGCCGAGCCCTGTATGGTCCGCGGGTACAGGGAGCTTTTGTTTCCTGTACCCGGCCGGACTAAAAGGAAGTGCACACTCAGTGGGGGGGGGGGGGGGGGGAGTAGAGAACTCACAAGATTGAGATGAATTCAGGCGTATATCCCTTAATATTAGGGAATAATGAAGTGTGAGGGTCCTCCAGCGATGTAATTCTGGATAGAAAGTGACAGATCTTCTTGCCCACTCAAAATAGAAGGAAAGAAATAGATAGTGCAGATTGTATATAAAAATAACAATTTATTATATATATTGCACTCATAATGTGTCAGATAAAAGACAGCATGTCTCCACATCAAAGTGGAATCCACGTTTTTCAGCCAGTCCAGTCACAGTAGAAAATGGCAAGAACAACACCAGCAATATAAAACAAGATAAAATAAAATAAAAAATAAAAGTTCATATGAACCAATGAGCAGCTCCAGCACGTTTCGTCCTCTTCTGGACTTCCTCAGGGATGTATGTCTCCAATCCGAGTAGATTCTGCTTTTATATCCACTTTAGGATGAAGAGATTGTTTGCAGATGATGGCGTGCGTTCCAGCTTGGAACGCATTCATTATTTCCGGGTGACGGCACTTCCGGTTTCACGGACCGAACAGAAACTTCATATCACTTCCGATTTCACGGACCGGGCATAGAAAGCTCAATATCCAATATTTATAAACAGCAGTATCAGATATATTGCAATGAAAGGAGGGGGGCATATATAAACTATATCCAATCTTCAGCAGCACGGTATAACATAACATCCTGTAGGTATTGAGCATCTATGCCTTCTTTAGAGAAAAATATTAATAAAATAATGTTAATAAAAATGATGTGGTGTACACGGACAGTTTTTTCCTTTCTTCTTTACTACTGTATTTTGATTGTTTGTAAAGGAACACTTTAAAACCCTAGGTACTCCATGACAATGTTTATCCTGTATTTTCTCACTTGCTTGTACCCGCTGTTGTGGCAATACAAGCATGTTTATAATTCTAAGGACAGCAAAAATAAAGATTGACAACAAAAAAAACACAATATTCAGGGATATAATCTTTAATTTGTGGGTTAATAGCTTCTTGATCCAAGGCTACATCTGACCGCCATTCTGGAGTTAAGAAGAAAGTTTTTCCCAGTTTGTTGCAAAATTGAAAGTGCTTTAAACTGTTTTTTTTTGCCTTCTTTGGACAGTAAAACAGATGTGTGAGAAAGAACTCTTTTCAGCCTATGTAACCCTCAATCCTCTCAATATACACCCACATTCCAGACTTCTCATCCACTGCATTTCGTCCACTGGACAGCTACATCCCTGAGGAAGTCTAGAGGGCGAAACGCGTTGGATTCTTACGTTGGGGAGCAGTGCTGTATTCTTTGCTCCACCTTGTAGTGGATATATGCTGTCTTTATCTGGACTTTTTGTAAGTGCATTTGTAAGAAATATTTGCTGTTTCAAGTCTCATCTGCACCATCTGGTTTCTTTCTATTTACAAGTGCTAAAGAAGATCATCTCCATAATATTCGATTTGTATATGTATTCATAGATATTGCCCACCACGCTGCTTTATTATAAGGTTGTATATTTCTATTTACACCTTAGAAGTGGTTACTGCATCCTTCTGCATTCCTACCTTTTTTATTTTGGTTTCATTCTTGGTCTAAGAGTTTACAAGAAATCCTCCTGCAATTTGTGTATTGATTAGAGTGAAATAAGGGTGTAATAAGGTCAATTAATAGTCAGGATAGTCGGGGGCACATGCAAACCGCATCCATTCCCTTCACCGGCTAGGCTCTGCCACCTCATTTGATGTTTCTGTACTAATATACTGCATCTGAAACCAAAGTTATTACGTTATAACAGTAAATATAAAATGGTCAAAGCAGAAGAATAAAAGCATGCTTTTTACAGCCATTTATGCTGGCTAGTCAATATATCTTACATTTAATAATTAGAGTTGCTTTCTCACTTTTATATACAGCAAGTTAAGTGAGAGAGGCTGATGGGAAAATTAACAGACAACTTGCATGGTAAAATCATTTTGATTGAGTTGGATCACAGAGTAATGCAAGAGTTGGAAGTAAGCCATTTCATGATTGGCACTAGAGATATTTTTAAGGACTCTGTGAAAAATTTATATTCCCTGGATATCACCTAAAACGGCTTAAGCACGTGGAATAACTGATGGGCTATTATCAGATACAAGCTTCTTATTTTTTCCTTGTGAGAATAGTAAGAATGTTAATGGATATAGATAACGGAGTAATACTTTAAACTCCTTGCTCCCAAGAGATGCTTATCAAATGTAAAATGGTGCAAATGCTTATTACAGAACATGATTCCAATAAAAACGATTGCTTTCTGGGGTGAGTCCTGATCGAGCTTGAAAGCAGATGCATGTCTCTGTAGGTCCTTCTAGTAGTTTCTCTACAGCCACACTGTGCCAATTTGACTGCAGTATCACACCATGTTTTAGCTTTCTCTGTTAACTTTTTATCTTCAAGCTGTCCCTTATATTTTGCCATTCATTCCTTCAATACTTGTGGATCTAAGCTCTCTTCTGGAGTTATTCCTTCTTTCTTTAGCATAGATGTAATCAGGGGCGTGCGAGCTGTGCGGCCGCACAGGGCGCTATGGACCAGGGGGCACCATGTGGCCGACACAGCTCGCACATGGTCGGTGTCAGGCGAGTTAAAACAGGTACCCAGGTGGAGGAATAATTATTCTCCACCCAGGTCTATAAAAAAAAAAAAATTGAGGCAGTGGGGGCGGGGCTTATAGCAAGGTGGGGGCGTGGCTTATTGCAGGTCGGAGGCGGGGCTAATACCTACCCAAAGCCTGTGTGTGCCTACCTGCCTGTGTGAGAGAGACTGCCTGCCTGTGTGTGTGTGTGACTGTCTGCCTGTGTGTGTGTGTGTGTGACTGTCTCTCTGTGTGTGTGTGTGTGTGTCTGTCTGTCTGTGTGACTGCCTCCCTGCCTGTGTGTGTATGACTGTCTGTGTGTGTGACTGTCTGCCTGTGTGTGTGACTGTCTGACAATGTGTGGCTCCAATTGTGTGTGTAGCTGTGCCTGTATGTGTGACTATCTGCCTTTAACTGAGTGTGTATGTGTCTGCATGCAGGGCCGGATTAAGAGCACACTGGGCCTGGTGCTGACAATTATGATGGGCCTAATTACGGAATCTTATCGACCAAAAACACTAAAACAGTCATACCTCCCAAGCATCTTGTATCTGATGGTGATGCAGCTGTAAGAAAACACATACTCTATGATAATCTCTCTCTAATTTATGCTTTCATCTTAAATCCATAACCCTTAACAGCAGTGTCCAGTGACGCAGGAAGTCAATGGGCGGGGTAAAAGGGTGGGCCACTGGTGCGAATCACGTGAACAGACCTGCCAAAAGGGGAGAACATGCCCAAAAAGGGGGCATGTCTGTCCAAAGAATTTGAAGGACAGCCTGGCATGAATGCATGTCAGGCTGCCTGCCAATCATGCAGGCAGTCCAACTAAGGGCATACTATGCAAACAGCACCCTGAGCTTGACATAAATGCGTCTAATGATGCGCTCACTCCATGCTTTCTAAGGACTGTCCCCTAGCACTCGCTGGTCCACTTGTCTCCTTACCTTCTTACAAGCAGGCAGAAGTTCCTGGTATATAGTCTGAGACAGATAAAAGGTGTATGTAGTGAGTGTAGAAGAAAGGGGACATGCCACAGTGTTAGAGAGACCAACGTCTGCATTACCTAAACTAATTTTATTGTCAGCCAGTCAGTCCACACAAGTTTTTTTCCCATACATCCCTTTTAAGCTTCCAAACTTAAAGGGACACTATAGTCACCAGAACAACTACAGCTTATTGTATTTGTTATGGTAAGTAGAATCATTCCATTCAGGCCTTTTGCAGTAAACACTGTCTTTTCAGAGAAAATAACTCCACTGGCCACTCCTTAGATGGCTGCTAGAGGTGCTTCCTGGGGCAGTACTGCCTAGTGTGCAGCACTGCCATTCAGTGTCTCCACCCTCGGCATGCAGACACTGAACTTTCCTCATAGAGATGCATTGATTCAATTTATCTTTATGAGGAGATGCTGATTGGCCAGGGCTATGACTTGTGCTGGCTCTGCCCCTGATCTGCCTAGTTGACAGTCTCAGCCAATCCTATGGGGAAGTATTGTAATTTGCTCAGACCACCACTTCTGATGATGTCAGCAGACAGTCAGTTCAGAGGCAGAGCCAGCAGCTGCAGACTTGAATACAAGTTATATTTTACTATAGAAGGGGCCAGGGTGGTGATTTTAACATAAACAGGGTCAGAAATACATGATTGTGTTCCTGACCCTATAATGCTACTTTAAGCAAGAGTATGTGAAGAGTAGTTAGGGTTGCCACCTTTCTTGGAAAAAAATACCAGCCTTAATCATTTGTATAATCACAAGGAGTGACATCAGAGAAAATTCTGTAAAATCACCAACAAACTACTCACAGTTTGATTCTGCTGTATAGATGGATTGCTCCCAGTGACTCAGTCTCGCAAGTCACCCAGTGTCTCAGTGTCCCTATGTATCACAGTGACAGTGTCCCCATGTCGCCCAGTCCACTAGTCTCCCAGTGTCTCAGTGTCCCCATTTCTCCCAGTGTCTCAGTGTCCCCCCATGTCACTAGGATACTGGGGACACTGAGAGACATGAGGACACTGAGACCTGGGGACACAGAGACATGGGGACACTGAGAGACCCAGTGACACTGGGAGACTTGGGGACACAGACATTTAGGGAAACTGGGAGAAATGGGGACACAGACACTAGGGACACAAACACTGGGAGACATGGGGACATTGAAACATTTGGGGACACTAAGACACTAGGGACACAGAGACATGGGAACACAGACACTGGGAGACTAGGTGACACTGGAAGACTAGTGACACTGGCTGGGAGAAAGACACTTGGGGACACTGGGAGACATGGGGACAGTTGTAGACATAGACATGGGACACTGGGACATATAGGGACACTGGAAGACATGGGGACGCTAGGCACACTGAGACACTAGGGACACAAACACTGGGAGACATGGGGACACTGAAACATTTAAGGGACACTAAGACACTAGAGACACGGAGATATGGGAACACAGACACTGGGAGACTAGGGGACACTGGCTGGGAGACAGACACTTGGGGACACTGGGAGACATGGGGATAGTTGTGGACATAGACATGGGGACACTGTGACATATAGGGACACATGGGGACACTAGGCACACTGAGAGACATGGGACACAGACACTGGGAGACTTGGGGACACTGAGACACTAGCAACACTGGATGGGGGACATGGGGACACTGGGAGAAACAGTGTCCCCATGTGTCTCAGCATCCCCATGTGTCTCAGAAGCACCATGTGTCTCAGTGTCCCCAAGTGTCTGTGTTCCCAGGTCTCCCAGTGTCTGTGTCCCCATGTGTCCTAGTGTATCAGTGTCCCCTAGTGTCTCAGTGTCCACATGTGTCCCTGCTGCCTTTCCCCCATCCCTCACTTACCTGAGCTGTAGAGCTGCTTTCTGGACTCTGTGCTGTGATGCTGCTCCCCACGGATCAGTGAGTAGTAGAGAGAGGCAGGGATATACATAGACATATAATACCTAGACGCCGCATTGACTGCTACTTCCTCTTGGCGCTGATGTGCCGCGGGGCCACCATCTTGGATCGGTCACAGTGTGAGCAGCAGCATAGACATATATATAGAATATATATGTCTATGATCTGCAGAGCAAGGTCCTCAAAGTAAACATGGTTAGTGCATAGGCGTGCGCACGGGGTGTGCCGGGTGTGCCTGGGCACACCCTAATCCCCGCGGCACGCCTATGTATTGAGTCCTGCAGGAACAGCGTTCCTGCACTTTTATTTGAGCAGGAACGCTGTTCCTGCGGGCACTCAGTGCCCCCAAATGCCCCTTTCCGGCCCCCATGTCCCCCCCCCACCCAGTCGGATGCCTGTGTCCATCTCAGCCGCGGCGAGGGAGCTGTGTGCTCTCTGCTCCCTCTTGCCGCGCGCTGTTTGCTGATGCTGGGAGCCGTAATATGACGTCATATTCCGGCTCCCAGCTACAGCAGACAGCCCGCGCAGCGAGAGGAAGCAGAGAGCACACAGCTCCCTCGCCGCGGCTGAGATGGACACAGGCATCCGACCCACTGGACCCCAGGGACAAGTCCACGCCAGCACTCCAGGTAGGGAGGCTGGGTGGACATTTTTGTAATAAAAAAAAAAATATTTGTATGTGTGTGTGTGTCTGTGAATGTGTGTCTGTAAGTGTGTCTGTGAATGTATGTGTGTGTGTCTGTAAGTGTGTCTGTGAATGTATGTGTGTGTGTCTGTAAGTGTGTCTGTGATTGTATGTGTGTGTGTCTGTGAATGTGTGTCTGTAAGTGTGTCTGTGAATGTATGTGTGTGTGTGTCTGTGAATGTGTGTCTGTAAGTGTGTCTGTGAATGTATGTGTGTGTCTGTAAGTGTGTCTGTGAATGTATGTGTGTGTGTCTGTGTGTGTCTGTGAGTGTATGTGTGTCTGTAAGTGTGTGTCTGAGTATGTGTGTGTCTGAGTGTATGGGTATGTGTGTGTGTCTGTGAGTGTGTGTGTGTCTGTGAGTGTGTGTCTGTGAGTGTATGTGTGTGTCTGTAAGTGTGTGTCTGTGAGTGTATGTGTGTCTGTGAGTATGTGTGTGTCTGAGTGTATGGGTATGTGTGTGTGTCTGTGAGTGTATGTGTGTTTATGGGTGTGTGTGTGTGTCTGTGAATGTATGTGTGTGTCTGAGTATGTGTGTGCACGCGTATATATATCTGTGTGTCAGTATATATATACACACACACACACACGTGTATATTTTTTTTTGGGGGGGGTGGGTGGGAAAAGAGTTCCCACACTTTATTCACCAGGACTTCTCTGGAGATGTCCGGATCTCCCTTGACGGCTCACGCAGAGTCGGCGCTATCTGAGTGCCGGCTCTGCTCTTAGCCTCCATGGGCTGGCGGGAGATCAAAGATCTACCTCACCAACCCACAGCAACACGGAGGGAGGCAGGAGAGGACCCGGGGAGCTCTAGACAGCAGCTCTGCCAGGTTCCTCTCACGAGATCTGAGCATTGCCACGGCAACACTCAGATCTCGCGAGAGTTAACTCTAGCTCCGCAGGCTAGAGTTCACTCTCCACTGGACCACCAGGGATGGCACATGGCAGCAAGGATCCCCCCTCCCTACACAAGGTAGGGAGGGGGGGATATTTACTAATCTGCCCCCACCTCCACAATCCCTCCCAACATACAGCCGACACACACACAGCACATAGACACATACAGCACGCTCACACACACAGTACACTAACCGCACCCTCACAAACACACACAGCACCTTTACAAACACACAACACCCTCACACACAGCACACTAACAGCACCCTCACAAACACACACACACACACGCACACAAACAGCACCCTCACAAATACACGACACCCACACACATCACACAAACGTCACCATCACACAAACGCACACAGCACACTACCAGCACCCTCACACACAAACAGCACCCACACAAACACCCTCACCCACATAGCACACTACCAGCACCCTCACCCACACATCCCACTAACACCACCCTCACACCACTCTCACACAGCACACTAGCAGCACACACACACAGCAGTGTATGTGTGTGAATGTATATATATATATATATATATATATATATATGTGTGTGTGTGTGTGTGTGTATACAGGGAGTGCAGAATTATTAGGCAAATGAGTATTTTGACCACATCATCCTCTTTATGCATGTTGTCTTACTCCAAGCTGTATAGGCTCGAAAGCCTACTACCAATTAAGCATTTTAGGTGATGTGCATCTCTGTAATGAGAAGGGGTGTGGTCTAATGACATCAACACCCTATATCAGGTGTGCATAATTATTAGGCAACTTCCTTTCCTTTGGCAAAATGGGTCAAAAGAAGGACTTGACAGGCTCAGAAAAGTCAAAAATAGTGAGATATCTTGCAGAGGGATGCAGCACTCTTAAAATTGCAAAGCTTCTGAAGCGTGATCATCGAACAATCAAGCGTTTCATTCAAAATAGTCAACAGGGTCGCAAGAAGCGTGTGGAGAAACCAAGGCGCAAAATAACTGCCCATGAACTGAGAAAAGTCAAGCGTGCAGCTGCCAAGATGCCACTTGCCACCAGTTTGGCCATATTGCAGAGCTGCAACATCACTGGAGTGCCCAAAAGCACAAGGTGTGCAATACTCAGAGACATGGCCAAGGTAAGAAAGGCTGAAAGACGACCACCACTGAACAAGACACACAAGCTGAAACATCAAGACTGGGCCAAGAAATATCTCAAGACTGATTTTTCTAAGGTTTTATGGACTGATGAAATGAGAGTGAGTCTTGATGGGCCAGATGGATGGATTGGTAAAGGGCAGAGAGCTCCAGTCCGACTCAGACGCCAGCAAGGTGGAGGTGGAGTACTGGTTTGGGCTGGTATCATCAAAGATGAGCTTGTGGGGCCTTTTCGGGTTGAGGATGGAGTCAAACTCAACTCCCAGTCCTGCTGCCAGTTTCTGGAAGACACCTTCTTCAAGCAGTGGTACAGGAAGAAGTCTGCATCCTTCAGGAAACATGATTTTCATGCAGGACAATGCTCCATCACACGCGTCCAAGTACTCCACAGCGTGGCTGGCAAGAAAGGGTATAAAAGAAGAAAATCTAATGACATGGCCTCCTTGTTCACCTGATCTGAACCCCATTGAGAACCTGTGGTCCATCATCAAATGTGAGATTTACAAGGAGGGAAAACAGTACACCTCTCTGAACAGTGTCTGGGAGGCTGTGGTTGCTGCTGCACGCAATGTTGATGGTGAACAGATCAAAACACTGACAGAATCCATGGATGGCAGGCTTTTGAGTGTCCTTGCAAAGAAAGGTGGCTATATTGGTCACTGATTTGTTTTTGTTATGTTTTTGAATGAAAAAAAGAAAAATACCTACATTTGTATTGCCGGCATTACTGCAATACTGGCATGGCCAGGCAGCCTCAAACACCAGCTGTGCCAGTAAAATACCAGTCAGGTGGCAAACCTAAGAGTAGTGTGTGTGTGTGTGTGTGTAAAACAAATAATTTTTTTTTTTTTTTTTAAATGGGCCTATTCCATGGGCCCAGGCCTGGAGCTGCAGCCCCTATGTTAATCCGGCCCTGTCTGCATGCCTGTAACAGAGTATGTATGACTGTCTGCCTGTGACTGTGTGTGTGACTGTCTGCCTGTAACTGTTCGTGATTGTATGCCTTTAACTGTGTGTTTGGCTCTGTGACTGTCTGCCTGTAACTGAGCATGTTTGACTGTCTGCCTGTAACTGTGTGTGTGTATGTTTGTGACTGTCTGGCTGTAACAGAGTGTGTATAAATGTCTGCCTGTGACTGTGTGTGTGACTGTCTGCCTGTAACTATGTGTGTTACTGTGTGCCTGTAACTGTTCATGATTGTGTGCCTTTAACTGTGTGTTTGGCTCTGTGACTGTCTGTCACGTATTCATCCGCTTATAGAAATGTGGTTAATGATATTTACTGTCCACACAGGAAAAGTTGTGCCGAGCAGCAACCTAATCCACAGAAGGGTTAATGCTGAGCAGCAATTATGCAAATGAAACTTGGTAACTGACTTTGGGGTCAAAGGCCGGTTACAGCCTATCCGAACTAAAGGAGGGTTATTTTGGCCCAGTTCTCATCCTGCTCAGTGCCCTGTCGTGGTTTCCCTTGTGGTTGTCCGAGAGCACATTCCCGTTATAAGTTTTCTACCTGGTTTTTGACTTTGACTTTGTTTATAGACTTCTCTATATTCTGGTATCCTGACTCTTGGCTTTCCTCATCGCTGCGTCCCTTTCTGTGTTCCCAGGGCCGGACTGGCCCACCGGGATACCGGGAAATTTCCCGGTGTGCCGCGGCACCTGGGGGCTGCAGAGCTCTTACTCCCTATAGAGAGGGAGCCCTGCAGCCGTTTTCAATAATATCGCGGCCGCCGGCCGCATATCGGTGCCGCCGGGTGGCCGGTCCGGCGGCACACTCTGAGGTGATTACTCACCTTGCGGCCGGCGGCCCCATCTCCTCTGCTGGCAGCTATGCTGCTGTCAGTCTCAGTGAGTGTGCCGGGCGGCCGCCTAAGCGATGCAGCAGCACACTCACTGATACTGACAGCATCATAGCTGTCAGCACAGGAGGACTGAGGGAGGGGGTGGAGCTAACTACCAAGCTCCCTCGCGGTTCCCATAATTCCTAGCATCTACACATCATAGAGTAGTGATTACTCTATGATGTGGCTGTGCTGGGAATTATGGGAACCGCGAGGGAGCATGGGAGTTAGCTCCGCCCCCTCCCTCAGTCCTCCTGTGACAAGGGGCAGACAGCAGGGACACAAACAGAGGGGAAGTAAAAACTCAGGGAAAGGGGGGACAAAGAGAGGGGTAATGGAGAGACAGGGGAAGGGGGACAAAGAGGGGTAATGGAGAGACAGGGTAAGGGGGACAAAGAGAGGGGTAATGGAGAGACATGGTAAGGGGGACAAAGATAGGGGTAATGGAGAGACAGGGTAAGGTGGACAAAGAGAGGGGTAATGGAGAGACAGGGTAAGGGGGACAAAGAGAGGGATAATGGAGAGACAGGGGAAGGGGGACAAAGAGAGAGGTAATGGAGAGACAGGGGAAGGGGGGGCAAAGAGAGGGGTAATGGAGAGACACAGGGGAAGGGGGACAAAGAGAGGGGTAATGGAGAGACACAGGGGAAGAGGGGACAAAAAAAAGGGGTAATGGTGAGACACGGGGGAAGAGGGGACAAAAAAAGGGGTAATGGTGAGACACGGGGGAAGGGGGGACAAAGAGAGGGGTAATAGAGAGACACGGGGGATGGGGGAAAGAGAGGGGTAATGGAGAGACACAGGGATGGGTGGACAAAGAGAGGGGTAATGAAGAGACACAGGGGGATGGGGGAAAAAGAGAGGGGTAATAGAGAGACACAGGATATGGGGGGGACAAAGAGAGGGGTAATAGAGAGACACAGGAGATGGGGGGGACAAAGAGTAATAGAGAGACACAGGGGAAGGGAGGACACAGAGACAGATGGGGTAATAGAGAGACACCAGGGAAGGGAGTAAAAAGAGACAGAGGGGTAATAGAGAGACACAGGGGGTGGAGGGACAAAGAGACAGAGGGGTAATAGAGACAGGGGAAGGGGGCAAAGAGACAGAGGGGTAAGAGAGAGAGACACGGGTGGAGATGGGGAAGAGAGACACAGGGAGGAGAGGGGGAAGACAGACACATGGAGGAGAGGGGAGAAAGAGACACAGAAGGTTTGTTGGGGGAACAAAGACATACAGAAGGGAAGGGGAACAAAGTAACACAAGATTTGTGGGAGGAAACACTGGGCTGGGGGGAAAAGAGAGAGTGGCTGGGAGAAGAGAAAGAGGCACACAGAGTCTGGAGTTAGAAAGAGACACACAGATGAGATTTGGAAAGGGAGAAAGAGACAAAGGGGCTGGGGGAAAGAGACATACAGAGGCTGGAGAAGGGTAAAAAGAAACACAAAGGGACTGGAATGAAGTAAAAGAAACACAAGGGTCGCTGTAAGAGACAAAAAGGAGACAATTGGAGACGATACACTAAACAAGGTAAACGTAATAGACGTGATTGATGTGATCCTGACAGTAATACACACACATATATATATATATATATATATGCATGTATATTGATGTGTGTATTAGCAACATATATAATTATGCCTATAATATATTAATATACATTTATATATGCATAATACACACATAAATGTCATTAATATATACATATTTGTAATGAGCACGTATTGGCCCAGTCTTGTTGCTAGTTGCATACTCATGCACAATAACATATTCAAAGTGAAGAGCGTACCCATAGGACTTCAAAATGAGCAAGATAACTTAATTTTTCTTTTCAGTTGTGCAACCGCATACATTCACCATTTCAATCCCAGTACTAAAATGTCCTTAATAGGCCAAATTAGTTGTACAGAAACATTGATTACATGAAAATGAATGTCTGCTTAAAATAAAGGCGCTCTTTTGTTTATTTTGAAGCCCTATATGCGTTCTTTCGCTGGAGTAATAGTTTTCAATTTTAAGTTATTTTTTCACCCTCTATATCAGCACACTATGCTGGCGCGACGCATTATTGGGCTGGTATAGAATTTTTTTCCAGGGATGCTTTTAGTTCCCAGTCCGGCCCTGTGTGTTCCCTGACCTCGGCTAGTATTTTTGACTATTCTTTGTATGTTAAATCCAGCCATTCTAAGGACCGGTAATACGTTACTTATTATTTGTCATCCGTGCTGTACAGTTCTACGTGCTGGATCAAAACAGTAATCCTGACATTACGACAGGGCCATAGATCCTGTAGAACTGTGTCAGCACATAGCTGCTTGCGAGAGGAAATTAGAGGAGAATGATCGCCGCATGGATCAATTCGCTCAGGCTTTCAGTACGCTTCTCGCAGCCTGCAGCATCTCCTCCTATAGCACCTCTACCCTGTGTACCTCCACCCACTGTTAATAGGACTCCTAGCATCTCCTTATTGCCATCCCTACAGTTTGATGGCAATATCCAGGAATGCAGGGGTTTTCTTAATCAGGTGGTGTACCATTTTGAGGACTCACCAGGGTCGTTCCCCACGGACAGAGCAAAAATTGGTTATCTAATGAATCAATTAAAGGGCAAGGCCCTTGCCTGGGCTAATCCGTTGTGGGAGAGTAATCGGAGCATAGCTCATAATTACCAGGAATTCCTTGCTGAATTCAAGCTCACTTTGAACCATTGGGTAGCGAGGATGACGCCTCCACTGCCCTACTGCACATCAGACAAGGTAACCGGTCTATCTTGGATTATGCTATTGAATTCCGTACCTTAGCTTTCGAGGTAGACTGGACTAACAATGGGTTAATCTCAGCATTCAAAAAGGGTCTCTCAGAGACTATACTAGATGACATAGCCGCTAAAGAATTACCTAAGAGTCTTAACAAATTTATCAAGTTTGTCATGCATATTGATAATAGGTTAAGACTCAGAGAAGTCACCAAAAGCAAGACCAGATGCACAGCTATGTCCCTAGCACCTCAATTCTCTAAACCTGTTTTGTCTAACCTCCCTGTACAGTCCGAACCCGAACCTATGCAGTTTGGGGTCAGTAGACTGTCGGAGGCCGGAAAAACAGTATAGGAAAGGGAGGGGTTATGCCTATATTGCGGTAGAAAGGGACATATGATAACTAATTGCCCAGTGCGTCCGGAAAACTTCCGCACCTAAGAACCTTAAGGGGACAGATCTTAGGTGTGATGGAGTTGTCCTCTAACAAAAACAAAAGTAGATTCCTGCTTGAGGTATCTATTTCCCTTGATAACAAGAAGATTTCTTGCAGTGCCCTAATGAACTCAGGTGGTGCTGGAAATTTTATTGATGTCCAGTTTATTAGGGGTAATGAGATACCGGTCAGGGAGAGACCTACGCCGCTAGCTGTAGAGGCTATTGATGGTAGACCACTCACACAACCGCTTATAACCCACAAAACTGTCCCTATTACGATCTCTATTGGGGCCTCCCATAGGGAGGAGATGACGTTTCAGGTTATTACTTCTCCATCATGTCCTATCATATTAGGGTTTCCGTGGCTTAGTAAGCACAATCCCTATATTGACTGGTCTAATGGAGATATATTAGAATGGGGTAAAGAGTGTATGGGGAGGTGTATAAAATCAATACTAAAGAGATTGGATACTATTGACCTTCCCACTACCACTCCCCAAACTCCTGGAGTTCCCATACAATACCGAGAACTTCAGGAGGTGTTCAACAAGGCTCAATCCAATGTATTGCCTCCCCACAGAGCATATGACTGTGCCATTAACCTGTTTCCAGGCGCTATGCCACCTAAGGGGACAGTTTATGCCTTATCTCCCCAGGAGAGTAAAATAATGGAGGAATACATCAAAGAATCCTTGAGCAAAGGGCACATAAGAAAGTCATCCTCACCAGCTGGTGCAGGATTCTTTTTTGTTGAGAAAAAGGGTGGTGAGTTACACCCTTGCATAGACTACAGGGCACTTAATAAAATCACTGTAAAAAATACATACCCTATCCCACTCATTTCCGAATTGTTCGATAGACTTCAGGGAGCTAAAGTATTTACTAAGCTTGACCTTAGGAGCGCTTACAATTTGGTTAGAATTAAAGACAATCATGAGTGGAAGACGGCATTTAATACCCGTAGTGGACACTATGAATATCTGGTAATGCCATTTGGGTTATGCAACGCCCCGGCCGTATTCCAAGACTTTATAAATGATGTACTCAGGGAATTCATTTACTCATTTGTCTTGGTTTATTTGGACGATATTTTGGTGTATTCCCCTGATCTTCAAACTCACCACTCCCATGTGAAACAGGTTCTGCAGACTTTGTTGAAAAATAAACATTATTGTAAATTAGAAAAGTGCATATTTGACCAGCCTGGAGTCCACTTTTTGGGTTACAACATCTCTGCATCGGGATTTCAAATGGATCCTAAAAAACTAGAGGCTGTACTACACTGGCCATTACCCTCTGGTTTAAAAGCCATTCAAAGGTTTATTGGTTTTGCCAACTATTACAGAAGATTCATCAAGGGATTTTCTTCTGTAATAGCCCCCATCACTAATATGACTCGCAAAGGGGTTAGTAGCACGGTATGGTCCAAAGAGGCTGTGAATGCTTTTGAGACTCTTAAACAAAGATTTGCCTCTGCGGACATACCAAAACATCCCGACACCAGTAAACCTTTTATATTGGAGGTTGATGCATCCGAGACAGGGGTAGGGGCTGTTCTCTCTCAGAGAGAAAGCCAGGGAACACCATTGCATCCTTGTGGCTACTTCTCCAGAAAGATGTCTCCTGCTGAGCGCAACTACGATATTGGCAATAGAGAACTGTTGGCCATTATTCTTGCCCTCAAGGAGTGGCGACATCTTTTGGAGGGTTCCAAGGACCCCCTGTTGATCATAACCGACCACAAAAACCTGGCATATATAGGGGATGCCAAACATTTGTCTTCCAGACAGGCTAGATGGTCACTGTTCCTTTCACGTTTTAACTTCCTCATTACTTATAGACCTGGTTCTAAAAATACCAAGGCTGATGCCTTGTCCAGGCAATTTGATAATGAGTCAGCTCCGGAACAGGTGACATCTCCTATTATTCCACCAGAGTGTATTATTGCTACTACTGTCCTCTCACTGTCTTCTCCACTGCTTGGCACCATACTGAAGGCCCAGCCTCAGGCGCCCAGTGGTAAACCGTTTGTTCCCCTATGTGAAAGGGTTAATATCATGAAAGTCTTCCATGACAATATAACTGCTGGACACCCGGGCATCAATAAGTCCACTGCCGCGATCACTAGATCATTTTGGTGAGATTCACTCAGGAAAGATGTAAAGGAGTATGTGCAGGCATGTTCTGTGTGTGCCGTTTCTAAGGTGACTCATGCACTTCCTTGTGGCCTGTTGCAGCCTCTTCCTGTTCCTGATATCCCATGGTCCCACTTATCCATGGACTTTATTGTTGAGCTTCCTAGCTCTGCTGGGTTCACTACTATTCTCATGGTTGTAGACCGATTTTCTAAGATGGCTCACTTCATCCCTCTCAAGAAGTTGCCATCTTCGCAAGAATTGGTCCTAATTTTCATACGTGAAATTGTCCGTTTGCATGGCATCCCTCACAATATTGTGTCTGATAGGGGCTCTCAGTTTGTGTCCAGGTTCTGGAGGGCGTTCAGTAAACAATTGGGGATTGATCTCTCCTTCTCCTCCTCATACCATCCACAGACCAATGGTATAGCTGAGAGGGCTAACCAGTCATTAGAAGTTTATTTGCGTTGTTTTATTAATAGCACACAGGACAATTGGTCCGAACTACTCCCGTGGGCCGAGTTCGCTAGAAACAATGCTGTTCATGACTCCTCTGGGCACAGTCCATTTTTTGTCAATAATGGTAGGCATCCTACGGTTCTCCCTGCTGTATTTTCTGATACTGCCATTCCTGCTCTGGATGAGCGTCTGGCCTCCATTCGGGATACCTGGATTAAGATTCAAACTGCTCTAGGGGCTGCTGCTGAACGCTTCAAACATTTTGCTGATAAGCGTAGGAGTGCCAACCCAGTGTACCAAGTGGGGGACCGGGTTTGGTTGTCATCTCGCAACATCAAGCTTAAGGTCCCTAGCATGAAGTTTGCCCCCAGATTCCTTGGTCCCTATAGAGTGCTTTGTAGGATCAATCCAGTGTCTTACTCTCTGGCTCTTCCTGCATCTTTAGGGATTCCCAACACTTTTCATGTGTCCTTACTCAAACCTCTTGTCTGCAATAGATATACTGTTCCTTGTGTTCCTCCCCCTCCGGTGGTGGTGGGTGGTCAGGAGGAGTATGAGGTATCTTCTATCGTGGATTCTAGGTTTTCTCGGGGCACTTTACAGTACTTGGTAAAAAACTAAATATAAGTGGAGCTCTGAAATACCTGAACAGGTGAGTATTGTTGATTAAAATGCTATTACAGTAATCTGCAAATAATAAACAATCAAATCATAGTGTAGATAGTTATTATAACCAAAGGTGAATAAAATAATCTAAATTGGCAACTCACAAATGTAGAGCCAAAAGACCACCTGGCTCTAGTGAAAAATGCCTTGGGATCTTTTAAGGGAGATCCACTGCCCTCTTTCTGTCTCCTTCTGGTCTCCTCCACATCCAATTTGCATATAGAGATGAACAGGATAACTCCAGAGATAAGTGAGACGAAATTTATTAAATAAAATAAACAAGAATCAATATAAAAATACTTTTAAAAATCAATTAGAGGTGGTCTTTTTGCTCTACATTTGTGAGTTGCCAATTTGGATTATTTTATTCACCTTTGGTTATAATACCTATCTACACTATGATTTGATTGTTTATTATTTACAGATTACTGTAATAGAATTTTAATCAACAATACTCACCTGTTCAGGTATTTCAGAGCTGCACTTATATTTTGTTTTTTTACCACGTATTGTACTGTGAAGGTTAAGGGAATCCTTCACTTAAGTGTAGAGCCTGTTTTAACCTTATTGCATTTGTGTGCACTTGTTTGTATACACTTTACAGTACTTGGTTGTTTGGAAAGGTTACGGTCCTGCTGATCGTTCTTGGGTTTCGGCTCCTGACCTGCATGCGGGCCGTAAGATCCGCGCTTTTCACGCCAAATTTCCTCTCAAGCCTGGTCCTGCCCACCCAGTGGGCGTTCTTCAGGTGGGGGGTAATGTCACGTATTCATCCGCTTATAGAAATGTGGTTAATGACATTTACTGTCCACACAGGAAAAGTTGTGCCGAGCAGCAACCTAATCCACAGAAGGGTTAATGCTGAGCAGCAATTATGCAAATGAAACCTGGTAACTGACTTTGGGGTCAAAGGCCGGTTACAGCCTATCAGAACTAAAGGAGGGGTATTTAGGCCCAGTTCTCATCCTGCTCAGTGCCCTGTCATGGTTTCCCTTGTGGTTGTCCAAAAGCGCGTTCCTGTTATTAGTTTTCTACCTGGTTTTTGACTTTGGCTTTGTTTATTGACTTCTCTATATTCTGGTATCCTGACTCCTGGCTTTCCTCATCGCTGCGTCCCTTTCTGTGTTCCCTGACCTCGGCTAGTATTTTTGACTATTCTATGTACGTAAAATCCGGCCATTCTAAGGACCGGTAATACGTTACTTATTTGTCATCCGTGTTATACAGTTCTACATGCTGGATCAAACAGTAATCCTGACACTGTCTGCCTGTAACTGAGCATGTGTGACTATCTGCCTGTAACTCTTTGTGTGACTGTATAATACAGCCTTAAAACTTACTCTAAATGCAAATCAGGAGATTTGCCGTGGAGGATACAAATTTTACTCATACAACAAATCGCCAGGCCAACAATTATCCAACAATTATTACATCCTGACAGGCACAGATGAGCTCTACAGTCTGCAATTCCAGTTCACAATTCATGGCAATTTAAGCAAAGCAAAACATCACCATCTGGTTATATCTTTTAAAACAGTTTTTTGGGAGTTACCCAATCTTAAACAGACACTCACCCAGATCTGGAGAAGCCCCAGGAGGTGAGAGTGAAAAAAAGTTGTAGAAATAACTTTAAAGGATCCCTCCGTGTGTGATCTGGAAAAACATCCATAGCTTGAACCTCCCGGGTTTCTGCACCAATTGATAAAGAAATGTACTATGGATAAATCATCCAAGATATAACCATAGGCTCCTCGACTGTACCAAAGACACATACTTTGCTTCCCGCTAAGCATTTGAAACTCCCTGAACAGCAAACTTAGCAAACTTCAGCTCCGCTACAACTATACATACTTCTCTGCGGTCCAGAAAGCATACTCTCGTAATGATAATTGTTGGGGGGACAGTCACACCTTACAATGAATGTTTTGAAAAGTTTACATTGGTACTGTACCTGGTGCAATCACAGGCCTGTTTCCATCATGCTAACCTCAGATTCCCCAGCAAAGGATTGTGGTCTGGCACTTTAACAACACCTTATTGAATGATAAGATGATGTATAACAAACTCTGCACTCCTATAACAAAATATTGCTGTGCTAACATTCAACAAGCTGCACTATGTGGTCTCCTAATACAAAAAAGGCTTTGCAAAGGAAAGACAATTTTCTCAATGCTACAATACCCTGTCCAAGCAGTTATCAAATCTAATAATTTCTCTCTGTCACCATTCCTTTTGCAAAATATTGCTACAACTAGACATCAGCGTATGGAATTTCACTTGCAGGCTACTGAGAGGCATCCCATGAGCATAATTGAAAGAGACTATTGCAGTCCATTACATGGAGGGGAAGGGAGGAAATCAACCAAAGAGCAAGTACTATGCAATCTTGAAACTGAGCACAGAGACAGGGATAACCCCCACTGTAGGGACGATCCTATGGTCACTGATGCCTGGGTGCAATAATATTTTTGCTGCCACAGATGGGTGTGGCTATATCAATAACTCCTCTCCTTCACCAACATAACACTTTTAGCCTCACCCATTTCCAATGGAAACCACTCCAACTCTTTGGGCCCCCCCAACATCACTAGGTAGCACGTCACCCACTTCCTACAATGCCAGCTTTCCCCCCAAAAAGTATATCAGTGCCATCTTTGTGCCCAGCTTCCCAGTGCCATCTCTGTCCCCATACAGCTACCCAGAGCCAGCTATGTCGCAAAATAGCTAATCAGTGCCATCTTTGTCTCAACAAAACTAATCAATGCCATCTTTGTGCTCAAATAGTTTACTAGTGGCATCTTTGTGCCCAAATAACTTATCAGTGACTGGGAGAGATCCATAACCTAATTTCAGGGGCACTGGTAGTGGGCTGTAGTGGGGGTGATAATGGCTGTATTTGAGGAGTTAGGGGCTGTAGTTGGTGGCTAGGGACTGTAGTAGAATGGTTTGGGACTGTAGTGGTGGGTATATGCTGTAATTGGGTGGTTAGGAAATATTTTGGGCAGATAGGGACTATAGTAGGAGGGTCAGGGGATTGCTGCAATTGGAGAAAGGGGTAGTGTAGATATGGGCTGCAAATTAGGGAGAGGAGCTGTAGTGGGGGCTAGGGGTGTAAAAGGGGTAATAGGGGCTGTAGTGACAGGAATATATGCTGTAGTAGCAGAGTTAGTGGATGTAATGGGGTGAAAGAGGCTGTAGTAGGGGAGTTGGGGGCTGTAGTGGGGGAATAGAACTGTTGTGGGTGGATATGTGCTACAATTGGGATGATAGGGCATGTAGTGGGGTTTAGGTGCTTGTAACGGATCACCTGGCACCCCGACTGGGCACCTCCATCTATCACTGCTTCCTATTACTTGCGAGTACCATAATCACTACACTGGATCACCATAACCACTGTAAACCCGTGAACCACCACAGCTTGGTTGGGGCCTAGCCGTCCCCCACCCACCCTGGACCCAAGACCAGGATCCAGTTTCCAGTGGGTAGACCTCTCCTAGTCCAAATAGCATAGCAGGAACAGGGGACAAACCTCAGCACTCTGGCCCTCAGTCACCGTGGCTTGAATGGGGCCCTAGAACCGCTCCTTCCTGGAGCTGAATGGGGAATTAGCTTTCCCGTTGAATCCCCTGCAAGCTGGAACAGCAGACACAGGAGTAAATCTTCTTTCCTTCCAATAACAGGACGACACACAATTTTGGAGTGTAAGCTGGAATAGCATTTTAATGGAGGCACACTGGCCTTTTATGCAAGTTTCCCAACAAGGGTGACACCCAGGTCACATAACAACACAACACATTTACAATGTAAGGCACTCCCACACAATGCAAACAATCCCTGCTTGGGAGATATTGAGTTAATCCTGGAAGTCATAGTTTTGACCGACCGTGCACATGGTCCTATGCCCAAAACAGTTCTAGGGAAATCAGTGCTAACAGTCAGTCAATTTTGGTAGTCTTTTACAGGTGTCCCTGCAGGGCCCATAGTCTGTGGGCAGGAGGCTAGCAAGCAGGCTCCTCCAGGAGCTCGTGGCAAACTCACTTGGAGAGGGGAGTTTGTCACAGTGCTGTAGTAGGGTATAGGGGCAGCATTTACATAGTTACATAGCTGAAAAGAGACTTGCGTCCATCAAGTTCAGCCTTCCTCACATTTGTTTTTTTGCTGTCGATCCAAAAGAAGGCAAAAAAACACAGTTTGAAGCACTTCCAATTTTGCAACAAACTAGGGAAAAAAATCCTTCTTGACCCCAGAATGGCAGTCAGATTTATTCTTGGATCAAGAAGCTATTACCCTACTTTGAAAAATTATATCCTTGAATATTCTGTTTTTGCAAGCATGCATCTAGTTCAGGCATAAACAACCTTCGGCACTCCAGATGTTTTGGACTAAACCTCCCATGATGCTTTATTAGCATTATGGGTGTAAGAGCATTATGGGGGATGTAGTCCACATCTGGAGTGCCGAAGGTTGCCTATCATTGATCTAGTTGTTTGAACATCTGTATGAACTCTGATAAAACCACTTTTTCAGGCAGAGAATTCCACATCCTTATTGTTCTTACAGTAAAAAAAACTTTTCTTTGCCTTAGACATAATCTTCTTTCTTCCAGTCTAAACACATGACCACGTGTCCTATGTAAAGTCTGGTTTGTGAATAGATTTCCACACAATGGTTTGTATTGGCCCCCAGATATATTTGTATAATGTTATGATATCCCCTCTGAGGCAATGTTTTTCTAAACTAAAGAGGTTTAAATTTAACCTTTCTTCACAGCTGATATGTTAGGGAGTGTTAGGGGGGTTAGGAAGTGTAGTAGGGTATAGGAGCTGCAATTAAAGAGCTAGGGGTAATGTAGGGTATAGTGTAGTGGCAGCAATTGGGGGTAAGGGGCAGCAATTCAGAGGTTAGGGGGTGTAGTAAAGTGTAAAGGGCTGTAGTGAGGGTGGGTTAGGTGCTGTACTAGTGGTAAAAGATTATAGTAGTGAGTTCAGGGGCTCTAGTAGTGGGTTTAGAGTCTGCAGTATGGGTGGGTTAGGGGCTGTAGTGGTAAGGGGTTGTAGTAGTAAGGGGCTGAAGTAGTGGGTTTAGGGGCTGTAGTGCTAAGGGGGTATAGTAGGGGCTTAGGGGCTGTATAGGGGTATAGGGCCTGTCTATTCCCTCCCTGATGCTTACCTTCGGCTAGGGAGGGGGAGAATGCTGATTCCTGGTGGTCCTTGGTGCAGAGTGAGCTAAGCGGAGCCTATTTCAGGGGGCGGAGCCAAATATGAGTGGGAGCCTGTCCCAAGAGGGCATAGCCTAATGCCACAATGCACCTTTTGCTACAGAGCGTCTGTGCAGCAGCCCAGGATCGGCCTTCACCCACTGGTCAGAAAGGGGGGGAAGTGGGGCACATCCAGAAGCTTTATCCTCATCGTATTCCAGTAGAAGCATTCACTGTAAAGAGGATAATCCTGTTGAAAGAGCTCAATGTCACATTTAGCAGTAGGCCAAAGAGGCTAAAAACAGAATTCCTGTAGGGCAATCTCCACAAAAAGCACATAAATATGTTGCGGAGTGGCACGTTAATGCCAGAGAGGGGCAGAAAGTCATGAAAACTAAGTTGTAACAAAACTCTGTATTTTCTTTTCCCAGTTAATTTCCCTGCATTCGGTAGATGAACCTACCGAACACCGACCACCCTCTGGCTCATTCAACTTCAAAGAAAACCACAAACTTAAGTGCTTTCTCTGTGTGGCTGCCATTCGTATAACCGAACAAAACGCGCGCTGGAAAACGGTGGCCCTCTTGTCTCCTGAAAGCTTCTTACCACAACAAGCCAGGAGAGTGCTGTTTGGTAGGATTGGTCACATGAACAAGGCGAACAATCGCTACATATGAGCCAGGGTAATCGTTTGACTTTTGATTCATTTTGGAACTCCCGAATAGTGACCGACCGCTTCCCCATATTCATCTGGAACTTATTTGGGCAGACGCCACGTGTGCGGTCGGTCAAAACATTACCCCGGTGGCGATTCAGCTGTGTTCGTGGGATCTGAGCGCTATTTGGATATGTTGGGCACTCAGATCCAGGTTATCCAGGGATATAATGTTTATGGCGGTTGCTATGTATTTGTCATTGTGGCCACTCGGATAGAGTCACGAGTTTCGCCGCCAAGGATGTCCTTCTCCCCTTCCCAGTATCTCAGTCAGAACTGTTTTCAGTGTTATAGCAGGATAAAGTGATATAGCTCTTTCCACCAGACATTAGTCGAGACTTAATGCTGGGAGTAATCTGGTTTATTTAATGCAAGGCACACTCAATTTATACACAGACACCCAGCATGGGGTCTGCATACAAAGAAATACAAACCCCTCCCAGGCGTCCCTGTGTCTGGGAGATAATTGAGTCAATGACCGGCAACTCAATTATCTCTCAGTTACAGGGAACCACATAGAAAATACCCCAAAACCACACTCAATTCCAACAGGAACCCCACAAGTCTTATATCCCCAAATAGCCCGAGCGCCCAAGTTGTCCAAATGGCTCTTGGATCCATTCGGTGATAGGGAATCGCCATTCGGGTAAAAATTTTATTGGCCGACCACGAGGTTGTAGCCCAAAACAGTTCCATGGAAGAAGGGTAGTGGCCTGTCAACTTTCGGGAGTTCCTGTGCACATAAAAACCAAATGCTTCCCCTGGCTCTTAGGGAGCGACAGTTTTCTTCCTGAAAAGTGCTCTCCTGGCTTGTCTGGGATGGAAGCAGGCAGCAGTACAAATTAAGCAGTGTTCGTGAAGTAGCGTGTGTCAGGGTACCTGAAGTCTCTACCTCGGAGGAGGTTAGACTTCCCGACGGCCGTTCTCTCAGGGGGGCTGATTCATCCAATCCTCACAGCTCTCTTAGTCATTCCCACGCCGGCCGCGATAGCCCCGCTTCCTTTTATGACGCGACGCTCAGGAGCCGACGTCATGACGGCAATCACATCCCGACCTGTCAATCTAGTTCGGAACAACGAATCAGGGCTTGGCAAGGGCGGAGTCATCAATTAGAGAACCAGGGTATAAAAGAGGGATGTGTGTAATGGTTCATTGCCCTGTCGTGGTTCTAGCTTGTCTGGTTCCTCAGTGCTCTTATGTCTATTGTTCTATTTGGTTTTGACTCGGCTTGTACTATCGTTCCTGTTTACCTCTCGTGTCCTTTGACCTCGGCTTGTCTCTCGCTTACCTGTTCTCTCGGTCCCTCGACCTCGGCTTGTCTCTGACCATTCTTTGCTTTCTCCTTACGTTAGTCCGGCCATTCTAAGGTCCGGTATACGTACTCCTCTCCTGTTCGTACTCTGCGTGTTCGATCCCTGTCCCGATCCTGACAGCGTGTCCGAATTTAGTTCCATGTAGTCGACGTCCAAGTTCGGAAGACAAAATGTCCACCATTCCACAAAACTCGTGTTCGGTCATACGAATGTCAGCCACCCACTTAATGGGTTCTTTGAAGTTAATCAGCAAGGGGGTGGTCTGGGTTCGGGAGGTATAAGAGGGGGGAAATGAGTCTTCGTTCAGTAACTGAACAACCAGGGGTATAAACAAAAGGGAAATCAAATAAGGTTTTTCTTTCTGGATCTATATCAAATGGAATCAGGTAGATTTGCAAATCCAAAATAAGACTAAGACTATGTTTGCTATTATAGGATTAGCCAACAATACAAAAAGAGAAACGTTTGTAAAAATGTTAAACACAGCAAAATATCTACATTTATTTATTGTACTCCACCGTGCTACGTGCATGTCACATGGACATTTCTCTCCTTGACATTTTATCAAACAAGACTCAAAGAAGGATCTGGTTGAAACTTAGAGTAGTTGGAAGCATTACGCCATTTTTTGTGGAAATTGAAAACTCATACAACAGAATAATCATAATTCACAACCTTGTTTCTCAGAAGGACTGTCTGAGTGTCTTCCTGGATGCCAGTGCATTTCAAAAGAGGTGTACGTTCATGAGAGAGGCAGACCAGGCGTCCAAAACGTAATCTAAAGGATATCAAAGATTTTTTCTCTTCTTTTAACTTTTTTCCTCTTTCTCTTTACACTTTGTTCACTCTCGATCTCACACATATTGTTTCTTCTGTTCTCCCAATCCCTTGTCTTTCATTGCTACCCACAGTCAATTATAAGAAGCAGCAGGAAGTGTTGTGAAGAATATTACACGTGCGTTTTTTACCGTTATCACCGTGTGTGTGGTTCAATCAGCACTTCCTACTGCTGAGCCAGGGCAAACTTACCAATCAAGAAAAGTAACCAATTCCGATATCATGGAGTGTAATGAGTTCACTGGGAGACACCAAGGGATTAAGAGTCTAATCCTGTGCACTATGCAGGGAGCTGCTAGGGCTAAAGTATTAATTTTGTGTTATAAGCTCTTCCTTTATTAACGTAATTTTTCTCTTAGCACGCACTGTGCTTGTCACTACACAATATGAAACACTGTCTATCGAAGACAAACGTTTCATGCATGGGGATATCGCAATTCTGAAAAGGTCATGCTATTTCCTGCTAACATTCTAATTGGCTTTTGCGTGTGTCATTTCCCCTATAATATTACAGACTGTTCCATCAATTATTAATGCAGAATCATTTTTACATTTCCCTGTTCCATCAATTTCCAAGCTATATGCGTCCCGTAGCGCACATAATGCTAATCGTACACACTGTTTTTTTTGGACCTCTAAACGCAACAGTGCACAGATCTTATTGCATCACTGAAGGAGCATTATGGAGAGCTAACATCATCATATAGATTATATTTAAAAACAAACTAATGTATTAATTCATATTGCATACATTCAGAAAGAGAAACATAGTAGACTGGCATGTTTCCTAAATAATGTAACAATTTGAGCTGGACATGAAACTTGATTTAGGATGTTTAGCAATCAATCATATTCCCTGAGCAATGCCCAGGATGTGTGCAGCGACTTGGGCATATGCAAATATTAAACGTTTTATGAATGAAAAGTTTTATTTCATAAACTGTGTACTTTGTCTTTAAGATATTTACATAGTTACATAGCTGAAAAGAGACTTGCGTCCATCAAGTTCAGCCTTCCTCACATGTTTTTTTGCTGTTGATCCAAAAGAAGGCAAAAAAACCCAGTTTGAAGCACAATTTTGCAACAAGCTAGGAAAAAAAAATCTTTCTTGACCCCAGAATGGCAGTCAGATTTATCCTTGGATCAAGCAGTTATTACCCTACTGTCAGGATCGGGACAGGGATCCAACACGCAGAGTACAAACAGGTGGTAGGTACGTATACCGGACCTTAGAATGGCCGGACTTAACGTAAGGAGTAAGTAGAGAATGGTCTAGGAACAAGCCGAGGTCGAGGGAACGAGAGGACAGGTAAGCGAGAGACAAGCCGAGTCAAAGGGTACCAGTGATAAACAGGGTAGTACAAACAAGCCGGGTCAGAACCAAAGAGACAACTAGAATACAAGAGCACTGAGTGACTAGACAGGCTAGAACCACGACAGGGCAATGAGCAGATGCCGAAAGCCTTACTTTATACCTTGATTCTAGAGGGTAATCACGCCCCCGACGAGTCCTGATTAGTGCTCGGGACTTGACTGACAGGTCGACCCGGGTTGGCGTCATGACGTCGACTACTGAGCGTCGCGTCATATAAGGAAGTGGATCCCTCGCGGTCGGCTTGTAAATGGCCGAGAGAACCGCGAGGAACGGAAGAAACAACCCCTCTGGGAGGATAAACGTCTAAGTCTCTCACCTCCTCTGAGGTAGAGACTACAGGTACCCTGACAGTACCCCCCCTCTCAGAAACGCCCACCGGGCGGAAGGAACCGGGACGAGATGGAAAACGGGAGTGAAAAGCCCTGCGGAGGCGAGGAGCATGTACATCCTCCTGAGGTACCCAAGTCCTCTCCTCAGGACCATATCCCTTCCAGTCAATAAGATATTGTAACTTCCCCCGGGAGATTCGAGAATCGATGATGGAGTTGATTTCATACTCCTCCTGACCCTCAACCTGAACAGAGCGAGGAGAGGATATAGTGGAGGAAAATCTGTTACAGACTAGCGGCTTCAGTAAAGAAACATGAAAGGAGTTAGGAATGCGTAAGGCAGCTGGAAGAGCTAGGCGATAGGCAACTGGGTTAATTGGAGTCAGAACCCTGTAAGGGCCAATGTAACGAGGAGCGAATTTCATAGAAGGAACCTTCAAACGAATGTTTCTAGTACTCAACCATACCCTATCACCTGGAACAAAAACCGGAGCCGCCCTTCTGTGCTTATCAGCGTGTTTCTTGAACAACATGGAATTATGTAGGAGAATTTGTCGAGTCTGATCCCACAACTTCCTCAAATTGGCAACATGAACATCAACCGACGGTACCCCTTGGGAAGGAGAAACCGAGGGAAGAATGGAAGGATGAAAGCCATAATTCATGAAGAAGGGACTGGAACGAGTAGAATCACAAACAAGATTATTGTGTGCAAACTCCGCCCAAGGAATCAAACCGACCCAATCGTCCTGGTGTTCAGAAACAAAACAACGCAAATATTGTTCAATCTTTTGATTGGTACGTTCAGCAGCTCCGTTAGACTGAGGGTGATAGGCAGAAGATAAATTCAATTTGATGCCTAGTTGAGAACAGAAGGATCTCCAAAAATGTGAAACAAATTGGGAACCTCTATCGGAAACAATTTCGGAAGGTATCCCATGTAAGCGAAAAATCTCTCTCGCGAATATCTCCGCTAATTCAGGAGAAGTCGGGAGTTTAGTTAAGGGCACGAAATGAGCCATCTTAGTAAACCTATCAACCACCGTGAGGATCACAGTCTGTTTTTTAGAAACAGGCAAATCTACAATGAAGTCCATAGCCAAACAGGACCATGGTCTCTCTGGAATGTTCAAGGGATGTAACAACCCACATGGAAGCGTATGAGGTTGCTTAGTCTTCATACAGACCTCACATGCTCCGATGAAATCCCTAATATCCTTCCGTAAAGAAGGCCACCAGAAATCTTTAGAGATCAAGGAACATGTCTAGCGAATACCCGGATGCCCAGCCGCCTTACTGTTGTGAAAACACTGTAAGAGTTCCAGTTGGAGTTCAGGAGGAACGAAATGCCTTGCCCCAGGAGTCTGTCTAGGAGCCAGATGCTGCAACTTCATGATCTGACCAAGCAACGGAGAGTGAATCTTAAGACTCGTGTTGGCGATAATATTGCACCTGGGTACTATAGAAGACAAAACCGGCTCAGATATCGCAGAAGGTTCATATTGTCGAGACAAAGCATCGGCTTTAGAATTCTTAGAACCAGGTCTATAAGTGAGCACGTAATTGAAATGCGTGAGGAATAAAGACCAACGAGCTTGCCTGGAGGACAAGCGCTTGGCCTCCCCAATATAGGACAGGTTCTTGTGGTCTGTCAAAATAGTAACAGGATGTAAGGTGCCCTCCAATAAATGTCTCCACTCCTTTAAAGCCATGATAACTGCTAGTAGTTCCCTGTCACCAATGTCATATCTGCTCTCAGGGCCTGATAGTTTCTTGGAAAAAAAAACACATGGATGTAAAGGCTTATCCACACCTAACCTTTGGGACAGGATAGCACCTATACCTGTCTCTGAGGCGTCTACCTCGAGTAGGAAAGGCAGAGTCGTATCAGGGTGAACTAAAATTGGTGCAGAAGCAAACAGTTCCTTGAGTGTTTTGAAGGCAAGAAGGGCTTCAGTAGACCAGTTCTTAGTGTCAGCCCCCTGTCTGGTCATATTGGTAATAGGAGCTATAATTGAAGAGTAACCCTTAATGAAGCGCCTATAATAGTTGGAGAATCCAATAAACCTCTGAATGGCCTTGAGGCCCCTGGGTAAAGGCCAATCCAAAATGGACTGGAGCTTATCCGGGTCCATCTTAAACCCTTCCCCAGAAATCACATAACCAAGAAAGTTTATCTGGGATTGGTCAAAGCTGCATTTCTCCAATTTGCAGTACAGGCCATGTTGAAGAAGCTTGCGCAATACCCTTCTGACTTGTCTGTGGTGAGTCTCAATTTCTCTAGAGTGTATAAGTATATCATCCAGATATACAATAACGCAGTCATGTTGAAATTCCCTAAGAACTTCATTGATCAGGTCCTGAAATACTGCCAGTGCATTACAGAGGCCAAAAGGCATTACTGTGTATTCATAGTGCCCATAACGGGTATTGAACGCCGTCATCCACTCGTGTCCCTGCTGAATTCTCACCAAGTTATACGCCCCTCTGAGATCTAACTTGGTGAAAATCTTGGAGCCTTTTAGACGATGAAAGAGCTCGGTAATCAAAGGAATTGGGTAGGCATTTCTAATGGTTATTTTGTTCAAACCTCGATAATCAATGCAAGGTCTTAGTGTACCATCCTTCTTTTTAACAAAAAAAAAAAACCAGCCCCGGCAGGAGAGGAGGATCTCCTAATGAATCCTTTTTCAAGGTTCTCACGAATATACTCCTCTAAGACTAAGTTCTCTTTAGTGGACAAAGGATATACATTACCCCTGGGGGGCATAGTACCAGGTAGTAGATTAATCTTACAATCAAAAGACCTGTGTGGAGGTAAAGTATCAGCATTCTTTTTGTCAAATACTGCCTTTAAATCCAGGTACAGGGGCGGTATTTGTACCTCTGTAGAGTAGGTAGAATTAATCGGTGTGTTAACTGCGCAAAGCGGTGACACTGTCCGTAAGCACCGGTCCTGACAACCCTGACCCCATGAGATTATCTCCCCTAATTCCCAATCAATAATAGGGTTATGTTTTTTTAACCAAGGGTACCCCAGGACTATGGGAACAGAAGGAGAAGAAATAAGCAATAAAGATATGTCTTCCTCGTGTAAGATACCAACAGTTAATTTAACGGGTATGGTTTCACGGAAAATAACAGGCTCAACTAAAGGTCTACCATCTATGGCCTCAACGGCCAAGGGTGTCTCCCTTAACTGGGATGGGATAGCGTGTTTGGTAACAAAAACTTGGTCGATAAAGCTCTCAGCAGCTCCGGAATCTATCAATGCCATAGTTTCTAGTACTCCCTTCTCCCAAGTTAAAGAAACGGGTAGCAGAAGCCTGTGATCTTTATAATTAAGATTAGAGGACAAAATAGAAACACCCAAGGCCTGTCCTCTAGAGAAACTTAGGTGCGAGCGTTTCCCGAGCGATTAGGACAATTTAGGCGTAAATGACCTCTGACTCAACAGTACATACACAACCCCTCCCTTCTCCTGTACTGTCTCTCCTCTTCTGAGAGGCGAGTATTGCCTATCTGCATAGGTTCTGGAAAAAGTGAGGTTGTGGATTCAGAACTTTGAAATGAAGGAGCTAGTTTAAAGGAAGGTCTACGGTTTCTCTCTCGAGTGTTCTGCCTCTCTCTTAAACGTTCATCAATGCGAGAAATAAAAGAAATTAAATCCTCCAAATTTTCAGGAAGCTCTCTAGTAGCAACCTCGTCAAGGATTATGTCTGATAACCCGTTTAAAAATACATCTATATAAGCCTGTTCATTCCACTTAACCTCTGCCGCCAAGGACCTGAACTCTAGTGCATAATCCACAAGTGTTCGGTTTTCTTGTCTAAGGCGCAACAGTAATCTGGCTGCATTGACCTTTCTACCTGGAGGGTCAAAAGTTCTTCTGAAAGCAGCTACAAAGGCATTATAATTATATACTAACGGATTATCATTTTCCCACAATGGATTGGCCCATCTCAAAGCTTTCTCAACAAGTAATGTGATAATAAATCCAACCTTCGCCCTATCTGTAGGATAGGAGCGGGGTTGTAATTCGAAATGGATACCTAATTGGTTTAAGAAACCACAACACTTCTCTGGAGAACCACCATAACGTACAGGTGGAGTGATATGGGAAGAAGCACCTACAGTGGCTACCTCTAGACCTGAACAGGAGAGATAGAAGTATTACGCATCTCCTCTGGTTGATTACCAGAACGAGATAGTAACGCCTGTAGTGCTAGAGCCATCTGGTCCATTCTGTGATCCATGGCGTCGAACCTAGAGTCAGAAGGACCAACCTGAGTGTTTGTACCTGCAGGATCCATTGGCCCTGTTGTAATGTCAGGATCGGGACAGGGATCCAACACGCAGAGTACAAACAGGTGGTAGGTACGTATACCGGACCTTAGAATGGCCGGACTTAATGTAAGGAGTAAGTAGAGAATGGTCTAGGAACAAGCCGAGGTCGAGGGAACGAGAGGACAGGTAAGCGAGAGACAAGCCGAGTCAAAGGGTAACAGAGATAAACAGGGTAGTACAAACAAGCCGGGTCAGAACCAAAGAGACAACTAGAATACAAGAGCACTGAGTGACTAGACAGGCTAGAACCACGACAGGGCAATGAGCAGATGCCGAAAGCCTTACTTTATACCTTGATTCTAGAGGGTAATCACGCCCCCGACGAGTCCCGATTAGTGCTCGGGACTTGACTGACAGGTCGACCCGGGTTGGCGTCATGACGTCGACTACTGAGCGTCGCGTCATATAAGGAAGTGGATCCCTCGCGGTCGGCTTGTAAATGGCCGAGAGAACCGCGAGGAACGGAAGAAACAACCCCTCTGGGAGGATAAACGTCTAAGTCTCTCACCTCCTCTGAGGTAGAGACTACAGGTACCCTGACACCTACTTTGCAAACTGGCAATTTGTTAGAGAAAAAACATTTTTTTTTTTTTTTTCGTACAATGTTTCTTTAATAAATTACCTCTTACCCATATTCAGTGAATATAGTGTTCAGACTTTTGGATGCCGTTTTGTTCTAGGTTAATGTAACAAGAAGTCAGGGAATTTCCCATGTCATGTGTACCATTAAGTTTCAGTCTAAACATAGATAAGATCATGATAATAGACTGACTGAGATATTCCCATGTGAAATGACCAAGTCACAGCCTTGTATCTCTGCCAAGTTAAGGTAGGTAGTAATATGACCTTGAAAATCTAAGGTATAAATATAAGTTCTTATTAATATTAAAACTCAAAGGAGAGAATATTGGATGCAGAGACGCTTCTCCCTTTTATCATGAGAGGTTGACTTGTTCAAGAGGATATGCTATTCGTATAAACTCTGCTATATTATTGTAATGGATTAAGTTTTAATATGTCTATGTTTATATTTTTATTTAATAGCCAATTTTAAAAGACAAAACTTTATTGCTTCCAAGACCCTATTTTATATTGTTGTCTCAATTATTTATATATTTTAAATAGAGGAGCTCTTACTAACTACATAATATTATGGCTAAGATATCTTTATGGTTAGCCCTGCTAAATTACATGCTTTAAGACGCTATTGTGGTGAATAGGGGAACCAGCAGCGGTTACAAGGTTATCAGAGAGATCTGAGCTAAAGTACAAAGGAGCACATAGGGTCAGGTCTGTGGATAAAGCATGGTTAGGAAATCAGAGTTTGCAGGAATCTATGATCTTTCTTTGTCTTAGGGATGAGCATAACCACCTAGCAAAGCTAGTGGGTATGTGGCAGCCTCCCGGAGTCAAATGCCAGAGCTGAAAAGGCTTGCGCTGTGCCTCTGCACAGCAACCGCCTTTCAGACAATCAGGTAATCAGGAGAGCCGTGCTGAGCACGGGAATCCTGATTGCCTCAGATTTTTTAAATTGGGAAACTTCGGATGGTTAGCAGATCCCACAAAGTACTAAGGATAAATATTGTACAAAGTGTATAGGAATATAATTAAACGTCTAAACACAAAATAAAACAATTCAAGTTGCCAATAGTACGGGGGAACAATAAAAATGTTTAATAAATCTTGAAGACATATAAGATAGACTTGGAACTTTGTATAAAACAGCTGAGCTGAAAAACAAGGAAACAATGTATAGCAAAGGAAAGTATCAAATGAACAACGGAACCATTAATCATAATTTGCAACAAAGTAAGTTCAATAAAGAGAAAAGAAATGTTGTAACAAGTCCCAGCAAACAGATTCTTTATGCAGGGAGTCCATGAGAATACCAACTGACGAGAGTACTAGCATCCAATCCTCCTACTTAGGTGGATCCTTGGTTTGTTGGTCTTGTCTTGGAGTACGGCTAAAGTCTGTAAAAAAACAAACAAACAGAGAACAGTTATCAAAAGGCTGAATAAGCACCAGATAACCTTATGTTTTAGAAAAACAAACTACCACCAGCAGGCAAAACCTGAGGGGACGGGCGCTATTGCTAGGTGGTTATGCTCATCCCTAAGACAAAGAAAGCTTGCAGATCATAGATTCCTGCAAACTCTGATTTGTCCTCTGGGAGGCATAACGACCTAGCAAAGCTAGTGGGTAGAATAGCACACACCTGGTGGTGGTCCTAAGAAACTGAAGGCGTTCAACTTCTGATGGCCTCCAGTAAAATCTAACAAAGGTTTTACTGGACAACCATCTTGCAGCTTTCAAGATAGTAGGGAGAGGAAGGCCCTTTCCTGCTGCTTTAGTAGCCGAGGCTCCCCTAATTGAATGGCTTTTGAACACGGAAACATCAATACCAGCCGAAGACATGGCGGAAAGTATCCAGCCTCTAATTGTATTAACCTTGGCTGGACTAAAGGGATTCCTTGATGTAATGAATAATTGACTGATATAATTTCTAAATACAGCAGAAAGTTGAAGGTACGATTGTAACAAACTGACTAAACATAAGCCTGGTTCGAAAGGATCGTGGACCACGTCCAATTCTACCGGACCAGGAGAAAAATTGGATGTTTTTTGTCTGCCTTTTAGTATAATATGGAAACCTCCCGGGGTCCTGGAGGACCAAGGATCTGAAATATGGATTTGAGTTAACTCGCCTCCTATAGCTGCCAGGGCCAAGGACAGCAGAGAAGCCAACTTAATAGCAGTCCATCTTAAATCAATTTTAGCATTATCCAACAAATTTAGGAAATTTAATAAGACATCTACGTCCCAAGCAGATGTGTAGCGTGGGGTATATGGGCAGCAGATGGATAACCCTTTTAGTAATCTCAACTACAGGGCATCCTGAGTAAGGTTGGGGATCAGAAAGTTTAACCCCTTAAGGACACATGACGTGTGTGACATGTCATAATTCCCTTTTATTCCAGAAGTTTGGTCCTTAAGGGGTTAAAGCAGATCCATAGATCTTGATTGAACTGACAGATAAACCAGAATGGAACTTAAGGGTAAGAAATTCTAAAGCCAATGGAACGGTATCAGATCCCTGTGTGTTAGACAGAAAAGAAACCTCCCATTCTTTGAATTCCTCGATCATCTTTCTATATCCTACCCTAGTTCTGCGTCTTAAAGATGAGTTAATAATATCCAAGACCTGATTCGATAAAAAGGGATGTGTTAACAGCCTACCAGGACTGCTATCCACATCAGCTGCGGGAGCTTGAGCAGAAGATCGCTGAAAGTAGTCCACTGTCATGCCCAATGGGATCTTGGTTCCCTTGACTAACTGATGGATCAAGGGATACCAGGGTCTGGAGGTCCATACTGGATAAACGAGAACTAAGCTCTGCACCCTGTCCCTGCAGATCTTCTCCAGCAATTTCATCAGTAAAGATGGAGGGGGGAAAGCATAAGGGGCTGGAACATCCGTCCATTGGAAAGACATTGCATCTATTTTCCAAGCTCCCTTTATCCAGGTCCGGGAGACGAACCTGGGAGTTTGTGCAGATGTTTGGGATGCAAACAGATCTACCTGTCTCTGGCCAAAATTGCTTTCTATCTGTTGGAAAAGAGCAATCTTTAATTGAATCGTTGCCAGGGACAAACTTTGGCGAGAGAGAGAGTCTGCAAGCTCGTTCGCCTCTCCCGGAACGTATTCTGCGAAAACCTGAACATTGCTTGCTAAAGCCCAAGACCAAAGATCTAAGCCTTTAAACAAAGACCCCTTGATCTTGTGCCCCCTCTGTGGTTTATATAAGCCACCGCTGTCCTGTTGTCCGATTGGACTTTTACCAACGTCGGTGACTGGTTTAGAGGAACTAGGCCCTGGAGGGCTAATTTTACAGCTCTGAACTCCAAGATGTTTATATGGAGGTGACTCTCTTGGTCTGACCAAATTCCTCTTATGGCGTTCTGAACTTCTGGGCTGTAAACGCACCCCAACCGTGACTTGAGGCATCTGACGTCAGAGAGACTGCCACAGGCTGCTCTAACAGGGGACGAGGAAGTGGAATTTCTAACTCCAGAATGGACTTCAATTCTTCTCTGACCTTCTTGGGGAGAACAAATTTTGATTCCCAATGGCCGCCCTGTCTTAGTTGATTCCCTAAAACAGTTGACTTCTTCTGCAAAGTAAGGGGGAATTGTTGTATGCTGGTGTTAAAGCTATTAATTTCCCGATAATCTTTTCTAGGTCTCTCAAGGACCAATTCTGGTGCCTGAGAGATGAGTTCAGATGTACCAGTAATTTGTCCCATTTGTCTTGAGGGATTCCTAGAGACATAATCCTGGTGTTCAGTATGAAACCCAGAAAGAGGATGCCTTGAGTGTGAATTAGGACTGATTTCTGTAAATCTACAACAAATCCTAGGTCTTGTATAAGGGAAGCAAGGTAATCCCTTTGAGAAGCAAGGACTTCCCCATCTGGGTGCATGAGCAGGATGTCGTCTAGATAGTACAGACACATGAAACCTTTTAGTCTGACATAAGCCATCATTGATTTCATAATTCTGGAGAATGTGTATGGTGCGTTGGATAGGCCAAACACCATAACGGTCCACTGCCACACTTTTCCTTTTGCACTGAAACACTGAGAAAACGCCTGTGTTTCTTGGCTATGGGGACTGAATGGAAGGCATCTTTTAGGTCTAACTTTATGCAGAAAAAAGCTTTCTGTACTAAGCCTGGAAGATCTGCTAATCCCTCCATCGTGAACCTTTTCCTCACGTTTAGGACCGGTCTCCAGGAACCGTCTGATTTTGGGATCGGGAACAATGGGCTGACCCATCCTGTAATATGTCTGCCAACTCTATCTTCCCTTGACTTAAAGTTAAGGAAAGGGAAGCATCTAGCACTGGGTTCACCTCTCTGTGGGGTGCACATTTCTGGACTGGGAACCTTAAAAGGGGAAGTTGTAAACCCCTTTGAAAAATCTTTAGAACCCATTTGTCTGAGGAAATATCCTTCCAATTTAGTGGCATATGAGGAGGCACACTTACTTGAATGCATGGGTTTACTTTTGGAAGCTGAACCGCCTCTGGAATGCGCTCCTCTGCCACCGCCCAGGAGCTTGTGTCTTCCACTGTAGTGGCGGTACTGGGCCTGGAGAGAGGCTTCTCAGGACGCTCCTGCAGCCCTATAGGGGCGACCCTTTGTCTGAAAGGGCTTTTTGTAGCCAGGGACGGACTTCTTGAGTTCTGAAAAGGATCTCCTTGCCTTGTAATGGCCTTTAACCTCCTGAATGAACGAGGGACCGAATAGGTAAGAATCCTCCAAATTTGGGAACTCATGCGATTTGGGGGCTAGGTCGGACAGACCTGCTGCATGGAGCCAGCGGGATCTGCGGATGTTTTATATGTAATTAAAGAATTGGCCAATAATTAGCACTGCCCTGCCAGACGCTTTTAAAAGAGCCATCTTTGATGCCAACAGAGATGAAGCGGAAGGTTTCTGAGCATTGCCTTCTTTTTCTGCCTTATCCAGCATCAGTAATAGTGGGCCCACAGCATCAGCAATTTTGAACTGTATATTGCGAAAAGTCTGGTCTGTGAGATCAGAGGATAAGCTGCTCCCTGTGATAGATAACAGAGCAGGATCTACCTCTGGGGCCATTAAAGACTGAATGTCCGGGTGTTGCGGTCACCGGCCTGCCGAGCCTCACGGCCGTGCCCGACCGGCACGACCGCACCGACTACACGAGCTTACCTGCTCGTCGGCGAGCCGGGAACCGCGCACGTAGTTCTTCCGGGCATCACGACCGAATCCAATATGGCGCCGACCACGTGGTCGCGTCTATGGATAGCCCCGCCCCCGAGAATTATACTAACGTGTGCGTGACGTCACGACGTCAACGCACACGCACGTTCTGGGGTCAGAGGTCGCCCTCTGACCAATCATAGCTTAGAGAGGGGTATTTAAACCCCTAATTCACCCCAGTACTTTGCCATGTCGTGGTTTCAGTTTCCTGGTTTCCTGAAAGTGCTATTTTCGTGTTTCTGATTTCCTGGTATCCTGATCCTTGGCGTTTCCCTGGTTATTCTGATCTCTGGTTTCCCTGACTTGGCTTGTTTAATCGGTATTGAGTATTTTCTGGCTTCCTTGACCTCGGCTTTCCCTTTGACCATTCTCTGTCTCTAGCATATTAGTCCGGCCATTCTAAGGTCCGGTTTACGCTCTATCCTGTTATTTTCCTTTTCTTACTTATGTATAGGTTTACATAGTTTCTGCGTGCTGGACCACATTACTAGCCGTGACATTACGACATGGCCATGGATCCTGCAGAACTATGCAAACATATGATCGCCTGTGAAAATAGGGTGGAGGATATGGACCACAGGTTAGACCAATTTGCCCAGGCATTTCAGACCTTGCTCCAGAGGACTGCCTATTTAGAGGTCCCTCCTGTACCACCTGTGGTTCCGCCACCTGTAGTGGTTCCCATACCACATAAACCACCGTCCATAACCCTGTCACCGCCCCCTCGTTATGGAGGTGATTCTAAGGAATTCAGAGGTTTTTTAACCCCTTAAGGACACATGACGTGTGTGACACGTCATGATTCCCTTTTATTCCAGAAGTTTGGTCCTTAAGGGGTTAAACCAAATTGAATACCACTTTGAGGCCTCCCCAGGTTCATTCCCAACAGATAGCCTATTTTTGATCTATCTGATGAACCAATTAACTGGAAAAGCCTTGACCTGGGCTAACCCCTTATGGGAAAGTGGTGACGCAGTAGCCCGTGATTACAGTACCTTTCTTACGACCTTTAAGGCTACGTTTGAACCTAAAGGCAGGGAGAAGAACGCTGCCAAAGCCCTTATGAGAATCAAGCAAGGCAGTCGTTCTGTAGCCGATTATGCCATAGAGTTCAGGACATTAGCGTCTGAGGTTGATTGGACCAATAGTGGTCTGGTGGCTGCTTTCTCTGAAGGTCTAGCTGAGAGTATACAAGATGAGACTGCAGCTAGAGACCTTCCGGTTAATCTTAATGAGTTTATTGCCTACATGATAGACATTGATAACCGGCTCAGAGAGAGAGAGAAAAACAAACAACGTAACAGACGTTCTAATTTGTCCATAGCTCTTTGTTTCTCTAACCCAGTGGTGAGTAGCCAAACGCCTCTTCCAGAACCTGAACCCATGCAATTGGGTAGCGCTAAACTCACTGAGGCAGAGAGACAACACAGACGTAACGAGGGGTTATGTATGTATTGTGGCAAGAAGGGACATCTAAGATCGTCATGCCCGGTTCGGCCGGAAAACTTGCACACCTAAGGCACGTACGGGGACCGACCTTAGGTGTGATGTATATGTCCCCTAAATTGACTAAGAACCGTTTCCTTGTCAAAGTAACCTTATCTTTCAAGAACACTACTGTTCAGTGTGAGGCTATGATTGACTCTGGGGCAGCGGAGAATTTCCTAGACAAAGAATTCTCTGCAAAACATCTCCTGCCCTTAAGACATAAAGAGAAACCTATAGCAGTCGAGGCCATTGATGGAAGGCCTCTTACCCAGCCTTTCATCACACACAAAACTCTGCCAATCACTGTTTCAGTGGGTATTCTCCACTTTGAAATTACCTTTCAAATCATATCTTCACCTACAGTTCCGATAATACTCGGTTTCCCTTGGCTCCTGAAACACAATCCACGTTTGGATTGGATTGAAGGAGAGATTGTGAGTTGGGGTGAGAGATGCAAAGGTGTTTGCTTTAAGCAAATCCCACAACCTATTGGTACCATTAATGTTCCTGTTGCACCTCCCTTGACCACACAAATTCCACCGCAGTATATGGATTTGAAAGAGGTATTTAACAAGGTCCAGTCAGAAGGGTTACCTCCTCATAGACCTTATGACTGTACTATAAACGTATTACCAGGGACTATGCCTCCCAAGGGAGGAGTCTATGCCTTGTCCCCCCAGGAAAATCTTTGTTTGGAGGAATATATTAAGGATGCTCTCAGAAAGGGTCATATCCGTAGGTCCTCCTCACCAGCCGGGGCTGGATTCTTCTTTGTCTCTAAAAAATAAGGAGACCTACGCCCCTGTATTGATTATAGGGGTTTGAATAGGATTACCATAAAAAATGCCTACCCTATTCCCCTTATATCAGAGCTGTTTGACAGATTGAAGGGAGCTCGAGTCTTTACCAAGCTCGATCTCCGAAGTGCATACAATCTAGTCAGGATTAAGGACGGTCACGAATGGATGACCGCATTTAACACCAGAATGGGACATTACGAATACCTGGTTATGCCGTTTGGATTATGTAACGCTCCAGCGGTATTCCAGGACTTTATTAACGATGTCCTAAGAGAGTACCTTCACATGTTCGTTCTAGTGTACTTGGACGACATTCTCATCTATTCCCCAGACCTAGAGACACATCACGAACATGTGAGAATTGTACTGAAAACCCTGTTACAGAACGGCCTTTACTGTAAACTGGAGAAATGCCAGTTTGACCAAACGGAGATACAATTCTTTGGATACGTTATATCTCCGTCTGGTTTCCAGATGGATCCCCGCAAACTGGAGGCAGTCTTACAGTGGCCATTACCCAAGGGCCTTAAAGCTACTCAACGCTTTATAGGTTTTGCGAATTACTACCGCAAATTTATAAAGGGATTTTCCTCCGTGATTTCCCCTATAACCAATTTAACCAAAAAAGGAGCAAATTGTATATCTTGGCCCAAAGAAGCAAGAGAGGCATTTGAACGGTTAAAATCTTTATTTTCCTCAGCACCTGTCCTGACCCATCCTGATCCAACCAAACCATTTATCCTAGAGGTGGATGCATCAGAGACAGGAGTTGGAGCCATTCTGTCTCAAAGAGAAAGTCCTGATACGCCTTTACATCCCTGTGGATTTTACTCTCGCAAACTCACACCTGCAGAGAAGAATTATGACATAGGGAATAGGGAACTTTTGGCCATTGTACTTGCCCTTAACCCCTTAAGGACACATGACATGTCTGACACGTCATAATTCCCTTATATTCCAGAAGTTTGGTCCTTAAGGGGTTAAGGAATGGAGGCATCTCTTGGAAGGTTCCAAAGAGCCACTTTTGATCTTAACTGATCATAAGAATTTGGCTTATATTGGGGACGCTAAGAGACTGTCCTCTCGTCAGGCTAGATGGTCATTGTTCCTCTCCCGATTCAATTTCGTAATTACGTACAGGCCTGGTACTAAAAACACCAAGGCAGATGCACTTTCTAGGCAGTTTGAGACAGATGAAGTTCCGGAACAGGTGATATATCCTATTATACCTCCTGAATGCCTCATTGCCACTACAGTTTCCGAAGTGTCTTCTCCACTCTTCTGTGCCATAATAGCAGATCAAACTCAGGCACCTGTGGGAAAACCTCCGGACAAACTGTATGTGTCACCTCAGTTTCGAAAGAAGGTACTAGATTTGTTCCATGACAACCTCACAGCAGGCCATCCTGGAGTCCATAAAACTCTCTCTGCCATCTCCCGGAGGTTTTGGTGGCCTGCTCTTAGAAACGATATCAAAGAATATGTTGGGGCATATCAAATATGTGCCGTTTCTAAAGTTCCTCCTAGATCACCTCCTGGACTGTTACAACCACTGCCCATACCTAATGCTCCTTGGACCCACTTAGCCATGGATTTCATTGTGGATCTACCCAGTTCAAACGGGTTTAATACAGTCCTTATGGTTATCGATAGATTCACAAAGATGACACATTTTGTCCCCCTTAAAAAATTACCATCTGCTCAAGATCTAGTTCAAATATTCTTGAAAGAGATCTTTCGGTTGCACGGTGTACCCAAAAGCATAGTATCTGACAGAGGTACCCAGTTTGTTTCTAGGTTTTGACGTTCCTTTTGTAAGCAATTGGGCATCGAACTCTCCTTTTCGTCGGCGTATCACCCTCAAACAAATGGAGAAGCAGAGAGGGCGAATCAGTCTTTAGAAGCCTATTTACGTTCCTTTATAAATGCCAATCAGTCTAACTGGTATGAGCTCTTACCCATGGCTGAGTTCGCCAGGAACAACGCCACTCATGAATCTTCTAATCATAGTCCATTCTTTGTAAATCAGGGTTATCACCCCGCTGTTTTTCCTTCTGAATTCTCAGACACGGAAATTCCTGCCTTGAACACCCGTTTAGAATCAATTCATGATACCTGGGATTCCGTCCATTCAGCTCTGCAAAAAGCTTCATTACGAGCAAAGGCCCAAGCTGACAAAAAACGGGGCGCTAATCCTGTATATCTTCCAGGTGACAGGGTGTGGCTCTCCACAAAACATATCAAACTTAAGGTCCCGTCCATGAAATTTGCCCCTCGGTACATAGGTCCCTTTCGAGTTACCCAACGTATTAATCCAGTGACCTATTCTTTGGCACTACCGGCTCATATGAGAATTGCGAATACTTTCCATGTGTCTCTGCTCAAGCCCCTTACTTGCAATCGCTACACCAGGTTATCCACTCCTCCTCCGCCCTTGGTAGTGGGTGATCAAGAAGAATATGAAGTCCGTTCTATCATGGACTCCAAATTATCCAGAGGTGTCTTGTCCTATCTCGTTGACTGGAAGGGTTATGGTCCCGAGGAACGTTGTTGGGTTCCTGCTGACCGGGTCCATGCGCCCCGTCTTATCCGGTCATTTCACAACCGCTTTCCTCTTAAGCCGGGTCCTTCCCGCCCGGTGCGCGGTCTTCGAGTGGGGGGTACTGTTGCGGTCACCGGCCCGCCGAGCCTCGCGGCCGTGCCCGACCGGCACGACCGCACCGACTACACAAGCTTACCTGCTCGTCGGCGAGCCGGGAACCGCGCACGTAGTTCTTCCGGGCATCACGCCCGAATCCAATATGGCGCCGTCCACGTGGTCGCGTCTATGGATAGCCCCGCCCCCGAGAATTATACTAACGTGTGCGTGACGTCACGACGTCAACGCACACGCATGTTCTGGGGTCAGAGGTCGCCCTCTGACCAATCATAGCTTAGAGAGGGGTATTTAAACCCCTAATTCACCCCAGTACTTTGCCATGTCGTGGTTTCAGTTTCCTGGTGCTATTTTCGTGTTTCTGATTTCCTGGTATCCTGATCCTTGGCGTTTCCCTGGTTATTCTGATCTCTGGTTTCCCTGACTTGGCTTGTTTAATCGGTATTGAGTATTTTCTGGCTTCCTTGACCTCGGCTTTCCCTTTGACCATTCTCTGTCTCTAGCGTATTAGTCCGGCCATTCTAAGGTCCGGTTTACGCCATTTTCTTACTTATGTATATGTTTACATAGTTTCTGCGTGCTGGACCACATTACTAGCCGTGACACCGGGATACCAATGTGGTTCCAGAGGAGAAGGTCATCCTCCTTAACCAAGGGGGATCTGAAGGCTAGTTTAGCGAAATCTCTAACCTCAGAATCGTGCTCCATAGCCCATCTGGAGTGAAATAATTTTGATGGGAGAGTTTCTCCTAGGAGACTTACTCTAGCCATCTGAACATTGCTTAGCTTCCCTCGCTCAGTGGAGGCTGCTGAACGTACCACTTCCTCAGAGTCCCAGTCTATTTCTGGAGAGCCGTATCTGGAACTGGAAAGGCTTTGGGAGGAAGAGTGAGCGAACGCTCTAGAAGAGGAAGGAGAGGGACTATCTAACCTCCAACGAGATTTGTCCTTTTTCTCTGGAAGGTGTTTCTGGTGCTCAAACGAGGGAAACACGCTATTCCTTTTTTAGGGTCCTGTCCCCTTAATTTTACGCTAACTCAAACGAGTATGAGGGGAAGGAGGAGCAGAGAAGTTTTCCTCAGACGAGGAACTAACGGAAGAGACCAGCCACCTTCCTTTATTCTTTTTACTTAAAACTGGGACCAAATCCTCCTCAGAAGATGAAGAGGATAGATCCCTGGCAAGGAAAGCTCTCTTATGGAGCTTTCTAACATTGATGGGGCTTCCTTCAAGAGAGGCATCCACTAAATCTGTGGCAGACACAGAAATAGAGTCCTCCATCAATGATGCCATTTTAAAAATCGCTCAGCACGGCTCTCCTGATTATCTGATTGGCTGAAAGGCTGTTGCTGTGCAGATGCACAGTGCGAGCCTTTTCAGCTCTGGCATTTGGCTTTGCTAGATGGTTATGCCTCCCGGAGGACAAATATGGCAGATGTCAGTGCTGGTAGCTATCAAAATTACACTGAAGTCATTTTTGCAAGGCACCGAACATTAAGAGCAGTTACAAATCTATGTAAATAAGCATAGAATGGGGCGGGGCCGGGCGGCCATGCCAGCAGGCTGCAAGTCACTGCAGCTCCTGGGGAACTTGACTAATATTGGGTAAAAACCCATCATAATCGGCTTGGAACCCCCTGGAGGGGCAAGATACCTGGCCCTGGAGTGTCCCAGTGCAGCTGGAACACCTGATATCGGGTGGACCGGGTCCTGGAGAGATGCTCCGAGGCTGGAGAGACTGAGGCCTACCCGGGAGGAGAGTGGGGCGGACGGCCGCTGCCTCGCTTTCTGCCCCGGCATCTACTGAGAACAACGACTTAACCGGGGTCCCCGGCCCTGCTTACCCCCCCTTTGGGCCGGCGACATCTTGGCAGTGCTCCCAGGCGACTCACCGCCGACAGCCACCATGCGGCCCTTACAACATGGCCGACAGCAATGCACCTAACCTATAAACCGCTGAAGAAGGCGCGCTGTGAGGGAGCCCCCACAACAACACAAGGCCAGAGCTATAACCTCCCAAAGCACTTAAATGTAACCACGATGGGGCAGCGACGGAGACCTGCGGTATTGCTGGCTACTCAGGCCGCGAGTAGACCTACTCACCAGCGGAGGACCCAGCACCTACCTACACTGAGCATGCCTCACCGGAGCTCCTTATAATCCATACCACGAACCAACACTTTAGCAGTGCCCGGAAAGGTCACCCCCAAACGAATGCCCCACTACAGAGTTGCCCACACCTGGTTACTGCGACCCGCAAAGCAGCATGCCCGCACTCACAACCGGCTGGGTAAAAGATCACGGAGGTTCGCAGACACGTCGATCTGCAGTGGGCTCCAGAGACGCAATGCACTCAGAGGTGCCCTATGAGGACTATGTGCTGGAGAAGAGGACACTGACTGACACCATTCCTGCTGCCACAGCGACGGGTACCCCAGCTCCTTATGGCAGACGGCATTTACAGCGGGAGTTGCTGGACATGTTGCTGACAGCCGTCATAACAGAAACCCAGGCTGTGGGTACCACCAAACGGACATGCCTGTTACTGGTACAACAATTGAGGCTACAGTATACAAAGGTCTTAACGCCCTGATCAGTGCAGATAACAACCCAATATGCCACAATCTGCCTGGTGGCACAACACTTGAGTAATCGTCTGTAGACAAGCTGTTCTATTCCTATGAGTATATGTCTAAACTCATGTACCGTATTCACTTGCCTAATTAACCTTATATTATATATATATATATATATATATATATATATATATATATATATATCCTGCCTGCATAACTCATCTAGCTATATAACTAAATAATGTTGTACATCATCTTGTTAGAACGCGACCTTAACACAAAAATGTGCAAGTACAAACGTATACCCCAGTATAATTATTGTCTGACTAACACGAGGAATGCCTTTGGGGTACCCCGTGCAAAGCTGTAACGTCATATGCACTGCAAAAATAATAAAAAAAAAAAAAAAAAGCACTGTAATATAAAAAATAAATAAATAAATAAAAATAAGCATAGAATACACAATAATCAGAGTTGGCTCTCTAATTAGGCTACCCTCCTCCACACCACAGTCACCCTCCTCCACACCACAGTCACTCCCCCTTCACACCACAGTCACTCCCCTCCACACCAAAGTCATCCCCCTCCTGCCCCTCCACACCAAAGTCACCTCTCCTCCACACACTGTTACCCCCCAACACACACAGTCAGCACCACACACACTGTCACCCCCTCCCTTCAGCCAGCCACACTCACCTGCCATCACTCCCCCCCTCCCTCCAACTACACCAAAACTCACCTCTCCTTGCTCTGCAACACTCACCCTATTACATTTAACTTAATCCTGTAACACTCCCCTTCTTACACATTGTCACAGTCACCCCCAAACCCTGTCACACGCATCCTCTATCACACTGCCACACTCAACCTATCACATTTAACCCTCCAATCCTGTCCTCCAACTATGCCACATTCACCCCCAACCCGGTCACTCTTTCCCACAACCCTGCCGCACTCACCCTGTCACATTACCCCCCTTAATCATGTCACACTCACCTCCCTTCACCCTGTCAAAATCCCTACTCCAACCATGTCACACTCACCAAAACCTGTGATACCCAGCCCTCAAGCATGCCACACCCATCCTGTTCCTTTAACGCCCCCCATAATCCTGTCACTCACCTTACCTTTATATGGCACACTCCCTCCTCCAACCATGCCACATTCACCCCAACTCTGTGATACATTATTTATAACTTTTTTGACATGCGTTTTTTGTAGATTTGTTTTGGGTTATTCTGTCTCTCACTATTAAAGTATACGTATCATTAAAATTATAGATAGAGCATTTCTTTGTCAGTGGGCAAACGTTCAAAATCAGCAGGGGATATATAAAATATATACACATATAACACAAGGGACCACACATATATATTATATAGAAAAATATATTTTCAAGGGATTATAGAACATGTGGGGGAATGTATGAGCCGGTTTCCTTATCTGTAACTTTATTATTTGGTAAATTATTTTTGAAAAGTTTTTTTGCCCAATCAGAATTTTCATGTTTATTTCCAATAGCCCATTTACATTAATATATATACACGACTGCCAGGTTACGAAGCCATACCCCGTAATTGTGTATAAACTATTAGCATCAATGCACATTCAATTTGGTTATTGCAAATTAACTTTGCAGTTATGCCATAACAACACAGGGAGCCATGACACTGCAAGCTTCTAAACAATAAATGCAGAGACTAACTCTTTATCCAGCGCTGCAGGCCCGCCCTTCATTATAGCTACAGCGCCTTATACACACAATGCAACCTCTATTTTTTTTTTTTTTTTTTTATATGGTTGTTAGTGGTGGCCTCTTGTTTAAGTTTCGCCTAAGGCCTAACAAAGTCTAGCGCCTCCCCAGACAATGATGCAAATGTATAATTCAGGAATTGAACTTTAAAGCAAAGATGTGTAAGATGACTGAGTTTAACCCCTTAAGGACCAAACTTCTGGAATAAAAGGGAATCATGACATGTCACACATGTCATGTGTCCTTAAGGGGTTAAACACTACGATCCACATATGAATGCAGAAACAGGTACTGTTCATGGGTAAAGTACTAAATAAAGGGGAACCTGGCTGTGGAACTGTTCAGACGCGTGCAGCATGAGCTCCCGTCTAATTCCTTAATATAATCGAAGTTAACCGACTCTTAAGCATCCAAATCCCCCAAAATTGCACCACCCACGTTGGGGATGCAAGGGAGATCGCCCCGACCCTACTCACAAAATTCTGAGTTACCGGGAACACGGGCTGCATCACTGGGGCCTACTGCAGCACCAACCAGCCTGTTTTACGTGGAAGCGAGGGCGCGGGTGAGGCGGCCGATCACCCAGCCTGGAGCACCAGGGAAGCAGACTCTATTGCTACGGAGGAACACCCACGAGCCTTCCTCTCCCCCCCCCCCCTGCCGGTGAGGGATATCCCGGCACCAGCAACTAACCCCTGGCAAGCTGAAACACCGCATAACCCAGCCGATCCAAGGCCCAACTCTGCCACTGAACTAAAGATGGCGGCGGAAGCACCTACGAAGGCGACACGAGGCCCGCACGCCACACTAGAGGAACGGCTAGATAAGCTGTTCAACAATTTCTGGCGGATGCTACAGGTCAGAGGGGCTCAGTCTCACAGGGAGCAGGGGAGGAAGAATACACCTCCTGACCCTCATGTCCCACCAGCAGACAAGCGGCGATGCAAGTCCAGGGCCCCAGGCACCGTGCAACAGTGGTGGCGGACGACCAACTCACCAGACACCCGCTCACACCCCAAATGGCCCAAAGCCCGCTCCAAGCACCCAAGGCGGAGGGGAAAGACCCTGAGACATGGTCCACAAACACAGCTGCAGAAACCCCCTCCAATGGCAGAGCACACCATCTTACCAGCTCCCCCTCGCGGACGCGAGACCGACCGGAGTGTTGAAAATGTATATACTCCTGGAAAGACCCGGCGGGACGAGCAACTGAAACCTTTAACCCCTGCAGCATCGGTAGTCATGGCGACTAACAGGTCCCCTACACGGTTCAGAAGCAGACCGAAACCAAAGAGGGCTCCAGGATACCAGGTGGGAACACCACTCACCTACCTCACCAGAGCAGGCCCCTACCACGACAAGCTACCGAGCCAGCAACAGGAACCAGCGGCGCTACACCTTGCTGTGCCCCAGCGAGACTCTCACGCACCTCCAACATCTTTCCCTGAGCTGGATATAGGCTAAAAGTGGACCCACACGACAAGAACCACAGAGGTACCCGCTCAAAGCCTCTGCTACAATGGACGATAGATTTGTCAGATTGCAGCCCTCTACACAGAGACTCATTACCAACCCAGAATTGTACAGAAATGTTCACTGTTTGACCACTCCTATCTAGCTAGCAATAACACAGTACGCCTTACACACCTGTATATTGCTGTACCGCACACACCATTCATGCCATCACATAGCCTGTCAGTTCACTAGCCTGTTTTACAAGTATTTGTATTCTTATGCCTTAACTACCAGATCGTGAGCTTACCAATGCCTACCCTTCTGTTGTACACTCACCGCTTGGGCAGACACATAAGACACTGTTTAGCTAATCAGCCCTTTTGCTTATATAATCTTGGGGAACAGACCCTGAATAATGTAAGTTGAGTAAATGCATTGATTGGAAAGTTCGTAGCACAGTTTATGCACTGATATAGCCTAATCCAATTTACAATCTACAATATGACTCGAGTACTTAAGCCTGAAAAAACAAAATGCATATTTTCTATACTAAAGTTATATTAATCTATTGACTTCCTGTTACCTAAAAAAAAAAAAAATTGCTGTACTAACTGCCAAGACTTGACATGTTACATATACTGCCTGCAAATGCTGTCTTGGCTATGTATGTTTGTCACCACTCATAGCACAAGAAAAATAAAGAATTAAAAAAAAAAAAAAAAAGTACTAAATAAAGAGCAATCTCCCCCTTGGTGACATCATCAGAATTGCAGATTTTTAGCCAATGCAATGCTTTCCCAATCGGCAAAACACAGTTTTAGCCAATCAGCACCTCCTCATAGATATGCATTGAATCAATGCATCCCTATGATGAAAATTCAGCATCCCCATGCAGAGCGTGGAGACACTGAACGGCACTGCTGTCTACTGTGCAGCCCTGAGCCAGGAAGCACCTCCAGTGACACTTGGAGGTGTCCCTAGGGGCAATGTAAACAATGCATTTTCTCTGAAAAGTCAGTGTTTGCATGAAAATGCCTGAAGGCAATGATTATAGTCACCAGAACAACTACATTAAGCTGTAGCTGTTCTGGTGACTATAGTGTCCATTTAACCCCTTAAGGACCAAACTTATGGAATAAAAGGGAATCATGACATGTCACACATGTCATGTGTCCTTAAGGGGTTAAAGCTCAAACATAGTTTTTTAAATTTTTTGATTTCAAGGAAGAATCCAAACCCCTATGGTGCTTCAGCTGCTGCATGGAGATTAAAGCTAAGTAACCTCTTCATTTTACTGGAAAGGGGTCCAGCAGGAATCTAAATCAGACTTTACAACACTCCAACACTGAAGTGGTTTTGGTGTGTAGCGTAATCCTTTTCTCCTGTGCCTGTCTCCCTCGAAGTCAAGGTCACTAACATCAGTTCTACTTCACAGGCTCGCTACTTAGGTGTTCTCTTTGACTTCAACCTATCCGTCACCCCTCAAGTCCAGTCACTTGCTAAATCCTGCCACTTCTATCGCAGAAACATAGCTCACACCTGCCCCATCTAACTCCGGATGTGACCAAGGTGCTGGTCCATACCGCTCTCATCTCTTGCCTTGATTACTGCAAGCCACTAAGTTCTCAGTGGTCCTACACATCCCCAGCTGGCCCCATTACAATATATAATGAATTCGGCTGCGAGGCTCATCTTCCTGCCTTCTACCTATCCTCACTGATGCACAACTATGTCCCGTCCAGAGCCCAATGCTCTGCTGAAGATCTGCGTCTATTACCTGTTTGTATTAGCACCTCTGATGCTCACCTTAAAGACTTCTCTAGGGCTGCTCCGTTCCTATGGAACTCCCTTCCCTTCTCCGTTAGACACTCACCCAGTCTCAGTTCCTTCAAAAGATCATTAAAAACTCACTTCTTCAGGAAAGCATATCAATTAAACTGTTAATAGCTTTCCCTCCAGCACCTTGGTTACCCACCCTGTCATCCAAACAACTAAGTCTCCACTGTTAGTCAACCTATTGTACAGTGCTATGGAATTATTAAGCTCTTTATAAATAATAAATAATAATAATCATAATAATAATAATGTATGACAAGTGACATTGTGTGATTGTTATAATGTGTTTTGCTACATGCAGATGTGCCATGGCAAGGGTGGATGAATATGTATGTACAGGGCTCACAATTTTCACTCGCTGCTAGCCATTTGGGGACTGCAAATTTAGACCTGGCACCCCTCCAGGCTTGCAATGGGGAGTTATTTTAAAGGAATGGCTAATAGCAAAACATTTACACAAACACATACTAATCTATATTAATCTATCTATCCCAATACATAGAACAATTGTATGTATGGCACTCTTAAAAAAATGTAAGTCATTTTTGGGATGATTACTCACAAAAGTCCCTTTTTTCATTGTTTTATATCATCTTATCATATATTATTACCTGAACAGATTGCTATAGACTCAGTGCTATCTGATTTTGTTCACTAATATATCATTTCATTCAGTTGCTGGCATGTTTTAGCAGTCACAAGGCTTTGATATATGAGCTTATTAAGTTGGTCATCTGTATTAAAATTCTATTGAAATTCTAATTCATTTTCCTTGATAACGTTACTTCTTTTTTAATCTTGCAGCTCATATAAAATAATTAACAGGTTCTATCACTGCAATATAGAAAAAACATAGTAAAATATGAGCATAACATATTTCCACTCAGTTATTTATTTGTATTTATAAAGCAACAACAAGTTCCACGTTGGTTAAAATGCAATGGGGATATTTTTAAATCAGCATTGCCTATTCTCATTCCCTCTGTGAAATAGCAAGAGTGTTATACAAATACTACTATGTAGCGGAGAGGGGATATTTTAATGAAGCAAAAATAGTCCTAAAGTAATGAGTGTCTGATTAGGCGAAAGTGTCTGTTTATTTTTGAATGAATAGGAAATGGATGGAAGGAATGTAGGACGTCATTATTTGTGCTTAATTCCATGCCAGACGAAGTATTTGCAATGAACTGTTAGATCTGTGCAAATATTAACACCTAGGCATTGAAGGAGTGATCATTTAGCTTTCACTAATTGCTAAATATGTCCTAGGGTATCAATGCTATTACTCAAATCCATGAAAACCGATGTATTGATCCGAGAAAGATTAAAGGGACACTCCAGGCACCCAGACCACTTCTGCTCATTGGAGTGGTCTGGGTGCCAACTCCCACTACCCTTAACCCTGCAAGTGTAATTATTGCAGTTTTTCATAAACTGCAATAATTACATTGCAGGGTTAACTCCACCTCTAGTGGATGTCTATTAGACAGCCACTAGAGGTCACTTCCTGGGTTCTAGCACAGGAAACCTGTGCTAGAGCGTCGCTGGACGTCCTCACGCTGTGTGAGGACCTCCAGCATCGCTCAAAACCCCATAGGAAAGCATTGAAATGATTTTTCAATGCTTTCCTATGGGGAGACGTAATGTGCATGCGCGGCATTTCCGCGCATGCGCATTAGGTCTCCTTGGCCGGTGGGCGAGATTAGTCTCGCCCACCGGCCGACGTAATCACAAGGAGGAGCGTCGCGGAGGCGGAGACAGCGGCGAGGGACATCGCCGCTGTCCCAGGTAAGTCACTGAAGGGGTTTTCATCCCTTCAGTAACCGGGGATTGGGGGGTGGGAGGGAGAGGGACCCTCCAGTGCCAGAAAAACTGATCGTTTTTCTGGCACTGGAGTTTCCCTTTAATAGCTGTCATTAGCCGGGAACAAAGGGGTTATCTTCCATCAGGGCTGCCATCAGAAATTTTGGGGCCCCTGACAAAGCACAAGGTCTGCCCCCCCCCTCCCTCCCGGCCCGCCCACGCCCTACCTAGTCCGCTGACAATGATGCGGGACTGAATGTGGTGTGTATAGTGGAAGTGAATTAGAATGTGTGTAATGGATGTAGTGTTTGTGTGTATTAGATACTGTTTGTGCAGTGAATGCAGAGTGTGTGTTTGTGTAGCGGATGCAGTGTGTATAGTGAACGCAGAGTGTGTTTGAGTAGTGGATGTAGTGTGTGTACAGTGATGTAGTGTGTGTTTGTGTAGTGGATGTAGTGTTTGTATGTACTAGATGAAATGTGTTTAGTGGATGCAGTGTCTGTAGTGGATGTAGTGTGTGTATTAGACGCAGTGTCTGTGTATAGTGAATGCAGAGTGTTTCCATTTGTGGTGGATGTAGTGAGTGTACTGTGAATACAGGATGTTTGTGTAGTGGATGCTGTGTGTACAGTTAATGCAGAGTGTGTGTCAGTATAGTGAATCCAGAGTGTGTGCATAGTTTAGTGAATGCAGAGTGAGTGTTAGTGTGTAATGAATGCAGAGTGTGTGTTAGTGTGTAGTGAATGCAGAGTGTGTCAGTGTAATGAATGTAGTGTGTGTGTTAGTGCAGTGAATGCAGAGTGTGTGTAAATGTGTAGTGAATGCAGAGTGTGTGTTAAGGTGTAGTGAATGCAGAGTGTGTGTTAGTGTGTAGCGGATGCAGAGTGTGTGTTAGTGTGTAGCGGATGCAGAGTGTGTGTTAGTGTGTAGCGGATGCAGAGTGTGTGTTAGTGTAGTGAACGCAGAGTGTGTTTGAGTAGTGGATGTAGTGTGTGTACAGTGATGTAGTGTGTGTTTGTGTAGTGGATGTAGTGTTTGTATGTACTAGATGAAATGTGTTTAGTGGATGCAGTGTCTGTAGTGGATGTAGTGTGTGTATTAGACACAGTGTCTGTGTATAGTGAATGCAGAGTGTTAATGTGTAGTGAATGCAGAGAGTGTTTGAGTAGTGGATGTAGTGTTTGTATGTACTAGATGAAAGGTGTTTAGTGGATGCAGTGTATGTTGTGTATGTTGTGTGTGTATTAGACGCAGTGTCTGTGTATAGTGAATGCAGAGTGTTTCAATTTGTGGTGGATGTAGTGTGTGTACTGTGAATACAGGATGTTTGTGTAGTGGATGCTGTGTGTACAGTTGATGCAGAGTGTATGTTAGTGTAGTGAATGCAGAGTGTGTGTTAATGTGTAATAAATGCAGAGTGTGTCAGTGTAATGAATGTAGTGTGTGTGTAAATTTGTAGTGAATGCAGTGTGTGTTAATGTGTAGTGAATGCAGAGAGTGTGTTAGTGTAGTGAATGCAGAGAGTGTGTTAGTGTAGTGAATGCAGAGAGTGTGTTAGTGTAGTGAATGCAGAGTGTGTGCATAGTTTAGTGAATGCAGAGTGAGTGTTAGTGTGTAATGAATGCAGAGTGTGTGTTAGTGTGTAATGAATGCAGAGTGTGTGTTAATGTGTAATAAATGCAGAGTGTGTCAGTGTAATGAATGTAGTGTGTGTGTACATTTGTAGTGAATGCAGTGTGTGTTAATGTGTAGTGAATGCAGAGAGTGTGTTAATGTGTAGTGAATGCAGAGTGTGTGTTAGTGTAGTGAATGCAGAGAGTGTGTTAGTGTAGTGAATGCAGAGAGTGTGTTAGTGTAGTGAATGCAGAGAGTGTGTTAGTGTAGTGAATGCAGAGAGTGTGTTAGTGTGTAGCGGATGCAGAGTGTGTGTTAGTGTAGTGAATGCAGAGTGTGTTAGTGTGTAGTGTATGCAGAGTGCATGTTGTATTAGTGAATGCAGTGTGTGTATTGTATTCGTGTATGCACTGTGTGTGTTAGTGTATGCAGTGTGTGTTGTGTTAGTGTATGCAGTGTGTGTTGTGTTAGTGTATGCAGTATGTATGTTGTGTTAGTGTATGCAGTATGTTGTGTTAGTGTATGTTGTGTAGTCTATATTGTCAATTGTTGGACAAAATCTTGCGAGTTGGGGTAAACTACCGTGACACCAACACTGGAGAACTGTCTCTCAAGATGTGTTATCTTGGTAGCAGTGGCAAAGCTAATGAAAAGAGGGCCCTGGTGCAAGAATATTTTGGGCCCCTTTCTAGAGTGTGGGATAGATTCTCAGCTATTGTAAAATGTAAACAATGCTTTTTTTCCCCAGCTGAAACACAACCATTTTCCCATCATTACTATGTGAGGATATTTATGGGGTAATAAATGTTAAAAATAATATTTCCATAAAAATTATCAAAAATTAATTTAATAAATTTATAGTATATCAAAATTTATATATTGGCACTGTTTCCCCGATTATTATTTAAAGCTGAGAATTTCCCACTATTTTAGTTTTCATAGATCCTAGAGTAAGTTTAATTAGAAGATTTTATTTCACACATTAATCACAAATTAATTATAAAAATATAATTTATTGTGACAATAACAATATGTAACATGTGTGATAAAATCAGTGAATATTTAGGTATAACATAAGTATAACTTAACACAGAACACAGTATCTCACAGCAGCACAGCTTAAAGCAATAAAAAAACTTTGGCTGACAGTCAAATCACACTGAATTGACTCTTTCCCTGCTGGCTACAATTCTCAAAAGCAAGATATCCTATTATATTGCAATTTTACAAATATAATATTTCTCATACTTGATCACATCCTATGTCCATCCGATAATAATAATTCTAACCAGATTTTACATTGCAGAATTTTAACTAACTTAATTAAGATGCCCTATTTCTAAATTACGTAAGCCAATATATCTGGATAATTGCCTGGTATTCTATTTTTTTTTTTTTTCAATTTATGTTTTTATTAGAATTGGATATTCATAATATAACTTTATCATAATATGAGAGTAGCATCAAGAATTAGGTAACATAAGATTATAACAATAATTAGAAATAGATAGCACAGTATCATAATGATGTCTCAGAGTTCGCTATGCTGTAGTGTAACATATATCAACCTGACTATATCTACATTTAATGTCCGGTTACAATAACAAGTCGTCTGTTGGGGCTGTAAGATGTGTATTGAAGAGTAGGTGACGCTCAGGTGAGGTTTCAGGTGGTGACTGATCTCGCGCTACTTGCGCCACAGCTGGTCAGCTAGACGGGATCTGAGGGTATGTGTGCCGCCACTTAGTGGTGAGGCTTGTGAGTGTCTCTTGGGCAATTTCGCTATATACATGTTTGTCTTCGGACCCAGATTGCTTTTGGGCGTACTTTGCGCTGCGGTGTCCTCTTCTGTGGAGTCTGGCCCCCCGGGCTCCGGAAGGTGCAGCTGATTGAGAAACTCCTTTTGGTCGTCCATAGAAGTCAGGATGAGCGTCTGGTTTCCCTGTGGTACCTCCAGGGACCCGTCTGCTCCCCATCGGTATCTGACTCCTGCACCTCGCAGTCGTTTGGCAACTGGTGCAAGTTGCCTCCGTTCCGCAAGTGCTGCGAATGGTAAATCCCCATATAGGGCCACCGTGTTGCCTTCCATTTGCACAGTGCCCAGGTCTCTTGAGCGGGACATGATAGCGGTGCGGGTTGCCATGTCCTTTGTGACCACTATAGTGTCTCTGGTCGCGTTTTCCGGTGCCGTTGCCGCTTTCCGGATTCGAAACGCTGAAAGTATTGCGACGGGGTCAGCGCCTCCTTTAAGGCCCATTGAAGATAATAGGCGATGTATATAGGGTATTAACGCCTCTCCTTCTACATTTTCTGGAATCCCTCTGAGGCGTATGTTCCGCCTTCTGTGTCGAGCTTCCATAGTGGTGACAGTCCGGGTTAGTTTCTGGACTTGTGAGGAGAGAGTCTGCATTGTGTCTTGGGAGTTCTGCATCTGATGGTCTCTTGCCTTTTCTCTAGTTTCCATTGCTGTTAGCCTTTGTTGTATGTCCCCCACCTCTTTCTGTGTGTTTAAAATATCTGCCCTCCACACTTCTCTCATTTCTTGTAAGAGATCCCTGATGTCTCTTTTCGTGACAGGGGATGATTCTGCCTCTGATTCTGTGTCAGGACATGGGGGTTCAGACTCTGCTGTATGTGAGGTAAGACTTTCCCTGTCGTCCTGGGAGTCTTCCTCTGCACTACTAACTGCGGCCGCCATCTTGGCAGCTGCCTGTGGATTAGGCCTTGTAAATGATAGCCGGATATCGGCTAATTTGGGTGTTTCTGGCTGGCGGTTTTTCTTATTTTTGCGCCCCATTAGTGTCTCTGGTCGAGGGGCGTGTGTGTGGCCGATTTTGGGAGCTGGATGTCGGGTGAGTGCTTACTTTTTTTGTCTGCTGATACGGAGCTCCACACACTTGCGTCTTGATCGCTCGGCAGCCGGCCACGCCCCCCTGGTATTCTATTTTTAAAGTTAAAAGTGATATAGAATTCATTGGTCCACCTGCATGAATGGAATTACAAATTCTACATATTATTAACGTATCATGACTCAATGTTTGGAATCACCAGCCTTTTAGTAAAATAAATTAATTTAATTAAATTAAATAAAACCAGCATAATTACCAGTAAGGTTGTAGATTTTCTATCAGATGTGTAGATATGTCCCAGGAATATTGAATGCAAGTATGATGAGAAAATTGTATGAAAATAGAAAAGTTTTCAGAGTTTTGAAGTTGTATTAGTTGGAAAACAATATAAAGAATTAGGTGTTTCAGCTTTGGCTCCAGATGTCAGACCTTAGATGTTAGGTGTGAGTTTGAGTGAGAGTTTAATAGTCTTGAGTATGAGTCTCCCTTCTCTCCTTTATCCTTAATTTTTAAACAAGAAATTTTCTGTGCGTCACTAGTTATAGTAACCAATAGAGAACTGTGGGCGTGTTTTCCCTACAGACTATCATCTAGATTTTGGTCAGTAGATGGCGCAATTACATCACCGAAAATTCTTGTCAGGGGATCCATTTACCTTTTTGTATAATGGGTTAACTGAATTTCTTAATGCGTTTGACGTCATCTTGGTTATCTTTTATGGCTACTATTTGTCAAAGAAGCTGTCATCTTCAAAGGCTTTGGTTGTTTTTTTTACCCAGACTTTGTGTCTGTCGTATACCTTTAAATTTAGATTTCTGACACATCTAGCCTTAATTTCACCCTTCCTTACAATGGAAAATTGTAGGATTCCATTAGTTTTTAGAAAGTAAAATTAATTACTTAGTGTTATCTGTCATTGGTGTTTGGTTTTCTTGTGTGAAACTGTAGTAATATTATTTATACATGTCTATTACACATATTCCACTAACTTTAGTAAATAATATGAAATTTCTTCATTAATGTTATATCCATGAATATTCTATATTATTAACTTAGTACTATAAGCATTTTAATCATATTTAAATAGTTAGTTACAAGTGGAAATTGTGTGTGTGTGTGTGTGTGTGTGTGTATCTCTCTCTCTCTCTCTCTCTCTCTCTCTCTCTCTCTCTCTCTCTGGGTTGTTACATTCAACCCCCCCTGCTGTAGACATCATGTCTTATCTTTTGTCTTATCTCTAATGTTTATATAAGTCACATTCCTTAGTTCATACTTGAAAGAATAGAGTGACAGAGAGAAGTAAAAATGTGTCTGTCTTTGCATTGTAATACAAAATGGGGTCACCTCTGTAGCTTTTACAGATACAATATATGCAATCGGCAAATATATTGCCAGCAATCCCCAAGGAATATGCCATGTAAAGAAAACAGAAACCATACATAAGGTAATATTGTAAAATACAAAGAGGAAGAAAAGGGGAAAAAGGAACACTCACAAACGTAGAGCAAATGAGTCTGCTCTAACATTAAAGGTTTATCAGAATAAGCATACGATGATTGGAGCCTGTATGGAACTTTAACAATCTTTATTGGAACAATATAAAAATCAACAGTGGGCAGCACCCTCTTGTATGAGATCAGACCACTCCAGCACTAGCAGTTAGTGTACAGGTTTGTATTTCTAAACCTAAAGTGTTCCTTTAAGCACAACCACTGCAAGGATCAGTGATGCTTACCTATCCTAGGCATATATATATTTTTTTCTTTGTCAATCTCTTTTTATTGAAATGTTGTTTTTATCATACCCTTGCGGGTCAAGAATATTTGAAATGTACATCATACATAATCATGAAAACATAGTACGGCATGAACAATAGCACTTAAACGAAATCATGTACTAGAGAATGTGGACCTGCAATGGTATGTTATCGTGAGTGTGTGAATTGCTTCGGGAGAATGGGTGAGTAACTATAATAGGTGTAGAGTAACCCTATCGGGTTCTGAGTTATGGCCTTCTTCTATGTGTACCCAGGGGGGGGGGCAAGTAGGTTTGGAGCGGTCGCTCCCTCTTGTCAGTGGGGGGGATGGGTGAGCTAGGAGTGGCTCAGGGCCAGCAGATTATGTGTAACTATAACTGTACAACATAGAACATGTGTGGTAAAGTCTCTGTTGCTGGAGTCAGGCCTCAGGAGTAGGTCGCTGGTCAATGGCCTGGTTGGGTGCGGGTATGCCCAAAGCGTGGCAGAATGTCTGGAACTCCTCAAGTGTGGAGAGTTTGTGAACAGTTTCGTGTCTAGTGACCACCAGGAATCTGGGTGACCTCCAATGGTATTCTATCCCCGCTTCTCTGAGGGTGCTGGTGACTTGGTTCAGCGATCTGCGCCATTGTAGCGTGGCTCTGGTGAGGTCTTGGTAGATGTTAAGCTGTGCGCCTTCAAATGTTAGTGGCGTCTTTCCCCGGAGAGCAGTCATCAGGATTCTTTTGTCTTGGGAGGTAGCACAGCGGACAATCACGTCTCGGGCCAAGCTTGGGGCTGTCCTGCCCGAAGGTGGCAGGCGGTACATCCCATCTGTATTAAATTTCTTGGCCTGTGTAGGTGGCAGGATGGCCACGAGGCGTCTCAGGTAGTGAGGTAATTCGTCTGAGGAGACGTCGTCTGGTACTCCTCTTATCTTTATGTGGTTTTGCCTTGTCCTGTCGTCGAGGGCGGTATAGTGGAGGGAGAGTGCTTGCTGTTGATTCTGGAGTGCCAGTACTGTGTCCAGCAGGGTTGTTAGTCCCTGTTTGATGTTAGTAACATTGTTCTCCGTGGTCTGAACCCTGACAGCTATAGCCTGCACGTCAGACTTAATGGCTGCTATGCTGGTCGCCAGGAGGTTTTTGATTTCCCCAATTAAGTGTTGGAAGTCCCGCTGGGTGACTGGGGCAGACCCATCTGTGGTTCCCCCTGGTGTAAGTACCTGTTCTGGGGGTTGGGCATGTGGGCTGGGACCCCTGTTTACCTTCATGGTGTCCTGCTCCGCTGCTCCCGCCATTTTGGTTGGTGGCCTATGTTGTTGCAGCATGGTGCTGATGTCCCTGGACCCTGATGCCGTCTCCGGTGGGGGTTTCTGGGACCGGCGGCCCATTTCTGCCAGAGTGGGTAAGGGTGCCGTATGGGGATCGTCCCCTGCTGAATCCTCTGGCTGGTCGAGGCCGTCGAGGAATGCCGTCCAGTCGAGGGCTGCAGCCGGCTTGTAGGCCACGGGTCTGCGCTTCTGGCGGTTCACCCGTGCCGGGCACACAAACGGCATGGGAGGTTGTAGGGTAGAGTACCGATGGTGCCCCTGGTCAGGAGTGGGTCAGTTGGGGGGTTTTATTTCCCACTTGTCGGGCTTCTTTGCGGGTTTCGGTCGGGAGCCGTGCTGAGTTGCGACCGCTCCGGCTCGTGGTCAGGCTCCGCCCCCCCAGGCATATTTTTGTCTGTATATTCTTACGTATACTCTGCAAGTTAGGATTCTTACTGGAGTAGCACATGAGCATTTATAAATATAATTGTTCTTGTTGAACAAATGTAGAGCAGCAAATGAAGAATTGCTCATCTTGAATGAATCTTCATTTACGTCTATGCATATTTTAAATTCTAAGTGTGCTGTGTATAATCCTGCACTTTTCCCTCCACACAAGATCAACATCATTTTAACAAATTGACATGCTACCAAGGGGTGGTTCGATCTATTAATAGGCTGCCCCTGCCTGCAGTGAGAGAGAGGATTGGATACAATGTTTTCCTTCTATGCTGAAGATGTGTAATGCTGAATAAATGGATTTTATTAAAGACACGGAGGCTCATATTATACATAACTCTTTATTCCCTCAGCAGCTTTATTCCCTCCCGGGGCTTCCAGGATCAGAGGGCTCCCCCTTTCTTCCCAGCTAGAGGAAGATCTTGGGGATCCAGATACCCCCGTGGTGCTGCTTCGGGCAGACGTCCTTATGGTGAGTACCCATTCTTCCCCTCTCGCTCATGTACGGGTGGCGGGAAGGTTGGCCTTATTCTACCGGGGGTGGGCAGCTGTGACTTCGGATGCTTGGGTGCTGCAATCAGTACAAGGTTATCACCTCAAATTCGTTTCCCGGCCTGTCCAAGTTTCTGTCCCCAGGGAGTTGTCCCTTCCTTCAGAACAGGACAAAATGATTTCCGCGGGGGGTCGGAGAGATGTTGTCAAAAGGCGCCATAGAGGAGTTGCCGTTCGCCACCCCGGGCTTTACGAGCAACCTCTTCCTAGTGCCAAAGAAAGGAGGTGGCGTCCGCCTGGTGATAAATCTCCGACCCCTCAACGCGTTCCTACGCTACCAGCATTTTCAGATGGAGGGCATTCATTGCCTCAGAGACCTCCTCCGCCCGTCAGATTGGTTAGCCAAGCTAGATGTGAAGGATGTGTATTTTACAATACCCATCGCGGTGGAGCACAGGGACTACCTCCACTTCACCTGGCACGGGAGGCGGTGGCGTTTTACATGCCTACCGTTCGGTCTCTCCTGAGCTCCTTGGTGCTTCACCAAGATCATGAGACTGGTGGTGACCTTTCTGCGTACGCGTGGAGTACGCCTGATTATTTACTTGGACGACATTCTAATCATGTCCCAGTCCAGGACACAACTACAACTCCATGTGGAATGGACGATCAACCTGCTCCAAAACCTGGGATTCATGATCAACTGGGACAAGTCCGTCCTGACCCCGGCCCGATCAATGGAATTCTTGGGTTTCAAAGTGGATTCCATTCAACAATTCCTATACCTACCGGAATCCAAGATGAAAGCCATCCAGAAAGAGCTTCGGCGAGCTCTTAGAGTCTCGGATTTGTCCGTCAGACAATTAGCAAGGATTATCGGTCTACTGGCAGCCTCCATTCAAGAGATCTTTCCGGGTCCATTGCACTACCGAGCCCTCCGACGGCTTAAAGGATCGCACCTCAGATCAGGTCATTATTCCTACGAATCCCGGATACGCCTGGACGAGGAATCCAGGGACGAACTGGTGTGGTGTTTGGCACACATGGATGCTTGGAACGGAAGGGCCATTTTCGGCTCCATTCCGGACGTGGTGATAGAGTCCGATGCCAGCTTAAACGGCTGGGGAGCTCGTTGTGGCAACGTTTCCACAGGAGGCAGATGGTCCGAGATAGAGAGATCCTTGCACATCAACTGTGTAGAACTCTTAGCAGGGGCTTTCGCAATTCGCAGCCTTACCCCAGGTCAGGCGAATTGCTGCGTTCTCCTCAAGATGGACAATGTGTCGGCAGTCGGGATATAAATCACCTGGGGGGAACCAAATCCAGAATGCTGGCTCTATTGGCGAAAGACTTTTGGCAATTTTGTCTATACAACATCGTCTCGGTGACGGCAGAGCACATCCCGGGTCTGGACAACTCGGGGGCAGATTGGAATTCGAGACATTTGAGAGACTTGGGAGATTGGCACTTGCACGCTTTGGTGTTTCACAGCCTGGACGGGTTGTGGGGATGGTTCGTTATGGACCTGTTCGCATTCCGCCTGAACACCCAACGACCGGAGTTTTACAGCTGGAGGCCAGACCCGGCAGCGGTGGCGACGGACGCTTTCCTTCAAGAATGGCCGACGGGCCGCCTATATGCCTTTCCCCCGTTCAACATGATTGCTCGCACGATCTCGAAGTTGGTTCGTCACGATTGTTGCCTGACGCTGATCACCCCTCTGTGGAGATCCCAACCATGGTTCCCACGCCTGATGGAGTTGTCGATAGATTACCCTCGACTGATCCAGAGTTTCCAAGAACTCCTTCTGGATCCAGATGGGAACTCACATGGGCTGGTGATGCAAAACCAGTTGCCTCTGATAGCGTGGCTCCTTTCAGGGGACCTTTGGTTGTCCCAAACGTTCCGCGAGCAACTCTCCTGCTCCTCGATAACGCCTGGGCTCCAGGTACGAGATCAGCATACCGTTTTTTAATGGAAATCCTGGTCTAGTTGGTGCATTGAACGGTCAATGGATCCTGTATCTGCCCCTTTCCATCTGATCCTGGAGTTCCTCATGCTCCTGTTCGATTCGGGTAAGGCGTACCGCACTATCAACCTTTTCCGATCAGCTATCTCAGCTGGACATAGTGGTTTGGATGGTTCACCCGTCGGTAGACATCCTTTCGTATGTCGCCTTCTCAAGGGTATTCGTCTCGCTCGACCGCCTAGGACTCGTTTCTCTGCCTTCTGGGACGTCAATGTGATGTTACAGTTCCTATCATCCTGGTACCCTAACCAGGGACTGGCACTTAAACATTTGTCCTCTAAGCTAGTGATGTTACTCTGTTTGATTTTGTGTAAGAGAGTGTCTGACGTCAGAGCCCTTGATTGGGACGCCATTACTTTTACTCCCGAGGTTGTTTCTTTCAACATATCCAGGAGGACTAAATCGGCATCCAAGTCGTTTGTATACCCTAGATTCTCGGAGAGTCCGGCACTCTGTCCAGTGGATTGTCTAAAGGCTTATTTGGAGGCTACGCAGTCTCTTCGTTCGTTAGATTTACATCCATTATTCATTTCTTTTCGATCGCGTTATCGACCCCGACTGTGGCACGTTGGGTACGCTGGCTCTTATCTTCGGCGGGAATAGACACTTCTATTTTCACGCCTCATTCTGTACGTGGTGCTATGGCTTCAAAGGTTTCTGCAGTCGGCTGTCGTCTAGAGGACATTATGCGAGCGGCGGATTGGTCTCGGGAATCGACCTTCCGCGACTATTTCCGAGACTATTTCTATTTCAGACCAATTGAACACATAGCATCTCAAGTAGTAGCGCAGCTTTGAACTTGCATAATATGATCCTCCGTGTCTTTAATAAAATTCCCAGATTTTACTATTAACATGAAGTAAAGTCATGATTTTATTAAAGACACGGAGGCGAGTATTATTCCCACCCACCCTCCTGGTGTGGGGTTACGGGGTGAGATGCTATTGGACTTGTCAGGTATGTTGCAATCTGGTCTATTTAATGTGTAATGTGTATGGCAGCTATGCTTACTCATTGATGTTTGTTGGTTAGATACGATTTATATTAATCATAATTTTTTTTATATATTACAGATTTCAGTTTTCCTGATTAGCAACTGACAGTCTGGTAAGTCTTCAGTTTGGAGTTTGTGTATTACCATATTTATCTCTCTCTTTTAGCTTGAAGTTATCGATATGTTCCGGTTTCCTGTTCTTGCCAAGTGGGATATCGTTCATGTACCCTGGTCTTCGGTGTTCGGAAGAAAGAGGGGATTGTGGGAGACACAGGCCTTTTATAGTCACTTCCTGTTATGTGATTGGTTGCCTGTGTACCTATACAGTTTTTTTTCTTTCATTTTGATAATATTTATATTCCTCTATCTTTGCTGCTGAGGGAATAAAGAAAGAGTTATGCATAATACTCGCCTCCGTGTCTTTAATAAAATCATGACTTTACGTCATGTTAATAGTAAAATCTGGGAATTTTAATTGTTTAGAATAGATTTAGATTTTTGGCTTTTAAAGACCCACCACTACATTCTGTTCTAGTCACAACACAGTAAGTAGAGATGGGTGTTTATCCTGTAGAAGAAATAGGGTCGACAGGACTATAGGCTTATCCCACTGACGCCTTGGTGTCTTTGAATACACCCAAAAGAATGTATATGTGACTAACTGGCCAACCCTGCTCATGGCTGCATGTGCGCAGTATGCTGTGAAGTCACTGTACACATGGGCTTAATAGCTTGACAATTTTCAGGTTTTGTGAGACACCAGAGATCAAAGTTGGGGTACAGAACCCAAAAACTGCTGAGTGCTGGTTAGTTGGGTGGTACGAATTTCTAAACTGTCCAGTATAGGGCTAGCATATTGTTGAGAGTAACTCATTTAATGTCTGCTAAAGAAAAATTTTAAGTTCCGATTTTATTCTCAAGCACCTTACAGTTTAATGAATTAATAGAAATTATATTGCAAGAAAAAAAAAAAACATGCAGAGCTTGACACCTTAAAGTTGATTTAGCTAATAAAGGAGGCTGTGCAATTATTTTAAAATGTAAGAGTTAAGAGCTGCAGCGCAATCAAAGCATTCATCTTTCATACAACTTAAAGCTATATTCAGATATCTGCTTATAAATTATGCATGCATTTTCCAACACTAATGAGCTCTGAATCTGGGATTCGAGAAAAATAAGATGCACACATCTGATTGATTTTCCACCTCTTAGAGCAGTGTTCTCTGTCTTATGCTCTTTATTTGGAAAGTGTTTTACCAGGAAGAATATATTGTGATTGTATAGTAGGTCCATACATTCTCCGAAACTATATGGTCATCTCACCATAATTAGCTAATCTTTCTTTCTTTCTGTTTTTTCTATATTCTGAGATCATGAAACATTCCATAGTTGTAGTTATATTTTTTTACATTTTCTTTTCATGATGCATATTACCGCTGATATATCTGATTTTAAATATTCCATAATAGTTTGTAGTATCATAGTTGTTATTTCCTAATCTCATAATATGCATTTCATACAAACATTTCAATCAGTGCAATTGCTCATTAAAACACAAATCATACAACAATCAAGAGAAAAAAAAAATACATAAACAATGTATTGCATCAGTTCTAATTATGAATTAAATATATCATTTTATATATCATATAGCCTCTCCTTTTGATAACCGATAGTTTATCCAAGGGTTCCATATTTTAAAGTATTTTTCCTTTTTATTATCTGCTCCCAATGAAGTTCCTCCTTTTACTCTCTCTACTCTGTTTTCTATTGTTGGAGTAATAGTTCCCCCCCCCCCCCCCCAACAACTGGGATTAGTGTGTTGGCCTCGTTAATTAAAAACCACAGTAATTTCAGTTGGTTTATAACAGTAAACGCATTGGGCCAACCAAGTAGAATCTGCGAGGGAGTTAAGTCATATGATAAAAGGTAGAATTTGTTTAATATATATATATATATATATATAATTACTTGTTTCCAATACTGCTGAATATTTGAGACATGTTCGAGAGTACCTTCCTCTAGCCCACATCTCTAACACGTATTATTTACTATGGGAAAATAGCAATGCCGTTGCTATTCTATACCACTGTTACCCATTTATAAAAAGATTCCCTTTTAGACTGGCTAACCGAATTCATCATAACTTTTCGGAAAATATAAGACCAGTCATCAGTCGGTACATGTATATGCAAGGCATCTGTCCATTTACTCTAGAAATGATCAGGTGTCTCATCCATTAAGCCCTTTTAAATCAGAGCTTATATCTTAGACAGGGAATGGAATGTAAATTGGAAGTACAAAATAGCTAAAAAAAAAAAAAAAAGAAAGCTCTCTTTACCTCCTTTCGTAAAAAAAAAAATGACAAGTTGGGAATATATTAGTATATCCAAAGTGTCTGTGTTTTAGAGGTGCCAAGCAGCTCATTAAGGGTTGGAATTGTATTTTCTTGTAGTAATAAGTTTAGATTTTCCACAGATTTACACATCAAAACGAACCAATAATGGACCACCTTCTCCCTTATGGAAGTCAGAGAAGGACATATTGTATATAATATACAGGTTGCACTAAGATAGGAAATTCTGAGATGGATTCACTCACACTTTAATGAGCCGTTTAGAAGTAGGCTCAGGACTTATGGAGCTTTTATGTCACTTAAATGGGACATACACATTTCTTGTACTCATCAGGCAGGTTCCCCTTGGATCTCAATAGTCATCTATTGCCAGGTTTGGAGTCAGGAGCATCAGGATAGGTGATTTATTAAAAAAATAAGTAGTAAAAAGCAATACTGCTTTTTGCGTTTTAACCAACAGTTAGTGGTCTTCCTCAGGTGCTCTTCTAAGTTACAATGAATATATTACAGCTTATATAGGGAGTAGTATTGCAGGCTCAATTATTTAATTAAAACCACCTGCATAGGTAATTACCGTATATGGTCCGGACCGGATGTGATCTGCCACCTCCAATATGGCTCCACATCCGGTTCGGAAACATCCATTTATAAGAGGGCGGAACTTAAAAACAAATAACAGAAAAACATAAATATTCAGTACTATAATCAATGTCCTCCCCCATCATAGTCAGCCTACACGATATATATAAATCGTGGGTGACTATGAGGATGGGGGTATTATGAATCCGTTCCGGTATCCCGTCGCATCACTTCCGGTCATGTGTGTAGCAATGGAGTCCGTCCGTCGCGTCACTTCCGGTTTCGCCAGAAGTCAGTCGGCATCTTTAGAGTGGGCAGTCAGGTCAAATGTATAAGGATATATACTCATACCACAGGGCAAATATTACATAAAAAAATAGGAGAAATAAATATCAATATTAATTACATCGTAGAGCACAGTTAAGTAGCACAAAAAAGAATTTCATATGTATATCACTAAGATAAGTGATAAGTAAAATACATCAAATTTAAAGTGCATAAAGTTGATGTGCTACATAAACACAATACAAAATAAATGTGCAAAAGTACCCACAAAATACAATGGACATAAAAAACCCGCTGTCCAGCAAATTCTTGTTCACAATCGCTAAAGCTGAAAAACAAAGAGAAACCTCTCCATATAGGAGATATATAATGAATGTCTTAAGAATATAAAACCCAACATATAAAAATTAATAAAACAGAAAGGGGCTAAAAAGGCTAAAAAGGACAAAGCAGGGAGGGGAGGGGGGATTTACCCACCAGTGTGGACTATCCCCATATGCATCCATTATAACAATTTATTAATTTCGAAATCGATATTTAGTCCTCTTGGAGTCAGGGAGCGTAACTCAAAGATCCACTTAGATTCTTTTAAACTGAGAGCTCTGGATATGTCCCCACCTCTCCAATGTCCTACCACTTTTTCAATAGCAAAAAACTTAGAAACCTGGAATCCGAACCATGGTGGTGTAAAAAATGCCTAGATACACTATGGTTGGGAAAACCTTTCTGAATATTTCTAAGATGCTCGCTAATCCTTATCTTGAGTTGGCGGGACGTTTTCCCCACATATTGGTATCCACAACTGCATTGTAAAAGATAAATGACGTAGGTAGAGTGACAAGTGATTAAAGATTTAATATGGTATTCTTTTTTAGTCACTGATGAATGGAAATTTTCCACTTTCTTGTTCAATCTTAGGGTATTGCAACAAGCTTTACAAGATCCACAGTAGAAAAAGCCCTTTTGTTCATGCGTCCAATTGCTTAAAAAATTCCTCGGCGCTTCTGTTTTAATGAAGCTAGATGTTACCATTTGTTTCAGATTTTTCGCACCCCTAAATATGAACTTGGGTTTATTACCTATGTACTGCTTAAATATCCTCCTCGAGTTGTAAAATGTGCCAATTTTTGTTAATAATTTTTTTAATGGCACCAATATTACTAGAGAAGTTCAAAATAAAGGGGATCTGTTTATTTTGTTGTCCTAGATCATTTTTCCCTTTATATTGTAGCAGAGGAGACCTGTCCATATTGCCAACCTGATCTATTTTTTCATGCAGGTCATCATTTCCATACCCTTTTAGTGTCAATTGGTTTTTGAGGGACGTTGCCTGACTAATGTAGTCCTCTTTTTTGGTACAGTTCTTACGTATCCGGAGGAACTGCCCTTTGGGTATATTATTTAGCCATGGGCGATGATGGCAGCTGTCTATTTCAATAAAACTATTGACATCTACCTTTTTAAAAAATGTTTTAGTCATTCAAACTTGGTCCTGAATAAAAACGTTGAGATCTAAAAAATCAATACTGTATTTACTCACTTTGAGTGTAATTCCCCAATCGTTATCATTAAGAGATGTAAAAAACTGGAGGAAAGTGTCTTCTGACCCCTTCCATATAATAAAAATATCGTCAATATACCTCTTGTAGAGGACCAAGTTTGCGCCAAAATCATGTCCCTGAAAAACAAAAGATTGTTCCCAAAAGGACATAAATAAATTAGCATAGCTTGGCGCAAACTTGGTCCCCATGGCCTTACCTTTGATTTGCATAAAAAACTCCTCCTCAAACCAAAAATAATTATTGTGCAAAATCATACGTATTCCCTCCAGAATAAAATTTCTCTGTGGTTCTCCATATACATCAGATGCCTCAAGGTAAAAGTCAACAGCCTTACATCCTTTATCATGCTGGATGATTGTATAAAGACTTGACACATCACATGTTGCAAGTAAATAATCGTCATGCCAGCTAAAGTCTTTCAAAATATTAAGTAGACTCATTGAGTCTTGTAAAAAAGCCGGAGTGTTTTTGACTAAAGGTTGGAGGTGGTAATCAATATATTGAGACAATGCGGACAGAACTGAATTAATCCCAGAGACAATGGGGCGTCCTGGGGGGTTGACTGTGTCCTTATGAATTTTGGGCAATATTATATATATATATATATATATATATATATCAGGAAGTCTCGGGTGTTCCGGGAATAAAAAAGAAAACTCCTTTTTATCCAAAATATTGTCCTCTAGACCCTTCTCCAGGAATATTTTCAATTTGTTTTTAATTCCTTCTAGAGGGTCCTTTTTAAGTTTCACATACCGTATTTTTCGCTCCATAAGACGCACCTCACCATAAGACGCACCTAGTTTTTAGAGGAAGAAACCCAGAAAAAAAATATTCTGAACAAACTGTCCCATAGTGTTTCTTACTATGGGACAGTTTGTACAGAATATTTTTTTTCTCCCCTGTCCCATAGTGTCCCCCCCCTTCCATAGTCTTCTCCTCTCTCCCATAGACTTCATCTCCCCCCCTCCCCATAGACTTCATCTCCCCCCCTCCCCATAGACTTCATCTCCCCCCTCCCCACAGACTTCATCTCCCCCCCTCCCCACAGACTTCATCTCCCCCCCTCCCCACAGACTTCATCTCCCCCCCTCCCCACAGACTTCATCTCCCCCCTCCCCACAGACTTCATCTCCCCCCTCCCCACAGACTTCATCTCCCCCCCTCCCCACAGACTTCATCTCCCCCCCTCCCCACAGACTTCATCTCCCACCTCCCCACAGACTTCATCTCCCCCCCTCCCCACAGACTTCATCTCCCCCCTCCCCACAGACTTCATCTCCCCCCCTCCCCACAGACTTCATCTCCCCCCCTCCCCACAGACTTCATCTCCCCCCCTCCCCACAGACTTCATCTCCCACCTTCCCACAGACTTCATCTCCCCCCCTCCCCACAGACTTCATCTCCCCCCCTCCCCACAGACTTCATCTCCCCCCCTCCCCACAGACTTCATCTCCCCCCCTCCCCACAGACTTCCACCCCCCCTCCCCACAGACTTCCACCCCCCCTCCCCACAGACTTCTACCCCCCCCTCCCCACAGACTTCCACCCCCCCCTCCCCACAGACTTCCACCCCCCCCTCCCCACAGACTTCCACCCCCCCCTCCCCACAGACTTCCACCCCCCCCCCTCCCCACAGACTTCCACCCCCCCCCTCCCCACAGACTTCCACCCCCCCCTCCCCACAGACTTCCACCCTCCCCTCCCCACAGACTTCCACCCTCCCCTCCCCACAGACTTCCACCCTCCCCTCCCCACAGACTTCCACCCTCCCCTCCCCACAGACTTCCACCCCCCCCTCCCCACAGACTTCCACCCCCCCCTCCCCACAGACTTCCACCCCCCCCTCCCCACAGACTTCCACCCCCCCCTCCCCACAGACTTCCACCCCCCCCCCCCACAGACTTCCACCCCCCCCCCCCACAGACTTCCACCCCCCCCTCCATAGACTTCATCCCCCTCCCCATAGACTTCATCCCCCTCCCCATAGACTTCATCCCCCTCCCCCTCCCCATAGACTTCATCCCCCTCCCCCTCCCCATAGACTTCATCCCCCTCCCCCTCCCCATAGACTTCATCCCCCTCCCTCCCCATAGACTTTATCCCCCTCCCATATTGTCCCCCTCCCCTTGTCCTATAATTACTTACCTGTCTTGCAGCGTTGGCCGGCAGCACAGGGCGCACCGCGGTAGTGGAACTTGAATTTCATGTTCCGGTTTCCGGCGGGACTGAAAGGAAGTGCGCACTCAGCTTGTGCACACTTCCTTTCAGTCCCGCCGGAAACCGGAACATGAAATTCAAGTTCCACTACCGCGGTGCGCCCTGTGCTGCCGGCCAACGCTGCAAGACAGGTAAGTAAAGCTTCATATTCGCTCCATAAGACGCACAGACATTTCCCCTCACTTTTGAGGGGAAAAAAAGTGCGTCTTATGGAGCGAAAAATACGGTATGTGGTCGTATCTTCCAATTGTCTATATATTTCCCGTACATACCAATTCTTATCAAGGATGACTACCCTTTGTCTGCTGGTTTGACAACAATGGATTTATCTCTTTTAATTGAATCTATGGCTTTTCTTTCTTGAAAAGAGATATTCTGTTCAAATTTAGTAAGGGGTTTAATATTATGTATATCCTCAAGGCATGAGTTCTCAAAAACCTTAATGGTATCTGTTTTAAGAAAGGTGGGAAAAAAAATAATCAGATTTTTCTCTTCAAATCTGTGTGTATAATACCCACACCTTCACTCATTAAAGCTGTATTGGCCATTGCTGCTGGCATAGTAGGATTTTGTTTGTTAAAAAATTTCTTTAAACAAAGTTTTCTAGTGTAGCGATTAAGATCAAGAAATACATCAAATTTATTTGCTGGACAGCTGGGTACAAATTTAAAACTTTTAGATAAAATTCCTCTCTCTACTGGGGAAAGGACTCTATTAGACAAATTAAAAATCCTTCTCACTTCCCTCTGCCTCCTTTTTCCTGGCATAATCTCTCCCTCCTCTTCTGATTTTCTGGTCCTTTTTCTTGGGGTTTCTTTTATCGGGGTGTTTCTCCCCATTCGGTTCCCTAAAAAAACATCCTCCCGAGGTTCTGTTCTGAGGGCTTCAAAACGATTCTTTAGAGGTATTTGTGGGGAAACCTTTCTAGCTGGACTTCTTCTCCTATTGTTAGAAATCTCCCTTTCCCTAAACCTATTCCATCTCTGAGAAGATGACCCAGGCACAGGATAATTAGGTTTAGGTGGTTCTGAGGTCCTTCTAGGTCTCTGAGGTCTATTACCCTGCAGGTGGGGCCTTGTTATGTTGGGCCCATAGTTATCCTCAATTAAAGATTGAGGATCCTCTTTTCTGAATCTATAATTATTGTAGGATTTGGAATGCTGATGGATGTCTTTGTTCCTATATAAAATTGATGACTTCTCCCCAACTTCTGGGATTCTAGGTCTCTCTTTATGTCTCTGATGGTAATTATCTTTCTTAGAGTTGGGAGGCACCCTAACCCTATTATTAGCATAATCTTCAAGATCTCTATTAAATTTCTTTTTTTTTTGTTGAAGATGAGACTTTTTTCAATTTTATCTATTTTATAGCTGTCCAGCAAATAAATTTGATGTATTTCTTGATCTTAATCGCTACACTAGAAAACTTTGTTTAAAGAATTTTTTTAACAAACAAAATCCTACTATGCCAGCAGCAATGGCCAATACGGCTTTAATGAGTGAAGGTGTGGGTATTATACACACAGATTTGAAGAAAAAAAAATCTGATTTTTTTCCCACCTTTCTTAAAAGAGATACCATTAAGGTTTTTGAGAACTTGCCTTGAGGATATACATAATATTAAACCCCTTACTAAATTTGAACAGAATATCTCTTTTCAAGAAAGAAAAGCCATAGATTCAATTAAAAGAGATAAATCCATTGTTGTCAAACCAGCAGACAAGGGGGAGGGGTAGTCATCCTTGATAAGAATTGGTATGTACGGGAAATATATAGACAATTGGAAGATACAACCACATATGTGAAACTTAAAAAGGACCCTCTAGAAGGAATTAAAAACAAATTGAAAATATTCCTGGAGAAGGGTCTAGAGGACAATATTTTGGATAAAAAGGAGTTTTCTTTTTTATTCCCGGAACACCCGAGACTTCCTGATATATATATATATATATATATATATATATATATAATATTGCCCAAAATTCATAAGGACACAGTCAACCCCCCAGGACGCCCCATTGTCTCTGGGATTAATTCAGTTCTGTCCGCATTGTCTCAATATATTGATTACCACCTCCAACCTTTAGTCAAAAACACTCCGGCTTTTTTACAAGACTCAATGAGTCTACTTAATATTTTGAAAGACTTTAGCTGGCATGACGATTATTTACTTGCAACATGTGATGTGTCAAGTCTTTATACAATCATCCAGCATGATAAAGGATGTAAGGCTGTTGACTTTTACCTTGAGGCATCTGATGTATATGGAGAACCACAGAGAAATTTTATTCTGGAGGGAATACGTATGATTTTGCACAATAATTATTTTTGGTTTGATGAGGAGTTTTTTATGCAAATCAAAAGGTACGGCCATGGGGACCAAGTTTGCGCCAAGCTATGCTAATTTATTTATGTCCTTTTGGGAACAATCTTTTGTTTTTCAGGGACATGATTTTGGCGCAAACTTGGTCCTCTACAAGAGGTATATTGACGATATTTTTATTATATGGAAGGGGTCAGAAGACACTTTCCTCCAGTTTTTTACATATCTTAATGATAACGATTGGGGAATTACACTCAAAGTGTGAGTAAATACAGTATTGATTTTTTAGATCTCAACGTTTTTATTCAGGACCAAGTTTGAATGACTAAAACATTTTTTAAAAAGGTAGATGTCAATAGTTTTATTGAAATAGACAGCTGCCATCATCGCCCATGGCTAAATAATATACCCAAAGGGCAGTTCCTCCGGATACGTAAGAACTGTACCAAAAAAGAGGACTACATTAGTCAGGCAACGTCCCTCAAAAACCAATTGACACTAAAAGGGTATGGAAATGATGACCTGCAGGAAAAAATAGATCAGGTTGGCAATATGGACAGGTCTCCTCTGCTACAATATAAAGGGAAAAATGATCTAGGACAACAAAATAAACAGATCCCCTTTATTTTTAACTTCTCTAGTAATATTGGTGCCATTAAAAAAAATTATTAACAAAAATTGGCACATTTTACAACACGAGGAGGATATTAAGCAGTACATAGGTAATAAACCCAAGTTCATATTTAGGGGTGCGAAAAATCTGAAACAAATGGTAACATCTAGCTTCATTAAAACAGAAGCGCCGAGGAATTTTTTAAGCAATTGGACGCATGAACAAAAGGGCTTTTTCTACTGTGGATCTTGTAAAGCTTGTTGCAATACCCTAAGATTGAACAAGAAAGTGGAACATTTCCATTCATCAGTGACTAAAAAAGAATACCATATTAAATCTTTAATCACTTGTCACTCTACCTACGTAATTTATCTTTTACAATGCAGTTGTGGATACCAATATGTGGGGAAAACGTCCCGCCAACTCAAGATAAGGATTAGCGAGCATCTTAGAAATATTCAGAAAGGTTTTCCCAACCATAGTGTATCTAGGCATTTTTTACAACACCATGGTTCGGATTCCAGGTTTCTAAGTTTTTTGCTATTGAAAAAGTGGTAGGACATTGGAGAGTGTGACGAAGTGCCCTTCGCCACTTTGTCCTGGAGAGGCCTGCTTGCCTGCCTCCTCCCCTGCGACTATGGTCCTGGACTATATTGCACTGTAAACCCTGTATTCAGGCATATGGGCTTGTATTAGACTGTCTTTTTCCCTTTATCTATGCTGTAGGTTTGGACTACTAATATAACCTAACAGCCAGGAGATTTAGGCGAATATATTGCATAAGAATCACATTACTGGAGAATACAGCCGTTCGCATGATTTCATGCGAATTCTTTGTGCTCTGAATAGGTGGCCGCCATTTCGGGACTTTTCCACGTGTTCGCGGCCATCTTGCGTGCGAACAGCGGTGTTTGCCTGTGAACGCATGGAACTGAAATCGGAAGCACAAACAGGCGAATACCGCTAAGACCTCCAGACATCCAGAAATACGCACGGAAACTACCGAACGACCGGCCGTTCGGTAGTTATACTTAACTTAGTATGGGGATTCTAGCGACCACAAAGATGCGAATGGATGGCAAGAATTTCGTCTATTTTACCGTGCGAACGGAGACCGACCGCAAGGCCAAAACTAATGGAACTATTTTCGGCTAGTTGGTCTGTGCGGTCGGTCAAAACTTTGGAGCCCTGTATCTCCCGAACCATCCATCCGAATGGGCTGATTTTTGGACAGACTGTTCCCCTGAACAAGGGCTATTTGGGGATACCAGATTTAAAGCTGTACCCCCTGTTTTTGGGGTACATCCAGAACTTGGGTAAAATAATGTATGTTTTAATTAGGTTATGTGTTTATCTGAGGGGAGGAGACGTGGGGGTGTTACCATGCATGTGATTGGTCAATTTCATCCTCCCCCTGGGAGTGTCCTGTATGTACCTGATCCTAATAAAAAGCAGGCTGGGTGTTCCAGTCCTCAGACCTCTTCTGACCCTCAATACGTAGCCTTGTCTCGTTATTGGAGGGAACTGCTATATCGCACTGGGGATTGCTATGCTCTGCATATTCCCCTGAGCTCTTAATCACTTAGCTCTTTTAAGAGCTTGTTCCTGTTACGCTCTCCTGGAGGAGAGGTCTTCCCCACACGGTCCTGGAGGACAGAAGCCGATCCAGGGTGGAAGGAAGACGGCGCGGCTCCAGTTAAGCTACGGCGGTTGTGGAGCCTGCGGTGGTTGTGGTGTCGTCTGCAGTGCTTGGAGTCCTCTGAGAGCGCTAGGAGCATCCATCAACGGAGGGTACTCGGTCGGAGTACACGGAGCTCCGTTACAGTGGTGGCAGCGGTGGGATGGCGTCCTAGTGCGAGGAGAAGCAGCTCAGAGACACGGGTAACGTTTGGAGTTACAATTGAGGGCAACGCTAGCCATTGGGCAGCGCCCCTGGCTACAACAGGATGGCTTCCCTAGGGCGAGGAACAGCATCCTGGGAACACCCAGCAAAACTGGACTATTGGTATAGTCACGTACAGTTTGACGCTATGCTGAAGCGGCGGTTGGCTATCTACGGGTCCCTTCTAACCGAGGAAATGATACCAAGAATGAGGAGAGAACTGGCGGAGTATCTGCAGATGGAAGCAGAATATCGGGCAGTGAGGGCAAAGTATTCCGTCCCTGCGCCCCAACAACAGCGTGAGTTACAGGGGGCCGAAGGGGCCGTCCTTCCCCCCCAGCAGCCGTGTGTCCTACAGAGAGCAGAGACAGTTGGTCCCTCTCTACAGCAACAGGACCATGGTAAGGGAGTGGAGACAGGCGGTCTCCCTCTCCAGCGGCAGTGTGTACCCCAGGGGGCCGAAGGTGCCGTCCTTCCCCCCCAGCAGCAGTATGTCCTACAGAGAGCAGAGACAGTTGGTCCCTCTCTACAGCAACAGGACCATGGTAAGGGAGCGGAGACAGGCGGTCTCCCTCTCCAGCGGCAGTGTGTACCCCAGGGGGCCGAAGGTGCCGTTCTTCCCCCCCAGCAGCAGTGTGTCCTACAGAGAGCAGAGACAGTTGGTCCCTCTCTACAGCAACAGGACCATGGTAAGGGAGTGGAGACAGGCGGTCTCCCTCTCCAGCGGCAGCCTGTGTTTCCAGGAAAGGAGCACAGCACCCCCTCTCCCCAGCGGCAGCTTCCCCCAACAAGGGGAGACACCAATCCTCCAGACGGCGCAGATGGGACCGTAGTCTCTGTGCCTGACCTACAGGGATGCTGGACAGCCCTTCCAGATCCCCAACTACCCTCACCGGGACACCCAGAGGAGGGGGTAAGTACAAATTCCCCTCCCCAGCTAACTCCTAGCGTGGCACCAGGGTTAACGGAGGCGATGCTAACCCCTCCTGACGTCCATGTTCCCTTGACTACTGAGCCGGACTATGGTCTCAGTACCCCAACGGAAGAGCTGGCAGCTGGACAGAGCGCAGTCGGCCTCTGCCCTACCTTTGTCCCTGGTCCAGAGCCTGATGTCCTGCAGGCTACCCCAGCAGAAGAGCTGGCATCTGGGCAGAGTGCAGTTGGCCTCTGCCCTTCAAGTACCCTCGGCATGTGGCCTCATTACCACAGCCAAATACCCAGGTGCAGTGACTGTGTGTTGTGGGTGGGCTGTTCCTGTACTTTGATGTTGTGGGGGGGCTACTCGGACATCTGTTTATTGTGGGTTGGTGGATCGACTAACGGAGGCACTGACCGACAGAAGGTCAGGTGCCTGGTTAGTCTTCCCCCCAAAGGGGAGATGTGTGACGAAGTGCCCTTCGCCACTTTGTCCTGGAGAGGCCTGCTTGCCTGCCTCCTCCCCTGCGACTATGGTCCTGGACTATATTGCACTGTAAACCCTGTATTCAGGCATATGGGCTTGTATTAGACTGTCTTTTTCCCTTTATCTATGCTGTAGGTTTGGACTACTAATATAACCTAACAGCCAGGAGATTTAGGCGAATATATTGCATAAGAATCACATTACTGGAGAATACAGCCGTTCGCATGATTTCATGCGAATTCTTTGTGCTCTGAATAGGTGGCCGCCATTTCGGGACTTTTCCACGTGTTCGCGGCCATCTTGCGTGCGAACAGCGGTGTTTGCCTGTGAACGCATGGAACTGAAATCGGAAGCACAAACAGGCGAATACCGCTAAGACCTCCAGACATCCAGAAATACGCACGGAAACTACCGAACGACCGGCCGTTCGGTAGTTATACTTAACTTAGTATGGGGATTCTAGCGACCACAAAGATGCGAATGGATGGCAAGAATTTCGTCTATTTTACCGTGCGAACGGAGACCGACCGCAAGGCCAAAACTAATGGAACTATTTTCGGCTAGTTGGTCTGTGCGGTCGGTCAAAACTTTGGAGCCCTGTATCTCCCGAACCATCCATCCGAATGGGCTGATTTTTGGACAGACTGTTCCCCTGAACAAGGGCTATTTGGGGATACCAGATTTAAAGCTGTACCCCCTGTTTTTGGGGTACATCCAGAACTTGGGTAAAATAATGTATGTTTTAATTAGGTTATGTGTTTATCTGAGGGGAGGAGACGTGGGGGTGTTACCATGCATGTGATTGGTCAATTTCATCCTCCCCCTGGGAGTGTCCTGTATGTACCTGATCCTAATAAAAAGCAGGCTGGGTGTTCCAGTCCTCAGACCTCTTCTGACCCTCAATACGTAGCCTTGTCTCGTTATTGGAGGGAACTGCTATATCGCACTGGGGATTGCTATGCTCTGCATATTCCCCTGAGCTCTTAATCACTTAGCTCTTTTAAGAGCTTGTTCCTGTTACGCTCTCCTGGAGGAGAGGTCTTCCCCACATGGTCCTGGAGGACAGAAGCCGATCCAGGGTGGAAGGAAGACGGCGCGGCTCCAGTTAAGCTACGGCGGTTGTGGAGCCTGCGGTGGTTGTGGTGTCGTCTGCAGTGCTTGGAGTCCTCTGAGAGCGCTAGGAGCATCCATCAACGGAGGGTACTCGGTCGGAGTACACGGAGCTCCGTTACAGAGAGGTGGGGACATATCCAGAGCTCTCAGTTTAAAAGAATCTAAGTGGATCTTTGAGTTACGCTCCCTGACTCCAAGAGGACTAAATATCGATTTCGAAATTAATAAATTGTTATAATGGATGCATATGGGGATAGTCCACACTGGTGGGTAAATTCCCCCCCCCCCTCCCCTCCCTGCTTTGTCCTTTTTAGCCCCTTTCTGTTTTATTAATTTTCATATGTTGGGTTTTATATTCTTAAGACATTCATTATATATCTCCTATATGGAGAGGTTTCTCTTTGTTTTTCCAGCTTTAGCGATTGTGAACAAGAATTTGCTGGACAGCGGGTTTTTTATGTCCATTGTATTTTGTGGGTACTTTTGCACATTTATTCTGTATTGTGTTTATGTAGCACATCAACTTTATGCACTTTAAATTTGATGTATTTTACTTATCACTTATTTTAGTGATATACATATGAAATTCTTTTTTGTGCTACTTAACTGTGCTCTACGATGTAATTAATATTGATATTTATTTCTCCTATTTTTATATGTAATATTTGCCCTGTGGTCTGAGTATATATCCTTATACATTTGACCTGACTGCCCACTCTAAAGATGCCGACTGACTTCTGGCGAAACCGGAAGTGACGCGACGGACGGACTCCATTGCTACACACATGACCGGAAGTGACGCGACGGGATACCGGAACGGATTCATAATACCCCCATCCTCATAGTCACCCACGATTTATATATATCGTGTAGGCTGACTATGATGGGGGAGGACATTGATTATAGTACTGAATATTTATGTTTTTCTGTTATTTGTTTTTAAGTTCCGCCCTCTTATAAATGGATGTTTCCGAACCGGATGTGGAGCCATATTGGAGGTGGCAGATCACATCCGGTCCGGACCATATACGGTAATTACCTATGCAGGTGGTTTTAATTAAATAATTGAGCCTGCAATACTACTCCCTATATAAGCTGTAATATATTCATTGTAACTTAGTGGTCTTCCTCAGGTGTTCTTCTAACTGTTGGTTAAAACGCAAAAAGCAATATTGCTTTTTACTACTTATTTTTTTAATAAATCACCTATCCTGATACTCCTGGCTCCTGACTCCAAACCTGGCAATAGATGACTATTGAGATCCAAGGGGAACCTGCCTGATAAGTACAAGAAATGTGTATGTCCCATTTAAGTGACATAAAAGCTCCATAAGTCCTGAGCCTACGTCTAAACGGCTCATTAAAGTGTGAGAGTGAATCCATCTCAGAATTTCCTATCTTATTGTATATAATATACAGGTTGCACTATGTCCTTCTCTGTGTTTATATTTTCTGTATAGGGAACTCTATAATTGAATCTACTCACTGTATATAAGGAGGACATACCTATTATTTTTATACTCCAGGTAAATAACCCTCCTTGGTGTGTGTGTGCGCTTTTACCTTTTTTGGTTGTACTGTATCTTCTTTAAGTATATATAGTGGTGATATACTTGGGTATAGCTGCACCATTCACCTATTTGACCCTCTAGCACCACCTCTATACTGTTTCTTGCTATATGGCTCCCTACCTACCTGGGCCGAGAGCCATCTGAGGCGCTGCCTCGATCCAGCAACTACATGCGCAGAAGATCAAGCGCCGACGGCGAACTGCACCATTCATAGCCTCTGCCTAAAGGGGGAAAGAACTCGATCCCCAGGAGTGTCCGAAGCCGTGGTCCTACAGAACAGGCCCTCCCCATACAATGCCCAAACTTCCCTAGCCATACAATGACTGTACCCTCATTTCATCACAAGACCGCAAAGGGGAAACGGAGCCTCTGCAAACTTTCTGTGCGCACCCTGAGCTTGACTATTAGTGGAGACGGCTGACCACGCTTCCCTCACTGTATGCTGGCCCGCACTCTGAGCCTCATTTGAGTACAGTGAACGCCATTTGTCATACTTGACATGTTAGCTTTCACTTACAATATGTAAAGTTTTTCGCCCAATACATTTCAATAGGACCCAGTGCTAACATTGCTTTATTAGATGACCCAGCATGTTTAACTATTTTTTTTATAATTTTACATTTTTATAATTTCTACTTACACCAGCTAGGCATGTTTACAGATAGCCGGTTACCTAATAACACCAAGCTAATGAGCACGCTTATCTCGCAATCTATTTGCTCATTAAAAAAAAAAAAATTCATCATACTCCTGTCTCACAAGCATGTTTTATAACCCATTCTCTCATAACCATTCACATGTCTAGGTAGCTCACGTTGATTGCATAATTTGTTTTTCTATATACTTTGGACATGTCTGACTAGCCTGTGACTTTGCTACTTAACCAAAAAATGTGTGCAGTAATCTTCTATGCCTTGTTATTGGTAAAAATATATCCTACAATCATTGTTATTGCTGTTTGGGCATTGCAAGAGCGTGTGTTAAATATTTGCACCACAAAAATAAAGAATTACATTTTTTTTTATTTTTTAAATACAATGCTATGGTGGTTTAATTCCTCCTGTACTCTTTGATCTTCTAATAATGACTCATTCAAACGCCACCTGGATTTGGGGGAATTAATCCCTGGGAGCCTTAGATCTAAAATCATATCCAATCTTGAATAGCTGTTAGCCGAGTGGGGAACTAAGGTATAATATCTCACAGTCGGATTAGCAGTTCGCCAACTATCCGCCATCTGGTGGGCACGTAAGATTTTTTTTTTGTAAAAAAGCTCTTTGATGTTTAAGATAATCCTTCCCTTTAAATGTACTGTCTAATGATTGGTCCAATACTAAATTCCAGTCCCCTCCCATTACCAAGAAACCTTCCATAAAATAATCTAATTTGTCCAGGGTACGTATAATAAATGTTACATTACATAGTTTAATATGATGAGCTTTGAGTCTCCAAAGCTCACAAAACTGATGGACACTGTTTATCAATAACAGATACACTCAAGTATCTACCACGAATAGAAGACATGGATGAACTATGGTGAACATAGTGGTCACTATTGAACATATTCCATCAAGGGTTTCCAATTATCCTTTCATGTATGCCCTTCGGTGCCGGTATAGCTATAGAAAGTCTATATAGTGTGAAAATTTGTAGTACCACAGGAATGGTCAGACATATCTTCTGCCTACCTTAAAGCTAGTGGATTTAAGTGAGAAGATTGGGAAATGTATAAAGGACTTTTCTTTTATTCTACTATGACTAAAAAGACCAAACTCTTAAGATTTGTCCTAATAGGCATTAAAAGCTGAAGCTCTCAGCCAATGAACAATGCCCAAAGTTGGTATGTGCTGAGATGCGAATGTGGAAATGTGAACTTCTGCTGTCATACCAGTGCAAACTGGAAGAGCTGCTGGCACCTGACAGAGCCAGGTAAGTGTCAAATACTTGTAAATGATTTGATAACTTACCTTGGGATGGTTCTCCTGGCACCATGACCACTACAGCTCACCATAGTGGTGCTTAGAGCATCCCTTTAAGGACTTGAGAGTCCTTTTGTTTTTGGTATGTGTTTAAAGGGACACTATAGTCTCCAGAACAACTACAGTTTATTGTATTTGTTCTGGTGAGTAGAATCATTATCTACAGGCTTTTTTCTGTAAACACTGTCTTTTCTGAGAAAATGCAGTGTTTACATTACAGCCTAGTGATAATTTCACTGGCCAGTCCTCAGATGGCTGTTCGAGATCCTTCCTGGGTCATGGCTGCCTAAAATGCATCCAAACATTCAGTATTTCCACCCTCTGCATGCAGACACTGAACTTTCCTCATAGACATGCTGTCAGGATTACAGAATGATCCAGCACATAGAATTGTGTAACACAGAGGACTGATAGGTAACGTATACCGGACCTTAGAATGGCCGGACTAACGTACCAAAGAATAGTCAGGAATAGCCGAGGTCAAGGGAAAGAGACACAACGATAAGGAAAAGCCAGGAGTCAGGGATGCCAGAAAACAGGGAAGTCAAAAACAATGCCAAAGTCAAATAACCAGAATTACCAGAATCCATAACGCGCTCTCAGACAACCACAAGGGAAACCACGACAGGGCACTGAGCAGGATGAGAACTGGGCCTAAATACCCCTCCTCTAGATCTGATAGGCTGTAACCGGCCTTTGACCCCAAAGGCAGTTACCAGGTTTCCATTTGCATAATTGCTGCTCAGCATTAACCCTTCTGTGGATTTGGTTGCTGCTCGGCACAACTTTTCCTGTGTGGACAGTAAATGTCATTAACCACATTTTTTATAAGCGGATGAATACGTGACAGATGCATTGATTCAATTCATCTCTATGAGGAGATGCTGATTGGCCAGGGCTGTTTGAATTGTGCTGGCTCTGCCCCTGATCTGCCTCTTTGTCACTCAGCCAATCCTACGGGGAAGGATTATGATTGGGTCAGGCTACCACTTTTACAGGAAACAGGGACAAAGCCATAAAGATTTTACTATTTTTATGGAGGCATGACGGGACCAGGGTGGCCCTGAAATACTACACCCTGGATCTAAAAAAAAAAAAAAAGTAATGTCTCCCTATATCTGGCATCATACCTACAAAACTTGAAGCCAGTAATTTATGGTCTCCAAATTAAGGTGCGCATATATCTAGTTGGTTAATTGCTGTCTTTTAAATTGTATCAAAAACGGCACCACTGCACAAGGTGTTTTTGACACGTTAAAGGCACAGAGCCCATACAGTTACAGCTTATTTCTATAAACGGCTCCTTCAAATGTGAGTGCCCATGTAGTTCATGATGAAATAATTAATACATACTAATAGACATTTAACATGACTCTACATGTGTGTGCACTACGTTTCTTACACTAATTATTTTAATCCATCCTAATAAATTACTCAAACAAAACACCTTAACCTGTGTACCACCACCAAATACATACTGGATAAACAGATGTAAGAATCACATAAGAACACTGGAATCTGAGTATTCTAAACCCCATGTTAGACTCTCAGGCTGCATTATAGAGGCTATAATGACTCTAGGCATGTTTCAGTAAGTCGGAGCCCCAGTTTTTCCGGCACACGGTGTATATGGCTAGCTCTATAGAGCTGTGAGTGCCAGTGATCTCTGTAAGCCGCTCTCTGCAGACAGACCGAATCCATGTGCTTCCTGTAGAGTGGGGAGCAGGGGGGAAGGTTTTCCGGGCGGACTTTGTGCTTCTCTCTTCAACTTCCCCAGCTGCACATGAGCCGGCTGTGTCACAACAACAGCGGCCGTGGAGGACACACAGAGTGACAAAGTAAGAAAAGTCTGCTAAATCCAGGGAATGAAAGCATGAGGATTAAATCCACTGTATTATTCAACAGTATTACGGGATCTGCTGGTTATGGATCATTACTCAGTGTTAGCAGGGAAGTGTGAACATTCCATGTACATTGTACATCTGACCAGAGGACACACACTCTGTCTCTCTCAGTATGAGACATACATACAATATGCCATGCACAGAGTAGTGTCACTGTCCTTGGATTGATTTACAAAAACATTTCTTATTACACCCAGGGCAGTGTCATGTACCTGACATGTTAACAGCCATGAATACCCACAGCAGGGCACGTATTGTTATATAGTAGTTCTTCTATTAGACACAGAGAAGTGTCAGTGACATGTTACATTGACAGTGTTACCTTACACCCATAGCAGTGTGACTGTCCTGTTACATTGACAGTGTTACTTTAGACCCATATCAGTGTGACTGTCCTGTTACATTGACAGTGTTACTTTAGACCCATATCAGTGTGACTGTCCTGTTACATTGACAGTGTTACTTTAGACCCATAGCAGTGTGACTGTCCTGTTACATTGACAGTGTTACTTTAGACCCATATCAGTGTGACTGTCCTGTTACATTGACAGTGTTACTTTAGACCCATATCAGTGTGACTGTCCTGTTACATTGACAGTGTTACTTTAGACCCATAGCAGTGTGACTGTCCTGTTACATTGACAGTGTTACTTTAGACCCATAGCAGTGTGACTGTCCTGTTACATTGACAGTGTTACTTTAGACCCATAGCAATGTGACTGTCCTGTTACATTGACAGTGTTACTTTAGACCCATAGCAATGCGACTGTCCTGTTACATTGACAGTGTTACTTTAGACCCATAGCAATGTGACTGTCCTGTTACATTGACAGTGTTACTTTAGACCCATAGCAATGTGACTGTCCTGTTACATTGACAGTGTTACTTTAGACCCATATCAGTGTGACTGCCCTGTTACATTGACAGTGTTACTTTAGACCCATATCAGTGTGACTGTCCTGTTACATTGACAGTGTTACTTTAGACCCATAGCAGTGTGACTGTCCTGTTACATTGACAATGTTACTTTAGACCCATAGTAGATTTTGTTTGTTTGTTTTATAACCAGAACAGGGTGATTGCCATGTTACATAGTAGTATTGTCCTTTTAAATATAAAATCTATATATTACACCCAGAGGAGATTACATTAGAAAGTTTAACACCGAGAGCAGGACCAACCTCTCACAGACAAAGGTTTTCTATTAGGCACATGGCAGTGTCATTTTCACTGTCATATTGGATGTACAGTTGTGCAGAAAACATGAATAAACAGGCAAAACGCATTTCTTTTATTTGTTATGGGATTCATATTTAACTGTAGGTTATAACAGAATGGCACAATCATAAAACATGGCAACAAAGAAAAAAATCAACTGACCCCTGTTCAAAATCCTTCATACCCTTAGTTCTTAATACTGTGTATTGCCCCCTTTTGTAATAGTTGTGATGCCCCTAATTCTTGCAATTGGTATAGCTGTCCATTCTTCTTGGCAGAATGCCTCCAGGTCATGCATAGTCTTTGGTCGTCTTGCATGAACCGCACGTTTGAGATCTTCCCAGAGTGGCTCGATGAAATTAAGATCAGAAGACTGTGATGGTCACTCCAGAACCTTCACATTTTTCTGCTGAAACCACTGGAGGGTCAACTTGACCTTGTGCTTAGGGTCATTGTCATGCGGAAAGTTCAAGAGCGTCCCATACGCAGCCTTTGTGCAGAAGAACGCAAATTGTCTGCCAGTATTATCTGATAACATGCTGCATTCATCTTGCCATCAATTTCACAAGATTCCCCTGTGCCTTTAGTGGTCACCCACCATCCCCAAGAACATCAGTGAGCCACCACCATGCTTCACAGTGGGGATGGTATTCTTTTCACTATAGGCTTTGTTGACTTCTCTCCAAACATAGCGCTTATGTTTGTGACAATAAAGCTCTATTTTGGTCTCAAAATGCAGTGTGCCAGAAGCTGTGAGGGATGTCAAGTTGTTGTTGGGCATATATTTTTTTTTTGAATGATCAGTCAGAATTTTAAAATCAGTGCCAAAATTTCACAATTTCTGCCAGGGTATGCAAACTTTTGAGCACTACTGTACGTATACAAAACAACATACACACAACAAAACAATATTACTATACTTGATAAATTGCAGTGTTTTTATCACTCACAAGTATTTATCATCTTCAAAATATGATAGTGTTGATAACCACAGTATTTAAAGGAACACTTCAATGTGAGAGTAGACTACAGTAAAAACATATACACAATTACATTGGCCCTCAGGTCCAGGACACTCCCATACAAAATAGGTCAATCCTTCCCCTATGCCTGTGAGATAATTGAGTCAGCACTGTATTAAACTCAATTATCTCCAGGCACAGAAAACACATTTTTACGAAACCCCCAAAATACCTTAAAACACACAAAATCCCCACAAAGTTACATCCCCTGATAGCCCCGATCTGGGTGACCAACATATCCAAAAATTACCCAGATCACTTCAGGGGTTCAGGAATTTCATGGAAGTCATAATTTGACCGCCCGCATGGTCCCATGCCCAAAACAGTTCCAGAGAATCAGGGCTTGCGATCGGTCTAGTTCGGTAGTAAAAAAAAACTAACAAACTACCGAACAGAGTCAATAGTCTTACCCTGAAGCTTGATTCTCTTGTTCGTGGGAACGTTTCCACAGCGCCTTTCTAAGTGTTGTAGAACTGAACGCAGGCGATGCTGGAAGTCCAGCGGTGTTCGGGAGTTTCTCTGTCCGTTTTCAGTTCCATGAGATTCATGCCCAAACACCACTGCCTGCTTTCACGGGAACAAGATGGTTGCCACCTCGTGGTCATCCATAGGAATCGCGGCCATCCAGACGAACACTTAGAACACTGCGGTGGAAATTGCTACAAAGTAGCAATTAGGCTTAACAAGCTCCAGGATGGTCTCCGGTATGTGTGGATGTTCGGTTCCCAAACCAAATATAAAATCATACGAACCAAGTCTGTTCACAAAGTTTTTTAAAGGGCCCATGGTCTTTTGGTAAGAGGCTGGCCAGCAGGGTCTTCCAAAAACACGTGACGAGACTCCGTTCGTCACAATGATATATCATGTTTGAGACAGTTACTTATTGGTCTTTTAATAACGGGGTTAAACAACACAACTATTACATAAGCATACCTACCATAAATGTACTATTATGTATAATAATATGTTTCTAAATGCCTTGAAAGCATGTGCGATATAGCAGCAGTCTCATTTATTAGATTGTATACTGAACCTCTGGAGAAGGATGGCAGAGTTATAGGAGAGACTTCTACCATCCTGTTGTCTACCTTCTCAGAAAACCACTATGACCCTAGTGTGTTCTCACAGTTATATCCTCTTTTTCCGGATTTTACAGTTCTAATTTCTTAGAAATGCTGCATTGTGTCTCACATCTTCTTCACAGCTTCTTACAAAGCACAATCTATATGTATGTTTCTCTCTAAATAGCTCACCAACTCATGCAGTCCCTCCTTCGGTTGTCTCCTTCGGGGACTCTTCCAGCCACATCTTTGAAAAGGGTCCGATGTTTGCTGAACCAGCTGTTGAACCATCGGGGGGCAGCCCCTCAAGTCCTACTTCGGAGCCACAGCACAGCCTCAGGTACAGTATAGAGAACTCGCGGGGAAAAAACATGTTGGACCTTTTTTTTCAAGGTACAGATATCATGAGTTTATATAGTTCCCATGGCAGAAATAAGTGAACTCCAGAAACAGAGCTTGGGTAATTAAAAATAACAACATATGACTTGTAATGCATTGTTTGATAAACCCCCAACCTCTCAAAAAAACAACAAACTCAACCAAATAAATAAACCAATAAACTCTAACTTTGAAACTGGAAATGCAAAGTCAGAAGTTTAACCCCTTAAGGACCAAACTTCTGGAATAAAAGGGAATCATGACATGTCACACATGTCATGTGTCCTTAAGGGGTTAAATTAATTGTGTTCCTAATATTATAGAGTTAATTCATCATCCTTACTAAAAGCCTGTTTTGAGCAATAATCAAAATGTGTTTCAACCAGTTATTAAAACTAGTAGGGGGGGCGTGGCCGACTGAGAGACTGAGCGGACGTCTCTGTGTGAGGCTCCGTGTTAACGAAACTTTAGCGGACTTCGGCTGCCGCAAAACAAAACCGAGACGGATCAGAAAACTCACCCCCCACCTTGGGAAGATATGGGGCGAAAAAATAAAAAGATTCAGCGCCCGGAGGTACGTCGCCTACCCGATATCCGTCTCTCCTTTGAAAGGCTGGTGCCGCGACCGCCAACAAAGATGGCGCCGGAAGTCACTTCGGAACAGGAGATGTCGGACGAATCTCCCGAGGAGGAAGAATCCCCCACACCAAAGTCGGGCAGGGAGTCCAACTCATCTGAGTCAGACGAGGACTCAGCCCCAGCCACAAAAGGGGACATAAAGAGACTCCTGCTGGACCTCAGAAAGGTATGGAAAAAGGACCTGCAAGAAGTACAGGCAGAGGTGGGGATTGTGCATAACAAAGTCAGAGTTATAGAGGCAAAAGAAATGGCAAGAGACAGTCAGATGCAGGAAACCAGGTCACAAATGGACGGACTGGTCTCGCAGGTGCAGAGGTTGAACCGGACAGTGACAATGCTGGAAACACGCCACAGGCGAAGGAATATACGCCTCAGGGGAGTCCCAGAAGAGATTGCCACAGAGAAGCTGCTGCAATACACACAATGCCTCATAGACACACTAGGCATCAGAGAGGGGTTCACCCTACCACTTATCACCTCGGCGTTCAGAGTCAGGAAATCCCCAGCAGCGCCAGAGGGAACCACCAGAGATGTCATTGCAGTAACGCGTGATGTAGCGGTCAGGAACGCAATCATGACCCTCTCTAGAACACAGGGGAACATAACCTTTGAGGGGAACAAAGTGGCAGTATACGGCGACATCCCGTTCCCTGTGCTAGTGGAAAAACGTAAACTAGTACCGGTAGCAAAGAAACTAAGAGACAGCTCTATAAAATATCGCTGGGGAGTTGAAGGGACCTTGGAAGTAACGATCGGTGACACAATCCATATACTGACATCGGCAGATGACCCCGAAGAGCTATACAAACACTTAGACATGCACCCTCACAATCTGACAAGCACACCCTCCAAGCAACACCGAAATGGCGGAAAAGCGACTGACACCAGCACGGCACAGAGGCTGACCAGGCCACTAGGGGGGAATACCCCCCGGCGTTGATCCAGAGACTACATCTCGCACCCCCATTCCCTAGCAGGGTCTCACCCAGCCCAGAGTCAGAGACAAGTACGAACCAGGGCCAGGTTGTACCTCGACTATTGCCCGGTTCTTAAAGTGGAATATCAAAGACTTACAGACAAAGTTAGAGCACTATAGCGATACCCCTCAATATGTGCCATCCGACAGTAGTAGTTAAGAGTATGAAACGGCTCCTTATCATATAAACACTGTTATAGTTTACGCCTGCTTTACTTTTGTTAACTATATATATAAACTGAAAAAGTTGTACTTTATTCATGATAACTCAATAAAAAATATAAAAAAAAAAAAAAAACTAGTAGAAATTGTAATGTTAGTTTAATTGTCTTTATTTGTGCAGCTCTATCTAAAATGACAGAACCGTTTGTGTCTGAGACCTTTATTTGATAATAGTACCCTTAGCATTGTTCTCAGCTTTATTTTTCTTTCTCCTGTTTGACTTAGTATGTTATTAAAATGTTTTATTAGTAGATGCGTTCTTGATAGTTGCTGGATGACACATTGTTTTTAATCTTCTATTATGTTTATTGAATGTAAGCAATGCAAATTCATAATTTTAATATTGTTTTTAAATAAATAAAAAAAAACAAATGTAGGTACAGTTCACATTTTGTAACATATTTTGTTTTTGTGGGTCCAAGTTCAAGTATTCAACTGCAGGCAGTTTGATATTGTGGTTAATATGGTTTTCTAGGGTTCCTTTATTTATCTTTATCTTTATTTTTTTTTTATTTTTTAGGTGACACTATCAATATTGGAGATGTATCCTACAAATTGAAATCTCCCAGGAACCCGGAACTAGTCCCCCAAAACTATAGTAAGCAACTATTTCACTCTTTATTGATGTTGTTATATGCAACTACAATATAACAATTTATATTGATTATAGGATGTAATTGATTTAAGTTATGTTAACTGTGTGTCTTATTGTCAGGTTTTAATGTATTTCAGTGCTTATATTTCCTTATATTTTCTCTCATTTGTGAGGTTTTAAAGTTGTAACATTCGTCAATTATGTTTGTTATTGTAGTATATTTAGAAATTATAGCTGTTACAGCTCATCTAACTGTTGGCGTTTAGATACAATTTATAGCAATGTTTTTATATTCGTAAAATATTTAAAGTAGTCCACAACATTTGCAGTGCAGAATGTTGCCTATCCTTGGTGTAGATCGTTAATGGCAGATGTTTAAATGGTGAGAGCCCAGTTCCAATGGTTATTCTCTCTGATAGAGCTCTGGATAGAACTGTTGACATTTTCTGTATGGCAACTATTTTTATCAGTGATATGTCTGAGGAAGTGTTAAAGTACTTTGTCAAGGGGGGCGGAGCTAGCGAGAGACTAGAGCAGACGCACTACACCGAGCTCTCCGACTAAATAGGCATAAACAGGGATTTACTGGTGGAATCCCATCCAAAAATGCCACAAAGACTTACCACCTATATAGGAGGTGGGAATGGGAAGAAAATCTAAAAAACCCACACCCGAGGTCCCACAAGCAGAGATATCTGGGATCTGCTGCAGTGCTCCCAACCGGACACATGGGCTAAGATGGTGCTTGGAGATAAACTGTCTTCTTACTCTTCGGAGGAAGAACTTAATGAGCCGGGAGAGGGAGCCTTGCTTGCCCTACCAAAAGAGCGCAGCTCCAAACCCTCAAGTACCGGGGACCCGGTCACAGTGGATCTTCTCCAAAGTATGCTGGCAGATCTGCGAAAGAATATAGAAGCCGACATGGCCTACTACAAAACTGCCCTCGAAGGCGCCACGACCAAGCTTACTCTGCTTGAAGCCTCCTCTAGCACCCACAATGCCAGTCTAACAGCTGTTGAACAAAAGGTGGTCAACCTGCAAAGACAACAACTCGCCATCACGCAGAGAATGGATGGATATAATCTCAAAGTGAGGGGGGTTCAGGAATCAGTGGGCATCACCGAATTGGCGCCCTGCTACCACCGAAACAGATGAAAACTCTCTGATTGGATGGGATGTTCCACTTGCCAAAACCGGTGAAAGCTCCAACGTTGGCAACCGCGGACCTAATCAGGACAAGGCCTTGAAGGTGCCACTATAATTATATTCCCAGACTTCACAAAGGGTACACTCATATGCCGAAGAACCCTGCAACTGCTATTGCAAGCCCTCTGTACTGCGAATATTCCCTATAAATGGGGTAACGCACGGGTGCTCCTCTTCACCCATGATGGATTCCAGAGCACAGAGCTTACAAGAACTGGATACCCCAGCACCGGAGAAGGCGGGCCTTTCAAGGCTTGACCCCGCAGCCATCCTGGAGTTCACCCCCCCAAGCGTTCCGGCGTCCCGGATCTGCTAGACCACTGACAGGAGGAACTGTGCCCTGAAATGAGTAACCGGTCCAGATGGGAACTCCTCACTCCACCGTAATGGATACACCGAGATATAACTAGACATTTGTCTATTCACCAAGAACTTGAATTATTTTTTCGTTTCTCCTTTGATTTAAGCCTTTACATTCTACTTGTGTCTGCTTATGTGCACACTACTACTGCGACTTACTACTAACGACCCTGATGACGGCAACTCCGCAGCCATCTACTAGTTTTACACGACTGTACACTACACACTGATCCAGCTCAGACCTGAACCATCTTTCACCCGCCCCTTCCCTCCCTCCTCTCTTGGTGTGACTATTTTGACTGGCAAAAAGTCGACAATCCATAGTCTCCAGGTGGGGGTTGACTCCCTTGACGGGCACTGCACCACTACATATGTTAGCTAGACCCTACTTACAGCAAAGATTCACAGTAAGACACTTGTTACAATGTAATCCCTATCAATTCGGGACTGTGCCTTAGAGTATTGATGGTGGACTTTTTTAAGACCTAGTGTCCAAACTGCTACTTAAAACCAACTAATGTATCTCATAGTGCCAACGCTACAATAAAACATAAAAACTGAGGTGACCAAACAAATTAACTGTTTTAAAAAAAAAAAAAAAAAAATATTTTGGACCAGTCTTTGAATGTGCCTTTAACATACATATACACTGATTAGCCACAACATTAAAACCATTAAGAGGTGAATTTAATAGCACTGATCATATTGTAACACTGGTGCCTGTCAAGGGGTGGGATATATTAGGCAGCAAGTGAACAGTCAGTTAGTGATGGCTAGACAACTTGGTCAGTGCATCTCCAATAAGGCAAATCGTGTGGGGTGTTCCTGTCATTCAGTTGTTAGTACCTACTAAAAATGGTACAAGGCAGGACAACCAGTGAACTGGTGTCAGGGTCATGGTCTAAGGACACAGAAGAGTTACTTGGCTCAGATTGTTAATAAAACATAATGGAACGCAGACCGCAAAAAGGAGGGAGGAGCGTTACAATACGTCCTTCCACAAGCATCAGGTGCAACGAACTCTTACGTCTTACGCCGACGCAATGACGTCATGCGGTCCACGTACCCACATTGAAACCGAGGCGTGGACCGCAAATACAGCGCGAAGAGAAAATTAAACGAGCGACAGCTGATGGTGAACAGAGGGAGGAAGCATATAAAAACGGAGACCCATGAAGTCAGAATTAGAAGACTGAGGAAGCCGAATTGAACGGTGAAACGCGTTTCTTTACTTAATAGACTTTTTTTTTTTTTTTTTTTAATACTTTATTTTTGCATCCTGTCGGACAAAGAGAAATGAAAACAGTGCACAGGCTTACGCAGAAGCCATAAAATATATAGACTTGTAGAAATAACAGCCATGAATTACTGTACATAAACTTCAAATAAGAAAATGTCTCTTGCGGCTTGATGTCATCACTGTCTCAGTCCACCAGGGTTTTTTTTCTTTTTTATAAATCCGCAAGCTATCGTGGTGATGATACCGTTTGAAGAAAGAAACAACCGTGTAACACAACATATTATACATAACTTCGTGCATTGTAACCAAATAGGGTTGCCTCATCCCTTAGTAGAGGGGGTTTACCCTAGTGCACCTTGCCTTGCGCCTATCTTGTAGTGCGATTTATGTTTAAAGTGCGATTAGGGTCATGTTGCGTGGTAATACATCGTTGTTATGTTTTGGAAGTATAAAAAACTAAATGAGATTAAGAGTGAAGAGAGAAGAAAAAAGGGAAAGAGAAGAAAAGAAAGGGGGGAGCAAGAAGGAAAGGGAGGGGAGGGGGCACAGGGTAGATGGGGAAGGTCGTATGCAACGTCTCAGAACTACTCGGCCATGATCGTACGTTTTATCGTTATGTGGCGTTTTAGGCGGTGACCGGGAGTACATAGCCGTGCCATGGTTCCCATACTCTGTCAAATTTCGGTGTGGTGCCTTTCAATCTGGCCGTCAGACTATCCATTAGGTGTACCTCTTTTATGTTGCCTATTACTCTCTGGGTAGTTGGTAAGTCTGTTTGGAGCCATGTTTGTGCCATCGATCTCCTGGCTGCCAGTGTAATTTTATGCAGTAATGTTTGTTCAACTCTTGTCCAATTGTCTACTGGTCTGTTCAGGAGGTATGTCCAAGGATTGAGGTCTGGTGCCTTATGGAATATACCATTGACTAAATGATGGATTTTAGTCCAGAACGTCTGAGCTTTGGGGCAATCCCACCACATGTGGAGGTATGTACCCTTGTGTCCGCAATCCCTCCAACAGTCGTCAGTGGGTGTCTGTCCCATGCGGTGTAGTGTGACTGGGGTGGTGTACCACCTGAACATTGTTTTGTAGGATTGCTCCTGCAGTGTGACACTTATAGATACTTTATGGTTGGCTTCCCATATGTCCCTCCATTCCTCCCCCTCTAGTACCTCTCCCAGGTCTCTTTCCCATGCCTCCGTATATGTCAGTGGTCCCCACTCTTTTGATTCCGAGCATATGTGTGCATACATGGTGGTAATTAAGCCTTTTCGTGTATGCTCATTCAGACACATTCTTTCATAGAATGTTAGAGGGGTGGTCGCCGCCTGTCGAATGTCAGTCCGTTGGACGTAGTCTCTGATCTGTAAATATCGGAAGAAGTCTGCTGGGGTGAGGTGTGTTCGCTGTTGAAGTGTGTCAAAGGGGACTAGTTTCTTATGTTCATACATATGGCAAATTCTCTGTATACCTGCCGTCTCTATGTTAGCGAAATCCCTAGCCGCTATGCCTGGGGGGAAGTCCCTGTTCCTCAGTACGGGGGTCATGGGTGAGTGCCTAGATGTCAAGTTATATTTATGGGCATACGAGTCCCATATGGTTAGGGAATTCAGTATTGCTGGGCAGGTCGTCCTCAGGATAGGCCTGGCTTCTTTGCGCACCCACATGTGATACTGCGGGAGGTCGGCCCCTGTCATAAGCGACTCCAGGTCAACCCACCGTCTGGCCCCTAGGGGAGAATGCCACATAGCGATCTGTGCCAATTGCGCCGCCAGGTAGTAGGAGTAAAGGTGTGGCAGGCCCAGCCCTCCTCTCTGTTTCTGTCTATATAGTACATTTTTGGATATCCTGTGTCTGCGGTTGTGCCAGATGAAATCGCCTATTGCCTTCTGGAGGTGTGCCAGGTCTGATTTGAGTAGTCTGACAGGTAACGCCTGGAAGAGAAACAGTATTCTCGGTAGGATGTTCATTTTTACTGTGTGGATGCGCCCTATCCAGGAAATGGGTTTGTCTTGCCAATTGTCCATGTCATGTATGAGTGTCTTAATCAAATGGGTATAGTTCAGGTGATGTATATCTTTTGGGTCTGCAGGTAGGCGTACTCCCAGGTACTTAAGATGGTCACGTACTATCGGAATGGTGTGAGTTTCCCGTATGGTCTTTATGTCCTCTGGTGTCATGCCGAGCGGGAGGGCACTTGATTTATCCAGGTTCGCCTTGTAGCCGGAGAAGGCCCCGAACTGTGTCAGTAGGCCTCTGAGTGCCGCCATGGACGCTATGGGGTTCGTGAGGGTCAGCAAAACATCATCTGCGTAGGCGGAGGCGAGAAACTCTTGGCCCCCTACGTTGATCCCTGTAATCAGGGGGTGTCGTCGCATGGCTTGCATGAGCGGCTCAAGCGACAGCACAAATAGGAGGGGGGAGAGGGGGCAGCCTTGTCTGGTTCCGTTCTTCAGAAAAAAGGGTTGAGGTCCAGCTCCCGTCATCCTAATCTGCGCAGAGGCCTGATTGTACATGGCCCTGATTGATGTCACATATCGTTCGGGAAAGTTCAGGTGGTTCAGCAGGTCGAAGAGGTACGGCCACTCGACCCTATCAAAGGCCTTCTCCGCGTCCAGCGAGACCAGTAGCGTGGGGGTGGTAGAGGCCCTCTGTCGCCATATTAAATTTATGTTTCTCCGGGTGTTTTCAAACAGCTGTCTGTCTGGCACGAACCCCACCTGGTCAGGGTGGATCAGAGTTTTCAACACTGGGTTCAACCGGTCCGCTAGTATCTTCGCCAGAATTTTAATATCTTGATTAATCAGCGAAATGGGCCTATAGTTATCTGGGAGTAGTGGATCCTTGCCCGGTTTCTGGAGGAGAATTATGTTAGCAAGTGACATACTGCTTTCCGTGTTGCCGCCCTCCATGAGGTCGTTGAACATTCGCGCTAGATGTGGGGACAATTCCTCTTTAAAGGACTTGTAGTACGTCCCATCGAAGCCATCTGGTCCCGGTGCCTTGTTACCTTTCAGGCCTGCTATAGCCCTTTCTACTTCCTCCCTTGTTATAGCTTCTCCGAGGAGCTGTGCTGATGCCGTCGAGAGTTTTGGTAGGTCTAGGTCCTGCACAAAGTTGTGCATTTGCCTATCAGCTTCAGCCTGAGACGTTTGAGACCGTGGCGTGTGGTTGTACAGCTTCTTATAATAGTCGGTGAATACCTGTGCCACCTCTGCTGGGGTATTTTTTACCGTTCCGTCTCTGTGTTTAATCGCAGTGATTGGGGCCCGGTTTTGCCTTGGTCTCAGGGTCCTGGCTAATAAGGTGTCCATTTTGTTCGAGTGTTCGTAATATGTTCTCTTGGTCCAATTAAGGGCCTTTATGGTGTCGTCCATTAGTACAGTGGTCAAGGATCGCCTGATCTTTTGCACTTGTTCTGTGAGTTGGGGGGTTGGAACGGTTTTATGTCTCTGCTCTGCTTTCCTCAGTTCCCCCAGTAATCTGTGCACCTCTTTGGCCTTGTGAGCTTTCTTCCTCGTTGCAAGTTTAATGCACGTGCCCCTGATCACAGCTTTATGGGCCGCCCACACCGTGGTGGAGGCAACATCCTCCGTTTCGTTTTCGTGAAAGTAGTTGTGTATGTCGGCGCATATTTCAGCTTTGGAGTCCTCGTCGCGTAACAGATGTGGGCTCATCCTCCAGTTCCAAGGTGCTGCTGCGCACAGGTGGTCCAGCGTCAGGGTGACTTCGGCATGGTCTGACCAAGTAATAGAACCTATTGTGGTCTCTTTTACCTTTGCCATGCTTGTATCGTTAACGAGGAAATAATCGATCCTCGAGTAGGTACCGTGTGGTGCGGAATAAAAGGTGTAGTCGAGTTCTCCGGGATGCTGGGCCCGCCACACGTCAATCAGGTTGGTGTTTTGGAGAAAGCCATGCAGCATTCTGTCCTGACCCCCCCTGCCCTGTGACCTCTGGGTGCCTGTCTTGGTGCTTCTGTCAGTTGCTGGGCACGGTGCGGCATTAAAGTCGCCCCCCATGATTAACATGCCGTACGGTAGGGCCTTAATTTTATCTGTCAATGTCTCCCAGAATTTTGCGTCCGGTATGTTAGGGGCATACACATTGATTAAGTGTATTGAATGGGAGTACACGTGGGGAGCGGAACAGTGATCTAGTGGTGACAATTACGTTTATCCAGTGGGGGAATGCTGTACTATCGATGTATGCATTTGTATCTTAACTAGTTATTTAGTTGGGTATGGGGCTTAGTGGGTCATCTCTGCTAACACCTCCGGGTGGGGTAAATGTCTGCTGCGGGGCTATGCCGCGCGTATTAGGAGGCCATACCATTGGGTTCACATGCAAGCGGGTCAAAAATATCGTGTACATGCACTTCGACATAAGTATGGTATATACAGTACTACCCCCATCCCAACACTATCCGAGCACCCCCTCCCACTCCTCCGGGCCATAGGGCTAATTCCCAGGTCCGTTCACTGCAGTACCCCTATAGTTGTTCCAAGCTCATCTGGGGGATGCCCTTTTCGTGGGGCGCACGGGCACAATGTGGAGCGGAGGGGGAGGGCGAACTCCCTGCACGTGATCAAAGACTCAGGGGGGGGGGAGGCTGTCGCGGGAGGTGGGGCGCCGTCCCAAAAGCATTTGGGGTCACCCAGTCGGGAAGCGCTGTACTTGCAGCATAATCATTTGAACATTGAGAAACCAATTTAGGCAATAAAAGATGGGAGATACCCTTAACCCTCCCCCAGGGTCGTCTACGCTGGCCAGTAGGCCAACCCTCCTTATACTCTTGGGTGGGGCGTTTGGCCCCTACTGGGGCACCTAGTGTAGGTCCGTATGCCATGTGGCTTTCAAGCATGCAAATCCTAGCCAGCGAGTACATACATATATCAAAAATACTGTGCTTACATTGTCACCCCTATGCCCGTTCTTCCCGGCCACCCCCTCCCATACACCTGGGCCGGGTCCCGTCCGGGCCTCCTATGGAGGTAGTCGCAGGTCGCGGCCTCTCACTTATAATATGCAATATGTAATAATGTAATAATGGGGGTTCTGTGGTTAACTGGGTCGAAGGTACTCAAGTCTACCTCATAGTGTACCCCCCTTTTTTTTTTTTTTTTTTTTTTTTTTTTTTTTTTTTGGTGAGATCATATAGTCTAAGAGAGAGACCGGGCCTGGGGTTTGGTATCCTGGCTATGGACTGGATCAACATATAAACACAAGGTATACGGGATATAATACAACTCAGAATTCTGGGTCATGATCAAAGACTAGTTCCCCAACACCCAATCCCGGCAAATCTCAGACCCCCCCTTCCCCATCCCCCGCCCAAACAGTGTTATTATTATTATTATACGGGATGTCCAGTGCTCAGAGTCTGGCCCCGGTTGTCTGGAAGTGTTCTCCCACACCCCTTGCTGGAATATATTGTCCCGCTCCCCGTACCCCTCCCAAGTCAGCCGGCTTAATCCCCCCATCCAAACCCCCGTTGAACTGTTCATGGACAGTCACAATCCTTTGACATGTATTGTGCCCCTGTACCTCACTCTCCGACGGTATACCATTCTCTCGGTAGGGGCTGTAGGGCTCCAGACTCCGCTACCATCTTGGGGATTCCCTCAGGGGCCGGCAATTCCATTGCTTGGAAGAAGGACCGTGCATCCGATCCTGGGTGAAGGACATGTGTTCTCCCCTCCTTGAACGCCAGCAGCTTGAAGGGGTATCCCCAGGCGTACCGGATACCCGCATCTCGTAGCGCCTCCGTAATGGGCCTCCAGTCTCTTCTCCTCTGTAGGGTAGTGGGCGCTAAGTCCTGAAATACAGATAAATCAGCCCCTTGGAAGGTGATTCGGGCCTCCCTGCTCTTCTTAAGGATGGCTTCTTTTGTTTGGTAATGCAGGAACCTTATAATAATGTCCCTAGGGTAGTTGGCGTCCGGCCTCCTAGCTCGCAGAGCTCTGTGGGCCCTTTCAATATGCCATTGGTGTTCAGGGATGTCAGGCAATAAGGGTTTCAGGATTGCAGAGACTATGGCCGCCACAGGGCCCTCTCCCGCGTTTTCTGGGAGGCCCCTCAGTCGTAAATTATTGCGGCGTGATCTGTTCGCCATGTCCTCGATAGTCAATTCTGCTGCCTCCATCCTGGCTGTCAATTGGTTAATCTGCGTGATGGCCGTATTATGGGCCTTCGTCGTAGTTTCCAGCCTTGTTTCCAGCCTCGAGGTGCGGTCTCCCAGGGTCTGGATTTCATCCCGTAGCAGCTTGACGGCTCGGTCTATCTCACCGGCCAAGAACGATTTCACTTCGGCAAGCGAGGTGAGAATTTGGGCTGTGTCCGGAGTGCTCTGAGGACCCGCAGCATTGGTCCCGAGCGCTGGCTCCTCACCTCCCTCCTTCCCGCCGCCGCCGCCATCTTGGCGATCTGGGGTCGCAGCTCGCGTGGCGAAGAATTCTGCCACGGATGCACCGGATTCCTGGCCCTTTTTTTGGTTCTTCTTCTGTTGTTGCCTCCTGTCCATCCCTGGGAGCAGATAGATTGACTTATAATCGAGTTTGGTCGAATTTAATAGCTAATGTTTGCTGGTTAGCGGTGCGGCGGAGCGGAGCTCTAGGCAAACACGTCCAGCTCGCTCCGTGTCCAAGCCACGCCCCCAATAGACTTTTTTTATATATTTGATATTTGTATTTTTATACTTTTATTTTGTTTGGGAAAATAAATTAATACTTTTTTACCGAATTTGAGTCTCTGGCATCTATACAGATGGGTGTGTAGTCCCAAACTACACTAAGCTGATTTACTGAGCCAGGATACAGGCTCTACACTTGTGAGTATATCTCCACTTATAATATAATTGCAACCTTTGTCTAGTGGACCTTCATTATATATTGTTTCCATTGAGAGGTAAACGTTGGACCTATACCAGCACCTATACCAGCACTGGAATAAAAAGAGGGGGAGGTCGCCCAACAACGGACCTAAAAGCAGTCCACACCAGAGCTAGGTTATATTAGCTCTGGAATATGTGAGTTTTTCCATTTTTTCTTCCCTATGCCCACATAAAAATAACAATATTACACTATATGCAATTTTATGTTTTAAAGGTACAGAGAATACCAATACAAAATCGAAAAAAATATAATATCACACTTTGGTGCACAATATAACACTGGGTTAAGATATAAGCGCTCCACTGTTTAAAACTTTGTATTTCACGGATTTGTGTGTTTGGGGAGAATTACACATTCAGTGTGGTAGCAGCTTGGTTTGTAATAACAATTTGATACACTGTATCTATACAAAACGTTTTTCATTGCACAGATTTGTTTTTATGTTACATTGTTAAGGAATTGCTTGAAGAATGTGAAAAAGAGTTCAAGGCGTTGCCTTGGCCTTCATATTCCACAGCTCTCAATCCATTTGAGCATCTATATGATGTGCTGGAGTAACATATCTGACCAATGGAGACCTCACCTCACAACTTGCAGGACTTAAAGGATCTGCTTCTAATTTATTGGTGCCAAATGTATGTAAGGGATATGAATAGAGTTGTGCATTTATGTAAAGTGTTGGTGTTCAAATGCAGGAGCATAATTTTTTTATAAAGTTGGTTTCATATAGGGGTGTGTTTATATGTAGTGTTGGTGTTCCCTTGCAGGGATGCGTTACTATGTAATGTTGGTATTTCAATGTAGGAATGTGTTTTATATGTATTGTCATTTCAAAGTGCATACACTACCACACACATAAACAAGAGTGTATGGCTTGAGAATGTATGGTTGTTTGTCAGTTTTAGCATATTTGTACGAGTTGCTGAATTGTTGTAGTAGTGAACCCAGACGTCCGAAGTGTGTTGCTCTGTGTAGTAGCAGCAAATGCAGCTTGATTTACGGTGATCACTGTGCCATAAAGTCATAGATATGTAGATATGTAACTAAGCCCTGTATATGTGTTGGTCTTGGTTGTGTTAAAGACATTTTTGCCATGGATTCCATATAGCTTGAGAGTATGTGTATTTGTGTACTACAGAAGCGTTTAGTTCTTCCATTACCTGTATAGGTTCTACATTTTGAATCTAGTCTCGTATTGTGGGTGCTTCTCGTTTTTTCCAGAATAGTGGAATTAATAGATTGGCTGCCGTGAGTAGGATGATAGTTAATTTATGAGTTGGTTTGCATTGTGGCGTTGTGATGAGGCCAAAGAGAATCACTTTAGGCTCTAGGGGAATTTGAATAAATGTGATGGATTGTATACTGGCTCCATTTTTTTTTTTAATTTGACATTTTATCTTATTGTTTATTTTACCATTACACCAATATAAAGAGTCTCACTTAATACCATAACCACTACAAAAGTAACGACCATAGATGTACCATATGTCAGTTAATTCTCAAGAAAGTTGAACAGGGCTCCCTTGCACTCAAAACCTATGAAGCTGCTCAGTAACATAGCTGAAAAGAGACTTGCGTCCATCAAGTTCAGCCTTCCTCACATTTGTTTTTTGCTGTTGATCCAAAAGAAGGCAAAAAAAAAAAAAACAGTTTGAAGCACTTCCAATTTTGCAACAAGCTAGGAAAAAAATTCCTTCTTGACCCCAGATTGGCAGTCAGATTTATCCTTGGATCAAGCAGTTATTACCCTACATTGAAAGATTATATCCTTGAATATTTTGTTTTTGCAAGTATGCATCTAGTAGCTGTTTGAACATCTGTATGGACTCTGATAAAACCACTTCTTTAGGCAGAGAATTCCACATCCTTATTGTTCTTACAGTAAAAAAACCTTTCCTTTGCCTTAGACAAAATCTTCTTTCTTCCAGTCTAAACACATGACCTTGTGTCCTATTTAAAGTCTGGTTTGTGAATAGATTTACACACAATGGTTTGTATTAGCCCGAATATATTTGTTTAATGTTATCATATGCCCTCTCAGGCGATGTTTTTCTAAACTAAATAGGTTTACATTTGTTAACCTTTCTTCATAGCTGAAATGTTCCATTCCTTTTACTAATTTTGCAGCCCGCCTCTGCACTTCTTCTAGTGCCATGATATCCTTCTTTAGAACAGGTACCCAAAATTGCACAGCATATTCAATATGTGGTCTTACCAGTGATTTATAAAGAGGCACAATTATATTCTCGTCTCAAGAATGAATGCCCATTTTCATGCATGACAATACCTTACTGGCCTTGGCCACTGCTGATTGACATTGCACATTGTTGCATAGTTTGTTGTCTATAACAATTCCCAAGTCCTTTTCGTGTGTTGTTATCCCTAATTCGCTTCCATTAAGGGTAAACGTTGCTCGTGTATTCTTTGCATAACTTTGCATTTTTCAACATTAAATTTCATCTGCCATTTGAGTGCCCAGTCCCCCAGTCTATCTAAATCCCTCTGCAGAAAAGTAATATCTTGCTCACATTGTATTATTTTACAAAGTTTTGTGTCATCTGCAAACACTAACACATGACTGTTAATGCTTTCTTTAAGATCATTTATAAACATGTTAAATAGAAGGGGTCCCAGAACAGAGCCCTGAGGGCCACCTCTGTCCAGCTTGAAAATTTACCATTAACGACAACTCTTTGTACTCAATTTTTAAGGCAATGCTCTACCCAAGAACAAGAGCATTTTCATCTAGACCGATTTCCTTGAGTTTGAACACTAATCTATTGTGTGGAACTGTATCAAATGCCTTGGCAAAATCCAAATAGATCACATCCACTGCAACACCCTGATCTATACTTCTACTTACTTCTTCGTAGAACGCAATCAAGTTAGTTTGACATGACCTGTGCTTTATAAAACCATGATGCTTTTTGCTGATAACTATGTTCTTCTCAAGGAATTCTTGAATATTATCCCTTAATACCCTTTCAAATATTTTCCCAGCCACAGAAGTTAAGCTCACAGGTCTATAATTTCCAGGCAAGGATTTTGAACCCTTTTTGAATATAGGAACCACATCTGCCTTCCTCCAATCCTCCGGAACACTTCCTGAAAGAAAAGAATCTTGAAAGAGTAAAAACAGAGGTTCACTTATTTCTACACTTAGTTCCTTAAGTACTCATGGATGGATGCCGTCAGGCCCTGAAGCTTTGTTTATATTAACATTCTTTAGTTGCTGCAGCACCTTGTCTTTAGTTAACCAATTACAATTATTCTGCAAGTTTTTAGTAGCAATCATTTGCACATCTATTGCCATGGGTTCTTCCTTAATATATATGTTGGAGAAATAGTTATTTAAAATTCCTGCCTTTTCCTGGTCTTCATTAACTAACACCCCTGTTTCAGTTTTTAGTGTACCTACACTTAATTTTTTTTTTTTTTTAGAATTGATGTACTTAAAAAATGCTTTGGGGTTGGTTTTGCTCTCTTTAGCTATAATTTTTTCATTTTGAAGTTTAGCTAATCTAATCGCCTTTTTGCACGCATTATTGGCTTCCTTATATCTTTTATAAGATGCATCTGATTTGTCCGATTTAAATGCTTTAAATGCCCTTTTCTTATTTTTAATCTCTTGTTTTACTTCTCTACTAAGCCACATTGGTTTTAATGTGTTTATTTTATATTTATTACCCAATGGTACATACTGAGAAATGTACCTTTCTAATATTTGTTTTATCCTCAGTGTTCTTTTCACTAAAGAGTTTATGCTAGTCAATATATTGTAAAGCTGCCCTTAACTTATTGAAATTGGCCTTTTTAAAATTATGTGTTTTAGTATACCTCATGTGCTTTTGTTTTTTTTTTGAGTTTATTTCAAAGTTAATGCAAGAAGTTTCACATCTAGTGTAAATGAAGGCTCCAGGCACCATATCCACTACATCAAACTGAGTCCTGTTATACAGGAGCTGGCTGAGAGCGTGACCTGAGTTAGGCCTTGTCCAACTAGGCTTAGCTCAGTGTTGAAGCTTCTAGCTCCAGAAGAGGCTGTGACCGGAGCATGGTGGACACCATATAACAGTTTGACTATTTACCATAAGGGGTGCAAGGGCACCACTAGTACCAAAAAAACTACAGTAGGCTGTAGTGGTTATGATGCTTGGAGTTTTCCATTCATAAACCAATCATGCACAACAATAAAGGAGTAGCTGCATGGGATGGGGACTAATAGACACTAAGCTGTAGTAACCATGGTGCTTAAAATATTCCTTTAAATTGATGGAAATTAAGATGTGAGTCCAGTAACATTGTAATTTAAAGGGACACTATAGTCACCAAAACAACTTTAGCTTAATGAAGCAGTTTTGGTGTATAGAACATGCCCCTGCAGTCTCACTGCTCAATTCTCTGCCTTTTAGGAGTTAAATTACATTATCTATGCAGCCCTAGTCACACCTCCCTGCATGTGACTTACACAGCTTTCCTAAACACTTCCTGTGAAAAGTCATCTAATGTTTACACTTCTTTTATTGCAAAATCTGTTTAATTTAGAATTTCTTATCTCCTGCTCTTTTAATGGCTTGCTAGAGCTTGCAGGAACCTTATGTGTGCTATTAAAGTTCAATTTACAGAGCAGGTGATAAAATCTACTAAAATAAGTAAGATCTAAAAGCATTTTTTTCATGCAGGCTGTGTCAGTCAGAGCTAGGAGAGGTGTGGCTATGGCTGCATAAACAGAAACAAAAGAGATTTAACTGCTAAATGGCAGTGAATTGAGCAGTGAGAATGCAGAGGCATAATCTATACACCACAACTGCTTCATTAAGCTAAAGTTAATTTAGTGACCCTTTAATTTATGCTTGTCTAAAATGCTTGAAATTTCTTATGTGAAATATTTTAGGGTATCAACTAAGCTGCATGAAAACTGTCAAGGTACCCCTAGGTCAATATCCTGGGTTTTCTTATTTCAACAATATGTATTATTGTGTGTTATTGGTCTAGTGTTCAGTGTTCATTAGTGAAGTTAGAGTTCCATATACCATTTTATACTATACTGTTTATTTGAACATCTTTGAAATTACTCACTTTGTAATATATAACTTGTAAATCAAATAATTCTTGAAGGTACAGTCTGCACACCAGTAAACTAATGAACTGTAGTGGGTATGGTACCAGGGGTGCCATTACATGGTAAGTAATCAAACCGCTTTCAAATGGTTTCAGACTTACTAGTTACCCTGGTGATGCCTGGTATCCTACTTTTCCTCAGGTGTAGCTAAAGAGGGCTTTCCAACACACAGAAATATGCCCTGCACTCAAACTCCCACTAATCCTAGGTGACAGCAATGGCTGTAGCTTTCATCAGCCCAAATACATAGAACGAAACCACCAAAGCTACCTGTACAGTATACACAATCCCTATGCACGTTTAAATAAAAAAGGATTTTAATACCACTCCAATGGTAGTTCCAATTCTGTAATATATATATATATATATATATATATACACTGCTCAAAAAAATAAAGGGAACACAAAAATAACACATCCTAGATCTGAATGAATTAAATATTCTTCTGAAATACTTTGTTCTTTACATAGTTGAATGTGCTGACCACAAAATCACACAAAAATTCAAAAATGGAAATCAAATTTTTAAATCCATGAAGGTCTGGATTTGGAGTCACAAAATTAAAGTGCAAAAACACACTACAAGCTGATCCAACTTTGATGTAATGTCCTTAAAACAAGTCAAAATGAGGCTAGGTAGTGTGTGTGGCCTCCACGTGCCTGTATGACCTCCCTACAACGCCTGTGCATGCTCCTGATGAGGTGGCAGATGGTCTCCTGAGGGATCTCCTCCCAGACCTGGACTAAAGCATCTGCCAACTCCTGGACAGTCTGTGGTGCAACGTGACGTTGGTGCATGGAGAGAGATATGATGTCCCAGATGTTCTCAATTGGATTCAGGCCTGAGGAACGGGCGGGCCAGTCCATAGCATCAATGCCATCAATGCCTTTGGACACACTCCAGCCACATGAGGTCTAGCATTGTCTTATATTAGGAGGAACCCAGGGCCAACCGCACCAGCATATGGTCTCGCAAGGGGTCTGAGGATCTCATCTCGGTACCTAATGACAGTCAGGCTACCTCTGGCGAGCACATGGAGGGCTCTGCGGCCCCCCAAGGAAATGCCACCCCACAACATTACTGACCCACTGCCAAACCGGTCATGTTGGAGGATGTTGCAGGCAGCAGAACGTTCTCCACGGCGTCTCCAGACTCTGTCACGTCTGTCACATGTGCTCAGTGTGAACCTGCTTTCATCTGTAAAGAGCACAGGGTGCCAGTGGCGAATTTGCCAATCTTGGTGTTCTCTGGCAAATGCCAAACGTCCTGCACGGTGTTGGGCTGTAAGCACAACCCCCACCTGTGGACGTCGGGCCCTCATACCACCCTCATGAAGTCTGTTTCTGAACGTTTGAGCAGACACATGCACATTTGTGGCCTGCTGGAGGTCATTTTGCAGGGCTCTGGCAGTGCTCCTCCTCTTCCTCCTCCACATCTCCTGATGTATTGGCCTGTCTTCTGATAGCGCCTCCATGCTCTGGACACTACGCTGACAGACACAGAAAACCTTCTTGCCACAGCTAGCATTGATGTGCCATCCTGGATGAGCTGCACCTGAGCCACTTGTGTGGGTTGTAGACTCTGTCTCATGCTACCACTAGAGTAAAAGCACCGCCAGCATTCAAAAGTGACCAAAACATCAGCCAGGAAGCATAGGAACTGAGAAGTGGTCTGTGGTCACCACCTGCAGAACCACTCCTTTATTGGGAGTGTCTTGCTAATTGCCTATCATTTCCACCTGTTGTCTATCCCATTTGCACAACAGCATGTGAAACTGATTGTCACTCAGTGTTGCTTCCTAAGTGGACAGTTTGATTTCACAGAAGTGTGATTGACCTTGAGTTACATTGTGTTGTTTAACCCCTTAACGACGAGTGATGGACAAGGTCCGTCACTCAGGGGAAACCCTTAACGACGAGTGACGGACCTCGTCCGTCATCCGTTAAAATGAACCCCAGATCGCGGCGATCGCGGGGTTAATGGTGCTCCGGTCTGCCTCTGTATTAGAGGCAGACCGGGAGCACCGGATCCGGCTGTCCCAGCTCATGTGCCCACTCTGACAGCATGTCAGAGCGGGCACATGTGGTCAGTATACTCACCTTCCGCCTCCCTGCACTTCCGGGTTCACTGTGACGTGCAGGGAGACGGATCAGTGCTGATCCTGCCCCCTGTAAAAAAATAAATAAAGTTAAATTAAAATCCCACCCCCTTTACCCAGTTTACTAAAAAATTAACCCCTTCCCTGCCAATTGATCACTGACTACAGTGATCAATTGTCAGGGATTTCATTTTACTATGATCTGACTTTTTTTTAACCCCTGAGGGTTAATTCTTTTTTTTTTTTTTTAACCCTCAGGGGTTAAATTTATTTTATTAATTAATTTAAATATTTTAAAATTATAAATTTAGCTAGCTGGGGAGGGTAGAAGTTAGTGGGGAATTGGGGGATTTAGTGTTAAGCTAACTAGGGGTTAACGTTAAAAAAAGTTTTAAAATAAGCTTTAAAAAGTTAAAAATTTAGTTAAAATAAAAGTTTTAATAACGTTTAAGTAAAAAATAACCCCCCACCCCCCCTTTTATATTGTTTAATTAAATATTTTGCTAGCTAGGTTGGGTGGGAGTTATGGGAAAATGGGGAATTTACTGTTAGTGCTGCTTACTGATAGTTAGGGGTTAATGGTAAAGAAAAAGCTTAGATAAATGCTAAATCTGTAAAAAAAGGTTTTAAGAAAGTTTAGGAAACTTTAAAAATATTAATAAGCAAAACAAAAGTTAAAAAAATAGTTTAAAAAGTTTTAAAAAGTAAAAAAATAAATTTAAAAACGCTCATTACCACTACACCTGGAACAAACTAGAGAAAAAATGATCCCACGCCAAGGTTCAAAATATGCGTTTTGAATAACCCCAGGGTGTATTCTTTAATAAATAGTATGTGTTTGTGCGGAAGTTTCAATAACCAACCATCTAAACTACTCCAAATTGGAACATGGACACAGCGTAAAACTTCAAAGTTAGAAAAAAACTGAATGGCTGCGTCTCAAATGTGCCCCTTCAACATCCACATATACCTGGCACAGGTACATACGGGGGGTATTGCTGTACTCAGACCACATAGCTGAGCAACATATGAAGTATTATACAGTGGTAGTACACATAAGGTTTGCAAAATATACTGTGCAAACTCACTTTGTGTGTCAAAAAGGCAGAAAAAACGCTTATTACCAATACAAATGTATAATAACAAATCTCCCAGTATAATCTCATTGAGCGTAGACAGGAGGATCAATAGAATTCTCTTTTTCCCAAGGATTCACTTAAAGGGAAAAATAAAAGAACATAGTGTACCACTTTAAGGATAGAGGAAACACTTTATTGTATGCACTTACAAAATGCCAGAAAGTTAAAAGCCCATCAAATATCGTTGCCAACTTCTCGATGGATCCCAAGGTGGAAATACAGGAACCCAGATGGAAGAAGCACGAACAAAATAAAACTTTAAAATACAAAATAAAAGTCCGTAATGTAAAGTATTCCTGCCGCCCTACGCGTTTCGTCCTTAGACTTCGTCAGGGGCATCCGGCTGGTGAAGTACACTCCATGATCTTCCGCTCTTTTAAATGTCCCGCCGAGAAACAAGTCTTTTCCGTCAGCCAATCAGAGGCAGTCACGTGTTCCACGGCCGCCTATCAAAAGTGCATCTGTATGGCCAATAGGCTGCTCAGAACCAGCCTCTCGCGAGAAACTCCTCTCCTCACACTCTGCTGGAATGCAAATGCGTTCCAGTGCTCGGGTGGGAGTGACCTCGCGGAGGAAATGGATAGCACAATTCATTAAGAAAAAATGGGATAAAACAAGAGTTAATATCATCGGGACATATTATCCATACAGAACCTAAAATTAAATAAAAGATGCTGTATATAATATAAAAGGGAAACGTAAAAACAAAGGATATATAATCTCGTCATAGTAAAACTACCTTCATGTCACAGAAAAATATCATACAAGTCATAAAAAACATACTATATCAAAATCGATGTTCATACCCTCAGGTTGCATAGTATTGAGGGTATGGATCCAAAACCCCTCTCTTTGCCTCAATTTGAGTAATAAATCACCACCTCTTTGGTCTAAAGTGACTTTTTCGATCGGAGTACAGTTAAAATTGTGGAAACTAAAACTAGGGCACCTGTTACAATGCAAAGGAACTGAATGGGTGGTAATTTTCTTTCTGATATTATTCCTGTGTTCTAAAAATCTTATTTTAACAGGTCTGGTGGTTCTACCCACATATTGGACTCCACATCCACATTTTAAAAGATAAACTGTATTACTTGTGTTGCACGTAATGTGTCCCCTAATTTTAAAACTTTGGCCTGTCACTGTACTAGTGAAATTTAGAGTCTTCTTCGAGATTTTTTCACAGCTTTTACAGGCACCACATGTAAAAAAGCCCTCATTTTGTTGGATCGGTTTGGCATAGTTCTTAAAAGTGCTGGGTGCTAAGAGGTTCTTAAAGTTCTTGCCTTTTTTAAAGATGACTTGTGGGGCTCGAGGAAGTTCAGTCTTTAAAAATTCATCTTCCAATAACAAAGGCCAATGTTTATTTAAAATATGTTTAATTTTCTTTGCATGGGTGTTATACTGTGTATTGAAAGAAAAGGCAAATTTGTTAGCTGTGGGGCGCGCCAATTTGTTAGATAAAAAGTCATCCCTTTTAGAGTTGTGAGCCTTCATAATTTCCTTGTTGATAAAATTCTCGGTATAACCTTTTTCTAAAAATGTATCTTTGAGGATTTTCGCTTGATCTAAGAAATTGTGCTGATCTGTGCAGTTCCTCCGCAGTCGAGAAAATTGGCTGCGGGGAACGCTTTTTAGCCAAGGGGGGTGGTGACCACTTTCTGTATTTATAAAACCATTTGCATCTGTTGGTTTAAAAAAGGTTTTGGTTTTAATCCTAAGATCCTCAATATAAATAGTAAGATCTAAAAAATTGATCTCTTTTCGACTCATGGTAGGGGTAAAAATCAGAGAAAATTGATTTGCATTAATATAAGTAAAAAAGTTTTCCAAGGATAAAACATCGCCTCTCCAAATGATTAAAATGTCATCTATATATCTTCTCCACAGCACCAAGCTCGCGCCGAATGGGTTGTTTTTCCAAATAAAAAGATTTTCCCAAAAATCTAAAAAAATATTCGCATAACTCGGCGCGAACTTGGTGCCCATGGCTGTTCCTTTGAGTTGCAGATAAAAATCCTCATTAAAAAGAAAAAAATTATGAGTAAGGATAAAATTAATGCTTTCAAGTAAAAATTGACATAAATCAGCTGAGAGTTCTAAATCGGTCTCAAGGGCTTCTTTGACTGCTAGTAGACCCAATTGATGTTCGATTATGGTGTACAGGGACGTAACATCCACCGTTGCCCATATATAGCCATCTTTCCACTCCAAACATTCTAGTTCTTGAATCAAGCTTTTGGTGTCCTTTAAAGACTTTGCCCTTTGGGCATATTTTTGTAAATGGAAGTCAATAAACTCTGATAACTTTGACGTTACTGAGTTGATCCCACTAATAATGGGTCTCCCTGGAGGGTGGGTGGCTGATTTGTGGACTTTAGGGAGAAAATAAAACGTGGGGATTCTGGGAGCCTTTAAAAACAAATATGAAAATTTTTTATTGTCAATGATCTCTTTTTCTTTGCCAGAATTTAATAAATTCTCTAGTTCTTTGTTGAAAAGAGAATTAGGATTATAGTTCAATTTCTGGTAGGTGGAAATATCTTTTAAGATTCTATTCGATTCTTCCAAATAAAAATCAATTGGCATCACCACAATACCCCCTCCCTTATCAGCACTTTTGATAATAATGTCTTTGCGATTCTTGATGGATTTTAAGATAGCATTTTCCTGTTTGGTCAAATTAAATTCCTTCAATTTGTAGTCTAATCCTTTCAGATCTTTAAGGACCATTTTGTTAAAAGCCTCTAACTGATGACCCTTTTCATTGGGGAAGAAGGTAGATTAAGGTTTAAATCTCTAATATTTATTCTCAATACTTTCAATTTTTAGTGTTGTATTTTCTAACTCTTTCTTTTTAAAAAATCTTTTTAGCGACATTTTTCGTACGAATTTACTTAAGTCGACAAAGAGATCAAAAGAATTAGCAGCACTATTTGGGGAGAATTTTAAACCTTTCTCTAAAATACGAATTTCATTCAATTCTAAAACAGCATCTGATATTAAAAAAATGCCTTTTGAAAGGGCCATTTCTATTAGTTCGTTTGGATCCTCTCGTCTTCTAGACGTCTTTTCTTCTCTGGGATGTTCCACTCTCCCAGAGGAGCAAATTTGTTTGTAAGGTCTATCTTGGGTCTCTTTGGGGAAAAAAATTGGTTTATTTGACGTCTTTTGTTTAGGTTTTGCCCCTTCTCTAAAAAATCACCTGAGTCTTCCTGTGGACTCCTTGTTGTGGGTGAACCTGCTTTCCCTCTGGGCAAATAAATTTTGTTCGACCTTTTTTGTGGTATTTTCCACGGGCTTTTCCCTTGTACTGTTTGGGGATTTTTTGGAGGGGTTTTCTCCTTTACAGACTTATCTTTATTGCTGTTGCTATTACGTCTGTTAAAACTTATAGACCTTCCCCTTTTTTCATACTTTTTGGAACTATTATTTACATAATTTCGACTATTACGATTATATCCACTGTTTTTTACAAGACTCCTATTGGATTTGTTGGTGATGGAATGTACATTGGAAACTCTATCATTTTTGTCTCTCATATATTTCTTATTCTTTGTCTCTGCAATTTTCTCATCTATTTTGTTGACTTTCTCAAGTAACACCCCTTCTCTATTCTTAAAGACTTCTTGTTCTTTATCAAGGGGGAAGTCATTTTCCAATTTTTCCATATCAATTGACAATTTTTGTAAATTGTCTTTTTCAAAATCTATAATAATTTCCATAAGGGTAAAGGAACATTTCTCAAGAGCTGAATCCCACCTGAGAGCATAGGGAGAATACTCCAAGCCATTAGCTGGATCTTTCTTGAGGCGTAAACCTCTAGGGATGAGGTTTTCTTTTATATAAGTTTCAAGAAACCTTATCTCCCACCATTTTTTTGTTTCTTTTATGGCAATTTTTTCCAGTTTAAAGAAATATTCATCGCAGTTAGGTGGTTGATTAACTTGTTTTTCAATATTATTCATTGTGAATAAGGAGTTAAATCTAGCCTCTCGGGATTGTTGTAGCTCTGAAAACATGTTCCTTTTCTGTGCCATTTGTGCAAGGTGAAATAGTGAGGAAATACAATATAAGCAAAAAAAGTATACACCTTATACACAATGAACCAGTGGATAAACACAAGTGGGTATGTATACAATAAAAGAAATTACCCAAATATTATAAGGGAGTATGAAGATTCCTCAACATCTTCAGAAGAAACACAAATGTATAATAACAAATCTCCCAGTATAATCTCATTGAGCGTAGACAGGAGGATCAATAGAATTCTCTTTTTCCCAAGGATTCACTTAAAGGGAAAAATAAAAGAACATAGTGTACCACTTTAAGGATAGAGGAAACACTTTATTGTATGCACTTACAAAATGCCAGAAAGTTAAAAGCCCATCAAATATCGTTGCCAACTTCTCGATGGATCCCAAGGTGGAAATACAGGAACCCAGATGGAAGAAGCACGAACAAAATAAAACTTTAAAATACAAAATAAAAGTCCGTAATGTAAAGTATTCCTGCCGCCCTACGCGTTTCGTCCTTAGACTTCGTCAGGGGCATCCGGCTGGTGAAGTACACTCCATGATCTTCCGCTCTTTTAAATGTCCCGCCGAGAAACAAGTCTTTTCCGTCAGCCAATCAGAGGCAGTCACGTGTTCCACGGCCGCCTATCAAAAGTGCATCTGTATGGCCAATAGGCTGCTCAGAACCAGCCTCTCGCGAGAAACTCCTCTCCTCACACTCTGCTGGAACGCAAATGCGTTCCAGTGCTCGGGTGGGAGTGACCTCGCGGAGGAAATGGATAGCACAATTCATTAAGAAAAAATGGGATAAAACAAGAGTTAATATCATCGGGACATATTATCCATACAGAACCTAAAATTAAATAAAAGATGCTGTATATAATATAAAAGGGAAACGTAAAAACAAAGGATATATAATCTCGTCATAGTAAAACTACCTTCATGTCACAGAAAAATATCATACAAGTCATAAAAAACATACTATATCAAAATCGATGAACATCGATTTTGATATAGTATGTTTTTTATGACTTGTATGATATTTTTCTGTGACATGAAGGTAGTTTTACTATGACGAGATTATATATCCTTTGTTTTTACGTTTCCCTTTTATATTATATACAGCATCTTTTATTTAATTTTAGGTTCTGTATGGATAATATGTCCCGATGATATTAACTCTTGTTTTATCCCATTTTTTCTTAATGAATTGTGCTATCCATTTCCTCCGCGAGGTCACTCCCACCCGAGCACTGGAGCGCATTTGCGTTCCAGCAGAGTGTGAGGAGAGGAGTTTCTCGCGAGAGGCTGGTTCTGAGCAGCCTATTGGCCATACAGATGCACTTTTGATAGGCGGCCGTGGAACACGTGACTGCCTCTGATTGGCTGACGGAAAAGACTTGTTTCTCGGCGGGACATTTAAAAGAGCGGAAGATCATGGAGTGTACTTCACCAGCCGGATGCCCCTGACGAAGTCTAAGGACGAAACGCGTAGGGCGGCAGGAATACTTTACATTACGGACTTTTATTTTGTATTTTAAAGTTTTATTTTGTTCGTGCTTCTTCCATCTGGGTTCCTGTATTTCCACCTTGGGATCCATCGAGAAGTTGGCAACGATATTTGATGGGCTTTTAACTTTCTGGCATTTTGTAAGTGCATACAATAAAGTGTTTCCTCTATCCTTAAAGTGGTACACTATGTTCTTTTATTTTTCCCTTTAAGTGAATCCTTGGGAAAAAGAGAATTCTATTGATCCTCCTGTCTACGCTCAATGAGATTATACTGGGAGATTTGTTATTATACATTTGTGTTTCTTCTGAAGATGTTGAGGAATCTTCATACTCCCTTATAATATTTGGGTAATTTCTTTTATTGTATACATACCCACTTGTGTTTATCCACTGGTTCATTGTGTATAAGGTGTATACTTTTTTTGCTTATATTGTATTTCCTCACTATTTCACCTTGCACAAATGGCACAGAAAAGGAACATGTTTTCAGAGCTACAACAATCCCGAGAGGCTAGATTTAACTCCTTATTCACAATGAATAATATTGAAAAACAAGTTAATCAACCACCTAACTGCGATGAATATTTCTTTAAACTGGAAAAAATTGCCATAAAAGAAACAAAAAAATGGTGGGAGATAAGGTTTCTTGAAACTTATATAAAAGAAAACCTCATCCCTAGAGGTTTACGCCTCAAGAAAGATCCAGCTAATGGCTTGGAGTATTCTCCCTATGCTCTCAGGTGGGATTCAGCTCTTGAGAAATGTTCCTTTACCCTTATGGAAATTATTATAGATTTTGAAAAAGACAATTTACAAAAATTGTCAATTGATATGGAAAAATTGGAAAATGACTTCCCCCTTGATAAAGAACAAGAAGTCTTTAAGAATAGAGAAGGGGTGTTACTTGAGAAAGTCAACAAAATAGATGAGAAAATTGCAGAGACAAAGAATAAGAAATATATGAGAGACAAAAATGATAGAGTTTCCAATGTACATTCCATCACCAACAAATCCAATAGGAGTCTTGTAAAAAACAGTGGATATAATCGTAATAGTCGAAATTATGTAAATAATAGTTCCAAAAAGTATGAAAAAAGGGGAAGGTCTATAAGTTTTAACAGACGTAATAGCAACAGCAATAAAGATAAGTCTGTAAAGGAGAAAACCCCTCCAAAAAATCCCCAAACAGTACAAGGGAAAAGCCCGTGGAAAATACCACAAAAAAGGTCGAACAAAATTTATTTGCCCAGAGGGAAAGCAGGTTCACCCACAACAAGGAGTCCACAGGAAGACTCAGGTGATTTTTTAGAGAAGGGGCAAAACCTAAACAAAAGACGTCAAATAAACCAATTTTTTTCCCCAAAGAGACCCAAGATAGACCTTACAAACAAATTTGCTCCTCTGGGAGAGTGGAACATCCCAGAGAAGAAAAGACGTCTAGAAGACGAGAGGATCCAAACGAACTAATAGAAATGGCCCGTTCAAAAGGCATTTTTTTTAATATCAGATGCTGTTTTAGAATTGAATGAAATTCGTATTTTAGAGAAAGGTTTAAAATTCTCCCCAAATAGTGCTGCTAATTCTTTTGATCTCTTTGTCGACTTAAGTAAATTCGTACGAAAAATGTCGCTAAAAAGATTTTTTAAAAAGAAAGAGTTAGAAAATACAACACTAAAAATTGAAAGTATTGAGAATAAATATTCGAGATTTAAACCTAAATCTACCTTCTTCCCCAATGAAAAGGGTCATCAGTTAGAGGCTTTTAACAAAATGGTCCTTAAAGATCTGAAAGGATTAGACTACAAATTGAAGGAATTTAATTTGACCAAACAGGAAAATGCTATCTTAAAATCCATCAAGAATCGCAAAGACATTATTATCAAAAGTGCTGATAAGGGAGGGGGGTATTGTGGTGATGCCAATTGATTTTTATTTGGAAGAATCGAATAGAATCTTAAACGATATTTCCACCTACCAGAAATTGAACTATAATCCTAATTCTCTTTTCAACAAAGAACTAGAGAATTTATTAAATTCTGGCAAAGAAAAAGAGATCATTGACAATAAAAAATTTTCATATTTGTTTTTAAAGGCTCCCAGAATCCCCACGTTTTATTTTCTCCCTAAAGTCCACAAATCAGCCACCCACCCTCCAGGGAGACCCATTATTAGTGGGATCAACTCAGTAATGTCAAAGTTATCAGAGTTTATTGACTTCCATTTACAAAAATATGCCCAAAGGGCAAAGTCTTTAAAGGACACCAAAAGCTTGATTCAAGAACTAGAATGTTTGGAGTGGAAAGATGGCTATATATGGGCAACGGTGGATGTTACGTCCCTGTACACCATAATCGAACATCAATTGGGTCTACTAGCAGTCAAAGAAGCCCTTGAGACCGATTTAGAACTCTCAGCTGATTTATGTCAATTTTTACTTGAAAGCATTAATTTTATCCTTACTCATAATTTTTTTCTTTTTAATGAGGATTTTTATCTGCAACTCAAAGGAACAGCCATGGGCACCAAGTTCGCGCCGAGTTATGCGAATATTTTTTTAGATTTTTGGGAAAATCTTTTTATTTGGAAAAACAACCCATTCGGCGCGAGCTTGGTGCTGTGGAGAAGATATATAGATGACATTTTAATCATTTGGAGAGGCGATGTTTTATCCTTGGAAAACTTTTTTACTTATATTAATGCAAATCAATTTTCTCTGATTTTTACCCCTACCATGAGTCGAAAAGAGATCAATTTTTTAGATCTTACTATTTATATTGAGGATCTTAGGATTAAAACCAAAACCTTTTTTAAACCAACAGATGCAAATGGTTTTATAAATACAGAAAGTGGTCACCACCCCCCTTGGCTAAAAAGCGTTCCCCGCAGCCAATTTTCTCGACTGCGGAGGAACTGCACAGATCAGCACAATTTCTTAGATCAAGCGAAAATCCTCAAAGATAAATTTTAAGAAAAAGGTTATACCGAGAATTTTATCAACAAGGAAATTATGAAGGCTCACAACTCCAAAAGGGATGACTTTTTATCTAACAAATTGGCGCGCCCCACAGCTAACAAATTTGCCTTTTCTTTCAATACACAGTATAACACCCATGCAAAGAAAATTAAACATATTTTAAATAAACATTGGCCTTTGTTATTGGAAGATGAATTTTTAAAGACTGAACTTCCTCGAGCCCCACAAGTCATCTTTAAAAAAGGCAAGAACTTTAAGAACCTCTTAGCACCCAGCACTTTTAAGAACTATGCCAAACCGATCCAACAAAATGAGGGCTTTTTTACATGTGGTGCCTGTAAAAGCTGTGAAAAAATCTCGAAGAAGACTCTAAATTTCACTAGTACAGTGACAGGCCAAAGTTTTAAAATTAGGGGACACATTACGTGCAACACAAGTAATACAGTTTATCTTTTAAAATGTGGATGTGGAGTCCAATATGTGGGTAGAACCACCAGACCTGTTAAAATAAGATTTTTAGAACACAGGAATAATATCAGAAAGAAAATTACCACCCATTCAGTTCCTTTGCATTGTAACAGGTGCCCTAGTTTTAGTTTCCACAATTTTAACTGTACTCCGATCGAAAAAGTCACTTTAGACCAAAGAGGTGGTGATTTATTACTCAAATTGAGGCAAAGAGAGGGGTTTTGGATCCATACCCTCAATACTATGCAACCTGAGGGTATGAACATCGATTTCGATATAGTATGTTTTTTATGACTTGTATGATATTTTTCTGTGACATGAAGGTAGTTTTACTATGACGAGATTATATATCCTTTGTTTTTACGTTTCCCTTTTATATTATATACAGCATCTTTTATTTAATTTTAGGTTCTGTATGGATAATATGTCCCGATGATATTAACTCTTGTTTTATACCATTTTTTCTTAATGAATTGTGCTATCCATTTCCTCCGCGAGGTCACTCCCACCCGAGCACTGGAACGCATTTGCGTTCCAGCAGAGTGTGAGGAGAGGAGTTTCTCGCGAGAGGCTGGTTCTGAGCAGCCTATTGGCCATACAGATGCACTTTTGATAGGCGGCCGTGGAACACGTGACTGCCTCTGATTGGCTGACGGAAAAGACTTGTTTCTCGGCGGGACATTTAAAAGAGCGGAAGATCATGGAGTGTACTTCACCAGCCGGATGCCCCTGACGAAGTCTAAGGACGAAACGCGTAGGGCGGCAGGAATACTTTACATTACGGACTTTTATTTTGTATTTTAAAGTTTTATTTTGTTCGTGCTTCTTCCATCTGGGTTCCTGTATTTCCACCTTGGGATCCATCGAGAAGTTGGCAACGATATGTGATGGGCTTTTAACTTTCTGGCATTTTGTAAGTGCATACAATAAAGTGTTTCCTCTATCCTTAAAGTGGTACACTATGTTCTTTTATTTTTCCCTTTAAGTGAATCCTTGGGAAAAAGAGAATTCTATTGATCCTCCTGTCTACGCTCAATGAGATTATACTGGGAGATTTGTTATTATACATTTGTGTTTCTTCTGAAGATGTTGAGGAATCTTCATACTCCCTTACAATATTTGGGTAATTTCTTTTATTGTATACATACCCACTTGTGTTTATCCACTGGTTCATTGTGTATAAGGTGTATACTTTTTTTGCTTATTACCAATACACTTGGTACAAGCTAGCGGAAAAATGATCCCACTCTAAGGTTTAAAATATTCGGGGGGCGTGGCTTGGAAGCCGAGGAAGATGGCGGCGTAGACCCGGAGCTCCTCTGCAGGCTGAGCACTAATCCTCCTCACAGCACTGATATTGCGGGCAGAAATGCGTAAATTCCACCGGGCATCGAGCACTACCAAGCCGGCGGACACGCCGAAGGGCGCAGCAACGGCATCGCTGCGGCAATTCCTCGTGGCTCCCGCGGACGCGGCCACTCGGGCCTACGCTAATGAAGAGCCTGCTGACGCCTCCCGCCCAGCGTCGCCACGAGGTGAGGGCCCAACAACTGCTGCCCAGACCCCTCCGGACCAACACCCGGACTGGGTCCAACTAATCAAAGCCTTGCCTACCAGACAAGACTTGAAAGAGGCCAACTCCGAGCTGAAAGCCTCTATCACCGCTGAATTGCACTCCCTCAGGGAGGACATTCAGGGCCTACACACCAAAGTGGCCCAACTAGAAGCAGACACTGACCATTTAACCTCTGCTCAATCTGCAACCACAGATGCATTACGCCGCCACACGGCACAAATGAGACAATGCACATGGAAGATTTGGACAACCGTGGCAGGCGCCAGAACATTCGGGTGCGTGGCATCCCAGAAGACCTTGACCAGGCGACGCCGATAGCTGACACCCTCATGAACCTGTTCAACAAGATCCTGGGCCGCCCTGAGCACTCCGAGATAGAGCTCGTTAGAGCCCACAGAGCCCTGAGACCAAGGGGCCCTCCTGAGGCTCCTCCAAGAGACACCATCTGCTGCCTAGCCGACTTCAAGCTGAAGGAAGAAATCCTACAAAAAGCACGCAACACTGAAAAAGTGCAGCTAAATGGCGTGGAACTACAATTATACCCGGACCTCTCACCGGCCACCCTGGCCTACCGGCGGGCTATGAAGCCCCTCACAAGACTCCTTCAAAGTCACAGACTCAGATACAGGTGGTCTTTCCCGACCGGACTCCAAGTCATTACCCAGCAAGGGCCTTTTGCAATCCGAAATCCGGAAGACCTGAGCGACCTAGCTTTGGAACTACGCCTCCCACCTGTCACCCTACAATGGCCGGATCCTCTCGCTTTCTACGCACCGCTACAGATGACTCCAGGGCCTCGGCCACAGCAGCCCAGGAGCAGAGGGACTAGACAACAGGCCATCCGACCCTCCGGGATGGCGGTTTAAGTGAACACCACCGACTGCTGCAGCATATAACCGCAAGTACCAACTGACGGGACTCACTCCCCTGAACGGGGCTTAGTCCCCCCAGAGACACTGGGGGTTCTTAGACTATCTCACTAAAACACACTGCTCTACGCAAGGGGAGATTAGGGATACAGGGGGGACCCACCCGGCCCGGACACTTGGAGGGAGGCAGACACTGGGGGGTTACGTAAGGAGTAAAAGGAACAGAACTCGCTCCATTGAGGTAGCCACCCGCTCCTATACAACTGGCACTCATAGCTATCCACAAAAGCCATCTGACGACCGCTGGGGAGGGTGGGGGGGGTGGGGGGGGGAGAGAGGCGCCCACTAGGCCCTGTGCAGTTACGACAGCGGAGCTCTACTAGGACTGGGACCCACCGCTGGAGCCCTGTCCGCCCTGTGATGACTTAAACGAGCAGGGGGCGGGCTCCACCGGGGGGTCTCACTCACATATAGCTTAAGGGTTGGAGAAAAGAGCCACACTGTACAGCGGCCTGAACTCCCGCTCCCTCAACACACACATGCGGTGAGACACGAACATGGAGAAAACTAACATAGGGGGGGAATAGGAACCTCTTTTGGGAGGGCTGGGAAAATGGCGATTGGGCTGGGACACGGGTGGCGGGAGGGGGAGGAGAGGGCACGTTAGTTAGGTACGTAACTATGACAAGAATTGAATTACGCAGCAGGCGGATGTACACCACAACACAGTTTATTGTTTGATGTTTAATGTTGAGAGAGTTATATGGCAAGTGTTTCTGTAACTGTTATGTTATTTGCTTCTTCTCCACATGCACAAGACAGGCACCCCAGACGGCGACCAGTGCTAAGACCCGGAGCCTAATACTTACGACTTCAACCGAGGAGGACGCTAACACGAACCCGACTGTAGCTGACACAGCCGACAGAGAAACTACACGGTCCCTACAAACCGACCTACACAATCAGGTACTCACTTGTCTACCACAGACAGACGCACAGACGCGGGGAGGACTGGTTCCACCCGGAGTCGCTCGACTTCCTTCTTCTGCCCTACAGGGCCCAGCGACCAAGACAAGGTGAACGGGATCAGCGGGCCACAGGTGGCCGCTGACTAATCCGTTCCCCGTCGCTGTCACCTCACCGTCTCTTTACAGAGGCGAGGACACACCTTCATATACTTCACACATAACCTTTCCCCTCCCCCCTCCTTCCCTGTATACCCCACCTGACCCGTAACTAGCAGACGCAGACGACCACAGACCCCTGGACTGGACTGAGACCCACGGACGGAATGACACAGCCACCCTCACACCCCGACACAAGGGCACTCGTGCCGGACTGCCTCACGGTCCTCTCCATCAATGCCAGAGGTCTTAATAAACCGGAGAAGCGCTCAGGAGCGCTCCGAGACTTCCACACCCACAGAGCCTCGATAGTGTTAATTCAGGAAACGCACTTCAGGGAAGGGTCCAGGCCCAAACTGACGAACCAACATTATCCCACTGGATATTATAGTGACTACCACGCGGGGAGGTCCAGAGGGACGGCTATTCTAATCGGGAAAAATATACCACTAGTAGTAACGGGACAGCTAACAGACAGAGAGGGTAGATTCCTCTTCCTTAAGGGCACGATAGCCGGTCAGGCCTATACATTCGCAAATGTATATGCTCCGAACACTCGACAATACCGGTTCCTGGCACGCACACTTAGGATACTTAAGCCCTTCTCGGAAGGGATCCTCATAGTTGGGGGCGACCTCAATGTTGCGCTCAACCCGAGGTGGGACTCCTCGACCGGGAAGTCGGGGGTCCCGTCGCAACACTTGAATGCAATCAAAACCCTCCTGTCCCGATCTCAACTGATAGATTGCTGGAGAGCCTACCACCCTGACGAGAGGGATTACACATATTTTTCACATGTCCACAACACCTACACCAGACTAGACTACATTTTCACCTCTCACTATAATCTACCGACCACGAGCGCGGCGGAGCACGGGGTGCCGACATGGTCGGATCACGCGCCGGTGACCCTGACACTCTCCTCACCCATGTTCAGGCCCCGCCACAACAAATGGCGACTTAATGACTACCTGCTGACCAGACCCGACTTTACGTCCGAAATCTCAGGCACACTCAAGGAATATTTTGAGACGAACACTACTGACCACACCTCACCTACCATCAGATGGGAGGCACACAAAAGTGTGATACGCGGCCACTTCATCCGTCAGGGGTCCACTCTCAAAAAACAGACCAATAGTCGCATGGCGGACCTGGTAACAGAAATACACAAGGTGGAAACACTCAATAAAACCGCACAACTACCGACACATCAGGCGACATTACTGCAACTTAGACGCGACCTGACGGGCCTCCTACACAGACAACATCACAGGGACGTACTTAGACACAAGGCCTTCTTCCTGCTCCACGGCAACAAAAGTGGAAAGCTACTGGCTAGAATGCTAGCCAAAAGACGACAGGGGACATATATTGACAGGATGAGAGACTCTAAGGGCACCTTACACCAACTGCCTTCCAAGATCCTTGACATAACACGGGATTACTACGCGAACCTATATGCCCTTCCCAGACCCCACCAACACAAGCCCGGGGAAGAACTGCATGCGAAAATACAGGACTATTTGTCAGAACATTCCCTCCCGTCCCTGACACCGGAAATCGCGGACAGGCTAGACGAACCGATCTCCATAGAAGAGCTGGCCCGCATCATTAAAATGATGAAACAAGGCAAAAGTCCCGGCCCAGACGGGCTACCTCTCAAATACTACACTACGTTCGCAGACCTACTATATTCGCCCCTTCTAGAGGCCTTAAACGCACTCAGGGAGGGCCACCACCTACCGAAACAGTCGCTAACAGCACACATCGCGCTCATCCCCAAGGAAGGCAAGGATAGGGAACACTGCGGGAACTACAGGCCCATCTCACTGATTAATTGCGATGTCAAACTACTGGCTAAAATACTAGCCACAAGACTCCAGACACACATCCCCACCCTCATACACCCAGACCAGGTAGGCTTTGTCAGGGGACGCGAAGCAAGAGATAACACGATCAGAGCGCTAACGCTCATGCACAGACGACATGGCGGGACCGAGGGCGTTCTGCTGCTGTCGACAGACGCAGAGAAGGCCTTCGACAGAGTCGACTGGCAATATATGTTCCACATACTGACACACATCGGACTGGGCCCACATTTCCGGGGGTGGGTCGGGGCGTTGTACGACGGGCCCACCGCACACGTCATAGTGAACGGAGCCCTGACGAGCGCCTTCCCCATCACCAACGGAACGCGGCAGGGATGCCCCCTATCCCCCCTGCTCTTCGTGCTGACGCTCGAACCCTTCCTGACGCACATACGACACAATGAGGCAATCAGGGGAATTGGATCTGGAGACACGCAACACAAAATCGCGGCGTATGCCGACGACCTCCTTTTTTTCGTCTCCAACCCAGAGGTCTCACTCCCGAATATCCTGAAGGCCTTTGAGACCTTTAGGGAGATTGCTAACCTTAAGATCAATTACGCAAAATCCTACATCCTGAACATGAACCTATCGGAACATAGAGCCTCCCCTCTACGACAGAGCCATACCTTCCAATGGGCACAACACCGCATACAGTACTTGGGCACCTGGTTAACAAGGAAAGACACTGACCTATTCAAACACAACTTCACACCCCTACTGGACAGATTCCGGAAAGACCTATCTGAATGGGCATACCCGCACATCTCATGGCTGGGCAGGGTTCAAGTTATAAAGATGAACCTTCTCCCGCGCCTGCTATATCTTATGCAAGCCATACCGGTCACCATCCCCAGCTCATTCTTCCGAACCCTGAGACAAGACTTCGGGAAATACATATGGGACCGCAAACGGCCAAGGGTCAAACTAACTACACTGACATTGCCAAAAGATAGGGGGGGCTTAGCCATACCGGACTTCGCCCGGTACTACGACGCATGTCATCTCCAACTAGTCCTGGAGTGGACAAAAGAGAATGTTCACAAGCGCTGGAAGGAGGCGGAGGAAACGGACACGGGGACACCACTGTCCACTGTCCCGTGGACGGGGAGAGGGGGTTATGGAGGACTGGGCACGCCATACACGACCGCAACACTGAGGGTGTGGGAGAGAGTAGCGAAGAGAAGTAGACTGGCCCCATTCCCGTCTCCCCTGCTCCCACTCACACACAACAACAGCTTCCCCCCGGGGCTTGACCCCAACGCGTTCAGGGACCTAATCAGACATAAAGTCCCCAGACTACATCACCTTCTGGCGGGGACGGAATGCAAGACACTCCCGACCTTACTGGAAGGGACCGCCCCCACCCTTTTACACCACCTTAAACACAGACAGCTTCGGAGTTATGTGCACACCCTCCCTGAGGGCATGGCAAGGAAGCGCGACCCCACCACATTTGAGAGGCTATGTATGGAGCCAGACCCGCAACCTCACGGGATCTCACACATATACGCCCTGCTACAAAGGGAAACACCAGCGGAGACTCCTAAATTCATGGGGAAATGGGAACGAACATTAGGGAAGACTTTCACGGAGGAAGAATGGGAACAGATGTGTTACTTGACACACCACTGTTCAGTCTTCAGCAAAACCCAAGAGACAGCGTTTAAGCTGCTAACGAACTGGTACCGTACCCCAATGGTACTGCATGCCATAGACCCTGAACATACAGACCTCTGTTGGAGGTGCAACAGGGAGACCGGCACTGCACTCCACCTCTGGTGGGATTGTGAACTGGTGCAGCCCTTCTGGCGGGGCATACACAGCATCCTGAAAACCTTCACCTACATACCACCCCCCTTCCTTCCAGAACACATGCTCCTTCACCACACACAGACCCCGAGAACACGCTACAAACACTCACTGACCATCAGAATCCTAAATATTGCCAAGCAGGTAATACCCCAATTCTGGAAATGGCAAATGACACCTCCGCTAACATCCTGGTTCTCCCAAATGGAGGAGCTTAGGGCCATAGAGGAACTCATTATGACTACATCCAACGCAACGACCAGGTACATGGAAATATGGACCCAATGGATACTGACCACCACAAGGGCAGACTTTGCGACCAGACTTCGATACGACCCATAATGACACACTGAGGGGACGAAAAGACCGGACAACCACAGGACGGACTCAGACAGAAGGGACTTGGACGCAGACGCACCCTTCCCCTACCCTCCCTGACAAGTCATTCCCGATTCCCCCCTACCCTCTGGCACACACACACTGACCATTAGCATGGCTCACAGCCGGAGCGACAACAGAGCGGACATGAACAGCTCCTGCGACGATACTCACTTCCCCAAGGGGAGACCACAGTAATTGCACCTCCACGAACAGACCCTTGATCACGGGGGTTGGACGTCCTACCGAACCCCACTGTGACCGATAGAACACTCTGCCACGACACCAGACCACCTCACAGGAGGGATACCTGACCGTCACACCACAGCCATGCGAACGGACACGGTACACGAAAACCCACTCGGCGCGTGGGGACGGGCGCAGCTGGGGAGGCCGGCATACATAAGATGCAATACAAACCTAGAGTGCCCTGACCAGAGCCGCCGCCGCTCGGGCTGCGCTCGTTCCCCTGGGCCGAGGTTGAACTGTGCAGGTGGAGAAACTATACGCATACTATGTAGTGATCTATGCACCTACCTCGATTACATGTCCATTAAATGCTTCTAGAAATACTATGCTGTGACCTGCGAGTCACCATTACTTGTTTGCTCATATATTTCTCCCATAAAGCCGTGACGTGACCTGCGAGTCACCTCTACCTACTTGCTTGAATACTGCTTACACAAGTGCCATACGGCGACCTGCGTGTCACCACCTACTGCATGTCTATACAATACTATGTTTACTGGAACAATTTGAAACTGAAAATACTAAATAAAAACATATTTACAAAAAAAAAAAAAAAAATATTCCTTTTGAAATACCCTGGGGTGTCTACTTTAAGAAATGGTAGGACTTTGTGGGGAATTTTGAATTTAAAACCTGCGAAGATGCTTAGAAATTGCACATTGGCCCAGCGTCAAAATTCAACGTTCGGTAAAAACTGATATGGCTTGGTCTCCTATATGGCACTGTAGCTTCACGAAATAGTGCCAAAGACATTCATTGGGGGTGTCTTTTTTACTCAGAAGACTTAGCTGAGCATAATTTGGGGGTTTTGAACTTAGTGGCACATATGAAATATACAAAATGCCCAGCAAAAATGCAATCCGTATGTAAAAAAAATGCCCCAAATAACTTTTTACCACATACTTTGGCATATATTGGTGGAAAAATGGGGGCATGCTAAGGCACAATATGCACCTTATGAGATACCCTGGAGTGTCTACTTTTACAAATGGTAGGCCTCTGTGGGTTTTTTTTTTTGAACAGTCAAACTGTTATAATACCCCAAATGGAAGCATAGGCTCATTAAATGCGTCTCTCAAAACTCTACTGTGAATACTGAAAAGGACAGGTCTCCTGTATGGCACTGTAGCTTCACGAAATAGTGCCAAAGACATACAATGGGGGATGTCTTTTTACTCAGAAGACTTAGCTGAGCATAATTTAGGGGGTTTGAACTTAGTGGCACATATGAAATATACAAAATGCCCAGCAAAAATGCAATCCGTATGTAAAAAATGCACAAAATTATTCTTTACCACATACTTTGGCATATGTTGGTGAAATAATGGGGGCATGTTAAGGCACAATATGCACCTTATGAGATACCCTGGGGTGTCTACTTTTACAAATGGTAGGCCTTTGTGGGGGTTTTTGAACAGTCAAACTACTATAATACCCCAAATGGAAGCATAGGCTCATTAAATCCGTCTCTCAAAATTCGACTGTGAATACTGAAAAGGACATGTCTCCTATATGGCACTGTAGCTTCACGAAATAGTGCCAAAGACATACAATGGGGGTACCGTTGTACTCAGCAGAAGACACAAAACACAATAAACCTTTGTACAGGAATAGCACACACCAACTTTACAAAATACACATGAGAAGTTCTTTGTTATAAGTTTGTGTGCCAAAACCCCCCAAAAACACAATTTTACTCCAATATTTAGCAGAGATTGGCGGTGAAATGGCTACTTAGAAAGTGTCAAAACAACCTTAGGTAAATAGCCTGTGGTGTCTACTTTATATAAATATATACTTTTGTGTGGCAATTTTGTTTTCTTTTATGGCTATTAAGCTTACAAGACAAACATCCCAAATTCTAAAATCGCTCCACATTAAAAGTTTATTTTACTCCTTGTGCTTTGTGACCTGTAACTACCAAAAAAAACTTAAAATCCCAGACACATTATATATTCTGTAAATCAGAACAACTAAATTAATTTATTTTTAATTACTTTCCTTAACCTGCACTTTTTTTTGCATTTTTCTGTATTTTTTTTATAATAAATAAGCATTTATGTGTATATATGTTACATCAAATTAAAGCCCTTTCTGTCCTTTAAAAAACGGTATATAATATGCGTCGGTGCAATAAATGAGTAAAATGCAAATTGCAGTTGAACGCAAACAGCAACAAATGCTGTTGTCATTAAGTGAAAGACAAGCTTCTGAAGCTCTGTCCTTAAGGGGCTAAGTGTTCCCTTTATTTTTTTGAGCAGGATATATATATATATTCTCATAAATAAATAAATATATATATATTTATTTATTAGTTTTGGTCCTAAAGAGTGCTAGCTTAAACCAAAACTGGGCAGAATTGATGTAATTAATACAGAAAAAGACTGTGGACAACACAGTAAGTGTCAAACCTTTTGATAATAGTTACTTACTGTGGTATGGTGCTAGATGTGCCGTCAGCACAAAAGTTTGTAGTGGTTATGGTGCTTAGAGTGATTCTTTAATATCTCTTTGTTATAGCGAAAAACAAATACTCTGTAAGAATTAATAAAGTAATCTATTGCAATTTAACATTGTTATTATGTTCTCTAGTTGTGGGTTTTCCTATTGAGGCTGAAATTCCTCTTTGTCGAAGACACACTTAAAAAATCAATTTAAAACCAATTTAAGCGTTTCTTTTTCAATCTATTTAAATTGTAGTCATTAATCAAGGCTAATAGTTAATCCTAATCTATGTTATACAGAAGGAAAATAATATATATCTATTACGTTTTATAGATCTATAGAGGAAACGTGGCATTATTGATGTAGAGTGGCTGACAATAAGTCAACAATTAAGCTTAATTGGTTAATGGGAATAATTAGAATCTAATTGACTATATTAGTTTAGCTTGACCATTTTGATCAATATGATTGTTAAATGGCATTTGTGGTTCCATCTTATGGAAACACATTTTTATTTACATCATCCATTTTAGTAGATGAGCACAATACTAAAACATGAGTTTGTTTGGTGATCACAGTGAGCATGATTAAAATGTGGTAGTGGTTGTGGTGACTGTGTGTGTGTCTGGCCAGGGACAGGGTTGTTCGACTGCTACAGTAACCAATGTATTGCAGGTGTTTGCCCAGAGCCTAATGAATATGGTATATACCTCTTACAACATTTGAAACCTACTGCAGCAGCAAAGGGAACCGATTGTAGCTCTTCAGTCAAGGTCTAAAAACACTGCTTGAAAGGGATGCTCTAGGTCAGGGTTGTGTTCTGTTTTAATTTTTGTTAAAAATAACCATTCAGGTAGTGGGTTGTTATCTCACTGTACTCCCCCCTTTTAATATCAGATTTCAATATCCCCTTCTTCTATTTTAGTATCTTTTTTAAAAAATTTTTACCCCTTATTTTAGTGCTATTCTCAATTTCCCTATCACGCCTATTAGGTGTGCTTCCCTTCATATTAGTATTTCTCCCCGTTAATGTATCTTCTTGGTAACCTCTCCTTTTTAGTATCTCTCTCCTTAACCCTTTTTTAAATTTTTTTTTATTTCTGTCCACGGTACCAGTGGCGGTGTCAGGGTACCTGAGGCCTCTACCTCTAAGGGAGGTAGAGACTTGGTGGTGTATCCGTCCAGGCGAGCTGTCTCCTCCGTTCCTCGCGGTTCATCCAGTCACTTAAACACCGGCCGCGAGGAATCCACGTCCTTTTCTAGCAGGACGCTCAATACGTGACGTCATGACGCTAGCACGAGCAATCTGTCACTCAAGTGTCCGATATCCAATCGGTACTTTTCAGAGGCGTGATTTCCATCCAGAACCAGGGTATTTAAGCTTACTCCTTACTTCAGCTCATTGCCCTGTCGTGGTTCTAGCTTGTCTAGTCACTCAGTGCTCTGGTATTCTAGTTTGCTCTTTTGGTTTTGACTCGGCTCGTTGTACTACCCTGTTTCTCTGTTATCCCTTGACCCGGCTTGTCTCTCGCTTATCTGTCTTCTCGTTCCCTCGACCTCGGCTTGCCTCTGACTATTCTTTACTCTCGGTACGTTAGTCCGGCCATTCTAAGGCCCGGTATACGTACCTTTCCACTCTTTGTACTCTGCGTGTTGGATCCCTGTCCCGATCCTGACATTACGACAGGGCCAATGGATCCTGCAGGTACAAACAGTCAGCTTGGTTCTTCGGATCCCAGGTTTGACGCCATGGAACATAGGATGGATCAGATGGCTTTGGCACTACAGGCACTTTTGTCTCGTGCTAGTAATCCACCTGAGGAGACACGTACTCCTTCTATCTCTCCTGCAGTCTCAGGTCTAGAGGTAGCCACTGTAGGTGCTTCTTCCCGTATTATCCCACCAGTACGTTATGGCGGGTCACCGGAGAAGTGTCGTGGCTTTCTAAACCAGATTAGCATCCATTTCGAACTACAACCCCGCTCTTATCCTACAGATAGAGCAAAGGTTGGATTTATTATTACTCTGCTCATTGAAAAAGCTTTGAGATGGGCCAATCCTTTATGGGAGAATGATAATCCACTCGTCTATAATTATAATGCCTTTGTAGCTGCGTTTAGAAGAACTTTTGACCCTCCTGGCAGAAAGGTCAATGCAGCTAGATTAATGTTGCGCCTTAAACAGGACAATCGAACACTTGTGGATTATGCACTAGAGTTCAGATCCTTGGCGGCAGAAGTTAAGTGGAACGAACAGGCTTATATAGATGTGTTTCTGAATGGGTTATCAGATGTAATTCTTGACGAGGTCGCTACTAGAGAACTCCCTGAAAATTTGGAGGATTTAATTTCTTTTATATCTCGTATTGATGAACGCTTAAGAGAGAGGCAGAACACTCGAGATAGGACCCGTAGACCCTCCTTTAAACTAGCGCCTACCTTTCAAATATCTGAGTTCGAAGACTTACGTATTCCTGAACCTATGCAGATAGGCAGTACTCATCTCACTGAAAGGGAGAGACAGTACAGGAGAAGGGAGGGTTTATGTATGTATTGTGGAGTCAGGGGTCATTTACGCCTAAATTGTCCCAATCTTTCGGGAAACGCTCGCACCTAAGTTCCTCTAGAGGGCAGGCCTTGGGTGTTTCTACTTTGTCCTCTATTCACAACTACAAGGAGCTCAGGCTTGTGTTACCCGTTTCTTTAAAGTGGGAGAAGGGAGTAGTTAAGACTATGGCACTAATCGATTCTGGAGCTGCTGAGAGCTTTATAGATCAGGGTTTTGCTGCCAAGCATGATATTCCATCCCAGTTAAAAGAGACACCTCTGGCTGTTGAGGCCATCGATGGTAGACCGTTACTTGAGCCTGTTATTTTTCATGAGACCATACCGATTAACTTGACTGTTGGCATCTTGCATAAAGAGGATATATCCTTGATGCTCATTTCTTCTCCGTCTATTCCCATAGTTCTGGGGTACTCCTGGCTGAGGAGACACAACCCTATTATTAATTGGGAATCAGGGGAGATAGTTTCATGGGGAGAGAATTGTCAAGAAAAATGCTTGCGGAAGGTCTTACCTCTTGGATTAACTAATACATCGAATACCTCTGACAATCCTACAGAGACACAAATTCCGCCTCAGTATCTAGATTTAAAGGCAGTATTTGACAAAAAGAAGGCCGATACCTTACCCCCACACAGGTCCTTTGATTGCAAAATTAACCTACTCCTTGGTACCATGCCTCCCAGAGGTCATGTATACCCATTATCTATAAAGGAGAACTCAGTCCTAGAGGAATATATTCACGAGAATTTAGACAAGGGATTCATCAGGAGGTCCTCCTCCCCTGCCGGGGCTGGATTTTTTTTTGTTAAAAAGAAAGATGGTTCTTTGAGACCTTGTATTGACTATCGAGGTCTGAATAAGATAACCATTAAAAATGCCTACCCGATTCCCTTGATCACCGAACTCTTCGATCGTTTGAAGGGCTCTACAATTTTCACCAAGTTAGACCTCAGAGGGGCATATAACTTGGTGAGAATCCAGCAGGGACATGAGTGGATGACGGCATTCAATACTCGATATGGCCACTATGAATATACCGTCATGCCTTTTGGGTTATGCAATGCACCAGCAGTATTCCAAGATCTGATTAATGAGATTCTTAGGGAATTTCAGCAAGAGTGCGTCATTGTATACCTAGATGATATACTCATTCATTCTAGTGACATTGAGATTCATCACAAACAAGTCAGGAGGGTTTTGCACAAGCTTCTCCAGCATGGCTTGTACTGCAAGTTGGAGAAATGTAGCTTTGATCAAACCCAGGTAACCTTTCTCGGCTATGTGATCTCTGGGGAGGGATTTAAGATGGATCCGGATAAGCTCCAATCCATTCTAGAGTGGCCTTTACCCACAGGTCTTAAAGCCATACAGAGATTTATTGGTTTTTCCAATTATTATAGGCGCTTTATTAAGGGCTATTCTTCCATTATTGCACCTATCACTAACATGACCAAACAGGGGGCTGACACTAAGAATTGGACTACTGAAGCTCTCCTTGCGTTCAAGACTCTCAAGGAGCTTTTCGCTTCCGCTCCAATTTTAGTTCACCCTGACACTTCTCTGCCATTTTTGCTCGAGGTAGACGCATCAGAGACTGGTTTAGGTGCTGTTCTATCTCAAAGGTTGGGTGTTGATAAACCATTACATCCATGTGGATTTTTCTCTAAAAAATTGACCGGTACTGAAAGCAGGTATGACATTGGTGACAGAGAATTACTAGCGGTTATCAAGGCTTTGAAAGAATGGAGACATTTATTGGAAGGTACATTACATCCTGTTACCATCCTGACAGACCACAAAAACTTGTCTTATATCGGAGAGGCCAAGCGTCTATCCTCCAGGCAGGCTCGTTGGTCGTTGTTTCTTACCCATTTCAATTACGTTCTGACTTACAGACCTGGGTCAAAGAATTCTAAAGCCGATGCGCTATCTCGCCAATATGAACCCTCTGCTTCAGTAGAACCACTTTTGTCTTCCATTGTACCCAAATGCAATATTATTGCTAATACCAGTCTCAAAATTCATTCCCCGCTACTTGACCAGATCTTGAAGTCACAACATCTAGCTCCCGGAAACACTCCTGAGGGAAGAAACTTTGTTCCTCCTGAACGGCAACTGGAGCTCTTACAATGTTTTCATGAAAGTAAAATAGCTGGTCATCCTGGTATTCGCAAGACGTACTCTCTGATATCCAAGGATTTCTGGTGGCCTTCACTTCGTAAGGATATTGAGGAGTTCGTCGCAGCTTGTGAGACTTGTGCCAAGACTAAACTATCTCATGCATCCCCATGTGGCCTGTTACACCCCTTGGACATTCCTGAGAAACCTTGGTCCTGTTTGTCCATTGACTTTATCGTTGATTTGCCTGCTTCCAAGAGACAGACTGTTATTCTCACGGTGGTGGATAGATTTACCAAGATGGCCCATTTCGTGCCATTACCTAAACTTCCGACTTCCCCTGAATTGGCGGAGATTTTTGCGAGAGAAGTTTTTCGCCTACATGGGATCCCTTCAGAGATTGTTTCTGATAGAGGTTCTCAATTTGTCTCACGTTTCTGGAGATCCTTTTGTTCTCAAATGGGCATCAAATTGAACTTTTCCTCTGCCTATCACCCTCAGTCTAACGGAGCTGCTGAACGTACTAATCAAAAGATCGAACAGTATCTGCGTTGCTTTGTTTCCGAACACCAGGACGATTGGGTCGGTCTGATTCCTTGGGCGGAGTTCGCACACAATAACCTTGTTTGCGATTCAACTCGCTCTAGCCCTTTCTTCATGAACTATGGCTTTCATCCTTCGATTTTTCCTTCGGTTTCCTCTTCTCAGGGGATACCGTCGGTTGATGATCATGTCGCCAACCTGAAGAAATTATGGGATCAAACTCGACAAATTCTATTACATAGTTCCTCGCTGTTCAAGAAACACGCTGACAAACATAGAAGAGCGGCTCCTGTTTTTATTCCTGGGGATAGGGTATGGTTGAGTACTAAGAATATTCGCCTAAAAGTTCCGTCCATGAAATTTGCTCCTCGTTACATAGGTCCTTACAGGGTTCTCGCTCGTATCAATCCGGTTGCGTATCGCCTTGCTCTGCCACCTGCCTTACGCATTCCTAACTCTTTTCATGTCTCCTTGTTGAAACCCCTCATTTGCAACAAATTCTCCTCTAAGGTCTCCTCGCCTCGTCCTGTTCAGGTGGAGGGTCGGGAGGAGTACGAGGTCAGCTCCATCATTGACTCCAGAATTTCAAGGGGAAAATTGCAATATCTGGTCAACTGGAGGGGATATGGTCCTGAGGAGAGGAGTTGGGTACCTCAGGAGGACGTCCATGCTTCTCGCCTTCGCAGAGCATTTCACCTTCGCTTCCCATCTCGCCCCGGTTCATTCCGCCCGGTGGGCGTATCTGAGAGGGGGGGTACTGTCAGGGTACCTGAGGCCTCTACCTCTAAGGGAGGTAGAGACTTGGTGGTGTATCCGTCCAGGCGAGCTGTCTCCTCCGTTCCTCGCGGTTCATCCAGTCACTTAAACACCGGCCGCGAGGAATCCACGTCCTTTTCTAGCAGGACGCTCAATACGTGACGTCATGACGCTAGCACGAGCAATCTGTCACTCAAGTGTCCGATATCCAATCGGTACTTTTCAGAGGCGTGATTTCCATCCAGAACCAGGGTATTTAAGCTTACTCCTTACTTCAGCTCATTGCCCTGTCGTGGTTCTAGCTTGTCTAGTCACTCAGTGCTCTGGTATTCTAGTTTGCTCTTTTGGTTTTGACTCGGCTCGTTGTACTACCCTGTTTCTCTGTTATCCCTTGACCCGGCTTGTCTCTCGCTTATCTGTCTTCTCGTTCCCTCGACCTCGGCTTGCCTCTGACTATTCTTTACTCTCGGTACGTTAGTCCGGCCATTCTAAGGCCCGGTATACGTACCTTTCCACTCTTTGTACTCTGCGTGTTGGATCCCTGTCCCGATCCTGACAGGCGGCTGGCTAAGTTTTAAGATGGTGGGGTGCCAGACTCCTCCTCAAAAATGTTACTCCTCCCTATAATTACAGAGATGCTCATGCAATACAAAGATACTTATACAATACACATAGCTGGGTAGACTACAAAGATAGATGAGCTGGGGACCATAATGAGATACTCATAAATATCCCACACAGCCAGGATCACTGTGATGGATTACACAGTATATGTGTCTGTAAAATACTTTAGCTCAATCTCTTATATCTTCCGAGCCCTCTCTTAGCTCTTCCTCTCATGATCTCATCTTCAGTAGTGCACCAACTATGATAACTTTAGCTTGCTATTAAAGGGACACTATAGTCACCCAGACCACTTCAGCTCAATGAAGTGGTCTGGGTGCCAGGTCCCCCAGGTTTTAAACCTTCAGATGTAAACATAGCAGTGTAAGAGAAACTGCTTCGCTGGATGCGAAATTTGCATCCAGTGTGCAGAACGTCCATAGGAAAGCATTGAGATATTTCCCTGGCATTACTATTGCAATCCCCTTCTCCTTTACTACCAATCACCTATAACCACAAAATAGGAGGAAAAATCCCCACAAGAACATGGTCATTCTCGGAAGAACAGGGACATATCCCTATACACACGGTTCTTCAGAATGGGAGGATACGTCCCCTAAACTCGCTACTAAACGGCAAACCTTGCACCGTACAGCTAACACTCCGATATCTCCAATTGAAACACTTCCACAACACGCTCCGCAATAGAGAACGTTTAAACCGTGAGCTCACGTGGTTCGAGGAATGCTGCGCAAAGGTCATCGAACTCGACAAAACGATCTCCACATTATACCAACACCTCCTAGCCGGACATCTCACTGAATACGACACATTCCGCAGAAAATGGGAGACGCTCCTTGCAAGACCACTCACACAACAACAAAGCGTCACTCTGGCACCATAAAAGCACTATTAGCTCACAATTTCAGGAAACAAACTACAAGCTGTTGGCAACCTGGTATAGAACTCCTTCACTCCTCCATAGGATATACCCAGCGACATCGCCAATGTGCTGGAGATGTCTGACCGAACAGGGAACTACGATCCACATCTGGTGGGAATGTGGCATGATCGCTCCTTATTGGGAGATGATCAGACTCGACATACGAGAGATCCTGGGTGAGGTGACTGAATGGACACCCGAACTAGCCCTACTCCACATATCGCCGATACCGATATATAAGATCGATCCTACGACACCTACTGAATGCAGCCAAAGCGCTCATACCAGTATACTTGAAAAAAACGGAAATACCACGGAGGGAAGAATGGATACGCAAAGTGGAGGACATTCAAGGAGCAGAGGCGATGCACGCATCTCTCCTGGGCAGAGCCACCAAACAAGCAGAGACTTGGTTGCCATGGTTCATGTTCATTTCTAGGGGCCTCTAGAAGTGAGGTGATATGTGTTTTTGCTCTCTAATTGGTCTCCAGCTGTGTAATGTCTGGGCCACCGGTCCAGTGTCTTCCCCTTGCGTCGTTGCGTTGTGCCTCAACGTGTCCCATATGGTGGAGTGTAAAGCTGCGCTGTTCCCTTCGGTATTCAGAGTTACCCATTGTTTCTGCTCAGTTTTCGAGTGCCAGTTTAGTATACATGTAGGACTGTGGCTTGGTAGTATTTTTTTAAATCGGGTAAGGCTAGTCCCCAGTAGTGTCTGGGTAGGCAAAGTATTTCGTGTTTAAGTCGTGAGCGCTCGCCTCTCCATACATATTGTAGGACTGCTGACTTCAGTTCGTCAAAGAATGAGGTTGGTATAGCAATCGGAATTGTCTTGAAGGGGTAGAGGAGACGTGGTAGGACGTTCATTTTCAGGACCGCTATGCGTCCATGCCAGGAGATTAACGTCTTTAATAAGGGAGTGTAGTTGTGGTGGTATAAGTCTCTCGGGTCTGGAGTTAACCATATTCCAAGGCATTTCATTTTATTACTGAACTATTTAAAAGGGAACATCGTCTCCAGTGCGCTATATTCCTCCTCTTGGATCGTTGCGTTCAACACCTCGCACTTGGTTAGGTTAAGTTTGAATCCCGAGATTAGGCCGAATTTTTCGAATTCTGCCAATAGGCATGGTAGCGTGGTTCTTGGGCTGCTGACGAAGAAGAGAAGGGCATCCGCGTATGCGAAATTCCTGAAATTCATTCTTAAAGGAGACTGGGCATAAGCAAGCCCTGCTGAAAAATCGCTAAATAATTAGACAATGAAATACCCGAGGCAGCAAGCACTGAAAAGAAACACATAAATAAGCACAGTCAAACAAAAGTTACAGTTTGCACCTGAGCATCAGGAACTCTAATTATAAAGTACTTACCAAGTGCTGTAACTTGATGAATTGAAAAATGACATTACCAGGGGTTTGGAATTATAATTTTTTGTCTTTGTAAGCCCTCCCCTTCCAACCCCACCCAAACTTTCTGTGGCTGTCCAATCACAGATTTCCCAGTGCAGCTCATTGAGAAGTCTTTTCAAGGCAGGTGCTCTGAGGAATTGCTACTTCTTGAGTTCAGTGCAAATAAGCTAACCAAACCAGGAAGTAACAGGACCTGTCTCTTAACATACAGTGGCGTCTCCAGGATTCATACTTGGGGGGGACACATAAGGGACCAGGGACAAAAGTAGGGGGGCAGTTCTAAAATGTCTATGTGTGTGTGCTACACATATATATGTGCTATATATAAATACTAAGAAAAATCCTTGCACTCAGGCTGTAGAAATGTATACTTGCCGGGTGCTTAGCCTGAGACTTTAGTTTATATCCAGATAGTAGTAGAAATGGCAGCACTCACGGTCTTAAATAAAATTCTTCTTTTATTAGCAAGGTTAAAACATGGGATCAACGTTTCAGTCCCTGTATAGGACTTTCATCAGGATAAAATATATATTTATACACACACACACATATACACAGGGCTTGACAAATTCCAGGCGCCGGGTCTCCATGGCGACTAGACATTTTGCCCTGGTGCCTGGCATTTGTCAGACCGTTGCTAAGCTGCAAAAAAAAAAAAAAAAGAATATTCCCCTTTCCCTGATCTTACCTTGCAGGGGGGGGCTGTCACAATCAGATCCTTGTGGTTGAGAAGGCTGCCAATCCATCGGGTACAGGGGAGGTCACGAGTTGAGAGGTATCTCTCTTGGCCCATACAAACCCACAGACTGACCCATACCCACACACACACACACAGACAGACTGCCCCCCCACACAGACTGACCCATACATCCACAGACTGACCCATATACACGCACACAGACTGCCTGGCTTCCACACCCAGACTGACCCATACATACACTGACTGACCACACACACACACAAACTGCTCCCCCACATGGATTGACCCATACATACACAGACTGACCCATACATTCACAGACAGCCTGAACCCCCCCACCCCAAAACAGACTGCTCCCCCACACAGACTGACCCCCCACACACACAGACTGACCCATACATACACAGACAGACTGCTCCCACACACAGACTGACCCCCCCACACAGACTGACCCATACACAGACTGACCCATGCACACACACACAGACTAATCATACACCTACAAAGACTGAGCCCCCTACACCCAGACTGACCCACACACAGACTGACCCCCCCCACCCATACCCACACAGACTGACCTATACACACACACACACACTGACTGACCACCCCCCCACAGACTGACCCTTACACATACACAGACTGCTCCCGCACACATACTGACCCATACACATACACAGACTGAACCCCCCCACACCCGTACCCACACAGACTGACCAACACACACAGACTGAGTCCCCCCCACACACAGACTGACCTCCTCTGCCTCCCCCTCCCCTCCACCCCCCCAGCTACGCCACTGTTCACATAAAAGTAATTACAGCAAGCTAAGGTGCTTTAGAGGTTTGGATTGTACCTTTTAAGCCATGTCCATACAGCATCACCATCAGGGAGCATGTGGTCTGCACTTCTGTTAGGTGCAGGACACTGTAAGCACTCCCTTGCGATCCTGACACTCACTAAATGACTCTTCACTGGGTGCCAGAACCGGAGTGATTAATGTGGTTTGCATCAACTTGAAGTGCAGACTACACATCCTTCCAATGGAGCACCTGGCAACTTTATCCTTGGAAGGACTATAAGGCATCCAGGAACCCTTCTAGACCACCTAGGATTATTGCCCCCTTCTTTCAGAAATGTAAGCAGGAGGGGGCAACACACAGTGAAGACAAATGCACACATCACACACAGCCAGCTACCAGTAACCTAACATAGCGACGACCAGCACACACCAATTGTGTCTGAATTTTTACCTATAGTTGATGCAGATTAGGACCATACAGTTAAACTGTTGCAGTGTTCACAAAGATCTATGCTTGGAGTAAGAAAACCTTAAAGTCACTTGTACAGACTAGCTATAGTCTTTTGCATTGCGCATATTTTATCTGTTATCACAACTACAGTGAGTAAACATGAACGTCATTTAATTCAAATAAGCCAATTTGTTACCTGAGCATTATCCCATTTTGAGGTTGATATACCACTTCCATGCTTATGTCTAAAGAGTGACAAGTTATTTTCTATTGTATATTTTAGGCCAATGTCATACATTTTCATTGAAAGTTTAGCCCTGCACAGGTCTGATGGCAATATTGGCACTCTGCAACATAATGAGCCATTGGGACATTTATTAACAACAGGAGCCCGGCTACTTTAAAACATGTTGTAAACCCACATTGGTATATTTTTTTTGTTTTACACCCTAAAAGCGTCCTAGCTGGTTAATTTTCACCTGACTGCACATAATTAGTTTATGTAAAATATCGTAAGGGATTAGGTAAATCTTTTAATGTCATGTCAGTCATTTAATGTCAATAGGCAATTTAATACAACATTTTCTAGGACAGAAGGTAACAACGCCTTGATGAAGTCTTCAAATCCAAGTTTATATGTAAATAGAAAGAGAGGACAACAAGGAAAGGAATATATGAATGATAGTGAAGTAAATGAATGATAGTGATGTTATTGATGTAGACAAAAAAAACACCTAAGAATTGCACTTACAGTATTGCGGTCGGGTGGTACAATCCCAGCCTCACTTACAGTTTTTGGACCTCTAAACTAGCAAAAAATATTATTGCAGAATATCTGAAACCGCAACATTGTTATAACTTAGCATTTTGCTTGGGTTGGACAAAATACTGCAGATGTTTCTTCACAGAATATACACCAGTAATCATAACCTGTATGATTTTTTGGTAAATTAGCAGTTTCTAATCTGAAATGTTTGTTTCTAGTTCCTGACCCATTAAGCCAGACGGCAGTACAGCATCTAAGATGGATTATGCAGAAAGACCTTTTGGGACAGGATATGTTTCTCATTGGACCTCCTGGACCATTGAGACGATCTATTGCTATGCAATATTTGGTAAGTATCTTTTGCTTTCTGAAAATCTGAAAAGGAGAAAGCACAGATCCCAACATGTATATTTTAGTTGGATTGCTACTGAAGTGACCAAATATTTCTACACCATGCATGTAATGTAATGTTTATCCACATACAAGCTATAAATCATTTAGGGCACATATAAATGTGAGGAATAGGTCACACCATAAGGCCGTACAATAGATACACTACATTACCAGGTTACTATTTGGCTATAAATAATGACAAGGTGTGAGGTGTTAGAAATATTTAAGAATAAAACTGTTTTCGGTATTCGATGAATATATGACACTTTTCTAACTTTAGTTAGAATACACGTTACTCAACAATATGTATGTATAGTGGTAGTACACAAAATGAAACTTGTTATCAAATTGTTCATAAAAAGCTGCAGTCTATATAGTATTGTGAAATCGCATTGTGCTTTGGCCTATTTGCTCACAGATTCTTTAGGTAAAAATGTGCAGGTTGCAGTCTGTGACATTCTACTATGTAATTGATGTGCTGGAAGAAGGGTGGGTCTCCATACCACCAATTATTAATGGTATAATCACTTGATGGAAGCGGGTGAGATTCATATCCCCGTGAATTGATATGAAATTGAGCAGAATCGGAGTATTTATAATTTTTATACCCCAAGCTTCCCAGGCTGCCATTCTTTGTAAATGTTGCCCTGACATCCAAATGCAGCAACAGATGATAAAATGGACAGGGCTCTGATGTTTTGTTCAACTTTAAATCCCTTTTCCCTCACACATTAGTGAAAGAATGGGAATATTTGCTAACTTTCCCTCCGGTTAAGAGTGAGTCTTAGGTCTCTTGTTTCCTTCTTCATGCTACCTGTCGTGTTCTTTGTGGGTCCTGTGGTCTCAACCCCCTACTTACTGAGCATTGCCTAAGGGAACTTTTTTCAAGTCCTATCTGGTTTTCTTGGATATCCTGCAAACTAAAACACTCTCCTTTTATTTTCTTATTTGTATCTGCACACCTCTGTCACTATTGTGGGTACACACAATAAGATTAATGTACTCCATTAGATTGCATGCTCTGATGTACAGTAGCAGCACTTGCAAAACATGATCTTAAAAACATTTTTTTGCTCGTGCTCTGTTTACTAGATTGTATTTACCTTTAAAATTGGTCTGTTTGTGAACAGATGGTGTATTAAAAAGTAAGGTTATAAAGGCAAATTGTTCTAGCATGGATATTTGTGACAGAATCATGTTCCACATCTGATTACAGGAGCTCACCAAACGAGAAGTAGAATACATTGCTCTCTCCAGAGACACTACCGAAGCTGATCTCAAGCAAAGAAGAGAAATTCGTTCTGGAACAGCTTTTTACATTGATCAGGTAGGAGTTGGTGGATCTGAGATATCCAACAAACAGCCAAAGGATGGGAGCAGAACTTTTACATGAGCACATTCATTTGAAAATCTTACATTATCAATGGAGTATATTCCGTAACACACATAAGCACAAAGTAGCGTAAAATAAAGGGGCGCCCCCATTACCTGTCATTGCCATTCAGAGTGGGACAGGAGAATGTGGAAACTCACTCGTTTATGCATTATCTGAGGGTCAGGTGAGATGCTGAAATTTGTCAAACTGAGTTAAAAAAATGATTTGACTCAAACTGTGTGCAAAGTGCTCTAAGACTCTTTGATCTATTACCACTACAATAAAATGTAGTGGTTATTTTATGTTAAATGTGTCTTTTATTATACTCGTAAACAAAAGTTAAGTAGACAAAAATTCACAAATAGGTATAAAATGCACTCTTCGTACGGTACCTCTTTGGAGCGGGGCCACTGTCTTGTCGTCATGGCTACTGAAGAACGCTACTTGGAAACCAACTCATTATCAATGTTTTTGTCCAAATACCTCTGGGCAACTACAATACAGAAATCCAGTGACTTATGATAGTGTCAGGAATACTGTTATAATGGGGATCCAATTTTAATTTTTTTTTACAGCAGTTGATAAGTGGGTGCTTTTTTCAGAAATCATTGCCCTTAATGTGAAGATAAAGTAAATGGAGTAAGACAGTTTGGGATGCTTTGGTTTTTAGTAAATACATTATATGGTTGCAGTCCTTTTAGCAAGATATATCAGGCAAATTTTGTTTGTTGTCAATTTCTAGGTATATTGCAGAAAAGAATGTTCTAAGAAAAATATGAGACATTTTTGAGCAATGTTTAGTTATATAGTTATGTATAGGGTTAGATTGTGTTTTCCCCCCCAATTATGCAGTCTGATGGAATGTTGTGTAGAAGTATGAACACTGTGTGAATAACATAGTATGTGTTGAATGATAAATGACGAGTGGGGTTGATGGTCTAGTCTAGTCCTTCTTTGTAAGAGATATAAAAGTATATGGTGTAGTATTCCACCTCTCCCCCCCCCCCCCCCCTTTCCATATATTTTCAGACGCGTGCCTGCCTTGTATATTTTTAGCTGGTGCTTCTGTATTTCAGGCCTTGGTACTCTTGTCATCTTAAATATCTCCTCACTATCTTCTTCTCCTCCTAGGCCTTAGGTATCATATCCTTTCTTAATCTTCTCCATTCTTTATTTCTTAAATTTATAAATGGTAAGAGACGAAAGGAAACAGAAGCTTAACTTAATTATTCATATACTATTAAACTCCCCAATCCTTCCCACCCCCTACCCTAATTCTTAAATCCTATTGTAAATTCTTGTCTGCAAATCTTTCATTCCCTGCCTATCCTTGGAGAGAGAGAGAGCACCTAGTGTAATATAAATAATTTTGCAATTCTGTTTATCTACCTGTTTTTTGGGGGATCTGCTTCTTTTTTCCCTCTCCGTTTTCCTCCCCATCACCTCCCCTCTTTACAACAAGAAGTAAACTAGAGAGACTTTTAACTCGGTTGTGATAATTGTTAGGTTATAGCTTCCATTTTATTTATCCATGTGTCCCAGTCTTCTATTTGACTATATCTATTTCCTAGGTTCACCAATAAACCTTTCCTTTTTGCCTGCCATATGACTTGTGTTATTAGTTCTTGAATGCATGGGGTTTTCCCTGTTTTCCAATTTCATGAGTAGTTTAGCTGCAGTGATGATATGTAACGTTACCATTAGTACTTTTTTTTGTCATTTTAGACCAATTCAGGTTTAACAGAAACACTTCAGGCATTTCTGTTATTTGATATATTACATTGATTACATCTTGCCAAAATGTATTTATGGATACGCATTGCCACCAAATGTGGATCAAATTACCTTCATTGACATTGCATTTCCAACACCTATCTGATGACTCTGGAAAGATTTTTTTTTTTTAAACGTTTCGGTGTTCCGTACCATCTGTTTGAAAGTTTGAATTGTGTTTCCGCAAGGTTTAGGCAGTGTATATGTTTTTGTAGTTTATTTAGAGAGCTTATCCTCTCTTATTCTTCTATATGTCTGGAAATCTATTCATAAACAGGGCTATACATAGGACACGAGGTCACACATTTAGGCTTGAAGAAAGGAGATTTCATCTAAGGCAAAGAAAAGGTTTTTTTTACAGTAAGAGCAATAAGGATATGGAATTCATTGCCGGAAGAGGTGGTTTTGTCAGAGTCTATACAGATGTTTAAATTGCAATTGGATAAATACTTGCAAAAACATAACATACAGGGATACAAATTCTAATTAGTGGGCTAATAGCTGCTTGATCCAAGGAGACATCTGACTGCTATTTTGGGGTCAAGAAGGAATTTTTTCCTAGTTTGTTGCAAAATTGGAAGCGTTTCAGACTGGGTTTTTTGCCTTCTTTTGGATCAACAGCAAAAGCATATGTGAGGAAGGCTGAACTTGATGGACGCAAGTCTCTTTTCAGCTATGTAACTATGTAACTATGTACTTGTAGCTCTTTTTCCCATTTATTAATGAGTCCTAAAGGTTTATCATGTCTCCATCTATATATAACTTTGGCGCATTTTGCCAGTAAGTTTTTATAGTTCCTTAGTTCGAGAAGGTGTCTGAGATTTGTGATTTTCTCCCCCTTGTTTTTAAGAAGATCTTCAGAAATAAAACCTTTGATTCACAGATAATTACGTTTCTTTAGGGGGAATATTAAATTCCTCCATAATTTGGTTGAAGGACTTAATTTTATGTTCCACTAATATGTTTTTAAATTCCCTTATCCCCCCCGATCTTCCAGGCATCTATTTTCATTGTATCTAACATATCTGAAATGGTAGAAAATGGTAGCGCCTCTATTATTCTATTTCTGAGTCCTATGTTAATTGTGAATTTATCCCACTAGCTTGTTAATTCTTTGAGTATCTGTGCCTCTTTAATAAATTTTTTATTCAAGTCTTAGACCCAAAATAGTGAGGATAGATTACCTACCCCAGTTTTAGCTTTTTCCATTTTGTACCATATTTCTTGAGTTGCCGCATTGTTTTGAGAGAGCAATGTGTGGAAAAGTCTGCTAGCCAAAAAACATTGCAAAATTGCTGGGCACCCCAATCCTCAATCTTGCCTTGACCTAGCCAAGTTTTTAATTTTAACTCTTGCTTTCTTGCCGCCCCATACAAAATTAAAAAAGGATGAATGTAGTAAATATAACCAGTTTCCTGGGAAGTTGAGAGGGATCATTCTCCATAAATATGGTGTCGTATTAAATCGGTCAAGAAGGTTATGGATGGCATAGAGATGGTGTGATGATGCTGTTGATATGGTGTGTAGCCATATCTCTTAATGAAAGCTAGAATAGTAATATGAAACCAATTACTCTCAGTATAAATGCAAAAAAAAAATGATACATTAAACAATGTCTTATTGATAACCAGGTATTATTTTCTGAACAATAGACAACTACGGCAAAAACCTACTAAGGAAATAAAATGAAAGAAAACTATGCATTGATTGTGTACAAAACAAGTTCCAAAAAGTATGTTCGACACAACAGAGGTCCAAAAAACTGTTTGTAAAATGAATATTATTTTAGATTAGCATTTGCTTTTCTCTGCCAAATAAAGCGTTAAAGGCTCTTCTTGGTGTTTTTGACCTTGTTCATTTGGTACCTTTAGAATGGAAATAATGTATATCACTTGCTAAACAAAATGACACGTAACATCTCTAATTTAACAGAATCAATTTCAAATAATTTGGCTCATGATGTGTGCTAGCCAGTGAAGCCAAGTAGTGTAATTACAAAAATGGAACAGACGACTTAGCTAATTTTATATGCTCACTGAAAACAAAATACTAATGTGTGTAAAGCAGTGAAAGGCATGCTCCCTATGCCCCACACATATTGTCTCATTGATAGACTACACTGAAAGCCAAGAGAAACAAGGCACCCACTACCGACCATGAAACAATGAAAAATGTGTGCTTTATGCTGTATGCGTTTAGTAATTCACAGCACTCTGTCTTTACATTGCTGTCCTCTCTAACTTCCTTTTCTTTTTTACTGCTTTTGTGCGTATTTCAAAATATGGGAGGATTTTAATATTTAATTTGAAACTATTTTAAGAAAACTGTTGATGTGATCTATAAAGAAATGGAATAAAAAAGTTAAGTTGATCCAAAACCAATTTTTTTTTTTTTTTTTTTTTACCCCAAAGATAATTGATAGCTAACGTTGTTCATCTTTGAGACTAAAGTCATTTTGGAATAATACCAGTTCTACGTAACAAAAATCATTTTTTTTTTGTTTCCCCCCCCTTTTTTTCCATATTGAGCATTAGTAATTAGGTCCTCCCCTTAAAATTAATTAAATGAGGAGTTAAACTTACCCAAAATCCAACACCGTGCGCAGCATGCCTCTGCTGCACATACCGGCTCATACCACCACGAGCCCCTCGTCTGCTTAGTTTTGTGACCAGACAAGAGCAGGTGATTACACATCAGTGTGTCTAAAGGTGCTGAGCTAGGGAGACTTCAATAAATAAACCCAATTAAGCTTTTTGAAAACCCTTTCAAATAAAATGTACAGAATAAGGAATTTACAGCTGGTCTCCCATACATAGCAGACATCCCAACATGCAAAAAGTCACACACAACATATTACAACTATTTACACACTCTATTAACACACGGACACATGCGCACACCTTGATACACAGATACACACACTGATACGCAGATATACACACTGACACACACAGATGCACACTGGTGGATACAAACAGACACAGATACCCACACTGGCACATATACACACATAGATACCCACACTGGCACATAAACAGATACACAGACTGGCACACACACACTCAGATACACACAATGGCACATACAAAGACATTCAGATACACACACTACTACATATACATAGATACACACACACTGGCACACACACACACACACTAAGATACACACACTAGCACTTACACACAGATAAACACACGCTGGCATACATTGCAGACACCTGTTAACTTACCTTTTGGGGGCTGTGGCTGATGGGAGTGAGCACTAGGCAGCTCACTACAGCCTCTCCATACTATTATTTGCCAAACTAATTTCACACGTCTTTCCAGCAAAATCTAAGCTATCTGCTTTATACTGATTTAGTTCATTGCCCATTTCTCATGGAGACTCTTCCTTTCACTCCTGTACATAATAGACTGTATGTATTCCAACATAATGTTAGCATCCTTATTTTTACCGTGTGTGCCAATTCTTGTTTATTGCCCACTTAAACAGCGGCATATAGCAGCTATTAAAAGACTGCCTTTGCAAAGTTCAGTCTCACTCTGTCAGAACGCCAGTTGGGGTATTGCTTGTTATTCTCTGTGGAAAACGTCAAATTTGTTTTCCCTTTTAGCATGTTTAAATGTGCAGATGGCAAGTAGGTGTATTGGGATATATCTAAGTAAATATTTTCTAATTAGCTGGATGGAAATCGTGCTCTGTGTATTTTCTGTGTGATCGAGGTGACTCACCGAGAATTAATTTCACTGTTTTCTGTCTGATCGTAAAGAAGTTAAAAGCTATTTGACCTTTTAAGATCACCATTATTCTCGTTGTCTATTTTATTTGATTTTATTAAATGTCACTGTACAAAATTAAAATCATATAGTTTTGTCAAAGGTTGGACAGATTGTAATGACTTTTTTTGCTAGCATAATATTTACTTGTGCTTCTGCCGAACAACAGAATTTCAGGATCCCAGCTTACACTTGTTACTTGCAGGATGCATCTTCCTGAATTATTGGGATTTATTGTAGGTCATGGACAATATTATATGTGATCTGGTCAACTGTTTTCTAGATCAGAAACGGGTTACTTTACTTTATTTGTAGTATATCTTATTTTTTGGTTTATGTGTTTTCAGTTGCACAAATTCAGTACAATAAATAGCACAATTTTTATTTGAAGTTTTTTTTTTTTGGTATTTTGCACTGTATGAATTAATATAAAAAAAGATGGTATGTACATGTGATAGTTATATGAATTACCGTATGTCAGTTACTCTGCCCTTGCAAATGTCTGTCCTTACAATATCTTATGTTTAAAATAAGGACTATATTCTGACTTTGAGCTTCGGTGGCAATTGATAATTTGTTATTCTGACACGGTGCTTTTGCTGGTGTATAAAATATTTTGTCATGAGGATTTATAGAATTTTGAAACGGTGATATTTCTTATCCACAATGCTAAATCTGTCTCTTTTAAACAAAGAATATTGGATATAAGGTGTAAGCAGGATTGTGCCAAAACAAGACTGTAATGTTCCTCAGCGTACCGGCCTTTTTCCCCTAATGTAATTTGTATGCATCTTGCTATATGCTGTTTTGTAGGATTACATTTGTGTATATGTGGGCTGTGTTATGCGTATGAGCAGTTTGTATGCAGTATTGTATGGTACCTATGTATTTATGTCGGGAGTGTATCATGTTATGTGTGTGAATGTGGGTTGTGTAAATCAGGATGTTTGTGGTATTGTGTCTATGTTGTTTTTGGTTTATGTATTATTTTTTATTGTCTCAGATGTATTGTACCCTTGGGTTTTTACTTGTACCAATTCTACTCATGTACAGAGCTGCAGAAAGTGCTGGTGCTTAATAAATAAAGTGTAATTATAATATGCAGGTTATCAGTGATCTTGTGTTTTTAGGGGTTACCTGTGAAGCTCTGTGTATTCACGTGTAATCTGTGTGTACATAGATTTTTTGGGAATCTGTGTGTGTGTGTGTGTGTCTCCAACACATGCTGCCAGACATATACAATACAGATACACACACATTCCTTTTTTAGCCACACTAATGGGATATAGACACAGACACTGCTACACAGAAAAACACACACCCCAATACACAAAGCCAGACACACACACACCAATACACACTGTCCGATACATTGCCTGAATACAGATTGCCAGGCCTCCCTCCAATGCACACTGCCAGGGCACACAGTTACACATTACCTCACACACATGATTACCCTGCTAGACACAACTGCAAGACACACGCAATGACACTGCTAAATACATATAGTGTTACACATTATACTACATGCACACATTGAAAGTGCTGTTTTTTTTTTAGCCACCCTGCATTTTGGTTACCATTTAGTAGCAGGAAGGTCGCTTTTTGGGGCCCAGGGGGATCCTTAGAGGCCAGGTACAGGGCAAGGGCAGGAGCTAGGGATGGTTGGTCTCCTACCTTGTGGTTTTTCATTCCCAAGTGTTGGGAGGAAGTGATCAAGTGGGCACTAGCAGATATATGAAAAAGTCCTACTGGGATCTTTTTAAGGCCAGCTCTGCAAACCAATTAATCTGTTTCCGTAGAACCTTGATAAATATAGGCCATGTGTGCCTTGGTTTTGTGCAAAAGATCTTTGATTTCTAACAGTGCAAATTTAATGTATCTGAACTTCCATGTTCAGCTGCTTAGCAAAGGAGAGTTGTGGCACAGTTTACTTTTATGAATTGAAAAGTTCAATAATCAGCTAATCAGGTAGAGAAACGTATGGGATGGTGAATAGAGTTTGCTGTACGCATCTGTTATTGTTCTAACATTTACATAATGCTTGTGCTTTTTGAAGTGTGCCGTCCGTGCAGCTACAGAAGGTCGAATATTGGTGCTGGAAGGCTTAGAGAAAGCTGAAAGGAATGTCTTACCTGTGCTTAATAACTTGCTAGAAAACAGAGAAATGCAGCTCGAAGATGGACGATTCCTTATGTCTGCAGAACGTTATGACAAACTGCTTCAGGTAAATAAATATCAAATCTTTTAACTGTGTTATTGCAATTGTTATTGTTTGTGATATATGTGGTATCTATTACATACACACACAGTGGGGAAGATTTATCAAGACATTCTGAAAAATGGTGCACATTTGTAACAGGGGAGAAATACATCAATGGAATGTGTCTGCTACGCTCCACTGTTTTTATTTAATAATTGAACCTATGCAATAAATTACACTAGAATACAAAATGATGGTGGTATCTATGATGTAACACAGTGATGACATTTGTAAGTAGTAAGTAAATTTTTTCAACATACGGGTGTGAAGCCGCATATTTCTCTGTCGACATATTGTGTATTGTACCTGTATATATTTTAAACTGGCCTGGCTGTATTTTGATTGCAAGCACTTTGGTTTAAAAGTTTTCATTACATATTTGGTTTGCTTTGGACGTATTTTAATTGAGCACGTGGTTGGGTTACGATTATTATTTTGCCTTCATAATCTGTTGTGATCATATAGGCTCACAAGAGCATGACTGTCTAATTTTATCTTTTTTGTTGACTGGCAAATCAAAATAATGCCAGAACTATCTTGTATGGGCAGCAAACTGTTTGGTTGACAATTTCCAATATCCATTTTATTCTACACTAATAGATGCAGAAGAATGGGATATTGAGGATTACTGATACAGTAGATTGTGTAGGTTGCTGTCATCTCATCAAGTGATATTGGCAAAATTAAATTTCAAGTAGATATTTTTCACTGCTTTTTTTTTTTTTATTTCTATATATATATATATATTAATTCTTTATTTTTTCTGTGCATGAAAATAACAAGCATTTGTAATGTGCCACAACAGCACGCATATATTATCCGTCAAGATTTACAATTTGGCACTAGAGAACTGCACATTTTTCTTTTTGTTATCGTTTGGTACAAGCTATAAACATTTTACAAACATATGTTATTTAATATTAATGGTATGCGTGTATATCTTAGATGCATTACATAAAAAGAACACAACAAATTAATTAAATAACTGCAAGCTTGAGCATGCGGGTGATTAGCTACTTTGTCTTCAGGGTGAAGCAGTATATGCACCCAAGGTACTCAGGATGGTGACTTAATACGCGAATAGCCAAACAAGATAAACATCAATAACTATGCTCATGTGTCATGAATGTTGCTCTCATGAACGGGAAATGCTGATGAGCGGTGTATCATATGTTATTGTGCCGGGTACTGTAAGCTACATCTATGGGAACCTATTTGGTGTTGACAGCACCTGCTAGAGGGTAGGGTCATTTAGGTACAAGCTAATGTAGCAGAGACCTGCAGGTAAATGGACGGGTATGAAAATACTCAAGGTGTTGCAGCTTAAAACGAGAAGGCATATGGCTGTAATTGTTGGGGCTTAGTGTGTTGCAGCTGATATCCAGCATGTCCCCAGAGAAATTAGAACCGGACATCAGGTAAGCAATTAAGGGACCTAGTTGGGCTCAGAGTGCAAGGAAGACAGGAGGTGACGAGTTAGTGTGACAGTCTTTCCACATCTAGCAGAGTAAGGCTGATGGGACCCCGTGTGGCCCCCATATCACAGTCCACAGTCACCCTATACCTTGTAACGGTAAAGCATAGTCCCTGCCCGCACTGGGGCATGCCAAGTTTTGAAAGTCTGATGATAGGCAGCTTGGTTTAACGATCAGGGTTTGATCTCTATTCGAAAACGAGTTGTGGCAAATGATAACCGTGCGAGACCCATGCCGGTTCGTGGTAAGTGGTCATCATGGGTGGGTTTGCAAAAGGTCAGCCCAAAGTCCTGCTGTGCGGGTCTCAGTGGTAGCTCCTCTCGCTCATTAGTCCATGCTCTCTCTCCCTTGGGCTGTGGGGGGGACCTCCGCCTGTGTCTCCAGCTGGCGTGGTGCCTTGCTGCCTCCCGGTCGGCGTCGTGGCCGGCACTGTGGGTTCTAGCGTGTGGGGCAGCGCTCTGCTTGATGAGAGTTGTTGGAGCCGCTGAGGGGCGAGCAGGTCGTGCTTGTTGGTGAGTCACCTTCTGAGGCATGAGGGTGTGGGTGCTGGCGCCTCTGGGACCTGGCGCTATTGCCCTCCGTGCAGGTCTTTGGTTTCTGCTATGTCGAAGGACTACTTTGGAGGTACGAGGGGGATTCCCGCCTATTTGGCGCCGTGTTGCCGGGCGGATCCATGCCGCCACCTCTTTTATCGCCCTCTTGAAGGCCTGTCTCCGGGTGTGAAGCTTAGTCCACAGACTGGCGCATAGCCTGTCATAGAACTCCCCCGTGTGCTTGTGAGGCTTGTTGAGTGTGCGGTTCCTTATAGACTGTGTCTGTGCCGCCATCTTGTTTGGGCCTGGGCTGCTTCGTCTCGCTTTAAGCATTGTCGCTTGTGCTGGCCGTGGTGTGGGGGTGATCGTCCCCAGCGAGGACCGGGATAACCCCCGCCGGTCCTGGGAGGTGGGAGGGGAGGGGTTAGAGGTGAGTACGGTGAGGTTGTCATCTGCAAGGTTACCAACCAGGAGAGCGGCCGCCTCTCCCTGGCTCGATCGCAGTTAGGCTTCAAGCTGGAATCGTGGGGACCCGGTGAGTTGCGGGTACAAGTTTGGTATCAAAACGTTTTCCTGGGTCTCCCCCACTCTGTAGTCACCTTCCCAGTGGTGTGCGTGCGATGATTTGGGGTATATCCCCCGTTTTAGTAGCTGGTTTGCAGGAGCTATCGTGCAGCACGTTCACCCTGCTAGGAAGCTAGGCTCCGCCCCCCTTTTTTACTGCTTTTTAAGGTTATCTGGTTCAATTAGGTTGGAGCACCAACTCCTCAAAAGTCATACTACGGAAGTGTTGAATCAATGCTTTGCTATGGGGATTTCATTGATGCTGGATACCCTTATGCAGATACATTTTGTTATTTTCCAAATTCTGCGTGGCATTTTAACTGTGAATGTCATAATACTTTTACTGCAATAAAATACACATATTTGTGTTCAGCGATGACTTACGAGTAGTACAGTACCCTCAATGCACAGCTTTTATCGGGTTTTGGAAAGTCAGGGTCAAATTTAGGTCTTTACCCTCTTAGTTTATACACATTGAAATTTGCCAGATTGGTTTGCTGGGCTTTTGTTGCCTCTGAGACCATACGGCTACCCTTGTTTGAAAATTACCCCCATCGTGGCATTTGCAAAAGTAGACAACCCAGGGTATTCAAAATGGGGTATGTATGGTCTTTGTTAGTAGCCACTTAATCACAAACCCTGGCCAAATTTAGTGTTCCTATTTGTTTTTTGTATTTTTCACACAAAAACTGCCCTTTCAGCAATTATATCATCGTCAGTCTACCTTTTTTTGCTCTTAAACCTTCATATTTGTGGTCAGCGATAGCTCACAACTACAACAGTACGCCCTATGTAAGGGATTTATGGGGTTTTGGAAAGTCCAAAATTAGGACGTGAAAATTAAATTCTCTGGACTTTCTGCATGGGTTGTCAGGCACATTCCCCAATATGTAAGTCGTAAAATCACATAATTATGTAAAAATAATACATAAATATTCATGTAGAATGAAATTATATATATATATATATATATATATATATATTTATATTTACATATATGAAACCAAGAGGCTGCACCTGAACATGGATACTTATAAGTGTGCTGCTGGGGCCAATTTATACAACATACAAGATCCCGCACACTTACTAATTAACTTCAAGGCTCAAAGAATGTAATAGTTTTATTTAAAAACACCTCATGTAGGCAACAAATAATGGGGGTTTAGCTATAATGTATGATCATACGTTATATATGCCTGCCATAATGTCAATATACCCCATTCTTGGCAGATCCTACTTTAGCAACCTAATGTCTGCTCTTATAAGATTAATCCACTTACTTGGGAAACGCTTCTTCCTGGGACTCTCTGCATTGCAAGGTTATATTTGAATAAAATTATTACATTCTTTGAGCTTTGAAACTGCTATTTAGTTAATGAGTGAGTGCGCTGGATCTTGTGTGTGTATATAAAATGTATGCATTTTTTTTTATATATTCTCAAACTACACTAAGAATGAAATATATATATATATATATATATATATATATATATATGTGTGTATATAAATATATATATATATATATATGTAATTGAGAAACAATTTAGTGATTTTACTAATTATATGACGGGGGATATGCCTGACAACCCAGGCAGTCCCTCTGCAGTTGATCTTTCAAACCAATTGATCTGAATTATGTGATCGCAATGTCATTGGGCTGCAGGGAGGGCCCAATTGTTAGGGCATGCTATGCCGCCCTAACAGTGTTAAGGGCTTTCTTTTGTAGGACATCATAGGACGCCTTAATGTCAGGAAAGGGTTAAGCTGTAGTGGTTCTGGTGACTACAGTGTCCCTTTAATATTTATCAGTGAATTCAAATTACAGGCTAGTTATATTAATACCCACTCAAACCCCAGCAACTTCTCTTTAATTTACACAAAAGCCACTGAAAAGATGAACGCGCTGGATGATTTATTAATTTAACTAAAAAGCCTCTACTATTGGGTAACAATTGTTTCATTTTGGGATTAGAGTTTCCAAGACTATTAATGTTATCCATTATAATAATTGACTTCGACATTTTGTAGTGTTTCGCCCCTGGAAAGTGCAAATAAGACTTCAATTTGAAATAGAAATTATACTTTTAAGTAAATGTAGCCATCTGGAACTTTTGTCTAATTCTATTATATTGGATACATTGCTTTCCCTATCAAACAAGTACACTTATTGGATTATGTGTTCAAAGGGAAGAAGGATTGGTTTCCATCTATGTCATCTTACACAAATCATTTATATTAATTTAAATTAACTCAATCAGATTCTGGTTAAAACAATCAGTTAGTGCGTGAAAAGAGAAATGGACTTTGTTTTGTTCAGATCAAACATTAAAGTGTGAAATTACTTATCAGTATGGTGCCTGGGACATTGTACAGAGCAGAACTCCTACTTGAAACCTTTTGCTGTGTTTCCACCATTCATTATTTTTTTATATATATATATATATATATAATTTTGTTAGTAATAATTAAAAAATATGCAGAGCCAACTGATGGTTGGAATAACAGGAGAAAATAGTTGGTCGTTACAGTTGATGATAGTGTGTGAAGGTAATGAGAAGAAAACATTGGAAACATGTCTCGTATAGGTCCCAGTTACTGTCGATCATTCTGCTGTTATGAAAATGGTTCAAAACACACCTGCAAGGGAAGAACCATATGCATAGAACGACCAAAACAACCATGTGTTAAATGGTGTCAGAGTGTGAATAATATATATCACCATGCAACATGGGCAATTAGTTCAGATAAGCCCCCAACCTCGACCTGATGATAACTGTTAGCGACCCATTCCACCTCTTGAAGTTGGTGCCATATTTCATTGAATGTAGGAATAGTATCAGTCATGACAGGGGCATCTATCCCATACATTTGTTGAAAAGTACCCCCATTTGTTACATCTGTGAATTCCCATGTATGGGGTCAGGGTCTATATAGATTCAAAAAGTGCCTGATTTATATTTTAAAGGGTTACTTTAAGCACTATGACAACTTCAGTGATTTGAAGTGATAATGGTGTGTGGAGTCTGTATGTGCGGCGTTCCAGCAGCATCATTGAGATGTTACTAAATGTAAAAAAAAAATGTATATGTAAAAAATTGCATTTGTTGGCCGAGAGCGGTCAGCAGACACTCTCAGTCAATGAAGGGAAATAGCCTCTACATTCAGCTTCTGCAGCTCTGAGTCTGATGCCTGTCATTAGAGCAGGGACCCAAATAAGAGGGCAATCCGTTGAGAAATCCCTTATCCCCACGTCTAATTAAACAGTTACTCATAACTGCAGCAATTTGCAAAACTTGCTGCAGCTCTAAACCTAAACGATCCAAGCCAAATATCAGAGGAGGAAGCTACAATGAATCCTCTGTAACTTGCTTTTTGGGTTCCTACCTCCCATGACAGGCTATATGAAAGAGCTCATGCTAAAGCTGCATACGTTGTGGTAGCGGAATCATAATGTACGGCTTCATTCACAAAACCATGAACAAAGCTGTTTGTTAGTGGCATTCTTCCTTGGTGATTGATAAAATTGCTGTCAAGTGCTGCACTATTTATATGGTACGTTGAGGGTTCACTTATAACAACAAGACCCTTTTGATGGCCACTTTGATTCCGTGCCACTCTAGATACGGTAAACTTGGGTATTTGCAGCTTAATTAGGAGCTTCAATTGTAATCCTCTTCATTATTTTAGTTTGTATAAAGTATAGTATTTAATGCACATTGGGTCGCAGGTTCAAATCCCGGCAGGGTTGACTCAGCCCTTCACCCTTCCGAGGTAGATAAAATGAGTACTATTAAATTGGGTAATACTAGCAACCCCTGGATGTTTGGCTAAGGTAACATCCCCAGGATGAACTTGAAAACCAGAGTACTCTGAATGTACATTTCCTGGTTAAATACTTTGTTATTATTATTATATGCATCCTACATGTAATGTAGGTATGCTTTAAAAACCAGTCCGTTCACTACACATTCAGCTTCTTTTTGCTTAGATTTAGCAAATGAGTTACTCAGTTCACTGCAATTCTCTATTTAGGATTTAACCCTTTGGTGTAATTTTTCACCCAAATGAGAGGTGACTCACTCATCTGTCATTACAAGGTTATATAATGTATACAGCCATCCCATCTGTTGTTTGTGTGACTGTGGATGATTCTGTAATTTGAGAATTTGTGAAGAAAATTAGAATAATATTCCTTAGCACATGAATCTCCATTGACGCAGTAATTTACGAATATAACTGATGTACTAGGCGAAAGTGTTGCCATTAATTTAATATTTTATTGCATCGTATAAATAAATTGTGACAAATTGATGGCCATATGTTGATACCCCAAAGAGCAAATTCACTGTATTTGGGAAATAGATTTTAACATTTCCCGACATTGGAAGAAAGAAAACCTATGTCTAGACATTCTTGCTTAATTATTGAGCTGTGGGTTTTTAAGTGATAAGTAAAAATGTGTATACTTTAATAAGTGAGATTTAGAGCCTGCAATATGTGCGTGCTTGCAGCTCCTATGTAGGGACTTCTCAATGAGCCCCCTCTGTCTGAGGGAAGTTTTTATATAAAATGCCTGTAAATAAATGTTTATTTTGGGTTTCAAGAAAATAAGCTGAAAACTAAGCATAGACGTATTGCAAGATTACCGTACATTTCCAGGAATACGAGAGTAACCTTTAAAAAAAAAAAAAAAATCTGTCTTCATTTGGTTTTAAAAAACATAACATACACTGTTATAGAATGTGGGGAGCAATCAACCAGTGGCCTAAAACAATTGGCAAAAACATAACCCGTCATAGTGACAAGAACCACAGTGACAAACAGTTGTCAAAACGTTATCAAAGTTATTAAATCCATAAAAGATAACACGTGTCTAAGACGGAGCAAAGTGAGTCCCCAGCAGATATGGAAGGAATATCAAAATATTCACCTTATATAGATAAAAATTGAGCAAAGAACCTTGTTTGCTCTACGTAGCTTTATTAGTAACATGAATGTAGCCAGTGAAGTCCTTATCAGATCAATCAGTCTCTTATCAGTCCCACAACATAAAAGCTAGAACAGAAAATGTGGAAAAAGAGAGAAAAGATGAAGAACAAAGACCAGACAAAAGAGTAACCCTTTAATTTTAACTGACAGCTGGTTTGAGCTGTAGTGATGTTGCAGAGTATGTACACATAGCATTGACTAGGAATACATGTCTTAGGTCAAAGTATTGTGCGGTAGGTCTGCGCACTTAGCCTTCCAAGGATAAAATGCAATAACACCAAACATTCAGACAAAAATAAATATTCCAATTGTATCTTTAATAAAGATAATATTTATACATTAGTGAATGAAAACCACAGTCTGTTTTCCATTGCTTTTGTGGACCACCTTAGTATTGTCTTCATTGTCAACACTACAATGTTAGCGCAATACAAGAGATTAGTGTGTTCACAAACCAAGGTGCATACAGTGAGACCCAATAAAATAGAAAATAACTTCCCTGTATCAGGAGAAGCTAAAAAATACCAATGCTATATTTCAGTTTGAGAGTTTTTTAACAAATGTAATTTTTAAATCATTTTTACGTTTCTATATGCACTGATGTATTTTTATTTTATTATATATTTTTACATACCAGGAACACAGTAGAGAAGAAATGGATGAATGGAACATTGTACGCGTCAGTGAAGACTTTCGAGTGATTGCGTTGGGGCTGCCAGTACCCAAATATTCTGGCAATCCCCTCGATCCACCGTTACGCTCCAGATTTCAAGCCAGGGATATTTATCACCTCCCATTCAAGGTCAGAACCTATTTTAGTATATCTGTATGGTTATTTTTTTGTATTGCCTTATAAATGCCTTATGACACATTACTCATTTAATACAAGAATGATCTTTATTTTAAGAATGAGAACAATGTTTATAATTCATGAATTACTTTAATTATGAGCACTGGAAAATAATTCCACATCCTATAGTCATTTACTCTGAATTCAAGATACTGAGAAAGTATAACCAATGTGTTCAACTCTTCTAATGTATCATCATGTTTTGTATCTAAACAGGATCATCTTCAAATGCTCTATTCTGTTGGACCACATCTTCCTGCTGAAAGGTAAAGCTTGACTTTTTTTAAATTGCCAAAACAAAAAATGTATAAGTTCAACACTTTCAAAGTTGTAAACTGCAATAGAACAAACCCAGACAAATTTCCTATAAACGTTTTATTTCCATATATCTATGAAAGCAAATTGTCATTGTTCATTCTGTCAAAAGGGAAAACAGTCCGATATCACTGCATTTTAAATTAAGCAGCATTGTTTTAGCAAATCCTAAGAATGCTCTCTTTGATGGGCTGTGTTTTTATTATTTACAATTCGTGTTAATTGTGTAGAATTCAAAGTGAATTGATGATCAAATTAATGTCAAAATTAGCTGAACTAACAACATATCTGTCTTGGTCATTTTTTTGCAACTGAGCTGCCATGTCCTAACATTTAAAACTCGCTTTGAATTTGACAATTCACACTTTAGTGAATACGCTTCACAATGTATTAAAAACACCTAAACTATATCAATTTGAAACCTACAAGATTATCAATATATGTGACATTATTCAAATGAGTTTCTTCCAGACAACATATAAATGGAAATGTTATTGTGAGAATTCAAAGTGCAGTTTGTTTTTAGATTCGGTTCACTCTGTGCTCATACAAAATGTAATAAATAGGAAATAAATGACTAGCAAGTCTGCCAAACAGAATATGACAGAGGATGCCTATAAGTCACATCACATTTTTCTCTTTCAGAATTTCTCAGCTTTTGTCATTTGCTACAACTTTGTGCTCACAAGAATCATCTTCCCTGGGCTTACCAGATTTTCCATCAGACAATTTGGCTGCAGCTGTTGGCATATTGGTAAGTTTCATTCTTGTATAAGGGCATTTAAGAAGTATTTTTGAAGACTTCTCCAGTATCTAAGCTTTGTAATGTCTGGAATCTAAAATATTTTTTGTTTTTTTTGGAAGACTAACACATAAGATGAATTCAAACACCCTTTCTAGTTTAGAAAACTAAATGTTTATTCATTTGTGCTGAACGGATATGCAATGTATACACATACTATAGCTGTAACATCACTATTTATGGCAATTTTATACAAGCTGTGACTCATTCATAATGACGTGTGTGATTACTAAATCTACCATTATTAGGGAAGTATACACGAGCTATTGAGATTATCTAAGAGAAGATTAACACCTAGATAAATCATTTTGTTGTACATTGGGGGTCATGGTTGTGGCTAAATTACCAAATGATTCTCTAAGTTAAAAGTTAATAGACATTCAGCTAATTCAGTTGTGCACAAAACTAGCAAAAACATATTGAGAGCCAGATAGGTGTTTCGTAGTTAATTTATAAATGTGTCAATTCCTCATAAAAAATCAGCACTTTTATAACCTGGGGTCAAACTAGGATACTCCTCACCCATAAAGCTGAAGTGCTTTTGGGGTGTGTAGTGGTCCTTTAAGTAAAAATATGGTTAATATATTGCCTGAGCTATGTAGTTTAAGGAACACTCCAAGCACAATGACCAGTTTAGTGATTTGAAATGCTTTGAGTCTGTATGTACAGTAATATCCTATGAAACATTGCACATACATAGAAACATAGAAACATAGAATGTGACGGCAGATAAGAACCATTCGGCCCATCTAGTCTGCCCAATTTTCTAAATACTTTCATTAGTCCCTGGCCTTATCTTATAGTTAGGATAGCCTTATGCCTATCCCACGCATGCTTCAACCCCTTTACTGTGTTAACCTCTACCACTTCAGCTGGAAGGCTATTCCATGCATCCACTACCCTCTCAGTAAAGTAATACTTCCTGATATTATTTTTAAACCTTTGTCCCTCTAATTTAAGACTATGTCCTCTTGTTGTGGTAGTTTTTCTTCTTTTAAATATAGTCTCCTCCTTTACTGTGTTCATTCCCTTTATGTATTTAAATGTTTCTATCATATCCCCCCGTCTCGTCTTTCCTCCAAGCTATACATGTCAAGATCCTTTAACCTTTCCTGGTAAGTTTTATCCTGCAACCCATGAACCAGTTTAGTAGCCCTTCTCTGAACTCTCTCTAAGGTATCAATATCCTTCTGAAGATACGGTCTCCAGTACTGTGTACAATACTCCAAGTGAGGTCTCACCAGTGTTCTGTACAATGGCATGAGCACTGCCCTCTTTCTTGCCTTGGGCACGTCATTAGCCAGTCTGGAACACGAATTGTCGGTTCTGGTCATATTGGATATCTGACATTAATACGCACAGCATGCTGGTGACAGACGTCCAATGGCTGCAGTAGGCCTCTTGTAGTGCATTAGTTGTCACTTTTTCATTTTTTTTTGTCATTCTTTCTTTATTAAGTGGGAGCGATTACAAGGCCACACTGATGCAAACGTAGCATTATACAGAAGCATATTTGGGTTAGTTTACAACCTCTCCTTCCCCTCCCCCCCCAAAACAAAGTACCACATTTTAATTTAAGAAATATAGCCAGGTGGCGTAGAAAAAAAATGCCAGTATGAAAAATATAGTCGAGTGATGTAGGGAAATGCACGAATAACGAAAGTAAAGTGGCTCAATTAAAGCTCTGCTAGATGAAAAAAAGGGTACTGTTTATATACGCCATAGGAAAGCTGAAGTGAACAGAGATTTAAAAAAAATAATAAAATAAACTACAAACTGATAAAAGGAAAACAAATAAAGACAGTGCCATCAGCTGGTCAACCTAGAATGGCATCAATGGGCATGAAGAGTACAAATCCCTGGAGTACTTCAGATCATTCAACCAATGCCCAGTTTAGAGGCTTGACTCTGGAATGCCTGGCTTGACACCTGGATAGTGTGGGCTACTCTGTAGGAAAGTGCAAACACCACCCAGCCTCCAGGCAGGGGGGGCGAGCAATGACTTTAATCCATTTATTCCAGACATTCCAACCGCTGGAATGAGATCCCACAGAGATCCAAGAGTTAGAGGTAAGTTGAATGCGTCTCCTGTAGGAGCAGGTCAGAAACACTGCTGTAGGAGGGAGCTTTGACCTCAATGCCTTGCCTTACATGTAGTCACTTCCAGAATTGTTAGCAGAGATGATCAAAAACCTCTAAGAGGTTGCAATAGTGTGGCGAGGGCCATTCATGTTCCTCAGAAGCTGCCACATGGGGTAAAAGCACTATCTTAGTCATGTGAGGTCCATGTGATTGCGCTTTTGGATGCCACAAGGCCGCAGAGGGTTATTGCAGATTATCATGCCAAATAACCAAAGCCAGATATAAGGAACCACAATATCTTCATCAGAATTACCCGTAGAACAGTGGTTTTCAACCATTCCTCACGCTCCCCTATTCTAGTCCAGGATTTAGGGATTACCCAGTTGTATCTAAGGTTTTTTGTTTTTTTTCTAAACTGAATTTGTTTTATGTCCCCCACATTTCAAGTAAAAACCTGAAAAAAATAGTTTTTACTTACCGTTACTCCAGTGCCAAAACACCAGCCACTCCATCTCCCGCAGGATATATCCCAGTCTCAAACCAATGGCCTATCCAATGGGGTTCTCAAAGATGATCATTGAAAACTGATGCACATGTTCGATGAGCGTCACAAGGGCATCCAAATATTTCTCATAGGAAACCATTGAATTCAATGCTATTCTGTAAGCTGTAACCTCACCTGAGTTTCACTTGGTCAGTGCAGCAGAAGTGCCTCTCCTTGCTGTCTGGAAGATGGCCATTACAGGTGAATTTAAGCTTAGTGTGTTTAACCCTGCAATGTAAACAGGACCACTGCACTAGACCAAATTGCTCTTGTGTTTTAACCCCTTAAGGATGGAGGCAATTGTACAAGTTCTGATCAAAGCAAAACCTGGAATTTGAATTATATGTCTGTTCAACATCCAATGATACAATCCCACTGTTAAAGGGAAATTTCCCCAGAAGCAGGACATCAGGGAACAAACCGGGGACCTTCGAACAAGAACCCGAATTTGGGACTGCCTCTTTAAAATTGGAGCTGTTGGGCTGTATGCTGTCCACATAGGCCATTTCCAAGATGAAGATTTCTTGTATCAGTTCTCGCCTCTCTATTAGGAGCTCTGTGTGTCATCACCTTCTTTAAATCTAGTAACTTGAATTATGTCCTCATGACAGGCTTGAATGAAAGTTCAATTAATATGTTCTTTAAACAGTGCCTTGCAGTGAACTGGGAAATTTGTAAACGTTAGAAATTTTTTCATGTAGTCATGACAGTTCATTGTTTAGTAAATAAAGTCAAGTCATGTTCTATAGACAGCCGTATTGGGAACTGACAATAGCCAGAAAATGCAACTCATTACCTGCTGCTTGATCTCAGCATGACCGATAGAAGCAGAAATATTATACGGTGCAGAGAAAAGTGTATTTCATGGTTATTGTACTGCACTTTTCTTTTCTACCACTACCACTCATAGGCGTGCGCACGGGGTGTCCCAGGTGTGCCTTGGCACACCTTTATCAGGGGCGGCTTTCTAATTAGGCGGTGTAGGCGGCCGCCTAATCCCTCTTAGGGCAGACTGTGTCAGGTCTTTGGCCGTGACCGAGGACCCGACACCAGGAGGAGGTCCGGCGATTGCTCTGTATGACGCCGGATTTCCGAGACCCCTCCTGTCTGCTGGGAGAAGAGACATCACAGACACCGACTTGCAGCTCCGCAGTGTGCAGAGCTGCAGACCATGTGTCTCGCGAGATCTGGCCACTCAGAGCGTTGCCGCTGGTTACCACTGCAACGTTCTGACCGGGTCTTGCGAGATACGTGGTCTGCAGCTCTGCATACTGCAGACCAGATATCCTGCTCACCGGACTGCCAGGGAGCCACCACACATTACCGCCAGGGAGCCCACCAGACCGCCAGGGAATGAAGGACACTGGACCACCAGGGAAATAAGGTATTTAATCTCACCTCCTCCCTCCCAGTATTCCCCCTCACTATCACCCCCTCCAGTATATCCCCTCCCTATCATCCCCCCCTTCTAGTATGTCCCCTCACTATCACCCCACTCCAAGTAAACTCCCTCCCACACCACCATTACCCCTTCCCTCCCAGTATCACCCTCACTATCACCCCCTCCCAGTATACTCCCTCCCTCCCACACCAACACTTCCCCCTCCCAGTACCCCCCTCACAATCACCCCCTCCAGTATACCCCCTCCCACACTACCATTACCCCATCCCTCTCAGTATCCCCGTCACTATAACCCCCATCTCATTATACTCCCTCCCGCACCACCATTACCCCCTCCCTCCCAGTACCCCCATCCCTATCACCCCCTCCCAGTATCACCCCTCACTAGCAACCCCCTTCCAGTATACTTCCTCCCACACCACTATTACACCCTCCCTCCTAGTATCCCCCCTCACTATCACCCCCCTCCCAGTATACTCCCTCCCACACCACTATTACCCCCTCCCTCCCAGTGTCCAGTGTCCCCTCCCAGTATACTCCCTCCCACACCACCATTACTCCCTCCCTCCCAGTATCCCCCCTCACGATCACCCCCCTTACATTATGTGTATGTATATATATATATATATATATATATATATATATATGTATACATATACACGCAGTTGTGCTTTAGGGTGCACACCCTAATGCAATAGGCTGCGCACGCCTATGCTCCCACTATACACACTAAAAATGACAGCTTGCAGCAGCACAGCTTAGGATAGTTGTTAACATTGCTACTCCACTTTAATACGTTAACATTAAACATGTCACCGACACTTTGTGGTATGTCTAAAAATAAAACTGCAAGTATTTACCGTAAGAGATTCCTTTTCTAAATCATTGTGGCTACATTTGTTTATGCTGTGCATATACAAATACTATAAATACAATAGTTTATGAGGGCTAGGTCACAGCTACACTTTCCAGGATAGTACAGTTTGACCGTGCTGTCTTGGTGGAACCTCTAATTTTGTCTACGTACTCATTCATAATGGATACTCAACATGTTATTATAAGAGCAGAATGGATTCTTATGACTTTGTCATGTGTTTTGATTAAATATAAATAAAAAATGCACACTTGTATTACCAGTAGAAATTGATTTCTTTGTGATTTCTTTGTTTCCTTTATGATGTTGTAATGTAAGAAGTTTAAAAAAAAATTGTTTCCCATTATTGTTCGATTAGGCAGCTTTTCCCATGATGTCATCTCAACGTGTCATCCAAAGACTCTATCCTTACAACGTTTTATTGGGAAATGAAGGCAGAACTGCGGTGGAAGATGCAATGAAAGTAAGTGGCAGTAAGATGACAGACTTCCCTAAAGAAGTGAGTTTTCATGCAAACTAGGGGAAATTAGAAGAAAGCCTGGATTAAATGAATCCTTGACAATGCAGACATTCTATGTGAAGGTTATGCCAAGCGATACATGTAAGAAGCATGGTGGGTATGAAAGATATGCCTGTTAGCAGCATCTTCAGTGTCTCGAACAAAGAGTAACAAAGGAGGGTTAATCATTAACTATGGAAAGAATTGTAGTTCTGTTTGGAAAGTTCGAGATTCAAGAAGCATGCAGTCATCCAGTTAGGGACAGAAGAGAGGTAGTGAATCAAGAAGAAAGGAGAGAGATATGGGGAAGAGAGTATCATTAGCATATACATTTATTGTTCAAGAATCCAACATAAAGTTACTAGGTCACACAGGAGGAGACCCAGGAGAGAATATTGAGGTTTTACAAATAAGGTTCAAGAGATGATGAGTTGTCTGAAAAAAAAAAGGGATTCTGAAAGATAGGAAAAGGAAAAAGTAAAAACAATTTCACAAATAGCATGTTTATGCATAAAAAGTGATATATCATCCACCGTTTAAAACAAAAACAAAAAAAGCACCTTGTTCTATTTATTGTTTTGAATTGCTTTGAAAATATGTACAATGACAGCATTGAAGGGCTACAATATCTAGCATTCTAAACTGGATACAGTAAATTAATCTCTCATTACCAACTGCTGTAACACTATAATACCATCAGAATGTACAAATTCAAACAAAACACAGGCTATAACTACTTGAAGCTTTATGCATTGTCCTGTAAACTCTATGCCATTATCACATGATGTTTTCTGTCAATAAATCAAGAATTAAACAAAAATAAAAGGGGAAATAATGGTCAAAATGGCAAGAGAACAAGGTCACTAATGCAGTGCACACACATTCATAAAATACATCAGTTTTAAAACAAATATTGGAGGGGATGTTCTGCTCTGGGTTAAGCCTTGTTTCAGCATGCTATCTCCAACATTTCTCATTATTTGCAATATTGTTTATTGAATTCTATATTTTCTATGTGCTTATTAGGTGGTATGTGAATGCTTGTCACATTACAGTATATTTCATACCCAAGCTTGTGTATTCTTCAGATATATTATCCAATTAAAATAGGAATTCTTGCAACACATTATCTTTTCATATTTCCTTCATGCTGCATGCAGCACTATTCTGAAAAGAACAAAGCTTTTAATACTAGAAAAATTAATACAATAATATTCAAGAGAGTTTGTCAAAAATAATTTAAAGGGACACTATAGTCACCTGAACAACTTTAGCTTAATGAAGCAGTTTTGGTGTATAGAACATGCCCCTGCAGCCTCACTGCTCAATCCTCTGCCATTTAGGAGTTAAATCCCTTTGTTTATGAACCCTAGTCACACCTCCCTGCATGTGACTTGCACAGCCTTCTATAAACACTTCCTGTAAAGAGAGTCCTATTTAGGCTTTCTTTATTGCAAGTTCTGTTTAATTAAGATTTTCTTATCCCCTGCTATGTTAATAGCTTGCTAGACCCTGCGAGAGCCTCCTGTATGTGATTAAAGTTCAATTTAGAGATTGAGATACAATTATTTAAGGTAAATTACATCTGTTTGAAAGTGAAACCAGTTTTATTTTCATGCAGGCTCTGTCAATCATAGCCGGGGGAGGTGTGGGTAGGGCTGCATAAACAGAAACAAAGTGATTTAACTCCTAAATGACCTATACACTAAAACTGCTTTATTTAGCTAAACTAATTTAGGTGACTATAGTGTTCCTTTACCCAGGATACATGATACGGTCTAAATGTTGTTGTTGTTAACAAATATAATCGTATCTTACTTATTTTTAATTATTTTTAAATAACTTTATATACTGCAGCTTTCATATCAATTTTAATTTTCTGAATTATCAGTAAGAACATTATTCATATAATAGGGTAGTAATATTTTTTTTAGTGAATGCTTTATTAAAGCAACGATATATGCATATAGACCTAGTTTCAAAATATAACACAGAATGTAAAGTGGAATACAATACAACGGTAAAACAGCACGATAATTAAAATTAAAAATAAGCAATACAGAAATCAAAGACAACTTGGATATTGGTGTATTTGTTTATTTGAGATTTCTTTCATACATTTCTTTGCAAACATTGATGGTTAAGAGTTTCAGACATAAACTTATATAATTAGACATCATTTAGTACACAATGAATAGAGTTTATTAAGTTCTTTTAAGCAGAGCTGAAAACAAACGTGAATAAACACTTGGGTTTGTTAATTTTAAATTGGCATCAGTGGTGTATCACTGGAACTTCTCAGAAATGTCATCGCTCTTAAACTTGGCACGTGGAAGAACCAGAACAGTGACAGATTTGTTAAGAGCATTATCATCTTATGCAATTTAGATCCAGACATTAAAATTCTGCATACAAATAATAGGGATCTTCGTTCTTTTAAAATGTGTGCGCGCGTGTGTGTGTAAAAATTGTATACATGAATAATGTGTAATCTGTTTGTTTCCTTTTTCTTCTAATCGTCACACAATTATCTTCCACTTCATCCCTGTCTGCAAAAGTATTACGTAATGCAGTTGTTTGCTATATCCTGCCCACCTACCTTGCGTAACATGGTTGTTTTCTATCTGATCCTTTGTTTAGAATATGCTGTATAACTTTAACATGATCTATTTTTCTTCCGGGTTATCTCAGCTACCGTTTAGATTCTTCATTTACCATTCAATCTCGTTAGCTAGCATGTCACATGATCTGTTTCCTAATACGCTCTGCAGATAACATTTTGTTCCCTTTTGGTCTGATTAACTTTTAAATGTCATGTGTCCTACTTATTATTATTATTTGTTTTCCTGTGTTGAGTTACTCTTTAGGGCTACATGGTACACTGTCTTGAAGCTGAGCCATCTTTATTCTATATGTTGCATACATTGAGTGATCTGTCCGGTTAATAGCTGAGACACTAGGATAATTATGCGAAAGGCAATTCCTTCTTTCCCTCACAATTCCCAGCATGTGTAGGAGGACAAAATAGGATTCAGTAGCCATATGACCTTTTTGATGTGAGCAATCACTGGGTGGTAAAGGGGTGGCAGAAAGGCGAGTTTTCTTCTGCAAAGATATAAATAAAGCAAAGTTTTAATTTATTTAAGAATTAAACTTTATTAGAAATCCTAATATGACAGATCAGTTTGAAATCAACATTTTCAAATTATACAGTGGAAAGCCTTGACTGCTGAGTCCTTCAATATATTCTGTCCAACTGACCCTTTCTTTGGCCTGCCACAGCCTTTGTAATTGCACTGAATTTCAATGCTTTCCAAGAGCAGTCAGGATGTTTTAAACATTATTGTGTTGTTTATTTTATGGTGTTATCTTCTGCACCCTAATCCATTTATAGAGCAGGCGCAATATTTTTGACTTTAATTGCAAATGCATTCATGTCATACAACAGCATTGGGGGAAGGTCAAATTCAGTTGCAGATATATGTGAAAATATAGTATATTGTGCTTTCTGTAATGGTTTGCAGTTGGAGATGGTGTTCTACATAAGGTCACAGATTTTGTGGTTTGTAAGAGGCTATCAAACAGTGGGTCTCCGAAAGAGGGAAATAAAAAAATAAAATAATATATATATATATTGGATGAAACCTATATTCTTTAAAAGTAAATACTGTTTTATTTTCATTGGTGGTTAGTTCATAGAATGTTTAAAAACTTTTTGTTGAAAGCAAACTGCAAACCCATTAATAATGTCACAATCCATGACTGTTCTTTGAGAAGATTTAAACAAACGTATAAAGCAGTGCTAAGGATCATTTATCTAATCAAATTTGGCTGTGATTTAAAACCATTTGCAAGAAGCTCAGTCTATCTGTTTCCACTGCAATACAGATCATTAATAAAACTCACAGATAATGGAATGCTGGTTTCTTTACCAGTAAGAGGAAGCCCGAAAATATTAGTGTCAAGTACCATGACAAATTGCTTCAGCAGAGGAGCAATGGCAATCAGGTATCTTTAGTATTAAGAGAAATTGGTTCCATGAATGTTTGTGTAATGGCTGAATGAATCCTTTTCTGACAGCTGGAATGAAAAAGAGGTGGTATAAATGTGGTACACTGAGTTATAAAGTGCCAATGTCATGAAGAATGATCACATGGATGCAACTTTAAACAGGACAGCTCTTAGTCTTTATTTAGTGGTATAGCAACTGCCATTTCAACTCTGCTTGAGTGGTTATTATCGTGATTCATCAATTTACATTGCATGCAGGTTTCTTTTATTTAACAGTGAAATTATTTAAATGCAGAAGAACAGGCTAGAATATAAGTGTAATTGAAACAGACAATATGAAATCTCTGAGAACGGACAAAAGCTTAGAGGAACTCAGTAGCTTGCCTTTCGGTAAATCCCTGCTCAGGTCTCAAAATAGTTTTTGCTCACTTGTGGCATTACAGAGAGAACCAGATCCAAGGCGTATCAGAGAAATCCCACCCATAAGGGTAGTCCAGAACTGAAATGCTGTCAATATAAATGAAGCCAGTTTACTAATTGATATTAGTCAAAAATGGATTCATCTGTGTAGTTTATAATTCATCTCCCGGATTGTATCACTAATTAAACTGCCACGTATATATTAGAACATTCTAAAGTCATGCAAAGCTGCATTGCAGTTGTAGATTATCTATCTACCTTTTGCCCAGCCTTGTTTTAGACATTGTAGTTCAGTAACGAACCTGGGAAATAAACAGTCTTATATAGATAATTTATGAAAATATCTGCAAATACTGTAAAAATAATAATAATTTCATATTGTGGTTTTATCAATATATTAATACATTTATTAATAAAAAAAATATTCCTACTTTTGGTGCATAATCTCTTAACCCCTTAACGACCGCCGACGTAAAACGGTTGTTTTGCCAGATTGGTTATGTTGTCTTTTAACATGAGCGCTACACTTACCTGGACCGGCAATCCGCAGCGATCCTAGTCGGGGGGATTGCCCGAGACCCCAGCAGTAACAGCTCTGGCCACCCCGGCCCTCCAGGGCCATGTGATCACATAGCCGCAATAGAAGTCTATGGAGCTGCCTGCAGGGGGGTTGTCTGAGCTGACAGGGAGTCCTCCTGACACCTAAAAGTGAAAAAAAAAAAAAAATCAAATAAATTTATTGTATATATATTATATATGTATAATATATTTTAAAATAATTAAAGCTTTTTATAATATTGTATACATATGATTTCATTATAAGTGTACTTTGAGATATATACACATATCTCAAAATATCTATATGTAATTGTATATATGTATAATATATTATAAAATGCTTTATTTTTTTGACAATATATTATACATATATAGGAAATAAAAGTGTGTGTGTGTGTGTGTGTGTATATATATATGTATATACGTGTGTGTGTGTATATATATATTTATATATAAATATACATACACACACACACACACACACACTTTTTTATATATATATATATATAATAAACTATAAATAAATAAAAAAAAAAATATATATATATATATATATATATATACACATACACACACACACACACACACACACACATTCTGCATATATATTTAACTATTCATTTTACATTATTATTTGATTTTATTAATTATAATTTGCGGGACCTGCCTGACAACCCAGGCATACAGTCCAGAGAATTTACTTGGCAAGCCCTATATTTAACCCGGCAACTTTCCAAGGCACCTTAAAACCTGTACATGAGGGTACTGTTTTACTTGGTAGACTTCGCTGAACACAAATATTAGTGTTTCAAAACAGTAAAACTTATCACAGGGATGGTATTGTCAGTGAAAGTGACTTTTTTTAAATTGTTCACACACAAACGGCAGTTTCACTGATGATATCATTGTTGTAATACGTTTTATGGTTTTGAAACACTAATATTTGTGTTCAGTGAAGTCTCCCGAGTATAACAGTAACAGCAATGTACAGGTTTTGTATTGATTTTTTTAAAGTTACAGGGTCAAATATAAGGCTGTTTTTTCACATTGAAATTTGCCAAATTGGTTATGTTGCCTTTTAGAGCGTATGGTAGCCCAGGAATGAGAATTATCCCCATGATGGCATACCATTTGCAAATGAAGACAACCCAAGGTATTGCAAATGGGGTATGTTTACTCTATTTTTAGTAGCCACTTAGTCACAAACACTGGCCAAAGTTAGCATTCATAATTGTTTTTTGCATTTTTTAACACACAAACAAATATAAATGCTAACTTTGGCCAGTGTTTGTGACTGTGGCTGCTAAAAAAGACTGGACATATTGAATACCCTGGATTGTCTACTTGAAAAAAATATGTGCATGTGAGGTGTGATTCAGAGATTTATGACTGATAAGTGTTACAATGTCACTATTGATACATTTTAAAAATACTTATTTTGAAACAGCAATGTCCTACTTGTACTTATAGCCCTATAACTTGCAAAAAAACAAAAAAAAAACAGCTAAGGACATGTTAACATTGGGTATTTCTAAACTCAGGACAAAATGTAGAAACTATTTAGCATGGGTGCTTTTTGGCAGTTGTAGATGCGTAACTGATTTTGTAGGTCAAAGTTAGAAAATGTGTGTTTTTTTTTAAAATAATGGTATTTTTAGAAAGACTATTTAATGCAAGAAAAATTGTATATAATATGTGTGGGTACAGTAAACAAGTAAGAGAAAAATTACTGCTAACCACAAACACCGCAGAAATGTAAAAACAGCCTTGGTCCTTAACGGTAAGAAAATTGAAAAACGGTCTGGTCACTAAGGGGTTAATTGGCTTGTAGGTCTGCCCACACAAGGAAATAATGTGGCCAGTCAGTAGCCTCTCATTCTGATGTGGGTTGGGTTTAGATTTAAAATGCAGCAAATTATTTATTTTTTTAATTGTTCATCTTGGCATAAAATTACAATCAAATTTTACATGTATATATTTTTTCCAGGCTCAAACCAGATAATATGACCATATACAGTAGCCGTAAGCTCTCTAAGTGCTTTTTCATTTCAGCATGGAATGATGTAATGGAGGCTTTTTAAAAATAATAATAATAATAATTATTCTTACAAAATATACTGTATTGTTAAAATATGTATTTTTACATAAATGCAACACATATTATTGTCCTGAGGCATGTTTTCAGTCCATTTGTTTTTTCGGATATTATATTTTAGACACAAAAACAAGTCCTGCGCTCAAACTCCCTTACTTTTGGGCAGCAACGGCCATAGTACACATCAGCCCCAATACATACAGTAAAAACCAAAGAAAAAAGTTACCTGCGCTCTTCCCAAATCCCTATGCATATTTAAACAAATATAGGTTATTTAGTTACAATGACCATGAGAGGGGATATAAATATTTTACCAATTTGTTTCCTAATCCCTAAGAATAATTAACATATTTTATTTGACTGTGCTTTACTTTCTTTAATGTGTAAACTTTGTAGGTGGTACAATTTACCAATACTACTTTGCTACAGGTATAACTCAACCCGAAACAGTAAATTACAAATAAATAAAATTTTAAGCTAGCTCTTCAAAGTACACGGGGGTATACCCACTGCCATTCCTTCACATCATAACAATGAGTGTGTCCACAATTGCCCATCTGCTCATAAACTCATGCCAAGAAAGGAAAACTCATGTTGGGGTCAGATGGACCTCTCTATCAACTAGATATTATCCAGTAAAGACATCACCTCAAAGCAGAACAGTCAAACATCATAAACCTCATGTTTTTAATAAGATGGAGTGGTCTGATATCTCTAAAACAAAGAAATATCTAGACTAAAAAGAGGGAATAAGACAGATGCAAAAGGAAAAATAGCTCTAAAACTGGAAAAAAGGATCACCAAGCCTTAAGCAAAATAGAAATAGAAAAAACACTATATAATATAGTAGAAATATCCAGGAGCTATTAAACTTTATCAGTAGGCATAAATAATATAGTGGATAAATATAAAAATAGATAGTAAAATATATGAAAAAATGGAAATTAATAAATCCTGTATTAAAAAAAGTCCGAACGAAAATTCAACAAGTCAACAATATATAGCATCAGTGTCACTCCCCCTGCTTGTGAAAACAACACAGGGTTTAGAAAAACCAATGGCAATTGATACTGTAGCTTTCCACAGCAAAATTAATTAAGTATATACCGTATATACTCGAGTATAAGCCGAGTTTTTCAGCACATTGTGCTGAAAAACCCCAACTCGGCTTATACTCGAGTCACTGTCTGTATGATGGCAATTTACATTGCCATAATACAGACAATGGGGCTGTGTATGGTTACTTACCTCTCCTGCAGCTCCTGTCAGCTCTATCCTCCTCCGCGGCGGTCCGTTCAGCACCTCTGTCAGCTCCCAGTGTAAGTCTCGCGAGAGCCGCGGGGTCATAGTGCGGCTCTCGCAAGACTTACAGTGTGAGCTGACAGAAGAGCTGCAAGGACCGGCGCGGAGGAGAAGGGAGCTGACAGGAGCTGCAGGAGAGGTAAGTGCTCTCTGCCAGCCCCCCACCCCCCCCCCCCACTGAACTGCCAATGCCACTGGACCACCAGGGAAGGAGAGCCCCCCTCCCTGCCATGTATCAAGCAGGGAGGGGGGACGAAAAAAACATAAATAATAATAAAAATAATAATAAAAATAAATAAATAATAATATAACAAAAAAAATTGAAATAATAATAATAAAAAAAAATATTAAAAATGCCCACCCCCACCAAGGCTCTGCATCACACTCTGCATCACACACACACACACACACACACACACACTGCACTCATACACACACACACTGCATTCACACATACACACTGCACTCATACACTCACTGCACTCATACACACTGCACTCATACACACTGCACTCATACACACACTGCATTCATACACACACACACACACACTGCACTCATACATACACACTGCACTCACACACACACTGCAGTCATACACTCACTGCACTCATACACACTGCACTCATACACACACTGCATTCATACACACACACTGCACTCATACACACACACTGCACTCATACATACACACTGCACTCATACACATACACTGCATTCATACATACACACTGCACTCACACACACACACACTGCAGTCATACACTCACTGCACTCATACACACTGCACTCATACACACACACTGCACTCATACACACACACGGCATTCATACATACACACTGCACTCATACACACACTGCATTCATACATACACACTGCACTCATACACACACACTGCATTCATACATACACACTGCACTCATACACACTGCACTCATACACACTGCACTCATACACACACTGCATTCATACATACACACTGCACTCATACACACACACACTGTAGTCATACACACTGCACTCATACACACACACTGCAGTCATACACACTGCACTCATACACACTGCAGTCATACACACACACTGCATTCATACACACACTGCACTCATATACACACACACTGCATTCATATACACACACACTGCATTCATTATATACACACACTGCAAATAAATATTCAATTAATATAATTTTTTTAGGATCTAATTTTATTTAGAAATTTACCAGTAGCTGCTGCATTTCCCACCCTAGTCTTATACTCGAGTCAATACGCTTCCCCAGTTTTTTGGGGTAAAATTAGGGGCCTCGGCTTATATTCGGGTCGACTTATACTCGAGTATATACGGTAAATCAGTACAAGGAACTGATTGCTAACAATTATCTTGCTCGCCAGTGAGGACGGTGCGCGGCGTGCATTCTCACCGGCGATCAAGACACAGGACGGACTCTTGCTCCCATATATCTCATACATCAGGGTCTGGACTACCGGTTACTTTGCTACATTGCAAAAGTACATTAGCTGTCTACTATATTTTAATTCGGTATGTTTGCATATTTTTACTCTTTTGGAATAAAGTATTCATATTTGTAGAGCTGACTCTTGAAATCCTTCTTATCTCTCAAGCGCATATTGCTATTTTCTTTTTACAATTAGTTCCTTGTACTGATTTGCTTAATTTCTTTTGCTGTGGAAAGCTACTGTATCTTTTTAAAAAGTATATCAATTTCCATTGGTGTTACTAAACCCTGTGTTGTTTTCACAAGCGAGTGACACTGATGCTATATATTGTTCACTTGTTGAAATTTATATTGGACTTATTGAATATTTTATTGGACTTTTTTTTTTTTTAATACAGGATTTATTAATTTTCCCCTTTTCATATATTTTACTATCTATTTTTATATTTATCCACTGTATCAATTATGTCTACTGATAAGGTTTAATGGCTCCCGGATATTTCCACTATATTGTATAGTGTTTCTCCTAGTCCTGTTTTTAATGTCTCTCCATACATTTGTTCCCTCTAATTCTAGTTCTGCATTCAAGATCCTATGAACTGGAACCTTTTTTGCTGTGCGAACTCTGTTAAAGGGACACTATAGTCATCAAAACAACTTAAGCTTAATGAAGCGGTTTTAGTGTATAGATCATGTCCCTGAAGTCTCACCACTCAATTCTCCACCATTTAGGAGTTAAAACCCTTTTGTTTCTGTTTACGTAGGCGTAGCCACACCTCCACTGACTGTGACTCATGTAGCCTGCATGAAAAGAAATGGTTTCACTTTCAATCAGATGTAACTTACATTAAAAGTTTTTATTTCCTGCTCTGTAAATTGAACTTTAATTACATACAAGAGGCTCCTGCCGGATCTAGAAAGCTATTAACAGAGTAGGAGATAAATAATTCTAAATTAAACTCTATTTTCAATACAGGAAGTGTAAACATTAGATGACTCGTTACAGGAAGTGTTTAGAAAGGCTGTGTAAGTCACATGAAGGAAGGTGTGTTTAGGGCTGCATAAACCGAGTGATTTAACTCCCAAATGGCAGAGAATTGAGCAGTGAGACTGCAGCAGCATGATCTACACACCAAAACTGCTTCATTAAGCTAAAGTTGTTTTGGTGACTATAGTGCCCCTTTAAGAATTGTGGGTTTAGTGGTACAATGCTGTCATGTTACATGCTGTTATAACTGCCATTTGGCATTTTTATCAAATGAAAGCAAGCTACAGAAGGTACATATAATCATGTATATGTGTTTGTGTCAAACATTGAGCTAACATTTTCCTTCTTTTTCATCTGATTAATTGATCTGTTGCATTCAGGTTACTCTAAGAATACCATTGTGTTAGCATAAGTTTCTGTGTTTTGGTAACTGAAACACTATCATGTTTTACAGAGATTTGAGCTGGCAGACTCTGGAACATCTCCCGTTCCCCAGAGGATTGTGAACATTGAAGCAGCAGATACTGGTAGTTCATTAGCTAGAGTGAATTTTCATGTTGGAGACAAGAACATCTCTATACAGGTTAGCATATTTATTTTACACATGACAGGCACCTCACTGAACTAATTCTTTGGATTTAAAGGGAAAACAATCTAGAAAATGTAGTTGATAATATTTTATTCTATTAGTGTGTTTCTGCTTTAAACTTAACATTTTAATAAGTATATTAAAAATGATGAAGCTAGTTTGAGCAGGACCCTCAGCACCTTCTGTTCCTTTACCACCAATTTGTCTTGTTGCAACTGCTTGTTTGTTAGCCCACCTATTGTACAGCAATGCGGAATCTGTTTTGCCCTTTATACATTATAATAATGATGGAGCTCACTCTGCTGGGGTTTTATGACTTGCCAACTGTTTTGTCCATCTTTTGGGTGGCACTCAGAAAATCAGTACTGAACTGTTCAACTGAATATAAGTAGTGAACACACATCAACAACCTAAAAAACGTACACATTGGATGGAATGAAAACTGCAGACTTTTACATCTTTGCAAAAAACAGAAAACCGAAACAAACACACAACACGAAAAACTGTAACATATTTTGCGCTACAGGGTACTTATTCAAAAGGTATTATTTTTTTTTTATTAAGAAACCATATTATCTTCCAGCTATCCTGGATCTGACCAGACCCATGTCTTGCCATCCTGGATTTTTTCATTTCCCAGGAACACAGGAGAAAATCACTCTAGACTACCGATAAATGGGAGACTCTGCACTGGGCTGCAAGATCATTCCAAACACTATATGCAAGTGAATTTTTAGAATGTGTAGGAGTAACCCATATTTATTAGTAGTACATTAGAAATGCACAACGTTTTGGGTCAGCTATCACTTTTTCATTTTGTAATGCATATGACATAAGTAGTGTGTTTTGTCCACGATCCGGAGGAAGCAATGGTGGTAACTTAGGCAGCAGAAGCATGACCTCTAGCAGTTGTGATTTGACCACTTTTTTTTTCTCTCGAACAATAAAAAGCTTCACTTAGTGACACAAAGGTGGAGATTTATCTACGTGTCATCAATTCAGTCAGCAGAAGAATTCTACTGGTGATTATGCCACTTCTTTTTCAATTTGATTTGTGTTGAGACACTCATAAAAATACAAAAGATAAGAAGATAAGCATTAATGTGACAATATTGTCATAGCTTATCACTGACATACATATACAGTGGCAGAGTAACTGAAAGAAAATTACAGAGACATTATGGACTTGCGATTCTGCTGACAGTCACACACAGAATAATCAGGCCTATTTTTTAAATAATAGAAAAAGTAAAGTACAACTGAAGTGCATCATATCAACTATAAACTTAGTAGGAAACAACAAACACTGAGTTCCAAATTATTGATATATTATTTTATTTTTTTTAGAACTCAAATATAATTAACTTAGTGATTAGTGAGTCTCTTTGTAAATATAATTTTATATTGTGTAGAGGAATACGGTACATATGTCCCCCTCCCATACGTTGTCCCCCCCACACACATGCAGACAAACAGATACACATGCAGACACATACATACAGGCACACATACATACAAACACACACACACACACACACACACATATACAGACACAGACAGACACACATATATATATATATACACACACACACACATACACACACACACACGTATACAGACGTATATATATATATATATATATATATATATATATATATATATATATATATACACACACACACACACATACAGAGAAACATTCATACAGACACACACACATACATACACACACATTTACAAAATGTTTAAGTCACCCTCCTGTTTCCTCCCTTCTAGGTACAGGAGGGTGACTTTCTCTGGGGTCCAGTGGCTCAGGCTGATGGAAGTCAGAGTTCCCACTCTGATTCCTTCCTCTCCTTCCTCCCACGCGGCTCCCCGTGGTTGCTCGGAGATGTGACCGAGGCAATCACTTCCTCCCAGCGTGGCAGCAGCTGACATCATCACAGAGGTCCTGGTCGCACTGTTAAAGAGCAGTGCTGACCGGGCCCCTATGAAATTAATTTCCATTGGGTGGCCATAACAGCACAGACCCCTTCAATGCAGCCCCGGCGGTTAATCTGCATGGGCCGCAACACATGGCGGCAAGCACTTGGCCGTGGAATAGAACAAAAAAAGAGCTCCTGAAGTTTTATGGGAACACGTGCATAAACTAGGTATAGTGTTAAGAACACCAAGATGTCCAGATGTCTAAATTGTATGGTGTCTTGCCGTGTACAGCTACCATAATACATTTTCTTTTCTGAGATTGACTGACACAGGACTATTACATCCCGGGAAAGTGATGGGGGAGCTTTTAGAGGTTTGTTAATTTGAAAGAATTTTTGGGGCCTGACTTGGTGGAAGAAGCGAAGTGGTGAGGCCTTGAAGATAATGTGGTAAATCAGTTGAATTATTCTTTTCCAGTGTGCCAGCTGTGGTCAACCTGCAGGTTTACTCAAAATGTTAGGGCAGACCGGGATACCTGAACTTTTTGCTAACTTTCTCGCATAGCGGACACGTCTTGTTGTATGTCAAGAATGTCCTCTTCAGAGGCCTGTGTCTGAGCGATCACTGCCTGGATGTTTGCCTCGACCAAGTCAATATCTGGTGCGAAGATCTTAAGATCCAGTAGTACTTTATGGATATTCTGTTTAGTTGCCCCGAGTGTCTTTACTCACACTTACTTGCGGTTTTTGGGATCTGCATCCCATCGTTTAGGTGCTGTGTGCCAGGTAATGATTTTCATCCAGGGAAGGGATTGGGATCTCGGGAGTCAGTGTTGAGGTAGGCCCCAGATCTGCGTCAAGCTTTTTTGCCCATTAGGGTAAATAATAAACAGAGCAGCCAATAGCCCACTCCGTGGAGAGGTAAAGCTAAGTGGGATATTTAAAATTATTACAGCTGTGCTGCTGGAATCAATGGATTTCTTGCTATCGAACAGGATCTCTAGAGAATGGCATCTATTTGGCCCCAGGGAATGTCACAGTGTAGGTATTTGTAAATAAATAAAAAAAATGTTAAAAGAGTGGACTGATAGTAGAAGCAAAAGATACAATTTCTTATTTAGAATTTAGTGTTATTTATTTAGGGTTTGTTTTTCTCACATCTAAAACTGTCTCAAAGTGGGTATTTAATTCATTGGGGTCCCACGACTACTCCAAAGTGTTTGTTGCACATAAACAGTTTTCAAATTACTCTGCTTTAGTGTATCTTCTAGTAATGGAGGGTATATTTTCCCTGTATTGCCATATATATGCTTTATTTATACACAGGTCCCAAGAGGTGCTATGCCACTGAAGCAGGACACAGGGCAGCAAAACTTTGTAAGGACCCAAAACCATGAAATGCTGCTCGCCGAGATGATGCAGTCTCATATGGTTAAAGACATATGTCTGATTGGAGGGAAAGTAAGGCGATTTAACATTGTTTCATATGCTTTGTATAGTGAAAAGTTGATCTTAAAATTAATGAATTATGTATCTTGTAAAAACTGAATATATATTCTACCACTTATTAGAAGTATATAATATATATGTTTATGCAAAGTGTTGATAATGTTATATTTCATAATGTGTTATGTTTCTCTGCAAAATTTTAAAAATAGTTTATTCTTATTTTGCACTTAGTAATGTTCTATAGCACAACGCGAAGCCTTCAAGACTATGATCTCTGACTGCACTCCATTGTGTTCCACTGTAAACTTGAGGGTGCTCCAATGTTGCTGCACTGTGTGAATCTAGATAAAGTGAATGCAGTTTTAAGTTTTCAGAATGCATAACAAAATGTTATTTTTATTGCACAATAGGAACGTATAGTTAATAAACAATCCAGGTATAAGAGTAACATTACAAATGCATTTTTAAAAAGTAAGAAAGCAAAGAGTATGCATTCAAGACTAAGTTAATGGCTGAGTAAATATAATGAAGAAATAAAATCGGGTATGGTTGCTGAATCCCCCAAAAATGTCAGCAATATTTTAGGATTAAAATGTAGAGATTTAAACTGCTTTTGATAAACCAGGGTAACTGAGTATAAACATAGTAGGCTGCATATACCATCTTTGGAGGGATTATTAGGAGTTTATGGAGGCCAGGAGATCAATCCAGGGAAAAATATATACATTTCAGCAATTCCCATTGGGGCAAAGCATATTCTCATAACTGATCCCTGTGCCAAGTGCCGCAGAGGTCATATGGGCTGATAGTAGTTGAGGCCTAGGGATATTATAGCCCATCATTGCTATTGAAAGAGAAGTCAGATTCCCAACATAGGGTAATGTTCTGTGTGGATCCCGGCAACCTTCCACCGACTTGTTTTGATGAGCTTGGTCTTGTGTGGAAAAGCCAAAGGAGATTTATATGCCCTTCATATTTGCACATGATGGTACTCAGAGCAGCTTGGCCCATACTACTTTGGTCTCCACATTGGGTCTGGGCTTGCAGATCCAGGTTTTAGACACATGATTTTTAAAAAGAAGTCATCGGAAAGCTTAGCCAGCAATCTTGGGATAACTTCAGAGTACATTCACCTTTGTAGGTTAACCTGTGTCAAGACTGGCCACCTCTCCTATCCTCAGTCTCCAGGTAGGACCTAAAGTGGTTGGTCTTGGAGACCTCTTCGAAGTGTGCCCAGCATAGGCAAGATTACACTGCGACATTTAGTTATCTGACTCTTGTGTAAAAGCCCAGTATAACTGACAGAGTTTAAGCGATATGCCACAGATCAGCGGTATCAGGTGGTGCCAGAACGGCCATTAGCTTTTTTTTTTATCTAAGCTGTGGAGAGCAAACGTTTGGAAAGCTGCAATCTAGACAATGCTGCCCCTGCTTTTCTTTTGTTACATGGTGCTTGGTCAATAAATATCTATATTTTCTTTTTCTTAGGGATGTGGTAAAACTGTGATTGCTAAAGAAATTGCCGAGATGCTGGGATATGAAGTAGAACCTATAATGTTGTACCAGGTAATCTTTTACTGCTGCTTGTAGAGTGAAACTGAGGATATACTAGTTACATTGGGTTATAAAATATCTTTATAAAACTTATAGGAACAAATGCACACATCTGTCTCTCTCCTTTTCACCCACTCTCTTTCTCACCTACAGACTCACATTGCAGTTTTTTATGATAACCTAGGGTTCTATACTCTGTGATGGAATGCGTAAATGAAATATTGCTATATATAAATAACATGTTATTCTCTTAAGTGCACTCATGTCATTTTAGCCAAGTATGTATAGCTGCAGTGTATTGATCAAGTGAACCCATCATTTACTTACTGATAAATTACCAACTCCATAGTGAATTATATGTTCTACATTATTTCTACCAAAATACCTTGACTCTTTTTTTCAAAATGAAAATATAACAACCACTGCTTCATACCTATTACCATACCTAGTCCCGTAGATTGTAATATTTCTCTACCTCGTGTGCCTATCAATATTATTTTTGTCAGTTACTTGTTAAATAACCCCAGTGTATAACTGGAAATCAGATAATAATAATAATTTAACACTGAAGTGAAACTGGAACTGAAAGAGCTGTTAGCCCATCTCACAGTTCTTAAAGGAACTCTATGATGTTAGCAATACAAAACTTTATTTCTCATAATATCGTGTCTTTCTGCCCCCGTGCCGCCACCATGGTGAATAAAAAAGCATTTTTTCACTAACCAGTTACCAGGTCCCTCGATCTATCTGTCTTCTTCAACATTAGTGATGGGGGGACCTAATGTGCAGGTATATTAGGCCTTCCCCATAGGAAAGCAGTGACACATTGCTTTCCTATGGGGATTTTCTAAACACTGGATGTCCTCATGCAAAGAGCCAATAGAAGCATTCTTAATGTTTTCACTTGTAGGGTTAAGGAGAAAGGGACACTGCACCCAGACCACTTCATTGAGCTGAAGTGATCTGGGTGCCTGTAGTGTCTCTTTAATGGGTACATGTACCGTGACATTAGTCAGCTTTGGCTTGCCATTCTAAGGAGTACAGGAAATGTTTCATTGCTTCACTGACTAATATATAATATTTTCAGTGTATTAGTCACAAATGCAGCCTAATTCTGCTTAAAGTCATTTTTGTTCTGGTAGATCTTCCTGTCCTGTAAAATAGTTCTATATTTAGACTGAACACTTGAAAGAGCAGTATCCCCTTCTGTGCTGTAATCTGTCTAATTATAAGACCTAGCTGCTATGATAGTTCAGGAGCTATCATTTTCGACAGTGCACACTGCTGTTTGAAGCTCAGAGAAAAAAAATGTTTATGTTGAAAGAGACTGTTCAGTGGGTAGAAAATGTTTACACATTTTAATCGGAAAATTCGTCAAAATAAACATGCTGGTAAATCCATCTTCCTCTTAGCTAAATCAAGCAAGGTGGTCTCGTGAAAATTACAGGGAAATTCTGCCTGAAATCATAAATTTAACTTTATTGTCTGTAAAACAAAACTCAAAAACTACTTAGCACTTTTTCTTTTGAAAGGGGAAATAAACTGAGAGAAACCCATTGTTTAGCTGATTGTAGTACAGTGAGCATCATTTCTATATCACGACCCCTGCACCATCTGGACACTTCTATACACACTGCGTGCACTATTCTGGCATTCTTTCTTACATGGACTGCTCCACCATGCTATAATCGTATAGCTGTCCTGACTCTTGTCATATGTTGAAGCCACAGATGTACACACAGATGTCATTTTGGTGACATTAGTCGCACATCTTTTTAGAGTCATGTTTGAAGTCTTCCATTAACACTCAATTTAGGGCTCTATAAGACATCAACACACTCTCAGTGCCCTCTTGTGATCTCAGTTACCCAAGAGTGCGTTTTCTATCTTGACTTTGCAGGACCTAGACATTTTTTTTTTCGCAGTTCAGTATTTATGTATTCCCAGAGATCGACCTGCCTACACTTATTCTGTTGTCTGTTTGCCGAATAATATGTTACTGTTCTAAAGTATAAGACCAATTGTTGGCATGTTGTGGTAAATCTTTGTGGTAGAAAATTCAGAATATAAATCTTTGCCATTCAAATTGCCATTTTTATTATTTTACAAAGCATTTAAAGATCTATAATCTTCTGAAAATTGTTAAGATTATCACAAAAGTAAACACATTTTGTTAAGCTGTACAGGGCATTTGTGTATAGCGAGAGGGGAATCTCTGATGGGTTTGTTGCTCAGACTTGTAAAAAGTAAATGAATCCGGTTATTTTGTGAAACCCTCAACTACTGTTTTGTTTTGATGTGCAACTTAAATGTCCGTATATAGACTATTAGAGATGCATTGCAACGAGCAACATCTTTATTAACATATCACTTTTTGTGTTCCCTGGTGTGCCCTTCCTACCCCATTGTAAATAGTCAATCCGTTTTAGACATGGGGTCTGCCAGGTACTGACCCAACCTCTACTACCTCAGCCAGAGAGATGGAAGCTCTCTTTCTGAGATTAGCCCTTCAGTGCAGGTCTTAGCTCATTGGCTGAGAGTGATCTCAGCTGGAGTTAGGCCAGTAGGGCTAAAAGATGCTCCTAATCAGAATCTTCCAGTTTTCTGACTAAGGTAGTGGAGGCGGGGAGTGGTTAAAAGCCAAATTGTTATAAAATGAAACTCCCATCAGCAAGTGTAACTCAGTAAATTTTGCTTGAGAAGCATAGACACCAGGAGCATTCATTGGCCCCACATCTCCATGTGCTCTTTAGAAGTGTTTTGACTTTAATATTGTAAATACCGTACTGAGAGAATATTTGCTATACATTTTTCTTATTTATTTACTAAACTGGGAATAATGACATGGGAATTGCAAGTTTCAAGGTAAAATACAGTTTATTTTTCTTCTTGGCTATTCTTGTTTACAATGTGCAAATACCTTCTAATTTCTCCACAATTACCTTTTTAGAGAATTAAACCATGCTATGCCAATACATGCATGCAAAAATAAAATGAAAATAAATACATTTGTAGTAAAAGAAAACAGAAGTAATATAAGCCCTTATTTCTTTACTACATCACGAGTGTGTTCCCTAGTTGTTGGTCGTTCATCCTGCATAGACATGCAGATCAGCTGTCCGGGGAGCCTTGTGCTCCACTGAATCGTGAATGATTGTTATGAGTTTGATCCACGTTCTGTGATTGTGTTGAAGTGTGAAGGGAACGGTTGTATTCTACTTCTTCCAAGCGGAAGATTAAGCAGTTTGTGCCTATTTATACAGAATCGTGATTTTTCTTCATGCTCTGAAATCAGGTATTCTGTGAAAACTGGTGCAAGTCAATGAATTACACCACACTAAACATGTTTGTAATTGGAAAAGATAAAAACAAATATATTTCAACCCAAATGTCCAGCTAATTTTTGAGCAGTATCACAATTGGGATTGATATTACAAATATATTTTATTATATCTATTATACCTTATTCATTTTATTAATTCACAAATTATGCAATATTAAAAAAAAATAAAAAATAGAAACATGTACAACCATTCTACTAGGTTTGATAAAGAAGACTGACTCCAACATATTTTTGTCATATCTATGTTGTGGAAATCTTAAAGTAGTGAACATTATTTTCGTGCATGCTTTACTGTAAAAATTAATAGATTTTCTTGATAATAATGGGGAAGAAGGCAGATAATACAATTTATCTCTGGTATTTCACCCCGTCCAGACTTTTTAAGTGACAATTGTTCAATTGTTGCAAACAAACGCATGCTGGAGGCAAATGTTGTCAAGTAGGCTTGTTGGGTCACATACTGTGGACGTGCCCCAAGCTTACATCCTACTACTGGAATTCTTTTCTTGATTTAACAAAAGCCATTACTGACCCAACTGTAGCTTTATCACCCAAACTCTGTTTATACAAACAAACCCCTACTGATTTGCCTGAATACAATAAATAAATAAATTTGGGATTACCTTAATTTAGGCTACATCAACCATCCCTCGTTATTGGAAAACCGCTAAGTTACCAACTATAAGAGAGGTTTTACACTCTGTACTAGAGAATAGACGTTGTGAATTAGCATTCAGACTGCCATCTGATACAGTAAACATCCTGAGGCATGAATTTTTCTTCATGTTTTCTTATATTATTGTTTCTTCGTATTGTTTCTTGTTAAATATAATATTCGAAACTTGTTAATAAAAACAGTATTTGATCAAATTATCAGGGATATTCTGTCAGATGAATGGCACGTACTTTGTGATTGCTAGTGCAGTTCATAGATGACATGTTTTCATTGTTTGAAATGTATACTGTTGCCTTGATCCATGTAGGATATGACAGCCAGGGATTTGCTACAGCAGCGATACACTCTACAAAATGGAGACACTGCCTGGCGACAGTCTCCACTTGTTACAGCTGCTCTAGAAGGGAAACTTGTCATCCTTGATGGGATCCATCGTGTGAATCCGGGAACTTTATCCATTCTTCAAAGGTCAGTACATGCTTAGAGGAGGATTTTAAAGCACGTATTTTGTAAATATATTCAAAAAAAAATTAAGAAATCGTGTGTAAATTATGAGTAAGTCAAACTAAAAAGACCACGCCTAATTTTGTAATCTTGTTTTATTTGCTCATAACAAAAACAGAGAATATGAGAACACTGAGCTCAGTAACTTGCCCTTCGGTATATCCCATATCAGGTGTCAAAATAGTTTTTGCTCACTTGTGCCATTACAAAGAGAACATTTCCTGAAGCATATCAGACTGATCATAACTGTAAGGGCAGTCCAGAACCAAAACGCAGGCAGGTTCTCTCTGCACAAGAGACACATTTCAGACTTCTTTGGGACTTATTTTATGTGCTCTGCATTACAATAATCGGCAGAGATGTCCCTCCTAAATGGAGAAACTATTTGATGATTAAAAAAAAAAAAAAAAACCGTTATGAAGAGAAATATATAAAGTGCAATTGTGGGCTAAAATTTCAAATATGCAACAATCAGCAAAAATATTTATATTTCTTAGAAGCATTTACTGTTTTTCCTAATAATTGCTCTTTATTAAACCCTTTATGAGCCTTTTCCAAAAATCCAAAGGCCTTTTTTTCACTTTTGCTAAATGTGTTTTTTTACAATTACAAGTAGTGTGCGGTTGTTGCTAACGTTTGATAAGTGCTAGTATTCCTGTTGATAGCATTGTGGTGCTTGACCGTTCACATACAAGGTAGCAATCACTTTTGTGGGGGTGCCTGTTGTGTTCGGCTGTTTTCATCCGTTCCCCCATTCTGTCCTGTTTTGGGTGTAGGGATTCGAGAGTGCCTGTGTATGGTGTTTAGTCGCTATTAAGTCATGGGTCCCTGTGTGAATTCCCTTAGTATGGTTATCGGTCAGTGACAGTTTTCTGGCCTTGGACTGGACTGCCGTCATTTTGACATGGTTTACATGGTGTATAGTAAGTGAAGGCTAATTGATTTTATGCTAGTTTTATTTTTTAGTGTGGCCATCTCAAGTCTGTGTCAGAGGCCTAGGATAAGTATAGGGTGGATTTAAGAGTAGGAGAGGTTAGCTTTGGGGTTCAGCAAGGGGAGGATAGGAAAGAAGAGGTGAAATGAAACTTCGGAAGTGAAAGTGGAGCTCGATATCCAGCTTGTGTAGTTTTGCCTCTAATTTTGGCCCTCCCTAGTACCAGTAAGGGGTCTCAGGGTAGTACCAGTTGGCTTTGCTCCCATGTCTCAAGGACCTTTCATATAAATGGTCTGAGGTTGATGACTCTAGGGGGTGCTAGGCTAGGGACTGGAGATTTGGTCCCTATGTGGTTCCCCAAACCCACCCCTCTCTGGGGTCAATTATGTGCTAGGGATTGCATGAAGCAAGTATTAGCTTTCTGGATCATTAGAATTCTGCACCTTCCACAGGGAGCTTTTACACACATGCCGGGTACCCCCACTGTCCCCCATCCCATCGCCGCACCAAGAGAAAAGGGGGGGGGGGAGGCCTGGCAGGGAGAAGTGAAGGGAGAAGAGCAGGGGAAGGGATGCCATGGAATGTATGGTCAGGTGAGTATTAGGTTGGCAATAAATTACCCGCTTATCTCATGGGCCTCTTGTGTTGTGGAGTCATCAGTTGGAGTCCGTGTTCTCCTATGTGTTGTGGTGGCGTGAGTCCATCGGCTTAATGCTCCAAAAGGCCTTTAAGGGAAAAGGGCTGCGGGGACTCCCTAGGTCCTGCTGATCATGTCGCTAGGGTCTCCTGCGTCGGTTAGCGCAGCCGCGCCATTCCTGATTGCTGGATTACCTGGGTAGAGCTGGTGCGCTTCTATGTTTACGCGTGGGAGTCCCAGTTGCATAGCAAATCCCTGTGCTTCTGAAACCTCATGCAAGGTGTTGGTTTGCTCGTCTTTGTGTACAATTAGCTTAAAGCGGTGTCCCCAGGCATACCTAAGTGTTTGCTGAGAGAGGGCTTGCGTTAGAGGTCGAAGCTCTCTTTGTTTGTGAAGCGCGCTCGGGGCTAAGTAGATAGAATTGGATTTGGTGTCCCTCTACGTGCAGGTGGGTATCTCTAGCCGCCTTCATTTTTACTTTAACATGAAAATAGTGGAGGCGCACAATGACGTCTCTTGGCTGATTTGCCTGTGCTGAGGGAGTCCATAGGGCTCTGTGGACGCAGTTTAGGAGCAGCTCGGCGGATGGTGCTTCAGGTAGCAGGCCGAAAAATGTTTCCCTGACTGCTGAGTATAGCATGTCTGCTGTAACTGATTCGGGTAGACCTCGAATCCTGATATTGTTCCTCCGAGACCTATTGTTGAGATCTTCATGTGCGTCTTCCAGACTGCGCAGTTGGTCTTGCAGTTCTTGGATCGCTTTATCATGGTTGTAGATAGTGGCTGTTATTTCCTCAATTTTGTCTTCCATTGCAACTATGTGCCTGGTAAGATCTTTAAGACCTTCTTTGATCGGGGCGGGGTGTTTCGCCAATTCCATGTTAGCGTTTATGTCTCTCAGCAGCACCTTCAGGTCTTTCCTGGTAACGGAGGATGAGTCGCGGGTGTGGCTCGGATCCTCTCCAAGTCGGAGTCCAATTCTGGCGGTTCATCTGCACCTGGCGGGCCTCTCTCTGCGCGGTTGCAGAATATTGGGGCTACCGCTGAGCCATGTTTGGATTTTCTCCCTCCGCCTACGGTTTGTGTCTGTGGGGGGTCTCCGGAGGTGGGTGAGGTAGTTCACGGGGATTGTATGACGGCAGTTGGTGCTAGTATAACCTTAAAAGTCCCTTGATGCATCCATCTGCACTGGAAGTGAGGCGCCGCCCCCGTTTGACTGTGTTTTAATACTTTTTAATTAAGGGCAAATTTCTTTAAGGGACTGATAGAGTTGCTTCTCATACCCTATATGTATGCATAACCCCATATTACATAAGAAGAAAATTAAAAAAAAATAAAAAAACACCACATTTTACTTATAATAATTTCTATAGAAGTTGTAACGCTAACAAACCTCTCACGATCCATTTATTAGTTCTGTTTGTTAAAATGCTTCACAAGTCCAGAATTTCAATTATTTTTTTGAATGTTTTAAGACAAATTTTGCAGTGAATGAATTATAGCTTTAAATTAAAGAATTGTAAATTTGGTCTGCTGAGACTGTTACGTTAAAGGGTTGCTACAAACACCTTGACCACCTCAGAGTTTTGAAGTGGTCATAGTGCCCAGTGTCTGTTTTTGCAGAGTTTCACTGCGAAATGCTGCACATACTGAATTTGATCTCTTTGCTGCCACAGGTGTAACTTCCACACTGGCAGCATCATTTGTACCTCTATAGCCAGCCCCCGGAACAGGAATTCTGGGCTTGCTAATCTCAGTTCTGTACATATTTCTGTTCGCAGAGGGGCATTCACTTTCAGACAGAGAATGAGCGTGGGATTGGTATCAGTCTAATGCAGCTCTGCAGAAGTTGGATGTAGGAATCCTACCTACAGAGGAGACCTGGCTCCAGCCAAGTGGGACAGGCTGCAAAATGGTTTGTTCCCTTGCTGGGAAACCGGATTCTTCTACCACCATAGCCACTATAATGGGCTATAGTTATGATGGCTAGAGTACCCCTCTAATATGTTTAGTGGTAACTTTGTAATAGCACTTGTAATGGTCGCCATACAGGGTGGCATGCATCATGAAGTGCATAAGTGGTGCATGTACCCTGTGGTGCGACCATCACAAACAAGTTAGTATCTCCCACTCAAAATGGAGAGACCAGCATTGTTTTACATGCTGAATGCTCATTTTTTATAACACCGTTAAACAAGTTGTTTAATTCATCTGTAGTTTGACTACCTTTGTCCCATTGCAATGTGAGATGTGCAGAAAGAAAGGCCATATAGTTATACAATACACTTTATTCTGTTTTATATATTTGATAAAAATGGAAATATCACTGAGCTTTATTTCATTTTGATATTTGGAATTTAAACTTCTGTGCTCACGTTGCAATTAAAATGTTTTGAAATATTCCATGCCAAATGACTGTAAATTACCAAATTATTATAAATAAAAATAATGTCATCTTTCCATGCCTTTATTCCCTCTCTCACATTACTGAGGCATGTTTTCTCTAGAAATGGAAATGTTGGTGTTAAAGAAAGCATTTAGTTTGAAGTACTTGTGATACAATGGCAGAGAAAGGTTTTATTGTAATTAAACAATTGATTTTCGTTTTTTCCACTTCACTTGCAGATTAATCCATGACAGAGAGCTGACTCTTTACGACGGCACCAGGTTACTTAGAGAAGACAGGTATCAATATTTAAAAGAGGAATTACAGCTTTCTCATGAACAGCTACAAGAGAGGTAATTTTCTACAAAATGTATTGCATTATTGATGATGCATTCAGCTCTCACTGTTAATTGCACATGCTTGAATACTATGCTATTTACAGTGCTTTCGTCCCTTAGATTGTGCCAGTCAATCTTAGTGGGTGTTGCTTCCTGGTAGGGAACCATTGTTATAAATATTTATAGCTTTTCAGTGCTGGCTATGACGCTATTCAATAACTTGCAAACAGACCCAGAGTTGCGCAACGGTTAGTGTATATAATTTCACTGTGATTGTTCTCATTAATATTAGCGTTAATATGCACAAAATAAAGAGAAATACAAATGGCACCAGTAACCAGTCATTCCTGTTAAGTGGATACATTTTCAACATTTCCATTCATTTATTACTAGTACTGTTTTTCTAAAATCATTTCCTTATGTTGACTAAATAATTGATTGACTTTTTTTTACAGTTTTGCTAAGAAGCTCCCAATGTATCCACACGTGTGTTTTTTAGGAGCCCTTTAAAACTTGCTATGGCTTTTTATCACTATTCTAGCAATGCACATTTTATATGTTCTTTCCCTATGCTCTTTCAGTGGCTAGAACAGCCAAATCCTATTGACCAGGCTCCAAATCTCTCCTCACATTGGTTAATGTAGCAGCACTTCCTTCCCCAATGCAGTAGAGACCGTGTATAACACTAGGAAGAGTCTAATAAGGTTTTTTTTTTATCAAATTAAACTATGTACGATATGGTATTACCATTGAAGAATGGATTGGATTACCGAGCCAAATGCGAAAACTAAAAAAAGGGCTAATGCCAATGTAGGTAATTTGGGTCTGTTTTAAACAATGTTAGGAAATACTACCTCAGTGAATGTACTGTTTTATACACCTCAATAACATAGTAAATGGGCATGTGCACTGAAAGAATGTTGTGGTTCTTTTCATTAAATATTTTTGTTAGGAAATTTTTCTTTTCAACCTCAAAAATTCTGACATATAGATATATAGTGAGAATTTTTGTTGAAACTGAATTTTGTCCAGACCACTAGCAGCCAGCAGGCAAATAGTTAATAACCCTTGGTGGTGTGGTGTGTGAGGGACAACCACCAGGCCACTGGCCAGTGCTTGCTAGCTAGTCACCACAAAATGTAAATAACAAAAAAAAAATAAACTTTCTGAATAACAAGCATCTGCAGGAATTGCTGCCCAGTCGCTATTAACATACAACCCCGTGCCCTCAATTTACAGAAGAAGGTCAGACAAATTGAAAAATTCACAATAATTAAATAACGGGGGTGGAAACCCCCAGCCCTCACCTGTGACCATCCGATAGGGACTGTTACAAAAGACAAGGGGGGGCATCTTAATCTGCTCCTTTGCTACCATCAGTGCCACCTGGTGCAGACCGATGTTGGCTTGCCCACCAGTTAGAGTGCTCTGACTGAAATGTTACAGTTTGGGAGAAACTCTTGTAAGGGCTTTCCACACCCTGCTTCCTCCACCTGTGTTGCATTTTTTTTTTTTTATTGTTGGACAGGGGGGTGTCGTGTATCCTTTGTCTCATTTTTTTTTATAATAGCCCCTATTATTCATGTCCCACTTTATTATTATTATTTTTAATTATTATTATTTAAATATACTATGACACCCCTTTCTGTAAATTCTGGTTCTTGTAGGGGGTGTATGTTACTAGCATCTGGACAGCAGGTTTTATAGCTCCCCCATGCCCATACTCTGCATGCTGTGAGTGGGGGCATAACAGCGAAACGGTGGGCAGCCAGTGGCAGCTTGCAGAAATGACTGAATGCATTTGTTAATTATTATTTGCATTTATCCACCATTAACGCACCGGTACAATCGGTCTTCCTAGTGATTTCTAAGAAGTGCGTTGTTGCTGTATTTAGATTGTAACTTGCATTCAATTACCTTGTCCACTAGAACCAGTGTTTTTATTGGCTTCAGTTCAGTGATTTTGCTCTCAGTGGCGTTACATGATGCCATAGAGGACGCAGACAACCTTGCTTTAGATAAAACAGTGAAGCATATAATCTGGGTTCAGTTAGGACATGTAGTCATTTTAACCATTGTAAGCGAATATTTTGCAGTATACGTACAGCAATACATAATTGTGTGTACCTTTTGACACCTGATCATTTTGCATGAAATCCATGTGAATCTGTTAACACTGGGGATTATTGTCTTTGTTTTATTAATAAAATGTATTTCTTTATAAAATATTTTACCAGGAAAGATACATTGAGATTTCTCTAGTTTTCAAGTATGTCCTGGGCATATTTGCATGTCATAGACACGTGTTTCCCTTTTTTTCACAAACGTGTCATTAGTAGGGGCCACATAGTTTAATGACTAATCATGGTAAACTAACGTACTTTTACAAAGTGGAAGTGCAGACAAGTTTATAAATAATACTTACAAATAAAAGACATTCATTGCAAAGGCTGACAGATTTGAGCATGTAGTTGGGGGGCGTTGGGTTGGTTTGCCATCAGCTGGTGTAGATCTTAGAATTCTGGGCATTATAATAGAGCAACAACAGTAGGAGGTGATCAATACTGCAAATTTCTGCTCTAGTAGAAGACATCATTCTATTGGTTTGCTTGGCTGCCATAATAAAGGCAATAACTGTGGAGGTGCACAGTCAAACTGACCACATGTAATGTAGTAACATCCCTACGCATGCTTAGCGTGCATGCTCTGTACCAGGAGATGCTCCTTTGTTCATGTGAGGGTGTACGGCCACTTCATTCATAAATGCAGGCAGTGTTGGATATAGCATTAGTGATGTTCTGCTAAGAATATATTTTCATCTTTAGAATTATTGGTGAATTCAGTGTAATACACTAAATTAACACGTACCTTAAGTTGATCTTTTCATCCACAATATTTATGAAATAGTTGGAATGGCCATCTTCATCCTCAGTAGTTTATTTAAATATATTCACTGTGAAATTCTGGAATTGCATGAGATTTATGGATATAGACTCACAGATTTCGGCCTTGGTTTTAAAAGGTTATCCAGTTTTTAAAAAAAATAATTTGAAAAGCTTATCCAACAATAATACATTGAGGCCTTAGAGGTGTTATAAAATATGTTGACAGATTAGTAATGATATGTGTTAGCCTGTACAGGTATGCATTTTACGCATGCACCTACTGGATTAGGCTTGAAGGATTATTAATCACCAATAGTGAATAACACCTTAAAGTGGTTCTGTCACTCTCTAGTGTTTTCTCTTCTCTTCCTCTTTCACAATCTGTTCTTTTTTTTTTATTCATTTCTGATCTATTTCTTTCTAAAACAGATGACAGAATAGGGACTATTATATGACCTTACGTATGCTGATTGATTGAAAATCCAGTTTATAACTCTTGCCAAACTCTTGTCTAATCATACCCTGTATCTTATGTTGCTACATATCTAATCCATCACATAGGGTATGTGTTTGAGAGTATGTTTTTTTTTTTATGACTGGAATTACTTGGTTTTTAATGTTTTGTTTTGTTTTTTTTTGCCACGGAAACTGTTTACTTACTTTTAATAGCATGTTTTTTTCCACCAATGACTACAATATGTTTTAATAATTGTAGGTCTTTAAATATATTTGAAGATGGTTTGCAAAACAAAGAAATCAGCAACGTTAAAAATGACAATGCAATGTAGCCAGGCAATAAAGCAAAGATTATAGAGTACAATAAATCTACCATTATAGAACAACAAAGAAATAAAACAGAAATCCAATGGCAAACATGTGAGTCTTAAGCCTAGATAGGAAATAACAAGCAAACCATGATGTATGCTAGGAGGATAATTAAACTGGGCATATCCTGAGGCACCATAATAGGCACATTAAGTAAAAACGAGGAATCATTGGTAGGGGTGAAGGGAGTTAGAGTATTTCCACATAAGTACAAATATGGATAGGAGGAGGAAGAGCTCATTTTGGAACCCATGCAGTATTGGTGTTCAAGGGGTCAAAAGAAGAATTGGTGGGAAGGGTAAATAATGTTTCTTCTCTAAAAGCCCACCATGAACTTGTTGTTGCTTGGTTATTGCTTTGGCTTTCAATATTCAACTCACAAGGCCTTTTAGGAATCAGGGATGGGGTTTCAAACAACTATGTACTTCTTTAAGAGAACAGCTGTATGTGTACATCCAAGGATTCCATGATATATTTTGTGATACACCTTTGGAGGGCAGTGATTTTAGGTTGTGTTTGTATGCTTTTGCAGGGGCCAGGTTGGGACAACTCCACCACAAGTTCACATGGGTACCTCTATCTCCACCTAATTCCCAACATCTGTCTGACTTTTTTCCATGCTTTTTAAAGGGTCTTAGTGGAGTAAGGTAGTGGGACTCTTGTACTTGTAACTTTTATGCATGTATCCTACGCTTGGTCTATAGCCTTGTTTAGGTAAGTAACTGTTAAATGCATCTCTACCAGCCTAGAGTGTCCTTTTAATTTCAGCTGGAGAAGTGAGAATTGCAAACTTCCTTTTGCAAAAGCCTTTAATGTGAACCAAACCTAATGCAATGCTATACTACCGATTACCTTGTTTAACCCCTTAAGGACCAAACTTCTGGAATAAAAGGGAATCATGACGTGTCAGACATGTCATGTGTCCTTAAGGGGTTAAACATATATGTGGTTATGAGGCAGTTGTGGTGGAAGATACTTTTTTTTGTATTTTCTTTTTAATCTCCCGCTACACTTTGTTGTTTAACCCCTTAAGGACCAAACTTCTGGAATAAAAGGGAATCATGACATGTCACACATGTCATGTGTCCTTAAGGGGTTAAATGATACGTTTAACATCATTTGGTATTTCTCATGGGGCTGAATGTCTGTTTTTTTTCTTCTAGGTGTATATTTCCCATCCACCCTTCTTTCAGGATTATTGCTTTGGCAGAGCCTCCAGTGATTGGTGGCAACACTCAACAATGGCTTGGTCCAGAACTTCTAACCATGTTTATGTATCATGAAATTAAACCCTCAACCAAAAGAGAGGAGATTCAGATAATGAGAGAGATGGTGAGATAAATGTGTTTTCAGTTGATTTGTTTTCATGGTGGCATTCAAAATTATACATTTAGAGGGGGGGAGAGGAGGGGGGGGGGGGGGGGGGCTAACTACCGGCTGCAGTAATCAAAATAAAGTTTTAGAAATTGTGTTTAGTCTGTTTGCTGCTGTCCACTGAGTATGTGCTTTGCATAGCTCGAAAACACTCACAAACACAATGCAATCCTAATTGGACCTTTAAACATGTATAAATGGTAATTGCTTCTAGAGTGCACTGTTTAAGTTAAAGCCATGCAGCAGTTAAATAAACAGCCATCTTCCAGGCCAAGGTGAAACACACAAAAAATAGACAGATTCACTATGGTAATCAGTAAAGATTCTATTCTGGTTGTAAGGAAGCTCACTGTAGATTTTTGGATACATCCTAAACTGCAGAAATATCTTTACCTTTTAGAGCAGGATTGCTTTTACAATAATGCAATGTATCTGACATGCTGTTGACTAACTTGCAGTTGAATAACTACTTAAAATCTTAGTGCTGATTGCCATAAGCACTCATTGCGATTTGATATCATCAATTAAACACGACCCAGTTATATAATAAGTTGAAAGCATAGATGCCTTGTGTTATATGGTAGAAAGACATTTTCCATATTTCACAGCATATATTTTCAAAGCAGAAAAATAATTTCTGAATGTAAGTTAACTGCTATTATTAGCAAAGCAATCAAAGCCAATAAAGTATTAATAAGCCCTCCAAGCAATATGATTGTTTCTGCATGTAGTGAGTGAAAGAGCTTGTTAAACATAAGACTCTATTGGAAAAATATACACGGACTGAGAAATGTATGGCGTTCTAGAATCAACATACTGCTCTAATTGGCATACTTAGCAATTACTTAGTTTAATGATTGACAGTTAACCATGTGAGGTGGGATCTTAAAAATCAACATACATTAGATGACAATAATAGTAGACATAATCATATGCCTTAATTGTCCATATGTTCCAAGACACATGATGTTTTTTTCTGTTGTATCTTGTGATTGCTGTACTATTACTTATAGCTAGCAATTGATATAACTGATCACGTAGAGAGCAATATACATGACGGTTTTATTTTATAAAGCACAATTCTAATCTGTAATTATAGTGGTGACTCATGCTTGGTTTTATCAACCGTTTTACTGAACTATGGATTTTAATTGTAATCATACAAAATATTTCTAATAGGTTCCAAATGTCCCAAAGGAAGCGGTGGAACAGCTTCTGACATTAAAACATAAGCTACGTAACACGAAGGATCCTACTGTGAGTGTGAACTTTTCAAAGTACTGTGTTGTATATTTGTAATTGTTTAAATGGTATTATATATGCATCATGACTTAATATCACAAATTCCAAGAAAATGGTGGACCCATGATAAAAAAAAATCAGCTAAAAAGTTCATATATACAAGATGTTATAGTTTTTTTTATGTACATTGGAAAGGAAGTTTGGAGACCCTAAGGAAGGTTTTTTTTTTTGTTTTTTTTTTTTTTTAAATAATAATGTTTGGGGAATTATGTTAAGTATTTTTTTACAACCGGTATTTATGTAGATGGAGGGTGACCGTGTGTGGGGGTTGACACTGTAGGGGTAAAGTGTGTGGAGGGTGACTGTGTGTGTGTGAGAGGATGACCGTGGATGAGAGAGCAGTGAATGGGTGGGTGGGTGGGTGGGGGGGTGACAGTGTGTGTGGGGTATGACTATGTGTGGAGGGGGTAACTCTGTATGTGGGAGAGTGACAGTGCAGGAGAGTGACAGTATTTGTCTGTGAGTTTGACAATGTCTTTGTGACAGTGTAGGGCATATCCACCTAAGGCCTAAGATGTGACAGTGTAGGGCTTTTCCACCCTAAGGCCTAAGATGTGACAGTTTAGGGGGCAGAATGTGATGTGTGTTGGGGATGGTGGCAGTATGGGGCGTGACAGTGTGTGGGAAGGAAACCGTGTGCAGGGTGACAGTGTGGAGGAAGGTTGTGTTTTAGCGACAAGCCTCCCCACACATTGAAATACCTCTTTTTTTGGAATCCCTTGTGGCAAGTGGTCTCCCTCACTGGTGGTCTGAAGGGCTTGCCATCGAGTCTGCTGCTGCACCAGGTGCAGAACTGCAGACCATGTGATAGAGGTCTCACCAGCCACTTGCACTTGGCAGTGTCAGTTCCCCATTGTGGAGAGTCTCGCATCAAATGGCTCCTGGTGTTGGGCCCTCAGTCACGTAACAAGGACCCGATTGATTCAGTCTGCCCTAAGGAGAGCTCAAATCATAATCAAGTAAACAATAGGAGTGGCAGTAAATACAATATCAAGTAGCAATTTAAGCAAAGAGTAGCAATTGGAAAAACAAAACAAAATATCAAATATAATCTAAATAGATTTAAGGATAGCTACCACTTACCAAAAAACTACAGTGATCACTGAATTTATACCAATGAATAGAGTGATAAAATAACAACAAAAATGTTACACCAAGAAGGTATAGAGTCTCCTATTAAATTCAACCAAATTGGTGATATTAGGCAGAGCATGCGAAGTATAGTCCTTTCAAGCCCATCGCTCATTAAGGTTATTATAGCCAGTAGCTCAGACATGAAGAATAGAGCAACAAACAGTACCACCTGAGCCGACCTGCCTCTAGATATGTGTTGGAGATAATTCTTTATTGCTATTTGATATGGTATTTACTACTGCTCCTATTGTATACTTGTTTAGTCACTCTTTCTTTTTTGGGAGAGTAGTGTATAATATATATATATATATATATATATATATATATATATATATATATATATATATATATATATATATATATATATATAAATAATGTTATCCTCCTTTTTTCCCCTCTCCAGTCAGCGTGAGGCCTTAGCTGGCCCCCTTACTCGTCTAATGTGAGAAACCGCTTCTGCATACTTATTATATATCATTTTGTTCAGGAGAAATAGGGCTTTCATTTCACATTTATATTTATATATGGAACATAATTTAAAATTAATAAACGTCTAAAAAAGTGTGAGAAATTAAGAAATTTCATTTTTTTAGTTGTGCATGGCATTTTAACTGTGGATATCATAATACTGCTGGCTTTTACTGCAATAAAATACACATAATATCGTGAGTGGTAGAGTTGAACTAATATACATTAGCAAGATATCACCAGGATCAGAGTGCCTGTGTTAAAACAGCCAGAATTGTACCATATTACCTGGTTAATAACAAGAGCACCCTAGGAGCCTGTGCAGCTAGATGGAATTCACAGTGTCAAACAAAAAAGGTAACCACAAAAAGGGGAAGGGCAGGCCTCATACTCATAATTAAAACATTTGTATCCATCTCTCCGCAGGCACAATCTTTGGCTTCTTCATTATCTACTAGACAGTTACTTCGGATCTGTCGTCGACTGTCTCAATATCCTGAGGAGCGTCTTCATCATGCAATCAATAAAGCGTGCCTTTCAAGGTGTGTTGTACATGTTATTGTCTAAGCATAATTATCAATGAAACCACAGGGCAGATAATCACATGTATTAAAGTTTGAACATTATAAATTGTTGTCCATCCATTATTATATCTTTTGAAAAGATTACTGCTACAGTATTATAAATAGATGTACATGATGGGACCAAGATACAGATGCGCATTTGATAGCTGCTACTCTTCCCTTCTTGTCTACTATGATCTTGTCTAAATGTTCTTTTTTATTCTACATATTATTTCTTTTTAAAAAAATTAACATTTCAGTGCCGTAGGCTATAGTACAGAGGTAGGTAACCTTTTGGTAATGCTGTGCCAAAGCAAAACATGAAGTCCCTTAGGGTGCTGGTTCTAATTTGTTTATGTGAGTGGAGAGTTTCTACTTGTGTTATGTATGGGTGCAGCAGCTGCTTTGTGTGGTTTAATTTTTATATATGTGGCTTTGTGTGCTGTTTTTCTTTTGGCGCTGTATATATAATGTGTGTAGGACATCTGTGGTGAGTGTATATGTGGGCCGTGTGTAGTGTTTATGCATTTGAGGGATTGTGTGTATATGGCGTGGCTTGATTGTGCATTTAGTGTGTGTGGGGACTGTGTGTGGGCCACCTGTGGCCTTTTGTGTGTTGGCTGTCTGTGATGTTAAGTATTCGTAGGTTGGTTGCTTGTACTTTTTTTTTTTTAAATTCTTTATTTTTGTAGTGCATAAGCTTAGTACAATCGCTTGTGAGGTACCCCAACGGCAATCCTCCAGCGCATCCTAAAACATATATACAGAGGTACAGGATTGATCTTGCACATTTTTTATAAGGTTGGGTTATGCGGTTTACAGTGTCGCTTGTCGTTACTTAAGCATTTTCATAACATAAATTAAATTAAAATAACGTGGCTTAAACTTTCTGCTCATAGAATAAAATTAAGACGCTGTGTCCAGTGTAATGGTACTTTTACCAGCATACTGGTGTATTTGATTCAGTTTTGGGAGTCGCTTAATTGAAACATGTTTTTATATTCAAACTTAAACATAACGTGAAGTACAGGCTAGGCAAGTTATGAGGTGCATATAACAGTAATGGTAAGGTTAGTCAACTGGTGTACACATGTAAAACAGGCTTATTAACGAGGGGCATGCTGCATACAAGAGATATTTTTGTTAATATTGGGCTGTGACTAACATACTGCAGGGTGAACATATGCTGCTTATGGCTTCATCCTGAGCTTTGAGAGAGTGGTTACAAGTTATGCTATACTTCGATAAGAACTTGAGTGGCTCTAATAAACACTAAGGTAGCCCTAGCGGTTAAGATTAGTCCAGTATACATATGTGAGAGTTCAAATGGGGCATAGAGGGCTGTGTGACCGGGGGTACTATGCCTGGTTTCGAGTCCTATCACCCCAGGATGTCAACCGATGCCTTGTTGGGGCTGTGGAAGTCGGTGCGGCTGGTGCGTTCCGGGGGCGTTCAGCAGGTTCGTGTCGAGAGGCTTCTGGGCAGCAAAGGATGGACTTTGTCGCTGGGTTAGGTGCCCCCATGCTTGTGTGTGTGCTGGCATTTTTGATTCACAGACCTGGGGACGTGTCGGTGCCGGATCTGATCTCCTCCGGGGGTAGGCGGTGGAACCTGGCAGTGTCTGACTCCAGTTGTGGTTTGCCTGCGTCCGGCGTAGGTAAGGCGGTGAGGTGGAACCCCTTGGAGTGCTCTGCTCAGGTAGAGTCGTTGCAGGGGGTCGTGCCTCTCGTGGTGTCCTGAGCTTGTGGGGTGTGCGGTGTATGGTTCGCCGCCTAGATGGGGTTTCTGCCGCAGGTGCCTGTGAGGACTTTGTTAGATGTCTTCGGGGTAAGCGTTTACCCGATCTTGGGAGGGAGTTCATGTGGCGTGGGTTGGTTTTTGTCGGCGTATCATGCATTGGGTAGGCGAAGGTGTCTGGGGCTTTAAGGCTTCCCCTTGCTCCCCTGCTCCGCAGGGTCTGACAGGGACCAATCCGGCCTGGTCTCGGCGCCATAGAGGCGTTGCTCGCATGAGAGGAGGCAAATAGTTGTGGTGCCGGTTCTCGTCCAGCTCCGAGTTTCAGCTTTTCCTGCAGCCTTATCCAAAACTCTTCAAACAGTTGGTCGATGCGGGCTGGCAGGTCATCGCTCAGTAGCCGTGTGCCAGCTTGGCGTCCTTGTGCTTGTCCCCTGCAGGCAGCCGCCATTTTGAGTAAGTGCTGTGGCTGTTTGAGTGCATCGTTGTCCGCCATTTTGGAGGCCCCAACTCCCACCTTGTTTGGTAGGGTCGCAGGCTTGGTCGTGGGGTATGGAGTCGGTGCTTCTCCTCCAGGCGGGGACCGGGATCTCCCCCACCGGTCCATAGGGGGGGGGGTGGTGTGTGTCATTGTCGCTTGCGGCTGTTTGCACGCGGCGGGGAAGCGGCCGTCTTCCCTCGCCACCTCCCAAGGTAGGCCCCATTCTGCCGTTTTGGCGTCCGGTCTTCCCGGTCGTCAGGTTTGGTCTCACCGGGTTCCAGTGGGTGACCCCCATATTGTGGGCTCCTTTGTAGGAGGATTGTGCCATTACAGCCCGAGTAGTTGGCAGATTTATGGCTCTTGTGGCAGGAGCTCCTACAGAGCACGTCCAGCTAGCTTGCCAGTCAGGCTCCGCCCCCCGGTTGCTTGTACTTTTTGTGTGTGTGCTTGGGGCTTTGTGTGGTACAGGCATTTCTTGTTTTATGAACTCTCGCTTTATGAATTCCCGCCTGTATGTACTTTTTCCTGGATATGCCGCCATTTTGTTTCACCCCCATTTTGCGTCAGAGGTCCATGGGTCAGGACCGAGGAGCATGCTTTGGAGCACAAACAATAAAAGAGAAGAATAAGAATTTGTGGCCAGGAGTAGACAAGAAGTCAAAAGACAAAAAGTCTTGCAAGCGTGAGTTAGCAGTAAGGGTGCGAGCAGTAGAAAGGAGAAGGTCACCAGTAGAGTGGAGAGACCAAGAGAGGACATACCTATGAATCAGTGAAGAAATGTAAGAGGAGCGAGAGTTGGTTAGAGCTTTATAGGTATGGGTTAGTATTTTAAATTGACACCTGTAGGATACAGAAAGCCAGTATAAGGATTGACAAAGGGGTGAGGTGTGAGAGGAGCGACAGGAGAGAAAGATCAGCCTGGCAGCAGCATCCATCACAGATTGTAGGGGGGCAGTTTGGCTTCTGAGGAGACCAACTAGGAGAGAATTACAGTAATCCATGCTAAAGATTACCAGAGCATGAACAAGCTCCTTGGCGTAAGAAAGGGATAAATGTGGGCATTGTTTTTAAGGTGGTATTGAAAGCAAAGCAAATTTTAGCAACATACTGGATATGAGGAGCAAAGGTGAGGCCAGGAGCAAAGATAATACCAAGATTACCGGCTTAGACACATAGCTGCTCAGTGTGGCTCACATTTGTTATTTTTTTGCTTTACACTTTGCCTTTGACCCTGGGATTTTTTTACTAGGTGATTATGACTTGCTGTTTTCAGTTATTATGTAATGAGTGACAAGCACTTCCTGTTCTTTTTTTTTTTTTTTTTTTAATTCTTTATTTTTGCAGTGCAGGATTATGTATACATTTTGAATAAACATTGTAAAGGTTAAACCAAGATAAAGCAGTGGATTGTCATACAATATCAGGAAATAGTGCACTGTTTTTTATATATGCGTGACATGGTAGATCGGTATGTGCCAAACGTTTAGTCATATGAACTATTTACAATTAGATTGAGTCTAGTGACAACATTATAGTTGAATGAGAATGTGGTACCCATCAGAAGTATTTATCCTAAATATTGAGCAGGCTAGATGACTGGCTGGGTGTAAAAATTAATTAAACAAAAAGTATGCATGCTGAGTAGGTTAAGGTGTAGGTAACTGCTAGCTGTAACAGCAATAGTTGTGATTACAGTCAATTACTTAACTGACCTGACTGCCTACGATGCGAGCGCGTTTGATTACTAGTATGTTAGGTCGTGTGTGCAGTCAAAATAACTGTGAAGGTGAATGTCAGCTTTTAGGAGTCGATTAGTAACAGGAGTCCACCACTTTAAGTGTGGTTTATAGAGTCCTCTGTACCAGCAGTGACACGTTAGGGTGTCTGCAGGCAGTTCGGGTCTTCGCCTTCTCTCATCCGATGCCCAGTCTGTGGGGCGGTCGCTGATCATGTTGAAGCAGACAGTCTTTCTGCTGCGAGCTGTTTGCTGTGGGAGTGTAGGGCTGTTCTGCATTTGGGAGCCATGTGGCGTCTCTGCTCGATGTTCCGCCATCTTGTGGGGCTGAATGTGTCTGGTTCCTGTGAGTTTGGGCACCGTCCTCTCTTTCCCTTGCTGCTTGCTTATCGCAGTATGTTCCCTGCTTCCACGGGACGGCCGGCGTGCATTTCTTCGTCGTGTGCCGCTTCTTGCAGGGGCGTCGCTTTTTCGCCCTGCCGCCCCGTAGTGTCGGGTGTTTGGTAGGTCTACGGGAGCGGGTTTGTGGTGTAGCAGTTCAGCTGCGGGCCCGACAGGCTCCGATGTGCCCTTTTGCCGTGTTGCCAGTGTAGCCCAGAATCTGGCGAAGATGCGGTCAAGTCTTGCCTGGGATGCTGCAAGGTAGGCCTCTATTGTGGTGCTGCTCGTGTTTCCCGCCATCTTGGGTGCTGCTTCGTTGCGCTGCCTGGTAGGCATCAAGTGCAGAGGTGGGAAGCCTCCTGGGACCGGGATGACCCCCGCCGGTCCATAGGGGGGGGGGGTAGAAGTCCGCCATGCTTAGTGGTTACCAGCGCTGGGGAGCGGCCGTCTCTCCAGCGTCTGGTGCGCTTGTAGGCCGCAAAGGGTCCCAACGGGCTCCGAGTTTGGTATCGTTCAGATCCCCTCGGTCTCCCCCTGTAGCTGGCTAGTTTGCCGGTAGATTCCACAGCGTGGCTGCATGTAAGTGGGATTGTAAGCTTGATGGGCTCAGGAGCTCGTGTAACATGCGTCCATTTAGCTAGCTGGTCAAGCCCCGCCCCCCAGCACTTCCTGTTCTTAAACTACACTGTGCTAATTTTTTTTATAGTTAGACACGTACCAATAAAACATTGATAGTTACATGATCCTCCTTTGGAGATCTCCTATGGCAGTAGTTGAAGAGTGCTGCACCAGTGTTAAAGGGACTCTCCAGGCAGAGTATTTTACTCACCTGGTTCCAGCGCCGGGAGCCTCGTGAAGCCGCGCCCCCTATTTCGTCAAAAGGACGAAATAGGCGGGTGCTAGCAGGGAGCAATCAGATGCTTCCATTTGGAAGCGTCATTGCTCCCTTGTGCGCATGCGTGGCTTCGCCGCACATGCGCACATACTTCATAGGGCGGCATTCATGCCGCCCTCTGAAGTCCTGAGCGCACTACCGCACTACCTCGACTGACAGCTCAGCTCGCGGTATTTGCCCGCCCCCTCTCCTCTGCTGACAGGCTGGAGAGTGAAGGCGCGCACATAGTGCCTTGTCTCTCCTGTATTTTCTCTGAAAATACAGTGTTTACATTAGATTGCCTGCAGGGAGCTATAAATCTCACCTGGACAAATACATTAAGCTGTAGTTGTTCAGGTGACTATAGTGTCCCTTTAACTAGGGTGAATTCAGAAGGGAGAGGTATTAAAAATAGAAATGGGATAAAAATCAGGGGACAAGAGGGCACCAGAGATATGATATAAGAAATGTGTTATGTTAGGAGGAAAAAAAGGGCGTTTGTGAATATATTTTAGGAAAAACTAGGAGAGGTGTGAAAACTATGAGATACGTGTATGGAGGAAGAGATAGATAGATGAATGAGGCTTGGAAGAGTGAGAAGTTTAGAAAAATATAAACGGGGAAGGGAAAGGGTTAAGAATGAATGAAACGAGAATATGGGAATTAGACTGAGAGAGGGAGTAGGGCAAAAAGAGGGAGATTTTTGGACAGGAGACTGGTAAAGAAGGAGGGGGAGAATTGAAAATTGGCATGCTAGAATTCTTTGCACTACCTTGAAGGGATACTCCAGGCACCCAGACCACTTCTGCCCATCGGAGTGGTCTGGGTGCCAACTCCCATCACCCTTAACCCTGCAAGTGTAGTTATTGCAGTTTTTATAAATTGCAATAATTACCTTGCAGGGTTAAGTCCTCCTCTAGTGGCTATCAGACAGCCACTACTGGGACTTCCGGTTTCTTAAACGACTTTTTGGTCGCTTAAACGACGCTGGAAGTCCTCACGCTCTGCATGAGGACCTCCAGCATCGCTGGAATCCCCATAGGATAGCACTGAATAATGCGCATGCGTGAATGCGCATTAGGTCTCCCCCGCTAGCGGACGTCAGCGGGGGAGGAGTGTGGGCGGAGCCTGACCCAGCGCCGAGGGACATCGGTGCTGGATTCCGCTAAGTGGCTGAAGGTTTTTTTTTTTTTGTGTAAATATAGTTTTTTATTGGTTTGGCTGAAGGGGTTATAACCCCTTCAGCTGCATGGGATGGGGAACCGGAGGGAGGGGGCACTGTAGGATCCTCTAGTGCCAGGAAAACGGGTTTGTTTTCCTGGCACTGGAGAGTCCCTTTAATAAAATAGTAACCCTTTAAAGTGAAACATTTTTAGGGACATTTAATACAGGCTACTGAGAGATCATGTTGGTCTTGGGTTAAACCTGCAGCAAAACCCTTACCATGATATGATTTAGAGTTAGTAATATTGATATTAAAGGATCACTATAGTGTCAGGAAAACAAACTCGTTTTCCTGACACTATACAACCCTTAGGTCCCCCCCACCCTCAGGGCCTCCCTTGGTGCTGAAGGGACTTACTCCCTCGGCGCTGGTGACCTCTCTTCCCCCGCCGAAGTCAGCTCCTGAGTGGAGCGGAATGCGCATGCGCGGCAAGAGCCGCACGCACATTCAAACAGTCCATAGGAAAGCATTTCTCAATGCTTTCCTATGGACATTCTGCACGCTAAATGCGATTTTCATATCCAGCGTCCCAGAAGCGCCTCTAGCGGCTGTCAGGGAGAGAGGCTGGAAACTGCTATGTTTACAGGTGAAGGGTTAAAACCTGAGGGACCTGGCACCCAGACCACTTCATTGAGCTGAAGTGGTCTGGGTGACTATAGTGTCCCTTTAATACCTTTACGAAAAGTCCCTGCAAAATGTAACATTAATCACATTGTACAAAGATAGATATGTGTCCTTTGTTAATATTCATGATTTAAATGTATATTGATGTAAGCCATTGTTCAAATAAAGCATATCTGTGATAATTATATAATTCAAGCTATATTAGATGTTTTCTAGTGTAATAAAATATTTATGGTCACTTTCCTTTGAATTACTCCCTTGGGTTGTGGTATGTTATTTCTTATTTTAGTGGTATGGACTGATATTATCCTACATGGGAATTGTATGATAGTTTTCCAAATTAAAAGGCTGCTTTACAACTGTGATAAAGTTGGTTGTAAATGTAGTTTTACATGTATCAAGAGATATATATGTGGGTTAATCCTGAAACACTGCCACTCATTGCCTGGCAGTTGTGCAGCCAATAAACAGTAAGTTACTCTCCAGCATGTCAGCTGTTGCTTGATAATCCACGAGCAGAGGATCGTGGGAGTTATCTGATATCTGCCATTTTAATTGGTCAGTCCTACTCCAATCAATCCCAAGATGCTATGCAAAATATACTTTAATATATAATTAGGCGCCTTCCTTTGCAAATGAAAGTTACAGAGATGCTTATTAACAGTATTTTTGTATATTTTTCATGTATTAGATTTTTACCCACTCTGGCACGATCGGCTCTACAGAAAAACTTGAAAGACTCTGGGATTGAGGAAGCGATTGAAGATTTGGACACGACAACAGACAAAGACTACAGCTGTATGATATTTAATCACAGTGATTTTTATAACCCTTCTTCTATAACTAGTCTCAGTGTTAAGTATGTTTAATCTCTGCTTGGGCTCTTGAGTTGGCTCCTAACAAGATATGTGTCTGGAACATGTCAGGTTTGAGCACAACTCAGTCAAACAGTAATAAACCTATCTGTGATCAGACAAGCCCTTAAAAGCAGGGCTCTTTTTAGACATTCTTCTTACACAGAACACATATACTGCACAGATATGCGGTGTATATATACGTACGTCCATTATACAGAAACCAATAAAGAAATATTTGGATCTTACTTGGTGGACCCAGTGGAATACTTCCACCTGCTGGCTAGTCGTTGAAGTGCCTCAGTTCTGCTCATTCTCACTTTTTTCAATTACAGCCTTTCAACATGGTGCTGTGTGAATTGGCTTGATAAAAAGGGTGACATTCAGAATTGTATGAGGGAAATGTGTATTGATAATGCAGATAATGAAACATGATAAAATATTATTTTTAAAGAAAATTGCGTTACTATTTACTGGAAGAACACCCTCCTTGGTACTGGCATATTGCTCATACACACTCTACTATTAGAACAAAACAATTTGGAGGCTAAATATGATCTACATGCACATTCAAAGACATGTGAATGATGTCAAGCATTGTTAAAGAATTACATATCATCGATTCTATAATGCATGTAGCTGACATTTGCTAGCAATTAAACCTGCAGTCTAAGAAAAATATAGGAAGTAATATTTTGTGGTAAATAAAAATAGTGAAGGGTAGCTGGTACAATGGAATAAATGTTCATTGCAAATGTCCTTGAGAACTTCAAAATCTACTTTGGATGCATTGGGTCAAATGTCATATATTGGTTTTAGTCTTCAAGGGGGCATTGTAGCAGCAGTAGCTGTCCACTTAATGATTATGAATGGAACTTGAAACACATCTGACTCAGTGTAACATTCGTTATTCATCTATATTTAATGTAGGTGAAATCAATTCTGGCATACTGAGGGTTGGCAGTGTTACCGTACCTGTATTTAGTCCAGACGAGAAGATAAAAGTGCCAGATGTTCTGTTTTATGAAAACAAGCAGGTAACTATTACTGTCTCTAACATTGCATGTTTCATGTGACCTTGACCACAGGTGTATGTCAGAAGTGACAGATAGCCCTCTAGATTATATTATGTTCTCAGTGGAATGCACTACTAATTGAACATATTAATCACAGTGGCATCCAGTTGCCCAGTGAAGTGTTATGATTTAGCTAATTATATGTTGACCTGACAAAAGGTCATATTTGTAAATAGAAGTTTTTGTTAATGTTTAACCTCATTCAGAAATTTATATATTGAATACGTATTGTTATTCTTGAAAAAAAAAAAAAAAAAAGGGGTTTATAGTATCCTTGTTGCTTCACGTGATGTCACCAATTGGAAAGGAATGGAATCCACAAACTTTCTTGGCTGAAGGGAAATTATTTTACTCATTCATTTATTTGGGCAAGTCCTCATTAAAGAATGAAGCGCTATGTAAAATGTGATTTGACAAAGTTAATTTACAAAACAGCAACAAACATTTCATATTATAGGAGATTACCTATGGGAATTAGCCGCTATTTTCCACTAATACGTCACAATTTTGTGTCTTTTACGTGTTTTTTCCCCCCCTATTTTAATCCTAGGGCAGCACTTGGACCTACATGTCCCGTTGGTTTAAGATTAGTGGGAATTAGACTCCCTGGGCCACCTGCAATTTTCAGCTATCACCATTGATTGAACCCACTTATCACAGTAATAACCATCAGAGGAGCCAGAGATACAATCACACCTGGCACTGTATGGTGGCAGTCAAACAATGCGTTACAGGGAATTCTATCAATCTTTTTTTATATCTATAGATGTATGGTATGTACAGCTATTAAAGTTAAAGATAGATACGCCTCGAATAATTGTACTAAATAAAGTGCTGATAATGAACATGGAAAAGGATTCTGATTTTTCTGATCATATATAATGTATACATGATAATGCTAATATTAAAATACTTCTCAGCATTCCTGTCCTCACACAGAATTGAATGTGCTGGAATGCCGTTGTAGTTTATATTTGCTTTTGATCATATTTAACATATAAAATAATGCTTCGATTACTTTCCTTTTAAAAAGTTTCTATCCAACTTTGTATAAAGTACTTTAGCATATACAGCATAACTACCTGAAAGGGTCATTCTTCAACAATATTATATACAGAGTATAAATCTTGAACACGTTCTGCTAATTCATTAAACTCTTTCTGTCAGGGTAATCGCCATTGCATTGGAAAAGGTAGTGCTGCAACATGTAATAATTATTGAAGGCAGTTGTGGTTCTGGAGAATATGACAGGTCTATTCCTAGGTAATTGCTGAAAATAATATGGGTAAATAATTTGGACGATTGCTGACTACTTTTTTGGACATTACTGAGACGATGAAAAGGTTTATGATCGAATTGCAAAAATGTTTTGCCTTTCACTATAAACCCCATGAAATTCATTTTTCTACTAAAGAAATGGTAGCAATATTGTTACATCAGAAGGACGCATTTACTGCTAAGCTTCAGCAGAGATCAGTAGTTGTCTTAAGCATGCTCAAGAAATTTTTGCATATCTTTATTGACTACAGCCTAAGCCTTTATTTATGTATCCTTTTATATGTGCCAGGGTTGTTCTTTCTAAACTTTCTTTAATCTGTAACAAGATGCAGAAACGAGGTCAGGATTCCAGTTGGTAGATGTAGGAACTTTTGCACAAATATAGTTTATTGATTGCAGAGAGAATAGCTGTGTCTATTGTCTGCGATGACAAGTATTTTTCTAAGGACTTTGGCTGACCTACTTCCACATGACCTGTTTCCTGTTTCTCTGCTCAAAGCAGCACTGGGCTTGAGAAAAAAGGGAGGAAAAGCATGTACCAAATCATTGCATGTTGTGCATCGCATCAGCCGCGTACTGACTAATTTTAGGATATGTATGCATGCAGCTAAGCCGACTAATTTGTTTATCTGAGCGGAATATTGTGCTCAAGGTAATAGAATGATCAGAAGGGAAGAAGAAGTGGGTCAGCACATATTTCACACAAACAGAATGTAGAAGAAGAACTGTAATATCTTGCCAGATAGAATCATGGAAAGATTATAGTTCGCTGAAGGTAGAACAAATAAAACGACTTATTTTTAGTTGATTATTAAAAGAAACACACACGTTCATTTAACCCCTTAAGGACACATGACGTGTGAGATGTCATGATTCCCTTTTATTCCAGAAGTTTGGTCCTTAAGGGGTTAAATATGCTTACGGTGGAGTAAACTCCATTTGCACTGGTGAACTTTGGGAATACAAATTCTGTCTCATGCGCAAAAGAGCATTTAAAGTGAAGAAAATGTCCTAAGTAAAATCCCTGATCCCTTCTGGTTTACGGCTACAATATTTGCCACACATGTTAATGAGAGTTTTAATTGATGTTTTGTGAACAGTCTGGGCACTGCGTAGACCACGGTCCTCTTCCAACAATTCTGATTATGGTGAAAGGGTGTAGAGATATGTTTCCTCTTGCTATGCCTTTTCTGGTGTTGCTGTTTAATGTTATGAGCAATATTGGCTAGCTGGTGTAGATATTGGTGCCAATGACGATGGTTGGGTTCCGATGACCAGTTTCTCCTGAGGTTAAATGTCCATTCGTCAGCACTGCGGTAATTAAATATCCTGTGTAGGGATGAAGGAGAGAATTTAATGTGTGATGGCAGGATACATCAAGAATAGCATTTGGCATCAAAGTTCTTGAAATTGTCACAGCTGTAGAAGTGAATTAGTTCCCATTAGCTTAGCTTACATTGGGTATTTACGCTGGCTCTTTTCTAACCCGGAAGTTGCTAATTAAAGGCAGTCTATATTCAACTTTTTTTTTAACCCTGTACATTTCTCTATTCCACCTATTAAAAATGTTAAGTCAAATTTTAACAGAAAGAGCACCTAGTGGGGATTTTCTGGTTTTATCGAATATGAGTTGTGCAGTCCACAACTGTAGTTACAAAAGATTTTTTTAGAACAATGTGTTCAGCCTACAACAGTCTAAGCACTGCCTGTGGATGTAGATCCTGTACCAGAATTTTTTTGTTGTTGTTTAAGATTTCATTAGTTTTTTTTCCCCAGTATTTCCCAGTAAGAATGTTTGTATCCATCATATAGCTCTGTAATATATCTGTCAATAATATATATATATATATATATATATATATATATATATATATATATATATATATATATATATATATATATATATATATATACTGAGATTTGTTTAGGTTTCAGCTTTTAAAAGCAAGATTTAAAAAATTACATTTAGGAAAAAACTTTAGTTTGCAAAGAAAATATCTTCATATGATGAAGAGAGAATTTATAGTTTTTTCATTTATACGATAATCTGCCTCACTATGTATGCTCTTCTAATGTAAAGTGTCTTAGGAAGCACAACAGCTGCTCTACTAGAGGCTCATGGGAGTTTTAGTTCATGAGTTAACAAACTACCTGCTGATTTTTGCTATCTGTTATTGAATTAGCTATTTTGGTCCATTGTTTTGTTTAATATGTGTACAATTTATGTATAATTTGCATTAGAAAAATATTATTTTTTAAATTTATTTCTAGACAGATTACATTAATCTTTCTCTCCAGTCACATCCAAAGTACTACATCATGTATTCATTTTTATATATAATGTATGTATTTATTTTTATGTATATAAATATATATATATGTGTGTGTTTTGCAGCATGTAATGGTTTTGGAAGATATGCTGAAAGATTTTTTACTTGGAGAACATCTCTTGTTGGTTGGAAATCAGGTGAGTCGAGTAACAACATTTTATACCATGTAAACCTTCCCAAAGATTTACTTTGCTCCCCTTATATATAGAGATTGACGAAAGAACCACAGTGAAACATATTGCTAGATCCACAGGCTGCATAAGAACCATTTATCATTATTATTATTAGTAGTATTATTTTATTATTATTTTTGGCATTTATATCTTTATACATATATTCATATATATTACAAAATGATAAAAGGGGAAGATTTAACAATGAATGAGGCAATTGTAAAATGTTACAGGAACAATAGGTTGATGAGGACTCTGTTCAAGCAAGCTTCGGGTTAAGAGGTATATAACGTATACAAACTAGTTGTAAACTATATAATTATATAAATAATTATCAAACTATATGCAAAACATTTTAGGAAATGCTGATGACAAATTCCAGCATATTAGTAAATCTAGGTGTCTGTTCAAATGAGTTACCGACAAAGAAAATTTAAAGTCATTAGACTTACTGTCGTACACAATATGGCATTGTAGTCTAACATGATAGATTAAAGCTGAAATATCATTGGAGAGGTGTAGAACACGGTGCACTTCCTTACCTTAGGGTAGCCCTGTGACCTTTACAAAGAATGCATGTGATATAGTATTGGTATTACTGCACCTTTGCATACACTAATGCTTCTTACATCCAGGATCAATTCAGGGCCACCGATATCATTAACAGGATCCTGGAAATGATCATTTTTCCTTGCCCACTGCCACCATTAACAAGTAATCATAGATACACACTACTACTACTACTACACATAGCAAAACATAAACCAACACAGAATGATAAACACACACTGTGACTCACACATACACAAACACTCATGCAAAGATTTACATTTACACAGAGAAACAAATTAACACACATCCATAGACTGATACGAACACAAACACTAATAAACTCCCATTTTCTAACAAATGTGTTGTGTGTAACATACAGTTGCACAAAATCAGTTTCAGTTTCCATCCCTTTCCTCCTGCTTACCTACTGCCTGAGGGAGGGAGGATGTTGGAGGGCTCTGGCTGCGCTCCTTGGGGTTTAGAATTGGGGGAATGCCCCCTCAGCACAGAGCATGGCTGTGTTTTGGAGACAATGGCCTCACTTTAACTGCAGGCCTGTTCTACACTTAGTTTTTCTCTTCCATTTTACATCACAGGCTCTTTATGCCCCTGTGCATGATGTCCCCTCTGGTGGCCCACTTCCGTTTCCTTTCCTTCAGATAGCTCCAATCTTATGAAGCAGAATGTTTAGGCACTCTTTAGTTTTAACAGAACACGCCTGTTTTAGGATCAAACCTAAAAAAAAGGACAATTTAGGTAAATTCGGAACCAAACATTCAAAGAAATGCACAAAAAGTACCTCACCTAAATTGCTCAACACTTCCTCCAAATTGCCTAGGATTAGTTCCAAATCTTAGCTGGGAAGAAGTGGTAAATTGAGTTTCATCAGCATATAGATGATTCTGAAATCGATGTGGCTTACTAAGGAGATGTTGTAACTAGAGAACAGGGGACAATAATAGAGCCTTATGGGATTCCGGCTGAGGTGGGTAGTGGGAAGCAAGTGGTACCAGAGAGGCTTAAATAGTGTCGCGAAAGGGAGCAAGAGAAGGAAGATCTTACAGAGTCCTAGAAGCCAATGTTGTGGGTGATTTAAAAAAAAAAAAGAGCGAGTGGTTGACAGTGGCAAAAGCAGCAGAGAATTTGAGGACATTAAAAAAGAATAATGGGCGTTAGATTTAGAGGTCAAGAAGAGAGTTTGTTTTGGGAAAGTGAGGTAGATGGTATATACAGGGCACTCTAAAAACTCTGAAGAGAAAGTGAAGATATGTTTTTACCATAGATGGAAGGTGAATCTCTTAACATTCACTTTGAATCCTCACTTTATTGAATATTCCTACTTTGGTCAATTCTGTCATTGAAGTGACATGAAAAATCTCTGTCTATGAGTAAGTGGGGGAGTGGGGTTGCAATAGGGAATTGTAAAGAGTTCTAAGGTGTTTAAAATGTGTTTGGGGTCATGAGATTAGTTGCTGATGAAAAAGGTAAAACATTCTTGTTTGACGAGGGAGAAGGCAGATCTATAAGAACGTAGCATTAATTTGTTTTGGAGGAAGTCTGGTGTGGTGTGAGATTACCTCCAAACGTGTTCTGCAGTACAGGAAGATCTTACATAGACTGGAGAGCAGTGTTTAGTGCATAACCTTGTGAGAAGTGGAATGTCCTCGTTGCATTATACATATGTGTGATTTCTAAATTTATATATAGATATATATCAAGGTATGTGTATTATATCAACAACTGTCTGTATATTTGTATAAACTCTCTCATAAAATACATAATTTAAGTAAAACTATTTAACTTTGTTATTGTATTTTATTTATTAACTAACAGGGTGTGGGGAAAAACAAGATAGTTGACAGATTTCTGCACCTGTTAAACAGACCACGGGAATATTTGCAGCTCCACAGGTAAGCACTCGCATATTCTATCAACTGTATAATAATGAATGGATGTGTGTGTGTGTGTGTGTATGTCATTTGGTGTTTCATTTTTCAAAATGTAATTTCTGTTTATGTGACCAAGTATTCCTGGTTGGAAACACACAAAATTAAACTTGGGGTGAAGTTAGGGTTTAGATTATATTTCTTCAAGTATTTTGCTACTAAAATGTACTTTTGGACTTCAGGGAATAATCTCAACAGTACATGTAGTTATGAAGAATTCACAAGCACAAGCCTCTGAATCAACCTGGTTAGTGCAAATTCTCAGGATTTGCAGAAAGTAAAAATTGTCAGAGATGTGTCAGTCAATGTGGCCTAATCAATTCTTTCCAATAGGAGTATTGTACACGTCCATAATCTCTTGCAATATGTATGGGTCAATACTAGCTAGTGGAAGCCTACAACAGACCCAGTCACGACTATTCTCATTCATGATAAAAATGAATGACATTAATCAATAGAAGCTTCTATTAGCTTGTAGAGTTGCCTTACTTTTGTTTTTATGTACGTACTTGTGGCCATGTGTGCATGTAGCTGTGATGGCACTGCAGACTGTCCCGTAGAGTCAAGCAGAGTTTAAGGGGGATATTTGCCTCCTCTACAATTTCACATCGGGAGTATATTGATATATTACTGCATCTATTTAGCAAATTGCTGCAGCATTAAAGGACCACTCTAGGCACCCAGACCACTTCAGCTTAATGAAGTGGTCTGGGTGCCAGGTCCAGCTAGGTTTAACCTTTTTTTTAATAAACATAGCAGTTTCAGAGACCAGCAGAGGGTGCTCCTTCACACTAGAAACCGTGCAGAAGCCTAAATGGTTAAAGTGCTTGAAGCTTCCTTCCTTTATTTATTAAGCATTCCACAGTATTTTTTACTTAGCAAATTATTATAGAAATGCTTCATTTAACCAGCAGTATGTTTGTTCACTTACTAAATAAGCATATACTGTCATGCTGTTAATTGTGTAGCATTGTTGAAGAGTTACACGTTCTACACTGTAGTGTTATTGTCTCTTAATCCCCTGCTATGCAAAGTGTATTTTTAGCCATTCACAGTGTTCATTATTTATAGACGTCATAAAAAGTATACTTATAATTGCCTAAATCATGCAGTTTCATTGCGGAAGTGGCATGCGGTTAAAAGAAAATGTTTTACGCCTAAGGGACTAAGCATATATCATGCAGCGAACAAAACTGAAAATAATTTGTTAATGGATGCTGTGACTTTGCTATTTGTAAGACGCAATGGAAACTTTTAAATACATTGCAAGTGTTCTCTAAGTGCTTACAATTTAATCCATGATTGTGACCTTGTAATTCTAGCACTTGGATGGCTTAAAAGGTTACTTCAAACATCATAACCACTACAGCCTGCTATAATGGCTCCCATAGGGAATGATGGCTTTAATTAGCAGCAACTAGTAACTGGTGACACTTTGAAGTTGATAAACATACACTACTCGCTAACAGTAGTGATAGGCATTCAAGCAAGTAGTAGTTGGCTGGTAAAAAGTAGTGGCAACACTAGAATTGAGTCCTAAATCTCTGGACCCAAGGAAGGTAGATAGAAATGCACATACATTCTGTGCTGCCCCATGGTCTGTTCCACTCTGAGACATTAAACATGATGTTCCATAAGACCTGATCTACATGTGACTTCGATTATGTGACACGGATCAGGAATGCTGAAAAGCATGAGTTGCCTTATTACTAATCAAATTGCAACATATATGTAATTTCTGTGGCACTGCCACTAAAATTATCACCACTTGAGGAAGAAGTTAAAGGATTTTAACCAGGGCTAGGTTTCCGTACCCAACGTGAACTGAATAACTTAAGATTTTTGGAAATTTCTGCGGACATAAGACTTTTCTTTGGATCCGTGTTGTAGAAGCTGGCCAGAATTCATCCAACCTGTGCATGTGGAGTGTGCATGCCATGCATATCTCTCACCAGCTCTCAGGCACAAAACTGTACACCAGGCTGTGAGTAGGCTAATAACAGCATATTCAGCAGTTCCACTCCTAAGTTACATAGTTACATTGCTGAAAAGAGACTAGCGCCCATCAAGTTCAGCCTTCCTCACATAGGTTTTTGCTATTGATCCAAAAGAAGGCAAAAAACCCAGTATGAAGCGATTACGATTTTGCAACAAACTAGGAAAAAATTCCTCCTTGACCCCAAAATAGCAGTCAGATGTCTCCTTGGATCAAGCAGCTATTACCCCACTAATTAGAAATTATATCCCTGTATGTTATGTTTTTGCAAGTATTTATCCAATTGCAGCTTAAACATCTGTAGTGACTCTGACAAAACCACCTCTTCAGGCAGAGAGTTCCAGTAATGATTGAAACAGCGGATGGAGCTATATGAAATTCCAATCTCCAGAACAGAATGATCCAAAATGATAATGCCATCAGTGAATTAAAAGAGCAAAACCTGGTCTTCACAAAGTGCTTTGGGCACGAACATTTAGCTCACTGTGGTTCCTAGAAGCACATTTAAACACTGTATGTTAGAATTTACAGATGTTTGCAATAAAGGCATGATTCAACATTTCTTTCATTGAACGGTCAATGGTGGAATTTCCTTCATTGGTGCCAACTTTATTTTCTGCATTTTCATAAAAATATGTGAAAACAGGCCATTGTCAGCATTCAAAGTGTTTTATAATCCTGTGTTGGTCATGTTCGATAACGGACTATCTGTTCTTACAAAGCTGTGCAAACTGTGTTCTAAATAGAATGAAATCACTTGCTTTTCCAATTGTATTACTCCCTTAAAAATTATTTCCAGATCTTTTAAAATCAAATGAAAGGGTAATTAGCTACTTTATCTTCCTGCAAATTGTATTTATTCTTGAGATGTTAATTTTATTTCCTTACACATTAGCATCATTACAAAATCCAATTACCTCTACCACAAAATACAATCTTTTAGAATAACCCTTTGAGCTTAAATGGATTTTTTTTTAATTATTCCTAATTAAAGTGTCAGTTTAACGCAACAGAGACACTTATCTTGCAGGGATGACTTAGAGGTTATTTAAATTTTAGTGGTAACATGTACTGCTTGCGCAGTGCCTGGAAACCAGTGTCAATGGCAAAATTTCGGACACACAATGTGTACTGAAAAAGGCTGGTTAATGTGCGTTGAACTAGTTATGAAATGTACTGACATGCACATGCACTATATATTTTTTTTCTGCAGCACTGGGGCACATGCCACTGGTTTCAACTTCTTATAAATAAATAAAACCTTTAACGTGTGGTGTTACTAGCATCTATTAATATTTTTATGTGCGATCATTCATAGTGGATGAGATGTGTGGGATCCCCTCCAAACTGAACATACTGGAGCAAGTTAACTTCTCTAAAATAAGTTGGTTTGAATCATTGAGTAATCACTGCTGTGGACAAACATGGCAGAATTTAAAGAAAAAAAAATAAGACTGGCCTTTTACAAAATCTGTAGTTACCTCACTTCATACTCACTATTAAAGGGTCACTATAGTCACCAAAACAACTTCAGCTTTATATGGTTGTTATGGTGAGTATAGTCAGTCCCTGCAGGCTTTTTGCAATAAACAATGTTTTTTTCTGAGAAAATGCCGTGTTTACATTACAGCCTAGGGATACCTCCACAGGCCACTCCTCAGAGGTGCTTCCTGGGGCAGTGCACTGACATTCAGCACCTCCTCCCTCTGCATAGAGACACTGAACTTTCCTCATAAAGATGCATTGATTAAATCCATCTCTATGAGGAGATGCTGATTGGCTGATTGGGAAATCATTGGATTAGCTGAGATCATCAAATTTCATGATCTAAGCCAAGAGCGGGGCAGGGCCAGCCGTAAGGAGACCTGCACGGCTCTGAGTAAAACACCTTTTTAACGGGGGCAACGAGGGGCTGGGGATCTAAACGGCGATTTCAAACTATGTCCTATTTCCATATTATAATTTCCGTTTATCACACGCGTTCTTCATTCAGATCAATGTGATCTGTGTAGTGATATTACTCATGAATCAGACAATAACAGATAGATTTATTATTTTCTATAATTTTTATGCAAAGCACAGGCAGAAATTTCCACATCGTTGCAAGTTGCAATTCTCATGCCTGATCCAGAGGAAGGTAAATAAAAACCCAGTGAATGATGTCTTACGGGGTTAAAAAACATTTCTTGCTGACCTCATTTTTAGCGATCGGTTTAATACCCTGGACCAGCCTCCTAATGTGTTTAGTTTATATTGCTGAATAGATTACACTAATATGCTAATAAAAATGTGCAATTCAGAGGAGATCCCTGCTCACTGAGCATATAGTATGAACAGTACAATATAGAGACAATGGTCCCTGCTCACAGAGCTTACACTCTCATATAAACGTTATAATACAGAGAATGAAGTCCCTGCTCACAGAGCTTACACTCTTATATAAACTTTACAATATAAAGAATGAAGTGCCTGCTCACAGAACTTACACTTATATAAACATTATAATACAGAGAATGAAGTCCCTGCTCACAGAGCTTACACTGTTATATAAACGTTACAATACAGAGGATGTTGTCCTTGCTCACAGAGCTTACACTCTCATATAAACGTTACAATACAGAGTATGAAGTCCCTGCTCACAGAGCTTACACTCTTATATAAATGTTACAATACAGATAATGAAGTCCCTGCTCACAGAGCTTACACTCTTATATAAACGTTACAATACAGAGTATGAAGTCCCTGCTCACAGAGCTTACACTCTTATATAAATGTTACAATACAGAGAATACATTTATAGGGATACTAACGGCACCAAAACAATGTTAGCTTAATAAAGCTGCTTTGGTGTATAGGTCAAACCTACATACTTATTAGCCCTTAATAGGACTTACTTCTGTGTATTTGTATTTCCTTTTGTATCACACAGCCATGTCACAATGCTGCCTCTAACCATTTGGGGTTGTTTCCCCTTATTTTATATTGTAAGGAATCACTAGAACCAACTTAAAAGACACAGGTGATGCACAATAAATCATGTCCACATTTATTAAGGTTTGGAAACATTCTGGGTCACAGCCACCGCCTAATGTAAACAGTGTAAATGTCAGGAGACTCATCGCTACATGAAGCTGTTCCAGTATCCTTTCAGAGGCTAGGATTCTTGTATTTGGAATGGTTCATTAGATTATTGGTGACTGTTTACTTAGCATTTTAGTTCAGACAAGCAAAACACTCCTCTGACCAGCATGTCCTCAGCAAAATTACATCTGTTATATAATGATGGAAAGACTAAGAAACTAATTCAAAGGGCCACCATTTTATTGTTCTCAACTAAAAAATTGGAAAGAGAATTTGAGTAATTTAGTAATTGCATGTGCAATAGCCTCCCAATGTTTTTCTATGGGAAAGCATTGGATTGGCTGAGACCAAGATCCATGATCTCAGCCATGGTGTCAGGGCCAGCCACGGCGATGGAGAAAAGGTAAGTAAACAACCTTTTATCTCCAATCTGAGGAGGGTGGGCACATAAACGGCTACTCCAGCAGTCTAGTGTTAGGAATACATGTTGGTATTCCTGAGACTATAGTGTACTTTTAAGTGTCTGACAATTAAAAAATATAAATAAAACATTTAGGTTTGTATTCCAGTCAATATTCATAGAAGGTCAAAATCCTTGCCCAAGGTTTAGACATATCCATGTAATGATGCCAAATGACACACTTTAAGCCATAATATTATATAGAATGTGGCTTCCTCATACACAAGTGTTTCTTTGACTTCTGTAAAAGGCTAAAATACCAGGCCTTTGACATACCTGGATGATGATGGATGTCATGTGACATTCTGACATTATAACAGGCAACAATATGACATAGATCCTCTGCAGTTGGACTGCTGGCTGATTAGCAATTAGTATTACATATTCGATTGATAATGGAATAACGACGTGATGAACAAGGAACAGGGTAATGTACAAGGTGCAATGGAATGCAGAGATATTTATTTCTTTGCCCAAATGGAGGATTTTTTTTTATTTTAATTAACTAAAATCCAGAGATCACCTTAACATGGAATCAGGAAATAATATTTTTTTACTTGTGACATTGCTAGAGATATGCCCACGTTTTTTCTCCTCCTTGATAAATTTATGGAATTAAAATACCTTCTTAGACTATTTTTTATTTTCATTTTGTTTTGAATATGTTTATTGTTTTCACAACTTAAACTCTGTTACATACATATGTTTGTTTAAGCGGGTAGTTGCCTACGCAGAGGCGTGATTATCGATACATGGGTATATATGCAGTTTGTTGCCTGCATAGAGGCGAGTTAATCGGACCACATGTATTGCAACAGTTAGTTTCATATTCGGGTGTGTGCATTTCGGAACATTTACATGAATTCTGCTCAGTTATTGTGGTTTCGCAATCGTGTGTGTTTGAGCCTCTGTGCCGGTTATTGTGTCAGGTGAGGCCTGGTACGGTTTGCGTGTGCAGGAGCATTCAGCTTCTTGTTGCATTTACTGAGGTTATTAATTTAAAGTAGCTTTTAGGTAATTCTCAGAGCAGTTTGCGGTTTACCCTCTCCTGGGAGTGTGGTGTGAGTGAATGTGGCGTATTGGGTATCTGGTTCGGTGCCTCGTTTGTGATTTCTTTCCCTCCCGTCCTGTCGACGACGTTGCCTAACTTGGCTTCACGTCTCGCTGTTTCCATGCTCATTGCCGGGTCCATTGGGCTCTAGCAGGTAGTGTGGTGTCTCGGTTGTCTAGTGTTGTGTCGCCTGTGGGTAAGTCCCATCGTGTTGGGCTGGTTCTGTTGCGCTGTCTGTTTGTACGGTCTGTGCGTTTGGTAGGTGTATCAGTGTGTGTATCTGCATTAAAGTTTCCAGGTTGTAACATTGGTGTGTTCCGTACGTTTGCGTGTTTGGGGCCTAAGGTGCCGTTTGTTGTGTAGTGTCCTGTCGTGTTCGGTCTGATCCTATCTCGGTGAATCGACGTTTTGCGTGTTGTTGTGTGTTTGTTTGAGGGTTGGGTGGGGTTCAGTTCTGGTGTGCTGCTGTTTGTGGTTTAAGACTACGTGTCTTGCCTCAGGGTGTCGGCGTTGGAACGTCTCTGTCTCATAGGTCTTGTGTTGGTGAGTGACCGTGTTCACATGGTGTGCATTCGATGTCACATCTTGAAGTATCATGCTCTTGTCCGGTGCCTGTGGTCATCTGTCTGAGTGTGCTGTTGTGGATGGGTGGGGGGGTTCGGGGAAGGGGTGGTTGGTTGTCTTGCCCTCTGTCGCTGTCCCGGCCCGCTGTACTTTATTTTAATTTTGTAAATAAATAAACATTTTTTTTTTTTAAATGTAAATCCATAGCTTCTTGTTTTATGCACAACATACTGAATATAGAGCTATATACAGTACAGTAATGAGTAAGTAAAACATAACTTGATATTGGAATGGTGTTTGGAATAGTGGTTGTACTTAACACACCCACGGGGATCATTTATCTTCTCATTATATGAAAGATCTCTATATATTAAGCGATCTCTTTAAATTTACTGCCACAGTGTACCTTGTCCCAACAGTGCTTGGATCAAGGAAATTTCAAGTTATGTGCTTTGATTATTGATACTGTCCATGTCATATTATGTCTACTCCGTATCCTGTGGAATTTTGACTTTTACGAGGCTGGTGAGAACCATTGGTTGAGAATTGAACACTGGTAATTTAATATAAGCGGTGGAAGATAGTCAAAATCTAATAATGCACTGTTCAAATTCGCTTTACCTTAAGGGAAGTCACCATAGAGCAGTCATGTTTTAATTTCTGTAACAGATTGCAAGTGCAGCCAGCCAAGTCTGTATTCCTAAATTCTTAAATTAAATGTCAAATATAAATACAGATGGACAAGAATCTCTTTGGAATTAAAAGCCTAAAAGACCGTGTACAATCATTCCCCATCTGTTTATTGAACATCGTGCCAAGAAATAGATTGGAAACATGGAATCACTCAATATTTTTGCTGTTTTCTTTCTCAGTGGAGAATTTCTGTTAGTTATACCTGAATTATTTGTCAAGAATGTATTTAGTGGTACAATGGTTACTGCTGGAGAAGTTAATATCGGTAATCACTGTCATAGACTAAAATGAGTGTTCTCAATGTTAAACCTATTATAATTTTTTTTCTTTTTAAATAATATCTTTGTGATTTTGACCTACTAATTAAGCAGTTTGATGTATTATGTAGCATGTTGATATTGTTAAATAATTATTGAGCAGATAAAAAGAGCATATTTCTGTTAATTTGTAATGTTACTTGGTGTGGGTCTTTAAGTCCATTCTAGAATTGGCATATGCCTTATCTGCAGGGGTAATCCCATGTTCAGCTATTCAAATTGCATTTCCTTTGACTTTGTTATGCAAATAATAAATAAACTAAACAGGACTCAAGCTTTTGATTTAAATTTTTTCACATACCCAAAACAAATTATGTGGGATAACAGAGGTTTGTAAAAAAATAAAAAATAATAATAAATACCTTTATGTAAGATGGATAATTTTCATATTCCTAATATCAACAAAGTAGTTGTTTCTTCGAGTTTTCGTTGTCAAGAATTGGACCTACAATTTTGGTGTCAGGAACCAAATAATCAAATTAATGTGGAACCACGTCACATAATTATATCTCTTGATAATTGTCAAAGTTTGGCTAGACACAGTTGATACAGTTGTTATCAATCTCACATGGGTCTGCAATGCAGAGAAACACTACCCTATCACATAGCTACAATACATTCCCATTTTCTTTTGGTTTGCATTAAGACTCCTTTTGCATGGTGACTATGATTTTATTTGCTCTGCCTATGTTAGACTTGCATTGTTCTCCCCCAATTATGTCCATGCATCCAGATCTTCTCTTACCACTTACCATAGTGTTCTATATATTTTTTTTAAGGTGATGAAACGGCCCTGTAACCTACATGGCCAAGCTCACTATTTTCAAATGGCAGGTCTGCAAATAAATGCCACAAACAACCAGAGACTCTGAATACATAAAAACGCTTACCATGTGGAAACAGTCAATATTTAAGTATCATGCCTTTTCTTGTCCATCCCACAAGAATATTACATTTGTAAATGGCTCCTGTCTGCTGATTGGGGGAGGAGGGGGGGAATTAACACCAAGCTCTTTAAGAAGACTGCTGGGCTAAGATAACTAACATCCTTATCCTGTTTCCAGCTAACTAGCAATAAATGTTTAGTTATAAATTTGCTTGTTTGGCTAGAATGGCATACATCGTTGTTTATTGATCCCCAGGGCATAGCATATGCCTCTTACATACCAGGCTATACCTTCCAGTTGTCCTGAATCAAGAGTAGCAGTCCTGTTTAGAACCTGTGTCCCCAAAAAGCTTATAGCAAATGTGTGTCACTAAATGCACTTTCACTGGGTAAAGCCATTGCAGGGAATTTTGACTTATAGTTCTTCCACAAGCATCTGTGCATGATTAGTCTTAGTTGCATGTGGTTGCAGAGCTGCCTGATTTTTTGCTAACTATTTTATTCAGCTGCTAAATGTCTGATATGTTCTTCATATTACTCTGCAACTGTGCAGTAGCCTGGGCGTCGCCACAGGGGTGGTTGCCCTGGACACAAAATTCTTAGGGGCACAAAAAAATAATAATAATAATAAATAAAGAAGAAGTAATAAGTAAAATAATATATAGTGTGCTCTCCACCTCATACAGAAAATTGCATTAATCTGATAAATGGTATCCTACTGGTATGCCGGTAAAGGGTGCCTAGATAGCCTCACTCCTCCTTCTCTACCCGCCTCATCTCCATGATGTGTGTGACACTGATAGTTGCATTGCATCATTTTAAAAATACACCTCACACCTTAAGTAATGTGTATAGACTATACACCTTACTTTAGGCATGATGAGGAGGAGTGAGGCTATCTAGGCGCCAGTTAAGGGCCTCGGGTAGTGCAAATGGTCCACGGGGTAGGGGGCGCAATACTTGCCTTGTGTCAGCCCTTTTCCACTTACCTTATTGGTCTGCCGACGCCGGGATCAGTCGGACTGCTGCTCCCACGCCGGGAGAGGCTCCACTCAGCCTCAGGGATGCCGGCCGCTATGCACCCGCCCCTTTTAATGATGTGGTGCATGTGTGCCGGCGTCAGGGAGTCAGGAGAATTCTATACAGCAGAGCTCAGCACACATGTACCTTTTGGGGGCATGGCTATGCTAACCACGCCCCCAATCATATAAAAGTCCAGTCTGCCCTAAACACAGTGCCCCGTTGTGGTTTCTAGTGTGCCTTGTGTCACTAGTGTCCCTTTAGTGCGTTCTTGTAACCCTTTTGTGATAGTTCTTTGGTTTTGACCTGGCTTGCTCTTGACTATTCTGATTTCTGGTTTCCCTGGCTCAGCTTCGTTCCTCGTTATTGTGTATTTCTGGCTTCCCTTGACCTTGGCTTGTTTCTGACGTTTCTTGTAGTTATCTATTTTATCCGGCCATGCTAAGGACTGGCTTAGGGACTTTCTTTCTGTCTCTATTTCTACTTTTGGTTTTCACTCTGCGTGTTGGGTTAAGTATTACACCTTGCCCCCAGTACTGGCAACCCATTGTACACCACTGCTCTGCACCACAAATTATTTATTTATTCATGAATATTTTACCAGTAGGGATACATTGAGAGTTCTCTCATTTTCAAGTTTCAGTTACCTTTAGTTCAAACTCAATATTATCATAGTTCCTCTTTTGTACTGCATGTCTTAAAATCAGGGTAAGTTAGATGTTCCCTAACTAGGATACACTGTACCTAAAGGCCAAATTCAAGGCAAATGAAGACAATGATTTCTCATTGAAGAGTGAAACTGCTACGTTAAACCAGACATACTTCTTTATTCTCTTTTCTTAATCCAGCATGATACCTAAGACCCCCCTGAGAGTATCATTGGGTTGTTATTTTTTTCTTTCAGCTCCCAAGTTAAAAACAGTGAACAGGGGAGGCAAGCCTCTTTCATATAAAGCCCAAATAAATAGGCATCAATGACGGAGTCCAAACCTACCCAGTACCTAATGGAGACTCCAGGGGTCTCCAGGGGCCTAACCCCAAATAGTATAAACAAACAAGAAAAAAAAGCACACACTCAGAAATATACAGCTGTAGCAAACAGATGCACAGAACTGAGTATGACTGGAAAGATTAAAGTAGTCTCACATGAGATGAAAAATACTGAATAATGCTGGATATTATGATAAAAAATAGATAGAGAATATCTATCTAAAAATAACAACCAAATCTATACATATAGTACAAAGACAGTCCAAACAAAGCTTTAATAAATCAGGCTAGTTTATTAAAACTATTGGATTAATTTATTTATTGACCTGCTCGTGCAAAAAAAATGTACGTGGGCAAGACCATCCGTATCTTTAAATATAGAATCCGTGAGCATGTTACATCAGTCAACCCAAGGAGATTGGTCGACACTACTATTTGGAAACACCTTAAACTCCATCATGGCGGCTCCGCAGAAAACATAAGTTTCTGCGGAATTGAAAAAGTCACACTTGGCCCAAGGGGAGGTGACCTGGATAAAAAATTGTTACAGAGGGAAAGCCTCTGGATTTATAGGTTAAAAACCCTTTCCCCAATGGGTCTGAATGAGGGTTTCTCGTTCACTCCATTTATCTCACAACAATGAACTAAAATCTGTTCTGGATTCCATACTTCTGCTATATTTATAACATATACCGTATATACTCGAGTATAAGCCGAGATTTTCAGCACATTTTTTGTGCTGAAAAACCCCAACTCGGCTTATACTCGAGTCAATTGTCTGTATTATGGCAATTTACATTGCCATAATACAGACAGGGGGATGGCAGCGAGCGCTTACCTCTCTTGCAGCTCCAGTCAGCTCCCTTCTCCTCCGCGGAGGTCCGTTCAGCACCTCTGTCAGCTCACAGTGTAAGTCTCTCGAGAGCCGCGGGGTCATAGTGCGGCTCTCACGAGACTTACAGTGTGAGTTGGCCGAAGTGCTGAACGGACCGGCGTGGAGGAGAAGGGAGCTGACAGGAGCTGCAGGAGAGGTAAATAAGCTCTCTGCCAGCCCCCCTCCCCCTCACTGAACTGCCAATGCCACTGGACCACCAGGGAGTGAGAGCCCCCTCCCTGCCATGTATCAAGCAGGGAGGGGGGACAAAAAAAATAAATAAAATAAAATATTAAAAATAATAAAAAAAAAAAATAATATAAAAAAAAAAAATTACAATTATAATAATTAAAATGCCCACCCCCCACCAAGGCTCTGCATCACACTCTGCATCACACTCTGCATCACACTCTGCATCACACACACACTGCACTCATACACACACTGCATTCATACACACACTGCACTCATACACACACTGCACTCATATACACACTGCACTCATATACACGCACACATTGCACTCATATACACGCACACACTGCACTCCAACACACACGCACTGCACTCCAACACACACGCACTGCACTCCAACACACACGTACTGCACTCCAACACACACGCACTCACACACACTGCACACACACACTGCACTCATACACACACACTGCATTCATTATATACACACACTGTAAATAAATATTCAATTAACACAATTTTTTTAGGATCTAATTTTATTTAGAAATTTACCAATAGCTGCTGCATTTCCCACCCTAGTCTTATACTCGAGTCAATATGTTTTCCCAGTTTTTTGGGGTAAAATTAGGGGCCTCGGCTTATATTCGGGTCGGCTTATACTCGAGTATATACGGTAAGTAGTTCTACATATCTTTTTGATTTTTATTAATTGTTTATTTTTGCTGTTTATTATTGTTTCCCTTGTGAATCTGCTCATAACGTAGTCCACTTGCTATGTCTACCTATCTGCCATTTGTGCCTTAGTTGATATATATGCTTCCCACTCAATGTTCACCTGTTTTATTTAAATGCGGATACTCCTATTCCTATGATGTATATGAATACTCTTTCTATATTGTCATCATGGGGTGAGTATGTGTATATAACTCTCTTTATTCCACTTAGGCTTAAATAATTTTAAATAAGCAGGACTGATAATGTCATAGACACACATGAAGATAATATTTTTAGGTGCTCCATTAATGTCTTTAGTCGTCTATTTTTTCTATATTGAGGATCTATTTATGTCAGTCAAATGCATAAATAATAATATCGACTTTTATACTAATATAGGATCAGTATATCCTGTGAATGAGACTGTATTAATTGAAAAGGAAAAAGAATTATGACACCATTTATAGAGCTTATATGGGGACTTCTATGTATCTAAACACTATTCTGCAACAATACTTGTATATGGTTTATCCAATTTCTTCTTTGTTGCAAATATGCATCTTATTATTGAATCATATATGTTGTCTGAACACATTATCTATATAGATATATATGGCAACATCTGGATTCTATTACCATCAGTATGCCTGTTACTGACATACTCTATAGCTGGGAATATATGTGAGAATGCAATCACTTAAGATGTATCATAATTCGTTGGTGAACATTTGGATAGATAATATCAATATTTTTGATGGAGAAATATGGGAGTAGCCTATTGCTCGTCCCACTCTGACGTTTTAAAAAAAGGGGGAGGAGTCCTGATAGGTGGTTTCGGCGCGGGAATTACGGCCGTGCCCCCCTGGTCAGGGTAAGGCACGTATTGGCTGATCCACCTATAACATTTGGTATATAAAGGACTACCTGAGCAGTCTATCTTTTGCCTCTGACGAAGGTGCACTAAGAAGCACTGAAACGCGCGTCAGGCGTCTATTTGTCTCTTTTAGACTCACTTTTTTTGCTCACATTATGTCACTATAATTATTTCACTTACTATGTGTTTTATGTCTAATAGATAGATTTCTTTTCTCTACCACTCAGAGGCTAATATACGTAACTGGATATGATACTGAGTATACTTACTTACTGGATATATTGTGGTCTTTAGGCAGCATTCATTCTAACAGCTGTGCCCACATGTATGTATTGTTTCCTTCTATCTGCTCTGTATACTATCCTCTTCATAGATATGCCGTGGGCATTCTAAGCTCCACGATATCTATTATTCGTTTTTCATCTTTTTTACCTCTGTATATGAGTATTCTTTATACATATTTCACCACATTCCTCTATTTAATTTTTTTTTGTTTATATGGACATTTTGAGATTACTATATTTGTCCATATATTCACTAGGAATATTGCTGGTGATATATATGTGTTTGACTCTTTGATATATATTTTTTTGTTTTTGTGGTAGAGTTAGATTGTATACATATCTGTCACTTGCCCCTTTTACCTTTCTATACTGGGTATACCTACTGTATATATCTATGACAGTATCTAGCCGGATTTATTAAAGCTTTGTTTGGACTGTCTTTGTACTATATGTATAGATTTGGTTGTTATTTTTAAATAGGGGCTCTAGATATTCTCTATCTATTTTTTATCATAATATCCAGCATTATTCAGTATTTTTCATCTCATGTGAGACTACTTTAATCTTTCCAGTCATACTCAGCTCCCAAGTTACACTTTATTCATTGCTCTTCATTCGGCATTTGGACAGCAGTTTTCAATGCCTCGTTTTCTATTTCCTGTGGGTATATGCTGTTCAGCCTAATGAGCTACAGCCCAAAGCTCACTGCTAATAGCGTCTTGTCTCGCTGTTCTTGAAAGAGAAGTCAGAGATATGCTTCCTGGTAATATACCTGCAGATTGACTGACAAACATTTTCTTAAAAATCATCCTTATAATCAAGGATCAAATTCTTGTAAATATAATGTGGGAACTCAAACAAGATTTCCACCAACCCAGGATGGATTCAATTCCCTGTTTGTTTTGCATAGCGCATGCAAATTTAATGACATGCTTGCACTGCATTCACTGGTGTCTTATCTTTGGTGTCCCCTTAAGTGGGATACCAAAGAACAAAAGTGGACAGGGCTGGCATGTGTGTAGAAGGGGCTGTTGTGAGGACGTGTGTGTAGACGGGGCTGTTTGTTGTGTAGCTAGGGGCTCTAGTGTATGTGCACGTGCAGTTGTATAAGGGCTGTAGAGTATGTGCATGTGTGTCTAAGGGCTGCAGTGTGTGAGTGAGTGTATACGTCTTCGGATTGAATTGTGTGTGAGTATCAAGTAGCTGTAGCTTGTATGTACGTAGAAGTTGTAGTGTCTGTGTATAGGGGTGATGTATGTATGTGTATAGTGGTGAGATGTACTAGGTCTGTGAGTGGGGGTGTACTGTGTGTTCGTGTACTGTACGTGGGGTGTATTGTGTGTATGAGGACGGTACTGTGTGTGTGAGTAGGAGGAGCTTTAGTATTTTTATTTTAATAGTTTTTTAAAAATGATTCTCCCTTCCCTGTTTTTACCATGCAGGGAGGGGGCATTCAGATTCCTGGTGATCCACTGTGGGCAGGCCTTTAGATGAGAAGTATCTTTATTGGAGCTCTGGGAGATGGAGGTGCAGGCATAGGCTTCCCACAGTTGCAACATTTGGGGAAAAAATCCTGGGTCACTTAGATTCCAGGGACAATTTTCCCAGGAACTCACATATATTCATACCTAAAAAAAACTTTTTTAAGGAATGTATGCACTCCTTGACACACACACGCACACACTCACAGTCACAGAAACAAATATGAACACACAGTCTAACCCATAAAGACACATACAGTGACACATACACATACTTATTAACCTATACAGACTGTCCTATAGATGGAAACATACATACACACGCTGACCTAAACACTGACCCATACACACACACAGAACTATACAGTGTGCGCACTAACTACCAGGTGACTGGATGCCTCACTCTCCCCATGCTCTGTGCAGAACTGAGCCTCCTCCTCCTCTCAGCCTTCTTTGCCTCTATGCTGCTGTTTGACCCAGGAGGAAATGAAGAACAATCACGTATGGGGGAATAGTTTCATTTCCCCACCAGCTTCTAAGGTACAGAGAGCTCTGCCTGTTTTTCCTCAGCTGGAACCCCATTCATGCAGGGGAAAAAAATGCAGTATCTCAGTTCCTGCTGGGCAAAAAGTACAGTAACGGCGTTCCTACATGTTGCTGCAGGACTTAAGCTCTGCTTATAATTTACAGATCTGTGTTATTCTACGTCAGAAACAAGGGGTAACCCACATCTTCAAATTATTGCAAGATATATCTTTAAAATTAATCCGAAGCAGGTACTGCATTTTCTTTCCTCCAAGAAGATTTAGTTGAATATATTTTGTACTCTAAATGTCAAAGTATTATCAGCGATATTTCAAGCACCATAAACACGGTACCTTATGGCTTTGTTAGGCTATGGAAGACGGTCTTCCAGGTTTATTTCAAGTCCTTGAAATCAGAAATGTTTTTCTTTGAGTACATTTGGTGACAGTGAAAAGGTTGACAGTAACTTGGCGGTGCTGAAAGAGCTATGCCTATTTGGCATTACCCCAGTGCTAACTGCTTGTTATTGTAAATATTTCAGACTGATAATGAGGAAGAGAGATGCATCAATATGACACATTTAGAAGAGGGCTGAAGGGTGAAAGTGAATCCTTTTTGTGAAATTGATTGAAAACTGTTTTAAAAACGCATAGCATGCTGGCATCATAACTATTACAATAAGCTGTAGTGGTTACAGTACTTGAAGTCTTACGTTTATTTTATATTGTAAATTTCTAAATAATTGTCAAAAATCAACCCCAAACCACTTGCATTTGCTGTTTTCTTTCAGACTAAACTAAAAAGTACAAATATAAATCTTGCATATATGGTCATATGGTTTGATAATGCCAACTTGTGAGCATTCTTATTTAACCCACAACCATCTTGTACATTTTCTTATTTTCTTGTTAGTTTGCCTATGATTGTTGCTTTTCACTAATTAAAGGAGCACTATAGGGTCAGGAACACAAACATGTATTCCTGACCCTATAGGGTTAAAACCATCATTTAGCCACCCTGGTCCCCTCATGCCTCCCTAAATATAGTAAATTCTTACTTGTATTCAAGTCTACAGCTGCTTACTTTGTCCCTGTTTCCTTTAGACATGCCCACTGCTTTCTGACATCATCAGAAGTGGTGGCCTGATCCAATCACAGTTCTTCTCCATAGGATTGGCTGAGACTGACAAAGATGCAGATCAGGGGCAGAGCCAGCACAATTCAAACACAGCCCTGGCCAATCAGCATCTCCTCATAGAGATTGATTGAATTAATGCATCTCTATGAGGAAAGTTCAGTGTCTGCATGCAGAGGGAGGAGACACTGAATGTTTGGATGCATTTTAGGCAGTCATGACCCAGGAAGGATCTCTAACTGCCATCTGAGGAGTGGCCAGTGAAGTTATCACTAGGCTGTAATGTAAACACTGCATTTTCTCTGAAAAGACAGTGTTTACAGCAAAATGCCTGAAAAGCCTGAAGGTAATGATTCTACTCACCAGAACAAATTCGATAAGCTGTAGTTATTCTGGTGACTATAGTGTCCCTTTAAATCCCACTTTTTACTCCTCTAAAGGTTTGTAATTGTTGAGCTCCTTATGAACTCATTAGATTATTTAATTCTGATTTATCAGAACAAGCTGTACCTCATATTTTGAGCAATTGTTTTACATTTTTGTTTTTCCATTTACTTGTTCATGTTTGTGCTTTTGACCTTATTTTTCCTCATATATCTTTGTATATTTTTCTTTACAGAGATACTACAGTGCAGAGTCTTACATTACAGCCATCCGTGAAGGAGGGAATTATAATTTATGAAGACTCTCCGCTGGTATGTTTTACAAGCTCAAATCTGAACATATTTCTGGGGAACCAACATAAGTTCACAACATTACTGGGGTTGTTACACCAAGTGATCACAAATGCTGTAAATAGTGTTCAGCAGTGCAATGAAATACCCAACTTAAAACTGGTAACGAACTGCAGCTCCAGTTATATTAAGAATAAAGAGATCTTTGAACAGATATCCCCTTCTTTAAATAGATGATACATAATATGAATATGGTGTTAGATATGCTAATCAAAGTGTTTTGTTTATAGGTGAAAGCTGTTAAAAAGGGACACATCTTGGTTATTGATGAGGCGGACAAGGCTCCCACAAATGTCACCTGCATTTTAAAAACCCTGGTGGAGAGTGGGGAAATGATTTTATCCGATGGCAGGCGTATAATAGCCAGTAAGTAACAAATGGGAATAAGGTATTGGTAGGTTGATGAAATTATGAAACCAAATGCATATTCGTTAGGACAGGGGTAGGCAACCTTTGGCACTCCCGATGTTCTGAATTACATATTCCATAAAGCATCACAGCCATAATGCTGGAAAAGTATCAGGGGAGATGTAGTACACAATATCTGGAGTGCCAAAGGATGCTTACCATTAGTTTAGGATTAAGAGCCTGTGTCAAGATTAATAGAAATAATTATTGCTAGTGTCTTCACCTAAATTATGTACAAACAGTATACAAACTTGTATTTGTCTTTTGCCCTACTTTAGCTTAGACATGTGAGTGTTTTGTCTTAAATTAAGGAAGGAGAAAATACGGTTTTGATGACTTCATATCATTTAAGTTGGTTCTGTTTTACAAATCAGTTCACATCACATTAAGCTTGTTTATGCACATAATAGGTTTTGATAGTTCTACGTAGCATATAGACTTGATGAAGCAAAATTTAAAGTCATGTATGCCCGTAAACCTATTTATAAACAAATAGTGAACAAAGTGCCCTGCATTAACACTTGCCAGATTGCTTTACTAGGACATAGGAAGTGTCTATGGCTCCTCAAGCAATTTTACCTAAGTTACATTCTGTTAAAAGCTTTTGCAAAAACACGCACGTTTCATTAAAGGCCAGTTTGTAGCCTAAAATAAAATATAAATCCATTTAATCGAAGTGTCTGCGTAGATATCATTGAGAACATCTATATGCAAAATGCTTTGCATGCAAAGAAAACTGTGCTTATAATTCCACTTTAGTAATTACATTTTAATGTAATAGTTGTTCAAAGGAGATGTGAATAAAATATTTGGGAATAGAGGGAAGAAATGGCTTATCTAAGCTACATTTGTATAAAATGAAAATATTTTTTCTTCTATTTTTTCCCAAAATATTATTACTGTGTCTTAATGGTTTAACCCTTCTTAAATGGTTATTCCGCACATTTTTAATATTTTTACTGGAAATGTAGTCAATGTGGCTAAAGAGAAAGGTCAATTTGCAGTGATTAAGAAATAAAGTGTAATTTAGCTTATTTCCTCACATTTTATGATTCTTTAAAAGCAATTCCATTACAATATATTGTAATTGCTTTGCTCCTTAACTTGCAGCAGTAGCACTATCACTGCCCCATAGGTAATCGGCTAAAAGTGCAAATTTATGCTAACCCAGTTTTACTAGCTCTGCACTTATTCTGAAAGTAATTATGCCTGATCTATGTTTTGACTGACCTTTCTTGTAAACATTAGATAGCTATCTTGTGCAGAAAGAATGCTAATATTCCCAAAGCTTTGTGTGTTGTCTTACACACTAGAGGAAAGGTTTGCATAAATGTATGTAAATTACAACCATTAAGGTTATTGCCGTCTGATGAAAACATTAAGTTTACTTTTACTTAATGTAATTGCTGATTTCCTTAAAAAAACACACACATCAAAGTAAATTGGACTTATTCCAGTAAAGTCATTAAGTGATCATTAGTTTCTACAGGCTTATTTTCAGTGGTATATATCAAGCAATCACTAGCTATCACAGGAAGCCCCAGTTTAACCTTGATAAACCATGTCTGTCTGCTCACAATTTAGTTGAACTTTCATCTAGACTTCACTTCATAATGATGTGTTGGGAAATTCTACAAACGTAATCAATTCATTGTGACTATTTTGACATGCAAGGTTTAAAAATGTAGGTTTATCCTGTGCAACATACAAACCCTCTAACCAGTGGTTCCCAAATGTTTTAGGTTGAAGGCACCCTTAATATTTCAATATTTTTCCAAGGCGCCCCATGTTAAAACAATTTCCTAGGTTGTATATATGTACAGCGCAGAGGCAAATACTTGGCCCCTGTTCGGCAGAAATGCTTGCCGTTCAGGCACAGATCAAGAACCTAAACTTGGGAGGGGCACTGTTAGATTATTTAAAGAAACAATCCAGGCACAATAACCACTACAGCACGTTGTAGTGGTTATGGTGACAGTAGTGCTCTCTCAGAGTAAGTAGTCCAACTGTTTAAGAACAGTTTGACAACTTACCTGGGATCTGCCAGGATAGGGGCTGTAGTAGGGAACAGGGGCACTAGTGTGTCTGAGGGATGCAATGTGTGTATGTATGTGTGAGTGGGGGAGTGTGTATGTGAGTGGTGGAGTGTGTGTACGCATGTGGGGGTGCAGTGAGTGTACGAGGGTGCGTTGTATTTGTGAAGGATGTAGTGTGTGTGTGTGTGTGTGTGTGTGTGTGAAGGATGCAGTGTGTGTGTATGTGGGGCAGTTTGTGCGTGAAGAATACAGTGTGTATGTGGGGGCAGGTTGTTTGTGGGGTACAGTGTGCGTTAGGGGTACAGTTTGTGTGTATGGAGTGGCAGTGTGTGTGTATGGGGGCAGTATATGTGTGTGTGTGTAGGGTGGGTAATGTGTGTATGGGGGTAATTGGGTGTATAGGGGAAGTTATTGTTGGTCTGTGGGGGTAGAAGGCAGATAAATATATACTTTTTTTTTTTTTAAATAAAAAAATTAAAATAAAAAAGTATCTTTGCCTGGAAGGGGGGACAGTACAAGGCAATCCCTGGTGGTCCGGTGGAGAAGCACAGGTGGTCCAAGTGGTGAGAGTGAATTCTAGCAGCCTCAGGAGCTGCTAGAGTTCATTCTTGCGAGATTCGGAGCATTGCTGTGATCTGATCTCCCTTCCGGTCCTGCAGAGCTGGCAGTGGAGAGGGAGGCACAGTTCCCGGTGCTATCATCATAGCACCGGAAAAATATCTTGCGGCGCCTCTGTGTGCACATCCAGTGCCGCGGCACACAGTTTGGGAATTGCTGCTCTAACCTCATCTATAAAGCCCTTATGAAATGCTTAAAGTAAACCTAGGTTTATATAATATATGTAATATATTACATGAATACTTTCCAAAAATGTGTTATATTTCATCTGTTGTAATGGACATTCATTTGTTTTTCAAGACTACTCATCTCCTTTCCAACCATTCCAGAGCCGCCATTTGCCCGCCTTCATGGGCGTGAATATTCCTCTCTGCACTGTCTCTTTTTGGGAAAGCCTTGGGTGGCTTTCCCAAAGCCTGACACAACCTTCTGATGTGCTGGCAATGAAACCAGCACAGACTGATGTCCAACGTAACTCTGTATGATGTCCGCAAGGAGCACTGGGGGAAGGACTGGGAGGGCTTGCAGGGTTGGGGTGGATTTATAGTAATGATTATTATATTAGCAAGTGTGACATACGGAACCTCGTCACGGGCTCATGGAGGAGCATGCTAGCCGGCCTTCTGCCACAGGATTATGGGCCATGCAAAATACATTAAAAAAAGACTTGGTTTGTGCAATTTGGCTTATATTGTTTGGGAACCGAACAGCCGCACGAACCAACTGGGTGCTTGTTAAGCCCGATTGATACTTTGTTGCAATTTCCACCGCAGTGTTCTAAATGTTCGTCTGGGTGGCCGCATTTCGTGTGAACAACCACGAACTGGCGCCAACTTGTTCCTGCAAACACAGGCAGCGGTGTTTGGGCATAAAGCTTGTTGAACTAAAATCGTACACAGAAACTCCCGACGACCGCTGGACTTCCATCATCGCCTGCGTTCGGTTGTACCCCACTTAGAAAGGCACTGTAGTGTGGAAACGTTCTCACGAACAAGGGGAACAGGCTACACAAGTAACTTGAGGATTCCATTCTGTGTTTTATCTACTTTTGTGCTCCCGAAAGAGACCGACCGTTAGCCCTGATTTTCTTGGAACTGTTTTGGGCATATGACCATGTGCACGGTCGGTCAAAAATGTGACTTCCATGAAAATCCCGAACCCCCTGAACCGATCTGGGTGATTTTTGGATATGTTGGTCACCCAGTTCAGGGCTATCAGGAAATGTGACATGTGGGGTTTTCAGGTGTTTTGGGGGTATTTTTTTTTCTTTTCTTATATTGTATGTTTTTGTACCTGAGAGATAATTTAATTATGTGTTTGTGTGCTCAGGTAATTATCTTTCAGGCACAGGGGAGGAGTGTGTGGAATGTTTGCTTGTAACTAGTTCCCTCTCAGGTCCAGAGGGGAATGCCCCTGGAATATGTTTAAGGAAACCCCTTTCATGGAGAGTTACATAAAAGGCTGTGTGTGGCTCCCATTAAACACATTTGTTTTACCCCTTCATGAAGTTTAGGCTCATGTTTAAGGGATTGGAGAGCTCTAATCACTACTCTGCTAGAAACAGGAGAGTTTTTAATCACTGCAGCCCTTGGGACTTGGGAGACTTACAGTGGATATACTCTGCTGGAGTATAGGGAATCCGTTACAGCAAGGTCTGTACACGTGTTATTCATAGAATGTAAGAGCCATATGCAAGTAAGACTTGAAATCAAAGTGGAACACAGAGCAAGACCCGCAGGTCTGTATTATCACCAATTATGAACAGTAACATATTTAGGGTCATAGGTGTAGAGTAAATGGTCCAGATACAAGCGAGAATATGTTGGACCAGTTCTATCCACTGAAGCGCTGCAAAGAAGGCCTTCTTTGTGTCTGCTGAGAGCAGGTTGCCTTTTGATGCCAGTCTAGCCTGGTGCATGAGGTAAAGTGTCCGGATTGTGTTATCTCTTGCATCCTGTTCTGGAATTAAGCCCATCTGATCTCTCAGCACTAAGTCAGGAAGATAAGGTGGTAATCATTGTGAGAACACCTACGTGAACAACTTTAGGTCACAATTTAGAAGCAATATTGGGTGCATCATTCACACATTATTCCACGTCTTTGCCCTTTTTAGAGATGAGGGAAATGTTTGTGACATTTTGTAAGCCTCTCTATCTCTTGTACTAGATGAGTGTATTGGGCTGTTCTGGCCTTTTTTGGTGCTCTTTCTTTGGCAATAAAATGCACCCTTATGACGCACTTTTATTCTCCTGAAAATATTGGTTTAGTTGTGATCGGGTGTCCTGGATGATGAGGTCATCACAAAGAAGGGATGTGTTAAGCCTCCAGTGTTGATACATGTAGCAGAAAACTGGTGTTACTAATGTCAAAATGAAGGATGCATGGTCAGACCACATTAATGTGCCCATGGTGGCTTGCTTTAGATAAGTGAGGAAATAGTGAGGGGGGATAGTCCAGCCAGAAGTGCACTTCTCACTCTCTGTAATATGGGTTTTCAGACTGAGGAAGTGCCCATTGAGGTGTCCATGATGGGGTGAAGGGATACATGAAATCACCAACTAGGATAACAATATCTCTGAGAAATTAGCTAAGGATTTCAGTACGGTACTGAGAAACTTATCTTGATGGCGATTGAGGAGGTATAGCTTAGTGAACTTGTATGGTTTTTCTAAGATCATGTCTTTAACCATGAAATATCTGCCTCCGTGATCCACCAGAGTTTCCGATCACACAAATGGAAGTTATTTATGAGATAGAATAGTGGTACATTTTCATTTTCCTGTAGGGTTGTTACTGAAATATAAATTGGTGTAGAATTGCTTGGCTATTTTAGGGGCCCGTCCCTCCTGGAAGCGAGTTTCCTGTTGGTAAACTATGTGGGCCGTTTAGCGTTGGAATTGTCGGAGAGTACGAGATCTTTTTTCCTAGATGTTAAGACCTTTGGCGTCAAGAGAGGAAAATAGTAATAACAGTACATTGAAATGGCCGCTGTGATGGCATAATGAGATTTGAGTTGCCTGGTAAATGACAGGGGGCTACAAAACCATTCAAAACAACTTCAGCTAAGCCCAACAATGACAGAATACCATAGCAATGAGTGCCTGAAACAAGGGTAGCATGAACCAGAATGCTTGAACAAAAATCAAGAAGCAAATAGCAAAATAATAGAAACTAAGTATGTACAAACAAGACTACTCCAGTCCCTGCACCAGGCGAGGTTAAAAGGCAGTTTTCTGAAAATTAGGCACCCGAACTGCTGGTCAACAGCAAAAGAACATAGACTTCTACTGAGAGTGCTCCATCTAAATGTGAATAAGTATCAGGGCACAAGAAGTTCTGAAGGATATCTTCCTTAAGTGAGAAGTGGGCGAGGCTGAGGCAGCAAATGACATCCCTCGGGAAGCTACCAGGGACCCTTTGGGCTGCAGTGCTCTATAGGCTTGGATAAATTTGATTGGGGTAGACCTCTCTTGTCCCAGCAGCTTGATAAATATATCAGTGAGTATGGCGCAAAGCTACAAGCTGGATTCTTCCTGCTACCCAGGAGCCGAGGTCTCTGAGCAGTGGTAGGCCTCTACAGTCGCGGCCTGTAATGTGAGGTCTGCCAGCGTGTGTAGATACTGCTGGCAGACCTACGCCCCCAAAACATAAATTGGTGTTGAAAATGTCACAAATCAGCTTCGTAATGATGTTGATGAGCATACAGAGTGTCATAAAAGTAGACGGAGCTGAATTATTCAGCATCGGTATCACCAAACACATGGAGGATATTGCAATCCTCGTCCTGCGCCTGACATGGCCGACCCGGTGAAGGCGCAAGATACTGTGACACCTTCAACAATATTGCCTCAACCCCGTGTACTACAGTCCTAATCACCTTACTCTACACTGCCAACCACTCACTACTCTAGAGCCATAACTCCCCCACTATACAGTGCCTATAATGTATATTATATTTATTTTCCAAATATCTTTGGTGAATTGAATCTGTTTTCATTTATTTATTTATTTGTGATGTATACTTAGTGAATACTGTTAGGCAGGGGAATAATACGCTTGATGTGCTGTTCATGTCTGGATGTTATAATAAGTGTACATAAGCAGTTTGTTTAGTCTCTCTAAGATCGTTTTGTCTCTTATATCTATGGTGGGTACTGAATGCATCCACTTTCCTAATCCACCCCAAGGATACAGTAGTCAGTCAGTCTTTATTGTATGGTGTGTAAGTTGTTAATATTGACATTTTTTGTGGTGCTTGTGGAGCAAATGTGACTTACAGATGTGGTAAGCGAAAATATTGTTTCCTAAATCTACTGTCGTATTAATAAAGGTCTATGGGAATATTTTACCACTATTTTTAAATAATATATAATGATCTTAAAGGACACTATAGGTCTTTAGCTTAATGAAGCAATTTTGATGTATGGATCATGCCCCTGCAGTCTCACTGCTCACTGCTATGCTATTTAGTAGTGAAATCACTTTTCTTTCTGTTTATGCAGCCCAGGCCACACATCATGGCTGTGACTGACACAGGTGTTAACTTGCTTTAGAAATTGAACTTTAAAGGTAAACTATAAGCTATTAATACAAAATGGACAGGTATCGTGACAGCTGGATGTCCTCATGCATAGAGTCGCCTAACGACCTGGAAACTGGTAGACGGCCACTAGAGATGGCATTAATCCTGCAAGGTAATTATTGCAGTTTCTCAATAACTGCAATAATTACCATTGCAGGGTTTAACTGACAGGGACAGTGCACCAAGACCACTTCAATGAGCTGAAGTGGTCTGGGTGCCTATAGTGTCCCTTTAATCACACACAAGAGGCTCCTGCAGGGTTTAGCAAGCTATTAACATTACAGGAGATAAGAAATTGTAAATTCAACAGATTGTGCAATAAAGGAAGTATAAACATTAGATGACTCTTTAATGTGTTTAGAAAGACTGTGCATGTTACATGCATGGATGTGTGACTAGAGCAGCATAAACAAAGTGATTTAACTCGTAAATGGCAAAATCCTGAGCAGTGAGACTGCAGGGGCATGATCAATACACCAAAACTGCTTCATTAATCTGATATAGTTTTGGTGTCCCTTTAATGAAAAAGATTTTTGTTTTGCGAGCGTTAACAATATGCTTGGATAGCCACGACAGCTATAACAAGCCCAATAGTAACAGAGTATAACATGGCATATGTGGTGACAATTTTTAATGTTAAGAGTAGATTGCAGATTAAAACAACAGAGAGTTAAAGTGTGGCAAGAGTAGTTTCCGCTCTGACAGTAGGTAATCTGACAGTATCCGGAATGCCCGGTTTCGGCAGAGGGTGGCCGCCGTGTAACGGTCCTGCCGTGCGCGTGCAGGAAACCTGGATTGTGCATTATCATAGGTCTGTGTATGTGAAACTGGGGGTAAAGCCAAACTTGAATAAGTATGAAAAGAAAGGAAACCATGAAAAAACAATAGTCCTTGGTTCAGGTGGTCTTCATCCCTGATGCGCCCATGGAAGTTGGAACAAACAGGATGATGTTGGCTGGATCCCACGCAGTAGTGGTCGAAGGGGTTATGAGGCCCATACCCGCCAGGACAGTGTCCATCTCTGCGATGTCTGCCACTTTATATTCAGAGCCCTGGTGTTGTATGAGGAGCACCCCTTTGACTGCTAATGTTGCTGTTAGTGGTTGAAGGGACTCTCGCCATTGCAAGGTTGTGCGTGATAGATCAGAGAAAAATGTTAAGTTCATGTCTTCGAAGCGGTAGGTATTCTTCCCCTTGATGGCACCCATGAAAGCAGCTTTATCTTGCCCATTTTGAAATTTGACCAGGAGGTTGTTGCAGAGCTTGCGAGTTGTGGTGGCTTGGCAGGCGGAACATGCCGTCTAGCTGCATCCCTTTAGCTTGCTTGGGGGGTAGGAGGGCTGCAAAGAGCCTTCTCAGGAGATGGGGCAGCTCAGCTGGGGATACAGTGTCAGAGAGGCCCCGAATTTTATTGTGCTTCCACCTCCTTTTGTCCTCCATAGCTGCTAGTCGGTGGGTGAGTGTAGTGTGAGCTGAGGTAAGGTCCTTGACCGGCTTCTGGAGCTATCGCATCTGTGCTGCTTGTGTTTCAGTGGTTTGCTCTACTGCCGTGAGGTGATCGGTAAACCCTTTAACATCCTCACTTACCTGGGAGATCTCATTGGAAAGCGACTGGCGTAGGTCTGAGAGGAGAGAGTTAAGTATCTCCATGGTGACGGGAGAACTGCCGTCGGCTGTGTGGGCTCGGGAGGCCCTTTATAGCCCAGGTTCTCAGTGCAGTGAAGGGGAATGTTGTCCGCGTATTCCTCGAAGTTGGCCACCATGTTAGGCCCAGTCACGCCATGCGGCCTGTGGCGAAACCAACCTCGCCACTGGGCCCTGGAGAAGCCTGTTTGCCCGCCTCCTACCTGCTGACTATGGCCCCTGGGTTATTTGGGGCATATTGTATTTTATTGTGCGACTGCTGGCCCTTTAAGCACAGGGAATGGTATTTTATTGTACTGCTGCTGGCCCTTTAAGAACTGTCTGGGGACATATTGAGACTTTGGGTAACAATACCCTTTAAGACTATGGCCCCTGAAAACGTATGGACTTTTATTGGGTGTGTATGGCCCTTTAAGAACCGTCTGGGGACATCTCATAACTGTGGTGAACAATGCTCCTTTAAGACTATGTCCCCAGACATGTAAAATAACTTGTTCCTGGCTCTCTCCCACTTGGTTCAGTAAATAGGGCTTACTGAACCAAGTACCACACAGGCGGACCACCCAGAAGTTAAAGTATGCAGGCAATTTACCTCCCAGGCTGTGAGGTTACTGCAGGTTAATTGCCGAGAGCTGGGTGGCCGCCATTCGGCAGCCGAACACGTGGCGGCGGCCATCTTAGGTCATTCGAATGCGGTCAGCGGTGTATGCTAAAGATTCTGTGGAACTGAAATCGGCTACACATTTTGCCGAACACCGCTGACCCTTACCTTCTCCATCATTTCGTTTTTCAGCTCCAGAGACTAAGTCCCGTTCGAAATGGGACTTAGTCGTTTTTCGGCATGAAATTGACCGACCGCACAGCCCAAATCTATGGAACTGTTTTGGGCAGGAAAATGTGCTTGCGGTCGGTCATAAAGGGACCTCCAGCTAACTTTTGATCCACTGGAGGGATTTGGCTGATTTTTGGAAGGGTGTATGTTTAAAGTGTGCTGATTCTAAATATGCAGTTTTTAGGAAGATGTATGGATGTATGGATTTAAAGCTATAGCACATGTATAAAAACTGTAGTTTTCCTGGCTGTATATTAATGTTAACTGTTATCAGAGGGGAGGGGATGTGTGGGCTGAACCATGTATGTGATTGGTTATGTTATGCCTCCCCCTGGGTGTGGCCTGTATGTGTACAAGTGTAATAAAAGCCAGGCTGGATGAGCCAGTCCAGAGTTCCTGTTTTAACCCTCAAAGTGAAGTGTCGTCTCATTATTGGGGGAAGGATTGATTGCATGCTGTTCCAGTTGACTGCTAGGAGTGTAAGCCTATTCGTATGGTTCCTATTCAACGGTCTACAGCATTCATATGCTTGAGAAGATTCATATGCTGAATCGGTTCGGTGATTGTGGTGTCTGCCAGAGTGCTTGGAGTCCTCAGGAAGCGCTAGGAGCATCCATTAACGGAGGTACCCAGTCGGGGTGCCAGGCGATCCGTTACACGGCCTCTGCATCAAGTAGTCTATATCCGCGGTATACCGCGGCCGATCCAGGCGCGTTTTTTTCGTTTTCCTATCCATCGGTGTAGGGATGTTTGCTAGCTGTCAGCAATGTGGTAATTTGCCTTGTGATGCTGAATTTGGTCTGTTTGGAGCTGCGATCGTTGGAGAGCAGTAAGTGTGCGACTGATCATGCCGAGAGCTGGCTCCGCCCTCCAGAACCTGGTGTTCTAATTGTTTTCATCAGATGTTTTCATGCTTTACTTATACCAGGGCATGTCATACATTGTTCTATCTGGTGTTTGCGTAATCTTGCAATGCGTGTACCAAAGAGTAACAAGTGCCATGATATTAATGTAACAATATCCACATATTTAACAAGAATGGTATATTTAGCGTGTCACTAGTTTTGTTTTTACGTTCATACTATTCACCCAGCTGATACAACAACAAACATTATTGTTTCCTAGATCCTGCTCATGCACGTGGAAGTCCTAATGTGATCCCTATTCACCCTAATTTCAGAATGATTGTACTGGCAAACAGGCCAGGTTTCCCATTCCTGGGAAATGACTTCTTTGGAGCATTAGGTAAGTCTTTTAACACTTTTGACCTGCACTTTTGTATTCTTTTACATTTAAACAAGTTTTTGCCCCTCTGTGTATATTCACCATAGCACACCAAACTGCCAAAAGCAACTTGAGAGAACAGAAAATCACGTATTTTAGCCAACAATTTAACCTCTTTGATAGCTAACTTGAACAGAATATTTGAGTATTTAAAGAAACACTCTATTGATTTTATTTTTGTAATTGTTATAATTTTTAAACAGTTTAGTAAACATACTTCCAAAAAAAAACATGCATGTATGTTTTCATTGGTTATATGAAAAAAAAATCTATCTTGCATGTTTCAGAGTACAACACTGAGGTCTATCACAGGATCCTCAATAGACAGAGCTAATCTCCCACACAGCTGCTGGGATTGGACAAAAGTTAAAGGTGGAGCTCCACCTTTTGTTACCTTTTGTCAACCTCAGACTTTACCATAAGACAAAATAGTCCCCACTTTGCCTTATGATATATTTTGATTGCATCCGAATTCCAGTGATATTCCAACACAGTCTTGATCACTGTATCATAAAGCATATATCTTTATGAAATACTGAAAAGTGGCAGACATGCTCTAAAGCAGTGGTAGTCAACCTTTTTCTAACTACCGCCCACTAATGCATCTTTTTGGTTGAAAAAATGTCCTTACCGCCCACCACTTTTCGCGCAAGTGCGGAATATTTTTTTCGAAAGGAGGGTGTTTTAAAAAAAAATAAATGTACGTACATTTATCTTTTTATTTCCAATTAATGCATGTTTATAATGTTTTTAACTTTATAAAAAGTTTAATGAGAAAACAATAAAGTAAATTGAAATTACCTTTACTAGTGATTAATGAGATCCTTGAGGTTGATGCTGCAAGGCTAAATATTTGATATCTGGTTCGATTTTCTTAAGGAACAAACGAAGGTCTCCTCTTTCGGTGATATTCAGACGACTTCTCTGTTTGCGCATAATATGATTTCTCATCTGTGCGTCAGCTCCCCTCTTCTCCCTCCTCAATTCCCCTCCCCACCTTTTTTCCCCCTTTTTTTTAACCTTCCTTATAGCAATGCCCAGTAGGAAGGCTGAGCTAGGTATCCCACTATAACAGACTGGCACACATACATACATACATACATACAGACAGACTGGCACACATACATACATACATACATACAAAGACACATACACACATACAGACAGACACAAGAAACAGACACACATATATACAGACAGACACACACACGATACATACAAAGAAATACATACAGACACACACACAAAGACATACATACAAAGACACACACACACACAAGACATACATACAAAGACACACACACACACAAGGCATACATACAAAGACACACACACGACATACATATATACAGACATACACATAAGACACACATACAGACACAAACAAGACATACATACAAAGACAAGACACACATATATACAGACATACACACACACAAGACACATACATAAGACACACATACAGACACACAAGACATACATACAAAGACAAGACACACATGTATACAGACATACACACACAAGACACATACATAAGACACACATACAGACACACACAAGACAAGACACACATATATACAGACACACACACACACAAGACACATACATAAGACACACATACAGACACACACACACAAGACATACATACAAAGACAAGACACACATGTATACAGACATACACACACAAGACACATACATAAGACACACATACAGACACACACAAGACAAGACACACATATATACAGACATACACACACACACACAAGACACATACATAAGACACACATACAGACACACACAAGACATACATACAAAGACAAGACACATGTATACAGACATACACACACAAGACACATACATAAGACACACATACAGACACACACAAGACATACATACAAAGACACATACACAAACAAACAAACATTATATTTAAGTCACCCTCCTGTTTCCTACCTTTAAAGTGCAGGAGGGTGACTTTCCCTGGGGTCCAGTGGTGGCTCAGGTGGATGGGAGTCAGAGTTCCCACTCTGACTCCCTCCTCCTCCTTCCTCCCGCGCGGCTCTCAGTATGCTGGGAGGAGTGACTGGGGAATCACTTCCTCCCAGCAGAGATGTCATCACAGGGGGCCCGGTCGCGCTGTTAAAGCGCCCAGCGTTGACCGGGCCCCCTCACAATCCACATCCATCGGGTGGCCCTGACAGCATGGGCCACCCGATGGACCCCTCCATATGCGGCCCCAGCGGTTTGCCGCCGGGGCCGCAAGTGGTGATGGCGGTACCCTGTCACAGCGGTACCGCCAGCTCGCGCCCGCCTGCCCAATTTGTAAAAAAAAATTGAAAATCCCTACCGCCCACCTGGAATCCTGAAACGCCCACTAGTGGGCGGTAGGGACCAGGTTGACGACCCATGCTCTAAAGTATATTAAACATTTATATATAACAATATAGATACATATATATTTATATACGAAACCAAGAGGCTGCACTCACCTGAACATGCATACTTCTAAGGATGCTGCTGGGACTAATTCATACAGCATACAAGATCCAGCGCACTTGCTCATTCACCAAACAGCGATTTCAATTCTCACAGAATGTAATAGTTTCATTTAAAAACACCTCACCTAGGGGTATAGTTTCAGTATATGATATGATGTGATTGCATAAGCCTGCCACAAGGCCAATGTATCCTATATAGATGGATATTTAATGTATATTAAGTATTTTTATATAAATTTTAAAGAAAGCATTGCATCACATTAAAAATTGTTAAAAACGACTCCTGACCATTGGAGTGGTCTGGGTGCCTACTCCCATAACCCTTAAAGGACCACTATAGGCACCCAGACCACTTCAGCTTAATGAAGTGGTCTGGGTGCCTGGTCCAGCTATAAACAACTGCTATGTTTATATTTGGGTTAATCCAGCCTCTAGTGGCTGTCTCATTGACAGCCGCTAGAGGCGCTTGCGTGCTTCTCACTGTGAAAATCACAGTGAGAAGACGCCAGCGTCCATAGGAAAGCATGTCTTGCCGTGCATGCGCATTCAGACGAAGAGGAGGAGAAGAGGGAGGAGAGGAGGAGGAGAGCTCCCTGCCCGGTGCTGGAAAAAGAGGTAAGTTTAACTCCTTCCTCTCCATCCAGCCCGGCGGGAGGGGGACCCTAAGGGTGGGGGCACCCTCAGGGCACTATAGTGCCAGGAAAACGAGTGTTTTCCTGGCACTATAGTGGTCCTTTAACCCTGCAAGGTAATTATTGCAGTTTTTATAAACTGCAATAATTACCTTGCAGGGTTAAGTCCTTCTCTAGTGGCTGTCTATCAAACAGCCACTAGAGGGATATCCGTGATCTTAGAACACGAAAAGTGTTTTAAACTACACTGGACGTCCTCACGCTATGCATGAGGACCTCCAGTGTCACCGGAATCCACATAGGAAAGTGGGAGGTCTAATGCACACGGCCATTGCGGGGGGGGGGGGAGGGGAGGAGCGTGGGCGGAGCCTGACCCAGCACCGAGGACATCGGCACTGGATTCAGGTAAGTCACTGAAGGGTTTTTAACCTCTTCAGCAACATGGGATGGGGGGTGTAAGGGAGAGGGGCATTGCAGGATCCTGCAGTGCCAGGAAAATGGGTTTGATTTCCTGGCACTGGAGAGTCCCTTTAAGGCAAGTAATTGGTGACTTTCAATGTTCTATTCAATAGTGTAATTTCCCTTTAATGAAGGGGGTATCCCGAGCATTATATGCATTATATGTAGGTACCATCTGTATACCCTGCCATCAAGATGCCTATGTGTCATAAATACAATATTGTTCTATTACAAAAAAGGTTCCAGGAGTAGGTCTATTTATCCTTCCAGTGTCCCACATACATATCAGCAATATGCTTTTGCCAATTATAGAAAGTGTCTACTTTATCCAAAAACTTTAATTTCAAGTTAGAAATGTCCCACTACTGGAGCATGATAAGCATATCCATGATCTCAAGAAAAATCTAAACATATGGATAACATTTTTAAAAACATGTATGTTTTATTTGGCTGCTAGTTTTATAATATGTGTGCACTAAGACCTAGACTGTAACTTTAAGAAGACAGCACCTTCTAGTGACATTTAGTGACTTTACACTTGAAATCTGTTTGTCTTCATTTTGCAGGTGATATTTTTAGCTGTCACGCTGTAGACAATCCATTACCACAGTCTGAACTTGCGATGCTCAGACAGTATGGCCCCAATGTTCCTGATGCTGTGCTTCAGAAGCTTGTTGCTGCGTTTGGAGAGTTAAGAAGCATGGCCGATCAGGGAATTATCACATATCCGTATTCAACCAGGGAAGTGGTCAATATTGTAAAACATTTACAGGTAAATAACGTACTGAGTTAACATCAATAAAGCTAGATGACATGGAGATGCTGCATATAACAGAGATGAGTAATTTGGACATAGTGAAGTCTTAAATTCTACTGATTAGTTTATCATCATCTCTAAGAGATCTAGCCACTTAAAGTTAGATTACAGCCACATTTTAAAACACTGATTGAATTAGTCATCCTGGGACAAAAATGAGTCATCTATTCATGAGTCATTTCTCAGCTGTAAAACTGTATTTTTGCAACCAATTCATATCCACCTAGATTCATGTCAACTAGCGCAAGATAAATATACTGCTTGCTATATGATAATTATAGTAACAGGTCAGTCATTTCGTACCATTTTTAACCCAGTTTTCTTCAATGCCCTGGTTTACTTGTTTAAGTCGGGGCTTTCCGGTTGAATTACTGGTAATACGTTTGTGTAGTGATTGCCCAAATTTTAGTACTTTAGACTTCATTTTAGAACAGAACACCATGCAGCTAACTCCCCATCCATCACACTTTGTGCTGCACTGAGGGCAGGGAAAATGATACAGAATTCGAATAAACAGGGAAACCAATATGACATGCCCTTAAACCCATACTAACCTACAGGAACCAATTAATTGGGGTTGTGATGTAATGAAAAAGGGTTACACGATATTGCAAATACCAACCAAAGTCAAATGCCTGGTGATGTTTTTTCTCTTTGCTTCAGAGCCCTAAATTAGTAATTATGTACACCATTAATTCTTCCACCCAGTGGTGGCTGGTGAAGTTTGAAGATGGTGGAGCGCCATCCTCCACCCTCATTATTTGACTCCACACTTTAACTCTGTAGTCATCATCTTCTGGCTAGTGACATCTGTCCACTTAACCTCATGTACTCAACCAGGGCCTGTGCAAGGGTTTTTTTTCTACACAGATGAAGATGTGTGCTGCAGCAGTAGAGAAGCTTCTGTTTGCTCTACCCTGGCCTGACATTAAGCAGTTCGGCACTCCCTGTGCATAATTTCTGTTAGACTATGTAGATGATAGAGAAGCTCCTCTACTGCGCTCCGTGGCTCGACCATACTACAAGGGGTGGCTGGCTGGAGGTGAAGCGCTGTGCTGTGCATTCCCTTCCTGCCGGTCTAACGGATCCTGTGCCCCCTCTCCCCAACCCCCCCCCCTTTGGGCCAGTGCACCCTAAGGCACCTGTGCCTCCTTATGATAGCGTCGGTTCTGTACTCAACACTTAATGATAACAGATACAGATTTACCCATACTATACTCAGAGCTAGTTATGATATAAAGATATCAATACAATACTCAAAGCTAGGAACAATACAGATACCTATACCATAAAAAGAACTGAGTACAATACAGAGATACAATACACAGAACCAGGTACAATACAGAGATATTCATACAATTACAAAGAACCCAGTACTATATGGAGATACCAATACAATAGACAGAGCTGATCATAATACAGATATACCCATACAATACACAGAGCTAGGCACAACACAAACATGCACATTAAATGCACAGAGCTGGGTACTACAGAGATACCCATACAACAGGCAGAGATGAGTAAAATACAAAAAATAACAGACAGAGCTTGATTCCACAGAGATACCCATAAAGCAAGCAGAGCTGGGCACAATAAGGAGATGAAATAACTATCCCACATAGCCAGGACCACTGTGATGGATTACATAGAGCTACAACAAAGAGGTCCCCACACAGTGCCTCTGTATTATGCTGCTATGCTAATCTTCATTAAAAACCAAGAAGTGATCAATTATAATAATAAAACAACTAATGCCCATTATATACACTTAACTAGTGGGGGTTGTTTTGTTTGTTGCTAGTCTATACAAGTAATTACTGGTTTGATGTTTTTGTTGTTAACTTTGTGTTCTGTATTTTGAATAGGTAGTGCATTATCTTGTGAGGCACCACAAATCCTGGGGTCTTTATTTTAAGTGCTGAATATGGCCCTTTATCTTGTGTGGTGATGTTGTTATTATGTATAATACAGTACTTGAGGTCTCTGTAATTTCATTCATCTTTTTCAGGAACATGTTGATGAGTATTGAAGTAGCCCTGTAGCCTTTGCAGTTAAGATTCTGCTGAAAACAAATCCTTCAATTGATTATTTTAAAAAATAGGCCAACATTATAAAACTAAATTAGTTATATGTAGGCAAGTGTCACTTTTATTCAAAGAAGAAGTGTCACTTGTATTGTTGTGGATTAATGTCAGACACTAATGCAATTGCAGGAAATGATGGAAATGAATCCATTGATAGAGACCAGAAGCAGGTGAGATTTTGTCTGCCAGTACCAAATAGTAAAACTGGTTGGTCGCTTACAAGTCTGCTTTTGCAGATACATTTAGTGAATAATAATGAGAATATTTGTGCATTGTGCTGGCAGAAATATTAGTTGGTGATTTATTAAAGCTACCTGAAAAGTGGTGCAAGGTTTGTAAAAGTGGAATACGCCTTTTAAAATCACCTATTATTTTTTACCTTAATAATATTATTGTTAAATGTACGGATACACTGGTGAAGCTCTGAAGTGGATTATAATTATTGCATGGTGTCCTCTTGTATGAAGTAATACAAAAAATTAGTGTTCCAGATCAGTTTGTCTCCCTAATGTACATTCTTAAACCGTGTATATGTATAAACAGGATAAACATTACATGGACTAAAATAACACAGATACAGTTATATTTAAAATGATGTAATTTTCATCTATGGAGCTAGACTTACAGAAAATGTAATCAGCCTGGCTTAATTGCCCGTTTCAGAGAGTAAATTAATATCGGCCGCAATCTACCTTTTAACTAAAATCGAATAGCCGACAAAAAATTTTTTTTTATTGAAAATGTAGAACATGTGAGCTTTCCATAAATCATAAGCAGGGCATGATGAATGAGTAAAGTAAAGAAGCAAGGGGTGGTGAGTGAATGAAGGGGAAGAAACAGGGGATAGTGAATGAATGCCAGAGGAAGAAGCAGGAATTATGATAAATAAAAGGAAAAAAGCAGGCTCGGTGAGGGAATGAAATGAGGACTGCGAGTGATTATAGGAGAGAAACAGGTGTTGGCGAGTGAATGAAAGTGAAGAAGTAGGAGATGGTGAGTAAATTTAAGAAACATGGCAGGTTGATGAAGAGGACGAAGCAGAAAATAGTGGGTGAGTTAAGGGGAAATATCAGGGCATTGTCTATGAAAAAAAGAAGCAGGGGATGGCAGAAATTAATGATAACATTGTAAATGTATCATGGTCTGGCAGCATGACGTGAGGTGTGCATGACACGCTTTGAGGGACAGACTGGCTTTTGAGATGGAGGCGGCTCCGTTTCTTCTCTGAACTGAGTTTTGAATTCTCTGCCTCCTTCCCCTTGCCTTCCCAGCACCTCAAGTGAGATCGAGATCTAATCTTTTGATATCCTCCCCTACCGGCTCCATCCCTTCCATTCTCCACTACCTACGAAAAAAACAAAACCATTTGGGATGCTTAATGGCTAACATAAATGTAGCCAAACACAAATAGAAGATCTGGTTGGGAAACAAAGAAGCACGACGAGAGGCTCAGAAAGCAGCACGAGTATGCTGAGAGGCGTTCTGTAAATAACAAGAGGGCAACTGAAGAACCTCGTACAGATCGTGGGGACCCAGAGCTTGCTGAACTACCCTGAGGGATACTGCACAAATTGAACAAGAGGAGCGTATATACAGAGGGGTGAAGGAAGGAAAGAGATTAACAATAAGAAGAAATATGATGATAACTTAAGCTCTATCATATTAGACAAATCTATTTTATTTCTTATTTTTTTAATTTATTTATAAAATATTTTACCAGGGAAGATAGATTGAGATTTCATTCGTTTTCAAGTATGTCCTGGGTCCACAAAACATTGCATTGATACATTATGGTACAATAAAATACAAAAACAATATTAAAGGGACACTCCAGGCACCCAGACCACTTCTGCCCATTGGAGTGGTCTGAGTGCCAACTCCCACTACTCCTAACTCTGCAAGTGTAATTGTTGCAGTTTTTTTTATAAACTGCAATAATTACCTTGCAGGGTTAACTCCACCTCTAGTGGCTGTCTACTAGACAGCCACTAGAGGGAACTTCCTCCTTCATAGCACAGGAAACCTGTGCTAGAGCGTCGCTGGACGTCCTCACTCTGTTTGAGGACCTCCAGCGTCGCTCATTTCCCCATAGGAAAGCATTGAAATTATTTTTCAATGCTTTCCTATGGGGAGCGCTAATGCCGCGCATGTGCATTAGGTCTCCTCGGCCGGTGGGCGGGATCAGTCTTGCCCACCGGCCGACGCAATACAGAGGAGGAGCGTCGCAGAGGAGGAGACAGCGGCGAGGGACATCGCCACTGCCTCAGGTAAGTCACTGAAGGGGTTTTCACCCCTTCAGCAACTGGGGATTGGGGGGTGGGAGGGAGAGGGTACCTCCAGTGCCAGGAAAACAGATTGTTTTCCTGGCACTGGAGTTTCCCTTTAATACACAATATATACAAAAGTTAACATAGAACAGGTAGGAAATATATAATCAACCATGACACATGCATTCTGTTTTGAGGTATGTAGAGAGGGATCTCTTAAAGGACTTTAGGCTTGGGGAAGATTTTAAAGTGTGTGGGAAGTCGTTCCACGATTGCGGCAATCTGTAGGAGAAGGAGGATCGGGCTGCTTTCTTTTTGTATTGAGGTAGACTAAATAAAGTGCTGGTACTGGATCGGAGGTTATAGATGGTGGGAACAGCCAGGAAGAGCATTTTGCTCAAGTAGGGTGGGAGTTTCCCAGAAAAGCTCTTAAACACAAGGCTGGAAAGATGAAGGGTGCGTCTGGATTCCAGCGACAGCCAGTTTAGTTTTTTTAGCTTGTCACAATGGTGGGTCCTGTTACATTGTAGCACAAATCGGCAGAACGAGTTATACAATGTAATTAGTATATTAATGTGGGGTTGCGGTGCAGGTGCATATACTACATCCCCATAATCAATGATTGGCATTAGCATTTGCTGTACAATCTTTTCCTTTACTGTAGGGCTTAGGCAGGATTTGTTTCTGTACAGGGCACCTAGTTTAGGATACAGTTTAGATGCAAGTTTTTCTATGTGGAGGCCAAAAGATAGATTGGGGTCTAACAACATACCTAAGTATTTGAAATAGCGGTCAGTGTGCTATTTGATTTTGTTTTGATGGATAGGTGGGAAATGTGTAATTTGTGTAATTTAGGTACTGTTCCAAAGATCATTGTGACAGTTTTGTCAGTGTTTAGGAAGAGTTTGTTTTTTGCTATCCACTTTTTTACCTCTGTAAACTGGTCTTGGAGCACAGCCTCAAGCTGCGGTAGATCGGATTTGCTCAGCTAGATTACTGTGTTGTCTGCGTACATGTGTACATTTGAGGATTTGCAGACATTAGGCAGATCATTTATAAATAATGTAAATAGTAGGGGGCCGAGAATGGAACCTTGGGGAACACCACACGTGACTGGGAGAGGGAGGGAGTCGCTGTCAGAAATGGACACATATTGCGAGCGATCCGATACATACAATTGAAACCAGGTTAGCGAACAATCACCAATACAATAATCGTTTTTTAGTTTGTGCAGTAGAATGTCGTGGTCTACTGTGTCAAAGGCCTTTGCAAAATCAAGGAAAATAGCTCCAGTTAGGTCTCCTTGTTCCATGCCAGTTTGGATGTCATTGCAAACTTTTAAGAGGGCAGTTGTAGTGGAGTGATTCTGGCGAAAGCCCGATTGATCAGGGGTCAGATAGTTTGATTGTTGGTAATACTCACATAGTTGCGAATGGACACATTTTTCTAAGATTTTTGACAATACTGGGAGCAATGATATTGGGCGATAGTTAGAAACCAAAGTAGTGTCACCACTTTTATGGATAGAATACACAAAAAATAGAACAAAAAAGCGCAATATAAAATTAAATCGTCTGTATGACACCAAATATTAAAAGTCCAAAGATAAAAATTTTTTAGCTGCCAGACATAAAGGGTTATTCCGCAAACCTATGTGATAGAATGTCCAAAAGTAGATAAATGTCAGCGCTCTGCAATAGCCCCAAATAAGTGTTTGTTTAACCCCTTCCTCTCCATCCAGCCCGGCGGGAGTGGGACCCTGATGTATGTTTTCCTGGCACTATAGTGGTCCTTTAAGTAAATTTCAAAGTGATGTCTTAGAAGTACAAACTGAGAATCGTCAACAAATCCAAATTTCAATCCTTGGAAATAAAAATATCCGACTTAGAAGACAGATCTAGGAGAAAAAAAATATTCAAATAAGAGGTGTTCCAGAAAGTGTTACAAACCAAGAACTTAAAATGTATCTACTATATCTATTTTCTTCAATAACAGAGATATCTTTGTATGGGGCACATCCTCTACAGAGGTATCATAGGTTAAGAAAACCTAAAGAAGTGACAGCACCCAGAGGGAAAATTATGAAAAAAATCCGAAATGCTCCACTCAACGATGAGAAATATAAAGATATCAAGTTATTCTCAGACATCTCTGCTGCCACCTTAACAACAAGAAGGCGCTTCCAAGATATAACAACAAAACTTAGACAGAAGAGAAAAAAAATTACAAATGGGGATTTCCAACAAAATTAATTATAAATTATGAAGGCAAAAAATATAATTTTACGGATCCAATACAAGCAAAAGAACAACTGAATAAATGGAATCTTGTCACACAGTTCTTTCTAAATTAAGGACGGTTTCCAGAAACCTTTTTTTTTTTTTTAATTAGACCTTTTCTCTCTCTCTTGAACCATGTGCAAGTCAGAGAATTAAGAGATTTGAATTGATGGGGATTGCAGAGTTTGCTTTATCAAAAACAGGATTGATGATATTTTGTCAATTTAGCTAGCTTTGCATAGAAACTAATTGGAGAAATAAATCCCTATTTATAAAACTTACTGGTAAAAAAACAAAACAAAAAAAACCTTCAATATATAGAATCTAGGAATGTAAATCAATTATTAGTTAATTGCTTATTTGAGTACATTTTACTCTCTTTATGCCTATTCTCTTCACCCCTCTTTTGCATTTCTATGACATAATCATATCCGATCTAGAAATATCGATAAGTTAATAAGGGATTAGTGAGAATAGGGAGGATTTAAAGAGGTGTATTATTTTTTTTAATGCAGATATCACTATACGGATTATATAAGGAAAATGGGAGAAAAAAGGAAAAAAAACACAAATAATTAAAGATAGTTTTTTATATATGATATGCATTTAAAAGTAACAGAAATATATAAAATATATCAATATACCTCAAGCTAAGCATAATATATGTAAGAATGTCATATATGTAAGAATAGTAATTATTAATATTTAAAACTAATTATTTAATATTTAAAACGGTATATGTCGAATGTTAAGAGGGTTATTGACAGCATTTCAAAATTACAGTGTGTTATGCGCCTTGTTGGGCGACATGTTGTTCAGCGCTTAAATGTGAAGTTAAGTTACAGCTATCCCATAGTCGGAACGGGGAGGCTTAATGTCTACCTCCTTGCACATCGTGTGATTGCGCATAGGAGAGTTCTGAATACTAATTATGGTTTTAAGAGTAATATTTTACGCGGATGCGCACACATCACACCTGATATAACTGCTGAACTTCATTGGTAACTACATGCTGTGTTATCTCTAAAACAATATAGATCCTAAGTTTGTCCCAGTTAAGCGTTCTAACATGAACATAAAGCTTGGTGAAAACACTCAATACGTAATACAATACTAATGCGATGGACCAGTGTGCTTGGGTAGGTCACTAATGTTGTGGTCTCTGGGTCTCTAATGTTATGGTCTCTGGTTCGTCAGAGCTGTCGTGTAGTTAGTGATGTCCCTGTCACCCTGGGACGTGGGGGGGGTGGTGTGACATGGAGTCATCCTTCTCTCGGTAGGTATGGTGACCTGTGTTAGTGCGGGGGGTCTTCTATTAATGGTGTCTGGGCCTTCACTCTCGTCATGGTAGGGAGTCTGTGGCCTCTAATGTCAGGGGAGCTGTACCTATCCGTAAGGGATGGAATGAGAAATCAGTGTCCCAAAAGGTTGCAATATTAGTCCCAAGTTCAGTTCATGTTGAGCCTGTGGCTGAAGGCGTTCCAATTGGGCGTCGGGGTATGAATGCTGGAGCTTCTGCGTTGCCCCAGTGTGGGGGGTAGGTGGGATTCGTTAAGGGCTTTGGTGTGGTAAGTGAGTCCAGGGGGAGTTCCAGCAGACTCAGGGTTCTCTCGGCCTCCTGCATGTTGCGTATGTTGTGTGTGGTGTCGCCCTTAGTGACTTGCAGGGTATGGTTCGGGCCCCAGCGGTACCTGATGTGCTTTGATCTCAGGAGGGAGGTAAACTGTTGTAATGTTTTCCTCCAGGCCATGGTAGCTCCCGAGAGGTCTGGATAGAATGTAAGGTGCATTCCTTCGAAGGTGTAAGTCGGATGGTCTCTGACTGCTGTGAGAACTGCAGCTCTATCCTTCAGGGTCTGGAACTGCGTGATGACATCTCTCGTGGCTGAAGACTGGGCCTTAGGGGGCTTGGGGATGCGGAATATGCCGTCAATAGCTACCGCTTTGGTTAGTTTCGGGGTGAGTAACGTTGTTAATAGCCTTCTAATTAGGTGAGGCAGCTCGGCGTCTGGTGTGTTTTCCGCTATGCCCCTGATCTTTAGGTGTTTCATGCGGCGTTTGTCTTCCAGTGAGGCGAGTTTCAGCTCATGGATCTGGTGTTGCTTCTTGAGCTCTTGTACCTCTTGTTGCAGCTCCAAGATTTGGCCTTTCTGGGTGTCTGTGGTTACTTCCACCGCTCCCAATCGGCCATTTAGGCCCTGCAGGGTTTCTCTGAGTGAGGCTACATCGGCCGCGATTTTCTGGTGGTGATCTGCCATTAATTCCCGTATAGCTTCCATGCTTACCGGTGTAGGGGAGGTAGCAGGTAGCTTTTGCTGCGTCCGGGCTGGCAGTGATTGTGGCTGGGCTTGAGTGGTGTCCCCCTCCGCTTCATCCGACGATTCTTCGTAGAAGTCGGAGCAGCCGCCGTGGAGGGATTCCATTCTAGAGTTTGAGGCTTCTGCGGCCTGCCGCCAAAGTTCGCCGATATGCATGCTTTGCCTCGGTTTTTCAGGCTTCAGCTTTTTAGTTTTCCGCCCCATGAGGTATTGGCGAGTATTTGGCTCCGTGTGTAGCTTCCATAGAAAAAGGCCTCTAGGCCCTGGAGCGTTGACGCGTAGTAGGCCGCAGTCCGGCGCCGTGGCTTATTGTGTTTCGCCGGGTATAAAAGCGGTATCAGTCGGTATGGTGCCACTCAGGTAGGTCCCCTGGGGTGTTTTTATGTTTGGATGGGGCTTTGTTGGGGGGATATTTGGCGGATTCAGGCTGTATTTGGAGGAGCTCTCATGAATGACGTCCGTTCTAGTCGGTTGGCAAGCCCCGCCCCCCCATATAACTGTTTTAAGCGGGAAAGGTCTGCCTAGCATATAACTGTTTTAAGCGGGAAAGGTCTGCCTAGCATGTCACCGTTTTAAGCGGGAAAGGTCTGCCTAACATGTCACTGTTTTAAGCGGGAAAGGTCTGCCTAGCATATAACTGTTTTAAGCGGGAAAGGTCTGCCTAACATGTCACTGTTTTAAGCGGGAAAGGTCTGCCTAGCATATAACTGTTCTCCACACGACATGTTTACATAGCATATAGTTGTTTCTAGACACAAAAAATTACCAACAAAATAAGATGGTCTCAAGTTATAGCCATGGTTAATCTAGGTCTAATAGCAAAGTTTTGAGGGGATGTCAGTAACAAGCTGGACTTTGGTCCTACAGTGGGACTATCGTGAATGTCATATTCACCCCATAACTTGCCGAGCCTGTACCTCAAGTTATGTTTCACTTTGATTCTTGATTCAAATAAGCGACTCACAAAACGGAAGCAACCACACTAGTTTGCTGGTATAATTACCATCAAGCTGGACACAGCATCGCAATTTTATCCCAAGAGCAGAAAGTTAAGCGACGTCAATTTAATTTAGTTTATCTTAGTTCATTTTATATTGTGAATATGTTTAAGTAATGACAATCGATACCGAATACCGCAAAACTCAACCTTATAAAAAATGTGCAAGATCAATCCTGTACCTCCTGTGTTTAAATGTTTTGTAATGCGCTGGAGGATTGCCGTTGGGGTACCTCACAGGTGATTGTACGAAGCTTCTGCACTACAAAGATAAAGAATAAAAAAAAACAAAAAAACTAATTATTATATATATATTATAGTACAATTTGACACTTAATGGGGTTCACACGTAATGATGATTTTTTAAATTAAATAAGGTAACACTTATAAAAAATAGAGTAAAACAAATTCATATGATATTGGAGTAAAGATTAAATGTATAACACAAATATTTCTAGAAAATAAGAGTAGTATAACACATGTGTGATAAATAAAAGTTTTTTTCACTAAAATAAATAAATATTTGGAAATGATAACATCACAACAAGTGCGAGATGAATAAGGGGGGTTATATATAAGGATGTTCAATAGAGAGGAAAATTGTGAGGAGAGGAGAAATAGAGAGAGATATGTTATGTAATGTAATTAAAGACTTTATTTATTTTTATATATTGTTGTTGTGATAAGAGGAAAAAAAAAGGAATTAAAATTAAGGTAAACCCTCGGCTGAGAGATAGAAAGGGGACGGAGGATTATTACAGTAATACAGATTAAAAGAAAAAAAGAAACGGAAGCAAATTCTTTAAAAAAAAATTATGATAGAAAGCCGATACACCTTAAGTGTGACCTAAAAGGACTAAATTAGATTTCAGATAACACACATGGTGTTTGTTTAAAATATGAATGTTGTATAGATGATAAGTATGCAAGGGGTTATTTTTTATTTGTTGTAGGTGACATTATAATTTTCCAGAGGGAACTATTTAGAATAGGATGGGATGAAGTAAGTGAGGCTCAAATCAATAGAACCAATATAAATGACACTTAATTTTATATCAATTAATGCTCGGGGAATGAATACTCCATATAAAAGAGGTAAATTGCATCATACTCTGTGTCATAATTGTATCGATGTATCATATGTTCAAGAGATTCATTGGAATGATTTAACTAAAAAACTATGGAAATTTTCCCGTTACCCACACGTATATCAAGCTAATATGATGGATGGGGAAAAAAAAAAGTGGTGAAGCAATAATTAATAATAATAATAATTTCTAATAAAGTTAAATTTGAACCAGTTTTTGAGGAAACATAATATAGGTAGATGTTTTATTTTGATTGCAAAATTAATGATATAACATATACATTAGTAAATATATACTGCCCTAATCAGTCTCAAATAAAATTTCTTGATAAAATAATGAAATTTTGGGAGACGATTTCAATTGTGTGCCTAATGTCAAATTAGATTAAAAAATTGCCATCTAATGCAACCATAGACTCCCAATTAAAACATAATGCGGATTTACTTCAGGATTTTTTGGCAAAAAATTCTATGTATGACACCTGGACAGTACTATATCCCCAAGATCGGGATTATACTTTCTTTTCAAATGTACATTGCTCATCCTCAAGGATTGATTTATTTACTACTAAATTGCATTCGATAAACAGATGTATTTCCTCAAGGATCGGTTCAATAACTTGGTCAGACCATGTACCCATATTTTAAAAAATAAAGGATAAAAGATAATACACCCCACAAACAACATGGAGATTCAATTAATTTTTATGTATACTTTGTCTGGATATGGATAAGGACAAGCTGAGTATTTTGTTGAACATAATGATAATGGGGAAACCTCCATTTTATCAATATGGGGATCCTTTAAATGTCTTATGATAGGTCTATTCATAAAAGGGGGTTCTCAAGTGGAAAAAAAAACGAGGAGAATCTTCATCAAACTTATATATATCCCTAATTGAACAAGAAAAACTAAAGATGATCCAAATCTAAATACCGTATATACTCGAGTATAAGCCGAGTTTTTCGGCACATTTTTTGTGCTGAAAAACCCCAACTCGACTTATACTCGAGTCAATGTCTGTATTAGAGAACTAATTTCAGAGTATGGTAAATATTCTGGATAGAAATTAAAGATTAATAAAACACAAATAATACCTTCTGAACAATTGAAAAATTTAAATAAAAGATATCATTGGAACTTAGTATAATAGAGGATAATTGTAAGAAAATATTACTATCATTTAAAGAGAACTTCCAAAAATGGAACATGCTCGATATCTCTTGGCTTGGCTGTATAAACACAGTATTGGCAAATGTTATACCAAAACTAACTTATTTATTCCGTTAAATACCAAAAAGAGTACCTCTTTCAGCACTAATTCAGTTTAAAAAAAAAATTGCCATACATTGCCATAATACAGACAGGGGACTGTGTAGGAGGGGGGCTGGCAGAGAGCTGTTACTTACCTCTCCTGCAGCTCCTGTCAGCTCCCTCCTCCTCCAAGCCGGTCCGCTCCCCTGTCAGCTCCCACTGTAAGTCTCACGAGAGCCGCGCTATGACTCTGCGGCTCTCACAAGACTTACACTGGGACTTGCAGAGGGAGCTGACCAGACCGGGGCAGAGGAGAAGGGAGCTTACAGGAGCTGCAGGAGAGGTAAGTAAACGCTCTCTGCCAGCCCCCCTCCACTGAACTGCCAATGCCACTGGACCACCAGGGAGTGAGAGCCCACCGTCCCTGGCCAGCTAAAAAGCAGGGAGGGGGAACGAAAATAAAATAATACAAAAATATAAATAATATATACGTATATACGGTACTATACGGTAATCACAGGGCCGGTATAGCTGGCTCAGGCATTGCCAGCAGGGGGACCAACTGTAATGACAGTAAGTCCCCCTGCTGGCTGGAAATCAAATTAAATAATGTTAAAAGTGTAAAAAAAAAAATATATATATACTTAGATCATATATATATGATCTAAGTATATATATACACACATACACATACACCGTCTAGGTTATTGTTATATATATATATTATTGTTATATATATGTTCTAATTATTGTTATATATATATTTATAAATAATATAAAAAAAAAATATGTAAATACGTAAAAAAATAAAATAAAAAAAAAATTAAAAATAAAATATTAAAAAATATATAGATGTGTTTTATTTCGTTCTAACTGTATTGTGATATTAATATATATATATTTATATCAAAATACACGTAGAACGAAATAATATATATATCTATATACATAAATATATACGTATTTATCACTATTTATATATACCTATATATAAATAAAAATATAAAAAAAAAAATATATATATATATATATACGTATATATACACATATGTATATATATACATATATTAATTCTACACATATATTTATGTAATAATTTTACATAATTAGGTATCCTAATTAATTACAATTAGCGGGACCTGCCTGACAACCCATGCCGAAAGTATAAGGAATTTAATTTGCTAGCACTATATTTAACCCTATAACTTTCCAAGACACCATAAAACCTGTACATGGGGGGTACTGTTTTACTCGGGAGACTTCGCTGAACACAAATATTAGTGTTTCAAAACAGTAAAATGTATTACAACGATGATATCGCCAGTAAAAGTGACGTTTTTTGCATTTTTCACGCACAAACAGCACTTACACGGACGATATTACTGCTGCAATACTTTTTACTGTTTTGAAACACAAATATTTGTGTTCAGCGAAGTCTCCCGAGTACAACAGTACCCCTCATGTACAGGTTTTATGGTGTTTTAAAAAATTACAGCGTCAAATATAAGGCTTGTGTTTCATTTTTTTCACATTAAAATTCGCCAGATTGCTTACGTTGCCTTTATGACCCTATGGTAGCCCAAGAATGAAAATTACCCCTATGATGGCATACTATTTGCAATAGTAGACAACCCAGGGTATTGCAAATGGGGTATGTCCAGTCTTTTTTAGTAGCCACTTAGTCACAAACACTGGCCAAAATTGGCGTTTTTTGCATTTTTCACACACAAACAAATACTAACGCTAACTTTGGCCAGTGTTTGTGACCAAATGGCTACTAAAAAAGACTGGACATACCCCATTTGCAATACCTTGGGTCGTCTACTATTGCAAATGGTATGCCATTATAGGTGTAAATTTATTTCCTGGGCTACTATACAGTCTCAAAGGCAACGTAACCAATCTGACAAATTTCAATTTCAAATGTAACACGCTATATTTGACCCTGTAACTTCCCAAAACACCATAAAACCTGTACATAGGGGGTACTGTTTTACACGTGAGACTTTGCTGAATACAAATATGTGTATTTTATTGCAGTAAAAGCAAACAGTATTATGACATTGACAGTTAAAATGTCATGTAGAACTAAAAAAATAAAAAAAATCTTATTTTCTCCCATGTTTTTCATATTAAATTATGTTTCATAGCTAAATATTTGATATTAAATGAAAGCCCTGTTTCCCCTGAATAAAATTATATATAATAAGGGGGGTGCATTTAATATGAAAGAGGTGAATTACGGTTTGACAGACATATAGCGCAAAGGTTTTGTTTACATTTTGTTTCGTTCACAACTTGTACATTTGGCTGCGGTGTTAAGGGGTTAATTGAATATTTATTTACAGTGTGTGTATATAATGAATGCTGTGTATGAGTGCAGTGTGTGTGTATGAGTGCAGTGTGTGTGTGTGATGCAGTGTGTGTTTGTGTATGTGTTGGTGGGGGTGGGCATTTTGATTATTGTTATTTTATTTATTATTTTAATCATTTTTTTGTTCTATTATTTATTTTTAAATTATTATTTTAATATTTTTTTATTATTATTTTTATTTTAGAAATATTATTTTATTTTATTAATATTTATTTTTTTTCGTCCCCCCTCCCTGCTTGATACATGGCAGGGAGGGGGGCTCTCCTTCCCTGGTGGTCCAGTGGCATTGGCAGTTCAGTGGAGGGGGGCTGGCAGAGAGCGTTTACTTACCTCTCTTAATTAAGAACATAAAGGTAACAGATAAGCCTAAATCTGTAGTCAAATGGGAAAGAGACATACATAAATCTTTTACATTGGATAAATGGGGAGACAAATCTGTTAGAATCAAGAAAATAACTCATAGTCTTAGTTTACAAGAGAACTTTTTTAAAATTGCCCACAGATGGTATATTACGCCACATAGAATTAGAAAGCTCAAAAGTAGTTACTCGGAAAAATGTTGGAGATGTTGCAAGGAAGAAGGTACACTTTACCACATGTGGTGGAAATGCGATGCTCTAGCAAAAATAAAAGGGCAGTTTTTTAACATTTTCATACAGTTAGGTATACACCAGACAACATTATTACCTCAAACTTTCTTATTTCACTAGACTTTCCAAATTGTAACCTTTACTAAAACCTTTATCTTTAAACATTACTTATCCATAATATATAATAGCCCAAAACTGGAAAGTTCCAACAGCAGCATCATGGATAGAAATAAATAACCAGATTAATTATCAAAAGCAGATGGAAGAAGCATTTTTTAGAAATTCAGGTAGGATCTCATTATAGCCAGTATGTCCTTACCAGCATCTCCCATGATATAATATTTATTATTATTTTTCTTTTTACATAAAGGAAGCAACTTAAGAAATAATCAATTCATAGTCCCTATATATATATATATATATATATATATATATATATATATATATATATATATATGTATATATGTATATATAAAATGTTTCTATGTCATCAGAATGAATGTATGAATGTCTGGTATCTGATTAAATGACTCTATTAAAAATAAATAAATCTAAATTAATGTCATCAATGTTTATAAGTGTATGTCTTTATAATTTAAAATCAATGTCAAAGATATATTTTTCAAAATGTTAAATTAAAAATTTTCTAATAAAGATTAACTATAACAAAAAATTGCAAACATATAATAAATGTATAGGAACAAGTGTATGTGGATGTAATGAGCTATTCTTTTTGCCTTGTGAGACAGTTTTTTTTTTATCTCATTATTCTGTTTTCTTTTTGTGTTTATGAAGAAATTTCCAAACGAAGGATTGGCTAATGTAGTCCGAAATGTTTTCGATTTTGATTCTTACAATCAAGAAATGCGTGAAATTTTGATTAGCTCTCTACACAAGCATGGGATACCGATTGGAGCCAAACCCACCAGTGTCCAGCTGGCTAAGGAGTAAGGAATAGACTTTCATACACATTCCATGTGCATTTTACTTTGTGTCAATATATATATATATATGCAATAGTTTAAGCTTAACATATTTATTATTTCTCACTGATAACATGGTTTTAGTAACTGATGTAAATTATGCATACTATAAACAATAAAGGGGAATTGTTTTTTCTCTCTGTATCTGCTTTTCTGTGGTTTTTGTTTTCAAATGTTGAGTTCACATTTTGAAGGTATAGCGAAGTGTAAGGTGCAGGTGTATATGCTTATAATGGCACCTGTTAGGGGTGTGATATATTAAGCAGCAAGTAAACAGTTCTTGAATTTTATGTGTTGGAAGTAGGAAATGGGCAAGTGAAAAGATCTGAGTGACTGTGACAAGGAGCTAATTGTGATGGCTAGACGACTGGGTCAGAGCATCTCCAAATGGCAAGACTTGACTGGTGTTCCTAGTATGTACCCAACAAATGTGGTGCAAGGAAGGACAACCAGTGTTATGGGCACACAAGGCTCATTGATATACTAGGAAAGTGAAGTCTAGCCCATCTGGTTCACACAGAGGAGCTACTATAGCTCAAATTGCTGACAAACATCTGCTGGGAAACTTTGGGTGCTTGCATTCACGTGGATGCTACTTTGCCACGTACTACCTACCTAGAAATTGTTGTACACCCCTTCATGGCAATGATGTTCCCTGGTGGCAGTGTGCTCTTTCAGCGGGATATATTTTGACAACAATTTTTGTTTAGGTTGAAACGTTGCTCTTTGCATTATAATTCAATAAATCTGCTTTGCATTCGAACCCTCTGAGTCCCTGAAGACTCTTTTACAATATATCTGGCTTCTGGAAATTGAGTTCCTTTTTTGTGGTAAAACTAGTGACTGGGCAGCCATTGCTCTCCAGTTGCTAGAAAGGCCCTACTGTGCACCCCTCCTGGGTATCAGTATAAGTGACTGTCCAACGCAACTCAATAAAATTAATCTTTCTTCAAAAGAGCTTATCACAGGCTGAGTGCTCATTGCAGGGGAAGCCGTTATAAATGCTTTTACACAAAATGTCAGCTATTACATTGGATGGAAAAATGTCCCACACTATATGGGAAAGCCAACCGATCAGAGCCCTTTGACCTCAAGGTCTCTTACTTACTTCACATATACCAATGGATGGGGGCCGCGGATGGACACTAGGTCCCTGCAATACTTATATTGTAATAGACTTCCCCCACTAGCCACGGGTGGGTGCAGGGAGATGTATATTAATTACCCATCAATTGTTATAAAGTCTCCCACCTAATGGAGTATTGCTAAGGATTTTTAACTATTTGCCTGCTGGCTATTAGCGCTGCCAAAAGGAGAATAGTTTTTATTATATATCTTTTAAATTTGGGTCCAAATTTTGAGCAGTCAATCTGGATTCAGCCATTTGGTGGTGTTTGGTCCGGCTGAAATCTGAACCAAATTCATTACAACATCCAGGCATTGTTCAATAGTGTGAACAATGTCCAGAGTTTGCATCCTGGATGGCCCCTATGAAGCTGGGTGGTTTTGTACCATTCAGACTTTAGTGAATAACCCTGTTAGTGTTGCTGCTTTTGATTATCATTTCCGATACAGCCAACCAGCCACTTGCCGCTTTTCACTGGCTCTATCAAATGTGTACTATATTGTGTGGTTTTATTAATTTTACATATTTATTGTATTGGTTTTTATAATTTAAAGTACTTTTGTATTGGACCTGACCATTTTGCTGCTCTATTCCTGTTCCTATTTGTGGGGATAAGTACCTCCTGTGCCTATTGGACCGAGCAAACCATACTTTCCTCTACCCCATGTGAGTAGGGTTTTAATTTGTTTCTACACTCTGATTTTATGGTATGCACTATTGTGACAAATACAGCCCAGGGTAACCGGGAAATCCAGACTGGCCTGCCCCAAACAGACTTACACGGACTAAGCGGTTAGGAGGACTCCATGTTTGGGGGATAATTGTATTACGTGCCTGTGCCTGGGAGTTAATTGAGTTAGTGATGCCTAACCTGATATACTCGCAGACACAGAAATAATAGGGTGGGGTTAACATTGTTCTATTAGGAAGTCCATGCTGGGGTCTGTGTATAAATGTGTGCAGTTGAACCAAATAAAGTGTCTTGTTTTCACCCTTAATCAAGTCTTGGCTGATGTTTGGGTGAGCTGCTATAATCCCTGAAGGTGTCCTGCTGGAATAGGAGGGATATTAATGGAGATACACAGGCTAGGTTAGAACAGTACAGAGCAATGTTTTTATATACACACGGAAAAAGATTTGAATCATCTATATCCTAGAGTGGGGATCATACCACTTCATGCTATACCTTAGGAGCCATCACTGAGACTATGTAATTGTACAAGGTTATATTCACTTACTGTTGGAACTTTTATCCTGATAAACTGCAGTATTTGTTCTACTTTTATATCTATGAGAATATCTAATAGTATAAGGACTGTCTGGTGAATCAGTACTACACTATATCCCAAGGCAGGGATCATTCTACCCAGGTGTTTAAGTTGGAGCTGGACCTTCCCTCCTGTTCTCATTGCCAGCCATCTCCATACTGTTAAATCTGTTAAAAAAAAAATAAAAAAATATGTAGTACAGACTCCAAGCATCATAACTACTACAGTACCCTGGCCCCATTTCCCAGTAATTGTTTTGCTATAGGTTGTCCTCATACCTGGGTTGCTGCTGGGTGCCTAGGGTCCTCCAGTGGTAACTTATGACATCCAGATTCTGTAGAGCTGCTGGCAGTTGATTGGCTGAGAAAGTAAACTGAACCTTCCCAGCCAGTTAATGCGATTCTGTGCATTAATATTAGCCAGCCCAAAATGTTTGTTCTCCTGGTCAATGATCCCCCAATGACGGATGGAATTACACCTCCAGCGGCTGAGAGGTTAAATTTTGCATGGGCAGCGTTTCAAAGTAAAAGATGCACATACAGACCGCAGGCACTATAACCCCCTTAACCCCTTAAGGACCAAACTTCTGGAATAAAAGGGAATCATGACATGTCACACATGTCATGTGTCCTTAAGGGGTTAAAACACTGAAGTGGTCATGGTTAACGCTTTAAAGTAGGATCATATTTTGGGAATACTGACTATTAAAAGACTCACTCAGTGGAGCGCTAGTGTAGAATACTGGTATCACTTATATAAGTTTTTATTTTTATTTGTATTTTAAAATAAAGTGTTATTTTATGCAATTACCAATCCAGTGGACCCTAACTGTTTCCTGCTTCTGTATACAAGAAGGGCAGTGTCTCCCTTAAAGACACATATGCTCTGACACTAAGAGCCTAGTATAATCGGCTCTATTTAAGGTCAGCAGGTCTTTGCACTGACACTTTGGATATAATTTTATCTCTACAATTTTGCACTAGGGCACTTTGTCTCCATATATCTGAGAACCACGTGGTCAAGAATTCGGAGAGGGTTTGGTATGACCTTACATACCCCTGCTTTCGAGACCTCAGCCTGTCCTTATACATCACATTTTGGTTTCATTGATTTACTACACTATTTTGTGTTTATTTTTTCTGTTCTAGAAAATATTGTCTCTATATATCTCCTCAAGTGGGAGAACACTGTCACCTAAACCCCCTCAGTATATAGTAGGGTAAGCGTATTCTATACACTAGTGCTCCACTGAGTAATTCTTTTTTGGTGGTGTGTTCCACCGGGTTGACTTTTCCTGGCATATCTATCTGTGTAAATATGGGATAGTTACACGTGTGTTGAGCTGCTGTATACTTTTATTTGATGTGTACTTATTATTAAAGGAACACTATAGGGTCAGGAACACAAACATGCATCCCTGACTGGGGTTAAAACCACCATCTAGCCCCCCCCTGTTGCCCTCATGCCTCTAAAAATAAAGTAAAATCTTACTTGAATTCAAGCCTGCAGCTGCATAGTTTGTCCCTGTTTCCTTTAGACCTGCCCACTGCCTGCTGACATCATCAGAAGTGGTGGCCTGACCCAATCACAATTCTTCCCCATAGGATTGACGGAGACTGACAAAGAGGCAGATCAGGGACAGAGCCAGCATAATTCAAACACAGCCCTGGCCAATCAGCATCTCCTCATAGAGATGAATTGAATCAATGAATAAGTTCAGTGTCTGCATGCAGAGGGAGGAGACACTGAATGTTTGGATGCATTTTAGGCAGCCATGACCCAGGAAGGATCTCTAACAGCTATCTGAGGAGTGGCAAGTGAAGTTATCACTAGGCTGTAATGTAAACATTGCATTTTCCCTGAAAAGACAGTGTTTACAGCAAAAAGCCTGAAGGTAATGAGTCTACTCACCAGAACAAATTCAATAAGCTGTAATTGTTCTGGTGACTATAGTGTCCCTTTAGCCCCTTAAGGACACATGCCATGTAATACATGTCATGATTCCCTTTTATTACAGAAGTTTGGTCCTTAAGGGGTTAAGTGCCTTATATATTCCACAGAGCAGTTTTTCTTCTTTCTTACTATTAAAAGAGGCTGTTTGAAATGTAGCAAAATTTATATTGTCAAATACCAATTGTTACGGTTGCCTCCAGGCTGGCTGGAAGTTGGACCGTAGAAAGGATGCTCCTAGCGCTCACCAAAGGACCATCAGCACCAAAGACACCATAACTACTGCGTAGACACCATAAGTACTGCAGACTCCACGAACCACCGCTGCTGGGCTAGGATCTCGCTGTCTGCTATCCACCCTGGACCTACGACCAGGCTCCAGGTTCCAATAGGTGAACCTCTTCCTTCTGTAGAGCGAAGCAGGATCAGGAACAAGAGCTCTTACAAGAGCTCAGTAGCTAAGGGAGTATGAAGAGCATAGCAATCCCTGTAGTGATTATAGCTGTCCCCTACAAACATGAGTCGAGGCTGAAAGTTAGAGGGTCAAGTCATTCTGTTTATTGGCACCAAAAGAAACTTATTTTATGCAGGATCCCCTTAGATAGGACCACCCACAGGGTGTTACAAAACAACCAATCATACACGTACATTACAGAAAACACTCCCAGAAATTACACACAAAATCCTCCCCTCTGCCTGTGATATAATTATGTTACACAAGGGATTAACATAATTATCACAGTAAAAATACAGTTTTTACACATACCCTGTAACTTTAAAACCATACATCCAATCTCCAGCATACTTAAAATACAAACATATTCAAAAATCAGACAATTCCCTCCAGTGGTTTAAAAGTTAGGTCGAAATCCTTTGTGGCCAACTGAAGCATGGCTTTCCAGCCCAAACCAGTTCCACAGAGTCCTCTATCCTGGAGATAATTGGCTTAACTGGGTGTGGTAAGCCAGCTATCTCCAGGTACAGAAAATATCTCCATTCACAACAACAGCAAAAATACACAAAAAGACATAACTCCTATTATACTGAACAGAACCCCCACATTCAACCTATCCCCAGATGGCTTGGATCTAAGCGCTCAATATATCCAAACAGCGCTCAGATCCCACAAATACAGTCAAATCACCATACACACTAGGTCCATAGTCATGGGGGCAGAAGGCTGGCAATTAGGCTTCTCCATAACACAGGGAAGCAGGGCAATTTGTCAAATAAAATAACAGTTACAAATGGCAGTTTGTAACACCAATGCCTCAATAAAAATTCTTTATAACTTAAGAAGGATCATACTATGTGATCAACAGTTTAATAATTAGATACTAAATAATGATATAACATATTTGCTTTTGATATGTTAAAGACGAACAGAAATCTAATAACGTGTGAGTAGGGTCCCTTTTAGGTTTATAATGTGATTTAATTAATATGTTGTGCCAGGCAACTGATATAAAATATATAGATTAAAGTACGAACTTTCCTAAAATTTAGTTCATGGTGTGTGCAGTGGGATATATGTGCATTCACACATACACTACAAAGTACATGACTTCGTTTTAGATTATAATGTGCACTGTACTTGATTTATCTGTGTATTTTGTGGGTAATGCCTTTTTTTTTAAATATTGCCTTGGGGTATGCCTTTTATTAAAATATTGACAACTGTTGTTCAAACCACTCAGTTGAAGATATAACTTGAAGTTAATGTCTGTATTTTATATTTTCTGTATGTCATTTTCTAGATAGTTGCATCATAAATGTAATGTTTGTTTTCTTCTGCTATGCATTGCGTACCTTTAAGCCATTACAAATTCTGATTGTCAAATCCATTTTTACTGTTGTTAATCCATACATTAATCTGACATTTTATTTATGGATTTGTTGTGTCCTCACTACATTTATTCTAAAGCTGATAGGATTATGGTTGAAACAAAATCTCGTTTGCAGAATATAAATATAGAAGCTTCCATTTAATGGCTTTGAGTTTAATCAGTGCATCCTGATTATTCACAAAACAAAAAGTGTAGTAAAATATATTTTTATTTAGGACCGCATTATTTTCTAGGATTGCCTATGTGCAGGGTTGGAATTTTAAGTCAGATACCAATGGGAGCAGAATTCTAAGGTTCCCCATGCTCCCAAAAATAAAAGGCAGATAAAATGGAGTTTAATTTATTATCTAGATATCTCAGGCATGAAATGTCTGAAAACAATTCATATCTGAACAGTGTATATGTGTACTGTTTTCTGGTTGTAATGTTTTGTGTTTGAATATGTAACTATAGTAAGTGCGTGCAGCTGTAAATGCATGCAGAGATAAAGATAATTAACTCAGTTTACTATTTTGGATAAGCTTTTAAAATATTTTTTTTCCAGAAATTAACATATAAAAAAAATAAATATATATATATTGAAAAAAAATCATTGTAGCCTCTGGTGTTGTACTGGGCATTAAGGTGACCTTACTGACAGGTCCCTGTGCAAGACACTGTCTGACTGAACACACATTTGTTTTGTTTTTAAGGTTCTGCTATTAATGCAAAAAATGTGTACTGATTCTTGTGCACCCTGCATTCTCAATAAAATATATTTGAAAAAAAAAATCAATATATCAAAAATATCAAAATAATAGCATATTTTGTCTATTTAAAAAATAATGCTATGCAAAAATATTTTTTTCTTTTTAATTCTTTATTTCTTTTCTTTTTTTTTCTTTTAATTCTTTATTTGTGATGTGCATATAGGTATAATTCAGCATTCAATGCCACAACAGCATAGGCATGTATACAACGTTTAAGACAGTGGCATGAAAAACAGCCCTTTTTTTTTTAAAGTTTTAAAATAAACTAGGCTGGCACGTCTAGATCATCAACATTAGTGTGGGACAAATTCGTCAGGCGTAAATAGACATGCGTGTAAGATGCATTAATAGATTGAGTAGGGTTAAACATAGGAAACTGACAGCATGGCATAAACTGTTTGTAGAAAAGAATATGATTATTCTATGACATGCTATAGAAGTGGTCGTAGAGTGGAACCACTGGGTTAAGCTTAGCATTACGTCACCATACCTCAAATGATTAAATTAAAAGATAAAAACAAAACAACAAGAATAATATTAAAAAAAAAACAGTTATGTGTCTGTTTTTAGTTGAGGAGATGGTAATGCATGTATTAGGCTTGTAGCCAGAATCAGCCAATTCCCATAAGCGGCAGATGTAGTGTTCCTGCAAGAGGGTCTGACGGTATTGCCGCAGAGCAGTTCTCATATAGTGTGATCGTGCAGGCCGACCACACTATTCCCCGGGCACTCACTGTGACCAAGATTTTCCTCTGCTGGGGAGTCTCAGAGGTTCTGGATGTTGGTTGCTGCTCTCTGCAGGCATTCTTCCTCATGTGGGGTCGCTGCTTTGCGGGACGGCTCCTAGTTCTGCTTGGTCCAGGCCGCCGGCTGGGTAGCCGATTAGCCAGGTTCAGTGGCTTGCTGCCTCAAGGGGGCTTTCCCGCCTTTAGTTTCCTGCCGCTCTGTGCTACCTCTCATTCAGAAGCGCCTGAAGGTTTCCTACAGCTGTATTAAACTGGTATCTATGGTGCTCTGGTGTGCCCAGCAGGCCTTGCCCAGTCCGATCGTGTCTGAAGCGTTGGGGTCCGCCATCTTGGATCCTTCTGGCCTGCAGTGGTAACAGCTGGAATTGGGAGCGAGGTACTGTTAGGGCTATATGTAGCTGCCCAGTGGAGCCCGGGATTACCCCCGGTCCTGGGGGAGAGGGGAGGTGGGAGGAGGACAGCGGGGCCACACTTAACTGTGGAGCGAGGAGAGCGTCCGCCTCTCCCCAGCTTGGGTTCCAGTAGGCTGCAGTGAGGCTGCTCAGGTTCCCGCAGGTCGAGAATTTCAAGTAAGGTCTCTGTCGAGTCCCCTGGACACCCCTGACATGGATAGTGTACTTTGGTAGGTATTTAAAGGGGTTTTAAGTTATGAGATGGATTAATGTCAAAATTAGATTGCATGTTAAGAGGATTAAAAGCTTGTGAGTTGTAATAGTTGTGGCATAAGTGGGGTTTATGGTTACAGTGGGGTTAAATCTAGTACTCGAAAACAGAAAGTGTTTAGGATTATTGAGTTACGGTTATAGTTGGGTTAAATTGAGTATTGGAGTTAATCCTAGAAGTATATTAAAGGGATTTTAAAAGGTTTAGACTTAAGGTAATACATTTGGTGCTAATGAAGGGGTTTGCTTAAGGGACACTATAGTCACCTGAACAACTTTAGCTTAATGAAGCAGTTTTGGTGTATGGAACATGCCCCTGCAGCCTCACTGCTCAATCCTCTGCCATTTTGGAGTTAAATCCCTTTGTTTATGAACCCTAGTCACACCTCCCTGCATGTGATTCGCACAGCCTTCCATAAACACTTCCTGTAAAGAGAGCCCTATTTAGGCTTTCTTTATTGCAAGTTCTGTTTAATAAATATTTTCTTATCCCCTGCTAAGATAAGATTTTCTTATCCCCTGCTACACTAAAACTGCTTTATTTAGCTAAAGTAATTTAGGTGACTATAGTGTTCCTTTAGATTTTGGGAGAAATTAAATTTAGGGTTAGGGGAAAAGGATGTTTAGGTTACAGGAATGTTGAGTTTGGTGGGTTCATTGCAAAGTACTCGCCTTCTTATATCTCTAGTAGTCCAGTCAGTTGAGATCAATATTAGAGCTGCATGAGCTGTTATACAGTGTGCATCATGCAGTACTCTCCCTGGTTCTGTTCCTACAGCTATCAAGCAAACAAACAGGGGGGATGGAAGAGCCCTAGACAACTAGCCAAATAGAAATATGGGAGGCAGCACTCCTGAAGATAAGGGTATCCCTCTAACCCTTAGATAACTGAGGAAACAGAACAAAAGGTACGGGTTGTGCCAAAATAAAAATATCAAATGTAGGGGGGCGGAGCCTAGCAGCCAACAGGAACAGACGCACGATCAACGAGCTCCTCATCCATAGCTGACAAAAACGTGAATTTCGCAAAAATAACAAACAAAAATCGATCCCATAGACCCATCAGAACCATGGGACGAAAAACGAAAAAGCAGAGGCCGGACAAGCTTAAACTGGGACCCGATATCGGGGACCTATTCCGCCAGGCACGAGGGGCCAAAATGGCCGCTGACATGGCGGGGTACTCAGACTCCTCGGACGAACTGAGCCTAGATGAGTACACAAGCGGCATGTTCGCCCCACTGACCCAACCACCCGCACCCACAAAGCAACCTGATCACAACAGACACGCTGAGAACAATGCTGGGTGACTTACCGCGGGTGATCCAGGCGGATATTGCACAGCTCCGGGCGGAGGTGACAGGCCTGATCGGGCGCATGGGAGCCATAGAGGCCCACACAGACAAGCAGGCCCAAGATATTGCGGACCTGCGTAAAGAGCTACAAACGCTCAAAAAGCACCATTAACAACGGACCACCGATTTGCAGCCCTTGAGGATCAAAGACGCTGCAATAACCTCAAGATCCGAGGTGTCCCAGACGAAGTCTTGCCAGAAGAACTCCCACACCTGGTGAGGAGGCTCACGGGAACACTACTGAAGCTGCAACAAGCGAAAGTCCTGAGCTTTGAAGCGATATTTAGAATCCCCAAACCGAGGACGGCCCCAGCCACGGCCTCCAGGGACCTGGTGGTGAGATTCCTATCTGGAGCAGACAAAGCGGCTATGCTTAAGGCCCTACAGGGGAAGACCCGGCTCAATTTCATAAACGCCAACCTTACCTTCTTTTCAGACTTCGCTGGCGATACCATGCAGTGGCGCAGATTCCTTCAACCAGTCACGACACTCCTGAGACAAAATGATATCACCTACAGATGGCGCACGCCAAGGGCCCTACAGGTCCTAAAGGACAATCTGATCCACACAGTCCAAGACCTACCGGAGGCTAAACGGCTGCTGCCCACACTTGGCCTGCCAGAGAACTCCCTTACGCCAACAGGCCCAGTGGAAGCCAGAAGTGTGAAGCACAACTGGGACCCCGCAAGTATCAAGCCATTCGTCCCACTGACGGGGCAGCCAGGCAACTCTGCAGAGAGGAATGGGGCACCACGCGGCACTATACCGCCCTAAGAGGCGAAGAGACAGCGACCCGAGGCCGCTCCTGCCTATCATCAGACTTTAGTTTTCTTCATACCCAGTTCTCTTTGTTTTTCTTTCCATGGACTTTTATTTTGTACCTGACGGCATCACACTGCTGGACGTTTGAGAGACCATGCAAAACCGGGACTTTCGCCTACTCAGCGAGAGGAACTCAAGAGGGACTTCGCAGAGCCAAACGATAACGCCGTATGCAGCCCCAGGGCACTCGACCGTACTGAGACAGTCGCCACCCCACACCCAGAGACTCTCAGTCCTCCATGCAGGCCAGCCCGTAAGGACCCCTGAGAGGGACCAATGTCTATAATCTTTATTTGTTTATAATAGCGTTAAGGCCACAAAATGATCTTAGTACTGTAAATGCGAATTTACTTAGAATGTTACAGCACAGGGACCAAACTGACCGCAAAATAGGAACACGAGCTCAACCAGGCCCGAAACATTTTATAGAGCCTTTCCATATGATTTACAAACGGGATGCATTCGTAAACTCACCCATCCATATACTTATGGCAAGACTAACTTGATATGTAACCCTGCCCTGACAGTACAACGGCCTAGCCGAACATGGGTCATCTCGTAAGGGATCGTCACACGAGTCACTCAAACATTAAGTGCAAGCTGACCGCAACAACATGGTTGCCATTAATACTGCACCACACATACGGCAGCGTAAGCCACACTAACGCAATAGGCGATACACACTCCTATTCTGACAACAGAAGCATTTAGCTATCTCTGTTCTCTGAAAAATGTAAAGACATACATTCTTTTAAGTCGCAGTCTAACCTCTGCTATTCATGGAACATGCCACTGGGACGTATATTCCTTATCTGTATTAATCGGCACAACAAAATTAATGTTACGTTACCAGCTCAAACCATGCTCTTTGTTTCTTATAATTTTTTCTTGTGTTTTTTATTTTTTATTATTGCTATAATATTTAAGACCTGATTACCTCACCATGACGTAACCTGTCTAGCGTTCACTCTAAGGCACAAACTATGCGCTCCCACATAACCTAAGCCAAAACGAAAGGCTAACGTAGTCCCTCCCCATTACAGTGTGCGAATAACCTACAGCTTAATCACACTACTATAGCACTATCCCTCATAGCACAAATCTGTTAAAACACCACTGTTAAAGCATATGTCCACCTATTATTATTGTTAATATTTTGTTCAACTTCTTGATGACACAATGTAATGTAAGCTCATAACAAAAAATGTGTGCATGTTCCTTACATACCACATATCTGTTTTTTTCTTTGAAATTTGCGCTTGTGAGAGCTGATGTGGTTGTACAAGCAATGTTGTAAACCTTTATGCACACCAAAAATAAAGAATTAAAAATACATATATATCAAATGTAAAATACTAAAAACCCCAAAACTGAAAAATTAGAAGGATGCTATAAAAAAATAGAGCACATAGAAATAAACAATAGAAAGTCCAATGAAATATCAAGGTTATGAAACAGTCCTAAAAAGTCAGATTTCTTCAAATGTTTGAATGAAGTGCGTGCAACAGTTCTACTCAGTAACAGCGTATGTAAAAAAAGAAGACAGAAGGAGCCAGTAGTGCAATATGGCAAATAACGTGGGCTACAGACAACACTGAGGTAAAGAAATGCTAATTCATATATCATAGAACTATGACCAGCTCTAGGTAAAACAGCATGTAGTGGTATAAAATATCCCTCTGACAGTAGTTTCACAGCTGGGTAGTGGTGGCATAGGTCATATAAAATAGAAAAAGAAAGCCAATAGTGCTCTCCATACTGGTAAGTATAAATAGTAATAAGAAAAATACTTGCAAAAAAAAATACTTGCATGAGCACTTCCCTCTTTCTACTGCTAATACCGAACACCGCTGGACTTCCATCATCGCCTGTGTTTGAGTCTATACAATTTAGAAGGGCACTTAGTCTGGATGAGGGTAACAAGCTCCAGGTTAAGACTATTGACTCTGTTCGGTAGTTTGTTCATTTTCAAACTACCGAACTAGACCGACCGCAAGCCCTGATTCTCTGGAACTGTTTTGGGCAGCGGACCATGCCTGCGGTCGGTCAAATAAATGACTTCCATAGAATTCCTGAACCCCTGAACTGATCTCAGTGATTTTTAGATATATTGGGCACCCAGATCAGGGCTATCAGGAATGTAACATTTGTGGGGATGTTAAGTGTTTTTGGGGTACTTCTGGGGTTTTATAAAGATGTTTTTTCTGCCCAGAGATAAGTGAGTTAATACAGTATCTGACTCAATTATCTCTCAGGCAGAGGGGAGGGATTAAATGCTATGTGTTGGAGTGTCATGCATTGTAACACTGTTATTATTGGTCTTTGACTTTGTAACGTAGTTCCCCACAAGGTCCATGTGGGAGTGCCCCTTGCATGAGGATTGTCAAAAAGGCCAAGTGTGGCACCATTAAAATCAGTTCTCTTCACCCTCTTCACACAGCCTTGTCTCATGATTGTAGGGAACAGCTATTTCAGGCTATAACCACTATTCTCTTGGAGGAGAGGCCTTCCCACTGGGAGCTGGATCCAAGAGGTTGGTCCAGGGTGGGAAGGACGGTGAGAACCCAGCCAAGCTATGGTGGCTAAGGGGCTATGGTGCTTACGGTGTGTGGTGCTTATGGTCCTCAGTGTCAGTTAGGAAGCATCAATTGGCGGAGGCACCCAGTCGGAGTGGCAGGTGTTCCGTCACACCTCCCAAAACCGTGCACCCGTATATGGGACCCATCAACAACACAACTGTTGTAAAATAGTTCCAGATAGGTGTATGTGTGAAAAGTGAAAAAGACATACCTAGAAATAGGAATAATCTGTGAAATAAAGTGTTATAAAAATGGAGAAAAGGCTACTATGAGATAGAGAAGCTGGACTTATTTAAAGGGAAGAAGGAATCTTAGAGGGACTGGATAATAAATCTTTATATAAAAATAGTTAGTAAAATTAAATGTCTCCATTTTTAAATGTAGCTTAGTAGGGTTATCTACCCAATAAATTTCTTAGTAACTCCATCAAACAGAGATGAGTTATTATTATTATTGCCATTTATATAGAGCCAACAGATTCCGTAGCGCTTTACAATAATATGAGAGGGTATTTAACTATAAATAGGACAATTACAAGAAAACTTACAGGAGCAATAGGTTGAAGAGGACCCTGCTCAACCAAGCTTACAGTCTATGAGTTCTATGAATATCGGGTAATTGGCTATAGATAGTTATAAAGAGAAGAATAAATCACTGCTAACTGACTAGGAAATGCATGTATTACGTATCTGTAAATCCTATATAACTGTAACATCATTATCATTGTAAATAAGATAATTCATATCTCTATAACTTGTCTCCAATGAGGACCAGTTTACATAATGTAATACATTAAATTAAATAACTGAAAATAATTGAAAATAATAATTAACAATTAATAACCATTATATATATATTGTGACGGACCCTCCGTCAATCGATGCTCCTAGTGCTTACCAAGGACCATCAGCACCGCACCAGACACCATAAGCACTGCAGATCCCGCGAACCGCAGATGCTTGGCTGAGAACTCGCCATCCTTTACCCACCCTGGACCTACGACAAGGCTCCAGGTTCCAGTGGGTGAACCTCTCCTCAACGAGAGAGTAGCGGGAACAAGCTCTTAAAAGAGCTTAGTGATTATAGCCCAGGGGAGTATACAGAGTATAGCAATCCCCCAGTGTAGATGCAGCCATTTCCCCCACACATGAGACAAGGCTCTATATTGAGGGTAAAACAGGAACTCAGCAGATCTGAGGGTTTGTCTTTTATATACAGGGAGTGCAGAATTATTAGGCAAGTTGTATTTTTGAGGATTCATTTTATTATTGAACAACAACCATGTTCTCAATGAACCCAAAAAACTCATTAATATCAAAGCTGAATATTTTTGGAAGTAGTTTTTAGTTTGTTTTTAGTTATAGCTATTTTAGGGGGATATCTGTGTGTGCAGGTGACTATTACTGTGCATAATTATTAGGCAACTTAACAAAAAACAAATATATACCCATTTCAATTATTTATTTTTACCAGTGAAACCAATATAACATCTCAACATTCACAAATATACATTTCTGACATTCAAAAACATAACAAAAACAAATCAGTGACCAATATAGCCACCTTTCTTTGCAAGGACACTCAAAAGCCTTTTATACCCTTTCTTGCCAGCCACGCTGTGGAGTACTTGGACGCGTGTGATGGAGCATTGTCCTGCATGAAAATCATGTTTTTCTTGAAGGATGCAGACTTCTTCCTGTACCACTGCTTGAAGAAGGTGTCTTCCAGAAACTGGCAGTAGGACTGGGAGTTGAGCTTGACTCCATCCTCAACCCGAAAAGGCCCCACAAGCTCATCTTTGATGATACCAGCCCAAACCAGTACTCCACCTCCACCTTGCTGGCGTCTGAGTCGGACTGGAGCTCTCTGCCTTTACCAATCCATCCATCTGGCCCATCAAGACTCACTCTCATTTCATCAGTCCATAAAACCTTAGAAAAATCAGTCTTGAGATATTTCTTGGCCCAGTCTTGACGTTTCAGCTTGTGTGTCTTGTTCAGTGGTGGTCGTCTTTCAGCCTTTCTTACCTTGGCCATGTCTCTGAGTATTGCACACCTTGTGCTTTTGGGCACTCCAGTGATGTTGCAGCTCTGAAATATGGCCAAACTGGTGGCAAGTGGCATCTTGGCAGCTGCACGCTTGACTTTTCTCAGTTCATGGGCAGTTATTTTGCGCCTTGGTTTCTCCACACGCTTCTTGCGACCCTGTTGACTATTTTGAATGAAACGCTTGATTGTTCGATGATCACGCTTCAGAAGCTTTGCAATTTTAAGAGTGCTGCATCCCTCTGCAAGATATCTCACTATTTTTGACTTTTCTGAGCCTGTCAAGTCCTTCTTTTGACCCATTTTGCCAAAGGAAAGGAAGTTGCCTAATAATTATGCACACCTGATATAGGGTGTTGATGTCATTAGACCACACCCCTTCTCATTACAGAGATGCACATCACCTAATATGATTAATTGGTAGTAGGCTTTCGAGCCTATACAGCTTGGAGTAAGACAACATGCATAAAGAGGATGATGTGGTCAAAATACTCATTTGCCTAATAATTCTGCACTCCCTGTAGTTTTCCCCACAAGGTTACCACCCATGTGGAACTTGTGGAGCGCTGGACACAAAGTAACAAAACCAATCAAAACAGTATTGTACAGTGAGACACTCCCAGATAATGTACACAAGCCCTCCCCTCTGCTTGTAATACAATTAACAAAGACAATGGGCTAACTCAATTAACTCTAAACAGAAAAAACATAAATTTTTACAAACCCCAAAATACAACATATACCCATGTCACAACCCTTGATAGCCCTGATCTGGGTAAACAACATATCCAAAAATCACCCAGATCGGTTTAGGGTTTCAGGAATTTCCTGGAAGTCTAATTTTTGCCCCACCATGCACATGGTCCCATGCCCAAAACAGTTCCATACACTCGACGGCAAAACACTGCTGGACAATTTAAGTCGGCCGCCACCACATGTTTGAAAGGGGCATTGTGCTAAGTCCCAATATGCACAAATAGTGTTTTTAAAAGGCAATACACCCCAGGGGCCATAGTCACAGGGCAAGAGGCTGGCAAGCAGGCCCCTCCAAAACCCAATGGCGAGGTTATTTTCTTTTATATTTTATATATATATTTTGATCCTGATGAAAGTCCTCTGTACAGTACCTCTGTGCACTAATACATTTTGGACTTTTAAAATCCGAGAGTGCTGATACCTGATTGCAAAGATAGATATGTATATATATATATATATATATATATATACACACACGTAGGCCCATTATACCATTTTATTCCCTCTAAACTGGAACCTTGTAAGTTGTTTTACTGCACTAAATTTTTTAAAGGAACACTATAAGGTCATGAACACAAACATGTATTCCTGACCCTAAAGTGTTAAAACTACCATCTAGCCCCCCTGATTCCCTCCTTGCCCTCCTAAATATAGTAAAATCTTACTTTTAGTTAAGGATAAATAGCAATCTACACTAGTGATTGCTAAGCTTTGAATTTTTGAACTGCAATTCAGATGATTTTCATCTAAACTAGAGACTGGATGAGCATCATTGGAAATGAATCCAAAGACATCTTGGTTGCCAAGTAAGCCATCACTAGTATGCGCTGTCAATGATCTTTAAATGAGCAATGCAACATGGTCTTTTAAAACCCGGATTCCCTTATTTCTTTACAATTTCTCATTTACTGCTCCTATACAGAGAACTTTAAATTTTTAAAAAAAATAACATTGGTAATTATGAAAATAGAATAAATCATTAGACACACTTAAACAAAAGAAGAAGAGAACATTGCCTTACAATCTAGAAGGTAATTGTACATTGAGAAGCTGTGGGGAGAAAATACAATTGTGAATATGTTTTATTATTTGCTGTTAAGAGGCTATGTGAAGTGCTAATGGTTAGTAATCAGGACATCGCATGCTGTAATTGTTTTTTTTTTTTTTTTTATGAGCAGGTTTTAATGACCGTAAACGTTATAAATATGTGAAGCTGAGTATGAGAATCCAGAATTACATGAAGAATATAAAACTAATATAGCATAGATGTAGTGCTAAACCCAATGTTAATATAGCAACACCATACAAATATTAGTATTCCTAGTTTAACAGCGTGAAGAAGATCTATAATATATAAAACACAAAGGGGCACTTGCAGGGTTACTTACTAAAGAATAAATTCAAAGTGAATTGCAAGGTAACTGAACTTGAAGCATAGGTGAATTTTTCCCAATTTGGCTATTTTGGTCCTAAATTTAAAATTTACTTTGAATTCTCACTTTAATGTATAACATTGCCAGTTTAAGGATCTCTGTGTGAAATTGCCAGAAACTATTTAGTCAACGGCTCTGCTTTCCCACACCTTACTTTAGAATGGTACTTCTACTCACCAGAGCAAATGCAATAAGCTGTAGTTGTTCTGGTGACTATAGTGTCCCTTCAAGTGTTTAGTTGCATCTGTTTCCAATCAAGTTTTTATGATTATCTATGCTTTTTACATTATTAGCACACAAGATATATTTGTATTCAAAATTAAAATATTTAGGCTAAAATTAAATTACTTGTTTGAAGCAAAAGCGAGTTAAAATGGAACGTCACATGTGTTTTTTTTTAGGGGTGGGGTGAGGGGGGGTTGGAGGAAGAGAGGGTTTTGTGCACATTTTAAATGGTAAATCAAAGTTTGCTATGGCTTTTTTATTTTTATTTTATTTTATTTTTTGGTGTACAATACACATTGCAAATTACAAAAAACCTCCAGGGCACTGAATGCACATCCTATAGAATGAATAACGTACATAGGCTTGTATAATATATTCTAAGCAGATATTTGAGCAAATTAAAGGCCGAAATATCTTCATTTGAAAAATTCTCCAACACAGGCTATTTTGGTCTACACTTTGCAATTCTGTTACCAAAAGTTCTTTAACTGAATAATTCCAAATGTTTTAGAATGAGCAAGATATTGAGAACACTAGACTTATCTGGTGCAAAGATGTCTTCCTGCCAGTGTTCTTTAACATCATATTGCTTATTAGCTCTTGGAGACTGCCAAGGATGAGGAGAATGATGGATGTTCTTCTTGGTATTCTGTTTTGCAGTGTTCTAAGACGCAATTTAAAAAAAATTATAATAAAGAAAAACTACAAAATAGAGAATTGTGTCATATTAACCATTGATGTAATTTAAAGTCCATGATTCCATTCTGAATTATACATATCAATCCCTTTCTGATTATCTTGCAGACTGCCACTTCCAGCCATCAGCTTTGTTGGCCACTGGACCATCTCTCAGTCAGGAAATGCTCGACGGAAACTTTTGTGTCCAACAGAAACTCATCAACTTACTACAAAGGTAATTTTCTATCTTTATGTTGTGACCAAGTGATATTTTTGAAAACATTTAATGATATTCATGTCAACAATCTCAGATGAGTAAAACACTAAGTTGACTTTGCCAGAATTGAGACTTCCAGACCTAAGGCTTGTAAAGGTACTTAAGCTGAAGAATTTACATAGACAGACAGATAATGGGAATATACATAGAGGAAGAAATGTAGTCTAGTTTAGTTAGATCAATCATTGAATGTTGGCAATAGCCAGGCATGGCCATCAACAACTGGTTCTTCTCATTGTGCAGGCTTTTGCAAGAAATGGTAATTACACGCTAAAAAATTTAAAATATATGTGCATGCTCTCCTTAGTACCTTTACAAAAATAGGGGAGAACATGTGTTGCACTACCAAAACTTGCATATATGCTTCTACATAGAAATTAATAAGAGCTATGTCAGCATATTTGTGTCCTTTAAGCTTTGTAACCTGTTGTAATACTGATACTATTTTTGCATCTGCACAGAGTTGCCTTTGGAAGCATAGGTCTGGGTGGAACATCCCTGTTTCCTTAACCCTAAAACTACCTCTAGTGGCTGTCTATCAGACAGCCATTAGAGGCACTTCCTGCAGTTTCAAAGAGTTTGACTCCATGAATTGATGCTGGATGTCTTCACGCTGTGCATGAGTAAGTCCAACATCTAGACAAACCCAGGAGGAAAACACTGAGTCAATGTTTTCCTATGGGGAAGCACAAATGCACGTGCGCCACTTGCCCTCAGGGCCGGACTGGGAATATGAAGCAGCCCTGGAAAGAAATCTATGCCAGCCCCATAAGTCATTGTGCTATGTAGGGTGTTATATATATATTATAGCAAAGAACAGCCGCTCACTGGTCTTGTAAAAGTCCAAAATGTATTTAAATAAAGTTAAAAGAGAGACCAACGTTTCAGTCCCAGCTCGGGACTTTCCTCAGGGTAACAAATCAATAAATATATATATTATTGATACATTTCTTCTAATTCAAAATATTAGTCCTTTCAGGGTAATTACATTATACAGTAAAGCATACTCACACACAGACACAGACAATCTTACTGATGCACACAAATAGGCTGATTGATAGACAATATCAATGACACATACAGACAAGGTTACTGGCGCACCCACAAATTTAGTACAGACAAGCTCACTGTCACACACACACTCTCCCTACAGACAAGCTCACTGATGCGCACCCACTCTCCCTACAGACAAGCCCATTGACACACACATGCTCCCTACAGAAGAGCTCATTGACACACACATGCTCCCTACAGAAGAGCTCACTAACACACATTCACTACAGACAAGCTCACTGACACACACATGCTCACTACAGACAAGCTCACGGACACACATATGGTCACTACAGACAAGCTCACGATCACACACATGCTTACTACAGACAAGCTCACGGTACACACATGCTCACCACAGAAAGGCTCCGACATACCCATGCTCCCTACAGACAAGCTCACTGACACACATACAAGCTCACTCACTAGCAGGCAGGCACACACACACACACACACACAAACTCACTAGCAGGCACACACACACAGAGGCTCCCTCACTAGCAGAAGCGCGCGCGCGCGCACACACACACACACACACACACACACACACACACAGAAGCTCGCTTGCTCTCTCACTTTTGTTTTTCTTTATGCAGCCCTAGCCACAACTCACAGCCTGCATGAAATAACATTATGTCACTTTTCTTACTTTAAAAGTTATCTCCTGCTCTGTAAATGTAAATTTAATCACACACAGGAGGCTCCTACAGGGTCTAACAAGCTATTAACAGAGCAGGAGATAAGAATTATAGAATTAATAAGAGTTAAACAGAATTTGCAATAAAGGAAGTATAAACATTAGATGACTCTTTACAGAAAGTGTTTGGGAAGACTGTGCAAGTCATATGCAGGGAGGTGTGACAAAGTGATTTAACTTCTAAATGGCAGAAAACTGAGCAGAGAGGCTGCAGGGACATGATATTTACACCAAAACAGCTTCATTAACCCCTTAAGGACACACAACATGTGTGACATGTCATGATTCCCTTTTATTCCAGAAGTTTGGTCCTTAAGGGGTTAAGCTACAGTTGTTTTGATGAATATAGTGCCCCTTTATAAATTGGAAAAACAGTGAACTCTGAATTTATATTAGTTTGTTTCTCTTTTATTTTCAATAAATACATTCTTTAAGTTTACCTGCTAGTTAAGAAGATGTGTTGATACAATTGTTTGCAATCTTTTTTTACTTTTTGTAGGGCCCAATATACCTAAACATACAGGAATATTCTCTAGAGCGTAGCGAAGCACGGTCACTGAGTTTCACTGAAGAAATAGCCCACTGGCGTCTCCCTCTGAATGAAGTGGATATCGTGTGTGATGCCATTGTTACACAAGGTACTGATATTTCATGTGTGTAAGGTACTACACATTTTACAATTGATACAAAAAAAACTGATGTGATGACCTTAGGGGTTTAATCACTAAACTGAGTTGATAAGCAATTTGCAATATGTATTCCTAAACTGCCAAGTTGGGAAATGTTTAAATGCTTTATTGTGACCTTAATGTGTCTAGTCTGTTTTCAATTCACCATAACCTAGTGTTATTAAATAGACATACTGTTTAACCCCTTCAATACTCAAATTACATATAAACATTTTTATTTTCATGTATTTTGCAGTATGAAACCTAGTCCATAAAGCCTCACTCACCGTCATGTGTACTCGTTATGATTATCAGTCAATAGAGCAATGGATTTCTCTGCCAGAAGTCACTACTTACTTATATATGATATGCTGAAATGTTCGAAGCAATATAGTTATTGTATGTTATTGTTACAAAATTAAGTTGAACTACAGGAATCTAGGACCAGAGAGAAATGATAGGTATCTCTTTAAATAAAATTGTGGGCATGGTCATAAAATAATGAATATCAGAATATTAATATTTATATTTATTGTTATTTTTAATATTAATACAATTGTAAATTTTAATAAAATTATACATTTTTCATAATCTTCAGAAATATTATTATTAATACTTTGTCCCATAATTATTCCTCCAAAACGTAAGCTCACTCTCTGCTTTCAAACAGTACAGAAAGTTTCCATGGATCATATTATTCTTGCAGTCAGGAAGGAGGGAGGGTTGAATGGACAATACCATTTAACTGTTACAGACTAATAAAGATTGCAATAGCAGTTTTAAATACTTTTTTTTCCTAGAAATATATGATTCAGCTGTATTTACTGTATGTGGGCATTTTTAAGCTTGTCTGCAAAGCAATCTATACACAAAATTGTTGTTATGAAATATTGATATGCTAGCTCTGCAGCTCTTCCTTAAATAAATGTCATGCTAATATTTATTTAATCAAAAAGTGTTTGGTACTGGTAAAACAAAAATTCCAATGTTATAAATCAAATACATTTATTTATAATGCTGGAGTTTTGGGGAGTCTCATTGGCTTCCCTCTGTCCTGTAAATAGAGGGTTACTTACCATCATCAATATTGATAATCTCTTGCCCAACCCAAGGCTTTTTAAACTAAAATAATTTAAGGGTTTCAGATTGTTTAAGATGTTTTTTTAATGTAAATACTAAAATGATGGTTACATTAAAGGGAAACTATGGATGGGAGATTCATATTTATTATTGCATTATATAGATAGTTCATAAAAATACTGCTAGAAAATAAAAATGAAAGAATAAAAAAAAACTTGCCTTTACAGTTCTCTCTAGATACAGAGTGGATATGCCAGCAGCTATGGGCAGATTCCTTATATCATCAAGAAGAGACACTCAAACCATAATGCTCGTATTGCATATGAGCTAGCATTTCTTATTATAAAAAAACATTTTATTACCTGATATCACTCTTGCACTTCAACAGGTATTTGGGAACTTAAGATGCATGTACTATCCAGTTGTAACTTAAAAAAAATAAGAGGTCTGTCCGGAAAGTATCGATCCATGTAATATGAAAAATAGACCATTTAAGATACAAGATTTGTACGTAGGACAATGATACCGCAATCCCCTTCAAAGTAGGTACCTTGGGACTTCACACAGTTCTCCCATCATCTCTTCACTGTTCAAAACACTTTGCAAAATCTTTTGTTGGAATCACCATCAGCTGCCTTGTGGTATTTACCTGAATTTTATCGCCGGTCTGAAATCCTTTCCTTTTTAATGGTGGTTTTAGTTTTGGGAAAAGCCAGAAGATGCAATGTGCCAAATCTGGGCTGTAGGGGGACTGAGTCACCTAGGTGATTTTATTTGTGCTGCACTCATTGCATCGTCCCCAAAAGCCTTCTGAATCTTCTGAATAGTTTCCGCGGAGGAATGTTCAAGCTTAAAGCAAAATTTGATGCAGATTCTATGGTCTACTCGCATCATTTTAAAAGCAACGGCCACACAGTGCACATGCTCACTCAAGCATCTAGCGCCCTCACTGACTAGTACAGTGACGAGACCATTGTTCACACGTTCGCATTCCAGTCCACACTCCCTGGATGCCAGGTTACATGTATTATTGCTAGTGCCACATGCAACAAAAAGTGATGTAAATGTTATTATGTATTGCACAATTTAAACATGACTCCAATTTTAGAGACTTTCCAACCGCTGAACCCAGCCTGCCCAGTCTCCCTCCCAATTATGTACTCAGGGGCGTATTAGCTGCGAGGCAAACAAGACATTTGCCTTGGGCGGCATTTTCCAGAAAAAAAAAATCCACCCCCAAATGCCCAGGGCAAATGCCTTGTTAGCCTGGCGGCTAACCGACACTGGCGGGTGGGCGGCTGGCGAGGGAGCACTTCCCCTGAGCTCTCTGCTCAGCTCCCTCGCGCGCCGCCCGCAGAGGGAGGCTGGGAGGCGAGGCCGGAATATGACGTCATATTCCGGCTCCCAGCCTCACTCTGCGGGCGGCGCGTGAAGGTGCTGAGCAGAGAGCTCAGGGGAAGTGCTCCCTCGCCAGCCGCCCAGCAGCCAGCAGGGTGGGGGGGGTAAATTAAATAAAAAGAGAAGTGAGTATTAATGTGAGTGAGTCTGTGTGTGTGACTGTGTGTCTGTTAGTGTGTGTGTCTGTTTGTGTGTGTCTGACTGTCTGTGTGTGTCTGTTAGTGTGTGTGTCTGTTAGTTTGTGTGTCTGTTAGTGTGAGTGTCTGTTAGTGTGTGTGTGTCTGTTAGTGTGTGTGTATGTTAGTGTGTGTGTCTGTGTGTCCGACTGTGTGTGTCTGTTAGTGTGTATGTGTGTCTGACTGTGTGTGTCTGTTAGTGTGTGTGTGTCTGACTGTGTGTGTCTGTTAGTGTGTGTGTGTGTCTGACTGTGTGTGTCTGTTAGTGTGTCTGTTAGTGTGTGTGTGTGTGTGTCTGTTAGTGTGTGTGTGTCTGACTGTGTGTGTGTGTCTGTTAGCTAGTGTATGCGTATCTGTCAGTGAATGTGTGTGTATTTAGAAGGCGGGGGGAAGGGTTGGGTGAGGTTGGCACGCGCAGGTGGGGGGGTGTCTAAGTTTTGTCCTGCCTAGGGCAGCACAAAACCAAGATACACCACTGCATGTACTGATCTCCAAATTACCAGTAGGATTTAAGTTATTAACAGAATAATGCTCTGGACTTTGCCATTTAGTTAATATTTTCTATATTAGTATATTTTAGTATACTAGGATATACAGTAATTAGTCAGTAATAGTACCCAGTAATTCATTTTGCAAGATTTTTCAGCTATATTACCTTAGTTCCTAGACACAAATTTTTAGCAATTTTTAGACAGATTACTAGTTATTAGTCTTATCTGACACAGAACATATGGACAGAAACCTCAGCCCAAAATGGACTAGTTAAAGCAGCCTCGAACCTTATAAAAGTGTCCACCATGTCACTTCATAATGGAATAGATATTACCATTTGAGTGAATTAACCCTTGTTCACATGTTATGTTCGTTTTTTTTTTAGTATTATACCTATAATAGGGAATTTTGACCCTCTTTCTCAGAGTTTTTAATGTCCCAAGTTTATTGGCCTGAGTTTTAGAGCCTCATAAAACTTAAAACGTTTATCTTGTACAGCACTTAACAACTAGTCATCTAATTTATCTTAATAAATGAAGTATTGGAGGTTTTATTTGAGCAGACAGTAAATCCTGTCTAAAACTGTTTGTACTGGTGACATACTATTTTCAGGAATAAAGCTGCGCCGACAGTTGGATCTTGACGCACAGATGTTACCTGTCCGGAGTAGCGTTTAGCAGTCTTTGTGGGTTATGTTCACTGAACAGGGAACTGGCAAAGGAACTGCACATGGCTAAAGAAGTTCAGTTGAAGGAGATTCGATTAGAATTTTTGGCCTAAAATTCGCAGTTCTCTTTTAGGTTCCTTCCAAGTCCTGTATCGTCAATCAACTTTTGAAAATCATTTTTTTTTATTAATGTTGAGCTTCATCTATTTGTCATTTGTATCAAATGCTTTGTCATTTATAGGAAAAGTCTAATCAGTAAAATAAATGAATACAGATTCCTGTATGTGCTTTGCCCCTACTTTCACTCTTTCCAAGAACTCCTTGGCTGTAACTTTATTGCAAAAACAAACAGGGAATGTGAGAAAATGAACATTTGTCAGAATATTAGAGCTAGAAGAAAGTATACTGGTGGTTTCTCTACTCTAGATTTAGAATTAGACATATAGTTGTAGTTAATTTCATAGAACCTTTATGATAATTCTTGAAAGTTTAATGTTTGTTTTTTGGAATTTTTTTCAATTCTTTCTTTTTGCAATGACAGAAGTAGCGGCTATAAGGTTCAATTTTTTTTTTTTTTAAAGTAAGATTCTGGTATCTCTGGTATGTATGTAGACACACAAAATAAACTAAAATATCAAATGTAATGTCTCAAATGTATCCTTGCATCTTCTCTGTTGTTTAACATTATTATTTTATATTGGTTTTTTAGAAAGTGATGCCGAGAGTACACTGTATGTGGTTACCTGCAACCCTGTATCCGTGCACTCTGCAAAGATAAATGGAAATAAAGGATATTATGTGGATTTATATGACATCTTCCCAAGGACTGTTGGTAACGTTTGGCAGCCATATGTAACTGCAGCACCAATGGGACATCCACTTACTGGTCAAGTTATTCTGCATGAAGAGCGGGTAGGTTATTTTCCAAATTACATCTATAACTACATTGTAAATCTTGTGAATGATTTTAAATTTTATTATTAGTGAATTTAACTGTATTATTAAAGGATCACTATAGGGTCTGGAACACAAACATGTATTCCTGACCCTATAGTGTTAACACCACCATCTAGCCCCCCTGGGCCCCTCATGCCTCCATAAATATAGTAAAAATCTTACTGTATTCAAGCATGAAGCTGTAAATCTGCATGCTGTTAGACTCTGAAAAACAAGCAGTCTGCTGACATGTGGTAGCCTGATCCAATCACAGTGCTTCCCCATAGGATTGGCTGAGTCTGACAAAGAGGCAGATCAGGGGCAGAGCCAGCATGATTCAAACACAGCCCTGGCCAATCAGCATCTCCTCATATAGATGAATTAAATCAATGAATCTCTATGAAGAAATTTCAGTGTCTGCATGCAGAGGGAGGAGACACTGAATCACAGGATGCTGTGCACACTGCTGCCCTGTGCTCTGCTGACAGCAGATCTGAGTGAATGGAGGCATATTATGCCTCCATCAACTCCGAAGTCCCTCTGGTTCACTCTGAGTGACGGCAACTGGAGGTGTTCCTAGCTTTCAATGTAAACACTGTATTTTCTCGGAAAATACAGTGTTTACATGAGAAAGGCTGCAGGGAGCTATAGTTCTCACCTGAACAACAACCTCATTAAGTTGTTCAGGTGACTATAGTGTCCTTTTAAGGTATTTAGACACAACTCATCACTGCTTGTTCACATTATTTTGATAATAAATATGGAATCAAAAAACTACTTGGAGCTCTCTCACCAACGTCAGTGAACATTGCACTGCAAATTACTTTAGGATTATAGCAATATGTTTGAAAAGAAGGGAGTAATGCCTTACAGTATGTTCCACTAGTATATGTAACAGAAAGCAAATGAGAAATATATGATGTAGTATTTCTCACACAGGGGGAGAATAAAAAAGGAGATGCACAAATGGACGGAGCTGTCAAGGACGCCACTTCCATGCGCATGAGCAGTACAATCCCTGCTGTGTGCCCCTGCGACAGGCACACAGGGGCGCCGCGGAATGTTTCCCGGTGCTATAATTATAGTAATGGGAAACATTACTGCTGAACAGGGGTCGGGTGGGTGCTGCAGTCCTCTAAAACCGTGACTGGGCCCCTGTAACATTACTGCTGAACAGGTGACAGCCTGTCACTTCCTCACAGCATCATGCATGGAGACAGAGCGGGAGGGAGAAGAGGAGCACTCCAGAGCTGCTCCAGACTCCTCACTCACACCAACAGCAGTAGGACCAGGACTCCAAGCCACCCTCCTGGAAACACAAGGTAAGCTAACCGGAGGGTGGCTGGAGATATTAAAAATATCACTTGAGTGTGTGTGTGTGTGTGTGTGTGTGTGTCAAGGTGTGCGTTTGTGTGTTAGGGTGTGCATGTGTGGGTGTGTGTTTGTCAGGTTGTGCATCTGTGTGTGTGTGTGTGTGTGTGTCATGGTGTGCATCTGTGTGTGTCAGGTTGTGCATCTGTGTGTGTGTGTCAGGGTGTGCATCTGTGTGTGTGTGTCAGGGTGTGCATCTGTGTGTGTCAGGTTGTGCATATGTGTGTGTCAGGTGTGTGTGTGTGTGTGTGTCTGTGTGTGCGCACACATCTGTGTGTCAGGATATGCATCAGTACGTATCTATGTGTGTGTATCTGTCTGTAACTATATGAATTTGTATGTATCTATGTGGTAGTGTATGTGCATACATCCAAGCAGTCATACACCAGCACAACATACAAACACACCCCTGCAATCAAACACAAACATTACATACAAACACACCCCTGTATTAAAACTCTAAAACTATATACAAGCACCCCTTCAAACACCAACACTGTACATTATACTATAGTGCCAGTAAATGCTGCAGCGCTGTACAGATATACAGCCTAGAAATTTTGACTTGGGGTGCCTTGGAAAAATATTGAAATATTAAAGGTGACTTGAACCTAAAACGTTTGGGAACCACTGGGTCATATGGTTCAGAGTGTATCTTTTAGCCTATCTTCATAGCGCCCGTGTTGGAAAAGCATTGTAATAAGGTGTGTAATAGGTTTCTTGTAAAATAGTAATTAGTTCCTGTCGGCAGTAAAAACAAAACGCAAAGGAGATGTTACATACCAGACATGATGACTGAAGTCATAAAAAGGTCACTATGATCCCAGTATTGGACAGTTACGATGAAACATTATTAAGCTGTTTTTCTGAACCCACTTAAAGCGCCTGTATTTGAGTCTGAAAAAATACATTCTATTATTAAACACAGACAGAATACAACATTAATCATTTCTGTAAAATGAAAGTACTAGGTTCAGCAAGAGTGATTATCTATTAATGAAGCCAGTACAACTTGTTTTCTGAAATTGGAAAAGGGCAGCAATATGTAAAAAGAAAGCCATCATCAACATTTTATAAATTCACATTGACATTTAGATGCAGCCGCCATTCATGTCACGTAACACTATGTTTCATAAACATGTCTATTCTTTTAAAGTGTGCACGCAATTTAATCTATTCATTGTGATAGCCATATGATGTTTTTTTTCAATGGTTTGCATTTGCAATTGCTGTAAAGATTACAAAACAGTCACATCTCTTCCTAGTGATGCACAGGTCACAAGTTTTCTTAGCAACATTGCAAGTTGCATTGTATTTTAGTGGCTATTTTATAGGACACATAGGAATGCTATTTAAAAATGAGTTTACTAGTTCCAATATAAGAGGGAAAGAAAAATTCTAGTCATTGTGTTCTTGTATGCCTAAATGGGTTTTGTCATTAAACACGTGTAAATTTCAGTAAGTTTCAACATTATTATTATTCTTATGATATTTATATAGCGCCATCAAATTCCGCAGCGCTTTACAATGGGTGGACGAACAGACATGTAGTTGTAACCAGACAAGTTGGACACACAGGAACAGAGGGGTTGAGGGCCCTGCTCAATGAGCTTACACGCTAGAGGGGGTGGGGTAAAATGACACAAAAGGTAAAGATAGTATTAGACTAATGACAGTTCCAAGAGAGGAATCAGTAGGGAGCTATTAACAGTTTAACTGATACACTTTTATGAAGAAGTGGGTTTTTAACGATTTTTTGAAGGAATGGAGACTGGGTGAGCATCTAACGGAGGAGGGAAGCGAGACCTTATAGATAACATAACATATGTTAGTTAACATATAGATAACTTTGCACCTTAAAGATAAAATAATAATAATTAAAGTGGCGTCTCTGTTAACATTAAGGAGATAAGCAAGGTCTTGCAGCCTTTTTTAAAGTAGCCACATTAAGACACTTCAACCTCACTCAAATTTACATCTTAGTGGCTCGTAAGCCATCCATTTCGACCCCACGTGGCATTTGATGCATATATTGAGTTAGTTGGTGAGACCAATTTTACAGCCTCTTCATTCCTCATCCATTGTGCTTGAGATGATATTTTGTAGGCGCTTACACTATCAATCTTAACTCTACTCACTGAGTTCTTTCATTTGAGTGGTCTGTTATTTCTTATAAGCAATTATCATTATAATTGTAATCGACATGTACCCATAGATGATATAATGCTTGTTTTGCTTATAATATTGTGTTTTACTCTAAATTTTACTTACATAAACCTTTCATAAGCTTTATTTAATATGGGTATCCCAATGCCACGGCCTGCATAGAATAGCGTGTGCCATGTTGAGGGCCACCATTCGAAAGTGACATTTAAACCGCCTACTATGATTTAGATGAAATTCTCATGTTAAACCTTGGGTAACATAGCTGCATTTAACTCTAAAGGGCTTGTAATTACGTGATTAATTGGTCTATGTCCATGATTTCATAGTAGTTATAGAGAAAATGTGTCTGTAAAGGATGTATGAAGCAACACAGAGTTATGCTACTAAAATCTCCTACATGGAAATATGACAATAATTGTGTAGAATATACACAGTCCCTCATTTCATGTGCCCATTCAGATGACATTTTTGAACTGTTACATATATATGTACATATCCTTGGACAGTAAAACACCTGCACTAAACACAACTGTTGAAGATTGCATTTCCACAACTCATCCAAAATGCCTTGAGACATTTTCAAATGAGCACAAGCAACGCTGCCACTTTTTGATTTCCTGCCCATATTTCTGTAAATTCATTTCACTATCTGTGATTTTAAACATGGTTTTCAGTCAAATACAGGATGTCCCAAAAATGTCCCAAAAGCATTTTAGCCTATCTGTTTGGTCGGTGTGCAGATATACCATTGAAACGAAATAATTTGCCTCCCTTTTTAATTTTTAGAGCAATGTCATCCTTTTGTTGGACATTAATAATGGGAACCTTCGTCGAATTTTACTCTCTCCAGAAGATCAAGAATCTCCAAGAAGGTCATCTTGGTGGGGTAGTAAGGAAGCTCAGGTAGGAAGAAACAAGTTAATGCATATATATTCAATAACACTGTAGAGTTTATATATTTTGGATAATTTAATTTATATGTTATCTTTGTTAAATAAATAAGTGTATATATATATATCTCACGGAGACTTCAACTACCAGACCACAAGCAGAGCCATGCTGATGACATCCAAAAAATCAACTGGTTTCTAATCACTGATCCTTTTGTATCACAACAAAATTCTTTAGTTTGAAAAAATGTATGTTTAAAACATCCATTGCTAAGGGTATTTGCAGAATTGAATGGTTAAAGGACCACTATAGGCACCCAGACCACTTCAGCTCAATGAAGTGGTCTGGGTGCCAGGTCCCCCAGGTTTTAACCCTGCCTTCTGTGAACATAGCAGTTTCAGAGAAACTGCTATGTTTACATATGGGTTAATCCAGCCTCTAGTGGCTGTCTCACTACCAGCCGCTATAGGCGCTTCCGCGCTTCTCACTGTGATTTTCACCGTGAGAAGACGCCAGCGTCCATAGGAAAGCATTGAGAATGCTTTCCTATGGACTGACTGAATGCGCGTGCGGCTCTTGCCGCGCATGCGCATTCAGCCGATGATGTCGGAAGGAGGAGGAGACTCCCCAGCGCCGAGGGAGCCCAGTGCTGGAGAAAGGTAAGCCTTTAACCCCTTCCTCCCCCTAGAGCCCGGCGGGAGGGGGGCCATGAGGGTCGGGGGGATCTATTAACACCATAGTGCCAGGAAAACAAGTTTGTTTTCCTGGCACTATAGTGGTCCTTTAAGTCTGAAGCACAATGTCTGCATGCTAATTTGCATGTCAAGCTGGGAACACTGGGATAGTTGTCGAAACATGTTTTCTCATGGTTCTGTGTCCAAGGAAAATTTCAACTTGAGATATGTAGTCATTTTTCTAAAGAGAATAACATTTCAAAATGTAGAAACACAAACAAAATGAAACTCTGCACTCAACGAGTAGACAATGTCAGGAATATAGTTACCGAGAAGAGTGGATTACTGAAGAAGACGCTCTATTCAGATAATGTTTACATCAATGAGATAACCATTATGTGAATAAACCATCTATCTTCTTTAGCAGAAATCCAGCTGAGTGCACTCTACATAGATAGATAGATAGATATATAGATAGATCCAAAATCCAACTCAAGACATGCAGATGATGCATAACAGCAATATACATATATTTGCACACACAGACAGATTGATGACTGAGGTTCAGATTGTATTCCCGTTTATTGAAGCACAGTTTACTTGTCACTGATGTCACTATTTTTCTTCATTATGGTAAGACTCCTGATTAACATGCAGTATGTTCTACCTTGTAGGACAGTTACAAAATGTGCCGTGAGTTCTCACATAAAAACTGGCTGGTGTTCTTCAAGGAATATGGGTAGGTGTGCAGTGTGACCTTTGTAAAACATATGTGCTAGCATTATTTCACATTGTCACAGTTTTTATCACTGTTCATTCACAGTACTTCACTCAGCGTTCTTGATGTTCTGGAAGGAACCACCCACACTATCTCTCTACCCATCAATCTCAAGTCCGTTTTCCTTGTGGCAGAAGACAGGTGGCTCTTGGTTGAAAGTAAAACCAACAAGTACGTTTTCTCTTTGTTTTCATTTCCACTTGTGTTCTGCAGAATAGAGATTTTTTTTAGAGTACAAAATGATTGAAAAATACATAATCCTCCAGGACCAATGGAAGTATAATCTTGTCAATCAAAACATTTAAAGATGGAATGTCCCACTCGTTGTATCTTCCAATGCTGAATTTCTAATTTTGGCTATTCATAAACAGCTGACTGATGACTGAATCTCTTCACTTGTTTTTTTTCAATTCCCCGATACAGACTAAATAAACTGCACCGTAACCCACGTCGCTGCTATCCAGCCCCAACACGCTATAATTATAATTATTATTACTGGCATTTATAAAGCGCCAGCATATTCCACAGCGCTGTACAAGTATGGGTATAATCATACTTAAACGCTAAAGCCCTTAAATCTTACCATTACTTAATCAGGGTCTTTTTATTTCTCATATCAGAGACCGCCATTTGATTACAATTAAGCTGCCGTTTCTGCTACATCTGCTTTCAAATGTACTGAGATTCAATAGAGAAAATAGCAGGGATCCATTCAGCTCTTTGTGATGTCAATTTAGTTGATACTGAATAAAATGATGGTTAAGATTATTTTTAAGAACTGAATTCCATAAAAGTGACTGAATTTTCTATACCAAATGTGACATTTTGTGAATAGACCCTTTAGAATTACATTTTCTCTCACTACCAGAATGGTGTATAAAATCTATAATGGTTCATTCAATCACTTCCCTATTTCTGACCAATCATTAGGCACATATTTATTCTGCTCGGAAATGCATAAACTTCATCTTTTCACTTATACAGCATTTCTCAACAGAGGCCCTAATGCAGAGTTGCCTAAAACATGGAAGCATTACAAGGGCAATATTTAGTTCGGCTACACCCATTACCCCATTAAGCTCGTCTGTAATATTTACCACGAGTAAGGAAGTGAGGGACTGTCCCATAGAAGTAATAGTTAAAAAATACACGTATCCCCGGAAAAATATCAGAATAAGCGTCATTTCCAGTTGATAGAATATTGCGATCAGATTTGTTGCAGGTGTGTTTGTATTTGATAAAAACACAAATATTAATTTGCATTGTGATATAAAAGGTTACCGTACACAATTTTATACCTCTGTGCGTGAGTGTGCGTGTTCTTATTTGTGAGTACATACACAGCGTGTCTGAGGCAGACCTTTTCAACAGGTTACCTTTTAATTCTGAATTCCATGTTAAACAACAGGATTTTTTTTTATATATATATATGAAATAAAGCAGTGAGGGGGAGGGGGTAGTCAACTGTTTTTTGATATCAGTACAACTTTAATAAATAAATATATCAATACACATATGTATCTCTAATGCTTTCCGATTGTCTTGCACATGCAGACTACATTTAGATACACAGAAAAATAACATTGACTCATCTTGCAGACAGGAATAAGGTACCCACCCAGACATCTCTGTGACTAATGACTGAATGGCATCCCAAGCAAGGCAGCCATTTATACAATGTTCTTACTGCCAGCGACTAATAGAATCTAATAGAATAATGACTCTGAACTGTCAGAAGATGTGACAAAAGCTCTGAGCTATTTCCATTAGAAAACCTTACAGCTGGACTTTGGGAAAGAACAGGGCACCAACATTGTATGTCTTTATTCACCTTTCTCTGTTTATTCAACCTTATGAACTGTGCGGCCATTTTTATCCAATAATATAAACATCTGTTCTAGCCAAAGCTAGTGTAGAACAGTCACTCCTAGAGCTCACTTACCACTATATTAAGCAATAAATGTTTCTACAGCTAATCACAGTTATTTTTAGAACGATATGCAACATATATTAAATTATTGTTTTTTTTTATCCTTAATTTTAGAAAGTTTCTTCTAACTAAGCCTTTGCATATGGGTGCTGAGGACACTGGTGTTTGCCAGCTTCATGCCATCAATGAAGAACCAGTGGACACAGGATTTGGTGTAACAGCAGGTATTAAATTCTACCAGTAATTAAATGTATTCTACATTATTACAAGGAGACATATTATGGGATTTCTTGACTCAAGAATTTTTATAACTCAGCTATTTGATTACCAATGATCCAGTTTAGGTTTGTACAAGAATAAAATAATAATGGTTGACTCTTAAAATTAGTCTAAATGAGCATAATCAGGGATATTACTTAACTGCTACCCCATCCAGTCCCAAGGAACAGCATATTCCACGATTTAGACATTACTTGGTTGTGTTCCAGTGACATTATCAATAGGAACAGGAAGAGTGGTGACCTTAGAGTCTGATTGAGAAGCTCTGAGTACCTATCTCTAACCACAGGTCACTGCAGGATGCCCCACACCAACACTAACATACATTTCTGGACATAGGTCCTAGCTTGGCAACAGAGTTCCAATGCACATACAGTTTTTGTTAAAGCAGGGATCATCCGTGGCTTATATAAAATAAGACCTGATTTTTTTTGTTTGAAGTTTGACAGAAAAATATAAATATCTGTTGTGAAAGAAAGGTATGCTAGGAGTTCTGGGGGTAATAGTTTATTAATTGAAGCATTTGATGGCAACAGGCAGATTGAGCTCATTGACAAAGGAGGCATTATAAAATGATTAATGTGCCGTATCCTAACAAGTAATAGTAAAAACCACCTAGTTTCCAACATAGATAAAGGAGGACTAATGCTATATATGAACAGAGTAGTTGTTATCTCATGTAATGATTGTAACTGTTCTGTAAGGAAGTCTAACATTTTATCTCTAAAGGGTAAACATTGTCAGGGTCCTTAAGCTTGGAGGGACAATCTGGCTCTCCAGAATCAAGCCAGCTTAAAGATTTAGGAAAACACTAGACACATATCCTTAAAGAAATAATCCATATTTACCTCTAATAGGGAAATACTACTTATAATACTACACATAATACAATGCAAGGAAAATATACACTAGTTGATAAGAATATAAATAAACAGTATCTCATAAGGAGACTTATTTCTCATCTCAGAAGACACATAAAAATATACACCAAGTAGACAATAAATAAAAACAGGAACCAAACAAACACCAAGCAGGAATAAAATAAATAATAATATCCAAGAGAAATGTTTCAAACAATTGAAATTTTAAATGTAAGCTTACAGATTTAATGTTTTATCTATATTAATTTGCTCGTCTTTCTCTCAGCATCGGACCATTCTAACCTGCATATGATCTCGAATGATCAGTTGCCATCTGAAAATTTAAGTGCAGCTGTTGGACAGAAGATAGTTTCCCCTAATAGAATTCTCTCAGATGAGCATAACTATGCCTCAATTATTGTAGGCTTTCCAGATCTACTGGTAGGTTTGATGCACAAAATTGTTTTCTTATTCTTTAGATTTCTTTCCTTTTTTAACTTTTATTTACCATTTCACATACCATTTTCAAAAACAATAACAATCAAAAATAAAATGTGAACATAACAAAGTAGAGCACATTATTCATTTGTACATATATAATCAGGAAAACTCCAAGAACATGCAATAGGGACCCAACTTTTAACAATGTGAAAAACCGAGAGCCTGTCACCTAAAGGAATTGTAGCCAAGTTCAGAGAAGATATGGTATCAGGAGTCTAGTGACAAAAATAAGGTTTATATCTTTCATATAACCTGTAATATGTTGTATAATTTGAAAGTAAATTTTTTTAATATTGTGTTCCTTCATAACTCATGTACTTATGGTACCAAAATGTGTCCTGTAGGGATGAGGGAGGGGGTGGCCGACGAAGAGCCAAACCAGACGTGCTTTAGTGAGGCTCCCACACGGACCCTCTAAAAATTGAATTTTACCCCATCTGCAAGAATATATAAACAATATAAAAACAGTAAGAGCACTCAATTTATAAAAAAGATTTTACCACAGGTTATTGATTGAATATACCTGTAAAATATATTAAAACAGAAACCATAGAGTAGTACAGTTACAATAACTTATTCTTATAAAACTATATATGGTCTCACTCACATGGTTCTGAGCCACTTAAAAAGCTGTCTCAGACTGTAAAGCCTTGTAGAAAATGAAAGTATGAGGTAGATATTTCTTTAGAGATTGTTAAAGTGCAGTTAAAGCTTGTATTGGTGTTCTTTGTCAGCTTACAAAACTCCAGTATACCATACGGATGAAGGGATAACTATTTATTCACTTCAAAAAACACAATCTCAATAAAAGAAATATAGAATACAAAAGTCCACCTCACTTGGCGCGTTTCGGTAATAAGCTTTTTTCAAAAGTGTCTGTGTGCTTCCATCTTCTGTCCCTTGGCTTTTAAACCAAATTTGGCACCTTTCCTAACCTAATTTTCCTGCCCAGAATCGTCATCTACTGCTGTCCTCTTCCTGGTTATGCAAATATGACGTCAAACGTGCGCTACTTACAGGCGCATATTGATGATATCAAGAAGTCCTTTGTCTGTGAAGCGTCTATTGGGATCTTCTGGGTTGCGCAATTATGACGTCGGGCGTGCGCTTGTTCCAGCCATTGATGATGTTAAGACGTCTACTGTCCATAGACATCCATTAAGCTCTTCCCCTTTGATTTTCTACACGTCTAGATGTAAGTGACTGGATTTTTGCTTGCACGTACTCCGTGCACAGTCACTATATATCGGGACGTTGGTAGTCCAGCATAATAGTAATTTAGGGATCAAAGCTGGGGAAAAAAAGGGTTCATGTGTTATACACAAGCGCCAAAAATTCCTAATGAATTTAGGCTCCATCCACCATAATTCCAGAGTCTTATTATATGCATATAATCAACTTGAATAAAAATATTTAAATAAAAAAACACATTTAGAGGGAGAATCAATTAATTAAAAACATATACATAAGGAAATATTTTGGATCTAAAAATATACATATACATATTAAAGCAGAGAAAAAGAACCCATATTGGGAGAATATATAAAAAATCCATTATAATTAAAAAATATCATACGAAAGTTATCAAATACATAAATATATTTTATTAATATCTTAAAATAAAAGATAAAAATGTAAAATCAAATAGACCTATATTGGGATAAATAAGTAAACGAAAAATAAAATTAGTTAAGAGTTGATTTCAAAGTCCACATTAAGGCCGTAGGATTGTAGGGTTTCCATATTAAATATCCACCTCATTTCCGACTTTCCAAGGAAGTTATCCTTATCTCCTCCTCTCCAATAGACCTTAATCTTGTCAATATCTATAAAGTCAAGTTCACTGGGATCACCATCATGTGCCTTAGCAAAATGCTTAGACACACTGTGGTTTTTGTATTTTCTTCTGATGTTGTATATACGTTCCCTTATGCCTTTTTTTAAACATCTGGACGTCTTCCCTATGTATTGTAGACCACAGGGGCAGGATAACATATACACAATATCTTTACAGTTACAGGAGATAAAGAATTTAATGGAATATTCTTCCTTGGTAATCACAGAGGTTAAACTTGTAATGGGTCTAGTTTTGTTAATGCGTACCCTACAACCCATACAGTCCCGGCAATAATAAAAACCCTTACTTTGTTTTAAAATAAATCATACTATTTTCTTGGATTTCTTTGTCTAAAAAACTTGGTTATGATCTGTTTAAGATGGTTTGCCCCTCTAAATATACATTTATTTTTTTCACCTAAAAAATTATTTATATCATAGTCTTCCTTTAAAATATGCCAATTCTTTTGTATAATTTTTCTTAGTTGGGAGCTATTTGAATTAAAATAAAAAAATGAAGGTATCTCTTTACTCCATTCTTCTTTATTTGTTTCATTGGGTTTTATTTTATATTTAAGGAGTCATTTTCTATCTTTTTTCTCTATATCTTACAATACTTTCTCAAAAACTTCAGAATTATAACCTTCATCTAAAAATAGTTTCTTTAAAATTCCTGTTTGTTCTCTATATTTTTCTATTTCTGTGCAATTCCTTCTAAATCTTAAAAAAACTGTCCCTTAGGTATGTTAGATAGCCACAGTTTAAAATGGCAGCTGGTAAGATCAATAAAACTATTTATATCGACCTGTTTGAAGAAGGTCTTGTTTTTGATGATATCCTGTTCTACATAAATATGGATATCTAAATGTGTAATTTGGTGGGGGCTAATGTCATAAGTTAGCTTGGTATTCCATTGATTAGAGTTAAAAAGTAAAATAAAAAAAACTCTCAAGGGATGCCTGATCCCCCTTTCACATATTAAAAATATCATCAATGGAATATTTAAACTCTAATCATAAAAGATCAGAGGACTGTCAACCATCAGGCGCTTCAGGAGAAGGGACTTCGCAACCCAGGACCCACCAGTCTGGGACCTCAGTCCGCAGGCTGCAGTTCAGGAAATGACACATAGCCTTACGAGTCTAAAGCAGTAGCAACACACCAAACACTCTACTTCTAAATCTTCCTTCTAAATCTTAAAAAAACTGTCCCTTAGGTATGTTAGATAGCCACAGTTTAAAATGGCAGCTGGTAAGATCAATAAAACTATTTATATCGACCTGTTTGAAGAAGGTCTTGTTTTTGATGATATCCTGTTCTACATAAATATGGATATCTAAATGTGTAATTTGGTGGGGGCTAATGTCATAAGTTAGCTTGGTATTCCATTGATTAGAGTTAAAAAGTAAAATAAAAAAAACTCTCAAGGGATGCCTGATCCCCCTTTCACATATTAAAAATATCATCAATGGAATATTTAAACTCTAATCATAAAAGATCAGAGGACTGTCAACCATCAGGCGCTTCAGGAGAAGGGACTTCGCAACCCAGGACCCACCAGTCTGGGACCTCAGTCCGCAGGCTGCAGTTCAGGAAATGACACATAGCCTTACGAGTCTAAAGCAGTAGCAACACACCAAACACTCTACTCCCAACTATCCCCTTGTGTATTAGATAACCTTATCTAGCATATTTAGCCATTCAGATTACATAAACTACCCATAATCCCTAATTTAATTTATGCCCAAAGCGTTAATATGCCTGACTAATCATATCATATCCACAATGTTTCCCCTTCAGTTATAGGAATATTGTTTCCTCTTCGGATAAACCTTGTCATGTAATGCTATATATATATTGACACGGATGTATATTGGATGCATAAATACCAATAAAACCCAAATTGAAAGGAAAAAAAATGTGAACTTGGACTACTAGCTTCCAGAAACATTTCTAAACTGATCTACATTAGTTCTAAGAGAACATATTACGTATTTCACTGAGTACTAATGTAACATGGAGATTAGGAGCAATCTATCTGTCTTGGAAATAGGAGCAGTTCTAGCCAACAACTTAATCAATCATTGTACACCTTTGTTAATAATAAAGCAGTATAATTTATAGCAAATGCTTCCACTGAATTTTAATGGAGTCCCTTGTTAGTTCTATTGTGCTACAAACACCAGTTTGTTTCCCTTTTCGTGTCTTTCTTGACAATCATATTTGTATAATAGATATAAAAATGTACAAAAGGATAACACTCCTAGGTCTTCTTATAAATGAAAATGATGAAAGTTATAAGAAAAACATTTAACCCCTTAAAACCGGAGGGCGCACTATTACGCCCTATTCTAAGCGGCTCTAAATGCCGCAGGGCGTAATAGTAAGCCCTCCGTTTTTTTTTACTTACCCTGTACTTATCGCGGTTGGGGGGACTCCCAAGGAGCCCCCCCACGGCACATCCCCCCCCTCCCCCCCCCGCGGCCATGTGAGAGTGAGGTTCTTGCGAGGACTTTACAATCACATGGCCGGGTTAGCTGGCTGCTGCATTGCCATAATGACAGTTAGTCCCCCTGCTGCCTGAATTAAAATAAAATAATGTAAAAATCAGTGTTAAAAAAATAAATAATATACTTAGATCATATATATATATTATATATAAATGATCTAAGGATATATATATATATACACACACACACACACACTGTCTAGGTGTATTTTACTATTAATATTTATATATATATAAATATATTGATATCAAATTACACGTAGACTTATACTGATTAAATATATATGTAATTATTGTTATATATATATTTATATATAATCTAAAAAAAATATGTAAATACGTAAAAAAAAAAAAATAATAATTAAAAATAAATAATTAAAAAATATATAGATGTGTGCTATTTCGTTCTAACTGTAATTAATATATATTTATATCAAAATACACGTAGAACAAAATAATATATATCTATATACATAAATATATACGTATATATCACTATATATATACCTATATATAAATAAAAATATAAAAAAATGATATATATATACATATATATATATATATATACACATACGTATATATATATATATATATATACATATATTAATTCTACATATATATTTATGTAATATTTTTACATAATTCGGTATCTTAATTAATTACAATTAGCGGGACCTGGCTGACAACCCATGCCGAAAGTATAGGGAATTTAATTTGCTAGCACTATATTTAACCCTATAACTTTCCAAGACACCATATAACCTGTACATGGGGGGTACTGTTTTCCTCGGGAGACTTCGCTGAACACAAATATTAGTGTTTCGATGATATCGCCAGTAAAAGTGAAGTTTTTTGCATTTTTAACGCACAAACAGCACTTATACGGACAATATTATTGCTGTGATACTTTTTACTGTTTTGAAACACCAATATTTGTGTTCAGCGAAGTCTCCCAAGTACAACAGTACCCCTCATGTACAGGTTAAATGGCGTTTTCAAAAATTACAGCGTCAAATATAAGGCTTGAGTTTAATTTTTTTCACATTAAAATTTGCCAGATTGGTTACGTTGCCTTTGAGACCCTATGGTAGCCCAAGAATGAAAATTACCCCTATGATGGCATACCATTTGCAATAGTAGACAACCCAAGGTATTGCAAATGGGGTATGTCCCGTCTTTTTAAGTAGCCACTTAGTCACAAACACTGGCCAAAATTGGCGTTTTTTGCAATTTTTACACACAATACATACTAACGCTAACTCTGGCCAGTGTTTGTGACCAAATGGCTACTTAAAAAATACTGGACATACCCCATTTGCAATACCTTGGGTTGTCTACTATTGCAAATGGTATGCCATTATGGGTGTAAATTTAATTCCTGGGCTACTATACAGTCTCAAAGTCAACGTAACCAATCTGGCGAATTTCAATTTCAAATGTAATGTGCTATATTTGACCTTGTAACTTCCCAAAACACCATAAAACCTGTACATAGGGGGTACTGTTTTACACGTGAGACTTTGCTGAATCCAAATATGTGTATTTTATTGCAGTAAAAGCAAACAGTATTATGACATTGACAGTTAAAATGTCATGTAGAACTTAAAAAATAAAAATGTCTTATTTTCTCCCATTTTTTTTCATATTAAATTATGTTTCATAGCTAAATATTTGATATTAAATGAAAGCCCTGTTTCCCCTGAATAAAATGATATATAATAAGGGTGGGTGTATTTAATATGAAAGAGGTGAATTACGGTTGGACAGACATATAGCGCAAATGCCAGGTTTTGGTTACGTTTTGTTTTGTTCACAACGTGTACATTTGGCTCAGTCCTTAAGGGGTTAAACATTGACAATAAAGGTTATGTTTTACTCCTTTTGTAAATTTGTGTCCAAGTTTTGCCAGATTAAGCACTGGCGTTTAATTTGTTCCTGAATCCTTGAGTGCAGGTTCTTTGTGGTTCTGTAAATTATATTCCAAAACCAATAAACATAAGAACAACCAACACAAATATAGCCAATAACATTGATGGGCGCTGCTCTATTGAGATACTCACCTACGTATCAAACACAAACCATTACAAAAAACAAAGGATTATTATATATATACACATAAATTGAAAAAAGAGTTGACTCGCAGGGATTCCTGTGAACAAAATGTGTATATTTGAAAAATACAAAACACAACATAAAACTGTCTGTCTTGTCTAATTGCTTTTCTTTTCTTTCTCTCTCTCTTTCTCTCTTTCTTTCTCTCTCTCTCTATATCTTTGTGTCTGCCATTTGTACTTACTTTTTATTAAATCTGATCACCGATTAAGTCCTGATATTGTGACTCTATTACATATATATCTACAGTACTGTACAGAGACCTAGTCTAAAGATAATTATAATGTAACTGTGTAAAGATGCAGTAGCGCATGCAGTACTATAGCAGCTTAACGACCCGGCTCTTTTTTTTTATTTTAGTCTCCGAGTGAACTTTACAGCTGGAAGAGAAGCTCTGCTTTGGATAATCAAAGGGCCCTGGCTCCTGACCAGTTTTTCCAGCCTGGACGCAGTAAATTTGGAAGCACTAAGAAGAACAATTGCGTAACTTTGCTTTTGGCTAACCAAGTCGTGAGAGTCATATCACCAGCAAACGTGCCTGTAAAAGATATATATTCTAAGGGTAAAGTTCATTCTAAATTTCCAGATATGTTTTAGTCTTTCAGCCATCTCCAAAAACAATATACAAGAGTTTTCAAACATTGGAAACTAATTAAGGAAAAGAACAATGGATCGGCTTCTATATAATATTCTCCAAAAATCACAAACTGTATTATAAGATACTGTAATTTTAATTAGGTGGGACTTACAATTAATACCTGCATAGCCATGAAAGTCTGCATATTACTTGTTTTTTAATTGTTCTCATTATCATTCTGTTTAATATACATTTTACATTCTGAAATCTAGGAGAAACAGATCTTTAACCCACCTGATTTAGTGCTTTTGCTACAAGTGTGAATTTGAAGCGACAAATGAATTTCACATGTTTTGCGTGCAGAATGTGTGAACACAGTTGTATATTTTTAGGTTGTAAGTGATTCATTTATTCACAGTGAGCCTGTGGTTGCTGTTACCACAGTATTTGTTATAACACATATGTAGCTGGTTTATTTATAGTAACCTTTTAATGAATGTAGGAGAAATGTTCCTGTTTTTGTTTATTTGCTGCTGGCCATATAACAATTTTACTTTCAAACTGAAGGAATATCAGATGCGGAGAAAAAATAATGTCTGGGTTTTGAGCTCTTGATGCTGAATTTGACAGAAGTCGTATGAGTACATTCTGAAGAACACAACTTGCAAATTACATAATAATATGACCGTTTACATTTTACAGAAAAATGCAATATACCACTGCGATATTTTCAGTAGTCATGGACAATTAGAACCTCAGTGAAAGAGACTCTGTGGTTGACAGGTTAGGTTCAGGTCGGCATATACTTGTTTTTTTTCAATTTGACAATTTTTATTCATATTTCGTTTTGTTTTTTCTGTCAAGTCAAGTTGTGGCGCCTACTCGCCAGGGTACAGAAAGGAAAAGGGTACTGCAGGAACATTTTATAACAACATAGGGATTGCACACCAGTATTACCATTGCGCCCATTTAAGGTATAGACCTTTTCCTCGGAATTGCCTGGTTGGGCTAACTTGGAATGCTGTTAAGAGCTACTTATGGTTCCTAATTTGTATCTGTGTTGTGATTTCACCTGTCCCCCCCGCTTTAGTCTTCCTCCCTCCCGTGTTCTGACATATTAGTTAAGCTGTCCCCACTCCTTCGTTTCGTACTGTGTCCTGTTTTTCTAGGTAGGCTGCCCATCTCCCGCCTGCCTGGCATGTTTCTGTGGTTTTACGTTTTTGTTAGCCATTGACTCATATTTCCAGGTTAGGGAAATTTGGTTTGTTAAAGCCTCTTTGGTTGGCGAAAGCTGGAACTTCCATGCCCTGGCTATAAGTGTCACAGCGGACACCAACAGGTGAAATAGCAGTCTTTCCTCTATTTTGTTTACTGTTGCGGGAATCATAAACGCATTGCTCTATGATCAGTGTCCATGGCCCACCCAGCAGTTCCTTTGTTTTGTCCTCCACTGTTTCCCAAAAGGCCTGAGCTTTGCGCAGGACCACCAGGTGTGTCCCATCGTGCCCCTAGACGCATTGCACCTCCAACATATGTTAGAGGAGCCTGGGTATTTCACGGACAGCTTCTCCGGTACCATGCACCACCTGTACTGCAATTTTCGGATGGTCTCAAGGTGTGTGGCACATAGTATATTACCTTTATGGATCTCAAAGGCTTGCTTCCATAGGTCGGGCCCTAGGGTGTACGCCAGTTCTTGTGCCAGGCCATTTGGAATGTAATTTCAACCTCTGTAGTGTCTGCTAGTAGCGTGTTATATAATGTGGAAAATATTTTCTTAGGGGGTTTGTGTGTCAAGCATATTTGCTCTATCGTGGGCCTGTGTGGTGTCGCTAGGCTTTGTATTTTTACCCTATTGAGCAAGGACTTCAGTTGTAGATACGAGAACGAGGCTCTACTGTGTATGTGGTATAGTGTTTGAAGGTCCGGGAATGGCAGCAACCCACCATCCTTATTATTATTATTTATATAGCGCCATCTGATTCCATAGCGCTGTACAAAGGGTGGACTAACAGACCTGTAATTGTAACCAGACAACTGGATGTACAGGAACAGAGAGGTGAAGGGCCCTGCTTAATGAGCTTACATTCTAGAGGGAGTGGGGTATAGTGACACAAAGGGTAAAAGTAGGGGTACGAAGTAGGTTGTTAGAAAAGTATTCACTTAGGGCTTAGTAGGTAATTTTGACAGTTGCAGGAGAGGAGTCATGGGGGGTGAATTTTCAATTATTTTTTGAATGAGTGGAGACTGGGTGAAAGTCTTACAGAGAAGGGAAGGGAGTTCCACAGAAGAGGTGCAGCCCTGGAGAAATCTTGGAGGCGAACATTAGAGGTGGACGTACGGACAGAGGATATATGTAGGTCTTTGGCAGAGTGTAGGGGCTCCGACGGGACATACTTGTGTATTAGGGAGGATAGGTAGGTTAAAGATGCTTAATTGTGGAGCATCCCGCTCCATTTTGTGTGGTCAAAAGTCGGGATTCCCATTGCCAGACTAGAGATCGGGGCATCCTGTGGTATTTCCCCTGGGTCCCCCTTTTCCCCCTAATTTTATCCCAGAATTTCAGAGTCAAAGATGTGGTCGTGAGGGGACTAATATGTGGAGGGCGCAGATGCCCTGGGAGCCAGAACAGATTGCTTAGGCCCTGTCTACATGCCCAGTGTGCTTTTATCTGGGTCCATTGTGGTTTGTCCCCCTCTGCCGTAGCTACTTTTCTGCTGCCAATTGTGCTGCTCTGTAGTACGCATGGACATTCGGTAGCCCTAAGCCCCCCGTCTTAACCGGCTGTTGCAAAATTGAAGTGGCCACTTTGGTTCTTCTCTTTGCCCACACAAAGCGGATGATCAGTTTCTGTAGGGAGGCTAGGTAGGATTTAGGTATCGCTATGGGCAGGGTGTGTAACAGGTACTGACATTTCGGGAGCAGTACCATTTTTATCGCTGCCATCCTCTCTACCCAGCTTGCCTGGTTTAGGGAGTGTGACAATATGGGCTAACAATGTTTCAGGGGGTAACTGTTGATTTAAGGTAGCTTCGTTATATGCTTTTGTTAGGTGAGGTGTTAGGATGGTTTTAAATGTTTTATAATAACAGTTGGCGAAGCCATCCGAGCCCGGTGATTTACATGTTGGTAGTTGTTGAATGGGTGGCAACCTCTTCTTTGGTAATGAGAGAAGATAGCTCTTGTTGTTGTTGTGGTGTAAACGAGCGCAGTGAAATCGTGCTCAAGTACTGTTGTATGGCCAGTGGTTGGGGATGGTGCGTTGGGGCATCCTCAGATAAATTATATAGGGAGGTGTAATACCTTGCAAAGACGTTGCTTATATCCTTTGGAGCTATCACTTTGTGTCCCTCATTTGATGTCAGGCAAGCTATCTTCTGCTTAGTTTGTTTGGTTTTCAGGTGTTGGGCTACCAGTTATCCCGCCCTGTTGCCCTGAGACACTTTAAGTCTGTTGAGGTAGTGGCCAGTTTTTTCTAGGGCCTGTTTGTGTATGTTGTGTGTGATTTGCATGATGCATATCTTTAACCCTTGTGTTGGGGCTGTTTGGTTTTGGGTTGTGAGGTCTTGAAGCTCTTTCTTCCATTCTCGCAGCTGCGCCTGTGACCTTCTCTTAAGGAAGGCAGCCCTTCGTATCAACAGTCCCCTAACCACCGATATATAGGCTTGCCATACTGTGTTGTGAGATGTGTGTTCCGATTTATTCTCTGCAAAGTAGTGTTGTATCTCAGTTTCTAGTGTTTTGGTGAAATGTGGGTCATTAAGTCTCCAGGGGCTCCTCGGGATCATGTATAGGACATCGTTAAATGTTCCCAAAACCATGACATATCTCCCTTCCTCATCTATCTCTACCTGTATCAGGGTGAATGCCACATCTTTACTGATGAGTATGGATGAGCCTTTAGACTTGTTTGAGTATGCGGCATGGTATTGGTGTGGGTATTCCTGTGTGAACATTGGCAAGTATGCGTTATTCTTGAAGTGTGTTTCCTGCAGGCACACAACCTCGGGCTTTACCTGTTTCAGAACTTTATGTAATAAGTATCGTTTTGAGGGGTTATTAAGACCTTTGGTGTTATGGGTGTATATTTTCATGGGGGTCATGCAGTATGGCCTCAAGTGACGTTCTCATTGGCTTATCTATTGGTGGGAGTGCCCCTCTTCCCAGCATTCTTGAACTGGGTGGCATCTCCCATGTGGGTTGTCCGATAGGTGGTCTCCCCTGTGGCGGGGCGTCCCACCGTGTGGTGATGTGCTGGAGTTTTGTGTGCTTAATCCATATGAAACAATAAACAAAGAAGTTAAACATAATGAACAAAATAACAAAAAATAAACATGATGCCTTGGTTACGGAATGGCACCTATCAATGGTGCTGTGGGGGAAGAAGACTGCTTCTATTCCTCTGCGCAGCAGTCCTACAGCCTTATTCTCTGTGTACACAATGTGTTCACCCCTTCCCACTTATTCATAAACCTTAAGTGTCTAGTGTATTGAGGTACCCGTGCATGTGCCCCTGGGTCCCCTAAATTGTGTTATTACTTAGATAGGGGCTAGAGTTAGGTACGAAGCCTGTCCTACCCAAGCCACTTGTAGTGTCTGAATTCCCCTAATGTGATGACAGTCCCAAAGTCTCTTAGCAGTACTTGCCACTTTCTGCATTAGGTGTCCGCTCTCCCTATTTGCTATGAGACACTTTTTTCCATGATGGGGTGAGCCTGCCTCGTCCCGCTTTGAATGCCGGGGTGTTCAAGGTGGAAGGGGTCAGGGGTCAAGAAAGTTATGTTGCCTTCATGTGTGACGAGCAACTTGACCAGGAATCCCTACCGGTAAGGTTTTTCATGTTGCCTCAGCTGCTCTGTGATGGTGGAGAAGGTTTTTCTCTTCTTGAGTGTGGCTGCCGAGATGTCTGCATAGATCACTGTCCCCAGGTGCGGAGGCGGCAAGTTTGGGCAATGCCTACTTGCTCTCATGATAGCCTTCTTAACATGGAAGTAATTTAGTCTTAGCAGGACATCTTTCAGCGTATCCGTCGTTAGGAACCTCGGTTTTGGAACTCTGTGGTAACGGTCGAGTAGCAGCATGTCTTGGTGGAGGTCCGGCGTGCGTATTTTAAATAGGCCTTGCAGGTACACATGCAGGTCCACCATTCCAACTGACTCTGCTATCCCGTGTATCCGGAGGTTGTTACGCCGCGATCAGTCCTCCATGTCTACGAGTTTATTTTCGAAGGTTTCCATTGTGCTACATAAGTCGTTCATGTCAGCTCGCAGTTCATTATATGCTTCGGCGTGATCTGCCATTTTGTCCTCTTGCGTGGAGATTCTCGTACCCAGTTCCTGAAGGTCTGTTCTAATTTCCTGCAGGGATGAATGTAGTGTGAGTTGCAGTTTATCATGCATTGTGTCTAGCATACATTGTAGTATCCCCTGGGTCACTGGTGCGTCCGCTGGCGTAGCTCCCTGTAAGTCGCCGGCGTAAATCTTCCCCGGCGCCATCTTGGGCCTCCTCCCTCAGGGCCGCGGTCTTAGTTTGGGCAGTTCTGATGTTGAAAAAGTTGCTTTTGTCTCCTTTTTCTGTCTGCCGTCTGCCCTTTTGTTGAGACATCTTTCTGGGTGGTTTTTGCTCTGTTGTGATAGTTGCGCTCTTTGTTTAGGCCGGTGTAGCACAGAGCTACACTGACATGCGGCTGCTTCGCTTAAGCTCCAGGACACGACCCCCAGGTCGGCATATACTTTTTAATTAAATACCGTATAGGCAAAATCTCAAGCAAATGGAAAGAAGCATACTTTTATGAGGATCGTTTCTACCTATTGCAATATGGCATCTGCTATTGAATATCCGGTAAATGTATAGATTTATAGACATATTTAGTGAACAAATGTACCTGAAAATTAATTCTGCCTCCTCCAAGATTGCGACCTCTATGAACATATAAACAATAACAAATGTGGTGAATAAATCCCTAAATGAATAGGTGCTACTATCACCTTTGTGGGCCACACTAACCACAACAAAGTGAATAATAAAAAACAACAAATAGGTGAGAGCACACACAATAAGGAAATACTACCCGTTCTGTAGTCAATTGATCTGGAAAAAAACAAATAAAAAAGACATAGAGTAGTATAGCCTGATACAATATATGAACAGTAGGTGCCAATTACACTCACATAGACAGAGCCACTTAGATAGTTATCTAAGCTATCCAGGACAACTAATGAAACCTAAGCAATGGCGTGAAAACATTTAGTTTCAGACTAAATCTGTAAAGTAACCGTTTAAGCAAAATCAAACCAAACAATGTTAGTATCATCCCTTTCGCACAAATACTAAGTGCCTGGCCCCTCTCTGTTTTTCCATCTCTAATGTGAGTGGTCATTTATGGTTTGTAACCATCACATTCTATAATTAAATCAATGTGCGTCAACTATTCTCTAACAGCAGAAGGAATGTCAGAAATTATATACAGTACACATTTTTTGCAGATCTGCTCAACTGAAAGCCAGAAAAGCCCCATTCAATTTTCATAATCACATGATACATCTCCACTGTCTGTCTAACTAAATGATGTGAAGGGTCAGCTTAACTTCCATTATTTATTATCCAAATGCTCCTAATTGCGTAAAATTGGCATCTTCTCTTATTTCTATTTTGTCTCTGTTTAAGTAAACACGTACATTAGGAAATTAAACAACTGCACGTACAAACAAACTAATCACGGGGCCAATGTTCTGTTTGAGATTAGAATGCATGATAACAATGTATATATATTTATGTGTATTAATATATATATATATATATTATTTTTTTTTTAATCATTATTTAGATGTGACTCCTCCCCATTCCACTGGGTATCTGGAAGTTACAGACCTTAATTCAAAAAAGGTGAAATATATCCCTATTCCCAGGTAAGCTTTTTATGTTTCATTGTTCTTCAGACTAATATATTCTAAATAAACTGCTTATATGTTGTCTTTGCTGATGATAATAAGATACGTAACAGGGTTGATGTTCCAGGAGGGATGAGCCAAATGGCAAATGATTTAGGTAAACTAGATAAATGGTCAGAGTTGTGGAAACTGACATTTAATGTGGATAAGTGCAAGATAATGCATTTTGGACGTAAAAACCCAAGGGCAGAGTACAGAATATTTGATAGAGTCCTAACCTCAACATCTGAGGAAATGGATTTAGGGGTGATTATTTCAGATGACTTAAAGGTAAGAAGACAATGTAATAGAGCAGCAGGAATGCTAGCAGAATGATTGGTTGTATAGGGAGAGCAGGGCCGGTGCAAGGATTTTTGCCGCCCTAGGCAACAATCCATTTTGCCGCCCCCCCATGAATGCAACTACATTGCCTTTAGATGTTTATTCACTAAACTCTGAATTACAGTGAAGAGACATTTAGGGAAAGAGACGCACTGAGTAGGCATTAAAGGGAAACTATAGTGCCAGGAAAAAAACTTGTTATCCTGGCACTATAGCTTCCCCCTCTGTCAAACGCACCCCCCTTGTGGTGCAGAAGGGGTTAAAACCCTTTCTGTCACTTACCTGGGTCCAGCACCAATGTCTTTCGTGCTGGGTTGGGTCCGCCTTCGCTCCTTAATGGCCGCGCTCGCAGTGGTATTTCCAAGACACTGGGTTTTGCGTGACGCTGGACGTCTCAATGCATAGCCACTAGAGGAGTTAACGTTAACCCAGGACAGTAATTATTTCAGTTTCTTAAAAATTGCAATAATTACCTTTGCAGTGTCACACAATCTCGCTAATACACGCACTCTCTCACTGGCATACAAACTTACACATTCTAACTAACTTACACACTCTAACACATACACATTCTCACTGACCTACACATTGTCACTTGCACACTCTCACTGACATACACAATGTCACTTGCACACTCTCACTGACATACACAGTGTCACGTGCACACTCTCACTGACATACACAGTGTCACTTACACACTCTCACTAACACACACACACACACACTCTCTCTCACTGACATACACAGTGTCACTTACACACTCTCACTAACACACACACTCTCTCACTGACATACACAGTGTCACCTACACACTCTCACCAACACACATTGCCAGTTACACACTCTTACTAACACAACACAGTGTCACTTGCACACTCACACACACACAGTGTCACTTGCACACTCTCACACACACAGAGTCTCTTGCACACTCTCTCACACACACAGAGTGTAATTTGCACATACTAACACAGTCTCTTGCACACTCACACACACACACACACACACACACACACACACAGTGTCACTTGCACACTCATTAACACACACACTCTGTCAGTCAAACACAAAATCACACCACTCTACATATAATCACACTTTAATTACACACACAAACACAGTAATGCAACACACACCAATTTACAAACATTCATACTATAAACAATCCCCCATGCCATACCTTGGTGCTGTTAAGAGTTCCAGGCAGCAGGATCCAGGGTGTTGTTTTTCTGCTGGGGGAGCAGGAGAGCCGTGCACTGTGAGCACAGGCTGCTTCCTGTTCCCTTCTGAGTGCTTCCTGTGTTCACAGGCAGGGGGCAGCCAGGATACCAGTTTACATCCCGGCTTCCCCCAGCCTGCAGGAAGCACAGTGCTCTGCTCGGGGGATGGGGTTACAGTAAACCCCACTCCCTGAGCAGGTAATCGGCTGCAGAGGGAGCCCAGCAGCTGAATGGCTGCGCTGGGGGGTGGCTAAGGAGCTGCTCGCCCAGCACAGCATCCCCAGACAGCAGCAGGGCAGCCCACTGGGAAACCTCCCAGTGGGCGCCCCCCAGAGGCCGGCGCCCCAGGCGAATGCCTTATTCGCCTTAATGGTAGCGCCGGCCCTGAGGGAGAGGCATTAGCAGTAGAAAGATGGAAGAGCTAATGCCATTGTACAGAACACTGGTGAGACCTCATTTGGAGTATTGTACGCAGTACTGGAGACCATATCTCTAGAAGGATATTGATACTTTAAAAGAGTTCAGAGAAGGGCTACTAAACTGGTTCATGGATTGCACGATAAAAGTTACAAGGACAGGTTAAAGGATCTTAACATGCATAGCTTGGAGGAAAGATAAGACGGGGGGATATGAAAGAAAATGTAAATACATAAAGGGAATCAACACAGTAAAGGAGGAGACTATATTTAAAAAAAGAAAAACTACCACAAGAAGAGGGCATACTCTTAAATTAGAGGGACAAAGGTTTAAAAATAATATCAGGAAGTATTACTTTACTGAGACGGTAGTGGATGCATGGAATAGCCTTCCAGCTGAAGTGGTAGAGGTTAACACAGTGAAGAAGTTTAAGCATGTGTGGGATAGGCATAAGGCTATCCTAACTATAAGATAAGGCTAGGGACTAATAAAAGTTTTTGGAAAATTGGGCAGACTAGATTGGCTGAATGGTTCTAATCTGCCGTACATTCTATGTTTCTATGTCTAGGAAACTAAATACATCGCAAGCAGGTAATCTTTGCAGTCTTCAGTCCTAGCCCTTAAGTTCTTGACAGTGAGCTTAGTGCTCCTGGGAAGTGACAGTTTCCCTTTAAAAATGTTTAAAACCTACATTTTCACGAGAAAGTGCAAAAAAAAGATTATTTGCATTTCAATATTTCTAATACTAGTATTGCGTTAGTGTTTTAATAATTTCAGTGATTAAGACTTGAGAGTCCCTTATAGCTGGGTTCAAAACTGAACACAGTGAGCACTCCACGTGTGATAGCACTGGAAGGCAGCCAAACAAACATATCTGCTGATATAAAAAGCAAAAAGGAGAATTTTCTTTACTTAAAACTTTTTTTTTTATTTCAATCGACTTTTTAGGTGACAATTGGTTGATTGAACCTTTTGATGAAGTATATTTATACTTTTTGTTCTGTAATATAGACATTGCAAACATTTGCTGCTTTGGCAGGATACCACAGTATTACATTTAGATTTTTTTTTTTTTTTTTACTTTGAATCCGTTGTTATTCGTGATCATTTTACTAGAATTGTTTGGTTTTCCAATATTTTGTCTTAAAGGAGCACTATAGAGTCAGGAACACAAACATGTATTCCTGACCCTATAGGGTTAAAACCACCATCTAGCCACCCTGGTCCCCTCATGCCTCCCTAAAATAGTAAAATCTTCCTTGTATTCAAGTCTGCAGCTGCATGCTTTGTCCCTGTTTCCTTTAGACCTACCCACTGCCTGCTGACATCAGCAGAAGTGGTAGCCTGATCCAATCACAATGCTTCCCCATAGGATTGGCTGTGACAAACAAAGAGGCAGATCGGGGGCAGAGCCAACACAATTCAAACACAGCCCTGGCCAATCAGCATCTCCTCATAGAGATGAATTGAATCAATGAATGCAGAGAGAGGAGACACTGAATGTTTGGATGCATTTAGGCAGCCATGACCCAGGAAGGATCTCTAACAGCCATCTAAGGAGTGGCCAGTGAAGTTATCACTAGGCTGTAATGTAAACACTGCATTTTCTCTGAAAAGACAGTGTTTATAGCAAAAAGCCTAAAGGTAATGATTCTACTCACCAGAACGAATACAATAAGCTGTAGTTGTTCTGGTGACTATAGTGTCCCTTTAATTAATATAGCCATAGATCACTGACGACTAAGTTTAGTGCAGAAGATTTGTTTTAAACGATTCTGTTTCCTCTCGGCTTGCCAGCTAAGCATCATGCAACTTACAAACATCTGCAAGTCCAAGGTTTGTCACTGCTGCTTCAGGACATATGGACTGTTAGTATTATCTGTGAGTTCTGTTAAAGCCTTACGGCAGATGCATATTTCAATCTTAATCCTTGCTATAGTTATCTGCAAAGTCAAGGATGCGAATGATAAGGTTGTCAGGACTGGCTGTAATATTTTGACCTACAGGGTTTAGAAAATATTCCATTTATTTTTTAAACAAGACTATGAATCCAGCCTGACCTTTTTATTCAATAACGAAAGGATCAACACATAACCTTAAAAGAGGATTATGCTGTCCTTGGAAAAGAGCAAGGTTTCCTTCTGCTGGGATCCATGTGTACATTTCCAATCTCTGTGTAAGTAGAAATCACGCTCCCACTTTGAGCTGACATGTTCACTAAACAGTGATTTCTGGTGATTCAATAAACCATCGGGGTTACTCACGTATCTGAGACCTGTGGAAAATTGACAAGGGATTTTCAATGTCTACGCTATTGTTATTACTTTTTCCCTTTAGAAAATCCTGACATTTTCCTTTAAATGAACCTAAACGATTTAAAATCAATACTACCTAAAATTTTATAAAACACATTAGGAATCATATGCGTTTGGCAGCCTTTACATGTGATAACAACCTGTTTAATACACTAGTTAATAAATACAAAGAAAGATAGAATTTCTACTTGTGCATACAGAAGTCTCTTTTAAGCAGTGTGTGCAAGGCACGAACACATTGACTTCAGGGCTGTAATGTTTGAATGAAAAGCTAAATGGGTAACCACATTGTCATTTGGATTTTGCAGAGTAATTAAAATATTAGTTCCCTGACATTGTTTTCTATTTATTTTTTGGAGAAATTCTTTATTTATTGTGGGCAATGTGGAACACACACGCTTGTAATGCCACGACATCTAAAACAAGCCAAGTAATAACAAACAGTACAAGAAATGAATAAGAATAGGTGCACGATTTTGGTAATAATATGAAACTAGCAAGCAATAAGAGCTAAATGTGTTTGTGCTAAATACCTGATAACAGAAGTGTACAGATAGCTCAACTAAGACACAGAGATGATAGGGTGACAACAATTAAGGGCCCCCTGAAGGAATAGACAAACTGGTAAGCTACACAAGCCCAATATACCCAGCTAACGGTGTCTAGCTAAATAATCCATTAGCAAAGATTATGCAACGTATAATAGCTGCACAGATAGAAATTATCTAAGATCAGGTAATGTGAAAACCTCAGAGGGTGATTGTCGCCAGTCTGCAAGAGTCCAAAAAACAAGTGAGCCAATGCCACGTAATAACACTACAGAGTTTAGGTGGATTAAACCAGATCTTGGGTACAGGGGGCCAGATATAGGTCTTAATAGTGCCATATTGGAGCATGGAGGTGAGTCCAGCTTCAAAGACTTCTGTAGTGTGTCAGCCTCTCTGGATAGTCCAGTGTGGGTCCGCCGGTGGATGGTCTCATAAGTGAGCCGGCTAGTGGACTGATACTGTTTTGCTGTGACTGCACATTGTAACTGGTGCGCTCTGGCCCGCCACTTCAACAGCCTCTAGAAGTCTGTGAATAGTGCATGTAGTTTGACTTCAAACGTAAAATGTGCAGAGCTGTGGGTAGGAAAACATGTGGTCTCTGCCATATTGGTTCAACCGCAGTACTCACCTACCACTGCCATGTGTTTGCCCCTCTGATGTGCTAAGTCCATGGTGGCTCTGGTGTGGAACTGGGTGTCCCCTGCTGGCCCAGAGGTAGTGGCTTCTGAACACATCCAGGCCTGGAGATTGTCCGCCTTTCCCACCTGGCGTGCACTAGACTGCGTCTGTCATGGTGGGTTAGAAAAGCTCCCGGTGCAAAAGAGATTGTAGCACAGTGTGCCAGATTAGTCGGGAGGTTAAGGCTGCGCTCAATCATCCACATCGGACAAGGTGAGGAACTTAAGAGCATTTTTTCAGCAAGAAAGTGGAGGAGCTCACTCACAATGCGTCTCTCCACCATGGCAGTCAGGCCTGCCACCTGACATTATTTTTTTTTAAAAGCTAAGTGGATCCCTTCTTTTAAAAGTTAATTAAGAATATAACACTCCTACAAGTGGGTAAGTCGGATCATGTTAATGTATACAATTTTGCGTTACAATGCCAGGACAGATTTCATTTTCTCTTTCTATAGCCCACAATGGCTGAGAAGGGTTGTAATATAGAAACATATAATAAGAACCATGGAACCATTCGGCCCATCTAGTCTGCCCAATTTTCTAAATACTTTCATTAGTCTCTGGCCTTATCTTATAACTAGGATAGCCTTATGCCTATCCATTTTGTGCGTGCATTACTCATGCTGAAAATGCAGACAGACCCAGTTCATCACAAAGCCAAGGCAACCCCTGACGAGTCCTGGAAAAGTTGAGGTCTAACCACCTGAAATGCTCCTATTAACTGCTTTGACACTTTTCCACAAGAATGTTTCTGGATTGTTATCGAGTGTCCTGAATTTTTGCTATTTAACACAACTAAAACTCTTTTAGTTTTTTTAATAGCTCAGTGGAGTTTCTAAAGAGTGCACAAAGGAAAGTATTGAGTTTTGACTGTTAGAGGTGTAAAACAAATGAATCAATCAAATTTCCAGTGCCCAGGTAGACAAGCAAAGTTATATGTTTTCCTGTCAAAACTGTAATGAGTAATGCCGGAGTTTTTCTGTCAGCGTATCGCCTAATTGGCTTTCTTTGGATGACCCAAATACATGTGTCAGAACATCATCTATCTTTGAGGGAAACCAACACACTTGACAGACTCTTAGAAATGTTTTCTTTTGATTAGCTCCCTACAGCGATTGGTTACTGTCATATTCTATTGTCTGCAGAGAGACATCAAATGATTGTGTGTGTGGATAAATTTTTCCTCTGTAATGCTCATATTGTGTGGCTGTAATGTCTTTGATGAGGCACTATCTGCAGTCATTGTAAACAGGGCTGGACTGGGAACAGAAAGCAACCCTGGAAAAAAATTATTCCAGCCTTATAATTCATCGGGCCACAGAGTGTTTGTGTTTTTTTATCTCAATGTGCTTTGGGGGCTGTTATATTGTTTCTTACCCGCAGCCCCTCACTCCATATGATCCATGGGTATTACAGTGCTATAATACCCATCCTCCAGGCTGCACACACAAGCTCACTACAGACAAGCTCAACAACACACACAAGTTCTCTTACTCATACACAAGCTCACTACAGACAAGCTTACTGATACACACAACCACACAAGCCCGCTGACACACACAAGCTAACTCAAGTCAAGATCACTGATACACACAAGCTCACTAAAGACAAGCTCAGTGACACACATACAAGCTCACTACAGACAAGCACGCTACAGACATGCTCACTGACACAAAAACAGACAAGCTCATCTGACACACACACACTCACTCTCTCTCTCTCTCTCTCTCTCTCTCTCTCACTATCAATCCTAGGCTGCTTAGTGGATAAATAAGTACCTGTAACTTCACTGTACCTGGACTTAGAGTGCAGTGTGAGTATTTTCCATGAAGCTCTTCCACTTCCTGTGTGAGAGGCTGGGGCGGAGCTCTAGTGCGGGGGCTGGATCTGCCAGACTGTCAATGCAGAGCTGCAAAGAAGTAACGTTTGGGAGGGAGTGAGAGAGACTTTCAGTGCTATCTCACTGCTCTCTGCTGCAAACCAGCTGTCACCTTTTTTTCTTACCGGCCTCTGGCGGCCATCCAGCAAACTTTCTGCCCCAGGCTCCAGCCCCAAACAAAAATGTCAGAGGAGGAAAAAAAGAGTAATGTGCAGCACTGCCGGCCCCAGGAGCACCGGCCCACCGGGGAATTTCCCGGTATCCCTGTGGGCCAGTCCGGCCCTGATTGTAAATTACATTTCCCATAATGCTCAGCCAGCTGAGTGGATCGGCTACAACTAATAGGTGCAAGGAGCACTACATTATTGGAATATGAACAAAGAAAAGTGGAGGGTCAATGCCACAAAACAACGATATGGAAAAATCTGGTCAACATATCCAACAAATGATGACCAAACGAACACTTGCTCAGATTTGAGGTCTCTTTCTCTTTTCGGGGAGCATTGCAACTAGAAAATACATACCATGAAATAACTTAGGTCTGGCATTGAAGAAATAGCTCCATGATGTGGAAATTATGCTCTGACATATGTCGGTCAACATGCCACCCAAAGAAAAAAAAGCTTTTATTTATTAATTTATTTTTGGCGTGGTCCGTTACATTTACAGAGCAGACAAATATATAAGCATATATGTGAAAGACAAAGTTGCAAGTATCAAAACAATATAACTAAAAACTACAAGTTTTTAAATAAAGGCCATAGTTCATAGATGCCTACACCAAAGAAATAAGCAGCATTAATTGCTCTAGTGCAGGGGTGTCAAACTCAAATTCATCGGGGGCCGCATCAGCAGTTTGGTCACCCTCAAAGGGCCGGTTGTATCTGTAGGACTATGTGTCCACTCTTTATTATCATAAATTATTACACACACACACTGACAGAGACATACACACACACACACACACTGACACAGACATACACACACACTGACAGACACACACACACTGACAGATACATACACACACACACACACTGACAGACAGACATACACACACACTGACAGAGACATACACACACACTGACAGACAGAGACATACACACACACACTGACAGATATACACACACAGACTGACAGACATACACACAGACTGACAGACAGACATATACACACACACACTGACAGAGACATACACACACACACTGACAGACAGACATACACAGACACACTGACAGAGACATACACACACACACACACTGACAGACAGACATATACACACACACACACTGACAGACATACACACACACACTGACAGAGACATACACACACACTGACAGACAGACATACACACACACACAGACTGACAGACATACACACACACACTGACAGACATACACACACACACTGACAGACAGACATATACACACACACTGACAGAGACATACACGCACACACACACTGACAGACAGACATATACACACACACACACTGACAGACATACACACACACACTGACAGACAGACATACACAGACACACTGACAGAGACATACACACACACACACACTGACAGACAGACATATACACACACACACACTGACAGACATACACACACACACTGACAGAGACATACACACACACTGACAGACAGACATACACACACACACAGACTGACAGACATACACACACACACTGACAGACATACACACACACACTGACAGACAGACATATACACACACACACACACACACTGACAGACAGATATATACACGCACACTGACAGAGACATACACACACACACACACACACACTGACAGACATATACACACACACACTGACAGACACACACACACTGACACACACATACACACTGACAGACATACACACACTGACAGACACACACAGACAGACACACACACACACACACTGACAGACAGACAGACACACACTGACAGACAGACATACACACTGACAGACAGACATACACACACACACAGACAGACATACACACACACAGACAGACATACACACACAGACAGACAGGTTCAGGAGGGTGGCTTACCTGGGATCCAGAGTGCTGCCTGAGATAGTTGGGAGTTGGAGGAGCTGGTCCTGCCCAGCCCCCCTCCTCTCTGCCCTCTGCTGTCTTCTTGGGAGGACTTCCTCCCAGGCTGACGTGAGGGGGCCGGCGGCAGCTCCGCCCCTGCTGGGCGCCAGCCGCGCTGTGTGCTACAGAGGGAGCAGGGATATGACGTGTTCATATCCCCGCCCCCTCCACACAGTCAGCGGCACTGCAGCTTGGCGCTCGGCCACGCTACAAGAAGTGACCGGCAGGAGAGGGGAGCTGTGCGCTTCCCTCCTGCCGGTCACCCGGACATTTGCGCCCCCGGGCCGGTGCGCCCTAAGGCGGCCGTCTGAGCCGCCTTATGGATGCGCCGGCCCTGGGTGAAGGCTGGCGGCCGGCGGCGGCTACACGGGCCACATGACGAGGTCTGGCGGGCCGGATTCGGCCCGCGGGCCTTGTGTTTGACACCCGTGCTCTAGTGGTAAAAAAAAAAAAAAGATATTAACTAATACTAGAAACAAAATAAACAACACACCAGCCCATTATTTTCTGAGAGGCTAACTTAAACAGGAAAAAGCTCAGCCAATGCCCACCAAGTAATATACTCTGCCGTGGTTAGTTATGTCTACCGCAACCCAGATAGAATTACCCCACCAGCCCCAGACTCTAGTACAATCCATCACACTATCCCTACAAATTCAGGCAAACTTGGGGTTCCGGTTCTTCTGTGGATATGCAGCCTGTAGTGCCGCACAAGGACTTCCTGAGCATATGGGCTATGCATGTGGGCCATGGTAAGTAGGTAAGTGGTGATGAGGTGCAGAACTGGGCCTTCGATAGTGAAGGGCCAGCTGCAGCCTCTTCTTCTGCCTCTGTACCAGGCTGTGCTTTAGGGTGTCGTTAAGGAGTTAAAGACTGGGAACCTCTGGTCTAAGCAGACATCACCGGTCATTGGTGTAGCCAGGGCCGGTGCAAGGATTTTTGCCGCCCTAGGCAAAAGTAAAGTTTGCCGCCCTCCCCCCCGCCATGTGACATCACAATGCCCCACCCATATGAACTGCCATGTGAACTAACGCCAGTGCTGCAGTGCCGCCGTGTTTACATTAAATGGCCTGCAGGGACAGGCTATAGACACCAGAACCACTATATTAAGCTGCAGTGGTTCTGGGGACTATAGTGTTTCTTTAATGTGAGGTAAATTAGAGATTAGTGCCACGAAAAATATACTAGATTGCCTACTTACAACCAGATGAGGATGATGATGGGCTCTAGCTGCAGTCTGGCTCCACTTACCTGGTGTAGAACAGGCTCTCTGGAGGCTGTTTGTAACTGTGGTCACAAAAATCAATGTTCTGGGAGAACGGGAAGCAGCTCCATTTTTTTTGAGGCCCTTTACACAGCTCAAGGTCTTGGTCCCAGGGTCCACCTTCATGTTCCACCAATGAGTTCACAGGGGGTGGAGTGTGTAGGGGATGTCCTGATATGTGTGTAAGGAATGCATTGTGTGAATCTGTGTTTGTATGTGTAAGGGCTGCAAGGTGTGTTTCTGTGTATGTACGTGATGCAGTGTGTGCGTCTGTAAGGGGTGCATTGAGTGTGTGTAAGGAATGCATTGTGTGTTTCTGTGTGTGTAAGGGATGGATTGTGTGTAAGGGTTGCATTGCTTGTGTGTGTGTGTAATGCATTGTGTGTTTTTATGTGTGTAAGGGGTGCATTGAGTGTGTGTAAGGGATGGATTGTGTGTAAGGGTTGCATTGCTTGTGTGTGTGTGTAATGCATTGTCTTTGTGTGTAAGGGGTGCATTGTGTGTGTGTGTGATGGATTTCAATCTCTCCCCCCTCCCTTGTCACTCTCTTCTCCCCCTCTCCCTTCCTTGTCACTCTCTTCTCACCCCTCCCTTGTCACTCTCTTCTCCCCCCTCCCTTGTCACTCTCTTCTCCTCGTTGTCACTCTCTTCTCCCCTCCCTCTCCCCACTCTCATTCCCCCTCCCTCCCCCATCAATTCCCCTCCCTGTCAATTTCTTCCCCCCCCTGTCAATTTCTTTCTCCCCCCTCCCTGTCAATTTCTTTCCCCCCCTGTCAATTTCTTTCTCCCCCTGTCAATTTCTTTCTCCCCCTGTCAATTTCTTTCTCCCCCCCCTTGTCCCTCTTCTCCCCCCCTTGTCACTCTCTTCTCCCCCGTTGTCACTCTCTTCTCCCCTCCCCACTCTCATTCCCCCTCCCCCATCAATTCCCCTCCCTGTCAATTTCTCCCCCCCTGTCAATTTCTTTCTCCCCCCTGTCAATTTCTTCCCCCCTGTCAATTCCTCCCCCGTCAATTTCTTTCTCCCCCCCCTCCCTGTCAATTTCTTTCTCCCCCCCTGACAATTTCTTTCTCCCCCCCTGTCAATTTCTTTCTCCCCCCCTGTCAATTTCTTTCTCCCCCCCTCCTTGTCAATTTATTCCCCCCCCGTCAATTTCTTCCCTCCCCTGTCAATTTATCCCCCCCCCCGTCAAATTATTTCTCCCCCCCTCCCTTACCTCTGTTGTAGCGTGGCCGAGCCCTGTATGGTCCGCTGGTACAGGGAGCTTTTATTTCCTGTACCCGGCCGGACTAAAAGAAAGTGCACACTCAGTGTTAGTCCGGCCGGCTACAGGAGACAGATGCTCCCTGTACCCGCGGACCATACAGGGCTCGGCCACGCTACAGTGAGGGAGTGACAGAAGCTCATGCTGCGTCCGGGCGGTGCGCCCTCATGGACGCACCAGCCCGGGCAAAGCTGCAGCCAAGGAGAGAGAGTAAGCGCTAAGTAACAAAAAGGCAGCAACCTAATAAGGGATTCCCTCAAATACCCTTAAAAGATGAGACAAAAGAAAAAACAAAAAAGGCTGCGCCAGGGGAAATCAATATATAAACGACAATTCGTCCAAGTAAAAAGAGAAAGTCTTATCTAGAATATGCTCCTATGGAGAATGGGAAGTCTGTAGATCCACGGTCAGGGGAAAGTTCCTCGTTGGTCTCCTTCTTAGGAATTCATTCGTATGTGGAAAAAAACAGATACAAAACAGGATAGTGCAATACGTCTGATAGTGAGGTAGATAGGAAATTAAAAGCTGGTATAAAACTCACATTTATAAGAGCTATAACTCGCTCTAGTGTTGAAGGCGTACAGCGGTACAATCCCCGCTAATGGGATATAGGGAAAATTTCCTCCGTCAGTGATATGTTCCACGCTCAAAGATAAAAGAGAAACAACCAATAGTGCTCACTGGGTAAAATAGTGATAAAAAATATTTTTGTATAAAATGGTACTCACAAGGGAGGAGCAGACCGACTGCTCCTTGAAGATAGCGCTGGTGGTATGATCCCCACCTCGGATTACTTGGAGTCCAGGAAAATAAAAATGCCAGATAACAAATTAATATACAGTGTAAAAAAGATAAATGGCACTAAATAAAAAGTGTCCAAAAAATCTTTAATATTAAAATACACAGTAAAATTCCATAAACGCGTTTCGCCAATGTGGCTTTATCAATATGGATTAAGAACCTGATACCTGGCAGAAAGAGGTTTAAATAACACATAAAAACTTAAAATTGGCGCCAAAATAGGGGACAGCCAATCAGAATACAAGTTATGAACAGATAAAAGTATGCTTTTAAAATTAGAATAATAATAATAAATACACAATTGGATTCACTTATTATGGCTCCTTACACTGAATAGAATTTAAAACGAGGTGTGTTTGGTGTAAAATTTGCAATAATGATGCGGTCACGTGACCGGCAATCTAACCGCATGGGATCCTGGGATGTGTAGTTCGACTTGCGGCCGACGAGGATACAGGAGGGGCGGAGTAAGCCATGACGACGGCTCGCGCAAGAGCCGCGGTCGTCGTCATGGAAACCAGCTGTACACAGGAACGACGGCCAGCACAAGGCTGCGGCCGTCGTCAGGGTAACAAAAGTAAACGTCGGAGCACACACTCAGTGTGACCGACGGAGGGATGCAATCTGACTATGCCTGATACACTGAAAAGTGTCATCAGGCATAGTCAGAAGCACATAAAATGAATCCCCAGAATGAAAACAGGGGGATGAAAGTGTAAAAATACATAGGGAGGGAACATATTAATACAAATAAATAATAGATAAAACAAAGTGAAATATACAGTACATAAGAACACAGTGGGTAAAAACATGTGAGTAATACATATTTATAAAAAGTTGAACAAATCAAAGTCAACATTAAGACCATAGGGAGTGAGGGTTTGGAGTTTGTAAACCCATTCCATTTCAATTTTCCCTAAAATGGTTTTAATGTTACCGCCCCTCCATGGAATCGTACATTTTTTTATTCCAATACATTTCAACAATCTAGGATCTTTATTATGTTTAATAAAATGTTTGGATACTGAATGATTTAAGTACCCATTTTTTATATTTCTGCAATGTTCACTTAATCGTGTTTTTAAGCACCTAGTGGTCATTCCAACATATTGGAAGCCACAAGGGCATTCAAGCAGATAAATAACATTTTTAGTTGAAGAGTTAATGAAGTCAGTGATTTTGTAGACCTGATTTGTCACTTTAGAAGTGAATTGGGTGACTTTATGAGGTACAGTAAGATCAGTACTTCTACAAACAATACACATCTTACATTTGCAAAAACCTTTGATTTGTGGGAAAAAGGATAGCGGGGCTGCATTGGTTGTTTCTTTAGTAAAATTCTTAGTTAATATTGATTTAAAATTGGGTGCTCCCCTGAAGACTATGTTGGGATGTTCTGGTATGATTTTATTGAGAATTTCGTCTTGCTTTAAAATATGCCGGTGTTTTTTTATAACTTTTTTTACATTGTTACTTTTATTATTATAATTAAAAATGATAGGCAAAGGCATAGGATTATCGGTGTTTTTCGGCTTGTATTCTAAAAGTTCATTTCTATCTTTTATTTGGGTATTTTCAATAGTGTCCCTAAGTGCTGTTTCGGAATAGTTTTTCTCAATAAATTTGTTTTTTAAAAAATTGGCTTGTTGGTTAAAATCACTTATTTCGGAACAGTTTCGCCGAAGTCTTAACATTTGGCTTTTTGGAGCGCTATCGAGCCAGGGTTGATAATGGCAGCTAGTTTTGTCTATGGCAGTGTTCACGCAAACTTTTTTAAAGAACGTCTTAGTATGTATTTTCCCATTTTTTATAAAAATATTAAGATCTAAAAAATTTATTTGCTCCCTGCTATATTCGTAAGTTAAAAATATACCTCTATTGTTTATATTAAGATTATTCATAAAAGAAATAAGTTCATCTTCAGTGCCCTCCCAGATAAAAAAAAAGGTCATCAATATATCTAAAAAATGAGACTAGGTTCGCTCTCCACTGGTGGTCGTTAAAAATAGCTTTGGATTCCCAATCCGCCATAAATAAGTTGGCGTAGCTGGGAGCGAACCTAGTCCCCATCGCAGTGCCTCTTTTCTGCAAATAAAAAGAGTTTAAAAACCAAAAATAGTTATTTTTTAAAATAATATTGATGCCTTCTAGTATAAAATCAATTTGTATATCAGCAATTTTTCCCTCCTTTGTTAGAATGTCTCTAATGGCTTGACAGCCTATCTCATGAGGGATAATTGTGTAAAGTGACTGGACATCACATGTAACTAATAGAAAACTTGGCTTCCATGTAAAATTGTTTAAAAACTTTAAAAGGGCCATAGAGTCTTGCAAGTAAGATCTCATGAGTTTAACTGAAGGTTGTAGAAGAGTGTCTATGTACTGTGAGAGGTTACATAAAAGGGAGCCTATGCCAGACACGATAGGTCTCCCAGGTGGTGAGGTTTAATTTTTATGAATTTTGGGGAGGAAGTATATGACCGGTATTATAGGACATTTTTTGTTTAGAAAATTAAATTCATGTTTGTTTAAAATCCCCGAACTTAGGCCTTTGTTTAAAAATTGGGTTAAAACAACTTGAATTTTTGCGGTTGGATCTGATGAAAGTCTTTCATACACATTAATATCATTTAATTGTCTATGTGCCTCTTCTATATACATCTGGCTGGATAGTATAACTATCCCCCCTCCTTTGTCGGCGGGCTTAATTACGATATTTTTATCTTCCTGAAGTTCTTTTGTTGCCAATTTTTCCATATGTGTTAGATTCTGAGGGTCGTATTTTCTATTCTTAATTTTTTCTAAATCTTTAACTACTAGTTTTTCGAACATGGTGATTGGAGCGGATTTGAAATGGGCAGGATAGAAGGTAGATTTTTCCCTTAAATGTGTATTAATGATAGAGTGGTTTTCAGGAGATGTGTGGTGTGGTAGATTGGGATTTAAAGTGAGATTATCTTCGCTTTTGTCTATAAAGAATCTTTTAAGAGTGGCTTTCCGCACAAATTTATTGACATCGAGGAAAGCTTCAAACGGTTTAAAAGAATTAGTTGGGGCAAATTTGAGACCTTTTGTTAAAACTGATATTTGTGCACTAGTTAAAATTTTTTGTGAGAGGTTAAAAATGCCATTATTCGTATTTGCTTGGGGAACTGTTATCTTTCTAATCTTTCTTTTTTGTTCGCGCCTGCCACTTCTTCTTCCTCTAAATTTAAAATCCTTTTTTGTGATCGTGAGGGGTATGGTGTTTGGGCTAGTGTACCCCGAGTTCACCCCGAGTTCTGATCTCTAAAAAATGATCTTCATTTTCAAATTCTGAATCTAAGGATAACAGTTGATATCTGTTTTGGTGATTAGGGATCGTGGGTGATTTAAAATAGTTAGAATATTCCTTGTGGTCATTAATATATCTGGATCTTTGTGGTTTAGGGGATGGGTATTGGTGTTGGGGTCCTGACGTATTACGATATATTGGTGATGTTGGGATTTTGTGGTAATTCCGATATGAATTATTGCGGTTTCTTTGTGTGAATGGACGGTATTGATGGGTATTGGGATTGTGAGGTCTTTGTGGCAAGCCCCGGTGATGGTTTGTAGGTGCCCTATATGTACGTGTGTTTTGTGGTGAGTGTGAGAACTTATTGATGTTAGGGTTTTGATACTGGTGAGGTGAGTGTTCTGAGTGATGTGCCTTGGAATTTTGATAATTCCTTGGCTCATGATGAGTGTTTGTTCTTGCATGATTGTATCTTTGACTTTGATATTGCGAGGTATATTTTTTATTTAAATGGTAGGTTCTGACCTGTTTATTGGAGTAATCGGTCTTATCTCTAATGTACTTCTTAATTTTTATGTGTTTTGTTTCAATTTCGACCTTTTCAATTTTACTTTGAATTAATATAGAATTCTGTTTGTATGCTTTTGTTTCAGTGAATGGCAAAAGTCTGTCTTTGAGACCATTGATTTCTATGTCTAAAGTGGATAGTTTTTTACTTTTTTTTATAATTAGGGTTTCCATAAGGCCCAAAGTACAGAGCTCAAGCTTATTGTTCCACTCTTCCATAAACTCTAAATCATCTTGATCCGAGGTGGGTAGTCTGAGTAACCTAAGCCCACGGGGAGTAATCTGTTCGTCAATATATTTTTTTAGAGTGGCTATCTCCCATTTTAGCTTGATTTCTGTACTTAGTGCTTTTTCCAATTTAATAAATAGTTCTTCTTTATTAACATTAGGGTAACTTATTTGGATAGGGCTAATAACTTCTGTGTCAAAGACATTTTCTACATCAATAATATAATATAAAGCTGCAGCCGCCTGAGGCTCTCTACAGAGCGCTCGGGCGGCTGCAGCATGAGGAGGGCCGGCGCCCCTTCCCAAGGGGCGCCCTAGGCGGCTGCCTAGTCCGCCTAAGAGGTAGCGCCGGCCCTGGGTGTAGCTTGTCCCAGAATTGCAACCACAGCCGATCAAAAGCCTGGCTAAGCTGCTCTTTGTGCAAAACCAGGATCTTGGCAGCATGGAGAGAGGTATGTCCTTGTGCGGCAGCCATTTTAGAGGATAGGCCTCAGGTTGTAGACCCTGCAGGATGTAAAAATTCTCCGGTGTAGAAAGGGTTCAGAAGTGGGAAATTCGCCACATTTTCCGCCTTGTCAGGTCAGTAGGCCTCAACTTGGGCGAGCTTGGATAATGTTAAAAAACTCAAAATAATTTGATCTAGTCGCAGGAAACAACTCTTTCTGGCATTAGAGTCGATTATATAGCAATATATTTTTATATATATATATATATATATATATATATATATTGCTGAATATATATATATATTGCTGAAGAGCACATTTAGCCTATGTCTTACTCCGTCGACTGCCAAGCCCCGCCCCCAACAGCATTAAAAAAAACGAAAACATTTTCTTAATTTTTAACGTGTCATTTTACGCCTTTTACTGTTTTGTCTAATAAGTACTCTTTTTTTTTTGTTCTTGTTTTTTTATCAGTATTATTGATTGATACATTGACTAGGAAAATTATGCTTGACTGTTGTAACTTCTTTGTACAAAAATAAATCACGTTACCAGGGCCCTTCGTACTCTATAGGCCCTTGTATCACAATGAACTTACATTCTGTCACTTTCTGTATAAATATAAAGTTACAACTACTATATCAATGCATTTTACAATTGTATGAATAGCCCTATTACAGAGAAAACAATAATAATAATAAATAAGATACAAAAATAAACTACTTGTTTCAGAGTATATTAGTGTAGGCATGTTGAATTCCCGGAACAGAAAATTAGATTCTAGGCCATCGATCAATAACAAGTAAAGTTATCTCATGTATTTATTCAAGTGTGTTTTGAAGCTTAGCGAAATGTAATTCTGCTCATGCATGCTAACATACACGTACACGTACACGCACACACTCTTTCTCTCTCTCAATTCCAAGGCAGCACATTACCTTGGCTGGGAGTAAGTGCTGGCTTAGTAATTGGATTGGTAATTCCGAAGTGTTCTTATATTGATGGATGACAGAATATGATAACAATGGAGTAGGATTATCAATCATTTTTACTGCTTCTAAAACATGTCTTAATATTGTTTGATGGACAGTCATGCTTGCTGCGTGTTTGTTATAATGTCATGGGCTTGTAAGTGCATTATCTGCTTTAGTATACCTAGATTTATTTATAATTTAAGTGTATAATATTGTATTAGTGCTTACACTGTTTTTCATAGCTTAATGAATAGATTTGTACATGGATAAACATTTTGTTTCCATTATCTCCCTGCTTCTCATATCTTTTTATATTATTCTCCAGTAATTGTTATCGGTGGTGTCTGTTTCAGGCCATCGTCTATATCTCCGTACACATCGTGGCTGTCCAAGATTTCTGACACTGATTTCTTGATTGCCGCGCTGGGGAATACAGGAGTTGTTACAGTGGACATGGGAGGCAGTGTCCGTCTGTGGGAAACTGGGCTTGATAGCCTCCAGCGTTCACTGCTGGAGTGGAAGAACATGATTGGGCAAGACGATGGACGACCGATGCAGGTAAGCCCTGTTTGTTATACTGACCTTATATTGACCAGGAGAGAAGATATTTACTAAATTAATATTATTGACAATTGTAGGCAATACAAATATCTGTAAGGAAGCTGTAGTCTATTGCTATGGAAACATAGAATGTTAAGATGTACAGCATACAGCTGTCAATCTAACTCCTGTGACATGTTCATCTGTTTGACAGTGTCACAGTATTCATAGTTTCAGATAATATAATAAACAGATGCAGGGCAACTGAAGAAACTATGGTTATATACATTGTAACGGACCGTTTCTCTCACAAGGGGATAAAAACCATGTAGGCGATAATCCCCTTTCCCATAGACCAGCAGCTACTGCAATCACCAACCTCCCGAACTGCATACAAGGGAGTAAGGTAGCACTCCAAACTCCCGAACTGGAACCTCACGAATAGCTGCTAGCAGACGAACAGGAAAAGCTCCCAAGCGGCTTACACTCCTGGCAGTCAGTCCCTATCAGCATACAGTGAAATTCCCCCCAAGAAAGAGACAACACTTCAGCTTCAGGGTTAAACAGCAACAACACTGATTTATTCACACAACAGGCTATAAAGGCTTCTCCCATGCAAGGGAGGGATTTACAACAATTACACAATACACCAATCACACATGAGTGACCTCCCACAAGGCCTCACAATCCCTCCCCTCTGGCCTGGAGATAATTGGGGAAGGAATCTAATTATCTCCCAGGACAGAGGCAAAACTCCATTACCCACATGGCAGACAAAAAGACAGTAACAGACATAAAATTACATAATGATACATTTAGTACATAAAACACACATTTCTACATATCCCCAGATAGCTTTGATCTGAGCGCACATTCTTAGATGAATGGCACTCAGATCACACGAATAAGCCTTTCTGCAGGGAAAATAAACGGTTTAACCTGCTGGGCCATAGTCCAAAGGGAGCAGGCGAGCAACCAGGCTTCTCCAGTTCACAGTGGCGAGGTTGGTTTCGCCACACTTCTCCCCTTTACCAACTAGACTAACAGAGTATCTGACCTCCTGCCGGTCAGTGCCCTGGTTAGTCCAGCAACCCACCCACAAAACAGAAACCGCAGTACAGCCCACCCACAATAACTGGTTACTACACCTGGGTAGAGGAGAGCTTTGTCCATGTCCAGGTGCCTCACCACGACTGTGTGGGGAACTGTTAGGCTGCCTTGGTGGGTTGCTGAGTGGGCAGAGACCAGCGGTACTCTGCCCTGGTGCCAGTACTACCGCGGAAGTAGCCTGGTTGGAGCCTGGGTGTGGGAGGGAGAGACCAACCGTCTCCCCTCTGGATGTACCGCTCTGTGGCTGGGGGACAGGACCGACCGTCCTTACCCCTTGTGCTTCAAGTACAGAAACTACGGTCCCATCTGCACCGTTGGGGGGTGTAACATCTCCCCTTGGTGGGTTACGCTGCCGCTGGAGAGAGGGTGTAACAAGCTCCTCTCCCTGACACTCTCTCTGCTGGTGGAGAGGGGGACCAGCTGTCTCCCCTTTCATTATCTTGTCCTGCGGCTGGGGGGCGAGACTGACGGTCCCTGCTCCCTGCAGGACATTCTGCCGCTGGGGAGGAAGGACGGCACCTTCAGCTCCCTGGGGTACACACAGCCGCTGGGGAGGAAGGACAACACCTTCAGCTCCCTGGGGTACACACTGCCGCTGGGGAGGAAGGACGGCACCTTCAGCTCCCTGGAGTACACACTGCCGCTGGGATGAAGGACTGCACCTTCAGCTCCCTGGGACTTACTCTGCCGCTGGGGAGGAAGGACTGCACCTTCCGCTCCCTGGGATACACACTGCCGCTGGGGAGGAAGGACTGCACCTTCAGCTCCCTGGGACTTACTATGCCGCTGGGGAGGAAGGACGGCACCTTCAGCTCCCTGGGGTACACACTGCCGCTGGGGAGGAAGGACAACACCTTCGGCTCCCTGGGACACACACTGCCGCTGGGGAGGAAGGACGGCACCTTCAGCTCCCTGGGATACACACTGCCGCTGGGGAGGAAGGACTGCACCTTCAGCTCCCTGGGATACACACTGCCGCTGGGGAGGAAGGACTGCACCTTCAGCTCCCTGGGATACACACTGCCGCTGGGAGGAAGGACGGCACCTTCAGCTCCCTGGCGTACACACTGCCGCTGGGGAGGAAAGACTGCACCTTCAGCTCCCTGGGATATACACTGCCGCTGGGGAGGAAGGACGGCACCTTCAGCTCCCTGGGGTACACACTGCCGCTGGGGAGGAAGGACTACACCTTCCGCTCCAGGGACTTACTCTGCCGCTGGGGAGGAAGGACGGCACCTTCAGCTCCCTGGGATACACACTGCCGCTGGGGAGGAAGGATGGCACCTTCAGCTCCCTGGGGTACCCTTTTGAGTCCCCATAACGCACTCTGCCCCCGGATAGGGCGACCGATACCTTTGGCTGGATCTGCCATGAACCGCAGGTACTCGTCTACCTGGCTCCTTACGAACTGTACGTATTTCTCCTCTGGGTTGGGTCCAAAGTAAGCCAGCCGCATGGCAACCTCTCTGTCAAACTCCTCCTGAGTGTAGCCGGGCGCCATGCTTGCTCTGACAACGTTGGTTCCTTTGTAGATAGGGTCGCTGTACGGGTACTAACGTTGCCCTCAGTTTGTAAATCCAGGGGATGGTGTTACCTGTAGCTGTCCTTCTGGTTGTAGGAACCATCCCGCCGCTTGCCACCAATTGTAACGGACCTGCACGAACATTAGAGCTAATATTGTCAATTTATTACCGTTATGACTTCTTGTGCATTATACTGCAAATGACTGCAGCCCTTCTCTTATTGCTCCCTTTGAAGCTGCTGGGATATATGAAATGGGGTACAGTAGATTAACGGTTCAACTCAGGCTAATGGATGCCTTAGTAATCTGAAACTTTGTTGACAGGTCATCTTTAACCCCTTCAGGACCGCTGACGGTTCAGGACCGTCAGCGGTAAAACGTGCGTTTGGACCGCTGACGGTCCTGAACCGTCATAACGGTTTTGGGCTACTTACCTGATCGCCGTTGGTCCCACGGCGGCGATCAGCTCTCCTCCCGGTCCAGGGGGACTGCCTGTCTGCCCGGGCAGTCCCCCCTCGGCAGATCAGGACCCCACGGCCATGTGATCACTCGATCACATGACCGCAATAGGGGTCTTTGTATCTGCCTGCAGGGGGACTGTCTGTGCTGACAGGCAGTCTCCCTGCAAGTGTAAAATCATAAAATAAAGTTAAAAAAAAAACAATCAGTGTAAAAAAAATTATAATATGTGTATATATATGATATATATACATGTATTATATCTATATATATAATATATGTATATGTATCATATATATAATGTCACACTAAGTGTATTTTTATATTTATATATACGTATATTAATATAAAAATACACTTATATTTAAATTACACACGAATATATACAATATATATAATAACTATATATATGGTATATATATATTATTATAAAATACAAATAATATGTTAATAAAAATAAATAACAAAAAATAAAAATAATTTTTAATAATTAAAAAAAAATTATATATATATATTCAATTTTATTCTAACAGTATTTTGATATTGATATATATATATTTATATCAAAATACACTTAGAATGTAATGATATATATATCTATGTATAAATAAATAAATAAAAATAATATTGCTGTGATATATTTTACTGTTCTGATACACTAATATTTGTGTTCAGCGAAGTCTCCTGAGTATAACAGTACCCCACATGTAGAGGTTTTATAGTGTTTGTGAAAGTTACAGGGTCAAATATAAGGCTTGATTTTACTTTTTTTTTTTTATTGAAATTTGTCAGATTGGTTAGGTTGCCTTTGACAGCGTATGGTAGCCAAGGAATGAGAATTAGCCCCATGATGGCATACCATTTACAAAAGAAGACAACCCAAGGTATTGCAAATGGGGTATGTTCAGCCTTTTTTAGTAGCCACTTAGTCACAAACACCGGCCAAAGTTAGCGGTTTTTGCATTTTTAACACACAAACAAATATAAATGCTAACTTTGGCCAGTGTTTGTGACTAGGTGGCTACTAAAAAAGACTGGACATACCCCATTGTAAATACCCTGGGTTGTCTACTTTAAAAAAATATGTACATGTTAGGTGTGTTTCGGGGATTTATGACAGATAACGGTGTAACAATGTCACTATTGATACATTTAAAATATATATATATTGAAACAGCAATTTCCTACTTGTATTTATAGGCCTATAACTTGCAAAAAAAAGCAATAAAGCATGTAAACACTGGGTGTTTTTAAACTCGGGACAAAATTTTGAATCTATTTAGCAGTTTTTTTCATTAGCTTTTGTAGATAAGTAAAAGATTTTTCAAGTAAAAGTCCAAAAACATGTTTTTTTTTTATTTTTCACCATATTTCATTATTTTTTTTAAATACAATATATGACATAATATAAATACTGGTATGTAAAGAAAGCCCTTCTTGTCTTGAAAAAAACAATATATAACTTGTATGGGAACCGTAAATGAGAGAGCGGAAAATTACAGCTAAACACAAACACCACAAAAGTGTTAAAACTGCTCTGGTCCTTAACGTACAAACATCGCAAAAACAGGCCGGTCCTGAAGGGGTTAAGAGATGAGACAGTGAAAAAAATGTGTTTTGTTACTGATTCCATGAACAATTGCACCACCTAGTGGCTAAAAGTATCTCATACACAAAATGTTTAAATCAGTTTTAAATTATTTATGTAATATGTAGTTAATGTTTGACATTGGGCATGATACAGTTGCACAATAAACATATATAACAGTGTTTGCATTTCTGTTTTATACCTAATGAAAAAAATAACAAGTTTGTCAGGGTGAACAAATTTAAGAGGGGTAATATTTGTCTCAGTTTGTAAGATATTTGAACTTTGTTACTGATAGGAAAATACTTATATAATGCTATATCTTAGCTAGAAGATGTCATACAATGAAGGTCAACAAATATAAGGCAGTATTGTGCTCCATTTTTTGGATATATTAACAAAGATAGAATGATGATATGGAGAACCAAGAGTTAAGGTCTACATGGGAGAGTGAAAGAGGGGGAAAGTTCTAAGGAAATAGAATTGAGTGTGCAGCTCCTAGGAACACATACAAGTAAGGGTTAAATAACAGACCAACTGTTAGGTGATATGGATTGCCCAATGACAAATTTGTTGAAATACTTGCTTCCACAACGACTGCACAAGTACCGGTAGTCAGAATCCATTCCATATGGAAATAGGTGTTCTCAACTCCACAGAGACACATGGAAGAGTGGGCAAGATAAATGTGGCATTGCCAAATGGTGGCTGGTACCAACATGCCAATTAATTGAAATTATTTATTTATAATTATCAGTTTTTTTTTTTTATATTTTCACATTCTGGAAAAGTATACATGTAGCATTCACGTCATTTTAATAGAGGGGCTAAAACAGAGCCCAATGAAAAGAAAAGAATAGAATATGCACAAATGTCACAAAAACAAAACAAACAAAAGTAACCAATGACATGTTGGGTTACATCCGTAGCTAATGAAACACACGTGAGCCACTATATATATCAGGGGTAGTCAACCTGGTCCCCACGGTTTGGGATTTCAAGTGGGCGGTGGTGGGTTCTGCAGAAAACGCCCAGTGGGCCTCAATGGCCGTGGTCCAAGGCCGGCAGGGGAGATCCTTTCTTCCCTGCCAGCCCATGCAGAGCCAGTCTTGCTGTAAGCTTTCTCAGGCTAGTGAGGAGAACAAAGATCTCCCTCACCATACCGCTGGCAGAGGGAGGAAAGGGCCTGGCATGCTCTGTGTTCCTCCTGCGTTGTTACCATGGCAACGCTCCAATACAGTGCTGTGATCGCAGGAGGACCGGAGAGGAAGCAGGACAGGAGAAGAAACCTGCAGCTGTACTAAAGTGAACATGACACCACTGGACAACCAGGGCTTGCAGTATTATGCCCCCCCCCCTTCCTAGTAAAAGGTAAGAAGAAGGGAGAGAGAGACTACATCTCACCCACCTACACACAGCATGGACCCTATGCACCCTTCACACACTCTACACCATACACACACAGACTGCCCCCCCACACACGCACTGCCCCCTCACACACACAGACTGCCCCCTAACACACACAGAGACTACCCCCTCACACACGCAGTGCCCCCTCACACACTACACCCCTAATACATACACTGTCCTCAATTCGAACAGCAACCAGAGATGACTGCCCCTGTAGCAAGACATTTTGTCCAAACAGCACACTCATTGCCAATGCTAAGATTTATTGGCCCCCTCACACACACACACAGACTGCCTCCCTCATGCGCACTGTCTCCCTCATGCATGCACTGCCGCCTCACGCATGCACTGCCCCCCTCACGCATGCACTGCCCTTCTCACACACGCACTGCTCCCCTACACACGCACTGCCCACTCACACACACACAACACCCTTCACTCATCGCTAGCTTCCTGGTGCCTCATTATGACCTCATATATGACATGAAACCCTTCCCTTGATCTCATTTTATAATGTCATGTCAGTCTATGTGACACTTTTTGGTGATATATATATACACTTGTGACACCATGGCCCTCTGTAACAAATAACAATCCATTATGGGGGATACATACTTCCTGGTTGTCCTTTTTACCTCTCCCTGTCTTGCTTCTTGTTACCTAAGAGTGCATTTATACTGTGTATTGATTTTACTGTTTGCACACAGTTTAATTCTTTAAATTTTTCTACATCTCTAGTTAAATTGACAAATAAATTCAGTCCGGAGAGCATTGATTTTCTTGACTTGCGTATTTTTGTGATGGTTTGGCCTTTAGTGCTTTTTTTCTAACACAGGAACACCCTCTTCACACCTCTGGTTTTCATCCATCTAAAATTATGTGTATTTGCCATTGTCTTAATACCTATTTGTATTGAGGAACAACTTGTATTCCAATAGACATTCAGTGTCAGGTCCCCTCCCCTGCGCGAGCGCTTACCCCGTCACCGCGAGAGGCGTTATCTGGTCCCTGTCTGCAGTTTGCGGCTGTCCCCGCCACCGCGCTCCAGACTGGCAGTGTGTCTGACACTGTATGCTCCAGAGCTGCATCCGTATATGTGTGCCGGACCCGGTCGTGTGACCCGGCACACATTGATGACCTCAGAGACCACAAGGGAAGGAAGAAACTCCTCCCACGTGTTGTGGTTAGCACTACTTGGAGGTTAGCCAATCAGACACACCCTATGTGTATATAAGCTATCCTCCCCCTTGCCTCAGTGCCCTGTTGTGGTCTTTGGTTTACCATTGAGCGTTGCACTTGTTATTTGGATGTCCTGGTTTAGCGATATTTGGCTTTGTCTCTCGTTATTCCGTCTCTCTGTTTTCCTTGACCCCGGCTCGTGTTTTGACTATCCCTTTTTGCATAACCCAACCATTCTAAGGATCGGTATTGCAATTCTCTCTACTCTGTCCTGTCTGCGTGTTAGGGTTGCCTAGTGAACGTGACATTCCGTACTGCATCTAAGCAGGTGGTTAAGGTAATTTAATTGAACCGGAAGCTATTGGCAAAAGATCCAGTGCTTGTAAATATCTTTAACCCCTTAAGGACACATGACATGTGTGACATGTCATGATTCCATTTTATTCCAAACGTTTGGTCCTTAAGGGGTTAAAAAGCCCTTACTTATCAGCTACAAGAGCAATCCGATCTTGAGGGACATTTTGGTCCACACAGAACAAATTAATTGGAAACGTTTAGAATTCTCTAATGTGGGATGTGTGTGATTTAGTGCGTGTGTGATATGTAGCCATATGAATCCTGGAAAAGTTTTTTTTTATCAGCCACATTCAAAGTATATAAAATATGCCAATGTATAACTTGTGCCACCCAATATATCGTTTACAAGCTGCATTGTTTACAAATAATGATCTTTGAGAGCTTATATGCTGATATAGATCCTCAATTCGAACAGCAACCAGAGATGACTGCCCCTGTAGCAAGACATTTTGTCCAAACAGCACACTCATTGCCAATGCTAAGATTTATTGGAATTGACCATGTCCCTCAACTGACAATGACTTGTGGAGATGACAGAGAAAAAGAACTTGTGAGGTATTTTGCATATTTCCCCTAATTGTGTCGCACCAAAGGACTTTATTTTTTAAAAAAATCATTGCATTGTTTCTTGGCCAACAGGTTAAAATAATTGTGACTGAAATGCTGTTTAATGTGTGGGAGTGTAGTATTTAATATCAGACCAAATTCCTTTTTAATGTAAATATTGTATTTCTTTGTAACTAGTATCATAGTTACGTAGTTGTCTAGGTTGAAAAGAGACTGAAGTCCATCAAGTTTAATCCCAAAGTCAATTCTTTTATGCTGTTGATCCAAAAGAAGGCAAAAAAACCAAAAAACAATTATAACCATTTCCAATTATGCCACAAAAAAGGAAAAAATAGCATTCTTGAGATTTCTCCTAGGATCAACAACCTGTTTACATACATTTCAATTCTATCCTTGAACATTCTGTTTAAGCAAAAAAATCTAAGCATTTGTTTACATTATCTATACAATCTGATGATACAACCTCTTTAGAGAAGAGAAGTCTTCATCTTTATTGTTCTTACTGTAATGAAATCTTTCCTCTGCTCTAAGTGAAAACACCTTTCTTGAAGTTTCAATGGGTGATCTCTTGTGTGTTGTACAATCCTGTTTATGAACAGGTTAGCACTTAGTGGATTGTACTGACCCTGTATCTATTTGTAAAAGACTATCATATCCCCATATGAGGCGCCTTTTTGCTAAAGAAAACAAATCCAGTTATTTAGCCTTTTCTTATAACGAAAATGTTTCATTCCCCCTTCTAGTTTTGTAGCTTGCTTCTGCACCCTTTCTAGTTCTGCAGTACACGTCTTTAAAGCTGATGCCCAAAACAGACAAAGTGTAAACATCTCTAATTAGACGGGAAGGGGTATTTTATAAACCCTTTCACATTTAACCCTGTATAGGGCTTCTACACATTCAATAAACTTTGCTGGTATCAGACAAAGTGTAAACATCTCTAATTAGACGGGAAGGGGTATTTTATAAACCCTTTCACATTTAACCCTTTATACAATAAACTTTGCTGGTATCAGACAAAGTGTAAACATCTCTAATGAGACATGAAGGGGTGTTTTATAAACCCCTACAAACTTATTAACCCTGAATAGGGCTATAACACATACAAATCACCTTGCTGGTATCAGCTAAAAGACACATTTCTCTGATGAGACAGGAAGGGGTGCTGCCCCTACATACTTATAAACTCTTAATAAGACAAACATGGGGTGGCTGGCAGCAATGTAACATAGCTGTGTGATACAAAATTCATATACAAACACAAAGATAAAGCACCGCACTTACAGCAGCAGTAGCTTAGTATCCAACAGCTCGAAATACATAGTAAAAACAAAGACAACGTTACCTGCGCTCTGGCCTAAATCCCTATGTACATTTAAACAAAATGGCAGGTGAGCTTATATATTTAAATGGCCATTGGAATAAAACTAAAGAGCCTTCATTTTGTTTAAATGTACATAGGGAGTTACGTAGTTTTGTGTCATCTGCAAACACCGACAAATGACTTTCCGTTTCCACTTCAAGATTCATAAACAGATTAAAAAGAAGTGGACCCGGGGCGTGGCTTGGACGTCGACCAGGATGGACGCATAAACTGTGAGCTCCGCTCCACCGGTCCGCCTAAAGCCCTTTTTATAAGCTTACTTTCGCTCTTATGGGTTGTAATCGTCGGGGTGACCCTCCCGGGACCCCCAGAGGCACGCAGAATAGCCAATCCCTAGGTCCGATGGACGGATTCCTAGTTACAATGACGGACGCACGAGGAGAGGCCGGAGGCCCCAAGATGGCGACCGCTCCCCAGCCACAGGGAGATCCCCCAGCCTCTACCCTAGAGAGCATCGGTGAGGAGATCCGCACGATTGCGGCATCTATGGCGTCCATGGCCACGAAGGCCGACCTCCTGGTCCACACCACTACAATCCAGGATGCTCTTCGGGCCGAGATAGCGGGCCTCCGGACGGAGGTCTCCGCACAAGGGACCCGGATACAGGAACTAGAACGTTCCCGAGAGACACATGCAAACAGACAAGCGGCAACCGACACGGCCCTATCCCGACAAGGCGAACTGCTCTTACAAATGCGCAGAGCAGTGGAAGATCTTGACAACCGTGGCCGCAGATGTAATATCCGCGTCCGCGGCATGCCGGAGGCGGAGGGTGAGGAACACATCGAGGACACCCTAACTGCACTTTTCCGGATGATCCTACCTGGAGATGCCCCGCTGGAAATCCGGTATGACAGAGCACACAGAGCCCTAAGGCCTCGCTCAGCCGAGGAGGGCCCGAGGGACATTATTTGCTGCGTCCATTCGTTTGCCACGAAGGATGCCATTATGAAAGCTGCCAGGGCGCAACCTACATGGGACTTTCACGGCACACCTATTTCCCTGTTTAATGACCTGTCCCCAACAACTCTAGAAGCAAGGCGCGCACTGCGGCCCATCACCGCATTGCTCAGGTCCCACAACATACCATACAAATGGGGCTTTCCATTCGCATTGTTGGCGAGACACGGGAATGGCTGGGTGCCACTCCGCGGACCAGAAGAAGCTCCCGGTTTCCTGGAAACGCTGGATCTCCCTCCTGTGCAGATCCCGGACTGGATCCTGGGTCCCCTGGGGGCAGGACGGGGACCACAACGCGCACTCCGCCGCCGCAGAGGCCGCTCACCACGAGAGCATGCAAACCACGACCATGAGGCCCGAGCACAACATTAGAAACAAGTCCCCTTCTGGACTGCCCTGTTACATAGGTACTGTTTCCCCGACATAAGACATGGCAAGCAAGAGCTCTGGCGGGCTGGCTCTCGCTTTCGCTTGCCCCTCACCCGACTCCCCCCTCCGTTCTTCCCTCCACCTTCCCCTTTTTACTTATGTTCCTAAGAGGCCATGCTTGGGGTTGCCAACGGGTGGGATCTGAGACTGCCTGCATTTTGGGAGGGCTGAGGGGTGATTTTGCAATATCCTACCTATGGCTTCGGGCCCCCCCCCCCCCCCCCCCCCCAATCGATCAGAGGTTATCACCATGCATGTTGTTTTCCTGGAGAACTTACGGCGTGGAGTGCTCCTCCCCCCCCCCTCCCCCCGAGGGGACATTAGCTGGGACTCCCATGTTGGACCTTTGGGAGGGGGGAGAGGGGGTGGCTGTGGGTATGTTGCTCCGCTATACACTGGAGGTGGCCCACCGGGACTCATCTAACTCAGGGGCGGGGACATGAGACTTCTCTACCAGCCATCACCGATACTGGCCACGTACAGCACTGAATCGCCCGGTCGAGAGGGTCCACCTCCTACGGACATGTAACGTAAAATGTTCATCTTGCTACTCCGGTCATATTCTTGTTACTGTAAGCATTATGTGGGGTTTGTAATTTCTATAAATGGAAACATACGTCACGTTAATAGGGGTAGACATAGTCGGGAGATATGTTGCTGTACACCATCACGCACAGTGTTTAGGACTGGGAGTTGAATACCACAAAGTTTAATATTGTACGGGGGGGTGGGGGGGGGGGGTGGGGGGGGCTGGGGGGCGGGATACGAGCTTCCTCATTGGGGATTCACGGCTCATGGACTTTGAGGCAGCTCCCCCGCGTCTATGCGGCTACGGGGGGGGTGGGGTGGGGAGGGGGATGGGCGGGTGCCCACTCACCTGACGTAGCTAACCAGATCACCCATAGGTTCCGCATAATAACGGGCGCGGGGGGTGTTGGCGAGTGAGGGGAGGTTCAAGGGGGGGGAAACTGATGTGCAGGTCCGGGGAACCAAAGAGGGGGGACACGGGGCGGGATGGCCCGGATGGACACGTTAGATGTAATCTAGTTACCGGTTGGGTAAAACTGTTAATAACGTTATGCTTGTTTTTGATATAACTTATTTGATGCAATACAGTTGACTTTGTATTAGCGTGACCCATACATCATAATCATGTCGCACTTGGGCTCGGACCCGGATGGAGCTGGACGGATCGGACTACATCTCACTCACACATATTGTAATACTCCTGGCGTAGACGCCAATCACTGCTCTACACACCCACTTGCGCGACTCCCCCGACGGAGCCACGGGCGTACTCTCACGCTGATCAGGCGATCGCGAGAGGCGTCTGGCCACTCCCAACGGGGCGCAGGTGTCCTTCCTATCGGAAGGCGACTTCGGGGCGCCACCACCTTTTAGCCCTGCAGGGACTAACCCTGGAGGGGGGTAGTGACGGACCACCCTCATTTTAACTTTTACCTACCATTCCCACTTACTTCACTCCTCAGATACACTAATACACACACACTCACACACAACACATACAGGTACTTGGTTCGGACACCGGCTGCCAACTGCTTGACCGGTACACCTGTAGACAGAAACAGACGAGACGTTTGGACCCTTACCCACACAAAACAGTGCGGGTGACCTACAGATAAAACGCTAGACACACAGAGACTCACAACCCACCTGGGCCGCGCCGCCGCATCGGGGCTGGGTGTCGCTCAGCGGCCCCCCTAGTGGTTGAGCCCGACCCTAGAGAGGAGACAACATGGCGTACCGCAGCGCTCCCATGTCTGTAATGACACTCAACTGCAGGGGATTGAACATCCCGGAAAGACGCACCCACCTCCTGAGGATGCTGCGTCGACAAGGCACATCAATAGCGTTACTACAGGAAACGCATTTTAAAGAAGGAGCTGTTCCTAGGCTTCGCAATGCACAATACCCTCTAAGTTATTGCAATAATCACCCGTTAGCTCGCCGAGCGGGAGTGGCTATCCTGATCGCGGCTAACTTGGGGTTTCGAGAATTGGATAGACTGACAGACGACCAAGGAAGATTCCTCTTCCTGAAGGGGGTGATAGCCGATAGAGTGTACACTCTGGCGTCTATATACGTACCTAACTCCAGGCAAGCGATGTTCCTTAGAAACACGCTACGTAAACTACAGGGATTTTCCGAAGGGGCGCTAATAGTGGGGGGAGACCTCAATGTCCCCCTGGAACCACTCATAGACTCCTCCACCGGCCACTGCTGCATCCCGCAAACGCAGCTCAGATCCATCCGCAAATCCTTGGGGGAGCTCACACTAGTCGATTGCTGGAGGGCCATGCACCCGGACGATAGGGATTACACCCACTACTCTGCTATACACGATCGCTACTCCAGGATCGACTATATTCTAATCAAACAAGACGGGCTATCCCGACTACGAAAGGCTTCTATAGCCCCTGCGACGTGGTCAGACCACGGATCGGTCCAGGTGGAGCTAGAATCCCCGCTTTTTAAACCAGCGATTCGGACATGGCGCCTTAATGAAACGTTGTTACAAGATCCCTCAGTGAGAGATGAGATCTCTCAGGCGCTAGAACATTACTTTGAGGAGAATGGATCGGGAGATATGTCCCCAGTGACGGTGTGGGAGGCCCACAAAAGTGTCATTCGCGGCTCTCTCATCGGAATTGCTACCCGCAAACGGAAAGAGGCCACAAGAGCTATGACCGAACTTTATAACATCATTGCACGCCTGGAACTACAACACAAGCGATCTCAGTTGGTTGCCATCTATAGAGATCTGATGGAAGCCAGGCGGAACTTGAGAGCCCTTCTCACACAACGGTACCTCCGCTCAGTACAATCGTCGAAATCCTTCTTTTACACCCACGCGAATAAGGGAGGGAAGTACCTCGCTCGCCTCTTGAGGGGCGACGTGGTCCGCACCCAGGTGAGGAAACTTCGCCTGACGTCCGGCAGAGTCTCACAACACCCGGAGGACATAGCTGGGGAATTCCGGGCATACTATAACTCACTATACAACTTACACTCAGAGGAAAACCCGATCCAACGAAGGGAAATGTCAACAAGGGCCCAAACGTATCTACAGGAGCACGTAGGGAGACGGGCTACCCAAGAGGCGGCTTCCACACTAGACGACCCAATCACCACAGAGGAACTGGCGGCGGCCCTGAAAAACACGAAAACCGGGAAGGCACCGGGCCCGGATGGGCTTTCTACGGGCTATTATAAAAAGTTCGCCACTATATTACTACCTTGGCTAACACAATCGGTGAACAAGGTGGCGGAGGGGGGAACTTTTGGCGCAGAATCTCTATCGGCCACAATAACGGTCCTACTGAAACCTGGGAAGGACCCAGAACAATGCGGTAGTTACCGGCCGATATCCCTGTTGAATGTGGACACGAAGCTCTTCACGAAAACGTTGGCATCCAGACTACAGCGTCTCCTGCCGAGTCTTGTCCACGCAGACCAGACGGGATTTATCCCGGGCCGAGAAGCGCGGGACAGCACACTACGCCTGTTCTCTATACAGCACCATGCCCGGAAATATCGGAAGCGCCTTCTACTGCTGTCCACGGACGCAGAGAAGGCCTTCGATAGGGTAAACTGGGCCTACATGATCCAGGCCCTCCGACACATAGGGCTGGGGCAGAGGTTACTGGCGTGGATCTCTGCCCTATACAGCTCACCGAGAGCAGCGATACGCGTAAATGGAGCCTTGACCACGAGCTTTAACATCACGAACGGGACGAGGCAGGGTTGTACCCTCTCGCCACTCCTCTTCGCCCTCTCCTTGGAGCCTCTTCTACAGGCGATCCGGGATAACCCTGACATTCACGGCTATTCATGGCATCATTCGGAACACAAAGTGGCCGCGTACGCGGATGACCTCTTATTCTTTGTCTCCCAACCGAGGCTCACACTCCCGAGCCTACTGGCGGAATTCGACAAATTTGGCCAAATATCTGGGTTCAAGCTTAACCTAGCGAAATGCGAGACCTTAAATATCACCTTGCCCGTAACGGAATACGAGGATCTTCAGTCGCTCTTCCGTTTCATTGGTGCACGGGAGCAATGAAATACCTCGGAATCTGGATTCCCACAGACCCAGGGGAGATTTACCAACGTAATTTCGAGCCTTTACTCCAAAAAATCGCACTAGACTTGGCAAGATGGGCATACCCACACATCACATGGCATGGCCGAGTCGCGGTGCTGAAAATGAACGTTCTACCACGGATTCTCTATCTTTTTCAGACGATCCCAATCGCACTACCAGCAACGTTCTTCTCGACGCTAAAGACAATGGTTATTAAATACGTGTGGCGAGGAGAAAAGTCCAGAATAAGCCATGACCTCCTCTGCAGACCCAGACACAGGGGAGGTCTGGCGCTTCCGGACTTCAGAAAATACCACCAGGCCGCAGTATTACAAAGAATTCTGGACTGGCATAACGCGGACTCGCCTAAGCAGTGGGTACATCTGGACCAGGAGGGGAACGCCGCAAAGCTGAAGGCTACGGTGTGGCGGAGGAGAGCGACTAGAAACGGTAGACAACATGATGAAGACCCAGTATCCCAAACTCTGCTCACCTGGGAAACCCTCAGGGAGGACCCGCGGATATCCCCGACCCCATGCCCCCTACTGCCGATAGCACATAACCCAGATATAGGGGGGGGCTTACCAACCGACACCTGGTCCTTTATCGGAGATATGACATACATCCCGATATACAAGGTCACTCATGGCGGCAACCTAGACACACTAGACGCGCTGCTGGGCGGACGACCGCGATCTCCGATGATAATCTTTCGATACATGCAGCTCAAACACTTCTATGACTCCCTCCCCCACAAAGATAAACTACGGAGAGATCTTACCTGGTTCGAGGACCTCTGTTCTCGCAATGAGACACTGGGAAAGGCCATCTCGAGCCTGTACCAATATCTGCTGACAGACCTTACCGTGGAGAATACCACGTTCCAGCGACGCTGGGAGGAGGCGATGTCCAAAACATTCTCGCCAACACAATGGGACAAAGCCCTCATATGGCAGCACAAAAGCTCCTCCAGCTCACATTATCAAGAAGTGAATTATAAGCTGCTAGCTATGTGGTACAGGACTCCGGCCATGCTCAGGAGGATTTTCCCTGATGCCTCACCAATGTGCTGGAGGTGTGCGGAGGAGAGGGGCACGCTCTTCCACATTTGGTGGGAATGCACGCTCATCGCCCCGTTTTGGAACCAGGTCGAATATGACATCCGGACGATCCTCGGGGACGATGTGGAGTGGTCGGCCGAACTGGCCTTACTCCATATATCTGCACAACCACTGCCCGCTTACAAGAAGTCTATATTGCGACACTTGCTGAACGCTGCCAAATCACTCATTCCACTGTACTGGAAGAAGACGGACATCCCCGACCGAGAAGAATGGATCCACAGGGTGGAGGACATTCGGGCAGCCGAGGCAGTCCAGGCAACCCTGATGGACAGGATGACAAAACACACAGAAATGTGGACGCCGTGGTTTGTCTTCCGCGCGGGGCAATAAGGGGGGGGGGGTGCGCTGGGACCCGGGAGCTGATGGGGTGACGCGGCCCCCATAATAGCCACTAAACACACCGGGATACCAGACCCCGCGACGTACTGACTGACATGACTGCCGACCCTCCACCTGCTCACAAACATTTGACTAGGAAGGGACTCACACCACTAGACACATGGACAACACAGAAGGACACCCCACCAACTTGGAGACCCCGCAAACCACCCTCATGACGAGCTCCCATCGTTGACTTGAAGGAACTTAACCCGGACGACCTCAGGGAGGGGTACGGACACAATAGTATCCCACAGACGGGTAACATAACTTCAGACCCGTAGGGGTCCGCCTCCGTATGCTTCAACCACGCCACAACCCCCCCCCAGACTTGGTCCCGGGATCCGAACCATACCTGTACACCACCACTATACTGATACTTACCCATAGAGCCACGTAGGACGCAACACATGGAGCTACACGCGCACACTCGGCCACCAGCCGTAGACAATAATACAGGGCAACAACACAGCGCAATAGGGGATAGCACACTCCTGGAACTAACCATAGAGGTCTAGATTTAGCAAACCGGGGTTGGCACTAGACATTCACCCCATAGCGCACAACGAGATAGCTCGCCTCCGGGGACACATCGAGTATACCGAAACATCACACTGACCACGAATGACCCACCGCGAGAAACCCCGGAACCTTAGCTCACAACTTTTATTAAGGCACATATCACTCACAGGATGGGTCCGCGCGCCTGAGCTCCATCACGAGTCCGTGCTCTCAAGACCTACTCTCCCTAAAAACGGGGGTTTAATACCTCACAGTTACGTCAGAGCTAATAGACAACTACACACTGCTCAAACACTATGACACCTTCATACCGATGGGAGAATGAAAACGCACCAGGGATACATAGGAGATCACGCTTGGTAAATTGTAAACGTTATATTATTGGGGGAGATGATACTATTGTTGACTTCAGATGATACGATAGCTTTTCTCCTTCGTGTTACGGCATCATGTTCAAATCCTAATGTTGCGGGCCTGCGTGCCCACCGAAGTTTATACTGTGACTGTTAAATACCCATCACACAATGGCACTCGACCCTGCACACACATAAGCTATTCCAATAATAACGACTCCAGTATGACGGAGATCAATGGGATATCGCACACATCGACGCTACCATACAAATGGCACTCACACGACACTTACCACTCACTTTGGGGCATGAGACCCTCTCTGTACCACACGCAACATACCTACCATATTAACACAACACTAGATGACACTTCTCTCACGCACCACATCATCACCCCCTCATGTGGGATACGATAACGCACTTGAACTGTATGAAAGGACATATGCTGTTAAAATATACCTGTATAAATACTATCAAAAGCGACACTAATTTTCTATTGATTGTCAGGTCGACTTCAATGTTAATAATCTTTGTATTTCATCTGACACTGAATAATTGAGGGCCTGCGCGCCCACCTGCTTTGCTTTTTTATTGCTGTTCAATAAAAACTTGATTAACAAAAAAAAAAAAAGAAGTGGACCCAGAACAGAACACACTTTTCTCCAATTTGAAAATCTTCTATTTCCAGCTCCTCTCTGGACTCTTTAAGCCATTGTGTTATACAAGTGTCATAACATCTAACAGAAGCATATAAATTTTTTTTGCTGTGTTCTATTGAAGAACATTTTTTGTCGAAATCAACTAATTTCAGTATTACTAGTAACGTTTTGTGTGATTCTTCTACTTATTCACATTTTGCCCTGTATTTGTTTTGATTTTTTTTCTGAGAAGAGTTGGAATCTTTGTCCATATTTGATGTTACATGGACCAAGCTAAACATGATAAAAACACAGTATGTGATGTTTTAGGGAGAAACATACTGTATATGGGAATTTACATGAAATGCAATATGCTTAGCCTGGTTGCGACCCGATATTTATAGCTCGCTGTGGTTAAAGGGTTCAAACGTTTGAAAGATAAAGCAGAAGTGAAAGTTTTCATGGTTCGTGTCTATTTTATTAAAGCAAATGGAGGGACTTTCTGGTGCAAAGTAATCCGTGCAGTTAAATCAGATTCCCACAGTCCTATAGTCTGTATGACTCAACAGCACTCTCCACTGAGCATCCTCGTGATATCTGCGTGATTGTGCGGTACTGTAGACTTAACAGGACTGAGTGGCTGTTCCAACTTAGCTCCTCTGAATAATATTAATCTTTCCATTGCAAAGAAAGCTTTTATTATTTGTAACTTCAACACAAATACAACACAAATTATGGCATTATACAGGACCATTCATTTTCCTAATAAACTCTCCTTGTAAATTCCAGAGTTATCCACAAGATGGTAGTGGTGAGTTAACAAACAAGCCATTGGGCAAATTCCTATTTATATAGAGAGAATTCCAGCTGTGTTTCAACCTGTCTGCTCATTTGCATGTCAAACTGGGAACTCTGGGAAAGTTGTGGGAACATGATTTCTCGATTTTCTTTACCAAAGTGGCAAGTAGAAATGCTGAGCCCTGTTAATTATATCTATCTGTGTATATATATGTGTGTGTGTGTTAGGGTTGTCACCTTTTTTGGAAAAAAATACCAGCCATTCTAATTTGCATAATTGATTATATATGCGTGACATCACAGGGCATGATGTACATAAAAGAATGAGAACACTTGGAAGTAGAAAATTCCCAAATTTACTAATAAACTACTTACAATGTTTGTACTTTGTCTGACTGTGTGAATAGCATTGTAAATGTGAGGCAGTTTGTGTATGTACTGTCTGTATGAGTGTGTGTATAGTAGTGTGTCTTTGTCTAAATGTGTATAACAGTGTGATCATGCTGTTGTCTGAGTGTGTGTCTGTCTGTATACTTTGACTGTGTATGTTATTGTGTGTGTATATAGTATATAGCAATGTGTGTACATACCATTTATAACATAAATTGATATTCTGTAGAGCAGGGATAGGCAACCTTAGGAACTCCAGATGTTGTGGACTACATCCCCCATAATGCTCTTACACCAATAATGCAGGCAAAGCATCACAGGAGGTGTATTCCAAAACACCTGGAGTGCCGAAGGTTGCCTATGCCTGCTATAGAGACTGCTGAATACAAACAGACTGCTTAATAAACATACAGAGACTGCTGTACACATACACAGACTACTGAATACACATACAAACAGACTGCTGAATGGACACACACAGACTGACTGCTGAATATGTACACAAAGACTGCTTAGTACACACAGAGACTGCTAAACACACACACAGACTGCTGAATACATACAGAGAATGCTGTACACGTACACACATACACACACACACAGACTGCTGAGTACACGCAGAGACTGCTACATACACACAAAGACTGCTGTGGGAACCCACACAGATTGCTGAATACATACAGAAACTGCTGTACACATACACACATACACAGACTACTGAATACACATACAAACAGACTGACTGCTGAATATGTACACAAAGACTGCTTAGTACACACACACAAACAAACACACAGAGACTGCTGAATACATACAGAGAATGCTGTACACACACACACACACACACACATATTGCTGAGTACATGCATACACAGACTGCTGAGTACACACCCACAGACTTCTGAATACATACATACACACAGACTGCGGAGTACGTACACACACACACACAAACAAACATATTGCTGAGTACACACACACAGACTGCTGAGTAAACACACATAGACTGCTGAGTAAACACACACAGACTGCTGAATACAAACACACACAGATTGCTGAGCACACACACACAGAAAGATTGCAGAGTAGGCATGCACCGAAATGAAAATTCTGGGCCGAAACCGAAAATTCAGGATGCCCTTGGCCGGAAACCGAAACTGCAAATGACTTTTTGCCCAAATACTTTCAATATAGTTTTTTTGTTTTGTTTGTTTTTATGATTTTATTAATACAATTATTTTTAATGAATTTAATAAATCTAATATGAAAAACTACAAGCCAATAAAATAAATAACCACACTTATTGAGAGTAACACACCAAAACTGGACAGAAAATTACTTAAAAAAAACAAAAAAAAACAATATAAATAAAAATCTGTTAAATAAAAGTGTCAGGTTTCTTTTCAAGAACAAACGTTGCTCAGCGTTCTCGCAGGAGAATCGGTTCCTCCTCTCATCAAGAACATGAGATGCTGGACTAAATAGTCTATAAATATCTGCGTGCAAGCAATGGAAGGCGATCTTTGTTCATGCGCCAGTAGTCAAGGGGATTGTCGCTTCTGGCGATGGGTAGTTCAGCAAGGTAAATTTACAGCAGTTTTGTAGCTGCACTTGTTGTGGCACTGCTGTGGATCGGGGTGCTGCTTTCCTGTAGAATCTCATCAAACATGTCAGAAAGCAAGGGAGTGTGCTCCTCATCACTTGTACGTCGTGACCGTTTCTCTGGCACACTTTGTTCTGTGCTATGCTGTGCATCAAGTCTCCTTCACCAGATGCTTCCATCACTTCCAACTGTGCCTGTATCATTTCCCGTGCACGCTGCTTTTTCTCCAACTTTTAGCCACCTAATGCTGGACGTCCTCACTCTGTCCATGAGGACATCCACCATCAGCTTAAACCCTATAGGAAACCATTGATTCAATGCTTTCCAATGGGTTTGTCCTAATGACCGTGCGAGCGAGGGGGGTACCATAGTGCTAGGAATACAATTGTGTGAATTTCAAGTGTATGTGAAAAATTCTGAGTTAGATTATGCTTTCCATTCAGCTACTCTGGCCTTAAATTAATTGAAATCCACTTTGAATTCTCCCTTTAATGAATAACCCTGTATATTTCAACAGGATTTGCAACTAGTAAATATTAAAGTAAGAAGCTGAAGGGGTTTTAACCCCTTCAGCCCAGCTGGAGGGTGGCCCTGAGGGTGTGGGCCAAAGGGTTATATAGTGTCAGGAAAACAAGTTTGTTTTCCTGACACTATAGTGATCCTTTAAAGTATTTTCAAAATATATTAAAGACACTGATATGTCCTACAGAGGTGCATAGAGTGCTAATGTAAAAAAGTGGTGAAGGGCGGCAGCTCGTCAACCCATAACCTTTGCAAATCCCTATTAATAAATATCCCAGTAATAATATATATTATTGAAGCCATTATTTACTTCTAACTAAGCCCTATCTTATTATTATTCAAGAAACCTGAAGGTGTATTTCACTATCTGCACACTTTGAAATATAAAGACTATGAAAATGTGGATGTGTACATAAGAAAGAAAAATCCCCAGTAATAAAACTGACAAAATCCAAATATAAAATATTATGAGCTCTGCACTGCTTCCCATGTATATTACCAAGAAGAGTTAGCAGGACACAATTTATGCTTAAAACAGTAGGGCAAGCAGATGCTGACAGCGTTCCTCCCTAGAAGACACAATGCAATAGGTCCAAGTGAGCTTGCGTGATGGGTTATTCAGCGTTCACCAGAAGTTGCCACTCATAGAGCCATATGACCGCTACACACATTGTGCTATAGGTCTAAGCCATGGATGCTGAGAACTGATTGACATGTGAGGGAGGGACCATATTTTTGTTTTGATTTCATTTTATTGATTTTTATGATCTACACATTTGCTAGAAATTCTGCTAGCACAAAGTGCACATTACATTGTATGCTCTGTTTAATGCTGTAGTATGCCATGTACCCACAATAAATACAATGCAAAGCACATACACATTTTTATTTGTAGTTTGGCTATTTTAGTTCCTATGGATGAAATAATGAATGGAACTACTCAACAAGCTCATTAGTTTACCCAAGAATCTTCATGTGTACGTGTCATAACAGAAGCTGCCAGAACGCTAAAATGTGTGTGGCTTCTGCATTGGGTCTATCATAGAGACCAATGAAAAAGCTTGTTCCTCCAGCTATAATAAATAGAGTAAAGGGAGATAGGATACCTATTACACCATAAACTATACAACCAGTGTTGTTATGTTATTTGGACTTTTTTTTAAGCATGGACATTGATCTCTAATAATTCTTGGTGCTACAGTTTTGTGAGACCGGAGATTATTCACAATCTGCTATAAAGGGGGGTTGTGAGCCAGTAGGGAGCTCTGTAAGCGAAGTCTGACTGTTCCTTTTTTAGAGATGACCAAAAAGTAGATTCATAGTAATCCCCAATGGTGGAACTACAACTCCCACAGTGCTTTGCCTAAGACAGTGTTAGCAAACTATGGCAATGATTTATAGGAATTGCAGAAAACTAATAGTCAGCTCTGTAGCCATGCCCTCCCTATTCCTACCATGGAATCTAACAGATCATTACTGAGCTCCTCCATCTGGGCTCCCTGTCCACCATTATTATAAGCTCTGTCCATTGTACCAACACAAAGCGTGGGAGAGGAATGAAACAATGTTTTTCTCCTCCAATGTAATGATTGTATAAAATCTGCGTGCAAGCAATGGAAGGCGATCTTTGTTCATGCGCCAGTAGTCAAGGGGATTGTCGCTTCTGGCGATGGGTAGTTCAGCAAGGTAAATTTACAGCAGTTTTGTAGCTGCACTTGTTGTGGCACTGCTGTGGATCGGGGTGCTGCTTTCCTGTAGAATCTCATCAAACATGTCAGAAAGCAAGGGAGTGTGCTCCTCATCACTTGTACGTCGTGACCGTTTCTCTGGCACACTTTGTTCTGTGCTATGCTGTGCATCAAGTCTCCTTCACCAGATGCTTCCATCACTTCCAACTGTGCCTGTATCATTTCCCGTGCACGCTGCTTTTTCTCCAACTTTTAGCCACCTAATGCTGGACGTCCTCACTCTGTCCATGAGGACATCCACCATCAGCTTAAACCCTATAGGAAACCATTGATTCAATGCTTTCCAATGGGTTTGTCCTAATGACCGTGCGAGCGAGGGGGGTACCATAGTGCTAGGAATACAATTGTGTGAATTTCAAGTGTATGTGAAAAATTCTGAGTTAGATTATGCTTTCCATTCAGCTACTCTGGCCTTAAATTAATTGAAATCCACTTTGAATTCTCCCTTTAATGAATAACCCTGTATATTTCAACAGGATTTGCAACTAGTAAATATGATTTTTTTTTTAACCTAATTTTGTTAATCTGCACTGCATTTGGTCCTTAGTAAATAGCAAACTGAGAAGTGAATGACACTAAAATAGCCAAGCTTACTATAGATGAATTAATTTAGGAAATATATATCCTAAATTAATATATATATATATATATATATATATATATATATATATATATGTATATTATCCCTTTATCTAATGATTTATTTATGCTATTTATTTAAATTCCAAATCCAATGCTATTTAATTTATAACTCCCAAGGATTTGTCCCTCATTTTGAAATATGTCAGCAGATTTAGAAATGTATAAGTATAAGTGGACTAGGAACTTGAACAAAGCACTTTGGGCAGATTGGCACTGGCAGAATATAATTAATAAATTAATTTACTTGCCGCTTGCGGTTTGGATAGGTTTGCAACAGGCTGCCCCACGGCTCTCACGGCATTTCCGGTTGCAAAGTAGCGCAGCGGCAGTGTGCGGTCCTGTCACAGATGGGACAGAGCACAGGACTCGGACATTTGCAGTGGTACCAAGGCGGCATGGTGAGCTACTGGGTGAGGAATCCCAATGCAGACTCTATCAGTGGAGAGCATCTCAGCCTTCTCCACACAGCCATACACCAACAAAATTTCTTAGTACAGCCTGAGAGCACTGCACACCCTGGTCGCCGGTGCCAATATTTGCAATACCGGCACCGGACACAGTGCATCAAATACAGGCTGTGCCGGTAAAATATCGGCCAGGTGACAACTCTAACCACTGTGCGTGCGTGTGTGTGTGTATGTATATATATATATATATATATATATATATATATATATATATATATATATACACATACAAATGATATTGATGTAAAAAGGTAACCCAGGCTTGGGTACCATACCTTGCCATTAATAACAAACAGTGTTTCTGTACAATTTAAACAGTGGAGTTTATTCAACAAACAGTGAATTGAATTGCTTTGACAACTGAATTGCCAAATAGCTTTAGTCAGAGTGTTCTGTGAATATAAGTTAAAATATATGCCTTTGGGGTAATTCAGTGTGAATTTGCTATGTATATAAATAACCTAACCGGTAATCCACATGTAATGTATTTGCTACTGCTTTGAAGCACCCACATAAATCCTCTAAGTTGTTTCTATGTGGCTGGAAACACGTAACACCATCATATTAATTAAAAATATTTATAAAGATTAAACAGACCAGTCTTCCAAGCTTGCCTGTCCTTGCTTGCGTATGAAACGATCTTTAGCTTGGCTTGAAATGCTGCTTTCATGAACTTGCTAAGGGTAACATAAAACAATATTATGTAGTTGTGTGTGATGTAATGATTATTGCTCTCCTTTTCAATATGCCCATTATAAAAATCAATATTCCATGCCAATGCAGTAACTGCTGAAAATAAATATTTAGACCTCTCATATGTAGCTATAGTACGTTTATTTGGTCTATCCCACAATGTGTCCATAATAATAAAATGAAATGCATAATATTATGTCTTACAGCTAGGACCATCTGTATCCTGAATAAAACACATTTGTTATACACTGTTCCCTTAGTGCTGTCTCCACATGTTGAATGTTTGGGATGTATCCTAGCATTACGCAGGCCATTTTGTGTCAGTAATAAGTAGGTTGTGTAACTACGAGAAAGGAAAATATTTGTTTCTACCCCATATTGAGATGATTCATCCACCACTGGACTGAAGATTGCTAATTGTAACATGCCAACAGTGCTTATTTAAAATATACTTCAAAATGTGTTTTATAATGATGCTCAATCCTACATATTACATATAATGCTAGTATCCAGGCCTTAAAAGTGACTCACCACAGTAAAGGAATTTTTACTCGGGATACATTTTCAGTAGCAAACGGTTAACGGATAGTAGCGAGTTGAAATTGTGTGCCCTGGCTCAACATTGGGGTTTATATGTAGTTGCCAAAGATCTGGGTTTGCAGGTGTAGTTAAGCTATGCTAGATGCTGAAGTGAGGAGTAACTGCATTATGTCTGTGATGATAAACATTTTGGAGCCCAAGCTGCAAGTCAAAGCCAACTTGCTTAGCTCAAAATGCCAATCCTGCAATTAAACACAAAAACGGAGGGGTTTTCTTTATTTAAAAAAACAAACATCATACAACTTTCTGAATAAATTACTTACGAGCCAGTCTCTGAATGTGCAGTTAAAGGGACACTATAGTCACCCAGACCACTTCAGCTCAATAGCAGTTTCAGGGAAACTGCTATGTTTACATTGCAGGGTTAATCCAACCTCTAGTGGCTGTCTTCCTGACAGCCGCTAGAGGGGCTTCTGCGACGCTGAATGCGAAAATCACATTCAGCGTGCAGAACGTCCATAGGAAAGCATTGAGAAATGCTTCCCTATGGGCGGTTTTAATGCGCGCGCAGCTCTGGCCGCGCATATGCATTCCGCTCCCCTCGGGAGCTGACGTCAGAGTGGGAGAAGAGGTCATCCTGCGCCAAGGGAGCCCAGCACTGGATTAAAGTAAGAAGCTGAAGGGGTTTTAACCCCTTCAGCCCAGCTGGAGGGTGGCCCTGAGGGTGTGGGCCAAAGGGTTATATAGTGTCAGGAAAACAAGTTTGTTTTCCTGACACTATAGTGATCCTTTAAAGTATTTTCAAAATATATTAAAGACACTGATATGTCCTACAGAGGTGCATAGAGTGCTAATGTAAAAAAGTGGTGAAGGGCGGCAGCTCGTCAACCCATAACCTTTGCAAATCCCTATTAATAAATATCCCAGTAATAATATATATTATTGAAGCCATTATTTACTTCTAACTAAGCCCTATCTTATTATTATTCAAGAAACCTGAAGGTGTATTTCACTATCTGCACACTTTGAAATATAAAGACTATGAAAATGTGGATGTGTACATAAGAAAGAAAAATCCCCAGTAATAAAACTGACAAAATCCAAATATAAAATATTATGAGCTCTGCACTGCTTCCCATGTATATTACCAAGAAGAGTTAGCAGGACACAATTTATGCTTAAAACAGTAGGGCAAGCAGATGCTGACAGCGTTCCTCCCTAGAAGACACAATGCAATAGGTCCAAGTGAGCTTGCGTGATGGGTTATGCAGCGTTCACCAGAAGTTGCCACTCATAGAGCCATATGACCGCTACACACATTGTGCTATAGGTCTAAGCCATGGATGCTGAGAACTGATTGACATGTGAGGGAGGGACCATATTTTTGTTTTGATTTCATTTTATTGATTTTTATGATCTACACATTTGCTAGAAATTCTGCTAGCACAAAGTGCACATTACATTGTATGCTCTGTTTAATGCTGTAGTATGCCATGTACCCACAATAAATACAATGCAAAGCACATACACATTTTTATTTGTAGTTTGGCTATTTTAGTTCCTATGGATGAAATAATGAATGGAACTACTCAACAAGCTCATTAGTTTACCCAAGAATCTTCATGTGTACGTGTCATAACAGAAGCTGCCAGAACGCTAAAATGTGTGTGGCTTCTGCATTGGGTCTATCATAGAGACCAATGAAAAAGCTTGTTCCTCCAGCTATAATAAATAGAGTAAAGGGAGATAGGATACCTATTACACCATAAACTATACAACCAGTGTTGTTATGTTATTTGGACTTTTTTTTAAGCATGGACATTGATCTCTAATAATTCTTGGTGCTACAGTTTTGTGAGACCGGAGATTATTCACAATCTGCTATAAAGGGGGGTTGTGAGCCAGTAGGGAGCTCTGTAAGCGAAGTCTGACTGTTCCTTTTTTAGAGATGACCAAAAAGTAGATTCATAGTAATCCCCAATGGTGGAACTACAACTCCCACAGTGCTTTGCCTAAGACAGTGTTAGCAAAGTATGGCAATGATTTATAGGAATTGCAGAAAACTAATAGTCAGCTCTGTAGCCATGCCCTCCCTATTCCTACCATGGAATCTAACAGATCATTACTGAGCTCCTCCATCTGGGCTCCCTGTCCACCATTATTATAAGCTCTGTCCATTGTACCAACACAAAGCGTGGGAGAGGAATGAAACAATGTTTTTCTCCTCCAATGTAATGATTGTATAAAATTGTGTGTGAAAACTTAAATATCTATACTTCTCGATACTTTGTAAAGTCCCATCCTAAATGTGACAGATTCACTTCATCATTAGTGTTTCCATAGCACAGCATACATTATATATAAATCAGGATTCTGTTACTAATAAGGTCACATGATTATTTATTATGATGTTGGGAGTGGAACACACTTCCTTTTTATTTCCTGTACCATCTGTGTTTTAATGTCATCAGATGCTGTACATCTGTTTTTTCCACTGAAGGCATACTAAGAATAAGGCCGGTTGTCACTGACTGTAGGAGGTTTTGAGGACATGTATAACTGAGGATTCCTATTAAGGACCAAAGAAAACTAAAAGAGGAGTTCACACAAAGTTCAGTGGAGTACAATGCTTGTGATTTACTGGGCACGCGCAATGATTTTATATATATTCATTTTACATTGGTGGATTCTATGATCAATCCCGAATTAGAATAGCATGGCAATATCCACATCTTACAGTGATGGAAACTAAATTATGGCAAGATGCTCCGTAGTCCTGTGTGACACGGATGATGTTGAAGTATGCCAGCTTCTTATAAACTTATTTTATAATTCACAACAAAGGTATATAAGAAATATGTGTTGCTATTTTTATTTTAAATCAAAGAGTACACTGTCTCAAGTTTATAATTTATTTTTAAAAATGTTATATTTAAAAAAAAAAAACTGATGGAAAAACCTAGTTATGTTGTGAATAGGTACCCTATATATTAAAAAGGTTAAAATTCATTGTGCCTCTGATTCCTGGGGATATACACCGATCAGCCACAACATTAAAACCACTGGAAGGTGGAGTGAATAACACATATTACATCGTTACAATGGCATCTGTCAATGAGGTTGGAAATATCAAACAGCAAGTGAAAGTCAGTTCTTCAATTTCATGTGTTTTAAGCAGGAAAAATGGGCAGGTATGTGTGACTTTCACATACGCTAAATAATGAGGGCAAGATGACTAGGTCAGAGCATCTCCAAAATGGCAATTCTTGTGTGGTTGGAGATTAGTACCTACCAAAAGTGGTGCAAGGAAGGACAACCAGTGAACCGGCATAAGGGGCATGGGTGCCAAGGCTCATTGATGCACGTGATGCACAAGGCTAGCCAATCTGTTCAGATCACACAGAAGGTGACAGAACACACAGTGCATCACAGTTTGCTGTGTTTGGAGCTGCATAGCTGCAGACCGGCCAGAGTTCCATGATGACCCCTGTCCACCGCCAAAAGAGTCTTCAATGGGGATGTGAGCATCAGAACTGGACAATGGAGCAATGGAAGGAGGCTGCATCGTCTGATATTTTCTTTTAGACCAGGAAGTTGACCAATTTGTGTGCAACGTTTGCCTACAGAAGAGATGGCAGCAGGGTGCACTATGGGAAGAAGGCAGGCTGGCGTAGACAGCGTTATGTTCTGCTGGGAAACCTTGGGTCCTAACATTCATGTGGATTATTACTTTTACACATTCCAACTACCTAGAGATAGTTCAGGTCTACACATTCCCTAGATCTCAATCTGATTGAACATCTGTGGGATGGGCTGGAACAACAAATCCATTCCATGGATCGCAACTTGCTGGACTTGAAGGATCTATAGGATATAAAGGATATATATAGAACTTCAGTCTCTACCGACATCAGCCTGGTCCAACAAATTGAATTGTGATAAAAGATACTGGTGGCAATCATGCCACCCAATCTGTAAACATCTGCTATTTCTATTTCTATTTTGAAAAGTGCTATATAACTACATAGAAACATAGAATGTGACGGCAGATAAGAACCATTCGGCCCATCTAGTCTGCCCGATTTTCTAAATACTTTCATTAGTCCCTGGCCTTATCTTTTTTTTTTTTTTTTTAATTCTTTATTTTATTGTGCATGAAGTGACAGTAGACATGCAGGGCCACAACAGCAGCTGCAAGTTTTGATATAACAGTGTAGCGTTTGAAAGCGTGGCAGAGTAAACAGCACACATTTTTTGTTTTTTAAGAAAAAAGCATATTGATACATTCTGATTTCTGATAATGGTACATAGGTTTAAACAGGTTACGGTAGGCAGTCTCAAAACTGGTCGGTCACGTTGAAGATCAAAACCTGGCCTTATCTTATAGTTAGGAAAGCCTTATGCCTATCCCACGCATGCTTAAACTCCTTTTCTGTGTTAACCTCTACCAATTCAGCTGGAAGGCTATTCCATGTATCCACTACCCTCTCAGTAAAGTAATACTTCCTGATATTATTTCTAAACCTTTGTCCCTCTAATTTAAGACTATGTCCTCTTGTTGTGGTAGTTTTTCTTCTTTCAAATATAGTCTCCTCCTTTACTGTGTTGATTCCCTTTATGTATTCATAGATCCAAAACTCAGCCCACACTAATTTAGTGGTAAAGGTTCATGACATTGCCAGGGCACGCCAGTATCATATGGGTATATTAGTGATTTTTCATTGGCATGCATAGTGCTTGTTGCTAGCCCATGTTATTACTAGTGTGGTTTGGGTTCATCTTCATCTGACAAACAAGTTACCAGTTTGAGAAACACTGTGGACACCATGACAACGTAGTCAATTTAATCAACTTTGCTCTGTATTTTGGAAGCAACTTAAGCTCCACCGAGACACTAGGATCCTAATATCTATACAACCACAGCAAGGTGGGCTCTGACACCTATGGAACTCACTGCCTGTTTACCGGAAAGAAGCCATGGCCTCCACAGAGCATATCCCATGTATTCATGTTCAGTTTCCCAACACTCTAAAGACACAGGGTTACATAGAATGCACTGCTGTTCTCCACTTGATAATGACGTGCACAGCTGCATTATAGCATCTCTGTAAGGAAGCTTAATAACTCACTGTTTTGATAAGGATGCTTTAATAGTGACATTTAGAGGTGTCTATTTTCTATGTTTCATTAAAGTACTTTTAAAAACTTAAGTGCAACAAGGAAAAATGTGCAATATAACTTATCAGCAAGACTAAAATAGCATAATATGGTACAACGGAAGAAAGCAAGTTTCAGGCAAAAGTTTGACGGGATAGCAGCGTTTTCATTTGTTTTAAATATATATTTTTTACAATTCTATTATCGCCATAATCCTAAAAAAATGGGTGATTAATCCATCTTGCAGTGTAAGCCTCTGACCATGTGTTCCGAGGTGTCAGTTCTTGTCGGCATGTAGAATTCTATCACTCTGTAATGATAGGAATATGTTATTATCAAAAGAATGGAGGGGCGTGGTCTGGACGCTGACCAAGATGGCCGCGTGAAAGAAGAGCTCCGCTCCAGCAGCCCTTTAAAAAGCTAATTACAGCGCATACCTGAGCCAAATGGGTCGTACAAAACGCCCGGAACATCCCCAGACCCCGAGGAATACGCAACAAAGGCATCTGGACGACTACCTGCAGCCGCAATCCGGTACGAGCGGGGAACCGGGAAGCCCCAAAATGGCGCCGGTGTCGCCGGCGGAGTCCAGCAACCCGACCCTCGAACGCATAGAGGGTGAGCTACGAAATCTAGCAGCCTCGATGGTCACAAAAACCGACCTGCACATACTCATAACCTCCATCCAGGATACAATGAAAACTGAGCTGGCGGGAATCCGCTCTGAGGTCACCTCGCACGCAGGCCGCATCACTGCCCTGGAGGAGGCAAATACGGCCCTCACCGCGCGCCTTACATCAGCGGACACCGCGGTGGCACGCCAGGGCGGAATCATACTGGCCATGAGACGGCACCTTGAAGATGTCGACAATAGGGGCAGGAGGTGCAATATCCGCATCCGCGGAATACCGGAGGCGGAGAATGCGGAAAACGTGGAGGAGACTCTGACAGAGCTCTTCCAATCCATACTTCAATCACCTACCCCAAGGCCCATTGAATTTGAGAGGGCCCACCGAACGCTGCGACCCCGAGCTCTGGAAGACGGACCTAGAGACCTTGTCTGTTGTCTACATTCTTTTCCTGTGAAGGATGCCATAATGAGAAAAGCACGCGACAGGCCGACCTGGCCCTTCAGGGGAGCACAGGTCGCCTTATATAATGACCTATCCCCTATAACGTTGGAAGCTCGTCGAGCACTCCGCCCAGTGACTGCCGCTCTGAGAGATCGAAATATCGCCTACAAATGGGGGTTCCCGTTCGCCCTCATGGCCCGACATAACAATAGCTGGCTGCCACTTAGATGGCCCGAAGAAATACCGGGTTTCATGGCCGCACTGAACCTTCCGCCACTGACAGTGCCCAACTGGGTTTTGGGACCACCAACCATACCTCCGAGATCGCAGAGAGGGGCAAGCCGCAGGGGAACAGGACCCCCGCCGGCCCAGTCGGCAGAGAGACGCAGAGACCCGACCCTGCCGGAGGAATAGAGGCCCCTGCACACCCACGACGACGACCAACACCACACAAATAGCGGAGATACCTGATCCACCTGAGGGACCCCTCTGCTCCAACTACTACGCTGGCACTTTTGGTGACTATCCGCCCCTGGTTCCCACCGGGGCACCCTGACCACCCCTGTCCGGGACAATGCATAACAGAAGCACACGGAAGTCCGCCAGGTACGATGTCTAAACCCGACAGTGGGATTTGGGTGGGGGGCCCACGGGTCTGGGGGCACACACATGGGTTCCTTACACAAATAACACGAGACTCTCCCTCCCCCCCTGCGGTGCACAACCTGTCTTTCCCCGGGTGGGGCCATACCCGTTTTTGTTGGGCGGGGGATGATGGGGGTCTGTGGGGGCAGATATCTGGGTTCTCGCTGCCTGACTCCTCCTTGACTTTTGGGCCTTAAACCTGAACGCTGCATTGTGAACCTGTGAAGGCGGCCTCTAACACATGGCTATTAATATTTAAATGCTCTCAGTTTAAGTATAGACACGAGCTCAAAATGTTTTTTTTCCGCAGTAAAATGAGCCCACGGGAAATAGTTGAGAGGTTCCGGGCACAGAGGTAGAGGGAGATCTGACGATGCAAAGTAGCACGAATGTCGGCCGACCCCCTTTACTCTTCTCCATAGTACCTAACATGGCCGGACAACCGGCAATCAGCACCAACCGTTATTGGACATTGTGTTACTTACCCGTAATTCCCTTTATGACCTAAAAGCAAATAGACAGCAAAGTATGGGGGGGAATGATAAGGGGAGGGGGAAACGGGGAACTATACTATAATTGATTAATTAATAACAGAGAGAGGAGGGGAATGAGGGGTAAATAATGACACTAATAATTTAATAAAGGAAAACAGAAGGGGGGGGGGGGGAATTAAATTAAATTAAATCCAATTAAATAAATAACTAAATAAATAAATAAAAAAAAAAAAAAAAATTAAAAAAATATAAAAAAAAAAAAAAAAAAAAAAAAAATGAATACATAAATAAATAAACACAGAGAAAAGAACGAAAAACAGCTGGGTATATCCAACGCTGTATAAATATTGGTCATGGAACACTAAGCACGGGAACACACTTTGTCTAGCCGGCTAACAGCGGGGGCGTAGCCCATACACCACTACGCCCGGGGGGTGCTGTATACCATAGATACGAATGGCCCACGTTCAATCATCTAGGGGCCTGAGCCCAATAAAGTACACTGATTTAGATCGGTGACCCACTGTAGGGACCGACGGAGGGGCCGGGGGGGGGGGGGGGGTTGTGCGCTATCATAGGGAGATTCTAACTTCCAAGGCCTACTGGGTAGTGGGGAGGAGGTGGATCGGGGTGGGGAATATGTCTCGATGCAAGCACAAGATGGTCTGTCGTCTAGGGACTAGGCAGGGACAATAGGGATGATACCGGAGTTAGCAATGTTAAATGGTTTATTTACTGTCCATGTTGTAATATTCAAAGTTCAAATATATATGTAAATGCTATAAGAACATATGTTATGCACACGACCAACCGCACACGAAGCTGCTGCAAGCTTGGTAACTAGAACAGAGGGCCTGGGAAGAGCGGATTACTCTACTCTTCTTATTATACTTCTCATTCGCCGTCTCTCTTGGGCAGCGCCTGTACTGTGCTACCCACATTTTACACTCGTGCTCGGATTGCACGACCAGGCTGTGGGTCCCCTCGATCTCTGGGCAGGTCCCGGGTTGAATACCCACTGGTGCTGGTTGTGGCACGAGAATCCCCCCCCCTTCTCAGGACGGGGGGCTTAGACTCGGGACACACCCGATATCTACGAGGATCTCCACCTCTCTGAGGGACTCCTCTTTTTACACAACATAGTCCTCTTTTAACTCCTTCTGATAAGGCTTCCAACCCTGGTGGAACCCCGCTCCGGCACTCCACTCACTACTCCTCCCTCCCTTCCCCTCTCTTTTCTCTCCCCTCTCTCTACCCCTTACTCCCCACCCCACTCTCCCTGTACTGATCTGTGCTGGGGATCCGAGAACCACACGACACAGGGTTAACAGATTCCCACGACTTGGGACGTCTTGCTGTGCCCATAGACGCTATGGCCTACCGCGACACGCCCCTGCGAGTGCTCACCCAAAATTGCAGAGGCCTGAACACCCCTGAACGCAGGACACATCTTCTTAGAGAATTGAAGAAAAAGCACATCACGGTAGCCATGCTCCAGGAAACCCACTTTAGAGAGGGTTCTGCACCGAGGATGCGAAATAAACACTACCCGGACGCATACTTCTCCAACCACCCCTTAGCCCACAAAGCTGGAGTGGCCATTGTCCTAGCTGCCGAGCTATCATTCAGGGAGCTAGAACGCAAACAGGACTCACTGGGGCGGTACCTCTTCCTAAAAGGCATCATAGCAGATAAAGTCTATACATTAGCGACAGTGTATGCTCCCAATAGGAATCAAGCTTCCTTCCTAAGGAACGCATTACATGCCCTAGACGAATTTACAGATGGGATACTCCTGGTAGGGGGTGATTTTAATGCCCCATTAGACCCAACACTAGACTCATCCACGGGACATAGTTGTCTCTCACAACGCACCATCGGAACTATACGTCGAGCGCTGGAATCTTTGAGGTTAGTCGATTGCTGGAGAACACTTAACCCCTCCACTAAAGACTACACATATTACTCGCCACTCCACGACCGCTATTCTCGCATTGACTACCTCTTTGTTACACAAGAAGGACTCTCTCACCTTCAAAAAGCAGACATCGACCCAGCCACATGGTCAGATCATAGTCCGGTGAGAGTCGAACTGGCGTCTCCCCTATTCCGGCCTTCAATGTGGACCTGGCGTCTCAACGAAACACTCCTGATGGACCTGGATAACAAGACACAAATAAACAACGAGCTGGAACAGTACTTCCGGGAAAATGACACTCCAGATATATCCCCAGTATCCATTTGGGAAGCCCACAAGAGTGTCATCCGCGGCACAATTATACGCATCGCCACGCAAAAGAGGAAAGCAGCAATACAGGAAATGACCGACCTATATCGCTCTATAGCACACTTAGAACGCCAACACAAGAGATCCCAATTAGACACAATCTATGGCGAATTAATGGAACAAAGACGTGCCCTCAAAGATCTTATTACCAAACGACACCTCAGGACGATGCAACGCTCGAAGGACTTTTACTATGTCCACGCGAACAAGGGAGGTAAGTACCTGGCGAGACTTCTGAAGGGATCTGCGCCCCACAGACAAATACACAAAATACGTCTCACATCAGGGGAAACGACCCCTTTACCACAGAAAATCGCTGACGAATTCCGGTCTTTTTACCAGGCTTTATACAACCTACACCCACCAGGAGAAGATGAGGAACAAAACACGCTCCGACGATCACAAATACAAAAATACCTAACCGATACGATCACGAGCAGGATACCCCAGGATGCGGCCCAGACCCTTGACTTGCCGATCACTGTGGAAGAACTAGCGGCAGCACTTAAATCGTCTAAGACGGGTAGGGCGCCTGGCCCGGATGGCTTCTCGGTCGGGTACTATAAAAAATTCTCGAGTACATTATTGCCATGGCTGACTAAGGCAATTGCTGCGGTAGGAGACGGGGGAACCCTGGGTACGGAATCCATGACGGCGACTATAACGGTTTTACTGAAACCGGGAAAAGACCCGCTGTCATGCAGCAGCTACCGACCAATATCCTTACTTAATGTGGACACTAAACTGTTTACCAAAGTGTTGGCGACCAGGCTGAAACATCTTCTCCCGGACCTGATCCACGCAGACCAAACGGGCTTCATACCCGGAAGAGAAGCTAGAGACAGTACCCTCCGACTCTTCTCAATCCAGCACCATGCAAGACGGACGAACACACGCCTGATGTTACTCTCCACGGACGCAGAAAAGGCGTTCGACCGTGTCAACTGGACATTTATGATGGCAACACTGAGACAAATGGGTTGCGGACAGAAACTCCTCACGTGGATCTCCGCACTATACGATAAACCACGCGCCACACTTAGGGTCAACGGAGCCACGACCACTGACTTCATGATCAATAACGGCACCCGACAGGGATGCCCGCTCTCGCCCCTGCTGTTCGCAATATCCCTCGAACCACTCCTGCAGGCGATCCGACTGAACCCGGATATTCAGGGATACAACTGGCGAGGTGCGGACCACAAAGTAGCCGCATACGCGGATGATTTACTCTTCTTTATACGCAACCCCAGGATCACTATACCTTGTCTCCTATCTGAAATTGATCAATATGGGAAGATCTCCGGATTTAAACTGAACCTTTCGAAATGCGAAGCCTTGAATATCACACTAACCGCATCAGAATACTCATCCCTGAGCTCGCAATTCGCATTTCATTGGTGTAAGGACAAGATGAAGTACCTTGGCATCTGGATGCCCACAGACCCGGCCGATATATATAAATATAACCACCAGCCGTTACTTAAGAAGGTCCTGGACGACTTGACTAAATGGTCCTACCCACACGTCACCTGGCACGGGAGGATAGCAGTTCTAAAAATGAATATTCTCCCGAGACTCCTATACCTCATGCAGACCATACCCATCACTCTACCAGCAAGCTTCTTCTCACCTTTAAAGTCAGCTGTCATCAAATATGTCTGGCGTGGCGAACGTTCGAGACTTCGCTTTGACATCTTATGCCGGCCGAGGGACCACGGGGGCTTGGCGTTGCCAGATTTCAAAAAATACTACCAAGCTACGGTACTACAGCGCATCCTGGACTGGCACTCGGAGCCTCCACGGAAGCAATGGGTGGAGCTCGATAGAGGCCTTATTGGCCCTACACTAGAAGCGAAGATATGGGGCGGTGATAGAACTTGCGTCTCACAACACCAGAAGGAGGGGACGATCCTACAGACGATACACAGCTGGATTTCAATGAGGGATCAGAACCACATATCACCCACACCGAGTCCAATGATCCCCCTTTCACATAACAAAGCTATGGGTGGCGGAATTCCCGCTAACACATGGCCCACCACTGGTCCCGGGACCTTTGTCCCCATACATAAGGTACTGAGAGATGGTGGGTTACGTACTCTGGATTCGCTCCTGGAAGGTGAACCCAGAACTCCCCTCACCGTCTTGCGTTACCTGCAATTGAAACACTACCATGACTCAATACCCCACAAAGACCGCATGCACAGAAACCTTACGTGGTTCGAGGACCTCTGCGACCGAAACAGCACCCTTGAACATGCAATCTCAATACTCTATCAACACCTCATAACAGCTGGCGCAAACACTGCCAATACGTTTAAACGACGTTGGGAGGAGCAACTGGGGACAACTTTCACCACCTCGCAATGGGATAAAGCCCTGATCTGGCAACAAAAGAGCTCTATGAGCTCGCACTATCAAGAGATGAATTATAAAGTGCTCTCTTTTTGGTACAGAACGCCAACTCTGTTACACAGGATATTCCCATCAGTACCACCCACATGCTGGAGATGCCAAGCAGACAGAGGTACCCTGCTACATATATGGTGGTCGTGCAACGCCATAACCACATTCTGGAACATGATCAGGGACGTGTTGACGATCATCCTAGGGGACATCCCGGACTGGAGCGCTGAATTGGCCCTTCTCCACGTTTCACCGCAACCAATCTCACTGTACAAGAAATCGATACTTCGTCATCTCTTAAATGCAGCCAAAGCTACTATACCGGTACACTGGAAGACAACGACAACTCCAACAAAGACGGAATGGATCCGTAGGGTAGAGGAAATACAAGAGGCCGAAGCGACATACGCTTCCCTGACAGACCGGAGTAACAAACATGCGGAGATGTGGCTACCATGGTTTTTATACATATCCCAATATCGGCGAAATGGGGATGCCGCTGGGAGTGCTGGGGGAGTGCCGGTGGGGACAGGATCCACATAGCACAGATCGCTACACAAATTTCAACCCTTCCCTCCCATACTTTCCTGCCCATTCTTGCTGCACATTGTTGGTTGGGGTCCGGAGTGCAGGAGCGGGGAGATACGGGGAGAGCCCGAGGAGACCACACTCAACACACATAGTGCATCGTGTTCATACTGAATTTAACGCAAACACCAACGCCATAACCTGATGCCCGCACTCTACCTCCTGTGAGCAGGGATATCAACTGTAGATCACCAGGATTACTGGGAATACACAAATAGAACTGACACGCGATACACATAAAGCTTCATGATCCCCGACACACTGCTCCTCCACATGAATCACCCTCCATATGGATTCTACGACGCCCGCAGTTAGACATAGGGGAGATACAAGCCCAACTTATCCCTGACCCTCAGAACCAGGAAATGGTTAACATGTAAATTAGTCTTTAGAAAGACACCATCAGTCACTACAATCCCATATACACAACAGCCCACAGATACGCGAAAGAAGACGAGCCGAACCCAGGACACAATACCTTACTGTGATTCTCGGGTCCGACAAGTTTAACTGAACACGTATCCTCTGACTTACCAAGCTTGCACCCTTCTTGGATCACTTCAGTAGCACAGACGACACATACGGACACTTCACACACCACTACTCTGGGCCCGCAAGCCTAGAGGCTCACACTCAAGATATGATACTGCTCCTCGAACACATTGGTAGAGGACTTGTATAATTTGACCTGGTTATTCTACGCTCACTCACAGTGTTCTATGTGTACTACTCCTGACTTCCTTAACTTGTTAACTTGATCAAAAACCACACAGAGGACTGGAAGATGTCCCTTACACCAGGTGTTAGTTGGGAACTAAGATATATATCCCTATGAAGTTTCTAGTTTAAAAGCAATGTCATCGATTCTAAGGCATACTCACCTGCTGGGTAATTTCTCATGTTATATATTTTTCATTATGTCTGAGTATCTGAGCCATGCTATGCTTCATACTGTTATATACTGCTCTAAACTATCCTTAAAATGTTTGACATGTTAAACGTAATATACTATTGCAAAAGTTATGCATGGAGGCCTGCGCGCCTTCCATTATTTCCCTTTCTCACCCCCATCTTCAATAAAAAGAGATTTACAAAAAAATTATCAAAAGAATGGATCTCTGTCTTCAGCGAACAGCCTGTGCTTGGTGGCTGTGCTTTGGCAGACACCAGAAGTAACTCGAGAGATGAGACAGAGATACAGTCAGCCAGGAATGTCCTGGTGGTTTTAATTGTGGCACAGCTTCATTTTTTCTGAGTGAAAACATAGCAAAAGCATTGGTGGAGTAATGTGGTTGCTTAACATGAAGCCATGAAAAAAAGGTCACAGCTGGGAAATCATCTGTTTTCTACAAATTACAGATGTGGTAAAACAATATGTATCTATGTGAATATATTCTTATTTTAGTACGATTTATTAAAGGTAGAATTTTGCGACTATGTCCAGACTTTATCTGGAATTTGAGGACAGGAGTTTAAATATATATTTAGAGGGATTATGCAAATGTTTGAGAAATACACAGTAAGGTTTCGGACCATCCTGACAAATCTGTATCCAATATTATATTTATTCATGTGAGTCATGTAAATTTTTTTCATATGGTTTTGACAAAATATACTATTACAAATTCAACGTGAACAAAAACAATGTAATTAAAGGGACACTCTTGTCCAATATATATATTTTTAAATCACTATATAGCAGATATACCCCCAATGTAATCATGCATGCATTTAATTATAAATTTTATATTGAGGATATATTTAATCTTTACAAACAGCTTGTAAAAGTTGTAGTTCTCTTGTCTGCTGTCTTTGCAAGCCCTCCCCTTTTCACCCCGCACAGACTTTCTGTGGCTGTCCAATGCAGGTCAATGAAAAGTCTTTGGAATCCAGGTGCTCTGAGCAATTGCTGCGTCTTGAGTTTAGCTCCACTGAGCTAAACAAACTAGGAAGGAACAGGACCGATTGTCTGATTGATAGCATGTGTGTGTAACAAGGCTAAGTTATAAATGTGCCAACTTCTATTGAAATATGCGTTTTTTGTAAAATAAAATAAGAGGACACATTCTATGGATCTGGGGTGTTCCTTTAATCATTAACATGATATTATCTTGGACTTTAGACAGATGATAGATTTCATAAGGTTATTCCATGTTTGAGGAGCTGAGTAGGATAAGACTGCTTGACAGAATTCCTTTTTGTAATAGTAGATGGTAGTGGACTGCAGGTTATAGTATGAGGAGTAGAGATAGATAGTAGACTGGACTTTTTAAGAAAGAATCATATGATCCAATATGATTGAAGTTTGAAATGAAGACATTTCTTGTTTAGGTATTTTATTTATTTATTTATTTAAGGATTCTTAGAGTGCTTTTCCAGAGTGCTTTTCATATATTAACAAATTATACATTTATTTGTTATTTTTTTTTTTTAAATTCTTTATTTTTGCACACGATAGGTAAGGCAAGAATAGTACAACTTGGAGGCTTGCGCAGAAGCCAATGGACAAAAATTCAATCTCGTACACACAGTCATTGACAGTAGACGATAGCACAAGCCCCTTTAAAAATTCTGGAAAACGTATCCCCCATCGAGGATTTTATGTTTCCTTAAAATTCTACGCTTAACACTCGATAGGCATAGCCAGAGCAATATAACTGTGAGGCTTACGCAGAAGCCAAAATGCCAAAGCTCAGGTTCGGAAACATAAATTTTGACTTCAGCCCACTTGCCACGCCTCGCTATAATTTCTACCTCTCTTGCCCCCTACCGGGGATTTTGTAATTTTATTCAGGCGCTATATCTTAAGTAGGAGCCCTACTCATATTAATGCCAGAGTTAACTTTAGGCATCCTCAATTCTCCATCAGTACATTCGTGCCTGAGTGAGAAAAAATAAAAAACGAACACATAGAGTGAATACATTGATTTTAACTCATCATAAAGATGGGTATAAATTGAAAACTAAATCGCAAATTAAAGGCCAAATTTGGGAATAGTTTAGCCTACATTCTACTCATGGATTTTCTTATGTTTTCAATGTAGAGTAAATAAATCTTGTAGTGTTGAGTTTACTGAAATTGATTTGCAATGTTTACACCAGCAGGGTCCCATGATAATCATCCTTTAGTTAAAAGGCACATAATCCGTGGGATAGTGCTAGGTGGAAGTGATATTGGTAGATCTGCACAGGGACTAAATATGTTAGCATGTATTCACACCCATGTGGCTCTCACAAGACCCTTAATAATATTAAACACTATATGGCATGGATAGTTGTCAGTGTTATCAGGCATAGATTAGAGTAATAGAAAGAAAAAAAACACTAGTGGCGTACTAACTTGGGGGTGGGGCAGTCCGTCCCAGGTTGCCGGTGTGGCTGCACTGGGAGCCCGCACGCTAAGGGGGGCGATTGGGTGGTAAAATTCACATACCACCCCCCGATGGGCAGGTGTTTTCAGGGGTCCGGTCATGTGTTGCAGCCCTTTAACAGCACAACTGGGCCCCTGTATTATTGTAATGGCAACATTAAGTGGCCATGAAAGGCAGTCACTTCTTGCAAGCTAACACTGAGCCTCGCAGGAGGAAGGAGAAGGCACAGAGGAGGGAGTATGGACTGGAATTGAGCCAGCGTGTGTGGCTTACAATGTGTACATTTTAACCTGCTGTGTCTGTGTCTCTCTATCTGCATGTGTATCTGTATGTGTGTCTCGGTATCTGTTTGTGTGTCTGTGTTTGTGTCTGTGTAGCTGCATGTATGTCACTGTGTCTGTTTGTGACTTTGTGTCTGTGTGCATGTGTTTATCTGTATGTGTGGCAGTGTGTGTATCTGTATGTTTATTTATGTATCCTAATGTGTGTTAGTATGTGTATCTGTGTGTCTGTATCTGTATGTTTGTCAGCGTTTGTATCTCTGTGTCTGTATCTGTATCTGTATGTGTGTTTGCATCTGTGTTTTTGTGTCTGTGTAGCTGCCTGAGTGTCAATGTGTATCTGTGTGTGTGTATGTGTGTCAGTGTGTGTCCCTGTGTGCCTATGTATCTGCATGTCAATATGTGTATGTTTATATGTGCATACATGTCAGCACCTCGCTAACACTACACACAAATACACTCCTACATTTAGATATCCGCACTACATACAAACACGCACACTGCATTCAAATATCAACACTAAAACACACATCTGTATTAAAACACCACCATTCCTTTCCCTACAACTATCTGCTCTCTGGAGCAACAGCCACCAAACTTATATTTACCTTTGTAATGCTCGGGAACTGTAAAGTGTTTTCCTTTTCTTTTCCTAATGTCCTTTGACCTTGTGAGTGGCCTCTCCTCCCTATTAATTGCACATCCAAATCCACTTTCCCTTGTCTGATCTCATCAGTGGGATAGTGCTCTATGTGCCAGGTGATTTGATATTACACGTTATTTATTTCAAGACTAATGCATACCCATCCCTACGCCTCAACAAATATCCTTCTCAATATCATGCCACTACCCCCATAGGTTGAGAGGTTCTAATCAGTAAACACTCTCCAAGGTAGATTTATATTTTTGCATTAACAGATATCTATTATTTACTGTAAAAAAGCACTAGGGGTCAGCGCTAATAAAGCAAAGCAGAACAATATGAGTAGGGCAGCAACCCTATAAAGGGTTTCCCTCAAAACCCTTGAAAATAATCAAAGACAGGTAACACAAAGGTAGGGTAGGGCTGCGCCAAAGTACAACAATAAAATGTAGGTATAGGAATCAATGGGGTCTTTGGAGCCAGAGGACGGTGTTCTTTGCACTTTGCAGATGTTTGTATATACAGAGAGGGGCGATAAGAAGTGAAGAGGCTAATAGTGCATTAAGTCTCACTGGGTATAGATAAAACATTAAAATAATAGGGTTACACTCACATTTAGGAGAGCTTAAGCCAGCTCTGGTGTGTATAGCACACAGCGGTACAATCCCCACTTAAAGGATATGACACGAGTGTTCTTAATGATGAAGGTGTCGGGAACCCAAAACAACAACATAAAAGGCAACAATAGTGTTCTCAATAAAATATAAATATTATAATAAAAATTATACTTACAAAGGTAGAGCAGGCTAACTGCTATATGACAACAGCATCAGTGGTATGATCCCCTCCTGGGGTTCTTTGGAGTAGAGAAGGGTAAAAGTTTTTGATGCCAGATTGTTGGTTTTTTTTTTTCCATTTTTCTCAGGTACACAACACATTATCCCAAATAGGCAGGTTTTATATGTCTGACTCCGATCTCGAACAGTTGTTAGAATGTAGCATTGACTTGATCTCATGGTCAGATCATGCACCAATAATATTATCACTTAAGGACCAATACGATTAAAACAAAAAAGTTACTGGAGAATTAATCAGTTCCTCCTACAAGACGATTCCTTCTCCCTAGAATCAGAAATACACATCAAGCAATACTTCAATTTGAACAACACTACCAATATGAGTCCTGCCACCTTATGTTTGGCTCACAAGATGGTGATTAGAGGATTGTTAATCTGTTGAGCAACCAATCTCACACGTACATCCCAAGTCCAATTATCGCAATGGAAAACATTGCTTCATTACGTAACTATCCAAAATCAAATGAGTCACTTTTAAAAGAACAGAGACAGGACATTACCCGCAAAATCACTGACCATAATTTAAAGAATGTAGGTTATAAATTGAAAAGACTCAAGGCTGCTCACCTTGCAGGTAAACAGTTAGACTAAAAGACAGACTAGCACAACATAAAATTCCATTCATAGTTTCCCATACTGGGATAAAAGTGTTATCCCCAAAACCATCATCAATTTGTCACATTCTATGCCCAATTATACTATTTGAGATAAGATAACACTGCACAACAACTAGCCAGTAAAAATGGAATATATAGCTAAAGTAATTAGAACATTGCCATCAAGCAAAACCCCTGGCCCAGATGACTTCGATACGGCAAATTGCAAGCACCATGCTTAGCCAATCTATTTACCCATGCAAAAATATCACAAGATCTACCACAGGAAATAACAGCTGCTCACATAGTAATCTCTCCCAAACCGGGAAAACCATCCATGCAATGTCCTAATTTTAGACCAATTTCTCTCTTCAATTCGTACGTAAAATTAATAGCCCATATATATGCAGCCCACTTAAACCAGATTCTACCTGACATAATTCATAACAATCAAGTGGATTTTGTGAAAGGTAGACAAGGATCAGAAAATACTAGAAAAGGGATAAACCTAATATACAGCTTATGCAAATGAAACAAGGGGGACTGTTGGTATCCCTGGACACAGAAAACACTTTCTACGGCTAGAATTGGGTCTTTCTGGAAGCAGCCTTAAGTAAATTAGAATTTTTTTTATATAAACAACCATCTGTGGTAAATGCTGATTTTGTCTCAGATCCTTTCAAAAATTCGAATGAAACTAGACAGGGATGTCCCATCTCCCCATTTTTTTATGTATTTGCCCTGGAACCGCTGACAGAAGCAATAAGAGAAGACACATCCACGTAAAGGGGTAAAAGAGTACAAAATTAGCTTTTTTTCACAAATGATGTCTTACTCACACGTACCCAACCACTGATTCCCTTACAGAACCTAAACAAACAACTACCGCAATATTACAACACATTCCTATTAAAAGATAAATATGAGCAAAAGCCAAGTGTGAAGATTTCCCAGTAAACATTCGGTTATTTGCCCTCCCTGCTATTTAATTCCCTTGTTAATTCGTTTTATTTTTGCATGTTCAGTAAATCATTCGTTTTACCGAACGGAGACCACCCTGGGTACTAATTAGAACGTGGAACACTGTGTAACTATACGAAAACCGCAGACTAGGTGGCCGCCATTTCGTGCATACAAACGCACGTGTTGAGAACAAAGAACGGTGTCCATCTTGGCTCCCGAACGCGGCCAGCGGGACTTGGTCGTCGAGTGCCTGGAAATGTTTTGGGCATGGCACTCGCACGAACACCCGGTCTCTATGGAAGTCACATACGTACTACTTCCCCATATGGTAGACGCACGGCGTTCGGGAGTTTCAAACAGATGAAAAACAGGAGCATTCTACACAAATCATGTTTAATCTATCTATGGCAGTTTTCGGATAAATCCACACAAACGGAGACCGGCTCTTGCTGCCAGTTCTATGGAACTCTTTGTCGGATACAACCTCGTGGCAGGCCAGTCAAACTTTCACACGGTGCCGTTCGAAAAGTACCCAACGGATTTGCTTGAATTTTTTATATGTTACTCCCATCAAGCTCAGCTACCTAGGGGTATGGTTTTTGTGGGGGTTGTATGTATATAAAGTATATTTCTGAAAAATTAGAAATTGTTAACTTTTTCTGACCAGCACATAATTGAGTTTAGTATGTTTCCAACACTCAATTATCTCGCTGGCTCAGAGAAGGAGTTTGATGCTGTATAAATTGAATGCCCTTGCTTCCATTAAACCAGTCTTGTTCCAGCATTAAGCTTTGGCTCATGTGTGGATTATTATGCGATACCAGCGATATTTCACCCTGTGGATTACTGCCAATATTATTTTATGGGAATAAGGGAATGACAGACGGTAATACATATTCAGACCGTCACACCAAGCGTTGAGGTGGAAGAGTATGAACATTCAATTGGAAATCAACACACAACATTTTTAGTTATTCAAATTTCTAAAAATCCTTTTGATCTGTTTCACTATAATTATAAGCCACTTCACCAAGTATTTGAAACATCTCTTGGGTCATGAGATGGGAAATACATATCTTGGATTGGGCGTATAGCTGCTGTAAAAATGTGCTATCTACCCAAATTACAATATTTATTCTGTTGCCTACAAATATCCATATGCAATAAATATTTGTCAACCCATACACAATAAATACTCTACAACCCTGCATAAATTACTGGTACAATTAATTTGTCAAAATGTTACAGTAGCCACTAGACTCCTCCAGCAACAAACTGGAAAGGGCGGCCTGGGACTCCCCAACTTTAAGGCCTACTATAAAGCCATAGAGTCACACTGGATGGTAAAACATTTTTTACAATGTATTGATTGCCAAATAATCAATAGACAGAGTTTACCTAAGATATTACCTAAGTCTTATCTTAAAAATGTTGAACCAAGTTCACCCTAATTTGTAATTCCTACCTTTGTAACAAAAAGATATTACACGTTTACCTGTTTTTTAAAGAGGATTTTAAAGAACCTATACAGATTTGAAAGAGGAGTATCAATTGCCATCTAATACTGATTTCTGATTTTTAAAATTCAAAACTTACCTAGCCAACACAAGGATTGGGTCTGCGGGGTAACAGTTGGAACTGCACCTTACAACAAATTTTGAACAATCTTGTATAAAACAGACCACAAGTCAAAAAGTGTTTTCAATATTATTTACTTGTAAAGAGGGGTGATCTCACTGAGCCATGGATTTGTAAGGAAAAAGCTCAAAGGCCTGAGGCAGATGTTCTTTCCTGCTCATTGAGAGCGATCATTTAGCATATATAAAAAGTTGACCTAATGTGTATCGCATTTAAATTGATGCTTAAAATGTTATACCACTGTTATTTGGTCCCTGATCACCTAGCACATATTTATTCTACCAGCTCTAATACATGTTGGAGATGTGGGCAGGATATGGGCACGATGTACCACATATGATGGACGTGTACGAGAGTAATTCCATATTGGGGAAAAGTTGAAAAACTATTGTCTTCCCTATTAGACATAAACTTTGAACTCAAGCCTAAAGTATGTTTATTGTTTCATTAATCAAACTTATATTTCAAGTACTAATAGCAGAAATTATACTAATAGCCAGGGTATGGAAATTCCCTGCTGCTCCCTCTGAATGATATCTGATACAACAGATACCACTAATCTATCTTATGAGCATATGGCACACCTACAAATGTGCCCAAGTAACACTACAGTAGATCCGGTGGCTCAGTGGTATGCCTACCTAAACTGCCCAAGTTATACTTGTCATGACAGATACCCTTGAAGTCAACCACTAAAAGACTAGGTTGCATCTATGTACTGTCCTGTTTCCTACAAGGCCTCAAAATTGTAAATTTTGTTTAACACTGCGGCACCATTAAAAAGCCAGGGTATAAAAATATGACTTGTATAAAACAATCTTACAAACTCATGATGCATATGACATACCAGTAATTACAAAAGACACAACATGACATTCTTGGCATGTTTCACAGTACAACAGAAGAACCTAGCATCATAGTTATATTCTTAAACCTATGATCTAAAGGTAGATGATAAATATTCACGATGAGTACTCAAAACTGACATAAAAACATATTCAATATTGCTGCAACCATCAAAGCTACAGAGAAAAAAACATTTGTACTTTGTGCTTTTCATGATAAAGGTCTTGTGCTGAAACATTGGATGTTGATTTGTGACTTCAGGACTTGACCTTTTCTTTTTTGCTTATTTATGTTTAGTGTTTTTTTTTGTGTGGCTTTGATGGTTGTTGTAATATATGGGGTTATTCACTTTAGTCCATTCGGCTGCAAATGGGTCCATTCGGACTGCAAAATCTTGTATCGTTATAGCAGTGTCTGGATTTTGCAATTCAGGCCCCAAAGTGGCTAGCCAGACATCACATTAAATAATTATAAATAAAATACCTATGGGGGTCAACAAGACACCATATTGCCATAAGGGGGATTGAAACCTCACTACGCCCCCATCTGTCATGCAGCATATCTGCTAAATATTTATGGGGATAGGACTTGCGCTGCTAGCAGGCAAATTGTAGTTAAAATTATCATGCATTGCAAAATAAGCAAGTGAACAATAATTTGCAAATGTGCATCCTATCGCATGCTTTCGTGTCTGAATTTTATTAAAACCAGTGCTATGTGAATATTCCAAATCCTATACTTTGCATAGGATTCAAATACAAAAGCATTGATTTTAACCCAGATATTGAATTAATTTGGGTAGTTGCGACATACTTCTCGACTCTTTTACTGTGCTGTGAAACTTGCCCAAAATTTGGTATGTGTCTGTATATGTATCGTGATTTTATCAGATGTTTTATTAACGTGACCTTATAAGATGCTCCTATATTAAAGTAATAAACAATTACCATTACTGAGAACTCTTTTAATTTAACAACAAAAAATTTGCTGGTAATGTCTGATCTCTGTAACATCTGAATGACTAACCACATAACTGAAAGCCGCATTATTCCAACAGAGGCATGTACGCTAATCTTATTATTTACAGTGGACTTAGCAAATGTGCTGCACCTGGCGTATTGTGTGCCATTCAGTGCACAGATCCTCAAAGCACCTCTTATTTGATCGTTTTGACCTCCAAAACAGGCATATCCTTTAACAGATCCCTTAATCAAAAATTCAGCCTCATTCAAAATATTTTATTGGCATCACATCTGTCAGTGACATTGTAAATGCTTTGATAAAATCTTATGAATTATCTTTCTTAAACCAAAATATTTAAAATGGTAACCAAACAATGGGCCCTGGCCATGGCTCTTTATAGGGAAACAGATGAGACAACAAAGATTCTTTTGTTTCTTTACATTCATAAAGATAAAAACACTTCAGTGGCTCTCGTTAATGTTTTTAGGGTAATTTCATATAATTAACCAAGGTATCATGGATGTGTAGGCATGAAGGAATGCAGCTTGCTGGAGATATTACTCATTATATATAAATAGTGGGGTTATTGCTGGTTTTAATATTCCCTTTTAAAGAGACTATCATAAAGCTATATAATACTTAACCAAGTGCACTTAATAGAAATTCCATCATGTGTAATCAAACAGCTGCTGGCAGACAAGCTTCAATTCCTCCAAGAACGTCCTGTAATTCATTTTTTTTTTGTGTTATTTTCCAGCTTAAATTAGAAGACTTCTAGTACAGTTAGAGATTTGTCGATCTAATTTAGTCATTACTACTGCATTCCACGGCTGTGATGTCACTCATTTTGCTGATCCAATATTCTTTCCAATACTCAGGATATAATGCTGCACCTGAGGAAACAGCAGGCAGTGTTGTTGACATCAGTATTGGCCGAAGTGTCTGAATATTTCCAGGGGATTCCTTCAGTAGAACTAATACTATTGTGAGAGCTTTGTCAGCTATGGTACGCTGATAGCGTCTGTAGATTTTCTAATCAGCATTAATACATATATTTAATTGTTTATTGTGAGTTTTATTCACTAATTAGAGGACAGCAGAGGTTTGATTGAATCCGAATTGTAAAAGTTGGGCAAAAAGAAGCTGATTTTGGATATATGCTTAACTCCGGTGTAGTAACAGTTTGGTGATAAAAGTCTATCATTTGCAAACTGGTTTTCAGATCACTGTAGTTCCCTCTTTAATGAATACACACATTTTGTTTTTTTTACGAAATTGAAGTTGTTTTGTGAAAATAGCGATTCCCAAACCATGTCCTGGCACTAAAATCAGTTCCTCATTGGTGCTCAGGTTATTGCCTGCATTAAACAGACCCCTTGACACTGGTATGGTGTGTTGGTGTATGCAGAATTATAGTTTACATAATATTCTAATTTAATTAATGCCATGTCCATAATACGGATTTGGAGGAGATGTCGAGAGAAGAAATTAAAATAAAAAGTAAAAATAAAACCCAGGTCAAATGACACTGTTTGCTGAACCTAAGCTAATCTATTCAGAAATATTTCAGTAGAGAATGCCACATATGCCACACACAATTTGCCATTTTAATTTGAATGCCAAGTGGGGCCCATCATTTAATAGCATGGATTTTTGTTTACCGCACTGCCCCAGCCTAATGCTGCCTAACCTTGCTGTTTGGCAGTGTATGCCCATTTACTACAGTAATATTACATGCTCCTAGTTTTTTTTTTGCCTCTATACAATTGTACATAAGATAACTCTCTAAAGAAAAACAAGAGTATGAGAAGGTATGAGAAAACTTATTTTTTTTAAAATATATTTTCTTTATTTTTGTAACATGTGTATATAGACATTGAGACAAAGAGATATTCAGTAAAAGTTGGACATTAGGTAGAACATCAATGGCGGTTCACTGCACTTTAAAAAAAATATATATATAAAACGTAAAGTAAACGAGTGTGAGTCAGTACAGGATGAAGTATTGCGAGAAATGCTCAGAGAAACCGAACTGACTACACAGGAGTAATATAGAAGAGAGTAAAGCCACCATGAATATTTCAACTGGGCCAAAGGTGACAGCAGTAGCAGAACTTATAAGCAACAGAGCATGGAAAAGGACAATCATTGGTAGGCAGAGGTGAAAGGCTGAGATCCCTGAGGAATCGATGGAGATGCTGTCAGGGTACAGGTAAGCCCACTGCGGTATTCCACTTATCCAATGTCCTTGGTAAACTGGCAGAGTTCAAGCAGGTGTATAGGGCTGTCAGGTCAGCTCCGGATTCCATAGCTTGCCACAGCTATCCAGCACCAACATCCGCAAGCCCCTCTCTCACCTAGCAGACAGAGTCCACGGGAGCAGAGATTTTCCTGCATGCTTGGGCTGTAGGCCTGATGAGGTCATCCACTGTCCCTAAAGCAAGCAGGCTTCCGTGGAGGAGTTAAGCGAGCAGGCTTCCTAGTAGGACCGCAGCGTTCAGCGTTCTTCTGAGTAGAAGTGTTGCGTGCAAGATGTTTACAAGCATGTGTGACCCCAGTTGACAGAGTGGATTGTCTACTCGGCAAAGTCTTCCAGAACCTCTGACAGATGTCATTGAATGTTGACATGAATGTTGGAACCTTTCTTCCCAGCTTTGCGCCGTAGACTGTGTGGCTTGCTTCGCGGTAGTGCTGACATCGGCAATTTTGAGTAAGCGCGTGGAAGCCGTCGGCACCAGGATCACCCAGGAGCAGCTGGAACGGGAGTATATTGGTGGGGACCAGGGTCACCACCATCGGCCCAGAGGGAGAGAGGCAGAGCCTAGGCTAGAGCAAGGGCACTTCCGAACAAGGGACAGGCCGCTTCCCCCATCCCAAGCCGCCCAGCAGACCGCAAAGGAGTCCGACACCAGCAGCACTCCAGTAATGGACGAATAATCAGTCTTGAATGTGGCAGAGTGATCAGTAGCTGTGACAGATCTATCTCTTTCCTTGATTTCTCAAAATTTTTATCTTTTAGGGCATATATTGCAGAGATAGTGTGAGGAGCTCTGCTGCCATCCGACTTTCTCCCTCGGCAGTAAAGCCCCGCCCCCCCAGAACACATGTGTTTTAATCTTTTCTACTAGCATCTTTGTACAGGGAGCATCCATCTTTCATATGTGTCTTGAGTCCTCATTTTGCCATGTTTTGGGATAAATTATTATTACTGTTATTTACCTTTTTTTATCTTTATTTTTGCGTGCATTGTGATGCATACAAGAATAGGATGACATTGTAGTGGAAATGGTTGCCAGAGTGAACAACATAGGTGTGGCATATAATGTTATAGGAGAACACTGCACTTTTTTAGGATAAGTAAAATAAAATAAGAAGTCAACAAGTAATACCAGAAATGCTATAGGGCCACTGGATGCTAAGTACTTAGAAGAGCAGACATACAGAAACTCATCATTTTAAAGGGAAACATCTTGGGCGAGAGCAGTTCTCGGTTTGGAGTGAGACTCCCCCGTGGGGATTGGGATATCCTCCGTTGGTCCAAAGGGGGGGTTTGCGGGGCATTATGATCAGATGTTCCGTTCAGTGCAGGCCCCAGGGCGGGAGATCGGCCGCCTTCCCTGCAAGGTCTCATATTTAGACAGTGGGTTTTCTTGCCAGAAATTTATGGGATTGGTATCCACCAGCTCCACCTCGATTCAACAGCACTTCCCTGTCAAATAAGACTGAAAATGTCGAGATTTTTTGCCGTAGTGGCCAAAATTGAGCTCATCAGTATAGGAGCTCTTACAAAACACATCCGGCCATCTTGGCAGTCAGGCCCCACCACCCTTATTTACCTTTTAAATGCTAATCGACTATTAACTGCAAGAGTGCTTGCTTAATGAAGTACAAACCTCTTGTTATCAGTTTAATTCTGACAAAATGATCCCTGGTTCTGATATGAATAAAATGAAAATGGAACATTTTTAATCCTTCTAAAAATGTATGTCATTTCTTGCAGATGTGTGCTGGATAGGTCATACCCAGTTACTTCATATTTTCCATCCTGGTTCCTTATACAGCTTTATCATATCTAAATAGCAACCGCCAAGACTTATGGAGATACATCAATTCTGATGACTACCTTATCAAAACTCACCTCAGCCTTCCATAGCAAACAGCATTTAAATTCAGCATAGTATGAGGAAATTAAAGTTCTTATACCCTTTAAATCTAGCTAAGCATATTACTACATATTTCCAGTACTCTTGCAGATTCTTCCAAAACCTCATAAGAACACCTGCAAGAGTTTGATATCACTTACATATTAATAACACAGCATTTGCTTTAATGTCTCTCAGTGCTTATGGTTCATGAGCAAACTAGTATCTCCTTCCTGTGAATGTGTATAATATGTGTTTAGAGTCCAACTCTCTTTCTTCAGTCTGGTTTCGGCACTGAGCACTCTGTGGAAACGGCTCTGACCAAAGTATCCAAAAATCTACTAACTAGTAACTATTCTCTACTAACTAATTCTCCTTGACCTTTCCGCTGCTTATGACGCTGTTGATCATCAACAGCTTCTTCTCATCCTCCGTAATCTTGGTCTACGAGATATTCCTCTCTCCTGGTGCTCCTTCTAGCTCTCCCAGTGCTCTTTAGTGTTTCTTTCTCTGGCTTTGCCTCTTCCCCCCAATCCCTGTCTTTTGGTGTTGCCCAAGGTTCAGTCCTTGGTCCCCTACTGTTCTCGATCTATACTGTCTCCCTTGGTAAACTCATCAGCTCTTTTAGCTTCCAATATAATTTCTATGCGGATGACATGCAAATCTATCCGTCCTCTCCTGATCTCTCCCTGCCCACTTCCTTAAACTCAACCTGTCCAAAACTGGACTTTTGGTCTTTCCTCCCTCAAGCGCTGCTACTCCCATTTCTGTCTCCCTCCACGTTAATGGCACTACCATCAGCTCCACCACACAGGCTCGCTGCTTATGTGTTCTCTTTGACTCTGGATCGCCAAATCCTGCCGCTTCCATCTCAAAAACATTGCATGCAACTGCCCCTACTGAAGGTGCTGGTCCATGCCACTGTCTTCTCTCACCTTGATTACAACAATCCTCTGCTCAGTGATCTTACATGATCCCAACTTGCCCATTACAGTCTATAATAAATGTGGCAGCGAAGCTCATCTTTCTGTCCACCTGCACCTCCTACGCCTCACCCTTCTGCCAACCCCTGCATTTGCTTCCCGGAAGATTTAGGTCTCAATTTAAAATTTGGTCCTTGCTTTCAAATCTCTAAATAATGTTGCTCCCATCTATCTATCTATCTATCCTCCCTAATGCACAAGTATGTCCTGTCTAGGCCCCTACGCTCTGCCAAAGATATACATCTATCCTTTGCTCCTACTCCCACCTCTGATGCTCTCCTTCAAGACTTCACTAGGGCTGCACTGTTCCTGTGGAACTCCCTTCCCTTCTCTGTTAGACGCTCATACAGTCTCCACTCCTTCACAAAATCATTAACAAATCACTTCTAACTACAGCTCTGACAGCATCAGGCTGGCTAACGTCAATTCTGTGCATTTACCTTGCCCAAACACTCATTCATTGACTGAGAATGCTCAGCTAGAGTTCACAGCCAATGAATGGTCAGCGAGATTGCCATACAACTTTTGCAACTCTGCAGAAGCCAGATGCCACTCAGCCGGCATTGAGGAAGTCTTCACACCTGGCAGCACCCAGGTAAGAGGGCAAACCTTTGCAAACAGTACAGTGGTCTGTGGTGGTAATGATGCTCAGAGTAACCCTTTGTGGGGAACTATTTGGTGGAGTAACAGGAAAAGGGACAAAACATCCAATCACGCTTTCTTAACCCATAACAACTGTTCAAGCCAAGGGCTATGGGAAGGACTGGTCTATAAGAAGGAAATAGGTATTCACCCAGTGAGGACCAGCTGGGAAGCAAAGTCAGACCCATTAAGTCTGAGTGCAGTAGCCTGCAACCACACTATACAAAATTAGTGGCACTGAGAGGTACTGCTCCACACTGAAGAGAACCAAAAACCAGGAAGTTCCCACGAAGCCCTGACATCAACTGATATTACTAATGTGGAAGCATAACACTGATCTATACACTAAACCTAATTAATTAAGCTAAAGCTATTTTGGTGCTTATAGTATCTATTTAGGATAGTAAACGTTCAGGTAAAAATACTAGTGCACATTCCAGTATTAATTCTGGTGTCAACAGTGAAGGAGTTTATGTAGTATAGCAAGGTAGCATACATTCAGGTAACGATACTGTAGTTGGCAATGAAGGTGAAGGTTCTGGGTTTCAGATGATAAGAGTGGTGATAACAGAGACACTGACAATATATAATGATAGTGAGTGCTCAGGTGATAGGTTATGTTGATTGGTATGACATCGGTGATGAGGAATGCATTTGATTCATGTTTTATCACTGTTTTATACTTTGGTGGATGTTTACCTTGTATTGAGTAGTGTTGAGACAAGCTGTCAACTAACTTTCAAACTGAGACTTTTTTCCAGCTCTATACATTTTGACCTCTGATATTTTCATCACAACTTACTATTTGACAAATAAACATAAGTTTTTTATGTTTTTTCTTTATTTATGGATTTCTGATGCTGTAGCCCACAATTTATCTACCATCTAAAAATAGTCTAATTTATGTAAATCAGAAAAAAAGAAGTAAAAATACCCCATGGTATCCTTTAGATTGTAAGCTCGCGGGCCATCTAGCCAAGCACTTTGTATAAAAGAGCTCCAATTGCTAGATATCAGCTTACGGGCAGGGCTTTCTCTACCTCTTGTATTTGTCTGTGTATATTGTACGTTTCTCCACTAATTGTACAGCGCTGCGGAATCTGTTGGCGCTTTATAAATAGCAGTAATAAATAAATAATAATAAATAAATGTGAAAATAAAGTTAATTATAGCTTAATTTACTTTTTTAGAAGACAACAGTATATATAACAGAGGGACACAAAACGTATTTTATCCTCTCCCAAGAACCTCTTTATATAATTTTGTATATATTGTGTATTAAAGGGACACTATAGTCACCTGAACAACTTTAGCTTAATGAAGCAGTTTTGGTGTATAGAACATGCCCCTGCAGCCTCACTGCTCAATCCTCTGCCATTTAGGAGTTAAATCCCTTTGTTTATAAACCCTAGTCACACCTCCCTGCATGTGACTTGCACAGCCTTCCATAAACACTTCCTGTAAAGAGAGCCCTATTTAGGCTTTCTTTATTGCAAGTTCTGTTTAATTAAGATTTTCTTATCCCCTGCTATGTTAATAGCTTGCTAGACCCTGCAAGAGCCTCCTGTATGTGATTAAAGTTCAATTTAGAGATTGAGATACAATTATTTAAGGTAAATTACACAATGTAAATTACATTCATAATGCTTTCCTATGGACGCTTGCGTGCTCTCACTGTGATTTTCACAGTGAGAATCACGCAAGCGCCTCTAGCGGCTGTCAGTGAGACAGCCACTAGAGGAAAAAGGGGAAGGCTTAACTAATTGATAAACATAGCAGTTTCTGTGAAACTGCTATGTTTATATAAAAAATAGTTAACCCTAGCTGGACCTGGCACCCATACCACTTCATTAAGCTGAAGTGGTCTGGGTGCCTAGAGTGGTCCTTTAACCACACTATCTGTAGTACTCACACATACAGGGTCAGCCACTCACACACAAACACGTAACGAGCCAGCCACAGCCATATACTCTTAAATTGTCACTCACAGAATTATTTAGCTATACATGCATACATTCACAAATAAAATACAAATAAAACTTTACTTACAGGGCTGGCCTTAGGCCATTAGGCACCCTGTGCGAAAAGTCTTCACGGCGCCCCCCCTCAAAAAAAGCTGTATACAGTCACACTCACAGGCACAAGCAGACAGTCACACAAACAGTTACAAGCAGACAGTCAGACACACTCAGTTACAGGCAGACAGTCACACACACAGTTACAGGCAGACAGTCACACATGCTCAGTTACAGGCAGACAGTCACAGAGCCAAACACATAGTTAAAGGCAGACAGGCACACAGTCACAGGCACACAGTCACAAGCAGACAGTCACACATACTCCATTACAAGCAGACAGTCATACACACTACGTTACAGGCATGCAGACACTCACGCATGATGATAGTCACACACACACTCAGTTAATCATAGGCGTGCGCAGCCTGTTGCATTAGGGTGTGCACCCTAAAGCACAAACACACACGCCGCGTGTATATGTATTTTTATATACACACACATATATATATATATATATATATATATATATATACATACATACACACACACAAATACAAGTATACGTAGGTGCAGTGTATGTGTGATTGTGAGCTGAGCTGTGCAGTGTGTGTGATTGTGAGCGGTGCAGCGTGTAAGGGGTGCAGTGTGTGTGATTGTGAGGGGTACAGTGTATGTAATTGTAAGGGGTACAGTTTGTGTAATTGTGAGGGATTCAGTGTGTGTGGGGTACAGTGTGTATGATTGTGAGGGGTGCACTGTGTGGGCGACAGGGGTTAGGAGGGTGGAGGGGCAGCAACAGGGGTTGAGGGGGTAGAGGGACAGGAGGTGGGGGGGTGGAGGGGCAGTGACAGGAGGTAGCGGGGGTAGACGGTTAGTGACAGAGGTTAGGGGGTAGTAACAGGGGTTAGGGGTGGTAGAGGGGTAGTGACGGGTTAGGGGGATAGAGGGGTAATGACGGGGGTTGGGGATAGAGGGGTAATGACAGGGGTTGGGGATAGAGGGGTAATGACAGGGGTTGGGGATAGAGGGGCAGTGACAGGGGGTGGGTGAGTGGATGGGCAGTAACAGGGGTTAAGGGGGTTGGAGAGGCAGTGACATGGGTTAGGGGGGTAAAAGGGCAGTGACAGGGGTTAGGGGGGTAGAGTGGTGTGATGGCGTTGGGGGGTAGAGGGGTAGTGACAGGGGTTGGGGGTAGTGACAGGGGTTGGGGGTAGAGGGGCAGTGAACAGGGTTGGGGTAGAGGGGTAGTGACAGGGGTTGGGGGGGTAGAGACAGGAGTTAGGGGGGTAGAGGGGCAGTGACAGGGGTTGGGGGGTGGAGAGGCAGTGACATGGGTTAGGGGGGTAGAGGGAAAGTGACAGGAGTAAGGGGGTAGTGACAGGAGTTAGGGGGGTAGTGACAGGAGTTAGGGGGTAGTGACAGGAGTTAGGGGGTAGTGACAGGAGTTAGGGGGTAGTGACAGGAGTTAGGGGGGTAGTGACAAGGGTTGGGGGGTAGTGACAGGGGTTAGGGGTTAGAGGGGTAGTGACAGGGGTTGGGGGGGTAGTGACAGGGGTTAGGGGGGTAGTGACAGGGGTTAAGGGGGTAGTGACAGGGGTTAAGGGGGTAGTGACAGGGGTTAGAGGGGGTAGTGACAGGGGTTAGAGGGGGTAGTGACGGGGTTAGGGGGGTAGTGACGGGGGTTAGGGGGGTAGTGACAGGGGTTAGGGGGGTAGTGACGGGGGTTAGGGGGTAGTGACAGGGGTTAGGGGGTTATAGGGGTAGTGACAGGGGTTAGGGAGGTAGAGGGGTAGTGACAGGGGTTAGAGGGGTAGTGAAAGGGGTTAGAGGGGTAGTGAAAGGGGTTAGAGGGGTAGTGACAGGGGTTAGGGGGTTAGAGGGGTAGTGACAGGGGTTAAGGGGGTAGTGACAGGGGTTAGGGGGTTAGAGGGGTAGTGACAGGGGTAGAGGGGTAGTGACAGGGGTTGGGGGTAGTGACAGGGGTTGGGGGTAGAGGGGCAGTGAACGGGGTTGGGGTAGAGGGGTAGTGACAGGGGTTGGGGGGGTAGAGACAGGAGTTAGGGGGGTAGAGGGGCAGTGACAGGGGTTGGGGGTGGAGAGGCAGTGACATGGGTTAGGGGGGGTAGAGGGAAAGTGACAGGGGTTAGGGGGTAGTTACAGGAGTTAGGGGGTAGTGACAGGAGTTAGGGGGGTAGTGACAGGAGTTAGGGGGTAGTGACAGGAGTTAGGGGGTAGTGACAGGAGTTAGGGGGTAGTGACAGGAGTTAGGGGGGTAGTGACAGGGGTTAGGGGGGTAGTGACAAGGGTTAGGGGGGTAGTGACAGGGGTTAGGGGTTAGAGGGGTAGTGACAGGGGTTGGGGGGTAGTGACAGGGGTTAGGGGGGTAGTGACAGGGGTTAAGGGGGGTAGTGACAGGGGTTAGAGGGGGTAGTGACGGGGTTAGGGGGTAGTGACGGGGGTTAGGGGGGTAGTGACAGGGGTTAGGGGGGTAGTGACGGGGGTTAGGGGGTAGTGACAGGGGTTAGGGGGTAGTGACAGGGGTTAGGGGGTTATAGGGGTAGTGACAGGGGTTAGGGGGGTAGTGACAGGGGTTAGGGAGGTAGAGGGGTAGTGACAGGGGTTAGAGGGGTAGTGAAAGGGGTTAGAGGGGTAGTGACAGGGGTTAAGGGGGTAGTGACAGGGGTTAGGGGGTTAGAGGGGTAGTGACAGGGGTTGGGGGGTAGTGACAGGGGTTAGGGACAGGGGTTGGGGGGTAGGGACAGGGGTTAGAGGGGTAGTGGCAGGGGTTAGAGGGGTAGTGACAGGGGTTAGAGGTCTAGGGACAGGGGTTAGGGGGGGCATGGGTGCAGAGGCAGGGTGGGGGGGCAGTGAGGGACAGGGGGCAGAGGGGGGTTTATAAATACCTGCCCTGGTGGTCCAGTGGGCGCCCTCTCTCTTCAGTCTGCAGCTCCGCCGGGAGTGAGCTGCAGACCACATGTTGAGTCTCGCGATCTCCAGGCAGAGCGTTGCCGTGGCAACGCTCTGACAGGCTGGAGATCGCGAGATACTTCAGTCTGCAGCTCACTCCCGGCGGAGCTGCAGACTGAGGATCAGGGCAGACGGACAGGAGGGGCCTCTCACCCGGCGGCATTGTGTGCACGCCGCCGGCCCCCTCCTGTGTCGGGTCCTCGGTCATAGACCGAGGACCCGACATGTTAGTCTGCCCAAAGGTAGTGCAGCACGGAGGTGTGATTAGGGTGTGCCCAGGCACACCCGGCACACCCCGTGCGCACGCCTATGCAGTTAATACACACACACTGTATTTTTTTAATTCAAAGTTTCTTTGAAAAATATTTTCCTTATTTTAATTTGCTCTATATGTATTGTGATGTGTGTTGTGCACCCCCTTTATAAAGTACATTAGAGCGCTTAACCATTAATAAACATACAAATCCACAGATGACATCTCACATATACATAAATACACACATTCACATACAGACACATGCCATCATATACATTGGCACACATACATACATACATACATACTAAGTTATTTACTAAAATTAGGTTTGTCTGGAATTCTAAGCGGATTTCATATTTGGCGCCAAAATAGCTGAATTCGAAGCACAGGTGACTTTGAAATTCACTTTCCTGACAATTGTCGTTTTAGTGAAGAAGCTTGTCAGATATGAACACACATGATGTACACAGACACATCACAAAACGCAGTCACAGATATACACACATTAACACAGTTAGATACATTCAAAGACAAAAAAAAACAGTCACATATATTAAAAAAAACACACACACATACATAGTCAGGAAATAACAAACACAGTCACATAAAGACATAGACTCAAAATTGTTGGTTCAGGGTCCCACACATACACAGGCTGAATGTATATAGCATTTTCATGTGAGAGTTAATAAAAATTGGGTACAGATGAGGGTGTGTGACAGACAGGATAGGTAGGTAGTGTTACACCAGCAGACTAATGCTGATGTGACACCACCTACACTCAGCAGCTTCTTTCCCAGTCACAGACTGGGGGAGTTTCTGTGGCTGGGAACTCAAGGCTGTATTTCAATCTTCTACCTTGTCCCAAGCTGCCTCTGCTTCCATGCAGTGCCCCTTCTCTCTGGTGCCCGATCACAAGTCTCCTCTGTCCCTGGTCTCCAGTGCCAGCCTCTGGTGGGCTGGAGGTGAATAGCAGGGAGTGCTGATCATAACTTCTCCCTCGAGGTTCTGGCGCTGTGTGGAGTCAGAGCGCAGGCTGGGAATCTCTGAGGCTGCCTCTGACTCACTAAGTGCCAGAACCGCGAGGGAGAACCGCGAGGGAGAAGTTATGATGATCTGACTGCAGCTCCTGCTAAGTGCACCACTGGACCATCAGGGAGTCATTTTTCATGTAATAGGATGGACTCAGCTTGCGAGCCGTGACGGTTGCCAGGGCGCCCCTTGTGTTATGGCGCCCTGTGCGACCGCACAGCTCGCACACCCCAAAGGCCGGCCGTACTTACAATCACAAACACATGCAAACATATGTCTGCCACATTGTTTTTGACAGATGAACACAAATAGCCAAACACACATAGACATACATACATACATACATACATACACACAGACACACACACACACACACATAAATACGCTAAATACACACATGCACTAATAGCTAAACATTTCACTATCAATCAGTCCAAAAAGAGGTTGCAATAAATATATTTTTGAACAAACACAATATGATTCCTATAATTTCAAATAAAATTATAATAATTTAAAACATAATTTTATCTTAACCTATATGTTTAGTTTTGTGATTATTCAACAACAACCATTATATATGTGTGTAGAAAACACTCTAACTTTCTAGAAAATTCTGTAGTAACCTCATGTTTATGATGAATAACCTTCCAAAAGAGATGGTAAATACTAAAACAGTGAAAAGATTTAGAACATTTGGAACCAAATCAAAAATAAAGTCTGGGTTTAATGGGTGAAAATCATTTGTCTGCATTTAAAATCTCCATTTTTTCAGTATTTCTAAGTCAATCAGTCCCTCCTAAAGTTGTGATGTAAATTGGTAATGCTCTGATTATGTTACATAATATATTCACAAGACCATAAGGGAACTTAGAATTCTTGGAATGTACTGTATTTGTCTAACCGTGCTTGGCCTGGCACAGGCAGCGAGCCAAGCTAAAATCACAATTATTCTTTCAGGATTTTGTATTCTCTCTGCTCTAATCCAAGGCAGGCAACAGAATTCACCACATTCTTCGCTATAATTTTAGAAGCAGATTGAGATCTCTAATTTTCAGTCTGATTTAAGTAGTTATTAAAGTAAGGCAATTTCCTTAAAAATTGCCAAACTTCGTGATTCATGTACAGCTGGATGGTTAAGTAAATGTATGTTATAAGAAGCTGTTTGCTAGCTAGCATTTTCTAAGGCTATAGAATGGGCCTGTCACCTAGAAACCATTACTATTGTAAAATATATACTGTTAAATGGTTTGCCATTACAGTGAGTTATTTTATAGAAATATTCGATTTCTGACCACGAATGATTGTCAAATAACACAAAGTTAATTTTGTTTTCTTGGCACAATTGTTTCCCTTTAACATAAAACTGCAAATGATTTGACAACTTACCATGGATCCCAGAGTACCGTCTGTAGAGCGGGAAGATTCTGCAGGGAACATCTTTTAGCTGCTTCTAGCTCATGGTTGGCACATTGGTTGATTGGCTAAGCATTAGCTGAGTGCTTTCAGCCAGTGAGCTAAAACCCTGCATTGAGGACTTAAGTCAAAGCTGAGACCTTCTAGCAGCACGTGAGGTTTTAATACTTACCCAGGCAGGGCACCAGAACTCTTGTTGCACCATAAACACTGTAGTGCTCTGTAGTGGTTATGGTGCTTGGATCTTCCTTTAAATTTGATGTTATTGTTTTTTACTATCCACATGGGTGAGATATTTATACCCACCAAAGAAAAACATGCAAAACAAATCAAATGCATATTTGCTATGGGGATGTCACTGCAAAATAGTTGGTTTTTTTTTTTTTTTTTTTTTTTTAATGGAGAGTTCCAATAAAGCAGCGCTGTCATTAAATACAAGTTTGAAAATCACCCATAGCCTTTTTATCATGAGATACTTAAAATTATTTAAAAATGTATATTAAAGATTTAGGAAGTATCCAATAGAATCCACAGGTTCAACAGGTAGAAGGATTTCAGAATTAAAATCATTTTCCAGTTCCATTTAAAGGGGCACTATAGTCACCAGAACAACTACAGCTTAATGTAGTTGTTCTGGTGAGTATATCATTATATGCAGAGAAAAGACAGTGTTTACATTGCACCTAGGGACACCTCCAAGTGGCCACTCCTTAGATGGCCACTGAAGGGGCTTCCTGGCTCAGGGCTGCACAGTAGGCAGCAGTGGCGTTCAGCGTCTCCACGCTCTACATGGGGACGCTGAATTTTCCTCATAGAAATGCATAGATTCAATGCATCTCTATGAGGAGGTGCTGATTGGCTAAAACTGTGTTTGGCCCCGCCCCTTGCCGATTTTAGCCAAGCCAATGCTTTCCCCATGAGAAAGCATTGGATTGGCCAAAAAATCTGCAATTCTGATGATCTCACCAAGGGGGCGGGGCCAGCTCCCCATAGTGCCCCTGCTGTGGTGCAGAAAGGGTTACAAAAAAACCTCTGTCACTTACCTTTGGAAGGGTAAGGGACCTGGAACTATGCACCCAGACAACTTCAATGAGCTGAACGGTTTGGGTTCCTATGGTGTCCCTTTAATTTTATTTTTCACATCTCACAAGTAGATATTTGTTAAAAATAGAGGATAAGTAAACAGTATTACCGGTATTACAAATCAATGTAGTTACTGCAATGTAGTTACTTGATAGTTCTCTGCATAGACGTGCGCAGCCTATTGCATTAGGGTGTGCACCCTAACGCACAAACACACGCCGCATGTATATATATATATATATATATATATATATATATACACACACACACACACACACACACACATACATACACTGCTGTGTGTGTGTGTGCCGTGTGAGGGTGCTGGTAGTGTGCTATGTGGGTGAGGGTGCTGTTAGTGTGCTGTGTGTGAGGGTGCTGGTAGTGTGCTGTGTGTGTGTGGGTGTCGTGTGTTTGTGAGAGTGCTGTTTGTGTGTGTGTGCTGTTTGTGTGCTGTGTGTGTGAGGGTGCTGTGTGTGTGTTTGTGAGGGTGCTGTGTGTGAGGGTGATGTGTGTTTGTGAGGGTGCTGTTAGTGTACTGTGTGTGTGAGGGTGCTGTATGTTTGGAGGGATTGTGGGGGTGGGAGCAGATTTGTAAATATCCCCCTCCCTTCTTACCTTATGTAGGGATGGGGGATCCTTGTTGCCATGTGCCATCGCTGATGGTCCAGTGGAGAGTGAACTCTAGCCTGCGGGGCTAGAGTTCACTCTCGCGAGATCTGAGCGCTGCCTCGGCAACACTCAGATCTCGCAAGAGGAACCCGGCAGAGCTGCTGGCTAGAGCTCCCCGGGTCCTCTTCTGCCTCTCTCCCTGCTGCTGTGGGCTGGTGAGGGAGAGCTTAGAGCAGAGCTGGCGCACGAATAGTGCCGGCTCTGCATGAGCTGACAGGGGAGATCTCCGCTGACGGTCTCAATCCATAGGCGTGCCGCAGGGATTAGGGTGTGCTCAGGCACACCCGGCACACCCCGTGTGCATGCCTATGGTTCTCTGTTAAGTGATTTCCAAACTTTCTACAGCTCTAAACACATCCACACACCATACACTCACTCTTATAGGCTCATTCTTTGCGGATTGTGAAGGGGCCTGGGATGCCGCTGTTTCATCACATCTAATAGTTTAATACATAAAATTGTGATAGGAGTTGTCAATAAACTGATATCTGGGGTGTTGCTCCTTCATATATGTTTCTAAATGCAGAAAATAACTATTTTGTTATGACTATGGTAATGCTGCATTTTAATATTGCAGATATATATGCCAGATAAATTAGGCTGTGAGAGTTGGGAGCTATCCCTTTAATGATTGACATCTGTGAATGTAGCGTAAACTTATAACAGCCATAAATCTGCATACCACTAATTGCAGCTCAATCAAGGCATTGAGCAAATAAAGAACAAGTTGTTTAAAGCTATGTACTTGGAGAGGCTTCTTAGCACTTTGTGCAATACTATTGTAAACTGTTAAAGGAGCTCGGGTAGCACTCAATAATGCACAGCCCCAAATTAGAAGGATTCCGCCTTTAATTGTTAAAGGCACTTCATAGGATTATTTACTAAACAGTGAAACAAGAACATCATTTACTAAATTTAGGGCAAAGTAATCAATATTAAAATATTCCTGGAATCACCTGAATTGTGTATTTAGTAAGATCATATATCAATTCACTGTTTATCACTTAGTAATAAAGTAATTAATTAACTAATTTGCTTAAAATAACCAGCTGTCAATACCGTGTCCCTACAGCTAAATATTTTAAATACATACTATAGTCACCCAGACCACTTCAGCTCAATGAAGTGGTCAGGGTGCCAGGTCCCCCTGGTTTTAACCCTGCAGCTCAAAACATAGCAGTTTCAGAGGAACTGCTATGTTTTCATTGAGAGTTAATCCAGCCTCTAGTGAAAATCACACTGAGATGATGCTGACGTCCATAGGAAAGCATTAAGTAGCATTAAGTAGCTGACGTCAGCAGGGGGAGCCCTGTGCTGGATTAAGTTAAGTGGCTGATGGGGTTTTAACCCCTTCAGCGCAGCAGGAGGGGGGTGACCTAATAACCCTATAATGCCAGGATAACGAGTTTGTTTTCCTGGCACTATAGTGCTCCTTTAAAGGAACACTACTTAAAGGGACAACTACCATAACCACTACAGCTCTGTCTGAGCTAAGCCCTGCAGTGCACTGACTACTTACAATAGCGGAGCACCACGGTCCGAGCACGTGAGCTGTAATGGTTATGTTGCTTGGAGTGTTAAAAAAAATTACTAGTTAAATTATTACACCTAAAATTTGATCATTCGCAAAATTTCTGTTGAATTTCCTTTTTTATTGGCTGAATTTGTCGGTTGCACTAACTACCAAAGAAGCTCAGGATACTCACTGACCTAAACATTTAATATTATGTTACTAAATATGTTCTAAAATAATTAAAAAGAAAGCAAAGGAAAACCTGAGTAATATTAAGTGATTCTACTAATGGAACGCGTTAAATAAAGCAGAACTACAATGTTTGTTTGAACATTGTTAAATTAGGATAATGTATTCTTTCTAAGTACTGTAACAGAATAGAAGTTTTTTAACGTTAATTTCTCTTGACATTATTTAGATCAGTTATGCTTTTCTGATCAGATGGCATTCAACAACAACCGATTTGTAGCAGGACAGCAGGGGAAATTTATGGCATATTTTGACAATGCAGTGCTTTCACATTAGGCAGCCCATTCAAACTTTCTATTTTCTGTTTTATGAGCCATATAATGTGGAAGAGAACAAAAGTAGTCTGGGGTTCCACAGTGCAGCTGTGAACTAGTCATCAGGGTAGTTGAGGGCATCTATGATTTAGAGATAAGATTAGCAAAGGTCAGATTTTTATTTACCTTCTAAAATTTGGAGTGACACTTGATTTATGTTTTTCGCTTAGTAGAATTGCCTAGAGGTGTTGAATACTTCTTCATTAAAAACTTACCGTCTCTCTCTCTCTCTTTTCTCTTCCGTAAAGACAATGCAAGGTTTTTGTAATGAGAAGAAAAAAAGTATGATTTACCATTATTATATATATATATATATATAAAATATAAAATGTGTAAGGCTGGGCCTGTAGTTGTGGGAGGGGCTTGGTTTCCCTTCTTAAGAGACGCCAGACCGCTCCCCATTATCGTTTTCAGTTTGGCGATTTGCATACCATGACTTCCGGTCTGTGCAAATCGCCCTTTTATTTACCTTCAACTCGTGGGAACGATTACCTGGTCCTGCAGCCTCTGGTTGTCTGTTTCACTGTCTTCCAACTCTCCAGAACCTCGACAGAACTCCCATGCCTGCTCCAGTCACTTCGTTGACTGAACTGTAAAAAACGTGAGTTGAGCAGCCTGACGCTCAGCGTCATTCCGGGGTGGCTTTATGCTTTCATCTCCTGTCGCATACATCTGTTCGTTTTTCTGTTTTCTCGCGGCTATGCGAACGATTAGGCTATAGTACGGTCTTTCGGCTATTTCCAGCCTGTTCATATCCCACTTAGGTTTAGCGGGCGTTCGGGAGCATGCACACTAACGCACTTGTTCGGTTCAAACGTACGAATACAGAGTTGTTGTATTTCTCAAACTATTATTTCGGATACAGTTGCAAGAAAAAGTATGTGAACCCTTTCGAATGAAATGGATTTCTGCACAAATTGGTCATAAAATGTGATCTAATCATCATCTAAGTCACAACAATAGACAATCACAGTCTGCTTAAACTAATAACACACAAAGAATGAAATGTTGCCATGTTTTTATTGAACACACCATGTAAACATTCACAGTCATTCTTTGGAATTTTCCCACGCTGTGTAAAATGACACAGAGCACTGTGATTGGATGGATTTCAAGCCATCCAATCACAGTGCTCTGTGTCATTTTACACAGCGTGGGAAAGTTCTTTGGAATTTTCCCACGCTGTGTAAAATGACACAGAGCACTGTGATTGGATGGCTTGAAATCCATCCAATCACAGTGCTCTGTGTCATTTTACACAGCGTGGGAAAGTTCATTATCATTATGGCCCCCACCCGCCGCCCAGGGGTGGGAGCCGGAGAGGGGGAGGACAGTAGGTCCCCCCCCTCATTATCTTTATGGCCCCCACCTGCCGCCCAGGGGTGGGGGCTGGGGGGGGAGGACAGTAGTCCCCCCCTCAATATCATTATGGCCCCCACCTGCCGCCCATGGGTGGGGGCCGGGGAGGGGGAGGACAGTAGGTCCCCCACCTCATCATCATTATGGCCCCCACCTGCTGCCCCATTGTAATTTATGGCCGGATAGTAGGGATTTTATTTTACAGTGAGCAGCCACAGGCTCGCCGTATAGCGAGTAGGGGCATTCGGGAGATTTTATTCTCCTTTATTCTATTATGGGGGTCATATTGACCCCCATAGAGTGAGGGGGGACATGGAGGGTTTAGGAAGTGGCGGGGAGCACTGCTCCCTGCCGCTTCTATCTTTACATATTACAAGGAGGGAGCTGCGTGCCGGTAGCTCCCTCCTTGTAATAAACTGAACGAACAAACGAACACTGATACTCAGTGTTAGTTTGTTCGTCTGATTTCTCTATTCATTTATTCATTCGTCTGTCTAATGAATGAATGAATAGATGAAATTCCTGTTCGCATGTGCAGGTGTTTAACTGGGCATGTGCGGGAATCTCAGTGCTATCTAGTGTGGGACTTCACATACCCACACAAAGATGGCGGCGCCCTGAATATAGATCGGGGCAGAAAATAAAGAATACAAAATAGGTCATCTGGGGGGCGTTTGGGGGTGACTAAGGGGTCAATTGGATGTAGTGGAGGCGGGAGGGGGGTTAAAAAAAAAACGGGATTCGGCATGACAGTGCCGCTTTAATTTAGGTAAAGCAAATGCAATGCTTGTTCACCGTTTTGTATGCTTTGTCAGTAGATGCTGATGATACACTGGTTTGCTTAAATAAACACTATTTGGTTTTAATTCAACTAAGCCTCTAAATGCTCACCCGGTGCATTCCTATACTCATGTCACTAAGGCTCAATTCCTTAACCTATGTCCAACATCAACACTGTATAACCACCACCAATGCTACTACTATTCTATTTCTAACATATGACTGCGATTTTTTGTATCTGTTTCTATATTCAAGGGAGACCGGGTGGCTTCCTTCACTGCTTGCCTCAATTCTACTCAAGTGTATAGTATACCCTCTTGACTACATTACCACGTTTATGTACCTTAACAGCACTACTGTTTTATCTTAAGTCTGTTGTTCTACTATCGAGAATGTCCCGGGCAGGGCCACGCACATACTTCTCACATAATTCATTATATCTTTAGGTTCATTATTAGGACTGCTGCTTTCACTTATATCTGTTTTTCTTCCATAAGGGTCATAGGTTAGAGGATATTCGTATTAAGGGCATTACTGATAACATGGTTATTACAGGTTACGGAGTACTCAGCATTTTAGAGCAACATTACTCATCATACCCCTTATACTACATTCATTAGGTAGGTTTTATAGATTATTCGGTTGGATCCACGAGCTGGCCTTACATCTCACTCAAGTACGTTACATCATCGTATGTTTAGGTGCTAGGTATCTACGATTTACTGCACAACCTCCCACTTATGGCTGAACGTTACATTGCTATATATCCTGTTAGGCAGCTGTGTGTTCATGTCATTAGGATCATTGTTTTATGAATTCTGTATACATGTTGGATTTCTTAGATTCACTGAAAAACAGTTAAGAAATTATAACATACTGCATGGGTGGGTATGTTGGGATTGCATTTTAATAATATTTATTATTTTAGTGGAGGCCAGGATATGGAGACGGAAAAGATTATTATTATTTTTACTAATTACTAGGAGCCCTGTATTATTGAATGAGGTGCACAGGTAACTGGCTTCTTTGCCGTTGTGTAGAGAGAAGGTCATCATTGATTTGTACCATCACCCATCCCAATATCTTTAGGAATGAGGCTGGGGTATTGTGTGGCACTAGTGGCCCCAGTCAACATATTCACAATTCACCCTCGTCACACTCGGAGAAGGGAGCACTTCATCAACTCTTCTCCTTGAGGGGGATCATGGAAACCCAGCCTGATTGTTTTCTTTCCTCCACCACTATCCACCATTAAAAGGTTGGATAAAAGTCTGACCCTACTCAACTCCTACCTTGTTCTTATACAATTATGGGAACCCATATTGACTTTGGAAACATTTGTACACCTCCTTTCCAAGCACATTGAAGGATCAGGTGAGATCTGTTCAAGATGTCAGGCTTTCATGGTATACCAGACACTAAAATTAATTTATTTGCCTGTCTGTGCTATGGGTTTGGTGCTGCGCTTGGCTGCCTTGGTTTATGGCAGTGAGCGTTTTAATTAGCATGTTTAACATTCGATAATAGAACGAGGGAAGTTTTGGTATCTTTTACAGAGATAGGGCATTTTCCCCATGTTTGTCCAGATGTTTGCATTCATTACGTTTTAGGGAGCCGTTGGTATGTTTTTGCACTAGATAGATCAAGCAGCAAGCAAAATAATATTGTAGACATTTTGAGAGTCTGTATGGGTTTTCACTAGTACACTTTTTCTGCACTGTGAAAAGTAAATTGTTAATATTAGACTCACATAAGTTATATTTTAGCTTTCTAAAGTTTGCCATCAATGTGCCAGCCGTTATTTTGCCCTATTGTCAAATGCTGGGAATTCCTCAGTCACCAGGGGTGCTGACCTTAAAAATTGAAGAGACCTTTTTAAACTGAAATATAACCAAGATCCATAAGTTGAGCAGGTTTGTAGCTAGCATAACCAGCATGCACATCACCGCATTAACAAAACAGAATATATTTCTTGTCTGATATTTAACAGGAGAATCTTTAATGGTTCTATGGAATGGTTGGTAAAATTAAATTTAATAGAGGCCTCACACATGTGTTCCCTTTTTCATAGTCTTTAAATGTCCTTCTCCTGGCAACTTGGTAAATAATGTCTAAATGTAGATTTAACAGAAGGTTGAATATCGCACTAAATATATTCATAAAATGAGACCCCAGGTGCAATTCTCAAATTCACAGCCTGCCTGCCTGCCAAGCCCAGCTTACACAATCCATATGCGGGTTTAGCAACAATCCTTTACGTAAAAAAAAAAAAAAAAAGAATAACTGAGTTTCCATATGCATCTGTCCTGTGAAGTTAAGTGGGCATAACTATATTAGTAAAACAATCTTTTAGTTGGTAGATTTGAAGGATTTGGGCATTTATAGTGAGGGTTAGTTACAAAATGTAGTCGTGGATTGCATACACCTGTTAGCTGTTACTGCTTATAAAGTACCAGCGTTTTGGCAGATCCTAACCTAACGATTGCTCTTATGAGATGAAACCACTCAGTGGAATATGCATCTCTTGGGAATTTTAGCAAGGTTTTAAAAGGCCCCTACAATGAGGCTGATTTGGTTGGGAGAGGTTCTGTAACCTGACATTGGTCAATCGTTTGATATAATAAATAGAACAGAAATGCAGTATTAATGTGCTCCTGGGACCAATTGATTCAATATATTACATACAGAGCACTTTGTTCCAAACTGACTTGAACTTTTATACAGTGTATAAAATCACCTATCCAAGGTAGATATAGGGGGAAATTGTTACTCAGGGGAGTATGTTGCTATTTCACGTGGTTTTGAAAACTGAGGAATAATTAAATTGTTTAACTCCCCGTACTCTGTTTACCCCCTTCCTTACAGAATAGGTCTGCCAGCTTATATAGCAGTAGGCTAAAACCATTTTAATCACAATGACTGCTTTCTATGCTATCCCACAAGTCTGGAACTCGGTACCATTGTAACTTGGACTCTCTCCCTCTCTAACATTCCATTAAAACTCATCCCTGTAAACCCAGCTTATCATATTACGATAACTGTGTAACCAATAAACTGCTCAGTCTGCTCAATCTAATTTGATCTTCTAAACGCATTTACTTTTTAGTCTTGTTTTCCCATTGCATTGTAAGCTAAAAAACAAAAACAACAAAACATTTATATATATATCAGCGCTACGGAATTTGCTTGTGCTATATAAATTAAAAATGATATATATAAAATGTACCAGTTTCAGAGAAATCATCAAGACCTCTCCTGAACATGTTTGTGTCTGCATTACTGGCCCTGCTAATTTCGGCATTGATACGTAACTGGCTCTCATGCCTCTCTCTTGCTATCTATAGCATTCATTATGGGAGGTCAGGAATCCTCTGGTTTGGAAAGGGATACCTTCAATGTTTAGTTGTAAAACATTTTTCAGTGTACTAAACATAACAGCTGCAATGTGGCATGTATGCATTTCAACTAACCGCAAACCTGCCAAAGGATTAATACTGTAGATGCATTAAAACATCACTACTATCAACGTTAATAACCCTGAAATAACTGTGCCCTCTTTATAGATACAAATATTTCAAAGGTTTTGTCAATTTTTGAAATTATTTTGGAAGTTTGTATATAAAATGTATTAATGTTAATTTTGCTAGTATCACTGTGGGAACTTTGTGTGTGTGTGTGTGTGTGTTTACCTCTTTTGACACTTTGTTTTGGACCCACCCAGTTCATGATATGTTATTAGAGGCACATAGTAACATTGATACATTGGCAAATATGATTTTATTTGATATGTAATGTAATCTCTATATTTTTCTCTTTTGTTTTAGATTACAGTGGAGAAGGAGAGTGGATTAGATGTAAATTCACCAAAACACGGCAAAATGGACCCAGATAACACACCCCATGTCGGGGGGAATACATGGGCTGGTGGTACTGGTTAGTATTTCTTCCTTCCCTCTAAATTTACAAATAAAGAGAGGATAGTTTGTGGTGGCTTCCAAGATGACATAGTGTAGCCTTACATTCGATATATAATTATATATATTTCTTTATTTTTGAAAGGCATTGGATAAGTGCACAACAGGAATGGATAATTTAATTCTCTTGTACAGAAGAGAGATGACACTGTTTTAACAAAATAGGATAGATCAAATCAGTAACCTAACATATAATGATGAGAAAAAAAAGTGAGAGAAAATTAGTAAGGAGAAGGGAGGATATAGGGGGTGAATGACTGCATCTCACAGTGGAAAGAGGGTTCAATTGCATATTATAAGGATGACTGTTCACATAATACAACCATGGGGATCAGACTGTTTTTAAAAATATCATTGTGTCCCCCATTATAGCCTACTATATGTGAGTGTACTATATGTGAGTGTAATTACCATGGTTTCAGAAGTTTGTATGGTATCCCTATGTTAAAAAAAGAGTGTCTGAAGCCCTGTATCAGCACATAAGACCATACAGCACTGTATCCATAGTAACAGTCGCACTGCTGTTTAGGATTGGTCTCCTAAATATCATCCCAGTCAGTTCACTCATTCTCCTTCTCTGGATCCCCTTCCAAGCAAATCAACATATAATTGAAGATTATACTAGCTTTAGTTCACTAATAATCTTAATTTTAGTAATGACAGGAGGCTTCATATTTTGCATAGTCTCTCTTTACTAGCTTCACACAGCAGCAAAGAAACACAGAAAAAAAGAACCAATCACAAGAGAGTAGGATGTACATGAGGTATAATGACCTCATCGCTTCCTCTTTCAGAGAGTGACATCAAGCAGAAGCAAACATATAACAAGCAATAACAATAATTCCTAAATGCAACATCTGAAGTAACAAACAGTATACATCATTGCATATTAGTAATTTGTAAACTACAATCTGATAACTGAACAACAATCATGTAAAACTCCAATGACAATTCCAAACCAATGGAAATAAAATTATCCATGTAAACACAAAACAAAGAGCCCAACCTACCTTAGACCAGTGATACATACAAAGAAAGCGAACAGAAAGGGTGGGATAGCAAAGCAGGGTGGGAAAATACTTGCCTCCTGTCATTACTAAAATTAAGATTATTAGTACACCAAAGCTAGTATAATCTTCAATTTTACAACATGACAGGAGGCTTCATATTTTGCAATTTTAACCCTGAGAAAGGAATAGAAAACTAATGAAGAATCTGAATAGTGCGACGAGAGACATAGGCCATCGGTAAATAAGGAAAAACATTCATGTCAAGCACCCAAACATCCGGTACATGGTGGAAGAGTACCAGACCAAGCATAAAAGTCCTTCAGTAGATGCCCAGTCCCATAGACAAATGGAGAACGAAATCCACATCCCATATGCCAAAGGTGGATGTCACTGGGTAGTTGGTACACAGGATCCTTGCCCATCTGTAGTCCCCAGACCAAGGATCAAGGTTTCTGTTCCAAACACCAACCAGACCGGGAATGCCCAGATGTAGAGGCAGCATCGTCGTATCCCTGGGGCCCAAGAGTCTCCTAAGAGGTCCCTAGCAGCCTGCGATAGTCCGCCAAATTGCCAAGAACCCCAGAAAAAGTCCAAGCCACCAGGGTTAGCTGACCCTCCAGGAATAGAAGATGTGAGTTCACCTTTGGGTCCGCGAGAAAAATCAGGTATGAATGTAGGAGGAGGAGATCCTCACAGGCCAGTCCCTGAAGGTCCGGGAAACAAGGTTGACTCCCAAGGCAGTGTTACTCGCTGAACACAGGGGATGGATATTTTCCTGGATACACAGTTTAAAAACAAGCACGGAGTGGAGACTGATACACACTTTGATAAAGACCAAATAGATTGAAACGCATTAGTGTTATTGGATTTTTCTGTTTTTATTTACAGCATGTACTGCTGTTGTTTTTGTACACCTGTTTTTATTTTGAAGTAAAATTTCTTACCTACCTCATATGATATCGCTTGATTCATACTTACCTGGGAAAAGAGGAGATTATGTTGTTCAGCTGATAGTTTGAATAATCTTATTATTCACCTGCTGATACAGCCAGAGCCTGCTGTCTATGGCTCTGAAGATTGAGTGACCCATTACCTTTGTGATTGATCAATTTTATTGTAAACAGTATTATGAAATGTCTATTTTTTTATATAATCTTTTACATCATTGCAAAGGAGGGAAAAGCATACAAGGCCCAGCTGGCAGGAATGCGACCACCATTGTGCACTCCGGATCCAGCAGCCAATTGTAGAACACTGAATTTAGGAGGTCCCTCTGAAGGTTGGAGAACCAATCTGTGTTGAGATGTGTCTCCCCCGGGAGTTAGTCTGCCCTTGGGGAGATCCTGCGAGGAAGGCAGAATTTGAAGATGCCGTTCATGATGCCTGGTAGGAGACGGGAGCTGGCTCTGTCCAGGTGATTGATATACTTGACTGTCAATGCTCTGTCCATGTTGAGTAGGATGCAACAAATGGAGAACTCCTTTACCAGTCTGCGGATAGTGAAGGACCCCACTAAGAATTCCTGGTATGTGAAGGGAGAATTCCTAAAATGTGCACACGCTTTCTGTGGTTGCGCTTTTGCAGGTTGTCACCGCAGCCCCACAAGCTGGTATGCAACAAAGTCCGGTTGGTTGCAGGGGTTTGCCTGAGGAAACCTTACCAGGAAGTGCTGCATGTCCCGGTAATGTAGTGGGTCTGGGAAGATAGCCTGCATGGAGGAGAGCAGTAGCCCACAATCAGTGCGAGTGTGTAGAGGGTCACAGTGTTGCAGTGGAGGATCGTGCAAATTTCCTTGAGGATAGAGGAAACCTTTGAAGGGGAAAGCTTTAGTGTGCAAGACATGGAGTCGATTACGAATCATAAGAAGTGGACCATCCACTACGAAAGACCACAATTCCAGCCGGACTGTGGAGAATTGTGAATTTTGATGCAGTCTTGAATTCTCTGAACCGAACAGAAGGATATCGTCCAGGTAAATAATGCAACGCATTCCCCTTACCTAATTCATCACTGGTTTCAGTAGTTTCATGAAGCCCCCATGGATCCGAGCTGAGGAGGCAGGTGAAGTGCCAAGGTACATAAAGTTGGCCAGGTGTTCGAGAGGTGACCAGTCTCTCGAACGTGGGTGATGGATATTGTAGGTTACACAGCCTTTGACCAGTAGGATCCAGGATCGCTTTCGTGTCTTCTTGGTCAGTAGAGTGTGAGGCAGCGTCACTCTCAGCTACCTGGGGCTCACCCAGAAAAACCTGCACACGAATGCAGAGCCATATGTGGATTCCGAACCCCAGTCGTCCTCAGACCCCGATGCCTCCGCGTGCCTTTGTTCCATGATGGACAGATAATGTTGCAGTCCTCAGCCGAGGAGGGGTCTAACCGTGGGGCCAGGGCAGGTGCCAGTGTACTGCGTTTGGCAGGGGCTTTGTCCTTAGACCAAAGAGGTCTAGTGTCTTCGCCATTCCAGTGGCGCCTGCTATAATGGGGAGGACCCTAGGGCAGCACAAAACCAGGATACACCACTGGTAGTGGCCAATAACGGTGAGGGGACGGTCCCTCCTGTCAGTACATTTGAGAGTTTTTTCTCCACGAATGCAGTCACCGTTGTGTGTATCATGACCTGAAATTCCACAGGGTTAGCCAGGGAATCTTCCATAGTGGCAAATTGTGTGACACAGAATTGGGGCTCACCCAAAAAAAAGTACAGGTAGATTTTTCACGATATGGGATACCCCTGTAGAAGACACAAATTAGTAGGCAATTTCATAATGCAGGGCAAACAGACTAGACTACCATAGAAGCAGGCAATGTTCACAGAAACCCCTGCAGGGTTGTAATCTTAACAGTGGCCAAATAAAATAGACCGGGGCTCACCCAGTAGACAGAGGATGCAACAGCATGCCTCCACTCAGCAGCACACATATAGTAGGGGCCTCACCCCAGGTGCACAGGGTATGAACCCTTCAGTGCAGGCCACAGCCCTAATAGAGAGCACTAACCTGTGCTCAAACGGTTAATTGAAGGTTATGGGAGATGGTCCTTTAAGAAGTATGTCCTGGAAATGTAACAGAGGGTGTAGCAGAATGTCTCCACTCAATAGCACAGTGTAGTAAAATATATAGAGGGGGGGGGGGGGGGGTGTTCACTCCAGGTGCACAGGGTATGAACCCTTGACTGCTGGCCACAGCTCTGACAGAGAGCACTAATCTGTGCTCAAACAGTTAAAGGACCACTATAGGCACCCAGACCACTTCTGCTTAATGAAGTGGTCTGGGTGCCAGGTCCATCTAGGGTTAACCCTGCCTGCTGTAAAAATAGCAGTTTTAGAGAAACTACTATGTTTACTTTAGGGTTAATCCAGCCTCTAGTGGCTGTCTCACTGACAGCCGCTAAAGGCGCTTCCACGCTTCTCACTGTGATATTTTTACAGTGAGAAGACGCTTGAAGACGCTTGCGTCCATAGGAAAGCATTGAGAATGCTTTCCTGTAGACTGACTGAACGCGCGCGGCTCTTGGCGCGCATGCGCATTCAGCCGCAGAGGGAGCCCGGCGTTGGAGAAAGGTAAGTGTTTAACCCCTTCCTCATTCTAGAACCTGGCGGGAGGAGGGCCATGATGGTGGGGGGGGACCTAAAGACCATATAGTGCCCGGAAAACGAGTTTGTTTTCCTGGCACTATAGTGGTCCTTTAATTCAAGGTTATGGGAGATATTCCTTTAAGCAGTATGTCCTGGAAATCTTGTCCAGCAGTTAACAGAGGCTGCAGCATCATGTCTCCATTCAGTATCAGAGTGCAGTAAAAATACTTGCTTACCCCTTGAGTGCAGGGCTGCAGGCCACAGTCCTGATAGAGAGCACTAATCCATGCTCTAATAGTTAATGGTCCATTTAAGCACTTTGTATAAAAGAGCTTAAATGGCTAGATATCAGCTTACAGGCAGGGCCCTCTCTACCTTTTGTGTTTGTCTGTGTATATTGTACTTCCTCCACTAATTGTACAGCGCTGTTGAATTTGTTGGCCCTTTATAAATACCAGTAATAAATAAATACAAGGTTATGGGAAATATTCATATAAGCACTATGTCCTGGACATCCTGTCCAGCAGTTAACAGAGACTGTAACAGCATGTCTCCACTCAGTAGCACACTGCAGTAAAAAATATAGTAGGGGGCTCACCCCTTGATTGCAGGGCACTGTCCTGATAGAGAGCACTAATCCATGCTCTAATGGTTAATACAAGGTTGCGGGTGAAATCCCTTTGAACAGCTTATATAAATGGCCTAATTCAACATTAACATGCAACCCCAGCAAAACTCAAAAGCCCCCTCAAAAGTGAGAGCAAGGAGGGGAGAGGGCAGAAACCAAGAATAAGGTAGAAACACAATAAATAACATAGAAAAAACACAGCTGCACACAGTACAAAAGCACAGCAAGAACAAACAGCAATGCATATCAAAATATATCATACAGAAACAACCTTAAAAAAAGGCAATATAAACATAAAGTAATGGAGAAGAGTAATACTCTGACCTGTCTGCTTGATGGAGCAGCAAAGAAAGAGGAAGTGATTAGGTCATTGCACCTGATGTACGTTGGTTCTTTTTTCTATGTGTTTCTTAGCTGCTGTGGAGCTAGTAAAGAGAGATTATGCAAAATATGAAGCCTCCTGTCACGTTGTAAAATTCAGTCTTCACAGTGTAGCTGCTATATAGAACCTGCACTGTGAAGCCAGTGGACTATATATTGACTGTGAGGGACCACAGATTCATCTTTCATGGTGCTCCTAGTAAGGTCCAAGTAAGGTGCTGGGAATCTGGGACCAGTCACTGCCCACAGTGTTGACCACCCTATCAATTGGAACACCTTCCAAGTGAGTGTATAAGCCATTGGGCCCAAAGAGGAGGAGACCAAAAAAATTCACCATGAAAATATTTTCAAGCAGATATTTCCATTAATACATTAAATAATAAAAAAAAAACTATGGAGTGATGAATACAAATAGGTGTAAAAATATCTTTATTTTGAGCACTCCTTTGGTATTTGATGTGATAAGCTTATACAAATTGTAAACACAATAACAGTCTTGACCGCCTGGGCTGTCTAGGTTATCTCAGATATACTGTGTTAGGTTACATTATTATTTTTACACAGACACAGAGAACTCTGAGAATGGACAAAAGCTTACATAAACTTGCTGGAATTTTGGATCTGCACTGTCCTAATGGATGAGATCAGATGCAAATGGTTCTCTCTGTAATGGCACAAATGTGGTGACTGCCCAAAGCGAAAGCTATTGAGGTTTCTTTGAGCTTTTGCCCTTTCACAGAGATTTTACATTCTCTGTTTTTTGTTACATTATTATTTTGGTGAGGTGTAGAACATACATCGGGGGTTTTGTGTAACACTTAGAATCAACATTATTCACTAAACTGGGAATAAACCAGGAAATTGCAAAATGTAGGCTAGCACAAAATGGAAGAATATTTTTGACAAGCTCATCTATGTTAAAAATTTAAAAACACCTGCGCTCTGGTGCAAATCCCTATGTACATTTAAACAAAATGGAGGCTCTTTAGTTTTATTCCAATGGCCATTTGAATTTAAGCTTACCAGCCACATCAAGGCAAGCCCCAAAAAGTGAGTCCTACACTAGCGATTAGATTTGCTGATATCAGCCAAGAATCTCCAATGAGACAGGAAGGGGTATTTTATAAACATTTTCACATTTAACCCGTTATAGGGCTTCTACACATACAATAAACTTTTCTGGTATCAGACAAAGTGTAAACATCTTTAATGAGATATGAATTCAAAGGGCCATTGGAATAAAACTAAAGAGCCTCCATTTTGTTTAAATGTACATAGGCATTTGGGCCAGAGCACAGGTAACTTTCTCTTTGTTTTTACTATGTATTTTGAGCTGTTAGATACTAAGCCACTGCTGCTGTAAGCGCGGTGCTTTATTTTTGTGTTTTTATGTTAAAAATGTGCTGTCGTCATTTCTCTGAAATGTCCAGTTTAGTGAATAACCCTGCTTGGCTTTAACCCCTTAAGGACCAAACTTCTGGAATAAAAGGGAATCATGACATGTCACACATGTCATGTGTCCTTAAGGGGTTAAAGGAAGTCATATTTATTACAGCTCTGTGCTGTCCTCTTCATGGACATAAAGAGGGAGTTAAAAGTATTGGCTGAATGAAGAATTCATTTAAAGTTGCTAATTATTGAAATGAGTTTCTTCTCAGCTGTACAAATTGGCTAACTCTGATAGTACATGTCACATTACATTCAGAACAGATAAAATGTGAGGAAATAGTAGGTTTGCGATTTATGTATCTGACAGAGTTTGGCGACTTCTTACATACTTTGCAAATGATTACCCTGTCAGTCAGCAGCTATAAAGGGAATTTATATATTATAAGAAAGAAGGGACTAGATGTTTGCTTTGTTATACATTCATTGAACAACCCCACTATGAATATCCAGTGCAGTTTTCTGATACTGTAAAAATAGAAATAAATATTAGACAGGTCAACAAAGAGAATTTAACTATAGTGTTTTTAATACTTAATGGTATATTTTAATGACCAAGTACTGTGTAAGGAATAGGAGTTTCCAAAATATTAATTGCTAAATAAACATTTTCTTTATTACTAATAAAATATATTTTCTGTGATCTAATTGACCTTCCTTTTACTCAACTGAACCCTGTCCTCATTACCTCCATGTCATTAAAGGACCACTATAGTGCCAGGAAAACATACTCGTTTTCCTGGCACTATAGTGCCCTGAGGGTGCCCCCACCCTCAGGGACCCCCTCCCGCCAGGCTCTGGGGAGAGGAAAGGGGTTAAAACGTACCTTTCTCCAGCGCCGGGCGGGGAGCTCTTCTCCTCCGATCCTCCTCCTCCCCTCCCATTCGGCTGAATTGCGCACGCGCGGCAAGAGCTGCGCGCGCATTCAGCCGGTCTCATAGGAAAGCATTATCAATGCTTTCCTATGGACGCTTGCGTGCTCTCACTGTGATTTTCACAGTGAGAATCACGCAAGCGCCTCTAGCGGCTGTCAATGAGACAGCCACTAGAGGCTTTGAAGGCTGGATTAACCCTATTATGAACATAGCAGTTTCTCTGAAACTGCTATGTTTATAAAAAAAATGGGTTAACCCTAGCTGGACCTGGCACCCAGACCACTTCATTAAGCTGAAGTGGTCTGGGTGCCTAGAGTGGCCCTTTAACCCCTTAAGGACCAAACTTCTGGAATAAAAGGGAATCATGACATGTCACACATGTCATGTGTCCTTAAGGGGTTAAAGGTCTTCCTTTTACAGATTTTCAGGATCCCACACATATTCTCTATATTCTACTTCATTTTTGTACTGACAGAGTTATCTTAGCCAACCCCTCTTGTCTCATCCATTATTTAGCTAGAATTACATAGCATGCATGTATATAAAATGTCATATTGATGAAAGATCAGAAATTCATCCTATAAATGAATAAAAAGGCATTCAATACAAATATCGAATACCACTCTACAAAGTATAGCTAGCCAGGACAGTCCATACGCTTGTTATCTAAGAGATAGTGTGCATTCAGGCAGAAGGCATTAAAAAAAGAAACTTGGTAATTGAGATTTTAAAGTGCACATATAACCAGGTGGAGCAATTGTTTTATATTATTAAAATATAACAATATCTGTTTAAAGAAAAATACTTATTGCTGTTTACATAAAATGCATAGCGTGCGAACCACCGAACGCCAAATCAATAACTTTGCATTGCTATGTCCGTTAATATCAACCTAGCGCATCGCATGATGTCATTAAACAAATTAATATATTGCATTTCAATGTTACAGCATTGGTTAAAATTCACATTGCAATTTGAGCATCTCCCAATGTTAACTATATATAATAAGACTTGATTTACTTTAAAAAAAAAAAAAAGCTAATATACTTTTCACAGTGATCTTTTGTTACCTACCAGACATACATACGTTGCTTTATTATTTTTTTTTAACTTGGGATTTTCTCTATTTTGCTTTAACACCAAAATGCTTTCATAACTAGATGAGAATGTGAAGGAAGGGGCTGACTGCGTATGCTTTCCACATGTGTTTTCTTTAGCGTTACTGGCATGCTGTCATCTTTTTTTTACTTTTTGTGATTTCCTTCTAAGAATTGTTTGGCACTTCTGTCACAAATCTTAACAAGCATTACATATGTTAATCCCAGGTTTTCATAAATCACTTGAGAACACCTGTGCTGCCTGCAGCATAAGACACCCAGCTAGTGTGTAGATAAAGAATCTATAGAGTGGCTTGTGTGATCTCCTTTTTTATACAAGGCGTCTCTCTTGGAATTTCAAAATGGTAATGACGCCTGTCCATCATAATCTTCCAGCAGAGTCAATGCATCTATTTATACTGTTGTAAGAGAGTAGAATGTTAACTTTGTTAGATATGTTATTAAAAACTACATATGGTGTAATATCAAACGCAAGTGAAAGCTCGAGTTTAAATGGGAAAATCTGCTTTGGTTGGGGTTATTAGCTTTGTAGTGCCCTCCAGGCTAAGTATATGTTCAGTGTGATATAGGAGCATAGAGATTTTGTCTGTTCTTTATAAAGTTTGTTTGTTAAAAACTGGTTAATTTTCACATTGGCCTCACCCCCCCTGGTTTCTAGATAAAGAGCACTGTTCTACATTTATATAGATACTTAATTAAATTACTATTTAAATAAATAGTTGAGTTTTTACCATAACCATCTACGTCTGTGTTAGTTTATTTTCTTTGAAATTACACACATCAATAAATAATAAATACAATTAAAATAAAACATAAAGGAGAAAGATTAAGCAAACATTGCTGCAATAATCATACATCACACGACATAATTCTTAAACTATAACCTTTTTTTAACTTACATGATTGTCTTACTGCTACATTTTTCTAATAGTAATTGGTTTTTTTATACATGTAGTTACTAATTGCTAAGATTTCTTAATAGTTATCAGGCTTGTACCCCTTCCAAAATAGCAGAATCGTTTTATTTTATTTTTTTATAGTCATGGGACATTTTATTTGTATCCTAACGTCCTGCTGCCAATCTCTGTTGTGTCCAGAGTCCAGCCAAAAGTTAGAATATTCAACAGATCTGATATCTGCTGATAGGCATATCAATGTCCAATTCATACACATATGTAGCCAGGGGTAGACTGAGCACTTTGGCATATCAGTCATGAACTGAGGGCCAGAGGCTCTGGGGGCCTGTTCGTGGTGCAGAATGTAATGGCAGCTGGGGAGTTCAACACCTTGGTCTGTTGTGCTATACTCGTAGTCGTCAGAGACAGCCCCTTTGTAACACACTGAGAGACAGCCAAGGGGCCTTATCAAAGACCCACTAGGCTGCCTCTCACTGTGCCTGTCTTGTATAGTCTGCAGCTTTTGGCTGGGAAAAAATATCGGAGATTTCGATGAACACAAATATTAGTGTTGCAACGTATCACAACAGTGATATCAACAGTGAAAGTGCCGTTTGTGTGTGAAAAATGCAATAAACGTTACTTTCACTGACAATATCATCATTGTGATGTGTTTTACTGTTTTGAAAAACTCATATTTGTGTTCAGCGAAGTTTCCGGAGTATAACAATAACCCCCCAATATAACCCCGCATGTACAGGTTTTATGGTGTTTTGCAAAGTTACAGGGTTAATATAGGGTTTGCCCATTTCAATTTGCCAGCTTGTTTTGCTGGGTCTATGTTGCCTTTTGAGACCATATGGTAGCCCAGGAATTTGAATTAACCCCATCATGGTATACCATTTGCAAATGTAGACAACCCAGGCTATTCAAAATGGGGTATATCCAGTCTTTTGTAGTAGCCACTTAGTCACAAACGCTGGCCAGAATAACCCTTTTTAAAAACATTTTTTTAACAAAAACTGCACTTTCACTGGTGATATTATAGTCATGATAAGTTTTACTTTTTTAAAACACTCATATTTGTGTTCAGCGAAATCTCCCAAGTATAACAATACTCCCCATGTAAAGGTTTTATGGTGTTTTAGAAAGTTAGAGGGTCAATATAGGGCTTGCCAATTAAATTATCTGGAATGTCTGCCTGGGTTGTCAGGCAGTTCCCTCAAATTATATTTAATAAAATCAAATAATTATGCAAAATTAATAGTTAAATATATATACCGTATATACTCGAGTATAAGCCGACCCGAATATAAGCCGAGGCCCCTAATTTTACCCCAAAAAACTGGGAAAACGTATTGACTCGAGTATAAGACTAGGGTGGGAAATGCAGCAGCTGCTGGTAAATTTCTAAATAAAATTAGATCCTTAAAAAATTATATTAATTGAATATTTATTTACAGTGTGTGTATATAATGAATGCAGTGTGTGTATGAGAATGCAGAGTGTGTGTATGAGAATGCAGTGTGTGTGTATGAGAATGCAGTGTGTGTGTATGAATGCAGTGTGTGTGTATGAGAATGCAGTGTGTGTATGAGAATGCAGTGTGTATGAGTGCAGTGTGTGTATGAGTGCAGTGTGTATATGAATGCAGTGTGTGTGTATGAGAATGCTGTGTGTATGAGTGCAGTGTGTGTGTGTATGAGAATGCTGTGTATGAGTGCAGTGTGTGTATGAGTGCAGTGTGTGTATGAGTGCAGTGTGTGTGTATGAATGCTGTGTGTATGAGTGCAGTGTGTGTGTATGAGAATGCTGTGTGTATGAGTGCAGTGTGTGTGTATGAATGCAGTGTGTGTGTGTATGAATGCAGTGTGTGTGTGTATGAGTGCAGTGTGTGCGTATGAATGCAGTGTGTGTGTATGAATGCAGTGTGTGTGTGTATGAATGCAGTGTGTGTGTGTATGAATGCAGTGTGTGTGTGTATGAATGCAGTGTGTGTATGTGTGTGTGTAATGCAGAGTGTGATGCAGAGCATTGGTGGGGGGTGGGCATTTTTATTTTTTATTATTTTAATATTTTTTTTGTTTCATTAAATTTTTTTATTATTATTATTATTTTATTTTATTATAATTTTTTATTTAATTATTATTTTTATTTTATTATTTTTATTTTTTTTATTATTATTGCTATATATAAATTTTTTCGTCCCCCCTCCCTGCTTGCTAGCTGGCCAGGGAGGGGGGCTCTCCTTCCCTGGTGGTCCAGTGGATGGGCACTGTGTAGGAGGGGGCTGTGGGGGCTGCAGAGAGATGTAACTTATCTTTCCTGCAGCTCCCGTCAGCTCTCTCCTCCTCCGCCGGTCCGTTCAGCACCTCGGTCAGCTCCCAGTGTAAATCTCGCGAGAGCCGCGGCTCTCGCGAGATTTACACTGTGAGCTGACAGAAGAGCTGAACGGACCGGCAGAGGAGGAGAGAGCTGACAGGAGCTGCAGGAAAGGTAAGTAACATCTCTCTGCAGCCCCCACAGCCCCTGTCTGTATTATGGCAATGCAAATTGCCATAATACAGACTATTGACTCGAGTATAAGCCGAGTTGGGGTTTTTCAGCACAAAAAATGTGCTGAAAAACTCGGCTTATACTCGAGTATATACGGTATGTAAAATGTATGTGTCTGTGTGTGTATATATATATATAAATTTATATATTTATATAACGTGTGTGTGTGTGTGTGTATATATATATATATATATATATATATATATACACATATAATACATGTGTGTGTATATATATATATATATATATATATATATGCACACACACACACACACACTTTTATTTCCTATATATGTATAAAATATTATAAAATAATTAAAGCATTTAATATTATACATATATCATGCATATATATGATTACATTATATGTGTATTTTGAGATATATGTGTATATATCTCTAAGTACACTTATAATGAAACCATGTATATGCATTATATATGTATAGTATATTATAAAATGTTTTAATTATTTTATAATATATTATACATATGTAATATATGTATAATATATTTATTTTATTATTTGATTTTTATTTTTTTCACTTTAGGTGTCAGGGGGACTGTCTGACAGCACAGACAGTCCCTCTGCTGGCAGCTCCATAGACTCCTATTGCGGCCATGTGGTGATCACATGGCCCTGGAGGGCCACTGTGGCCAGAGCTGCTGCAGGGGGACTGCTGCGGTCTCGGGCAGTCCTCCCCGACCAGGATCTCCCCGGATCGCCAGTCCAGGTAAGTACATGGGTCATTTTTGCTGCGGACGTACTAGCTTAACAACCGTTTTTTGTTTTTTTTCAGACGTACCTAGTATGTCCGCGGTCATTAGGGGTTAGTAGTACATTTTTTCATTGGAGTTATATCTAGAAAAAGCTTGCAAAAGTTCTCTTGTCTGTAGCTTTTGCCAGCACTCCTCTACTAAACCCCTCCCAGAATTATTTTGTGGCTGTCCAGTCACAGACTTCCCATCTGTGCCAATTAGAAACCTGACTTTTATCAAACTGTTAAGGGTTTTATAATAAACTGATGGATGGCGACAGGCGTCCCTAGACAGCATAGTCACTGTTATATAGTAGCAATGTTCAATTGTGGAAGTGGAAGTCCTATTTCTACCCTGGGAATACTTAGTAAGTCCTTTGGGTGGAAAACTGTGTTGTATAATATGATGCATAATATATAAAGCATGTTATGTTGAAGCCCATACTGTTATCACTTCTTGGATGTGAGTTGGGGGAGCGGAGATGTCTGCTGTGACTGAATATAGGAACTGTGGAATACTGTGACTTTGGGCTGGACACTGGACACACCAGAGGTTGGCAGCAGGATCTTAGGATACACAAATCTGTAGTCTCAGGAAGCTGATCACTCTGGATGGTGACAGCTATGGCTTCATATTACATGGGAATGACTGTAACTGGAAACCTAGCATCATATTCCTGTGTGGAGTGCATTCATTCATTCCACCTGCTGGAGAATTATCAGCTCGGGCATGGTGATAACACAGGCTGAGGCTTTTGGTTCACAGAGCAATGCAGTGACTAACATGACTTCTACAGCTGGTATTTGCTGAGAGACACTCTGTGAAGTTTCTCCAGTCCATTCTAGATTCATTGGTTGGCTTAATCCAATGTCCCATCAGGTGAAAGTCAGAAAAAGCATTAGAACCCATCTGATGGGATACGTGGGCAAAGTTACACAGTATTTAGTATTCATGTTTCATACAAATGTACAGCTGTAAATGATATGCATTATATCTAGCTGTGGTTTTACTTCAGAAGGTAGGATTCCAGTCATATACATTTTTTTGTGTATATGCAGGTACTCTTACCTCAGGATATGGACACTCACCTTAGCAGGCTATATGGTGGCTGGAGATGATACCATGAACAGGGGTGGATAATGTTTTGTGGCTTCATTGCCTTTGCTGTATTATGCTAGATTTAATATAATACTATTATTCTATTTGATCTCAGTCAAGTGTCAAGTGTCAACAAATGTTAGAAATGACCATATTTTTCCATAATATGACATTCAAACTCTTAGTAAAGAATCAGTTTACTGCAGTGGTTATAATATACATTATCACCACAATTCCAAAATAGAACCACACTTTGTAATCAATTAGCTCAAATCATTTTCACAAGTTGGAATCCTAAAAGTACTCAGTTTATTGAAAAATATGCAACATGGTACAGAAAATACTCACAGACCTCATAAATAACATTTCAATTAAATCCTAAATAATTTAACAAAAAATTCCAAAAATTTAGTGCCTTTCTCACAAGTACTTGGATCTAGGAATTTGCTGAACTTTTTTTGTACTTTTTGTTAACTTGGTTAGGATTTGATCTAGATCGCATGTTACTTATGAGGTCTGTGAGTATTTTCTATACCATGTTGAATATTTTTTAGACTTTTTGTGTCGAATCACAGACTTCCCAATGCAGCTCAATGAGAAGTCAGATGCTCTGGGCAATTGTCTGCCTCTTGAGTTCATCTGTACTGAGTTAAACAACCAGGAAATAACATCTGTTGTCTGGTTGACAGCCAGGGTGGTATAACAACGTTAATATATAAATTAATCTGTTGAAACCTGAACTTTTTTTAAAATGAAAAAAAAGAGGACACACATCTCTCTATATTTACAACTATACTTTTCTAACCCCCTCCCTCACACCCTGCTTACCTCCAAGCGTCACGCCGGCTTCAGGAACTTCAATCACCACCCCCTATAATTTACCTTTTATAAAGCACGCCCTCTTTTATTCAGGGTTATGCATTTTTCTTAGAGCTTTAGCCAGTACTATAAGCTGTAGGGGATATAGAACTTGGAATGTCCCTAACGTATCAGCACAGCTTCATTGAAATTCACTGTGCGGAATATACATTTAAGAAATTTGAGGGGGAAAAAAAGACATTACGTGAATATCACATCCCCCAATACCTGGCGTTTTGGTACATTCCAGCTTAGTGTTCCCAGACCTCCATTTGAATCAGGAACAGCTGTAGTAGCATTGCATGAGAGACATTAATGCAGACATTTTTCACTTGCTGTTTATTCATGCTTAGAATGTGGCTATTATAACACCTGTGTTAAACAAGCCCGGTTTCTCAGTTCGTTCCCTGGAGGGCAGGTTGACATTTGCATATTATAGTGATCATATTGCCAGGGTCAACAGAAAGGACAATGATTTATTTTCTCTGGAAGTTTAACTGCCTGTTAGTACGCTGTATGTACGTATACCTGGATATGGCTGCCATCTTCTCTATAAAATGACAAATAGAGGTAAATAGGCAACAATGGAAACACAAATATTCTCTTCCTGAATGATATATTAGACACTATTTTTATTTTTAACTCTGTTTGGTTTTTTGAATTGACATCAGGTTTATTCATGTAACCTCTTCAGTGCCGTACATGCGTGCTTATTCCTACATATGCATTGCAACAAAAACTACGAATATGAGAACTCTGAGAACGGGCAAAAGCTCAGACAGAACCTATATCACAGGTTGGACAACGTCGGCACTCCAGATGTTGTGAACTACATCTCCCATGATGCTTTGCCAGCATTGTAGCTGTTAGAGCATTATGTGAGATGTAGTCCACAACATCTGGAGTGCCGAAGTTGCCTGTGCCTTACCTATACTTTTTGCATGTCAGACTGAGTGATACCCGCCTATAAGGGCAGTCCAGATCCTGAGCATTGGCTTTTTCTATTTTAGTTGCAATGTACATAGGCTTTCCCAATTAGTTAAAAGTAATGTAATTCAGTCGTGGACCCTGTGCTCACTGTGCCTAGCCATGTCAATACAAAATATAAAAACATTGACAAGGCTCAAAGAAGCTGAAATGATTGTCCAGGGATGCTGTATCTTTCGTGCAGAGGAAACATGCAAACATTTCTGTTATGGACTGCCCTTATGGATATGTAAATGGTATAGATTCTCACTGTAATGGCACAGGTGAGCAAAAATTGTTGAGACCTGAGCATGGACTAACCCAGAGTTAGTTTTGAGTTTCTCTGAGCTTTCACCCGTTCTCAGAGTTCACATATTCGCTTATGCATTTCTCATATTCAATGCGTTTACTTGCAAATAGATTTATTGTATGTTATTACAAGATGTTGAGAAATCTGTGCACATTTCCTACAGGGGGAAGAGACACAGCAGGACTGGGTGGTAAGGGCGGCCCATACCGTTTGGATGCAGGACACAAAGTTTACCAAGTGTCACAGGCGGAAAAAGATGCAGTGCCTGAGGAAGTGAAAAGAGCCGCTAGGGAAATGGCAGAAAAAGCCTTTAAACAAAGGTAATAACAAACAAACTAATAGAAATAAACATGTATAACATGAATAATGGGCATCATTCTTATCTTGCCAGAGCTATTGTACTCCTCCTATGACCAAAGATCATATATTATTATTAGGGGGAAGTAACAGGTGGCTCGCCAGCTGATGTTGAACTACACCACCCATAATGCTTTGCCAGCTCTTGCTTAGAAAGTTATAGGATAAAAAATGTGTAAGAGGGCTCAACCAAAATTAGATCTTGGAGTTGTAGTCCAAATGAAAAATATTTAGAAATTGGATTTTTAAATCTTTATAATACATTACAATAAAGGTAACAAATCTACCTCTGAGAGACCTTTAACCCCTTAAGGACCAAACTTCTGGAATAAAAGGGAATCATGACATGTCACACATGTCATGTGTCCTTAAGGGGTTAAAGTATTTTAAACTGCTCAGCATTTCTTTAAAGGGATCCTTAATTTAACAGTTTTTACTGTATTCTTAACCCACTTTTTATAACAAAGTAATAAATACATTTATTCTCTTTAAGTAAAAATACCATACAGTGCTGACACATTGGTAAACACAACATGCAGATAACTGGTGACATTATATCTTTATACATAATGGAACTAGATGAGAGAAGATGTTTGTTCATTTATATTTGTTCATATCAATACACGGCAGTAAGATATATTTCACATATTTTCTGTATTTGCTGGATGGCTGATTAACTAACAGAATATAACCTACTTCCCAGGTTGAAGGAAATTCAAATGAGTGAATATGATGCGGCTACATACGAACGATTCTCAAACTCTGTCCGAAGACAAGTTCAGTCCCTTCGAGTAATCCTGGACAGTCTACAGGTAATTTGAGATTCTTCTATTAATGGAACACTCAACTGCCCATATTCTAAAAAAAAAATTAAAATCACTCTTTAGTAGATACATCACCAATGAATACACTCGTGCATTTCCATGCATGTGTTCTTAAAACAGTTTGCAAAAGCGTCCGTTCTTCTGAAATGCTGCCTTTGCGAGCCTTCCTCTTTTTCACCAGACGAGTTCCCTCCGTGCACGTACCCGCCATCAGCAAGCTGAAATGCTTTATGGGTGTGGAGTGGTCCTTTAAACTTTTATTAAATAGTTTCACACTGAGACCGTTCAGGTAGCTATTCTAGATTTACATCTCATAAGTCAGAAACATCAGTACTTTAAATATGAGGCATTAAGATGTGGCAAGTGCAAGTGTTTTCAATACTGTCACAGTTGAGATTTACAGACCATTTTAATGCCAGAATGCTGCCAAAGACAGTAAATGTTATCTTACAAATCAAGATTCAATTGTTAATCTGTACAGGCTGACATTACTAGATTAACAAAAGGAAAATGGTCCTTTCTGATTACTTCACAGATCCAAGGTTAGAGACAGACAAATACATTAAAGGGACAATATAGTCATCAGTACAACTATAACTTATTGTAGTTGTTTCTGGTGTGTTGAGCTTGTCCCTGCAGGCATTTTAATGTAAACGCTGCCTTTTCAGAGAAAAGACAGTATTTACATTGCTGCCTAGCAATACCTTTAGTGGCCACTCCTCAGGCGGCCGCTTCCTGGGTCTGTTATGTACAGTGTGCAGCACTGACTTTCCGCTTCTCCTCGCTTTGCATGGAGACGCTGAATGTTCCTCATAGAGATGCGTCAATTCAATGCATCTCTGCCACACATGTGAAATATCCTAACAATGCTTTCATATGGGAAAACTTTGGATTGCCTAAAATCATCAGTTTTGAACTGAGGGGTGGAACAAGGGCGAAGCCAGCCATGACAGACCAGGGCAGCACTGGAATGAAGATAAGTAAATTGACCTTTTACATTGATTACAGGTTGTCTGGCCACCTAAAAAGTTTTATTACAGCTATAGTGACAGGAATACATGATTGTATTCCTGTCACTATAGTGTACCTTTAATGTTGCTGTACATGTTATTAAGCTACTATGTACCATAATGAACTTGCTGTGTGTGTGTATGTTTCTTTAACCCCTTTCCGACTTGTACGTCCGACAAAAAATGATTGTTAATGACCTCGGACGTACCTGGTACGTCCGATAGTAAATCGTCACTTACCTGATCACTAGCGATCCCCCGCCGGTGATCGCGTTCAACCTGAGGCAGGCCCCCACTGCCCGATCCGGCCCTCCCTGCCCTGTGATAGCAGGGTCCTCGCGATCACATGGCCGGAATATCCGTCTTGTGCAGTGTCTGCAGGGGGCCTGCCTGAGCTATCAGGCATTCCCCCAGTGCCTGAAAAAAAGTTTTACAAAGTTTGTAAAACTTAACTAAAAGTTTCAAAAAGTAAATAAAAATATTTAGATTTTCTCTCCAGGGCCATGTAATCGCCATGATCACATCGCCGCAATAGGAGTCTATGGAGCTGCCAGCAGGGGGACTGTCTGAGTTGTCAGGCAGTAGCCCCGGCTGCTAAAAATGTTTTAAAAAATTATAAAATAAATATATTATACATATATTATATAATTATAGCATTTTATAATATAGTATACATAAATACATACACATGTATTATATATATATATATGTGCATGTATAATATAATAAACATTTGATTTATTTTTATATTTATATATATATATATATATATATATATAAATAAATAAATAAAATGTTTTTTTTAAAATATAAAAATATATACACACACACACATTCTACACACATATATATTTAGCTATTAACTACATAATTATTTGATTTTATTAATTATAATTTGAGGGACCTGTCTGACAACCCTTACACACAGTCTAGAGAATTTAATTGGCAAGCCCTATTTTTAACCCCGTAACTTTCCAAAACATCATAAAACCTTTATATGGGGGTATTGTTATACTCGGGAGACTTCGCTTAACACAAATATGAGTGTTTAAAACAGTAAAATGTATCACAACGATATCACCAGTAAAAGTGCAGTTTTTGTGTAAAAGAATGCAAAAAACAAATATGAACGCTAACTTTGGCAAGCGTTTGTGGCTTAGTGGCTACTACAAAAGACTGGACATACCCTATTTTGAATATCCTGGGTTGTCTACTTTCTCAAATGGTATGTAATGGTGTGATTAAATTTCATTTCTAGGCTGCCATACTGTCTCAAAGGTAACATAGCCAATCTGGCAAATAGCAATTTAGAAAAAACAGAAATTAGCAAATCTTATGTTTGACCCTGTAACTTTCCAAATCACCATAGAATCTGTACTTGAGGGGTACTGTTGTACTCGTAAGACATTACTCTACACAAATATGAGTGTTTTAGAGCAGTAAAATGTATTTTACTGATAATATCATTGGTGAAATGGCAGTTTGTGTGAAAAATGCAAATAAAATATATTAACGCTAATTTTGGCCAGTGTAGACTAAGTGGCTACTAAAAAAGTGTAGACTAAGTGGCTACTAAAAAAGACTGGACATACCCCATTTTGAATACCATGGATTGTCTACTCTTACAAATGTATGACATTGTGGGGTTAATTTTTATTCCTGGGCTGCCATACAGTCTCAAAGGCAACATAGGCCCAGCAAACCAATCTGACAAATTTCAATGTACAAACATGGAAAAGGGTAAAGCCCTACATTTGACCCCTGTAAGTTTGCAAAAAACTATAAAACCTGTACATTGGGGGCACTGTTGTACTCAGGAGATGTTGCTGAACACTTATTGGTTCTTTGTCAGTAACACATAACAGGAATTGAGAATATATGACTAAAATACAATGTGAGAGACAAATAACACAAAAAATGACTACCCAAAAGTTTGACAAAGACTGGTGGTAGAATTAGTGCAATGAAAGTGTTAAAATACCACCATTTGAAATACCCTAGGCCGTCTAATTTTCAAAAATATATGGTTTGATGGGGGTAAATTACACTGGCCGGCTTCAAAAATGTCTCAAATAGGGCATGGGTGCATGATGACTAACTGTGAAAATTCCAAGTTGGAAAACTGGAATGCGCACCCTCCAAATAAGGTCGTTTAGCCCCCAGAGAACCCGACACACCTACACATATCACTATACTCAGGAGAAGTTGTTGAACTCATATTGGGGTGTTCTTTGGCAGTAACCTTTAAAGTTCTCATTACATGTATTCTTAAATTACTATGTGTGTCAAAAAAATCACAAATTATATATATTTTTTAAATTTGGCATAGATTGCTGGTAAAATGGTTGCATGAAAAGAGTCAAAATACCCCAAGTTTAATACCTTAGGTTTTCTTCTTTTAAAAATATACATGTTAAGGGTTATTCAGGGATTCCTGACAGATATCAATGGTTTGAAAATCGCAAAATGCTACTTGTACCTATTGCCCTATAACGTGCAAAATAAAAAAGCTAAGAACATGTGAACATTGATTATTTCTAAACTCAGGCCAAAATTTTGAAACTATTTAGCACGGGTGTTCTTTGGCGGTTGTAGATGCGTAACAGATTTTGGGGGTCAAAGTTTAAAAAGGTGTGTTTTTTTAAACTGTTTCCTCATATTTTATAAAAAAATGTATAGTAAATTATATGATATGATGAAAATAATGGTATCTTTAGAAAGACCATTTAATGTTGAGAAAAACGGTATATAATATGTATGGGTACAGTAAATGAGTAAGAGGAAAATTACAGCTAAACACAAACACAGCAGAAATGTAAAAACAGTCCAAATGGTAAGAAAACTGAAAAGCGGTCTGGTCACTAAGGGGTTAAAGTACTTCAAACTGGACAACTCATATCTGATACACATGTGTATTGGTTGTGTTGTTGATTTTATAATGTTATATTGTATTTGCATTGCTTATGTGTCCTTTAAACCCAGGCCACTTCTGCCCATTGGAGTGGTCTGGGTGCCAACTCCCACTTCCCTTAACCATGCAACTGTAATTATTGCAGTTTTTTATAAACTGCAATAATTACCTTGCAGGGTTAACTCCACCTCTAGAGGGCACTTCCTGGTTTCTAGCGCGTCGCTGGACGTCCTCACGCTATGTGAGGACAACCAGCGTCGCTCATTTCCCCATAGGAAAGCATTGAAATGCATTTTCAATGCTTTCCTATGGGGAGCGCTAATGCGCATGCGCGGCATTGCCGTGCATGCGCATTTAGTCTCCCCGGCCGGTGTGTGGGATCAGTCTCGCCCACCGGCCGACGCAATGCAGAGGAGGACCGGCGGCGGAGGAGGAAGCAGCGACGTGGGACATCGTCGCTGCCTCAGGTAAGTTACTCAAGGGGTTTTCACCCCTTCAGCAACCGGGGATTGGGGGGTGGGAGGGAGAGGGGACCTGCAGTGCCAGGAAAACGGATTGTTTTCCTGGCACTGGAGTTTCCCTTTAACTCTGAATTGTTACTATATGTTCAGTGATGTTGTTTACTCACATCATCGAATCATGGCGAGAGATTTTACTTCTGCTAATGCACAAACACTTTAAACTTTTTTGGGATATTGGTTTATTGTTCGAATTTTTTTATGTCGTTTCTCAAGTCCTTTTGAGGTGTTGAATTCACTAAGTGTCAAATACTTCCATTAATTTGTCTATACTCTCCGACCCCACCTAAAAAAAAGAAAGAAAGAAAAAACTTAGCTGTGATGCCACACTGAGGCCAAGTTCTCCCTGCGGTTCGAACCTCCTCCAGTGATGTCATTCCCTCTTACTGCAGGAGAAAGGATGTTCCAGAGGGACAGCCTGAGGAGAGGATTTGCTATTTTTAGCAAGTCGTTTGGCTAATGACACTGCCAGGGCTACAGTTATACCTTTGGCAGCAAACTGCTTTAACTCTGTATGTGTAACATTTCGCAGACTCCAAGCACCATGACCACTTAATTTCATTAGTGCTTGGAGTAACTATTTAAGCTTGACTGTTGAAAGGTGTAGGACATGTCAATAATTATCAACAGATAAATTGTAGTTTATCCCCATATAAGTAGAGAGTACCCTAAAAATTAGATGTAGCTATATCTTTCTTGAAATGTTGATATTTTTTAATGGAGTATTTTGTTAGTATGTTATGTTCTCTAGAAGGTTGGTTACATATTATCCGTTAAGTGGAGGAGCATGTGGTATATTGGAATGTAGCTTTTTTTTTTAATCTAATTCAGAGATTCAACCTAGCCTGTTACATGAACTTCCAAACAGAGTATGCAATGCAATCCAATTATGTAATTAAAAAAAAATACAACAAAGGATATATAGTAGGTCAACAAAATATCACACAGATGTATGGTAACTTAGAACCACTCACTTGTTTATGAGCCATGAGTAGGCTTTATCAAGTGCTTTCTACAGGTGACAACCAAGGCTCAAACATTAGTTCCCTCTGTATTTCACACACATTGTGGCGAAGATTTGAACATTGCAATGCATCAGGAATGACAAGGAGCCACCTACAGAGTGATTTATATTTTACTGGCTTTAGGACAGTTGATCTCCTAGGTGAACTCTTGTTTAGCATCCACAAGTGTTAAGATTTCTAGGGCCAAGTGATGGAATTCACTTAACACTAATACATGAATGCACTGACTAAAGTATATATGTGCACATCTTTGTAACATTTGTATCATGTCATGTCCTCTGGCCACTATGCATGTATCATTACCTTACCGGCTACCACTATATAACGGTTTATTTAAAAAAAATAAAAAAATAAAGTATTGTGGCGGAACCCGCCTCGCCACTGGGTATTGGAGGGGCCTGGCTGCCTGCCTCTTACCTGCTGACTATGGCCCCTGGAATTTTTCCCCAACAACAGCTTTGTTCAACCAGGGGAGAGGACACCCTGGTTGCTTTCTCCCCAAGCCATGGACCTACAACTGGGCACAAGTGGCAGGGGGCCATATGGACAACTACACCATGTGAGAAAGGCCAGCCGACTATCAGAGCCCCAGACCGACTGGAGGTCTGGAGTCTGGATAGTCTTAATGGGAAAGGGGAGAAATGTGGCGGAACCCGCCTCGCCACTGGGTATTGGAGGGGCCTGGCTGCCTGCCTCTTACCTGCTGACTATGGCCCCTGGAATATTGGTACGTTTAAAGCACTATATTTGGGCATGTTGTACTTTATATTTCTGCTGCTGGCCCTTTTAAAATCATCTGTGGACATATTGGGACTTTTGGGATACTGTACCTTTAAGACTGTGGAGCATATTACAGTAATACTGCCTTTAATATCATGTATGTATTTATGTGTTCAGTTAACCTGGGTTATATGTATGCAGCATTCATCTGATTGTTCGGTAGAATCACTCCATTCATTATACTGAGTGAAACTACCGAACAACCAGACCACCCAGGAATAAGTGTGCCTCCAATTCCTGGACAGCCAGTTCAGTCAGGTCTGGCCTTAGGTCGTCGGCCATAGGGAGATCCAGTACGGCCTCTCTGTGGTCAAATATGTCCCAAAGCCGTGACTCTGCTGCACTCCTAAATTCCGGTTCTGCAAATGTCCCCCATAATAAGCCAGGGCCATTATAATCCTTGCCCTCGGGTTTGTCAAATTTGGCCATTCCGGGAACCTGCTGAACCGCATACCAACGTAGCGCTTGGTATGCATCCTCGAGACCCAGTTCCCTCCATGCCAGTGAATCAAGTTGCATCACCCATTCCTCCTGAGCCTGTTCTCCCAGCATAGGTATCCGTAGGGCCACTCTGGCTTGTAATCGCGTCTCCTTGCTGGGAAGACGCTCACCTCGCCAACGCTGGACACCCTCTAGGGTTTCTTCCCACATCTCTTGTCGGGCGCTCTCACTGCAGTCCAACCTGGTTGCCTCTACTATTGGCTTTACCAGTGGCGCCAAGAGGTTCTGTAACCTCCGGTTAAACTCCTCTTCCACCTGGAGCACTGTCCAGGGACTCGCTGGTTCTATGCCACTCCATAATAATTCCTGTGTCTCCAGGGTGTTGTTCCTCTCACACCAGGACGCCATCCCACCGCTTGCCACCAATGTAATGGATCGCCTGGCACCCCGACTGGGTACCTCCGTTAATGGATGCTCCTAGCGTTTCCTGAGGACTCCAAGCACTGCAGCAGACACCACAACCACCGAATCAGAGAAGCGTATAAATCCTCTCAAGCATAGGAATGCTGTAGACAGTTGAATAGGAAACCATACGAATAGGTTTACACTCCTAGCAGTCAAACTGAAACAGCATACCATAAATCCTCCCCCAATAATGAGACGACACTTCACTTTGAGGGTTAAGCAGGAACTCTGGACTGGCTCATCCAGCCTGGCTTTTTTTACACTTGTACACTTACAGGCCACACCCAGGGGGAGGCATAAAATAACCAATCACATACATGGTTCAGCCCACACATCCCCTCCCCTCTGATAACAGTAAACCCAATTATACAGTACACATTTTAACCAAGTTCTGGATGTACCCCAAAAACAGGGGGTACACCTTTAAATCCAGCATCGCTGGATAGCCCTTATTCAGGGGGACAACATATCCAAAAATCTGTTCATTCGGATAAACGGTTCGGGAGATATAGGGTTCCAAAGATTTGACCGACCACATGGGTAAAGTATCCGAAAACAGTTCCATGCATTTTGGCCCTGCGGTCGGTCACAGACAAGGGAATGAAAACAGGCGAATTGCCTGTGTTATAGAGCCTGGAGAGGGTTTGAATGAATTCCCTTGTTTGTGGGGTTCTTTCTACCGAACGGCGGGCCATTCGGTAGTTTCTATACGAATTTCTGGAAGTATGGAGGTCTCAGCGGTGTTTGCCTAGTCGAGTGTCCGATTTTAGTTCCAGACACTCGACGGCAAAACACAGCTGTTCAGGAGTTTAAGATGGCCGCCGCCACGTGTTCGTTTCCCGAATGGCGGCCACCCAGAGGACAAAGAATACATTACACTGATTGCCAATTTCCCAATTAGAGGGAACTGGGTCTCGAGGATGCATACCAAGCGCTACGTTGGTATGCGGTTCAGCGGGTTCCCGGAATGGCCAAATTTGACAAACCCGAGGGCAAGGATTATAATGGCCCTGGCTTATTATGGGGGACATTTGCAGAACCGGAATTTAGGAGTGCAGCAGAGTCACGGCTTTGGGACATATTTGACCACAGAGAGACCGTACTGGATCTCCCTATGGCCGACGACCTAAGGCCAGACCTGACTGAACTGGCTGTCCAGGAATGGGAACTGGAGCAGGATTACCAGCACCTGTTCAGCTCCAGTCAGTTACCCTATACCCGGCAAGTACCACCAGAGTAGTGGGAGATCGAACCGAATTATGCGGACTTATATGATCCAGTGACACCGCCTGTCTCTAACCTGATGGGGCTTATGGACTGTACACCATTGGGATCGGTGAGTTTTGTTCCCCCCCCAAACAACTAAGCCCGTCAGTAGGAGACCTGCATTCGGTACCTCCTACTACCCAACCAGCCCCAGAAACGAGGGACCTTATCGACTGGTCCTGGGAAGACCCACAGATGGCAGGTGGAGATGGGACCGAGATCTCTCTACCGGCCCTACAGGGAGGCTGGGCAGTTGGCCCAGATCCCCAGCGGCAGTGTGTGTTACAGGGGGCTGAAGGTGCTCCTTGCCCCCCAGCGGCAGCCTAACACCCCAAGGGGAGACAGTAAGCCCCACACCAGCACAGATGGGACCGTGGTCTCTGCACCCAAGTTACAGGGAGCTGAAGGAGACGTCCTTGCTCCCCAGCGGCAGTCTACGGTTCAGGGAGAGGAGTTTGTTATTCCCTCTCCCCAGCGGCAGCACAGCTCACCAAGGGGAGACAGTAAGCCCCTCACCAGTGTAGATGGGACCGTGGTCTCTGCGCCCAAGTTACAGGGAGCTGAAGGGGACGTCCTTGCTCCCCAGCGGCAGTCTACGGTTCAGGGAGAGGAGTTTTTTACTCCCGCTCCCCAGCGGCAGCTTAGCCCACCAAGGGGAGACAGTAAGCCCCACAACCGTGCAGATGGGACCGTAGTCTCTGCACCTACACCACTGGGGATAGGGACAGTCGGTCCTGGTCCCCAACAGCCAGACAAAATATCGGAAGGGGAGACCGTCGTTTTTCCCCAACAACAGCTTTGTTCAACCAGGGGAGAGGACACCCTGGTTGCTTTCTCCCCAAGCCATGGACCTACAACTGGGCACAAGTGGCAGGGGGCCATATGGACAACTACACCCTGTGAGAAAGGCCAGCCGACTATCAGAGCCCCAGACCGACTGGAGGTCTGGAGTCTGGATAGTCTTAATGGGAAAGGGGAGAAATGTGGCGGAACCCGCCTCGCCACTGGGTATTGGAGGGGCCTGGCTGCCTGCCTCTTACCTGCTGACTATGGCCCCTGGAATATTGGTACGTTTAAAGCACTATATTTGGGCATGTTGTACTTTATATTGCTGCTGCTGGCCCTTTTAAAATCATCTGTGGACATATTGGGACTTTTGGGATACTGTACCTTTAAGACTGTGGAGCATATTACAGTAATACTGCCTTTAATATCATGTATGTATTTATGTGTTCAGTTAACCTGGGTTATATGTATGCAGCATTCATCTGATTGTTCGGTAGAATCACTCCATTCATTATACTGAGTGAAACTACCGAACAACCAGACCACCCAGGAATAAGTGTGCCTCCAATTACCGTTTGCAACAATGTTGCAAACGGGTAATTGGCAATCAGTGTAATGTATTCTTTGTCCTCTGGGTGGCCGCCATTCGGGAAACGAACACGTGGCGGCGGCCATCTTAAACTCCCGAACAGCTGTGTTTTGCCGTCTAGTGTCTGGAACTAAAATCGGACACTCGACTAGGCAATCACCGCTGAGACCTCCATACTTCCAGAAATTCGTATAGAAACTACCGAATGGCCCGCCGTTCGGTAGAAAGAACCCCACAAACAAGGGAATTCATTCAAACCCTCTCCAGGCTCTATAACACAGGCAATTCGCCTGTTTTCATTCCCTTGTCTGTGACCGACCGCAGGGCCAAAATGCATGGAACTGTTTTCGGATACTTTACCCATGCGGTCGGTCAAATCTTTGGAACCCTATATCTCCCGAACCGTTTATCCGAATGAACTGATTTTTGGATATGTTGTCCCCCTGAATAAGGGCGATGCTGGATTTAAAGGTGTACCCCCTGTTTTTGGGGTACATCCAGAACTTGGTTAAAATGTGTACTGTATAATTGGGTTTACTGTTATCAGAGGGGAGGGGATGTGTGGGCTGAACCATGTATGTGATTGGTTATTTTATGCCTCCCCCTGGGTGTGGCCTGTAAGTGTACAAGTGTAATAAAAGCCAGGCTGGATGAGCCAGTCCAGAGTTCCTGCTTAACCCTCAAAGTGAAGTGTCGTCTCATTATTGGGGGAGGATTTATGGTATGCTGTTTCAGTTTGACTGCTAGGAGTGTAAACCTATTCGTATGGTTTCCTATTCAACTGTCTACAGCATTCCTATGCTTGAGAGGATTTATACGCTTCTCTGATTCGGTGGTTGTGGTGTCTGCTGCAGTGCTTGGAGTCCTCAGGAAACGCTAGGAGCATCCATTAACGGAGGTACCCAGTCGGGGTGCCAGGCGATCCGTTACAAGTATTATAATAATAATAATAATAATAATAATAATATAAAATCTATACGTTAATAAAGCTGAAGGTACAAATCTGAGGTTGTGTTAATCTTTTTTATCTACTGTAAACACACTGTCTAGATGCTTTACATAGGTAGGGTAAACTCATTCAATCAAATAGAAATATTTCAACGGTCTATATTCCACAGACAGATTGCAATCTTGTGTGAGTGCCAGATATGTAAATCTTTGAATATAGTGCAGAACAACTGCCTTGCTTTTCAGTAATCCTTGTACAGCTGCTCACGCCATAGAAACTAGACATAAAGTTAGGAATATAAAGTCATGGCTTCTGGTTTCCATTTTGTTTTAATAATGCTGACAGACAATTGACTAAAAAAGCAATTTGAGAGGGTATATCTCCCTCAGGGCAAGGATTCCTATTGAGAGCTTTTGATTTTTGTTATTATGTGAAATGTATCTTTGGTTAAGGCTATAATGAAGTCTTATTATGAGAGTATGCTAAGCTTACTATAGAGGTTGACAATATATGATGTGCACCTATATGTGTGTTAACATTATTAGTATCATCTGTGGCCAGAGTTCATTAGGCACTGTATTAATGGATCCTAATATAATAAAAGTACATTACAAGTCAGCAGTGCAATTGAAAAACACACAATTGCTGCTTATCTTCATAAAGAAACAGTAATCAGATTTATAAAACAAATATATATGTAGTACTTCAGAGGACAGATGAGTGTTTACTTCATTGAGATGAATGAATCCGTGTGGACAGGTTTACTGCACATAACCTGTCTGCTTTAAATTGGTTCTTCTAGTGATCCCTTACAATGTAAGAGGTAGAGGAACAATGTCCAACACTGTGGTATACACAGCCAGTACTACCACCTTACAAATATTAGCCTTTGTTTTACCTGGTCATTTCTGTTCCTTAGCTATTTTTAATTAGTGGTGAACCAGACATCAGGAGCTTTTGGAATAAGTGAAAGTGTTGTAAATCTTTATCATTTGTTTACAAACTAAAAATTAAAACTGGATCATTTTGTTGATCCAAGTGTAATGATTTAGATATGTTTATATTGAGGAAAGTGAAAAAACCTTTAGTAATGTGTCACATTTAGTAATGTCTCAGGGTTATGTATCAGACCCTGAGTTTAAAAAAATAAAATTAATTTGGATAAATAAATTGGATCAATAAGCTGATCATTGTTCATCACGGTGTTCTACAGCTGGCAGTTTGATTGGAATGGGTACAATCCCTTTGTTAGATACTGTATACCTGTTGTGATGTCAGGTGACATCATAATATGGTGTGCCAGTACCTGGACATATCTATTGTCCTCATAGTTATTGTAACGGATCACCTGGCAACCCGACTGGGTACCTCTGTTGAAGGATGCTCCTAGCGCTTACAGAGGGCTCCAAGCGCTCCGCCAGACACCACAACCACCGTAGACCCCACGAACTGCCGCAGCTTGGTTGGGGTCTCGCCGTCTCCTACCCACCCTAGACCTACGACAAGGCTCCAGGTTCCAGTGGGTGAACCTCTCCTCCAAGAGGGTGAAGCAGGAACAAGATCTTACAAGAGCTCAGTGATTATAGCAAGGGAAAATACAGAGCATAGCAATCCCTTGTAGCAGATTCCCCCAATAAGAGACAGGACTCAGATTGAGGGTGAAGTAGAACTGACTGTACTGGCACATACAGCCTCTTTTATTCACAATCCACAAACATAGTACTGCCCACAGGGTTTTGAAATACAACCAATTAATCCGTACAATACACACAGACACTCCCACACAAAATCATCCCCTCTGCCTGTGATATGATTACTGAACACAATGGTTAATATAATTATCACAGGCAGAGAAATACAGTATTATAAAACATATCACAGGGACCCCAAAACATGCAATAATCCCATAAAATCCTCGGAACCGGGGGATCTGGATGAACCACATATCCAAAATTCACCCAGTTCCGTTCAGTAGTTTGGAAGATACAGTTTAATGCAGATTCCGCAGAACATATACAGGCTTTATGAAAAATAATTACTGTATAATGTGTCCCCTGTTGTATAGTTTAAAATTTCTGCACAATGTCTTTGTGCACCAAATACCGGCGAGATGGCACCGTGTAGAAAAGTCACAACAGTGTCTGTGAGTTAAAATGGCCGCCATCCATTGTTCTCACCATGTGCTTCATCCATTGTTCTCACCATGTGCCTCTGATACATGAAATGGTGGCCACCCAGTAACTCCACAGTATGTCCCCAGATGGTTCTTAAAGGGCCAGCAGCAGCATACTAAAATACAATATGCCCAAATCAGTTCCTAGAAGGGCAATATATCCCAGGGCCATAGTCGCAGGGCAGGAGGTTGGCAAACAGGCCCCTCCAAAAACCAGTGGCGAGGTCACTTTCGCCACAGTTATCCTTTGGTTATAGAAGCTAGAATGTATTAGTGTTCCAGTATAAATCTTATTACCCATAACCAGAACAAAAACGTGTTGTTTATTGTCTTAAATATTCAATTACATAGCTTTAAAATAAATCCCATAGTTCAATGGAGATAAGTCATTATTCATCTGCTCCCTCTGTATTATGATTGTACCTGCACTGTTAACCCTCAGCCCAGTTATGAGGCTATGTTACTAACAATGCATTTCAATGGAGTTATTGTCAAAGTGAGGTGACTTCCACCATGTAGTGCGTGGCCCTAATATCAGATGATATTTAATATTTTTGGATACACTTTTAGAACTGTTTAATATTATATGAAAGATATTAAAATGTTGTAATACTCTGATATTTTTATATGTATATATACTCACATATTTTTATGTGTATGTTTTTATATTTTATTATTTTTAAAGAAATCATTTTAAAAGTCTATATAAAATCTGAAGTCATTTGGAAAGCTTATCCAACTATATTAAATCGAAGTCTCTACATTTCCTTTACTTTATTTTACTGAGGGGGTTCAGTGGGACAGACACCTTACCTATGGCACAAGCACCAACATTTAGAGTCACCCCTGAGTGCCTTATACTGTTGATTCTTTATCATACTCATTGTTAGCACTCTTTCACGTCCTTTGATACCGTGTGCCCTCTCATCACAATCACTATTTGATTCTAATGCTATGATTTCGTATTTGAGTTTCATATATTCACTTTTAGTGCAATATTCAATTTTTCAATCTTTGTCCACATCAGGCCCAATATTATTATTATTATCATTAGCATTTTTATATAGTGCCAACATATTCAGTATCGCTTTACAATTTCATTATGGGGAAATATCAGCAAATGAGCAAACTGTGACAATTGTTCATTGGAACAAATGCTCGACTGAGCTTACAAATGAGACGTCAGAAGTATAGATTGCTAGAAGTGCTATGAGATGAAATCTTCCTTATACATTTTGGGAAATATTAGAAAAACAAATCCAAGAAAACGTTCTAATTATCATGTACAAATCTGTTTCTACAGTGCGTAGCTGCAACCATACAATTACCCATTAACCCTGTTATTAACAGTACGTAAACATAGTGATTAACACAGCTGAATGACTGTGGTATGATAATGAATTTATAGGGCTACAAATAACCCACTGTATATCATTTGCCATAGTAGTCTGTCTATCCCAAGTGTCAGTTAACAGCTTACGGCACTTAGACAAAACGTAAAAGTGCCTCATATGTTAATGTAGGTTCAAACCTTTGATAAGTGTTAAATACCCAGTATTGAACAGCGGATTGCTATTGTTTTACCTAGTACAGCATCAATTATGCTCATAAGTCTTTATTTTTATCATTACTATTATTATTTATATACGTTTATTTCAGATGTATGGATTGCATATTTTTTTATTATCTTTAGCTTTTTTTTTTTTTCACCACCACCCTGTTCTTACTGCCAGAAAGAAGTGGTGAGGCAATTAAATCAAAATTAATTAATCAACAAAATATGTGAGAGATATCACTTTGTTGTTGCCTTGTAGAGCAGTTCCCAGTACCTTCACAAATACAATGAATGAAGATAGGCCTTATAAGCAACACAGCAGCGTCCGTTAACTTACACAAATAGCTTAATTTGTCCCATGAGTGCAACGAATCAAGGCCAGATCTGCATTTCACTTTACAATATTTTAAGGGAAACCTAGCAACAGTAGCATGTGTGCTATAAACTCTGCTATGGGATATCCACACTACCCTAATTAGAAATAATAATAGAACCAGGAGAGGTATCAGCCTCTTTACTGCCTCTACAAATGTTGCTTCAGATGACGCAGTTCCAAGTGATTTGGGTAAACAGAGAGGTTATTCAGTATGCATAATTCCATTATTCATTTCAAACAAGAGGAGGGGGCAGTTCCAGCCTGAAGTGTCCCTTTTGATATGTCTTTTTACTATATGCCCCGTACCAAGATCCTTATTTTCAATACATAAGTAGGCTTGTATTCCATTCTGAAATGTGTGTTTGTGTCTCTTTATTACCAATAGTACTCCATTTGAAAGCTCTCTCATAACACCTCAACACATCAGTTGACTTTTCTCTGGGGTTTATTGGCGTTTACTTTGCATTGTGGTAAGTTGACAACCAAACTCCAAGGTTAACAATACTGAGTTAAAAGTTCCCCCAACACACTTCTGTTAGGGATTTTTTCCAAATATTTTGTCCTTTGTTATGAGTTAATAATGTAAACTCACCACCACTCACTGTTTACTGCTTACATCACCTCGTGGATTGTGGATTGAAGCCTTGTGTCCTTTTTTAAGAGTTGCTAACTCATAAACACACATTTCCCCGTAGTAGAATTTCGTTTCGAGTTAGTTAATAATCTACTGAATAAAAAAAAGCTCGGCGATAGGTTTACAATACTTCTTTACAAGCCTTGTTTTTACCATATGATTTAATGAGAACCTCATTTTATTCTAGATTCTTTCACCAATAAAGATGGTTTCATTGCTTCTCATTACTCCCGATTTAAAAGGAATGCGGCACCTCTTTGTGAGCCGTGCACATAAACCGCTCATATCCAGCATAGCATGATGTCACTCTCAAGACATGCTTTTGAAGCAATACTTTGTTCACTTGAGAGCTGGCCAGCACGAAGATGCTAACTGCTACAAGACTGCAGGGCCGTCTTTAATGTTGACTGGACCCTGGACAAGCATTAGCTTGGGCCCCCTGGTCCCCTCCCGCCCACCTTCTAGCATGAAAACAAGCCTTCCACCCAAAGACACACACAAAAAAAACTACACACTTAGATCGTAGACTTAGCCACACTTATTTTTTACCTAGTGAAAATACACACATAGACACACATGCAGATGCAAACACTGACACAAATGCAGACTCACACATGTACAGGCTTAGACATGCACAAGTACATACATCTAAATACACAGACAGACACACAGGTGCATACACAGATACACACTGGCACACATACAGATATACAGATACTCACTAACAAACATGCAGACACATACTAAAACACAGATAAACAGACAAAAACACCCTGACATATATGCAGATACACACAATAACACACATACAGATACATACACGGACACACATGCAGTTACACAAACACACACTAAGACATACAGACACACATACTGACACATATTCAGATACACAGACAGATACACAGGGGCACACACTGACACACATGCAGATATACAGACACACTGGCACACATGCAGGTACACATACACAAATACGCAGAGACTCATACAGATACACATATAGACCGATACACAGACACATGCATACACACAAAGACAGCTATAAACACAGAAACACACATACAGATATACAGATAGATAGACACACAGACCCGCATGCATATACACATACAGACAGATACACACACAAACAGACACATGCACAGACAGATATACACACAGAAACACACAGATACTCATACAGTCAGATACACGCACAGACTGATAAACATGCAGACAGATACACAAACAAACAGACACATCCACATACAGACATATATACACACAGAAACACACAGATACACATACAGACTGATAAACATGCAGACAGATATACATACAGACACACATGCATATACACATACAGACAGATATACACACACAGACTGATACACATGGAGACAGATATACACACACAAACAGACATACATGGAAAATATACAATTCAGTCACCCTCCTGTTTCCTACCTTTTGGCTGCAGGAGGGTGGCTTACCTGTGGTCCAGTGGCTGTCTGAGGCTGTTGGGAGTTGAGCTCTCTCCCAGTCCGCGCTCCTCCTCTCTTCCTCCCTCCCGCGCGGCATTCTCTGTGTTAGCTAGGAGGTAGTGACTGCACTTCCTCCTAGCAGTGACCTCATCACTGGGGGCCCGGTCGCGCTGTTAAAGCGCTGCAGCACTAACCGGGCCCCTGCAGACTCATTGGCATCGGGTGGCCCTAAGAGCATGGGCCACCCGATGGGGCCCATCATCGTGCGGCCTGCAGTGGTCTGCCCGCACGTACCACAGCGACCGGCAGGCTCATGGGGCAGCTGCTTTGGGCCCCCTAGGACTGACAGGGCCCGGGGCAGTTGCCCCTTTTGCCCCGCGTTAAAGACGGCCCTGCAAGACTGTATCATCTCTCTGAAAAGGCTAACAGCCAGAACTGTATGAAAGGAGCACTCACATACTGAGAGAGTTAAAACACCAGTTGATAAGCGAGAAACTAAACAAAGAGCACATGAGTTCCGTAGGAAATACACACATCCATTCATGTGAAAGGCACAGCAGGAATTTAGAGGGGTATTGTAATATCTAAATGTACTTTATATGGAAGACAGGCGAACAAGAACTTTTAACATCTGAAAGTCTATACCATAACATTGATGTTTTTCTAGAATATATTCAATTAAATTAAAATGTCTTGCTCTCAATGTCTTCCAACATTACTCATATAGATTCCATCTTAACATTGTTAATATGTTTGGCTAGTTCTTGTACAGGGTAAGTGCAAGCATCAAATTTCAATATATTTTTTTTCATTTTTTTTTTTTTTTTAAACAAATACAGTTTGATTTACTGGTGGCTGGTATGCCAAAACTGTGCTGCACTAACTAGCGGAACTTTGCTGTGACACAAATTAGGAAAGGGTTCCATCTGGAGTGCAAGTCCCTCCATAGGAAACCATAGAAACCGTGATACGATTTGTAATTCACTATATGGGGTTACAGTTTAATGGTTTCAAAAAAAGCCCTTTTACTGACAGAAATGCTACACTTGGTGAGACCAGGTATCCGATGTTGCTAGTAAAATTAACCTGTCAGGTGCCCGAGCAGATAGCAGTGTGAAATACAGCTCTACTGAATTAGGTAATGCATGCTGAGTGACCCAATATAAGGTATTCGTTTCAGGGGATGGCTAGGTGTTTGGGTGTTTAATGTGTAATTTGTGTAATGCTGTGGTGTGCTCACTGCTCACACATTCTGGTATCGCACTTATGAGATTGTTCTTGTTCCTGTTTAAACCTTCTCCACAAACAGAACCTGCCCTGCAGTGGTTTCAGTGTGGTAATCAGACTTGATTATGACTATTTGGTATTTGACCTTGGCTCCTTTTCTCATCTTGTGTGGGGGGGCACACTCGCAATCTGCACCTAGAGCTGGGTTTTCTTAGGCCTGATATCTGCATTTGTCCTTATTGGCTTACTTACTGTTGATACTGCACCAGTTGTATTGCTCTGTCTATTTTTATCTCACTGGAGCACGATCTATGGAGGTTGCTGTCTTAAAGGCAGTAGTGCTTTATTGAGTGGAGTCAATCAACTTTAGGCTCCATCCAATGTGAGTGTGTTAAGTATGAACACAACACCATCTTTACAGATTGTATTTACACAATTGCACTACAATGTATGTTTTTTCTTTTTTGAGTGTACTTATCTTGAATGCACCAGAATTTTGTAGGTGTTTTTTTGTCATGTTGTGACTCTGTATAAGCACTTTTACTCCCAACTACTACTTTGGCAAAGAACCATCTGTTAGAGGTGGGTTTTCTGAGTTGGATTGGTGAAGGCATCATATAAAATCACTAACTTTTGCTGCCCATGTTGACGACAGATGCAGTATGAGTACTCCATAATATAAATCCACAGTGATGAACCTTAGGAAATACACATAAAACTATTGCAGGTAAAGTTGACTTTACCATTTATTGTATTGTGTGTATTTAACTACTGTAAACACACTTGTGTATGGTGCTTGTGTTTTAATGTTTATAATTCTTGAATTTATAGTTACAATTCTGGTGGTTTACCTTTGTAGATCAAGAAATTAATAATAAGAACACTGTCTCTTGAAGCTTTGCTAGGCTTGACATTATATGTTATTGATGTATAGCTATTATCTCAATGACGTGTTCAAGAGAAGGTCACATTGAGACTGCTAGATTGAAGCACTTGTTAATCAATGAGATGGAGGGGACTTGTAGATGCTTCAAAGTAGCACTAGCACATTCCTGTCTGTACAAAACACTGCACGTGCCGAAAAAATCTCCACTTTGAATGGAATGTACTCCACACTTGTTCCGCAGATAGGCGTTCTAGACTTTTTATTTGCAGTTAAGCACTGTATTCCTGTATAGACCAAGACATCTGCTAGAATGTTTTTATTCATATTTCCGTAGTATGCTGTATGTAACACTGGTATGATGCCATGGTTTAGAATTTTAGAATCTCCCTAATTATCCTGTAATCAAACAATGAACGCTGTCACTTAGCACTGTGCTAAGTATTATCCAGGAAATCCTGTTGCCCTTGAGTACTGACGTTTGGCTAGAGTCTAAATAGCTTGGAATTTTTAGAAAATGTTGAATTAACAATACATATTGAAAAACAAGACAGGAGTTTCCTCTCTTCTTACCCAAATATGTAGATGCTAACTTTACCTGTAGAACTTTGAACTAGTACTTTACTTCCTACGATATATCACATCAGCCCCTAGTGTCTGTCTTCCTCGTGCCTCTCATCCACTCCTTGTGTCTCTTACCCTACCCCATATGTACCCAGGACATACTTGAAAACAAGAGAAATCTCAATGTATATTTCCTGGTGAAATATTTTATAAATAAATATTTCATACTATTGTTTGCTATGTCATATCAGTATGTGTTAAGAGGTTACTCCCTGTAACTCCACCTTCAAGTTTACCTCCCTGTAACTCCACCTTCAACAGCTTCATAGGGACGTCATAGCAATGGATGGTTGGCAGGATCGACTTTTGGCCCCTGCAAAAGCCAGATGTCTTTACTGCCCACCAAGAACCCAGGTAAGAGGGCAAATGCTTGCATAACACTTTATCTCATTGCTGTGAACCGGGGCCAAGATAAGCCTTTAAGCATTCCTTTCTTTTGGCTGTCACAGATTCTTCTCAACCATGTAAATCCAAACCAATTTATTCTCCACCACCTTTACAGCCAAATTCCCTTCTTTACCGATTGTATCTCTATATAACCCTAGTGCTCCTTCTCATTTACCACTCTGTCTCTATACCCCCAGTATTTACTTTTCTTTACTCCCCGACATCTCTCTCCATGTCACCAGTGCATTCTCTCAATCTCCTGCATCTCCTCATCTCCGTCACTTCTCTACCCTGTCTATCACTTCCATTTGTCTCCTTTTATCACTCCCTCAACACATCGCTCTACATCACCCAACATCTCCATGTTTCTCTACACCATACTGGAACTGCAACGACAGAGACAGGAAAGAACATCATTACAAAAAGCAGGAGCCTGGCCAAGCTGTCCCTTCTTTTGGTGGCACTCTGGGGGCCTGAAGCTAGTGATTTCAGTGTTCTCTTGTCATTCATTGCTGCATTACCCAGTCAACAGTGAATGGAGTCAATTCTTACAGATTCACTCATATTCTATATTCCACTTTTGGGGTTTTTCGTTTGGTGTATAGAAGCAAAGGGGCATTTTTGTCATTAACATTTATATACTAATGAAAGGTTTAGGAAAAGTAGTAGTAATTAGCAAATGACTGCAAAGCAAACAGTGGTTAATTTGCGACAAACGTGCTAATGAAGTGTTATTTGGGTTTCGGTAAATGCATGCCATACTAATTGCTAACAGCAATTTGCTAAACACTCACCTACTCATTAATAATGTGTGCCTTTTTTAACCCATTACTGGACTGGAGGATGTCTTAGAGGGACCCTGTAGGCACGATAGCCATTTCATCCATTTGAATATGTTATAGTGCCTGGAGTCTTCTGGCGCTGTCCCTCCAGTCACCATTAAACCATTTTGAGCAGTGAATGGCAGTCATTGGCCACCAACAGCTGGCTCCTACTTGAACTATGGCTAATGCTTCCTCATTAGCCTAAGCAGCATAGAGGGGTTGAGCTGCTGGAGACTGTAATTTAGCTTTAAAAGATTAAAAACATTTTAACACTCAATGAAATACGACTCCAAAGGACTCTAAACACTATAACCACTTCAATGAGATGACACAATTACAGTGCCTACAGTGTCCAGTTAACTGAAATCAGGAACCATTTTTTTATTTAATCTCTGCGATCGTTCCTCATTTGACTAGTTTTGCAGTAACAAAATAAAAAAGTAAAAGCACATCCTAATTGATCTGATTAAATTGACACTGATGTTATATTTTCATTGTGCCATGACATAACAATTTACAAACGAATCCTACATTGTGTTGACCGCATTTATAATCTTTTCAGCAGTGTATATTTTCTTAAAATAACAAAGATTTAAAGCTTGCATGGCGCTCTTGTGAGTTAATTAGGAATTCAGTATAATATAGTTCTGATTTTCCACACACAATGGAATGTTGGTGCCTAATACACTCAACTGGGGAAATCCCAGCTTCCGATTGGCTGCTGAGATGACCTTTCAGCAGCTTTTTTTTTATTTTTTTTTATTACCTTTTGGAGTAAAAAAAATTCCTAAATAAATCTCGAAAATCTGTGAGAGTATGAGCTGACTCGGAGCTCTGTAACGGGTATTGGCAACATAATATAACATACCCGTGCTATTTTTAGTTTATGTATTGTTGTGATGGAAATCTATGACATAAAATGTTAACTCTGCCTTACTTAATATATAATAAATATCTGTATTTGTAAAGTTTAAACCTCCACTTTGCCTTTTTAATATCTTTTTTTAGGCAAAGGGAAAAGAAAGGCAGTGGTTGAGGCACCAAGCTATGGGAGAATTGGATGATACCAAAATCATTGATGGGCTGGTAGGGGAGAAGTCAATATACAAGAGACGAGGAGAACATGAGCCAGAGGTAAGCCATTCACTAGTTTTGTTATTTGTTATTACATAGTCTGTTTGTTTGTTGTCAGGGTTATAATGTTCAGGCGATCTGCTGTGTTTTTTTTTTTGTTTTGGTGTTTTTTGTGGCGTGTGTGGGTGTGAGCACGGAGGAATGGTATTTTCCTTGTTGGTAAAAATCCACAAACTTGAATTGGGTGAACGTGAGTCTTTTTCCAACCTCAATTGCTGTGTTATTGCGGTGAAAACTATGTTGCTGCCAGCTCATTTTACATGTTCCCTGTATTTACTGGTAACTGCTATTTTTACTTAATTTTCTACCCTGTCTCTTCATGATTGTAGTCAACGTTTTTTATTTTATTTCAGAAAAATCAATCGTAAATGTGCAGCTTATTTGTCTAACGAATGATCTACAATAAATTCCATATTTACATCTCAAGAGTCACCTGGCATAAAACTACGGAAAACATTAAGGGGTTACAACAACCCTTTTTTTACAAAAAATATTTTTTTAGTTTATAATGCCCTACTAATGTCCTCTCTCTTTTTTAGTTAAAGAAACAAATCCTTTAGATAAGTTTAAACTTACCATGAATTAAGCGCTGCGCAATATTCTCATCTGTCTTTTTATGGCTCCAAGGTCCAATCAAAAGACAACTGTAAGGGAGATGGGGAGGAAGCGCACAGAGGGAGGGATGGAGTGGCGATTAAAGGTTTCCCGTGCTGGCAGCACTATCAGCACTGCCTGCAGGGGGAGAAACTGAGAATGTCTGTCGCCAGTGCGCAATAAGCATATTTGTTTTCCACAGAGTTAAAGGGACACTACAGGCGCAAAAACAACTTTAGCTTAATGAAACAGTTTTGGTGTGTAAATCATGCCCCTGCAGTCTCACTGCTCAAAACTCTGCCATTTAGGAGTAAAATTACTTTGTTTATGCAGCCCTAGTCACAACTCCCTGCATGTAATGTGCAGAGCCTTCCTAAACACTTACTGAAAGGAACCTAGATCTTCTAGGTTCCCCTATTGCATAGTTTGTTTAATCTAGAATTTCTTATCTCCTGCTCTGTTAATAGCCTTCTAGAGCACACAATAACCTCATGTGTGTGAATGAAGTTCAATTTCTAGATCAAGAGAGAACAACTTCTAAAGCAATTTAACATCTGATTGAAAACGAAACTATTTTTTTTCAGGCAGGCTGTATGAGTCACAGCCAAGGCAAGAGTGCCTAGGGCTGCATAAACAAAGTGAGTTAACTCCTAAATGGTAGAGGATGAAGGGGTGAGACTGTAGGGGCATGATCTATACACCAATACAGCCTCATTAAATCGGTACTACTTCATGTCTGTAAAATCCCACACTTCTGGGCTGATTAAGTCATGTGTGCCAGGGTGTAACTTGTCCCCAAGTGCAGATTAATCCACATGTGCAGTGTTTCAAGCAGACAGACTTCTACCACCATAATAACTTCTAAAAGAAGTAGTGGTCATGGTAGTTGGAATAACCCATTATTAAATAGAGGTGCTGCTGCATATACAGAATACAACTTCACACATTGGTGCTCTGTGCTAGGTGTCATGAAAAGTAGTTAATTAAATTGTAGGAGAGCTGATTGGAGCATACAGAGGTTGAAGCAAACAAGTGATGCAGTGTGCAGAACATTCTTCTCCTAAGTAAACATTTTTTTTAAAAGTAGGTAGGAACTCCGCCGGTATTGGGGTGCTCTGTAAAAAGTGGTGGGGCTTAAATACAATATGGCCTTATAGTTTGATTGAAGGATCACTATAGGGTCAGGAACACAAACATGTATTCCTGACCCTATAGTGCTAAACCCACCATTTAGGTGTCTTGCCCTCCCTTAGCCCCCCTATAAAAGTTTAAAACTCACCTTATTTCCAGCGCCGTGCAGTTCCGCTGGCGCTGGCTCTGCCCCATCATCAAAATGGCCGATTTTATGCCAATCCAATGCTTTCCTATAGGGAAAGCATTGGATTGGCTAAAATTGGCACAGGGGCAGGGCCAAATGCCGTTTTGGCTGATCAGGACCTCCTCATAGAGATGCAGCCCTGAGCCAGGAAGCCCCTCCAGTGGCCATATAAGGAAAAGGCAGTGTTTACATGAAAATGCCTGAAGGGAGCTATTATAGTCACCAGGACAACTACATTAGGCTGTAGTTGTTCTGGTGACTATAGTGTCCCTTTAAGTCCTCATATTTTGCAAGATAGTTTGTAAAGCTACTTGAAAGATTTCCTGTGTGTACACGGAGCCATATTGGTGTGTTTTGGCACAGAACTGTCAGGGTGACTGGCAGCGAGATAGCAAGAGAGTCTGCAGTATCATTCTGGTTCCTTTACTATTTTTACTATTACTATTTACTATTTTTGTGGAGTAATGCTCAAACAGGAGAGAATCTGGTGAGCTAATGACAAAATATTTGAGGTCAAACCAGGAACTTCAAATACCTGTCATGCAGATTTATTTGTGTCGTTTAAAAAGAGACAATACGTCTACTCCACTTGGGTCATCTATATTTCTCTGTGTTGGAGAACTGCTTTTTTTCTGTAGTCTGTTTTATATGATGTTGTACTTTAGTAATGCACAGTGTAGCTGAATTATGATGTTGTGCTTTGCAATGTGCCTTTTGGGAACTATATAAAACAATGCTATGGACATTTGTGCTATTTTTTTAAGTGAGTCACTAAAAAAGGGAGAAACACCATTATGAATCATTATGAAATCATATGTTTTCCAGGATTCTTACCAAAACATTACTATATGGATATGTCTAGCAGTCTTATTTACAGGATGTGAAGGAATATTCCTCACATTGATTACGATGTCAGCACCATCAAATGCATGTATATTTTCATAGTTTGCCAGTTAAGTGTTGACAATTAGTTGATGATGTTTCAATGAGAAACAGAAGAAGATTGATAATTTATTTACTGCAAAAATGTTGATCCTTTATAAATATAAATTAACCAATGTGCTTTTTAAGAATGTTCTCCTAAATAATTGTTTGTATTTTCCTTGCCCAATTTTGTACAGATTTTGCAATTAATAAATGTTTTCAGCATTCTGCATATTAACCCTGCCTTCCCTGTCCCACCTCGCCCATTCTAAAATACCAATTCTTAGCTCCCTCTCTGCCACTCCTTTCTAAATGGCAATGTACAATCACACAGCTGTATGTGTCACCAGAAAGCAGAGCAAAACGTTCTAGGGGTTGTATTTCAGCTAACAGATTTCATAAGTAGATATGTTATGAAAAGTTATAAGGTGTTTACACAAAATTAAGAACCTTTCACAGTAAAGTTTACTATTTAATTATTATGAATTGTAAGTAATATTCAGAGCACCATAACCACTTCAGCATGCTGTTGTGGTTTTCGTGAAAGGAGTGCCCTGGCATCAGAACAATTTGTCAAACTATCTTAGAATGTTTTGAGAACGTACCTGGGTCCAACTTGGTGCATACAGCAACAGCACTATTGTCCACCGCACCAACCGGCCATTCAGGCCAGTTCTTATTGGCTGAGAACGTCAAATAAGTGATCTCAGCTAATTAGCATGGTCCTGTGTACAACCTGCTTTAGCTCAGTTGAAACATCAGACTTCTCCAGATAAGTCAAATACGGCAAGGGCACCAGGTAAGTTGTCAAACCGTTCTAAAATAAATTTGCCAGATTACTCTGGGAGGGTGACACAGCCACTTAAGCATCCTGCAGTTGTTAGGGTGCTTGGAGTGTTCCTTTAATGCATGATCTATACAATAGATTAAGACAAGTTCAATTCCAGTTTGGAGTGCCTTTGATAAATGGGTTTAAAAGGAAAGGTAAGGAATGAAGAGGTGTGAGATTGTGGCCTATTCTGTCATTATAGAATATATGATGATTTGGCTTCAAGTAGGAAGAAAGATGGTTGGAAAAATTAAGGTGCAATGATTCAGGGAGTAGGACCGCTATGATGTGAGAATCGCAAAGAAGTGATGATATTGAATACTTAAGGGCACCGGATGTTACAAAGTATCAGGAAATGATGATCGGTTAACAGGGTACATGGAAAAACAGCAACATGAATAGGACAAATAATTCTCAGTTGATCCATCCATCCATCTCTGACTGAACAATCAGTGGAGGTACTGGCATGACAATGTGGACAGGACACAAAAGCAACTGGCTGCTCATGACAAGTGTTATTCTGTTCTATGTTTTCTGCTCAGCCTGGAAGCCCTCAGCAGAAACCCAAGAGACTGAGACTGTTGGTGGATGTGTCTGGCAGCATGTATCGCTTTAATGGTGTGGACGGACGACTAGAGCGCTCCATGGAAGCTGCTTGCATGGTCATGGAAGCATTTGAGAATTACGAGCATAAGTTTAAGGTAATGACAAAGAGAAAATAATACAGTAATGATTTTTTCCCCCTGACTATCATAAAGTAGTGGGAAAATATAGAGTGTTCCAATGAGAATTATTCATGTAGAGGGAAATGTTTCAGAGCTTCTGTTGCTAGGATAAAGAAAATAGCTAGAAGCACAGTGAAGCCAGCACCGCATCTTCAAAATGCATTAGAGTGGAAAGCAAGGCTTATTTTTAAACAATACAAACCAGTTAAAGGTCAATTGCTAACATTTTTTTTTTTTTTTAAACCGCCATAAATAAATTCCAGTAGGGGGCCTGCTAGACTGGCTAGCAGGAGAGCATTTGGTGTAAATTTAATTATTTTGAGATGATTAACAGAGTTCAGTGCCATAAAACATGTATTCTCTACTTTGGGAAGCATAACTGTCAATCATGGTTTTATTCCGTTGCGTTGTTTTTCACAGCTAACTGCAAACACATCTGCAAGATTACACATAGTGGGTGTTCTATGTAAAGGGAAATCAGTGGATTCCCTACAGCCTACAGAAATATAGGATTAGGACAAAAATAATAGCATTAAACACACACGTGATGTTTCAGTTTGCAGATTCCATTCATTTGCATGGACTTTGCACTTACTTTCTAAACTCGTCTGGCCTCTCACATTCTTTATGTGTTTCCCTAACTTGTATCTATGGGTGTCATGGTTTTAGAATGCTGTCCTCTGTGCCATTGTCTGTTTTTATTTGTATATCTATACATGATTAGTGATATTGCTATTGACTTCTATATCGTCTTGCTGTAGTAACCAGTCTATTTGTGCACAGCGAGACAATTTGGCTTGGCTGAACCATTTTACTGGAAAACAGAAAATTATGTGAGACTTCCGAATTTTGGCCGAAAGTCATTTAGGCTGGGTAGAATTTCGACAGAGCAAAGGGTGCGAAAATGGGTCAATCTGTGTACAGTAAAATTTGCAGTCTCACCATTTGGTTCACAGATCAAGTGAGAAAAAGAGACCAAAAAAGCCATAGCCCAAAAATGTGTTTTTTAAATTAGCTGGTAGAAATGAATTTGCTTTCCTAGTCTGAGGTATAACTATATAGTGTGTTTGAAATGCATGTATTAATTTTTTTTTTTTACACTTAACATTTCTATTGAACTAATTATAATTTTGCATTACAGCTTCCTCCTAATTTACTTCCTCTTGTGAGAATGTTAATGCTCACTGACATCACTTGTTATAGCTAATCTGCTTTTCCATTTTGTCCTACATCTTTATTCTTTACAAGGAACCTCATAACTTCCCATTTGCACTCTGATCTCTAAACACTGCTCCAGTCATTGAATTATATTGACTACTTGTCTCCTAATATTCCATCACATGCTATATGCACTTTAGTTACATTTGAAAAACTTCCCAGAATCCTAATAAAACCAAGCTTGGCACCAAATACCAGGTTCTGTTTTCGAATAGTGGGATACATGCTTACTCAATAAATACTTGTAAGTACTGATAACCACATAAAGGGTAACATTGCCTTCTCCAGGTTATTGTGGGGCCGGGTGTTTGTTGGGAATAATCTCCTGAGATGAATACTCATTTGTGACTAATCTACAGTGTGGGAGTGACTATTGTTCTTAATGTACGTAGTGTTAGTGAGCTTCAGTCTCTCTAGAGTAATTCTTGTGCTACTCTAATAAGACTGAGTAATGTTTTGCACTTTAGAGCAAGAAAACTATGTACCCATTATTGTGAAAGTCGCACTCACAGTCCCTTTCTTCTTATTCTGTGCTGTAAACCACGATGTTCTTGTCTGTACATTCTAGCTACTAGCAAAAATATGAGCTAAAAAATTTAAATGAAGAAAGTAAAGTTTGCAACATTGCAGTGTTAACACCAGGCCCGACTGGCCATTGGGCAAACCATGCAAATGCCCAGTGGGCTGCGATGGCCATGAGCCTAGGCCGACAGGAGAGATCAAAAGATCCCCGGCCGGCCCATGCATCAAATATCTCCCTCACAGGCCCACAGACACTTAAATTTAGCAGCTAGCAAAGGAGGGAGAGGAGGACCCAAGGAGCTCAAACTTGCGGCTTTGCCAGGTTCTTCCTTTTTTTGAGGTCAGCGCATTGTCGCGGTTACCATGGCAATGCTCTGATCTCGTGAGAGTGAACTCTATCTGGAGGAGCTACAGGCTAGAGTTCATTCACATTCATAAAACATGTATTTACTTCTAATGTATTTACTATCTGCTCTACCCCTCTCACACACACACTGCACTGCTCATAAACACACATTGTACCCCTCACATACAGATTGCACGACTCAAACACACTGCACCCCTCACACACACACACATTGCCACCCTCACACTACACCCTTCATACACATATTGTAACCCCTCACACACACAGTGCACCTCTCACACATATGTTGCACTCGTACACAACTCTGTATCCTACAAATACACGCACACAAACACACACACAAACCCCTATACACACTTTGAGTCCACTGCACATGCACTAGATCACCTACGCAATAGATCCTCTATAGGCACACACTGCACCACCTACACATTGCTGCCAACACTCTGAATCCCCTATGCATACACTAGATCCCCTGTAAGCAAACACAATACATTCCCTATAAATACACACTCTTTACAACCTGTACACACACTACTTCACCCATACACAGATGCACTGCAGTGCCTGTGCACACACTTTCTACAATCCTTATACACACTATGCCCCCTATACACACTATGGCCTCTATACACACACCCTCTCTCTCTCTCACTCTCTACAGCCCTTAGCAACACATTTTACACCACAAACACAACACACACCCGGAACCAACTATTTGCATAAAACACAACACCAGAATCAGCTTACTCTACACACAAGCAGGCTCCAAACACATGCACAATACGCCTTCCTGGCCCTTTTGTCCTCTGGTATCCCACTTATGGAGACACCAGAGACAAGGCACAAGCAAACACAGCGCAAGCCTGTTAATACAAATGCTTGCACTGCTCTCAACAAATACGGGGCCTTTTTCTCATGCGAGAGCTCTTCAGCAGGGCTCTGCGTATTGAGCCAACATTCTCAATTTGAGAGGGAGCTGTTTGTCATTGGTGATGACAAAATACCTCCATCTCTGGCCCCACCGTCTTCTTAGTGGGCCTCTGTGATTAAAACATTCCCGGGCTGGTGTATATATGTTCCCAGTCCAGCAATGGTTGACACCGGCGTTACATGTACATTTAATGCTATGATAAAGAATGATGGGAAAACATTATTGTGTTTGCAATCCCTGTTTAAAAGCTAAGCTGCTTTAATGAGGTTTGTAAGGTTTAACATAACAACATTCATCTAACGTTAAATATAGAAAATCATTTCAATACCATTGAAGTCAAAACTGTGCTCCTTCAGATTAGCAGGTGTTTCCACTTATCCTTCAAGTTTCGATGGACTAGATTTCTTTGTATCCAAAATTAAACCCGGGACTTCATTATGTTCCTACACATTACCTGGAAGCTAAATGTATCTGTCTATTTATGGGTTTATAGAGCACTTAAACCTAGAGAAAAGCCTGTATGCCATTACAGTGTTTTTCAGATTATCAGTGTTTCTGCACAGTAGCTTCTGTCTTGCTGCGTTACCTTCATGTTACCTTCATGATTCTCTGTGACATGCAGACAGACAGATAATGTGAGCTCTGAGTGACTGCCCCTGCTTCTGTTGTCCACCTATACAAGTAGTTGAGACAGAAGAAGTTAAACTACAACACAAGTGTTTATTCCGCCAGGAAATTACTTAAAAAACATGTATGTACACAAAAATCACTTTATTCATGAGGTCATCATGGCCATGCGTTATGCACTTTCACCATTATAACCCAATAGAAATCATGGTGGTCTCTAAAAAAATGAGTTTTCAAAGTGTTGCATGAAGTTGTAACATTGCGAGTGATTGAATGCAAGCTCTATGAGAGTCATACTGTCTGTAAGACTAAGGAGTGGAATGCGTGCATTTCAAAATAACCTCACTGACAGCCCCTCTACTGGCTCTATTCCCTGCCTTACACAGTGCAATCTCCCACCTGCTGTGCAACCTGGTCTTTGATATTAAAGGTGTAAAATTACGGAGATAAGAGGCCTTTACACAAGATGGGATGAGTTGCGAAATGGCCTGGATTATCTCTTATTAACTGATGGAGAGAGATATAGAACAGTCCTTATTCAACAGAATCCAGAATACTGTTTTTGTAGGATGGTATGTAGGCTGTGAAGGGTGGAATCTAAAGACAGATAACCCAGCTACATGTAATGTCATAACTTACTTAATAATATGTAGGTTTATATTAAACATATATGGAGAATGCATATAACATAAACAACATTTGCCTACTGTAGAAATACTGCAGTGAGTTTAGCACAAACAAGTTGTATTCAATCTTCTTCTTAGCACGCAATGATAATAAAAATATGTTCCTCTCTCTTATACAGCATATTTTTCAGCAAGAACCTATCCTTATTTATCTAATGGGCTTGCGTCACAAGGATCACAAGTGGGGCAGAGAATGCTAGCTATTCAATCTTGTGATAGCAAAGGAGTATAGCAACACATGTGAAAGGTTTCACAATGAGACTTTCTTAAACAAAGGAACAGTTACATTTGGTATTACTGGTATGCTTGATATACAACTTGCATTTAAATAAGGAAAAGTGATCACAAATGATTATACCATAAATCGGTGGATAACCAGCTAGAGAACAGGTACCTTTGAAGCATTTTGCATCTCTAGGAGATAACAAGACCATCGTCGCAACATTTTTTAGAATTAGTCTCTTTGCCCATCAACCCATGTGACATTTCTTCATGCATTCTAGTAATAGTCAGATTGTCTGTTATCATTTGGATTGTGGGAGGTGTGGATGAAGTGTTCGCTATGTTGAAGATATACATAACATTATTTATTCCGCAATATATAGGAAAGCCAATGTCTTTTTGACAATGCGAACAGTTTGGAATAAGTTAATAAATGGTCCAACCTAGCACAAATTAATGTGTGCCAGGTGGGACCATATCAATGATTAAGGTTTCAAAATACTTGTGCTAATTTGACCATATCACTTTAGTTGAAAAAGTATCAAACTGAAATTTTCAATACTTTTCATGCCATCTTGATGTCATCACTGTGAAAAATCACTAGAGGACACTGTAGTCACCAGAACCACTAAAGCTTAACGTAGTTGTTCAGGTGTCAATAGCCTATCCCTGCAGGCTTTTCAGAGAAAAGGCCGTGTTTACATTACTGCCTAGTAACACCACTAGAGGAACTTCCTAATCCAAGACTGGAATTTAGCATCTCCACACTATGCATGTAGATGCTGAACGTTCTCCACAGAGATTTGTATAAGAAGACGAAAATTGAGTGCCCAACTTTAAAACTTAACTTTTATTGTTGTTAATACAAATACTTCAAATAAACATAGCGGAAAAAGTATTTTAGAATAGTACAGTAGTGCTCAAAGTGAAAAAAGCAACCAAGTCTATATACAATACGTTAAACTTTTTCCTGACCAGTGTTAAAGTCTCACTGGCAAAATAGTTAAACACAGTGTATCGATATGCCCTTCTTTGTTATCATTCAGTAAGGTGTGCTGCCTCACTAATATCGATACACTTTTACTATGGTTTCCTAAATTTTGGTAACCAAGTTTTGATTGTTTGTGATTGATACCGGAGAAACTGACGGAAGCCAAGCACAGAGAGATGGACACAGGTTTCTTCAGGAAGGAAGAGATTCTTTATTCGATTCACCGATCGGGACTCAGAGGGACTAATGTCACCAAAATACAACAAGTTCTGAGCCCCGGACAATAGTGTAGGCTCCTTATATAAGCATGTAACTCCTCCCATAAGTAGCCCCACCCACACATTCTCTTACCCAATCAATCGAATAAGAACTAACTTCCTGTTTGACCGCATGGCTTGCCCAGCACAATGGAGGAGGGGAATACTACATCCGGTATTCTCGCACATGCTCCGTACACTACTGATCGTATCTTTGCCACGTGCAACCAACCTACCGATACACCAGTATATGCACGTACACATGCCACGTGGTAATCTCGGCCTACTAAATTTATTTTTACCGAGATTCCACCACATGATGATGCACTGTTATGCCTAGAATTCTAGGCATAACCATAGTAAAAGTGTCTAGAATTCTAGACATAACAGTGCACCATCATAAACAATCAAAACTTGCTTACCAAAATTTAGGAAACCATAGTAAAAGTGTCTAGAATTCTAGGCATAACAGTGCATCATCACAAACAATCAAAACTAGACTTGCTTGCTTTTTTTCACTTTGAGCACTTTTGTACTATTATAAAATAGTTTTTCCGCTATGTTTATTTTAAGTATTTGTATTAACATCAATAAAAGTTACGTTTTAAAGTAGGGCACTCAATTTTTGTCTTCTTATACAAATGTCTTCAGTTACCTGGGTTACCCCCAGAACAGAGTGTTACCCTTTAGCTTCCACTTTCCTCTAAATTTGATATTGTCCATAGAGATGCATTGATTCAATGCCTCTCTATGAGGAGATGCCGATTATCCATAGCGGCGTTTTGTCACTCATGCGCAATAGCCTCCAAATGCTTTCCTATGGTAAAACTTTGGATTGGTTGAGATTATCAAGATTGATAATCTCAGCCATAGATGCGGGGCCAGCCAAAGCGAGATCGACGGGGCCAGCCGCATCACCTGGGAAAAAGGTGAGTAAAAGGCTGGTCACCTAAACAGCAACAGCCTAAAAAGGCAGAGAAGGCTGGTCACATAAAAACAGCAACTTCAGGCCTATAGTGTCAGGAATACATGTTGTATTCCCTACACTATAGTGTTCCTTTAAGCAAGGGTCAGTGCTCCTTCTTTAAACAGTAGATATTAGGCTACCACCAGTATTCCAAAACGTACATCAAACAATGTACTGACTGTACTATATGCATGAGACACAGAGGCTCAGATTGGGAGGATTATTAACCAGTACCACCAACATCCATAAAATCTTTTAAACTAACTGTATACAACATTATAGGCTACCGTATTAGGGTTCACACCGATTGTACATGGGTATGAAGAATGTGGAACCATTGTTCATTGCATGTTCCACTTTTGTTCACTGTGTGTCTGAATGATACGGTTCAGCAATCTCATTATTTCTTTCTTGTTTTTCTTATAGTACGATGTCATTGGCCATTCTGGTGATGGTTTCAACATTGAACTTGTAAAAAGTGACACAATCCCCAGGAACAATAAGCAGAGGTTACAGATTCTGAAGGTGAGTGTTTCCCCTGTATAGTTCTAATCAGAATGTGAGAATGCTACCAAATGCATTTCTCCCATGTTGTGTAAACTGCATTATAGAAGGAGAAATCTGTGATCTGCTTCTCACACCAAGCACCTTATAGAGTCACCAAGGTATTGGATTTGCTTTAAAGTTAATTGTTTTATATGGTGGGACTGTGAGTTTATTAGCAACCACTAAATGGAAACCCCTACCAAAAGTGTATATTTGTAGAAAGCAGATACATTAGGGTAATTGGACACTTTTAATGACTCAAATTAATCATAAATGCCTGCCAGATTATGTAGCAGGTTGTTGTTGTTTGTGTGTTTTGTACACACACAATTGCATTGTTGCATTGTGAATGTTATAATCTTGATGCATGCCAAAACAGAAAAATCCATAATTTATGCTCAGCTACAACCCCTGGATATCAAAATAGAGACACGTTATAGTATAGGACCGAATGGTTTGCAGGGCCCATATTTGAAAACCACATTATACTATACCCTATGCAAAAGAAGACAGCATTGACTTTTTCACATGGAATATTTGGTCTTTTATGTGCTAATTTTATCAATATGTTTTAATTCATTTTATCACCAGACCATGCATGCTCACTCCCAGTTCTGCATGAGTGGAGACTACACCTTGGAAGCAACAGAGTTCGCAATACGGGAGATTGCCAAAGAGGAAGCTGACGAGTATTTTGTCATAGTCTTAAGTGACGCCAACCTAGAGAGATATGGCATACCTCCATCAAGGTTTTCCCAGGCTTTGACAACTGACCCACAAGTCAATGCATTTGCTATATTTATTGGGTCTTTAGGAGACCAAGCTGACAGGTGAGTGATGAGAGTAACGTTTAATATGTTGGGGGTTTTTCCACTTAAATCTAAAGCAAGTTTAACCCCTTAAGGACACATGACATGTGTGACATGTCATGATTCCCTTTTATTCCAGAAGTTTGGTCCTTAAGGGGTTAAAGGGACACTATAGTCACCAGAACAACTACAGCTTATTGTATTTGTTCTGCTGAGAAGAGTCATTCCCTTCAGGCTTTTTGTAGGAAACACTGTCTTTTCAGAGAAAATGCAATGTTTACATTAAAGCCTAGGGATAGCACCACTGGCCACTCCTCAGATGGCTATTAGAGGAGCTTCCTAGGGCAGTGCTGCACTATGTGCAGCACTGTCATTCAGTGTCTTCACTCTCTGCATGGAGACACTGAACTTTCCTCATAGAGGTGCATTGATTTAATTCATCTCTATGAGGAGATGCTGATTGGCCAGGGCTGTGTTTGAATTGTCCTGGCTCTGCCCCTGACAGTCCCAGCAAATCCTATAGGAAAGCATTGTGATTGGCTCAGAACACCACGTCTGATTATGTCAGCTAAGCAGGCAGATCAGAGGCAGCAGCTGTAGATTTGAATACAAGTAAGTTTTTACTATATTTAGGGGCAGGGGTGGCTAGATGGTGTCTTTAAAATACCCTACAGGGTCAGAAATACATGCTTGTGTTCCTAACCCTATAGTTTTCCTTTAATACAAGTTTAATAGAAAGTCCTTTATTTAATACTCTCAATTGGTTGCACATCTAAGAGCTATTAGAAAAATGCAAAGTGGTTTGTATAACTTATATCAAGAGTCACTGAACACTCAAAAGACAGGGAGCAGAGAACGATAGCTTCATGACACTTACAAGTAGCTCAATAAGCAGCTTATTTTCTGTAGATAGAGAGTAACATGAACTATTAGACTTAAAGGGACACTCCACAGCCTAAGAAAAAAACTAAATCATGTTTAGTAGATACACCCCCAATTAAACTATGCAGGCATTTAATGTGCATGTTTGCATTGGCAGCATATAAAAAAACAGCTTGCAAAAGCTACAGAACTCTTTCTTGTCTGAAACGTTTGCAAGCCCTCCCCTTCCAACTTAGCACAAACTTTCTGTGGCTGTCCAATTGTAGACTTCACAATACAGCTCATTATGAACTCTTTGCAATTGCCTGCCTCTTGACTAAACAACCAGGAAGTAACAGGAACGGTTGTCTGACATCCAGGTGTGTGTAACAAGTTTAATTTATAAAAATGCCAATTTCTTCTGAAATCAGCGTTTTTGGTCAAATAAAAAAAAAAAAGAGATGACACAATATTCCTACATAATTTCAACAAGCTAAAGTGCTTTATGTTTCTGGAATGTCCCTTTTACCTGAAATTGGAATGAGAGACAGATGGCCCAGGAAACACTACCTAACTGGCAATGTTTTAGATTAGATGTCCAGCACAGTTGGTGAATACAGTATAGATTATAGCAGTAAGAATTAAGCTTGCACATTTACAAGATGTGGCACAGCACACGAAGTAAAAGCTTTTAAAGGGAAACTATAGTGCCAGGAAAACAGTTGTTTTCCTGGCACTATAGCTTCCCTTTCTGTCAAGACCCCCTCCCGCGGCGCTAAAGGGGTTAATGACCCCTTCAATCACTTACCTTGGTCCAGCGCCAATGTCCCTCGGCGCTGGCTCAGTCCCGCCCTCTCTCCTCCCCTGCCGTTGGGGAAGACCTAATGCGCATGCGCGGCAATCGCCGCACTCGCATTAGGATTTCCCCATAGGAAAGCATTATTTAATGCTTTCCTATGGGGATTCCGGCGATGCTGGAAGTCCTCATGCATAGCGGTGGTAGACAGTCACTAGAGGAAGAGTTAACCCTACCCGGTAATTATTGCAGTTTATATAGTTAAGGGTGATGGGAGTGGAAGTGGTCTGGGTGCCTATAGTGTCCCTTTAAGCTGCTCTTAAAGGGACACTCCAGGCACCCAGACCACTTCTGCCCATTGGAGTGGTCTGGGTGCCAACTCCCACTACTCTTAACCCTGCAAGTGTAAATATTGCAGTTTTTTATAAACTGCAATAATTACCTTGCAGGGTTAACTCCACCTCTAGTGGCTGTCTATTAGACAGCCACTAGAGGGCACTTCCTAACTCATAGCAAAGATTTTCTTTGCTAGAGCGTCACTGGACGTCCTCACGCTGTGTGAGGACCTCCAGCGTCGCTCAATTCCCCATAGGAAAGCATAGAAAATCTTTTTCAATGCTTTCCTATGGGGAGCGCTAATGCCGTGCATGCGCATTAGGTCTCCCCGGCCGGTGGACGGGATCAGTCTCACCCACCGGCTGACGGAGTCAGAGGGAGGAGCGGCGCGGTGGAAGAAGCAGCGACGTGGGACATCGTCGCTGCCTCAAGTAAGTAACTGAAGGGGTTTTCACCCCTTTAGCAACTGGGGATTGGGGGGGGTGGGAGGGAGAGGGAACCTGCAGTGCCAGGAAAACTGATTGTTTTCCTGGCACTGGAGTTTCCCTTTAAGAGAGGCTTCTTTCGAAGTGCCTCTAATTTTTAGTTTGTCTGCATCTTGTGTCAGTTTGTTACTGTCATCTCAAGGGTACCACAGTATTTTTATGGTTTACTTATGTTTTAGAGATGGTAGATAATAGTGGAGATTCACCAAGAGACGGAGAGTTGGGTTTGATTGAATGTGCTTTAAATATTAATTATTTAGCAGTCATTCTAGAATTATATATTTTACAGATGAAATAAGCCTCATTCTTTCATAGAGAAGTTATGCAAATCCGAATAAATATATATCTTTCCATTCTTTTACGGTTTTTGCATTGTTTCCATGTGAAACAGTACTTGTTCCCACAACATTCAAATGTGGTATAGATAAACCATTGCTTATGTCACAGGTTATTTAGCATAATCAAATAAGCTTGGGTCTCCGCATTAGATATAACTGTGAATCTTTGTTCATTATACCTACAGTACAAAAAAGATCACACAGACATAGTGCTATATTCCCACATTTAAATGGTCAATAATTGACCTACTGAATGAAAATAGGCACGAAAGAATCCTTAAACTGCACCCAATAATCATTGCAGGACTAACTCCCTTCACACCTCTGACATCATAGTTTCTATGAATGGACATGGTCAGACAATGACATAGCTTGTTTACTGACAGCTACACAGACAAACATTATAGTAAGTTGAATGCATGTTACATAGGCTACTGTGCTTGTGAAAGCGACAGAGCTTTGATATGTATAACATTTCTTAGAAAAAACACAATAAAGAACCCTGAAAAATAATAAAGAAAAAAAAATGAAACAAAATCAATTTTTGTAAGTTTTACGTTAATATATTGGCATTATGCAGTCTTGCCTTTTCCATTACTTGTGTGTATTTACAGTTCTTTTAGAATCCGACTTACATAAAAGGAGAGTTTGTTCATTTAGTTCTGTGTATCGGATAGAAGAACGGGTATAATGAGAGGGGAAGTAGAACTGAAAGAATTCTGGAGATAAATGAAAACGAGTTTGCAGTAACAGCCCAGATGTGTCCTTGCGTGGCCTTTCATGATGTATCAGCTTGTATTAGTACAACCCTTTAGACTATTCCTAAGCTTTTATTCAGCCAGTAATAGGAGAATGAATAGAATCTGTCTATGTGTTATTCAGAAGGGAGCGCTTTTTCTCTCTGCCCTGTCTATGATAGGTTGATTTGCATTGCTAATGTTCTTCCTCCCTTCCTTTCTGAACTGCAGACTGCAGAGGACACTTCCAGCTGGGCGATCCTTTGTTGCCATGGATACAAAGCAGATTCCCCAAATATTGCAGCAAATCTTCACGTCTACCTTGCTGTCCAGTGCTTAGAAAGCAGACCTCATACACCATCAAGCCCTTGATTGACTCATATGAACTGAGAAAATAGAATAATAAATTACACAACTACGGGTTTATTGAAACTTACTTCAAACTCATCAGATGTTATTTAATGAATTGTTTTCAATCATTTGTAAATCTTAATGATTTTAGAGTCTTTTTTTTTTTTTTATTTGTATGACTGGCAGTGGGTTGTGTAAGGCACATATAAAGAAAAGTTTTTGCCATTATAAAATGCCACGTCTTTATTTTTTTGTTGCATGCGGTGGCCATACAATAATTTTAATTAAACATGATTGTAAAATATTTAAACTGTAGGGCAGAACATGGCTGTCTCAAAAGCTAGACCCTAATCTTTTTCAGATGCATTTTCAGCATTAAAGGAATGCTCAAGGCACGATGACAACCTAATCTAAATGAAGTTATTATAGTGCCAGGAGATCCCAAGTGCATTCTTACCACAAGGGGTTAAACCGTTCGATATAAAAACATCCTGTAATAGCTACAGATCTCCTGTCAGTAGCCTTTGCAAGCCCTCCCCTCAGTCTTTCTGTGATTGTCCAATCGTAGACGTCCCAATGCAGCTCAATGAGAAGTCTTTGCAAGTCAGGTGCTCTTAGCAATTGCTACTTCTTGAGTTTAGCTCCACTGAGCCAAGCAACTAGGAAGAAGTAACATTATCTGATGTCAGCTTGAAAGCATAGGGGGTGTAACCAGGTTAATCTATAAAAGTGTCACTTTCTATTGAAGTGTCCCTTTAAAGCAACTATGTCACCGTCTTGGGTCTTTTTATATTTTGCAAAGACTCCCCACAGTGACTGTTCCTCGGGTTGTCCAGTGGCTGCCGTGTGCAGGGGAAGGTGATTTTTTTCTTACCTAAACCTGTCCCATCACTATACTCTCCCTGCTGGTCCTCTTCAGCTCCTGGTGCTTCATCTGCCAGGAGCCCACGTCAGTGCTGTACTCTTGCACAAGAATACAACACAGAGTCCTATGGAGGTTTCATAGGATCCTCCATAGACAGAGCCTTTTTCAACTAATGCCATCACTTGTGACAGCTGGGGGTAATTGCAAAACTTGACAGCAGTAGCTCTGCCTCAAGCGTAAGAAATATACTAAGACAAAGTAATCCCTTCTTTGTATTACTATATACTTTAACTGCATTGGAATTTCAGTGACATCCCAACACAATGAATGTGAGTATTTCATAAAGATTTATTGATTTTGGGGGGGGGGGGGGGGGACAGGGAGTCATTCTAAAAGCATTCCAAAGGCATGCAAAGCATCATGGGAGTTGTAGTTCTACAACACTTAGGGATTGCCTTTTCGGCACTCCTGGTTTAGGGAATAGGTTGTACTCTATGAAGTAAATTCATCAATCTAGAAGAAATCACAAAATGTTCTTGATTAGTTGCAGTCCCAGCCCAACCCCACAAATGAATCCTGCGGGGCAGCAAAATTCATATGTAACATTTTTCATTGTTTAGTTATATATTAATTGTATTAATTATTTAAGTTTATGGTGAATTACAATCCTCTACTTTAACACATCTTTATCAGTACTTTTGGTAAATAACCTCTGATTTTTTTATATCTGTGTTTGATTATCTTGTATTTTTTTTTTCCTAATTACCGTATATACTCGAGTATAAGCCGAGTTTTTTAGCACATTTTTTGTGCTAAAAAACTCCAACTCGGCTTATACTCGAGTCAATAGTCTGTATTATGGCAATTTGCATTGCCATAATACAGACTGGGGGAGAGGGGGGCTGGCAGAGCTGTAACTTACCTGTCCTGCAGCTCCTGTCAGCTCTCTCCTCCTCCGCGCCGTCCGTTCAGCACCTCGGTCAGCTCCCAGTGTAAATCTCGCGAGAGCCGCGGCTCTCGCGAGACTTACAGTGTGAGCTGACAGAGGGAGCTGCACGGACGGCGCGGAGGAGGAGAGAGCTGACAGGAGCTGCAGGACAGGTAAGTTACAGCTCTGCCAGCCCCCCTTCCCCCCACTGAACTGCCAATGCCACTGACCACCAGGGAAGGAGAGCCCCCCTCCCTGCCATATATCAAGCAGGGAGGGGGGACGAAAAAAAAATAATGAATAATAATAAAAAAAAAAAAATTATAATTAAATAATAAAAAATAATACAATAATAATAATAATTAAATAAATAAAAATAATAATTAATAATAATAAAAAAATAAATAAATAATAAAAATTTAAATAATAAAAAAAAAACACCCACCCCCCACCAAGGCTCTGCAACTCTCACACTCTTACACTCATACACTCACACTCATACACTCACACTGCACTCATACACTCACACTGCACTCATACACTCACACTGCATTCATACACTCACACTGCATTCATACACACGCTGCACTCATACACACACGCTGCACTCATACACACGCTGCACTCATACACTCACACTGCACTCATACACTCACACTGCATTCATACACTCACACTGCATTCATACACACACACTGCATTCATTATATACACACACTGTAAATAAATATTCAATTAATATATTTTTTTTAGGATCTAATTTTAAAATTAAAATTAGGGGCCTCGGCTTATATTCGGGTCGGCTTATACTCGAGTATATACGGTAATTCTAAATGTAACTGATAAACTATTTGACAAGCTAAAATCTAAATCTGTATTTGATGTAACAATAAAAATAAGAAAGTGCAATTCATTTTGTCACTGGGACACACAATAGGCTGAGGTGTTTCAAAGAATTACAGCCACTTTTTTCAGAAACCGAGAGTTATTCAGGGTAACTGAGCACCATCTTGATGATAATCTGGCTCTGCAGTGATCTGCCCTTATATGTCTCCTTCTGGTGGAGGGGGGGTTGTGTTTGAAACAGCGATATTATGTAACATTATGTCCTCGATTCATTACCTGTGTACTGGAAAAGATGCTCTCCAGAAACATTGCATTAGAACAACAACTACGATGATGATGCTCCTCTGTAATAGTCCTCTACTCAGGGCTGGCCTTAGACATTCAGGTGCCCTGTGCAAAACATAGGAGTGACACCTTCATCACTGCCCATATGTCTGTTGTTTATTATTACTATTTAATGTTAAAAGGAAAACGCCCAATTTCGCTATCTAGTGATCAATCATATCCCTTTGATTTACATTCTACCACTTGTGGTTTCTTGGCTCTGTGAAGGTCCTCTGTCCCTCTGGTATCCAATACTCCTCATTTACTTTATGCTTTTCCTCTTGTTTCACCTTTGTTCCCCTAAAAGTCATCTCTTCTGGCTAAATATTTACCTCTTGTGTCCCTCCCTGTCCTTCTAAAATCCTCCTTGCATTCCAATTTTTTCAGTTTCTATTTATAACCCTTTTGGAACTAAAGTCCCACTCAAATAAAGATATCCCCAGTTTCTATCTTTTCTGCCTATTTTGTCTATTTCCCGATAGAGTCCATTTCTGTTCACCACTACCATCGATCCTATTCTTTTTCTAAGTCTACTTGTGCCTCCTATCTTGCTTGTTATCTCACCGGCAGCCAAAAGCTTGTGTCAGGTATGGTCCTGCTGAATGGACTTAGGCAATGGTACAAGTGGATTGATTGCATGTTCATCACCCCTCTCTTCAGTGTATCCTGTTCATGCTCATAAGTCGCATCAGAAATAGAAGTTCGTATTAATAGACTCAAGGGGGGGGAGAGATCCTCAGATTTCCCAGGCAAGCCCTACCATGATCATCAGGACTCACCAAGAATTTGCCCGGTTTGTCCAATGGCCAGTCTGAATCTGGTAATTCTAATATTAGGACAGAAAAATGAAAAATGTTTTCTATTGTAGATAAGATTGCTAGAGTAACCATTATTTCACCTATTATACCAGTTTTGCTATTTTGTCCTAACATTTCAAATTACCTAATCAATTAAAGGGATGCTCCACTGACCAAATACAAAATAAATAAATCACTGTTTATTCCCAATAAAAATATGCGCTTTTTTTCGTTATCTAAAAACAATTTGAGAGAATATGCAGATCTCTTGACTGCTGCCTTTGCAAGCCCTCCCACTTTTCCCAAGTCCAGACTTTCTGTGGCTGTCCAATCACAGTCTTCACAATGCAGCTCAATGAGAAGTCTTTGCAAGGCAGATGCTCTGGGCAATTGTCTAAATCTTGAGTTTAACTCCATTAAGCTTAACAACTAGAAAGTAACAAGTTTCATTTATAAAAGTGCCCATTTCAATTGAAATCAGCACTTTGGTAAAATGAAAAAGAGGACACACTCTTCAGGCACTTTTCAGCAAGCTAGTGCTTTAGGTGTTTGACACATTCCCTTTAATGGCTACTTCTGGCATAGCCAAGCATATGAGATTACACCGTGCATACCAAACAGTTTATTCACTAGGTGTTTTAGAAGTTTCAATGGAACTATTAGTTTTAGGTTAAACCACAGCAGAGTTGGAGAATTTTACAAAGTCACTGGGGTTTATTTACTAAACCCTGAAAACTAAATTCTCAAAAAATAGGCCAAAATAATTGATTTGGAAAAATTCTCGATCATAGTTATAGTCACAGGTCTAAACAGGTGTTGGTGTACTGATGCTTTGTGCTCTAATGAAATATCCAAACAAGACACTTTTAAAATAGAAACTTGATCGAGAGAGGCTTTTTAATAGCTCAGATTTTTGTAAGTTAATTTGTTTTTTCTGTTTCTTGCATACAGAGTATACATGCTGTACAGTCCTTAAGCCAGGTAATATCATCACCGTGCTGCAGTTTAATCATAGTATAGTGGTTTAAAAATAACTGTAAAATGGCAAAGGGTTAAATCCATTGTGTTTAGAGGCCAGTCGTTAGACAGCTGTCTTCAATTAAGCATTGTATTGGAACAATAATCTGTAGAGCAGGACATACGAATTATAGATATAGCGACACAGTGAATATTTAAATGGATTTTATATATGGATTTCATATAATTTATCAGTGACGGCTCAATAGAAGGAGTCTGATACTTGAACTCCACTTATAAGAAGCACTTTACTGGTATGTGAGTCATAGAAATTGCTAAAAGGCAGTGTAAATGTCAAAGTAAAATAATATACAATGGGTAGCAAGCAGGGCCGGCGCGTCCATAAGGCCTTAGGGCGCACCAGCTCTGGGGGCGCAAGATTTCAGTGACCGGCAGGAGGGAAGCGCTCCCTCCTGCCAGGTCACCTGCTGGACCCCCGGCGGGCGGCAGTGTTCTAATGAGAGGCGGCGAGGGAGCTCTAACCTGTCTGCTCTGCTCCCTCGCGCGCTGTCTGCTTGTACCCGAACATGCATTTCTTTGCAGTGTTCTGCCGCAGATTAACACCACACACACAAAATCACAGTTGTAAATTTTACAAGGCTACTTAAAATCACCTGTATGAGGATTCAGTTTTACCATAAGGCCACAAAGCCAAAGTACCCCAATATTGGTGGGTCCTACACTAATTTTAACGTGGGAGACAAAATAGTGCTAAAAAACTAAAGTGTATTTAAACGACCACTATAGGCACCTAGACCACTTCATCTTAATGAAGTGGTCTGGGTGCCAGGTACATCTAGGTTTAACCCTTCTTGCTGTAAACATAGCAGTTTCAGAGAAACTGCTATATTTACTTTAGGGTTAATCCAGCCTCTAGTGGCTGTCTCATTGAGAATGCTTGCCTATGGACTGGCTGAATGCGCGCGCGGCTCTTGCCGCGCATGCGCTTTCAGCCGATGACGGCGAAAAGGAGGAGGAGAGTTCTCCGCGCAGAGGGAGTTCGGCGGGGGAAAAAGGTAAGGGATTAACCCCTTCCACCCCATAGAGCCCGGCAGGAGGGGGACCTAGAGACCCTATAGTGCCAGGAAAACGAGTATGTTTTCCTGGCACTATAGTGGTCTTATAATCTGCATTGTGTATATAAGTGTGTTTGAGTGTATATAATACTATAAATATATATATATAATATCTTATGCAACATTAATCTGATTCACAATTCAGGAAAATGCGCAAAGACTTCCAAATCATAGAAACATAGAATGTGACGGCAGATAAGAACCATTCGGTCCATCTAGTCTGCCCAAGTCTAGTCTGGCAGATAAGAACCATTCGGCCCATCTAGTCTGCATTGGATTGGCTGAGATAATCGAATTTGATCTTAGCCTCTAAACGTGAGCAGAGCCATTTGCAGCAGACCTACACAGTACATGAATTAAGGTGAGTTTTCAATCTTTTCAAGGAGGGGGGGTGGGCAGCCACCTATCATGGGTTTTTAACACTATCAAGTTTGTATTCCTGATATTATAGTTTGTGTTCCTTTAAGCTGCATAATGGCAGTTACACCCAAGAATGTATTTTATAAATAGAGGAACTCTCTTGGTTAAAATAAACACTTGTGTGACAACCAGTCGTTGATGGCCAGCATCTCTTTTGCAGTGGCTCGTAGTAAGTGCTCTTATGATCCTTGTCTCATCGATATACAAATATTGCTTGATGCATCATTGCAATAGCACCGTGGACATCCCCCAAGGATCCCTTTGCCTATCAACCTTCATCATTCGTGGAGGTGGATGGGGGTCCATTTAGAGCTGAACATGCGGGTTACACTTGCTATTCCTGAAATGCCTCACCTATCTGTCACTAAAAAAAAAAAAAATATGTATATGTACGGAAAAGAACAGTGAAACAAGAGCATAGCAAAACGTGCAAAAAAAAGTCTATACTTAATTATTTAGATTTTTGGAATGGCAACAAGTAATTTTTGGAAGCATTTGTATAGCATGGAAGTCAGAACTGACTCTGCAACCCTCTGCTGTTCATAGTATAGGAACGTGGACGTATCCAGTGTACCCATGGCACCATAGATAAATATGTCAGTTTTAGAACTCTCACAGGACCGTTAGTCTCTAAAAGTGAGAATTCAAAGTGAATTTTATATTTGAGTCCAAAGAAGCCAAACCAGAAGCATAGTTGCCCTTGAGAATTTTGCCCATTCAGCTATTTTGGCCTTCAATTTGAAATTCACCCTGTATTTACTTTAGTGAATATCCCGGTAGATATTTCACAGTATTGGATGTTTTCTCGCCAGTGAGCATGTTATGGGACAGGTAAACGTGCTGTACCTTCCAACAAGATACAGATGGGTGTATTGTCTATATATGTTATTACATAATCACAAATCCCTCTGTATTTGCTTGAGCGGTGTAAACAAGACTATCTCTGTATCACTCCATGTGTTAACATTTCCTTAGCTTATCTTGCTCTCCCAGACAATGAGTACCAGCCTTTGATCATTAAAGCTTCAGGTGAAGTTGTGAAGACAGAATTCAGGAATTTCTATAAGGAGTAGTGATTGCTAAGATATGGTGTTTATAAGCACGCCTCTAATGGATAGTGGGTTTTGATATGTTTGTGACTGTGATATTTACCTCCCATGCATTCCTTTTAGATCTTACAGTGGGAAAAACAAATTCAGCCTTGCCTCCTGGAGATAAATCCATTAATGCTGTTGTGATTGTGCCTAAGGCTCTCCTTAATGCGGTATAACTGTATTGCTCTTTAAACACACTCCGGACTCCGATTGCACAGCTAGCGAAACTTCTCGCAATCTGTTCCCCACCTTCATAGTGATGTTTGATATGATCACAGCTGGATGTGTCTTTCACACAATTCAATATACAAAAACTATAAGATTACTGCCATGTCATAAAAAAAATTAAGCAGGGCAAGTGCAAGGATTTTTAGCTACACAGGCCAAATTTATTTTACCGTCCCCTCCACCCCCCCCCCCCCCCCATTAAATACATCTTTACCTGTGTGTCTCGTAACCACTCTTTTGAATTTATACAAAACAAGAAAAAGGAGATAACAGTGTTGTCCAAAGACGACACTGGTTTCCCCTGAAGAGTTACCGAGATATCCAAGGGCATGAACCCCAAATAATGTAATACAAAAAAAGAAGAATAAAGTGGGGTGGCCACTCCCTCCGCTATACGCGGGTGGTTGTCCACTCTACCATGTGATATGTCTTAAAAGTACAAAATGTGTATGTATGGTACAACCTTTATTTAGCCAAATACATATATACACAAACTACCGTATATACTCGAGTATAAGCCGAGTTTTTCAGCCCATTTTTTGGGCTGAAAAACCCCAACTCGGCTTATACTCGAGTCAAGGTCTGTATTATGGCAGTTTGCATTGCCATAATACAGACTGGGGGGAGAGGGGGGCTGGCAGAGCTGTACTTACCTGTCCTGCAGCTCCTGTCAGCTCTCTCCTCCTCTGCGCCGTCCGGTCAGCACCTCGGTCAGCTCCCAGTGTAAATCTCGCGAGAGCCGCGGCTCTCGCGAGACTTACAGTGTGAGCTGACAGAAGAGCAGAACGGACGGCGCAGAGGAGGAGAGAGCTGACAGGAGCTGCAGGACAGGTAAGTACAGCTCTGCCAGCCCCCCTCTCCCCCCCACTGAACTGCCACTGGACCACCAGGGAAGGAGAGCCCCCCTCCCTGCCATATATCAAGCAGGGAGGGGGGACGAAAAAAAAAAATATAAATTAAATAAGAAATAATAAAAAAATAATAATAATAAAATAAAAATTAATAATAACAAAAAAAAGGGGGTATAAGGACCACTATGGGAGGGGGGGGGGGGTATAAGGACCACTATGGGAGGGGGGGGGGGTATAAGGACCACTATGGGAGGGGGGGTATAAGGACCACTATGGGAGGGGGGGGGTATAAGGACCACTATGGGAGGGAGGGGGGGGGGGATAAGGACCGCTATGGGAGGGAGGGGGGGGATAAGGACCACTATGGGAGGGAGGGGGGGTATAAGGACCACTATGGGAGGGAGGGGGGGATAAGGACCACTATGGGAGGGAGGGGGGGATAAGGACCACTATGGGAGGGAGGGGGGGGGGATAAGGACCGCTATGGGAGGGAGGGGGGGTATAAGGACCACTATGGGAGGGAGGGGGGGATAAGGACCACTATGGGAGGGAGGGGGGGGGGATAAGGACCACTATGGGAGGGAGGGGGGGATAAGGACCACTATGGGAGGGAGGGGGGGTATAAGGACCACTATGGGAGCGAGGGGGGTATAAGGACCACTATGGGAGGGAGGGGGGTATAAGGACCACTATGGGAGGGAGGGGGGGGGGTAAGGACCACTATGGGAGGGAGGGGGGGATAAGGACCACTATTGGAGGGAGGGGGGTATAAGGACCACTATGGGAGGGAGGGGGGGTATAAGGACCACTATGGGAAGGGGTGGGATAAGGACCACTATGGGAGGGAGGGGGGTATAAGGACCACTATGGGAGGGAGGGGGGGGTATATGGACCACTATGGGAGGGATGGGGGGGATAAGGAACACTATGGGAGGGAGAAGGGGGATAAGGACCACTATGAGAGGGAGGGGGTGGGATAAGGACCACTAGGGGAGGGGAGGGTAAGGACCACTAGGGGAGCGGTGAGTCAGGACCACTGGGGGGGGGGTGAAGGAACACGGGGGTGGGGAGGTAAGGACCACTGAGGGAGGAGGAGGGGAAGTCAGGACATATGGGGGGGGGAGGGGGCGGCAAAATGTTTTTTGCCTACGGCGGCAAATATCCTTGCACCGGCCCTGCACACACTGCATTCACACACTGCATTCATACACACACACACTGCATTCATACACACACACACTGCATTCATGCACACACAGCACTCATACACACACAGCACTCATACACACACTGCACTCATACACACACGCTGCACTCATACACACACACATACGCACACACTGCATTCATTATACACACACTGTAAATAAATATTCAATTAATATATTTTTTTTAGGATCTAATTTTATTTAGAAATTTACCAGTAGCTGCTGCATTTCCCACCCTAGTCTTATACTCGAGTCAATAAGTTTTCCCAGTTTTTTGGGATAAAATTAGGGGCCTCGGCTTATATTCGGGTCGGCTTATACTCGAGTATATACGGTAACTACATGTGAAAATCTTATCAGTGTGAAAAAAAGAATAAATTAATACGTGAAAACCAAATGGTAATATACCTTTAAAAGCTGGGTAGACTAATTGAATTAGAAGCGTGATTGAAGTGGTGATGGTGCGCTGCACATACATAGTTTAACCTCTTTGTTGGTGTATCTCCACCTTGAACAAGAGTTCCGGCCTGGCTAAAGTCAATTCTATGCCAATGTTAATGCACAGTGTGCCACTCGCTGACTCAGAACATACAGCTGACATTTTTAGCCAGTGAACAGCGTCCGGATCGGCTTCAGCCTTCTGCACCCTGCAGGACAGGAGCCTCAGAGCCAAGTGGGGACCCAGGTAAGAGGACAAGTTATTGCTAAATGATTTGCCCATTACTGATGAACCGGGCCCAGGTTCTCCTGGCATCCCAACGTACAGCGCTACGGAATGTGATGGCGCTATATAAATAAAATAATAATCATAACTGCTACAGCCCATTGTATTGTTTTTTTTTTTTTTTTGGATTAACCCATTAACCATCTCTTTTCAGACTCCGGCACTGTATAGGTTTGGTCAGCCCTGGGAGAGAGAGTTGGTGTTATGAACTAGTGTCAGAGTATGAATAGTTAATTCACAGTATAGGTAGGATAAAACAGGTCCTGCTCCCAGACCAGTCCAGTAAAAGACAATAGCAGGTAACTTCAAAAGAATGCTGTACTTTTAGAAAAACCTTCAGAAAAGAAACAAATGTTGGTTTTAGAGCTTAGTCACTGATTCTGATAGTTTTCACAATAATTTTTTCCCTCATGAAGTGGGGAAGCTGTTATCTCTTTGAAGGGGCACCTTTTTGATGTAGCCCAAACTAACATATTTGGGATTGTATATACTATATCCATCTTTAGCTATAAATACCTTTACTTTATTTATTGATTGTATTTATTTCACGCACTGCTCCACCAGGTCTCTTTCACCTTTTCTCAGGTTTATTTATTAATTATTTTATGATCTATTGTGTTGTCGTTCTCTCTCTCCTTTTCCCCTTCATTACTCTTTATTTATGATGTCCCATATTCTGTATGTGTCCTGCCATGACAAATTTATTTTAACTGACACACACTGGAATAAACATATTTCTGGAATATATTTTATGATTTGCACTATAAATCTTTGAGTTATTTATCATTTTGACTTTGTGTATCAAAATGTTTTAATAAAATATATAATACAAAAAACAACACATTTAAGGGTTTGATATATATATATATATATATTTTTTTTTTTTTTTGCAATATCCAACTCCCCCTCCTTTACATGTAAGTAAATAGAAAAGTGCAGGTTTTATACAAACAAGTTTTGCAATGTGCTGAGTGTTATTAGAGGAATTAAGGTTTTTTTCCTTCATCACCTTCCAAGTGACCTCCCACTTAACCTTGAAAGTACAACGTTAATGAATGAAAGCTTGTCTGAGTGCAATAACTAAGTCACCCTCAAGAAATCTCATATCGTTGGCAAGTTTCTCCTAATTATACACTAAAAGACTTGTCTTTCACTTATACACACCAAGACAGCCAATCTGCTTGTGAGCTAACTCCCCCACCTACTTCAACCTTTTTGGCTCTCTGCGTGTTTTCACCTGAAGCTATACTTAATCACTGTCTATGGTTTCAAAAAAAACACTTTGGTGAATGGTCCTTTTTTTTCAATTTTCAGAAACAAAACAAAACAAAAAAAATAAATACTGTAATCTGGTTCGTGTTATACTTCGTTAATTTATCTAAATGCAGCTCTACATTAGGTATATAGGCCTTATAATTTTTCTATTTGATTTCTTGATATAGGTATTCAAAATATTTCACATTCATTGAACACATAGACACGAAGTACAAAAGGAACAGAGGAAAATGTTTACATGCTTAACATCTAGCGTTCACAACATGCTCTGCTTTCTATGGTGAGTTTGGGCTAAATATTAATGCCATATTAACACAGGGGAGCATGCATCACCCACAGTTTGTAAGGCCAGTCTGTCTTTATTCCCTACCAGAGGATAGCCTTGTGGTGCTGAATGAAGGCTTACAATTCCTGCTGTTGCTTTAAATAGGCTTCAGTGGTTAGTCTCACATGGCCAACAAATCTTTAAGAACTGTCACATTTCTCCTGTTTGATTTATTTAATTTTTTTAACATTGCATGTACCTATTTGTTCATATAACCATCCACCCACCTTGGAATGACTTTCAATATACTTTTAGATGTGCTTTTCAGGCAAGCATCTGGCTATCCATATGTCCTTCTCACAATCCTAGCAGGAGACCTAGTTTTACCTATTTAAAAACACACTAAGACAGAGAGACAGTTCTTCTTACACCGCAGGTCCTTCAGGGTAAGAAGAAGATGAATGATGTACAGAGTTAAGTGACCCTTACTAATGGGCCTTTTGTTCAGTAATTCTATAAGCCATCTACTGCACTGCATTAAGGTGTCTATGTGGTTACAGAGGTAATAAACCTCATTCTGTGGTTTTAATCAAAGATGCTATTTACGGCCTTCATGAAATGGATTTGGTAAATCTCATTATAGCATGATCGTTCCAGCATGGCCCATATAGGCCTGGGTTCCATGTTCTTTCAGTTTATATATTGACACTATCAAAGATTTAGTGGAGTCAATGTAGATATTAAAAAAATAACATACAGCAAAAAGCGATTTAATGAGAAACATTAAAAAAAAAAAAAGGTAAAAATGCATTGTTTTATAAGTAACAAATCGGGAAATGTATTCGTCCATCATAAAAGCAGTTTAGTTTTGTTTTAATTGCATTATGTTGACATTTAGAATTGGTTTGTAAGCCACCAGTCTGCATACAAATTAGATCTCCTATTCAATTAGATCTTAAAGGACCACTCTAGTGCCAGGCAAACATACTCGTTTTCCTGGCACTAGAGTGCCCTGAGGGTGCCCCCACCCTCAGGGACCCCCTCCCGCCCGGCTCTGGAAAGGGGAAAGTGTTTAAAACTTACCTTTTTCCAGCGGTGGGCGGGGAGCTCTCCTCCTCCGATCCTCCTCTTCTCCTCCCCGTCGGCTGAATGCGCACGCGCGGCAAGAGCTGCGCGCGCATTCAGCCGGTCACATAGGAAAGCCGGTCATAATGCTTTCCTATGGACGCTTGCGTGCTCTCACTGTGACTTTCACAGTGAGAATCACGCAAGCGCCTCTAGCGGCTGTCAATGAGACAGCCACTAGAGGAAATAGGGGAAGGCTTAACCCATTCACAAACATAGCAGTTTCTCTGAAACTGCTATGTTTATGAAAAAATGGGTTAACCCTAGAAGGACCTGGCACCCAGACCACTTCAATAAGCTGAAGTGGTCTGGGTGCCTAGAGTGGTCCTTTAAAGCACGGTGTATTGACTTCTGACATTTTTATAGACTAAAAACCTCTAAATTATACACGCTGTGCAAAAAGAGAAACCCAAAATGTTTTTAACTCTTTTTCAGGAAGTGTATGTGGAGGCTCACGGGCAGGTCCAGGTCCTGATTTGGCAGATAAAAAAAAAAAAGTTCACACAAACACTTTATAAGGGACTGGTTTATGGCTATATGGGTCTGTGATACGTTAACATACACTGCACACAACTGTGCGTTTGATTGCTTAGGACAGGCTTCAGATGTTGCTGAGCTACAACTCCCATGATTCTATGAATGAAATAGAGAGGCTGAGAATCATAGGAGTTGTAGTTCAGCAACATCTGGAGGGTCGGAGTTTGGGGAAGCCGGGCTTCGGAGCTCCACTACACTCTACCAGTCAATTCCCAGCTCTCACCCTCTCTCGCTCCATTTCCCTCTCGTCCCCCAGATCCTACAGCCACATCGTTATCTCTCCCAACTCCATCTTTCTCGCATTATCCCAGCTCCGTCTCCCTGCAGCCAACCCCTCCTCCCACCCACCCATTGATAACTAAGAGCCAAATTGCATTCTTATTTTCCTCTAGAACAGAGCAGCTGAATTTAAAAAAGAAAGGAAAAAAAATTGTGGTTTCTGCAATCTTAAACTAAGTATCTAATTACCATCTGTTATTTATACTTGCTGTATCATGTGTTTTCTGTTTAACATCATACCCATTTCATTATTACATTATTACACCAGCGTGAATTAACTCATAACAATATCAGAATAGTATTGGGTTTGACTGTTAGTCTTATATTCAGAGCAACGTGAACTTTTGTCCAACTAATTCAACTCACTATCGCACCAAACTCTGTCTGCTGTTTGTTGGAAGTTTGGAAAAGGACTGTTACTTTTTTCATCGTGATTGTGTTAAGAAGATCTTACTTGGGGACAAGCACCTATTAACTGCATAACCGACAAGTTTCAGGATCACAAGCAGGGGACCATTTCTCCTTTTATCTGCTACAAGGAAACTGCAACTGTAGGCCAAAACAGAGTTGGAAAATAGGGAATGGTCTTTGGAAACCCTCCTGGTTTAGTAAATACCTCTAGACACCAAGTGAGGGCGCTAGTAAAATAGTCAAATAAAGACTTAAAAAGTAACAATTTATGGGGCGGGGCCTGACCACCAGTCGGATCAGACACGTTTTGTCTGAGCTCCAGCTTCTGAGATTGAAAAACTGAGCTAACTGCGGGCCATAAGCAGATACCGACCTGGAATTGCGACCACAGCACTACTCAGGCGACAGCGATCCAGGGGACACCCGACAAGACCCCCAACGGCACCAAAGTAACCCGAACAAGGTCTGAGGCCTACGAGCTTGAGCCTGGGTGAGACGGCCGCTCGCCTGATTCTCCGACCCGCGCTCTGCCACCCCCCCCCTTTGGACCGGGGGGGTCATCCCGGTCCCCACGGGCGGCCACCAAGACATGCCGCAGAGCCTCCACTCAGGACCTGCTGAACACAGAGGTCAGAGCAGTGTATCCCAAGATGGCCGACAGCCGCCTTCCCTGGGCAGGAAACGATGCCGACACCGAGCATTGTATAAGTGAGCTTACACTCTAACTCTCTGCGGAATCCTGCAGCAGCCCCCGCGACAAGCCCTATGCCCGCTTAGCAACACCTGCACTGAAGACGGGGGTGTGGAGGCGGAGAGGGAGCGGGGTAAGAACGGGATCCCCCAGGCGCTCTTCTTCAGACGACAAAGCTACCTAACACACTCAACGGACCCACCTGGGCTAAGGACCACCGAGGAGGGAATCCCGGAGCACCGGCCGCACGCGCTGAGCATCCGATGCTGCAGGCGGCAATAACCATCAGGATCCACAGCAGTGCCCCCACAGGGGAAAAACCCAATCTCCTAAGGGAGCAACCAGGTCTAAGATGGCCGCCGCCTCATGGTCGGCATATGAACGACGAACACCCAGCATACGGTTTCAATTGAGAGGTGTCTGCGGTTAACCACAACGTTCTAATGAGGCCAAGAGGTTAACCAGCAGCACACTTCTCCATGAGGTGTAGGCCTCCAAGACAACCTGGGGCTACAGGGGAGGATTACTGAGACCCTGCCCCATGCCGCCACGCCAACCCCATGCCTAACACGGGCTAAACCGGGACTTTCAACCTAAACAGCGTGGAAAGATGACGGACTACCACCACACTGGACTAAGCTCTCCCACAGTATTCCCAACTGTGACAGATCCCTCTGTCTGAGAACTATCTTGCTATTTCGTTTATTTCATGTGTATTCGTGGAATTACCTGCCCGTACTCCCCCGTTCGTTTATTTCTTAAACTCCCGAACAAAACTACCGAACGGCCGGCCACCCAGAAGAGAAGTGTGCTGCTGGTTAACCTCTTGGCCTCATTAGAACGTTGTGGTTAACCGCAGACACCTCTCAATTGAAACCGTATGCTGGGTGTTCGTCGTTCATATGCCGACCATGAGGCGGCGGCCATCTTAGACGCGCGAATGAACAGCGGTGTTCGTCGACAATCTTATGGAACCCAAACGGACACTTTTTCTCCCGAACACCACTGAAACTGCTGACCTCCCTTCTTTGTCATCTAGCATACGAATGCCGGTCCGTTCGGGACTTTTATTTCACGAAGTAACGTGACCCAGATAGCCATCCCATGGAGTCATTCGTATACCGAAAGAACAGTGTGAAAGACTTTGGCTCCATGGCGATTAAACTGTGTGTATTGGATCTGAGCGTCATTCGGTAATAATGTGCGCTCAGATCTAGGCTACCTGGGGATACGTTTTATGTACTGAATGTATTCGGTAGTTTTCCAGTTATTGATTTTTGTGTATTTTTATTGTCTTATGTAAAATGGCATTTTGCCTCTATCCATGGAGATAATTGGATTTCTTCCCAATTATCTCCAGGATAGAGAGGAGGGGTTTGCTCATACAAAGGGAACTGTTTATGCCTGAGCCACTGTGATTGGCTACTGTACTATACTTGTCCCAGTCTTCCATCTGGTCCCCTAGGGGAGTGTCCACCAGGTGGGAGACCTACATAAATAACGGGCATGTAGCCCTCAATAAACCAGATTCCTGTTTGACCCTCAATACGGAGCTTGGTCTCGTGATTGGGGGGATTGCTACTGTGGAGTATTCTTTTGCCCATTCCAGGAGAGAAGGATTTCATATGGTTCTCCGTTTGGTGAATTAAAGTGTTCGTGAGTTGCTGGTCCCGTATAATGGGGAGGAGGAGTTCATAAGTTTTTCCGGTTCGGTGAATTGAATGGTTTGTGAATTGCTATTCCCGTATCAAGGTGAATCCCTTATTCGGTATTAACCCACGATACCCGGGTTATACCGTAACACCAACCTATCTTGCCGCACGGGTAACCGCAAGAAGGACTTTGCTCGCGCTGTGATAATGGCCTAAGCATTACCTTGCCCGTATGTTTCACCTCTTATGAAGACACGTATACAAACACATTGGTACTGTATGGGCGGTTAGTACTCTAGGCTTGTCACCATACTAAGACATAGACAACTAGCACACACTTGACCGCACTTAGCACACACAGCCTGGTACATGACATACACCCGCTTAGTGGTCCATCCGAGGACCTCCAACGGGATAACCATGACCAGACACACACTACTTGGGACAAACATAGACGAATAACGACACAAGCCGGGTAATACTATCGTGACCACTGATAACACTTATACTAACTCAGCTTGCACCACCCGCTAGTAGTGTGTTAACTGTATTATGTGTCCCTGTAAAAAAGCATAGCAAACGAATCATTTTCTTATTGTTAGTTTGTTCTTTGCATTGGTTTTTCACTGTTGTCTCATTAGCTCACAAGCATGTAGACTCTATCGTACCGACTCAAGCTAGAGACACAAATGTACCTTAAACTATGTCAACAATAGCTTGTTTACTTTACCATACTTATGTTATTTAAAAATGTAGGCAATCCCAACATGCCACACAACGGTCATATTGATGTCAATTGAGCCTGCTGACGCTGTTGTGGCGATACAGGCACTGTTGTATCTACCTGCATACCAAAAATAAAGAATCAAAAAAAAAAAGTAACAATTTATTTGCCTATAAAAATATAAGTATAAAATTAAACAGTACTATTAAGAGACCGGGATGAAATAATCCAGCACCAACCACTATGATGTAAAAATAGGTACACTCAAAGCCCTTTGTCACGACTCCTGGGGGCTAGGGGATACATGCAGCAGTAATAACACCGTGGTGGTAGTGATGTCTCTGGACTGTTGTCTGGCTCAGGTAGACAATAGTCCAGAGACCTCACTACCACCACTGTGCTATTACTGCTGCAGGTGATACCTGCTCAGACAAACAACAGTCCAGAGACCTCACTACCACCAAGGTGTTATTACTGCTGCAGGTATCCCCTAGCACCCAGGAGTCGCGTCCAAAGGGCTTTGAGTGTATCTATTTTGACATCATAGTGGTTGGTGCCGGATTCTTTATCACTGTCTCTTTATACTATTTAATTTTATACTTATATTTTTATATGCAACTAAATTTTGTTACTTGTTAAGTCTTTATTTGACTATTTGAAGTAACTATACCTCAATTTTCTAGCACCCTCACTTGGTGTATTTGGGTTTTTTTTTCTCCCATATTTTCACCTTTTGTTTGTATTTGTTATATATAGGCTTATCTGGAGTGTGCCTATTGAGTGTCTGCTTTTCATATTGAGATCCTTGAGTCTGGATCCACCCTTATTGTATTTTTTAGTAAATACCTCTGATAGATGTTTTTGTGCTTTGGGTGCTTTTTCTAGGCTGCTGGTTGATTGTATAATATTGCTAAAGAATATAGACTAAAGTAAAGTTTATATCCTAATAAACAAAGTACATAAAACTTACATAATTAAAGGCAATGGTTTAGGTTAGCCACAACCACAAATCTATTTTATTTGTTTTTTACATCAGCTGAGATTTTGATTATTGTACCTGCTCTGAATACATTTGTGTGGTTCTTTATATTGTCTGCCTTTTGTAATTTTGTAGTACACTTGGTTATCTTGTGTTTTAGCTAGTTTTATAATTACATCTGGGAGTGTGCATGTTAATGTTTAAGAAGTGCCTTAAAACCCATCTCTTTAGGAAAGCTTATGGCCTCCCAGGGTAACCTCTACCTCACATACCTGTCTCTTTCTCTCTCCTAAAGGGCAGCACTCTACTCTCTCCTCAAGCTCTGCTTCACTCCCACCTATTTCCTGTCCTAATGTGTGTTTTATACCCCACCTCCTATAGACTGTAAGCTCGTTTGAGCAGGGTCCTCTTCAACCTATTGTTCCTGTAAGTTTTCTTGTAATTGTCCTATTTCTAGTTAAATCCCCCTCTCTCATAATATTGTAAAATGCTATAGAATCTGTTGGCGTTATTTAATAGCTAATTACTGAACTGAGAATTCAAAGTGAATTTCAAACTAAAGGCAAGACTAGCTGACTTAGAGAATTTTTCAAGTTTGGACATTTTGACCTTTTAAATTAACTTTGAATTCTCACTCAAGAGAATAACCCTGTAAGTTGTAGCTGTCTGGTTCTTCAGAGGTCACTTTACATTGTTCTTATAGCTCTTTTATTTTATTTTTTTATTTTTTTTTCTATTTCATATTTTTGCAGTGCATAAGCTTGGTACAGACAGGCCTGTGGTACCCCAACGGCATTCCTCAGGCTTAATATCTTGTAATACAACGGGGTAAATATTTGACATGCACAATTTTATAATAGTTAGCAGGAATAGAGTCAGATGAGTGACAAAGAGTGAAAACATAGGGTGGAAGCATAGGAGTTCGAGCAAACTGCAAACAAAGGCAGGCACAAGGCATACTTAAGGCAAACAAGAGTACATGCGAGGTATCACATCTGCGTCCTCCGTGCAAGGACCCGGTGAAGAAATTATATGGATCAGGGCAGCGTTCATGGTTGGTCACCTCATTCAGCCTATTCCTTCCGCCGGAAAATAGCTGAGTCCCTCTGGCTGGTCGCAGGGTGTTTCTGTCGCTCGGGTGTGGGTGAGGGTGTCCCTCCAGCCCCAGGCTGGCATATAGGCCCGCATCTCTTGGCCACTAGTTCGTCGGCTTGCGATGCCCGAGCGTCCCCCTCTCGTGGGGGTGGTGGCGGGAGGCCTGTAGGTGAGCTGCCGCTTGCGTCGCTTGGATTGCCGCCAATGTGGCCGATGCTTTCGGGTAAAGACTCTCTTGGCCTTCAGCCCGGGTGGACTAGTGTGGTTAAGTGCTGGCGGGTGGTTGGGTGCTGCGCCCGAGGGTGTCCCCTTCTCACCCGCTTGCCTGTGACTCATCACCCCTGCGTCCAGGGGGTCTTGCCGCCGTTTCTGGTCTGGCTGCATCCGTTTCTGTAGCTTCTCCCAAAAGCTTGTGAACAGGTCGTCCAGACGCTGTAATATGTCGATGCCTTGGTCAGAGCGCTGTGCTGGAGTTGCAGGCTGGGTCGGCTTTCGTGGGTAGTGGTCAGCCGCCATTTTGCTTGTGCCTCATGTTTCGCTGGCCCTGTTGCATATACGCTGTGTGAGGGTCGGTTCAGGTTTGTTGCTCCGGGCTCTCAGCGAGGACCGGGATATCCCCCACCGGTCCCGGGGGGTGGGGGGGTAGGAGAGTCGGGGGTCGAGGTGATTCTGTGTCAGGCAGTAAGGGAGGAGAGCGGCCGTCTCTCCCCCATTTGCTTTTCTGCAGGCCTCAGTCAGTGTAGCTCGGGTTCTCGGGTGGTCAGAAGCATGATTCGGGTGTCCAAATGTGTACCCGGATGACCCCAGCACGGCTGTATCCCTCCAGAGTGGATCTGCGCCAGTTTTTGGGGTGATTTCCCCCAAATTCTCGTAGTTTGGTCAGGAGCTTGATCCTGGCACGTCCACTCAGTTAGGAAGCTCGGCTCCGCCCCCTTCTTTGATTTTTTTTGTCTAAGCATTCACCCATATTTGATTAAGATGACAGCTGTGACCCAGCTTTATATTTTACCAATATTTATATTTGTCCACTTGTATCTATATAATGTCCTTCATATGAAAGATGGGCAGGACTTTTGCGGGTATATCATTATAGTCTTATCATTATAGTCTTCTTCTGCCTAAACTCAACTACAAGTCTGAGTGACATTCAAAGTCCAGGATTTTCAGTCTTTAAAATCTTAAGATGTGCCAGGTGTTTTGAACAAGGCTTTTCATTTTCAAACCTCTGTTTCAGATTTGGTGATCTCACACTGGTACTCTTGCATAAGGACCTTCTTAGTGTACCTTGTTTACATAACTTCATCATGTATAGTTTATAAATCCATTATATTCCACAAATATGAATCTAAAACTGAACACTGCAGCCTCCGTGCTAGACATTTAAACAAACTTGCCGAATTTAAGAATATATAACCATTCTGCAACACCACTCCGAATATATCCCCCGTACAGCTCCAATTGTATTTTGCGTTACTAATTGTAGTCTAGGAGAGATACTTGGTCTGCTTTATTATTCTATACTTGAAGCAAGGATGTATGCCTTAACTCCAAATACATGCACACCGTCTAATTGTCTAATGTCTAATTCCTCAAGTTTCATTCTTTATTTTAACTGGTTCAACATTAAAGGAACACCTTACGCACTACAATGTACAGTAGTGGGTATGATGACAGGAGCGCCCTCGCACCCCACCAATGTAAGTAGTCAAAGCATTTTAGTGACGTCTTACCTTGGGTTTGCCATGCACTGCTCCCTGTCTCAGCTACAGCCTCCAGGCCATCTAGAAACCTGTTGCCTTAGCTAAGTCCTGCAGTGGAGGGTCCACTGCTTGGCAGAGAGAATGAGCTGGTTGTTCTTTGCCAATGAGCTAAGCCCTGCAAGACTGGGCATAGCTCATGCAGAGAGTTTCTAGCTGGCATGGAGTAAAGCCCTGCAAGATTGGACATAGCTCATGCAGAGAGCTTCTAGCTGGCATGGAGTTAGAGGATGATGCACGGGAGACCCCTGGTAGGAAGTCAACCATTCTGAAATAGTTTGGCAACTTGCATTGGGGGGAGCATGCCTGCCACTATATCCATGTGGTGCTTAGAGTGGTTCTTTTAATGTTGAACCAGTTAAAATAAAAAGTGATTACATTTAAAGGGATTAACTTCTGGAAGAAACTTTCTGACACACCCAACCATGAGGCTGTTCCCAAAATTCCACCAAAATGTTCTTAATCTACTGGTTTGCTCTCATGAATATATAGATTGGTGCTCCTGAAATCAATAATATACCGGATTAAAATCTATTTATTTTTTTGCATTGTATTGGATATGCAGAGTAGTTCAGACTGAGTAAGGAGTAATGACAAATCTGCATTTATGTTTAGAGTGAATAATGTCACGTATCTGGAATTTACCACACTGTGCAATTAGGCTAAAATATTTTCCATATCACGCCCTGTTCATTACAACTTCACCCATTACATCAAAAGGAATATACATGAAACTCACTAATTTGTCACTCATGTGATGGACTGTGCCAGTATAGCCAAGAAACCCTCCTCCTAACATACTGTCCATGTTAACGGCTAGTTGACCGACATTTATAGACGATTATTGGAGGGCACAGGAGCAGTAGGGTAGCATGGAAAGTAAAAGACTAAACCTAAGCAGAGAACAGTATTTTAGATAGATCTCCATAAGCATAACTGAAATTGGAACACATTTTAGGTCCTTATAAGTCTTGTGAAGAATAAAGAAACAGAATCTAGTAGCAAACCAAAACCCCCTATTTAAAAGTATGCAATGAATTCTGGTCTTCTTGGATTGTAAAACTGTAATGCTCGTACCTGGGAACAGATATAGATTGTGCTTGTGGCTACCCATCATGGGCGTCCCCAGGAATTTTTCCAGGGGGGGCATAATTGTAATGACATCCATGCTTGGCCCCTTTTTGACAGTGTCATGAAGGGGAGGACCATAGTCATTTTCACATAAAGCCAGCGTGAATAGCGTTTTCACAACTTTGGTGTCAGGAATACATGTTTGACACTATAGTGTTCCTTTAAGCAAATTAAAGGAACATTCTGGTCACCATAACAACTTCATCTAAATGAAAATGCCCCTTTAAGGGGTTAAACCGCTCTCAAATGGTTTAACCCCAAAGGCTTCCTCCAGCTCCAGGTCGCTCAGTGGTATTCGGCATCTGAAAAGGAGTGTCAGGAAGTGCAGATTGATGTCAGGCATGGTTGCCGCTGATTGACTAGAGTTGACAGTTGACGCTCTAAGCCAGGGATAGGCAACCTTCGGCTCTCCAGATGTTGTGGACTACATCCCCCATAATGCTCTTACACACATAATGCTGGCAAAGCATCATGGGAGGTGTAGTCCAAAACATCTGCAGAGCCGAAGGTTGCCTATCCCTGCTCTAAGCTAATCGCTAGTTCCCGGTTCATAAAAGTTTTTTACTTTTTTATGAATGGAGAGCTACTGATTGGCTTAGAGTAACAGCTGACCGCTCTAGCCAATCAGCAACATCCTTACCCAGCAGCACTCTGTGCTTCCTGACACTCAGTAAATAAAAGTGAACATATTAACACTGATATTTTTTTTTACCTGGGGAGATGAATAGGTCCAGAGTTTCCCTGCCAGACCCAGGTACCAAAGCCTTATGATGTGGTGTCCAGAATAAACTGGAGGGTTCACTTAATTTGTCCTTCCTGCTCCAATCTCCTTTTCTTCTCCTTCATTTGTCTTCTTTTTCTTCTGACACTGTCTTTTATATTTGGCTCCTTCTGCTCCTTTACCTTTCTGCTCCTTTCTGCTTATTTTGCGCCCTTCTGCTCCTTTCTCATTCTGATTCCTTTCTGCTCCTTGCAGACCCTTTCTGCTCCTTCTCCAGCTTTCTGCTCCTTGCTGTCCCTTTCTGCTCCTTCTTCTACTTTACCTTTGTGCTCCGTCTGATTCTTTCTGCTCCTTTACCTTTGTGCTCTTTCTGTCCCTTTCTGCTCCTTGCAGACCCTTGCTGCCCCTGCTCCTTGAAGACCCTTCCTGCTCCTTGCTGCCCCTGCTCCTTGCAGACCATTCCTGCTCCTTGCAGACCCTTCCTGCTCCTTGCTGACTCTTCATTTAGGCTGCCCCCCATGCCTCACTTGCCTAATCTATAGGCTGCCCCCCATGCCTCACTTGCCTAATCTATAGGCTGCCCCCCATGCCGCAATTGCCTAATCTATAGGCTGCCCCCCCATGCCTCACTTGCTTTATCTATAGGCTGACCCCCCCATGCCTCACTTCCCTAATCTATAGGCTGCCCCCCCATGCCTCACTCCCCTAATCTATAGGCTGCCCCCCCATGCCTCACTCCCCTAATCTATAGGCTGCCCCCCATGCCTCACTCCCCTAATCTATAGGCTGCCCGCTCCATGCCTCACTCCCCTAATCTATAGGCTGCCCGCTCCATGCCTCACTCCCCTAATCTATAGGCTGCCCGCTCCATGCCTCACTCCCCTAATCTATAGGCTGCCCGCTCCATGCCTCACTCCCCTAATCTATAGGCTGCCCGCTCCATGCCTCACTCCCCTCATCTATAGGCTGCCCGCTCCATGCCTCACTCCCCTAATCTATAGGCTGCCCGCTCCATGCCTCACTCCCCTAATCTATAGGCTGCCCGCTCCATGCCTCACTCCCCTAATCTATAGGCTGCCCGCTCCATGCCTCACTCCCCTAATCTATAGGCTGCCCGCTCCATGCCTCACTCCCCTAATCTATAGGCTATCTCTCCCCCCCCCCCACCTACTGGCCGGCGCCGGTATTGCAGTTCATTTTAAATCTCACACGAAAAATAGCAGAACAAGCTGAAAAAGCTACCCACATTACCTATGCATTGCTTTGGGGTATATTCATTCCTTCTTCTACTTTACCTTTGTGCTCCTTCTGATTCTTTCTGCTCCTTTACCTTTGTGCTCCTTCTGTCCCTTTCTGCTCCTTGAAGACCCTTGCTGCCCCTGCTCCTTGAAGACCAGGGGTCAAGTCCTGGGTAAAAAAGTGCAGGAACTCACCCCAGATCCACTCCCCGCCCCCTCCCCCCCCCCCCCGCCCCCTCACCCCCAAAAAATTATACGCTTGTATGCAGGGGCTGAGTAAGGGCACGGGGCTGAGGAGAGGGGGACAGGAGCTGAGGAAGAGGGACAGGAGCTTAGGAGGGTGGGGGGGGGCATGGGCTGAGGAAGGGGACATGGGCTGAGGTAAGGGATAGGGGCTGAGGAAAGGGACAGGAACTGAGGGGCTGAGGAAAGGGACAGGAACTGAGGGGCTGAGGAGGGGGACCGGGGCTGAGGAAAGGGACAGGGGCTGAGGAAGAGGGACAGGGGCTGAGGAAGAGGGACAGGGGCTGAGGAAGAGGGACAGGGGCTGAGGAAGAGGGGCAGGGGCTGAGGAAGAGGGGCAGGGTTGAAGAAGAGGGGCAGGGACTGAGGAGGGGGACAGGGGCTGATGCTCGTATGCAGGGGCTGAGTAAGAGCACTGGGCTGAGTAAGGTGGACAGGGGCTGAGTAAGGTGGACAGGGGCTGAGTAAGGTGGACAGGGGCTGAGGAGGGGGACAGGGGCTGAGGAGGGGGACAGGGGCTAAGTAAGGTGACAGTGCTGTGGAAAAGGGACAGGAGCTTAGGAGGGGGGGGGGGACATGGGTTGAGGAAGGGGCCATGGGCTGAGTAAGGTGGCAGGGCTGAGGATGGGGACAGAGGCTGAGGAGGGGGACAGAGGCTGAGGAGGGGGACAGAGGCTGAGGAGGGGGGCAGGGGCTGATGAAGGGAGCAGGGCTGAGGAGGGGGACAGGGCCTGAGTAAGAAGACAGGGACTGAGGAGGGAGACAGGGACTGAGTAAGGGGACAGGGCTTGAGGAGGGGGACAGAGACTGAGGAAAGGGACAGGGACTGAGGAGGGAGACAGGGACTGAGTAAGGGGACAGGGCTTGAGGAGGGGGACAGAGACTGAGGAAAGGGACAGGGACTGAGGAGGGGGGCAAGGACTGAGGAGGGGGGCAAGGACTGAGGAGGGAGACAGGGCTTGATGAGGGGGGCAGGGACTGAGGAGAGAGACAGGGACTGAGTAAGTGGACAGGGCTTGAGGAGGGGGGCAGGGGCTGATGAAGGGAGCAGGGCTGAGGAGGGGGACAGGGCCTGAGTAAGAAGACAGGGACTGAGGAGGGAGACAGGGACTGAGTAAGGGGACAGGGCTTGAGGAGGGGGACAGAGACTGAGGAAAGGGACAGGGACTGAGGAGGGAGACAGGGACTGAGGAGGGAGACAGGGACTGAGTAAGGGGACAGGGCTTGAGGAGGGGGACAGAGACTGAGGAAAGGGACAGGGACTGAGGAGGGGGGCAAGGACTGAGGAGGGGGGCAAGGACTGAGGAGGGAGACAGGGCTTGAGGAGGGGGGCAGGGACTGAGGAGAGAGACAGGGACTGAGTAAGGGGACAGGGCTTGAGGAGGGGGGCAGGGGCTGAGGAAAGGGACAGGGACTGAGGAGGGAGACAGGGACTGAGTAACGGGACAGGGCCTTAAATAGGGGGACAGGGACTCGGGAAAGAGACTTAGGAGGGGGACAGGGACTGAGGGAGACAGTGACTGAGGAGGGAGACAGGGACTGAGGAGGGGGACAGGGACTGAGGAGGGGGACAGGGACTCAGGAAAGGGACAGGGACTCAGAAAAGGGACAGGGACTCAGGAAAGGGACAGGGACTCAGGAAAGGGACAGGGACTCAGGAAGGGGGACAGGGACTCAGGAAGGGGGACAGGGCCTGAGGAAGGGGGACAGGGCCTGAGGAAGGGGGACAGGGCCTGAGGAAGGGGGACAGGGCCTGAGGAAGGGGGACAGGGCCTGAGGAAGGGGGACAGGGCCTGAGGAAGGGGGACAGGGCCTGAGGAGGGGGAGGCAGGAACTGAGGAAGGGGAACAGGGCCTCAGGAAAGGGACAGGCCTGAGGATGGGGGCAGGGACTGAGGAGGGGGACAGGGACTGAGTAAGGGGATAGGGCTTGAGGAGGGGGGCATGGACTGGGGAAAAGGACTAAGGAGGGAGACAGGGACTGAGGAGGGGGGACAGGGCCTCAAATAGGGGGACAGGAACTGAGGAGGGGGGACAGGGCCTTAAATAGGGGGACAGGGACTGAGGAGGGGGGACAGGGCCTTAAATAGAAGGGCAGGGACTGAGGAGGGGGGCAGGAACTGAGGAGGGGGGACAGGGCCTTAAATAGGGGGACAGGGACTGAGGAGGGGGCAGGAACTGAGGAGGGGGACAGGGCCTTAAATAGGGGGACAGGGACTGAGTAGGGGGGCAGGGCCTTAAATAGGGGGACAGGGCCTTAAATAGGGGGACAGGGACTGAGGAGGGGGACAGGGCCTTAAATAGGGGGACAGGGACTGAGGAGGGGGGCAGGAACTGAGGAGGGGGGACAGGGCCTTAAATAGGGGGACAGGGACTGAGGAGGGGGGACAGGGCCTTAAATAGGGGGACAGGGACTGGGGTGGGGGGCAGGGACTGAGTAAGGGGATAGGGCTTGAGGAGGGGGGCATGGACTGGGGAAAAGGACTAAGGAGGGAGACAGGGACTGAGGAGGGGGGCACAGGGCCTTAAATAGGGGGACAAGGACTGGGGAGGGGGACAGGGACTGAGTAAGGGGATAGGGCTTGAGGAGGGGGGCATGGACTGGGGAAAAGGACTAAGGAGGGAGACAGGGACTGAGGAGGGGGGACAGGGCCTTAAATAGGGGGACAGGGACTGAGGAGGGGGGACAGGGCCTTAAATAGGGGGACAGGGACTGAGGGGGGGGGGGGCAGGAACTGAGGAGGGGGGACAGGGCCTTAAACAGGGGGACAGGGACTGAGGAGGGGGGACAGGGCCTTAAATAGGGGGACAGGGCCTTAACTAGGGGGACAGGGACAGGGACTGAGGAAAGGGATAAAAAAAACACAAAAAAAAACCTAAAGTGCCTTCCCCCCTCCCTGAGGCTTACCTTGGGCCAGGAGGGGTGGGACAGGATCTGGAACCTGCAGCCTGCAGTCAGTGGAGTAAGCCGGCCTCTCCTGATGATGTCAGGAGGAGGGGGCGTGGCTTCCTCTGCTCCCCAGCGGTCCTGTGAGAAGAGCAGAGAAAGTCACGCCCCCTCCTACTGACATCATCAGGAGAGGCTGGACGACTCCACTGACTGCAGGGGGAGAGGTGAGTTTAGAAATCCGAGTCCCCAGTCAGAGGCAGGGGATTCGGATTTGTGCTCCCCCCTGCTCTCGCAGCCGCTTGTGCCAGCCCTGGGTCCTGCAGGACTAGTAATGGGAACGGCGTTCCTGCTGTGGAAAAAGTGCAGGAACGCCGTTCCCACGCGTTCCTGCAGGACTCGAGCCCTGTTGAAGACCCTTCCTGCTCCTTGCTGCCCCTGCTCCTTGCAGACCATTCCTGCTCCTTGCAGACCCTTCCTGCTCCTTGCTGACTCTTCATTTAGGCTGCCCCCCGCCCCCCATGCCTCACTTGCCTAATCTATAGGCTGCCCCCCATGCCTCACTTGCCTAATCTATAGGCTGCCCCCCCCATGCCTCACTTGCCTAATCTATAGGCTGCCCCCCCCATGCCTCACTTGCTTTATCTATAGGCTGACCCCCCCATGCCTCACTTGCCTAATCTATAGGCTGCCCTCCATGCCTCACTTGCCTAATCTATAGGCTGCCCCCATGCCTCACTTTCTATATGCTATCTCCCCCCATCCCTCACTTCCCTAATCTATAGGCTGCCCCCCCCCCACATGCCTCACTCCCCTAATCTATAGGCTGCCCCCCCATGCCTCACTCCCCTAATCTATAGGCTGCCCCCCCATGCCTCACTCCCCTAATCTATAGGCTGCCCCCCCATGCCTCACTCCCCTAATCTATAGGCTGCCCGCTGCTGCCCGCTCCATGCCTCACTCCCCTAATCTATAGGCTGCCCGCTCCATGCCTCACTCCCCTAATCTATAGGCTGCTCGCTCGATGCCTCACTCCCCTAATCTATAGGCTGCCCGCTCGATGCCTCACTCCCCTAATCTATAGGCTGCCCGCTCGATGCCTCACTCCCCTAATCTATAGGCTGCCCGCTCCATGCCTCACTCCCCTAATCTATAGGCTGCCCGCTCGATGCCTCACTCCCCTAATCTATAGGCTGCCCGCTCGATGCCTCACTCCCCTAATCTATAGGCTGCCCGCTCGATGCCTCACTCCCCTAATCTATAGGCTATCTCTCAAACCCCCTCCACCCCCCACCCCTCCCCACCCCCATCTACTGGCCGGCGCCGGTATTGCAGTTCATTTTAAATCTCACACGAAAAATAGCAGAACAAGCTGAAAAAGCTACCCACATTACCTATCCATTGCTTTGGGGTATATTCATAATGCATGGTAGGCTGAACTATTTATGTTCAATAAATGCCAAGGCTTGCACACACCAACATGCAAACCCAGAGCTAATAGTATACTTTGCTACAGCAGCAGTAGCTTAGTATTCAACAGCTCAAAATACATAGTAAAAACAAAGAGAACGTTACCTGCGCTCTGGCCTAAATCCCCATGTACATTTAAACAAAATGGAGGCGCTTTAGTTTAATTCCAATGGCCATTTGAATAGAAGCTCACCTGCAAGCCCCAAAAGGTGAGTCCTACTCTAGCCATTAGATTTTCTGTTATCAGCCAAGAATCTCCAATGAGACAGGAAGGGGTATTTTATAAACCCTTTCACATTTAAGCCTCTATAGGGCATCTATACATACAATAAACGTTGCTGGTATCAGACAAAGTGTAAACATCTCTCTAATGAGACATGAAGGGGTGTTTTATAAACCCCTACATAGTTATTAACCCTAAATAGGGCTATAAAACATACAAATCACCTTGCCAGTATCAGCTAAAAGGTAAATTTCTCTGAGACAGGAAGGGGTGTTGCCCCTACATACTCATAAACTCTTAATAAGACAAACGTGTTTTATAAGTATGTAGGGGCAGCACCTTTCAAGCTAAAGGTGTCACTATGAGAACGCCACCTACACTAGACTATTTTTAGATGTATGTAGTATTTTGTCTTGCGCTAAAATTTTAAGTTTGATTATTTTTGTGGTAGTCGTTAAAAAATAAAAATAAATTATCAGTGATTTATCAAAACTTTTTCTTCTGATCAATTTAATATCTGAGCATTTTCCCTTAATGTGTCAATGTAATTTTAAATGAAGTAATGATGATTGCTTAATATAAGGTATTAAGTTTTTTTGCTAAAATTATGCCAAAGGTATTTTCAAAAAAGCATCAGAAAGATGTGATTTGTGATCCTATTGTCAAGCCCTTTTCATAATAATTCCAAGTATAAATACAGAATAATAGGTACACAGTCTCAAATCTTCAAGATCTTGAAATCCATCCTAGTTCACTAGCGAAGCACAAAACAATCAAGACAGCACATATTATCTGCATTATTCATACATAAAATTGAGTACGTAACATATGAACGGTTTTCTAGTTGACAGACATAAATGTAGAAGATTATTGAGCAATTTTTGGTGAAGTCCTTAGTAGATAAAACGTTAAGACTTGCTTGCTCTTCTTAATTTTATGAATATTACTTAAGACTATTATATAAATGTAAGCGTACAACTATAGATTTACCAATATGTTACTCCTCACTTGAGATACTTGGCCGAGCAGACACACGTACGTTAAAAGTGGTTCATTTAATTTCTTCGCAATATCATTAAAAAAGCACTGTAGAGCAATTTTAATGTTCCTATAATTCCTGCCACTAAGATTCAACTGTTAAGACATTCTTAAATCTTCTCTAATAGCGATGTAAGTGCTACTGTATACATATATTCCCGACATACCCATGGGTGCTATTTCCAGGGAATAGGGTAATACGTATATGTGTATTTGTATATGTAAAAAAAAAATATATATATATGTATATATATATATATATAAATAATATTTTTTTTCCCTTGACCTTTTCTGTAATTGCACTACCAGCCCGCAGCCGCACTACCAGCCCGCTTGTAGCGGTCACAGTCTACCTTAGTTTGGTGTTGTATCTTGTATGCTTTATTTTTTCCAGTGGAATGATCCACCTTTTTATGTTAAGTCCCAAAACACCAGTATTTCAGTAATATACATTTTTTTTTTTAAATTTTGCAAGCAACATATTTACAACATATATTATTTAAAAAGTACTGCTTCATTCAAAGTCTCTTCTATTTTTCATGTTTCTCATTAACCATCTGTTTAAACAACAAACAAAAAAATCTGACCTTTGCTTTCCCATTTTAGCAAACAGAATGGTGTCTTTGTGTGTTGCAGCTGAAGGATTTTTCAGTATTTAGTGACCCTCGGAAAATGTATCAATCGCTGGAATTTCTATAAATTCATTAATGTTCTACCAATATAAATAGAATCTATTCATATCCAAGCTCGCTCTTCAATGCCCAGATCATAACCCCATGTTCTTGTTGTGATATCCTTCTAACTCAAGGCTATCCTGTCCTAGAAGCATGGGAGCTGTATGGGAACTAGTGAATAGATGATTTGGTCCTCAATAGGACTGGACATTGACCAGAATGTATTCCAAGTTTATGACTTATTTGTTCAGCTGGTCTTTAAAAAGAGGGGGGGGGGGGACATTTAATTATTAAATAAAGTAATAATTGACGTGAATTTAACATTTTAGGCCCAAATAGCGTAATTGCATAATTCTCTAAGTCAGCTATGTGTTGCGGTCACCGGCCCGCCGAGCCTCACGGCCGTGCCCGTCCGGCACGACCGTACCGACTACACGAGCTTACCTGCTCGTCGGCGAGCCGGGAACCGCGCACTCACTTCTTCCGGGCATCACGCCCGAATCCAATATGGCGCCGACCACGTGGTCGCGTCTATGGATAGCCCCGCCCCCGAGAGTTATACCAACGTGTGCGTGACGTCACGACGTCAACGCACACGCACGTTTTGGGGTCAGAGGTCGCCCTCTGACCAATCATAGCCTAGAGAGGGGTATTTAAACCCCTAGCTTTTCCCAGAACTTTGCCCTGTCGTGGTTTCAGTTTCCTGGTTTCCCGAGAGTGCTATTTCCGTGTTTCTGATTTCCTGGTATCCTGATCCTTGGCGTTTCCCTGATTATTCTGATCTCTGGTTTCCCTGACTTGGCTTGTTTTATCGGTATTGAGTATTTTCTGGCTTCCTTGACCTCGGCTTTCCCTTTGACCATTCTCTGTCTCTAGCGTATTAGTCCGGCCATTCTAAGGTCCGGTTTACGCTCTATCCTGTTATTTTCCTTTTCTTACTTATGTATATATTTACATAGTTTCTGCGTGCTGGACCACATAGTTAGCCGTGACACTATGCCTCCAGTTTTAGCAACGTTGGGTCTAAAATGTGAAATTCACGACAATTCTCACTTTTGTGAATAACCCCTCTATATAAATAGTCGTATGGGAAACAAAGTACAGCGCTCTTTCCTCCAAAACTCATTGACTTCGTAAGGATTGCGTTCCATACAGTGCTGAAATGTTTTACCCTATAAATCTGCCATAATGACATAAGCATTGTGTAGTGATTGTGGTCCATGCTGCCCTGTTAAAAAAAAATAAATAAATACATTTCTGAACCATGCCAGGGCACTGGGTAAACTATAGTCCCTCTTGTGTTGGTGGAATTGGCCTTGAGACATCCCACTCCTTAAAGCTGCATCTTTATCCTGCTAATATCATTCTGAAAGATTGTTGACATAGAAGGCTGCAGTACCAATGCCTGATCATTCCTGCACTGTTAAAACTGCCCTGCGTCCTTCTGACATCGGTTTTGACATTGGACTCTACCATACGGCATCCATTGCTGGTATTACATTAAAAGGAACGCAATAGGCACCCAGACCACTTGATCATAATGAAGTGGTTTGGGTGTCATGTTCTTATCTGCATTTTCCTGCAATGTAAAACACTGCTGTTCAGCAGGAACGGAAATGGTTTTATTGCAGGTTTTAAGTGTCTCTATAGTGGCTGTTACATCATTATGTCACACATGAATTTCTCTGAGATTGTGCTTATCTGTGCCCACCAAGATGGCGAAAACGGAGAACCAAAAGAATAAAGATTAAATAAGATTAATAAAAAAAACACACAGTAGATAGAACAAGCAAAGAGGGGTAATGGAGTTGGTCACCAAGGGGTAGACAAAAGTCAGAAATATCAATTATTGTAACAATATAAATACAAAGAGAATGGGGGACAAATAATATGTATATAAGAAAAAAAGTAGACTATAACCTTGCATAGGGAAGATTTTTTTTCAATTGTTTTATGATCTTTAAGAATTGCTTATTTTTACACGAAAAAGCCTCATCTCTTTAATCTTTGCAGATTTAAAAAAAATGTAAATATATATTTTCTGAGCATCCACAGCAAGTGGTACGATTTTGCTTCAGCAAGTGGTACGATTTTGCTTCAGCAAGTGGTCCGATTTTGCTTCACCTATAACCATTTCAGTGAAGTGAGAGAGCTTTCATTTACATACAATACAAATGTTTTCCCTTTAAAGATCAATTATCTGGTCATAAAAATTCTCTACGTTAGGGGCGGGGCCTGAGCAGCATGGCGGCTGGACGTGCTTTCTACGAGGTCCCAGCCTAACTCTTGCAAAACAGCCGATTACTCGACTACCTGGAGGAGCCTGGAGGCTAGGCAGACACATCTTGCTCTACCCACTCCGAAGACACAGCATATACCCAAAGCACCGGATCAGCATCCTCCTCCCAGACGGGAAGCCAAGAAGGGCCATGTACCCGCCCTCACACCAGGGTAAAACACCATCATCTGGGATCCTCGCGCGCCCTCCCAGAATGAGTGAGAGGGGCCTGTGAACATGAAGAAATGGTTCCACCTACCACCTGGGGCTGCAATGATGCTGCACGACATGGCACCATGATTGGCACGAATCCTCTCCAGTACAGAGAGGAACTCAGCCTGACCGCTACAGGCATAGGGTGATGAGACGACACTCACATTGTTACTTGCTCAGTGAGCTTACACAAGCTGTTGCCTTTGCCTAAAGCCACTGACTCTGCTTACACTCCGCCAAAATCTGCCACTTGTCTACAGTGGTGTATCCTTGTTTGTGCTGCCCTATGACGTCATATTCCGGGCTCCCAGCATCACTCTGCGGGCGGCGCGCAAGGGAGCTGAGCAGGCAGCTCAGGGGAAAGTGCTCCCTTGCCAGCGCCGCCAGCCCGCCTGGACTGTTAGCCACAAGGCTAAGTAGACATTTGCCCTGGGAATTTGGGGGCGGCTTTTTCTGCCGCCCCCTGGAAATCGCCACCCATGGCAAATGCCTTGTTTGCCTCACGACTAATACGTCCCTGCTTGTCTATCCAGTGCCCCCTCCATGGTACATAACAAACAGGGTGCATGCTCTGTGCCCAGAATATCTACTACTTGGTTGCCCTTCACTCCTGAGTATTATCTTGTGATGTCAGCATACCTACATGTTTATCTTTACTACATTTGCTTGTTTCTGCCCTGACTTACACGTATCTCTATTTTGCATTGTTTCTCCTTAGTATGTATCCTCTGAAGTCTTATGTTTAGACCTATTGTTCAGCCTGTCTATTAAAAAGTGCAATTCTCTCAGGTGCTAATAAAAAAGTGCAATTCTCTCAGGTGCTAAGACACTGAATCCACCTGTATGTTTATGATTTGCTTGTCAATGTCGTTGTGGCTGTACAAGCTTGTATGTTACTCCTTGCACTATGAAAATAAAGAATTAAGTTTAATGTAGAGGGGTTTTTTTTGGTTTTTTTTTATTTGCTGCAAATTGGCAGGCTTTGCAGTTTTTTAATTGACTTCTACCTACACTAGTACTTACCTCACCACCGCTCACCAGTGAATCAGCCAATTATGATTATGATGCTTCTTTAACTTTCCTTGGCACTGTTGAACATATCTCCTCTCATAAGCATTGCTATAGGAATACATCAAGGGCATTTGAGATTTTTGTTCAATTGTCCACTATTTACTGTACAAAGCCAAGTGAAAATATCATACTCAGCCAGTGATGGAGCTGCTAAATAATGGGGTAATCATTGATGGAACGAGGTAAGTCCAACTACTTATAGTATTATAGCAATCGTTAGAGTATTGCTATACTATATTACTATCGCAATATGTAGGGCTGTTGTGTTTTTTTGTGTTTTGTAGCTTGTTTTTTTCCCCCTTTTCATTATTGTATAGAATAAAAATTACATATCCACAGTTACACTATTATATATGTGAATAGACTTACTTAAAGCTTAACAATTCTTGTTGTGTGATTCCCCTCTCTGCCCATGGGAATTGCGTTTTTCGGTCACGTTTGTCTTGTTTTCAACCCATGACTGTATAGCTGGGTAAGCACAGTTTCCCATGCCTATGTCTATTGATTTATACTTACTGTTTTCTAGGTAACCTTACTCATTGGAATTAACCCCTTTTGACAGAATTTCTATTCATGAAATCCCCAAGAAAAGCGTTTCATATTTTTAGAAACTCCCTTTGAACTTCCCTTTTTTATTTTTGATCTAAATCTACATTTTCTCTGCTCCTGCGAAATGCAGTAAAAAGTAAAAGAAAACAATTCTTGATTAAATAAGCCTAATCCCTGGAAATCAGACGCAGAAGAACAAATCCTTCAATACGTGCTAATCTGAGCCTTGGGAATGCCACGTTTTATGAAACCGGCTACAGAAGAGCCCAATGACTAAATGTGACTATAAATACAATGTAGCATGTGTTAACATCCTTGTAATGTTCACTGTATGTCAATGTAATAATATTGTATAGGACTGTGGAATGTGCTCAGGGACTTGCGTTGCTTCTGAGCTGTTTTAACACGAGTTCAGTGAGCGACCTATTCTTCAGTTGTAATAGAATATATACTAACATGAATCCTGCATTACCCTTTTGTTATACACTTTCCAGATTTCTAGTAGTCTGCATTATAATGAGAAAGGCAATAATCACTTAGACCAGATAGTTCAGACAGACTGTTCAAGCCAATAGGGATCCAATTTTGGCTTCTGACACGTATTGATATTACTTTTTAAATGTAGGTAGGTAGACAGGGGGGAGGACTAGCCCTTAAACAGACACTCTTGGCAACGTAACTACCATAATTTTTTTTTTTTTTTTACACTTTTAAGCTTAACCACTTAAATGTAATTTGACAAAAATAAAAATGGACTCATTCATTGCCCTCACCCCTTACACTGACTGTGGAATTAACACATCTGCATTACACAGCAGTTAGGAGGGGTCATTATTGCCAGATAGATTTCAACCTTTTTTCTGAAATGACTTCTAAGTGGTTTGGCATAAAACTGAAGAATGGTGCCCAGAAATTCCGTAGGGGTGTCACGTTGCTTGGAATAACCTTTTAATTTAAATGGACATGTGTAGCAACATAACTGCGAGAGGAGTTTTTTGTTTTGCTTTTATACAGATTATGGTGCTACCTGCCTATCCTTAATACTCTATTTAAGTTCTTGTTGTTCTATAGATTTTGAGCTTTTTCTTGACTTGGTTTTCGTTGCACTTCCCACAAAAAGTAAGGATGAAAAAATATGTGCTTTGTTTGTATTCTCATTCTGAATTTGACCAGACTGTACAGACTCACACCATACACATTCTTGGTTGCGGGCAGAGCCGGATTATCCATTAGGTGGCCGTGTAGCCAGTTCACTCTATAGCATGGCTGGGAGGATATGACACTGGAAATCTGCACCAGCCACTGGAACCCTGGGAGAAACCCTCCTGCAGCACATGTATATACATATGTGTGTGTGTCATACCTCTCAAGTTTTTAAATGGATGAGCGATAATTTAATTTTAGGGGTGTCAGTGAGGTTGTGGTCAATTATAGATTTTGTTACTAGACATTTTATTGACTGTCTCTTCTAAATAGAGACATTTGGGAGGTGTAGTGTATGTGTCTGTGTTAGTAGCTTGCATGAGTGTGTGAGAATGCAGAGAGTGTCTGTGTGAATGACACAGTATCTACAAATGTGTGTGAAGTATTGCATATTTGTGTATAGGTCAGTGCATGTGTATGTGTCAGGATAATAGAGAGTTCAAACACAAAAACCTGGAGCAGGACAGTACATATAACCGGTACTTGGAGGTGGCCAGGCTTTACATAATATACCGTAAGAATAGTCAAAAGAGAAAGCCAAGGTCAAGGAAATACATAGTAGCAATAATATGAGTTAACAAGCCAAGGTCAGGATACCGTAGGCCAGAATAGTAAAGCAAGCCAAAGTCAAACAAAAAATCTGATAAATATACAGAATGCAATTTAACGCTATTACAGACAATCGGGCACAAGCATCTAAGAAGCTTGAATAAATAAAGGGCTTGAGTGTGACATCATGAGAACAACCCCAGAACATCATAGAGGTGTGACACCAAACAGACTCCATACTCATGTCAACTTTGGATACTCCGAAAGACTGCCACTAGAGGGGGATTTGACATCTAGATTGTAAGCTAGTTCGAGCAGGGTCCTCATCAACCTATTGTTCCTGTAACATTTTGTACTTGTCTCATTTATTGTTAAATTGCTCTGTTTATAATATTGTAAAGAGGTTGGCGCTATCGAAATGCCAATAATAATAATACCCCTGCAAGGTAAAAATTACAATTTAAAAAAAAAAAAACTACATTAAATTAAAAGGAAAGGGCCACTGGACCTAGGCCATTTCATTGAGATGAAGATGACTTTAGTGGTCCTTTATACTATGTTTTGATACATAGCTACTACAGCTAGTGATTGGAATGGCTCTTAAAAAATAATAACTTTGCATATTCTTTCTTAAAGCTATGAGGTGTACTTTTTAAATAAACACAAATGTTTCCCTTTAAGCTCACTATATATAAAAGAGAACAGGGAGTTCAAACAGGTCTATTTTTTTTATTGTCTGAGGATATCTGTGTTTTTACAGTAGACTGGAAGCTGCTATTGGTTTAACTTCCTCTGTACGTTTTCCAGTCACTGACCATGAGTTAAACTCCAGATGTGTTCTGATTGGATGAAATCTTTAACCATCAGAGTACAACATCGATATCATATGAGTCCCTATTAACCTTGTCTCACTCTGAAGCCTTTCACTGTAAACTGGATCCCATTGTAGCAGTAAAATACCTGACAGTGAAATCCGACAACCCATTTCATATAAAATATATTGCTAACAGAAAGTCTTTTCAGAGAGTTTTCCTTGAGGGTGAGGAAGGATCCTGTCAAACAGGCAAATTGTTGATATGTTAGCGGTTGCATTGCTACCAGATACTTTGATTATGATTATTTGGACACTCATGGGCATCTTTAACATGTTTAATTTGCTTATCTTCTCATAGTACATTATCCCCCTGTGTTTATAAAAAGGTAACCTGCCTAGGCTGTCTATTTCAAAGTATGAGTCCACACACTTACGTAATTTATATTCTAGGTTGCCATAAGTTATGGATTTGCTAGTAGACAGGATAACTGCTGCAGGCACCGGGGTGGGGTACTCTTTCTCATGTGTGGGTTCCCCAACGCCTCTTAGGAGAGAGAGGACATGTCCCTGGCATTCTTGTACAACCGCCAATGTCTGGAGAAAGTGACACAAAGGTGTGTGTTTGCTGTGGAGGTGGGGGCCTGGGATATCTGTACCTACAAATGCCTTATATGTAAATTGAGCCCCAACACATGCAATCCAATGCTTCATAATAACAAGTTGAACAAAATCTAATACTTTGTATTTGTATTGTTTATAGATGTCGTTTCTAATAATGCCCAGGTAAAATGGAGAATATTTGACACGGCTCAACGATAGTATTTAGTCAAGCATAATACCAATTTCACCAATACCACACAGTTATTTTCTTGCAATGAATTATGGGAAGAGCGTCCTGATTCCATAATCTGAATGAGAGGTATGCTACTCAGTGAATGACTGACCAACAGACTATAAACTGCACAGGAACTTTTTTTTTTTTTTTAATTCCGTTTTTAAATGTAGATAGGATCAGGACAGTGGATAATTGGGAATGTGCTGGTAATTAAGTGATTAAAAGAAAAATGTTCTTAAAAAAACAGATTAGCATGTTTCTCCATTATCTTGGTATTCTAAACACAGCACTTTTGAGTTAATGATATTTTTTGTGCATATTTCAAACATTCCCAGGTGTGTGCGCTTGGAGAGTGATGGGGCTAGACCTTAATGTGAAATCACACTGCTATTGTGTAATCTATAGCGTTTTAAAGAAAATATTTTCTTTGTAGGATGGATCTCTGTTTGATCGATCATTAAAATATCTTCACTGTTGCTGTAAAGCAGCAATAACATTTTAAAATGGGGGGTGGAGGGAGGAGAAGAGGTCTTAGATTTTAACAATGGTGATTGTTCCCAGTCGTGTGCTACTGCTATTTAGTAAACTAGTATTGTGGAATAAATTTCCCACAAGACCAGGAAAAAAAGGATTTGGCCATTAGTAAATTTGCTTGATTAGGAGCAAAAATAATAAGGTGCGACATTGTACTGAGAGTGGACAACAGCTCAAATAGCCTACCTTTGGTCTGTCCCCGCTCAAATCTTAAGCTGGTTTTAGCTCATCTTGTGCCATTACAAAAAGAACCAGGCCGTTTGCATGTCAAACTGATCCCACCCCAAATGGCAGAACAGGTCCAAAACGCAGGCCGGCTCTCTCTGCACGAGAGATACAGCAATCACACACGATTGTTAAACATGATCGTTTCAGCCTTGTTGGACCTCTTCAGTGAGGTATTGTACAGTACAGTGAGCAGGGGGTTCACATTAGGATTAGCCTTCAAACTTTGGGAGCGCAAGAAAAAAAAAAAAAAAAGGTGCAAGAGAATACTGATTGATTTGGAGCAGCCTGAGGTTAGCATTTTATGTAATGCATACATAATTAGCTGTCTGTAGGTGCAGTTCAGATTAATCAGCAGTAACTGCAATTTACTCAACAGGTTTTTCAAGCAAATATAAACAAAACTAATAAAAAGATTACCACGAGACCAATGAAGCAAAAAATAAAATAACATAATTGTTAAGTCAGACACAAGGTTAAGAGACAGGGTGCTGTGGGACGGAGACGATCAGAAAACCACTTTAAAGAACCAATGTAGAATGTTGTCATAACTGTACAGTACAGCAGGCCTGTGTGCTCTTCAACCCTCATTCCTTGGTATAATAGGAATACTGTGATATATGCACTAACACCCATGGACGCTGAAGTTGGAGTGGATGGGGACTCCCATCACTGTCAGGCTTTGTAAGGTTAAAAATAATGGATGTTACTGTACACCGCATTTCCCTACTGATGACATGTAAACCTGTGCGGTTCTGCATAATGCTGTGATGATGCTTGACATTTTAATAAGCCTTGCTTTCAAGGTGACTTTTTGAAAGGTTTTTCATTTAAACTACACTTTTCCTAGTTTGCGGTACTGATCTTGGTGAAGTCAGATTTCTGGGAACGGGATCCTTGTTTCAGGCAGAGACCTGCTTGCTTCAACTTAACCGATTTCTTCTGCAGGATGACCCCTTGCTTTTCAGTGGCCAATGTGACTTTTTGCTAATAACTGACACACAGAAATATTGTCGGAGCCAGACTAGACTAAACTGGAGCCTGAGATGAGGTGTACTTGGCAATAAAATGACCAGGTGGTGACAGAAGGGTTGACATTGAAGGTAGTAGCAGTGCAGCAGAAGATACAAAGACATGCCAAGACACATACTGTCTACGAAAGATAAGGGTTAAAGGGGAAATGTCAGATTTCTGAAATTTACATAATCGACAAAAATATTGAAAATCACCTATAACTTCTGTTAATGTGTTTGGTTGTTTGCTTTTTCACCAGATTCTCAGTATTTCTTTAAAACTTCTATGAAAGATTTATGATTGATTTTTATGTTCATACAAGGCGAAGCCTGACTATATATTATACATGAAGTGTAGCTGCCCCTCTGGCATTGAGTAAATAACAAGAGGAGAGCTTCTGGTGGGTGCAGTACTTTTATTCTTTTGCATCAAAGGTGTGCAGGAGCACCGTGAACCATAAGCACCGAGCACCATAAGCACTGAGCACTGCAAAAACAGTAATAGGACATACAAATACATTTGTTTACAGAGTTTCACCAAAAGGGTTACAAACAGGATTACAAATGTGCAGATATCTGCATACATCGATATTACATTCAACATCTGAGGAATACAAACTATATACAGAGATTTGGACTATAGTACTTTTATACAAACGTTGGCTTATATACAACATATCTTTTAACGAACGGCAGCAGCAAAGCCTGAAATGCGTAGTAAAGGACAGAGGGAACAACAAACTGGGAATGCAGCTGAACTTTCTATTATGGTCTATCTGTGGCATGGAGTGATTAAGCCTGGCGACATCTCTATGTACCGAAAGCACCTTCTCTGTTATTATTGCAGGGATCTAAGCTTATATGTTTTATTGCCTGTTACTTGTCTCTTACTCATATCTAATACACAGTGGCACCAATGCTAATCATACTGTCCGTAATAAATTGTCTGTAAATCAGGCTATACTAACTAACTCTCTACTGACATATTCCTTATTTTGTTTAGATAGAATTACTACTCCATTACTTATAGCCATGTCAAGGCAACGCTATTAGCCTATAAGCTCGGTTTTTGTATATTGTCTGAACATGCATTCCGAGCCTGTTTTGATATTACCATAAAATTGGTGTAGTTACCTCGAATGCCATATAACTGTAATAGTATGTATTATGTTAACATTGCTTCTGCTGTTGAGGCATTGCATGAACGTTAGTCTTTCTATGCACAGCACAAAAACAAAATAAAAAGAAATGTGGCTTTCTACATTTAAGTTTTTTTCACACCTCACATATTTTTATTATTATTTTTTAATAAATATGGGGAAAAGCAAAGCATAATATTAGAAAACTACAGGAGTGATTGCCCCACTTTAAACATTCTCTTTGTGTTTAACCCCTTAAGGACCAAACTTCTGGAATAAAAGGGAATCATGACATGTCACACATGTCATGTGTCCTTAAGGGCTTAATAGACCTGATTTGTACACAATCCTCTTCAGGTTTTGGCAGATAAATTATTAGGAACCGTAGTCCAGCACAGTTTAGGACTTTGTAGGACAGTGTAATTAGACTAGACTGATATACAATGATACAACTGAAAGTGCCAAAGCCATTATGGAAGAACACCAAATGTTGATGCAATCCAGAATGACAAATCCAGAATGACAAATAGTGCCTATTTACTATCATAAAATATCTCAACAAGACGTAAGCACAAACTGTCTTCAAAGTTTCAGTCTTCTCATTTTGTATTCCCCACAACTCCTGACTACCCCATTTGTCCTTGTGCAATATAAATTAAATGCATTTGACATTAGCTCATCAGTTTAATCCATAATGTTTCGGCTACGCTGTCTCTGCTTCTTAATAACGTGATAGACATTAGCTGTAAAACAAGCATACTGAGTGATGGCTGACAAAGCAAGAGAGAGATGCATTCAAAAACAGAATCTAGTTATTATTCCAATGGTACCTTGAAATTAGCTTTACACAAGGTAACCTAGGTCGACCTACTTTAACTTTACATGATCACACATTAACGCAAAGAATCTGCCAAGTGCTTATTCTGTGAAGAATATCTGAATTTTGAAAAAGGGGGGGAAAATCCAACTTTACTACATATCTTTTTTATTATGAAAAATTTCTGAATGCTGGATTTAATGGGTACAGAGTACCGATCCCCTGTCCATACACATTCTATGTGTAGTTATGTTCCTAGCAGTGTAGTGGAATTTGTAGTATGTTTGTGATGGTGTGGTTTAGGTTCAGTATTGTTTGTTCTTGGGTTGTGCATGTTTGTCCAGACTGTTCCAACAATTGGCTCTCCTCTTTAGAGAATTGAACAGGAACGAAAAATGAATTGTTGGTCATTCTTTACATAATTTATCTTTTCCTGATATTTCCCCCCCAAACCAGGAATGTTCTTGTGTTCATTTCCTTCTTTGCTGAATTGCTTCTACAGCAGTGAAGATGGTTTGTGGTTTGTGTGTTCATGGATTTGGTTTTGAAAGCTTAATTTTAAAGTTCTGATATAATTTTAAAAATAGCCATTGTGACAGTGGAAAACAATACATTTTGATTTGGTTGTGTAACTCTGTGTCAAAGCTGTGTTGGATCATAGAAGGTATTTGGACACACGCTTACCTAACCAATAAAACCATTTCTTTACTCATAATTTAGTAACTCAACATGTATGTTTACTCACATTAAAATGTCTAAATTGCTGCTGACTTTGGTTATTAGGAAGAATGTCTGGAATAAAATCCAATTTTATTAAGACACAGAGGCTGCTATTATGCTGCACTCTTTCTTTATTTCCATCAGCAGCAAAGAAAACGTTAACAATGAAATAAACACAGGAAACAGTCAGTAACATATATCTTCCATGGCAACCAACGGCCAATCCGGTTCCACTCTCCAGCATAATAGGCGGTGTTCCCTGAACTATTTCACCTTTCTTTGCTGCTCCTTCAATTAAGTACACTGATCCCATAGTTTCTTAACTGTGGGATTGTTATCTTATATATTTATACTTCTAGATTGATATATATATGTTTATATCTACTTATATATATTTATAATTTTGTCTTATAGTTGGTTATAATACTTTTGTCTTTGGTTTAATTTTAGTTTTATTGCATTTATGTTCTGATTATTTTTTGTGTAAATAAATTTATATGGTACTTTTCCCCTCCCGGTTCCCTTTAGTCCATTTTATGGGGCACCGGGAGGATTTTTTCCTTGTCTCCGGTTTAATGCTTTCATTTTTCTAACCTACGTTTACTGCCTTCGCAGCGTTCTTCGCATCCTTTTTCTTTTAATTTAACAGTTTTCTCAGTTCGTGTGTTGGGGCATATGTACCATTCAGTATTTTTGCCGTTCGTTGCTTTTCTATACCTTTCTGTTTCCCTGCGAGCCACGTTCGGTACTTTTCACCGTTCCTGGGTTTTGCATTAGCAGTTTATTGGTGCGTCTGCACATGTGCGCAGTTCGTTTCCTTACGACATTCGTTCATTTCACAGGAGTCTAATAGACTTTTCAAACGAACAATCGGTCGTTTCGTGGAATTTCGCCATTTGCCCCTTCCTGTTTCACCTTGTTGGGGTTTAGTAGTTTTGGCGAACAGACAGCTTTTTTACTCTCTTTGCGCTTATTTCAGATTGTAAGTTTGACTTTGTTTTTCAGCATTTTCCCTACCTGGGTTACTCAACCCTATAGTCAGGTTACTTTACTACTTAAAGTTTTGCCAAAAATTCTTTAATTATGCAGTCTAACAGGAATTTAACTTTGCCCTCTGGGTCTCAGGCGACCCCTCACGTTCCCCGCGGTAACCCGGGAGAAGGGACTCTGTTCCCTGATTTCTCCGCATCTGCGGACTTGCAGGTGCTCTTCGAAGCCTCAGTCTCTAGGTCCATTACGCAGGCTATGGTATCTGCTATGGGTGCTGTGTCGACTTCTTTGTCGCATACTATTACCCAGGCCCTCTTACAAACCCAACAGTTTGCGTAGCAGACTGGTATGTCAACTGCATCTACTCTGACACCGGTCTCTCAAGGCCGTAAAGCTACGGCCAAGACCAAACATTCCTCCAAAACTGTATTGACTGACAGTCTGCCTACTGTCACAGATGGCGCGAAACCACCGCCGCACAAAAGAGCCACTAGCCGGGCAAAATCGGCTAGATTATGGAAGCGGGCAAGAGCCCAGCTTGATTCGTCTGAGTCAGAGCTCAGCGACATTGAGGAGGAAATGGACGAGTCCGATAAGGATGTCTTGGATGGTCAGTCCGAATCAGACTCCGATGGTGCGATTGGAGGGGCATCCACCTCCTCCCTCAGCACTTTACCCGCTACGATGTCAGGGGGCCAGGTAAGTCTGACGGGATCTGGTGACTACTCTAGGATCCTGGATCCTCTGGGTTTACCTCTTTTTGACCCAGATGAGCTTAGACATCCGCGTTTAGCGGAATGGTGTCCTTCTGACCATGTGGCAAAATATATCGCTTCCAGAGTACGTAAGCCCTTGGATAAGGCTACTCGAAATAAACTACAGGCAGAATGCCCCCGTCCCACTGTCCCAGATGACGCATGTAAAATGCCCATTGTTGACCCCAAAATTGCCCAATTCCTAGGAAAAACTGTGTGGAAGCCTACATCTTGCTTTAAATAATTGTCAAGGGGGGCGGAGCCTGACCTCTGAGCAGAGCGGTCGCATGCAGAGCGAGCTCCCGTGCGGCCTGACGATTTTGGGGCAAAACCTGAAGCTCGAGGGCTCACATTTACACAGTGGTGCACTACCAATGCTGGGGGTGCACTACCAAACCGACGGATACCTCGCAAGAGCTTGTCGAGACCGGGAGACTGTAACGCTGCACTGCGGCCTAGCAGAGCTGAAACCGGGGAGAAGCGGCCACTCTCCCCGATCCTAGACCCACCACCCGTCTTGATCGGACTCCTACCCCCCCCCCCCTCTGGACCGGCGGGGGTCATCCCGGTCCCCACTGGGGCACAGCCCGAGACACAAAGTCCTCAGAGGCCAAACGATAGGACCGCAAGCGATTAGCCAAGATGGCGGCACCACGGAGCCCAACAGGCGGGACCCCCCACGAGGACCGCATAGCACAAGCCTTTGACCATTTCTGGGCACAACTGGGGGCTATAAGGGCACAGACCCAAGCGACTGAAACAACCTCTCGACAGCCCAGCACTTCACATACCTTGAAACCAACTCCGAAAAGCAAAGCCAGCAAAGCCAGACCATTAACAGTGAAGAAACATAAGAAGATGGCGGGGAATATGCCTTGGTTCATGAGACGCAGACCACTCACCGGGCATTGCATGTCAGAGCCTCGGCACAGACGGAGGGTCTCCATACACAGCCTTGCGCAGCGGCAACCAAAAAGACACACTTGGAGGATTCCCGTCCGGCGAAGCCAGCAGGACCCACACACGGCAGCATCAGGTGGCCGGCACCAAAAGCGGACGACAACCTCCATTCAGCACCTAAGACGCAGAGGAAGGCCTGCTCAGGGAATCCACGGATGGGCCGAATTAGCCACTATGCAATTACCTGTCCGGAATACTCAGGTGCAACAACCCGCAGGCCAAAAAGGACTACCAATACACCTCTTTCGCCCACTGACCGTCCGACTTGCACTGTGGCGGGAAGGCCTGACCAGCACGCCATGGCCCGAAGAGATGAACATACAGGGCATAGGCTGAAGGGTAAACACGGCGGGACTCTTTGGGACTCGTAACCCCTGAACGGCTACCCCCACACTTAAAGAGGGCACCATAGCTGAACATCCATTGCAAGACAGGGGTCACTATGCGACCAAAGTGAATTGACTTTTGGGTTACGTTCCTTTACTGTTTTTTTTTTTCTTATGATACCATTAGTTTTAGCGTGGTAAAAAAATGCATAAGTTTTCCTACCCGTACAATATTGCAAATATTTCATTAAGGTGATATACACACTTGCAGATTTAGCTGTAGGCAACACCTTAAGGAGAGAGGAGAAGTGTAGATGCAAACGGCATAAAACTGCAGTAAACAAACATCCGCTTGCCCTAGCCTTGTCACCCTCATGGGGAACTCACTGACTTACACACAAACCTTGTTGGAGGTGTTTAGTGGCCTCACTGTTATTAGCCATATATATTTTTGCAGTGTGCAGCGGTTTTGAAGTTACCAGTGTAACGGATTCTCCCATTGTTAGGCTCCAGCAGTGTTCTACGAGCTGAACTAGAAGTTTAATGCTTAAATGTTACAACTGCGGTGGCACAAGCAGTCATTATATTCTTTCTTTTTACACACTGTCCTACCCAGTGGCATTTGTTTTTTATATTTTGTGTATTTTTATAGTTTGTATAGTTTGTGTATTTTGGTTACTACCCAGTGGCATAACACGATATGGTTTTCTGCTCTAGTTACCTATACAAGGAGTAACCTTACCTAACGACCTAACATGCTTCCCATCTGACAAGCGATATATATATATCAAAATTGCCTGAATGTTTCAATGTTTACCTACAATTGACCAGGAGCTGGCTATACCTGGGAAGCATGCAGTTATCTTATTATAAGCCTAGATATTAATGCGATGAGACTCTACATAATAAACTCCACCTAACTATATTACCTAAGCATGCTAACCTTAAGGGTTTTAAGACAAGCCAATTCTAATGCTACTAACTGCTGAGACATATAGGCCTTTCTTGTAACCATGCCTTTCCCTTCACATTATAAAATGTGCACTGTTCCTCATGTCACACAATTGTTATATTCTATTTGAAGTTATTCATGCTCCAGCTGTTGTGGCAGTGCAATCTTGTATACCTAACCTATGCACAAATAAAATAAAGAATAAAAAAAAAAAAAAAATAATTGTCAAAACAAGGTCTTGGACCTTTTGGGCCCTGCGGCAAAAATCTTCGAAGCGGTCAAAGACGACAGGGATCTAGATAGGGATTTTATCCGTGATTGGATCCAAAGGATAATTTGCCTAGTGGGCAACGTAAACTCTGCGCTGGCTACCGAGCGCCGCAAGTCCATCTTCCTGAAAATTGAGCCAAAGCTGGTTAATCTGGCTATTAATGAGCCGGGTGCCCAGGCTAAAGGGCTGTTATTTGGTGAAAGAGTTGGGGTCTTTTGTGCACACCTTCACGGCTTTAGCTAAAGCCCAAAGCAACATGTTCAAAATCTTTCACCAAAAGATTTTTGCCGGGGCTGGAAGAGGAAGGAGCCTTCTTTTCAGCCGTATTCAGAGAGGTTTGTATGGGCAGAAGCAAGGTTTCTATTTGGGACGAGCTGGCTTTCAGGAGCCAAGCGGCAGACCCTGGGTTGCTAGGGGCATCCGAGGAGCTCCTTCTGGAGGATGACCTTATGGTAAGTTTCTACTCTCCCCTTTCTTCCCTTCGGGTTCTGACTCATAAATTTTTCTCATGTGTGGTCGCATCTGACATCAGATGCTTGGGTCCTTCAAGCTGTAACAGGTTATTGGATAGATTTTGTGTCACACCCGATCCAAATCTCCCCTCCCAGAGAGATTGTTTTTTTCCCAACACGATACCACGGGTGTTCGCAGTAATTGTTCCGGGGGGGCATAATTGCAATGACATCCATGCTTGGTCCCTTTGTGACAGTGTCATGAAAGGGAAGGGTTATAGTCATTATAACATAAAGCCAGGGTGGATAGCGTTTTCACAACTATGAATGTTCCTTTAATTTGCTTAAAGGAACACTATAGTGTCAGGAATACAAACATGTATTCCTGACACTATAGTGTTCCTTTAAGCAAATTAACCCCTTAAGGACACATCACATGTGTGACATGTCATGATTCCCTTTTATTCCAGAAGTTTGGTCCTTAAGGGGTTAAAGGAACATTCTGGTCACCATAACAACTTCATCTAAATGAAAATGCTATGATGCCAGGAAGCCCCTGGGTGCTCTTTCCTTTAAGGGGTTAAACCACTCTTAAATGGTTTAACCCCAAAGGCTTCCTCCAGCTCCAGATCTCCAGGTTGCTCAGTGCTATTCGGCTTCTGAAACGGAGTGTCAGGAAGTGCAGATTGACGTCAGGCATGGGTGCTGCAGATTGGCTAGAGTGGTCAGTTGACGCTCTAAGCCAATCGCTAGTTCCCGGTTCATAAAAATGTTTTACTTTTTTATGAATGGGGGGCTACTGATTGGCTTAGCGTACCAGCTGACCGCTCTAGCCAATCAGCGACACCCCTACCCAGCGGCACTCTGTGCTTCCTTACACTCAGTAAATAAAAGTGAACACAGTAACACTGATATTTTTTTTTACCTGGGGAGATGAGAAGGACCAACGTTTCCCTGCCAGGCCCAGGTACCAACACCTTATGATGTGGTGTCTAGAATAAAGTGGAGGGTTCACTTCACTTGTCCTTCCTGCTCCAATCTCCTTTTCTTCTCCCTCATTTGACAGTCTTCTTTTTCTTCTGACATTGTCTGACATTGCCTCCTTGGCTCCTTTTACCTTTCTGCTACTTTCTGCTTATTTTGCCCCCTTCTGCTCCTTTCTCTTTATGATCCCTTTCTGATCCTTGCAGACCCCTTTTGCACCTTCTCCTACTTTACCTTTGTGCTCCTTCTGATTCTTTCTGCTCCTTTACCTTTGTGCTCCTTCTGTCCCTTTCTGCTCTTTTCAGACCCTCCCTGTTCCTTACAGACCCTCCCTGCTCCTTACAGACCTTTCCTGCTCCTTGCAGACCCTTTCTGCTCCTTGCTGACCCTTCCTGCTAATTTCTGCTCGTTCTCCTACTTTACTTCTGTGCTCCTTCTGCCCCTTCAAGCTCATTGCTGACCCTTTCTGCTCCTTGATGTCCCTTCCTGCTCATTTCTGTTCCTTCTCCTACTTTACCTTTGTGCTCCTTCTGTCCCTTCCTGATCCTTGCTGCCCTTTCCAGCTCTTTGCTGACCCTTTCTGCACCTTTCTGCTCCTTCTACTTTACCTTTGTGCTGCGTTACCTTCCAGCTCCTTGCTGACCCTTCCTGCTCTTTTCTGACCCTTCCTTCTATTTGCAGACCCTTCCTTCTACTTGCAGACCCTTCCTGCTCCTTGCTGCCCCTTCCTGCTCCTTGCTGCCCCTTCGTGCTCCTTGCTTCCCCTTCGTTCTCCTTGCTGCCCCTTCGGTCTCCTTGCTGCCCCTCCGTTCTCCTTGCTGACCCTTTGTGCTTCTTGCTGCCCCTTCCTGCTTCTTGCTGCCCCTTCTTGCTTCTTGCTGCCCCTTCCTGCTCATTTCTGTTCCTTTGTGCTCCTTCTCCTACTTTACCTTTGTGCTCCTTGCCGTCCCTTCCAGCTCCTTGCTGTCCCTTTCTGCTCCTTGATGTCCCTTCCTGCTCATTTATGTTCCTTCTCCTTTATGCTTCTTCTCTTACTTTACCTTCCTGATCCTTGCTGACCCTTCCTGTAGGCTGTCTCCCCCATCCTTCATTTACCTGATCTATAGGCTGCCTCCCCCCATCCCTCACTTACCTGATCTATAGGCTGTCTCCCCCATCCCTCACTTACCTGATCTGTAGGTGGATCCCTCCATCTCTAACTTACCTGATCTGTATGCTGCACCTCGCCTCCCCATCTCTCATTTACCTGATCTATAGGCTGTCTCTCCCCCCATCCCTCACTTACCTGATCTATAGGCTGTCTCTCCCCCCTAACCCCAACTCTCGCATACCTGATCTATAGGCTTTCTCTCACATTCCCCCCATCCCTCACTTACCTGATCTATAGGCTGTCTCTTCCACCCCCATCCCTCACTTAACTGATCTATAGGCTGTCCCCCAATGCCTCACTTCCCTGACCTATAGGCTGCCTACCATGCCTCACTTCCCTGATCTATAGGCAGCCCCCGTCACTTCCCTGATCTATAGGCTGCCCCCTCACTTCCCTGATCTATGGGCTGCCCCCCAAGCCTCACTTCCCTGTTCGATAGGCTGGCCCTCATGCCTCACTTCCCTGATCTATAGGCTGCCCCCCCCATGCCTCACTTCCCTGATCTATAGGCTGCCCTCTCCCCTCCCACCCCCCACCCCCCATGCCTCACTTACCTGAACTCTAGGTTGTCTCTGCAGGCTGGGAGTTGGTGGCTGCATATGCTGCTCCCCTGCGGATTCAGTCAGGAGAGAGAAGCAGAGATAAGATGTAGCTTCCTATCCCTGTCTCTCTCCCTATCCCTGTCTCTCTCGCTTATTAACTAAACAGTGATTTTAAATCTTAGAGAGGCAATTAAACTTGCTAAACTTCAAAATGAAAAAATGATAGCTAAAGAGAGCAAAACCAACCCCAAAGCATTTTTAAGTACATAAATTCTAAAAAACCCAAAAATGAAAGTATAGGTACACTTAAAACTGAAACGGGGGTGTTAGTTAATGAAGACCAAGAAAAGGCAGGAATTCTAAATAACTATTTCTCCTCCGTATATATTAAAGAAGAACCCATGGCAATAGATGTGCAAATGATTGCTACTAAAAACTTGCAGAATAATTGTAATTGGTTAACTCAAGACAATGTGCTGCAGCAACTAAAGAAAGTTAATATAAACAAAGCTCCAGGGCCTGACGGTATCCATCCACGTGTACTTAAGGAACTAAGTGTAGAAATAAGTGAACCTCTGTTTTTAATCTTTCAAGATTCTTTTCTTTCAGGAAGTGTTCCGGAGGATTGGAGGAAGGCAGATGTGGCTCTTATATTCAGAAAGGGTTCAAAATCCTTGCCTGTAAATTATAGACCTGTGAGCTTAACTTCTGTGGCTGGTAAAATATTTGAAAGGTTATTAAGGGATAATATTCAATAATTCCTTGAGAAGAATATGGTTATCAGCAAAAATCAGCACGGTTTTATGAAGCACAAGTCATGTCAAACTAACTTGATTGCGTTCTACGAAGAAGTAAGTAGAAGTATAGATCAGGGTGTTGCAGTGGATGTGATCTATTTGGATTTTGCCAAGGCATTTGATACAGTTCCACACAAAAGATTAGTGTTCAAACTCAAGGAAATCGGTCTCGATGAAAATGCTTGTTCTTGGATAGAACATTGGCTTAAAAACAGAATACAAAGAGTTGTCGTTAATGGTAAATTTTCAAGCTGGACAGAGGTGGCAAGTGGTGTCCCTCGGGGGTCTGTTCTGGGACCCCTTCTATTTAACATTTTTATAAATGATCTTGAAGACAGCATTGAAAGTCATATTTCAGTGTTTGCAGATGACACAAAACTTTGTAAAATAATACAATGTGAGCAAGATATTAATTTGCTGCAGAAGGATTTAGATAGACTGGAGGACTGGGCACTCAAATGGCAGATGAAATTTAATGTTGAAAAATGCAAAGTTATGCACTTCGGCGTAAAGAATACACAAGCAACGTATACCCTTAATGGAAGTGAATTAGGGATAACAACACACGAAAAGGACTTGTAAATTGTTATAGACAACAAACTATGCAACAATGAGCAATGTCAATCAGCAGTGGCCAAGGCCAGTAAGGTATTGTCAAGCATGAAAAAGGGCATTCATTCTCGGACGAGAATATCATTTTGCCTCTCTATAAATCACTGGTAAGACCACATATTGAATATGCTGTGCAATTTTGGGCACCTGTTCTAAAGAAGGATATCATGTCACTAGAAAAAGTGCAGAGGCGGGCTACAAAATTAATAAAAGGAATGGAACATATCAGCTATGAAGAAAGGTTAACAAATTTAAACCTATTTAGTTTAGAAAAACGTTGCCTGAGAGGGGATATGATAACATTATACAAATATATTCGGGACCAATACAAACCATTGTGTGGAAATCTATTCACAAACCGGACTTTACATAGGACACGAGGCCATGCGTTTAGACTGGAAGAAAGAAGATTCCGTCTAAGGCAAAGGAAAGGTTTTTTTTACTGTAAGAACAATCAGGATGTGGAATTCTCTGCCTGAAGAAGTGGTTTTATCAGAGTCCATACAGATGTTCAAACAGCTACTAGATGCATACTTGCAAAAACAGAATATTCAAGGATATAATCTTTCAATGTAGGGTAATAACTGCTTGATCCAAGGATAAATCTGACTGCCATTCTGGGGTCAAGAAGGAATTTTTTTCCTAGCTTGTTGCAAAATTGTGCTTCAAACTGTTTTTTTTTTTCACCTCAGCTAGGCAAAAAATTATGGGGGTTTAGTTACATTATATGATCATACATTGCATAAGCCTGCCAATAAGCGAGTGCGCTGGATTGTGTATTTTGTATATTTTGGCCCCAGCAGCACCCTATAATGTATGCATGTTCAGGTGAGTGCAGCCCTCTTGGTTTCTTTTATATATTTGGGAGTCCCAGGCCAACTCCTTGGTTTTGAACCCCTCCCTGTTACAGGTGCCTCATTCCAGGACCCTATTTAGCCTTGACTTGCAGAGAGTCCCAGTAAGGAAGTATTTCCCAAGTAAGTGGATTAATCTCATAAGAGCAAGCATTAGGCTGCTATTAGGATAGGACCTGTCGAATATGGGGTACTTTGACGTAGTTGGCAGGCTTATGCAATGTATGATCATATAATGTAACTAAACCCCCATCATTTTTTGCCTAGGTGAGGTGTTTTTAAATAAAACTATTACAATCTCTAAGATTTGAAATCTCTGTTTAGTTAATAAGCGAGTGCGCTGGATTCTGTATTTTGTATATTTTGGCCCCAGCAGCACCCTATAATGTACGCATGTTTAGGTGAGTGCAGCCCTCTTGGTTTCTTTTATATATATTCTCACAGAGCAAAAAGAGCTATGGTGAAATTGGACTGTATGCCATATTTTCCACATGATAGGTTAGCTGTCCTTGCTAGTGGATTTAACACCTCTCAGTTTATAAAACCATAATCATGTTTATGTGGAAATATAATCTTGTTTTATTGGCCACATGGTTTTTGCCTGTCTTCTCTCTCAAAATGCTTGGCGTTAATTTTGCTTTCCCACTTGAACTAGGATTAGACCATATCAAGTCTGTCAACTGAAAGTCCCATCATGCTCAAACAGTCAGTTGTCTGCTTGAGAATAAAGCTCGGCAGAGCGAAGGTTGAATAGCTTGGATGTATAAGCCATTCAGTGGGGCTGTGGATTGCATATTTTATGGTAACCCCTGTATACTGTTAGTAATAGGTAATAGATCGGTGTATGCGAGGAAGTCCCGAAACAAGTCTGTACTGATTGAATCACACACTCTGCTCCCTCACACACAGACTGAACTTTAACAGTGATAGTAATGAGCACTCCTGCCTCTTCAACTGCTGTTAAACAGAATATAATCTGTAATCTCTGTTGGGATGTCCGTATGATATCATGTAATGTCAATGGAAAATGCTTACAATACGACTGAATTAAAACCGATGGTAAACTGCTTCGTTTTTTTTGTCCTTTTAATTCGTTATGTACCATAAAATTATGACAAAATTGTAACCAAAACTGCTTAGTTGTAAAAATGTTCCAGTTCATCCTGCCAAAAGGATATTTTGATTTTCTGGCCAACCCATGATATAAGCCTCCTTAGCCCTGGATCTCTTAAGGTAGTGATGCATTGAGTGGCTCAGTGGCAGGATACCAATGTGTTTTTGTTCCATTATACATTCCATTTAAGTGACCGTACCCTACCCAGAATACCCTGGTATATAACTGTGCCTTATAACTTTAATAATAGCAGTCTCAGTAGGTTGGAAGAGGCGAAAGCCAGATTGAAGAGGATCGAGGAGGGAGTTGGAATTTAGGAAGTAAGTCATACGAGTATAGACAAGTCTTTCTAGAAGTTTTGAGGAAAAAGGAAGCAGGGATATGGAACGATAGTTGGAAGCAGAAGACGGGTCTAGGGATGGCTTTTTTAGGATGGGTACCACAGTAGCATGCTTAAGGGGTGCAGGGACAACACCAGATGAAAGAGAGCAGTTTAAGATGTGTGTTAAGGGTGGTACAAGACAAGACTAGAGAGATCTGATAAGGTGGGACGGTACTGGATCAGTGGTGGGACAAGAGGAGAGGAGAAGTGAAGCCATCTCCTGTTCTGAAGCTGGGGGGAAGGTACGGTCGATGTGTGGTTGCGAAAGGGAGGAGCAAAGGGGAGAGAATTATTTCCTTAACTGTTCAATCTTGTCGGTAAAGTAGCATGCAAGACTATCTCCTGATAGATCAGTTTGCAGGGTGGCTTGAGGTGGGTGAAGGAGAGAGTTAATGGTATTAAAGAGACGCCTGGGATTGCGTGAGCATGAACGAACATGAGTGAAAAGTAGGATTGTTTAGCAAGGTCGAGGGCTGTGCTATATGAAGACAAAATTAATTTATAATGGAGGGAGTCTGAGAAGGTGCGGGCCTTCCTCCAGCAACGTTTAGCTGAACGGGAGCATCTCTGCAGGTAGCATGTTGACTTAGTGGGCCACGGTTGGAGGCGCGCCCTCCTTAAGGTGCGTGCTTGGAGCGGGGCTGCAGCATCTAGGGCAGAGGTGAAGGTAGCGTCATATGAGGAGATAGCCAGAGAGGCACAGGAGAGGGTAGGGATGGATGACTGTTCAGAATGGATCATAGTTGATAGCTGCTGGAGATCAAGAGAATTTAAATTCCTTCTGAGTTGAGGGTGATTAGGTTGAGGATATTGGGTGTGGGGGCAGGGACGTATCTTACACAAAGCAAACAAGGCATGTTCCTTGGGCGGCACTTTGCAGGGGGCTGCGAAAAAAGATGCCCCCAAACGCCCAGGCAGATCCCTTGTTTCCCTCGTGTCCTGGGGGGCTCAAGAGCGGGCCACATTTGAGCCCCCTTCCCCCCCCCCCCCCCCCCCCCGAGGCAGGCAGCAAGGGAGCACCGCTTAATGAAGGCGAGAGCCGGAATATGAGCAGGAAGATAAGAGCTTCCTCGCTGCCTACTCAGCCTGCCCGCCCCCTGCCTGCCCGTGCAGCAGCCCCACTGGACCACAGGTTAGTAATCCACTCCAGCTCTCCCAGGGAGGCTGGGTGGATTTAAAATAAAATGTTAAAAACAATAATTTTTGAGTGTTGGTGGAAATGTGTGTGTGTCTGTGAATGAATGTGTGTGTGTGTGTGTGTGTTTGTCTAAGTGAATGTGTGTGTGTGTGTCTAAGTGAATGTGTGTGTCTCTGTCAGTGAATGTGTGTGTATGTGTCAGTGTGTGCGTCTGTCAGTGAGAGTGTGTCTGTCAGTGAATGTTTGTGTGTCGTTCAGTGAATGTGTGTGTGTGTCGATCAGTGATTGCGTGCGTCTGTCAGTGAGAGTGTGTGTCTGTCAGTGAATCTGTCAGTGAATGTGAGTCTGTCAGTGTGTCCCAGAGTAATAGTGTGTGTCTGTCTATCAGTGTGTCAAATCAGTGTGTGTGTGTATGTCATTGTTTATCAGTGTAAATGAGAGTGTGTTTCTGTCAATGAGTGTATGCGTCTGTCAATCAAAGTGCGGCCTTGACAGGAAGGGGTGTGGAAATTTAAATTAGGGGGGGTGCCCGAGCACCGTTACAAATCCTAAATACACCACTGTGTGGGGGCACTCAAGAACAAATGATAGGAGGTGGTGGTCTGACAGAGATTGGAGACTGAGCATGCATTTGAAAAAATAAGATCTAGGGCAGGGGTAGGCAACCTACGGCACTAGTGCCATGTGCGGCACTCAAGGTGTCTTTGCACAGCACCCAAGGCTGTTGGAGCCAAACAGGCACTGGCTATCAGGAGTCCCAATAAAACTTCAGATATCTGCTAATACGAAGAGGTGGTGAAGGACAATCCTCAATTTATGCATTGCAGCACATAGAGGGCGTGATCTCAGATCACTTCCTCCCGGCACTTGTGAATAGGAATCCACACTGTAGTAGAGCAACCTGCAGCTGCTGTTGAAGCTCCTGTCCTTGACCTGTACCTGGCCAGCCTGGTCCCCACTGGAACCCAGGGAAGCCACCCACACTGCTAGATATACACAGAAATGCATAATAACCCTCCCCTCATACAAATAATAACAGCCCACAAACAAATATACACACAATCCCCACAAACGCAACACCACTAACAATCCACATACATGCACACAACCACACACGCAGCCTCGCACGTGCAATACCCCAAACAGCCCCACACATACACACACTACCACACACAATTCCACAAGCAGCCCTCATACACAGCCCACATTAATATGTATCATACACAATACCATAAACTACTAATGATCATATACAATATAAAAGCTCATATACGCACAAATACAACAATACAAAGCAATTACAGTAAAAATAACACAAGCAGAATACGGCAACATGCACACCTCAATTTAAAAAAAAAATAGGATTGGCACGCTACGGTACATCACAATCCTATATCGGCACAGTGCTGCTAAAAGGTTGCCTACCCCTGATCTAGGGTATTGCCAAAAGGGAACTCTGCATTTGTAAACAATTCTTTATAACGTTTTTCACTCTGCACTCACACATATAATACATGCAAGAGGAACCTGTGGTTAGAAAGTTGACAGAAATGGGAAGCATTTTTATTCCAACAATATGTGTTGTATAGGAGTTCTGACTAAACTGAACATTTTAGGCAACATATCCACTACAGCGTTCAGCTTTATGGGCAAATTTGTGTTTGCATTCAAATGTTTTTACACCAAGGAAAATGTCAGCCATTAACAAAGATGGCAAGTAAAATGTAGAAAGCACAAACTTGCATGACCATAGCTCTGGAGATTATGCAATAACCTGGACCCTATCCAAAGCCATTTATTTCATGTTTTCTACAACTCATAACCTGGACCTCCACACCAGTCATTTATCGTATGTCTTCTTCCATCCATAACTTGGACCTCCAACACAGCCAAAGATTTAATTCCCCATTTCTCTAGGTAGATTGGCCTGTTTTGTCCATGCCGAAATATGAGAAGATTGGAGTCCATGTTAAACATCTTATGGATTCTGCCCACACAGTGTGATAGCTTTTTCTGACAGGAAATGTATCTCACTTTCATATTATGACAACTATTGATGTTTAGTGTTACAATTGCTCTAATGAGAAACTCGCAGATGTAGCCTCTTCACCTGACGGTTACATGGTTCACTACCAAGTCATACACTTCACGTTCTCTGGTTGTACATGCATCCTGAACTGTATCAGTTGCATAGATCAGAGTTCAGAACAATAGGCCTTTGCGTTATGACAGGAAACTAATCAATAGATACAAAGAATGCTCCCTGAAAAGGTCTCCTTAGCAGCCCACAACACAAGAGAGGGGAAGGAAATTGAGAGGCCCTTTGTTTCGGCATGAAAGGGATACTGACAGATAGAAATTATGCCAAACGTAGGACTGTTTTCTTTATTGCGGCTGCAGGTGCCCAGCCCAGTCCTGAGTGTGTCATTCACGATACTACATCTTTTTGCAATGTGATGCTCTACAAATTATTTTTAGCACCAAAAGGGGAAAGCGTATAAACTTGCTGTTAAAGCAATGTTTTGCTTACCCCTCTAGCATTTTTAAATAATATTTCAGCATTTTTTTCTTAAATGTAATTAATTTCCTCAGTGTTTTAATATACATAGTTGTAATGTTTAAATTCCACACAACAAACTTGCTGAAACTAGCCCTCTTTTCTCCAGCAGTCCTTTAGATGATGGTGTGTGAACAGAGGGGTCATTTTTTTGTGATGCAACCAATTAAAGTGAGACTTGGGAACTGGGAATTCAAAGTAAACTTGCAATGTAAATGGACACTATTGACCACTGAATCTCATTATTATTTTCTTGGTGCAGTGCCCATGTCCCCTTAACCCTGCAATGTTAATTATTGCAGTTTCAGATCTGAACTTCATGCTTGTCATGAGGAGTTCCAGTGTCTTGAAAATCCCCATGCGCTTAGATTCCCCCATCGCCGTGACGTAGCGGGAGGAGGTGACTGATCCAGCTCTGAGGGCTCTCAGAGCTGGAATCAGGTAAGTGAAAGAAAGTTGTTGTTTTAACAATTTCCTGACTTGGGGCCAAACTACAGTGTAAATACTGGAAAAATTCTGTCCGCTATGCTTTCAGTTTGGCTACTTTGACCTTAAATGTGAATTTCACTTTACAATTCTCCATTTAATGGATATCCCTGCGAAGGTTTCATGCTAAAGCTAGCTAAAAAAAAAAATTACATTTTTTTTTTTTAATATTTACTTTTAAATATTAACTGTGTTATTTCAAAATGATAGAATTTGCCCTTTTAGAAATCCCTTAAGCAGGGGTTGGCAATCGGCGGCCCTCCAGATGTTTTGGACTACATCTCCCTTGATGCTTTGCTAGCATTATGGCCCTAAGAGTTTTATGGGAGATGTAGTCCAAAACATCTGGAGGGCTGCAGATTGCCAACCCTTGCTTAAGGGATTTGTAGCCTGATTAAGGAAGCTGCTCTTCCACAGGTTATAACTGGCAGGGCCGGACTGGGGATACAAAGCAGCCCTGGAAAAAAAAATCGATGCCAGCCCCATAAGTTATTGCGCCATATATTGTCGCATGTAATATGTAAGGCTATGTCTTGCCACCCCAGATGATTGAGTTTATATATATATATATATATATATATATATATATATATATATATATATATATATATATATATAGCCAGAAAAAATCAGCACTCCCAGGGTTTATATCAAAAATGAACATCAATCTTTATTCCAACGGTCAACGTTTCAGTTCCGCTCGGGAACTTTCATCAGGACAGAATACACCCTATTATTAATATATATATTGCTTTTTCTAATATAAAATATTGGTCCTTTCAGAGTAAAACATTTAATTATACAGTAAGCATACTCACATGCAGACACAGACAATCTCACTGACACACACTAGCTCATTGATACACAGCCTCATAGACAAACAATTTCACTAATATACATAAGCTCATTGACATAAAAACACAAGCTCACTCACTAGCAGGCACACACACACATGCAAGCAAACTCACTCACTAGCAAGCGCGCACACACACACAGCTTAATGTAGTGGTTCTGGTGTCTACAGCCTGTCCCTGCAGACTTTTGAATGTAAACACTGACTTTTCAGAGAAAAGGCAGTGTTTACATTGCTTCCTAGTGACACCTCTAGTGACAGACACTCAGACGGTCACTAGAGGCGCTTCCTGTGTCAGTGCGGATTGGCTGAGATCATCAAGCTTGATGATCTCAGTCATAGAGGCAGAGACCAGCACGACGTTGGGAAAAAAAAAAGGTGAGTAAAATACTATTTTTAAAAACACACACAGACACCATGACTGACACACACACACACCATGACAGACACACACACCATGACAGACACACCATGACACAGACCATGACACAGACAGGCACACACACACCATGACAGACAGACACACACACACCGTGACACAGACACACACACACACATGACACAGACACACACACACCATGACACAGACAGACAGACACACACACACCATGACACAGACACACACCATGACACAGACAGACACACACACCATGACACAGACAAACAGACACACACACAGCATGACACACACACACACACCGTGACACAGACACACACACCGTGACACAGACACACACACCATGATACAGACACACCGTGACACAGACACACACACCATGACACAGACACACACACCATGACACAGACACACACACACATGACACAGACACACACACCATGACACAGACACACACACACCATGACACAGACACACACCCTGACACAGACACACACCCTGACACAGACATACACACACACGCCATGACACAGACAGACACACACACAGCATGACACAGACAGACAGACACACACACAGCATGACAGACACACACACACCGTGTTGATACCTGTGTGGGTGGGTGGGCAGACTGATAGCTGTGCTGGCGGCCGCATGGAGAGCTTGGATGGCGGCCGCAGGGGAAGCTCTTCTGGCGGCCGCTGGGGGAACAGGCTGTTCTGTCTCTGCTCCCCCTCCCTCGCGTGCAGCTTAATGAGACCGGGGCCGGAATATGACGTCATATTCCGGCCCCGGTCTATTTCTAGCGCGTGAGGGAGGGGGAGCAGAGACAGAACAGCCTGCTCCCCCAGCGGCCGCAAGAAGAGCTTCCCCTGCGGCCGCCATCCAAGCTCTCCATGCGGCCGCAGGACACCCACATGTCTCCCCGGCCCCAGGTGCCGACGGCCCACCGGGAAATTTCCCGGTATCCCGGTGGGCCAGTCCGGCCCTGATAACTGGCCATCAAGAAATAGGAATCAATCCCTGCTTGACTCCCCTACTGCAGCACAGGGATTGATCAACACTTTCGATTTCACCTGAGTTGCCAGAAAGCTAAAGGTCACTGTTTTAGAGTAAGTGGTGACTCTTGGGCCATACTGATCATCCGATGATGCCCCATGGACATGGGCTCCGAATTAAATTTTCAAAGTTCAGATATCCTTTTTCTTTCATGCATGTTGACTGTTATTATGCTCTCCATTAATACTCTCTTTATTACTAGACACAGAGATTGGCTAGATTATCATCCTCCCTTTTCTCTCCCCATCGGCTGGAAGATTGCTAGCAAGCAAACCTGTTTTATCCCACCCACTTTACTGACCCAGGTGGATGTATCACCCTTTAACACCATCGTTAATGCCTGCTTCATATCACAGGCTTGAATTACTATCAACTCAAGCTTCTGGTATCCCTACTACGAAAGCCCTAAAATTAGCCCATACGATCTGCACGTAAAAGTATAGTATATTGCATCATTGGATATGTCCACGCCCTCCCCATTATCATTACTTCACACGAAAATCTCCTTATTTCATATGGATTGAGTGGAAACCTTGTTAAATAAAAGTACCTCAACAAACAAAATTTAGCCTTAACACACTAGAGTTGCTTAATCCAAAATTAAAACTACCTTTTATAATTACAGACTGGTACTTGACCAGAGTACTTGACCATAACCCAATAACATAAACTTCCCTAAACAAAACACTTCAACCAAGCACCCGTTATTGAGTTAACTTCATACTTCACTGGCCAGAATAATCTAAAGGAGAACATGTAAGTCTTAGGTTTTAATGTTTTTATTTGTTATTTTGGTTTTAACTTATTTTTCTTCTTATAAATTGTCTATTAAACAAAATGTCATAAGATGTAAAGTACTCGATCTTTATCTTGTAATTTACAAAGATATTCTTGTCCCGCTTAATACATCATAATGATTTATGACAATAAAAAAAAGTTAAACTATTGTTGCCTAGTCACTAAAAAAATGCCTATCCCATGTGGCTCGTGAAATTACAGGGAGGACATAGCGTGGGGAGGGGCTTTTGTCACATCCCCTGCCGGCAATCGAGCAGGTGGGGGCCCTAACAGCTATTATAGGGGGGCATGGACCTTAAATAAATGTATTCCCTGTTGCTAGTTATTTAGTTGACATGCACCCACCTGCCGAATGGTGGGTGAGGGCATACGGAGGTACATTACATATATTACAGCAAAATAAGAGTCTCATTGACCCGGCGCTGCTTACAGTTGAAATTCACTTAGAATTTATAACAATTCTTACTTTAGTGAATATCCCTGTTAAACTTGGCAGTACTTCATGTAATAACTTAATATGCATTGTAGTTTCAGAAACAGAACATATTTGTGAATGCTGTTATTTTCTGGTGGGAACCCAGCTAAATGAATTTACTAACAATAAGGGTAGCCTAGATTGTATGATAAAATGAGTGAATGGAGCGGAATGGCACAGGTTGGGTGGCAGATGACATTTACGAGTTGTGGAAGAGGGGCAAGAGATAAGTGACAGGGGTATGAGCTATGTGGATTTTTGTTTAATTCTCTGCCCAAAAGGATATGTGTGGTCACATGTAATGGTAGAAGCCTTTACTACTAAATCTGTTGTCTTTGTGGTGTTCACCAGCTGTTAATTATAGGAATGACACACAAATTACATGTCCAGTGCAATTACCTCACCTAACCCCTAGACCACAATATTATGTGACTGAATTCTCATTAGAATTGGAGATTTGTTGATGAACGAACTGCAATTCGTCTGAATTTTGCCATAGTGCTGATCGTACAATTTGACGAAATTTATGTAGTTGAAATTTAGCGGAACCACAAACAGAACAAATCAAAGAAAAGGAGGAGAATGTCTGTTTTGATTGGTGATTCTGCATTCTTAAAGTGGTGCCCAAACAAGATGATTGATGACGAAAAAAAGATGATTGATTGCTAGGGTTTTTGGGGAAGGCTGTCACAGATGCAGCCAAGATAGGGAGCCTTACTGTAATTAGTGGAATCTTTTTATCTGTAGCAGCATAAGTCAATGGTAAGGGTCATGGCATGCAGAAGGTGTCAGAAATATAACTTTTGCCAGACTACATTGTGCCAGGACATTTGTGCATGGTCTAAAGCAAGCATGTCAAACTCAAAGGGTAGCATGGACCACATAAACAAGGTTAAGGTTTATGTGGGTCGCAAAAAAAAAAAAACCCTACATTTTCATAGAAAGGTTTGTTTTGAAAAGTACTGTGACGGACTGCCTGGCGCCCCGACTTGGTGCCTCCGCCAATCACTCCTTCCTAATACCTCCGAGTACTTCCAAGCACTCCACCAGACACCATCAGCACCGTAGTCCCAACTTCCAGCATTACAGCTTGGCTGGGGTCTTGCCATCCTCCACCCACCCTGGACCCAAGAACAGGATCTAGCTTCCAGTGGGCAGACCTCTCCTACTCCAGAGAGTGTAGCAGGCTGCTCTTACAAGAGCAAGCGATTATAACCCAGAGGAGTATAGTGATATAGCAATCCTCAGCAGGTACATCTGTGCCGCCCCCCCCCCCCCCCCCCCCGCCCCCACACATGAGATGAGAATGTTGAGGGTAGGCAGGAACTCATTTATTGGTAGACACAACTGGCCTTATATGCAGGTCCCCATGCAAGGAGCACTCCTCCCTAGACCTGAGAGTAGACTACAGTAAAAACAATTACACAATGACATTGGCTCTCAGGTCCAGGACACTCCCATACACAAATAAGATAATATCTCCTCTGTGCCTGAGAGATAATTGAATCAGGAACTGTACTAATTTAATCCAATTATCTCCAAGCACAGAAAAACATACTTTTTAACAGTACCCCAAAAGTACTCCCAAAACCCAATGAAACCCCACAAAAGTTACATTCCCTGATAGCCCTGATCTGGGTGACCAACATATCCAAAAATCACCCAAATCGGTTATGGGGTTCATGAATTTCCTAGTCATAGTTTTGACCGACCGCACGCATGGTCCAATGCCCAAAACAGTTCCATGAAATCAGTGCTAACGGTCGGTGAACTTCGGTAGTCTTTTTCAGGTTTCCCTGCAGGGCCCATAGTATGTGGGCAGGAGGCTGGCAAGGAGCTCTGTGGGAAGGGGAGTTTGTCACAAGTACAGTATAAAAATCCCCCCCCCCCCACCCTCACTAAATCCCAGTCCCCCCCTTTGTACTAAATCCCAGCCCCCCACTATACTAAATTCCAGTCCCCCACTCTATACTAAATTCCAGTCCCCCCTCTATACTAAATCCCAGCACCTCCCGCTACTAAACCTGACATGGATAAAGGATCCAATACTTGTATTCGGGGGAGCTCAAATTATATCAAGCGCCTGGAGAAGCAATTAACACACGACACAGATGGTTGTGAGTCCAGAATTACTTCTGTTTGTTTTTCCAAAGTAGTGTGTATTTATACACAATATTGTTGCAATATTGTTGCATCTTAGCTTGAAGGTTTAAAAATAAATAATGTAGTTAAAGATAGGAAAGTCAAAAGATAAAATTAGTTAATGTGGCTTCATATCTCATAAGATATAAAATGAGTTTACAAAACAATATGTGGTTACATATTTCATAAGATAGGAAGGTTGCAGATAAAATTAGCTAGCAAACAGTTGCACACTGTACAGTTTCTCAAGATAAGTGCTCTGGTGGGGGCTAGAATACACAGAGAACGCAACTTATGCTGGCACGTATACAGCATTTTACAAAGAAAAAGTTAATTAAGTATAAAGATCATCAGATGTAGGCCTTAATTTAATTACGCTGAACATTGGAATCAAGATATATTCCCTCACAAGCCCCAGCCCTTGTTTAAAAAAACAATATTGGTCAACAAAACTCCACTCACATTGCCGCTGCCAGTATGCGATTCCGGAGTCCAGCCTTTGGTATTCCACCAATGGCACCGTCTGCATCCTGTGCCAAACGGATCTTCCTGCTACTCAGGACCGGTGCTAGGATTTTTAGTTACACAGGCAAAGAAGCATTTTGGTGCCCCCCACCCTCGTTTAAAATAAGGTTCATACAAACACAGAAATAATCATACAGAGACATACAGACACAGACAGAGACATACATGCATACAGAGACATCCAGGCATACAGACACATACATACATACAGGCATACAAAGACATACACGCATACAGAGACATACCGTCATACAGACACATACATATATACAGGTATACAGAGACATACAGGCAAACAGACACATACATTTGTACATACAGAGACATACAGGCATATGGACACATACATTTGTACATACAGAGACATACAGGCATACAGAAACATACAGACACATACATTTTGTACAGAGACATACAGGCATACAGAGACATACAGGCATACAGAAACATACATACAAAGACATACAGGCATACAGAGACCTACATACATACATACATACATACATACAGAGACATACATACATACAGAGACATACACAATTACATACTTACATCAGTTCAATCTTGTCCCCTGGATGCATGCTGTCTGGCTCCTTGGAGTCCTGTCCTGCAGCCCAGCCCCATCACAGGGCGCCAGCCGCGCTGTGTGGTACACAGGGAGCAGGGATATGATGTCATTCAAATCCTCGCCCCCTCCACACAGCCTGCGGCAGACACCAGGGTAGGTGCAGTGGCGTACACATGACCTATGGGGCCCCAGTGCGCAAATTGATCCATGCCCCCCCTCTCGCGCTTACTCTGCGCGGGCCGGGGCCGCAACACATGGCGGCGGACACCTGGTCGCAGGGGTTGCAGGGCTGTGACCCCTGCGACCGCGGTATGTACGCCAGTGCATGCAGATGCACACACACTTAAAGGACCACTACAGACACCCAGATCACATTAACTCAATGAAGTGGTCTGGGTGTCAGGTCCCTCTAGTTTTAACCCTGCAGCTGAAAACATAGCAGTTTCAGAGAAACTGCTATGTTTCACCAAGGGTTAATCCAGCCTCTAGTGGATGTCTCACTGACAGCCGCTAGAGGAGCTTCCGCTATTCTAAAACACTGAACGTCCATAGGAAAGCATTGAGTGGGCGGTTTGAATGCGTGCGCGGCAAGAGCATTCGGAGCTGAGAGGCGGAGGGATCCCCAGCGCCAAGGGAGTCCGGCGCTAGAGAAAGGTAAGTGCTGAAGACACACACACACTCTCACGAACAGATGCATACACACCAGCTAACAGACACACATTTACTGACAGACTGTCAGACCTTCCGGCATTCGCTAACCGTGGACTTCCGGGTTCTCGGAGCGCGGCCACTCCCCCTCCTATGACGTGGTCGTTCCCAGGGTTCATAGAGAGTCCGCGTCAACACCACAGTGCTGGATCAACTCGAAAGCTCCCGCGAACTTCAAACTGAATATTTACTTCTACTGTGTATCGGACCCGGACTGTTTAATCATTTACCCTCCTTCTCCTCTCCTACGACCTCGGACTGTTTTTGGATATTCTCTTGCCTGCTGCAACCTCGATTCTCTGTGGAAACTCCATCACCAATTTGGATTATCACTCCTTCATAAGTTAAGTAAACCAGATTGGCTCAACTTAATATACAACCATCCTAAATCTAAGTGGTTCGCTATCTGCTCCACATCAACTCATAATCTTGTTTCCAACACCTACTTATTAATTATCTGCATCCTAATTTGGAACTTCTCGCTGGTTGTGTTAAATTTACCTTATCCTAAAACAACTTCAAACACCACTGCTGGTTATAACCTGCCAGGAATTAAAGAGACAGTTCAATTTGATTATCTTTTTTATTTAAAGTAATAAACATTATCAACCTCAGAAATCTGCAGTTGTTTCCATCTTATCAACAATTGAGCGTTACAGATTGATCCAGCCTAATTAATGGATACAGCAGATCTCACTTCTGAAATCACCAGATTAAACCAAAGGGTGTTATCATTTACTTAGATGATATTCTCATCTACTCCAACAACCTTGAAGAACACAGAAAACACGTGAGATGGGTATTATCCAGATTAAGAACACACAAATTATACGCAAAACCAGAAAAATGTATATTTGAAGTCAATGAAATCACTTTTTTGGGATATGTTATCTCCCCTCATTCAATAAGTATGGATACCTCCAAAATAGATTGCATTGTCAACTGGTCTACTCCTACTAATACTAAAGACTTACAACGTTTTTTGGGATTTGCCAACTTCTATAGGAAGTTCATTAAAAATTACTCTAAGGTTGCTCATCCCCTCAACCTGCTCAATAGCAGTAAACGGTCCTTTGCTTGGAACGAAGAGGCTCAAGCAGCCTTTGATGAATTAAAACGGAGATTCACAAGTGCTCCCATTCTTCAACTACCTAATCCTGCTTTTCTCTACGTCATGGAAACGGATGCTTCTGATACAGCTATCGGGGCTGTCCTCTCTCAACACCAAACGCCTCAAGATCCTCTCCATCCAGTAGCTTTTTTTTCACGATCTTTGTCTCCTGCTGAACGAAATTATCCTGTAGGAGAAAAAGAATTATTAAGTATTAAAGCTGCATTCGAAAACTGGCGTCACATACTTGAAGACACACGCACTCCTGTAATTGTTTATACCGACCACAGGAACCTTGAATATCTTCATTCCAACAAAACACTCTCTGCCAGACAAGTACGCTGGAATCTTTTCTTTTCCCGTTTCAATTTTCAAATCATCTACAGACCTGGATCCAGAAATAAAAAGGCAGATGCGCTGTCCAGAATTCACCAAGATCTTCCTGTAAACGAAACTCAAACTCCTAAAATCATAGGTATTATTTCGTCATTGACTGATGATATTAAACATCTTAAAGAAGAAGATCTTGAACTTCCCAAACAAGACAATCTATCAAAAAAGGACGGGTTGTACTACTTCAAAGACAGGTTATACATTCCTCCCTTGCTTAGGAATAAAATACTCTCCTTGATTCATGATTCCCCTCTTGCTGGTCATCCTGGTACAAGAAAAACACTGGAGCTGTCTAAAAGATATTACTGGTGGCCTCGCCAGGACAGAACCATAGAATCTTATGTCAAAAACTGCCCAACCTGTCTGAGATCAAAATCTGACCATCATCCACCATTCGGTCAATTACTGAGCCTACCTGTTCCAGAAAGACCTTGGCAGTCCATCTCAATGGATTTCTTGGTAGAACTCCCTCCTTCGCAACATCATACCACCATTCTGGTGGTGGTAGACCGTTTCACCAAGATGTCCCATTTTATTCCTTTAAAGAAATTACCCTCTTCATCTGAACTTGCAAAAGTATTCATCAACAACATCATGAAACTCCATGGTCTTCCTGAAGAAATCATATCAGACAGAGGAACACAGTTCACCTCCAAATTCTGGAATGAGATGTGTTCCTCCCTCAACATTCAACGTAAATTGTCTTCAGCCTATCATCCTCAAACCAACGGACAAACAGAGAGAGTTAACCAATGTCTTGAACAATACTTGCGGTGTTATTGCTCTCATTTACAAGATGATTGGATCACGTGGTTACCAATGGCAGAGTTCTCATACAACAACTCGGTACACACTAGTAGCAAAATGACTCCATTTTTCTCAAATTTTGGATTCCATCCTTCTTCATTCCCCGATCAAGGACTTCCTTCTTCTAATCCATACGTCTCCAACCATAACTCGTTCATGTCTGCCCTCTTCCTCAGGTTACGTGATAACCTTAAAAATGCATCATCTGCTCAGAAAAAGTTCTTCGATACTGGTAGACGACCTTCCCCTACTTACAAGGTTGGTGATCTAGTATGGCTCTCTTCAAAAAACATTGTTACCAACCGTCCCTCAAAGAAACTAAGTTCACTCTTCCTTGGCCCTTTTCGTATATTGTCACTCATCAACGAAAACGTGGTTAGATTGAAACTTCCACCTACCATGAAACTGCATCCAGTCTTCCATGTGTCGTTGCTTAAACCACACCACTCCGACCCTTTCATGAGGGATGTTCATACCACTCCTGATCCCATTCTGGTACAAGGTGAAGAGGAATACGAGGTTCAGAGGATTCTCGACTCACGAATCCATCGTGGTTCCTTACAATATCTTGTCCGGTGGAAGGGCTACGGAGTTGACGAAGACTCATGGGTGTCGTCCTCCGCGGTGCATGCTCGTCGACTTATCAACGCGTACCATGCTCGCTACCCATCCAGACCTCGTTGACAGCATCCGGTGGCTGCTTCTTATGAGGGGGGTTCTGTCAGACCTTCCGGCATTCGCTAACCGTGGACTTCCGGGTTCTCGGAGCGCGGCCACTCCCCCTCCTATGACGTGGTCGTTCCCAGGGTTCATAGAGAGTCCGCGTCAACACCACAGTGCTGGATCAACTCGAAAGCTCCCGCGAACTTCAAACTGAATATTTACTTCTACTGTGTATCGGACCCGGACTGTTTAATCATTTACCCTCCTTCTCCTCTCCTACGACCTCGGACTGTTTTTGGATATTCTCTTGCCTGCTGCAACCTCGATTCTCTGTGGAAACTCCATCACCAATTTGGATTATCACTCCTTCATAAGTTAAGTAAACCAGATTGGCTCAACTTAATATACAACCATCCTAAATCTAAGTGGTTCGCTATCTGCTCCACATCAACTCATAATCTTGTTTCCAACACCTACTTATTAATTATCTGCATCCTAATTTGGAACTTCTCGCTGGTTGTGTTAAATTTACCTTATCCTAAAACAACTTCAAACACCACTGCTGGTTATAACCTGCCAGGAATTAAAGAGACAGTTCAATTTGATTATCTTTTTTATTTAAAGTAATAAACATTATCAACCTCAGAAATCTGCAGTTGTTTCCATCTTATCAACAATTGAGCGTTACACAGACACACTCAGCGACAGACATACATACACACTCACTTACAAAACATACACTCTCACTGACAAACACACATTCACTAACAGACATCAAACAGACTCACTAATACACACACAAACACACTCAGTAAGAGACACACAGTAATACACTCACTGACACTCACTAGCAGACACACTCACTGACACAATAGCAGACACACACTGACACTCACTAGCAGACACACACTGACACTCACTAGCAGACACACACACTGACACTCACTAGCAGACACACTCACTGACACTCACTAGCAGACACACTCACTGACACTCACTAGCAGACACACACACTGACACTCACTAGCAGACACACACACTGACACTCACTAGCAGACACACTCACTAGCAGACACACACACTGACACTCACTAGCAGACACACACACACACACTAACACTCACACTAACACATGTTTTGTTTTTTTGAATTTAATCCCCCAGCCTCCTTACCTTTTTGGAGTGCTGAAGGGATTCCCTGGGGTCCAGTGGTGCTGCTGGGCTCCTGGGCGGGCGGGCGGGTAGGCAGGCTGGCTGACGGGCACGCGCGCGCGAGGGAGCACTCTCCCATGTGTGCTTCCTCTTCAGCTCCCTCGCGCACCGCGTAGGGATGCCGGCGCCGGAAGATGACGTCATCTTTCGGCTCCGGTATCAGTACGCGTCACGCGAGGGAGCTGAAGAGGAAGCACACATGGGAGAGTGCTCCCTCGCGCGCCCGCAGAACCGGGCGCTCGGCCACGCTACAATAGGTCGTCGGTTGGAGGGGAGCGCAGTGCACTTCCCTCCTTCCGGTTAGCCTGATTTTGCGCACCCAGGGCCGGTGCGCCCTAAGGCGGCCGCCTGGGCCGCCTTATGGTAGCGCCGGCCCTGCTGCTACTACTTGAAAACCTGTGAAGGTGGAGCACGTTGACGTCAAATCATAATGTAACGTGGCGTTGCGTGCCTCTGTGCACCTCCAGGTCTTCCACTGTCCAGCCGCTGCCATCACAAACTGACTAACACACACTGACAGACACACACACACAGACACTGACAGACACACTTACTGACAAACACACACACGCACACTCTCACAGACACACATTTACACATTCTTGCACACATTCACATCATTTTATTTATTGCTCTCTACCTTTGGGAGCTGGTGTGGGGCCTCTCCCTGATCTTCTCTCAGGAGCTCAGTCTTCCTGCTCTCTCATGCGTGCAGTTTAGTGATGCCGGGTGCCAGAACATTTTCCTGTATGCTGTAGGAATTCGTCTGAGTTTAGATTACGTAGCCAGTAGAACCAGCGTTTCGTGTATTTATCTCTTTGTTTCGGTGTGGTTGCTTTCATGTCTTCGTATTTAATTATGTCCTCCACTTCCTCCGCCCAACGTCTCATGGGCGGTATGCAGGTCTGTCTCCAGAACATGGGAATCATTATTTTGCCCGCATTTAGGAGTCTCGGGATGACGGATCTGGTGTATGCTGGTGTCGGCAAGGTGGTGTGGTGGAGGAGGAAGGCGGCTGGTGTCCGTGGTAAGGCCTCATCCGTTACTTCTTGTATTATCTTCCGGATCGTTTCCCAGAAGGGTCTAATTCGGGCGCATTCCCACCATATGTGCGTAAAGGTGCCCACCGCATCCTCACATCGCCAGCAGGTGTCTGTGATCTGGTGGTCTCTGGCGTGGAGATTCGATGGGGTTATGTACCACCTGGTCAGGATTTTGTAGGAGTTTTCTGTACGTGAGTAATAATCTTGTCCCATTCTGCGTCTGTGAGGGACTCATTTAAGTCCTCCTCCCAGTGTCGGATGCATGGCGGTGCATGGCGATGTATCTGTTCACTATGATGGCCCAGTAGATCTGCGATATGGCCCGGGCTGGTTCCTGGTCTTGTGTGCACAGCTGTTCGAACTTCGTCAGATCTCTCAGTAGGTACGGCTTTTGGGGAATTGATCTGGTGTATTGCGCGATCTGCGCTCTTGCCAGGGTGTGCGTGAACGTGTGTGGCTGTTCTGGAAAAAGTTTGGTCGTCGGGTGGACGGCAAACGGCCGTTGAAGGACATCCTTGGCCCGCAAGGTGGGTATGTGTTTAGTTAGACCCGGTATCGGGCCTTGATCTCCTGCCGGGAGGTCCGGGTTGCCCCTCAGTGGGAGTAGGGGGCCTGGGTCTGTCGTCAGGTAATGTTTCGTGCCATGTCTGTGCCAGACCCGCATGGTCGCTGTCACGAACAGGTTCGGTATTTGTTTGAGTCTGTATGCGGCTTTCGTGATCCACGGCAGGGTTTTTAGATCGCATTTGGCTGTGTCCAATTCTAGCTGGGTCCATATTTTTGTGCTGCCCTCCACCGACCAGCTCATGATCCTGTTTAGGTGCGTTGCTTGGTAATATTTCTCGAAATCTGGGAGCGCCAGCCCCCCTCGGAGTTTGGGCAGTGTCAGTTAGGCGTACGCTATGTGCGGCGATTTGCCTTTCCATACGAACTTGCGGACCTCTGTCTTCAAAGCGGAAAAGTAGGAATCTGGGGCCAGTATGGGCACCGTCTGGAAAATGAATAGGAGTTTGGGCTGTAGTGTCATCTTGATCGCATTCACCCTGCCCAGCCAGGAGATGTAGTATGAGTCCCAAGTGCGTAGTTCTTCAATCGCTTTTTTCAGGATTGGGACGTAATTGTGTGTATATAGATCTGCCGGGTTCGGTGTTAGCCAGACTCCCAGGTATCGCATGTGTTGGTCGCACCAGCGGTACGGGTATTGTCGCTGGAGAGCCCGTCTAAGTGTGTGGTCGATGGATAGTCCAAGGATTTCCGACTTCGAGAAGTTAATTTGAAGGTTCGAAACTCGGCCGTACGTTTCGAATTCCGACTGGATGGCTTGTAAGGTCGGTCCCGGGGTCGTGACTATGAAGAGGAGGTCGTCTGCATAGGCCAGGGTCTTGTGATGCGTCCGTCCGATTGTGATCCCTTGTATGTCGTCATTTTGTCTGATTCTGTTGAGGAAGGGTTCTAATGTTAGTGCGAAGAGCAGGGGCGACAGCGGGCATCCCTGCCTGGTCCCGTTATGTATCTGGAATGGGTCTGTCAGGGCGTGTATATAGGGCTTTCACCCAAGAGAGGTAGTTTGGTCCGATTCCGAGGTTTCGGAGTGAGCCGAACATGAGGTCCCAGTTCACTCTGTCGAACGCTTTTTCAGCATCTGTGGACAGGATGACTGTAGGGGCCTTCTGTGTTCTGGCATGTGCTATGATGTTCAGATGTTCAGGGCTCTGATGGTGTTGTCCCTTACCTCCCTCCCTGGGATGAATCCCGTTTGGTCCGGGTGTACTGTCGCGGGCAATAATGGTGCTAGGCGTGCCGCCAGGACACTTGCTAGGAGTTTGAGGTCTGTGTTCAAGACCGAGATCGGGCGGTAGCTCGGGCACAGCATGGGATCCCTGCCTTCCTTAGGTAGAAGCGTGATATTTGCGGCCGTGAATTGGGCTGTTGGCGTGGCCCCTTCTAGGATGGAGTTGAGGGCCGCTTGCAGCTTCGGGAGGAGGTCTGTAGAGAAGGCCTTATAGTATGTAAGGGGGAAGCCGTCGGGTCCTGGTGCTTTGCCCGTCTTTGCCCTTTTGATGGCGTGTGCGAGTTCCTCAATGTTTATGGGCGTTTCCAGGTTCTCCCTGTCCGCGTTCTCCAGTCTGGGTCCGCCTGCGGTGTCCAGGTATCGCTGGATCTCTTCGAGCTTATGAGGGCGCGGTCCCTCCGGTGCGTCTTGGCGTAGGTGGTATAACCCTTGGTAGTAAGAGAGAAACGCGGACGAAATTTGGTCCGGGAGATGCAGAAGTTGCTGTTGTGGGCCCTTGATTTTCGGGATGTATAGCTGGGACTCGCGCTGTTTTAGAAGGTTCGCCAATAGTCTCCCGCATTTGTTCCCGTGTTTGTATACCACGTGTTTGATGTGCTGGTATGAGCGCTGTATCGAGCGGTTTAGGAGTGTGGAGAGTTGTTCTCTTTTGATGAGCAGGTCCCTGTAGATCTCCGCGTCCAGGGTGCGCTTGTGTCTGGCTTCTAGTGTTGCTATCTCCTCGCTGAGGGCGATCGTTGTCCGCGTCGCTTCTCGCTTACGGGTGGAGCAAGTCGTGATCAGCTGTCCCCGAATCACCGCTTTATGGGCCTCCCTGCATGTCAGGGGTGTCGTGTCTCCCAGCTTGTTGTCCGTGAAGTATTCTTGTATGGTCTGCCTGGTCTTGTCCACCACCAGTGCGTCCGAGAGAATCGATTCATTCAACCTCCAGGAGGTTTGTCTCAGTCTGTATAAGGGTGATTGTAGTTTTATGCGGATTGGGCAGTGGTCTGACCAAGTCATGGGTAGTATTTCCACCTCGCTGAGTAGGGTGAGGGTGCGGTGGGGCACTAGGAAATAGTCCAATCTTGAGTATGAGGAGTGTGTTGTGGAGTAGAATGTGTAGTCGCGGGTCGATGGGTGGAGTGCCCGCCAGCAGTCCGCGAGTTGGTGGTAGTGGATCGTGAGGAGCGTTTTGGCATTTCTGTTGTCGGGTGTGGGCCCTTGTTTGGCCGACGAATCTTGCTCTGGGTGTAGTGTCATGTTGAGGTCAACCCCTATAATCAAGGTGCCTTCTGTGAACTTCATTAGTGTGTTGAGCGCGGAGCGTAGGAAGTGGTGTTGCTTTGAATTCGGGGCATAGAGGTTGGCGAAAGTGTATGTCTGGTCTAGTATGGTGCCTTTTGTGAAGATATATCTGCCGTGTTTGCATCTGAGTGTGGCTTGTTCGATGTACGGGGTCCGGTTTGAGAAAATAATTCCTACTCCCAGTGTGCGCCGGTCTGGGTTGTTGCTAAAGTATCCCTGCCGGTAGTAGCGGTCTTGCAGTGCTGGGGCTCGGCCTTCCTGGAAGTGCGTTTCCTGGAGGAACGCTATGGACGCTTTGTAGTATCTAAGGTCTCGCAGCAGCCTTGAGCGCTTGGATAGGACCTCTCTGGTGAATCGGTTTGGCCCCGGGGTCTGCATCTCCAGGGCGGCCAGGGAGGGCCGCGCGGTACCTCGCGGGGAGAGGGGGGGGTAGGGTCGTCTGGTTAGAGAGTGGTGTGTATGTGTAGTAATATGCTGATGTGTTTGTCCCTGGGTGTGTGACTTAGTGTGCCTTGGTCCTTACTGCAACGGCTGAACCTAGTTCGCTGTAGGATAATGGACAAGTGTCCCGGTATGCAGGCACCCCTCTCCGGCTGTGTGTTGGAGCGGGCCTGGTCTGGGATTGGAGTCTCACCCCCTGAGCGGGGGTTCGCTATGTCCTGTTCCTGTGGGGGCAGCGGGGTGCCGAGCTGGGACGTTAGGCCCTGCCCTGTTGTGGTATAGTCAACTATACGGTTGTCAGAGAAGTTTGGCAACTGTTTGGGGTGTGTGTGTATCTGTCTCCTATGTGGCCTTAGGTCTAATCTGTCCGCTACACCTTCCGTTGTGGTGTCTGTGTGGGTCGTCTGCTGCCACGTGCAGTAGTGGGTCGAGTGCGGCTGGTGGTCGTCTTCCTTGGCGGCGGCGGCCAGGTTCCCGGGTGTCATGTGTTAAGTCTGGGGTGCGGGTTGCGGTCTTGTGTGTAGGGCTGGTGTGAGGCTCTATTTCCCATAGTCGCGTTGGTGTGCTGTTTGTGTTGGGTCCATGCGTGGCCAAACTCAATCACTACTGTCTGTGTATTGACGCGTGGTGCGTCTCGCGAGCTTTCGCCTCTTTCCAGTTGTTGTGTCTACGCTGCTAGTCGGGTCCTCGGGTTGTATGGGAGTTGAAGTGGATTTTCTTTTTGCCGCCAAGGCAGTGTGGTGCGGTTTTACATTTCGTGTCTGGCTTGGTCAGGGCGCCCATCGCAGCGGTGTTGTGGCTGTGGTCTTTGCTGGTCCGGGTTGTGTCTTTGCTGCTGCTGGGGTCTGTTAGGTTGCGTGAGGAACGACCTCGCCAGCCAGTTGGGGACCGTCACTGGTGGGAGGCCCAGGGTGCATAGAAATGTAGAGATGTCTTCAGGTTTCCTTATGGTCAGGTATTCTGGACCGTGCCAAGCGGAGAGGGAGAAGGGGTATCCCCAGCGGTACTGTATGCCGGCATGCTGCAGGGCTGTGGTGATGGGGCGTAGTGCACGCCTGGCTTGAAGTGTGTAGCGGGAAAGGTCTTGGTATATTGTGATCGATTGGCCGTCCATACGGATGGTGCCCATGCGTCTTGCTGTGCGCAGTATTTCTTCCTTCAGTTGGAAATTATCCAGGCAACACACTATATCTCTCGGCTGTTCCTGCAGTGTGGGCGGAGGGCGCAATGCGCGGTGGGCTCTGACTAGACCCAATCTGGGCATGTTTTGATTGCCCAGTACCTGGCTGAAGATCTGTCTAAGGAGCTCTGGGATGTTTTTGGCTGGGCCCCCCTCCCTGACGCCGTGGATCCGCAGGTTCATCCTGCGTCCGCGATTATCTAGATCGGCCATGGGCCATGTCTGCTTCTTGGGTGGTCACTGTGGCGTTAGTCTGTTCGAGGTCTGTGCGGAGCGTCTTGGTTTCAGCCTCCGCCACAGACATCCGTGCCTCCACGTTGGAGAGGTCTGCCCTTAGTTGGGCCACTTCCTCTCTGACCACGCAGCCCAGGCGGTCAGAGAGGGCATCGAAATCTGCCTTTGTCAGCAGGTTAGGCAGTATTGCCCTCCACTCACCGTCCTGTAGTGGCTGCTGTTCTGACAGCAGGGATGGTGTGGGTGAGAATCTCGGCGGGGTGGAGGGAAAGGAGTCCCTGGTCGGGCTTGCGGCCTCCATCTCGTGCTGCGGCGTCTCTTCGCGGGCCATGGAGTGCAGGAAGGATCTGATTGATTGTCCTCCCCCCGGTCCCATCAGTCTCGGGGTGCCGGCGGCGTCCGCCAGTTTTTTGCGACCCATCTGGGTGCTTTACGGTGTGTGAGGTGAGCGGTGGGTGCTTTTTCAATGCGGGTGCCACGAGGAGCTGAGCGGCTATGCGGCCATATTCTCCGGCTGCAGGACACGACCCCCCCCCCTGTTTTGGATTTGGTTGTATAGAAAGAGCATCATTTACTCTCCTATATGTTACAACTAAACCTTACTACGGTCTAAAAGGGTCTAGAGGCAGGAGTCTGTCCATCCTTGCATAGGTCATGCCATCTGACACCTATTCTGGTTTCTTTTATACTGTAAGTTCATACACTTTGTTATTTCCTTAACCACATATAATGAAGATTAAATTAAGAACTGCCCTTTAACTGCATGTTTGTGTGCAGCAGGATCTTCTGACATACCTTCAACACATGACCTTTATCAAGTCTGGAGAAATGTCATGGACAAAGAAATGTTGCCATAAATCTTATCCTCTGACATTTGAAGCGATCTTATATCCAGTGCTGGATATCACGTGTGTTTGTGTGTGTGTTTTTGTATTTAAACTTCGCCAAAGGGAGGCTTTTGGGATTTTTAAACTCCAAACTTTGTCACCACAAGGTTTGAATGAGGGGTTCTCTTATACTCCCTTTATTTAATTAAGTGTTATTTGGTAACTATGTGGGTACCTCTTTAGTGTACATAAATATCTGAACGGTTATCGTTCACTATTTTTCAAGCTATGCATTATTTTCTTCTAAGTGTTTATTATAAGTTTTGGTTTTGGGAATATTTAGCTAAGTTCTTACCCCTAGTATAGAAATTGTAGGATGTTAGGGTGATAATATGTACTCACTGATTCGACAGCCAACCTTATGGTAGTTGTCATGGGTACTGGATTGGGATAACATTGACTTTGGGTTGTAATATGTTTTACTTCCTCATGCCAGGTTGTACTATACTTGGGGTGTAGTGGGGACATTATTTATCCAGCTTGAAGCCAGGGAGTGGTATATTTTTTTAAGGGGTTAACAGTATAGATTATTCACAGGATCCCACTGTTCAGTATTCGACTACTATCCCATAGGATGGTAAAAATAATGGGGATATGTGTAGCATTTATTTTATTTTATTAATCTGACATGTACTTGTGACAACTACTGATACCGACTATGTAGGTATTATATTTACTTTTTACTTTGATAAACATGTATACCTATTTAAGTGGGTGGTCAGTTAATGATTAAAGATGAGCATATGTCCAGTATTCCCCTCTGGGACCGTTATATACATCCTCCATATAGATAATATGGTCGGATGTTTACATTGAAAGGGTAGTTGTCAGCTCTTTTGAGTGTGTTTACTATTCCCATTCAAACCTGGCGGTTATCCCCGCCCCCTTTAGTGACACTCCATTGATAGACATATGAACGGGATGAATGGGAACTATGGCTAGTCCCCGCCCCCTCCCCTTTCCACGCACATGATGCGGTTAATACTGCCCTTGTTGGTGATGTTGGTGCAGTACACACATTGCTCGGGACCAATGAGAGTAGGTTCCCGAGGGTGTGTGTCTGGCGCACGGATTGGGGTACTGTGTAGTTGCCGTTCGACCAATTAAATATGAGTACCTCGCTCCAACCCCTTTTACCGGCTGATGCCGATTTGGTTAACTACATACAGGGTATTTAAATGCAACTAGGGTTGAGACTAGCCTATTTTAGCCCCTGACAACGGCGTTTTAACACGCCGAAACGCGCGTCGGGCGTTTCTTTGATTTATTTATTTTTTCACTATGCACTTGGGTTATTTTTGATAGCACATTTTGTTGATTTAGCCTAGTAATAGGATCAGAAATTTTGGTAGGCATTAGCCAAGTGCGGTGCCGAGGTAACAGGGACAGGTGGAGATGTTGATTTTTGGTTAATGGGGAAGTGTGTATAGAGGCTTTTGGTGCCCTGGGCGGTGAGAGTTACATAGTTACATAGCTGAAAAGAGACTTGCGTGCATCAAGTTCAGCCTTCCTCACATATGCTTTTGCTGTTGATCCAAAATAAGGCAAAAACCCAGTCTGAAGCGCTTCCAATTTTGCAACAAACTAGGAAAAAATTCCTTCTTGATCCCAAAATAGCAGTCAGATGTCTCCTTGGATCAAGCAGCTATTTCCCCACTAACTAGACATTATATCCCTGTATGTTATGTTTTTGCAAGTATTTATCCAATTGCAGTTTAAACATCTGTATAGACTCTGACAAAACCACCTCTTCAGGCAAAGAATTCCATATCCTTATTGCTCTTACTGTAAAAAAAAACTTTTCTTTGCCTTAGATGAAATCTTCTTTCTTTAAGCCTAAATGTGTGACATCGTGTCCTATGTATAGCCCTGTTTATGAATAGATTTCCAGATAATGGTTTGTACTGGCCCCGAATATATTTGTATAATGTTATCATATCCCCTCTCAGGCGCCGTTTTTCCAAACTAAAGAGATTTACATTTTTTAACCTTTTTTCATAACTAAAATGCTCCATTCCTTTTATCAATTTTGTAGCTCGTCTCTGCACTTTTTCTAGTGCCATGATATCTTTCTTTAGAACAGGTGCCCAAAATTGCACAGCATATTCAAGGTGTGGTCTTACCAGCGATTTTATAAAGAGGCAAAATTATATTTTCATCTCGAGAATTTATGCCCCTATTTATACATGACAAAACCTTACTGGCCTCAGCAACGGCAGATTGACATTGCATATTGCTACCTAATTTGTTGTCTATAACAATTCCCAAATCCTTCTCGTGTGTGGTTATCCCTAGTTCACTACCATTTAGGGTGTAAATTGCTTGTGCATTCTTAACCCCAAAGTGCATAACTTTGCATTTTTCTACGTTAAATTTCATCTGCCATTTTAGTGCCCAGTCCCCCAATCTATCCAAATCCCTCTGCAGCAAGGCAATATCTTGCTCACATTTTATTACTTTACAAAGTTTTGTGTCATCTGCAAACACTGATACATTGCTTTCAATGCCCATTTCAAGATCATTTATAAATATGTTAAATAGAAGCGGTCCCAAAACAGAACCCTGAGGGACACTACTTACCACTTTTGTCCAGCTTGAAAATGTACCATTTATGACAACTCTATCCTTAAGCCAATGTTCTACCCAAGAAAAAGAATATGCATCTAGAACAATTTCTATTGTGAGGAACTGTATCAAATGCCTTGGCAAAATCCAAGTAGATCACATCCACTGCAACACCCTGATCTATATTTCTACTTACTTCTTTGTAGAATGCAATTAGGTTAGTTTGACATGACCTATGTTTCATAAAACCATGCTGCTTATTGCTAATAACACAGTTCTTCCCAATGAATTCCTGAATATTATCCCTTAATAGCCGTTCAAATAATTTCCCAGTCACAGAAGTTAAGCTCACAGGTAGTGATGTACCGAACTGTCCGCCGGCGAACAGTTCCTGGCGAAATTAGCGTGTTCGCGTTCGCCGCGGTGGGCGGACACATGCGCAGTTCGATCCGCCCCCTATTCGTCATCATTGGGCAAACTTTGACCCTGTGCCTCTCGGTCAGCAGACACATTCCAGCCAATCAGCAGCACTCCCTCCCTTCCACACCCTCCAACCTCCCTCCCAGCATCCATTTTCGATTCATTCGGAAGATGCATGCTTAGTGAGAGGAGGGAAAGTTTAGCTGCTGCTGATTAGATAGGGAAATTGATAGCTAGGCTAGGGTATTCAGTGTCCACTACAATCCTGAAGGACTCATCTGATCTCTGCTGTAAGGACAGCACCCCAAAAAGCCCTTTTTAGGGCTAGAACATCTGGCTGCTTTTTTTTTTTTTCCTGTGTAATGTAATTGCAGGTGCCTGCCTGCCAGCTTCTGTGTGAGGTTCCCATTGGATACTGTGCCTACTTGCCCAGTGCCACCACTCATATCTGTTTTAACAATAGGTTAAGCTTTACATTTAAAATAAATGTTTTTTTTTCACTGTAATAGAAGAGCAGTTGCCTGCCTGCCAGCTTCTGTGTGAGGTTCACATTGGATACTGTGCCCACTTGCCCAGTGCCACCACTCATATCTGTTTTAACAATTGGTTAAGCTCTAGATTTAAAATAAATATTTTTTTTTCACTGTAATAGAAGAGCAGTTGCCTGCCTGCCTGCCAGCTTCTGTGTGAGGTTCACATTGGATACTGTGCCCACTTGCCCAGTGCCACCACTCATATCTGTTTTAACAATTGGTTAAGCTTTAGATTTAAAATAAATAAATTTTTTTCACTGTAATAGAAGAGCAGTTGCCTGCCTGCCAGCTTCTGTGTCAGGTTGGATGCCTTGCCCATTTGCACAGTCAGTGCCACCACTCATATCTGTTTTAACAATTGGTTAAGCTTTAGATTTTAAATAAATAATTTTTTTCACTGTAATAGAAGAGCAGTTGCCTGCCTGCCAGCTTCTGTGTGAGGTTCACATTGGATACTGTGCCCACTTGCCCAGTGCCACCACTCATATCTGTTTTAACAATTGGTTAAGCTTTAGATTTAAAATAAATATTTTTTTTTCACTGTAATAGAAGAGCAGTTGCCTGCCTGCCAGCTTCTGTGTCAGGTTGGATGCCTTGCCCATTTGCACAGTCAGTGCCACCACTCATATCTGTTTTAACAATAGCTTAAGCTTTAGATTTTAAAGAAATCATTTTTTTTCACTGTAATAGAAGATCAGTTAGTTGTCTGCAAGCATCTGGGTGTCAGGCCTACTTCAGCGTGTGCTCTGCAGACCTGTGCCAGCGTGCTTTGACAGTTTCCACTCATATCTGGTGTCTCTATAGCGTGCTTTTACAACCAAAATTTTGTTTCCACTGTAATAGAAGAGCAGTTGCCTGCCTGCCAGCTTCTGTGTGAGGTTCACATTGGATACTGTGCCCACTTGCCCAGTGCCACCACTCATATCTGTTTTAACAATAGCTTAAGCTTTAGATTTTAAAGAAATCATTTTTTTTCACTGTAATAGAAGATCAGTTAGTTGTCTGCAAGCATCTGGGTGTCAGGCCTACTTCAGCGTGTGCTCTGCAGACCTGTGCCAGCGTGCTTTGACAGTTGCCAATCATATCTGGTGTCTCTTTAGCGTGCTTTTACAAAGAAAAAAGGTTTCCAGTGTAAGCTAATAGCAGACAGTCAGTGTCCTTCAAGCGGCTCTGTCAGGCCTTCCTTCAGCGTGTGCCCTGCACAACCCTGCCAGCGTACTTTGACAGTTGCCACTCATATCTTGTGTCTCTATAGCGTGCTTTTACAACCAAAATTTTGTTTCCACTGTAATAGAAGAGCAGTTGCCTGCCTGCCAGCTTCTGTGTGAGGTTCACATTGGATACTGTGCCTACTTGCCCAGTGCCACCACTCATATCTGTTTTAACAATTGGTTAAGCTTTAGATTTTAAAGAAATCATTTTTTTTCACTGTAATAGAAGATCAGTTAGTTGTCTGCAAGCATCTGGGTGTCAGGCCTACTTCAGCGTGTGCTCTGCAGACCTGTGCCAGCGTGCTTTGACAGTTGCCAATCATATCTGGTGTCTCTTTAGCGTGCTTTTACAAAGAAAAAAGGTTTCCAGTGTAAGCTAATAGCAGACAGTCAGTGTCCTTCAAGCGGCTCTGTCAGGCCTTCCTTCAGCGTGTGCCCTGCACAACCCTGCCAGCGTGCTTTGACAGTTGCCACTCATATCTTGTGTCTCTATAGCGTGCTTTTACAACCCAAATTTTGTTTCCACTGTAATAGAAGAGCAGTTGCCTGCCTGCCAGCTTCTGTGTGAGGTTCACATTGGATACTGTGCCTACTTGCCCAGTGCCACCACTCATATCTGTTTTAACAATTGGTTAAGCTTTAGATTTTAAAGAAATCATTTTTTTTCACTGTAATAGAAGATCAGTTAGTTGTCTGCAAGCATCTGGGTGTCAGACCTACTTCAGCGTGTGCTCTGCAGACCTGTGCCAGCGTGCTTTGACAGTTGCCAATCATATCTGGTGTCTCTTTAGCGTGCTTTTACAAAGAAAAAAGGTTTCCAGTGTAAGCTAATAGCAGACAGTCAGTGTCCTTCAAGCGGCTCTGTCAGGCCTTCCTTCAGCGTGTGCCCTGCGCAACCCTGCCAGCGTGCTTTGACAGTTGCCACTCATATCTTGTGTCTCTATAGCGTGCTTTTACAACCAAAATTTTGTTTCCACTGTAATAGAAGAGCAGTTGCCTGCCTGCCAGCTTCTGTGTGAGGTTCACATTGGATACTGTGCCTACTTGCCCAGTGCCACCACTCATATCTGTTTTAACAATTGGTTAAGCTTTGCATTTAAAATAAAAAAAAATTTTTCACTGTAATAGAAGATCAGTTAGTTGTCTGCAAGCGTCTGGGTGTCAGGCCTACTTCAGCGTGTGCTCTGCAGACCTGTGCCAGCGTGCTTTGACAGTTGCCACTCATATCTGGTGTCTCTATAGCGTGCTTTTACAACCAAAATTTTGTTTCCACTGTAATAGAAGAGCAGTTGCCTGCCTGCCAGCTTCTGTGTGAGGTTCACATTGGATACTGTGCCTACTTGCCCAGTGCCACCACTCATATCTGTTTTAACAATTGGTTAAGCTTTACATTTAAAATAAATGTTTTTTTTTCACTGTAATAGAAGAGCAGTTGCCTGCCTGCCTGCCAGCTTCTGTGTCAGGTTGGATGCCTTGCCCATTTGCACAGTCAGTGCCACCACTCATATCTGTTTTAACAATAGCTTAAGCTTTAGATTTTAAAGAAATCATTTTTTTTCACTGTAATAGAAGATCAGTTAGTTGTCTGCAAGCGTCTGGGTGTCAGGCCTACTTCAGCGTGTGCTCTGTAGACCTGTTCCAGCGTGCTTTGACAGTTGCCAATCATATTTGGTGTCTCTATAGCGTGCTTTTAAAACCAAAATTTGTTTTTCACTGTTATAGATTGAATAGCAGTTACTTGTCTTCAAGCGGGTGTCTCAGGCCTACAGTGTGTGCTCTGCAGAACTGTTCCAGTGCACATTGCCAATCATATCTGGTGTCTCTATAGCGTGCTTTTAAAACCAAAATTTGTTTTTCACTGTTATAGATTGAATAGCAGTTACTTGTCTTCAAGCGGCTCTGTCAGTCCTTCCTTCAGCGTGTGCTCTGCAGAACTGTTCCAGTGCACATTGCCAATCATATCTGGTCTCACAGTAGCTTGCACGCATAGTACCACTAATCCCAAAAAAAATTACAGGCAGAGGCAGGCCACCCCGCAGGGGCCGTCGTGGTCGTGGTGCTGTGATTCCCTTTTGCCCTAGAATAATGCCCAGTTTTCAGAAGCCACTGTGGCGGTACCAGCCTTGCCACTGGGCATTGGAGAAGACTGATTGCCAGCCTCCTGCCATGTGACTATGGCCCCTGGGATGTATTGCCTGCTCTCCTGTACTGCTGAGGATTGCTACCCCTTAGGTGGATTTGGCTATGGAGCTTGTGTAGTTCCCTCTGTTGGTAGCAACAGTAATATGCACTACCTGAATAGCAAGACTGGTAATTTGCATATTTGGGTAGATTTGCATATCGCTAATTCTGCATGCAGGAGAGACATTTGTGTTAATTATGGTCTTCCCCACCTATTTATAAATATGTAATTATGTTATAATAAGTCACTGAATGTTGCCTGCTATGATTTGACTGTTTGTAATTTTATTGAGTTTTCACAGCAATGTTAATGTAATGACCAAATGGGCTAGTCCCAAGTAAAATAAAGATTTTGTCAGTTCTACTTCACCCTCAATTTGGAGTCCTGTCTCTTATTGGGGAAATTTGCTACAAGGGATTGCTATGTTCTGCATATTCCCTTGCTATAATCACTCCTAAGCTCTTTTAAGAGCTCGTTCCTGCTTCGCTCTGGAAGGAAGAGAGGTTCGTCCTGCGGTGGTTGTGTTGTCGGCTAGAGTGCTTGGAATCCTCAAGAAGCGCTAGGAGCATCCATCAACGGAGGTACCCAGTCGGGGTGCCAGGTGATCCGTTACATTGGTGGCAGCGGTGGGATGGCTTCCTAGCCTTGGGAAAACCAGCACTAATTCAGAGATGGAAGGCCGTGCAGTATCTCCCTTTGATGCCAGGCTCCAGCAGCGACTACAGGATGTGATGCGCAGTATGGAGTATCCTATCCCAGAGGAAAAAGAGACAGAGTGGAGGGTGGCGCTTCGTACCGATCTCTGGAAGGAGGACATCGACGAAATTCGACCCTTCCGGTTCGAGGAAATCCTGACCACTAACCAGCGCCAAGCAGAACAACTAGAGCTGCGGATGCCATTATTGGGAAACCAGCCCTCAGAGGAATGGGTAAGCGAACTGGAGACGCTAGTTGAGACTGAGGTGTGGCTGGATGATTCCTATCGGGCCCTGCGGTGGCATGCTTACCACCTCTACCCATGGCTGATTGAGTACAAGTGTATTGAGGGGGAAGACTATGATGGCCCTGGTTTGTTGTGGGATACTATTGAAACTAGTCTCTGGTTCGGAGACACCGACATTGCTCGCTTCTGGTCCATCCGAGCTGAGCGGGCAGACAACTGGGACCTTACGGAGATCGATGCCATTCAGCCAGATCTATCTTTTCTTGCCAACCGGGAGTGGGAACTAGAACAGGATTATGTTTGCCTATTCCAATGTATAACGCCGCCTGTCTCTGACATGATGGGGCTTATTGACTGTATGCCACCGGAAGCATTGAGTTTAGTGCCTCCTCCCCAGCAACCAAGCCTGTTATCAGGGGACCTTGGTACTGTACCACATATGTCCCAACCAGCACCAGAGATGGAAGATCTTATTGACTTGTCCTGGGAAGACACCCAGCTGGCAGGTGGAGATGGGACCGAGGTCTCTCTACCGGCCCTACAGGGATGCTGGGCAGTCGGCCCAGATCCCCAGCGGCAGTATGTATCCCAGGGAGCTGAAGGTGCCGTCCTTCCTCCCCAGCGGCAGTGTGTGTCCTTAGGAGAGGAGACAGTTGGTCCCTCTCCCCAGCAGTCCAGTGAGTCTCAGGGAGCCGAAGGTGCAGTCCTTCCTCCCCAGCGGCAGTGTGTGTTACAGGGAGCTGAAGGTGTCGTCCTTCCTCCCCAGCAGCAGTGTGTGTCATTAGGAGAGGAGACAGTTGGTCTCTCTCCCCAGCGGCTGAAAGTATGTATGGGAGAGGAGCTTGTTACCCCCTCTCCCCAGCAGCTGAAAGTATGTATGGGAGAGGAGCTTGTTACCCCCTCTCCCCAGCGGCAGCTTAACCCACCAAGGGGAGACAGTAAGCTCCACAACAGTGCAGATGGGACCGTGGTCTCTGCACATGCACCACTAGGGGTAGGGACAGTCGGTCCTGTCCACCAGCAGCAGGGCTGTTTAGCCAAAGGGGAGACAGTCGGTCTCCCCCTCCAGCAGCAGGGCTGTGTGTCCAAAGGGGAGACAGTCAGTCTCCCCCTTCAGCAGCAGGACTATGTAACCAAAGGGGAGACAGTCGGTCACCCCCTCCAGCAGCAGCCCCAGATCCCGAGAGAGGAGCCTACCAACTCTTCTTTTCAGCATGGCTCCAACCAGGCTGCTCCCGTGGTAGCGCTGGCACTCAGCAACCCACCAAGGCAGCCTATCAGTACCCCACACAGCCTTGTTGAGGCACCTGGACATGGACAAGCTAATCTTTTACCCAGGTGTAGTAATGTATTGTGGGTAGGCTGTATTACTGTTTGTGCTTCGTGGGTGGGTTGCTGGACTAACCAGGGCACTGACCGGCAGGAGGTCAGATACCCTGTTAGTCTGTTTGGAAAAGGGGAGAAATGTGGCGGTACCAGCCTTGCCACTGGGCATTGGAGAAGACTGATTGCCAGCCTCCTGCCATGTGACTATGGCCCCTGGGATGTATTGCCTGCTCTCCTGTACTGCTGAGGATTGCTACCCCTTAGGTGGATTTGGCTATGGAGCTTGTGTAGTTCCCTCTGTTGGTAGCAACAGTAATATGCACTACCTGAATAGCAAGACTGGTAATTTGCATATTTGGGTAGATTTGCATATCGCTAATTCTGCATGCAGGAGAGACATTTGTGTTAATTATGGTCTTCCCCACCTATTTATAAATATGTAATTATGTTATAATAAGTCACTGAATGTTGCCTGCTATGATTTGACTGTTTGTAATTTTATTGAGTTTTCACAGCAATGTTAATGTAATGACCAAATGGGCTAGTCCCAAGTAAAATAAAGATTTTGTCAGTTCTACTTCACCCTCAATTTGGAGTCCTGTCTCTTATTGGGGAAATTTGCTACAAGGGATTGCTATGTTCTGCATATTCCCTTGCTATAATCACTCCTAAGCTCTTTTAAGAGCTCGTTCCTGCTTCGCTCTGGAAGGAAGAGAGGTTCGTCCTGCGGTGGTTGTGTTGTCGGCTAGAGTGCTTGGAATCCTCAAGAAGCGCTAGGAGCATCCATCAACGGAGGTACCCAGTCGGGGTGCCAGGTGATCCGTTACAGCCACGTACCCTGAACTTGAAAAGTTCTGAGGACTTAGTTGACTGGCTAACACAGGACACCCAATCTTGTACAGCCTCCGCTCGGAACCTTGACGCACCATCCTCCTCCAGCTTAGCTTCAGGCACCTCTCAAGATAGCACTCACCCGCCTGCCGCCACCACCAAAACTAGCACCACAGCCGCTTTACTTGGTATGTCAGAGGAGTTATTCACACACCCGTTTGAAGAAATGAGTGATGCGCAACCATTATTGCTAGAGGATGTAGATAACAGGGATATGTCTCAGGCAGGCAGCATTAAACACATGGAGGTACGGTGTGATGATGATGATGTTGTACCCGCTGCTGCTTCCTTTTCTGAGTTGTCAGATACAAGCGAAGCGGTTGATGATGACGATGCGTCCATGGATGTCACGTGGGTGCCCGCTCGGCAAGAAGAAGAACAGGGCGAAAGTTCAGATGGGGAGACAGAGAGGAGGAGGAGACGAGTTGGAAACAGGGGGGGGTCGTCGCAAGGAGCTAGTGGCACAGTCAGACAGCATGCATCGGCACCCGGGGTCAGCCCGACAGCACGCCAATCAACGCATGCTGTGTCCACCACCAGAATTGCAGAGCTCAGCAGTGTGGCATTTTTTTTGTGTGTCTGCCTCTGACAACAGCGATGCCATTTGCAACCTGTGCCAAAGGAAACTGAGTCGTGGGAGGTCCAACACCCACCTAGGTACAACTGCTTTGCGTAGGCACATGATCTCACATCACAAACGCCTATGGGATCAACACATGAGTACAAGCAGCACGCCTACTCTAAGCCGCCATCCTCCTCCTGGTCCAGCATCTTCAGCCACGTCAACCACTGCTGTCCTTCTTGCCCCCTCTCAACCATCCGCCACTCCGTCTCCCGCCTTGAGCAGTTCCCGCTCATCTGCCCACAGTCATGTGTCTGTCAAGGACATGTTTGAGCGTAAGAAGCCAATGTCACCAAGTCACCCCCTTGCCCAGCGTCTGACAGCTGGCTTGTCCGAACTATTAGCCTGCCAGCTTTTACCATACAATCTGGTTGAGTCTGAGGCGTTCAAAAAATTTGTAGCTATTGGGACACCGCAGTGGAAGGTACCCGGCCGGAATTTCTTTTCACAAAAGGCAATCCCCAACTTGTACTCGATTGTGCAAAAGGAAGTCATGGCATGTCTGGCACACAGTGTTGGGGCAAGGGTCCATCTGACCACTGATACCTGGTCTGCAAAGCATGGTCAGGGCAGGTATATCACCTACACTGCGCATTGGGTAAACCTGCTGACGGCTGACAAGCAAGGAATGTGTGGCATTGCAGAGGAGTTGGTGACACCGCCACGAATTGCAGGCAGTCCTGCTGCCACCTCCTCTACTCCTCCTACTCCATCCTCTTCCATAACCTCCTCGGCTGAGTCCTCTTGTGCCGCTGCTTCTTGCTCCACATCAACGGCACCCCCCCAGCTCCCCAGGTACTATTCCACATCCCGGATATGGCAGTGTCACGCCGTCTTGGGTTTGACTTGCTTGAAAGCAGAGAGTCACACCGGACAAGCACTCCTGTCCGCCCTGAACGCACAGGTGGAAAAGTGGCTGACTCCGCAGCAACTGGATATCGGCAAAGTGGTGTGTGACAACGGAAAAAATTTGATAGCGTCATTGAAGTTGGGCAAGTTGACACATGTGCCGTGCATGGCACATGTGTGTAATCTGATCGTACAACGCTTTGTGCATAAGTACACAGGCTTACAGGACGTCCTGAAGCAGGCCAGGAAGGTGTGTGGCCATTTCAGGCATTCCTACACGGCCATGGCTCACTTTGCCGATATCCAGCGGCGAAACAACATGCCAGTGAGGCGCTTGATTTGCGACAGCCCTACACGTTGGAATTCAACACTCCTAATGTTCGACCGCCTGCTCCAACAAGAAAAAGCTGTTAATGAATATTTGTATGACCGGGGTGCTAGGACAGCCTCTGGGGAGCTGGGAATTTTTTTGCCACGTTACTGGACGCTCATGCGCAATGCCTGTAGGCTCATGCGTCCTTTTGAGGAGGTGACAAACCTAGTCAGTCGCAACGAAGGCACCATCAGCGACATCATACCATTTGTTTTCTTCATGGAGCGTGCCCTGCGAAGAGTGCTGGATCAGGCTGTAGATGAGCGTGAAGAGGAAGAGGAAGAGTTGTGGTCACCATCACCACCAGAAACAGCCTTATCAGCATCGCTTGCTGGACCTGCGGCAACGCTGGAAGAGGATTGTGAGGAAGAGGAGTCAGAGGAGGATTGTAGCTTTGAGGAGGAGGAGGAGGAGCAAGACCAAACACAACAGGCATCCCAGGGTGCTCGTTGTCACCTATCTGGTACCCGTGGTGTTGTACGTGGCTGGGGGGAAGAACATACCTTCAATGACATCAGTGAGGAGGAGGAACGGGAAATGAGTAGCTCGGCATCCAACCTTGTGCAAATGGGGTCTTTCATGCTGTCCTGCCTGTTGAGGGACCCTCGTATAAAAAGGCTGAAGGAGAACGACCTGTACTGGGTGTCCACGCTACTAGACCCCCGGTATAAGCAGAAAGTGGCGGAAATGTTACCCAATTACAACAAGTCGGAAAGGATGCAGCATTTGCAAAATAAATTAAAAAGTATGCTTTACACAGCGTATAAGGGTGATGCCACAGCACAACGGGAATCTAACAGGGGGAGAGGTGGAAGTCATCCTCCTCCTCCCACGACCACGCCGGCAAGGACAGGACGCTTTAAAGACGTGTTGTTGATGGAGGACATGCGGACCTTTTTAAGTCCTATGCATCGCCACAGCCCTTCGGGATCCACCCTCAGAGAGCGACTCGCCCGACAGGTAGCAGACTACCTCGCCTTAACTGCAGATATCGACACTCTGAGGAGCGATGAACCCCTTGACTACTGGGTGTGCAGGCTTGACCTGTGGCCTGAGCTATCCCAATTTGCGATAGAACTTCTGGCCTGCCCCGCTTCAAGTGTCCTGTCAGAAAGGACCTTCAGTGCAGCAGGAGGTATTGTCACTGAGAAGAGAAGTCGCCTAGGTCAAAAAAGTCTAGATTACCTCACCTTTATTAAGATGAATGAGGGATGGATCCCGAAGGGACTGACACTGGGCGATACATTCGCTTAAAAAAGGCCTGATGAGATGAGCTGCCTTGGGCTAAAAATGGTCCACACGCTGCTGTATTTTAGCTCTGAATGACGTTTGACTTGCGTGACTTATCCGCCACCAACTAGGGTTCAAGCCGCCATGTTTTAGGGCACTTTCTGCCTGTGAAACAAACATCAATTTTTCTGGCCGCTGCTACAGCAGCGGCTGCAACAATACCAAATTTTTCAGGCATGTGTACATGCCTAATGTTTAGGCCCACTGGTGCAGCACTGTGGCTTCAAAAACCAAACCAAAAATTAAAATCCTCCAAGATGGCACCAATATACCAGTGGTCTAAGCATCTTCCCACCTTGGCCTAAAAAGGGGAGGTGATTCAACAATTAAAAATCTCTGCCATTTACACGTCCACTGATAGGAGACGCGGAAGGTAAAACTGATATGAACAATACTCCACTCCTATCAGTAGGTCCGTCCCATTGTGATTTATGGCCCCCACCCACCGCGCAGGGGTTGGGGAGGACAGTAGCTCCCCCCAGTGTGTATCAGGGGCTTTGAGGACAGGTGTCAATCCATACCTGCCAAGTGACCCTATGTAGGGGGAACAGTCTCTATTCTGCTCTGTGTCAGTGTGTATCAGGGATCATTAGGATAGGTGTCAATCCATATCTGCCAAGTGACCCTATGTAGGGGGAACAGTCCCTATTCTGCTCTGTGTCAGTGTGTATCAGGGGTTTTGAGGACAGGTGTCAATCCATATCTGCCAAGTGACCCTATGTAGGGGGAACAGTCTCTATTCTGCTCTGTGTCAGTGTGTATCAGGGGTTTTGAGGACAGGTGTCAATCCATATCTGCCAAGTGACCCTATGTAGGGGGAACAGTCTCTATTCTGCTCTGTGTCAGTGTGTATCATGGTCTCTGTGGACAGGGAACAGTCTCTATTCTGCTCTGTGTCAGTGTGTATCAGGGGTTTTTAGGACAGGTGTCAATCCATATCTGCCAAGTGACCCTATGTAGGGGGAACAGTCCCTATTCTGCTCTGTGTCAGTGTGTATCAGGGGTTTTGAGGACAGGTGTCAATCCATATCTGCCAAGTGACCCTATGTAGGGGGAACAGTCTCTATTCTGCTCTGTGTCAGTGTGTATCAGGGGTTTTGAGGACAGGTGTCAATCCATATCTGCCAAGTGACCCTATGTAGGGGGAACAGTCTCTATTCTGCTCTGTGTCAGTGTGTATCATGGTCTCTGTGGACGGTGAACAGTCTCTATTCTGCTCTGTGTCAGTGTGTATCATGGTCTCTGTGGACAGGGAACAGTCTCTATTCTGCTCTGTGTCAGTGTGTATCAGGGGTTTTGAGGACAGGTGTCAATCCATATCTGCCAAGTGACCCTATGTAGGGGGAACAGTCTCTATTCTGCTCTGTGTCAGTGTGTATCAGGGATCATTAGGATAGGTGTCAATCCATATCTGCCAAGTGACCCTATGTAGGGGGAACAGTCCCTATTCTGCTCTGTGTCAGTGTGTATCAGGGGTTTTGAGGACAGGTGTCAATCCATATCTGCCAAGTGACCCTATGTAGGGGGAACAGTCTCTATTCTGCTCTGTGTCAGTGTGTATCAGGGGTTTTGAGGACAGGTGTCAATCCATATCTGCCAAGTGACCCTATGTAGGGGGAACAGTCTCTATTCTGCTCTGTGTCAGTGTGTATCATGGTCTCTGTGGACGGTGAACAGTCTCTATTCTGCTCTGTGTCAGTGTGTATCATGGTCTCTGTGGACAGGGAACAGTCTCTATTCTGCTCTGTGTCAGTGTGTATCAGGGGTTTTGAGGACAGGTGTCAATCCATATCTGCCAAGTGACCCTATGTAGGGGGAACAGTCTCTATTCTGCTCTGTGTCAGTGTGTATCAGGGATCATTAGGATAGGTGTCAATCCATATCTGCCAAGTGACCCTATGTAGGGGGAACAGTCCCTATTCTGCTCTGTGTCAGTGTGTATCAGGGGTTTTGAGGACAGGTGTCAATCCATATCTGCCAAGTGACCCTATGTAGGGGGAACAGTCCCTATTCTGCTCTGTGTCAGTGTGTATCAGGGATCATTAGGATAGGTGTCAATCCATATCTGCCAAGTGACCCTATGTAGGGGGAACAGTCTCTATTCTGCTCTCTGTCAGTGTGTATCAGGGATCATTAGGATAGGTGTCAATCCATATCTGCCAAGTGACCCTATGTAGGGGGAACAGTCCCTATTCTGCTCTGTGTCAGTGTGTATCAGGGGTTTTGAGGACAGGTGTCAATCCATATCTGCCAAGTGACCCTATGTAGGGGGAACAGTCTCTATTCTGCTCTGTGTCAGTGTGTATCAGGGGTTTTGAGGACAGGTGTCAATCCATATCTGCCAAGTGACCCTATGTAGGGGGAACAGTCTCTATTCTGCTCTGTGTCAGTGTGTATCAGGGATCATTAGGATAGGTGTCAATCCATATCTGCCAAGTGACCCTATGTAGGGGGAGCAGTCCCTATTCTGCTCTGTGTCAGTGTGTATCAGGGGTTTTGAGGACAGGTGTCAATCCATATCTGCCAAGTGACCCTATGTAGGGGGAACAGTCCCTATTCTGCTCTGTGTCAGTGTGTATCAGGGGTTTTGAGGACAGGTGTCAATCCATATCTGCCAAGTGACCCTATGTAGGGGGAACAGTCTCTATTCTGCTCTGTGTCAGTGTGTATCAGGGGTTTTGAGGACAGGTGTCAATCCATATCTGCCAAGTGACCCTATGTAGGGGGAACAGTCTCTATTCTGCTCTGTGTCAGTGTGTATCAGGGATCATTAGGATAGGTGTCAATCCATATCTGCCAAGTGACCCTATGTAGGGGGAACAGTCCCTATTCTGCTCTGTGTCAGTGTGTATCAGGGGTTTTGAGGACAGGTGTCAATCCATATCTGCCAAGTGACCCTATGTAGGGGGAACAGTCTCTATTCTGCTCTGTGTCAGTGTGTATCAGGGATCATTAGGATAGGTGTCAATCCATATCTGCCAAGTGACCCTATGTAGGGGGAACAGTCCCTATTCTGCTCTGTGTCAGTGTGTATCAGGGGTTTTGAGGACAGGTGTCAATCCATATCTGCCAAGTGACCCTATGTAGGGGGAACAGTCTCTATTCTGCTCTGTGTCAGTGTGTATCAGGGCTGGGCTTTGAGAGCAGGGAGTTTACCTGCATTAAGTTATCGCTGTTTACCTATCCCTGTGAGTTTACCTATAGTGAGCACTCAGCTTGAGTACCTACCTTCTGGATTACCTATTTATAAGTGGGCTATTGTTTTTAGCTTAATAAAATAGTTTATATGAATTTTTCTTTTTGATTTACTAGTACACTTCTACAAGGTTGTACTTCTTTTTCTCTACTCGGTCACCTAATGGGGTGCTGTAGTTGAGAATTAGTCTTTGTTTTCTATATTATTAACTTTATCAGGGTTACCCCCTACTATTACAACCTATTGACTTAATTGACTTGAGGGGGGGGGATACTGTTTTTCCTAATTCCACACTGGGCGAAGGAACCTGACCTGACCTAGAGTCAAATTTCAGAGTATCCTGAGAAGTGTGTTTCCCTTGCTCTGTAAAATAGGTGTGGACCCACCCAGAAACCCATGCCAGGCTGCCTGCTGGCCAGCCCACAGTGGGAAGATAATTTGGGGAGCACTGTTTCAGTCCTAGTGCCTTGAGTGAAACATTAGATTAGAGTGTCTAATGATGTGCTCACACTACACTTTTTGGGTATGGAACACCCTTGGGACAGCAGCACAGGACCCGAAAATTGGGACTCTAGCCGAAAACAGGATGGTTGGGAGGTATGTAATACATGGCATTGGACATTAAATAGCTCCCAGTGCTGTGTATATTGCACGCTCAAATGCCATCACATGCTCGGCTCACTTTTTAGCCCGTTAAAATCTGGAAAGTATATAAATCGTTTTACTAATAAAAAGAATATAAATACTCTGTGTACAACCCATAAAAAATACATTAAAAGAGATAACAAATCCTACACATTTAATAATTTTATATAGTATAGAAAGATATACATTTAACCCATTAAGGACCAAACTTCAGGAATAAAAGGGAATCATAACATGTCACACATGTCATATGTCCTTAAGGGGTTAAAAAGGAAAATCAGAACCCTGGACCCGATCATGTTTTTCTTTTTCCTTGATGCATAACAGACAAACATAGCACAACAGTAATATGTCTTTTCCTTTCTTTTTTTTTTTTACCTACTCTATGAAATAACCCTGCAGGAATTGCCTCATTCTGCTTACACTGCACTTTTAGCTTGTAATCTGAGGATAGGATAACATTAATATTTGTATATACCGACAAACACAGTGAATATGCATGTAGCGCTGTGGTTAGCATGGTTTTTTTTTGTTCTGTCCAGAGTCTGTCAAAATGATTATTTAGTTTCCAGCATGCCAGAGTTCCAGTGACATAAGAGCACTTTGTAGTAGGAGTCCATGGCTTGGCTTCAGAATCCATGATTTTAGCAACCAGGACCTAATCCAAATCATGAATGGTCTGTCTGCTAAATTCTTTAGCATAGTTTTCCATCTTTTTTTTTTTTTCTCCATCTTTGTATCTGTCAGCCTTTTTGTTATTCTTAGAAGTTATACATGTTAACAGAAGGCTAGCTAGGGGCTCAAACTAGCTTTATCCATCCATCTTTTTATCTGTATCTCTTTCCTTACCTCTTTATTGGTTGCTCTTTCTCGTCCTATCTCTGGAGAGTTTTAAAGAGATGGTTTTAAAGTTTTTTTTTTGCCCCCCATCATTCATTCTGATAAAGTAATGAACATATTGTAAAGTCCCCCCTAGCTCATGAAATAGTTGGTATATGATCACAGTATTGCATCATCATTGGTTATCTTATACTACCAAACTCTTTTAATAACACTTGCATTATTGAATTATTGCAGGCAGTTCAGATACCTTACAACATTTTAGCAAGATTTAAGCATGTTCACCTCCATGTAGGTTTACATGTCAGTTGTGGCCACATGTGTAACATTGCCTGCCAGATCTTCAGGGACCCCTCTCTATTCTTGCACAAATGGAATTCACTTTAACAGTGGGGATGACTTTTCTGAACATATTAACTCTATCACTTGTATTCATTTCTGGGCTTCTAACACTGCCTATGCCCAGACTGGACACTTGCACCATATTTGCAGTACGAAGAAGCCAATGTGCACCCATTGACGTACATGTAAGTTCTGGCAACACTGGATTGATAAAACCTGATTACTTGTATAAAGGTTATTGTTCCTTGCTCTTTCATAGTTCGGTAGTATCTGATTCTGATGTTGACCTTGACTAGCTCTAGATTTGTTGGCCACTTGTATCCTGACCTGGTTTATAATTCATTACTTTGACTTCCAGTCACACTGAAGTACCTGTTCTGTCTAGGGCTCCTTAATAACCTTCAGAGATTCTTAGTGTTAAGCCCAACCATTCTAAGGCTTGGTAATACATGTTGAGGTTTTCTATCTCTACTGGTACTGATGTTTTACCTTCCGTGTAGGATCTTTTAGGTAACCAGATAATATGTGGAATTCTCTGATTCATGGCTTGCAGATGAAATAAGTATTGGTGGAATTCTGCCATAAAACGTGTATGGGAGAGACCTCCAGTTATTCCAACTATTTCCAGATACAATCTTTGGTGCCCCAGATGTTATTACTGGTGCAGGTGTGCACTATGAGTTGAGGGAAGGTTGAAATGTCATTTGTGGAGAAGGAAGACCTTATTCTCAGATTCCCTAATTTATTTCTCGATGTTATTTTGATCATCCCATTCTGTCTCCGTTTCTCGATATCCTATCCAGATTCCATAGGCTTCCTTCTGGTTCTCAAAGTGTTCTGACCACTGACCTCAAGTGGTTTTTATCTAAGTGGGTTGTTAGGAAGTATGCCTGGAGTTCTTCATTATTTAGTTGTTCAGGAGATATTTGTTACATGAAATAATACTCCTATCCAGCAGGTGCTAATTATTATTATTATTTTTATTCCTCATAGCACTGGCCTTAATGTAGTTTGATATCGGGGTTCATTCCAGGGCCACCCTTGCCATATGCTGGTCCCTTAGTAACATATGTTTGGACCCTCTTCATTCACACAAAAATACACAACTGGTAAATCACACATTTCTGACATACATATATAGGGTTATTCACTAAACTCTAAATGTGGCAAAACCATTCAGTGCTGTAAACATGTTAGCCAGTTGCCACATTTAAAAATGTGGGGGTAAATATGATTTCCATATTTGTATAAGGTAACTTGTAGACCTCGTGTATGGACCCATCTGCCATGTGGTAGGTGGGGGCATTTGTACAAAACATATAAACTAGCGACTGGGCTGTTAGGAAAGTGTGTGTATATAACATTTAATTTTTTTAAACTGGCATTTGTTTTAATGCCACCACTTTAATGGGGGATTGCTGGGGCCTTGGGGACACTGGTTAAAATTTGGTGGCATGGACTATGGTATGTCACCAACCACTACCCGTAGTACTTTAAAATTAGAACATAAGCATGTGCTTCATTCATATTCTGAATTCATGTGATTAAAATCAGTGCTTTTTCGCATCTGAACCCCATACAGACACCAAATGCATCCAAACTTTTTTGCAGATTTGGTTAGGTTCTGACCCAATTTGGCTTTTGTTAATCTGAGCACTGCCTTTGCAGTCAGAATTCAGCCATTTTTGGCCCGTGGTGAATTAGCATTCAAATATATGTAAATAGCCAAATGACTAAGTAACTAGCCATTCTCACGCATACCTTGCCACACCACCAGTAACTACGTAGCAACATGTTTGTGTGTATGCAAACTCATACTGACACTTACCAGCATAGACAAATATTAACAAGTAAAGATAGACATATGCCGACACAGAGATCCATGCATACCAACATGTATACACACTCACAAAGACCCAGACACAAATTAATACACATACACACAAACACGTAACATTTTAATCTCCCTCCCTATCCTCCTGATGTCGGAGGAGGTGGATAAAGAGAGCTCCTAATCCCTTGTGTGTAAAGTTAGGGGTCCGTAGAGCTGTGCACTACCTTCGTTCCTTCCCTCGGCGCTACATAGAACAAGCTGCAGGTGTCTAGATATTATTATTTATTACAATCTTTGATACAGTACAGACATTTTCTACAGTGCTTTATGACTGGAATTTTTAGCAATAATTATTGTAATATGATGTCACATATCAGCACCTGCTTCTAATACAACGGTGCGATATGTCGGCCAAAGCCATGATTGCACAACTAATATACTAACTGCGCTGCTCAGCATCCAGGAAATCTCTTTGAAAGCCACTGACTGTGGCTCTCACATTCCTGCCCTCCGCATAGAGTGGCACTGGGCTGGTGCAGCCCTGGGTCATTTAGTGGGTACTCAACTAATTTGTTGGCCTCCTTTATCTTCCATAGATGGACTGTGTGAGGTAGAGAGTGCTGCTGTTTCCTTCCCTCAGTTTTGTGGTGGAAAACTGCAATTCAAGAATTGGTGTTTGAATTAAATTCAGCGGTAATTTAGTGCTTGGTAAATAGACAAATTCTTATACTATTCATTCACTTAAATTAGTCTGAATTTATAAAAATCAAACTCATAAATATGGAGTCCATATCTATATTTAATCTGAATTGCCTTTAGCGATTGCATCATTTTGTTTTACCTATATTGTATAACTTCAATGCAAACTGGGATTTAATAAATGCGATTTCAACTAAAACGTTTATTTTAGGAAGATTTAGGATTTTGTAGTTTCTGTTGAGTCGCGAAAACGGATAATCAAAAACATAGATGTACGAAGTCTAATATGTTATGGGTCAGATGTTCCAGAATTTTTTTTTTTAAATGGACAGTATCGATCATGGTTTCTACTAAAGTGAGAATTCAAAGTGAATTTAAAATTAACAGAACTTTAAAAAAAAATGAAAGGTTGTTACACTTTCAGTTTGGCTACTGTAATCTTACATTTGAAATTCACTTGGAATTGAATAACCCTGCATTTACAAAAAAATAGCAAGGAGGTCTATCGTCTGTGTAAATACAATGCACTGAGAAGATACTACAATCAAGGGTTAAAATATTTGGCTATATGAACTTTTTTATGACTGCCTCACCGAACCTTTAGGGATCTGACTTTGCAAATGATGCTGTGTCTGGAAAAAAGTTCAGACTAAATTAAATCCAGAATGATATTTTATTTTCTGCCAAGTACACATGGACTGTGGAACTTGTACTAAAGAATATATGAAGGTTTTGTTTTAACCATTTCAATTCTATATCATAACCTAAATATAACTTATTTAGAGAGAAAGTTTTAATAGTGTTGCCTTTTCATTGATTCCCCTTTCTATTAAATATTTAAACGTGTAAGGGGTCAATGGTGTTTTCCTGGAAACATATTCTGATACTCTACTAAGAATAGATTTGAGCAGGGGTTCAATGAAATGGGGGAACATACTGAATGTGAAAACCAGCTCAGTATAATAAAATGAGTGGACAGTGGAATAAAGCATGTACTCTGATAAAATATATGCAAATGTATCATTCTGCAGTACTCACTCTTAATAGGCATTTTCAATAGTAAACCTCACCCAGTTATCTTTTAAAATCACAAAAAGAACAACAGGTACCAGATTTACCCGTAATGGGAATCTGGTACCCACCCCACACCTTAACCCCTTAAGGACCAAACTTCTGGAATAAAAGGGAATCATGACATGTCACACATGTCATGTGTCCTTAAAGCGGCACTGTCATGCCGAATTCCGTTTTTTTTTTAACCCCCCTCCCGCCTCAACTACATCCAATCGACCCCCTAGTCATCCCCAAATGCCCCTATGCCCCCCACATTACCTATTTTTTATTCTTTATTTTCTGCCCGATCTTTATTCAGGGCGCCGCCATCTTTGTGTGGGTAGGTGAAGTCCCTGTGGGACACGTCTTCTGCCCACACTAGATAGCCCTGAGATTCCCGCACATGCCCAGTGAAACACCTGGACATGCGAACGGGAATTTCACCTATTCATTCATTCATCAGACAGACGAATGAATGAATAGAAAAAAATCAGACGAACAAACGAACACTGTGTATCAGTGTTAGTTTGTTCGTTCAGTTTATTACAAGGAGGGAGCTACCGGCGTGCAGCTCCCTCCTTGTAATATGTAACTATAGAAGCGGCAGGGAGCAGAGCTCCCCACCACTTCATAAGCCCCCCAGGTCCCCCCCTCACTCTATGGGGGTCAATATGACCCCCATAATAGCACAAGCCTGTGGCTGCTCACTGTAAAAAAAAAAAAAAAAGGGTAATAAGGGGGGGACGGGGGGCCTACTGTCCTCCCCCGCCGGCCCCCACCCATGGACGGCGGGTGGGGGCCATAATGGGAATGAGGGGGGACCTACTGTCCTCCCCTCAGGCCCCCACCCCTGGGCGGCGGGTGGGGGCCATAATAGTAATAAGGGGGGGGGGACCTACTGTCCTCCAGCCCCCGGCCCCCACCCCTGGGCGGCGGGTGGGGGCCCTAATGGAAAAAAGGGGGGGGGGGCCTACTGTCCTCCCCCGGCCCCCACCCCTGGGCGGCGGGTGGGGGCCATAATAGTAATAGGGGGGGGGACCTACTGTCCTCCACCCCCCGGCCCCCACCCCTGGGCGGCGGGTGGGGGCCATAATAGTAATAAGGGGGGGGGGACCTACTGTCCTCCAGCCCCCGGCCCCCACCCCTGGGCGGCGGGTGGGGGCCCTAATGGAAAAAAGGGGGGGGGGACCTACTGTCCTCCCCCCGGCCCCCACCCCTGGGCGGCGGGTGGGGGCCATAATAGTAATAAGGGGGGGGGGATCTACTGTCCTTCCCCCCCCCGGCCCCCACCCCTGGGCGGCGGGTGGGGGCCATAACGATAATGGGGGGGGACCTACTGTCCTCCCCCCGCCCCCACCCCTGGGCGGCAGGTGGGGGCACTAAGTAAATTCCCCCCCCCCCCCCATCAAGGTGACTAGGGGTGCCCAAGCCCCTAGTCACCCACCCCCCACCCAAATAAAAAATGCCCCTACCTACCCCCCTCACCCTAAAAAATAGTGAGGGGGGAATAAAATTGCTAACCTGTAAAGTAAAATTAAACTTACCATTCGACGTCTTCTTTTTTCTAAAATCTTCATTTTTCAGCCCCAAAAAAGGCCAAATAAAAAACCATCATAGCCGTCGAACTAAAAATAAAATAAAAAACCCGAGCGCAAAAAAAAAAACCCGACGAAAAAGAAAAAACCCGAGCGCACAAAAAAATAATCCATCTTCACCCATGGAGGGCTCCGCGCAGACTGAGCTCCGCAGGGCGGGGCAAGGCTTATAAAGCCTTGCCCCGCCCTGCAATTAGCCTAAGAACACTCTGATTGGTGGGTTTAAGCCAATCAGAGTGCTCTTTGTCATTTTACAAGCGTGGGAAAGTTCTTTGGAATTTCCCCACGCTTGTAAAATGTCACAGAGCACTGTGATTGGATGGCTTGAAATCCATCCAATCACAGTGCTCTGTGTCATTTTACAAGCGTGGGAAAGTTCTTTGGAATTTTCCCACGCTTGTAAAATGACACAGAGCACTGTGATTGGATGGATTTCAAGCCATCCAATCACAGTGCTCTGTGTCATTTTACAAGCGTGGGAAATCACAGTGCTCTGTGTCATTTTACAAGCGTGGGAAAGTTCTTTGGAATTTTCCCACGCTTGTAAAATGACACAGAGCACTGTGATTGGATGGCTTGAAATCCATCCAATCACAGTGCTCTGTGTCATTTTACAAGCGTGGGAAAGTTCTTTGGAATTTTCCCACGCTTGTAAAATGACACAGAGCACTGTGATTGGATGGATTTCAAGCCATCCAATCACAGTGCTCTGTGTCATTTTACAAGCGTGGGAAAGTTCCAAAGAACTTTCCCACGCTTGTAAAATGACACAGAGCACTGTGATTGGATGGATTTCAAGCCATCCAATCACAGTGCTCTGTGTCATTTTACAAGCGTGGGAAAATTCCAAAGAACTTTCCCACGCTTGTAAAATGACAAAGAGCACTCTGATTGGCTTAAACCCACCAATCAGAGTGTTCTTAGGCTAATTGCAGGGCGGGGCAAGGCTTTATAAGCCTTGCCCCGCCCTGCGGAGCTCAGTCTGCGCGGAGCCCTCCATGGGTGAAGATGGATTATTTTTTTGTGCGTTCAGGTTTTTTCTTTTTCGTCAGGTTTTTTTTTTTGCGCTCGGGTTTTTTATTTTATTTTTAGTTCGACGGCTATGATGGTTTTTTATTTGGCCTTTTTTGGGGCTGAAAAATGAAGATTTTAGAAAAAAGAAGACGTCGAATGGTAAGTTTAATTTTACTTTACAGGTTAGCAATTTTATTCCCCCCTCACTATTTTTTAGGGTGAGGGGGGTAGGTAGGGGCATTTTTTATTTGGGTGGGGGGTGGGTGACTAGGGGCTTGGGCACCCCTAGTCACCTTGATGGGGGGGGGGGGGGATTTACTTAGTGCCCCCACCCGCCGCCCAGGGGTGGGGGCGGGGGGAGGACAGTAGGTCCCCCCCCATTATCGTTATGGCCCCCACCCGCCGCCCAGGGGTGGGGGCCGGGGGGGGGAGGACAGTAGATCCCCCCCCCCTTATTACTATTATGGCCCCCACCCGCGGGTGGGGGCCGGGGGGGAGGACAGTAGGTCCCCCCCCCCTTTTTTCCATTAGGGCCCCCACCCGCCGCCCAGGGGTGGGGGCCGGGGGCTGGAGGACAGTAGGTCCCCCCCCCTTATTACTATTATGGCCCCCACCCGCCGCCCAGGGGTGGGGGCCGGGGGGGGGGAGGACAGTAGGTCCCCCCCCCTATTACTATTATGGCCCCCACCCGCCACCCAGGGGTGGGGGCCAGGGGTGGAGGACAGTAGGTCCCCCCCCCCTTTATTACTATTATGGCCCCCACCCGCCGGCCAGGGGTGGGGGCCGGGGGGGAGGACAGTAGGTCCCCCCCCCCCCTACTACTATTATGGCCCCCACCCGCCGCCCAGGGGTGGGGGCCGGGGGGGAGGACAGTAGGTCCCCCCCCCTCATTATCTTTATGGCCCCCACCCACCGCTCAGGGGTGGGGGCCGGGGGGGGGGGGGGGACAATAGGTCTCCCTCCCTTATTTTACTTTACGGCCCCCACCCGTCATTTAGGGGTGGGGGGCAATATTTTTTTTATTTTTTTTCTACAGTGAGCAGCCACAGGCTGCTCACTGCTTACTAGACATGCCCCTACTCGCGGTATAGCGAGTAGGGGCATATTATTTACTAATACCAAGTCATTTTTACTTGGTGTTAGTAAATTTGGCTGAAAGACCAATTTAGGTCTTTCAGCCTTTTAGTAGATAGCTCCCTGATACCGTGGGAATTAGGGAGTTATCTACTAAGCGGCTGCAAGATGCAGCCACAGCAATGAATAGGATCGGAGTTTCATTCATTTGAATGAAATTCCGATCCGAACAAAGTACCGAATTGCATCCTAACACCAATGGAGAAACTCTTCTCATTCTGTTAGGATGCAATTCGGCAGTTTTGCCGGCGTTCTGTCTAAGTGACAGGACTTTCGGCAATACTGACAGGAAGTATTGTGGGAACTGGGAGGAAAGCTAGGGATCATGGGAAAATTGCTCTGACCAGCGGAAATGAAGCACACTTTGCTCCTCCGCTGGTCAGAGCTGGTCAAGCGGAGGAATCCCATAAGACAAAGAGTCCCTACTTTGTCTTATGGTTTTAAAGAAAACTAAAGAAGACAGGAAGAAAAGAATAACAGATCCTGAGAGAGGGGGAGAAGAGGAAGAGATTGAGGAAAGGTAAGTTCGGCATGACAGTGCCGCTTTAAGGGCTTAAAAGCCCAATGGCACTTGCAGCAATCAGTGGAATTGGGAATGTGACAATTTGGGCTGTCCAGAAATGAGTCAGGGTTTTCCAGCCTTTGTTTCTTGAGCTCAGCCTCAAAAAGTAGATCCCCAGATGTTTTAAAACTACAGCTTCCATGATGCTTTGTCATTCTAAAGGCATGCAATGCATCATGGGAGTTGTAGTTCTCCAACATCTGGGGGTTTACCTTTTGGGCACCCCTGCTTTAGAAGTATGGTGTGAATGCAATCACGATAGATTTGTTCCAGGTGGAGAATAACATTAAACCATAGAAAATATTACAAAGGTTAACCCTTTAATGGCTGGTCTGTTTCCTAATATTGCAATATGACAATTAAAAAAAATCAGCATGGACTGAGCATTGTACAAATACTTGTATACCTACTAAATATGCAGAATTATTGATAATTGGTTCTAATTGTCCACATAAAAGACGTTCTTAGATATAAAATGACCTAATTTACATAACAAAGTAAATGTGAAAATTAACTAAAACCAAATCTAACATTTCAACAATAGTCGGAGATCTCTCCCACTGGAACGGCAAATTTCTTAAAAATCTCTTGATGGAGCGCAGGATTCCCAGCAACCTATTACTCTGCACATTACCCTCCTCTTCCCACTGAATGAGACCTGGCAGCATTACCTGTTCTCTGCCAGGTCTCCTCCTTTCTGTCCCTCACTCTGTCACCAGTCACCCCCTCCCTCACTCACTCTGTCAACCCTTCCCTCATTCTGTCACTCACTCTGTCACCCCCTCCTGCACTCTCACTCACTCCCTCCCTCCCTTACTCTGTCACCCCCTAACTCTGCCACCTGTCACCACCTCCCACACTCTGTCACCAAATCCCTCCCTTACTCTGCCATCTGTCACCACCTCCCTCATACACTCTGTCACCTGTCATACCCTCCATCCCTCTGCTACCTGTCACCCCCTCACTCTGCCACCCCACCACGCACTGTGTCCTACCCATACTACATTCCTATCCCATCCCACACTATGTGTCCTATCCCACCCCACACTATGTGCCCTACACATACTACATCCCTATCCTGCCCTACCCACACTACATCCCTATCCCACACCACACTATGTGCCCTACACACACTACATTTCTATCCGACCCCACACTATGTGCCCTACCCACAGCACATCCCTATCACACCTCACACTATGCCCTACCCACAGCACATTCCTATCCCACCCCACACTACGTGACCTACACACACCACATCACTATCCCACTTCACACTTTGTGCCCTACCCTCACTACATCCTTATCCCACCCCCACACTATGTGCCGTACCCACACTACATCCCTATCCGACCCACACTATGTTCCCTATACACACTATATCCCTATCCCACCCCACACTTTGTGCCCTACCCTCACTACATCCCTATCCCACCCCACACTATATGCCCTACCCACACTACATCCGATCCTGTCCTACACACACTATGTGCCCTACACACAGTACATCCCTATCCCTCCCCACACTATGTGCCCTACATACACTACATCAGGACTGCCCAACAGGTAGATCCCCAGATGTTGTAGAACTACAACTCCCATGATGCTTTGTCATTCTAAAGGCATGCAAAGCATCATTGGAGTTGTAGTTCTACAACATCTGGGGATCTACCTGTTGGGCAGCCCTGCACTACATACATACCCGCCTTACACACTGTACATAACCTACAAACATGCACACTACATCCCTATCCCACACTATAGTGTGTTTCCTACATCCATATCCCGCATGACACCATGTTCCATTCACACTTCATAACCTAAACACTACATCCCTATCCTCCACCACACTGTGTTCCCTACATAACCTAAACACTACATCTCTATCATGCACCACACCATATTCCCTACACACCCTACATAACCTACACACATACACACTACATCCCTTTCCCACACCTCACAATATTCCCTACACACACTTCATAACCTACACAAATACACACTACATTCTTATTCCACCTCACACTATATTCCTTATACACACTGCATAACCTACACACTACACAGCTATGCCACCAGTGGCAGATCCAGAGCACTTGTAGATTACTTATATAAATAATCCAGGCACAATAAGCACTACAGCTCAGTGTAGTAGTTATGGTGCCAGTAGTGCCAGGATCCCATCCCAGAGTAAGTAGTGTGTGTGGGGCAGTGTGTGTATTGGGGTGCAGTGTGTGTATGGGGGAAGTGTGTGTAGTGTGTGTATGGGGGCAGTGTTTGTGTGGCAGTGTGTGTATGGGTGTGCAGTGTTTGTGGGGCAGTGTGTGTATGGGTGTGCAGTGTGTGTATGGGGGCAGTGTTTGTGGGGCAGTGTGTGTATGGGGGGCAGTGTTTGTGGGAGAGTGTGTGTAGTGTGTGTATGGGGGCAGTGTTTGTGGGGCAGGGTGTGTAGTGTGTGTATGGGGGGCAGTGTTTGTGGTGCAGTGTGTGTAGTGTGTGTATGGAGGGGCAATGTGTGTAGTGTGTGTATGGGGGGCAGTGTTTGTGGGGCAGTGTGTGTAGTGTGTGTATGGGGGCAGTTTGTGTATGGGTGTGCAGTGTGTATGGGGGCAGTGTTTGTTGGGAGTGTGTGTATGGAGGGCAGTGTTTGTGGGGTAGTGTGTGTATGGGGGCAGTGTTTGTGGGGCAGTGTGTGTAGTGTGTGTATGGGGGCAGTGTTTGTGGGGCAGTGTGTGTAGTGTGTGTATGGGGGCAGTGTTTGCGGGGCAGTGTGTGTAGTGTGTGTATGGGGGGGCAGTGTTTGTGGGGCAGTGTGTGTAGTGTTTGTATGGGGGACAGTGTTTGTGGGGCAGTGTGTGTAGTGTGTGTATGGGGGGCAGTGTTTGTGGGGCAGTGTGTATAGGGGACAGTGTTTGTGGGGCAATGTGTGTATGGGGCAGTGTTTGTGGGGCAGTGTGTGTAGTGTGTGTATGGGGGGCAGTGTTTGTATGGGGAAGGAGGGTAGGGAGGCTTTTTAATATTTTTTTTAATTAATAAAATGAATATATTTATGTCACCTCTCCCTTCTTACCTTTACTGGGAGGGGGGACATTTCTTGATCCCTGGTGGTCCGGTGGGGAATCCCTGGTGGTCCCATTGGTGAGAGTGAACTCTAGCCGGTAGCTCCAGGGCTAGAGTTCACTCCCGCGAGATTTGGAGCGTTGCCATGGCAATTGCCCTGTTGCCCCCCCCCCTGGATCCGCCACTGTATGACACCCCACACTATATTCCCAAAGACCAGTTTTTACAGGGGAGCTCTAGGCACCAGAGCCACTACAGTTTAATGTAGTGGTTCTGGAGCAAAGAGATTGACGCTGTAGGCTCAGCAGTGTAAGCACTACCTTTTATGTAACCAAGCATGTCAATGGGTATAAATGGCCTCATGAAGTTGCCTCAGTTAATTAAAAATATGAAATGGTATGTGAGCGCTCCAAATATAGAATAAAATAATGACCACTAAAGCACTGTACCCGAATCAATATCTCAACAGAAGCGAAACTGGATCTGGTAGCAACACAGGGTTAATGTAAATTAATAAGTAAATTACATTAATAATGTTGTTATATGTCAAATGTATGAAACATTATTTATTAAACATAGAGACAATATAGTAACATCAAATCAATATTGCAACAATAAAATGTGTAAACCAGCAACAAAATGTCCAGAGCAGGGGGCGGAGCTTGACCGCCATGCGGAGAAGTCGCATGAAACCAGAGCTCCTGCCAAAGGGCAGATTTTTAGCCATCCTGGTCGCAATCCAGCCACACTAACCGGGCTACACATGTACCCCCTCCACGGTACCCTCGGTGAGTATAGACTGGGGCACTATGGACTCTCCGAAAGTACTGGCTGAAGTAGGTCCGACTTGCGGCCTAGCAGTTGATGCGGGGCGGAGGACGCGGCCGGTCATCCAGTCCCGAAATCCTGCAGATGCAGACCTCCCCCCCCCCCTTTTAGGACCGTTGAGGGTTATCACGGTCCATCACAGCACCCTCACAAGCCTGTTAATATACACGCAGTCCTTGCTGGATGGACACGGGCGGGAGAACACAACCGCATGCCAAACGTCTAAGATGGCGTCAGCCCTCATCACGAAGTCTCACACAAACAACACTGAGAAGCAAGCGGCTTACAGGAGCTGTGCAGCGACCGAGCAGCAGAAGCTGAAGAGGCTGGTGGCAACCGAATCACAGCGGCAATCAGAGGAGAGTGCCCTACGACAAGAAGCCTCACTCACTCCCCCAAACGCCAAGTGCCGGCACACAGAAAGGAGCGGCGGCTGTACGACACTTGCGTATACTGCTCCAGCCCTTCCTAGCCTCCACCCAAGATGGAACGACCCAGCAACAAGAGATAACAAAGGCTTGACGGGCGTGGACTGACCCGGGGACTACACCTATCAGGAAAGCAGTACCAGCCCCTTGCCCAGTCGCAACCACTCTGCCAGTCATCCCTGCTGCCCTCACCACCAAGGGTCACCTGCAGTAAAGCCCATCTTGATCCACTATGCCGTGACTTACAATCACCTGTCACTCCAGATCTAAAACACCCAATAAGCTGGTGAATCATCTTAGTTTTAAATCCTTTTTTGTTATAAGCATGTGTAACCATTTAAGCGTCATTGTTGAAGCCAGTTATTTAGCCACAGCATGATTTTTTGTAATAGACAGCTCCTTGCAGCTTAGTGCAGCTAAATCGTCTAGAACCTGGATAAACCAGCATAGAATGACACTCAACTGTTTAAACTATGTACATCAATATCTTGCCATAGTCTGCCTAACTAATGTTCCTATCTTGTTTAAAAAAAAAAGTGCAGTACCTCTTGACTACATGTACCAAATGTTTAAAATGCTATGTAATTCTGAACATGTCACTGTTTACGCCTGTACTTAACTCTGCACTCAAAAATAAAGAATACAAAAAAAAAAAAATGTCCAGAGCAGATGTTTGAAAAATAGTAGACACAGTGTGGGGCCAGCTTACACTGGTGAAATGACCACTGGAGAAAAATTGTGCACATATAAAATAATAAAAAATATATAGTAAATAAAAAATGATAAAAAAATCCCCAGGCTCCTACACTATCCCTGCCGGGGGGAGCTCGTAAACCGGCCAAACTACCAGGTCTGGGTTAAGGGGGTTGCAATGGGAATAACCCAGAGTAAAATATATATATATATATATAAATAGGCGTAGCCTGTAATTGTGGGAGGGGTTACCCGGCTATATAAACTCAGGCCCCCTCCTAATCAGTACTGGTATCGCTGGGTTCATGCAGAACCTTTCACTTCCGGTTCAACTTACCTGGACATCGCTCCCACGTGGTCTGGCTTCCGACCAAGTTCTACCTGCCTCCTACTGTCCGTTTTCGGTGCCCTCCGGTCGGCATCCTTACCCGCTGGCAGGTCCTCCTACTTCATGTGGCCAGACTGACTTTGGCTCCAACTCCTATCCCGCTCAGCCACCTTCGCGGCGTACCAGCGCCAGATTATACTTACCTGCTCCAGTGGTCCGTTTCCAGGGTCCCAGAACCGTGAGTCACCCATTCACACCACACTCAGCCAGACGCCTGGCACCCGTTCATGCACTCAGACTCAGTCACCCAACTTTCATTCATACTTACCTTGTCGTTCCATGCTCCGTTCGAGACCTCACTCCACGCATGCGCATTCACCACTCTGGCACTTACCCTCCAACGCTGGTCGGCAAGCTGGTTCAAACGTTCAAATTCATCCTAATCATACTTACCACACATGCGGCTGCTCACAACGACCCTGGTGGCGAAAAATATTATGACATGAAAATGTTTTTTTTTTTTTTTTTTTTTTTTCCCTCTCCACCTCTTCGTTCCCCACCTTAATTATTTAAACTGTTTATAGTATATACTCCATCACCCCTCCCCTCTCAGGTTTCGCAAATTTCTAAAACAATCCACTAAACTACTCTAGCAGACTCCTGCTTACCCCATAGCGTATGGCCTATTCCGTCCTTTATATGTTCTGAACATATGAGTAACCACTGCCTCCTGTACTCGCTCTCATTTCATTCCGGGCACCCTGACACCTTTTCAACTCTTCCCCAGAACCTTGGGGACTCATCGGACTCCCACTCCTAGTCCATTACAGCTATGTCAAGAAATCACCTCGTCCCCTGTGCTATATAAGACTAAGAGGGTTTAGAGGATGACTCTAGCTTTAGTCTCAGATAACCCCCCCGTACTAGCATTATAGTACTACTCCTGACAGCACCACTGTTATCAATCCATCAGGTGAGATTACTCACAAAAAAAAAAAAAAAAAAAAAATTTTATTGGTAACCCCAACCAAGCAAACCCAGGCGTAACCAGCTATTCTAATATTTCAGATTCTCGAGTATCCTCTATTCTCCGTAGTGAACCCTTACGTTTCACTATTAGGTACGTCATCATTTGACACTTACTCGCTATATCCCAAATAAGTAGGGCTGTCAACTGGTAATGTATAGCGAATTGCCCCTAGCCTATCATAAGTTAAACTACTCCTGTGAGGCCAACATCCATCCTCATCGGAGGTATACGCCCCTCGGTCCAACGCATAGCTAGAGCCTCACTACAACCGCTGTTGGTTACCAGTTAGGGCCTCACCAGTCACACCCAATTACATTGTCTTGTTACAGTCACCGAGAGGCCAACAATCCTGCCACGTCATGCAAGTGGCCCCCGTCCACTCGGCCCTCCTCATAGATAGAGCCTCTCTCGCCACTTGGCACTAGCAGGGCTTCACCTTCCTTGCAGGACAGATAATTTTTCGCCTCTGGCCTAGCTAGTACCAGTTGACACAGGCACCTTTACTCATTATTAAAGCCATATCTTTACTCAGCTTTCATCTAGTACGTCTCAAATTCCCAACCGAAAAGAAGTACTGGCTATAACCGAAACCCCACCTAGGCCTACCACCCCGGCCGGCCCAAGCACCCCTACCAAGAACTTGGAACCAGCCAGTCCGTACTCTCCCCGGTCATGGACTATCCCCAAGCGCGCAGCCGAACGTCGCATGGGGGTCCCGTTTCCAGCTACAGCCTGCTAGGCCGAACTATATCAAAATTTTCATTACCCACACATGCACCCCCCAGCCAGGAGTGGTCCGGCATTCCAAGAATTATAGATTCGTTCGATAGAGATCGAGGACCTAATATAGAAACATAGTAACATAGAAACATAGAATGTGACGGCAGATAAGAACCCGTCTAGTCTGCCCAGTTTTCTAAATACTTTCATTAGTCCCCGGCCTTATCTTATAGTTAAGATAGCCTTATGCCTATCCCACGCATGCTTAAACTCCCTTACTGTGTTAACCTCTACCACTTCAGCCGGAATGCTATTCCATGCATCCACTACCCTCTCCTGGCCTCTATCAACACGATCAGCATTAGGCTGGACAAGTTGGTATCCCCCAGACATCGTCAGTCACCTCACCCATACCAACCTCCACTTCGGCTTCCCTTCACCACGGTAACGACACCCCCATAAACCCAATGCCAAGCATACCCACTTACATCATCACGCCTGCACACTTTGTAACCCCGACCATACGTAACGATATTTTTGAAGGCAAGTACATAAACCTAGTATCATTGCTTATCGCTTCTCAGGACGTATTAGAGAACAAGGCCTATTGCTACGGTGTTCTTTCGGTTGCGCTAAAAGCCAGAGACCCGAGACTCAACTGAAAGTTTACCATACCCGGGTTTGTTCTTGCCTTCGGCTGTTATCATTAAGTAGTGTGTAGCACTTCCCCGCACCGTAGGGAACAGTTGGATTTATATATGCACAAGTTGGTGGACCTAGGGCACAAGTATGGTGGCTTATCCTTTTATGATTATCACTAATCTTTTTGGCTAGACAGCGGCATCCCTTACTCAGTTTATCACCATACCAACTGGAGTAAGCTGGACACAGAACTTTTTCTGCTGTCATTTCACCAGCCAACAGCCTCCGTCTTGTGTCTTGTGCGCCTCCTTCTCACACTCCACCAACTTGTGCCCAGTCGATCCAAGCCTTCCTACCATTAGTGGTGCTCCCTTTGGTTCCTCCACGGCACAACATAGAGGGTTGTAAGACAGGTTGGGCAGACCCATAATATACCTTGGGAATGCTCAAATCTACAACAATTTTAAATCTGGAAGTTGTGGATTTAGCTCGTGCAGACTGCTACACATCTGCTCAATTTGTTTCAGGGCACACACCTAAACTACGTGTCCAAATCATCTGTACCCAAAACATCACTGACCAAAGTTAACATCGACAACCTGGCATACCTTTCCCATCTCCTAGTTGTCTTCCTGATCCAAGGCTTCTCCGACGGTTTCCCCACTAGCCTCGTTACACTCCACACAGGGATTCATGTATGTCTCAACCTACTGTCAGCCCTCCCTGACCCTGTCACCTCAGCTTTGTTACTCATGGAAGAGTTACCAACGGGTTTATCTGGGGGCCCTTTCTCCAATCCTCCGTTTCCCAGCTGGCATCCCAACCCAATAGGTATAGCCACTGGAAAGTTCAACAATAAAAAAGGCTTATATACGAGTTGTTCGCTCCACGTTCTTTAGCTACCCCCAGCATTAATTATCACATCTGTATATATCTAACGCTTTCTTGCTCCTACCCATTCACCTAGCCCTGTGACATATGCATGGTACAGGGTGGGAGAACATATATTATTTTGCGACTCGGATAACTTTTGGTGCCAAAAGCTGTCCGAAACTGTTTGATATACGCGCCGACACACCAGGTTGGCTACTTCTAATCATCACTCTTTGTCCCTCAGTTCTACATTATTGGGTTGACTTCCTTTCCATAGAACTACCTCAGTCATGTCCAGTCAGTCTCCAGGAAACCCTGGCCCTACTTGCAGCACTGGGGATACCTCTGTCCCAAGAAAACACGTTAGGCCCGACTACCATATCCTGACTTCCTAGGTATTCACCTAGACAATGTCACTTTACAGGCTAGTTACCAGGGGAGAAGGTGCGGCAAATCAGAGTTGGTGGAATATTTTCTGGCCAGGAACATGTGTACCAGGTCAGACCTACAATCCTTACTGGGCACGTTAAACTTCGCCATGAAAATTATTCCACAAGGCCGGACATTTATCTCTGGATTTTTGTGCTTCTCCCTCTGCTCAATATTGACAGCAGCTCCTCATCACTAGATGCCCACGCCTTGGCAGATCTACACTGGTGGCTGCGGTTCCTATCTCATTAGAATGGGAAAGCCATGTTCCTTACACCCCCTAACCGATTCCTCCCCTGTCATATGGACTGATGCCGCAGCTCACACAGGGTTTGCACCCATCTCTGGCAAGGACTGGTTTAGAGATTCCTGGACAATAGAGACCCTTGGTTTGCCTGCATTCAACACTACATCTGCCCTATTCACAATCTATACGATAGTTGCAGCCTCCAGAGCATGGGGGCACCTATGGCAGGGGAAAGCAATAAAAATGCTTCTCCGATAACGAAGCAGCATGTGACATCATAAACAAGGGCAGAACTTCCTCACTCACTATTTTGAAACTAATACGTAGGATAACATGATCTTCTTCGGGATCCATCCTACAGCCAACACCAGACCGATCAGTACCCCCTCTTTCCAAGATCTCATCCTGGACTAGAGAGACTGCGGTCACACGGCAGATACCTAGCTGGTGCAGCCCTCTCTACTAACACATCCCGTACATACAATCGAGCATTCACCCTATATTCCAAATTCACAACAGACTATCAGATAAGCGACACGCATTCACTAGACTCCATTATTGCATTTATCTCCTTTTTGCCACCTTAACTATCAGCTAGGTCCACCTACCTAAGTCTACTATTATCACACCGGTAATCAATGGTGCCCTGTCACATTATTTGACACATATCTTGCTACCCTGGCAGGTCTCGGTCCTAATACTCCACTACTTTCATTACATGGTAACCCCTTAATCACAACAATTCATACACTACATCAGAACTTTGTTCATCAGACTCAGTCTTGTCCCCACAGGATTTTCAGGACACCCATGTAGAATTGGAGCCGCTTCTGCGGCTTCAAGCCACTACATCCCGACTCATATTTAAGAGACTAGGGCGGTGGAAGTCTACTGCATACGCCACTTACATTCCACAACCAGAACAAGATCTAAGATTGGCATTTAAAGGTCAAGCAATGTAACTCATGTTCAATACGTTATTTGGTTACACCAACCTTTTTGCCCTCTTTTATTACAGGCCTACCCCATACGTCGGTTCCGGCACATCACAACCGACTGTTATATTCTCATGTACTTATCTTATTATACGGCTTATGTCCCCGACTACAAATAGATAGGCGTAGCCTGTAATTGTGGGAGGGGTTACCCGGCTATATAAACTCAGGCCCCCTCCTAATCAGTACTGGTATCGCTGGGTTCATCCCTCCCACCTCACCCCTTTATCACTATACATGGGTGGGCCCTCTTTTATTACAGGCCTACCCCATACGTCGGTTCCGGCACATCACAACCGACTGTTATATTCTCATGTACTTATCTTATTATACGGCTTATGTCCCCGACTACAAATATATATATATATATATACTCTGGGGATCAGCCAGAGCAACTTACCCTGTTCGCCCGACCTTCGAGTTAGGTGATGGGAGCACACCAACCCCTGGACACGAGATGTGCAGGGACTAACGATCCAATCACGACAGCTACCACAAATCACTACCGGACCATAAATGAAGGACCGGAAAGGAGGTACAGCACAGAGTAACGGATAGAAGAACGTTGGGACAGACTGCAGGGAGAAGCAAGGAGAAAGTTGCACCATACCACACATTCCCATCAGCCGCAAACACCAGCAGGACCCAAAGAAGCCACCCTCTTGCAAAGTAAGACATTTTAACAGGAGACTGGCTAAAAATATAAAAGCTATTACATGTATGTGTGTGTCAGTATGCGTGTATGGGTCATTGTGTGTATCTGTGTGTGTGTGTGTGTATGTGTCTGTATCTGTGTGTGTCAATGTTATATTGCAGTGTGTGTCTGTGTGCATACATTCCAGAAATCAAACACTACATGCAAACACACCCTTGCAATCGACCAAAAACATTATATACAAACAACCCTCTGTAGTCAAACGCCAAAACTATATACCAACACCCCTTCACCTTCATTCATACACTAATACTACACACAAATGTACACCTTCCTTTCAAAAGCCAACACGGCATACAAACACACCCCTGTATTCAAATTCATACATAAAGTACAACACTGCATTCCAATGACAATGGTACATACAAATAGACCCTGCACTCCATACAAAAACATGCTTACATGCAAATGCACAAACACTGCCCACAAATACAACCTTGCAAGGATGGACAAATGGTAGATCACCAGTTGGCATATCATTGTGGGAGTGATGGAGATTTACCTGTTGGCTATCCTTCTGCTGGTGGGGGACGACAAAAACAATTCTCTCACCAGGGCCCTCGCTACCTAATTTCTGCCACTGGTAAATCCACTATGCATACAAGGAGATCTAATATGTATAAGATCACTGTATATTGCCATTCAGATTTAAGTTCACTTAAAGAAACACACCACTGCCCAAATACAAAATAAATACAAATCATTGTTTAGCAGATGTACCCCAATGAAAACCACTTGCAAAACCTGTAGATCTCTTGTCTTCAGCCTTTGCAAACCCTGCCCTTCTTCATCAACCTAGTCTTTCTGTGACTGTCCAATCACAGACTTCCCAATGTAGCTCAATGAGACGTCTTTGCAAAGCAGGAACTCTGAGCAATTGCTGCCTCTTGAGTTTAGCTTCACTGAGAAGCAAAACCAGAAGTAACAGAACCTGCTTGAAAGCCAGGGGGCTGTAACCAGGTTAATTTAAATAAGCGTCAATTTCAATTTAAATCTGCTCTTTCTACAACATTTTAAAAAATAGGACACTGTTCACACAAGTGCTTTAGCGATCTGGAGTGTCCCTTTAAAGAGAACGGTTTGATTTCATCACATGTTTGTATTGTAAGTTTTTAGTTTTGTTTTAATGTCCTTTAGTTTTCACCCTTATAATGCAGCCGTAGTCTGTTTTAATTAAGATTTTTCCTGGCAAGGAAGGAATCATAGCGAGGTACAAGGTGAGACTCACAGGTCTGTAATACCATATTAACAATGTAGTAAGGTTTGAAATATTCAGGTTATCGCTTGTCTACCGTGTGAAGGGCCGACACGTCCATGATATGTTGCGATTGGTGCTAGCTTCCTGGTGTCCCCTCCCCTACTACAGGAAGGGACCCCAACAACCATTGTTTGCATCTGCCTAGTTGCAGGTGGCATCACATGCCAAGGTGGCGGAGCCTATGTTGTGTAGGGTCCCCTTACCACTGTCCCCTGTGTTGCTTTTTCTTGAGATACAGACTATGGGTGTGAATTCCAAGTGATCTATTGGGTATGTAGATAGTGTTAACTTTTGGGGAGTGTGTGGTCTGAGCGTATGATAAGTATATGTTCAAGCTTGGTGTGTGTGTCGGTCAACTGACCTTTCTCCCGTGTTCTGCAGTTTGATGCAGTGTGTGGATCTTAATTTAGGAGGGTCGGTCGCCACCACGGGCGTGTCGCTATGTCGAGTATTTCCCGTCTAATCAAGGTTTAGTGTGCAACCGGGATTGCGTGTCAACCCCCCCTGTTGCAGTCATATATGTTGACATTCTATATTCTACATTCTAAAGTATCTGTTATGACTCGAGCATTGCTAACTTTCATTTATTACCTGTCCCAATGATTGCAGAGAATTGACAAGGGAATTCACATTTTAAACCAAACAAACCCTTAGTTGGAGTTTCTTTGCCAATTTGGATATAAATATAGTCTGCAGAATATTTTGTCACTACATAAATAAAAACAGTTCTGTGTTGATTCCTTAAAATCCCTGATTTAATTAACAACACTCGTCCAATTCTAAAATCAGTGTAATTATATTATAATTAGTGTAATTATATTATAGAAACATGTGACGGCAGTCTGCCCAATTTTCTAAATACTCTTATTAGTCCCTGGCCTTATCTTATATCTAGGATATCCTTATGCCTATCCCACGCATGCTTAAACTCATTCACTGTGTTAACCTCTACCACTTCAGCTGGAAGGCTATTACATGTATCCACTACCCTCTCAGTAAAGTAATACTTCCGGATATTATTTTTAAACCTTTGTCCCTCTAATTTGTCCCTCTTGTTGTTTTAGTTTTCCTTCTTTTAAATATGGTCTCCTCCTTTACTGTGTTGATTCCCTTTATGTATTTAAATGTTTCTATCATATCACACCTGTCTCGTCTTTCCTCCAAGCTGTACATGTTAAGATCCTTTAACCTTTCCTGGTAAGTTTTATCCTGCAATCCATGAACCAGTTTAGTAGCCCTTCTCTGAACTCTCTCTAAGGTATCAATATCCTTCTGAAGATACAGTCTCCAGTACTGCGTACAATACTCCAAGTGAGGTCTCACCAGTGTTCCGTACAATGGCATGAGCACTTCCCTCTTTCTACTGCTATTGCCTCTCCCTATACAACCAAGCATTCTGCTAGCATTTCCTGCTGCTCGATTACATTGTCTGCCTACCTTTAAGTCATCAGAAATAATCATCCCTAAATCCCTTTCCTCAGATTCTAGTATCCCTAGTCCTCATATTGCGTGTTAATGACAATTTCTATGGCTACAATAAGTGTTAATGAGTATCGAGCCGCTTGCTACTTCAGGGAGACCCTGTTATGGTCATGGAATAGAAACCAAGGAAACCAATGAACCGTAAACATCTAGAAATGTAATAGTTCATTTGTGGCACAAACAACTTTAGTTTAATTGGAAATAAAAGTCACAATGTCAGGGCATATGGCAAGAATATCTCACAATTCAACAAAGGCATGTTTCTAAGCCTAAGAATGCCATCACCAAGAACAAAGATGTGGATTGTTATCCCAGCATGAGAAACACCAGATAAATATGTTAAAACTTTTATGGACGGAATATTCTATCACTCATGGTAGTTTAATGGTTATGTCTATACAAAGCCACTTAGTCTAAAGGCAATGGAAATCATTTCTCAAGGACATATTTGTAGCACACAGGCCCACATTGCTTCTTTTCTGTGAGAAAACACATTATTGTGAAAACATTAAAACGCTGTACTAAAGCTATAAGACAATAGGAATATTTACTCCATACTGCAAGGGTAATGCATTCGAGCAGTATGGTGCCAAACTAAGACATTGAAGTCCCTTGGAATGCCGGTCTTATTTTATTAAATGAATAACTTGTGTGTATATTGCCCTTTTTTGGCTTGTTTCATGTATGAGGCTGCAGCTGCTTTGTAACATTGTATTTGTACGTATATAGGCTGTATTATCTTGTGTATGTGCATGAGCGGTTTGTGTTATCGTCTTATGAATGTATGTGGCAGTGGCGTACATATAGTGGTCGCAGCTGCGAAGGGGTTCCAGACGCCATATTTTGCGGCCACGGCCAGCGCGGCAAACCGATGGGGCCGCACATTCAAGGGGCCCATCGGGTGGCCCATGTTGTTAGGGCCACCCGATGGGTAAAGATTTCCAGGGGGCCCGGTCAGCGCTGTGGCGCTTGAACAGTCACTCCTCCCAGCTATCAGAGAGCAGCACGGGAGGAAGGAGAGGGAGTCAGAGTGGGAACCACTAGACCCCAGGGAAAGTCACCCTCCTGCACCTAAAAGGTAGGAAACAGGAGGGTGACTTGAACATTTTGTATATGTGTGTGTGTCTGTGTGTATGTCTGTCTGTATGTGTGTGTGTGTATGTGTGTCTTGTGTGTGTGTGTGTGTGTCTGTATGTATGTATGTATGTGTCTGTATGTGTGTGTCTATCAAGAGGGGGAAGAGGGAGGGGAGGGCCCCATTGATCAGTTTCTCACCGGGTCCCCATGGATTGTGTGTACGCCACTGGTATGTGGGTTGCGTATCCTGTGTGTAAATGTGGGCAGTATATGGGATGCTGCATGTAGCATTGTGTGTTTGATATATAGCATACTGTGTGTGTTTGTGTGTGTGGGGATGCTAGTGGTATGGCGTGTAGGAGTCTGCTTGTCGGGCTCTGTGCATTTATCAGGGTTTTCAGTGGTGTGTTTGTGGGGACTACTGCATTTGCATGTAGGTTGTTTGTTCAGTTTGTGTGAGATGGGAGGGCTTTTTCTGCAGCTGTGTGTATTACTAGCTGTGTGTATGACTAGCTGTGTGGTTCAGTGGGGACCGGGCTGGCCAGGTGTTTGACAATGGCTGGGCTGCAGTGATTACCGAGGGCTGCTCTCTACCAGTGCAGATTCCCCTTCACAACTACTGGGTGGAAGTTAACTGAGAGTACTTCCTCTGAGTGCTGCAATGAGTAAATTGAGGAATGACACTCACTACCTGCTGCAATCGCCCCTAGTGGTGATCATTCGACTGGCACTTGCAGATATCTGTTCGGCCTCCTAAGGGTAAATCTTCCAACCTCCCTAGCCTGTTTGAGTCCAACAGCCTTGTGTGCTATGCTGACCCCTACACCTATAATGATACAGGGGTACAAAGATGTTGGCAATTGGGGGGGGGGGGGGGATTTCGAAACCCGACCTTCAAAATCTTCCATTAGTGGCTGAAATATGACATTGATGACACAGCTTTTATATGTATGTACACACACAAGCCCCAATTGTTTTGTGTTGATAGGGGTGTGGTTGTATTTGCTTCAGTGAGCTACTTCCGATTGTATTTGGTGGAAGCAACAAAACCCCCAAAAATCCAACTAAATGTGCTCAGAAAGGATCTACAAGATACATATTACAGTTGCAGGGTAGCTACTTGCAGCATACTAATGGTTCCATTCATAGTGCTAACATAAATAGAGCTATAGAGGCTTCAGTGGATGCAGAATATGTAGTGCTCTAGTGAGATCTGCCATCTTTGATTATATCATACTCTCTTACAACAGTGCCATTGGTTATGGGAGCAATACACATGGTGTGCATCAGCCAGAGGTGCCGGTTATATTCTCTGCCCACCATATCAGCATGTCCCCATACTTGGTTCCATGTATGCAAGGGGGGAAGGGGAGGGGGCGAAAATACATTTATTTTATACAGAACAAAACTTTATTAAATTATATTCCCCTTCCAATATTCTACAACTTATATCCCACAGGCATAAGAGTGTGCAGCCCATTTCATTAGGGTGTGCACTGGGAAATTCTTCTCCAATGTTATTGTTGGATGTTATATAATTTGACTATTAAACTGTTAAGTGTGTGTCTTGTGTAGGGTGGCTGTAAGTTAGATGTGTTTTGTTGCTTTTTGTGTGTGCTGTATAAAGCTGGCTGTGTATAATGTGTGGGGTAGCTGTGAGTGATATGTGTGGGCCGCTGTGAGTGGTGTGTGTGTGTGTGGACAATGTATGATGTGTGGGGAAGTAGTGGAATTCCAATTAAGTACAAGATTCAAGTTATCTGCCACTCAGCTCAATATAGCTGCTCGGGGGTTAAGTACTGTAGTGAGGGGAAAGGGACTGTAGTGGGTGGTAGGAACTGTAACTATGGAGAGGGGCTATAGTGGTGTATAAAGGCAGTAGTGAGTAGGTAGGGGCTGGAGTGGATGGTTAGGTGGTGCAGTAGGGAGGATATGGGCTGATGTTGATGGGTTAGGACCTGTAGTAAGGGGTTGGAGCCTGTAGTGGGTGGTTGGAGAGAAAGTTACAAAAATAGAAAGTTTCTTCCTGACAGCTTACTTTTAGCCAGAAAGTGGGAAATTTTGATCCCTGGTGGTAAAAAGCAGTATGCAGACTGCTCCTTCCAGCTGAGGCTGGGAAATGTATCACAGAGTTGCTGTGGTAATGTTCTAATACAGTAGGAGCTGAGATCGTGACCTGGAAGTACAGGCAAAGTTCTCCCACCTCCTCGTCGGTATCAGCAGCTAGCTGGGGAGCACAGCCAGTGATAGACCTTTTGGTCTTCGTGCCGGCATGTGCAGCAGCCGGCGCTCTAGTTTCATTAGGGTGTGACTGGGCTTATGCCCACACATGCATTCTCACCCTGTCTCACTTTTATTCTCTGGTATCCCACTTGTGGTGATACCAGAAACAAGCATGCCATTAAAGGGATACTTTATGCACCAAAACTCATGTTGTATAGATCATGTCCCTGCAGTGTCACTGCTCAATTCTCTGCTGTTTTTAGGCATTAGATCACTCTTATGCAGTCCTACCCACACCCTCTCTTGGCTGTGATTCACAGAGCCTCCATAAAAAAAAAAAAATTATAATTTTTAGAGCAGTGTGTTTTAATTTAGAAGGCTTTATCTCCTGTTCTGTTATTTGAACTTAATCACACAAGTGGTCGCTGTAGGCTCTAGCAGGCAATTACGATTTAAGAATATGAGAAAAGAACATCTAAATTAAACAAAAACTGTGCAATAAGAGAAGTTATAATAAAAATGGAACAAGACGTGTGAAGAATTGAGACAATTTGGTACTGAGCAGTGAGGGGCATAATCTATACACCAAAACCCTTCATTACTCTAAAGTTATTTTAGGGCTTAGAGTAACCCTTAAAATTTGCTTACTTAGCACAAAACACAGGGCCTTGTCCCGAAGTGCTTCATTAGAATTCTGCACATGTGCTTCCTTGGAGGGGTATGTTCATGGATAGGTGTGCTTGGTATTTGAGATTACACAAAATGCCCTCGCTCAGGATCGGCCAAGCTGGATCTTTGTCAATGGCTTGCAATGATTATAAAACAAAAACGTGTCCAATTCGTTTATTATAAGATAGTAATTTCTTTATTTTACACACTGTCTCACTAACTGCAAATCTGCAATCTTGGCCTTAGTTTGCCATTTTTATTTGCTAAATATCAGAGTTCAATTAACAGCCCTGTTAATTGAAACAATATTTGCAAAAAAATTTTTTCAAAAATTAAGTAATGCGAATGGAGTTCAATAGTGCGTGCAACACATGTGACTTCCTATGTGCACAGCATTTGATGGCTACCGCAGCCACAGATGTGCAGATTTATACCAGCAATTGCACAGATGACTCATGTCTGGCTTCCTCTATGTAAGGTGGATTAGATTGGAAGAAATATTACGAAACGACTCTGCAGATTGTACTGGTGAAGCAGTACACCTGAGGGCTTCCCAGGGTCCAAAATACTTTGATGCACGCTCCGTCTGAGGAATACAACCTTTAATAAGTCCCATGTGAAGGGGAAAGCAATAAAGTTTCCATGAATGGGGTAAAACCAAAGTTACACTAACTTACCAACACCCTCTAAAACTAGTTGAAAATTAAAGGTACTTTTACAGGGTTTTTTTTGCCTATAACTTGCATTACTTTGATGGATTATTCATGAACTGTTAAAAATAAACTTTCACAATCGTTTAGTGGTTAGTAGGTTAAAGCATTTAGACCTCAAAATAATATTAACAGGCAGAGATTTACTAGCAGACAACCCAGTTCAGAGAGGTTGCCGACATCTTAGCCTTTTATCAATTTCGTGGGCCTTTTATCAATTTCATTAAAAAAATCTGGATGTGGGTAGCAGTGAGTGACTGTCAGTTTCAGCATCAGAACTTAAAATGTTTTTTTTGTTACAAAGGCATTGTCTAATACAGGTTTTGACTTTTACTTTTGTAGCAGGTGGGGCTTGTTCCTCATTGTGCATTATTAGGTCACGGTCTGTCTAACTGCACCTCATCAGTTCTTAGCATTGTGTCAAGAACGGTCTAAACTGGTGCAATATAAGCAATTAATTTGTTTATTGCAGGGCATTTATACATATTGACTTGATAGAGAAATCTGTATTTTTGATAAAGTCCAAATTTTTACAATCTGCTCGGTAATCATTAAGAAGTAATGGACTGTCAACTTTTTCTTTTTAATTTATTTATATACAAAAATATATATATACATATATTTATAAATGGTAAAGGCATAATTTTTTCTGAACTATATAACATTACAATTTATCTCCATAAAAGCATTTTAAATTACAAATTAAGCAATATTTAAACAAAAATATACAACACAACTGTATCTCCAGTATTAAAAATATCAGTTTTCCTTAATTCATGCAGTGAGCACATTCGGAAATCTAATAGGACGTTATTAGGATAGTATTCCATTGGTAGTCACACTTGTGAAATACTATATTCTTCATGAGGATGTACAGCCGTCTGTGTCGATGTAGGGATCAGGAGATCACTGGGGAGGGGTCATTCTTCACATGCCTGGAAATATTAAATAGCTTGTCAGTCAAAGCGGTCAACAGACATGACTTGTATGAACAGTAGCCATGCAATCTACCTTCATGTGTGAGTTGATTTATTTAGAATACATATATGTTTCTTAATTCATTTACTTTCACACACGAAGGTAGATTAATACATATATATATCTCATCATTTTGTGGATGTCCTATTTGTCACTGTGAACTTATAGGTGTCATGTGTAGAGAGCAGGATTGCTGTCTATACCTATGCATACAGTTCCACTCATACGAACCCTTTCTATAAAATATTACATTTATTCCACTGTAACTTCGGAATTCTCAAGCTACTATAGGCCAAGGCTTAACATTAAAAGCCACAGCTGCTACCTGTGTTACTGCAGAGCCAAGTTTATATGAAAAGGGAAATGCTTCTTTAATTGGGTCTTAAATAGGTTTAACGTTTGTTAATCTGTGGTTTAGTCACAGTTTTAAATTAACAGTTGAAACATTGACATACATTATATTTTGCATAAATGGCAAGTAGGATACAATACAGAGTTTTTTGAGGGAATGATATCAGAGATCAGTCACTAACCAAATCCTCTTAACCCCTTAAGGACACATGACGTGTGTGACATGTCATGATTCCCTTTTATTCCAGAAGTTTGGTCCTTAAGGGGTTAAGGTTATGGCCTTAATGTTCAGTATAGGGGGGAAACTGGCTGTGCACCTGCAGATATCGCTATTTTTAACAGCACTGAAATTATCCATTGCGTGAAAAGTTCTGTTTAGAACACTGTATACTCACTTTCTAAGGTTCTGTCAAGGTCAGCAATGAAATCTTCCAGCTCTTTTGTGTCTCCCAATTTAGCTGTAAACAGAGTCAAATTGTAAATTTGCAGATAAAACATGCATTTAAAACTATACTGCCTATACCAAACTCTATGAAATACATAAGGTGACTAATATACTAGTTTCCACTGTAGGGGCCAAGAACGACTAATCCCAGTATTTGTTCATTTATCATCATTCAATGCTTCATGGGTAAACTTGTCTGTTGTGAGAATTCTTGTATGTCCTTATACCAGCCCTAACCGACTTAAACCTTTCATCAATTTCCTACAATGTTGCCGGTTACTTGTGCACCCCTAACTGCAAAGAGAGGACATTTAAATAAATAACTCCACTGATGCCTTATATACTGTAATCTCCATGATGCTCTTGACCTTCCACTATTCCACTTCCACTTGACCTTCCACCATTAACCCAATTATTTTATACAGAAAGATGTAAGGAAGTATGTGAATGTCCTACCTTTTCTGGGGTTCTCCATTGGAGAAGACAATACTGGTGAAGAGAGTGTTGGGGAGTTCAGTTTTTCATCACTGAAGCTTAAGCTGTTTCTACAAAGAGAATCTGCACCTAGAAAAAATAAATAAATTTTTTTATAAATAAATAATATGGCTATTGAGGTTCCAGAGGACATTTTCAATATAGTTCAGAATATACTATGCATACCACAACATGCAACACAAGAAACAGAAATACCACCATTCACAGCATTGGTGTCCCCTAAATTATAGCCCATTAAGAGTTTATGCAAGATTACAAATTCCACACAGAGCGCAATTTTTCCACCATTCCCAACCCACAATGGATATTGACAGCCAACTGTTTATTAATTTATGGTATATAATTAATAGCTTTGTCCTGTTGTAAATTGTTGAACTTTCACACACTTAACACCTTGAGTTATTTACTAATAACCTGCAAGGCCACTTTTGATCTTGTTTTTGGTGTTCACCAACGTGACGTCTGAAACGAGAAGCCCTGCAGCAGATTGTATTACAGGCCTAGCACTCCAGAAAACTAATCTCCTATGAATAACCAGAGAGCAATAGCCAAATCTGGCACTCTGATCCCCATGACTGAAGCGCATTTGTGTATGCTTTTTGGAGACTTCATTTTTCAATTTTGAAGTTGTAGACTGCTGCAGGTCCTGAGAAACAGGCTTTAGAATAGCAAGGAGATCTGCGAAAAATGTCAATGGCCTTTGGCATATTGGAGTGGCCTCTACATGTGCGAACAATTCTAAAATCTACAGTCCCAAGGTTCCCAGCAACGCCCATATGATTATATAGCTAAAACAATCAAGAAATAAAAAGAATTCGCACCAGGCCCAAGTGGTGCATTTGAACAAATCTGTTTTAAAGCTGTGCTACTGTTTTATATTACAATTCATTCTCTTATTGCATTAGCAAGCCGCATTATGATTTATATTCAGGGGTAATGGGGACCTGCTATGCATTGAAAGATCAGGTTTTAAATTCTAACCTAATGAATCTTCTAACATTACGAGCAAACAAAGAAGCCATTTATGCAGCAGAGAGGCCCACGGCATAACAGCTCACATTTTTTTTTTTTTATAGGTGACATCCTGAAAGCTCTTTACGTATTCTAAAAACGGCACCATCGATTTTATACAGTCACAGATTTACTTCTGATCATAAAAACCAGCACTGAGTGATTTGACCGCAGTCTGAAAATTAAGGGTGGAATCGGGATCTGTAAACTACTAGAGTAGCATTAGTGGGGCCTGCATTTAAATGCATTCAGCAATTCCATAGATTGCATTCTTAGCTATTAAGAAGGGGATACACATTTTGCTTTTTCAGTTCTAAATTCATGGATTTGAAATGTATTAGAGACTAAAAGTATACATATTGGATGTAAAATCGATCACATTAAATAGAACAATAGATACAGTAATTAAAGTCCTAGTCTATATATAAAAAGGTCTGTAAGGGGCCAAATTAATCAAATAATAGAACATTTGTTTGTACTTGGTTGTAGTCAAAACCAGCCTGAAGTCTGCAGCCATAGACCAGGCATCTCATAGTCAATTTACCTGGGGGCCACTGCCAAATCATAGTCTATATTTGTGCCTGTATATCCACTATGATAGAATAGCTTCCTGGGGTCAGTGTATTCTTTTTAGAAATATACCATGGTAGATTTTAACTAACCAACTGGTCATTCTATTTTGCATTCAACCTCATGATGGCCCTTTATTGGCAATAGCCTTTGACTTCTTTAGTTAAGTGTTCCCCAACCCAATCCTCAAGGACCACCAAACGTCCAGGTTTTGCCAGTATCTCCACTGGAATAAAACAGGGAAATACACAAGTCCTGGATTATCAGTGGGCCATGAGGACTGGGCTGGGGAACACAGAGTTAAAAGACAAAAGCATTAAAGCAACAGACTCAAAATTTAATTGCGCACCCAGATTTTTTTTATTGTTTTGCTCCCTTCTGCTTGAACTTAAAATGCAAAAAACTGCTCGGCAGTGAAATGTCCAGTTATTTTTAGTCCTCTTAAATTAAGGTGTTATAACTTTTACAGGGTTTATGAATTATATTAAATGTATTCCTGACCCTATAGTGTTAAAAACACCATCTAGCCCCTTTAATATAGTAATATCTTACTTTACTCCAATCTGCTGCTACTGGCTCTGCCTCATTGGCTGACATCCTCAAAAGTGGTGATCTCAGCCTATCACAATGATTTCCTATAGGAAATAATTGGATTGGCTGAGATTGTCAAGGAGGCAGATCAGCGGTAGAGCCAGCACAAGCTAAACATGGACCTCGCCAATCAGCATCTTATAGAGATGCATAGAATCAATACATCTCTATGAGAAAAGTTCAGCATTTCCATGCAGAGGATGGAGACACAGAATGGCAGTGCTGCACACTGCAGTACCACCTGAGAAAGCACCTCTAGCAGCCATCTGAAGAGGCCACTGGAGGTATCCCTAGGCTGAAAACAGTGTTAATTGCAAAAAAAGCATGCGGGGAATTGCATTCACCAGGACATATACAATAAGATGTAGTTCTGGTGACTATAGTGTCCCTTTAAATAAGAGAACCCTGCTTGTACCCATATTACTTTTAACTTGTTGGGAAAACAAATTCATCCATCTGTATATAGTTTTCACCTCCAGTATTTGGAATCCTACAGGTAGACAATGAGTATAGTGATATGGTCAATAATATATTGTGAATTAGGCACGGAGTAGACTGTGGTGAGATGTTGTGATAGTTCAGACATAATATAGTATGCATGTTTGTGTTACAAATACAGAGGCTAAATATAACTAAACCACAGAAGCAACGTTATACTTTACAACAGCAAAGAGATTTCCTGTAATTTTCAGGAGCCAGAGGAGTGGAAGCTTCAAACTACTTGTGAAACTCTAACCTTGACATGAAATTAAGCTACTGTCTATAAGTGAAATCTACACGCGCTGAATTTATGGGTTAGCGAAGTGACTACAGGATACACATTAATATATTACGTGTGTAGGCACTCTATAATATGTCAAGTGACCGCATTCTGTGGTAGTCTGTCATATATTGCTCTATAGCTATGCAGCACTGCCTGCAGCCAGCCTCTCATACATTGTGCACACAGCCATACCTCCCAAGTGCCCCTATTTAGGAGGGACAGTCACTATTCGTGGCCCACATCTAGTTGTTCCTTTTTTCTAGGATCTTCATATTGTTGCTGTGTCTGAGTTAATACCAGCTCCACAGCAGTAATACAATTTAGAACAATAACAATGTATCTGAATTTTAAGCACATTTTAGTTACATAAATCGCTCTTAGTAAGTCACCTAAACTTTGCCTCTGGCCACACCCCTTAAAATTAAAAGTCTTTCCCACTTTGGGGAATACACACTATACATCCCACAATACAGCTCTTATTAAAGGGACCTCATTCCCTCAACTACATGGGGAGAGGGAATTTTAACTAAAATAAACGTTTGCATATTGGATTCCTCTCTGTATGCCATTAGTACATCTTTAAATTCTAATTGTTGTCCAGATCTTCGCCTTTCAGAATTTCAGTCTTGGGTCTAGCAAATATCACAATATTTAACATGCAACGGAAGTGCCTTTTCCTTGGCATGGAATTAGTAAAAGCTGTAAGCGTCAGAAAATGTATTGTATAACCTGCAGAATACGCGTTTATTTTCCTAGTCAAGATGGCGGAAAAGTGAAGTGAAAAATGCATCCAATAAACAGAAAAAATATCATGGCTGGAGTTCAGGCAAGCATTAAAAGCAATACAGATATTGGAAATACCACAGTATATTTTCAACCTTAACACACTAATCTCTAGTACCTGCTGAGATATAGATATAGATATAGATATATATATACACACACACACGCACACATAAATAAAATAGCTTACGGCCTTTTAATCCATAACAGAAGGGTGGCTGACTGAAGGATAAGCATGGGCCAACATAAAGTCAGATGAATACAGAAAGATATATTTTCAAATGAACTGTTTAAGAGAGCATTTGTTATAAGGCAGTCTAATTACAGCGGTAGAGGAAAATAAATCGGACTTCCTATTGCAAATTAAATGTGGCTTTGATTTTCGATATGTACACGTCAAACGAGTTATGGCAGAACATCAATGAATGCTTGGAAGGCGCACACACATTTCCTGCTTTAAATTACTGTAGCGAGACACCAGAACATGATATGTCTAATTACAAACTGCACCGTTACGCCAGTCATACATACACATACACATACACAGTAATAGCTTGCACTCCAAGAAGACTTTTGTAGTGCCCGGTGCTGGTTGTGGCAAAGGTAGATATGGGTGTAGAAACAATCGCACTCCTGGGACTTGGTTGAAGTAGTAAAATGTAGCTTTTATTTATTCCATGTAACATCTGTTACCTGTCCTGATGAAAGCTCCATGTTGGAGCTGAAACATTGCTATTTTATAGGAATAAATAAAAGCACATGTCTAAGTAACTCACATTGACCGCATAATCTGTATTACTATATACTTCGAACATGTTTGACTAGCCTGTGACCTAGCTACTTAACCAAAAATGTGTGCAGTAATCTTATATGCCTTGTATTAGTTATTGTATGTATTTTACCATTCTTATTACTGCTGTTAGGGCATGGCAAGAGCACATGTTAAATATTTGCACCACAAAAAAAAAAAAAAAAGAATTTAAAAAATAAATAAAAAAAATCTAACACTGAGATATGCCAAACAAATTATTTGTAACAGTTAGAACACAGTGTGCAAAAAAAAATAAATAAATAAATAAATAAATATATATATATATATACACACACACACATACAAGCTTTTGCATTTTCTAAATCTTATTTTATTTTTAAATTTTGGTGTCAACTTGCCACTCTTGCTTTGAACAAACACCCAAAATTGTCAGATTCTCACCCAAAACAGTAATTCTCCATGTAACCAGTAACAGGAGAATTTGTTTATTCAATGCACAATACTGTGATATCACAATGTCATTAGCACAGTGTGTTTCTGGCTACATTCAAGACACACTGAGAGCACACACTCATTTTAGGGTGAATACCACAACTAAATCCCCCCCTTTTCTAATCATTGATATGTATCAATTGACTAATAAAGTACTAAGTAAGCAGCAATTGAAGGGAATTGTATTAAAGTGTTGCTACTTGGTTCATTATATAGTCTATGTTGGATTCATTTGCAAGAAATTAACCGACCTGAACGTCATACTGCTAAAAGTAGGCGTTTTAATTACATTTACGAAAGTCTTTAGAGAATAGTCTGAGGACATTTTCAGAGACTTTGCCAGTGGGTAGATCAAACCACATGTGCAAACAAAGTTTCCAAACCAAAGTGTATTCTTAAAGTGTTTGAGCAACATACCACTTTTATTTAAAGGGACCACAGCCCAACAGAAAGCCAAACTCCCCATTATTGGTCATTTACTTTTCCTATGTCCTCACTAAAACTGTGCCATGTGTTCTTAACTATTTCTAGATCACTTTTATAAACACATTCAAAATTATGAAGGAATTTAACCATCACTTTTCAGAATACTTTGATAAATATTGCCAATGATTTTGTCTAGTTATCCTTCCCATGATGCCTAGCATGGACAGAGGTGGCCACAGGCTTGTGTAGAATCATGGGAGTTGTAGTTCAATACCTCATCTAGTTGATTTTGTAAGCATTAAACAATTAAAAGTCTTCTTGAAACATTATATCCATTAAGTTCTTTATTTCTAAATGAGCGATTAGATCAGAACTTGTCATACTTGGCCACCAAATAACTGCAGTAACTAGACACTGGCTGATTCTACACATCATTCACATAATCTAATTGGATATTAGGCAGCCCTGTAGGAAAAATACAGTGGAATATCTACAGGGCCAGTGGCTGGTTAATACCTCAATGTCCAGCTGTTTCGTACAGCTTCCTATCACTCTATTTAGAAGCCAGGGACATTCCTTTCATCAAGTTTAGTGCGTGTGTTGGATGCTATAGATACATGTGATACAGAAGTAATTTATTAGAGGGGTTGCTTTATGGGTAATGGGTACCAAATCAATGCTGCGTGACGATATTTGTTATTGGCATTACTTGTCATATGGATATATGGTAAGATAATGATGGGATGAATCTCAGATGTTATCTGTTTAATTCCTTCACAGCACACTCTACAGGTCATATATGCCATGTAAATCAACACTTTAGTCCATGACACGCAAGATTATAAAGCTTACTTTCTGAGTCGCTGATGCCACTGTCACTGATGCTAGCACTGCTCCTTCTCTTCATAGTTTGGAGATGTTCATCATATCGAAAGCGTCTCTTGTTGAAAGGAGAAGAGAAATCTGCTATCACAGCATCAAATTCACAAAGCACCTCATTCAAATCGTCATCTTCAATAAAAGCCGCTAATAACACAAGAAATCAGGAGAAAAAAAATGGTACATTTAAATAAGGGAACAAAATACTGCCACCAGTTTGAAAGACACATGCAAAAAAACATTTCTGTAACACCAGGGAAAAAGGAATATTTATACACACGCTCGTGACAAAACAATATATAGCAAATCTTTTAAGATAGTGTCTGTAAAATATTTAATATAAATATTACACAAATCCTGTCTTAATAGAAGCAGGCATCTTCAATACCAGAAAGATGACATCACTACCAGACTAGGCTGTCTACTAAATTTATAATTATGTCTACACTCCACTGGCCAAACTCTTTTTTAAAGGCACAAGAGATCCAATAAATGACAGTCTACATCATTTCGAGTTTAATTGTGTGTAAAAAGGACCTATTTTTTTTAAAGTAATCAATACCAAGTTTAGTATTACCACTTTTTACAGAACTCGTTTACTTTGTTGAATTATTTTTTTTTTCTTACTCTTTTGGATCGGTTTTAAGTGTCTTTTGTGATTATATATAGGAATTCTAGCAACTGCCTTAGTTTGATAACTGCAACAAAATTGTGTGGATTGTTAAAGCACCATCCCTGCAGCAAAAGGTATATTGTCAGTGTCTCTCTCTCTGAGTTCACAATAAGAAGATAAGTATTAGTAATAATGAGATAAAAAATTGCCAACTCAGTCATTCAGAGACTATAGTGCAAATACACAGTACGACATAGCAAACAGATATAGTCCAAAGACACAGTACGACATAGCAAACAGACTACTAGACACGAAACCACTCTTAAATGCAAAACTGTCAGGGGGTAACTTAAAATTAGCCATTAAATAATATATATCAGAATTCTGTTTTAATTACCCTGCATTTACGGGCAAATGGTATTTAAAAAAAAAAAAAAAAAAAAAAAAAAAAAATCACAAGTAAGGAAAACTACCCAATTCTATTTTAGTGTATTTGTAACAAATCATCAACAAGTGGAAACTTTTGCAACAGATTATTCAGAAAAAAAAAAAAAAAAAAAAAAAAGTCACAGCTTCTATAATGTGGGCAGACATTAAACCACTATGAGTCACCTTCTGCTCCGGTGACTGTAATACATAGGTGACACACACATTCACTAGCTGTTCAAGACCCCAAAGGAAAGTTTTTAAACTTTCCGTAAAATGATAAGAGCCTGTAAACCCTCACTATAAAGTGATACCCTCAGAAATCTCTTTCACCAAACAAGTCGTTCACAAGAGAGCATTAGCAGAGGTTAAAGAACAAAAGACAGAGAAAGACAAAGCTCTTATAACAAAACCTCTCCATATTACTGGAGCTCTGCTCAATAGACATCAATGCCATGTTAACCACTGCAAATGCTCCCCTAGTCTCTGAACAGGGAGCAGATGCTCAGTTAAAAAAAAAAAACAAAAAAAACTATCCCAAGGCAATCCACAGTAATTGTAGATGATGCTAGTGTAGTGTACCTATAATCTTCATTTTACCACCCTCTTATAGTAATTACACTCCCAATGTTATAATGCACTAACCCACCTCCCAGGGTGCAGGAGATGCACATCATAGCACAGAATTAGGACCTTAGTTTTATTTGGAGAGGTCGAACACACAGAATGAACGTATGTTTATACATAATAATCAGACACTTCTGGACTGTCCCTACCTCGTCCTGGACATTACCAATTATCTGCCATGATGTGGACTTCGTTCATTTTGATATATTGGTCCAGATTTTATAAGGAGCTTGAAAGACACGCGAAGTTCGCATCTTGGACATCTATTTAACACGAGGTGTGTGGGGAGTCCGGCAGCCCAGCCAGCAGCAATGACTTTAATGACAATATAGCCCCCATCATTAGCCTCCAGTATCAGGCAGGTAAAGGGTGTCATTGGATTAGCACTGCTTTAGCTGGGTGTCCTGTGTGACTCTCCATGACTGCACTTACTAATAGCCTGAGAGCGCTCACTTACCTCTCCGAGCTGACTTCACTTTAGGAGACTTCATGGTTCCAAACCGAGAATGAGAAAATCCTCGCGAGTTAAATGATCCAAAGTATTCCACGAACGGAACGTGCGCACCTCAAGTTACCCACTGCAGCCCGGTCAGCTACTACAGCGCTTTTTATGGAGCTGGGTGACGTCACGGCGGGGAGGCGCTCCCCGGGCCAGAGAAAGTTCCATTCAGTGTTGTGACTGCAGCCCCTCGTGTTGTGGCACAGACGCACGTACACAGCTAGAGGGGGCTAACATGACAGACATTGGCCGTGCTTTACAAAGTCTGTCATTGCTAACAGGTGGCAAAACTGTTCAAAAAAAGAGAGTGATTGGGGTTTTGAGTGTTTGACTGTAATCATAGTGTTTTGTAAGCAAGTGCTACAAATACTCGACTAAAATCCACAGGCAGGGATTTCTATCCGAGCTGTGGCAGTATCTCTATCTGTCCCTCTGTTTTTTAAGAGTTCCCATGATTAACTGTTAAAATGTACTGGTAGTATCATTCACTGCATGATATAGTGCTATAAAAACTGATAAATAAATGGACACTCCAAACACCATAACCACATCATTACAATGCACTGCCACTGTAGTGCTTATGATATTAGGAGTGCCCTCATACTACCCACCAGTGTAAGTAGTCAAACCGACTACCTGGGGTGCGCTGCGTGCTGTTTCCTGACATTACCCTCCTGGGCTGAGAGCTAGAAGTTTCTGGAGGTAGTAGTGAAGGCGGTGAGAAGCGCTGGTGGACCAAAGCCAGCTCATTGACTAAGAGCATCAGCTGGTCCCTCGATGAGCCAAGCCCTGCACAGCCAGATCCAGGGCACTTATGACACCATAGGCACTACAGTATGCTCTAGTGCAGCGGTGCCCAAAAGGTAGATCCCCAGATGTTTTAAATGTACAGCTTCCATTATGCTTTGCCATTCTACAGGCATTAAAGTGACATGCAAAGCATCATGGGAGTTGTACTTCTACAACAATAGGGGGTCTACCTTTAGGACACCCTTGCTCTATTGGTTATGGAGATTGGAGTGTTCCTTTCTTAACTGGATACAAATTAAAAAAAAAAAAGATTCCCGTATGTTTAAAAATATTCTGAAATAAAGCCACTTGAGATGCTTCTACGCACTATGGTCACATTCATATTATGCACAGAATACAGCAGGAATTCAGCGCTAATCAGCACACAATATATGCAGAATGGGCATATTATGGCATTTATAGCCGTAAATCATAAGGATTTTTCACTAAACAATAACATTTGATGCATTAAAAACAGATTTCCAATGCTGTTACGGAACATTTTGGAGTTAACTTATAGTCACAGCTTGGCTGTTTTAGCCTAAACTTTGCAATTCAGTTTTTGGTGAATAAACCCCAAGAGTCTAATTTACTAAGTGCGCCTCTGAAGTACACAATGTGCATGTAATAGCTGAAATAAACTGGAAAACATGATTTGGGTATTTACTCGTTTACTAAAGGAGGTTAAGATGCGCATACAGAGTTTGGCCTGAAATTTTGTTTTGAATTCCTTTCTAGATAATTCTGTGTCTACTAAAAACCAAAATATAGAATTTGGCCAGCAAACCTCTGGCGTAGTCCTGAGCTGTTAGTTCAGATGAATGCATCTTATTTACTGCCTTTTGAAGAAATTACACCTCAAACTGATTCAAGTTTGTGTCACACTGAATTATTCCAGAGGCAGGATCCAGTAACCTGGAAATTTAATTCCTGAACCTTTGCAAAACTAGCCCCAAAGGCACACAGTCTGCATAAGCTGTAAAGCAAGTACAGTGTTAAAATGCTGCTCCTGGAAACTCTAATACCCAACAGGGAGCCAGGGCTGGCATTATTCCTGCACCCAATATGCTGATTGAAGACCTGGCCTTCCACCCTGGGCTATTTATTGGGGGTTTAAACTATGAATTCATTGTTGGCCACTTCTTCTGTCAGTTGTCACCTTACCTCCACCATGCTAATACTCAGTTACTTTGGGAGGCATTTGAATGCATATCTGCAAAGGAAATTGTATTGCAATCTGAAAAGTGAATTTATTTTTACTACTTATATAGGGCAATATAGTTTAAAATTAGACATATATATATATATATATATATATATATATATATATTTATATATAAATTAAATATGATTACAATCGGTACAGCGTTATCTAGTCCCTGCCAATGCTGAGCTAAATAACTATCTTTTTCTAGTAAAATGTGCCACCATGTTAGTGAAGAAAATTTGGGCACATACAGATTGTATTAGGCAAATTATATTACATATCCATACAACGTTTCGGCTCCCACAGAAGCCTTTCTCAGGACTGGTATGAACTTCTATTAAACCTAAAGTAGGAAAGTTAATAAGCAGCATCGCTATTGGGAGAACTGTCTACTAAATAGTGTTACGAATGTAGAAACACACCACATTACATTAGGGTGTGCACCCAGAGAAAATTCCATTAATTGAAAATTTCCATTATGCAGAAGGGAATTGGCACCTAGGATCCACACAATGGACACCTGTAGGACATATTTAAAGGCTCTAATTAAGCTAATTGGGTTTAATCTTGTTAATATCCTGTCTTCTTGGCACGTAACAGAGTTTTAACCTTTAAGTGATGCTTCCATGGTTAGTCAGGAAAAAACAAATTTTTCCTCTAGGGACAACCAGGTGTATGCAGAGATAGTCGTGGTATTATAACCATTCACATGTATGGTATATTGCAGCTTTCGACTCTGCTGTGTAAAGTAGTGGGGGTTAGCAGGTGTAGTGTAGTGAGGCCTGCAGTGTGTATGTCTGAGGGGTGAAGTATGTGTGTGTGTGTGTGTGTGTGTGTGTGAGGGGTGCAGGGTGTGTGTGTGTGTGTGTGTGGTGCAGGGTGTGTGTATCTGTTTTTTGAGGGGTACAGGGAGTGTGAGGGATGCAGGGTGTAAGTGGTGCAGTGTGTTTGGGATTGTGAGGGGTGCAGGGTGTGTGGGGTGTAGTGTGTGTGTTTGTGAGCGGTACAGTGTGTGAGGGATACAGTTTGTAAGGGGTGCAGTGTGCGTGATTGTGAGGGGTGCAGTGTTTGTGGTTGTGAGAGGTGCAGTGTGTGAGGTATACCGTGTGTGGGGGGTGCAGTGTTTGTGATTGCTAGGGGTGCAGTGTGTGAAGGGTACAGTGTGTGGGGGTGCAGTGTGTGTGATTGTGAGGGGTGTAGTGTGTGTGTGTGATTGTGAGGGGTGCAGTGTGTGTAGTGTGAAATGCCCCATTGCCCCCTTCCCTGGATCCACCACTGGACCAGCGGCGGAACTACCGACTGCACCGGGACCCGCACGCTGGGGGGCCCATGGGATGGCCCATGCACTTAGGGCCACCCGATGGGTATCATTAAATAGGGGCCCGGACAGGCGCCACTGCTCTCTAAGAGATATACACACATATTAAAAAAAATAATAATAATAAAAATAAATAAATAATTTATTTTAATATTTATTTATTTTTATTATATAATATATTATCACCATTAAAGTCCTGTCTAAGATATTACTCATCTTCCTCCACCAGCTCTTTGATGTCTGGTTCCCCTAGTTTATCAGGAGATCCCTGATAGATGAACATGTTTTCTTTTCATGTTCGTTGACTCATTTTGCCTGATGGGCAAAATACACACTGAAGTCAAAAACAGCTCATGTTATTTACATCCTGGAGGTAAATTTGGCACTTCTGCATATGTTTTTATTTATTTATTTTTTGGTTTTTGGTGGACTTTACAAAAAGGGTGAATTAACGTATCTGTTTAATGATCTCAATGAGTGCTATATTGCTAGTCTTTTTATAAGAATTCCTGTTTTTAGAAGGAATTATTCTGCCCGAGATGAGCTTGGCGTAATGAGTCTAGCACACTCTTGTGAAACACCACTAACCAGGAGGCCTAAGAGGAGACAGGGTAACAATGTAGCTGAGTGACTGCTATGGGGCTTATCTTTATTAGAATGGAATAAGGCAAAATAAGTAGTTGGTATTCCAGGAAAACACAAGGACGTAGTTGAGGTCACTAGCCAGGTTTGGTACGCTGTGAGTCTACAATTATACACATTGGTAAAGTAACTGTCACTTTAAGGAGTACAGGAATGTCTGAGTGGTGATCCTGTGCTGAAATGGGATTTAAATATGGAGGGGAAGTTAGTCATGACCAACAGTGACTTGTCATTGTCTGGTCCAACCCCCTCGTTCACTCTTTAAATACTGGAGCTTTATTGGACACTCGCACCCTGGCTGCTCTGAGAATGATGTCACTGACGTCTACCACTGCACTGGCATAGTAGAGGACGCAGATGGACCCACATGACTCCAGGGTTTATGTTGTGGCCTGGGACCACACAGGGAGCAACATAGCAGGCATAGATTCTATTGTCAGAACGGATGAGGACCGCAGGGAAAAGGGGTCTGACCGTGATAATAAGTGCATTGCTGTGCATGACTTTGTCTTTGTTCAGGAGCGCCCCTCTATTAATATAGGAGTGTGTGTCTCTCTGTGTATGTGTGCATGGTTTTTATTTCATCTTTTTAGGGAATTGGCTGTGGAATCTGGTCTGACTTGAAAAGTGATTGACAAAAACCCAAGAGACTACAACCATAGCTTCAAAATGTAGTGGTTATGGTACTAGGAGTGTCCCATTCAGCAGTCAGTGTAACCTCAAATGAGCAAGCCACTTTCTCAATCTAGCAAGGACTATTAATAAATAACTTTGTTTCACAGGAAAAAGGCTAATTTAAACTTTTAATAATGGAAAAAGGAGAACTATCAGAGTTTTCTGAAAGAAAATATTTAATAATGTTTATTTTGACACTTGTAGCCTGTGGTGACATGACGTATTTAATTTCTTGAAGAGAATCTTTCACAAGACTTTTTCCCATTGTGCATAGCTATGCAATTTCCTTAAAAACTTTATTTTTTCCCTTTTATTTGCTGAAATGTGTCACTATGCTTTAAGGTCAGCATTAACAACACAACCATTGGGCTTTTGGAAAATGGAAAGAAGACTTTATTAAACAATACCACCCTCCAAGGTCATTCGGTCAAGCATGGGAGCAATGCTGCTGCCAATGAAGCTGATGTAGATCACTGATGCCCAATGCCAATGCTTGCTTTACCTGTAAGTGAATTATATTAGAAACATGACGTGGGGATCAAATGTTCTCCTACTAACAATGGTAGGTAAAGAATAAAGTAGCAGAGATCTGTGCCTCTTGTGCACAGGTCTCAATCGTACTTGCCGTCTCAAGCTCTGTGATTCCTAGCAATGGTGTGGACAATGCTCACCTCCACAATTATTGAATATACAACAGCCGGAGAGAAAGTGATTTGCTTGAGGGCCGGAACAACAGATTTTCTGATTATTTTCAATCAAGGGGTAAAGGAATGTAAACTCACTAAGCTGGATGGAGATCAAATAGATAATTGTAGGGTGTGGGGGCAATGGCTGTGAATGTGAAAGAATCATTTTAATGGGATGTGATGAGAAATGTAAAGAGAATGGTAAAATGGGTAAAAAGGAGGGAACACATCATGAGCAGTAGAGTCAAATGAAACACATCTTGGAAGATATGACCTATAATGTCCTTAAATTAATAGAAGAACAATGTCACTGTAGTACACCCATTGATTTCACATACAACACAGTTTTCATACAGTGCCTTGACAACTGGAAATTTTGATTGGGATAAATGTTCCATAAAAAAAGAAATTCCCAACAGTAAAACAAAAAGTGCAAAAAAACTATCTCTGTCATATATCTGACTTCACATGTCACCATTTTCCCATTTCAGACCACCACCTGCTTTCCTTAATCTCAATGTATTGGCGAAACCCATTTCTCCTCCATCTTGCCCCCACACCTGTAGAAATCTGCACTCTGTAGATCCTTTCCAATTCAGCATCTCCTCCCTCACACGTCAAATATAACCTGGCCCAATCTTGCTACATTCTATTACAACAACACTCTGCACTAGACAATCTTCCTCCACCCCTACTGCACAAATCAGAATGCAGTTAGTTACAGCCCTGGCACTCTGAGCAAATGTGAAAATGCTCCTGCACTTGTCTGGAGGAAATCTCGCTCTAAACCTGATTTAATCTACTATAAATGTATTCTCCCTTTACACAATTCAGCCTTTTATTTAGCCAAGCAATCATATTGCCCTCCAACCCAAAATGATTTTTCTCTACTTTAAACTCTGTCCTCTACCTACCTGCACCACCCTCCTCATCTGACTAGCGGTCAGGATCTTGCAGACCATTTCTTTAAAAAAGTCTTGTATTGGGTGGTAACAGGGGAACACACACAGTGTGGTAGCATCTGTAATTTAATTAATATTCTTCCTCCCAGCGCATGAAGATGAAGTTTGTTTTTATTGTTCTCTGCACCCCTCACTAACTACTGGCTTGACCCGATCCCTCTCCAATACCTTTTAAGTCTTCTACTCTCACTCCTGCACTTACTCACATCTTCAACCTATCCCTTTCTACTAGTTCATTCCCAACCTTTGCAAATGTCACTGTCATACTCAAGAAACCCTCCCTTAACCCTAACATTCCTGTAAGCTACCGCCCCATGTTATTATTCCACTAACAACAAAACTCCCAGTTAAAGTAGTTTACAACCACCTAACTCTTTTCCTGTCCTTCAACTCCTTGCTTGACTCCCTGAAATCTGGCTTCTGTCCCCAATACTCAACTGAAACTGTCCTCCCCAATGTTACTAGCCACCACTTTTCTGCTAAAACTAATGGCCACTAATCTATCTTACTTGACCTCTCAGCAACACAGCTGACCATCCCTTCCTCCTACAGCTCTCTTGGGCTCTGTGACACTGCACTCTTTCTTGGATTCATTCTTATCTTTATAACAAGTCCTTTTGTGTGTCATTTGCTGGAAACATTTTTTCTTAAATGCATCTGTCAATTGGAGTACTTCATAGCTTTGTCTTGGGTTCTCTACTCTTCTCCAGTTATACTTCCTCACTGGGTAAACGTATCAACAGATATGGCTGCAAATATCACCTTTATGTAGATGATGTTCAAATATACCTCTCTTCCCTGATCTCTCTATTCCTCTGACATTTCTCATATCAGTGACTGCTTATCTGTAATTTCTTCCTGGATGGCCTCTCACCACCTAAAGATCCATATGTCAAAGACTGAGCTCCTTCTAATTGCCCATGTAGCTCTTTGACTTCTGACTTCTCTATCACTGTTGAAGGCATCCCTATTTCTCCATCACCTGCATCAGAGTTACACTTGACTTCAATCTATCTTTCATCAACAACATCCAATCACTTTCTTTATACTGACACAGCCACCTACACATTGTCCATTTCTGAGCGCTGGCACCACTAAGCAACTCATCCACTAACTTGTTATTTCTGATCTCAACTATTGCATTAATCTACTAACAGGCCTTTCTCTCCTGCTCTCTTCCCTGTACCCCATCCAGTCCATCCTAAATGCTTCTCTCGGGCTAATCCACCCGTTGCTCTGTATCTGCTACAGTACTCTGTTGTAACAGATACAGAGCAATGAGTGGGTTAGTCTCCCCATTGACAGCAGAATTTCAAAATTCTCACCTGTATCTACAAAACTATTACTGACATTGTTCCCCACTACATGTCCTCACTAATCAACAAATATACTCTAGCACGAACAGTGACCTACTCCTTGCATCTTTTGTTATCACCTCTTCCACAGTAGACTGCAGGCCTCTTGTGAGGTATAACCCTCTGGAGCACATTTCCCCATAATGTCAGACTTGCCCTTAATCTTCCAACGACTAACTGCTCCCTAAAGAAAATTTTGTTCAGGGAAGCCAACCACTCAACTCAGTAACTAATGCATTCCACTTATTAAATAAATGGCCTCATGTTAGTTACTCTATATTATCCTCATACCACCTTTGCAGTCACCACCTCCTATCCATCTAGATTGTAAATTCCCACAGTTATAGGGCAGTCAAATCCTGCTGTATTTGTTAATTTGTCAAATTTTGTATTGTCTCTTAGATGCTTTGTACCTTTGTCTTTTTACGTGTATCAATGTGTACCCATGGACAGCGCTGTGGAATGTGTTGGCAGTTTATAAATAAAAATAGTAATAATAATGTACTAAAATTGGACTATTGAGAGATTATACATGCCAGAGTGCATAATCTCTCCCGTGATGGTGGCTGGAAGTGCAACTCCTGTTAATCTCAGCCAGACCATAACATATCCTGGTATTGCTGCATGTTTGAAGGAACTAAGCCTAAACCTAAAGGAGAAATGGCATGTAATATAAATATGCATATTACTGAAGTACGAATTAGAGAAAAATAATAAAATCTTGGGTTTATTAAACCGTGTTTAAAGTGGAACAATCGCTTCTAAAAAAATATTACTATGTTTACTGGATGGTCAAAACAGCTGGGGCAATTTTAGAACCAAAAACCAAAAGCAAAAACATACTTCCTTGCATTCCCTGCAATTCCATATTCTCTGTAACAAAGTTGTCACTTGATGCCTCTGTGCTTGTGTTAGCTCAGGCAGATATGGAGAAATTCAACATCAGCAATAAATGCTTTCTCCAGCAGTGCCTTACACGTATGTGAGTTCCTAGAGACCTGCAGGGCTTAACCAATGTATTATTATTATTATTGCCATTCATATAGAGCCAACTTATTCTGCAGCACCTTACATTGTTATAAAGGGGGGATATAACAACAAATTACAGATTGTTACAGGCACAATAGGTTGATTAGGACCCTGCCCCAAAGAGCTTGCAATCTAGAGATTGTCTGGTGCAACTCAAAACTCTCCTTAGAATTTTTATAAAAGACTTGCACAACCAATAGCTTACTTTTTCATAGCTCTTTGGTTGTGCTTAAATATCTCAAGTGGCATCTTCAAAACCACCCAGCATTTGTTCTACTGGTTCGTTATTTGTTTATTATCGAGTGATTTATTATTGTCTGTCTTTTTAGATACAACATACACAATGCAAGCAACTCATAAATTAAAAATAAATGTAAACATTATAGAAATACATGAAATTGTATAAAAGGGTATCATATAATGTCATGCCGTACATTGGATTGATTGAACAATGATTACTTTATTAGTGGTGCACAGCTAAGCTACTGATTGCATAATGTCTAACTGCATAGACCTGAATCATTTGTTCTGTATGAGTCATTACTTCCTAGATCTCTTACTCTTATCTGACACACAGCTGATTGTGATCTTGTCAGTGAGATCCTATTACATACTATATATGGGTTTTTAAGACCCACATTTAAACCCGATGTCTAACCGTAAGTCACCATCCAAAAAATATATATTATTAGATTAGATTTATTAATTTCACACAGCCTGCCCTGTCAGCTCCAAATAAAACCTTTCTACCTCTTTAGCTACTGTATATGTCACATTGTGTGATTAATGCATATGCTTGGATACAGACTGATTACCTGACCAACTATTTTCCCTTCTGGCAACATTGCACATTTAACTTTTAATTTCCTTTAGACTAGGAATTTTAGGACCATCATGACGTCTGGTTACTGAATGCCAAACTTGATTTGTAATAGTTGCTTTGTCTGATGTGTTACCAATGCTTACCTGCTGTATGGCACGGCAATATTTGTTGGCATTTGATTAATAATAATATTAAAAATATATTAGATATATTTATACTACTGAAAATAGAACCATGTTCTGAAAAGGCAAACAAAGTGCATGTAATGCAAGTTATGTGTAATTTTTCAGTTAAATTATTTTGCTAATTTCTGAGCGTTTATACATGATTACTGCAATTCTGTTTTAATTCACTGTAATTTGGTGTTTCTGAATGAACTCCAAAATACAAAATTATAACCAGATGCTGATATTTGTGAAGAAATGGTAACATGAAAAGTATTGAATGCTCCTCGTAGGTGAATATTGTGGAGTGTCTATGCTCTACAATGCAATTATTATGTGTAGAGTTTTTGCATTTGGTGATAACTTTTAAATTTGCCTAGTTTAAATCATTATTTTGCCAATTTTGATTGAGGTATCAATGAATTATACATGACAAGCAGAATTAAGGCAAAACATCGACACAGAGATTAGGGATACCTCATGTTATGCTTAAATATGGGATTAATGACATATTGCTGGCATGTCTTGAAGCTTGGGTCCAGTGTGGCGACCACACTAGATTGGGTAGACTACAGTCTCCCAGTGGCAGTGTCTCTCCCTCTACAGGCATTGGCTGATGGGATTATAGATCTTATCTACAGCAATGCTGTGTTCCTATTTGATTTTCCCTGGCTTAGTTTCAAATATGATTATTTTGTTTTATTACTCTGTGTGTATATGAGTTTGCACTTAATGAGACAGGAAATTCAAATACCAATAACCAACTGTGGGGTTATTCCAGATGAGCTATTTTAAAGGGACACTATAGTCACCAAAACAACTTTAGCTTAATTAAGCAGTTTTGGTGTATAGATCATGCCCCTGCAGTCTCACTGTTCAATTGTCTGCCATTTAGGAGTTAAATCACTTTGTTTATGCAGCCATAGTCACACCTCCCTGCATGTGACTTACACAGCCTTCCTAAACACTTCCTGTAAAGTGAGAGCTAAAGTTTATACTTCCTTTATTGCACAGTCTGTTTAATTTAGAATTTCTTATCTCCTGCTCTGTTAATGGCCTTCTAAACCCTGCAAGAGTCTCCTGTGTATGATTAAAGTTCAATTTAGAGAGCAGGAGATAAAAACTTCTAAAGCAAGTTAACATCTGATTGAAAATGTACCCATTTTTTCATGTAGGATGTGTCCATCACAGCCAGGGGAGGTGTGGCTAGAGTTTTATTGACAGAAGAAAAGTGATTTAACTCCTACATGACAGAGAATTGAGCTGTAAGATTGCAGGGTCATAATCTATACCAGGGTGGCTGAAAGAACATTATAGGAGATGTAGTCCACAACATCTGGAGTGCCGAAGGTTGCCTACACCTGATCTATATACTCAAACTGCTTCATTAAGCCAAGTTGTTTTGATGACTATAGTGTCCCTTTAACCCTGATAGTAAATATGCATTATTATAGTATCCACATGCTAGTCATGTGGAAGTGGGATCAATGGTAAGAGAGTGACCTCGTTATTCTGCAAATTCAGGACACTGTATTTTGCTCTTTCTATACATTCTCATAAATACAGCCTTTTCTTTTAATTGTATTTTATTGAGTTTTACAAGAGAGAATTTCACGTCCCACGACAGAATGTCTAGTTAGTTTCCTAAAATAAATATAATTCCATGGTGTAAGAGAAGTCTAATAGTTGCCATTTACTTATATTTTATAGAAACATACAGAAATATTTTGCACGTGAATTTGCCAGTAAAATACAAGCTGTAAGTAAGTTTTTTTCCAGAAATGTCCAGTCTAGTCTCAAAAGCTAGCACTCTGTTTAGGTATACAAATACTGACTATCCTGTTGCTCCCCATTTAAACATGGCTCGTTTAGCTAGTGGTTTGTGGGAGAGGAGGCATTCTTATGCTATTTGCTCATGACTCCATGGCTCACATTCTGCATCTATTCCCCCGCAGTATAATGTCAGCCGCCCAGTTTAGCCTGTGAGTATTGTAGACAGCAGGGGACGATCACAGACTAATAGCCTCCTGGGAGAGAGTTTAGAACAAGTTATAATTACTTGAAAGTATCATCTGACCCAAAGACTCATGATTGCAAGTGTCTCCATTATTGTCCTTTTACATTTGGCACATGGCACTGAGCGGCATGAGACAATGTGCTGGCTCAGTCATTTAATATATGTAAAACAAACAAAGAAAACGTGCCTGTGATCACAGCTTTATTAGCAATTTATATTGTTTTGTTTAAAGATACACTTGAAGCACCATTACGATGCCTGGAAGCCTGACACCTCCAAGTTTTAGCACAGTTTGAAACTTACCTGGGTCCTGCGAGGCATCTGCATTGCTTCCGGTCTTTTTGAGATGTTGATGTAGGCATTCATTCATTGGCTGAGAAGGCCAAAATCAGGGAGGGCACCCAGTGGAACCTAGGTAAATGTCAAATGGTGCTAAATCAGTTTGAACATTATGCAATGACTGTGCTTTTGCACTCCTGATACCATTGAAACACTATTGTGGGCTGCAGTGGTTATGGTGCTTCAAGTAAAATTGTTGCAAAAAATAATTCATAAATATTCATCATATTCTATACCAAGAAATGTAATCACCAAATAAGGACAGGGCTGGATAGCAAACAGCTCTGCATCTGTGGTCTGACTGCAAATCATCATGGGGGTTCTCAGTTGCATGGGGGAGCTACCTTATGGCTCCTCCTGGAATACTACAATACTTATCTTTCTTCATACTCATGCAGGTTCTATACAAGAGATGTTTGCAAAGACTTGATCATTCTCGTGTTTGTTTCTGGAGTCATATCCTGCAGATTCTAAAATGCCCCTACTCCAAAACTGAGGTAGATGGCAACTCTTACAACAACAAAAAATAAAAAAAAGTTTTCTCAAGTAGTTCTAAAGGAAAATAAATCTAGAGCCCCTTTTGTTGTTATCGAGAATATATACAATATTGTTTTTTAACTTCTACAAATATTGCTGGTAGAGAAGTGATTAGTATTATTGTCACGATAAAAACTATTTTCGGCAAATAAAAAGAATACAATTTTATTTCATTTTATAAATATTTAAACTGAATTATACAAATCATGTTAAACTTGTCCTTGTGACATGAAAATATGCATTGTTTTCCCTTTTTAAATGCAACATTGAAATAATCTCATTGTTGATTTTGTGGGGAGGGGGGGGGTATTTAGAGTCTACAGTGGATACAAAGATATGTGTTCGATTTTCTCACTTTCCGATTTTCAGTTTATTCTCTTGCCCTGTATTTCGTAGGACAATGCTACAGTGTATTTTTTAGGACCTAGAGTTTTTGGACTGTGTAATAAAGGCTTTGTATACAGATGGTGTTCTTTCCTCCTTGTCTTTTTGCTCTCTGGATTTGCTTAAAAGAAAAACGGCAGTGGGTTTCCCCCGGGAGAACCAGTCATATATAATACAAACTGGATTATACAATCCAGTGATTAAAACATCACATTATTATTATAATATATTGAAATACGTTCCTATATTAGATGTGTGCAGGAACATAGAACTTGCTTAATCAAATTTTTGTCAGAAAATGTTACAATGATCTGGGCTAACCAAATTTTGTCCATAATTCAGTTCGGTTCATCTGAATTTTTCTTGGTTTGTCTGAAATTTGCTTGCAAAGAAAATATGCAATTTCATTTTTAACATCTCACTTATTGCCAGCGAGTAAGGGGTTAAAAATCTTCCTATGGTTAAATTAATAAATACAATTCTATGGGGATCAATATGACCCCCATTTTATTACAAGGGATGTTTAAAAACCTCTGCAATGCCTGTCAGAGTACTTTGATTGGTTGGTTTACAAGCCAACCAACGTGCTTTGGCTGAAATCTGTGCCATACTTGGATGTATTATTTCAAGTGTCATGTTAGGGAGGGTGGCTATACTATACCTCTTGTACATAAAGTCCCCCCCCCCCCCATTTATTAATAAATGAATAGCCCCCACACACCAGCAATGGCTGGGGGTTGGGAGCCCATCCACTTGTGATAACTAAAGCCCCTGATTGAGGTCCCGAGAGACACTAATTTTATTAATTAGCACCCATGCACTGGCAAGGGTGGGGGCATTCCTGCTGGAGAGATCTCTATGTCCCCCTATTTTACACTTTAGTATTTATTAATAGCCTCACAATGGGAGGACAGGAAACTTGTGTAAAGTATCCTCTTTATTGTATTAGTGTTTGTTATGACAGTGAGGAGTATCCCTACCGGCGGGGCATGAGGAAGGTGTTAAGCCTCCATTATACTAATATGGGGGGTCATATTGAGTGGATATCCAGTGGATATGAATGGGCACAGGATTCTTTCTTTATGTTATCAGAAAAATGAGTACATAATTAGCAGCATTTTTTTCTTTGGTTTAACTTTAATCGATGCTTGTGTATGTGCTATGAACACATTGCACATGTTATTTATATGTGTTATGCATGTATGTTAAGTGTTCAGACACACAGAGTGTGTGCATTGTGGGAATGTGTGGTTGCCCTATATCAAGAGGCAGAGACTGTACTGTTCACAATCACAAAAAGGCCGGGGCAAATAAAAGTATTTGTATTTTTTCCTTTGACATTTCGTTTGGGCTAGAACATTTAACCCCATTATAATGGAGATTCAGAAAAGCACTTTAAAACAGTGAAATCAGCAGATGCTGGCTCCTTTCATTGCACCTTGGAAGGTGACCATCTGTCCTTTGCTCCTGGCAATACTAATACATTATTAAGGTTTGAGATACGGTTCACTGCCTTTTGACCTTAATAAATTTGCTGCTCATCGAAAGAAGTACGCTTTAATCTATCACCATCACTTGCTGTCTTACTGCCTACAGTATACCTGTGAATATTCATACTAGGCCCTGTCTCCCCCAAACTCTTACTGGCTTTTAGATCAAAACACAATTACTGAAAACTATGAAAATGTTGAAGGGGAATATGCGCCCTATCGAAGCATGTGTGCAGATCTAGAAATTCCTTACTATGTCTCTGCCCTTACATTAAAGTTATAACACTTTACATAACTGAACAATACTAAAGTATATCTGTAGACGTTACTGCATGACATGTATTTTCATACATTAAGGAACATTCCCACCCAATGGCAAAATCATATCAATTAAGTTTTTATGGTGGCACCATCAGGATTCAAAACAAAGTTGGTTTCCAGTCTCCTATCAGCACTTCTTCCCTTACTCCTCCAGCCGCAGAACAGTCCAGGAAGGTTTGCCTTGGCGGCTAGTGATAGGCTGAGAGCATGGAAAACCGTTTAAGTAAGACAGCGTCCAGTGACTCCAGCCCCATAACAACTTGATTAACATTAATATGGAAACTAGAGTCACCCCAAAGTACTTCTTTATTTATACTCAACCACACATTACTAAACGGATTGCTAAAAATGGACCTGATATTCAAAGAGTAGTCATTGTCATGCCATAACATGAGCTAATAAATTCAAGCCTACAGGAAGTAGCAGCTGCTTGGGGTCAAATGGTTTAAACACAGTTACTGTAAGCATGTCACACTCTGTTTCCCCAAACTAGTTTATATCACTCTGTGAGGGATTTCCATGTAATTTCTCTAGCGTTCTGTTAGTTAATGATTTCATCCAATCATACACACTAGGGTCAGATGAACAATACAGTTCTTTTTTTTAAATGAAAGTTTGGGAAAGTGATAATTGATCAATAAATAAGTGTGGTCCTGATAGGATAACTGTATTTTTTTTATATAAATGACAATTTAGTGCAAATGAATGCCATAGAGCAGGGGTTCCGAAGGATATTGATACCTTAGAGAGAGTTCAGAGAAGGGCTACTAAACTGGTTCATGGATTGCAGGATAAAACTTACCAGGAAAGGTTAAAGGATCTTAACATGTATAGCTTGGAGGAAAGACGAGACAGGGGGGATATGATAAAAACATTTAAACACATAAAGGGAATCAACACAGTAAAGGAGGAGACTACGGTATATTTAAAAGAAGAAAAACTACCACAACAACCCCTTAAGCACCAAACTTCTGGAATAAAAGGGAATCATGACATGTCACACATGTCATGTGTCCTTAAGGGGTTAAATTAGAGAGACAAAGGTTTAAAATAATATCAGGAAGTTTTACTTTACTGAGAGGGTAGTGGATGCATGGAATAGCCTTCCAGCTGAAGTGGTAGAGGTTAACACAGTAAGGGAGTTTAAGCATGCGTGGGATAGGCATAAGGCTATCCTAACTATAAGATAAGGCCAGGGACTAATGAAAGTATTTAGAAAATTGGGCAGACTAGATGGGCCGAATGGTTCTTATCTGGCGTCACATTCTATGTTTCTAATTATTCCCGTGAAACCCTTTGACATAGTGTATCAACATTGTGGATCAAATTTTTTATTTTTTTTTACTCCACCCAGCCGCCCTACTTTTGGGAGTGCTGGCATGGAGTCTATGTCCCTGTGGTCCAGTGGGGCTGCTGCGCTGAGCGTGCGGTCCCTGGGGCCCAGTGGGGCTGCTGAGCGGCTGGCATGTGGGCGGCAATGGAGCAGTGATCTCCCTGCTCAGCTCCCTCACACGCCTCTTAGTGATGCCGGAGTGATGTCATATTCCAGCTCCGGCATCACTGCTGTGCGCGCAAGGGAGCTGAGCAGGGAGATCACTGCCCACTGCTCCTTCGCCGCTCGCAGCCATTTTGTTTTTATAAATTTTGGCGGAACCCTAATTGTGTTCTTGCAGAATCCCAGGGTTCCGTGGAACACCAATTGGGAAACATTGCCATAGAGGAAACTGATGTGCAGGACGGCAAACTCTGTTTGGGAAAGTGATAATTGATCAATAAATAAGTGTGGTCCTGAATTCTGATAGGATAACTGTGTAAGCAAAATGTCTAGCAAAATGTCTAGCAAAATATGTACTAATCTCTTTTATGACACCCACCCAATATATAACATGTGGTTGAACGCTGAAAATTGTGGGAAGACAAGCTTGCAATGGTTTTGCTAAGGCTATTTCTGTTAGCTTTTTATTCTAATCTATGCAATGGGTTGAAGTGGTTATGGTGCTTGTAGTGTTCCTTTTCATATCCATATAAATCATATCGATTAGTTAAAGCTGTGGCAATATCACTGCTTTATAACCAGGAAATTCAGGTTCGAATCGCGGTCATACTACCTCAGCAGTAATTGTGTCCTTGGCCAAGATACCTAGCGATGTATATCCGCCTACCTCAGAGCCTCGTAGATTGTAAGCTCATTGTAAAGTGCTATGGAATTTGTTGGCACTATATAAACGACAATAAATTATCTCCATTTAGAACCTTAACAATTAAGAGTCCAAATAAGTGACAAAATAAGATTATTTTTACTCGTTAATAAGTATTTACTTCGGCAGCTCAACTAACTCACAGTCTCTGGAGACTTTCCCTGGTGTCACTCGATGACCATCCATTCAGTAAACGGATATGGAAGAACAGGAGGGAGGGGTGGATTCTAGAAGTCTAAGTATACATAACGTCGGCAGGTATCAGCTGCAGTTAAAAAAAAACTACAGTGAAAATGATACATAGCGAGGTTAATCCTGTTACCAAATACTCTGTGACAACGAGGTTTATCTATAAATACCTGTGCTAACATGAAAATTAAGCTGTCAGGTAATTAAATATTGAATCTTCTAAAGCGGATTTCCATTCACTGGATCTGTCCTTTGCCGGCAATAAAATAAGCCTGATGATATACAAAAGGGTGAAGTTTATTCAGATAAATATAATAAGTGGAATATAATGTTAGACAAAAGCTGATGAGATGACTGGTAACTAATTGGACTACAGCTCACTATTCTCTTCAAATAGCCCAGCACTTAGTGAGAATGAATTCCATTGTTGCCTTAATAGCTGAATAGCTTTTTTGTAATCTTAGGAAGTCAGCAAGGGGTGTGTTTGTTATTATCATGTAGAAAATCAAGGCAAATGTTTAAAACACATTTTTTTTAAAAGTAGTGTATGGCGGCGTTCAAAGTAAACTTGTACGTTTATCGTGATAAATAGGTGTGAAGTCAACAATTTTTTAAATTATTTTCATGTGTGTCTGTTTGACATTTTATGTGTATCTGCAGTGTAATGTGTGTTATTGCTGTTATTGATATGGTTTTAAAAGGTTTAGAGTTTTATTCATCCTCATGAAAGTATTAATAATTTTCAAGAAAACAATTTGGGACCAATCCACAAGCACTGTGACACACTCAAAATTGTTGTGTAATGTATCACTGTCATTTGAATTACAGCATTCCTACTTATTATTCTGGGCATATCACAAGTCATGCCGGACTTATTTTTGGAATGGGTCCCAGAGATCCTAAAAGAGAGCTTGTCAGGAGACCACACAGAGTCCACAAATATATGTCTGCATATGATGTAATGTTTACAATTCATAGGATGCTTCATTTTCACATTCTGACAGGCTGACTGCATATCCAGACTGGAGTCAGTTGCCGTCAAATTGACGCGCTCAGTTCTATTAATAAAACCATAATTGAAAGAGGACTGTTTTCTGTTTTTAAGGTGGTGCTTATCCTCCTAAAACTCCTTCTTAACAAAGAATGATTTGCAAAGAAACCGTTACTTTGCTAAAAAAAAAAAAAAAAAAAAGGTCCTATAGGCCCATGTATTGTGAGGTAAAGAAATGTGATAAACAGTTGAAAATGGATACATATTATATGGTACAATAAATTATTTACTTACTTAGCAATATACAGCTATGGAAAAGTTTAATAGCCCACTTTTTTTCTTAAATCAGCATCTCTACATGTATGTCAGCCATTCCATTCCTGAATTCCATTGTAAACATCTGGAATGTGATCTAGAGGAAGAAGAATGGTCACAAGCCATTAAACAAAGCTGAGCTGCTTGAATGTTTGTACCGGAGTGGCATAAAGTCACCCAAAGCAATTTGAAAGACTGGTGGAGAGCATGCCAAGACACAGGAAGGCCCTGATAACAAATCAGGGTTATTTCACCAAATAGGTATGTACAAAACTGAGGATACATCTGTGGATCTACAAACAAATATGAAACAAATAATAGTGTAACACTGTATGTTAGGGTACAAGTGCGCTGTGTTAGATATAACTCACAGGATGGATGAATAAATGACGCCCAAGGGTGCCTCCCCTAATGTAGGTGGGGGGCGGAATCACTGCTTCTATTCACAGGAAAACGAAGTTGAACTCAGGATATGGAGTAGAAAAAAATCCCTACAATATTTAAAAGTATAAAATAAATATATGTATATATAGGCTGTTATGGTACCAGATCCTACGCGTTTCGTCCAAATGGACTTCCTCAGGGACCTCCTGGTATTCGAGTGTGTAACAGCAGTAAAACAAGTACAGAATATACTATAAAATTGTTTTATTATTTTATATTCTGTACTTGTTTTACTGCTGTACAGAATATACAATAAAACATTTTTATTATTGAACATACGTATTCTATATTGGAGGGAATATTGCTGGAGGAAGCTGTCACCATTGTCTAATAAGATAAGTGGTTTTCACCTTTTTGTTTCATGTGCAAGGGTGATTGTTCTTGACTTTATTTCACCAAATATTGGTTTATGAACTGTTCACAAGTTAAAACATTTCAATTGTTGTTTTCTTTGTATTATTCGAGGTCAGAAAACATTGCAGAAAATGACAACTGGTCAAAAATAACAAAAAGATGCAAAGAACTGCTAAAACGGATAATATTTCTCCCAAATTCCAATTAATAATATTGTCCGAAGTTTATAGATTAAAACAAAAACATGTTTAATTTTACTCAAACACAAACCTTTAAGTAGTAAAACCAAAGAAACTGATCATTTTGCAAAGGTCTCTTAATTATTTCCAGAGATATATATTAGTGGTGCCAAGTCCTTTGCAAATAAAGAAAGTGAGAGAGATAAACTGTGTTTTTCCCCCCATTCAGGGTATCTTGTATCAAATGGTTAGAGAGAAGTACAAGCTTTCCATGGCGGGTTTGAATTGTGGTCATTATGATATTAGAGATCACTGTGAGCTTGTTTGGCCAAATGTTTTGTTAGGCTTAAATGTTTTTCTTGTATCCTACAGTACAGTGCTGATGAATGTTATCACTCTTTAAATAATTGTAATTAATGGTGTAAGGCAGGTGGTATTAAAACATTCTCCTTGGTTTTCTTTTCTCTCATGGCACCATGAGTCTGGGTTTGTGGACCTGCCTGGGTTCAGACTCCCTGGATTCAGCATTTAGAATGCCAGACTTGTGTATCTATATACAAAGGTTTAAGCTACTCTGCAAACCCAAAGCTTCTTTACATGTGTAGGATTTTATTTCCAATGACATTTATAGATGGATTTTCCCTTGTATGAAAGGAGTGAGGTCTTCTGATCTATCAGAACTTTAAAGTGGTATTGTTCCTGGTTCACCTCCTCTGGTTACATGACCTTTGACCCTGTTACCCAATATAGTGCCAGTCTGTCACTTTGACTGGCATTTGATCTTTCCTGTGTTTTTGCCCTTTTTTGTCCTGTTGCTCCGTTCAGGCCTTTTTTCAGCTTACCTGACAATGGGTCAATATGGTGCACATTCTACCACATATTTATTATTTATACAATATACAATACATAACTGTGAACCATGTATTATGAGAAAATAGTGCCATCAAGGAGTTCTGGAGACAGCATAATAAAGCACAAGATTGAAGGATGAACCGCTTTAATAGTCTCCAGATTACCAAGATTTCATCATCTGCTACTCTGTTCTATTGGCTGCGTGACGATAACGTGACGTCACACGCACGCCAGCGTCATCGTTAATGTGGGCAGTGTGCCCTTTATCAGTAAGAACAGGACTGCACCAGCCGGCGTCCCTTTGAACGCCGCACCAGCCGGTACCCGTCTTCTTGGAGGATCGGGCGGCACTCCGCCACGATCCAGGTAAGTTAATATTTTTTCCTTTTCGGCGCCACCGCCCCAGTTCATGTGCAGTCGCGACGATCATAGTTATATCTGCAGTATCGGCGCAACCGCGTCGATACAGACCCCCTGCGGCGTGACAACGGGCAACCAAGTTTAGCCTAACTCCAGCAGGCACAGTCAATGCACAATTACACCCCATTATAACCAATATAGCACAGAATGAAACGGTGTGCTGATTGCATTACACACTGCTTTATTTAAGGAGAAGTGACATGTGATGACTTAATTGACACAGACACATATTTATAACCTGAAGGCCATTGCAGTGGTTCTTTTCATACCTGGCCTTAATGTATAACTGTCTAAAAATTTTGGATTGGCAAACTGACTCCTATAAGGATTTCAATAAAGCATGGGGATTTCAGTAACTGTTTGAATTACGAGTTATAGCTGTTGAAATTTAAGGAATCTTAAGAAGGAGGTGTTGATATTTTGGTGACATGCTGCCTGAGCTAAATGTATCTGTCACACTATATTGCTCATAGTCAGATAACTTGTGACCTAACCCATGTGTCATCTTCTAAATTATCCGACCAGTACGTCAATTACTTACTGGACAATTAAAGTAAAAGGATCTTTATATTTCTTTTAGTCTTTAGAGACATGTGTGGTTATTCACTAACCCCAAAACAATGCAGGTTTAACCCCTTAAGGACACATGACGTGTGACATGTCATGATTCCCTTTTATTCCAGCAGTTTGGTCCTGAAAGGGTTAAAATTAAATGTTAGTGCTTATAACATGGCCTTACAACTCTCATGATGACAATTTACACTCTTATGACTTAAAACGTTAGCATAGGTTTATGGCTACAAAAACACTCAAATTCCCTGGTATTTAATTGCTGTGGAACTCACCAGCAATATGGAGCTCCTAGAAAAGATGGACGTTAGGATAGAAAACAGGGACAGTGTGATATGAGCCCAAAAAAATATTGTCCCTCCTACAAAAGGACACTTGGGAGCAGGTGCGTCACTAGGTATCACAGGACCCCAGTATGACTCAAATAAGGGACCCCCTTACTGCCCTCCTTGCTCCCCTAAGCAATACACCTGACTCGGATGTGTGTGGGGGCTGAGTGTGATTGTGTGGGGGTTGGCAAAGTGTGATTGTGAGTATGTGCGTGGCTGGCTATGTGTGATTGTATATGAGATTTAACTGCATGTAAGTGTGGAGTGATTGACCCTGCTTAGGGTCACCATCCTAAGCATGGCAAAATCCCTGCTGACGCTAACATGCTGGCTTCACTGCCTGCACACTGGAGTAATTGCATCCCATATTCCCCCAGGAAGCGCCTGCTGGGGAGTAACACAGTGACAGGGAGCAAGATCAATCTATGGCATTAGACCCTGTGTGTCACTGGCAGACATGTCTAACTATATTTTTAAAAAGCTTTAAATTAAAATGCATTTCTGCTCGCACAATGTGCAGATGGAATGTAATGCTTTTTTATATACATGTTAATATAATACACATTTATTACTAATATATGCACGTGTGCATATACTGTGTGTATGTATATACATATAGAGATATTATTACATATCACATGAGTGAAACAAATTTTTTATGAAACCATTTTATCCTTTTAAGCACAAACACTTTCATTGACCCATACACACATTCATTGGCACATACACTGTTTAATCAACACACACTGGCAAATTGTCACAGACACACATACACACAATCACTGACAGGCACACTACCACACACTCATTGACTGACACACATACACTGACAAACACACGCACACACACACACACACACACACACACTAACTGATAGACACACATTCTTTCACACACTTACACATTTTTAATTTTTTTTATTTAAGTCCACCCAGCCTGTAGGAGAGCTGAAGTGGATCCTGTCCCGGGGTCTAGTTTGGCTGCTGTGACTGTCATCTTCTTACTCTGCTCCCTCGCTCACTGTTTAATGACCGCCAGACCGCATTGCAGCACTTATAGATTGACATTAAAAGCAGTCTCTTAGTGTGAGTTAGCATTGACCTGGAGCACCTGAACACAAATTAATTTCTCATCTAACCACTATTGGACTCTGTGCCTATTTTTCAGAAAAATCATACTTTTTTTTAAACCACTCACTGTGCTAGTGACATGAAAATACAAAACAATAAATATAGAAAACAATGTTCCTCCCAAAGAGTCTACTTTATACAATGGCTTGTTGGTAAACCGTGAATTGTGATAAGTGGACAACAGACACACAAAATGTTTTGCCAAAATCTGGTCCAACTTTAGTCTAAACAAATGACTCCTTTATTGGTTATGGCAATCAAACGGGTAATAATTGTGTAAGACATACTAACATACTGACAATCAGCAGAACACGTGCAATTTCTTATTGACGTTACAATGGGTATTATATGTGTATCAATGTCTTTTTTTGTTTCTTTATTAAAAAAATAAAAAGAAAATATTCAACTTGCAATAAAATGCAGCCCTGTCACATCAGAGAACTTGCTGTGCAGAAGCACAAACCAAAGCATGGAGAAGACACAATGTGAAACTGTGATATATGTCACTCGGTGGCTCAGTCCTTATCTCTAAGTTGATTGCCAGAGTTCCCCATAAATGTTGCATTTGCCATTTGTAAAAATACCCCTGTAAGTCCCGCTTGGGTAACGTGTGAGAAAATGTGACAAGCTCTTTCATATGATATGGGAACCAGCCATGAGGACTATTCCAGGATTCCTCGCTGTGAGATCCCTAGCTATTCATGCCCTTCAAGACACTAAGATGGCTTGAAGGTGCCAAATCTAACACCTTTGCTGCAGAATAACCTTTAAGTAAAATATTATGCTGCCATAAATGACATGCATTAACCTGGTAATGTGTTTACAGCTGCGCCTGTGTGTTATTTCAGACAACGGTCACATTACTTTTCTTCGCCAAAAATATCTGTTCCAGCACACTTTGCACCCACAAGTGGCAAATTCATCCTCCTTTTCACACCTCTGTGATTACACACATGGGATGGGAATTTTTTTTTCTGCGAATAGAAACAGCCTGGGTGTTTTATTGCAGATATAAAAGAGCACTCTATATTATCTTTCAGTCTCTATCGTTAAATGTCATCATTACGCCACATTACTCTGTGTAATAAAATGTGTTCGTATAGGATATTGCAACTTTGCAAGACTCTGAAAGGCAGCTCTGTTTCATGGTTTCAAAAAAGATAAAAGCCTTTTACATTCTGAGCTATTGGTAAATCTGTATGGACTATGTGTCCCATGATGCTTTGAGGCGGCCTATTTTTTTTTTTTGTCAAGAAATGTAGTTTGAGTTCATTTACTGTGCATCTTGTTTGATCCCATTGTATAGCACTGCAGAATTTGTTGGCGCTATATAAATAATAATAAATAATGTGCAAGAAAAACAAAGGTGAGCTGTGCATCATGGGAAATATTTGTAAAGTACCTATCTTGTGGGTTTTTAAAACAGTGTTGCTAAAGGTGTCTGCAGAAATGCATTATCAAGTCTGAAACTGTGGTGGAATCTCGGTAAAAATAAATTTAGTAGGCCGAGATTACCACGTGGCATGTGTACGTGCATATGCTGACGTATCGATCAGTTGGTTGCACGTGGCAAGATACGATCAGTAGTGTACGGAGCATGTGCAAGAATACAGGATATAGTATTCCCCTCCTCCATTGTGCTGGACAGGCCATGCGGTCAAACAGGAAGTTAATTCTTATTTGTGTTGATTGGTTAAGAGAATGTGCGGGTGGAGCTTAATATGAGAGGAGTTATATGCCTATATAAGGAGCCTGCACTATTGTCCGGGGCTCAGAACTTGTGGTATTTTGGTGACGTTAGTCCCTCTGAGTCCCGATCGGTGATCCAATAAAGAATCTCTTCCTTCCTGAAGAAACCTGTGTCCATCTCTCTGTGCTTGGCTTCCGTCAGTTTCTCCGGTATTATTTGGTGCATTGGCCGGGAAGCTCATCGTTCAACGGTAGCTGAGAGGCAGAGGCGTGAGACGGTCTATCTTTGCCCACGTTCTCTACGGCTGCACCCCTGAACTTCTGCGTGGACCTCCCTTCGTCTCGGCGCCACTGGTCCGTTGTCCAGGAGATCATCGGCCTCTACGTGAGAAGTGCTGGGGTGTCCCCGTCGATGAGTGTGAACTCAGGTTCAGGAACGAGGAGGTAAGACAACTGCTGTTTTAGACGGCAGGACCCACTAGGGGTATACCGATTGTGCGGTAGGCCCAAAGGGGTTTTGAATCTGTGTATCTGCCCCCTCTGTCGGAGGGAAGGAGCGAAGGCGCACCGCTCGATCGAACGCTCTTTAGTCAGACCGTTTGATTTTGTTAGTCAGGCGGGGTCCTGGTGTAAATAGCCCTAGCCGGACACCGGTGTCTTGTCTAGACTAGCGTTCTAGGGTGTATATTACGTTCGCTAGGTCGGAGGGACCGGGAGACTAAGCGGCGCCTGTGTAAATTCGGTTCGCTAGCTCTCAACCTATCTGGGCTAAGTGGGAAGGCGTGTAAATTTGGAACCCACTAGACTTTTGATAGTGCGACTAAGAGGCGCCTGTGTAAATTCGGTTCTCTAGCTCGCTATATGTGGTGATTGGGCAGTGTGGCTAACCAAAACGGGTGTATATAGTTTTAGGTAGTCCATTCAAGGTACTGGCCAATAGTTTAGTTGGGAATTGTAAATGTGTTAACGATTGTTTAGTAAAGTGTATATCTTGTTAGATAGCGCGAGCTCAGCCGTCTAGCGAGAGTGTTAATAGTGTGTTGCTGTATTATAGTGCACGGTACCATAACCCTGTATATTTACTGACACTGTATATAAGTACTAATCATTGTCGTCAATTGCATGTTTTAACACCATAACCACTAATAATTGTATTGTGACCTTAACTTGTGCTTTGACCTATGCTAACCGTACTGTAACCGCTATTTGTAAAAGACGATGTTACTGGGGTGTGTTATAGACGGGTAATTCGTATATAGAGAATTATAGCGTGGGTGACTGTATAGTTACGCCAAAGGGCATAATATTGATTATATAGTGACTGGTGTAACAGCTGTGTGTGTACGGGAATTCCCTGAGTGTTTATTGTTATTGTGTACGTTTCACTTGGTAACTGTACCACGTGGTGCTGTTGCCAGAGGAAACGGGTGTGACTGTTGAATAGTACGCGTGTATAGTATTCGTTGTCGACGACGTTCCATTGTTAAGTATGGGTGCGTCGCAGTCAACGATTCCGGATCCCTTAGGTTGTATGGTGAAGAATTTTAAAAAGGGATTCAAAACTTGTGATTTTGGGGTTAAAATGTCTCCTGTACGTTTGGTCACTTTGTGTACTAGGGAGTGGCCTACTTTGGTTGCGGCATGGCCGCCACGTGGCAGTTTGGATCCAACTCTGGTACAGCGCTTACACGTGGCTGTATCAGGTAGGCCTGAACTTTACGGCCAGTTTCCTTATATTGACTGTTGGAGACAGGCCGTAAATGACTCGCCAAAATGGCTTCAGACATGCCACGAGGAGCAGTGTCGCCTCATGGTAGCTAGAACTTGTTTGTCCACTAGGACTGGTGTTAGGCCCATTTTGGACACGCCCCCTGAGTCCGAGATCCCTTTGCCGCCCCCTTACTTTCCGTTAAGAGGAAGTGACGCAAACGCAGGAAGTCCTGCAACCCTCCCCTCATTACCCCCATCCACTTCCGCTTCCTCCTCCAGTACAGAATCCACCCCCTCTCGTACTAAATCTCCCCTTCCGGAATCAGAACCAACCCCCATTAAAAACGAATATCCTGATTTGGCGCCACTTCAGACTTCCGGTCAAGCTTCATCTAGCTCGACTCGAAGTGTCTTATTTACAACCTTTTCCCAAAACCAACCTCCCACATCCCCATTCCCTATCTCTCCCCGACCGGAACCCATGACTGACGCCCCTTTACGTAGCCCCATCCAAACCCGACAACTGACTGGTACCCAACAATTAAAGCACTATCAGATGCCTCTTCGCCTGAATCCCGGGTCAGCCTATATCGATGCCGCAGGTCAAATGGCACATGCTGACCCAGTCTTCGTATATGTCCCATTCACCACAACCGATCTTTTAAACTGGAAGACCCACAATTCCTCGTATACTGAGAAACCACAAGCTATGACTGATCTGTTCACCTCAATAGTACAGACGCATAATCCGACATGGGCTGATTGCCAGCAGTTATTAATGACTTTATTTAACAATGAGGAAAGGACAAGAATTAATCAAGCGGCCATTAAAGCACTAGAGGATAAAGCCCGTGCTTTAAACCAAGCCAATCCATCAGCATGGGCCGCAACACATTATCCCAACACCGATCCCGATTGGAACGTAAATGGTGCTGATATGGTTCAACTCAGAGCCTATAGAGACGCTATAATTGCTGGCATGAAAGCAGGAGGAAAGAAAGCTATTAACATGTCGAAGACAGTTGAGGTGATTCAGAAAAGCGATGAAGCGCCCAGTGTCTTTTATGACCGATTATTGGAGGCATACCGCTTGTATACCCCCTTTAATCCGGAAGACGCAGATAATTCCCGAATGGTGAACTCCGCCTTTGTCAGCCAAGCTTACGGAGATATTAAGCGCAAGCTACAAAAGTTAGAAGGGTTTGCAGGTATGTCCATCACCCAACTAATGGAGGTAGCGAATAAGGTTTATATGAATAGGGATACAGAAAGTAAGAAAGAGGAAGAGCGCAAGATGCGTAAAAAGGCTGATATGCTAGCGGTAGCGATCGCAGGCGTAGATAGACGGGGCCCAGATAGAGGCAATAGTAGATGGAATAGGGAGCCTTTGAGTAGGAATCAATGCGCGTATTGCAAGGAAGAAGGGCATTGGAGGAACGAATGTCCACAAAGAGAGCAGTACGAGAGAGACCAACCCAGGGCAGGCTACGGAAACTTTAGAGGCAGAGCGAGAGGTAGAGGAGGCCCCGGAGGGAGTAATGGTAATAGAGGGAGTAATGGGAACAGAGGAAGTGTTAGAGAAGACAGGTATATTCCAGCAGCGCAAAGGTCCCGCGATAGAGAAGGTAGGGACTTTGTAGGATTGGCTGACACGGTCATGGAGGACTATTGATACCGACCGGGCTCCATCCCCCTTGGTCGAGCGGAGCCTATGGTCGATGTATCAATAGGGGGAAAAAGGAGTGCGTTCATGATCGACACTGGTGCTGAACATTCAGTGGTGACTAATCTAGTTGCTCCTCCATCTGGAAGGACTATTACTGTGATAGGAGCAACTGGAAGAAGTGCTGAAAAACCGGTTCTTAAAAGTCGACTCTGTACATTGGGAGGCCACGTAGTAAAACATCAATTCCTTTATATGCCTGAATGTCCAGTCCAATTGCTGGGACGTGATATGCTATCTAAGTTACAAGCGCAGATTACGTTCCTACCAAATGGAACAACATCCTTAAAGTTTAATGGACCTTCAGGTATTATGACTTTATCCGTACCAAAGGAAGAAGAGTGGCGACTTTATACAGTGTTGACTAGCCAAAACCCTAGGAGTGATGAGTCCTTATTCAACATACCAGGAGTTTGGGCAGAGAACAACCCACCAGGACTGGCCCGCAATATTCCACCTATTAAAATCGAACTAAAACTTGGGGTTTATCCAGTAAGTCTAAGACAATACCACATCCCGCAGAAGGCTAAGAAGAACATCCAATCTTATCTGGATAAGTTCATACGGTATGGTATCCTAAAATTCTGTACTTCCCCCTGGAACACCCCATTGCTGCCTGTTCAAAAGCCCGGTACAGATGAGTATCGACCTGTGCAGGACTTGAGAGCAGTCAATGATGCGGTTGTTAGTATACATCCAGTCGTGCCCAATCCATATAACCTGCTTGCTTTAATTCCGGGCGGGGCAACCTATTTTACAGTCTTAGATCTCAAAGATGCCTTCTTTTACCTCCGAATTGCCGCAGAAAGTCAATGTATCTTCGCTTTCCAATGGGAGAACGCTGTAACGGGCTCAAAACGCCAAATGACCTGGACAAGACTGCCCCAAGGGTTTAAAAATTCACCTACCCTATTTGGTTCAGCTCTAAGTCAAGATCTACTGGATTTCGAGTCTATCCCAGGAGAGTGTGTATTGTTACAGTATGTAGATGACTTGTTGATAGCAGCAGTTACAAAAGAAATCTGTCAGCAAGCAACGCACGATCTACTACACATTCTCTGGAAGGCAGGATACAAGGTGTCTAGAAAGAAGGCTCAGTTGTGTTTGCCAACTGTCAAATATCTGGGATTCCATATCTCTGAAGGTCAAAGAATTATGGGGCCAGAGAGAAAAGAAGCTGTCTGCCAAATACCAATACCCAAGAATAGAAGACAAGTGCGAGAATTCTTGGGGGCAGCAGGCTTCTGTAGGATATGGATTCCCAGCTACGCGATACTGGCAAAACCTCTGTACGCAGCCATCAAAGGTACAGAGCACGACCCCTTCTTATGGACTCAAGAATAGCAAACGGCATTTGAAGATGTGAAGAAGGCTTTGATGAGTGCCCCAGCATTAGGTCTACCTGATCACACACGACCATTCTACTTGTATGTACATGAGCAAAGAAGAATGGCTGTGGGAGTATTGACACAGTACTTGGGATCATGGCAAAGACCTGTTGCCTACATGTCTAAGCAACTGGATGCAGTGGCCAGCGGACTTCCACCTTGTCTAAGAGCCGTAGCTGCAGCCGCCCTGCTAGTAGCTGAAGCCGATAAACTCACTCTGGGTCAAGAACTTTATGTACGAGTCCCACATGCAGTACAGACGTTGTTGGATTACAAAGGAAATCATTGGTTTAGTAATAGCCGTATGACCAAGTATCAAGCAATGTTGTGTGAAAACCCAAGAGTGCATTTAGAGACTGTAAACACCTTAAATCCAGCTACCCTTTTGCCACAACCTACTGAAAGTCAACATGATTGTTTGGAAGCAATGGATGAAGTATTTTCAAGTAGACCAGATCTTCGTGATTTTCCCATCCAGAACCCCGATGTTCAATATTACACCGACGGCAGTAGTTATGTGAAAGAAGGGATCCGCTATGCAGGATATGCAGTAACAACAATAGACAAGGTGATAGAAGCTCGGCCACTGGCGAAAGGAACATCAGCACAAAAGGCAGAATTGATAGCACTGACACGAGCGTTACAATTGGCTGAAGGTTTAAGAGTGAACATCTACACGGACTCCAAGTATGCGTTTTTAACCACTCATGCCCACGGAGCTTTGTATAAAGAAAGAGGACTACTGAATTCAGAAGGCAAAGAAATCAAGTACGCAGCTGAAATCCTACAACTATTGGAAGCAGTGTGGGAGCCGAAAGAAGTCGGTATTATACATTGTCGAGCGCATCTGAGAGGAGATGGTGATGTAACCAAAGGAAATCGGATGGCAGATAGTGCAGCTAAGCGTGCTGCTGAATCAGGAAGACAGGAGTATGTGGGGCATATAGCTGCTCTTATACCAACTCCACTGTCCCAATGGACTCCAGTTTATACAGCTCAAGAAGAGGAGTGGTTAAAGACTGAACCGGGAAAGTATTTGGAGAACAAGTGGTATCAGCTAGAAGATGGAAGAATAGTCATACCAGCATCACTAGCAGTAGAAATTGTCCAGAACTATCATAACGGGACACCTTCTGGGAGAGACAGTACAGAAGAATCTCTTAGGAAACATTTCTACATACCAAGATTGTCCAACTTGACTCAGGCCATTGTACGTAGATGTGTAACGTGTGCTAAAAATAATGCAAGACAAGGACCAGTAAAGCCACCAGGAGTCCAGTTTATGGGGGGACTCCCCATGTCCGATCTACAAATAGACTTTACAGTGATGCCTAAATCGGGTGGACATCGTTACCTGCTGGTAATTGTGTGCACCTATTCAGGCTGGGTAGAAGCATGTCCTACTCGTACAGAGAAAGCAGGAGAAGTTGTGAGATTCCTGCTACGAGAAATAATACCCCGATATGGACTACCCTGTTCTATAGGATCGGACAATGGTCCAGCTTTTGTTCACCAGTGCCTACAACAACTGACTCATATGCTTGGTATAAAGTGGAGGCTTCATACTGCATATAGACCCCAGAGTTCTGGTAAGGTAGAGAGAATGAATAGAACTATTAAGAACCAGTTGGCTAAAATGTGTCAGGAAACCCAACTTAAGTGGAACGTTCTCTTACCCATAGCTCTATTGCGAATCCGCAGTACCCCTACCAGAAGGATGGGCCTCTCTCCTTTTGAAATCATGTATGGGCGACCACCTCCCGTACTTGGTAACTTAAGGGGGGATTTGAGTCAGTTGGGAGAAGGAATTACCCGGCAGCAGGTTGTAGAGTTGGGTAAGACTATGGAGGAGGTACAGAAATGGGTACAAGATAGATTACCTGTGAATATTTATCCCCCTGTTCATAGTTATCATCCAGGAGATCAAGTGTGGATTAAAGAGTGGAATAATGTACCGTTAGGGCTCAAGTGGAGAGGTCCTTATGTTGTTCTTTTGTCTACCCCTACAGCGATAAAAGTGGCCGAAGTGACTCCGTGGATACATCACTCCAGGGTTAAACCAGCAGCAGTCGATTCTTGGCAAGTTACAGCAGATCCAGAGAATCCCTGCAAGATCCGGTTAAAACGCACTACTCAGTCGGAGTAACGAGGAATCGTGTGGATTACAAATTTTATTGTTACAGGGATTTGGTGCGTGAGTGAGAAGGCCATAATAAAGCCTGTCCGCTTACCAACACATAGTTTATAAGCCAGGAAAGTCTCGAAGGGACACCTGTGAAGACGAGCAGAACTCCATTCCCTGCAGCCCTCACATCCTGGAAGCTGAGGTGCCTTCGCACGGACGAAGACTGAGGATGACGGCGAAAGATGTGTTTTTGATAGTGTTTATTTATGTGTGTTTTTATATTCAGGAAGGTAGAGGTACCGACACTCCTAGCTGTGAGGTATGCATTAAGACTACGAGAACAGGTAACCATATTTCCCAAACCCTAATTTGGCATTCACAATACGAGTGTAAAGGAGATGTATCGAGATGTAGATACCTAAATATAGACTATAGTGTGTGCCATTTAGGAGTAGGAGAACCTAAGTGCTTCAGTCCGGAGTATCAACCTCGTACAATTTGGTTGACTCTCAGGAATGGAGATCCTCAGGGGACCCTAATTAATAAGACGGTGTTAGAATCCGTACATTCTTCGGGTGTTCTGCTATTTGATGCATGTAAGGCGATATCAAGTGGTAGAAAGCCGTGGAATGTATGTGGGGATCTTAGATGGGAGAGGACGTATGGATCTAACGATAAATATATTTGTCCCAGTAGTAAAAATAAATATGTGAGTCCTAGATGCCCAAATAAAGACTATAACTTTTGCCCATATTGGTCTTGTGTGGGGTGGGCGACTTGGGGACAGACAGTAGATAAAGACATGATAGTGACTAAGTTGCCGACTAGCCCATATTGTAAGTCTATGGAATGTAACCCAGTCCATATACTTATAAATAACCCCGACAAGTTCTTAGACAAATATGGCAATTTATTTGGGTTTCAGATATACGGGACGGGTTTAGACCCTGGGACAATATTGTTTATAGGGATAGAGACTGATACGGTATCCTCCCAGACTCATCAAGTATACCATTCCTTTTATGAAGAGATGAGTATAGATAATAAGATCCCCCATAATGCTAAAAACCTGTTCATTGATTTAGCCGAAAGTATTGCCGGTAGTCTTAATGTTACCAACTGCTATGTGTGTGGAGGTACTAACATGGGAGACCAATGGCCTTGGGAAGCAAAGGAGGTAATGTCCGGTTCTGAGGCAGTTGACCAACTAATATCTACACAAGCCGATTATCATATGAGTGTTAGAGGTAAATCTGAGTGGAGATTAAAGACCTCCATCATAGGTTATGTTTGCATAGCAAGAAAAGGAATAATGTATAATACTTCTGTAGGAGAATTAACTTGTCTAGGGCAAAAAGCTTATGATGATGATACAAAGAATACAACTTGGTGGTCGGCTTCAAATGTCTCAGAACCATCTAACCCGTTTGCTAGATATGCCAATTTAAAGGATGTGTGGTTTGATCTATCTATCACATCTACCTGGAGAGCCCCAGCAAATTTGTACTGGATCTGTGGTAAGAAAGCCTATTCGGAGTTGCCACAGGACTGGGAAGGGGCATGTGTGTTGGGTATGCTCAAACCATCCTTCTTCTTGTTACCTATTGAAACAGGTGAGACTTTAGGTGTTAAAGTGTATGATGTGAATCATAGGAAGAAAAGGGGACCCATAGAGATAGGCGCCTGGGAAGATAATGAATGGCCTCCCCAGCGTATTATAGATTATTATGGGCCAGCCACGTGGGCAGAAGATGGTACCTTTGGTTATAGAACCCCTATTTATATGCTCAACCGCATTATAAGATTACAGGCGGTGGTTGAGATTATTACTAACGAAACATCACAAGCGCTCAATCTCCTAGCGAAGCATAATACCAGGATGAGGACAGCAGTATACCAGAATAGATTAGCCTTGGATTACCTTTTGGCAGTAGAGGGAGGTGTATGTGGGAAGTTTAACCTAAGCAATTGCTGTCTTCAAATAGATGACGAAGGGCAAGCAATAGCTGAGCTTACTAGCCATATGGTTAAACTAGCGCATGTGCCTACTCAGGTATGGAAAGGGTATAATCCAAGTAGTTGGTTTGGTAGCTGGTATGAGTGGTTTGGAGGGCTTAAGGCAGTGGTAGGTGGAGTCCTACTGATTTTAATGTTGTGTCTACTCCTACCGTGTCTTATACCCTTAGTAGTTAGGTCTGTGCAAAGCCTGATAGAAAATATAGCAGAGAGGAAGGCTGCTGCACAGATAATGGCGATATATAAGTATAAGGCTCTAGATCAAGGAGAACCAATGCAGGAAGATGAATGTTGAAGATTCACATCATAAGATAAGTCTGGTCTGGTTCAAGGTAACTTGCGGTGTAAGCAAACTAAGGTTAAGTGATGCCTCAAGTAATTGTAAAATATCAAGAGGCATCAAAGTGGGGAATGTGGTGGAATCTCGGTAAAAATAAATTTAGTAGGCCGAGATTACCACGTGGCATGTGTACGTGCATATGCTGACGTATCGATCAGTTGGTTGCACGTGGCAAGATACGATCAGTAGTGTACGGAGCATGTGCAAGAATACAGGATATAGTATTCCCCTCCTCCATTGTGCTGGACAGGCCATGCGGTCAAACAGGAAGTTAATTCTTATTTGTGTTGATTGGTTAAGAGAATGTGCGGGTGGAGCTTAATATGGGAGGAGTTATATGCCTATATAAGGAGCCTGCACTATTGTCCGGGGCTCAGAACTTGTGGTATTTTGGTGACGTTAGTCCCTCTGAGTCCCGATCGGTGATCCAATAAAGAATCTCTTCCTTCCTGAAGAAACCTGTGTCCATCTCTCTGTGCTTGGCTTCCGTCAGTTTCTCCGGTATCAAAACATGATTTCTGTCTGTGCTCAAAATATGAGCTAAATATGAGATAAACTGAAATGTTTACAATAAATGTTAAAGTGTAAGTTAAAGAAGACTTTATGTACACTTTATGACAGGTTATGATCCAGGCATTTATTATATTATTATTATTATTATTATTATTGCCATTTATATAGCGCCAACAGATTCCGTAGCGCTTTACAATATTATAAGTGGGGGGATGTAACAATAAATAGGACAATTACAAGAAAACTTACAGGAACGATAGGTTGAAGAGGACCCTGCTCAAACGAGCTTACAAACTATAGGAGGTGGGGTATTAGAAACATTAGGACAGGACATATATATTTATATTTTTTTTCGGAGTCCTTGAGTGCAAGTAATTTGTGTGTGTGTGTGTGTGTATATATATATATATATATAACATAAAATACACAATCCAGCACACTCGCTTACTCACTAAACTATGATTTACAATCTTACAGATTGTAATAGTTTTATTTAAACACACCTCACCTAGGCAATAAATAATGGGGGTTTAGTTACAATATATGATCATACATTGCATAAGCCTGCCACAACGTCAATGTACCACATCTTTGGCAGGTAAAATAAATGGCTGTTACAGTCCAATATGTGTTAGTTTAATAATAAACAAAATTACTGCATTCTGCATTTCTTTTTTCACATCTCTCTGACTCTCTCTCTGCATCCGTCTGTCTGTCTGTCTCCCCTCCCCCCCCCCCCTCTCTCTCTCTCTTTGTACCTATGTGTGTGTATGTCTTTCTCTTTCTATCAACCTCTTGGGTTTTCCCCCATTTGCTTGATCTATCCAAACATTTGCATCTTTACATGACTGTGTGTCAATGTCTGCCCTCAGGCATTAGAATAGATTCATTTACAACAGAAAGGTGTGCTCACCTTAGTTAAATGCCTTGGTGCAATCTTTCATTTTAAATGAGGTATCCTGTGGTCAATACAACATTGTGAAGTGTTCATAGCAACAGCAAAAATACAGAAATAAATGCTTCCAGGACAAATGATCAAGAATAAAACCTAACCTTTATTATTTTATCCAAAATGTAATTACATTCAGCATTCCAAAAACACTTTCATGCAAAAAGGCCAAAGTCAACAATTACAATAGCCCATATTGCAGGTGTTTACCCTTACATATTTCATGCTTGTATCAATTTAAAGGAATTCTATAATGTACTATAGTGCCTTGACCCCTCCGCCCCTCCCCTTGCAGAACGTAAAGGGTTACTCCAGTGAGAAAATAAAGATATGGCTTTTTTTTAACCCTTTGTGTGCTAAAAAGGGGGAGGGGCACAGTGAAGGGGGGGAGTGGAGAGTGCACTATAGTGTTAGGAACATAGAATTCCCTTGGCGCTTGGTCAGTGCTCCACCTCCTTCAATGTCCAACGCCAAGCGCTGCAAGCCATTAGGATCTCCCTATAGGAAAGCATTGCCTCATAATGGAGGCCAATCTTTGCAGCAGATGTGACTCATTGGCTGTCATTCATTTCACCCAAAAGGTGTCTAGTTAAGATGTGTAGTCCATTGAAATGAATCTACACTGATCTTGACAAATCATTTCTGTTTGTATCACACTTTGTGCACCCAAACGATCGATCCTGAAGAAGAAATAGGCCTTCCTAAAAACTGGTGCAACAAAGCTGGAAACACAAACTTCTAAAGAATGTAACTTTTACATCTCTTTACTAATACTACCAAGCTTAGCTGAAACCATAAAAAGCACCCTCATTATTATTATTATTATTATTATTATTATTATTATTATTATTATCATTATTATACCACTTGTTTCAGTCGCACTATGCAGTCAGTCAGGTAGCATTTTCCTGTCAACTTTTAAACCCAGAATCATTAGTTAGGCTTTTAGGTGTTCCAGAATGCAATAACTGTGAGCTTTGCCCTACTCCATCCAAGACTTGACGTTGTACTCTGTGACTTTTGCTCACTTCCCACTGCTTGATCTGCTAGTCCATTCTTGGGTTTATGTTGCAGTTTGAAACTATGCAGTAAGTGTTGCCACAGAGGTAGATGCATGCTATACAATATGTGCCTCAGCAATCAGTGGTCCCATTCTGAAAGCTTGTTCAGCCAACAACTTGTTGTAGATGGGGAATATGATCGGAAGCACAGATTGTATTCTTGCATGCATAGCTCTGTTATCACATGTATCAGTTTGTATTTTGGATCATTTAGTTTATTATTCCCTTAGTTTATTATTAGCACTGTGTGAGTTGTTAGTAGTATTCATTTTCAAATATTTGTGAGACCCCATTTTGCTATGGTATAATATCAAAAAGAATGTGAATGTGTTAATCAGCAGTGTTGCCTCAGGAAACCTTCTCCAACAAATTTGAAGACCCCGTCGTTGGTAATAATGATGTTAGTTGCAGCACAGGAACAAGTAAAAAGGCAATAGATTGTTTCTAATTTCGTTTTATTACAACCAGTACAGCGCTGACACTGTCTTATAACAATATGTCATGAATTGACCGTACAGTATTCTTAATTTTAATAGAAATACATATTTGAGTCCTTTCAATTTATTATGTTAAAAACTACTGTTACTTGGAAGAACAAGTTGGGAATAAGATCCTAAATATTCTTAGAAATTGATTATAAACACATTTTTAAATGTATTTAAATGAAGCACCATAACCACTACCATGTGTTTGACTTCTTACCTGAGGTCTACTGGGCGCCACTCCCTGCTTCCTCTACAGCTCAGTTTGAGCGGGAAACATCCCTTGTTTTTTTTGGTTTCCACAAGCTAAGCCATCACAGGGCTAGTTTGTTAGCTGAGAGCATCAGCTGATAGGGGGGGGGGGCACCATGATCATTCTAGTTAAATTGTATCTGTGCCATTCAAATGTCATAAAATTTTCATAAAACATCAAATGTTTCCAGATTCCCCCCCCCCCTCCTTGTCTATAGAGCCCAGGAATGCTAGCCATGTACTCATATAACTCTATCAGCAGGGAAGCGTTTGGCATGTAGTCCTTACACAAATTAGGACATGGTCAATTATATTTTTTAGGCGGTGACTCAGATCCAGGGCTGGCCGCTAAGGACGGAAACTCATAGTACAATTTGTGCTGTGTTATGTGTCACTGAACCATATCATTTCACTGCTAACGACATTCACTAATTGTGGGTGAGGTCATGGGAATCCTAGGTGACAAACGCAGAATAATGAGATGCACAGATGGGTGGCATTTCTTTATTAAATTTAATGAATGAGCGAATACAGTTGTCCGTCTTTTGATGTTTTTACTTTGCATTTCATGGTGTCATTTGAGAACTCCCCTGCTTTAAGGATATGGTTACAGCAGCGAACGGCTTTTCTAATCATACACGTCTTGCACGCTATTTGTACATAAACTTCTATATAATGTATGCTGGTGTGTTTTGGGTTGGGTTTATTTTTTCTGGTTTTGTGGACTATGTCTTAGGAAAAATCATCCTAGTCTGGAAACGCATTGCCAGTTCTATTGTTTATAAAAATGTAAAATATAACTTTACAGGAAAATGGTTATTAATTGCCTGTCCATTGAGACCTATATAACATATTCAGCTTCTGTCTGTGAAAACAGAAGTAACCTAGCTAAAAGCTATCTATGGCGTACAAATGCTAGATCAAATCCCAGTGCGTTTCAGAGTGTCAGCACACCTTCGTCAGTATACTGCTCCTGACGACGGCGAGCTGACACACCGAAACGCGCATCAAGCTATTTGTTGTTTTTATCACCTTTTCACCTGGTAGCACTAATATGCACTAGTTAGTTTAAGATTTATGTATTTATTTATTTTTTTTATTTAGGCAGGGAGACTGGTTCAGGTAGGCACTAGTGGTTAGTCCACGGTGCCGAGGTAATTATAGGGACAGACTCAATTAAGTAACCGTGCTTTGTGTGGTTTCTTGAGGGGCATTGCCCCCTCTACATTTCTCCTGGTACTTTTTACCTCTTGATATACCTGCTATGTGTATATATGCCGGGGTAGCACCTGGCTAAGGCTTGGATTATTCTAACTATTTAGTCGGTTTCCTTGCTTTGGGGAGTTGTTTATATATACCCAGACCACCCCAGCAATATATGTCTTTTGGTCTCTCCCTGCCATTCCCCCTCCCCCCCCCCCCCCCCCCACACCTTATGTTACCTATAATCCCTAGAATCATTAAAGGAAGGGCTTCCTTTCCTTATTACTGTCACTCTCCCATTTAGGACTTCCTAGTGTCTATTTCCAGATTTTTGTATTAGTTTACTATTTCTGAGGGGGGTTCTTATTATGTATATTTTTTTTTAGCTGAGGCAGAACTTGAATGTACATTCCAATACATTATATGACATATTCCTATATTCAAATGCTTTATGATTTTACTAGGCATCAAGCAAATGAATCTGTGCTGATATCTAATAATACATTGCTATGATCTGCTCCATATTTAAGCCCAATATAAATCCGGCTTAGATTATTACCTTTTTTACTTTGTTTGCATGGAATTTCTAAATATGACTATGCCCGATCAAGCATGCTTTCAGAAAATAACTGATAAAATATCTTGCATATTTGAAATTTCAGCGCTTAGTAGATAATCCCCCTATTCATAAAGAGGGTCTTAAAATAAGAAACAGTGAAAGAAAAATATATGTAACACTGTGAACCGTATAAAACTAGGAATAAAACATAGATAACAAATAAACTGAAAAAAATAAAAAAATAAAATAAAAAGAGTATGAACTAAAGTGGAAAAAATCCAACAAATAAAAATCCAGAATCAAAAGTGGAAAGATACCACTGAAAAATCCAAAGTACGGTAAAAAGGGAGATGTAAGTCCTGCACCAAAATCCTAATGTAGAATGGAAAGTAGGGGTCCAGATATACGAAAATACCTTAGATAAAAGGGAAACAGAAACGGTATATGGTGTAAAACCGTAACACAATTTATTTCAGTATAAAATCCCCCCCTACATAAATACTCTTACACGAGAAAAAGAGATACTCATCATGTAGCAGACTGCTTCCCTGCCCAATAGTTCGTTCGAATGAAGCTGTGATTCCTCCAAGAAGACAGGAACTGCCCGGTGCACTCGGGAAAAAAAATGTGTGTCTAGGATGTTGGTCGGGGAAAAACAGCGAACTAGCGGCAAATGCGGCTCGAGTTGGAAGCCGGTGGAGCAGAAAATGCTGCAGATGAAGTCTCAGTAGACACCTGATCAACGCGTTTCGCCCCTACTACGGGGGCTTTTTCAAGATAGGTGTCTCATGCCTAGCTTGGCAGTTATATACCTTTGCCGGGCAAAATTTCATTTAAAACTTTAAAGGTGTAGCTACAAGCAAATAAAAACTTTATCAACCAACCAAAAATTTCGTATTCATTAAAAGACTGTAACTTGGATTATGTGAATCTCTGAAATGGGAGTGCATGTGCATCTAAACCCATAAAATCTAAAGTGTATCATAACAAAATTTGAAAAAAATATGAAAAAAATACATACACATATGACTTTTGTGTGCCATACTCTCTATGTAACAACATCTTAGTGCATTTTTCTATATAGTAGCAACTAATGTATATTTCTTGTTTCTGAAGAGCCACAATTTTGATATAGCGCTCCAATAATACCAACACTATAGAGTGTCCTATCTAACATTGGAACAAATGAAAATATAATACATACATAAAGTAGGAATAAAAATAAATAAAAATAAAAATAAAAATAATAATAATAAAAAGATAGATATAAATGTAAATGTTGATTAAGACCTGAGGGTAAGTACATAGCAAGGACAGTGGCGACAGTATCTGTTAGGCCATATTTAGGTCTCGACATAAGTAGGGGTATATCTCCTAAACCCTTTAAGGACCAAAATCATAGAAAACATTCTAATAGTAATATACAGATTACTATAGTATATTCATTAGTTCCAGCTCTGCATTCAGACCCCAGGGGACAAGGGTCTTCAAATTATAGATCCAGAACATTTCTCGATAAGTTAGTATCCTACTGAGCTCTCCTCCCCTCCATGGCACCTCTAGTTTTTCAATGCCACAATATGATAGGAGTGTGGGATCACGATTGTGATGTGTATTGAAGTGGTTAGAGAGTGTGTGTTTGTCAAACCCTCTTTTTATATTATACACATGTTCCCTGAGCCTAGTTTTTAATGTTCTTTTGGTTTGACCTATATACTGGAGGCCACATGGGCACTCCAACTTATATATGACTTGTTTTGTGTTGCACGTGATACAGTTCTTAATCTGGAATATTTGTTTGGTTGTTGAAGACTGAAAGGTAGTACAGTTTTTTCCTATTGTGCTTAATTTGCATATGTGGCAACTGCCACATTTATAGTATCCCTTTTGGCCATTTAAAAAATGGTGGGGTCTAGATGGTTTACTGTAACTGTGAACCAATCTATTACGTAACGTGGGAGCCCCCCTAAAAATGACTCTAGGTTTCGCTGGTAAAAGCGTAGCCAAAGCTGCGTCTTGGCGAAGTAGGTGCCAATGTTTCTGTATGCTGTTTTTGATCTTATACGCCTGGGCACTATAATTAAAGACCAGGGGGCATAGATCTTCTTTGTTCTTGTTTGACTCTGCACTTATTGGTTTCTTATGCAGGATATTTCCACGTTTTATATTTGTCACTTTTTCCAGAGCTGTATCCAGTGTTTTCTCGTCATATCTTTTTTCTATGAACTGATGTTTCACTTTTTGGAGTTGTTGGGTACATACCTCAGGGTCCGAACAATTTTTCTTGACCCTTAAAAATTGTCCAAAAGGGACACCTGAGAGCCAAGTTGGATAATGGCAACTGGACGTTAGAATGTAACTGTTGACGTCTACACTCTTGAAGAAGGTTTTCGACTTGAGGGTACTATGTTGATCCATATATAGGACCAAGTCCAGGAAATCAATGCTGCTGGAACTGTACTTATACGTAAAGGATAAGTTGTATTCGTTCCTGTTGATATATGCCAAAAACTCCAATAGTTCTGTTTCTCCCCCTCTCCAGACGAAAAAACAGTCATCAATGTACCGTCTATAGAAAACCAGGTTCGCCCCCCACTGGTGTCCTTGCCAGATAGACAAGTTTTCCCAGTATGCCATAAAGATGTTCGCATAGCTTGGGGCGAACCTGGTCCCCATAGCGGTACCATTGATCTGCAAATAGATGTCATCACCGTGCCAAAAGAAATTGTTGTTGAGTATAAAATCAATACATTCTATCAAGAATTCTACTTGTTCAACCAACATGGTGGGGTCCTCATATAGAGTTTTTCTCACTGCTTTTAATCCCTGATCGTGTCTGATAACAGTATATAGTGACGTAACGTCGCATGTAACCATTATGTAATTCTGCTCCCATTGCAAGCTTTCAATATTTGTAAGCAGATCCCCACTATCTTTTAGATATGATTTGGCCTTTTTCACAAAAGGTTGCAATATGACATCTATATACTGGGATAGGTTACATGTTAAAGACCCTATCCCAGAAATAATAGGTCTCCCTGGGGGCTTTTCGAGGCTCTTATGGATTTTTGGTAGTTGGTAAAACACTGTTTTTTTGGGATGAACCACCATAACAAATTCCAGTTCTTTTTTATCCAATATATTCAGATAGCTACCTCTCTCCAATATACTGAACAGATGTTTTTTGGTGTCTAACGTGGGGTCTCCTCTTATCTGCTTATACGTGAGGGAATCATCCAAAATTCTCTTACATTCTCTATTGTAGTCCTCAGTGTTCAGGACCACAATTCCCCCCCCCCTTGTCCGCTGGCTTTATAGTGATATCTTTATTGGCACTAAGCTCTTTAAGTGCTTTGTTTTCCCATACACTTAAATTATGTTGGTGTTGGGCTACATATGGAAAGAGGGGACCATAGACAGAGATATCATACACCTCAGTCTCAGAGAGTACACAACAAGGAGTGGACTAGGGTCACTCACAAAAGAAGGAACCCCAACACACCTCAGAACAACGGACAGTTAGAATCACCAAGGGTAAATCAACTAACCCGGAATTGGCGTTCTCATAACAGGTTCGATGTACTCAACCGAGAGGAGACCAACCACGAGGCTGAACCTAAGAATCAAACATATCACAAAGACAGTGAGGATTTTTTAGGACCAAGAGGGAAATACCTCAGTCGGTACCGAACAGAGCCCCAACAATCAAACATCAAAAAAAGACCCCTGCTAGAGGATGCAGGGGGGGGGAAAGATACCGTAGGAGAAAAGAAAATGAGAAGGTAGACCTAATGGGAATTTTCAATCTATCTAATGTTAATTTATCCAAGCATCAAATTAAAGTTCTCAACAGAGGCTTAAAATATGCCCCTACAACCACATCAGACCCTTTTCTAGCATATCTAGATGTACAAAAATATATCAGAAAACTAACTTTAAAGAAATTTTTTCTAAACAATCCGATCCCGGCGATAGAAAAACCGGAGAAAACTATCTTCCAACACACAACCCTGAGAAACAGGTCTTCCTTCTGTCCAACCAATCAAATAAGTTGACCTATGACAGCTTTTAACCTGGCAGTAGCGGCAGATATAGAGAAGCTCCCCAAAAAAGTAGCCCAACACCAACATAATTTAAGTGTATGGGAAAACAAAGCACTTAAAGAGCTTAGTGCCAATAAAGATATCACTATAAAGCCAGCGGACAAGGGGGGGGGAATTGTGGTCCTGAACACTGAGGACTACAATAGAGAATGTAAGAGAATTTTGGATGATTCCCTCACGTATAAGCAGATAAGAGGAGACCCCACGTTAGACACCAAAAAACATCTGTTCAGTATATTGGAGAGAGGTAGCTATCTGAATATATTGGATAAAAAAGAACTGGAATTTGTTATGGTGGTTCATCCCAAAAAAACAGTGTTTTACCAACTACCAAAAATCCATAAGAGCCTCGAAAAGCCCCCAGGGAGACCTATTATTTCTGGGATAGGGTCTTTAACATGTAACCTATCCCAGTATATAGATGTCATATTGCAACCTTTTGTGAAAAAGGCCAAATCATATCTAAAAGATAGTGGGGATCTGCTTACAAATATTGAAAGCTTGCAATGGGAGCAGAATTACATAATGGTTACATGCGACGTTACGTCACTATATACTGTTATCAGACACGATCAGGGATTAAAAGCAGTGAGAAAAACTCTATATGAGGACCCCACCATGTTGGTTGAACAAGTAGAATTCTTGATAGAATGTATTGATTTTATACTCAACAACAATTTCTTTTGGCACGGTGATGACATCTATTTGCAGATCAATGGTACCGCTATGGGGACCAGGTTCGCCCCAAGCTATGCGAACATCTTTATGGCATACTGGGAAAACTTGTCTATCTGGCAAGGACACCAGTGGGGGGCGAACCTGGTTTTCTATAGACGGTACTGGAGAGGGGGAGAAACAGAACTATTGGAGTTTTTGGCATATATCAACAGGAACGAATACAACTTATCCTTTACGTATAAGTACAGTTCCAGCAGCATTGATTTCCTGGACTTGGTCCTATATATGGATCAACATAGTACCCTCAAGTCGAAAACCTTCTTCAAGAGTGTAGACGTCAACAGTTACATTCTAACGTCCAGTTGCCATTATCCAACTTGGCTCTCAGGTGTCCCTTTTGGACAATTTTTAAGGGTCAAGAAAAATTGTTCGGACCCTGAGGTATGTACCCAACAACTCCAAAAAGTGAAACATCAGTTCATAGAAAAAAGATATGACGAGAAAACACTGGATACAGCTCTGGAAAAAGTGACAAATATAGAACGTGGAAATATCCTGCATAAGAAACCAATAAGTGCAGAGTCAAACAAGAACAAAGAAGATCTATGCCCCCTGGTCTTTAATTATAGTGCCCAGGCGTATAAGATCAAAAACAGCATACAGAAACATTGGCACCTACTTCGCCAAGACGCAGCTTTGGCTACGCTTTTACCAGCGAAACCTAGAGTCATTTTTAGGGGGGCTCCCACGTTACGTAATAGATTGGTTCACAGTTACAGTAAACCATCTAGACCCCACCATTTTTTAAATGGCCAAAAGGGATACTATAAATGTGGCAGTTGCCACATATGCAAATTAAGCACAATAGGAAAAAACTGTACTACCTTTCAGTCTTCAACAACCAAACAAATATTCCAGATTAAGAACTGTATCACGTGCAACACAAAACAAGTCATATATAAGTTGGAGTGCCCATGTGGCCTCCAGTATATAGGTCAAACCAAAAGAACATTAAAAACTAGGCTCAGGGAACATGTGTATAATATAAAAAGAGGGTTTGACAAACACACACTCTCTAACCACTTCAATACACATCACAATCGTGATCCCACACTCCTATCATATTGTGGCATTGAAAAACTAGAGGTGCCATGGAGGGGAGGAGAGCTCAGTAGGATACTAACTTATCGAGAAATGTTCTGGATCTATAATTTGAAGACCCTTGTCCCCTGGGGTCTGAATGCAGAGCTGGAACTAATGAATATACTATAGTAATCTGTATATTACTATTAGAATGTTTTCTATGATTTTGGTCCTTAAAGGGTTTAGGAGATATACCCCTACTTATGTCGAGACCTAAATATGGCCTAACAGATACTGTCGCCACTGTCCTTGCTATGTACTTACCCTCAGGTCTTAATCAACATTTACATTTATATCTATCTTTTTATTATTATTATTTTTATTTTTATTTTTATTTTTATTTATTTTTATTCCTACTTTATGTATGTATTATATTTTCATTTGTTCCAATGTTAGATAGGACACTCTATAGTGTTGGTATTATTGGAGCGCTATATCAAAATTGTGGCTCTTCAGAAACAAGAAATATACATTAGTTGCTACTATATAGAAAAATGCACTAAGATGTTGTTACATAGAGAGTATGGCACACAAAAGTCATATGTGTATGTATTTTTTTCATATTTTTTTCAAATTTTGTTATGATACACTTTAGATTTTATGGGTTTAGATGCACATGCACTCCCATTTCAGAGATTCACATAATCCAAGTTACAGTCTTTTAATGAATACGAAATGTTTTGGTTGGTTGATAAAGTTTTTATTTGCTTGTAGCTACACCTTTAAAGTTTTAAATGAAATTTTGCCCGGCAAAGGTATATAACTGCCAAGCTAGGCATGAGACACCTATCTTGAAAAAGCCCCCGTAGTAGGGGCGAAACGCTCAACGCGTCTCAGGTGTCTACTGAGACTTCATCTGCAGCATTTTCTGCTCCACCGGCTTCCAACTCGAGCCGCATTTGCTGCTAGTTCGCTGTTTTTCCCCGACCAACATCCTAGACACACATTTTTTTTCCCGAGTGCACCGGGCAGTTCCTGTCTTCTTGGAGGAATCACAGCTTCATTCGAACGAACTATTGGGCAGGGAAGCAGTCTGCTACATGATGAGTATCTCTTTTTCTCGTGTAAGAGTATTTATGTAGGGGGGGATTTTATACTGAAATAAATTGTGTTACGGTTTTACACCATATACCGTTTCTGTTTCCCTTTTATCTAAGGTATTTTCGTATATCTGGACCCCTACTTTCCATTCTACATTAGGATTTTGGTGCAGGACTTACATCTCCCTTTTTACCGTACTTTGGATTTTTCAGTGGTATCTTTCCACTTTTGATTCTGGATTTTTATTTGTTGGATTTTTTCCACTTTAGTTCATACTCTTTTTATTTTATTTTTTTATTTTTTTCAGTTTATTTGTTATCTATGTTTTATTCCTAGTTTTATACGGTTCACAGTGTTACATATATTTTTCTTTCACTGTTTCTTATTTTAAGACCCTCTTTATGAATAGGGGGATTATCTACTAAGCGCTGAAATTTCAAATATGCATGTCTTTTAGAAATTGGGATTTTCTTTTATTTTGGCAGCTTACTTATATTTGGTATTTATTTATATACTGTCTAGACATCTTTTTGGCTGTTATAGCCATTTATCCAGTACTAGCACTCTCTGTTTCTTGTTTTTTGATAAAATATCTTGTTTATGAACCTGAATATTGTGTAAAAAATAAATAAATTAATTTAAAAAAATAAAAAAAATAAAACGGTCACAAATTGCTCCTTAAATAATGAATACGATGCGGGAAAGCAGGGACCGGATTTCACAATACATAATGCCTGGGGTGTGCCTTTTATGTACTTCTGCTGCTAGAGTTACCTCTCAGATGCCATTTACATTGTATCAGTACTATTCTAAATGTCCCAGTGTATTATACTGAGAAAGAGGTGACTAATATGGAAAGTACCTGAACCAGTGCATCCCATCCCTCTTATATATTTATTATAGAACGCAATTTAAAGCGGCACTGTCATGGCCAAATCCCGTTTTTTTTTTAACCCCCCTCCCGACCTCCACTACATCCAATTGACCCCCTAGTCACCCCCAAATGCCCCTAAGCCCCCCATATTACCTCTTTTTTAATCTTTATTTTCTGCCCCGATCTTTATTCAGGGCGCCGCCATCTTTGTGTGGGTAGGTGAAGTCCCTGTGGGACACGTCATCTGCCCACACTAGATATCCTGTGAGATTCCCGCACATACCCAGTGAAACACTTGGACATGCGAACGGGAATTTCATCTATTCATTCATTCATCAGACAGACGAATGAATGAATAGAAAAAATCAGATGAACAAACAAACACTGAGTATCAGTGTTCGTTTGTTCGTTCAGTTTATTACAAGGAGGGAGCTACCGGCACGCAGCTCCCTCCTTGTAATATGTAAAGATAGAGGCGGCAGGGAGCAGTGCTCCCCGCCACTTCCTAAGCCCCCCAGGTCCCCCCTCACTCTATGGGGGTCAATATGACCCCCATAATAGCATAAGGGAGATTAAAATCTCCCCAATGCCCCTACTTGCTATACCGAGAGTAGGGGCATGTCCACTAAACAGTGAGTAGCCTGTGGCTGCTCACTGTAAAAAAACAAAACCTATTATCCGGCCCCCACCCCTGCGCGGTGGGTGGGGGCCATAAATCACAATGGGGGGGACCTACTGTCCTCCCCCCCCCCACCCCCACCCGTGAGCGTTGGGTGGGGGCCATAAAAATAATGAGGAAGGGGACCTACTGTCCTCCCCCCCGGCCCCCACCCGTGAGCGTTGGGTGGGGGCCATAAAAAAATGACGGGGGAGGACCTAATGACCTCCCCCCCTGGCCCCCACCCCTGCGCTGTGGGTGGGGGCCATAAATCACAATGGGGGGGACCTACTGTCCTCCCCCCCCCACCCCCACCCGTGAGCGTTGGGTGGGGGCCATAAAAATAATGAGGGGGTGACCTACTGTCCTCCCCCTCCCTAACCACCACAACCACTTACACATATAGATTTAGGGGTAGGGTTAGATTCCTGTCATCATTCCCGTAGTCACCTCTAAAGTATCAAAGTTGTTCTATTTCATGTTTAAAATATTTATTTCTTAATTTGGGGTTTAAAAATTAGGGGTCGTCTTATACATGGAAAAATATGGTATTATGTAAAAAATAGTAGATAAATATACACATAGAATTTCGCAGCATCCTTATAATGTATGCATGTTCAGATGAGTGCAGCTCTCTTTGCTCTAGGTTTCATATATATATATTCAGGGTCGGCCTTGGGCGGTTAGGCGCTCTGTACGAAAAGTCTTCACAGCACCCCTCCCCGGTCATACCCCTTTATCCATATGTGTGGTGTTTGTATAGGGGATTTATGAAATTAATAATTATTCAGAAGCAAATACTCATTCCTCCTTTTTGTTACTTTGCAGGGAACTGCGTTACTGTCTCACAAGCTCAGGCACTTGCAATGTCAGATAATTTAACACAGGCTTTGATGTTGCATCCAAGCAGGGGTTACTGCCATAATGAATAAAGTTTAATTTATTGACAGCTAGTTCTCGAGTAGTTATTTCCTGTTTGCCATTACATACCACCTTCTAAGTGGGAAAACTACACCAGAGCACATTGGATGTGTCTCAGCTATGATAAGTTATTTTATGCTCAAACCCTACTGTGGCGGTACCATCCTTTCCCATTCACCATTCTATTTTTATTTTTGTTTTGTTTTAATATTTTTTTTTTCAGTTGCATTTTCCTACATATCTTAATGAACTTTCATGGTGAAGATGATTTTTTTTCACCGGTTAATGTTACTACATGATTTGAGCAGTTTGTTGCTGCCTTACGACTTGGCACCCCATATACAACATCATTTTCTCACAGCTAATAGGGTTTCTATCTTCCAATTTACATGGTCGATATGGATAAGCTGAAACTTGGTTTTATTTCTCTTTATTGTATGTTAATTATGTTTTAGAAAATTGGACAGGATGTACTTCTATGTATAAGCAATGCAATCCGCATTGTATAGTGTTCTTCATTTCCAGTATCATTAATAAAGAATTTATAAAAAATTGTTAAAAATTTTTTTGGGAGAGAGAGAGAATAGTTTGGCATTTACATTTTAAGCTGGACCTCTCATCAATGAATGTGTACTTTGTGCAAAATAAAGACTGTAGACGGCTGTCCACATTTTCCTAATTACAGCCTGAGGATATGTTTTTTCGAAATGTGCTAACCTTGTGTACATTAAAAAGCACAGACAATGTAGGGACACCTTTCATTCACTGAAAAGGTTTAGAGGGCAGGGATTAACCATTCTACTTACTTAACCCTTGGCAGGGTAAAACTTGGACTCAAATCTGTGGAAAGTCATTTCATTTCATTTGTGTCTGGTACAGTTCATCTTCATGCATTATTCGAAAGAATTAAAATTATTAAATTAAATTTATGCTCATCACCATGATGGTAGTTATAGAGTCCTCTGAGGGAGTAGGGGTCCATAGGCTTCACCATACTGCTCCATAGACCAAGGGTTCCTGACCTGTAATTGTGATAACCTCTCCAGGAGCAGTAGTGACTGTTTAATTTAGGCCTCCCGTGAACACATTGTCCACTGGCCAATCAGATGTTAATTGAAAAAAATGATGGACCCCCAAGCTCACTTAGTGCGGTGCCACTCTGATTGACAACAATACCAGATCTGTTATGATGGCTGACACCATTGTTAGGAAATTGCCATCGGTACCCAGTGATAACAGGAGCTGAGTGATTAGTTAAAGAAACACTCCAAACATCATAACTGAAGCTTGCTATAGTGGTTATGTACCAGGAGTGCCCTTGGTTTGATTTCTCACCTGGGGTCACACCCCACTGCTACTACTGATGATGGAGAGCCTGTGCTCCTAAGCGAGAACTTTGGTTAGCTGTCCTAAGCAGTGCAGGCACTATTTCATTGGCTGAGAACATCAGCTAATTGCGCTTAGCCAATTACCTAAGTTCTACAAAGCAGGGCTTAGCTCAGACAGAAAGCTTGCAGCTCTCTGTGGTTGGTAGTGAAGGTACGGAGTGGCATCGGGCAGACTCAAGGTAAGCTGCCAAAGCATTCTCTACAAATTTGGGGGCAGGAGATTCCTTGCACTATAAGCACTACAGCAAGCGGCAGGAGTTATGGTGCTTGGAGTGTTCTTTAAATTTTATGTCACGGTGGAAAATGGCAAAATGAAATGGGAACTGGTCATTTTTTTTGCTTTTATTTATTTAAGACCAGTTTTCTTAGCTGTATTTATTCCCATTTATATTGAGATGATCTTAACATGGATTAAATGTCTATTGATCTATTAATATGTTAACGAATATTGTCTTGTATCCTTGTCTTCTCATTTGTTAATGTATGTAGATAAGCAGGACTGGGCACATCTAGTTTGCCTCCACCCTGTCTGTAAAGCCTGTTTGTGATTATTTGGAATCAGACAAAGAGTTTTAAATAATAATGTCATAGGCAGGAAGAACACTAATGTGGCTACTGATTGAAGTAATGCTGTTTTAACCCACTGAGATTGAGCTGCAGAGTCAATTAGCAAAATGATTTGCATTTTACATTTGTAGCCTTCAGGGTTTGTAAAAAGTGTGCCTTCAGGGCACTTCAGGAGAGGGTGCTGGGTGCCAGCATGTCTGCTATAGTCCAGGTCACAATGAAAATAGTCAATTTAAACCACAGTCTTTTGGTGTGATTTCCACTGGAACCTATACAGATCTGACGTTTGCATTTTTAAGATTCCCAGAATGAACAGATTTGACCACTTTAATTCTGCTTTACAATAATGCCTGTACTCTCACACTGATACATACCATTAGTATGACAATTAAGGAGCTAATCTGGGGCAGAAGTGGATGTCAATGCATTATCAGTTCAAGATTGTTAATTGGGAGATTAACCAATTATGGCAGAGGACTGGAACTGATGAATATAGAAGTGGCGCGCAAAAGTGGCAATATTCTCTAAAATAATTGAAAAGAAATATATGCATCTACTTATGTGGGTGTCTTTACTCCAAGCTGAAGTACTCCATACATATAAAAACGGGAGAAAAAAACAGCAATGGTGTAATCCTGGTAAATCTACTGATTATGCAATATATATGTGAGGAGTATCACTCCTATCACTCTCATGCAACTTCACACTTGGGTGATTATAAGCCAATCAAAAGGTATGCATTTAATACAATTTATTATTAACAAAACAATTAAAATCAGTGGCATAAAATGTCCATAAATATGTTCTGTATGGAAGGCTGGGGAATAAGAACGACTGCCCCTTACTTGAAAGAAGTTAGTGAGTATATGCAGCACATCCGCTGCTACTCACGAAAGCTTAGACAGTTGGGTTTACAGATGATCTGCAGTCTCTAATCCAACAGCTTCCCCAAAACTCTATGCTTTCAAATTAGTGTTTCGGGGAGGCTGTTGTATTAAAGACTGCAGATCATCATCTGTAAACCCAACTGACCAGGGCAGGCCCAAGACATTGTGCTGCCTGGGTCCAACGATGAAATGCTACCTCTCCCCCCCGCCTTGCACCAAAAGCTCGCCAAAATCCAATATGTTATGCAGTGTGTGTACTAAATGCAATGTCTGTTTGTGTAGTGGATGTAGTGTTTATAGCATATTCAGTATGTAGTGAATGCAGTGTGTGTTCATTCGATGCAATGTCTGTGTGTCGTGGATGCAGCATCTGTGTGTCGTGGATGCTGCGTCTGTGTCGTGGATGCTGCGTCTGTTATTGTGTCATGGATGTAGTGTATATTGTATGCAGTGTGTGTATTCAATATATTGTCTGTGTGTGTATGCTGGAGGCAGTGTGTGTTTGTTAAGTGGATGCAGTGTCTGTGTGTCAGATGCTGCGTCTGTAATTGTGTCATGGATGTAGTGTGTATTGTATGCAGTTTGTGTATTGAATATATGGTCTGTGTGTGTAGTGTGTGTGGTGGATGCAGTGTCTGTGTGGTGGATGCAGTGTCTGTGTATGTAGTAGTTTCTGTGTAGTGCATGTAGTGTTTGTGTGTAGAGTTGGATAAAAGCTAGTGGGGGTGAGCAGTTTAAATTAAATTGGGGTTATCACCCCTTCTGGCCTCTTACCTGTGGGCTGGAATGGCGGAAGAGTGTGTAGGAAGGTGACAGTAGAGGTGTTATGGTGACAGTGGGGGGCAGAGTATGAAGGTGACAGTGGAGGGGCAGGGTGTAAGGGTGACAGTGGGGGGGCAGAGTATAAGGGTGACAGTGAGGGGGACAGTGGAGGGGCAGGGTATGAGGGTGACAGTGGGGGGGGGAGGCAGGGTATGAGGGTGACATATATATATAAAATGCCGCCCGTGTTAAAGTGCCGCCTGGGACCGTTGCCCCAGTCCATTCTATGGATGGGCCGGCCATGCAACTGACTAAGCTTTCGTGAGTAGCGGCGGATGTGCTGCATTTACTCACTAACTTCTTTCCAGAAGGGGCAGCCATTCTTATTCCCCAGCCTTCCATACAGAACATATTTATGCACATTTTGTGCCACTGATTTTAATTGTTTTGTTAATAATAAATTGCATGAAATGCATACCTTTTGATTGGCTTAAGTGTGAAGTTGCATGAGAGTGATAGGAGTGATATTCCTCCTATATATATTGCATGATCAGTAGATTTAACAGAATTACACTTTTGCTGTTTTTTTCTCCCTTTTTATATGTATGGAGTATCAGGATCATCATCCTGATGACAGTCCTTAGAGAAGATTGAAATGTTGATCCTGTTTTTAAGATGCTTCAATAAAAGCAAAATTTTATTTAAAAGACCGTGAGTGCAGCCATCTACTTTTGCAAGTATATATATATATATATATATATATATATATAGGTACTAAGGCTCTCTCTCTCGGGCCTCAAATTTCCCGGTATCTTGGGTTAGTCCGGCCCTGTCTGTCTGTTTTTCATGCCATGAAACCCATTCCCCATTACCTGCAACTTTTTAATTTTTTTAAACCCCTCAACAGCCTCACACATGTTGAAAATAAAATTATGTGACATGTATAGATAGCCCTTTTAGCCAATATGACGTTTATCGCAACCCCGGTTCAATCCCCGCTTGGGCACATAGACAACACTTTAAAAAAACAAACAAAAAAACTGTACGGGGGGAAGGCTCCCGCGACATCAGCGTCCTCCTGCAGCCGCGGCCTAGGTGCAAAATGGCGGGGCAGCTGGGCCCACACTATTTCTCCTCCAAGGAAGAAACCCTTGATGCCCCTGGCGATATACCCCACACGGAGGGCCTCACAAAAGGATTAAGATCTGACAGCCCCAGCCACCAAGGGAGACATCAAGGCACTTACGAACATAATCCGTGCCTTTTTTCAATGCTGACTGAGACATAATACGGAAAGATATCACTGTGGTCACTGCCAGAGTGCAGGTTACAGAGGACAATATCTCTTCCATCACACAACAGCAGACAAGTACTAAAGAGCTGATACAACAACTCCTGGCATCAAACAAAGCCATGCAGGTCAGAATCGACACCTTAGATGATGCACGGAGGCTCAAAAACCTAAAAATTTGAGGTATAGCTGAAATAATTGATGAGCATGAACTGCCACATCTCATTAGGCGAGTCCTGTCTACTCTGCTGCCCTAACGTTCCGCAAAGGGAATCTAAATAGATGGCTGCTTCCGCCTCGCAAAGTCTAGTAGGGCTCCGGTTGGGGCTCCACGAGACGTCCTGGTACGCTACCTCGCACTTCGGGACAAGCTAGCAATCCAAGAAGTTGTGAAAAACAGAACACCACTTCAATTCGAAACAATACCTTTCCAGTTTCTGCAAGATCTATGCCGATCCACCTTAGACCTTAGATCCTTTTAACCAGTCACAAGGGCCCTACGAACGGCGAACATCTACTATAAATGGAGTCAGTTTCGCACCCTCATGGCTATCAGAAAGGGCCGCTCTTACCAGCTTCCTTCCGTGGAGACGTCCACGACCTTCCTAAGGGACTTAGGCCTTGCCTCACCGCCAGACGGCACTGTCGGGCTGAACCGCACCTGGGACGTGAACAGGATGGTACCCTTTACTCCTCGCCCCGCTGCAGATACCGGCTGAAGAAGGGATGGACTCACGGTGACTCCTACTGTATACAGAAGAATCCCCTGTGGCCATGCAGGGACGGTCTGACACCTTAACCAGTCGCATTTGCTTGATACTTATGTTTTTATTATTTTAGAGTATCGCTTAGCACTGTTTAAGTTTCAGTTTTTAGTTTACTCTGTTGTCTCCAGATGCCTGCTCACGTCTTTGGATCTGTCTTCATAAGAGGACATTGTAACAGCCGACATCCCCTCACCCCTCTCAACGAGGGGTTACTGAGTGTAATAATTTAATAGTTAGCACCCCCGACTGACCAGAGTCACTATTACTATTTATGTCTAGGACACGACCACTGTTTCTTCACCTAAGACCCATAGGGCTATGTCTCCCTCCTATTTTCGTGGTCTCAGCAAAATTAATAAGCCCCACATTTTTTCGTTCACTATGTAGATATAGTATGTCTCACTACATCTACCTTTTTCTTCGTCCCACACTGCATACCAGGAACCATCTTCTGTCTGATAGTAAGAACGGAAAGAGAGAAGTGGACAAAAGAGTTCTAGGAGACAGTCGCCAGTCGCATCATTAGACATGTTTGCACCAAGCTCAGGGTACTGAAACAATGCTGTCTGCCCTTAGTTAGCTGGCCTGAATGATTGGCAGACAGCCATGCATGCATTCACACCATGCTGACCTTCCAATTCTTTGGGCAGACCAACCCCCTTTCTGGACAGGTCCATACTATTGGGCGGGGCCACTGACATGATTGCATCACCAGACCAACTTCTTTTACCCTGTTGATATGATTCTGTAATTAAGCCCATAATAACTGTCAGTACCAGGCCCAGTAGACTCATAATCATGCAGTCGGCACGGGTAGGATTAAAATATATGGGAAAGGGGGAGTGGTGGACTAGCATATTTCAAAGTTCTATGTGCACAGCCTCATTTCTGCTCATAACCGTAAATGCATAGCTGGACTGAAAGTCATAGAAACCACTCATTGTAAAAGGGAGAATAATGCAAGTACAAGAACCAGCAAGAAAGAAACACCTTTGGTTTACGGGAAAAGACTATAAGATCAGTTGAAGACTAATTTTAAAGGGCTGCTCCATACTAACAGTTTGGATTGAACACTCTAAAGTCATTTGGATTGACACACATTCAGAAAGAGCTCAAATTGATCACTAAAATATTTAAACTCTAATAGCAACTGTCTATATTTTTACTTACTGTCTCATATTGAGATTTTTCTACATAAATTAATCCGCTCAGTTATTTTGCAAACAGGCTATGCAACAATAAAACATAAAATGTATTCAAGGACAGCATATGTAAATAGAACATGACTGGGACAGAATGTACCTTAGACATCCCGGAAACATTCTATCTAACCCAACAAAAATAGCCGTGTGCAGGCAGAGCTTGATCGAGGACCTGAGCAGAAGTCATAGTTCACTGCTCTCATACGTTTCGTGTTAATAATCAAACTAACAGAGAAATATTCAGTTACCACCTACAACATATTGGGCATCAATTGCTGGAGTGGCCAACTCTACCCTGATACCCTTCTTTCATTGCTTGGCTCTTAATTCAATGAACTGTAGATCTGGGGCCTATACACCACTTCAACCGTGACAAAAACGGGCGAACATGTGAGCCTTTGAGTTTGAGGATTTGCTTGGCCAGTCATTTGAAGGCAAATAAAGAGTGCATGTATCCAATATGTCATACAACAGTACTCCAAAAGAAATTTGAATTGAACACTAGAGAACCGAATGCCCAGTAATCTTTGGCTAGTAAAAAGCCCAGGATTATGAGCATTCAGCGAGTATTCACATATTGTAATATCCTCTACATCAGTGGTTCCCAAACCAGTCCAGGATTTATGTATTTCCTAATTTTATTCCAATGGGGATACTAACAAAACCTGGACTGTTGGTGGATCTTGAGGACTAGTTTGGGAAACGCTGCTTTAGATACCTTGTTTTCTGGAATAATGGCTGCTCCAAGCCAAGACCCCACAACAGTGGAGGGCTGCAGGATGTATAAAAACAATGTATATAATTTAATGGACTTCTAAAACAAAAAAAACCTTGTTGCCCTGGAGCCTTTTCCACTAAAGAATAGCTGATGTGTATTTTGTGTGGTTGTAAATAAACCTTTATCAGGATCTGTGAAGGCATATGCAAAAGGATTACAGTGGTACTGTGTTATGGCTAAATACAGTATGGCTTCCCTTCCTGTCTGTAGATAAGGATAGCCAGTCTTGGGCCACCCTGTAGCTGCTAGATGATGTTTCTCCAAAGTCCAGAAATGGTTTCTTTAGAATCTAGGATCTCAGTCCAGGTCTGGGCCACCAGGATTAGTATTTGGTTTTCTTTCCTTCTAGGTTTAAGCCTTATTAAAGGATTCCTTCTCTGGTCTTGTTAGTTGAGTATATTTGTTCATATTTTTGGGGGATTTATATGCACAAACCCTGGGGATTTTCAGCAAGTGTTTTTATTTCGAGGTGTTATTTTGAAAGGTTTTTTAACACAGATATGGAAGCAGAATATATTATTTGCTTGCCCTGTTTCACAGAATATTATCTGTCGTTAAATTGTTTATTATCGCATGTTAATATATATGTGTAGTGTACCGCTAGCAGATTTAAGAACACCTCTGAACTAAAATCAAATTCTACTTTGTCAAAAGAAGTTGTTTAAATTGTGATTAATAAAGCAACTTCTTTTAATTGAAGAATTTCTGAGTAAATTTGGGGAGAACAGCAAAATCTACATCGTGACTACCAATATTCTAAGAATAGAATTCAAAATGAAACCACAAGAAAACTGATCTGAACATAAGAAAGAGGAAACTGTAACTGTGTAAAGCATGCATTGTTGATGACAGTCCTTTCATCACAGTCATATTGCTTAGCTACAAAATATTATGTTAAAGATGCGCTATCATGGTTTTTTTCTTCTCTCTGTTTTGTTCTTTGTATTAGTTCTTCCCTAGATCTTACTTTGATCTGTGACAAGATGTAATAAAATCATTGTATAGTCCCTTTTTTTTTTTTAAGAAGACAGAAAATAAATGTGTCTTATGACAACCTTCTCATATTATTGAAATGATTCAACCTACTGGAATTATAGGTTAGAAAAATTAAAACCTTACACAATGAAAAGAAGGGATTATACGGATCAGGGGTGCGCAGGTAAATGCCCAGGCATAGAGCATTACCCATGATACCTTCTCAGACTTTAAAATGGCAAGGCATCATGGAAGGTGCAGTTCAAACACATTTTGGGGGTTAGCTTTTGGGCACTGCTGGCATGACTATTTTAGCCTGCAAGAAGTGGGGGAAATAAAACTTTTTATTTGGCTTTGAATGATGAGATTTGGAAGTTAACACTTGAAAGCCAGAGGTTTTATAGTGTTTCTTCACACTGGCTTGAGATCATTTGTAGATCATATTACCTCCGATGTAGAAGTGAGGAAAGTAGAATCCTTCAGACTGAGATCTGTAATTCTTAAAAGAACTAATGTACAGATAGTTAAATAAAACAAGCATTCTTAGTTGTCTTGGCTTCTACTTGTAAGAAAGGAATAGAATGAAACAAAAGCCCCTTGCATAAGGAGATTTAGCATTTAAATCCGCATCACATGAATGAATTGGATCCACTGTGATGTAACACAAGAATTCAGCTTTATTCTTATGCAATAGTTTTCCAGAGTAATCACATAGGCCTATCAGAAATCGCAACGCTGGCAATATTGCATTATTTAGATTGTTCTTTGTGAAATACTTTACAGGATTTGCGACCCTTAATTTTAGATTAGCAAAATGTTCAAATCCTATAATGGAGGAGATGGAAGCTTTCCTGTTTTATGATGCTGTGAAATATTTATCAACGCACAAATATTGATATTACAAGATGCAAAATAGTATATTTAGGTTTCAACACTTTTTACCAACAAAGTCTATTTATACAGCGCAGTCCATAATTACTTGCACTGGAACACCTAAAGCACTTTTTTTTTTAGTTTGCTGAAGTGCTTTATGTGTGAAGAGTGTCCCTTCTTTTTTCATTTTACAAAAAGTGCAGATTTCAATAGAAATTGGCACTTTTTAAAATTCCCCTGGTTACACCCCCTGCCTGTCAACCAGACAGCCTGTGCTGTAACTTCCTGGTTTGGTTAGCTCAGTGGAGCTACACTCATGGGACAGACAACCAATCAAAGCACCTGCCTTGCAAAGACTTCACATTGAGCTGCATTGGGAAGTCTGTGTTTGGACAGACACAGAAAAACGGGTCTAGAGAAGGAGGGAGGGATATTACAGAAAAGAGACCTGCAAGATATACCCTCACTCAAAGAAAATAAAATTAAATGCATGCATTTTTCATGAGGTTTATTTACCTAATAATGACCCAAAAAAAAAAAAAAAAAAAAAAAGGCATTGGAGTATCATTTTGTTAGGACTTGTTTATATATTTTTATTTGTTGCAATTTCTATTTTTCTCATTTATTGCAACAACATATTGTATTCAGTTTGAAAGGACTAAAATGACTTTAATTTGCAATGACATATACATATATAAGTTCTTATATATTTAAAAAAAATAATGCAACATCCACAAAAAAAAATTCAGTTTTGGCAACCATAATGTGTGCATAATTAATGAAACTAAAGAAAGGTATTTCTCTTCTAGAGACATTATTCTCAGACTCAATCCTATGATAAGAAACAGCTGCTGAATGTCTAAAGAGATAATGCACCCCTGTTCTTTGAATCACATCGCCTGACCTATCAAGACCTTACCCACTCCCCTCTACGATGGCAACAATTTATGCAGTCCGCCTGCTGTCCCCACTGGTTAAGGGTACTTTTGCATGTTGGCAGCTCTACAGCTAGTAAATATTAGTAATGAACAGGATAATTTTCTGTACCTTTACATCATTTAGTTGCTAGCCTATAGATTATGCACTTAACCCCTTAAGGACACATGAAATGTGTGACATGTCATAATTCCCTTTTATTCCAGAAGTTTGATCCTTAATCAAAAGGGTATCCGGCGCGGCCTTAGCCTTGGGTAGTGTTCCCTTGAAGCCCTCAGACTGCTGCCAGTTGATAATATCACCGAACTGCACTTTGATAGACAGGATTAGTCTTATCTGTCTAGGAGTGTTTCCAATATTTACTATGCGTGTTACCACTAACTAGGGATTGTACCTTTAGATCTGATTCAGTGCATCACTATCCGTGTTTAGTTTAAGTTTGTTCTCGATTTTAAAATAGTGTGACCCTGCAGTTTATATCTTACATTATGTGTAACACTACGATCACCTGCTATGTCGTTATTCATTGATATGATTGTCATGTGTATTTTTCGACAACTGCAGTGCTCAAAAATTTACACACACACACACACACAAAAAAAAATTGTCTAGGATTTTATTTATCCTAGGTCACAAAACACATGGAGTAAAATACAATTTCAATGTGGAACTACTATTTTATTAAATGGTATGATTGTCATCCAACTTTAATAGCCACCACAAAAAAGAAATAAAAAGCCAGACAAGTATATATGCATTTCAAGTAACAACACTTTCTTTAAAAGGTATTTTGACATTTTTTAAATAGGCATTTGATCAACACATTTTTTTACGTTTATTTAGTAAACCTGATGTGACACTTCTGTACAAACCCTCAGTGTTTATCTACATCTGAGTATAACACTACCACAAATAAATGCCTTTATCACTATCCTGAAGCTAGATAGGCCAATCAAATTAATCTATGTGTCATTTTGGGACATTATAGCCGTTTGACTTTTCAAATTACCCCACAAAGGTCCACCACTTGTGAAAATAGACACCACCTGGTATATTATAAATCTTGTTGAATGACTACTTTGTGTATCTTTTCGTAAAGTTATCTTGTTTTTTTTTTTTAATTCAGGGTTGAATAATCTCTCCACTGCAGTTTGTGGTTTTTTTTTTTTTTTTTTTTTTTTTTTTTTAAATTCTTTATTTTTGTTCGTGTATGAGAAAAAGAACATTTAGGTCTACTATGCCACAACAGCTGCAGAGGACCAGTTAACAACAATTAGTAACATGACATATAGAGTACAGTACACAATTTTTTAAGTATAATACAGGATTTGACCCTGCTTGTCCAATAATGAGTACACATATGTAGGGCTGATATCTTGCTCGAGCTCAAAAATCGGTCTATTGTATCGTGATAAGTTACATGCAGTGAGTATGCGAGTAGCGATCTGTTGGAAAAACAACGTATAAAAAATATAAAAATGTAGATATTATGCCTATTAAGTTAAGTGATGCGTTGTGCTTGGTTCTATAGATTCAGGCAGAGGCATCGTATAAGTTGAGGGATCAATGTATTGTGCACGGGTTTGAACTAGGCTAGACACGGATATGTGTAGCTAATGGGCGTGTGATCTCGAGTGATACTATGCTATAGGGGGGCTGTGAGCTCCTATAGGAGCCGGCAGAAGGGGCTTGTAAGGTCACTTGCATGCAAACATTTGGTGGGCAAAACGAATTATGTGAAAGTAACATGAAATAAGGGAAAGAACAGAAATACAGTTAACATCAAAAGTAATGTAGTACCACTAGAGGGGCAGTGGTTACTTCGTGTCTTAACGTCAGGCAGGATGGTATTGGAGCGTGTGTGGTATGTTCCGATAGTCCTGCCTCAGAATGCCTGTCAGTGGGGTCTGCGCTGCACACAACATTATATCTCATCATATAACAAGTTTAGAGTTCAAAGTATAATAAAGTATAACCATAACATAGGGTATGTAGTGCCCGTGGCAATTGGCACTAGGAGCGATGAGGTCTAGACGGATCGCCGTCTCTTTAAGGGTATTATCGGGTAGGTACAGTTCAGTCATTATATCTGTGGTTGTGCAGTAACTGTCCTGAGCGTGTCTTCATGAAAGATGGGTTGCGTTCTGTTTTGAGCAGCCGGTAACTGGTGTCTCACCGTCCTTATGTTGTGGCCGTGGCATAGGCTGTCTCCTGGTTTCTCCGGGGTACAAAGGCTGTGACATTCACCGGGTCCCAATTGTGCTGTGTGTTCGTCGGTTGCTGCACGGCTTTGAGGATGGAGTCAGGTGGGAGGCCCAGGTTTCCTAGGATTGCTGCCGCATCCTCCAGTGTGTGAACCGGGTAAGAGTTCCCCTCGTGGGTTATCACCAAAGTTTGAGCTGCTCGCCACCGGTAGCTGATGGTGCGTGAGCGAAGCAGCGTTGTAAGGGGCTGCAAAGACCTACGCCACTTCAGCGTTTCCCCGGTTAGGTCAGCATAGAAAGTGAGGGAAGAGGTTTCAAATATGTAAGGTGAGTGTCCTCGTAAGGCAGTCATTACCGCCGCTTTGTCCTGTTTGGTCTGGAAGCAGACTATCAGATCCCTGGGAGCTTCTTTAGGAGCTTTCTGGGGTTTGGGTATTCTGAACATGCTTTCCAAAGTTATTAGTTTTGCCTGTTTCAGGGGCAATATTGAGCACAGGAGGCGTCTCACGAAGTGCGGTAACTCCGCGTCCGGCACCGTCTCTACCACTCCTCTGATCTTGAGGTTCATGGATCGCCTTGCGTCCTCCATGGACGTGACTTTCCGTTCCAGGGCGGTATGTTGTTCTTGCATGGACCTCAACTCAGACTGTAAGTGAGTTGTCTGTTGTTTGATGTTGTGGGAGTCTGTTTCCAGAACTCCCATGCGGCCTGTCAGGCCTTGAAGGTCGGCGCGGAGTGCGGCCACGTCCGCCTGTATGTCTCGCCGAAGGCCCGCCAGCAGCTCTTGCATGTCGGCCTTGGTTACCGGCGATGAGTCGTTTGTTATCGGGGGTGGCGCTTGGGTCACCTTAGTTCGTGGAGGGGCTTGTAGGAGGTGGACTCCAGACTCCAGAGTGTGATCATCCGAGAAGTCGGAGCTGTCATCGGGGTAAAGACGCCATCTTGGCTTGTGCGTCTCCATGTGCCTGCCGCCATAAGTCCCCAATGTTCATGCCGAAGTTAGGGTTTGTCAGCTTTTTGCTTTTTAGTTTTGCGCCCCATGATGTCGTGTGTGTGATCGGGGGTCCCGTAGGGTTGCTGTCGCAAGTTTCTGCCGGGTTTATTGCTTATTTCTGGCCGAGTTTGTCGGAGCTCCGAGGAGATGCGACCGTTCAGGTTGGATGCTAGGCTCCGCCCTCAGTTTGTGGTTTTTAATTGCTTTTTTATAATTAATTGAAGATTTTATTTATAATGTGCGTATTTGGAAAGCTGATAAGATTCCCTTTGGTTTGAACACCCCGCCACTCCACTCCTGCTGCTCCTTCAGTAGTAACAATTTGTGGGTGTTACTTTTGCGTAACATCCATCTCTCCTTTAGTGATTTGCCCTGCTTGGGGACACATGCCTGTCACTCACTCTATTCCTATACTCCCTAGTAGCATTGGCTTTTAGGGATTTTCCATAACAACCGCAGCGCATGCTATGCTTGGGAGAGCAGGAGGACCGCCTGTAAGGTATTTTCTGCACTCCCTTGTCACTCAAATTGTCAGACCCTTAGAAAGCATTTGGCCAGGCTTTCCAAGTCACTCTCCAAGACACATGCACGAATACAACAATATGCATCCTGCATGACATCTAGCGTCAGTCAAACCTCATAGGAAAGCATTACAGCAATTAGCCCCATCCCCAAACCCATTTCAATACCAGGGAGATGAGGGAACTATAGTGTAGTAAAGGTATATAACATAGTGTAGTAAAGGTATACAACAATCATCTGACCTCATCTTATTGTGCAATTTTCCATAAAAGTCATCAATATAAAAACAGATTACTAACCTTTGAAGTACCGGTAGTTTTATCTGCCATTACACAGAAGTACATAAACAGCTGCCCTCTCTTGATACAGACTGCCAAAAAACAGATAGCAAGATGTCTGTAACCTGTAGACCTCTGACAAGGCCATTTTCCCCCAGATAAAGTTCTGTATCAGATGAAAAATTACGGACCTTCTAAAGACATCCTTTCAGCAGAATAAATTTTATAAAACGACAATTTACGATAAGATAAAGGAACGAGTCAGTTTAACAAACATTTTATCTATTCTCTTATATCATTAGAAAACAACTTTAAAATTAAATGAATAAAAAAACAAAAACAAAAAAAACACGTGTTCGGCTTACTTAGGTGGGAACAGTTTTATGTCGTCACGTTGAAAAAGCAAGTGTTACAGATATTGTGGTTAGCTCTCCAGTGGTTGGAGGATTCTTTGTACAGCTCAGTAGAGGCTTATACAGCAAGACTGAAGGAAACACAAATGAGCCATTGCTTTTAGAGAGAATTTATTTATAAATCCAGATCACATTGCAAGCCATTACAAAGGATGTTGCACAAAACGTAAAGCTGTAACAATTATACAAGAGCTTTACTGTCCGATAAACACTGTATTTTTCCTTATTCGTGAATGGGAAAGTATGCAAAATGACAGAACTGGATAACATTAAGAACTTGTTAACCAGATTGAAAAATCTTAAGAGCTAGAAATGAGATCTGTATTAAATACCTGTAAAGATTCAGGGCCAGCAGTAAAAAGTGGAGCCATGGGATGACGACCAATTAAAGAATATTGTAAATTTTCACTTGACTGCATTATGGAAATGGCAAGAACAAAAAAAAAATAAAAAAAAATAACAAACAAAACCCAAAACTATTTTTTGACCGCATCTGCTTGGGCCTGTCATGGCTACACAGCAATCTATAGAGGTTCATAGTACCAAGTAGAATCTTTCTACCAGGGCAAAACATGCTGAATCGCTCTCAGAAATGTACATAAGCATCTGTTTGCACAGGAAGGTGAAATCTTTGTCTGTAGATGGCTATGTCATATTAACAATTTGTAACCAATTGATCAGCATGACATACTTTGGGTAGTTATTTCAGCCATGATTTGTTTGCCAAAGTGTAAAAAAAGGGAAAAGAAAAATGAGGTACAGTAATATCGCTGTGCCCATTCAAGTGACTGAGGATAGGTAAATAAAATGTCATGGTTAAAAGGCATGTGGTGCTAATTAATGCTACGTGAATGTAACCTGCAGAACGGGGGGGGGGGGGGGGGGGGGGGGGTTATTTATTGTTTGCACTTAATAAAATTAAAACCATTCTGTCCAAACAGGATTGCCAGACACAAGACAGACACAGAACGTTAAATACAAGAGCCACCAATACTCCTATTTGGTGGAACAATTCCAAACTCACCCTCACCTGTGTAAGATGATGGTTCTACTACAAGACAAGACACTAGCTTTACCATATTGCTTCCTTGAGATCTAGATTCCTTGTAAAGAGTTGAAATGTGCTTGGTTCTTGCACTGCCATTCAAGAACATGTAAAACCAGCAGGTAATGCAGTAATGTGTTCCCTGTGTGGGTAACCGCCATTCATGTACATCAACAAATATTACATTTTAAACCCTGAATACTTTTAAAATCAAACCCCTGCCAAAAGCAAAACTAAACAAAAACCCTGTCAACTAAGCAAAGAGTGCTCTTTTTGTTTCTACTAGATTTGCTACATTAGATATTATCGACATGTCTTCAGTTGCAACTTTCTAGGAAAGCATATGCCTCATTTAAATGAGTTCATATTGAAAAAATTAAAAATAAAATAATTGTTTGTTTAATAGCTCCTTCAGTAAAGAGGATAAAAGACCTAGACTGTACAGGTACAACATGACAGATGCTGATTTTTAATGTGATCAGCTGGCCTTTCTCTGGGAGGCTCAGAAAGAAAGGATGGAAGGCCAAAGGGCTCTGGCCAGCGTGCAAGCCACCTTCTGTTCTGCATTATATCAATGCGTGGGAACCCTGATCATTTAAGTCTTTCAACGTTTTCACTGTGCTATATTTCATTGCACAACACATCGTGGTTAAGAACAGAATGGTTTATCGGTGTGGTGCGACAGTCCTCCTCGTTTGCTGACAACATAAACGCAGGTGTAAATGGGAACAGTTTGTGGCAGGCTGTCCTGTACTCCTCGTGCTGCGTGTTGCAGCTGCCAAAGCTCCCATCCAAGAGCGCTTCCAAGACTTTAGTCAGACTCTAAATGGGTAAGAAGAGAACAGTCATTGTCCAACAGACAACAATCAATCAACTACTATTGTTTGGTTATAAAGCAATGACAGTTTTAAATAAAATGATCTCCCCTCCTCCGCTATTATCCATAAAGAGGTCTCAAGGGGGGGGGGAGGGATTTCAAACCGTGTTTTTTTTATTTTAATCTTACCTCGAACAAACACTTTCTGATTTTGTATGTGTATTATTTTAAGTAATAAAAAATAAATAAATGTACAAACAAAAACATTAAACTCCTATTTACACGACTAGATATAAAGAAACAGAGTGATCCAAGGAGATGTGTCAGACTGTATTTTCCAGAATTTTCAGACAATTGATTCCTAATTGGCAGTGTTAAATCACTAAAGTATGAACTGTTAGGAATTCAAAATAAGATTAAAATCTTGGGCCTATATAGCTACATGGAATACACAGAGAATTTTCACCCACACTTCCAAATTTACCATTTCACTTTGAACTTTCACCAAGTCATGGTTTAGTGAATAATCGTGTAAATATAGGAACACAAACACAAGAGCAGAGACTGAAGTAAATGAAATTAAAGTGTATTCTCTTGAAGTGTGATATGAAAAGAATCCTACATTCTGCATGAAGGTTAAACAAGTAAATCAACTTCAACTAAGCGGATAAAAAGATGTTACAAACCCAGTTTGGTATCCAAATTCATTAAAAGCAGCCAGATAATAGAATAGCCCGAGAATAGGATAAAGAATTTATGCACCCTGTTAAATGTTACAATTCAAACAAATTACCCATGTATACATATAGGAAAATGATTCCAGATAAGACATATACCTTTCTAGCAATTGTCACCACACATAGAATAGCGTGTCCATGTGGATCTAGTTATAAGGGGGAGACATTTCTCTCTGCCTGATGGTATTTGAGTTACTAAAGGGCAATTGATCCTGCATAGCAGGAATGTGCAGAATACACTCTACATGGAAAAGAAAACTCCCAACACGATATTCTTGGTGTTTAACCATAATCATGCTCAAAAATATACTGATTAATGTTTTAGCAGGTTGGGTGTATGAATTAATATTGTTTTGCACATAGCTCCTAAAATAGCATTCATCTACCAAACTGAGGATTCTGGTCTGTTATATAGGACAAATACGAAAATAACAAATACTTTAATCTATTGTGACGGATACAATACCATCACTGCAGGGAGAGCAGAGTCCCACACCAACTACCCCTGTAAAGCATTCAGGATTCACACTGCAGACATATTGTCTCCAAATAGACCATGTTTTTTTTTTCAGTAAGCTCCAAATTGTTGCAATTTGACAAAAACAAAAACAACAACTTTAAAGCTGTGTTAAGTGCTACTTGTAAACTAGATAAATAAAAACATTGTATTATTAAGATGCAATCTTAATCTTATTTAATGGATAATAACCCAAAGAACAATAAAATATGTTAGGGGGATTCTGGATCTATAACAAACCTATTCACAAGAAATTGTGATTTCATGGTTTTTTTTCCCCCTCTTGCAAATTTGTCATCTAGAGAAAGCTCAAATGATTTAGATTATTGGTACGTTGCCTGTAGTGTATAGCTACTGGATTTAGAAAACAAAGATACAAGGTACACTTTAACTCTGAAATAATGTTTAAAGGACCACTCTAGGCACCCAGACCACTTCAGCTTAATGAAGTGGTCTGGATGCCAGGTCCAGCAAGGGTTAACCCATTATTTTTTATAAACATAGCAGTTTCAGAGAAACTGCTATGTTTATAAATGTGTTAATCCAGCCCTCAAATCCTCTATTGGCTGTCTCACTGACAGCCGCTAGCGTGATTCTCACTGTGAAAATCACAGTGAGCGCACGCAAGCGTCCATAGGAAAGCATTGATAATGCTTTCCCATGAGACCGGCTGAATGCGCGCGCAGCTCTTGCCGCGCGTGCGCATTCAGCCGAATGGGAGGAGAGGAGGATGATCGGAGGAGGAGAGCTCCCCGCCCGGCGCTGGAGAAAGGTAAGTTTTAACCCCTTTCCTCTCCCCAGAGCCAGGCGGGAGGGGGACCCTGAGGGTGGGGGCACCCTCAGGGCACTATAGTGCCAGGAAAACAAGTATGTTTCCTGGCACGATAGTGGTCCTTTAACCCCTTAAGGACACATGACGTGTGTGACATGTCATGATTCCCTTTTATTCCAGAAGTTTGGTCCTTAAGGGGTTAATGATTTAGATCAGAGTTTAAAATGTCAAGTCCTATACCACTGCAAGACACACACTCCAAGATGAATTTCTACTTTCCAGTGAAAAGTTTTAGCCATGCCTTTAAATATAGACCTTTTAAAATAAAGATTTTACACCTTTTTTATCCAGTGCCAGGCTGCTCCTCCTCTTCTGAGCACATCCTTCTGGATGTTCTCTGGTCCAAACCAATGTTTCTCAGAGAGATGCATTGGATTGCTCAGCCAATCAGAAGCTTCTCTGAAATGACAATGTTTTACATTGCCAAACAAAATGGGAAAGGCACTACTGGTATACAACATTTGGAAAAAAGTCTAATAGAGGTGTGTTGTAGAACTGATTTTAGCACACATCAGGGTTCAGAATTTCCATTTGACCTCTCACTAGTGGTCAGTGAAAAATAAGCGCTGGCAAGCAGTCAAAAAAAATATATAAAATAAACAACCTTGCATTAAAAAAACCACCAAAAAACAACACTACACAAAAATGCATGCTTGCATTCAAAACACCAATACTACATACAAAAACATACCCCTACATTCAGACACACTTCATATAGAAACATGCTAAATACAACTCAGCTGGGGTTCTACCATTTACATACTTGCAGTCAAAGCATTGTGGGAGATGTATGACAGATGGGGATCTACCTTTTGGCCACCGTTGTGATAGGGTGTGCTGCCCAAATAATTCTTGCACCAGGGCCCCCTCTACATTAGTTCTGACATTGACTTCAAGATTAATAAGAAAACTTTTTCTTCAGTTAATTGAAGAGCCTGTTGACACCTAAGCTCATTCTGGAAAGAATTTAATCAAATTCAGCGTATACTTAATGTACAGAGCTACGGAATTTGATGACGCTATATAAATAATAACTTAAAAAAATAAAATAAACACACACACACACACCAAAAAACTAAAAGAGCGAACTCAAAGTTTTTGTTAATGTGAAGAGTGACCCCTAGTGTCGGTAATTAAAACTGAACAACTGCTTTAGATGTAAAATATTTTTTTTAATTAAAAATTTAATTTTTTTTTTTTTAAACTAGAAAAACTATTTAGAATAAGCATGATATACATACATGTTACTTTTATGGTAAATTTATGGTAAATGACCATAAAGTGCAAGGTCTGGTTATCTTTAGGACTATTTCTTTTCACCTACAGTACAGTTGGCGCTTCACAATTAAAGCTTTAAACTACATTTATCGTAGTACTGCAGAGAGGTAGTAGGGGCCGCCATTGCTTTTATTTTTTGAAAACTGCAAATATTTACAATCAATGATCTTCTTCTATGTGTAGGCAGCGTACAGCTGTTAGAAGAACATTTTGGCAAGACATCACAAGTTGGATAATTTGGCCTATAACATGTCATATATTTGTGGATTCTCTGATTTTCTGTTAAGCAAGTCAACTACAGTGTTCCACTATTTTTAAATGGAAGATAGAGCTGAATGAAAAAACTCCTGAAATTATAAGAGAACAAAGACATAAAAACAGCAACGTTAACTTTGTCCGAAATAAGAAAATATCCCTGGTGTAAAGCAGGTAAACCCCAGTATCAGTCTGTGGCACTCACCCCGTGGAAATGTTACTTAGTCTTGGCTTACCTGAACATTTCTATCAGTTAATGAATCATCCAACCTTGTTGCAATGGCAATTGCTTTCTCTTGTCTGGACTTGTCCAAATAATACATCATTTTTGCACCTATGAAAAAATTAGATGTAAAGGCAATCAATTCAATGCATGTTATAAATATATATTTTTTTTATATTGATTTATAGCCAGATGTAAAACCACGAAATAATGATACAGATAAGCAACACATGGATGTCAGAGTATTCAGTCAGTGCATAACTCCTTTGTTAGGACAAAACTTACAATTCTGACAGCCACGGCCAGCGCAAGGATTTTGGCCCCTCACCCGCGCATCACCTCACTCATTGGCCAACAGCACTCAGCGGACGCTCTTAACCACTGAGCTAAGTATGGCCGCGCATCACCTCACTCATTGGCCAACAGCACTCAACTGATGCTCTTAACCACTGAGCAAGGTCTTACATGGCTAGGCTTGGCTGAGTGTCAGGAGTTTCTGGTAAAAACCTAAAATATAAGCTAATCAATATAGGTACTCACAACAGTCTACAATTATCCCATTGCCTCGCAAAAATAGGTAGCCCTCATTTCTTTGCAATTAAACCCTCCCAAACTAGAATCCCTTATTTTTCTGCAACATACCCTTCACTCCCCAATTCACATCTTGACATATCTTCCCATAGCAATCATCAACTAACTTCTTTCAAGTTCCCAATGTTTTTACTGCTACTTCTGCCCTACACACCTTCAGATGGAAAGTCACAAAACTCTCTCACAGATAGGGCAAACAGTCATACATACACTGACTTTATGTCCCTGTGTGACTGTATGTTATTGTTATGTATAGGTCTGCCCTAAAAAAAATCAGTTGTATATTCTTAGTCAAACACAAATCACAAATCAGAAATACTCTTATACACATTCACAATGATACTTACACTCACAGTTACACACTTAGATGCACGCACGCACACACACACTGTTATGCATTCAGGACACACTCAGTTACACATTTACACTCTGACACACAGAGAACAAACTCACACACACAGTCACAACATAGGTGGTCCACCCTCAGTCCTTGTAGCTCCTCAGCAGATAATGTACATTGAGCTACTGATGCAGAGTGCTACCAATTCCATGTTGCCCCATACCATTCCTCGTTATTACCTAGATATGTGTGTGTTGTGGCAGCTAGAGCCTCCTGCCTTCATAGTGGAAGCTCCTTTCCCACTCCCTCACAAGTCTGATAGCACGTGGTACAGTGTCTATGTAATGTGAGGACTGATTGAAGGCAACTAGTGGGACTTTGCAGACGGCAGACGATTAAACTGCTGCAGGGTGGTACAAAGCTTCAGTGAGGTCCTGCAGCATCCAGGCTTCAGTAGAGTGCTGCAGAACCAGCACTGCTATTCAAAACCACCAGGGTAGGAGTTGTCAGGAGCGGCTTCTGTGGGCATGGGGCAGCAGCCCCGTTAGCCTATTCGTGCCCATAGGAACCCTCTAACCGTGTTCTACCAGAGAAATTTAAATATCCAAGTCTCTGGCCAGGGATTTTGATTTTTTGCACACCCCCTAGGCAACTGCCTGTGCTTCCTTAAGGTAGCACCAGTCCTGCTGACAGTGAGGAGGACCACATATGAATATTTTAGTTTTCCCTGACATTTTTTGTTTGCACTTTTGCAAATAAAATAACAAAAAACACAGGTGTTCATTTTATGAGCTATTCAGAAATGAGCTTTACAGCAACTAAGCCTGTCCACTGCTAAAGTCAAAGTTTGCAAAGGCAGAAGTTGGTGGGACATGGCAAACTTATTACACACATCATTGCATATATTAGTTATAGTTCAACATTTCTCTTTTGCAGACAGGTCTACAGCCATATACAAGAACAAAGAATGAGACATACACGAAAATTACAACTGCATATAGTCTACATAATTTTTAGAGCAATAACTGAGGCTCACTATGAAATATAGAGAGAAGAACATACCTGAAAGGAAATGTTGAATGGAGGTAGAATTGTTCTTGAGGAACTCTTCGTTAAAACTTTTCATATTCTTGTTAACAAAGATGCTTTTCATTTCTTGTTCCAGTACTTTATTAACTATTTCTGGGAGATTACTATGATCTGAAACTGAAAACATAAACAAACAAATAAAAAAACAAAACCAAAAAAAACCCTCTAAGAAATGCAAATAGTAATTACGTACACTGAAGTGATCCAGTAAAAGCACCAATCTCCTCCCCAGAACATGTGGGTGACCAGTTTACTTTAAATACTAGTTTTACTCATGCATCCACCCTAGCATGTATTATACGCTCACTCAATACACATTCAGTAATCACTTGAGATGCACTTACCTGATTTTGAAAACCGTATTAAACACTCGTGCAGCCATGGGTTATTGCAATCAATCAAGAAAGCTCTTTTAATGGACTGTAACATCAAGAGAAATTTCCCTGCATTAAAGTAGAAGGAAAACGGTCCAAGTTATTATACTGTAGTTATATTCACTTAATGAGTGGAATAAGCTGCCTCTAAAAGACAAAAAAAAAGAAAAAAAACTGAAAATTTAAAACAAAAAAAGTTTCTTTTTTTTCTCTTTAAGACTGTTCAATCTACTTTAACATGCAATGTGTGGTGAAAGGCATTACAGACTGGTACACTAAATCTTCAACCTGTGAGTCAAAAGATTAAAACCTGCGAAAATTAATAAAAGCAGATTTTACCTTTTCTAAAATAGATCTCGAATGCCAGTAAATGTGTTTGTATGTTGTTAGCTGCAAGGCTCTTCAGGGGGGTGAGGAATTTGATAGCTTCTTCCAGGGGGCTTTCCACCTGTATGGTAAAATCACACATGCTTAAAAATAAGAAAGAAAAACTAGAATTACACAGAGAAAGTCATAGTCTTAAATTTAAAAGGGAAAACACATCAATCATCTCTACAATAAAATCTCATGAATCTTGGTCACTGATCGGTACTAGTGGGTTAGCACTAGCTGCACTTGGCATGCACGTGGTGGATATTCACAGATCATGTGTACCACCTACTCTGGAGCAGTTAAGATAAGGCAATATTAAAAGTGATAGAACTCCTCATCACTTATAACTTTGCTAAAGGTCTCAAATTATTTATGTATATTTCTTCAATGGTCATTACAATAAATCCAACCATTCCGATTAGAACACCCTTATTAAAACCATGTGATATTTGCTGTAGGTCTGTCTTTGTAATTGTTTTATATTATATTGAACAGGTGCAGACAACAACACTATGTAAAGTATAGTAATGGGTAAAGATAACCTGTCTATAAAGAGACTTCAACATGGTTTGAGTTTCGTGCTTGTTAGCGCACTTATACAAATTCATATACAGGTCAGAGAATAATTACCTTAACAGGCACAAAACGAACAACTGGCTTACTGATTTCCTATCAGTACTGTGCACTACTCCGCTTTGCTGTGCCTTGTTTTAACGTAATAAAGCAGCTAGGTTTGGAACACTAACTGCATCCCACTTGAATGGTGTTAATTTGAACACCATTCCACTCAGTGAGACCTAAAGGATCCTTTTTTTGCGCTCATCCTTTCCTTGTCCAACCTTTGAGAAACTGCAATATTTACATTGCAAGGTTAACTCCACATCTAGTGGCTGCCATATTGAAAGAGTAGAGGCACTTCCGCAGCACAGACTGCGTAAAACTGTCACATGATGCGGAAGCCCCACAGGAAAGCATTGGCTCAAGAAGTTATAGGATTGAAACCTGCTGGACTAATCAGAACCTCCTATGTGAAGTCAGGGTGGCGGAGGTAAATAGCACAGAGGGAGTCTATGTGCTGGAATAAGGCAAGTAAATCTTCATTTATCCATTTATTTTTTGCTCAGGTAGGGACACTATAGCGTTACAGATTGTTTTCCGAATGCTATAGTGTTTCTTTAAAGTCATCTGCATTTTAACCTAAAGCATTCTATGTATTGAGATACGTATAAAAGAAAGAAATGAAGCACATAAAAAATTAATTAAAAACAGATAATTAAAGGGACACTATAGTCACCTGAACAACTTTAGCTTAATGAAGCAGTTTTGGTGTATAGAACATGCCCCTGCATCCTCACTGCTCATTCCTCTGCCATTTAGGAGTTAAATCCCTTTGTTTATGAACCCTAGTCACACCTCCCTGCATGTGACTCCTGCATGTGACTTGCACAGCCTTCCATAAACACTTCCTGTAAAGAGAGCCCTATTTAGGCTTTCTTTATTGCAAGTTCTGTTTAAGTAAGATTTTCTTGTCCCCTGCTATGTTAATAGCTTGCTAGACCCCGTAAGAGCCTCCTGTATGTTCAATTTAGAGATTGAGATACAATTATTTAAGGCAAATTACATCTGTTTAAAAGTGAAACCAGTTTTTTTTTTTCATGCAGGCTCTGTCAATCATAGCCAGGGGAGGTGTGGCTAAGGCTTCATAAACAGAAACAAAGTGATTTAACTCCTAAATGGCAGTGAATTGAGCAGTGAAATTGCAGGGGAATGATCTATACACTAAAACTGCTTTATTTAGCTAAAGTAATTTAGGTGACTATAGTGTTCCTTTAACAACTGCTAAAGTACACTAGATTTACACAAATGACTTTTCATAACATATACGACTTATAACTTCAGTGCATAATTTATTATAGGGATAATTGAAACATTTTCAATAGATCATTAATGTCAGGCAACAATTCAGCTTAAACATAACAAAATCAGTTGTTTCATGGTTATATTCCCACCATAACAAAGACCTGCCCAATAAAGTGATAAGTATGCTGCATGGTGGTGTGATGGAGTAGAGGAAATGGAGAGAATACTTACCTCAAGTTTTACCTCCTCAGTGAAGCCATTTTCCACTCATCGTCACTCAACGTCTGCCACATAAAGCTACTTTAAGCTGCACTTTTATGCATAAGCAGGAATACCACGTTGAAGCTATGGAAGATCCAGTATGCATGCAGGATCATCTAACTTCTCTTGCGTGCAAAGGCATGAACCACTGATTGAAGTACACAACTTATGTTGTCATTTCAGTAAATATACTGGCAGTTTTTTATAAAAATGGTATCTCAATACAAAAAAGTGAGAAGTAACAGTGCCCCAAGATTAATTCCTTTGTAGGCTGAAACTATAAAGGCTGGCATAGAATCTATGCCATTTGTCAAAGTGACAGGAAGGGTGTAATTTTAATAGCAATTTATCTAATAATCTATACATTGCTAGCATTTTCATATGCACGATGTATAGGTAGTTTACATTGAGGAACTGACTGATAAAAAGAGTAGAAAGTACCATGACAGGTACCCTATAAGGGAGAGGGATGGAGGAATTATCCCCCACAACCATTTTTAAACTTAATTCATGACATTTGACGCAAAACCTGGAATGTGACTAATGCCCATGATAGGAAACCTCAAACAGGAAATAAATCAGGCAGTAACCACTCTGCTTATACGTCTGCTTACCCTTTCCAGTTTGTCAGGAATCAGTTCTTCCTTCGGTCCACTTGTTTCCTCTTCCTCCTCATCTCTTTTCTTCTTTTGGTTTTTCTGCTGACGCTCTCTCTCTGCATGTTTCCTTTCCTCCTCTAGCTTTGCCTTTTTCTGAGCCCTCCTTTGTTTGCTTAACATCTTCTTTAATTCTTTCGCCGAGAGGTTTTCTAAACATCCAAATACAAAGTTTACCCTGCAACTATCTGGATGGACTTGGTTTTCCCAAAGGATACACATATTCATTCACATGATTTCAGGTACATGGGGCAACCTTATTCAGGTACAGGTATTTCTCCTCTATAGGACTAAAAGGATATTAGCACACACGTTTGTAACATCATGGGAAATGTAGTTTATAAACATGTGATGCCAGGGTTGATATCACTGCCCTCAAGAAAATTTACAATAAATCTCTTACTTACATTTTTTACTTCCACCAAAAGCAATATCACCACAAGTGGATTTTGGGGATTCCATTTCCAAGAATGTTTTAATTCCCCTCAATAAGACACTTATTTGATGGTTTTTACCTGAATTAACCTCTTGCTCCTTGCTTTCACTGGTCAACGGATTTTCATGCAGTTTCAAGTAGATTCCAATGGCAGACTGAGCAGCTTTAAAATAAAAGGCATGTTGGCGGAGAATGTCCTCCAGTCGCAGAAGATCTACGTAGGCACGCAGTGTCATTTTCCTCATACAATAGGTGTGAAAATCAAATTGGTCATCTGTGATTTCAAAAAAATGCTGACAAAGAGATGGAAATGTTAGTTGTGTGGCCAAACATATATATCCAATTTACAATAGCAGTTTGGGAATCTAAAGCTCAACATTTTAAACTTAAAAATAAACTAGCAAAATGATCAGTAAAACAGTCATTGGTGTATGACTAGTGTTGCCAAATACAATATGTTTCTCTAGACATAGATCACAATAACATGCTGAATGGTAATGCATGTACAGACCTATCCTGTAGTAGAGGTATCAAAATGTCTAGGTTTTGACATTTTAATCCCTGCTGTATTTTATAGATTTTACATGCTGCAAGAACTGAATAAATCATTCAAGAAAGCAAGGATTTACTTTAATTAGTAAATTGTTTACTATTGATGCAGCCAGGACCGGTGCTAGGATTTTTAGTTACACAGGCGAAGATGCATTTTGGTGCCCCCCACCCTCGTTTAAAATAAGGTTCATACAAACACAGAAATAATCATACAGAGACATACAGACACAGACAGAGACATACATGCATACAGAGACATGCAGGCATATAAAGACATACATACAGAGGCATACCGTCATACAGACACATACATACATACATACAGAAACATACATACAGAGACATCCAGGCATACAGACACATACATACAGGCATACAAAGACATACACGCATACAGAGACATACCGTCATACAGACACATACATATATACAGGTATACAGACATACAGACACATACGTACAAAGACATACAGGCATACAGACACATACATTTGTACATACAGAGACATACAGGCATACGGACACATACATTTGTACATACAGAGACATACAGGCATACAGAAACATACAGACACATACATTTTGTACAGACATACAGGCATACAGAGACCTACATACATACATACATACATACATACAGAGACATACACAATTACATACTTACATCAGTTCAATCTTGTCCCCTGGATGCATGCTGTCTGGCTCCTTGGAGTCCTGTCCTGCAGCCCAGCCCCATCACAGGGCGCCAGCCACGCTGTGTGGTACACAGGGAGCAGGGATATGATGTCATTCATATCCTCGCCCCCTCCACACAGCCTGCGGCAGACACCAGGGTAGGTGCAGTGGCGTACACATGACCCATGGGGCCCCAGTGCGCAAATTGATCCGTGCCCCCCCCCCTCTCGCGCTTACTCTGCGCGGGCCGGGGCCGCAACACATGGCGGCGGGCACCTGGTCGCAGGGGTTGCAGGGCTGTGACCCCTGCGACCGCGGTATGTACGCCAGTGCATGCAGATGCACACACACTTAAAGGACCACTACAGACACCCAGATCACATCAGCTCAATGAAGTGGTCTGGGTGTCAGGTCCCTCTAGTTTTAACCCTGCAGCTGAAAACATAGCAGTTTCAGAGAAACTGCTATGTTTCACCGAGGGTTAATTCAGCCTCTAGTGGATGTCTCACTGACAGCCTCTAGAGGAGCTTCCGCTATTCTAAAACACTGAACGTCCATAGGAAAGCATTGAGTAATGCTTTCCTATGAGCGGTTTGAATGCGTGCGCGGCAAGAGCATTCGGAGCCGAGAGGCGGAGGAATCCCCAGCGCCAAGGGAGAAAGGTAAGTGCTGAAGACACACACACACTCTCACGAACAGATGCATACACACCAGCTAACGGACACACATTTACTGACAGACACACATTTACTGACAGACACACTCAGCGACAGACATACATACACACTCACAAAACATACACTCTCACTGACAAACACACACTCACTAACAGACAAACAGACTCACTAATACACACACAAACACACTCAGTAAGAGACTCACTAGCAGACACACTCACTGACACACACTGACACTCACTAGCAGACACACACACTGACACTCACTAGCAGACACACACACTGACACTAGCAGACACACTCACTGACACTAGCAGACACACTCACTGACACTAGCAGACACACTCACTGACACTCACTAGCAGATACTCACTAGCAGACACACTCACTGACACTCACTAGCAGACACACTCACTGACACTCACTAGCAGACACACTCACTGACACTCACTAGCAGACACACTCACTGACTCTCACTAGCAGACACACTCACTGACGCTCACTAGCAGACACACTCACTGACGCTCACTAGCAGACACACTCACTGACGCTCACTAGCAGACACACTCAATGACGCTCACTAGCAGACACACACACTGACGCTCACTAGCAGACACACACACTGACGCTCACTAGCAGACACACACAATGACACTCACTAGCAGACACACACAATGACACTCACTAGCAGACACACTCACTGACGCTCACTAGCAGACACACTCACTGACGCTCACTAGCAGACACACTCACTGACGCTGACTAGCAGACACACACAATGACGCTCACTAGCAGACACACTCACTGACGCTCACTAGCAGACACACTCACTGACGCTCACTAGCAGACACAAACAATGACGCTCACTAGCAGACACACACACTGACGCTCACTAGCAGACACACACACTGACGCTCACTAGCAGACACACACAATGACGCTCACTAGCAGACACACACAATGACGCTCACTAGCAGACACACTCACTGACGCTCACTAGCAGACACACTCACTGACGCTCACTAGCAGACACACTCACTGACGCTCACTAGCAGACACACTCACTGACGCTCACTAGCAGACACACACAATGACGCTCACTAGCAGACACACACAATGACGCTCACTAGCAGACACACACTGACGCTCACTAGCAGACACACACACTGACACTCACTAGCAGACACACTCACTGACGCTCACTAGCAGACACACTCAATGACGCTCACTAGCAGACACACACACTGACGCTCACTAGCAGACACACACACTGACGCTCACTAGCAGACACACACAATGACGCTCACTAGCAGACACACACACTGACACTCACTAGCAGACACACTCACTGACGCTCACTAGCAGACACACACAATGACGCTCACTAGCAGACACACACAATGACGCTCACTAGCAGACACACACACTGACACTCACTAGCAGACACTCACTGACGCTCACTAGCAGACACACTCACTGACGCTCACTAGCAGACACACTCAATGACGCTCACTAGCAGACACACACACTGACGCTCACTAGCAGACACACACAATGACGCTCACTAGCAGACACACACACTGACACTCACTAGCAGACACACTCACTGACGCTCACTAGCAGACACACACAATGACGCTCACTAGCAGACACACACACTGACGCTCACTAGCAGACACACACACTGACGCTCACTAGCAGACACACACAATGACGCTCACTAGCAGACACACACAATGACACTCACTAGCAGACACACTCGCTGACGCTCACTAGCAGACACACTCGCTGACGCTCACTAGCAGACACACTCACTGACGCTCACTAGCAGACACACTCACTGACGCTCACTAGCAGACACACTCACTGACGCTCACTAGCAGACACACTCACTGACGCTCACTAGCAGACACACACAATGACGCTCACTAGCAGACACACACAATGACGCTGACTAGCAGACACACACAATGACGCTCACTAGCAGACACACTCACTGACGCTCACTAGCAGACACACTCACTGACGCTCACTAGCAGACACAGACAATGACGCTCACTAGCAGACACACACACTGACGCTCACTAGCAGACACACACACTGACACTCACTAGCAGACACACACAATGACGCTCACTAGCAGACACACTCACTGACGCTCACTAGCAGACACACTCACTGACGCTCACTAGCAGACACACACAATGACGCTCACTAGCAGACACACACAATGACGCTCACTAGCAGACACACTCATTGACGCTCACTAGCAGACACACTCACTGACGCTCACTAGCAGACACACTCACTGACGCTCACTAGCAGTCACACTCACTGACGCTCACTAGCAGACACACTCACTGACGCTCACTAGCAGACACACACAATGACGCTCACTAGCAGACACACACAATGACGCTCACTAGCAGACACACACACTGACACTCACTAGCAGACACACTCACTGACGCTCACTAGCAGACACACTCACTGACGCTCACTAGCAGACACACTCACTGACGCTCACTAGCAGACACACACAATGACGCTCACTAGCAGACACACACACTGACACTCACTAGCAGACACACACACTGACACTCACTAGCAGACACACACACACACTAACACATGTTTTTTTTTTTAATTTAATCCCCCAGCCTCCTTACCTTTTGGAGTGCTGAAGGGATTCCCTGGGGTCCAGTGGTGCTGCTGGGCTCCTGGGCGGGTAGGCAGGCTGGCGGGCGGGTAGGCAAGCTGGCTGGCTGGCGGACAGGCGGGCGGGCGCGAGGGAGCACTCTCCCATGTGTGCTTCCTCTTCAGCTCCCTCGCGCACCGCGTAGGGATGCCGGAGCCGGAAGATGACGTCATTTTCCGGCTCCGGTATCAGTATGCGGCGCGCGAGGGAGCTGAAGAGGAAGCACACATGGGAGAGTGCTCCCTCGCGCGCCCGCAGAACCGGGCGCTCGGCCACGCTACAATAGGTCGTCGGTTGGAGGGGAGCGCAGTGCGCTTCCCTCCTTCCGGTCACCCTGATTTTGCGCCCCCAGGGCCGGTGCGCCCTAAGGCGGCCGCCTTGGCCGCCTTATGGTAGCGCCGGCCCTGGATGCAGCACATTCTATATGGAATCTCTTTCATAACCTGTCCATCAGCATGAAGAAACAAGTGTTCAGGAAATTCCAGAAGAAGCTAACAACCCTAGCACATTTATTGCCATCCAGGAAGTAGCCAAAACACTGGCCAAAAGGGAAAGTATTAATTCAACCATCATAACCACTACAGAAGGCTGTAGTTGTTATGTTGACAGGAGTAACCGGGCACCGTTCCCCGGTAATGGGGTAAGCAGTTTTGCCCATTACCTGCATTGTGCCAGGCTCAAAGGCTGCCAGAATGGCAGCTTAACCACATCCAATTGGCAGGATGCTAATCGTGCCACTACTTAAATGGCCAAAAGTGTCAGCTGAGGGAGCTCAGTCAATAAGTGTGGAAAGAAATATTCACAGAAATGTACATTGGCCGTGGCGGTACGCTCATTCTGTGCGGTCTAATGACCCTGCCTCCGTCAGGTTAGAAAAAAGAGTCTCTGTGTATGTTCAGGGTTTCAGACTACAAACCATGCACATATAGACTAGAAGCACCTCAACCACTCCAAACACTGAAGTGGTCATGGTGCTTGGAGTAAACCTTTCAAGATATTTTTTGATACCAGTGGATTTAGAACAGTACATGGCAAGTTGAAAAATGGACATCAACGGTGAAAACGGATGAAGGGCCTTTGAAAGAAATGTACTTGTTAAGAGGGGTTGAGAATGTTGATATCTAATGTTTCTGTTCGGCATAGGAGAAGCAAACAAGGTGCAAACGCAACAACATTAATAGTAGATATTTGCCATAAGATAGTTACATTTACAAAGGTAAAATTATGGAGACACCCTAACAACAAGAGAGCCTGTTCGGTTATGTGAACTAGTACCCTTTCAATCTCATGGCACTTTTTCAGAGCTTCTCCATATTTTCCTTGTCTCTGGAAAGCTGCTGCACATTCTGTCTGGAACCACATGCACTGCATCTCATTTAGATTTTCCATGGCAGGTGTTCCTTCCTGAAACAGAAAATGTGGGATGGAATATTGAAGACTTTAATATTGATGCACCGCACAAACCATCAATATTTCTCACACTGAATTTATTTATACAGATGCACAGCACAATCGTTTCACATCAGTAGATTCTGAATGTCACATTAAAGCCACCAGAACAACTACATATGTAGTTGCTCTGGCGTCTACAGCCTGTCCCTGAAGGCTTTTTAATGTAAAACACAAAAATTTCAGAGAAAAGGCAGTGTTTACATTAGTGCCTAGTAACACCTATAGTGGCAGACACCCAGATGGTCACTAGAGGTGCTCCTGGGTCAGTGCTGCACAGTGATGCTGAACGCTCCCCATAGAGATGCATTTATTCAATGCATCTCTATGCAGAGATGCTGATTGACAAAGGAAGGCGTTTTACTGAGCATGTCAAATAGCCTCCCAATGTTTTCCTATGAGAAAACATTGGTTTGGCAGAGATCAGAGTTGATGATCTCAGTCACGGAATCAGACCAGTGACATCAGCAGTGAGACTGGTGCAGTGCTGTAAAAATGATAAGTAAAATATTTTTAAGGGGAGCCCAATCACCTAAATAGTGATTTTAACACTTTAGTGCCAGATATACATGTGTTCCTTTATTCCTTTAAGTCTTTTTTTAGAATGTTATGCAAGAATTGTAGGGAATGCAAAGTGAATTTCAATTTTAAGGCCAAAATAGCTGAAGTGGAAAAAGTCAACTTTGATTCCAGTTCAGCTACGTTGCACTTACATTTGAAATTTGCTTGAAATTCCAACAAAGCCCACTTTAGTGAATTACCAATTTTTAAAGGACCCATAGTATTTGAGAAGCACTTTTCCCACTATCATTGCATACCCGTGTAAATTTGGAGCACATCTCCTCTGCTTCTTTAATCATATTGGCTCTCAGCATGTACTTGGCACATTTGGAATTGATGAACCGATCTGCAGTGTCCAAAGATTGGGCCTCGTCCATCCACTTGGCAGCTTCTTTCAGATTACCTATATGCTGTGTGAAGGAAATATTTAAGGGTCAAGGATTACGCGTGTCACTAAAACCTTGAAGCAGGCACTCTAAGGACCATAACCACCACAGCTTATTATAATGGTTAATGTACATGGAGAGTTTGGGTGAAATCCCTCCAGTCAAACTGTACAAACAGCTCTTAAACTACGCCCAGGGGTTTCTCTCACCTTGTAAATCTTGGCTTTCATGTAGAAGAGTTCTATTAGTGTTGGCGTGCTGGCAATAGCAGAGTTGATATAGTCCAAGGCAACAGACCACTGACCCAGTTTATCAAAGTGCTGCGCTAAAAAGTACCGAACCCAGAGCAAGGTTGTTGGTGGTTCCTTTTCTCCATTATCTGCAAGTACAAAGAGTAAATGGAAAGCAAGTGTAAAACTTGAAGCAAACAGCAAGCACCCATTACACTACGTTATACCATACAATTAGAAATAAAATATACAAGCTGTATAACTCGACACAATGTAAAGCACCAAAGCCAATAAGTATTATTCACTAAAGTACAATTGTTTGCAAACTACATCTGAATGGAAAAAAAATGGGCAAAAATTCACCAACTCATAGTAACTGCTTAGCTGTTTTTGCCATTCGGATTTAATTCATGAAAGTGTGGAGTTGAGTGAATGATCCCAATTAGAGATCATCTATATGCAAAGGTGAAAAATTGAAAGGTAAAGATAAATACATGTAATAAAAAGCAAAACAAAAAAACACATTGTTGCTCCTAAAAGAGAGAGAGCAACCATCACCATCATATCTCCCATGAACCTTTTCCAGCTACTTGCCATGTTAACTGCTAGAAATCTGGTATTATGCAATCAAACAGGTCTATACAATGTTTAGCCTAAATAAAGGTTTGTATAATGCAGGTCACAACTCTGAAAACACAAGGTTGTAATGCAGACAAAGTGTTCAGTTTAAATGACACAGATGAAAGGACGGAGCATGTCACATGGGTAACACAAGTGGTGTGCGGGGCGGATTCTGTAGCCTGCTTGGGAGTTTTACTACATTGTGTGCCTGTTGGTAGCAACGGATTTTATTATGAATCTGTACTGTTGCAGTATTACAATAATGGCATGAATTACTACTTCCTCGTTTACAGTGCTCTTAGAGTGAACCTCAAACAATTAGGCACAAACATTAAAACAGATTATAAAAAGAAAGAAAAAGCCTTACCATCCATACTATACAATTCACAGGCTTTCAATGAAGTTTCAAAGCCAGTAACTATATCCTGTATTATTAAGACCTGAAAGATTAAATAAAACAAAACAAAAAAAGTATGTAACTGATGTATTTCTTAAAGACCATATAAATAGGAATTAGTCAATAAATTCTCTGTATAGGAGAATGTAAAGTGATAAAACTCAAACTAAACAGGATTATTGATATATGATCTCCTTACAAGTGTTTTGATTTTATATTCTTTCCTTGATTGTATTGGATATATATATACACACACACACACATTTGGGTTGCGTTTACTTTTTCAGAGAGGTAGCCCCATATATATCTGTGTGGAATACCATTTCCAGGGCAGACACTAGTATGTGTTTGAGGAACCAATACAATCAAGGAAAGAATATAAAATCTAAACACTTGTCAGAAGGAATATATGATCTCCTTACAAGTTTCCGGTTTCACTTCTCCTCACACAGAGTGATAAAGTGGTGGCTACACATGCATTGCATTTCAACTTACATGTAAGATAGAACTATTTCTGCTGCTTGTATGAAGTCTTTAATGGTGATCCCTAGTTGCATGCCACTGCTAAACATTGCTCATTCTACTTCTAAAATCTATATAATGTTTGTACCGATCACTGATAAGGCAAAACCTTTTTCCTATTCAAGAGGAAAGCTTTTTACCAAGCTTATCTTCAGTCAAGTGAGGTCTCTGATCCAAACACACATCATCTTCACATACATTGAGTTCACCTTGAGAAATGCAGTCAATGCCATAGACCATCTCTATACATGTTTGGTGTGAGGTTAACTGTATAACAATGGCTATTAAAGGGACACTATAGGCACTCAGACCACTTCATCTCAATGAAGTAGTGTGGGTACAGTGTCTGCCCTCTTAACAAGGCAATTGTAATTATTGCTCATCTTGCGAAACCGCAATAATTAATTACCTTGCAGGGTTAATTCCACCTCTAGTGGTTGTCTACCAGACAGCCACTAGAAGAGCTTCTGGGTCCTTCGAAGATTTTTGGTCCGCTAACTGATGCTGGATGTCCTCACGTTATAAATGTGGACATCCAGTGTCAGTGAAAACCCCATAAGAAACCAGTGATTCGATGCTTTGCTATGGGGAAGACCTAATGCGATTGCGGCAGAAGAGCGGAGGTGGAACCTGACCCAGCACTGAGGGACATCAGTGGTGGAATCAGATAAGTGACAGGGGTTTTTAACCCTTTCAGTGCTGGGGGGGGGGAGGAAGGAAGGAACAGAGCACTATGTTGTCAGGAATACAACTTTGTATTCCTAGCACTATAGTTTTCCTTTAACCGTTCTATAAAATATACACACACAGTGTTAGAAAGATATGCATAGTGTGTATTTTTTTTAGGATTCTACAATCATGTGTGCATCCTAATCCATACAAAAATAGAAAAGAAATCACAGTAGTTGCTAGTTATTTCTTACCTTATCTGCAACGCTATACAAGGATTTCAAGGCAGTAAATAAAGGAGGGCAGCCCTTGCTAAAATAGGCCCTCAGGAACTTTACAGCAAGCTCTCTGAACTTGCCACCTAGAAAAAAAAAAAAAAATACATGCACATCAACATAACCGTTTAACATTACAATAAATAAAGTCAATTGCATACACACATCGTACATAATACAGTGAGAATATTTTGTAATACAACATTTTCTCTTTTTAGCCCCTTAAGGACACATGACGGAAATATACCGTCATGATTCCCTTTTATTCCAAACGTTGTGTCCTTAAGGGGCTAATAGTCTCTTTTCAGTACATCAACTGTACATTTACTCATCTTTGTACTTCAGTAAAAGCTGGGTAACGTATATCAGAGGCAAAAAAGATAAAATAAAAATAAAAATAAAAAAATTCCTCTAAAAATTGGACAACCTTTTCACAATTATTTTTATAGTAAACAGATCACTAAAACGGTTCCTATTCAATTTACAACAGACACGCTGTTTTGTTGCACAGCTGAGCAACGTAAAAATAAAAATGAGTGATATCGCTTCAACATTTGCATAGGACACAAATCCTAATGCCACAAATATGGGTGTTAACCCCTTAAGGACGCAGCTTCAAAAACTGGACTTACCCTTAAGGACACAAGCATTTTTTGCATTTTTTGCTGTTTGTGTTCAACCTCTGTTTGCATTTTTCTTATTTATTACACCAACACATGTTATATCGTTTTTTAAAGGACAAAAAGGGCTTTAATCTGATGTGACATATACATATATAAATTCTTATTTATTATTAAAAAAATCCAAAAAAATGAAAAAAAAATGAAATAAATTGTTTTTTTTCACAGTTTAGGCAATAATAACGTGTGTATAAGTGCAGCTTAAGGAAAGTAATTTAAAAAATATTCAATTAGTTGTTCTGATTTTCAGAGTACATAATATGTCTAGGATTTCAGCTTATTTTGAAAGTTACAGGTCACAAAATACAAGGAGTAAAAACTTTTTTTAATGTTGAGCAATTTTAGAATTTGGCATGTTTGTCTTGTAAGCTTAATAGCCATCACAGAAAGCAAAATTGCTGCACAAAAGTATATATTTATATAAAGCACACATCACAGGCTATTTACCAAAGGGTATTCTGACACTTTTTACGTAGCCATTTCGCTGCCAATCTCTGCTAAATCGTGTAGTAAAATTGTGTTTTTTTCAGATTTCTAACATACACACACAATTTTTCAAGTCTGGTATGTGCCACTGTGATCAAAACCCCATAAGTATGCTCAGCAAACTCTTCTGAATAAAACAATACCCCCAATGTATGTCTTTGACACTATCCTGTGAAGCTACAGTGCCTTAAACGAGTCCTGACCATTACAGTTTTTACAATTAGAATTTTGATAAATGGATTTGGTGTGTCTATATCACATTTTAGGGCATTGTAGCAGTTTGACAGTTAAAATTACTCCATAAATGCATACCATTTGTGAAAGTAGACACCACGGGCTATGTCATATGGTATATTTTGAGCTTTATTATACAGTTATGTTAGCACCAATTACTTTCAAATGTTATCATATTGTTTTATTTTTGCATTTTTATACACACATGTTGTATTTTAGTAGTTAATTTTGAAAACTTGATATATGTTACTGTAAATTAAATCACAAAATTATTCTCAGCTATATTTCCTGAGTACAAAATTACCCCCTTTGTACACCTTAGCCAGGTTTTTGTGAAAAAATACAGGGCTAAAATCATACCCGGCCCATTACAGTTTTTTTTTTAAATGACAAATTGACGAATGGTCATGGTTTCATTTTGGGGCATTTTAGTCGCTCATATATTTAAATAACGCCACCAATGCATACCATTTACAAAAGTGGACAACATGGGGACCCTCATATAAAATATTATAAGCTTTATTGAAGTGACATTTTGTTACCATTTTGTTTCAAAGTTTGTGGTATTCATTTTTATTTTAACATTTTTACATACACATAGTATTTCTGATGATTATTTTTTAAATATCCTGTTTCCCACTGTCATAAAATTAACTTAGCTGTACTCAGCAACATCTTCTCAGTACAAATATACCCCATATGCATACCCCATATCTTTGGAAAGTAGCGATCTTAATATTAATCTAAATCTCTAATCCCAAACCAAGCCCTAATTCTAAACCAAATCCTAATCCTAAATCTAACCCTCAATCTAATAATAAACCATTACCACAATCCTAACCCATAACGTAATCCCATGTGTAACCCTAATTATAACCTTAATCCAAATCTCAATCCTACCTTTAGCAATAGTGTTAAAATGATTCCCCCTGCTGGTGTCAGCCGAGGAATTCCCTTGCTATATTCAGCAAGGGATGCCCGTGCTGACCCTAATCCTAATCTGAACCATAATCTGAATCCTAATCTGAAACATAATCCCAATACTACAATTAATTATAAACCTAATCTCAAACATAAACTTAATAATAAACCCAGTAATAAACCTGATAATAAATCTAGTACTTATGCTAAACCGAATAATAATCCTTAATTGTAATCCTTAATTTAATCTTAATCCCAAAGGTTTCCCTCTACTTATATCAGTGCTGATATTAGTAAAGGGATTTTAAACTAAAACACAGTGGTATGTTGCTGCCATCTACTGGCTATTTTCAGTATTGCAGTCTCCCATCTCTTACATTGAAGACATTATTCCCAATGCAATGCGATCTGTGCTGGGCAACTAAAAATGCCCAGCACTGATCAGAATGGCATTTGGGCATAGAGGGTGATCCTCCAGGGTTTGTTCAGACCCTGGGGGTCTCCCAAGCACCAGATCACTTGAGAGAATGACTGTAGCTGAGCTTGATGGCTCAGCTGCAGTGTTCTTTTTGGATTTAAATGGCTACATGCAGTGCTAACTTTCAGCACTGCATGCAGCTCATCAAAAAGTCTGGGGCCACTAAAAATGGCCCCAACTGACAGAGGGGATCCCCAGGTTTCTAATGATACCTGGGTTTCCTAGTGTGAGCAGGGATTTAACCCTGCTCACACTACATTGCTGTCTATGGGGATTTAAATCCCCATTTAAAGAGCTGCTTGCCGACCTCACTTTGAGCTCTGCATGCAGCTCATCAAAAAACCTGGGGCCACTAAAAATGGCCCCAGCTGACAGAGGGGACACCCAGGTTTCTAATGATACCTGGGTTTCCTAGTGTGAGCAGGGATTTAACCCTGCTCACACTACATTGCTGTCTATGGGGATTTAAATCCCCATTTAAAGAGCTGCTTGCCGACCTCACTTTGAGCTCTGCATGCAGCTCATCAAAAAACCTGGGGCCACTAAAAATGGCCCCAGCTGACAGAGGGGACACCCAGGTTTCTAATGATACCTGGGTTTCCTAGTGTGAGCAGGGATTTAACCCTGCTCACACTGCATTGTGCTCTATGGGGATTTAAATCCCCATTTAAACAGCTGCATGCCGATCTCACTTTGAGCTCTGCATGCAGCTCAGTAGTCAGTCTGTGGACATTAAAAATGACCCCAACTGACAGAGGGGAGACCCAGGTTTCTAATGATACCTGGGTTTCCTGGTGTGAGCAGGGATTTAACCCTGCTTACACCACAATCTAGATATAGGCATTTAAATGCCTATTTAAGCAGATACATGCCGCGCTGACTTCCAGCACTGCATGTAACTCATCAAAAAGGCTGGGGTCACAAAAAATGTCCCCAGCTGATAGAGGGGAGCCCCAGGTTTCCATTGATACCTGGAACTCCCTTGTGTTAGCAGGGATTTAAGCCTGATCACACCAAATTGTAATAGTGGGGATTTAAATCCCCATTTAAATGCTTGTTTGCAGCGCTCACTTTGAGCTCTGCAAACAGAGCATCAGTCAGTCTGGGGACACTAATTCTGGCCCCAGGTGAAAGAGGGGAGCCCCAGGAATCAAATGATACCTGGGGCTCATAGTTACCAGCAAGGTAATAGACCCTGCTGGAAAAATACTGCATGACGGAAATGTTCCGTCATGCGTCCTTAAGGGTAGGACCAGCATGACGGAAAATTTCCGTCATGCGTCCTTAAGGGGTTAATAAACATGGCCCCACGTTTGCTGCAATAATATGCTCCACTTGTCTGGGAATGCTTTGGGCTAACAGGGCTATCCAACAAAAAGTGTGAACTTTCAACGTCAATTCACATTGAATGTCATGTTTTAGGCCATAATAGCAGAACTGAAAACATGCCCGGTACTGGGAGTTTTTTCCGAGTTCAGACATTTAGGCCTAAAGCATGACATTCAGTATAAACCCCCCTCCTCCCTCCCTCAAAACAATAAGAAAAACAAAAACACAACTTACATTTGATTGGTTGTGGAAGTTGAGTCAGGTCATTGGCTGAACATGTACTCAGAATACATCTAAATAAGGAATTTGCTGTACTGCACACAGCAGCAATACCTCTTTATTTAAGCAAAACTAATGAAATTCAAAGGTGAATCAAAACACAGCATGAATATGATACAAAAAGCACTGAAGTTATGTGTTATGTACCCAGAGTGCACCTTTCCGAGTGTTGAGTGATCAGTGTTAGAGTGAGACTTTGAAAATAACAGATTATATTGCCACTATACCCCACCTGTCACAAAGTTTAATGGTAATCTTCTCGGTGAAAAAGCTCTCGGATGCCTTTTACCAATTTCCTCATACATGCAAAGTCGTTCATCTACAGAACCTACAATGAGAACAAGATACATAAGAAGAAATTGCAATGAAAAACGGAAAGCTTTTATGCCTATTCAACGGGAGATGTTCTGTTTGGCACAGGCCTCTATTTAACTGGCTTTAAAAATGACTTGTCTACAAAAATGCCCATAGACTTTGAAGGTGACTTCTGTATACGGATTACATTATACCAGTTAAGTAACCTAAGCAATCACTGTATAGCACAATAAAGCATGTTACCAGGCTGCAGAGCCTTCTCTAAGTTTTCATAGTATTTCCAGTTCTCTGGGTTACGGTCTATGAGCTCTTTGTACACTTCAACAGCCTCTTCCAGCCTTCCCAGAGTTAAATACATCTCTCCTGCAAACACAAAAATATAACTATGAGACGAAGAGGTATGCAGCACAGTAAGAAAAGGACTATTTACAAACTCATTGGTACTTTACAAAGAATATATTCAGAAGACAATATAATATACAGTAAAGCACTTAAATCGTTTAAGATTAGGGTCCCTTTCACACTTAAACACGTAAATTGGTTTGCATTTTTCTTCACAACAAAATTCCCCACCATTATGTTCAGGAACACATTTCATACCATTTACAAGAACACTCCACATTCCTAAAGCACTCTATTAACCAGTGACTCTTCTTTCAGAATCTATAAAAGTGCTGATTTCAGGAGAAATCAGTACTTCTATTAAAGCGGCACTGTCATCAGAGGACTTTGCAAAGACCCCCCAGTCAACCCCTCCCATCTTTCCCCTCCCCCCACCATTCCCCTTCCCCCTCCCCCCCTCCCCTCCAACAGTGACATCGCTGATGGGGATTTGGTAGCCAGGCAAAGGTGAGTCCCACTTACCAGAACCTGTCCCTTGCGGGCACTGCTCTTTTTGCCTGTCAGGTCCCATGGGCGATAGTACAGCATTTAGGTCTATGGAGGATCCTCCATAGATATAGGCAATTCGCTGCAGCCATCACTGATGACAACTGGGGGACCTGACCCTTCTACATGGCGGTATCTCCGCCAAGTGTCTAGAAGGGGCAGGTGTAGAAAAATAAAATACAGAGACAAAGTAATCTCTCTCGACTCGGCTGGAGAGTGTCCTTAAACTGCATATGTACGAGCAACTATACAGCTACATAGAAGGCTGACTTGTGAACAATCTTGAAATGACACTGTTTATGTTATTGTTTATTAAAAAACTGTTGGAATGCTAGACACCCATGAAAAACAGCAAGGATGCCTACCAGCACCAATTACCAAAGCAATGGGAGTCATATTACAAATGCCAACCTGTATTTATATTGTTGTCCAACAAATGCATGTAATATTTTTATGGTTATCACATGTGCTGCAATGACAAACCAAAAATAAAGAATAAAAACAAAATTACTCAAATATAAATCTTTTGAGAAGTAATCACTATGTGATAGATCAGGGGAGCCCAAAAAGTAGATTCCCAGGTGTTTTAAAAGTACAGCTTCCCTGATGCTTTGTCATTCATGGGGCATGCAAAGCATCATGGGAGTTTTAATTCTATTACATCTGGGGATCTACCTTTTGGGCACCCCTGTTGTAGATAGTATACATCAATCCCGTCCAAAAGAACCATAACCTATATTATTGTTTGATTCTGAAAATATTCGATATGCAACCAGTTTTCAATAGTCTCATCCAATCACCACTGACTGGGTTAAATGAAACGACCAATGACAGGGGGCAGTCCCAGGATGTCAAGGAGAGATCTGTTTTTTGCCAAGCCTCTGCTGAACAATTTGATGTAAAAAAAAATAAAAAGGGGCACAGTGCCTAGAGCCACTGAGCTGCATTGGTTATGTGCCCCTTATATTCTGAATATAAAAGGAATGTTAAAACTCTGTGCATACCTTTAATCTCTTCTATGTGTAGTTTGTCACATATTTGCTTCTCATAAGTCTGAATGTGATCCAAAGCCTCCTGAAATAGATTTGCTTCTCTCATCACTTGGTTCTGGTACAGGATGAGTTCACTGTATTCATATTCTATTTTATTTGGAGGTACCTGCAATATATAAATATTGAATTGTTAAAGTAATTGCAGGAAAAATAAATAAAAAAAATGTACATTATATATATATATATATATATATATATATATACACACATACATACATACATATACACACACACACACACACACTTTAGATTTTTGCCAGTACCTACTGGCTTTATCAGGATTAGTATTTTATCATAAAGCTACTATTTGTCATCTATAAAAACACCTCTTTAATTCCTGTAAAGTTCCAAAAGCAATAGTCTAACAGTAATATCTATTGCACAGATTATTTTTAATACATTGGTTCCCAAACAGCAACAAAACTCAAGACCACTGCATTAATATTGGTATCTACTACAAACTAATAAACAGAGCTATATAACTGCTTGTGAAACAGGACTTTCTAAGTACATTAAAGGGATACTAAAGGCACGAACGGTGCAAGAATGCAGTTGATATGATACCAAAAGCATGATTTTAGCAGTGAAAATGCAAAAGATTAAATAAAAATACACCTGTACTGCTCAAACTCTTGCCTCTCTGTTCCAGCAGGGAGGATGAAACAACTCCTGAAAGGTGCCCCTAGGTTACCCTCTTCTATAGGTATTCATTGGACAGTCAGCGGTGTATAAATATGTACAGAGAGACCTGATGGCTGTTTCTTACTCATGAAAACATTTGCTTCATCTTATGATGTAAATGCTACTGCTGGCCATCTGATATGATCTGTTTGGGTCTACACATCATTATCTTCCCTTGCTGCATATTAGGAGTTGAGACATATATAATGAACCAAAAGTAAACAATGGAGTGACCAGACGTGGCCAAGATGCATCAGCTGAAAATCATTGTGATCTGCAGCAAACTAACATTCATGGGCCCTGGTGCAGCAAAAAGGCACCTGCCGGCTTTAATAGGCTATTAGAAGAACAGGAGATGAATTCTAGATTAACAGCTCTGTAATGCTTTAAAAAAAAATTGATTAGTCTGCTCTAGAATGTTCTTTTACCCTGAACACAATCCGACTCTTATATTGAGGAGCATTTTACCTGCTGAGTCTTCCTGAATTCTTCCAGCAATTTTAAGGCCATTTCATAGTCTTTTAGTAAATGATATGCAATGGCATAGCCAATCCATGAAGCCCGTTGTGTTGGGCGCAGCTGAAGAAGTTGATATCTGGTTTCCTGTAGTAAATACAATATAATTTGCATAATATCTGTATCTTTATTTGAAACATTTACATTAAACAAATATCTGCACCCAATACATGTTTTAATGCCTCGCAAACAGTACTGCATGGTCTCAGCTACTAATCTTACAGGAAAGATCATCCAGCAGGCAGCGTGGGGACAATTCACCAAACTGTAAGAGGAGTCATTCACATGATTGTGAATGCTTAGAAATTCACAGGAAAATTGGATATTTTAGGGCATTTGAGAATGTTTCCAATTATCTGCCTTTTCAATAATAAAAAAAAAAAATGAAATACAAACGTTAACAAGTATCAGTTTAATAATTAAATATTCTATACAATTTGTTGCATTTTGTAGTCCCGAATAGAAAGCAGTATTTAAGATTTTACAGAAATAATGTGATTTACACAGATATCTAAAAATTTTATTTATTAATAGTTTACATTACAAAAACAAATGGAACACATCCATCCTTGTGGCTTTCACTAGACGTACTAGGCTTAAAAAAATGTTAAGACGAAACAGTTACCAAATGCCAACATATGAGAATAGACATTCTGGAACAAGTTCTAAAATGTCGGCAGTCGATACTACGATGATGTACAAGGGCAGGATGATTTACAAAGGGCTGTAAAAGTAAAACATATAATACAGTCAATGTTAATCTGATATCAGTTTTCCTGGAACCAATTCTGAATCTGTTAGCTGCAGTCAACCTGCCTGAGTTTAAACTGTAGTTTCGAGGTCAAGGCCTAACATAACATGGGCCAGATTTAATGTTGTTGTCTGGCTAAATAACAGCTGACAATGGCATTACTAAAAGTTTGAGTATTCAAAGCTTGCCATTAAGACACCTTACCGCCATTTATAAAACACCCATCAGCCGCTAACATTTTCACCCATAGAAACCTATAGGAATAAAAAAAGAAATATTCAATGCGCTGCACTAGGTCCAGCGCGTGTTAAAAAGATGAAAAAAAAATAAACACAGTGTAAAATGTATACTAAACTTTCATGAGCATGCGCAAACCTAACACTGACTAAACCAACACTCTTAGCTGTAATGAAATAAAATAAATGGGATGTAAAATGCTGAAGCAGGATTGTATAACCCCCATATTATCAAGGTGATCCAGAATTAGTCCCCATAAAAAAAAAAAAAAAAGAAATCTTTAAATAAATAATAATGGGCTGGGGCACTCAGAGCTGATCTCTTAAGTGAGGTTACAAACAAAGCAGGCGTTAAATAATGCCCCCCCCCCTCCAATAAAAAAAACAAAAAACAAAAAAAAAACAGAACATTGAGTTCTGCTACCCACAGCAAACGTGTGGTCAGAGGACCACAGCACTAGTCCACCTAATTGTAAAACATCTCTACCTAACTCAGGGATGTCGAACATGCGGCCCTCCAGATGTTGCTGAAAACTCAATGACTCAAATAATAAAAAGGTACCTTTAATCATTATATCCCCTGTAATTACATTTAGGTTGGGTGAAGGAGATCCTACTAGATCTAGAAAAGTATCAATATCACGCTTAACATTTACCATGCGCTTACAGCTACCCCAGCTAATGTTTCAAGGTGTATAGTCAAAAAAAAAAAACACAAGAGGGGATGGTGGGAGGGAGGAACCACCCTCTCCAACCGCCCCCCACAAAAAATAAAATAAATAAATAAATAAATGCAAACCACCACAACCAGTTATCAGCACAAAATGTGTTTTTTTACAAGCACACATTAAATCTGGCCACAAGTTTCAAGCAGTCTTGTCTAGGTTTTTTTTTGTTTTTCTTTCTTTCTATAGTGGTTTGCTAGGCCTTATGTTACTAGACATGATTTAGAAATACAATTTTCTTAATATTTTATTTAGCTAGACAAAAAAATAAAAATTCTATTTTTATACAAAGACATTCATATGAAGCTTATACAATATACAAGTTTGATTAGGATAAAATATATCCACATATTCATTTTTTGTATAGTATCCCAATATAGATTAACACCGAGAGAATTTAATATCTAGAGACTGTTATAGAGATCAGAGGGGAGACATGAAAAACAACAAACACATATATAGAGTCCCAATTATCTCAAAACCCAATTCCTACCAGAGACCAAAAGGCCAATATACCAATATCCCAAAAACAAAAAAAAAACACACAACTAAATACAAAGAATACATATTTTGAGAATCAACGTGAGGCCAGATTACACATCGAGAGAATCATGGTAATTATCTCTATATACTGTCCAGGGTGACCACATTTTATCATAAGACAAAGACCTGCATTAGAAACGAAGTGGTGTTCCATTCTATATTGAAATTCTACTTGTTCCATAATCTCCTTCCATGGAATGGGAGTTGTACTTTTCCATTTAGTAAATGGAGTTATTTGGGATGCTTGTTCCATAGAATCTAACATTTTAATGGATCTAGAAATCAGTCCCTTTTTTTTTTGTAAATCGTATTTTGAGTATTTCAAGGATAAGGAAATGTAAAGAAAAATGGAGAGCACGCAGACTCCGAAATGGAAATACAGCATTACAAATGCTCCAGGATGTACATTAAGAGAATGTAATTGAATATCGCCATACCTCAGCATATTTACAAAGTGAACCCTACCACTCTTGTGGAAGCAGTTAATATTTCCCCTATTTGCTGATGCGCCTGGTTTAGGCTGCACATCATGCGTTTGGGGTCACCCCCTTCTACACAGCTTGATCCAACCCTCTGTGACATTTACGTAGTGGGATCAATGCCTGCTGCCTCATTATCTGCCCAACCAGTAGGAGTTGATGCATATGGTTACTGGTATCAGAGAGGGTGCACAAACTGTCAAATTGCACATTTCTTGTAGCCACGTTTCCCACCATGCTCCTGCACATGTTTCAGGGGCACATACGCTCATTTCCGGTTCCATGATACTTTAGTATCCCTGCCCTGTAAGGGTCAGGGAAAAACAGGTCAAAAGAAGTCCAGGTATGAGAGCAAGAGATATGAGGATGGGTGTAGAAAAGATGTATAGGAAAGGGCCCGAATGAGATTGTGTAAATGTGTGTGGCAGGTAAGTGCATAGTGGGATCTGGAGCGAAGCTACCCATTTGCGGCTTCCACCCCAGGCCCCCCAGCGCTTTGCCCTCTGGCAATCACGTAGAGGAATCATGGGCACCACCGGTCTGCATGCTTTTCGCTTGTGGCTTGCAGTGCCACCTGGATGGCCTCCGCCGCCTGTATATCTTCCACTTGTTCTAGCCACTGTTCCTTGCTGGGGAATCACATTTTGTTTCCAATAACATTTGTTTTATTTGCAGACATAATCGGATCAGTTCTTAGTTTTAAGTAGTGTGATAAAATGGTCTATATTGTGCTTATCTAATATTGGCTTGGTCATAATAACGTTTTTAATTCTCAAATATTGAAAGATCTCCTTAGATGGAAGGTTATATTTTACTTGTACCTGTGTAAATGAAATAAGGCTATTCTTATAGCATAGATCCAAAATCCTCATTATACCATATATGAACATTTATATCTTCCATTACATACTGTAGCAACTCTAACGAGGTGTTAAGGACTAATTTATTCTGTAGTCCCTACTTTGTCTTATGTTGTAAAGAAAACTAGAGCAGACAGGAAGAAATGAAGAAGATATCCTGACAGAGGGAGAGAAGAGGAATTGATTAAAGAAAGGCAAGTTCAGCATGACAGTGCCGCTTTAATCTATAAGAATATTATTAGAAAATACATCAATAACTCATTTCACCAGCCCTAGAATGCCGATCCAAAATAAGATATAGAATTTGTTTCTAGGACTGTCTTCCTGTTCTAAAATGGACCACTAGTGATTTTCATTTTGTGAAATTAGCCACATAGATAGATGTGATAACATAAAAGCTTCATGAAGTTTGAAGACATCTGGGAAGGATATACCTCCTTTTGCATAGCTTTTCCGCAGGATATATTGGGATATCTTAGGCTGCCTATCTATCCAAATAAATTTGGAGAATATGTTTTGGAACTGACAGAATTTATTTCCCTACTCTCAATGGTAAAGCCCTAAAATAATACAATAGTTTTGGTAGTAGAAATGCTTTGTTCATATTTAATCTGCCTATCCAACTGTACTTTGAATTTCTTTAATAAAATACTATAGTTAGTTCATAACAGATTGTCTATATCGAGTGAGATCTTAATACCTAGATAAATCAATACAGTGGAACCTCGGTTTACGAATTTAATGCGTTCTCCGGGATGTTTCTTATTGCGAAAAATTTGTAAACCGAAACGCAGTTTCCCATAGGAATGCATTGAAAACCAATTAATACGACGTTCTGGGGGTCAAAAAAAGTCAAAATGAGCAGGCATAGGAACCAACCCACATTGCGGAACACACAATAAAAGGCATGCAATCGACGAAGCTCAGCTCCCTACCTTTCCACCGCTTGAGAAATGCACCAAAAAATCCCAAAACAAACGCAAACAATTTCCAGAATGGCTCAAAAACTCGATGCAAAAAACGCTACAACACCTCCACACTCGACGCCACGTGCTACCCTCAGGCTCCAGCATGCAGGGGGCGGAGCTATAAACCTCCCAGGTGCAATGCATCCTGGGGAAACTTGCTTTGTATTGCGAAAAAAAATTGTAAACCGAGGCATTATTTTCAATGGATTTTCATTTGTAAACCGAAAATTATGTTAACCGAGGCGTTTGTAAACCGAGGTCCCACTGTATTGTTTCTCCTCCATGAAAAATGAAATTGTGAGGCCAAAAGCTCTTCCTTGGCCCCCTATAAAAAGGAAGAGAACAATTTGAGTGTTGTTAATATTAATCTTATAATTTTAAAATTTACTATAAAAATCTATATAGTTTCTAAGACAGATGGAATTGAAAATTAATGGATCTGTCAGGGTGGGAAGCACATAGTCTGCAAAAAGAGAGAACTTGATCTCTCCATTTTGTGTCTTAATCCCCTTTTTTATTGATGTTCTGTCCAATGGTTCAACTGTAAGAATTTACAGCAGGGGTGCCAAAGGGAAGCCCTGTCTAGTACCAATATTTACTACAAAAATGTCAGATAAAAAAAAAAAATAGATTACTGATTTTTGCTGAGGAGTTCGTATAGAGCAGCAAAGTTTTATTTCTAAATTGGCCCACGACGCCGAGCCCCCTCATAACAGAGTCAGAGAATCTCCAATTGACTCTGTCAAAGGTCTTCTCTGTGTCGAGGGCCAGAACAAATGATCCCAATTTATACTTATTAATCCTATGTATTAGACAAAATAACTTGCGTGTATTACCTGTAGCTCAATTGGTCAATATTGATTAGGTCATCAATAACCTCCTTTAAATGAAGACATAATTTGGGACAAAATTCTCATATCTAAATAAAAAAGAGATATTGGCCTATAGTTAGTGATAAGTGATGGATCTTTACCTATTTTTGGTAAAGGAATAATTGATGCCAACAGCATTTCATTGGGTAAAGGGTTCTTGGTAGAAACCTCAAAAAAACAAACAAAAAAAAAACCTTCAAAAGAAATGGGGCGATAGTTCTAGAAATTTTTTTTATTAAAAAATTTTAAAAAGTGCGGAAAAGCCATCAGGGCCAAGGGCTTTGTTTAATTTAAGATTGTCCATCGCATCCAGTTAATAGGAATGGAACGTTCAGTATGTCAAGTTTTCTTTGATTCACTTTCGGTAGTTTGAGACTATTCATAATTATTACTATTTCCTTATTACTTTTCTCTACAGCTTTAAGATTATGATGATCTATAAAAATCTACAAATGCTTGTGAAATATCTTTTGGGGAAGTTAACGGTTTATCACTTTTTTTTAAAATAGAATTATCTTTAAGGTGGTTCCTAATTTTATTTGAAAGATCCTTATTTACTTTGTTATTGTACCACCTTTGAGAAAGGCAATATTTTTATTTATTATATATTCTTTCTTTAATAGATTCTCTTAAGCTGGTTATTCCCTTCACTAGTTTGCCAGTAACCTTATTTTTATTTAACCGTTCTTTAATTGCTAATTTAATCTTCAATTCCTGGAGAGTTCCATCATATTTCTGTTTTAAATCTGATCCCAACTTTATCGCTAGGCCTCTTGCCTAGCTTTTAAAAGTACATCACAACATTGGGGTGGAAACTTCACCACTATCGTTAATATTTAGGAAATTCTCAAATTTGGAAGACACGTTATTAATCATGTGTTCGTCTTTCAAAAGGGTTTCATTCAGTCTCCATCTAGACCTTGATTTATAGTTGTATTTCAATTTAATAATAAATACCAGGGCACGATCCAATATAACTATAGAGTCGATATTTTACTTAATAATTGATCCCAAAATAAATCTATACGAGTATAAGTCTGGTGGGCATAAAAAAAAAAATAAAAAAAATGTATAATCTTTCTCAGTGGGATTCAAAATCCAACAATCGTATAGGGAATTCCTTCTTAAGAATTCCAATAACTTCCCCAGCTTCAACTTTTAGTTGTGTTTGTTCTCTAGTATACTTGTGGCTTTTATCCACTTTAGGATCTACTATACAGTTAAAATCACCCCCTAAAACAATATTGCCACATGGTAATTCATGCACCTTCTCACTGATCTCATCCAGGAAACTCACCGGGTTATAGTTCGGCGCATGTATATTAACAAATGTATACAAGACATCATTAATTTTTTTTCATTCTTTATTTTTGTGTGCAATAAAAGATAGACATACAGGCTTGTATTGCCACGACAGCTCTACAAGCTCAATGAATATAAACAATTCCATACAGTGTCATGACATGAGAAACAAATGCACATTTTTATATGGTAAAGGGATATTAGTACAGTTTAAAGTGTTATGGAAGGCAGGCTAAACATATTTCTCAACATGAGGTTAATTCTCATTTTATCAACATATTGAACATGCTTGTACCAGTCAGGGAGTTGAGACTGTTAGGCTGGGTGAATTAGGCTTGATACTCTGACTGCTGTAGTGGTTGTCTTAGTGAGGTATCATATGTTGAGATGGTGAAGCGTATCTAAGATGGGAGAGGGCCACTAAGTGTGTGGAACATTTTGTCTGGCCATAAGGTGATAGTCTGGCAAGCTAGTGGGGGAGTATATCTAAAGATTATTTATGTCTTTGATAACAGGCTCTGCATCTTAAACTAAATAAAAACTCAAACTGAATGCAATAATAACAACTAAGGAGAATGACACAGGTACAGTCTGCAAGTCTATATCAGCCAATACCACATGTGTGAGGCAAGCGGAATCTGAGTTTTCGTGTTGGCAGGCCGATTCTGTCAAGTCCTCCTTCATCCTCAGGTCTTGGTCGGGAGTCCGCAGTTGCTCTGATGTGGGTGAGAGTGTCACTCCAGCCTCGGGGTGGTGTGCAGGCCTGCGTCTCTTGGCTGCATACTTGGTCTTTTCTGGGGCCCGGGAGTTCTCCCTGTTTAGGAAGGTCGGAGGATCTGGCGGTCAGCCTTCGCTTGTGGTGCTTGTGTCTCCGTGCTTGTGGGCAGTGCTTTCGGCCTTGCAGTCGGCTGCCCGGGTGTACCAGGGGGAGTGTGAGTGGACTGGCTTGGTAGTTTTACGCCTAAGAGTTTCCCCCTCACCTCTCGCTGCCTGCGGCTCCGGTTAGTCGCTGTCTGCTTTTCAAGCCGGTCTGTTCGGGCTGCTAGTTGTTTCTTTCTCAGCGCTTCCCAGAAGCGGTTGAAAATCGCCTCCAGGCGCTGCGAGAGGTCTGGTTGTTGCTCGTGTGTCAGCAGCTTGCCCTGCTTGTTCCGCCTATCAGCCGCCATCTTGGGAGCACCATGTGGAGGGCTGTAACTCTGTTGTTTGGGTTCACGCTTGTCTTGTGCTCCAGGCTGGCTGCCCCAGACTTGCAGTGAGGACCGGGATAACCCCCTCCGGTCAATGGGGGGGCGGGGGGGAGGTAGGCAATGAGTGTGCTGAGGGGTTCACTCGAGGCTTTGCCGTCGCGGAGAGCGGCCGCCTCTCTCTGGCTTGGTCCCGAGTAGGCCCCATTCGCTGTTGCGGGTTCCCTGGGAGGAAATGTCTCGTTCTTGGTAGCAGTCGATTCCCCAGGGATTCCCTGTTGTCCCTCATGCTGTCCTGCTGGTGATTGCTCCAGTTTGCGAGGTATTTACCCCTGGTTAGGTTGCTGTTTGTTAGGAGCTGATGCTCGGTGCATCTTTCCAGCCCGGTGGTTAGGGGCCGCCCCCCCGACATCATTATTTTTTTAAATAAGTATTAAATATCTACCAAACATATCTTTGGCCAAATGAACAAGTTCAAATTTAACTTTATTGAAGATAATGATGGCCACACCTCTTTTTCCCCGATTCCCTTCCATGTTTGCATTATAAACAATGGGGTATTTCTTTTAACTTCCACAATCTGTTTGGGAGATCAATCCAATGAGTTTCCTGAATGAAAGTAATGTCTACTATTTTCATTAAAAAAATTATATATTGCTCCCTTTTTTTGAGGCGAATGCATGCCCTGGACATTCCAAGAAATCAATCTAAATAAAACCATATTTATTGCCCCCAACAGTTGGCCGCACGTCGAATCTCAAACTAAAAACAAAAATAACATCTAAAAATACACATAAAAACCAGATAACAAAAATGAAAAAGTCTAAAGAAGGAATCCAGTGAGGGAACATATCTAAATGTTTCCCACTGGAGGAGTCCTCCCAAAAATTGCAGGAATGAGGATTATGGGGAGGAGGAGGTGGTATCCCCCATCTTAAAAATCCCTTCAGAGAAGAGAGGGGGAAAAGCAACTTTCCATGGGACCGCAATACTTAATAGGATAACTTAATATAAAATATATTAAATAAAATTAGTGTTAACTAAAATGGCTCCTTATTATATAAATCAAACCCTTGTTGCAATATTGGATAAATTCTTTCCTTTAATTTGTCTGTTTTATTGACTAAGTTTCCCATCATTTGTGTATCCTTATGTAAAGTAAAAGAAACAAATTAAAATAACATAAAATAAATGTTAATAGTGAACCCATATCGTGGGGTTTACTACTCGCAATATTCTAAAAGGTGCTATGTGACACCCTACTAGACAATTTAGGTCCTCACTACATCGCTAATTCAATTCTTCTTATATTACTAATTCTATTCTTCCCGTGCTTGTCTATCAATAAACGTGATAAGAAAACATACGTATGAGTGCAATACCTAAAAGGTAAGAACCAACTTCCTTCTTCCACCTAACACACAAAATCTGCTAATAGTGAATGCAATCAATAAAATATACATGGCCATATTTATAGCAAAAAAAATAATATATATATGTATACATATCTATCTCCAGTAAATATACATTTTAAGTTCCAGTAAACAAGGATGTTAATCCCATCAAGTATATTATATCCTTCATAGAATCACAAACGATTGACAGTTAACAATTTCCATCCTTCTCTCTCCACCGGAAGCTATAGAGTTTAATTCATTCAGTAAACATTAGGTTTACGGTAGATTCCAGGACTGGATTGCTTCTTGCGCTGCAACTGCATCTTTAAAGAAGTGGTACTGATTTAAAAAAAAAAAAAAAAAACAACTGTCAGTGCCGTGGGAAAGAAATCATTTTTTTTTAGTGAGTTAGATTGCAATTTAGAAGATAATTGGGAAAGCTCAACCATCTTGTTTTAGTCTAAGATAGAGAACGTCCAGTGCTTCATGGAGTATTTGCTGAGTAATATAGAGTTGAAGGGTTGCTGGGTGATCATCTTGAGTCAAGTTTAATGCAACAGATTCTCTATGTTCGCCTATAGTTGACCTTTTAACTAAGGTGCCGTCCTGAGATTTAGGCGAGTAATAAGAGTTGATATTTTTATTCTTCGCCATATTTGTAGCAATGGCTTTCTCTTTCTCTCTTTTTGGAGACATTTTATCAGTAATGCTGAGACCTTTCTTAACCATGCAATGTTACTGGATTTTATACTAACTAAATCCGAAGAATTCAAATTGCTTACTTCAAAATAGATTCCAGCTTAATTCAATGCAAAACGTTGAGAAAACAACTTAATTCAATATAGCCGATCAATGTTACAGCTTGTTGTAGCTTGATTTACTGTACTTCAAAATACTCTTTAACTCAGTCTTTAAAATACAATCAATCTTCTTATTAATCTCCTTGAACTATATTGGGAACCTTTAGTGACTTTATCAGCGGAAACGGATTCAATACACCGATTCGCTAATACACATTGCCTTAGTTCAAATTACATTGGATGCCTTTGCCAGCAGCTTATTTCTACACAGCAATTTAATATTTCAGCTTAATTCAGTGCAATAGAGAAGAAAAATAAATAAACACGGTGAGCTGAAGAAAAAAACAACTTCGTTCAATATACCAGGTTGGTACTATGGCTTATTGTAGCTTGATTTACTTGACTCCACATAAAACTTATAATAGACTAGGAGATATAATCAGTCTCCTTATACTTAGGAATACTAGGAGCCCCAAATTACTTTTTAGCCAGTAATAAGTTAGTACCGAATACCAATTCTTGCTACAATTCCCTTAGATCTTAAAAAAAGTAGCATAAACCGTCGCCAACGGGATACTTCTGCTCACACTTCAACACTTTGATATTACCTCTTCATTCATAGGCAGCAAGTTAGAAAAACTGCTTAATTCAAAATAACTGGTCGAAATTATGGTTTAGTAAAGCTTATTTCCACTTGATTTAGTACAGCAAGTTGGTGTTACCGCATATCTGCAGTCCTGGGAATTGCTCAAGTGTTCCCAGCTCCACTCCCCCATCCATGCTGTCACCATTCACCGCCAGGGACAGTCACAAACCAAGGGCACCCCTTAAGATAGCGGGTACGCGGCAAACAGGCGGGTTTCCGACCGGTACCACCTTCTCTCTGCTCGTTGCCCTCAGGAATCCACAATCATAGATAAGGGTTGAGAAAATAGATATGTAGCAGGTCTACCCTTTTATGAAAGGATATAAGATGAAAGGCAATTTTGATATTGGCTTCTTAGATGTTCTCACATTGTTGTCTGTCACCCAGCGTGTACTCCTCCACGTGGTATCGAGAGATCCTCTCCTCCAGCCTATAACCTCGTATGAACGGTAGCGTGTGTGCACACGTGTCATGTCATCCCCACCCCCCAGCGTCTCTATAGAAATACATTTTTAGTAATTTGACGAACTGTAAGATCTTGGCATAAACTATAAATATGAAAAACTATTTAAAAACAGTAAGAATTATTATTTATTTATTTTAAAAGCTGGTGCCTAAAATGAAAAACCAAAATAGCAATTTTACACTACGATTTGTTTGATATCAATCTGGTATCTTTGTATAGTTATAATGAATACAGTATTTTAATTTACCAAGGGGGGGAGGGGGGGAGGTGTGGGGAGGGATTCTCCTTTAAGAAAATGCTTCTAGTAAAGCTTACAGTTCTGGTACAAGGAGGATATTAAAAACTGGCTGACAAAATCAAGGAATCCCATGTACTAAAAATCCAACTCCCCCTGCTTGAAGATGTGAAGATTGTGTTTCGCTTCCTCGTCATTCATCCAAAATATTTATATAGCTATAACTAGGATTTGGCCATGCCAATTTGCCTTCAAAGGACTCTAGTCACCAAAACAACTCTAGCTTAATGAAGCAGTTATGGTGAATAGTTAATGCCTCTGAAGTTTCACTGCTCAGTTCTCTGCCATTTAGAAGTTAAATCACTTTGGTTTTGGTTTATGCAGCCCCAGCCACCCCTCTCCTGCCTGTGACTGTCACAGCCTGCATGAAGACAAAATGGCTTAAATTTCAATCAGATATGACTTACCGTATATACTCGAGTATAAGCCGACCCGAATATAAGCCGAGGCCCCTAATTTTATCCCAAAAAACTGGGAAAACTTATTGACTCGAGTATAAGACTAGGGTGGGAAATGCAGCAGCTACTGGTAAATTTCTAAATAAAATTAGATCCTAAAAAAAATATATTAATTGAATATTTATTTACAGTGTGTGTATAATGAATGTAGTGTGTGCGTATGTGTGTGTGTATGAGTGCAGCGTGTGTGTATGAGTGCAGCGTGTGTGTATGAGTGCAGCGTGTGTGTATGAGTGCAGTGTGTGTGCATGAATGCAGTGTGTGTGTGCATGAATGCAGTGTGTGTGTGCATGAATGCAGTGTGTGAATGCAGTGTGTGCAGGGCCGGTGCAAGGATATTTGCCGCCGTAGGCAAAACATTTTTTGCCGCCCCCTCCCCCCCCCCATATGTCCTGACTTCCCCTCCTCCTCCCTCAGTGGTCCTTACCTCCCCACCCCCGTGTTCCTTCACTCCCCCCCCAGTGGTCCTGACTCACCCCTCCCCTAGTGGTCCTTACCCTCCCCTCCCCTAGTGGTCCTTACTTCCCCCTCCCCTCCCATAGTGGTCCTTATCCCACCCCCTCCCTCTCATAGTGGTCCTTATCCCCCTTCTCCCTCCCATAGTGTTCCTTATCCCCCTTCTCCCTCCCATAGTGTTCCTTATCCCCCTTCTCCCTCCCATAGTGTTCCTTATCCCCCCCCATCCCTCCCATAGTGGTCCATATACCCCCCCTCCCTCCCATAATGGTCCTTATACCCCCCCTCCCTCCCATAGTGGTCCTTATCCCACCCCCTCCCATAGTGGTCCTTATACCCCCCCTCCCTCCCATAGTGGTCCTTATACCCCCCCTCCCTCCCATAGTGGTCCTTATACCCCCCTCCCTCCAATAGTGGTCCTTATCCCCCTCCCTCCCATAGTGGTCCTTATCCCCCCCCTCCCTCCCATAGTGGTCCTTATACCCCCCTCCCTCCCATAGTGGTCCTTATACCCCCCCTCCCTCCCATAGTGGTCCTTATACTCCCCTCCCTCCCATAGTGGTCCTTATACCCCCCCTCCCTCCCATAGTGGTCCTTATCCCCCCCTCCCTCCCATAGTGGTCCTTATACCCCCCTCCCTCCCATAGTGGTCCTTATACCCCCCCTCCCTCCCATAGTGGTCCTTATCCCCCCCTCCCTCCCATAGTGGTCCTTACCCCCCCCTCCCTCCCATAGTGGTCCTTACCCCCCCCCTCCCTCCCATAGTGGTCCTTATACCCCCCTCCCTCCCATAGCGGTCCTTATACCCCCCTCCCTCCCATAGTGGTCCTTAACCCACCCCCTCCCTCCCATAGTGGTCCTTAACCCACCCCCTCCCTCCCATAGTGGTCCTTATACCCCCCCCCCCCCTCCCATAGTGGTCCTTATACCCCTTTTTTATTATTATTATTTTTTTTTATTATTTTATTTATATTTTTTTTTTCGTCCCCCCTCCCTGCTTGATATATGGCAGGGAGGGGGGCTCTCCTTCCCTGGTGGTCCAGCATTGGTAGTTCAGTGGGGGGGAGAGGGGGGCTGGCAGAGCTGTACTTACCTTTCCTGCAGCTCCTGTCAGCTCTCTCCTCCTCCGCGCGGTCTGTGCAGCTCCCTCTGTCAGCTCCCAGTGTAAGTCTCGCGAGAGCCGCGGCTCTCGCGAGACTTACACTGGGAGCTGACCGAGGTGCTGAACGGACGGCGCGGAGGAGGAGAGAGCTGACAGGAGCTGCAGGAAAGGTAAGTTACAGCTCTGCCAGCCCCCCTCTCCCCCCAGTCTGTATTATGGCAATGCAAATTGCCACAATACAGACTCTGACTCGAGTATAAGCCGAGTTGGGGTTTTTCAGCCCAAAAAATGGGCTGAAAAACTCGGCTTATACTCGAGTATATACGGTACTTTAAAAGTTTTTATCTCCTGCTATGTAAACTGAACTATAATCACACAGGAGGCTCCTGTAATGTTTATCAAGCTATTAACAGAGCAGGAGATAATACACTAAGCAGAATTTGCAATAAAGGAAGTGTAAACATTAGATTTCTCTTTACATAAAGTGTTTAAGAAAGCTGTGCAAGTCACATGCAGGAAGGTATGGCAATGTCTACATTAACAAAGTGATTTAACTCCAAAATGGTAGAGAATTAAACAGTGCAACTGCAGGGGTATAATCCATACATCAAAATTGCTTCATTAAAAGGGACACTGTAGTCACCTGAACAACTTCAGCTTAATAAGGTTGTTCAGGTGAGAACTATAGCTCCCTGCAGCCTCTCTCGTAAACACTGTATTTTCAGAGAAAATACAGTGTTTACATTGAAAGCTAGGAACACCTCCAGTTGCAGTCACTCAGAGTGAACCAGAGGCACTTCTGAGTTGATGGAGGCATAATATGCCTCCATCCACTCAGATCTGCTGTGCACGAGCATCCTGTGATTCAGTATCTCCTCCCACTGCATGCAGACACTGAACTTTCCTCATAGAGATTCATTGATTGAATTAATCTCTATGAGGAGATGCTGATTGGCCAGGGCATGCGGATTTACAGCTTCTGGCTTGAATACAGTAAGATTTTTACTATATTTATGGAGGCATGAGGGGGCCAGGGGGGCTAGATGGTCGTGTTAACACTATAGGGTCAGGAATACATGTAGTTGCACTGGTGACTATAGTGTCCCTTTAAGCTATAGTGCTTTTGACACTAAGGGACTAGTGCCCTTTTAAGAGTACATCACTGCTTATGCAGCCCTAGTCACCCCTCCCTACATGTGAACTACACAGCCTTCCTAAACATTTCATGTAATGTGAGATCCAATGTTTGAACTTTCTATATTGCAAGCTGGGTCAGTCACAGCCAGGTGAGGGGTGACTAGGGCTGCATAAACAGAAACAACCTCCTAAATGGCAGAGACAGGAGCAGTGAGACTGCAGAGACATGATCTATACATAAGCCTCAATAAATTAAAGTGGTTTTGACAATCAGTGTATGAAGTATATTGCACCAGAACCAATACCATCACTCTGCAATGGTTAGGGTGCTTAGAGTGTCAAGGCACGACAAACATTATTGGAGCTCTTAGAAATAGCCTCATTACTTGTCTGACATCTGTTGGTGAGTTTGTAAATTAAAGTATCACTATAGGGTCAGGAACACAAACATGTATTGCTGTCCCAATAATGTTGAATTTAAAAAAAAAAAAATTAGAGTTGAATAAGTCAGTTTAACCCCTTAAGAACCAAACTTCTGGAATAAAAGGGAATCATAACATGCCACACATGTCATGTGTCCTTAAGGGGTTAAACTAAAATAATACAAATTACAATTCATGAGTATTTGTTATAGTATATATCAAATATTCACATTACTAGGTCTTACAATTTCTATAAAGAAAAAACAAAAACATGTAAATGATATACATCTCCAATTTGTAGTGTTTTTTTCTCCCAGATGAGTGTGCAAATAAGATTAAACTTACCCGATATCCTTCCAAATCTCTCATCTGTATCTGTAACAATGACAGATCTTTGAGAATCTGCAAGTTGTCCTTGTCCAGTTTCAGGGCGTTACGGTAACATTTGATGGCTTCATCATACTTCTTGTCAGAGCGCTGCAGGAGGCCATAAACATGCCAGCCTATCTAGAATTAAGGAAAACGTACAGAGCCCCATGCAGTTCAAGCAATTAAACATTACGACATTCCAATGCATGGGCTAGTGGGTGTGTAGCAATGAAGGTGGCTAACAGGGCAAGCCAGTATGTAACACAAACATGGCATAAACAATGACACTGTACTCCAAACTATACTAGCAAATACATGTTCTTTTAAATAATAAAGCTTGCATTTTTCCATGAATCTCAATTCAATTCACTATTTTTTCAATACTCTGATGCTAGATATAGAAAACAGAAGATGTTGTAGATTACTGTATATGCATGTTCCTGATCTCCTTGCACACTCACCAAAGTAAGAGAGTAAGAATAAGTCAGTTGACGTGTGCCCTTATGTGTGGGGCTGATTTAAATGCGCATATGAGTAGCAGTATGACTGTATTTAAAGGGACACTACAGACACCCGGACCACATGTCAATGAAGTGGTCTGGGTGCAGTGTCCATGTCCCCTTAGCCCTGCAATGTAAAACACTGCAGTTTTAGAGATCCTAAAATTATTACATTGCAGGGTTACGTCTTCCTCTAGTGGCTGACAGTATGACAGCCACCTGAGGCACTTCTGCTGCACTGACTGAGTAAAACGGTCACGTAACGTAGAATCCTCGAGTCAATGCATGCGTTTAGCTTACAACGCATGCACATTAGGTCCCCAATGATCCTCTATCAGAAGCATTGGATTGGATCACGCCATAAGAATCCCTGCCTCCTTCGTGACGCCGCTGGGGGAGGGCGTCACGAAGCGCCGAGGCAGCTTTGGTTCTGGAAAAAAGGTACGTAAAACGTTTTAAAATAAAAATAAAAAATTGTATGCCAAAGGAAGGGGGAAAGGGAGAGAGGAGGAGTTCATCAAAAAATATGCAAACACCTCACAAGTGACAGTGCTGCTATAATGTTCACTAATCATCGTTTCATTTTATTTCACACCTAAAGAAAAAGGTAATGTTGCAGATTTTCTCTCTTGAGCCTCTGATTCTTAATAAGATAACAGACTTAAATCCCATACACACATATGTTTAGCTGATATCCAATTCAAATTACAAACCGAGAAAGGTTTCAAGAATTCGATAAATCAAATAAAATTATATGGCTGTTGCCTTCACTTTTAACTTTACCGCAAGGAAGAGTTGGCACACTCAAACAAGGCAGGTTTATGATCTATTACTTCGACAATTTCAACTGAATCACTTTGACCCAGAGCATGGTGTATGAACGTTTAGCCCAAGAATCAAATTACAAGGATACAAACATGACTCTTAACATCATTTCGAAGTCCTTTTCGTACAAATTCATATGCTTCTTCCTTCTTTCCCAAACAATTCAGGGTCAGTCCTTTCATAGCTAGTGTTTCTGTATATAAAGAGATTAAAAATAAATAAAACAATAATAAATCTAATCTAAAAAAGGAACACATCCAACACAAAAAATCCCCAAACATTTATCGATTTCAGTAAGCATCAACAAGGAGATATACAAGATACAAAATTAAAAACAAACATGGAAACCACTCTCCAAAACAATAAAACACAACTCATGTGAGAGAATGATACAAGAATATGAAAATTACTAAACAAATTTGTAGCATTTGCATTTTTTTTCTTGCAAGCCTAATGTCATTTGTTTTACCACTGTAGAAGAGGTTATTTGTTTTACAAAATTTGCAAGAATAATAAAAAACATACTATAAATCTACTGCATCTGGGTTCCTATAGGCACTATTAAGTTGCACTCGGTTTGCAATATTTATTCTATATGGTTAGCACTATTTAATTTTAAATGGGCACTCTAAATACAATAACCACTGCAAATCATTGTAGAGCAGGGCTCCAAGAAGTTAGGAGCCAGGTTTATTTTTTTTAATCTAACAAATCATTATTTTCAATGACAAACTACCGGTACTTTATTTTTTATTTATTTCAAAATTGGACACTATAGATTAATGTAATGGTGCCATTCCTGCAAGTTTGGGTGGAGGCAGTGAATGTTCCCCTTGAGATGCATTGATTTAATGTATCTCTACGAGAAGATGCTGATTGGTGCAGCACGGCATTGTGTAATAACCTCTCAACTCTTCTCAGCCATGGATGTGGAGCCAGCCACGGCGAGACTGGCACAGTGTGGGAAAAAAAGGTGAGGGAAACTAAAATAAAATAAAAAAAACAAATTTTCCATGTAATCAGAGCGGAGCCAGTAACATAAACAAACATACTAACTGGCAGACACACACACTCACAAATTATTAATTTAAGTCCTCATAGCCTCCCTACTTTTGGGAGAGCTGGAGAGGATCCTTTCCCAGGGGTTCTTCTTTAGTTTTAGTTTAGTGATGCGGGGACCGGAGTGATGCCATATCCCAGCACAACAGCAGGATGCATGAGGGAGCAGAGCAAGAAAAGACGGAAGACTTCAGCTCCCTCACCGTCCGGCTCAGCTCTCATTCAGCAGGCTGCCTCAGATTGATTGAGCCGTGTTGTATAGGTTTTTCTACAACAATTATTGGCAAAGAGCCCTCTTGTCCCATGCAGTTTGTGTCCAACCCTTTTCTGGGTGGTGTCACAAAATTGGGCTCTGTTAGCACCTACAGCCAGGTTGCCCTACTGTTAAACGCACGTAAAATGAAAAGCACGTATTATTCTTTAAAGGACTGCTCCAAGAACCAGAATCACTACAGTGCACTGTGGGGTTTATGGTACTAATGATACTCTACCCCCCACCTCTGTTTGTCAGTAGTCAAACGGCTTTAGAATGGTTTGATTCCTTACTTCGGGCCCGCCGAGTGCCACGTTCCATCTCCACTACAAAAACTGGAAGCTTTCTATCCGAGTTAAGACAAGAAGTGAGGGCTTTACTCAGGATAGGTAACAGAAGCTCCTGCTTAGGAGCTTCCAGCTCTCCATGGAAGTAGTGGTAGTGGAGGCAGACAGCAGCGGCGGCAGCCAGACACCAAGTAAGAAGTCATAACTTTCTATATATTTAATAAATAAAAAATATTATATATAAAAAAAGTATATGTCATTTTTAAAAAAAAAGTTAGATTACTTACAAAAATCTGCACTCCTGGCACCATAATCACTAAAGTGAGCAGCAGTGGTTATGGTGCTTGAAGTGTTCCTTTAAGGAGTTTAAAGAAAAAGAGGAAGCTAGACGTAACAAAATAAAATAAAATAATAAATCATTCCATGAGTAATTTGCATGCAGCGTCAACTCACCTCCATGTTCTGCAAATTTGGGGTTGGAGAGGATCATTTTACAAAACTTGAGTCCATTTTTGTACTGTTTTTGTTCATAACTTTTCTGATAAAGACATAAAAACAATTTAAATGAAATAACTACTTAAGTCCCTTTCTTGGCAGCTTACTTAATATGCAAATAGTTCTAGTACTTTGAGTTTGATTTTGAAGAAAGAAAAAGAAATGGCTTACAGAATGTTGAAAACAGCAATTACCATATTTTTTTTTTTAATAAAACAAATTGCAAATTATCAGAAACTAGATATAATGAAATATTTTTAAAATTCAAAGAATTAAAAAAAAAAGTGCTGTTTAATCTGCATATTGATATGATAGACTAGAGTCAGGGCTTTAAACTCATAAATCTAGAATGTAAGCTCATTGAGCAGGGCCCTCCACCTCTGTTCCTGTACGTCCATTTGTCTGGTTACAATTACATGTCTGTTAGTCCGCCCATTGTACAGCGATACGGAATCTGATGGTGCTATATAAATAATAATAAATAGATGATAAATTCAGAGTTTTAAAAATACTCTCTGGTGCTCTTGGAGAACATAACTGGCTAATTTCAAAGTGAATAGATACTATCACAATCATAAATGTGCAAAGCAGTACTCTGAGGCCAATACCATGATGAACTACCTTGACTTTTCTCAAAGCGCTGCTCAAATACTTCTTAGTTGAATAGAGATGGTATTCTAACTTTGTTAAGGTTATTGTGCAAATAATCTTTGGGGTCATATCACCTGGTTTCATTTTGGCAAACTGTTTTTGAGGTTTGACAAAAATCAAGACTCATCTGCAACCTAAACAGCTTGGCCTTTCACTTGCTTCTCAGATAGATAAAGAAGTGAGATTTCTGTTTATCTGTACAACTGTGGACAGCAATGATTCACTACAAAGCACTTACAATCATTTCCATCCAAGACTTGACGGTGAGGAGAAAGTGAAAATATAGTCCTCTTCTCTTACTACCCTTTTCTAGAGGCCATATACAAGCAAAACTATATTATTCTTTAGAGAGTCTCCATTGCTCACAGTCAAGCATTTTAGTTTTAGAAGACTCATTCTTATCATTGTTTACATCATATAGACTGGGTGATAAGAGCTACACTGATCTATTGATATTAAAACATGGATGGTGTAAAGCTGATACAACTGTAAATCATACTGCTAGAAGTTACCATCTGTTGGTAATAGAGTCAAATTTATTTAAAGGGACACTATAGGGTCAGAAACACAAACATTTATTCCTGACCCTATAGTGTTAAAAACACCATCTAGCATTCCTGGTGTCCACTTGCCTCCCTAAATATAGTAAGATCTTACTTGTATTCAAGTCTTCAGTGGCTAGCTCTGCCCGGAGCTGCCTCTGACATCATCAGAAGTAGTGGTCTGAGCCAGTCAATCATAGGATTGGCTGAGACTGTCAAGGAGGCAAAGCAACACAAGTCAAACACAGCACTGGCCAATCAGCATCCGCTCATAGAGATGCATTGAATCAATGCATCTCTATAAGGAAAGTTCAGTGTTTCCATGCAGATGGTAGAGGCACTGAATGGCAGTTCTGCACACTGTGCAGCACTGCCCCAGGAAGCACATATAGCAACCATCTGATGAGTGGCCAGTGGAGGTATCCCTAGGCGTTAATGTAAATACTGCATTTTCTCTGAAAAGACTATTTACTGCAAAAAAGAAACATTTTTAAAAAATGATTCTACTCACCAGAACAAATGCAATAAGCTGTAGATTTCTGGTGACTATAGTGTCCCTTTAACATTATACTATTTTTCAGATTGTAAACTTGTTTGAGCAGTACCATAAGAACCTTGTGTCTATGCAAGTCAAGCTTGTTCTACTGATTTTACATAGTTCTATTCCACAGTGCTGTGGAGCATGTTGAAGCTTCATAAATAATATTACAACTAATAACATCATATACATTGTGAGGGAATTGTCAGCATCATGAAGCAGCCATAAAATAATAACATAAAACCTGAAACCATTGGTCAATACCAAAGCAACTTTAACATTATTTTTAATAAATATTAACACTACCATACAGTAGTGCAAAGAAAAAAAAAAGATACAAGAAGCAACCAAAGATCAGGGAGTCAAACACACCTTAGAAAGGGATGTCAACCTGGTCTCTCCAGTGACCCTATGGAGGGGAGATCTGATATGCTCACACTGTGCACTAGGGTAGGGTGAGGACATTAGCATCCTAAAAAGGCAGATACACCAAGGGAAATAAGTACAAACCCAAGGGCTGGGGCAAAGGTCTAGAGTAATTATGAAGCAAGATGTAGATATATTCCAACGGTTTCCATGGTGATTGATCAACCCTTAACACCATGACCCAGGATGGTTTAACCCCTCAAGGACCAAACTTCTGCAATAAAAGGGAATGATGACATGTCATGTGTCGTTAAGGGGTTAATGTGCATGTATTATGTGACCCATCCTCACATGCCCCTCATTGTTATTATAAAAATAAAGAGGCACTGGAAACCAGGTATTACACAGTATACTGATTATTTTGGCTCTAATGATAATCCCAGCCGTGGAGACTCCGCTCTGCACATTCCTGGCTGGCGCAGGGCATTAGAGTGCAAGCTCTTGGGCCCACTTACCAGTATTCTTTTGAACAGGTTGTTCTCCTTGGCGGGCAGGCTGGCACACGGCATGGTGCCGCTCCGCTGGCTCTCCGCCGGCCCCGCGCAGGGGGGGGGTGGGGGTGGTCTCGCAAAAAACAAGCCTCCTCACTCCGCGGCCGCACTTGCCAGCTGGGAGCTGCGCGCATGCGCAGCCGGCGGGCCCTGATGACAAGGGGCAGCGCGTGGCGATGACGTCATTTCAGCCGCTTTCCAGCGAGTCTTCCTGCTTCACAGCGAGACAGCCGTGAGAGTGTCTGCGAACGGGTATACCCGCAGGGAAGAGTTACCAGCGCCTTGTAAAGTAGAGCGCGTTTCAATGTGTCTTTTCTCACCCGGATGTGTTTTGGTAGTTCTCGGCTGCCGTATATAGTGCTCAGCATTGCATGCCGGGAGCTGTAGTTTGGTAGCCAGGTCACCCACGGGTCTAGTTAGGAAGCTGGGGTGAGTAGCAACTGGGGTCACATACACTACACTGTGACACCTGATAGTCTCATATCACCCATTGAATGCCACATTGAAGCAGCACTAGCTACTAACAGCAAGCCTCATGGAAAAGAAACCCATTTTATTTGCATTTATGAACAATATGTGTACCAATTTTTTTAAATGGTGCATTAAAATGATATGTTGTAATCTATACAATTCAAATTTTATCCCTTTTTATATGCTGCAAATAGAGCAGATGATTAAAATAGGTGGTTGGTATGTGAAGCTTTATATTCCCTTTTCAATTTAAGATCACAAAATGATCTAATTGGATACAGATTAACTCTAGTCTTATTACATTTTGGTTAATCAATGAGGGAAATATTATTTTAAAACTTGTGGAGTTATTTTAATTGCAGTAAATGGCAATATTCAATCAGTGTGACATATGAGCAAGGATTAATTGAAGGACAAGCCCCTGAGTGTTTTTTCTTATTCTTATGAATTCTGTTTTTAGTGTATTAGCACACTAATAGCGTCTCAAGAAGTCAAAATGGTAAACTAAACGTACACCCCTACAGCCACATCTCACAGACATGGTCCAATCATGGCCAAACTGATATTTTCAGGGCTGCAATATCTCTCTTGCAGAGGGAACTTGTTGGCATTTAAGATGTGGACTTCCCTCTGACTTGTTCAGGAACTAACAGAACGGCAAAAGGGTTGAGGTTTTGCGCATTCTAAGTCATTTTTTTTTCCTAGTTTGGAAACGAGTCAAAATAACTACATCATAAGTGTTTTTCTTTTACATTTATTTTAGGAGGGGAATGACTTGTCACAATGAATCGTTCTTGTAGCTTTGGGCTACTGAAGTGCTGTTTTGGGAATTTGCATTCTTGGACTCCCATAGTTGCTCTGCAAAGAGCAGAATTTAGATATATGAAACAAATTGCTTATGGGTTACATTTGCAGAGTAGATGTACAATTTTTCCACAACATGCTCATTTCACAAGAAGATGTTACAGTAAGGATTCCCACGCTATATGGCAAAGTGAAACATTGCAAGATTACTTAAATTCATTATGCAAAGAACATGAACGTCTAAGTGAAATGTTGAACCACACTTCTGTTCGAGAGGAAGATAGAAGGAGTCTGGGAAAGAGGCATTCTGAGCTTTCCCCAGTCACTGCTCTTCTTCACGATATACAGGCAGCGGAACTAGAAGCCAGAGAGTTGGAGTCCATGTGTGCTGGTAAGGATGAGTGTGTGTGTGTAAATATATAAAACTTGTATCATACTTACCAATATATTATTTTCCCGGGAAGAGGCCATGGCAGCACTATACGCCCGCCCTTAATTTTTTTTTTTCTTGTTTGTGTCATTGGACTAAGACCGCGGATGGAGTTTCTTTTATTGTTTTATTAGGAGGTGTTCCTGTCCAATTAATGAGTGGGAGGAGCTACCCATCTGTAGTTCTGCCATGGATAAATCCGGGAAATATATTTAAACATACCTGATGATGTCAGATGAACATGTCTATAAAAAGTTAGTGTGTAAGTTTATGAAGGCAAGTATTCTCTAGTTAGAACTCACAACAATAGGGTTAGTCACTAAACCCTGAGTTGTTGTAAATTGAGCTTAAAATACCCAAGCTATACTGTATGAGATTTTTTTTTCAGATAGTCTGTTTTAGCCTGTGTTTTAACATTCAGATTTAAAAGGACACTGTAGCTCTAAGTCTGCCCTCTGTGGCTGTCTAAAAGACTTTTGGTCCGTTATCTGATGTTAGACGTCCTCACGGACATCAAGCATCAGATTTTCCCCAATATGAAAGCATTGAATAATGCTTTCCTATGGGGAGGTCTAATGCGCACGTGGCCTTTGCCACGCATGCGCATTAAGTTTCCGTGTCGGCGGTGGGGGAGGAGAGTGGGCAGGCCTGACCGAGCGCTGAGGGACATTGCAGGAGAGGGGGGACCTAAAAACCCTTTAGTGCCAGGGAACAGCTTTGTTTTCCTGGCACCATAGGATCCCTTTAAGTGTGCTACAATTCAGAGTGAAAATCCATTAGTCTTGTACTTGAAATCACTGCCTAACTGTTCCCGTATTTGTTTTCTTTAAGATATAGACAGCAAAGAAAAGGAGGAGCTGCTAGAGCTGGCCATAGAAGAAAAATATACAATGAACCAAAAGATTGATATATTATGCAGAAAGGTAAGTCTTCATTAGAATGGCAATGCCAGCCCTCAGTTCAATGTCAGCCTTTTCATTCACCTGCCTTCATCCACTTTACTTGTGCTCTTTTGTCCACAGTTATGTTAGCTTTCCTGTGCACTGCAGGGCTAGATTACACCTCTCCAGTCCCACTGCTCAATTCTCTGCCATGTAGGACTTAAATCACGTTTGTTTTTGTCCATGCAGCCCTAGCAACACACCCTTGGCTGTGACTGACAGCCTACATGGAAAAACATGGTTTCATTTGCAATCAGATGTTAAATTACTTTATAAGTTGTATCTCCTTCTCTGTAAATTGAACTTTAATCACACACAAGAGGCTCCTGCAGCATCTAGCAAGCTATTAACAGTATAGGAGATAAGAAATTATAAATTAAGCAGGCCGTGCAATAAAGGAAGTGTAAACATTAGCTCTCCCTTTACATGAAGTGTTTAGGAAGGCTGTGTAAGTCGCATGCAGGGAGGTGTGACTAAGGCTGCATAAACAGTGATTTAACTCCTAAATGACAATAAGCTAAAGTTGTTTTTATGACTATAGTGTCCCTAAAAAGGAACACTTCAAGCACTATAATCACTACAGAGCACTATAACAACTACCAGTTTAAGAAGTCAAACCGTTTTAGAAAGATCCCTACTTGGGATCTGCTAGGTGCCTCTCCCTGCCTCCACTACTTCCTATAGAGAACCGGAAGCTCCTAAGCAACAGCTTCTGTTGGCTTTCCTGTGCACTGCAGGGCTAGCTCATTGGTTGAGAGCAGCTGCTGACTACTCTCAGCCAGAGAACTGAGCCCTAGTTTTTGATGGAAGTAGTAAAGGTAGGAAGCAGACACCGGAAGGACTGCAGGTAAGAAGATACACTGTTCTACAGTGCATTGTGGTTATTATGGTGCTTGGAGTGTTTAAAGGGACACTGTAGGCACTATAACCATTTAATCTCATTGAATTGGTTATAGTGTCTGGAGTGACCTGGAACTGTCCCTCCATTCAGTGTTAAAGCATTTTTTTTTAGGAATTTAATACTGATTGTCCCTGCCTTCCCATAGCTCCATCCCCAGAGGAGATATCGATAAGGCAGACATTGCATATTTCTTGTAGCAATACCGATTCATATCTGGGACAAACTGAAAGCAGTCAGCTGACCCTCCCAGCCAATCCCAGCCGCCCATTGTTGCACAGGCTAATGCTCTCTCAATAGCCCAATCAGCACAGAAGGGATGAGTTGCCGGGGACTCTTGTTTAGCATTAAAGTGGCACGGTCACCAGCCCCTGAAAAATTACTTTTTCAAAAAGATAAAATCTTTATGAAATACTCATATTGACTGTGTTAGAATTTCACTAAAATTACAACCCAGTCAAGAGATATACAGAGACAAAGTAGGGACTACTTTGTCCCTGTATATTTCCTTCACCTGACGCTTCTAGACACTGGGTGGAGCTACCTCCGTCTACCTCTGAAGTGTCAATCCCGCAGACGTCATCTGTGATGGCTGCAGGGAAGTGGCTTTATCTATGGACGATCCCACGGTCTTGCAGATGGTGACGCAGTTTTAAAACATTGACTTTTTCATGTGGAGCGTAAAGACAGCGCTGGGGACTCCGGGCACTATAACCACTTCAATGAGATTAAGATGTTACAGTGCTACAATGTCCCTTAAAGTCCAAGCCAGTCTGGTGCTGCACTCGTGCATAGTATATGGCCACAGAAACATGGGAACATATGGCTGCTTAGGACTAGCTCCCAGGTGCATACTGTTGCATCATGAAATTTTGAAAACAAAAAAAAATACCATCCCCTGTTCTCTAGCAGTCGAATTATATTTGTACATTGCTATTGCGAATTAATCCTCAAACAGGTTAGATTGTCTCCACATTTTTCTCACAAATTATGTGTTGCTCATTTAATTGAAATAAAGATAAAGAAATTTTTATGTTTAAAGCTGCATGTCACTTTCGAGCTTTTCATAAAGAGAAAATAATTACGAAAAGCTGAAGCTCATGCCAACAATCAGAAGTCATACAATGATACAAGGTAAGGACACTGGGAGATATTTACCAAAGTGTTCTGAAAAGTGACTGTTAATTTCTGTCACTATTTTGATCTTTACAATAAATTTTGCCAGTTTTCACACACATTTCCATTTCTGAAGACTGACAAATTTATAGTGGCAGGAACAGTTCTTCTATTTTTCTGTTACAAAAAGTGTCATAAAAGTATATTGCGTCAGTGACAAAGCTGTGCATATTAAAACATGACAGCTAGGGTGCAAAAAAGTTACACGAAAATCTGACAGATTTAATAAACTGCACCAAGAAATAGCAAAAACAATGACATGAAAAAAGTGTCAGCGGCACTTTGATAAATCTCCCCCTGTGTGTGTGTAAACATGAAGTGATAAGTCTTGACGAAGATCGTGAGGGGTTGAAAGGTTGGTATGACACATCTTGGCAGTGGCTGTAATAAAGTATTCTTAATAAATATTTTTGTATGTATGAATGTGTGCACCAGGGGCATATGGAGAGTGAAGTGGAGTGAAGTTCTCAAAATTATTACTATAGATTACAAAGGATCAGTAAAGATCTGCGAATATGGTTAGGGTGTTATCTATTAATGCCCAGGGTCTGAACACCCCCCAAAAGAGAGGATATTTATATGATACAATTAGGAAAAATAAAATAGACCTATGTTTCGTTCAGGAGACACATTGGCAGAAGCAGAAAAATAATTACTGGAAATTTTCTACATTCCCAATAATTTTTACATCAGACTATATTAAAAAGAAGAGAGGAGTCGCAATAATAATTTCAGCACATATTAAATTCGAACTTATCATGGAAAAAAAAGATAACCAAGGTAGAAGTCTGATTCTAATCTGTAAGTTAAATGAAGAAATATATACACTAGTAAATCTATACGCACCAAATATCTACTCTAGTAAATTTTTTAAATCACTTTTTAAGGAAATCGAAAAAATCAAAAAAGGAACTTTATTAATAGCTGGGGATATGAATGTTACACCAGATGTAAAAATGGATAGAACACTAACTAATAAGAGTAATCATTATACAAGAAAAATAATTAATAATGCCAGATCATTTACTAATGCCATGATAGAACACGATCTATATGATATCTGGAGGGTTCATCACCCTAACACCAGGGATTATTCGTATTTCTCTCATGTACATAAAACCTATTCTAGAATAGACATTTTTCTAACAAATTCGTACAGATTACATAAGTTTGAGAATTCTAACATTGATAATATATCCTGGTCAGATCATGCACCGATAATAACTAATATTAAACAAAAAAATGACACCAAGGTAACTACACCTTGGAGGATGAAAGATGAAATTCTAGACTCACTATCTGGCCTAAAATACTTGAAAGACCAAGCAGAAGAATTTATAAGATTTAATGATAATAAAGAAGTATCCAATACTACTCTTTGGTGTACATATAAATGTTTCATGAGGGGAAATTTTATAAAAATTGGAGCAAAATTGAAAAAAGAACAGGGGAAAAATTTAACGGATCTCTATATAGAACTAGCCATATTAGAAAATACTAATAAAAAAGATTTCAATATATTAAAATTAAACAAAATTAAACAAATACAAACTCAAATTAAAACTAGTTTATCAAACAAAGTGAACAATGCAATTATAAGGTTAAAACAGCTGTGGTATCATGGAGAAAATAGAACGAGTAAAGTTTTTTCTGATAAACTAAAATTCAAAAAAAGACAACAAAGAATTACAAAGATCAAATATAACAACAAAGATCATTTATCCCCAATTGACATAGGGGAAGTATTTGGTCAATATTATAAGTCACTATATAACCTCCCAAAGATTACCTCAACGCCTGAAGAGATAGATACTTTCCTATCTACCTGTAAATTACCAAAAATTAATATAGAACAGATTAAAGATTTGGAATCTCCGATATCTATGACAGAGATTACCCATGCTATAAAAACACTCCGCAAAGGGAAAGCTCCGGGACCAGATGGTCTAACAGATTCCTTTTATAAAACATTTTCTACCCCTATTGCTTCTCTTCTCTTTAAAGTTTATAATGAAGTAAGAGACCAGAAAAAATTCCCCAACGAAATGTTACAAACAATGATTACTCCCATTTTAAAACCAGAGAAAGACCCACATTTTGTATCGAATTATAGACCTATTTCGTTATTAAACATTGATATAAAGATCTTTTCAAGGATAATAGCTGATAGAATAAAAAAAATTGTCCCGACTTTAATCCATCCGGATCAAGCCGGATTTATCATGGGTAGGAAAGGAGCTCATAATGTACGCAGACTTTTAAATTTAATACAGGTAATAGATGATAATAGGATCCCATCGTTGTTTGTGGCCGTGGATGCAGAGAAGGCCTTCGACAGGGTAAACTGGTTGTTCCTGTCGAGGGTCCTCAAAGCATTTGGGTTTCAAGATTTCATATATGATTTGATCTGGTCTCTTTATACTAACCCAACGGCGAGGGTTATGGGAAGGGGTATTGCATCGGAATGGTTTGATGTAAATAATGGTACACGCCAGGGATGTCCACTTGCCCCATTGCTATATGCTTTGACTATAGAACCACTCGCCTCAGCCATTAGATTAGACCAAAAAATTCAAGGAATTCATCTTGCCGGCAAACAAGTCAAGGTTCTATTATATGCAGATGATATAATTCTAACATTAACTGAATGCGAGGATTCATTATGTCATTTTATGGAATTAATTGAGAAATACAGATCTATCTCTAATTATAAAATCAATGTAAATAAAACACAGGTGATATACACCAACTTACCAGAACAACAACTTCTAACTCTAAAATCTAAATTTTCATTTATTTGGTCGAGTGAGAGCATAAAATATTTGGGAGTTAAAATAAGCTTTGACTGGAACCAAATAATTAAAATTAATTACTACCCATTGCTCAAAGATATGAAAGATACGTTACTTAAATGGAATAATCTATACGTATCATGGATAGGGAAATCTAACGCGGTTAGACATTATTTACTACCCAAACTTGAATATATAATGAGAACCATTCCTATGAAAGTCCCAAAAGACATATTAAAAGAATATCAAAAAATATTTTCACAATACCTATGGGGGAAAAAAAAATCAAGAATAGCCCTCAAATACATAACTACAAAATTTAAGGACGGTGGAATATCATTCCCAGATGTGTATCAAATACATGACGCAATTATGTTCTCCCATATCCTAGAATGGAATAACGATAATATGGACAACTTGTGGATAGACCAAGAGCAAATCTCGAGTAATATATTTGATATTAAAATGTTATATTGGATTGATTCTTCAACATTCGCTAAATTAAAAATACAAAATAAGATAATACTGGATATTTTTTCTAATATACAAACTTTGAAGAAGAAATTACAGATTACAGAACATCTAACTATAAATTCACCAATTGAAATAATACAAATATATATAGAGGACATTAACATTAAAAAATGGAAAGACAATGGTCTTGTAAAATTAGCTGATATTCTAAAACCAGATCTTAAAATAAAATCGTTTCAACAAATTCTTACTGACACAAAAGGACTTGATAACGAACATTTTACATATATTAGAATCAAACACTTTATACAATCTAAACCAGTACATAATATTTCACTTATAGATAATGTTCTTGGTATAGAACATAAGAATAATATGGTCTCAAAAATAAACAAGGTTCTATATAGTAGATACAATAAGGGAAAAATGAAATCTATGTTGAAATGGGAAAATGATATTGGAACTGAGTTTTCATTGGATCAATGGAGGGAGTCATTCGATTTGCTTGGAAAAGCGATTCATAGTATAAGTTTGTATGAATTACAGACTAAATTGGTCCATAGGTGGTATATGGTTCCAGCGAGAGTTGCAAGATTTCACTCTCCCACAGAACCTCTCTGTTGGAGATGCTTAAGATGTGACGGAACGTTTAGACACATATGGTGGGATTGCAATGCTTTGGATTCTTTAAAGCAAGTGACATCCACAAAAATCAATACCATTCTCAAAATAACAATGGACCTTTCTCCACAACTATTCTTGCTACATATGAATATTCCTACTAAAATTAAAACTATAAAATATCTAATAATTCATATTCTAATGGCGGTTAAAATTTGTATCGCCAGATATTGGAAAACTGTAAATACTCCCTCATGGAGAGAGGTGGAATCCCAAATAGGATATCAACGTTTAATGGAGAAACAGGTATATAGAAACCTTAATATGACAAACAAACACATTAAGATATGGGAACCCTGGACAACTGAGATATCCACTAACCAATAACATAGAATATACTAAAAGAAACTGGTCCTTAAACTTATAAATTTCCGCGATATGCTCCCTAATGCCCCTGGTGCACTGTGTGAATGAACAATTTTCCACGTATGTTTTGTCTGTTTAGTCTGATAAGATATGACCAGGGGAGCTAGGCATCATTCACTAGCTAACATAGATTACGAGAAGGCAATTGACATGATGCTGAGGCTCCATGGCCGGTCTTACGTTAAATTAAAATAATATAATAAAAAAAAAATAAAAAAAAAAAAAAAAATATTTTTGCTCTACACTGTGTGCAGAATTATTAGGCAATTGAGTATTTTGACCACATCATCCTCTTTATGCATGTTGTCTTACTCCAAGCTGTATAGGCTTGAAAGCCTACTACCAATTAAGCATATTAGGTGATGTGCATCTCTGTAATGAGAAGGGGTGTGGTCTAATGACATCAACACCCTATATCAGGTGTGCATAATTATTAGGCAACTTCCTTTCCTTTGGCAAAATGGGTCAAAAGAAGGACTTGAAAGGCTCAGAAAAGTCAAAAATAGTGAGATATCTTGCAGAGGGATGCAGCACTCTTAAAATTGCAAAGCTTCTGAAGCGTGATCATCGAACAATCAAGCGTTTCATTCAAAGTAGTCAACAGGGTCGCAAGAAGCGTGTGGAGAAACCAAGGCGCAAAATAACTGCCCATGAACTGAGAAAAGTCAAGCGTGCAGCTGCCAAGATGCCACTTGCCACCAGTTAGGCCATATTTCAGAGCTGTAACATCACTGGAGTGCCCAAAAGCACAAGGTGTGCAATACTCAGAGACATGGCCAAGGTAAGAAAGGCTGAAAGACGACCACCACTGAACAAGTCACACAAGCTGAAACGTCAAGACTGGGCCAAGAAATATCTCAAGACTGATTTTTCTAAGGTTTTATGGACTGATGAAATGAGAGTGAGTCTTGATGGGCCAGATGGATGGATTGGTAAAGGGCAGAGAGCTCCAGTCCGACTCAGACGCCAGCAAGGTGGAGGTGGAGTACTGGTTTGGGCTGGTATCATCAAAGATGAGCTTGTGGGGCCTTTTCGGGTTGAGGATGGAGTCAAGCTCAACTCCCAGTCCTACTGCCAGTTTCTGGAAGACACCTTCTTCAAGCAGTGGTACAGGAAGAAGTCTGCCTCCTTCAAGAAAAACATGATTTTCATGCAGGACAATGCTCCATCACACACGTCCAAGTACTCCACAGCGTGGCTGGCAAGAAAGGGTATAAAAGAAGAAAATCTAATGACATGGCCTCCTTGTTCACCTGATCTGAACCCCATTGAGAACCTGTGGTCCATCATCAAATGTAAGATTTACAAGGAGGGAAAACAGTACACCTCTCTGAACAGTGTCTGGGAGGCTGTGGTTGCTGCTGCACGCAATGTTGATGGTGAACAGATCAAAACACTGACAGAATCCATGGATGGCAGGCTTTTGAGTGTCCTTGCAAAGAAAGGTGGCTATATTGGTCACTGATTTGTTTTTGTTATGTTTTTGAATGTCAGAAATGTATATTTGTGAATGTTGAGATGTTATATTGGTTTCACTGGTAAAAATAAATAATTGAAATGGGTATATATTTGTTTTTTGTTAAGTTGCCTAATAATTATGCACAGTAATAGTCACCTGCACACACAGATATCCCCCTAAAATAGCTATAACTAAAAACAAACTAAAAACTACTTCCAAAAATATTCAGCTTTGATATTAAAGAGTTTTTTGGGTTCATTGAGAACATGGTTGTTGTTCAATAATAAAATTAATCCTCAAAAATACAACTTGCCTAATAATTCTGCACTCCCTGTACTTTAGAGACTGAGGGATGAAGGCCTCACAGCAACACCCTGGCAGTAAGTTGCTCTCTGCAAAATTCCTTCAAATAATTTGGATCCAGTTGTGCTTTAAGAGTGAAATGATGTTTACCATGAGTTTAGATGTTTTGTTGTTAGATTTAAGCCTGGATATGTGCCAGCTATTGTATGAGTATTTTAAACAGATGGTGTGGACATTTACTTCCTTTGCTTGCTTCCAGCTCTTGGAGATCTTGGTTCCGAATGAAAAATATGATATGAGTGATGCTGTATTAGAAGTGACGTCTGGCAGAACTACTGGAGGTCAGAATGTCGTATTATTTATTGCCCTAGCATAAGTATTTTTTTTCTGTGCTGTATTATAAATAATGAAACTCTCAGAGGGGTGGTACAACCTCTTACAGATTTGCAGTTTGATTCAGTGTGGAAGTTTAAACATTCACCACTGGTGCTAAGGAAGGTTAGCAGGGGTAAAAATGTGTGCCCATTCATACACACAGTGATTGCAACAGCCCAAATCCTTGTAATGTCACGTTTTCTGACCACCAGATAAGTATACAATGTATTTAAAGGTAGCAAAAGATCTATGGGAAGTGCAAGAGGTTGTGACAATTTGTATAAGGTGCAATAATCACAGGTTTAAAGGACCACTCTAGTGCCAGGAAAACATACTCGTTTTCCTGGCACTAGAGTACCCTGAGGGTGCCCCCACCCTCAGGGACCCCCTCCCGCCGGGCTCTGGAGAGAGGAAGGGGTTAAACTTACCTCTTTTTCCAGCGCCGGGCGGGGAGCTTTCCTCCTCCTCTCCATCTTGATCGCGACGTCATCGGCTGAATGCGCATGCGCGGCAGGAGCCGCGCTCACATTCAGCCGGTCGCATAGGAAAGCATTTACAATGCTTTCCTATGGACGCTTGCGTGCTCTCACTGTGATTTTCACAGTGAGAAGCACGCAAGCGCCTCTAGCGGCTGTCAATGAGACAGCCACTAGAGGATTTGGAGGCTGGATTAACCCTCATTATAAACATAGCAGTTTCTCTGAAACTGCTATGTTTATAAAAAAAAGGGTTAATCCTAGAGGTACCTGGCACCCAGACCACTTCATTAAGCTGAAGTCGTCTGGGTGCCTAGAGTGGTCCTTTAAGGTGACAAATGCATAGATCCCTGCATACATGCTCCTCTACTCTCGCTGTTGCTGGGAAAGGGGAGAATGTCCCTAGCTGCCTGACAACTGCTACTGTGGTGGAATCTCGGTAAAAATAAATTTAGTAGGCCGAGATTACCACGTGGCATGTGTACGTGCATATGCTGACGTATCGATCAGTTAGTTGCACGTGGCAAGATGCGATCAGTAGTGTACAGAGCATGTGCGAGAATACAGGATGTAGTATTCCCCCCCTCCATTGTGCTGGACAGGCCATGCGGTCAAGCAGGAAGTTAATTCTTATTTGTATTGATTGGTCAAGAGAATGTGTGGGTGGAGCTTAATATGGGAGGAGTTATATGCCTATATAAGGAGCCTGCACTATTGTCCGGGGCTCAGAACTTGCTGTATTTTGGTGACATTAGTCCCTCTGAGTCCCGATCGGTGAACCAATAAAGAATCTCTTCCTTCCTGAAGAAACCTGTGTCCATCTCTCTGTGCTTGGCTTCCGTCAGTTTCTCCGGTATCACTACAGCCCCAGCAGGGTCTGTTATTTAACCACTTAATTAAAAGCATTTTTGTTCATAGAATTTGGGTTTGTGTGTTTTTCTGCTTTTGCTTTTTTTTTTTATATATATTTTTATGGGGGGGCAGACAGAGAGTCATCTCTACCTTTTCCAATTACACCTAAAAAAAATATTTCTTTGTGTCCAAGCATCTGTGATCACATATGGATGGGCAGTTGCCCTACCTCTCACTCACAAGACCTGTAGTACCCAAAAAGTTAATAAATATAAAATGCAACTCCTCCCGTAGACTACCTCTCTCCTAGCACTATAAAGGGCAACTCCACCCTGAGCTGCCCACTCAGTGACAAACTTGCAGAAGGATAAATCATTTTTACTTATGATATAGTACAAAGGGAGGAAAATAGGAAAAGCTGCTTGGACTAAGAAAAAGAGATTAATAGTAAGAAATTTCTGATTTTCATTGCGTCAAAGTGGAAGTGAGAGTAGGGGAAAAAACGTAATTAAAAAAAAAAAAACTTCAAAAAAGGAATATTGTTCTCATATTGTGAAAAAAAAATGTGGGATTACTAACTGATTAACCTCTGAAACAAAACGTGCATTAAACCATGTATTCATTTCTTAGTCTTTACTTTGTGAAATAGACAACATTAATAACAGTCTCTGCATAATCCGAATGTGAAATAAATCATATCTCTATAGACATGCTCATAAAACATGAGAATGTATGAACTAGAAAAATGAGGTAACGGAAATCCCAATTACACACTAAAACCAAACACATGGTTTAAGATAAATCCAATATATGTGTGTGAAAATAACATGCAGAAACAATTGCAAGAACCCTGAAAATGGGATCCTACTTAAACTAAATTTCTGACATATATCCATAAGGCACTGTATATAAGAAGATTATATTCACTGAAAGCTGAAATTATTGTTAAGAATATAGATAGGACGTTTTAAAGTGGCAATGTCACCTTTGGGGGGGGGGGGGGATACGTATCCACTTGTGTTGCCTGGGCGGTTGGCAGAAGCTTAAGGTAGATAAATATACCTGAAAATCTCAATTGTGGGCACTACCATCTTTTTTTGTTAAAGATCTATAGATTCTGGAGCTGCCCATAGTTGTGTCAATGTTGCACTCGAGTGTCTCTAAAGGATCCCACAAAACTGCAGGAGCCCCCATAGACCAACTCTCAGGATGTGTTGGGGTTCTTTCTGAATGCTAGTCTATGAGTCTTTATTATTAGTCTGTTGGTCTATTCGCATTCCATTAACCCCTTAAGGACACATGACATGTGTGGCATGTCATGTTTCCTTTTTATTCCGGAAGTTTGGTCCTTAAGGGGTTAAAGCAGATATGTCACCAAAATATGTTTTTGCACTGCATGCATACATGCATAGTAGTCAAGTTTACAAGTCTTGACAATGGGCTTAAAGGAACACTAAAGTCGCACAGGCAATGTAATCTGTTATCTGGTTGCAGTGATTATGCAGGTTTAACCCTGCAGTGTAAAACATTGTAGTTTTGTTTAGATTGCAGGGTTAAATCCTCCTCTAGTGGCTGTCATACTGACAGCCTCTAGAGGTGCTTTCTGCTGCAGCAACCGAGTAAACCTCTGTCATGTGACTGCAGACGCCATAGGAAAGCTTTGATTCAATTCATTCCTAAGGGGAAATTTGATGCAATTAACCATTAAAGAGGAAGCCATGCCTCCTCCATGACATCGCAGGAGACGATAAACAACGCTGATACGTTTGTATTCCTAATGAAACATAGAATGTGACGTCAGATAAGAACCATTCGGCCCATCTAGTCTGCCCAATTTTTTTTAATTATGCCCAAATACTTTCTGGCCAAAGTCTGCCCAAATACTTTCATTAGTCCCTGGCCTTATCTTGTAGTTAGGATAGCCTTATGCCTATCCCACGCATGCTTAAACTCCTTTACTGTGTTAACCTCTACCACTTCAGCTGGAAGGCTATTCCATGCATCCACTACCCTCTCAGTAAAGTAATACTTCCTGATATTATTTTTAATGCATTAAATAACGCTGATACAAGTTTGTTTTCCTAATGCATTGGTGTTCCTTTAAAGCAAGGTTCTGTTAAAGTTACCATTACCAATCACATTTTGCCACAGAAGGGCAAACTTCTGACATCATGGGGAGAGGAAAACAAAATGGTTGTGCACATATATTGAGATCCAGCACAAGGAAGAAATTATTTCAAATAAAAGTTGCATTAACAAGAATATAGTTGTTAAGATAAAAATGACAGGTCCACTTTAATAGAGGATGACATACATGATTCAAATAGTTATAATTTACATTTAATATATGGAAAGGCATATGATTGCCATGTTCGGGGAAAATCATTACTCATTGCATTGCTTCTTTTTCAGGTGACATTTGCCAACAATTTACCAAAGAAGTTTTTGAGATGTATCAGAATTATGCTGATTTTAAATCTTGGTGCTTTGAAATTCTGAATTATACTCCCTCCGAATATGGTAGAGTATCGTGTCCCTACCTTTCCAAAATCTTCTTTTATTGTGGATGAAATGATCATAATGTAAAATAACTTGAAAACAGAGACTCAGAATTAAATTTCTTCCCCAAACCGAGGACATTTTCAAATCGATTTTTGTAGTTTGTTTTTCAGGTGTGGTGGGGGGGGAGGGATTATTTAGGTTAATCTCTTACAACACTTTATAATGTCCTTCCGTTATGAAAGAATGCAGCAGACCCCCCAGTAGTATTGGCAGTACTTGTCATTTTGTGACCAATAGAAATCACAGATATTTTCATATCATGTTCCAGTTGTTGCAGGTACATTGAAATACTAAATATTTGTAGTGGTTATTCAAGATCAGATGTAATTTTATTTTTCATCCAAGTTCACAGACCTCTTAAAATATACCCAGAGACCCCTTGTTTTAGAGCTTTTTTGAGTATTCCTTTAAAGTATGGCACTCTTTTTAAAGAAGGCATGTTTCTAATGATGTGATTGTGGTACACTTGGAAGCCATTTTTATCTGAGCCCATGAATTGTGTTTGCAGGTGGGTTGCATCATGCAGCCGCACGGATTTCAGGACAAGGAGTGTATAAGCTATTGAAATATGAAGGAGGAACTCACAGGGTACAGAGGATCCCTGAGGTTGGCCTTTCATCCAGGATGCAGAGGATCCACACAGGGACCATGACTGTTATTGTGCTTCCCCAACCAGCCGAGGTAAAACGTATAATGTGAACGTGTTTGTATAATTGTTACTGTAAGCATTCTGGTGTTGATAGATATGTCAGCTCTCTATGTAAGAGGAATAATTACTGACCATGTATTTTGTACAGCGCTTATATTAGAGGAAAGACACAGTGTGTGTGCAAACAATGCAGACATTCTAACGGAGTAACAGGAGGGGTGTAATCTCTGTGCATTGGATTGAGAGGCCCTTGCCCTGCATAAATAACTTTTTGTGTGGCTGCCACAAATTTGATTAATTACAAACATTCTGACCCAGGGCTTGGTTCTGGTTAGAGTTTTGTCTCTCTTCTGGCCAAGGAGGAGCAGGAAAGCGATTACTTGTCTCTCACCATCTAAACTTGTCAAGTTTGATCACTGGTGATTAGAAGCTGCTGCTGTTTGCAACTTTCATAACTGCTGCTGGTTTAGGCGAAACAGAATCACAGCTTCTTTTTAACCCCTTAAGTACGGAGGTAATTACCTAACTTCTGAACCAACACAAAACCTAGAATTTGTGGTATATGTTTGTCCAACCATACTTTAATGGTTTCTCTTTAAGTGCACACATACATATTATATATTATTGCTTTAAATGAGAGAAAGGGCTCTTTTAATATCTTATATGTCTACCTAAAATTTAAGTATGAATAAAATGTTGAAGATAGGGGAAAAAATGTAAACAAAAAGTCTCATTTTTGGTTATAATAGTTTTTACACATAAAGTGCAAATAAAGAAAAAAATAGACTCAAAATATATCCATGTATCAGTCCTAATTGTTGCATGCCTCATATGTTTAGGATCTAAATACATTTTTAGTAGCTTACATTAACTCTATACCAACCCCTCCACACACGTTAACCACAAAAGTACCCTACACCTATGCTTATGCTTTAACCTAACTTTAACACGACACTAAACCTAGGCCTACATTAACCTGTACCATACCCTAACCCTAAGGGATTCCCTCTGCTAATGTCAGTGCTGATATCAGCAAAGGGATTTCCAAACTAAAACAGTACAGAGTGGTCTCTGAATGCCATCTACTGACTGTTTGCAGTATAAGAGGGAGATCTCCCTCTCATGCTGCAGTAGAGGCATGTTGTCTCTGACCAGCGCTGGGCAGCTGGCAAAGCACAGCACTGATCACAACCAGCAGGGAGACCCTCTCGGACAGCATGCAGTTTGAGAATCAACGAGGCTGAGTATAATTGCTCAGCCAAGAGTATTTAAATCGAATTTAAAGAGCTGTATGCAGCACTCATTTTTAAGTGCCGCTTACAGCTCATCGGTCAGTCTGGGGCCACTATGTATGGAATAAATAAGGGATTAAAACCTCACAATGTTGACAACGCTCTCTAATCCTTTCACTGCTCCAATCCAGGTCTGCCTCTTCACACATCCAGCTACGCACTGTAAGCATTTCCCATCTGACAATGTGACATTACTTCCAGGGAAGTGAAACAGTAGACTAGAGAGAGTGCGATAAAGAAGTTGTAACTGCAACACTATTTTAGTAAGATTTATATGTAAAGCCCAGACACAACATATTATATTATTCATGTTTAGGCATTTCCTAGAGGCACTAGTCCCTAGACTTGTTTGTGAAAGAAAGAAGGTATTGAATATTTTCTACCTACCAGTTTTTGTGATGCCTGATATATATATGTATATTTAGGAGACACTCCAAGTACCATAAAAACATATGCTCATTGCTTAAGTTCTAGTAAATGGAAGGCCTTTTGTCTCCCCTCACACCTTTTGGTAATATAAAACAATATGCCTGTCCTATTCCTCACAGGAGAAAGCTCTTCTTGTGCTCGTACATCATTCAAGTTACCACTTCCCCTCGCTAACTCTGATCAAGAGCCTAAGCTGCAGTAGCTTGCATGCACAGTTGCTAGTTTGTAGTGCACTCTGTGCATAGCTCCGTTCGCAAAATATTTAATGGGGGCACCATTAGAATGTTTTCGCAGCTACAATAATCCTCTTTGATGAGTGGAACACCTGCGGTCAAGGATTAAACGATATGTGTGATAACCCCCTGCTTTACCCCATAGATCAGAATGAGAGTCTCTAAACTGGTGGAGCCCATTTCTGTTCTGAGAATTGACTGCTCTTGCTTCTCTTTCTCCCTCTGTGCCTTTCTAACTCTCCGTCCCCCCAAATGTAAAATGACTAAATTATGTATACTGGTGAGCACGGTATTGTTAATTTTTTTTTTCTATATTTAGGTTGTTATTTTATCTACACAGTGATTTTAAAAAAGACCCTGAGTGGGTTGAAATGTTAATCTGATATTGTGAAATGATTTAAAGTATACAACATTTATTCACATTAAATTGGGTTGTTCCACCGTAAAGCCCTATGAGTGCACTTTGATTATTCATAATTTTTTTAAAAATTTACATTGATGCACACAGACAACTTTATTACAAATGTAGGACGTGGTAGCTTATCATCAGCATTTAATGTTTTTACTTTGATTGCAGGTAGATATCAAAATTAATCCGAAGGACCTGCGCATCGATACATTCAGAGCCAAAGGAGCTGGGGGACAGCATGTCAATACAACTGACAGCGCTGTGAGAGTTGTGCACATACCTACAGGTTAAAACCATAGGGCAAAAATGAACATGCTTCTTTATAAAAGCTTTAATGTTGTGTTAATGTAAGTGTTTAAAAATAAAACTGTCTGTAAATTATCAAAAATCAGTCATTGCGTGATGGGTGATAAGTCATATGTACTTGATGTCAAGTTAGTGGTGGCAACTACAAACATCCCTTTAGATACTGGTGTAAATAAGTAAACCTAAAGTGGAGCACACAAATTCCTTTTTCTTCTCTTATCTACTTCAATAGTGAGATAAAACATAACAGAAAAGCAATAGTTTATAGGCAATGAACAGCATGCCATATAAGATATGTTGGTTTGTACTGACAAAAGTAGAGCCAGTAGATAGACCTGTCTCTAATGGAGAACATGTGCAGATATAGAAGGGTAGTCCCAATCCCTTTACTTCATATTTCATCACTCTGCATTGATACGCTTTGTTATAAAATGAAAGAGTTCCTACAAAACTGCAGAATTCATAGATGATCTCAGGTGCGCAATGGTGTGCATAATACAAGAAGTTACCTGTTCCCCTGAGAAATGACAAGATGTGATGGCAGAAGCTGATGATTTCACTAGTAGTAAATATAGTAATTAACAAACTAAATATTCATTAAGTTTTTAATAAATCTCTCTCTTTTGTTTTTTTATATATAATTACCATGCTCTATCGGGCATTACTTGTTCATTTATTGTCATCCTTGCCTTAGCACAGAGGTAGGGAACCTTCGGCTTTCCAGAGGTTGTGGACTACATCCCCCCATAATGGTCTTACTACACTTAATGCTGGCAATGCATCATGGGAGGTGTAATCCAAAACATCTGGAGTGCCGAAGGTTGCCTACGCCTGCCAATGTTTCTACTTTGTTTGCAGATAGATATAAAAATTAATCCGAAGGACCTACGCATTGATACATTCAGAGCCAAAGGAGCTGGGGGACAGCATGCCAATACAACTGACAGCGCCCTAGTGTGTCCAATCAATTGCTTCTTAAAGACTCCTACTACCATGAACACTTGAAATCACTGAAGTGAAGTGGTCATGGTGGTTGGAGTAACCCTTTAGGGGTTTTCTCATCTTCAGTTGAATAATCTGTATTTCTGTTAGTGTGAATGTTCTGCTAAATCATTGTATGTTTGTGGATGTTAAATTATATGAAGAAAATGGATTTTCACTGTTTGAGTGGGAGGAATGAATTACTTGACTTTAGACTGCTATAGAACGTATAAATAATTACAGTTGTACCCTCTGGATTTATGTAGGTATTGCAGTGGAGTGCCAACAAGAACGCTCCCAGATTTCAAATAAGGACAAGGCAATGAAAATGCTGAAAGCTAAACTGCATCAACAAACCGTAGAAAATGAACTATCTCAGAGGCAAAGTGCTAGAAAATTGCAGGTTCATAACATATTTTGTAATGAGTTGTCAAAGTGGTTGAGAGAACATGGAGTAATATCTAGTGGTATAAGTGCAGTTTTATGATTTTATTTTAATGTTGTTCATGGGAGAAGTAGTTAACACTTGTTTGAAGTTATTCAGCTTTTGTCTGTTCTCAGCGTGTGAAGGCTAGACCATTAGTCTGGCCTGTATAAGGGCATTTGGGGAATAAAGCAAGAAATAGAGAGATGGGGAACCAGCCAGGACATTAATACCTGCCCTTCTTCCACCTATTACACGCTTGAGGTTGTTGTGGAAGCTTTGTGTCACTAACTTTAAAAAATATGCAACTAATGATGATGCAGTTATTTCCAATAGCCCCAAAAAACAGAACAAACAATGTGGGAAACACCAGCAAACTCATTTTATGCTAAAAAAGAGCCATTAATTTGCTCAGATTCCTGATAAACATAAAATAGCAGAGTATTTAAGAAGAGAATCATATTGATTGAAGGTATGTTTGGTTTACAGCATATGATGTTTTGTTTACAGGTAGGAACCAGAGCTCAGTCTGATAGAATTCGTACGTACAATTTCACTCAGGACAGAGTGACTGATCACAGGATATCCTATGAAGTGCGCAATATAAAGGTATATACTCTTCTTTAACACCAGGAAAATGTATAGTCTGTTATGCGTTTTCCTTGCATAACAAGCAAATCATATAATATACTAACAGATCCAGGGGTAATTCTGCCACTTTGCTAATAGTTACTCATTTAAAGTTCTGTTTAACAGACTTAAATTTTGCACGGAATGTCCCACCCACTTCATCTCTTCTACCTGTCTCTGTCTCCCATTGTGTGGCGTTTTTATACACTGACCTTCTCTGTGTGGGTCCTTTGTCATTTATAATATGAATCTCTTACAGGGTATTCACTAAACTCAAGATTTGAATTTTCAAGATTTAAATTCAATTTGGTAGTACAAAGATAAAAATAACTGATCTGGAAAAATTATCCAACTCCACAGAGTGGCTATTTTTGCCTCCTTTTTATCATTCGTATGTAATTCATGAAAACAAGGAGTTTAGTGCATAATGCTGTTAGTATAAATTATACTGCCCCTACTGTACATACCTGCAGCCACTAGTACAAATTACATATTTATTATTATTAGCATCTATACAGCAATAACCTATTCTGCAGCACATATGGTCTACTGCGTATACCAACAGCAGTCCTTTAACCCCTTGAGGACCAAACTTCTGGAATAAAAGGGAATCATGACATGTCACACATGTCATGTGTCCTTAAGGGGTTAAACTACACAATTCCCGTCTGTCATATCCACCTCATATACGAACATACACTCTCATACATTATGCATACATACGGTCATATACATATTCTCCTATAGTTAATGGTGATATAAAAATTCTGATACATGCAGACTTACTGTATAGGAGAGCGCTTGCTTGCTTGTATGTATGTGTGTGTATTCACATACTGTAATTACCAAAGGATACATTTCTATAATCCAACTTCTACATCCTATATGAATCTGAACTATGAAATATGAAAAACATACTGTTTTATCCTCATGAATCTGTACGAATGGAGGTTTAATAAAAATGTTAACCATGCTCACACAATGTTGCTGCTATGGGCATTTATATGCTCATCTAATTAAAGACATGTATGCCATGCTCACTCTTAGTGCTGAATACAGCTCATCCATCAGTCTGTGTCTCCAAGTTGTAGCAGTGGGTGATTTTTAAATTCCCATTGAAAGGGCTGCATACAGCTGATCAGTCAGCACAGGACCCCTAATATTGGCTCCAGCGGAGAAAGAGGAGCCCCAATTGTAAAATGACTGTTACCCTGCTGGTAAAATAGCACATGACAGAATTATCCTGTCATGGGTCCTTCAGTGAATGACATCCATCCATGATGGAATAATTCAGTAATGCATCCTTAAAGGGACAGTCCAGACCCTTAAAGCATTTCTTCAGCTTGCTGAAGTGAATTATGGGTGAAGAGTGTGTCATATTTTTGTTTCCTTTTATAAAAATTGGAGGTTTCAATTATAAACAAACCATCTTGTTGCTTCCTGGTTTGGCTAGCTCAGTGGAGCTAAACTCAAGAGGCAGGCAATTGCTAGGAGTACCTGCTTTGCAAAATCCTCTTATTGTGCAGCATTAGGTTGTCTGTAATTGAACAGCTGCAGAAAGTCTGGGGGCGGGTTAGGAGAGGGCTTTCAAATGCTTCAGACAAGATCTGCAGCTTTTGCAAGATGTTAAATTTACCTCCAATGACAAAATGAATAGTTAAATGCATGCAGGTTTTTTGGGGGGTTATATCTTCTAAACTGTGATTTATTTTTGTGTTTTGACAGTGAAATACCCTCCTTAAGGGGGTTAAAGGTATAATGAGATTCTTAAACTAAATGATTTCCATGGAAGAGGTGAGAAAAATGTAGTTGCCTTTCTTGAGGTCTGCTACAAACCCGTGTTGGACATGGCAAACTACCTTGTCTATAGGAGATTTAATTATAGAAGTCTGGTTCATCCTGCGTGATCTCAATAGTATGATACTCGGTATGGCATTAAAAGCTTGTCTCATAGTTTATATGATCACCGCAATATTGTTTGATTTACTCTTGCAGGAATTTCTCAGTGGGGAGAGCCTTTTACATGATTTAATATACAAGTTACAAGAATCTGCTGACATCGAGGCCCTTCTTGAAGTTATAGAAAAGGATTCCTCGAAGTTTAATAGATGATATACACAAGCTGCTCTCAAGCTTGAAGCAATACATCTGTTCATCCTACTGTCCCTAAGGAACTTACAGCCTTGTTGAACCCAACAGAGTGAATTGCATGATAAACAACATCTGGCAGAGTGGCCTTGATCATTTTTAAGTTTAGCCAATGAGCGACAAGGTGACTTTGTTTTGCTCAATAACCATTTGTGTGGAACGGTTACTAGACTGGTTACAATGAGCAGACTGTGCTGTAGTAAAATTTTACAATAATTACCAAATTCCTATCCAACACACCACCAGATCAGAAAAAGGAGGGGGAGGAGGGCAAGGAAATGTACAAATCATACAAATGCTTAAAGCTTTCTTAATAAAATGTGTGAACAAAATGAAAACATATAAACCTGTGTATATTAAGATTCCCTCTGCTGATCTTGACAGTTTTACTCTAAGATAAAAATAGGAAAGATATTTGTTGTTTTAAGGGTTGGTATTAGTGTAAAACAGAAAACACATGGACAAAGAGAAGAAGGTAAGAGGTAACTAAGTTGCAGGACAGAGATATATTAGCTGATGACCCACCTAAACCATGCATTACCCCTACTAATAGATACACAAAGTTGCACTTAAATTAGGACTGATCAAGATGATTGGCGCTTTTGATGCAGGATGGCTTTCTGCCAAGCAGGTACTGAATAGGGATAGGTATTAGCCATTGCTGACAGAAGATTCACAACTGTCATAAGTCATTACCCCTACACTATCTAACGCCCAGACACAAGTGTTTTAGACAAATATGTTGGAACCTAGTCATCTTAAGCCTATACCACATATGAGAACATGGCTGCTTAATCCTCCTGTTAACATTTGAATGCATTCATTGTATGACCTGCAAATATATTCAAAGAACAACTAAAACCTAGGCTGATTCTAATTCATGTACATTCCAATCAAAGTCATTTATGAATTGTAACACCACAGTGGTAGTCTATCTGCTAACAAGCTTCTGTAGTATTAAGTATGTCAGTAAGACCTTCTGTGAACTTAAAGTCTGAATAATGGAACATGTACATTCTGTTAGGAGTAACAGAGACATACATGACCTAAAACGCCATCATTTCCTATGAAAGGAGACTGGGATTTATGACTTCGCCAATGGGAAAGTTTCTGCATCTACAACTCTTAAATGGTCTGAATGAAGGGTTCTCTTTTGCGTCTTTGATTAGGTTATTGTAAATAGTGTATATAATTATGTGGTTAGTGTGTTTTATGATAATTCATTTTTAAATTAGATTAATTGTACACCACAACATGATCTCCTGGCTTGATTGAAAATTAGTGGACCTCTACTAGCATGATTGCTAGAGAATAGCAGGAGGATGATACTGTACACCAACGCTAATAACCATTAACCATGAAAAATATGTATTGGTTGGTTTTGAATATCCAATTCACAGCAGTATACCATCTCTAATATTTCAAATATATTCACCATAGGATCTTGAACATCCTGGATACCACACCTGGTGAATTGACTAAGAATACATTTACAGCATATACTATGTGGTTCTGGGAGTCATAAAGGACACTGATTTGTATAAATAAGGGAACGTCAATGATTCCATATTTGGTAAAATGTGTTAGTGTTGCATTTTACTGTATGTTTTGTTTTTTAGTTTATTGTGCATTAGAATAAAACAAATATATTTATTAAAGACACTCTGCACCCTCCTGCTTTCATTCCATTACCTTTTGGATATCACTCTCCTTCATGGGGAGTATACCACCTTTGTTGTTTGAATTGAGCAAAACCTATTTTTGTTACTCTAAGATATTTGCACTAATTAATATCACAATGTACATTCATTTTTCCATTTCGGTTTTATGTCATACTACAAAATGGAGAGGATCGTTTGTTCGTATGGTTCATATGAACAAACTTACCAAACGGCACTCTCCTGACGTGTGGGAAGAAAGCAGGCGTTTGTCAAAGTTCAGCGGTGTTTGGGAGTTTCCGTGTCCGATTTTAGTTCCATGCGATCGACACCCAAACACTGCTGCCTGCATTCCCGTGAACAAGATGGCTGCCAACCCAGTTCCCATGTGTTCATGCATACAAACGGCAGCCACCCAGCCGCACAATTAGAACACACAATAATTGAAGTGTCAGGAGAGGTTACCAGGGGTTAACAAGCCCCAGAGGTGGTCCGCAGTTCATGAGTTTGTTCGGTTCCTGAACCGTACAAATAAATCCCATGAACCAAGTCTTTTTACCAGCCTTTTCTATGACCCATAGTCAGTGGGCAGGAGGCTAGCTTCCACACTACTCCAGGAGCCCGTGGCGAACGTCCAGGCAAGGTTGTGTTCGTAACAGGTAAATATCAGGAAGATTTTAAGATTTACTAATAAAGTATTAAAAGACTGGCGATCATACGCAATCTCTTGATGGGGAAGGATAAATACTATCAAATCATATACAGTCCCTAGGTGGGCATACTTTTTTCGCATGTTACCTCTTAACTATTCATAAAAGCTGGCTGCACTTGCTGCAGGCAAGCTTTCCAAATTTCCTTTTGGCACAGAGAAGATATTAGGGTGGGTTATGATACCTTTAATAAAATAAGTTTATTTGGCTAATATGCTGGATCATATTTATAAATTGAACATTTTTAACTTAACCCCTTAAGGACCAGCCTGTTTGGCCATGTTGTATGTTTAGGACTAGGGCTGTTTTAACACTTTTGTGGTGTTTGTGTTTAGCTGTAATTTTCCGCTCTCTCATTTACAGTTCCCATACAAATTATATATTGTTTTTTTCAAGACAAGAAGGGCTTTCTTTACATACCATTATTTGTATCATGTCATATATTTTATTTAAAAAAAATAAAATATAGTGAAAAATTGAAAAAAATAAACTTTTTGGACTTTTACTTGAAAAATCTTTTACTTATCTACAAAAGCTAATGAAAACTGCTAAAGAGATTAAAAATTTTGTCCAGAGTTTAAAAACACCCAGTGTTTACATGCTTTATTGCTTTTTTTTGCAAGTTATAGGCCTATAAATACAAGTAGGAAATTGCTGTTTCAATATATATATATATATTTTAAATGTATCAATAGTGACATTGTAACACCGTTATCTGTCATAAATCCCCGAATCACACCTCACATGTACATATTTTTTTAAAGTTGACAACTAGAGATGTCCCGAACAGTTCGCCGGGAACTGTTCGCCGGCGAACATAGCTTGTTCGCGGTCGCTGCGGCGGGCGAACATATGCGATGTTCGGTCCGCCCCCTATTCGTCATGGAGGTGGGAGGGTCTGCTGCTGATTGGCTGGAATGTGTCTGCTGACTGTGAGGTACAGGGTCAAACTTTACTCAATGATGACGAATAGGGGGCGGACCGAACATCGCACATGTTTGCCCTCCGCGGCGACCGCGAACAAGCTATGTTCGCCGGCGAACAGTTCCTGGCGAACTGTTCAGGACATCTCTATTGACAACCCAGGGTATTCAAAATGGGGCATGTCCAGTCTTTTTTAGTAGCCACCTAGTCACAAACACTGGCCAAAATTAGCATTTATATTTGTGTGTTAAAAATGCAAAAAACGCTAACTTTGGCCAGTGTTTGTGACTAAGTGGCTACTAAAAAAGGCTGAACATACCCCATTTGCAATACCTTGGGTTGTCTTCTTTTGCAAATGGTATGCCATCATGGGGCTAGTTCTCATTCCTGGGCTACCATACGCTCTCAAAGGCAACCTAACCAATCTGACAATAAAAACGAAAAAAGGTTAAATCAAGCCTTCTATTTGACCCTGTAACTTTCACAAACACTATAAAACCTCTACATGTGGGGTACTGTTATACTCAGGAGACTTCGCTGAACACAAATATTAGTGCATCAGAACAGTAAAATGTATCATAGCAATAATATCATCAGTGAAAGTGCTGTTTGTGTGTGAAAAATGCAAAAAACTTCACTTTCACTGACAATATCATCGCTGTGATATGTTTTACTGTTTTGGAACACTAATATTTGTGTTCAGCAAAGTCTCCCGAGTAAAACAGTACCCCCCATGTTCAGGTTTTAGGGTGTCATAGAAAGTTACAGGGTTAAACACAGTGCTAGCAAATTAAATTCTCTGGACTTTTGGCCTGGGTTGGCAGGCAGGTCCCTCAAATTGCAATCAATAAAATTACTTAATTAGGTAAAAAAAAATTACATAAATATGCACGTAGAATTTTAATATATATACATATTTATATATTTGACGTCTACGTGTATATTTATGAAATTATGTATATGTATATTTTGTTTTATTTATTTATACATAGATATATATATCATAACATTCTAAGTGTATTTTGATATAAATATATATATATATATATTAATATCAAAATACTGTTAGAATAAAATTACATATATATATATTTTTTAAATTATTAAAAATTATTTTTACTTTTTGTTTATTTTATTAACATACTTAGAATTTATAATATATATAGTTATTATATATATTGTGTATATATATGTGTGTAATTTAAATATAAGTGTATTTTATATTAATATACGTATATATAAATATAAAAATACACTTAGTATGACATTATATATATGATATATTTACATATTACATATAGATATAATACATGTATATATATCATATATATATATATATACATGTTATTATTATTATTATTTTTTTTTAATTCTTTATTTTTGGTATGCAGGTAGTTACAACAGTGCCTGTGTCGCCACAACAGCATTAACAGGCTCGATTTTCGTAGACATATGATAGCATTATTGTGGCAAGTTGGGTATGCATACATTTTTTTTAGGTGAAAGTGGTTAAACAATAGCACTGATGTGGGATTATTAAAAAATCCTTATTGTACTTGTATTGAATTATTGCACTAACTCCATTTTAACTTTATACTGTGACAATCCTCCATTTTGTCCTCCTAACCTGACTTCTTCAATCCTCCATTTTGTCCTCATAACCTAACTTGTTCATTTTAAAACTACCTTACATGACAGAATTTCCCAACACATCTAATACAATAGACAAAGACTGTATTTTCTATAAAGACATGATTAACACCGGAATTGCTGACTTTTCCTTAGATTTGCAACATAGTATAATTTGAAGGCCATGAGAACACAGTAGTAATGAAATGTTCTATTCATAAGAGACCTTGCACCTGGCCACGAGGCCTGAGATCACCGACCGTGTAAAATGACGCTCGAGACCCCCTTGTCCCCCACCCGTGTCCAGAACAATCCCACCTCTTGGTGGGTGGACACGGGACTAACCACTTAGTTTTTGAGCCAATTAATAATATTGATAGGTGGACACTAATCCCGACACTTAACAATTAATCCAATTAATGATGTTTATTTGCTGATATTCTAATAATCAATGATGACGTAAAATGTCTCTTAAAAGGGCCTGCGCGTCCGCTTTTTAATCACTTGCCAATAAATTTTCTCGAAGTTACTTTAACCTGAACCTTGTGTGTCAGACTTAATTACTTCAGCGTATATACGCAATTCAATTTTATTGATTTGGACAGGAACAGATAGACATTTAAACATTTTGGTTTACTGCTAAAAAGTACCATAACAACTTGGCGCCCAACGTGGGGCATCGGGCTATGTCCGGCCGGTGAGCCGTCCTAAGGAAGACAAGGGTGGACGGAGGAATCCAGGGGGAAGGAAAGGAGATTGATCACCTCCAGGTACACGGTAGAGACTTCTGCAGAGCCACCGGTATGTTCCGGCCCCTTTGATTGACCCGTCCACGTGTCTGTGACTGCTTCCCGGGAGGACATCAAAGACAGGTAATATCTTGCCCGGTGCCTCGTTACTCACTTGTTTACCTGCATTTTAGTCTATCTGTTGCCTGGGTGTGTTTGAATTGTTTGCCTGTTTCCCCATTTTGAGATAAAGGGGGGGTGGACCTGCAGGGGATTTGCCTGGGGTTCTGTCTTGCTTGTTTTCCCCTTTTTGGGATAAAGGGGGGTGGACCTGAGGGGACTTGCCTGGGTCTTCAGTATATCTGTCTATCTGTTTGTATTTTACCCCTTTTGGGATAAAGGGGGGTGGACCTGAGGGGATTTGCCTAGGTCTTCTGTTGCCTGTTTTACCCCTTTTAGGAACCACGGTGCGGTGGTTGTAGGGAAAAAGGGGGGTTGACCTGTGGATGTGTTCCTGGGGGTCATCTATTCCTGTTTAACTCTTTTAGGAGCCTCGTGGCTGGGGCTGTAGGGAAAAAGAGGTGTGTCGGATCTGTGGAGATTGTGTAGAATCATAGTTTCCTGGGGATCCTTCTTGTGTCACTTTGATAGCCTAGCTAGCTTCTCTGTGCACGTTACTCTGCTTGCAGAGTGGTGGTACCCTCCAGCTTTGAGCGCTGAGCTGGAGCCATTCCAATTTTTCTTTATTTGTGGTGGATGAATTCGGGCAGGCATTGCTGTTTTCATCGCCACGGAGTAGTGAGACTTATAGAGTGGGTTTTTATAGGGGCACTACAAGGGTGAGGGTAGCGCAGACACCATTAGTGGGCTGCTGTGTCGAGGGAGGCTGGCGGAATTCGGACCGGTGTCAGTTGTTTTCCGCGGCTGCAGGTAGTGGAGACACTACGGGGTTGAGGGAGGTGACTTTGGAGTAAGCACACGAGTAAAGGAAAGGAATTACTGTTGATTTCATTTGAACTGTGATGCATGCACTGTATTTCAACTGTATTGTTGTCTTGTATGTTTAATGAGGAGTCTCATGAACTCCTGTGTCTGTCTCTAAGGATTTTTTCCTTGCCTTTCATCTTTTCTACACTTTCTATATTATTATACTATCCACTCCCATTCCTCTTAAAAGAGAAGTGATTGGTCACACACTTCTCACTTCGCTCCAATCCGTGTCTACCACCCCGGGTAGGCGGATTCAGTGACTGGTCTACGTTTTGGGAAGACGCACCTGAGAAAGTCCCACGGTTCTCGGGTGGCAGTCGAGCATTGTAGACGTTCTTGTTCAATTTTCCTTCTCTCTCTCTATATCTAGGACGCTGGTATAGGGGTAAAGGGACTATGGGACAGGATTTAGATAAGCCCAGCAAGGGCTGGTTAGCATGTGATTTAGTAGAGAACAGAGAGGGTGAAGAGATGGTTAAAGGTGTTGAAAAGATTGCAAAAGTATGTAAAATTGCTGTACCGACATGTGGAAGATTGCAACCAGAAAGTTGGCGCAAGTTACTGGCAGAAATGAAAGGCAAGCTTACAGATAATGGTTTATTAAAGACTGCTGAAGCATGGTACAGAGTAGCGAAGGCTATTCAGTTAGAAGGTTGGGTTGAGGAAGAGATAAATCACAAAGGTATGAAATTGTTTGTGTATCATAAGAATTGTGTTGCTGGGGTTTTCCCTCAGCCAGCGCCCCAAAATGGCGCCCAGGGGATGTCTATCCCCAAGGTTCAGTCAGCAGTAGGTGATAGCCAGCTGACTATGTTCCCTACTCCCAATCCTCCCGAATCCCATCCCACCACCTCCCCTGTCTGCCCGGTCCTGAATTCTGACGGATCTTTCTTTACCCCTTCCCCGTCTCTAACTGTCCCATCATCCTCATCCATCCCCACACTCCCTTCCATGCCTAATCCTAACATCTCATCTGCCATTTCCTCCCTACAAACCCTCTCCATGGTTAATCCCCTCCCGTCAGCACCCGCCCAACTAACTACCCCTCCCTCCCTTGCTAGTCCTCCATCTGCACCCATCCCTACCAATCCCGTCCTGTCTCCTCCCATAACCAGCTCCGCCCCAGTCCAATATCCTACCTCCTTAAATGTACCTACCCACCCTACTCTTCTGCCCTCCCCTGCCTGGCCCTACCCCTTCCCATATCCCATGGCCCTGCCCTACCCCGGTTACCCTCCCTTTCCCCAAGCCACTCCCCAGGTTCCGGTCATGCCCAGTCCGGCTCAGTCTGCCCCGGAAGTGCCCATATCAAACATGGCCGCCACTTCTTCCCTTAATCCTAATGCAACTCCTTTCCCCGCCTCCAATATGGCGGCCCCCAGTTCAGCCCTGATGCCGGTAATCCCCGGTGACTACCTGTCCCCAGGTTATGACTCACTAGCCACCCCTGCATCTGGGGCTCTTTCCCAACCCCCGATCCTTTCACCTCACGCGGGCCCTGCACCGCGCAAGAGAGCCAATATCATAGAATTCGATGACGACGAGCAGGACAGGGTGTCCCATGTCTCATCGGAGGTTGCTGCGGGAGCCTCCGTTCATCGTTCTATCGATGACCCCTTTGGCCACAAGGGTCGGGGAGAACGGGCCCCTCCTAAATATGTTGCTTTCAACCCCACTCAAGCTAGTGCTCTAATGAAATCACTCCCTGACCCAGAAAAGCAGCCTATGCCCTTCTACCGAGGGATAGTTCAAATTCAAAAGACTTATTCCGCCGCATGGCGTGATCTACTGAGCATTTGTGCTATTAAAGCAGGGGATGCATATTGGCCAAGCATGGCCCGACACCTCAGTACAGATTTGCTCAGCAGTGACGTTGATTACCCCTCTGGAGTAACTTTTTGTAGCCAATTAAGAGACTGGGCTAAGGACAAACTTGCAGATCAGGCTGCTGGCCTTACTGATGTTATGCAAGATAAAGGAGAATCAGTGGAAAGGTTTCATGCAAGACTGTATCAAATGTTTACAGATTTGGGGTTTGATCTTACTGACAAGATTCATTCACAAATGTTGTCTGGTGCGTTTGTCCAAGGTGTTAAAGACTCTATACGCAAGGGAATTATTGCTGCCCGCCCAGAATATAAGGTTGTTCCCCTGGATACCCTGCTCTTAGTTGCCAGAGGGTTAGAATCTGCTCAGACCCCAAGAAGACCCACTTCAGCTCCTCTCATGGTCTCCCGCTCTACCCCTGTTCCCAAGGGCGTCCGACCAGAGGATGGCCATTGCTTTAATTGTAAGGCTAACGGACATTTTAAAAGTGATTGCCCAGAACCCAAGAGAGAGCCAAGAAAGCCATCCAGGCCTGTCCCGGCCCCCAAGGCCGAGAAAGAGGTTCCGATAATTGAGGAACCCGATGACTAGGAAATTGGCAAGCCTGTGTCTGTAACCCCTGTAATGGCAGTGTCTACAGGGGATAAGGGGGGGCCACTTGCCACAGTGACTCTGCCCATTGAAGGCCACCCTACCACATTTCTAGTTGACACAGGTGCAGCCCGTAGTGTTCTGCGAGAACAAGATCTGCCAGACCCATCCTTCCTGTCCAATATTGATGTTTCTTGTGTTGGAGTGGATGGCCAGCCAAGGCATAGCCCTCTAACAACTCCACTACGAGTTGGCTCTAGCCTGCTTGCTCGTTTTGTGGTATCCTCCACATGCCCAATTAACCTGTTAGGTGCTGATGTCCTTTCACGCCTGCAAGCCTCTATCACCTTTACCCCAGACGGTCAGGTGGAAATGTCTACACCCCTATCTGAATCAGACACCTCAGCCTTGTGCTCATTGCCTCTGATGCTGCATTTAGAAAAGCCCAGTGAGAAAGCAGCAGAATTAAGGTCCAATTTCCCAGAGGTATTAAAAACACAGGTGCCCGCCAAGTTATGGTCCTCAGGCCCAGAGGACATAGGTCACCTAAATGTTCCCCCTGTGGTGGTAAAGCTTATCCCAGGAGCTAAGTTACCAAGAAAACCACAATATCCTTTAAAACCAGCACAGGCTGCAGCCATTTCTACCCAGATCAAGGCACTCTTGGAGAAGGGTGCCTTGGTAAAATGTAAATCTGAATGCAATACCCCACTATTTCCTGTGAAAAAGAAAACTCCAAAAGGTGAGCCAGAGAAGTACAGGATGGTTCAGGATCTCCGTGCTGTCAATGAAGCCACTGTCCTGGACACCCCTCTTGTACCAAATCCCCATACTCTGCTCTCTGGAGTCCCACCATCTGCAAAATTTTTCACAGTCATTGACCTAGCAAATGCCTTTTTCAGCGTCCCACTGGACCCATCCTGCCAATACCTGTTTGCTTTCACCCATGAGATGCAACAGTATACCTGGACTGTCATGCCCCAAGGGGCACAAAATTCTCCAAGTCAATTTGCAAAGGCCATGGCCACCATCCTTGACCCATGGCAAGCTGAGCACCCAGAAGTTGTTCTGCTCCAGTATGTGGATGATTTGCTGCTCTGTGGAGATGATATACCCACTACTGAAAAGTGCTCAATTAGTCTTCTTTGTTATTTGGCAGAACAAGGATGCAAAGCTTCGCTAATCAAGCTACAATTCTGCCAACCCTCAGTAATTTTCCTTGGACATTGCTTATCTCAAGGTACCAGACATCTTACTCGGGACCGGGTAAGAGCTGTACTGGATATTCCAACTCCAAGGACTTCAAAATCTCTCCATGCCTTCCTAGGCCTCATTTCTTACTGCAGAGCATGGATCCCAGAAGCCTCCCTGCTCATGCAACCTCTCTATGACGCACTCAAGTCTGACCCTTTCTGTTTGACTAATGAAGCTCTGGACAATTTCAATGCTCTCAAACGTGCCATTGCTTCTGCTCCTGCCTTGGGCCTGCCTGACTACTCCAAACCTTTCAAATTATTTGTCTCTGAAAGACAAGGCCACGCAACAGGAGTTCTCACCCAAACTAATGACTTAAGAGGCCGCCAGAGGCCTATTGGATATTTCTCATGTCAACTGGACATTGTGGCCAGAGGGACTCCTTCCTGTCTCAGGGCTGTTTTTGCTGCAAGAGAGCTCATAGAAAGAACCTCAGACCTGGTCCTTGGCCACCCTCTGGTTGTTTTGGCCCCTCATGACATTTCTGCCATCATCAACCAAGTCCAGCTCAAGCACGTGTCTCCAGCCAGACACCTACGCCTCCAGTGCCATCTTCTTCTACCTGACAACATTTCCATCCAAAGATGTCAAGTTCTTAACCCATCCACTCTTCTTCCACTCCCTGAGGGGGGTATCTATTATGGATTTATCACGGATGAAACCTACATTTACCTGCTTTGTGGATGTATCAAGAAAGTCATGCATCCACATTTGACATTCTATGAAGATGAGAAGCCTCTCTGTGAAGGCCCAGATTACGCCTTCTGTACCATGTGGTACAAAGCAAACATTACTCCCGAACCTTGCTATGAAGATGAGCTTTACCACTGGACTGATGTGAAGCTCACTGCTCAAGATTTCTATTGTGACTCTGAAGGCAATAGCATGGTCTTGGTCCAACTACCTCAACAACTTAACTACCTCTACCGCCATTGGGATACTGCTATCCCACATATTCCTGTTACCAAATTGAAGACAAGGTCATGGAATGATCTTGGGCCCATGGCAAAGTTATGGGCCACCATGGATGAAGAACAGCTACAGGAAAATGGTATTGTCAAATACCCAACAACTGACCTTCTGGAAGCATGGCCACGCCACTTCCTAGAAAGAGAATTTCAAGATCTGGTCATAGTGAATGATTATGACCCCGAAACACCTCATGACTGTTTTGAACAGATGAAGATGGAGACAGTGCACCTACCAACTGTGCATGAGAATCCATTACAAGATCCAGATTTTACCCTGTTTGTGGACGGCTCAAGATATGCTGATGAAGAAGGAAGATATCATACAGGATACGCCGTAACCACAACAGATGAAGTTATCAAATCATCATCCTTACCGCCAGCAATGTCTGCGCAAGAAGCTGAATTACAGGCTCTGACTTCAGCATGCAAAATTTCCGAAGGAAAACGTGCCAACATCTATACAGATTCAAGATATGCCCTGGGCGTGGCACATGACTTCGGCCTAATCTGGAAGACAAGAGGATTTCTTACCACCGCCGGTACACCAGTCAAGCATAGTACTGCAATCAAGGAGCTAATGGATGCCCTCCTACTCCCTAAAGAAGTGGCCGTTTTGAAGGTGAAGGCCCATGGGAAATTGGATACAGATGAAGCAAAGGGCAACCATTTGGCTGATCAGGCTGCTAAGCTAGCAGCCAGGGATCTGCAGGAAGTGGATGAAGAAGTGTCCGGACAAGAAGAAGAAGAAGTCCCTATTTTTGCTCTGCAAACTCTTCCTACTGATTTGCGAATTTTGCGAGAACAGCAAGCTGCAGTCACTCCTGAAGAAATCCAGAAATGGAAAAAGAAAGGAGCTGTCCAAAAGGACGGAGTATATTACAACAACTTCAAATTTTGTCTTCCAAAAAATTTATATCCAGCAGTTGTCCAATGGGCACATGGGCCTGCACACCTGTCAAAGGAATTGATGGCCGCCCTCATACAGAAGTATTATGAAGCACCCGGAATCACAACATTGATCAGCAGCTTCTGTAAGGCCTGTGTCATTTGTGCAAAATGCAATCCAGGAAGACCAATCAAGGTACCTGCAAAACACCTGGCAAAGCCCATGTACCCCTTCCAGCGAATTCAAATTGACCACATCCAAATGCCCAAGAGTGGGCCCCATGAATATGCACTAGTCATAGTGGACATGTTCTCAGGATGGCCAGAGGCCTACCCAGTGGCCAATATCACTGCAAAAACAACCGCAAGACGCCTACTTACAGAAATAGTATGTAGGTTCGGACTCCCAGAAGTCATTGAAAGTGATCAAGGCCCAGCCTTTACAGCAACAGTGACTAAAGAAATTTGGACTGCTCTAGGGGTGACCCTAGCCTTCCACACCCCTTACCACCCACAAAGTAGTGGTAAAGTAGAGCGCATGAATGGCACTCTAAAAGCCAGAATGTTAAAAATGTCACAAGAAACGAAAATGCCCTGGCCAGAAAGCCTGTCAATAGCTTTATTTAGTGTTAGGCACACACCTAGAGGGAAGCATTCACTGTCCCCATATGAGATTCTATTTGGGACAGCTCCCAGACTAGGTTGTTATTATCCGCAGCAGTTACAGCTCCAATCAGATGTGTTAGTAGATTATGTAACTGAACTTGCAAGTGCCTTGAACAAAATACATGCCCAAGTTTTCTCTTCAATTCCAGATCCCGAATTGGATACAGGTACCCATAACCTGCTTCCCGGAGATTGGGTTCTGGTCAAGAAGTTTGTGCGGAAAAATACCCTGGAACCAAGATTTGACGGTCCATTCCAAGTTCTCCTGATTACCGCAACTTCCGTCAAACTGGCCGGTAGGCCAAATTGGATCCACGCTTCCCACTGCAAGAAATCTCCAGCCCCCGAGGAAGCAGATACCGCACAAGCATGTACCTCTGGTACACCTTCTCCTTAATTAGCCTCATAAAGGCCCAACAAGTAGCCATCACCAAAGATATTAGTGGGTATACCTTCTGGTACAATTCATCGTGCACCCATGTGGCTACTTACACCTTTGATTATTGTGATATTGTAGAATGCCCGTTCCCCACATCACAAATCCAGAGTATCTACAGAGATATCCCTCATTCAAAGGACCCATATGTTTGTGTAGTTGACAATTGTAATCATTGGGGGGCGGCGGGATGGAATGCCGGGCCTGCCTGGGGTTACAAACCAAAAAGTGCCTTATCCAAAGTAGATGATCAAGGTAGATCCCTTCTCCAGAGAATGACTTTGAGAAAGCCTGGGGGGGGTACACCAATGAAATTAATCCTTAACATTGAGCATCCAAGCCCAACGGATGCAGACCAGTATGTGATGGGAATGTATTGGAAAAAGGGTTCCTACCGTAAATTAGGGCATTTCTTCCTAAAAGATATGTGCAACTCTTCTGAGTGGCAAGGGGCCACCCATATGGTCCCTAACCCATTAAAACCTCATATCCAGACCTTTCAAGACATGATGGCCATTGCTAACCCCACCTTTGAAGATACCATGGCCGCTGAAACAGGTTTTAATGATGTAAATTTATGGTTAGAATGGATGAAATATAATGCTAATAAGCATAATAAGACTGCATGCTATGTGTGTGGCGGTGCCCGGCCTCACCTGGGTACTGTACCTCTAATCCTGCCAGTAGATGTAGAGGAATGTGTTTTAAGCCTTTTTGCCTATCACTATGATTTTAACAGGTCCATATGTATTGCATGGACAAAGGAGTATCCTCTCCTAACCAAGGATGTCAAACCCCCAGATGGTATTACCGTGTATAAAGGTAATTACACTTGTTATGCTAATTATGATGGAATTGGTAAATTCTTGGGTAACTTCTCTAAGGGGTATTGTGCTACCTACAGGAGTGTCTCTATGAACTTGTTGCAGTTTCACACCAGGTCATTAGGGGATATCTACTGGTTGTGTGGGGATTTACAGCTAAGATCCAGAATGGACAAGGAGTGGTGGGGGGAGTGTACTTTGGCTAAAGCCATTATGCCTATACATATCATCTCTGATACACACCTCGTCACCCATGAGTCCAGGCACACTAAGGTTAAGCGGGAAGCCCCAGTAAAAGGAAGTTTTGATCCTCATGTTTATATTGATGCCATTGGGGTGCCTAGGGGGGTGCCCAATGAATTTAAAGCAAGAGATGAAGTTGCTGCAGGATTTGAATCACTTTTTGCCATAGTTACCACAAACAAGAATTTAAATTGGATAAATTACATTTATTATAATCAACAGCGTTTTGTTAATTATACCAGAGACGCCCTCCAGGGATTGGCCGAACAGTTGCAGGCCACATCCCAAATGGCTTTTCAGAATAGAATGGCCCTAGATATGATCTTAGCCGAAAAAGGAGGGGTTTGTAAAATTTTGCCCGACACCTTGACATGTTGTACCTATATCCCAGAAAACACAGGCCCTAATGGTAAAGTTACATTAGCCATAGAGAAATTAAATGACCTGTCTATAGAGTTAAAAAGAAATTCTGGGATACAAGATCCCTGGGTGTCAGGGTACCTGAAGCCTCTACCTCTGAGAGAGGTAGAGACTTAGAAGTTTATCCGTCCGGACGGCATGTCTCCTCGGCCCCTCGCGGTTCACTCGGTCTTGCTAACGCCGTCCGCGAGGGAGTTACTTCCTTTTATAGCAGGAGGACCGGAGGTCGACGTCATGACGCCAATCCGGAACGTCCTGTCACTCAAATCTCGGGAGACGAATCAGGACTCGCCGGAGGCGTGTCTTCTCTCCCTAACCAGGATACTTAACAGTGGCTCTCTCATTTACTCATTGCCCTGTCGTGGTTCTAGTCTGCCTAGTCACACAGTGCTTTGTTATTCTCTTGCCTTTTGGTTCTGATCCGGCTTTGGTATTTACTCTCCTGTCTTTCTGTTATCCTTGACCCGGCTTGTCTCTCGCTTACCTGTCTTCTCGTTCCCTCGACCTCGGCTTGTCTCTGACCATTCTATCGTAGTTATACGTTAAGTCCGGCCATTCTAAGGACCGGTATACGTATCTGCTACTCTTTGTACTCTGCGTGTTGGATCCCTGACCCGATCCTGACATTACGACAGGGCCATGGATCCTGCAGGTACAAATTGTCAGCTTGGTTCTCCTGATCCTAGGTTTGACGCCATGGATCATAGGATGGATCAGATGGCTCTAGCACTACAGGTGCTGCTATCTCGTCCTATTAATCCACCTGAGGAGATGCGTAATATGTCTGCTTCTTCTGTGGGTTCAGGCCTAGAGGTAGCTACTGTAGGTGCTTCTTCCCGAGTTACCCCACCTGTACGTTATGCTGGTTCTCCTGAGAGGTGTCGTGGCTTTTTGAACCAGATCAGTATCCATTTCGAGCTACAGCCCCGTTCATACCCTACTGATAGGGCAAAAGTGGGATTTATTATTACCTTACTCATTGAGAAAGCTCTGAGATGGGCTAATCCGTTGTGGGAGAATAATAATCCATTAGTCTATAACTATAATGCCTTTGTAGCTGCTTTTAAAAGAACTTTTGATCCACCTGGCAGGAGGGTCAATGCAGCCAGATTACTGTTGCGCCTTAGACAAGACAACCAAACACTTGTGGATTACGCACTAGAGTTCAGGTCTTTGGCGGCAGAGGTAGAATGGAATGAACAGGCCTATATAGACGTATTTTTAAATGGATTATCCGATGTAATACTTGATGAGGTAGCGACAAGAGAGCTTCCCGAGAACCTGGAAGACTTCATTTCCTTTATCTCTCGTATTGACGAACGTCTAAGGGAGAGGCAGAATACTCGAGATAGAGCCGGTAAATCTTCCTTTAGACTAGCACCATCATTTCAAATTTCTGAAACCAAAACTCCACAGGTTTCAGAACCTATGCAGTTAGGCCTTACTCGTCTGTCAGAGGAGGAGAGACAGTACAGGAGAAGGGAGGGACTGTGTATGTATTGTGGGGCCAGAGGTCATGTACGTTTGAGCTGTCCCAGTCGTCCGGGAAACGCTCGCACCTAAGTTTCTCTAGAGGACAGACCTTGGGTGTTTCGATTTTGTCCTCTACTCATAACTACAAAGAACATAGACTCCTATTACCGGTCTCTTTAACTTGGGAAAAGGGAACTTTAGAGACTATGGCATTGACAGACTCCGGCGCTGCTGAGAGTTTTATCGACCAAAAGTTTCTCACCAAACACACTATCCCATCCCAGTTAAGGAAGACACCCTTGGCTGTTGAGGCCATTGATGGTAGACCTTTAGTTGAGCCTGTGATTTTCCGGGAGACCACACCTCTTTACTTAACTACTGGTATTCTACACAAGGAGGAAATATCCCTACTACTCATTTCATCTCCTTCTGTTCCCATAGTCCTGGGATACTCCTGGCTTAAGAGACATAACCCCGTTATAGATTGGAGATCAGGGGAAATAGTTTCGTGGGGTCAGGATTGTCAAGAGAATTGTTTAAAGAAAGTGTCACATCTTTGTAGTGTCAACGCACTTAATAACACTACCGACTCTACCAAAGTACAGATACCGTCCTTGTATCAAGATTTAAAGGCAGTATTTGACAAAGGAAAGGCTGATACCTTACCACCACATAGGCCTTTTGATTGCAAAATTAATTTACTTTCTGGTACTATGCCCCCCAGGGGTCATGTATACCCTTTGTCTACGAATGAAAACTTAGTTCTAGAGGAGTATATTCGTGAAAACCTAGACAAGGGGTTCATTAGAAGATCCTCCTCTCCTGCTGGGGCTAGATTTTTTTTTGTTAAAAAGAAGGATGGTTCTTTAAGACCCTGCATTGACTACCGAGGTCTTAACAAGATAACCATTAGAAATGTATATCCGATTCCCTTGATCACCGAGCTTTTTGATCGATTAAAAAGTTCTAAGATTTTCACTAAGTTAGACCTTAGAGGTGCTTATAATTTGGTGAGAATTCACGACGGAGACGAGTGGAAAACTGCATTCAATACTCGATATGGGCACTATGAGTATACTGTAATGCCTTTTGGTCTCTGCAATGCCCCGGCGGTATTTCAGGACCTTATTAATGAGGTTCTTAGGGAGTTTCAAGATGACTGTGTGATTGTATACCTTGATGATATACTTATACATTCCAGGGATATTGAAACTCACCACGGACAAGTCAGAAGGGTTTTACACAAACTTCTTCAGCATGGCTTATACTGCAAACTAGAGAAATGCAGCTTTGACCAATCCCAAACTACCTTTCTTGGTTATGTGATTTCTGGGGAGGGGTTTGAAATGGATCCGGAGAAGCTCCAATCCATATTAGATTGGCCTTTACCTAAGGGTCTCAAGGCTATCCAGAGATTTATTGGTTTCTCCAATTACTACAGACGTTTCATTAAGGGATACTCCTCTATCATTGCTCCCATCACCAATATGACCAAACAAGGGGCTGATACTAAGAATTGGTCTACTGAAGCACTTCTGGCTTTTAAGACACTCAAGGAGCTGTTTGCTTCCGCACCAATTTTAGTTCACCCTGATACTACACTACCTTTCCTACTCGAAGTTGACGCTTCTGAGACAGGTATAGGTGCTGTTCTGTCCCAAAGGTTGGGTGTAGATAAACCATTACATCCTTGTGGATACTTTTCCAAAAAATTGTCAGGTACTGAAAGCAGATATGACATTGGTGACAGGGAACTACTAGCGGTTATAATGGCCTTAAAGGAGTGGAGACATTTATTGGAGGGTACTTTGCATCCTGTTACTATTTTGACAGATCATAAAAACTTATCCTATATTGGAGAGGCTAAACGACTATCATCTAGACAGGCTCGTTGGTCCATATTTCTCACTCACTTCAACTACGTACTCACATATAGGCCAGGTTCTAAGAATTCTAAAGCCGATGCCTTATCTCGCCAATATGAACCTGCTGCCGTATCTGAGCCGGTTTTGTCCTCTATAGTACCCAAGTGTAACATTATCGCTAACACTACTCTCAAAGTCCATTCTCCGCTACTTGATCAGATAAGGAGCTTGCAGCATCTGGCACCTAGACTGACTCCGGCTTCCAGACATTTCGTTCCTCCTGAACTCCAATTGGAGCTCTTACAGTGTCTTCACGAGAGTAAGGTGGCTGGTCATCCGGGTGTTCGCAAGACGTATTCTTTGATCTCCAAGGATTTCTGGTGGCCTTCGTTACGGAAGGATATTAAGGATTTTATCGGAGTTTGTGAGGTCTGTACTAAAACTAAACTACCGCATTCGCTTCCTTGTGGCCTTCTACAACCTCTGGAAATTCCTGACAAACCTTGGTCCTGTGTGGCAATGGACTTTATTGTGGATTTGCCTGTTTATAAAAGGCACACTGTTATCCTCACCGTAGTCGATAGGTTTACCAAGATGGCACATTTCGTACCTTTGCCTAAACTCCCGACTTCTCCTGAATTGGCGGAGATCTTTGCTAAAGAGATTTTTCGCTTGCATGGGATTCCTTCGGAGATCACTTCTGATAGAGGCTCCCAATTTGTTTCACGTTTTTGGAGATCGTTCTGTTCTCAATTAGGCATCAAATTGAATTTTTCGTCCGCCTATCATCCTCAGTCTAACGGAGCTGCCGAACGAACCAACCAGAAGATTGAGCAATACTTACGTTGTTTTGTTTCCGAACACCAGGACGATTGGGTCGGTTTGATTCCTTGGGCGGAGTTTGCGCACAACAATCTCGTTTGTGACTCTACGCATTCAAGCCCCTTCTTCATGAACTATGGCTTTCATCCATCTATTCTTCCCTCGGTTTCTCCTTCCCAAGGAGTGCCGTCGGTTGATGTCCATGTGGCCAATTTGAGGAAGTTGTGGGATCAGACTCGACAGATTCTTCTACACAATTCTATGCTGGTTAAGAAACATGCTGACAAACGTAGAAGGGCGGCTCCGAATTTTGTTCCAGGCGATAGAGTTTGGTTGAGTACTAGGAATATTCGCCTTAAAGTTCCTTCCATGAAATTCGCTCCTCGTTATATTGGTCCCTACAGGATCTTGACTCGAATTAACCCAGTGGCGTATCGTCTAGCTCTCCCAGCTACTTTACGCATCCCGAACTCCTTTCACGTGTCATTGCTGAAACCTCTAATCTGTAACAGATTCTCCTCCACAATCGCCCCTCCGCGCCCTGTTCAGGTGGAGGGTCAGGAGGAGTATGAAGTTAACTCCATTATTGATTCTCGTGTCTCCCGGGGGAGAGTACAATATTTGGTTGACTGGAAGGGTTATGGTCCTGAGGAGAGGAGTTGGGTACCACAAGAGGATGTTCATGCTCCTCGCCTTCGCAGGGCATTTCACTCCCGCTTTCCATCTCGCCCCGGCTCCTTCCGCCCGGTGGGCGTATCTGAGAGGGGGGGGTACTGTCAGGGTACCTGAAGCCTCTACCTCTGAGAGAGGTAGAGACTTAGAAGTTTATCCGTCCGGACGGCATGTCTCCTCGGCCCCTCGCGGTTCACTCGGTCTTGCTAACGCCGGCCGCGAGGGAGTTACTTCCTTTTATAGCAGGAGGACCGGAGGTCGACGTCATGACGCCAATCCGGAACGTCCTGTCACTCAAATCTCGGGAGACGAATCAGGACTCGCCGGAGGCGTGTCTTCTCTCCCTAACCAGGATACTTAACAGTGGCTCTCTCATTTACTCATTGCCCTGTCGTGGTTCTAGTCTGCCTAGTCACACAGTGCTTTGTTATTCTCTTGCCTTTTGGTTCTGATCCGGCTTTGGTATTTACTCTCCTGTCTTTCTGTTATCCTTGACCCGGCTTGTCTCTCGCTTACCTGTCTTCTCGTTCCCTCGACCTCGGCTTGTCTCTGACCATTCTATCGTAGTTATACGTTAAGTCCGGCCATTCTAAGGACCGGTATACGTATCTGCTACTCTTTGTACTCTGCGTGTTGGATCCCTGACCCGATCCTGACACTGGGAAAGATGGTTTGGTTGGATGACAGGATGGCAAAAGGCTTTAATGCATATTGGTATGGCTATACTAATTTTTCTTTTTATCTTTGCTCTTCTCTTTTGTTGTATCCTCCCATGTCTGAGAAAATCCCTCATGAAGACTGTTGACCAAGCGGCACCCACTTTCACCCATCTCGAAGTTGATGACCAAGATTTCCAAGACATCAACTCACCCTGTCTGCCGCTGCAAACAATCCCTTTTGTTGATAAAGTGCAGGAATTCTAGGAAGGGACTAGCTTAGGGACAGCATCTGTCAGTGAATGGTAAAGGCCCCGTGTGGAGAAGTGGTGGGTTAGCCGCCATGGGACACCCATGGGTGTGAAGTGTTCGAGAGCCATACTGACGGATGAGTTAGCCTATCAGGGTCAGATCTAGGGACAGTCTTGCACTTTGCATTAACACCTAGCTAGCGGCCACGGGGTTTCTGTGCCTTTGGGTTAACACGTCTTCCTGGTACTAACTTAATAAAGTTTTATCTCTTAGAATCTAACATTTCATAGGGGGGACTGATGTGGGATTATTAAAAAAATCCTTATTGTACTTGTATTGAATTATTGCACTAACTCCATTTTAACTTTATACTGTGACAATCCTCCATTTTGTCCTCCTAACCTGACTTCTTCAATCCTCCATTTTGTCCTCATAACCTAACTTGTTCATTTTAAAACTACCTTACATGACAGAATTTCCCAACACATCTAATACAATAGACAAAGACTGTATTTTCTATAAAGACATGATTAACACCGGAATTGCTGACTTTTCCTTAGATTTGCATCATAGTATAATTTGAAGGCCATGAGAACACAGTAGTAATGAAATGTTCTATTCATAAGAGACCTTGCACCTGGCCACGAGGCCTGAGATCACCGACCGTGTAAAATGATGCTCGAGACCCCCTTGTCCCCCACCCGTGTCCAGAACAATCCCACCTCTTGGTGGGTGGACACGGGACTAACCACTTAGTTTTTGAGCCAATTAATAATATTGATAGGTGGACACTAATCCCGACACTTAACAATTAATCCAATTAATGATGTTTATTTGCTGATATTCTAATAATCAATGATGACGTAAAATGTCTCTTAAAAGGGCCTGCGCGTCCGCTTTTTAATCACTTGCCAATAAATTTTCTCGAAGTTACTTTAACCTGAACCTTGTGTGTCAGACTTAATTACTTCAGCGTATATACGCAATTCAATTTTATTGATTTGGACAGGAACAGATAGACATTTAAACATTTTGGTTTACTGCTAAAAAGTACCATAACAGCGTCATTCAAAGTTATGGCAGAGTAAACAGCTCATTTAGATTTTAGATATAACAGGTTTGGTACACGTTGATAAGACTTTATATCTGAGCTATACATGCTTATTTGAGTAGGTATGATACGGGTAGTGAGTTACAGGCTTATGTAAATTTGTGACAGGTGTAAATTTCTTCACACTGCTTAAGATTGACCATCAGGGGGCAGCGAGTCACTGAGCTAGCCAGATTTAGCGTACATGCAGGTTTAGGCAATTTTAGATGGTATCTATGCTGGTTAGCAGTAATACATTCTATTGTATTAAAATCACTGAGAATAATAAGAGGGGTATGCTAGACTAAATAATAAACAGTGCTCTGCTAGAATTTTAGTTACATGCATAGTGATATATATATATACAGCCGCTGAGCCCCTCCTGCCGCTGTGCTGGTTCGGCAGGCATCCTGGCCTCCATCAAGTCCCTTATATTTCCCGCTGGTTGCTTGATTGCTTCGGGACTTGCTAGCCAGGGTTGTGTTTGTGTTTCTTCCAGCATCAGCCTTGGGTGCAAAATACTGCCTGCGTGCTGTGTCTGCTGCTTTGTGTGGGCAGAGTGAGAGTCCGGCTAGAGTCCCCTTGCGTGGAGTTGTAGCTTCCGATTGTGTGGATGGATGTTTATTCACTTGTGTGCCAGCATCGTTGCCTGATGGGGAATGCCCAGGGAGGTTGTCAGCACGGATGTCACCAGGTGGGCTTGGTGAGGAAGCCGCAGCAGCTCTCCGCCACGAGGTAACAGACTCGTTTGTGCGCTGCTTGTGGTTAGCTGGTGGTCGGCCATCTTGGTGCGCGCCGTCCGTTCCACAGTGCCCGACCAGAGTGGAGATGTAGCTGTGTGCAGTGGTGGTCGCCCGTGGGGACCGGGATGCCCCCCCCCCGGCCCAGAGGGGGGGGGTGGCAGACCGCCGGCCAGAGAACTGGGTGAGCGGCCGTCCCACCCGAGCTCAAGCTCGTAGCGCTCTGGCCTCGATCGGGTGACTTTGGAGCCTTTGGGGGTCCTATCGGGTACCCCTTGAATCGCCATCGCCTGGGTGATGATGTGCACGCAATTTCAGGCTGGTGTGTGCCCTTGGCCCGCGGTTAGCACCGATTTTCCAGCTCCGAGGCAGGAGCTCAGACAAAGCGTGTCTGATCCGGCCGGTGGCCAGGCCCCGCCCCCATGTTATAATTTTTTTACACTGATTGCTTTATTTTTTAACTTTATTTTTGATTTTTCACTTGCAGGGAGACTGCCTGTCAGCACAGACAGTCCCCCTGCAGGCAGATACACAGGCACCTATTGCAGCCACGTGATCGAGTTATCATGTGGCCGCAGGGTCCTGATCTGCCGAGGGGAGACTACCTGGGCAGACAGGCAGTGGGGGACCGACGGCGATCAGGTAAGCAGCCCCAGACCGTTATGACGGTTCAGGACCGTCATCGGTCCCCATGGGGATTTTTCCAATGATGGTCCTGAACCGTCAAGGGGTTAATCTTAAAGTCCTAATTTGGCAGGATATCCAGGATTACACCTTTAGCCTTCCTAAAGGGTTTCTTAATTCTACTACAAGCCTTAAATGGAACACCAAAAGTCACCAAAACGGAGCCTGACCAGCGAGCAGAGCAGACGTGCTCTGCATCAGCTCCTGCAATACAGGCACAAAATCGGAGGTTTAAACGGCCTAAAGTGCTCTCACCCTCCTGCAGGTGGGCCCATTGGACTGGGGAGACCGGCCTGAACCCTGAGACACCGAAACTGGCACCCATGATAACCGGACTCCGCATCGGCAGAATGGGGCCTACCACGGGAGACGGCGGAGTAAAGCGGCAGTTTTCCCGCCAATCGCACGCAGCCACTGGTACGCCTGGAACACTCTCTCCCCCCCCCCTGATGGACCGGTGGGGGTTATCCCGGTCCCCGCCAGATGGGGAACCCCACGCCCGGTACCCTCCGACTAAGCCTGCGACCTCTTCAAGCAGAGCGGGGGTGGGGGCCTCCAAAATGGCGGAAGCTTGTAAATCAGCACGGCAAACGAAGCACAAGTCTACCGGGTCGGAAACTTCATCCCGGTCCCTGCTGGGAGAAGAGACCCAAACGCAACCAAGAGGGCAAGCCGTAAGAACAGTCCTGCAGACACGCGACCAAGTCAAAAGGGCAGAGAAGGCATGGCTCCCACATTCCGGAGACATACTCGCCAGGCTGAACAAACACTTTCTAGAATTCTGGCGGCAACTGAGAAGCAAACTATGCCCACTCGCACCACCGCAGAGCAGGGGAGCCCTGAAACACAGCCGCATGATCAAAGCAGCACGACCACTGGGGGCGGACCGGAGAGGTGAGAGCCGGATGGCACAGAGGTCCCCCTCAGGCCCAGAGATCTCACAAAAGCCTGTCCCCTCCACTCTTGGCCCACCCAGGTTGAAGGCAAAGCTGGGCGCAGCCCTGAGACATCGCCCACACTGGTGGAGGGCCCGCCGCCGCACTCAGCGCACTACCCGCACCCCCAGCCACTCCCAACGGGAGAGAGATCTGGCCACTCGAGGACCTAAGATGTCGACCCTGCTACTGGCCCGGGGCGGGGGAATGGACTTACCTCGCTCCGCTCTCGGCCAGTCTTCCTGCGACAACCACCGCGCACAGAGGAATGTCACACTACTGTCTCGCAACTGGGCAAAGCCTAAGCAACATACCTGGAGAACAAAGCCCAAGCATAATGGACTATGCACATATGTACTACAGAAGCCCACTCAGGGAATCGGCTGACACTGAGAGAGATAGCTGCTGGCCAAGACAGGCCCCGACCAGGGACTTTGACTACAGAATGCTTACCAGCGCTTCAACGGCAAATAATATAAATAATATACGTTTTTTTTTTGTTTGTTTTTTTTAGTTTAAACTCGTTGCCCACCTACGCTACACACCTTTTTAAAGTAATAACTTGCAGTTGACTAGCAACCTAATGCAGAGTACTAACCTGTATCACACATTTGAATGCTAATATGTGCATAATCTGAGACGCCCAGCAGATATGCACAGGTATCAGTAATCTCCTTTGGTAACTCTATTACTTGTGGTATTTGATGCATTTACGCTATCAGTTTAAACTATAATATTGGTTGATATGTCTATACATAGCTGCAGGCTTGAAACAGTCTATTTCTTGTAAATCCTGTTTAACCTTGCAGTTATTTCTTTAGGATAGCTAGTTAATGCTTGCAGAGGGTTCTAAACGGTCAGATCTACTCTTAAAAAGCATACAGCCTGTACTACTATCGCCTACCTTGGTAGGAATGTAAGCCCCCTGGGACATATCATAATGCTAAAATGTGTAACCATAGGCTGCCACTATAAGGACACCAAGCCCTGCATGTTACACTTTTATTATTTTTTTTTTGTTATAAACTAATGACTTCTCATAGCTGATACCTGCCCTCACGCTGCCTAATGCTACTGCAATGCGGCTTATTACCAACGACCTAAACTTGCACGTTAACCTTCCATATACCTACTATAACTTGTCTTAATGTACCCAACATACCCCGTTTCAGGTATGAAGCGTTCCAAATGAGCAAAATTAATGGCATGTAAGTAGGAATAACAATCTTGTCTGCTTCTCTTAGTTACTAGCATCCATCTGTTTACTTATAGAATAAGCAACTACTGTCGAACTGATTTACGCTAACTACATGACCAAACAAAATGTTATTTTATGTTTTATTTCTTAACAAAAATGTGCACAGTAATGCCAATATGCCCACTCTGTTAACCTCATTGTTCACTCCTAATTTGCTTTTGCTGTTGTGGCATAACAAGAATGCATGTTACTCTTACGCACATCAAAAATAAAGAATTAAAAAAAATATATATAAAAAAAGTCACCAAAACATCAGTTTATGAAGCAGGTTTACTGTTCAAATCACTGCCATTTAGGAGATAAATCACTTTGTCTATGCAGCCCCAGGCACACCTCCATTAATGTGACTTGTACAGCCTTCCTGTAAAAAGCCATTGAATGTTTACACGTCTGCTTCATTAAGAATTTCTCATCTCTTGCTCTGTTAATAGCTTGCTAGACCCCATAGGAGCCTTCTATATGTAATTAAAGTTCAATTAAAAGAGCAGGAGATAAAAACTATTAAAATAAGTTACAACCATTTTGGTTTCATGCAGACTGTCAGTCACAGCTAGGGTAGTTGTGACAAGGGATACATAAGCAAAAACACACACACCTGGGATGTAGAAAATTTGACTCCTTTTACTCTTAGAATTGGACAGGCCCCTGAAATGTAGGTTTGGTTTTCTTTTTTATAAAAAAAAAAGAAAAGAAAAAGTTGGAGGTAGGGGGAAGGAAGCATTATTATGTTTTACAATGTTATTCCACTTCCAGTTTTTACCTCCTAGGTAATAGGATATAGTTCGGTCAACTCCATAGTGTTCCTTATGAGTTATAACACTCTTGTTCGATTCCCCCCTGTCCTCTTGGTTAGGGGTACTCATTTGCCTTGAAGTTCAGAAGATATAGCTATAAATTACTTTTATGATTGTTCACCTTTTAGTGATTTAGCTCCAAAATTTGATATCCCCAACCAAGGGATTTCTTTTTTTTTTTTTTAATTCTTTATTTTTGTTGTGCGGGTGGTTACAGAGCATTGTCATGCGCCACAATAGCGTTCATTTACATAAAGATACATATAGGTTAAACAGTGGCATGATTGCACAATTCTTTTTTTTTGTAAAACATGCTAAACTAGGCAGTTTTGTTTAAAGATAGCAATCTATTTGATAAACGAATGTGTTTGCGTTAACCTGACAGCGTTGGGTCTCAGCGTTGCACATAAAAAAGAGAACAGTGATCTAGTACAAGCATTTGTGTCATTCTGCGGTGTTGTGTTATGATGATTATTGTATTAGATAATGACGTATGCGTTTCAAAAGGCTGTCTAGTTTTAATATTTGCATTAGCAGTGTGTGTTTGAGTGAGACGTGTAGGGCATGGTAGGCAAATGCAAGATTGGCGGTGCTTTATGTACTGGTTTAGGTAAGATTAGACATTGACTGCGTTTCTAAAGTATTGTGTGTCAGGGTAAGGCTTTTCGAGCTAGCAGGTTGAAGCTTAAGCTAGTCTGGCTAGTCCTGGGAAGGCAGGAGCTGAACTACTATGCATAATATGTTAAGCGTTAAATGGTAGGAACACAGCTCTATCATTTTTTTCCTTTTACAATATGCATTTATTTTTTAAAAAGCGCAATAAACATACTCATTTGTTTTAATGCATATATCTTGTTTGCATGGCGTTTGCTCTCATTTTTTGGTTACTGCATACTGGTACAAATTCAATAAGTCGGGTCAATCAATAGAACCAGACTACAGTGAAGCACATGTAGATTGAAGTATGCCTGTGACTGTATGCTGACATTCGTGTCCAACTTTAAGACAACTGTAACTATGTAAGGTCACATTGGAGGCGCGACTAGTCTATGATAGTGAGTAAAGAAGGTACAATATAGTAAGCAGTATCTAGCAAGAAATGATTGCGTTTGCAAACGAGTTGTGCCTATTGTGAGTGCCTTCCAGTGCTGAAGGCAGCTGGGCCAGCTTGTTAAGTAATAGGAGCCCTGTGGCCCGTGCATGGCAGTTAAGGGAAGCAGATATGTTGGGTGTGTTGAACGAGTAAGCTAACTTTTATGGTGCTTTGAGTCCTACATGTTAAGAGTGTTGAAATTAGGCTAAAATAAAACGTAGATATAAGCATAAACATAAACAGAGGGACGTATCGCAAATTTTAACATGTAGTCCGCTGCTTTGCGACCTGTGGGTAGCTGTGGTGCCCTCTGTGGACGGGGGGGGGGGGGCATCGGAGGCAGTTTGTCAAGTCCTCTAGAGTCCCGCAATACCTTTGCCTCTGCCCGTGCCACTCCTGTTCAACCCTCCGGCTTGCAATTTGCAGATCCGAGGGGCTTCAGTGGTCGGCCTGGATACAGTCAGCCAATTCCTGAGCCTGGAAAACGGCACCCCTGGAAGTGTGGGTTCGCGGGGGTCCGCCAGGTGAGCCCGGGGTGAAGGTAGGGCTGGTGTCTCACTGAGATTCTTTCTCAGTCTGTTCGCGGGGGGGCCCTCCGCCTGTTTCGCTTGCTGGCATTTAATCCTGCCATGGCCCGGTCAGAAGCACAGCGGGCCTCGCTAATTCCGCCTTGTGGGGTTGCGCTCTGCTGGTTGGTGGTTGGCGGGGCCCCCGTGCGGTGAGCAGGCCGTGCTTGCTGGCGGGTCCCGCTCTGGGGTGTGGGAGCGCGGGTGCTGTTGCTCGCGGTGTCCCGCCATTGCTGGCGTCGGTGCTTGCGGGGTCGGTTGGCCTTCTTCGAAGGCCTGCAGTGGAAGTCCATAATGGCGTCGACGGGTCACGGGACGGATCCACGAGGCCACCATTCTAGCTGCTTGAGGGCAGGGTACTCCCCTGTCACACAGTGCTGTGTAGAAGCTCGTGTTGAGCCGGTCTAGGACTGTCAGGGGGTTGGAGTGCAAGTGGCTGCCAGTGTTCTCCCTCCCTGACCCCTGCTGGGCGGCCATCTTGGATGTGCTCCGGTGAGTCTGTGCTTCTTCAGGAGACATCGCCGTAATCTCTCGCTTTTGGTTTAGGCTGCTTGTCTAGTGTAGACCGGGATAATCCCCACCGGTCCAGAGGGGGTGGGAGATCAGGAACGGTTCTAGAGGGATCCAGTGTCGGAGAGAGCGGCCGCCTCTCCCCGGCTCCAGCTCCTGTAGGCCGCAGGTTGTGTTTCGGGCTTCGGTCTCTGGCAGGCTGCGGCAAGGTAGCTATCGATTCAGTGGTGCACCCCCAACATGGGTAGTGCACCCTGGTGTGTCTATGGGCTGTGTAGTTGCCGATTAAATCTTGCCCGCCCGACAGGAGCTCTTTCCCCGCACGTCTGTTCAGCTTGGCGGTCAGACTCCGCCCCCCCCCAACCAAGGGATTTTTAACTATCTATGAGTTTCTTGAAAGACCATATTTTAAGGTTATATAATGACATTGAAAGTCCCACTAGAAATATATTTTGCGGTAAGAATGTGAAAAGGATATATTGTTGTGCTAAGGTGATATTGAGCACTAGTTTTAAATTAGGTCTTCCTCCAGCCTTAAAGCAATGGGAGATGGAATTGGATATAACTATATCTGATACAGATTTGCATACCAGTTTGTTTAACATAAAGAAGGGTATTCACTGCTTAAACATATTAGAAACTCATGTAAAGATAATGCAAACATGGTACTTGGTGCTGAAAAGACTTTTAAAAATCTGCCTGCTGCCCTATATCAGTGGGGGTGATCCTGGTCCACATCTGTGGAAGCCCCATTCCTCCCGAGACGCGGTGGTGCCACTCTCGAGCTCACTAAAACATACGCTGCGCTAAGATCGTGGGTGCCGCATGCTCACCAGTGTGAAGAGGAGGTCCGGAAGGGGCAAGGAAGTGTCGTTGAATGGCATTTTTGAAATGTGGTCAACCTAGCTGCTGCTCATGGGTGGGGGCCGAGGGCGGCCCCAAAATCCCCTGTTTAGTTTAGTGACCCTCACAAGTGGGGGTTCGGGGGGGTGGGGACACTATGTCCCCCCAGTTCGTTAATTTTATAGGCACCACATTAAGGGGTACTTTATTAGAGGCGTGGGGTGGGGTCTTTTTTTACACCTGTGAGCGGCCACTTTCTGCTGATTGTTTCTGCTGAGTGGTTTCTACAGCTAGGTGGAAATGAAACATGATTATCCCTCCTGTCAGCATTACACACTGAGCGTAGCACAGGCCATCGACCTGCAGTGGTTATGGTAATGTTGGTGGATGCTATATATGACACTAGTATAGGAGATATATATCTGCCACCTACTGCCAGATTAATATTCACTAAGTTAAACGGATCGAGGTGGGTAGAGCTCCCTCTCTGGTGTCAGTGCCCAACACCCGCCCCCCCCAGCTGGATCACTAAGAGGCCGCCGGGCGTCTAGGCGTCGAAGCGCGCGCCAGGGACGTTACGTTTGCGCGTTGGCGTCATTCCGCCTTGCTCGCCGGAAGGAAGCAGGGGATTGTGGGATCGCCGCTGACAGAAAGCCTTCCGTTACCATCCCCGCTCTCTCGCTGTCAGCCAGTCCCCGCCATGTCCGGCTACGCCGTCTCAGGCTTCTTCTCCGGCCCGGAGCTCCTGGAGGACCCGGCCCACGCCGCGGCCCTGCTGGCCCAGCTCAAAGCCTTCTACGACGCCCGGCTGCTGTGCGATGTCACCATCCGGGTGCTGGGAGGAGGGGGCAGCCCGGCGGAGCCCGGGGGCGGGGGGCCCGACAGCGGCCGCAGCTTCAACTGTAACCGCAACGTGCTGTCCGCCGCCTGCCCCTACTTCAAGAGCATGTTCACGGGCGGCCTGTACGAGAGCAAGCAGCAGCAGGTCACCCTGCACGACATGGACCCCGAGGCCATGGCCCTCATCATCGACTACTGCTACACCGGCCGCGTCACCGTCACCGAGAGCAACGTGCAGCGCCTGTACGCCGCCGCCGACATGCTGCAGCTGGAGTACATGCGGCAGGCCTGCGCCGGCTACCTGGCCCGCCGCCTCGACCTGCACAACTGCGCCAGCATCCTGCGCTTTGCCGATGCCTTCGACCACCCGGAGCTGCGCTCCCGCTCCCTGGCCTTCATGGCCCGCCACTTCGAGCAGCTGGCGGTGGGGGATGAGCTGTGCGAGCTGAGCCTGGCCCAATTCAAGGAGGTGCTGACCATGGACAACCTGGACGTGTGCAGTGAGAGGGTGGTGTGCAGTGCTGCTCTGCGCTGGATGGAGGCCAACCCCAAGGAGAGGGCTGGTGGCTTCCTGGAGATCCTACGCTGTGTGCGCTGGCAACACTTCACCGACAAAGACCAAGTCTTTCTGGAAGGACTAAGGTCCAAGCCGTGCCTGCGCAAAAACTGCCTGCAGTACCTGGATGCCGTGCTGCAGGAGAAAGATGGCAAGTTTGCCATATCCGCCTTGTCTTGTCAGGAGGGAAGCCCGCTGCGTAGGATTGGCATGCTCGCTAAGGAGATGGTAATTTTCTTTGGCCATCGAAAGGAGCCGTTCTTGTGTTACGATCCTTACTCGGGTGACATATATACAATGCCCTCTCCTCTCACTACTTTTGCACATGGTAAAGCTGTGACGACTTCTGCCGTGTGCGTGTCACCTGAGAATGACTTGTACCTTGCCACACAACCGATGAAGCAGCTTTGGGTATATAGTCCTGTTCAGAACAGCTGGCAGCTGTTAGCGGAAAGACTGTTGTGTAGAGAAGGAATGGACGTTGCTTACCTCAATGGCTATGTCTATATTGTTGGTGGTCGTGACCCATCTACAGGTGCCAAGATCAGAGAGGTGGAATGCTACAGCGTGCAAAGAAACCAGTGGACATTGGTAGCCCCACTACCTCACTCATTCTACTCATTTGGGCTGGTCACGGTCAATGACCATTTGTACGCTGTCAGCAACAAAAGGATGCTATGCTATGATCCTGCTCGCAACCAGTGGCTTAACTGTGCCTCTCTAAAACGGTGCGACTTTCAAGAAGCCTGTGTTTTTAATGATGAAATTTACTGCATATGTGACATCCCTGTGGTGAAAGTCTACAATCCTTCTCGAGGAGAATGGCGACGCATCTGCCAAATACCGACTGAAGGGAACACAAATAACTACCAGATTGTACGTCATGGTTCAAAACTGTTGCTTATCACCTGTACTACTGTTCAGTGGAAGAAGAACAGAGTTACTGTCCATGAGTATGATGTGACAAATGACCGCTGGCTTAATATTGGCACCATGCTTGGCCTTTTGCATTATGACTGTGGTTCCACCTGCCTCTCTGCTCGTGTGTATCCATCCTGCCTGGAGCCAGGGCAGCGTTTCATTACAGAGGAGGATGATGTTCGCAGTGAGTCGAGCACTGACTGGATGGATGGCTTCAGTGAGCTGGACTCAGAGTCTGACAGCCTCAGCTCCTTCTCAGAAGATGAGTGGCCAAGGGTTTCAGCAAGGCATCGGATATACGTAGAGGGCTCTTTTTAATGGCTATGCCGTAATTTTGCTTGGCACACAAACCGTATTTTGTAGAGGATTTTTTTTTCTGCCGCTTTGTATAGGTTCCTTTGACAAACTGAAAGTGAACATGCTTCACTTGTTAATGCATCCCATCATACAAACAGCCTACACTGCTCTCCCTTTTAAATTAAACTGTAATATTTTGTTTAAGAGATGGAAATGTGTTCTGTATTGGGAAAAGCTTGTTTAATATATTTTTCAATGGTGCTATTGTCTCTTTATGATTTAATATACAGATTAGTTGTGTGGTTTGTAGAATAGGTTTTTCTGAGCACAAGGTACAGTATTCGTTTCAAACATGCTGACCTTTAGGTTGCTTAGCAAAAGAGATTAAGCACCAATTTATGTGTAACAAAACAAAATCTAGAATTCTTACAAAAAATGTGAATGGACATAAACATATTTGCCATATATAAATGTTAAACTCATTGTACATATTTGTCACTGCCTTTTGGTGTCTAACCAAATCTAGAAGAATTACATTAAAATATTGTAGTAATGCAGATATGGGCAGGAGTCTACTTAGGATGTCATCCCAAAACCCCAAGGACTTTAAAGCTAGCTGCAGATTAGTGAAATTGCATAATGCTGTAATCACAAAAGGACACCTGTTTTCATTTTAGAAAATAAGAGTATTGGGGTTTCTTTGTTAATTTACAAAATTTCTCTATTTACCCATGGGCATGTTAAACTAATTCTTTAGAAATGTTTTGTGATCTATCTACAAAATTTTCATATGCTTGATTTAAATCAAGTGTAACTTTTTTATTTGTGTGTGGCATAGTGTGCATATCAACACATGCGGAAGTGTAAATTTGCAAAGTAGATGTGTAGTAAATACCTTATTTAATTTTTATTCCTTTCTTTCATGCTAAAATACTAAGACACTGTGAGTGTTTTTTAGGCAACCCATATCCTAATTAGGTTTCTTTATTAAACCAAATGTTCTGTAAATATTATTTTTTTTTCTTCAGTTAAGTGCTTTTTCTTTCTCTTTATAGCACCTGTTTATACTTCTGATAATCTAAGTGCACAGTGTTGTATATAGGCTGTGATTTGTAACATTAGCAGATAAAAGGTGAGCTCCTGTTAAGTGGCCAGAGAACCCTTGGATTTTAGTTTCAGTAGCATCCAAATGTGCCTGTTTTATTTTAAACAGGACTGCTACTAAGCTGGGTTTTTTTTTGTTTTTTTTTTCTCCTTGAAATAAAATTGGATTCACAATAAGATCAACAGTGTTTTGTATTGGCAAAAAATATGAAAAGGGATTGTAGGAACATGACATACAAAACGGTCATATTTCTTTAAACCTGACAGCTGATCAAACTGAATTTTTTTTTGGTTTCCAAAAAACTTTATTGCAAGGTAAATGTGATACAGTAAAATTGTAGAGCGTAATGCAGACATTGTAAAGTAACACAAAAAGTTACATGTTGGTACACAGCAATGAGGTGTAAACAAGGCAGTTCTTCTCAAGATGACTGTAACGGACCGTTTCAGCATAAAAGGGGAAAAATCCGTTTAGGCGATAATCCCCTTTTCCATAGACCAGCAGCTACCATAAGCACCAACTTCCCGAACTCCCAAACTGCACGAATTCACCAACTCTCGAACAGTAGACACACTAACCCTGGAAGCAGCCGAACAGGAAAAGCAATATGGACAGCTTACACTCCTGGCAGTCGGCATACAGTCCCCTTTCCCCCCAAGAAAGAGACACACTCCAGCTTCAGGGTTAAACAGCAACAACACTGATTTATTCACACACAGGCTTATATGAGATTCTCCCATGCAAGGGAGGGGTTTACAGTACACCAATCCAGTTTAAGGTACAACCCACACATCTCCTCCCTCCAACATATCTGTTAACACAATTAACAGGGACATATTTTTACCCAAGTTTTGGATGTACCCTAAATACTTGGGGTACATCCACAAATCCAATATCTCCAGATAGCCCTAGTCTGGAGGAACAACATACGTTAAAATCAGCCCATTCGGATAAACGGTTCGGGAGTTATGGGACTTTAAAGTATTGACCGACCGCATGGGTAAAGTATCCGAAATCAGTTCCATGCATTTTGGCCCTGCGGTCGGTCACAAACAAGGGAATGAAAACAGACTAATTGCCTGTGTTATAGAGTCTGGAGAGGGTTTGAATGAATTCCCTTGTTTGTGGGGTTCTTTCTACCGAACGGGGGGTCATTCGGTAGTTTCCATACGAATTTCTGGAAGTATGGAGGTCTCAGCGGTGTTTGCCTAGTCAAGTGTCCGATTTTAGTTCCAGACACTCGACGGCAAAACACCGCTGTTCGGTAGTTAAAGATGGCCGCCGCCACGTGGTTGTTTCCTGAATGGCGGCCACCCAGAGGACACAGAACACATTACATGATTGCCAATTACCCGTTTGCAACATTGTTGCAAACGGTAATTGGAGGCACACTTAATCCTGGGTGGTCTGGTTGTTCGGTAGTTTCCTCAATACAATGAATGGAGTGATTCTACCGAACAATCAGATGAAGGCTGCATATATATATATAACCCAGGTTAACTGCATACATAAATACATATACAATATACAGGCAGTACAATAGAATATGCTTCACAGTCTTAAAGGGACAGTAGTCCCAAAATGTCCACCGCTGATTTTAAAGGGCCAGTAGCAGCAATATAAATTATACATGCCCAAATATAGTCTTTAAAGTGCAATATGTCCAGGGGCCATAGTCGCAGGGCAGGAGGCTAGCAGCCAGGCTTCTCCAGCCCACAGTGGCGAAGTTGGTTTCGCCACAATTCTCCCCTTTACCAATTAGACTAACAGGGTATCTGACCTCCTGCCGGTCAGTGCCCTGGTTAGTCCAGCAACCCACCCACAGAACCGAAGTAGTAGAGCAGCCCACCCATAATAAACAGTTACCACACCTGGGTGAGGGAGAATTTTGTCCAAGTTCAGGTGCCCCCCCACGGCTGTGCGAGAGACTGATAGGCTGCCTTGGTGGGTTGCTGAGGGGGCAGAGACCAGCGGTACTCTGTCCTGTTGCCAGCACTACCACGGGAGTAGTCTGGTGGGAGCCTGGCTGCTGGAGACCGACTGTCTCCCCTTTAGATATATCGCTCTGTGGCTGGGGGACAGGACCGACCGTCCCTACCCCTGGGGCTGTAAGTGCAGAGACTACGGTCCCATCTGCACAGATGTGGGGCTTAACATCTCCCCTTGGTGGGTTAGGCTGCCGCTGGAGAGAGGGTGTAACAAGCTCCTCTCTCTGGACGGTAAACGGCCGCTGGGGAGGGGGGTTAGCAGGCTCCTCTCCCTGCCACTCTCTCTGCTGGTGGAAAGGGGGACCAGCTGTCTCCCCTTTCATTCTCTTGTCCGGCTGCTGGGGTGCGAGACTGACTGTCTCTGCTCCCTGCAGGACACACTGCCGCTGGGGAGGATGGACGACACCATCAGCTCCCTGGGGCACACACTGCCGCTGGGGAGGGAGGACGCTGCTCTCCTCCCCCTTCGCTTCACACTGCCTTCTTGGCATCTCACTTTGCTGCTGGGGGGCAGGAACAACAACCTCTGCCCCCTGTAACTCAGCCTGCCGCTGGGGAGGAAGGACTGCACCTTCGGCTCCCTTGGACACACACGGCTGCTGGGGAGGATGGACGACACCATCAGCTCCCTGGGGCACACACTGCCGCTGGGGAGGGAGGACGCTGCTCTCCTCTCCCTTCGCTTCACACTGCCTTCTTGGCATATCACTTTGCTGCTGGGGGGCAGGAACAACAACCTCTGCCCCCTGTAACTCAGCCTGCCGCTGGGGAGGAAGGACTGCACCTTCGGCTCCCTTGGACACACACGGCTGCTGGGGAGGATGGACGACACCATCAGCTCCCTGGGGCACACATTGCCGCTGGGGAGGGAGGACGCTGCTCTCCTCTCCCTTCCCTTCGCACTGCCTTCTTGGCATATCACTTTGCTGCTGGGGGGCAGGAACAACAACCTCTGCCCCCTGTAACTCAGCCTGCCGCTGGGGAGGAAGGACTGCACCTTCGGCTCCCTTGGACACACACGGCTGCTGGGGAGGATGGACGACACCATCAGCTCCCTGGGGCACACATTGCCGCTGGGGAGGGAGGACGCTGCTCTCCTCTCCCTTCACTTCACACTGCCTTCTTGGCATATCACTTTGCTGCTGGGGGGCAGGAACAACAACCTCTGCCCCCTGTAACTCAGCCTGCCGCTGGGGAGGAAGGACTGCACCTTCGGCTCCCTTGGACACACACGGCTGCTGGGGAGGATGGACGACACCATCAGCTCCCTGGGCCACACATTGCCGCTGGGGAGGGAGGTCTGCAAACCCCCTGGCCCGCTCTGATTCCCGCGGCAAGTACTCTCGCACTGCTTTCTTCACCTGCTGTATTAGATCCTCTGAGAGGTTGGGTCCGCATATAGCCAGCACCGCGGTGACCTCTCTGTCATACGCCTCTTGAGTGTAGCTGGGTGCCATGCTTGCTCTGCTGCAGTTGGTTCCTTGTAGATAGGGGCGCTGTACGGGTACTGGCGTTGCCCTCACTATGTAATCCAGGAATGGTGTTGTCTGCAGCTGTCCCTCTGGTTGTAGGAACGATCCCACCGCTTGCCACCAATTGTAACGGACCGTTTCAGCATAAAAGGGGAAAAATCCGTTTAGGCGATAATCCCCTTTTCCATAGACCAGCAGCTACCATAAGCACCAACTTCCCGAACTCCCAAACTGCACGAATTCACCAACTCTCGAACAGTAGACACACTAACCCTGGAAGCAGCCGAACAGGAAAAGCAATATGGACAGCTTACACTCCTGGCAGTCGGCATACAGTCCCCTTTCCCCCCAAGAAAGAGACACACTCCAGCTTCAGGGTTAAACAGCAACAACACTGATTTATTCACACACAGGCTTATATGAGATTCTCCCATGCAAGGGAGGGGTTTACAGTACACCAATCCAGTTTAAGGTACAACCCACACATCTCCTCCCTCCAACATATCTGTTAACACAATTAACAGGGACATATTTTTACCCAAGTTTTGGATGTACCCTAAATACTTGGGGTACATCCACAAATCCAATATCTCCAGATAGCCCTAGTCTGGAGGAACAACATACGTTAAAATCAGCCCATTCGGATAAACGGTTCGGGAGTTATGGGACTTTAAAGTATTGACCGACCGCATGGGTAAAGTATCCGAAATCAGTTCCATGCATTTTGGCCCTGCGGTCGGTCACAAACAAGGGAATGAAAACAGACGAATTGCCTGTGTTATAGAGTCTGGAGAGGGTTTGAATGAATTCCCTTGTTTGTGGGGTTCTTTCTACCGAACGGGGGGTCATTCGGTAGTTTCCATACGAATTTCTGGAAGTATGGAGGTCTCAGCGGTGTTTGCCTAGTCAAGTGTCCGATTTTAGTTCCAGACACTCGACGGCAAAACACCGCTGTTCGGTAGTTAAAGATGGCCGCCGCCACGTGGTTGTTTCCTGAATGGCGGCCACCCAGAGGACACAGAACACATTACATGATTGCCAATTACCCGTTTGCAACATTGTTGCAAACGGTAATTGGAGGCACACTTAATCCTGGGTGGTCTGGTTGTTCGGTAGTTTCCTCAATACAATGAATGGAGTGATTCTACCGAACAATCAGATGAAGGCTGCATATATATATATAACCCAGGTTAACTGCATACATAAATACATATACAATATACAGGCAGTACAATAGAATATGCTTCACAGTCTTAAAGGGACAGTAGTCCCAAAATGTCCACCGCTGATTTTAAAGGGCCAGTAGCAGCAATATAAATTATACATGCCCAAATATAGTCTTTAAAGTGCAATATGTCCAGGGGCCATAGTCGCAGGGCAGGAGGCTAGCAGCCAGGTTTCTCCAGCCCACAGTGGCGAAGTTGGTTTCGCCACAATGACCAAAATACAAGTCCAAGGTATAAAGGAACGCATACACAAGCAATATTTAGTGAACACAAAAGTATATATAAATAACCATGGGAATGGACCAAGTACTAATAATTTTGTGACCTGGATGTGCATTCGCTATATATTTTGAGCTTATGGTGTTGTAAACACTATATGTGTACTGTATTATGATCTCAATGTCAGATGTTTAGAGCAGTCTTCAGTCCACCAGTGGGTTACCACCCTAATCGTTTCTACTCCCCTCCAGTCACCTATAGTCTACTCAGGATTGCCATACATTAGTATATGGAGTATATTTATTTAGTTAACATGTCAACTGCTCCATACTCTTAATATCCTCCACTCTAGCTATCCATTCAGAGATATCTTCCAGTGAAGTGGTATCAAGATTTGTCGCTAATAGTAAAAACCGGTAGGCATGTCTTACGAATTTTAAGTGTTATGGGAATATTAAACAGATTTCCTTAGGGTTCAAAGATTATTGGTTGTCCATTTAAGGTGGGTATTACTGGGAGCACCATATCCCAGAAAGTTTGAATTGGGAGACAGTGCCACCAGATGTGGAGGAGGGGGCCTCTGTCATCTCCACATCTCCAGCACGCATCCGGTATCCTGGGATCTTAATGGAACATATCATTACTAATGTTAGATTAAAGATTATTTTTTTTTGGGCCATTGTTGGTTAGTAAGATGTAGGCCAAGATATTTCTCCCACCTCTCCATGTACATCAGTAAGCTAAACAATCTAGAATTATCTAGTTCTTTATAAATTAGGGCAAAATCTTACTTTAGAAATGTAAGTGTGAGGCAGGAGCTCTGAAACTCAAAGGCCGAGATCCCTCCTCAATTCAACATATGGATTGTAGGTAGTGTCAGCCTATGATGGTGAAATTTGTCAAAAGTCAGAATCCGTAAGGTCAAGTAGTCGCCTATGGAGGGCAATTGAGAGCCCTTAAGTACGTCTCCAAGTGTCACGCACTCTTTGTGTAGGCAGCTTAGAGACAGCCATTCAGATAGATCAATAAGCAACATTGGGTTGTCAGTGTGTGCCGGTCATCGAGAGTTTACCACTTGTCATTATTTTACTCAAGATCATCAGAGTGGGGTATTTGAGTCTTTTATATTTACCATAAGTTGGTTGCAATGATTTGTATTGGCACAGACCTTAAAGATGGCTTAAACTGAGAATTTAATTTGATTTAGGGTTATTAAACTTGCATCATTAGCCCTATATTTTGTGTTCATTTTAAGGTAATGAAAGTTGTTCACAACAAAGATAGATGGATATATATATATATTATTATTGCCATTTATATAGCGCAAACAGATTCTGTAGCGCTTTACAATATGAGAGGGGGGATGTAACACTAAATAGGACAATTACAAGAAAACTTACAGGAACAATAGGTTGAAGAGGACCCTGCTCAAACGCGCTTAGTCTTTTTATATATATAGATATATAGATATATTGATGGCTTGGCACTCACCCTTTCGCCCAATGTAAAAATAGAAAATATTGCCCTGGTGCAATCACACATGGAAGATATATATAAAAGAAAGAAGAGATGCACTCTGTGGTCTTCAATAAGTAAAATGGTGTTTAATCCATATAAGGAATTACATATGTATCAGACCTGAATGGATCGAAAAGTCTGCATAGACGGAAACTTCGACTATTGTGTTAATCACTGTTTGCTTAATAAAGCAGCAGTTTGTATTTACTTTACCAAGACTACAGAGTGCTCTCTACTGGGTATATATATATTTTGGTTGGAGATTGTGCACCGGAGCACAAAAAGATCGGGAAGATCGAGTGCTGGGACCTGGAAATAAATAAATATATATATTTTTATTTTCTTCCCAATATGTTAAAGGTCCTGGAAAAAGTGTAATACTGTTTTCTTGCACAAAGCAATATATGGGCAAATGTGAATTTTGTAAACTACATCTATTCCAATATTTGCTGTGCCTATCACAACTCCAGTATATAGGCATACAATTTAAATCTGTGCTACATATAAAACTGCAAGTATAGTTATCACTGCTGTCATGGGACAGTTTTGCTGTCTCCTCGCATCAATAAAATGCCATAAAAGCAAAAAAGGCTCAAACTTACCATAGGGGAAATACAGGTTGACTTGTAAGAACCATTTTTGATTGAAAGTAAACCCAATTTAATTTTTTTTTGCAAAATTTGTCTGTGTGATATATTTGTGTATGAATGCTTTGTATGTTTGGAGAGCGTCTGGAGGATGTTAGTGTGCATGCATGAAAATTTATTTGCGCAGACACCATGAGGTGATTGCCATGCAGATGTCGTGGATTTGTGAAAGGGTATCTTCAATTTTATTTACTTACGGAATAAAGTTCCGACAAGTAAAAAATTTAGGTTGGATTAGTGGCATTTAATCAATATTTAAGGCCCCAAATAAATTCAACACTCTCTAGCTTTAGAAATGTATATATTTCTAACACAAAAACATTCCTTTTTGTAATTTATATAAGGAATTAATCAAAACCAATGTGCCAAATTCAGCTTTTTAATTAACCATAAATGATGCAGGCAGAAATCAGATATTTTTTCCAGTTAGTGAATATTTCCAATACTAGAAACTCTGCATACTGTACCCAAGTTTTTCATTTCTGAGCCTTTATCGCCTTGACTTTGAATACTTCTAAATTAGTCAGTATGTTTTATTGAACTTTCGGGTCTCTTTTCAGAGAAAATGCATTGTTTACCTTCACTGTATTGATAACTTCCCTGACTACTCCTCAGATGGCTACTAGAGGTGCTTTCTTGGGAAGTGCTGCACACTGTGTAGTACTGCCATTCAGGATCTGCACCCTCTCAGTATCTCCACCCTCTGCATGGAGAAACTGAACTTTCCTCATGGGGATGCATTGATTCAATGGATCTCTATGAGGAAATGCTTATTGATCAGGGGTGTTTTTGACTTGTGCTGGCTCTGCCTCCTTGACAGTCTCAGCCAATCCTATGGGAAAGCATTGTGATTGCCTCACAGAATCACTTCTGATTTCAGGCAGGTCAGAGGCAGCAGCTGCAGACCTGAATACAAGAAAGATTATAGTATATTTAGGGAGGCCAGGGTTTGTGTTCCTGATTCTATAGTGTTCCTTTAAAAACATAGTATTCATAATTCCTAGGGTAACAGTAGTATCATTACAAAAATATGGATGCTTGCATAACTTTGAAACACTTCTCCAAGTCCAACTTACACAATTCGTACATGTTTCTGATCTTATTTGTAGACTTATGGTGTGAGCTGTGAGCATTCATAGTAGGTTTCTAATCCAAGTTTTGTGGTTATGCATGTTTTAAATATTTTATAATAAAAGTTTTATTTGTTGTCGCCCCATGGACTTTATTGGCCGCAGTGTTTAAAGCATACAAGGTAGATACAAGGTAAATTGCAGATGAGCATGCCAGTTATCTTCTTTTCAGTCTACTTCTATATTTATATATTATATTTTTGCTAACCTTTTCCTAGATAGAACAGATTGTGCCTGCTTGGGTTACTAAAATTGTATGCCAAATGTTAGGTGCAAACATGCTGATTGGGAAATGTTTTTTCTCTTTTTCATTTGCAGTCAAATTTGCTGTATTATTTTGTGTATTTAATGGCATTTAAACACCACACGTTGTGATCACCTGCACATTCTTATGCTTTTTGTACCCTGTAGGGGGAGATCAGATTCCCATTTCTGTGGACAAGTCCGATCTAGTATTTATGTTACTGCAGTTATCTTTGAGATACTCCTTGCCCTTGATTAATTATCTTAGCTGCCCAGCCTTGGCTGCACCCTTCACAGCAACATGCTTCTGACCTAGTTCCATTTTTTTTATGCAGTTTCAATTTCAATCCGAATAAAGTGAAGAAGAAACTGTGTACCTTTTACCCAACAAAAAAAACTACATGGATGTAGTTGACAAAAGGGGTTTATGGAAGAGGATAGTGAATGAAGGATGATTACAGCAAGTTTAACCCCTTAATGATGGAGGGCGTTCTGTGTCGTTCTTAAGGGGCCGGTGGGCAGCTTAGAATATCCCTGCCGTCCTGGTGCCTTACCTTTTTTGTGATTTTTTTTTTTTTTATTGCAGGAAAAGCTAACAGTATTACAACACTCACTGTTAAAATTACATGCAGAACTTAAAAAATAACTGTCTTAATTTCTCACTTTTTTTTTCATAATAAATTGTGCTTAATACATAAATATTTGTTTTTGAGCTGGAAGCCATGTTTCTCCTGAATAAAATATTTCAGAAGTGTGGGTACACTTATATATGAAAGAGGTAAAGTATTGTTGAACAGACACCTAGCACAAATTTCAGGTTTTGATTTTGTTTTGAACGTGTATGATTGCCTCTGTCTTTAAGGAGTTAAAGTTGCGTGATCATTATAAGCTGACCTGAGTGGGGAACCACCTTTCTCTCATTGTCATTCTTGGGTTGTTATACACCGGTGATGATTTCGAATTGGTGTATGTATACAAGTGAAACCTTATAGATGTTGCTCTGCGTCACGTTTGAGAAATTCTCACAGTTTACAGACCTTAGCATGTATTATTTTAAAAGTTCTTTGTGCTGTTCTCTATTTCTGGATTCTAATTTTTGCAGAACTTGGCAACAGACACTGTTACCTGTATGTGTATATTTCTCTTTTAGAAAAAGGGGGAGTATAATATGCTGGTAGCCATGTTAAAATAAATAAGTACTTTGATTCTATAAAAGACTAGAATTGGCAGGCTGTAGAATGTAATGTTAAAAGTAAAGGTCTAAATGTATTGCGTTTTTTTTTTGCATAATCTACATCCTCTTTCGTAGATTTAATACTACAAATCTTAATATGATCTAGGATATTTTTCCTTTTTCACATGGTCAAACTTTAATATTGTGCAAAAAAGCATAAAAAATAAACACATCTTATTTGCTTGATTGTATAGGTGCATCGATCTTAAATTAAATGGGGGCAGGCTAAAGGCATTTAACCTAATAGTTTACACATTTGCTGGCAAGTTCACAAAGCACTATATGCTGCATTAGATCTTTATATTTCACAGCAGATGACAGTGAATCTCTGTGGGGTTAGCTGGAAATAGAAAAGAGATTTTGCAGATTTGCTCATTTACATCAAATGGCTCTCATTGTGCCTTTTCATAGGGTAGTTTTTGTATTTGATCAATTTGTATGGATATATAGTTTTATAAGTTGCTTCTTTTAGGTTGTGTGCATTTTCCCAGCCTCCATGGGAGAAATACAAAGTGATTTATTGCGTATAGTGATACCCTGTAACACAGTTGAAATTAATTATGATCTTTGTGTAAGAACACTATACTCCCACATGGAGTTCCTAATGAATGATCAAGAGGTCACACATTCAACAGGAGATCAGCTTGGGAAAAGTTTTGCAGAAGTATGTAAAAGTTTAACTATTCACTAGTTTCACTTCACTAGCTGTAGTTGCTGTTTGTTTAATTATCTAAATTGCACTAAAGCATACATGTCCCATTTCTCCCCGTTTTAAGGGGTAGAATGTAATATCCAATCAAAGTAGCAATGCTTGAAGCACAGTGACCAACTACCTATTTATATAGTAACAATATTGGGCAAGCTATAAGTACGGAACAGTCGTGACAGTAAAAAGTAGAATACTATTACTATTATTATGGACATTTTACTGATAATTATATTCTGTGTTCACCTGAATTGTCCCGTATAATATGTGTGCTTTCTAAACATGGCTAAAAAATATACACTGAACAGGCACAATATAAAAACCAGCAGGGAAATTGGGCAAACCAAATGATCTGAGTGACTGACAAGGGCCAAATAGTGATGGTTACATGTCTGGGTCAGGGCATCTCCAAAATGGCAATTCTTGTGGTGTGTTCCTAGTATGCAGTGGTTAGTGCCTGCTAAAAGTGGTGCAAGGAAGGACAACCGGTGCCCCAGATAAAATACACTTTAGTTAATTTAGCACTATTTACTTTGTTTGCCACATTGGAATTCATGTAGGACCAATCACTATTGGGCTGGGCTTAGAATGATATGGCTATATTTTGGTCTATTTGACAATTTCCATGGCTGAGAAATGCATGTTCCAGGTGTATTACTTTAGCTTATATTGCTGAAAAATCCAATGGTGGCCCGTGATAGGCATCAGAATACACCGTACATCAGTTTGTTGCATATGGGGCTGCGTAGCCACAGACCAGTCAGAGTGCCCATGATGCACCCCTGTCCCCCACTGAAAGTGCCTGCAATGGGGACATGAGCGGCATAACTGGACCATGGAACACTGGCTGGTCTGCACATCATTTACTTTGGGAAGAGATGGCAGCTGGGTGCACTATGGGAAGAAGGAAGGCCGGTGAAGGTAGTGTTATGCTCTATCAATGTTCTGCTGTGGAACCTTTAGACACATACCACCTACCTTATTGTTACTTTGACACATAACACCTACTTTATTGTTGCAGATCAGATAGACCCCTTCATGGCAATGGTGTTACCTGATGGCAGTGTCCACTTTCAGCAGGATAATGCACCCTGTCACACTGCAATTATTGTTCAGGAATTGTTTGAGAAACATGACAGAGTTCAAGGTGCTGCCGTGACATCTGTGGGATGTGCTGGAACAGCAAATCCTATCCATGGTGGCTCCAGCTTTCAACTTGCAGGACCTAAATTATCTGCTGTTAATGTCTTGGGGCCAGATGTCACAGGGCATGTTCTGAGGTCTTGTGAAGCCCATGCCTCTTTGCATCAGAGCTGTTTTGTCAACATGAGGGGGACCTACATGATATTGGGCAGGTGGTTTTAATATTGTGGCTGATGAGTGTATATTAACAGGTTAAGAAAAACAAAAAAATGTTTTATTAAACATTTTCTGGTCACAAACCTTACTGGCATGGTTTTACCAAAACACTGGGCAACAAAAAAAAATCATCTTGTGGTGCTAATGACAAGAAGGATGGGCTGAGGAGATGAATTCGGCAGTGTTTGAGGAGTGGGGGGCACACCATTTTTGCTATCACCAGTATGCCGTGCGTGCAGACGTCCGCTATGCACGTAACGTTAGCCAGCCTTGTTCAATGCTTGCTAGTAGTGACTGCTGCAGATGTAGGTATATCCCGCTCCCCTTGTGTAAATGTGTTTGAGCAGGACCCTCACCAACTTGCGTTCCTGTACATCCAATATCTGTTATTTCAAATACTTGTTTGTTAGTCCACCTATTGTACAGCTCAGCGGAATATGAATAGCAACCAGATGGGGAAGGGTAAAATGTTTATGTAAGTTTAGTGTATTATTTAGTTATTTCTATCTGGATAATCCCAAAAGAGCTATCTCCAAAATGTAGTTTAATTGGTTTCATTTGATCACAGATACATTTTCAGCTCTTTTTGGCTTGTTTGTATTCTTCCCTCTTTTATATTTGATTTTACTATTTTTAGCAATAAAGGGTTTTTCCCCATTTTTTCCCCGAGAGACCTTGTTTTGTCTGATATCCCTTATGGTATATTTGACTAATATGTAATTGGAAGAGTAAATACATCATTGCAAGTGATTCTGGGACTGGGTTTGGATGAAGGCAGCTAGTGAGCAAACCTTGCACCTCTGGGCTTAGCCTAGAGCAAGTACTTTCAACTTTATCAGATGTAGTGCCCCAGAAAACAAGTTAAATTGTTTTTAGAGTATTATAACTGCCTGGGCACTCTTGGCACCATACCCACTGTATCACATCCCCCATTATTGGTTGAGAATTTTGGAAATGTCCACAAACAAGCTAATCCCAACCATAAAGTGCGGTATACATTTAAATCCATCCAAAAGTGTGTTCAACCTTACGCATGAGGAGGCAGAGGCTCTGGACAGTGGTTTTGTTACCCGTTTAGAAAATAATTGGAAAATGTGCACCATATCTGGTTCCAGTACTAGTTAAAAGGTACCTGCTTATGATGCCACCTGTACCTTGCATGTATTAATTTTAATCAAACCAAACTTCAAAGATTGCCTGGGACACTTCTCAGAAACTTGTTTAGAAGTTCATATGCTGCTGACTCTTCCAGGTTAGTGTCAAGTTGTAGTCTCTAAATGGTTATTCATTAAACCATAAATGGATGGGTGATCACCAGTAAACTGCAAATATTAGGCTAAGAAAGCTAAGCTGGAAACATTAATCTTGGCAAGTCTTCACAATTCAGGAAATGAAAAGGTTTGGACCAGACAATGAATGGTATAATGCACTTGTGAGGGACGGGGACAGTAGGTTAAAACTCTTGGGGGTCACTGTAGGAAAATGCAGAGTTTGGCCTGCAATGCTTCGGTATAGATTATCCAGCCCTGCTTGTTGGGGGGCCTGTGTATACTAGGGGCAGGGGTATCTATGTAGATATAACGCGCTGTGTCAGTATCTGATTCGGGGTCACAGTTGTTAACCTCACTCGTGTCACATAGACACCAGAGTCTCTCTTGTGCTGTGGTACTGTTTGCACGGTATTGGCCCTTCTGTATTGCCTCTTTGAGGGTGCCTCATATTTTTCTCTCCTTTTGAGCCACCCACAGATATGTAGGCACTGTGATGGACAGCATTCATATACACCAACTACTTTCCGAGGTTTAGTTGTACTGCCGCCTGATGTTGCTGACAGTGACTACCGTCCTACATCTGACCACTCCAGGTGTTCTTACACTAAGCGTCGTGATATATATTTTTGTGTATGTTTATATTGTACATCAGGCATAGCATGTTTTTGTATCAAGGTGCAATCTACTAAAACAGGCTCACACTGCATGCCCCTTCTTTTTTTTACTGCGGCACACCTAGACTAATTTCTATTTGGGTGGAGTATTTATTCATTATTGCATAAGCTCCAGCATGTTCTCTTTACTCCTATTCTCTTTCTATCGCAATAACATTTGGGCTGACTTGTCCCATCCAGTCTGTGCCTGCTGCTGACTGCTGTTCATGTATGTGCCTTGACTTTCTGTATATCATTTATCCCTCTGTTTTAGTATCTAATAAAATGTTTTCACCTACTGTTGCCCCCTTTTTATACCTAGTCCTTTACACCATTCGTTGTCAGGTACAGACCTTTACATTTCCTGAGTTTCTATACATTATTGGGTTACCCACATCCACGGAGTCCATTTCTTTTGGAGGCTCATTTGAATCCACCTACTCGCCGTATTAGCGATGGCTAGTGGTTGGTTGTTGTTTTGTATCTTTTCAAAATGTTTACAATTCTTAATATTTTTAGGCATAAAATTTACGACCAATAATTCAAGTTTCAGGGAATAACACTAGCAGGATTATTTACTATAGTGAGAAAAGTCAGGGAGTCAAATGGACTTTCAAATTTAAAGCCATAGTAGCCAAACTGGACGTAAAGTTGAATTGGAGATTTAAAAAAAAAAAAAAAAAAATGTCTATTCCCTTCGAATTCCTGAAAATTCTCACATTACTGAATAACCCTGTGTATGCTTGTTGCCATGTATATGGAAAGATACATATCCAGTTTAATTCTAGTGATCCTTTAGCTCAAAACGTCTCCTAGTGAAATAAGTTAATATCAAACTTTAGTGTTATTTTAAAACTTTATTTTCAGAAAAACTGAAAGGTACTTGTGATCATGCAGCAATATCAAAATATGCACCAAGTCTGATAATGTTCCCTTTTCATACAAACTGTTATTTAACCCCTTAAGGACACAATGACATGTGTGACATGTCATGATTCCCTTTTATTCCAGAAGTTTGGTCCTTAAGGGGTTAAATAGAGGAAGTGTCATGTGTCTTTCATTTGGTCGCTGCGTGGAACTATTTTTACCACCATAGTGTATCAGAAGACTTCCTAATGCCAAAGGATAAGAATACTTTTTACTGTTTTGAAAATATATATATATATCCGTACGAAGTGGTCAGTAGTTACATAAAGTAGAAAATAACTGCTACATCAAATATAATCTTACTCTTGTTAAATATGTACTTGTTGGGTTCTAAAAGCTCGTTAAATTTTGCTAAATGAAGATTGATTAAGGGCCAAGCTTCGTTTTTACATTTAGTATTTCTGAATGATACGTAGAGGATTGAAATGTATTTGCTCAGATTACTCTGTGGCTTAAGTGTACTTGCGACTTAGTTCATTGATTTTCTTTAGACCCTCTTTGTTGTTGATTGTTTTGTGGACGGTAATGAGAAAGGGGAATGCTGAAGGCAGTTCCACCCTGCTGCTTAACTTTTGGTGCCCCCAGTGCAGACATCGAAGCTTGTCGGCCAGATCCTTCCTCCCTGCACGTTCTAGAGCATCTTGCAGGATTTTTGTTTTATTCAGTTTATGCCACGATTTTTCATACCTATAATAATGCAAATAATGCAGTTAATGGTCCTATATAGGCAGAGCTGGATTTACCATATTGGCTGTTTCCTCTATGTCCCCCAGGTCATCATATATATGAAGCTTGGTTTATGTGATTGGATGGATGAGTGTGAATAGTTTGGAGTATATGATTGGATTGATTGATGTGACTAGTTTGAGGTATGACTGTATGGTAATTATGATAACTGCAAGGTGGGTGGGGGTAGGTGTATGAATGTGACAGGCTGAGTGGTTTGACTGGGAGGTAAGATGGGACTGTCTGACTGAGTGGATTGGGGAATATGATTGGTTCAGACTTCAGAGTATGGTTGGGAGGCTGAATGGTAATGTGTATGTGCGAGCATAGTTGTGTGGAGTGTTAGTGCATGTGAATGACAGGCATATTTGTGTAGAGTCCTAGTGAGTGAATCTAGTGGTGTGTATTTAAAGTGTGCCAGTGTGTGCATGAAGGAGCATATTTGTGTATTTAGTATGCATGTATAGGTTGTGCACTGTTTCCATTTCCCATCTGCCCCTCTTTATCTCCCTATGCCCCTCTATTCATTGATCTCTCCCCAACATGTGTTCCTCTCCCCCTTTCCCAATTATGCCCCTCTCCCCATAACTTTTATTCAGTTATTCCTCTGTTCCCATTCCCCATTTCTTTATCACTCACTTGTACCCTTCTTCTTTATCCCGTTCCCTCACTTGTACCCCTCTTCTTTATCCCAATCCCTGACTTTTATCCATTTTATTTATTCCCATCCCTTACTTGAACCCCTTTTCTTTATCCCTGTCCCTCACTTGTACCCCTCTTATTTATCCCCGTCACTCACATTTTCCTCCCCTCTTGTCCATCCCTTACTTGTTACCCTCTTCAACCACCTGTTCCACCCTTCTGTCTCCCTGTTTCACACAATTGTCCTTTTTTTTTTTTTTTTTGTCTGTTGTCTGACCGCAATAACTTCAAATTGTGGTAGAATGTTAATTCTCACAGTGCCTAGACGGGTATCTTCTATACCTAACTGACAAGGCCCAACAAGGCTGAAACGATCGTCGGTGGTTGCTGTATCTCTCGTGAAGAGAGAACCGGCCTCCATTTGGCCCTGGTTCTTTTTGTAATGGCACAGGATGAGCTAAAACCAGCTTGAGATCTGAGTAGGGACCCACCGAAGGGCAGGCTATTTGAACTATTTGAGCTATTTGCACCTTGGTTTTTTTTTGCTCTCCTCAATGTTAACTAGTGACTTTAACCCCTTAAGGACCAAACTTCTGGAATAAAAGGGAATCATGACATGTCAGACATGTCATGTGTCCTTAAGGGGTTAATATGGGACTCGACAATTTTGTGTAAAACACTAAATACAAAGGAAGAAAGCCTAGAGGTAAACAATCACAATATTTATTGAGTGTTTAAGAGTTTTTTATTTTATTTTTAATAATGCATTTACTGCTGTTTTATGAGTTTCTATAACTACAACCTAAACCTGACATTTATACTCAATTAAATATTTAGGCAATTATATATTTTTTTTTTTGTATTCTTGAATTAATTGCAGACATTAATTAATATACACATCTACACATGTGATTATTCAAGTGTTGCATGTGTGCAGTTTGGTAATGGGTAAATGCTGTTTGATGTACAAATGAGGAATTCTTTAAGCCCTGTTCTGTATGAAAATTAGCAGAGCTAGTCAGCCAGACAGTTCTTATCTCTGGCTGTAAGCTGTGCTGCTACTGCAGTCTGTGAGCCAGTGATAACATTCACATTGTAATTACCAACATTCCAGCATTTTCTGAGCTTGCACCTTCTTCTCCACGGACGCAGTGTGGAACCGGGTGATTTCTGGACGGCTGAATCCAAGTTCACTAGCAACTATTGTCCACTCAAAACCTAATTTGCTGCCCAGCTCCTTGACAGATTTCAGGTTAATCACGGCATCCTTATGTATACAAAACAACAGATGTTAAAAAGCTTGTAAACCACACAAATGCACACTGACACACAGTACAGCTCTGTCTATGACTTAAGGACAGTGCATGAACTACGCTCTTAATAGCTTAAAGGGACACTTCACTCGCCATATTAAAAATAAATATTTTTTCTTTAAACCCACTGTTTTGTATATAAACCTCTAATGAAAACATGCATGCATGTAATTAATATGTTTTTCATTTTGGGTATATTTCAAAAGAACGCATGAGAGCTGCAGATCTGTTGTCTGCCAGCTTTTGCATGCACCCACTTTCTTCTCCAGCCCAGACTTTCTGTGGCTGTCCAGTCACAGGCTTCCCAATGCAGCTCAATGAGAAGTGTTTGTAAGACATCTTCTGTCAGCAAATGCAGTATCTTCAGTTTAGCTCCACCAAGCTAATCAACCAGGAAGTATCAGGACTGGATGTCACCTGCCTTGCAAAAACTACTAATTGAGCTGCATTGGGAAGCCTGTGTTTGGACAGTCACAGAAAGTCTAGATTAATAAAGGGGGGGGGTTAAAGGCCTCAGACAAACAAGCTTTGCAAACTTTTTTTAGATATATCTCCAATAAAAAATGCATACAGATACTTTTCCCAGCGCCAACCCTATGCATGTGGTTGAACACAGCGGACATTTAGTCTAAATGCTTTAACCATTGGGCCACAAGGGAAGAGGATTCACACCTCCAAGGTCCATGGTGAAGGAAGAAGTATAGTATTTTGTATTTTTAAAAAAAATAATGTTGTGGTGTTTTGCATACTTAGAACTTCAGCCCTATTTCTCCCTCACACACTATTGCGCCTACCCCACAAACTACAGCCCCTTTACCCCAGAACCCACATTACAGCCCCATACCCTTCACACTCCAGACCCTCTCTTTCCACACACGACAGTACTCCCCCCCCCCAAACCCACATTACAGCTCAATCCCCCCACAAACATACACTGCAGTCCCTTTCCCCACACACATTACAGCCCCTATTTCCCCCCATACACTACAGACCCTTTCCCTCCCACCACAAAATCCAACATAATTCCCCCTTAACCCACTTTACAGCCACCCCCCCCCCACAGACCTACACTACAGTCCCTATCTACCACCCCCACCCCCACCCCCCCCCCCCCCCACACACACACACACACACTACAGCCTATTTCCCCAATACCAAAATTATAGCCCCTACACTACAGGTTCTATCCCACTGTGCACCCACTACAGCCCCTATCTACCGGCACACTAGCTCCACTATCCCACAACACACAATAGAGCCCATAAACATACACACTACACCAGTCATCTCCATATACATTACACTGCAAAACAGCCTCATCCACACACATGCAATCCAACAAGCAGCATCCTTCCCCATGAAAACACACAAGCTGCATCCCCTCCACATGCAAAGCCTGCAAGCAGTGTTCCCCTACATCCTCATTCCCACAAGCAGCTTGCCCATATACATGCATCACCACTGGTAACCTACACCGCATACACAACATCACAAGAAACCAGTACACAGTCCTGTAACTATGTATCTGCAGACACAGCACTGCCTGCAAGAAAGGAAACAGACTATGTCCATTGCTAGATGCGAAGATGACAGAATTCACTTTAGGGAGTCACTTTAGGGAGTCAGGAACAACTATTCACCAGCACTATACACTTTTGGCAGCCCACTTCAGTTCACCGCATCTGTGGACACCAGAAAATTGCCCCTGGGCAGCTCCAGACCAGGCATGGAATGCTTCAGCAGTGCTCCCTGCATAGCCCTGAAGGCTGGAGGATTGTGCCTGGCCATACAACCTTCCAGTGGGCCGGCACGCCCATTATGGGCATTGCTGGTGACATGAGTCACATCACTGATGATGCCCACTCCGTGCCACTCCAACCCCATCGCAATTGTAAACCTTTAGCGTGTAGTGAGGAAACTATCAGATATTCTTGGTAAAATATAGTGCCCACCTAACAAGTGTATCAACCTGTTAAAATTATCTCAGTAGTAGTTAGATAGAAAAGCAACTTTATTGTGCGTATATATTAAAAGGGGTCTAAATATCACAATTATAACCTAAAAAGGCTGAAATTTGTTGACATTATTTAACCAATTTAACTATGTCCAATGCTTGGTTGTATTATTATAAAACATGCTGGCTGTAAATATCTATCGGAAATTCTTATCCAACCCATTCTAGCTTTATAATCCAGTATACAATTCTGCATGTCGTCACAGGAAGGCAACCGTAAAAAAAAAATAAAAAAAATGAGACTGTAACATGTTATGGGTGCATGGTATTGATAACAATACGGCTGCTTATTCACATGCTGTATAAAAAAAACAAAACACCTGTCCTTATATAAGGAGCAAGCAGAAGGGAACATTTACTTTCTCCAATCACATAAGTAATTATATATTTCATAATTAATAGGAAATGGATTGCGTACCTCTTGTGCTTTATTGGGCATTTTATATCTCTGTGATCTTTGCAAGCAGTTTTCTACAATACAAACACAGCAAAATGTTAAATATGGAAAGAAACCTTTCATGTGGGCTATGTAAGCAAATATCACCATGCAGCATTATTAACCCCTTGAAGGAGGACTGGCACATCCGTGAATTTTGCACAAACCAACAACTGAAAATTAGCCGTGGGTTATGATATTATTTTGTTTTTCCTTCATCTGTACTGGTTTTATGATTTCATTTACCTTGTATACCTTGTTGTCCATGTAAATTAATTTAACCCCTATACTGCTGTATGCCTGTATACTGTACTATGGAATCTCTGCCCAGGTAATGCATACATTCACACATCATGTGATTAATATACCCATGCGATTATAGGTATTGGACACGGAAGTGCTGCAGAGCTGTGTATTTCACTCACACGTCACTTCAGTAGTATTTAAAGGAGCACTATATGGTCAGGAACACAAACATGTATTCCTGACCCTATAGGGTTAAAACCACCATCTAGTCACCCTGGTCCCCTCATGCCTCCCTAAAAATCTTACTTCTAAAATCTTACTTGTATTCAAGTCTGCAGCTGCATGCTTTGTCACTGTTTCCTTTTGACCAGCCCACTGCCTGCTGACATCATCAGTAGTGGTAGCCTGCTCCAATCACAATGATTCCCCATAGGATTGACTGAGACTGACAAAGAGGCAGATCGGGGGCAGAGCCAGCACAATTCAAACACAGCTCTGGCCAATCAGCATCTCCTCATAGAGATGGATTGAATCAATGAATCTCTATGAGGAAAGTTCAGTGTCTGCATACAGAGGGAGGAGATACTGAATGTTTGGATGCATTTTAGGCAGCCATGACCCAGGAAAGAACTCTGTAAATTTTACTTTAATCACACACTGGAGGTTTCTGCAGGGTTTAGAACGCAATTAATAGAGCACGAGATAATAAATTCTAAATTAAACAGACTGAGCAAAAAGGAAGTTTAAATATTAGACCTCTCTTTAGGAAGGCAGTGTAAGTCACATCAAGGAAGGTGTGACTAGGGCTGTATAACCAAAGTGATTTGACTCCTAAGTGCCAGAAAATTGGTCAGTAAGACAGCAGAGGCATAACCTATCCACCTAAACTGCTTTGTTAAGTTAAAGTTGTTTTGGTACTTGTAGCATCTCTTTAAGCTCCATCGTTTGTTAAGATTGTTTACCATCGAAAAATTACACAAAACAATACAGTCAATACTTTGTCTTATGATTTAAGGTGAAATAGACAAAAAATATTAAAAAAGAAGAACATATAAAGAAGGAGTGAAGACAGTGGACTCCCTAACTTACCCTAATGCAAGACACTGTAGTGAAAAGGACCTTCTTGTTTGCCCACATTTTTCTTTGTCACTGTTCATTTACATCAGTCTGGTTATGCTCTTTCTACAGAAAATTCCTCCTTTGTATGGTTTTAACATGTTATCCCTCATTTTTGTTGAACTAACAATTTAAATTGGACACATTCAATTCATGGAAACCAAGATATTTGTCATGATGACATTTTATTTTCACACATCCTGATATTAAAATGTGACTAGGTAATTAATAAAATGGTTAGCACCTACCTCTGACTTTCTCCTTTTTGTTCAGTTGGGCATCTGAGGAAGACGACTGTAAATTCTGGAAAGTAAAATAACTCAAATAGTTTGCTTATATCAGTGGGTGTTGCTAGGAGGTAACTACAACAAAACTCAAAACACATGTTAAAAATTAAAGGAATCCCTGTTGGCTTTCTTCATGACTGGAGATTGCGGCTTAAGGGCTAGTTTTCTTGACCACTTCAACCTTGAATGTTGTTAAGTTCAGTATGACAACTGATGGCGATAGCACCAATGGCATAATAATCTTTCTTTGTAAAAATCATCTACAAAATGTTCTGTTTCTTTATTATATTTGTATTATAGTGTTTTTCATCAAATTAAACAGAGTGAAACAAAAGTCAGGAACCACCCAAATATATGTTAACTGCTAAAAGGGTTATACCAACCACCATGACCACTTGACTGATTTAAAAACTGCACATGCTGAGCTATTTTTAATTGTGTGCTAGGGGGTTAGTTGCACCACCAGCACACGCGACATTGGCAGTCCAGATGTCAGTTCTGTGCATATTTTGCATATGTTGTCAGTGCGCATGATGTGATAATCTATTCAAATGAGATATAGTTGTCCCCTCTCCTGCTCACCTCCATTGCACACAGTTTAAAAAACAAAACAAAAAAAAAAAAAAAAACCTCCTCGCCGGTCCATAGCTCATACATGTGCTTTGAGCTGGCAAAATGGACCTTGTAATTCCCTGTGATATCGGAGGGGGTGTGGAAATCAATCAAATGTGGGTAAAATATAATTTTGCAGCTTTCACTGCAAATGGAAGGGCTGGAGGGATCTTATCCAATTGGGCATATTACACAGGGAAGGTTCCCTCCCAAAGGGTTTAGAGGGACATTCGAGACCCCTAAAGCTACTTAGCTTGCTTAAGTGCTTCATGTGTGAAGAGTGTATCCTCCTCTTCTCTTTTTTTTATTTTACAAAAAGTTCAGATTTCAATAGAAAATTTTACTTTTGTAAATAAACCTTGTTACACCCTCCCCTTCCTGGTAATCAATCAAACATTTGACGAAACTCAAGAGGAAGCAATTATCCAGAGCACCTGGCTTAAAAGAGTCTTCTCATTGAGCTGCAATGAGAAGTCTGTGATTGGACAGTCACAGAACGTCTAGGCGGAATTAGAAGGGGAGGGCTTGCAAAGGCTGCAGACAAGATACCTGCAGCTTTTGCAAGCTGTTTTCAGATATACCCCCAATAACAAAAATACATAATTAAATGCATACAAGTTTTCATCGGGGTATATCTACTAAGCAATGATTTTTAAAATGTTTTATTTGGGCAGTGAAGTGTCCCTTTAATGAAAAATAATAATGAGATTATTTCAACATTAAAGGGGAACATTCTTATCACAGCTCTGGAAATACCACCATAGAATAAAATAATGAAAATAACATATTATTAACCTTTTTTTCATGTGGTGCTTCTTTTTAATATATGTTATAAAATATATCAATTTACATAATCCAGTTCAGTCCTGGCACTGCCATGGCTCACAAAGTATGGCTTCTATCACTTTACAGAGCAGAGGTTTACGAGATGTGAGTCTATTTCTGATTAGGAGGAATCTGGCCTAATAAACTACCCTAACTTAGAGGTGTGCCCAAAAATGCAAGCTGACCAAGTTTATAGTAAGTTTATAAGTATTTACTACATACCGTTCAAAGTTTTTCTTGCTATATTTTGGTTTGTACATTTGTTTAGAAATGCTTGCTGGCGGGGGCGTGGTCTGACCGTCGATGAGACTAGACGTGTCTCACTAGAGCTCCCGGCGAAACGCGCCCTAATAGCTTACAAAAGCGACCTTTTGCCTGAATATTTACCCTGAGGAGGTTCCTGAGATGGATAAGAGGCTTTCTAAGAAGCAGCCGAAGAGGGGCACCGACTCCGGAGGCACAGTTCTCGACCTCATGTCGGCGCAAAAACAGGGCCGCGTGGGGACCCAAGATGGCGCTGGCTCGACCCCGCAGGCTTCGCCCCGTACTGACAGGGAGGCTTCCCCGGATGATCGGGACACAGTCCTCGCAAAATTAGCGGAGGTGAGGGCTTTCCTTGCGGGCGAAATCGCTAAGTCTACCGCAGTCCTGCAGGCTGAGATCGGGGCCCTGGGTGAACGTACCGCCAAACTCGAGGACCGAGTGGAGGCCTCAACGCAGGCCCACAATGCTGTCGTGGAGAGGGTGAACAGCATCTCGGCACAGATAGTGGGCATGGACCTTGCCTTCGAAGACATGGCAAACCGGTCCAGGAGAAACAATATTCGCCTGAGGGGCCTGCCAGAGGGAGCGGATGAGGACCTACAGGGGATCATACTCACCATCCTGAAGCCTCTGCTCCCGCACGTTCCGGAAGAACACTGGCACATGGAGCGGGCTCACAGAGCCCTGAGGGGCCAAAGGAACGATCCAAATACCCCACGGGATGTCATCATCCGATTCCTGTACTAACGCACCAAGGAAGCACTTATGAAAAAGAGCCGCGAGGTACCCATACGGTATGATGGCAGGGTGGTGTCCCTCTTTCACGACCTGGCTCCGTCCACATTACAACGAAGGCGGGACTGGCGGCCTATTACTGAAGCACTACGGACTGCTGGCATAAAATACGCATGGGGATTCCCCTTCAAGTTAATGGTGTTTCGTGGCGACCGGGCTCACATCCTTACGCCGGGTGGGGATCCCCATCGTCTACTGAGCGGCCTTGGAATTCAACCGCCCACTGACCTTCCCAGCGTGGCCCTGTACCCGGAGGACCTTCCTCGGATGTCCTCGGAGTGGCAGGGAGCGGGAGCGGGAAGACGCCGATAGCTACTGATGGTATCGTATAAATGGCTGCTGGTGTCCCTTCACTCTCTCTCCCCTGATGGCATGGGGACCGAGGGAGGCTGTTCTCCGGATCTTTTCTTCTTTACTTGGGGTGGGGGACGGGGAGAGGTCCCACGTTAAGAGTTTGGGTTTGTGTTTCAGCCGTGGGTCTTTTGGAGCGTCCCCCCCCTCCCCTAATCGCCTTTCTGCCTACAGCTTGAGATTTTGGGGGATGCTCGCCTCCCGTTACGCCGGGGCTGCGGGGAACACCGATACCGCACCGCCAGAGTGGGGAGGTTTACCGGGACGTGAGGCCTACTTTTTGGCCGCTTTTTGCATGGCTTGGGAGGGGGAAGGGGTACAGTACTCGCCTGCTCTCGGTAGCGGCATGCTTTTGGCCTGGCTTCCTATGGGACTCCCCTGGTGAAGTACTTTCAGCGAGTGAGGGGTTTGGTCTTCCGCTTGGGATCTACTCGAATTTACCAATGCAGTGTTGATTGTTTTGTGTTTAATGTCTCTGCTCTCCCCTGGGGGGCGCCCTTGTCCCTGGCCGCGGCTGCGGGGGGCTCCGGTGGGCCCCGGTGGGCCCTTGCGTCTCCTCTTGTAGTCGCATCCCCTCAGTGTTGGCCCCTCCGTTCGGTGGCTAGGGATGACGGCGCCCCCGGGAGAGTAGGGTCTAGTGGTTGTGTTTGGAAAACAAGGCTTTCATTTAAAAATTTATATATAAAAAAAAAGATAATAAAGTGTTAAAAATCGATAAAATTATTATTACAGTGACCATCAAGTAAGAGGGGGAGAATAGATGGAGATAAAAGTTGACCATAGCAAATTAACTGGAACATTTTAATAACTTCAAAATCCCGATAGTTGAACATTGAAGTACACAATAGGCCATGAGAGAGCAAGCACATTACAAATATACTAAGCAATGATAGCAAATGCCGGGCGTACGACCTACTGTAACCTATTTTGCATATGGCAATATATTCTGTTGCTTTTCTCTGCGTTTTGGGGGTGGGGGGGCAGTTTACGGCATCTCATGTCTAGACTCTTCGGCAGGAGGGAGGGGGGGTGACGGGAACGACGGGGGACATGTTAGTTTCGGTAGTGCCCATGTTGAAGATACCGTTTTCTTCTCCCTGGGGGGTCCTGGGGGGTTACTACGGCATGCCTATCACGACACCCAAACAGTAGAGCTATCATCACGTAGAGGATGGGTTAGTGTAGACGCGGGTCTTACTGCACCAATGGGATTATGTACACAGATTAAGATTCGAAACTGCGCAGGTACAAAGTGTCTTGCTTTCAAGGGTCCGATATAGCTGGATTCAAACAACAATGTTACACAAAAAGAAAATGTTTTAATTTAAAAAAAAATAAATAAATAAATAAATAAATAAATAATAATAAAAAATAAAAATAATAGAAATAAAAAACGCTAATAATTAACGCGCAAATAACGTACAAAACACCAAATAACAAAAGGAGGTGAAACAAAGCACAAACACAATGATCCAAAAAAAAAAAAAAAAAAAAAGAGCATAAAATTATAAAAATATGGTTAATGTTATGTTGTATTTTTCGGGCCATGTGTGATCCTGGTTTATCCTAAGACGGGCGGGTTTCTGGGATGGTACTTTAATTGTTGTACTTATTATTGCTGTGATTACGGTCCTACATATTGTTAGATGCATTCTTACTTGTGCTCCTCTACAATTGCACCCAAGCTTATATAATTTTTACGAAGCTTCTAGGGCACAGGTGGTCGCCGGTATGCGCCATGTGACTATATACTGGAAGGTGTACTGCCTGTGCTTCAATAGCTTTTGCCTGCCCCGAAGGGGAGAGAGGGGAGCCTTAGGAATTGGGGCGGCTGCATCATATAGCGAGCTCAGGTGGAGGGAGGAGGGGGGTTCCTTATCACTCCTCCTATGTCCCGAGTGCCCTATGGTAGCATCAAACTGTAGAGGGACCTCCCTCGCTTACTGTACACCTTAGTTCACTGGCCAATTGGGATATTGGTCGGGAAGCGTGCTGCCGACAGGTGATAACTCCCCCGTCCGTTTGGGTACAGATAGAGAGTGAAAGTTGATGGATGGGACCCCAGAGAGGTGGTGTAGAGCGGGAGCCTCCTCCACAGTCTCCAGAGGGGGGGGGAGGGGTGGCGGGGGACAGGGTATGCTTCCTGTCCGTATGACAGGGGAATGTAGGGGTAAGGGATTCCAATTCTGGGTACCCAGGACGCTATGAGGAGGTCACCACTGTACTCCCCATCTTTGGGAGAATTGGGGACGGCCAAGGGGATGAATAGCAGGGACATGCAAGGGTCTCAGTAGACTATGTGGGGGTCGGGGCTTTAGGGATTCTCGGTTCCCTCTGCACGTAGATCGTGAGGGGGAGGTGGGAGCACACTACCCACTGTTTTCTGGCAGTTGATAAGACCAGAATTTCTCTTACATTGGACGTGGTCCAGATGTTTTTTTTGTTATTCTTTCCTTTCCCTTTTCTTTGTCTCTCTTTTCCTTTCCCCTTTGTCCCCTTCCTTCCTTTGACCCCGGGGGGGGGGGGGGGGGGGTGCGGGGGGCTGGCTCCTTGGTGTAACCCTAATGTCCGATTGATGCTTACTGATCTATGCAAGGGAGATATTGTCTTAGCAGGGGTCACCATGTCTCTGGATGGCGATTAAACTTACCTCTCTGAACGTTAAGGGCCTCAATGCCCCAAACAAGAGACGTCTTATGTTCAGGGCGTTAAAACGGATGAACTCAGACATTGCTTACTTACAGGAGACTAACCTCCCTAGACAGGATACTTTTAGACTAAGAGACCATGTATATACGGGTTCCTTTGAAGCTAGATCTCATCGTAAAAGGAACGGGGTGGCTATAGTAATTAAACGCACTTGCCCCTTCCAGATGGTGGCCCAAGATGTTGACCCGGAGGGACGATACATAATCGTATCCGGAACCTTACACTCCCACACCACTCATTTAGTGAATATTTATGCCCCGAATCAACCGGACGCTGGATTTTGGGCTATGATCCGAGGGAAGGTTGCAGCGTTGCCGCATGGCATGATCCTCATGGGAGGAGACTTCAATGCTACCCCGTGCCCGGCGATAGATAGAAGCTCGAGAGACGGGGGCCCGAGGTCGCAAGGTAGGGGGGGCAGGACAGTTTGCTTAAGGCTTTTATTGCGGATACGGGTCTGGTGGACGTATGGAGGGCGCAACACCCACTGGACAGGGACTATACGTTCTATTCGGCCCCTCATGGAACCTACTCTAGAATCGACCTCTTTTTGGTCAACGCGACGGGTATGGCTAGGCTCTTGAGATCTGAGGTCGGAAATATCTCCTGGTCTGATCATGCTGACGTCTCTATCGCCCTGGGCAATCTTTGTACCGCAAACCCTTGGTCATGGCGACTGAATACATCGTTGTTGAGGGACCAGTCGATCACGGAGAACACTCGTACGGCTCTAACGGATTACTTTACGGAAAATACCACCCCGGACGTGAGCATTAGCACAGTATGGGCGGCGCATAAGGCGGTGATAAGGGGGCACTTGATCAAACTGGCCACGAGGAGGAAGAAACTGAAGCATCAACACCTGGAGGCCTTGCTCAAACAATTGCGGAACCTCGAGCAGAAACACCAAGCTGCCCCGGATAGGGAACTATTCCAGAGACTGGAAGCTGTTAGGAGGGACATCCGTTCCCTTCTACTTGATGACACGGCTCGGGCCATGACGTGGTCCAAACGTACGTATTTTGATAAGGCTAATAAGATGGATACGCTCCTGGCTAGGACGTTGCGGCCCAGGCAAACCAGACCTCATATTACGGCCATCAGGCACCCGGATGGCACGATCAAAACGAAACCGACGGATATTGCACGGGTCTTCGAAGACTTTTATAAACACCTATATAACCATACCCCGGACGGACACACCCAGGAGGGACGAGGGGAAAACGACATCTTGCATTACCTGGACGGATTGGGTATGACCAAAATAACACGGGAGGCAGCAGAAACCCTGGCTGCGGAGATCAGTATAGAGGAGGTTGACAAAGCAATCTCGAGTCTGAAAGGAAACAAGGCCCCAGGTCCGGACGGGTTCGAGGGGACATACTACAAGGTCTTCAGAGAGGAGCTCGCGCCTCACCTAGTGACGCTCTTCAATTACCTAAGGCAAGGGGGACGATTGGGCCCGGAGATGGCGTTGGCCACGATTGTCCTCTTACCCAAACCAGAGAAGGACTTGCTCCTACCCGAACATTACCGGCCAATATCATTGATAAATCACGACTTAAAAATCTTAGCTAAGATACAGGCGGATAGACTGAACCCCCTCTTGACCTCACTTATCCATGCTGATCAGGTGGGATTCATACAAGGTCGGCAGTTGTTTGAAAATACCAGGCGGACAGTCGACCTAATCTGGAAACAAGTAGCAACTGGAACGCCTTCTCTGGTAATCTCTATCGACGCGGAGAAAGCCTTCGATAGGGTTAGGGGGGAGTTCCTGTTTGCGGTCCTGAAACACCTTGGATTTCCGGAGGAATTCGTGCAAGTTACAAGAGCAATGTATCACGATGTGAGGGCACAGATACAGATAGCAGGGGCACCACTGAATCATTTTAGCCTACATAACGGGACCAGACAGGGGTGTCCCCTGTCCCCCCTCCTATTCGTGCTGGCCTTGGAGCCTCTGCTTCAGGCAATACGCATGCACCCAAACATTAGTGGGGTCACAGTTGGGGGGGAGGAATACACTGTCTCTGCTTACGCGGACGATGTCCTCCTCACTGTCACAAACCCAATTGAGTCGATTTCTGCATTACAGGGTGTCATTCAAGAATATGGGGCCCTGTCAGGTTACAAGGCGAATATGCAGAAATCCAGCGCGATGTCTATAGGCTTATCACTAGCAGATGAAACATATATAACGGAAACGCACCATCTGAGGATGGAACCGAACTCACTAAAATATTTAGGGGTATACTTGACAGCGGATCCAACCCGTCTATATGCTAGCAACTACGATCCTATGTTACGGACTTTGATGAGTGATTTAGAAAAATGGGCGGACAAGCCTATTTCTTGGCTAGGGCGCATCCACTCTGTGAAGATGAATATCCTCCCGCGAATACTGTTTCTTTTCCAGGCTTTCCCTACTCGTGTCTCCAAATCTCAACTGATACCCTTGCAGAGGGCGATATGTGATTTTGTGTGGCACAATAAGAGACACAGAATAGCCAGACAAATTTTGTATAGGCGAAAGGACAGAGGGGGCTTGGGACTCCCGAACTTGTATTACTATTATTTATCGGCTCAACTGTCTCAAGTGGCCATGTGGCACTCCCCTGTCGGGGAACGGAGGTGGGTAGACCTTGAATCGCTGATGGTAGGCATAGACATCCCCCAATTTACGTTGTGGGTCCCTAAAGAACACAGGCCCATGATACGGGTGACCTGCCCGGCCATCCTTAACTCTCTCCGAGTATGGGATGCGAATAGCGTTAAATTTAAACTCGCCTCCTGCCCTTCCCCTATGACTCCGATACTCCGAAATAGGGAGTTTCCACTGGGAATGGCCCCCAGGAACTTTCGAAACATTGAAAAGACTGGGTTACAACGCCTTTACCAACTATATAGGGAAGGGGATATCATACCCTTTACAGACCTCCAACAGGATATCCACCTGACTCCAGCAGACTTTTTTAGGTATCTCCAGATCAGAGACTTCGCTAGAAAATCCCATATAAAAGCAGCAGCCCAGAGACAGTTCACTTTTTATGAGAGACTGTGTAGAGAGGGTTCTACCCCTAGGGGAATGATCACACTCCTATATGCTCATCTTAGCACTGAAACTAAAGAATGGGGTAGCCTGAAGTATACTGATAGATGGGAGTCGGACCTGGGGGAGGTGCTGGAGGGGATAGAATGGCAGGAGATCTGGGAAGCTACCAAGAGCGCTTCTGTGTGCGTCACGCAACAGGAGCAGGCATGGAAAACCATGCTTAGGTGGTATACTGTCAGTATCGGGACAGGGATCCAACACACAAGGTACAAACAGGACAGGGTACGTATACCGGACCTTAGAATGGCCAGACTAACGTACGGAGAGTAAAGAGAATGGTCAGAAACAAGCCGAGGTCGAGGGAACGAGAGGACAGGTGAGCGAGGAACAAGCCGGGTCAAGGATACCAGAGGGAAACAGAGTAAGTCAAACTAGCCGGGTCGGAACCAAAGGAATAACTGAAATCGCCAGAGCACTGTGTGACTAGACAGGCTAGAACCACGACAGGGCAATGAGTGAATGGGAGAAACAGGTTTAAATACCCTGGTTACAGTGAGTATACCCGCCTCCGACGAGTCCTGAGTGGCTTCCAGTCACTTGAGTGACAGATCGGTCCGGACTGACGTCATGACGTCGGGCAGCGTGCGTGACGTCATAAAATGAGACGGATCCCTCGCGGCCGGCGTGAGAGTGTCTAGGGGAGCCGCGAGGGATGGAGGAAGCCGACCTGCTGGAGGAGTAAACTACTAAGTCTCTACCTCTTTCGGAGGTAGAGGCTTCAGGTACCCTGACATATACTACTCCAATCACATTGCACAAAATGCGCAAGATAGATACGGACGAGTGCTGGAGGGGGTGCGGACTCCGAGGCACGTATCTCCACATGTGGTGGGAATGCCCGAAAATCCGTGGTTTCTGGAAGGCAGTCAAGGACCTGTTGCGTCAGACCTTTGGCAGACCCCTGGCCTTGGACCCGTGGATCTACTTGTTAAATAGAACTATTGCGGGATGGACAAGAGGAGAGCAGAAACTAGTACGGGCGATAACTTTAAGCGCACGCAGAGCGGTAGCAACGGCATGGCTCTCACCTGAAGGCCCGGAGTTTGGGGGGGTGATCTCTAGGATAAAGGAAAGCAGAATCATGGACGATCTGACCGCTAGATTGAGAGGTACAACCATGGCCTTCCAGAGGACATGGGCACCCTGGGACAATAGCGTTATGGGCTCCAGTAACGATTGACGTGGGAGATCTCCAGTTTGATTCGGGATTTGGCCCTATAGGGCCATTGCAGGACTGAGTCGCTTTAGCCTCACGCACCCCCCCCCCCTTCCCCTCCCAACTTCTATCCTCGTATCCTTCTCTTCCTTCTACTTCACTTTCCCTTCTTCAACCCTTTTTCTCTTCTTTAAGTTTTTTCCTTTCATTGTTCTTGTTATGCCCTTGATTCACAAGGGTGCTATTCTTGTACTATGTTCTTTCGTCTCTTATGTTATAGGCTATGTTGTCAATATCGAATTTCATCACTCAGGCATGAGTATAGTGATTGGGCATTGAAGATGCCTACAGTACAGCCTCACGTGGATAGAGACAGGGCTCCTTTATAAGATATGCAGCCTGATTATTCCTTGCGAATCCTAGAGGGGAGGAAAGTTGAACGACCTACATGCTGAGGCTGGGCGTTTGGGCTGATATCGAATATTATATACTCAACTCTGATCTTTTGCACAGTGGCTTCTGCACAAGCCACGCGGTCATGTTACTCTTGCTATGCCTATTTTCTACGAGCATACGGTAATTCGATAATATAGCTGTACAAAAACATAAAATCCTCGATGGGGGCAAGTTGTTCAGAATGTATAAAACGATTTGTCATATGGGCTGATGCCAATTCTTCTGTTTATAAGTTTGATATTTTATATTGAGGCTTCTGCGTAAGCCATCAGGTTGTATTATGCTTGCCTTACCCATCGTATGCAAAAATAAAGAATTAAAAAAAAAAAAAAAAGAAATGCTTGCTGGCTTAAAAAATAATTAACACAAAAACAAGTTGGTTTTTTTGTGTGTGTGTGTTATTTGTTCTATATATTGGGGCTGTTGCGTATAATATTCATTGCTGCGGCCCAGGACTACTGGGAGTTTGAGCACAAAGTTTCATTTTGTATGTTAAAAAAATTATTGTCAAGTGATGCATATACGTTTTACTAAACTGGCATTCTGAAAGATAGTTTAAAGGGTTTTTTCTTTTTTCGTTTTGTTTTGTTTTACAACATCATTAACCCGATAAATGTAGCGTAGTGATGTTGCCGCTAGGGCTGCAGATCTGTGTAAAACTAGTGTAGATGATAATAATTTTGGGGTCTGGAACAGATTAATTAAATTTACATTAATTCTTATGGGAATTTTTGATTCGGTTCAGGTGTGGCAGAGACTGTTTATAGCTAGAAAGAGGATACTTCAGCCTCTTATCACTTTTTTTTTTATACATTCCCATCTGGACAGATAGGGAGAAAATAAATTTCTTTACTCGCCTTTATGTTCAGATAGTTTGGAATTTTTGCAAGGGGGCCTAGACAGTGGTCTGTGTCAAAGTTCCATTAAAGCGACAATATAGGCACCCAGACCACGTCAGCTCATTGAAGTGGTCTGGGTGCACTGTCCCAGTCCCCATTAATCCTTTAATAGTAATTACTGCAGGTTTTGAGAAACTGCAATAATTACTGTCCAGGGTTAACTCAGCCTCTAGTGGCTGCCTGCAACACAGCCACTAGAGGAACTTTTGGTTGCCTGACGCTGAACGTCATCATGCTATGTATAAGGACATCCAGTCACCCAAAACCTCATAGGAAAACATTATACAAGACTTCCTATGGGGCCGTCCTAATGCGCCTGCAGCACATGAGCATTGGGTCTCTGACGTCGGGGAAGGATGAGACAAGGCGGAGCCTGATCCAGTGCTGAGGGACATCGTGCTGGATTCAGTTCAGTGACACATATGTTTCCGCTCTACAGGGGGGTGCACTATAGGGAGCTATAGTGCTAAGAATACAAGTTTGTATTTCTAGCCTATAGTTTCCCTTTCAGGTGCAGGTTTTTGCACTTCCCAACATTAGACGGGCATTGAACCCTCTAGTGACCAGATTTATGAAAGCAGCCTTATGTATTAAACCCCCTGTTCGGTCTCTTCTCCATGGGATCTTCCCCTTGTCCTGGAGGTTGTGACTAATCAACCATTTTAACCTTTGTTGGTAATATTGAATTATATATTGCCTCGGAAAAACGTTTTTATTGTAGCAATATCTTCAGAATTTCTTCCCTTCTGACATTTTTTCCAGGAAGCTGGATGTCAAAAGGAGAGCTGGATGTCAAGAGATGTCTTCAAGCCAAATCCAAAACTATTAGGAAATCTACCAAACTATTCATTTTACCTTGGGTGCAACAAGAGGTGAAACGGCTTTGAAGGCTACATTGTGAATATTTCCATTTCCAAAGCCTATTCCACAAAGGGACAAATCTGCTCCGCTAGGAATTAAAGCACATTCTACAAGATCTGTGGCAGAGATATGCAGGGCACCTACATGATCATCTCCTTTGACCTTTATCAAGCACTAGAAGTTGGATGTTGCAAAGAGTTGTTCTCCCTTTAGAAGAGACTAACTTCATCTTAATCCATTTGTCAAGAGGCATCAATAGCTTGCTATAATGGCAAGCTTGATTCTTTACCAATTTTGTAATTAGTATTGTCATACTTTGACCTGTCAACAATGTGATCACATGCCTACTGTCTAAGCCTAAAAAGAGGCGTTCTTATGGGCTTTGAATGAATAAAGAGTAGTTTGTAGTCAAGGGTGTGATGACTCTCCCTTCTTTGTTTGGTATGAACCATCAATGATGTTGTCATGGTTAACCAGGAAATGAGAAAATGGTTTCATACTTCCTGTAAATTTCTTTTCTTTGATATTTTCCATTACAGAATCACACTCCCTCCCTTCTGGCTTTTCTGACTTTGAAACTCTACTGGAGAAGCTGGGACAGAGGGGGCATATATAGGATTTAATGGTTGAATGTTAAGCTCCTGTCCTATCACCTGGAAGGAGGGGCTAACATATCCGTGATCCTGTCATGGGAAATAGCCAGGAAAAGAAAATGAAACAATTTTCTGCCATCTATAATTCTGTTTATTTGAAGTTTTACCAACAAACCTATTTTATGGGGATTTCTGAAAGCCTTTTTTGTTTTACTTCGCTCTAAATATCCAGATCTCATGCTACATTTTCCCATGATCTCAGCAGTACCAGAGGAATCTATAATTAAAACACGCACACACACACACGTTTATATTGTAAAGTGTCTTCCTTCCAACCTCCTCTATATTAAACCTTAGGAGGTAATGACATATTTTCTGATTTCTTATTGGAACAAATACTTTGAAATGATGATTTTCATTTGAAATGACCAATATTCATTTGATCATTATTAAATAAGAAATTTATTTAGGCAGGAATTTGAAAGCCAAAAGTGGCTAGATGAGAACATTTTCACAATTTTTCAGAAAGGTTTTTTTTTTTTTTTAAAACCCACAAAATGTACATTTTTTCTTAAAGAGCTTTAAAAGAGATGCAGGGTTACTGGGGTTCCAAGATAAAATAAAATGTTCAGGCCAACTATGGATCCGTAATCCCATTCAGAAAGAGCTGGAGCTCTGTATATCGCTCAAAGAAAAAAAAAAAAGTACACAAGCTTGATTATGCAATAGAATAACTCATAGACTTACATAAAATGCATATGGAGGGGGGCAAATCCCCCTCCCCATAAAAAAAAAACACACACAAAAAGAGGAAAAAAAACCACAAAAAAAAAACAAACGAAAAAAACCTTGTCAGAGATAAGGTTTAAAAATAATTTGATGGAATGGCCATAAACAGCCCAAGTCCTTTACTGATCGTTTACTCTCTGGCGTATACTTCTGGACTTGCCATTCTCAAGCTTCCTTTTCTTGAAAACAGAAGTCCCTTCTACTGTGTCTCCGAGGGAGGTGATCGTTTTTTCCTTAAACTTCACATTTGGTTCGTGCGGGATATCAGGTACAGAGACAGGAGGAAGGTCATACTCCACACTTGGAAGCTCTAAATCCACGCTCTCACTACATAGACAAAAAGCATCAAATTAAAAACACATCTACATTGTCCAAAACAATACATTATATGTACCAATCTCCTATAAGTACATAAGAATACATAATGACAGACATAGGAATCATAAAAGTGTTAATTGGCAACTTGATTGTATGGACTTTATTAAAGGGACCTTCTGGGTACCATAACAACTATAAATGTAGATTATAATTTAACAAAATACAATTTTAAATCGACGAGTTATAAATCCATACTATTATTATTGGCATTGAAGCAAAGTGGAAAAACAGTTTAGGACAAATAAAAAAATCCAAGCATAGTTTTTTTTTTTTTTTTTAAATCCCCCACCCATTCTTAGGAATAAATAAAAAGTACCCCATTGTATCAGGGTCTCCAACCTTTTATCGCTTGCAATAAAAGCAATATATGATGTCATACAAGAACCACCATGAAACTTGCTCTTTTGGATTTCTACTGGTTTGTCCAGTTTATGTTAGATCACAATTGTATTTTGCAAAGTTATCTACATTTACACATGTTTGAGGCTGTTTTGCCTCACATTGTCTTCATTACTTTTATTATTATTTTTTTTTAAATTTAATCAAATGTAGTAAAAATGTTTTTTGAAAAACTGATCTTTAGTGAATAAACTTGCTTTATCTTTGCTTCTTCCAAACACATAATATTTGAAAATTGGAAGCATGTAATGCATTGGTCCACATAGGCGTGCGCACGGGGTGTGCCGGGTGTGCCTGGGCACACCCTAATCCCCGCGGCACGCCTATGGATTGAGTCCTGCAGGAACGGAGTTGCTGCACTTTTTTTGTGCAGGAACGCCGTTCCTGCAGGCACTCAGCGCCCCCCAATGCCCCCCTTCCTCCCCCATGCCCCCCCTGTCATGGATGGGAGGGGGGGGCAAGAGGGGATGGACCCCCCCCCCGGTCGGGCGGCTCTCTCCATATCAGCCGCGGCGAGGGAGCTGTGTGCTCTCTGCTCCCTCTCGCCGCGCGCCGCTTGCTGATGCTGGGAGCCGGAATATGACGTCATATTCCGGCTCCCAGCTACAGCGGACAGCCCGCGCGGCGAGAGGGAGCAGAGAGCACACAGCTCCCTCGCCGCGGCTGATATGGAGAGAGCCGCTCGACCCACTGGACCCCAGGGACAAGTCCACGCCAGCACTCCAGGTAGGGAGGCTGGGTGGACATTTTTTTTAATTAAAAAAATTATAATTTGTGTCTGTGACTGTGTGTGTGTGTATGTGAATATGTGTGTGTCTGTGAGTGTGTGTGTGTGAGTGTATGTGTATCTGTGAATGTGTGTCTGTGAATGTGTATGTGTGTCAGTGTATGTGAATATGTGTGTCTGTGAATGTATGAGTGTGTCTGTGAATGTGTGTGTCTATGAATGTATGAATGTATGAGTGTGTGTGTGTGTGTATATATATATATATATATATATATATATATATATATATATATATATATATACACACACACACACACACATATACATACACACACTGGAGTGTATATTATTTTTTTTGGGGGGTGGGAATCTTGGTTCCCACACTTTATTCCCCAGGACTTTATTCTCCCCTGTCGGCTCACGCAGAACCGGCGCTGAGTGTCGGCTCTGCTCTAAGCCTCCATGGGCCGGCGGGGAGATCAAAGATCTACCTCACCGGCCCACAGCAGCATGAAGGGAGGCAGGAGAGGACCTGGGGAGCTCTAGACAGCAGCTCCGCCAGGTTCCTCTCGCGAGATCTGAGCGTTGCCGCGGCAACGCTCAGATCTCACGAGAGTTAACTCTAGCCCCGCAGGCTAGAGTTCACTCTCCACTGGACCACCAGGGATGGCACATGGCAGGAAGGATCCCCCCTCCCTACATAAGGTAAGAAGGGAGGGGGGATATTTACTAATCTGCCCCCACCTCCACAATCTGTCCAAACATACAGCACACACACACACACATACAGCACCCACACACAAAAAGCACCTACAGACATACAGCACTCTCACACAAACAGCACATACACAGCACCCTCACACACACAGCACCCAAACAGCACCCACACACATACAGTACACATACAGCACCCTCACACACACAGTACACTAACCGCACCTTTACAAACACACAACACCCGCACACACAGCACACTAACAACACCCTCGCAAACACACACACACACACACAAACAGCACCCTCAGAAATACACAACACCCACATCACACAAACAGCACCATCACACACACACACACATCACACAAACAGCACCCTCACACACACAAACACCCTCACCCACATAGCACACTACCAGCACCCTCACACATACACACACACATACACACACACAGCAGCACCCTTACACACACCACCCTCACACAGCACACTAACAGCACACACACACACACACAGCAGTGTGTGTATGTATATATATATATATATATATATATATATATACACATATACATGCGGCGTGTGTTTGTGCTTTAGGGTGCACACCCTAATGCAATAGGCTGCGCACGCCTATGTTGGTCCACATATTCATTATTACTTACTAGGGATCCTCTTCATCTTTTACTTCTTCCCAAACCCCATAAGGATTTGGTTTACTTGGCTTTGGCCTTTTTGGGGTGGGTTGTTTCTCTTCTACAGCTTTATCAACAACAGCTCTATGGTCAGATTCCGCTCCTGAAAGCTTTTTTTCAGATCCTGAATCAGATTCTTCTGGTTCAGATTTTGATTCTTTTTGTTCAAGCCCAGATTCTGATTCTTTTTGTTCAAGCCCAGATTCTGATTCTTTTTGTTCAAGCCCAGATTCTGATTCTTTTTGTTCAAGCCCAGATTCTGATTCTCCAACAATGTCTGATTCCGTTTCCTTTTTGCTCTAGAATAAAAAATAAAAATAAAAATCAGGAAGGCTATGGTAAAATAATTTAATACCTATTTAGCAATAGTAGTGAATTATACTCTGAATCTTATGTATTATGGATGATCTTTTTTTATGAAGAATTGATCTGTCAGCCACTAGGTAGGTTCTCAGACAAATGTAAACACTTATTTCTGGAAGGCCGCATCTATGCACTAAAACCCACTACTTTAATATGAATTTAAACAAAAACTAGGAGTAATCGTGATTTTACATTCATGCAAATAAATGGACCATTTTCCAGATTGCAAGTACACTATATAGATCTACCATAGTAAAAGAAAATGTGGAGAACCCACAGCAACAACAAAAAAACAAAAAACTTTTTGGCTGTTTTGAACTATTTTAAACACTTTCCTTTAAAAGGTTTTAAAAACGTTTCCCTTGTGTTATACAACTTAAAACAGATTGCCTTCATATGTTATTAGAAGGACATATCTCACCCTAAAATTTATTTTAGGTTTTTGTGTATTAGGTGCATCTTCTGCTGGGGTTTCTGGAATAGAATCAGTTTCCACCACTTCTGCTTCTGTGTCCTCTTTGGTGGCTTCACCTTCTTCTGAAGTATCTTTGCTTGGTACCACAGGGTGCATTTCTTCTGGCTTTTCCCATCTGGATTCTGATCAGTAAAATAAAACATCTTTACTAATGGTTCAGAATAAAATATAGACCAACAGATAAGTGGTAGAAACTACAACATTAAAAAAACATTTTACCTCCCGTTTCAGCGTTATAGTAATATGTGTAACCTTCTTCAGAGACTCCTTCTACCCAAGTAGAACTGGTTGTGGTCTAAAGAAAAAAAATACAAACAAAAAAAAGCTGTGGTCATACTGTAAACCAAGAAACACAGTACAAAATAATTAAAGTAGAACTCTCATGGGTAAAACACCATAGAGACAGGAAATCATAATCAGGAGAAGGAATTACATGCTCTACTTTTCTGTAAATTTAAAATGCTGAACTAGTCTTATTTTTTTACATAATATTATTTTCCTCAAAATGATACCGTCACAGCATGTTTGGGATGTGTATGTTACACAGCAAACTATAGAGTGTATAAATTTAATGCTAGAGCACATGATCACAGGGTTTTGGAGTGAAGTGCCTTCACACCATTTGTAATGGCATCATAAGCAAGCCGGTCAGAGTTTAAATGACTTTACAGATTTGGTCAATATAATAGCAATGATGTGGAAAGGGCTGGATTACTAGTAATGTGCTCTAGTTTCAGACAATGTGAAATTAGCTTTTCAGCAATCAGCATAATTCTCTATACTCGGTTTTTAAGAAAGGAAATGTAGGTTCGTTATTTGACAATCATATATAATGCTACATAACAATTATGCAGTCATTTCTAGACAGCCAACCTACATTTTTGGAAGTATTACTTTTTTCTTGAAATCCTTCAGGTTCTTCCCACCGAGATTCTGAAAATAATAATAATAAATTATTTACCGGTAACCAGGAAAGGTACATTCAGCTTATTTTGGTTTCCAAGTATGACCTGGGGATGCTACATCTGCACAACATCAAGGGGATGTTACTAAACAATAGAAGTTATGGATTTTTTCCCCACATATATGGCAGGAATATATTTAATATAACGTTTTACATATATTTCTGAATATCATATACTGAAAAAAAAAACACAACGACACCCCCCCACTCTGTAAACCCCATTCACAAAAAAATAAACCTCAGTGACGCATATTTGGGCAAACGAACAGTTGTAAAGATGTAAAAGAGCAAGAAAAAAAAATAATAATAAAAGGTCTAAACAACTATTTTAAATTATTATAAAACACATTTTACGTTTGAGTAGTTACAAGTGCACCTGTGTAAAGCAAAATAATGTCATGCAATACCTCCTGTTAAGAGATTATAGTAATAGGGGTATCCCTCTGGAGAAACGCCTTTTGTCCACTGTCTTTTTGCATGATGTTTTTCTAGCGCTTCAATTTCTTTCCACTTTTCCTCATCGCGTGACTTATTGTGCTGAACACTGTGAGGTGCAGGAGCTGAGAATATTAAGAGATTTAGGGAGGGGGTCTAAAACATTAAGTGTCTACAATAAAAAAAAGATTGAAAAATTGTGTACAATGCAATTATCGTCTGCTTTACTTGCATGGAATAATTAGTAAGATCTACAATTGTCACAGCATTTCCCAATGGCAGTCAATGTAATCAAATACTTTAGTTCAGATGTATTGCAGTTGGAATGTCAAAATTCAACTGTATATTACATTTCATTGTATTCATTTTGAATCACATTTAAAAGGTTTCAAGCTACTTTTTTTTAAAGCAGCACAAATTGTAGAGTAAAGTCTCACAGGCTATTCTTTTTGTACGGATTTCCCCAAATCATATAATGTCTGAAACCCTCAATTATGAAAATGATTAACCTTTGCAAAATTTCCTAAGGAAAATAAATAGGAAATATAAAATACCATCTTAGCTTTAAAAGATAAGTGCAGAGTCAGAAATAGTTATTTTCTTATTTTGCAGTATGAGAAGAGCACCAGAGAGCATAAATATGATGCAACGTGATGCATACTAGGGATCATCACAAGATACACGTACACAAAATGCACATACAGCATCAAATATTTGGGTGCATTCATTGGCGTTTTAGGGAAGAAAAAGTAGTGAAAAGACTAAAATGTGTTGTGCAAACACTTGTTTTAAGATGTAAATGTCATCTTTACCTGGTGAAGATTTTACTATGAACTAAGGACAGAAATGTAGCATAAAATCACTTCTGTGATTATTGGGAAATGGATAAAAACCTTTAAAACACTACTTGCTGTGAATAAAATGTGGGATTGAGCACCATGGGTAATATGGTCAGTACAGTTGAAGAACCAAAAGGTTAGCTGTCACTACTATCTTACCTGGTGCAGTACCTTCCAGCCTTTTAAGGTCTTCCTCATAGGCCTTTAGAGCAGCTTCTTCCATGGCTGCAAATTCTTTCGACATTTTAGCATCTTGTTTTGCCTTGTCCATACTTCTTTGCTTAATCTGCAATCAAGTTATAAAGCATCAAATTCATAATATAGTTGGCTACATTTCAAAACTATACAAAAGCCTGGCCATAATATTAAAGAAAAAAACAAGAAGAAGAAATTCTAGCAAGGATTTTAAGATTAGATTTTTAAAGAATAGTACTCCATTTTCAAAAACAAAACAAAAATATGTAAGCAAAACCATAACATGAGCATGCTCTGGAGCTCATAATAAAACACTTGAAGGGACACTCCACTGCCCAAATATCCCATTCTCCAAAAACAAATCACTGTTTAGTAAATATATCTCCAACGAAAACATGCGTGCATATAATTATGCATTTTCTTATTGGGGTATAGCCAAAAACAGGTTGCAAAGTGGCAGATCTCTTGATTGCTGCCTATTCAAACCCTCCCCTATCTTCCCCAGCCCAGACTTTATGTGGCTGCCCAATCAAAGACTTCCCAATGCAGCTCAATGAGAAGTCTCTGCAAGGCAGGTACTCTGGGCAATTGAGCTAAACAAACCAGGAAGTAACAGGACCGGTTGTCTGCTTCAAAGCCATGGGAGTGCAACAATGTTAATTTGTCAAAATGCCACTCTTTTGAAATGTGTGTTTTTTGTAAAATGAAAATAGGACACACACTTCACGGATAAAGCATTTCAGCAAGTTAAAGTGCTTTAGAGTTTTGGAGTGTCCATTTAAATATAAATATCAGCTCAAGTATCTGTCTATTGGTCGCTACAATGTCATTTCAACAATAGAACAGTGTGTATAAGAAAGAAGTGCAAGGTCTTCTAGCAACTAATGTATATTACAATACTGTACCTCGCTGATTTTTTTCGTGACATTTTCTTTGTGATTTTTACCCCTTTCATGAAACTCAACACTCTACAATAAAAACAGGAAAATGAATTAGTGATAACACATGAAAAGGATTTGAGAATGGTTATAGACAGGAAAATAAGCAAGAATGTGCAATGTCAATCAGCAGTTGCTAAGGCCAGTAAAGTATCGTCATGCATAAGAAGGGGCATTAATTCTTAGGATGAAAATATAAATTTGCCTCTTTTTAAATCACTGGTAACCACACCTATGCCATGAAATATTGGTTACCTGTTCTAAAGAAGGATATTATTGCACAAAAAAAGTGCAAAGGTGGGCTACAAAATTAAATCGTGATATGAAAGATTTAAGTCATGAAGAAAGGCTAACAAATCTAGTTTAGAAAAATGGAGCCCCAGAAGGGATATGATAGCATTATACAAATATATTCTGAGCCAATACAAACCATTGCCAAAAGGAAATGTTTCTTTACAGTAAGAATAACAAGTATGTGGATCTGAATAGGTAATTTTATCAGAGCCTGTACAGACGTTTAAACAGCAACTGGATCAATTATTGCAAAAACATAATATTCAGGTATATAAGTTTCAATATGTGGGGTAACAGCTTACTCATCATTCTATGGTTGAGAAGGGCTTTTTTTCGTAGCTTGTTCTAACAAAGTGCTTTAAACTGGGCCTTTTGCCTTCTTTTGTAACAACAGCAAAAATAGATAAGAGGCTGAATTTGATGGACACAAGTCTTTATTTTCAGCCTATATAATTATGTAAAATAATGCATAATCAAGAACAGTTTGTAGGAAAAAGAAACAACTTACATTCTATTACTTTGTTGCAAGAAACAATTTGTGAAAAAAACATAACATGCTATTATTATTTGATTTATGTATTATTCCTATTAAATGGTGATGCATGGAGTCTCCATTATTCTAAGCATCAACTATGATGAAGTATGTCTCACTTAGGATTATCTTACAGGCTTGTTGTCTGCAATCCAACACTTGCAGTAAGTACAAAACTTCTTTGGCTGTGATTTCCAGTAGTCAGCCCTGTAAAGACAAAAATGAGCAAATTGTCAATAATTAAAAAAATTACATATAAAAAAAACAAACAAACAAAACCCTTTAACCCCTTAAGGACACATGACATGTGTGACATGTCATGATCCCTTTTTATTCCAGAAGTTTGGTCCTTAAGGGGTTAAGTTTGAAAACTGAATGTGAATACCATGCCTTTTTGAGGACACTAACTTAAAATGTTCTCAAACAGTACCGTTACTCTAAAGTTCTTCTCTCCACCCAACTTATTATTGGTATTTATATAGCACCAACGTATTTCGCAGCACTTGAAAATATTACGGAGGGGGTGGAGGGAATTTAAACAATAAATGAGACCATTACAAAATGATACAGGAACAACTGGTAGATAAAGGCCCTGCTCAGACATACTGTCTAACCCTCATAAGGCTTAGCAAAAGTATTGTGTTTGAACCACTAGCATCAATAGACAAATATACTTACATGTCTGTTTACTGGTGTTATGTATTGGTTCTGCAAGAAAGAAAACAAAATGATTAATAAATTCCAAAAATAATGGTATCTAGTTATTCTATACTGGGTCCATTTCTTCCAAGCTCCCTCCGTGGCCAATATAACCCACACATCTCATCATACCTTGCTAGACACTAGCTTTCCTGGTTTGTTACTCTGCTCAGTGATCACATTTTACAATAAAACTCCCCACAGGTGTCAGCTAGCCCTAACTATCCATGTACTCACCCCATATGATCACCAATGCTATGTTTATGTCTATGGTTGTTGTAAATACCTGTATTGTATAATGGGATAAACAGAGCTGACCAGCAATCACCGAGTCCGGCACACTGGCCGCATCGTGCACTGTGTAGCTGAGTGATAGAGACGGGGAGTAGCTCGTATTACGATGCCTGTTCTACTGTAGATAAAACTGTGCAGGCAGATTACACCAAGTCCCTATTTACTCTCAGATCACATGTGTACGGAAGCCGAGCACGAACATTTCTCAGCAACACAACTAGTGCGTTCTAATTTCACCGTATGGCGGCCGCGCGGGGCCAATCTTCACAGCACGACAAGCTCGCGAACGCAGCGCTCCGTACGGCGGCCGCGCGGGGCCATTCCACGTTTGTTTATTGCAGCCGCCTCCCCTGCCCAGTGATGCGGGGTTGGTGGGAGGAGGGAGTAAACTTGGCAGGAGAGTTGGTTGGAGAGATAACGCGTCCAGCGGAGTTACCTAGTGTCCGTCTGAGCCCGGGCAGGCCGCCCGGGGCGCGCACTCAGGTGAGTGGTGTTTCTATATTGGGGTGTGAGGGCACTTTGCGGGTGCAGACTCCGTTATAATACTCGGAGTCTCCGCTTTAGCGTGTTTCGTTCCAGGTTAGTGAGTGTCATTAGTGGGAGAATGTTTACAGAAGTTGGAGAGGGAAGCCTAACTCTCGGGGTCCCCCCCCTCCCCTCTCTGTGTACGTACAGTGTGAGGTCACGTGACCGACCCCCTGTCACTGAGGGCTCCCAGCGCTGGCTGGTAACGGTCACGAGTGACGTCAGGTGACAGTGGGTGCCCTGGCGCGGGCTGTCTGCTTAGCTGAACGTTTCTCTACAAAACTCTCTCTATGGTCTAGCGGTTAGGGTTCCAGACTTTCACTCAGCCCGGGTTCGAAGATGAGAAGAGGTAGTTTGGCTAATAGATATTTGTTTAGGTTACATTGCTTAGTTGTGATGGTGGATGAACTTGTAAGTCTTGCAAGTTTCAGCTCTATACAATAAAATAGAACAAAAAAGCCCCTCACAGCAAAATATATAGAAATATTAATATTTCTATATATTTTGCTGTGAGGGGCTTTTTTTTTTTTCTATTTTATTGTATAGAGCTGAAACTTGCAAGACTTACAAGTTCATCCAACATCACATGCTAAGGTGTTATGGCATAGTAGTGCAAAATTGCACCCATAGTGGGGTCAAAATATTGCAAGGACACGCTTCATGGACATGTTACCTTCATCAAACCTATGGTAAGGCGAGTAAACTGGGTGTAAACTGGGTGTTAAAAGATATTAATAAGCTCTGTTGTATGTGGTTTGCTTGGATAATGACATCCAAAAAGCTAATATCTCTCTAATCTATTTACATTTTTTTTTAAAAAAGTGTATGTGTGTACGAACAAAGTAGCCAAGCCGAAAGCATAGCTGGCTTGCATAATTTTAAGTGGAAAAAATGCGCTTATGAATATATAACCGCACCAAAGAATGTGATGGCGCTATATAAATAATAAAATAATAATATAACCTTATATGAATGAAGTTTAAAAAAACAAAACGTGTCCCCCTTTAAAGTGTAATGAATACATGCAACGCAAACAGTATCTTGTGGCACACACAATATGGTGCAAATTTACAGGTATACATGAAGTCTCACAGTTTGCTAACATGCTACCTCTCACACAGAGACAAGGAATCACACACACACACACAGACTCTCTCTCACCTTTAGACGCTACATCACAATTTTTACATGGGATGCCAGCACAGCCTTGACTCTTGAGCCATTATCTCCAAAGTGATTTCACTTTACTAAATAGCGTTTATCTTGTATACCTGCTAAACCATTATAAGCAGACTGAATAACTACTCAGTTATGACACAGTAAGGTAGTATATAATGAATTTATAACTTTGTATGTGGCACTTGGATAAATCTTATTTAATACGGCCCTCGGATTACCTAAGGTTGGACAGCCCTGATCTAGACAGTAATCCAGTAATTATACCAGCAATAATAATAATTAAAGACACCACAGTGAAATGAAGCAATTAGAGTGTAGTTGCAGATTTTGAGTTGCCTATGATTTATTCGGTAACTTCCTAAATGCTATCTATTTCTTGTAATTGATAATGCGACACTAAAACTGAAATTTTATTGCTTATGTGTGAGTTACTTCTTGATCCACTGGAATGGTAATTTAAAAAACAAAACAATATTCGTATTGTTTTGAATTTAGTAACAAGCATCTGTTTCATTTTTACCCTTGGCAGTCTTTGAAAGTTAAATTAGTAGAATTTATGAGTCAATGGGATGGAGAAGTTGCAGTTTGTAGCATAGTTATTACTAGCCAAAGAAAAGATGGACATAATTACGTAATATACTGGTATGTTCGTGTGTTTGCATACTCTCGTCCTAGTCACATGGGATTTAAAGGGTCACTAGGCACCAAGATCACTTTCTCATTTATGTTGCCTGGGTAGATTGTCCCTGTCTTCTAGACAGCCACTAGAGGAGCTTCCTAGTCTGTCACGGAGTTTAACAACATGAAATGAAGCTGGGCGTCCTCGCGCTCTGCACGAGGACATCCAGCATCTTCAAATCCACCATAAGAAAGGATTGATTTAATGCTTTCCTGCAGGGAAGACCTAACCTCTCCCACCAATTGCCGACTCGGAGACAGCTAGTGCAGATGGACATTGGCCCTGGAATCAGGTAAGTGGGGGTCAGTAAACTTTAGAGCAGAGAGACACTATATATTGCTAGGAATACAGTTTTTTGTATTCCTGATAGTGTAGTGTTCCTTTAATGTAGTGACAAAATATAATGGGTCTGTAGATCTGTTGGGGGGTTCTTTGTTTATTTTAGCTTGTTTAACTCTTTAGGTATCAACAATGTAACAAATGTCATAACAATCCATTCTATAAAGACTGTATATCGAAACGGAATGTGCAGCTTATTTAACAAATGCTTTGTAAAGTTGCAGATGCAAAATAAGTAGGGCATTGCATACTGGCATGGTGTCGGTGGGGATCAAATTGTTATTCTTTAAGGAGTTATCAGTGTCGGCTTTAAGGATGAACTCTATGTACATTTGTGTAATATTGCAAAAGCTACTGATCTCGATAAGAAAGGGAAAAGGTGTCTTAAAGCTTACCTATCACTTTTACCAAAGGTGAAATCTCTAGTTAGGATCCTGTGGCCTTAGGGTTGCAGTGGAAGGTAGCTTTATTTAACTGAAGCTGTCTTTTGTGGCTGCCACCATCTTCTTACTGCAGATCTACCTAAAAATTATATCTTTATGAAGTACTGAGAAGTGACAGAGCCACTTTAAAAGGAATAGTGAAAGGACCCTGCAAAGTGTCTGTAATGAGTTTGAATATAGTTTGTGCTGAAAATAATTTTCTTTTTAAAAAATGCTACTGATTAAATCACACAGATCATTTTCCTGTACAATGTCATACTGGTTCACATGACTTGCTTGGTTGGACCCTCCCAGTCTGGGATTTCCCTGGAAAATGACTACAGCTACCCTGAAGATAGCTGGGAATAGCAATCATCGTATTCCCTAGAAAAGTGCAGCATGTGACTGTGGGAGAGGTGCTGGTGTGGGCTACAGCCTAGTGTAAATAGACATGGCAGCTACTGATTGGCTACCATCATTTTGACATGCCATTTCCCAGCTATTGCACCACCGCCTTAAGGCAGGGCTGGGAAGGATGTGTGAGTCAAACAAGAAGGCAGAAAGCATGTTTACACAGTGAAACAAATGATCTTTATCTTGTTGAAACATTTAGTACTGCAACTGTCCATGCTCTCATTTGGCATTGGCTTTCATAGTTAACATTTTTATTGCCAAAGCCCAGGAGGCAACGGTATAACTTTCTTAGTTTATTTTCCTAATAGTTTTGTATGTTTATGGTATTTTGCATCCTCCTCTCTGTTTTTAAAGGAAACCTATAGTCCAAAAATATAATTATTATGGGACAATAGATTTTCTTCTTTTGCTGTGATCTCTGGCGTTTGAAAAGTTCAAAGCTGCTTTGCCACTACCAGGGGTCTTTACATATTTTTTATGTTTTGCAAAGTCCTTTTGATGGTGACTGCTCTGCTGGGAGTCCGGTGTGCAGGGGAAGTTGTGTTTTACTTACCTGAACCTGTCACTCGCGGATGCTCCTATGGTTTGCTTCTCCTTTTCAGCTCCCACTTCAATTCTGGGACTCATGCACATGGAATTACCCGCAAGACCTCAGGATGCTACATATAATGTCTTTTTCCCTACAACACAATCACTGTGAATTTTATAAAGCTTTTATCTTGCTCATTTTGATTTGGGGGAGTGGTGACAGAGCTCATTAACGGGACAATTGACTGTCAAAATAAATGGGGGTGGGGAGGGTGGCAAAAGGGGTGGTGGCAATCACTGTTTAGTTTATATACATCAATAAAAACATACATGCATTTTAATTTTTCTATTGAGGGGAATATCTTAAAACAGTTTGAAAAATCTGCAGATATATTATTTAAAGCCTTTGCAAACCGTCTACGTCTGACCCCACCCAGACTTCTGTGGCTGGTTAATTACAAACTTCCCAATGTAGCACAATGAGAAGTCTTTGCAAGGTCGGTGCTCTGAGCAATTGCTGCCTCTAGTTTAGTTTAGCCCCACTGAGCTAATCACCAGGAAGTAACAGGACCTGTTGTATGACTGCTAGCCAGGGGGTGTAACTAGGTTAATTTATAGAAATGCCAATTTTTATTGAAATCTTCATGTTTTGTAAAATGAAAAAATTGGAACACTCTTCACACAAGCAAGCCCTTTCTTTAACCCCTTAAGGACCAAACTTCTGGAATAAAAAGGAATCCTGACGTGTCACACACGTCATGTGTCCTTAAAGGGACACTCCAGGCACCCAGACCACTTCAGCTCATTGGAGTGGTCTGGGTGCCAACTCCCACTACCCTTAACCCTGCAAGTGTAATTATTGCAGTTTTTTTAAAACTGCAATATTTACCTTGCAGGGTTAAGTCCTCCCCTAGTGGCTGTCTATTAGACAGCCACTAGAGGACACTTCCTGCTTCATAGCACAGGTTTTCTGTGCTAGAGCGTCGCTGGACGTCCTCACGCTGTGTGAGGACCTCCAGCGTCGCTCTATTCCCCATAGGGAAGCATTGAAATTCATTTTCAATGCTTTCCTATGGGGTGCGCTAATGCGCATGCGCGGCATTGCCGCGCATGCGCATTAGGTCTCCTCGGCCGGCGGGCGAGATCAGTCTCGCCCACCGGCCGACGTAACCAGAAGGAGGAGCGGCGGGGGAGGAGGAAGCAGCGACGTGGGACCTGTCGCTGCCCCTAGTAAGTGACTGAAGGGGTTTTCACCCCTTCAGCAACTGGGGATTGGGGGGTGGGAGGGAGAGGGACCCTCCAGTGCCAGGAAAACTGATTGTTTTCCTGGCACTGGAGTTTCCCTTTAAGGGGTTAAAGGACACTATAGTTACTAGAACAACTAAAGCTTAATGTATTTCTCCTGGTGTGTATAGTATGCCCCTGCAGGCTTTTTAATGTAAGCACTGCCTTTTCAGAGAAAAGGCAGCATTTACTTTTCTGCCTTGGAACACCGCTAGTGATTGTCACTCAGACGGCAACTAGAGGTGATTCCTAGTTCAATACTGCACAGTGTGCTGCACCTACATTCAGTGTGTCTATGCTCTGCATGGACGAGCTGAATGTTCTCCATAGAGATGCATTGATTCAATGCAGCTCTATGAGGAGATTCTGCTTTGCACAGCGTAGCTTTTTGCTGTGCATGCGTAATAGCCCCTCAATGCTTTTCTGTGGGAAATTGTCTGAGATCATAAAGATTGATTACTGGCACGGTAAAAAATACCTTTCCTTGCGATCTTAAGGGGACTAGTAACCAAAACAGACATACACACAGATAAACTTTTTTTAGGTTTAAGTCCACCCAGCCTTCAAACCTTTGGGGAGCTGGAGTGCAGCTTTTTTCCCTGGGTCCAGTGGGGATCCTTACCATGAGGTCCAGTTTGGCTACGGAAATCTTCAAGCTCTGCTCAGTTGCACACTAGTTAGGGATCCTGGGGCTGGAGAGATGTCATATCGCTAGCATCTCAGGGAGGGAGCAGAGCAAGAACTGCAGGAAGATTACTGCTCTCATGGCTGCCCGACTCCAAACAGGCTGACAAACGGACACCAGGTGCAAAATTCCTAGTTGCCATGGCAACCTGGCGCCTACGATTCGTTGAGTCCTGCACTATAGTGTCCCTTTACTTTAAAGAGAAACTATAGTCCCAGGAAAACAAACTTGTTTTCCTGGCACTATAGCTTCCCCCTCCTGTGAAGAACCTAGTTTGACTCAGTTCTGGAGGGGGAAGCACCTCTAGTAACTGTCAGGAAAACAGCCACTAGATTTGTATTTAACACTTTTAACCCCTTTAGGACACCTGACATGTGACATGTCATGATTCCCTTTTATTCCAGAAGTTTGGTCCTTAACCCCTTAAGGACCAAACTTCTGGAACAAAAGGGAATCATGACATGCCACACATGTCATGTGTCGTTAAGGGGTTAATGTAAGCATTGTTTCTACACAATGGCTATATTTTACATTGAAGGGTTAAAATGACAGGGCCACTGTACCGCTTCATTCAGATAAAGTGTCCTGGGTGCCTTTTAGGGGTCCTTTAAACTACAGTATCTCACCTTTTTACTACGGCCATCTACTACTACCACCACCATCCATACCCCTCAGGGGCCTCAGACAGGCCTTCCATCACTTGTTACACAGTAGGACACCATGGGTAGAAGGTAAATGAGCCAGCTTGTACACCATGCCCAAAGAAGCTTGTGGCAGTATACTTTTCAAAACTTTTACCCTTTTTAGTTTTGGTTTTAGTTTAGTTTTAGTTTAGATCTGTATGACGATGAAGCCTTTTTTATTTGATGGGCGTCTGTGTCTTATGTACTTTACATTTGTTTGTTTTTTTCTCTTATGTGATAGATAGATAGATATAGATATATATATATATATATATATATATATATATATATATATATATATATCTCTATCTATCTATCTATCACATAAGAGAAAAAAACAAACAAATGTAAAGTACATAAGACACAGATCCCCATAACAAAACATACAAATTACCTATCTATCTATCTATCTATCTATCTATCTATCTATCGAGAGAGAGATATATGTAATTTGTATGTTTTGTGACAGGTTAACTGTTTTTTTTTAAATTTATAGTTAAATGCTTTACCTTTCAACTCTTTGCACATAGTTTTGTGGGGCTAATATTTGATGCTTCAGCTCAGTTGTGCTATATCATGAGTACTTTTCATCTGTTAGTGCCTGAGTAGTCACTTTCAAGCATTACATCCACTGGGATTTCATACATTGTACACTCACGTTGTTTGTGTAGCCTGCGTGGGCTGTTCCTTTAAGTACAAAGAGAGCAGTGAGTGTGGTTCTTTGCAATAGTTATTGGCCCAGGCACAAATGGGTCAGCAATGGGCTTGCACGTGGGCTTACATGACTTCATATCCTGATACATACTTGCTTGCATTATTCTGTGAAAACCCATTCATTCTGGGATTTTGGGCAAGGAATACATGTTTAGTAATTTCACACTGACTGCAATACAACAAACACTCTTTATATTAAATTCACGCTATCTGATACAGTCAAGACATTATTCTATTGTACACAAGGTACTAACACCAAACACATGTCTATGTTGTATTTCTAACATTCAGCAAAAGACTTGAGAATGTCAACTGAGTTTATTAGGTCCAGGGTTTTTGTCAGCAGATAAAAAAACTGTATGGGCACCATAACAACTTAATTGAAATTAGGTTGTTATAGTACTTAGAGGTCCCTGGCAGTTTAACCTTAATGGTTGCTCTCCAGCACCAGATCCCCTGTCCTCCATTAGCATCTGGTTTCTCCAATGCTTTTTAAGCATGGAGTAACACCAAGCAGTGGCGCCTCTGATTAGTTTAGACTTGAGCGATCAGAAAGCTCCAAGGACCTCAGGGAACAATAACAACTTTACTTTGCTGAAGTTGTTGTGGTACCCATAAGTTCCTTTTTAACCTCTTAAGGACACATGACATGTGTGACATGTCATGATTCCCTTTTATTCCAGAAGTTTGGTCCTTAAGGGGTTAAGAGCATGGTTTTAAAATTGTCATCAATTCTAAACATAAGAACTGCTTTATTCTTAACTGTTTAGAGATATTAGATGGAAATTATCCTTTAATATACAGCAGTTCCCTATAATCTCAGTTCGATATCCATTGTTCCTTGACATCTGTGTCCTTTATCTTGAAATTGTTTGAAGGTAATGTTAGTGTGTGTTTTTTTTTTTTCCTCCTAGCACATAACCACCCAGGCTCATTGTAATGATTTATGTCGCTTATGGATATTATAATTATTATACTAGTGGAAATTTCCATCCTTGTTTCTATATGAAAGGTAAACAACCAGATGTTGTCTAACCATGCTAGAGCAGCTAGTGACATCACCGAGAGGGAATGCTGAACAGTGCGAGTCAGACTTTTATACATTCCCACCCACAATGAACTACATTTATACTACACAAGCCTTGTATGCTGTGTATTACAACAGTACTGATCCATGGCACAAACATCATGTATGATAGAAACATTGTATCTTTATGGGAAATTCAGCAAGCAGAGTATATTTTATACTTTTTATAGCACCATGCTGGGAATGAAACAAACTTCCATGGCCTTATATATAAGCTGCCTATTTACTTGGGAAAAAAAAGCAAAGGGTGTTTTTTATTTATTAAATAGTGAGCGCTATGGATTGACAAGCAAGGCTGAATTTCCCATAAGGCCACCAAGGTCACGGCCTTAAGGAGGCAAGCAAGAGAGGGGTGGCACAGCCGATGGGAGATCAAAGATCTACCTTGCCAGCCCATTCTCATTCCGGTGTGGCAAGAAATGCTAAATTTGGTTCAATGTTGCCAAAATGAGACTAAAAATCCAACTCCAGCTGAATTTGAGATTTCTTCTATTTCTACATATCTTTTTTTTGCAATTATGCTTTGACCTCTTCACAACATGCTGTTTAGTGAATATACCCCTATGTTTCTAGAGTACCTGGCAAAAAAAAAGTATCTTTATGATAATGTAGTTGTTTTTTGTGCAACACATTTTTGTTTGCCTATGGCTTTATGTCCTCACTTCTTTTTTATTATTATTGTTACTTTGTTGTTGCCTGTACTCAGAAAACTCTGTACAGTACTCGAGAAAACACAGAAAACAGGATTTTCATTCCTCCCCCAGGAAAGTATTTAGAAAATACATAGCAACAGACAGAAAACAAAACAGAGACCCTGTCTTTGTCTACCGGCTATAAAGTATCCAGTTTATAAAATCAAACATAAACAGATCTGATCTAAAATGAGTAGCTGAGATGCAACAAATCCTTGCCTAGTGTGTTTAGGGAAATTACAATTATGAGATTAAGTCCAAGGGTCAACAGGGCAGCAGCGGGGAGTGCGGAGTCAGCCTGTACCATGTTGCAGATTGGCCATGCGTATTTATAGAGCTATCCAAATATATTTTGTGTTCTCCACCGCTTGATCAACATTTTGAGTAAAGAACTGTTTGTATTGAACTAGGTATAGTAGGTGCAATACACCCATTCTTACTCTGGCTTTAACACTGCTAGCACCATAACCACTACAACGTATATTTATGGTGCTCCCTTGCCCGCCTCCCTATTGTAAGTAGTCAAACAGTTTTTGAATGGTTTGACTTCTTACCTGGGATCCTCTAGTCTCCCTACCTCCTTCACTGTCAGATATTCCAGAGCAGGAATGTTGACGTTTTGAAGTATGCTTTAACTTTTTGAGTATTAAGAGTTCTTCTTCTTTCCTAGTAGGCACTAACTTCAAAGGATGTTTATTTTGTGTTTTAATATGTCCTAGAGAATAGGCAAACATAATAATTTCCTTGTGTAATATATAGTGATTGTTTTTGTGCTTCATGTCTGAATAACAATTTGTGTAGTACTCATATTGACTGTGTTGGGATTTCACTGAATTTACAACCCAGTCAAAAGATATACTGAGCACGGAACATGCACCACCACTGGGCCATTGGTGCTTTACACTATAGTGGGCTGTGAATCTGTCAGGATTAGACCATCTTCAGTCACGAGAACCAGAGTGGAGATGGACTAATCCTTGCAGAGTGTAGAGAGTATTCACATCAGTCACTTAAGTCTGAGTCAGCTTTTGATTTACTCAGCTGTATGTGAGTGTTTTATACACATTATACAAATTGTTTTTTATACCTTAATATACTAAGCCATGTATTTTTAATGTGTTTTACAGATACAGTTTTATATGGCATGAATATTACCGGTATTTCTTTGGAATTTATATTTGCATGTCCAATTAGTATTATTACACCTAACCTGTTTTTTATTGTACAATAAAAAAATCAGAGGCATGGCGATGACAAGTTTGACTGTCATAATGTAATGTAGACTATAAAAAAAAGAAGAATCTAACCTATGCACTCAGATTAAGTTTAGAAAAAGTAAAGCGTAGACTAATAAGAATGCAGGAGCCATCCCCATTGTGTGCCAGATAATATGCGAGAAGCTCCTTGCAACCTTGGATCAGCCTATACCCGTGTTGCTGAGATTTCGATGCTGTTTACTAAAGTCAATTGAGGCCGAAAAAATGTGTGTATTAGGGCCACACCATGGAATCTTCCTGGTCACAGCAATTCCTCTCTTCCATCTGGTGAGATAAGGAGTAAGGTTGCGGCGGGCTGGGAGACACTGCTTTCTATTGCAGGCCTCGTCCAGTGTCAGGAACACCATGCAGGTCAGCAATGACTTCAGCGTAGAGCGAGGGAGGACTCTGCTCATAGTCTAGACGATCTACAACAACATGTACCAGCGACTTAGTGGGGACTCTTCCACATGCGGATTTTTGTAGAAGTACCGGAAGGACTCTCCTCTCTGAAACAAGAATGCTGCAAAGATTTCCTGTAGCCATTGGGTTGTAGAGCGTGGCTGTGCCTTATCAGTAGGCCCAGCCTCTATCACCACCATGTAGGGGGGGTGAAATCTCCTTCTCCCCCTTTGTGACATCATCAAAATGGCCGATTTCTAGCCACTCCAATGCTTTCCCAAAGGGTTAAAATCGGCATGGGGTGGGACCAAATGCGATTTTAGCCAATCAGGACCTCTTTATAGAGATGCATTGAATCAATGCATCTCTATGAGGAAAATTCAGCGTCTCCATGCAGAGTGAGGGGACGCCGAAGGACACAGGGCTGCTTGCTGTGCTGCTCTGAGCCAGGAAGCCGCTCTAGTGGCCATCTGAGGAGTGGCCACTAGGCGGTGTCCCTAGGGGCAATGTAAACACTGTCTTTTCTCTGCATATAATGATTATACTCACCAGAACAAGTACATTAAGCTGTAGTTGTTCTGGTGACTGTAGTGTCCCTTTAGTAATATCAAGGTAAAGTAGATGTGGATCTTGGAGGGGTTAGTCAGATGAAATCACTAACCCATGTTTTCCTTTACTGTGAATGCTGCTATCCAAATGATGACTGCAAAACGAAGACAATGTGACCTGATGTTTTAAAAATCGCCTACATTAAATGTGAGGAAGTCACATGCTTTGCGATTTGGTAAAATTGCATTGGTTTTCACTCTCTAAATTAACGAGTTACTCCAAGCATCATAAACCATTACAACCTGCTGTAGTGGTTATGATGCCAGAAATAACTTGGCCCAATTCCCTATTAAGGGGTTTGCAAAGGTTTGCTCTCTCACCTGTGTCACTGCTAGACTCTGAGTCGCCTGTCTCCTGGCATTAGGCCTTCCCAACATGAAAGCATTGAATCAATGCTTTCCTACAGAGATTTGAAACTGCTGGACATCCTCCGTTTCTCTACAGTGTCCCTTTAAAACGGTTATTCCAACCACCATGATCACTTCTGCTTTTATTAGTGGGCCTGGTGGTAGGAATCTCTATGTGCAGGATTTCTGCTTCAAATGCTGCACATCCAGGGATTATTGAACTTTGTGCTGGAAGCACACCAGCAAGAAGAAGCTTAACCTACCCTTCGTGCATCTCTATAGCGCTTTTATTTATTTATATATTTTATCAATCTCCTTCCCTTTCCCAGCTCTGAGCTGGAAAAAAATGTCCAAGCATTTGATTGGACACCACAAAGAAAGCTAACATTGGACAAAACGCAGAATCCAGTGAAGATTAACCCTTTAAAGGAACACTATAGTCACCTAAATTACTTTAGCTAAATAAAGCCGTTTTAGTGTATAGATCATTCCCCTGCAATTTCACTGCTCAATTCACTGTCATTTAGGAGTTAAATCACGTTGTTTCTGTGTATGCAGCCCTAGCCACACCTCCCCTGGCTATGATTGACAGAGCCTGCATGAAAATAAAACTGGTTTCACTTTCAAACAGATGTAATTTACCTTAAATAATTGTATCTCAATCTCTAAATTGAACTGTAATCACATACAGGAGGCTCTTGCAGGGTCTAGCAAGCTATTAACATAGCAGGGGATACGAAAATCTTAATTAAACAGAACTTGCAATAAAGAAAGCCTAAATAGGGCTCTCTTTACAGGAAGTGTTTATGGAAGGCTGTGCAAGTCACATGCAGGAGTCACATGCAGGGAGGTGTGACTAGGGTTCATAAACAAAGGGATTTAACTCCTAAATGGCAGAGGATTGAGCAGTGAGGCTGCAGGGGCATGTTCTATACACCAAAACTGCTTCATTAAGCTAAAGTTGTTCAGGTGACTATAGTGTCCCTTTAAGTCTCACAGGTTATGTCATCCCTATGAATTACATAATGTAAATCCATTCCTCCACATTCAACCAGAAGTGTCATTATCTGAGAAATAGTATAATATATCTTCTTTACTGCTACCTCTGTCATATCTTTCTCATTTTGTATCTGTGTGTGTCCTAAATTAGAACACTGTATAAGATCTGTTACATAATGTCTGCAAGGGGATAGGTTAAAAGCCATGCACTGACCTCAGCTGTCCTACTGATATTAAGTCTGATAAAGTTATGTGAAGGAAGGCGTGACAAGTTGTTTGTCTCTGTGGTAAATACAGTGTTAATGCAGGTTGACCTGTGTTTGTGTTGAAGTATGTCTACAAAATGCATGTCCAGACAAATGCTTTGCAACATAGGAATGCTAGTTGACTTTATATTTTGTACTATAATTGGAAAATATAATAAAGTCTTGAGTCTCTGGAGTTTGCATAAACTACTTAACCTTTGTTCTTGGGACTAATTATAACTTACATTTAACATATAATGAAATAAACTGCCTTGATGCTGGAATGGTATATTTATTTATGACCTTCTCAATCTGCAGGTGTTGCCTCAAAGCAGGTGCTTACAGCTTGTTAATAGCAGTTAGCAGACTGCTCATTGCATTCAGTGGAGCCCTTGCAAATTTTCCCTGCCATTTTTTTTAACTTGTTCCAGTGTAGTAACCTTTTTTGACCACATGGCGGCACATGGCTTTACTGAGGTTTTAAACCATGGTTTATCTGTAAAAGCCCTTTTTTATAAAATGGCACGTCACTCACTGACAGCATCAGTACATTATGATTTATTTTAAGCAGGGGTCTCATTACAAATAACATTTATTTACCATGGGGTATATGAAAAAGTAGCTTGCAATAGCTGCAGATCTGGTGCCTGCAGCTACTGCAACCCTCCTCTCTTTCCCTAGCAAAATGCATTGTGAAGTGTCTGTGACCTATTAAGTGGCTTTTCATTCTTGTCAGTTAGTTGTAGTACAGTTCATTGAGAAGTGTATGCAGGGCTAATGCAGATGCCTCTCATGTTAGCTTAGTGGAGCATAGAACAGCTCCCCAGCTGTTATTTTAGTTTTAAAAATTGAAATAAGGCACAGTCAGCACACACAAAACACGTTATGGTTTTTGGAGTGTTACCTTAAGTTTGTTGGGTAGCATTGAAGATTCACAATCCCCGTGTGTCCAGTTCACTTTAGGTCATGGACTTTGTTTGTTATTATGACACTAATGGAACACTGCTATTGTTTCATTCAAATTTTGTTAGACCGTATTCCCCCTCCACCCATGGCATGGAGTTTACCAAGTATGCTGTCTACTTTTTTTTTTTTTTGCAAGATGCAAGACAAGACTATTTAAAGACTTTTTTCATCTTGATCATAATAAATGAAAACAAATCTATCACTATAATTTAATTTATTCTTTGACAAATGTTTGTTTTTCTCAGTGTTTTTATTGCTTTCTTTAGCTTGTATGTATAAAATCACCCACTGTATGTCTTGAAGGGACACTATAGACAACCATTGTAGTGATCTGGATGCTGTGTCCCTGTCCCACTTAGTCTTGTAGTACTAAGACAGCCACTAGAGGCACTTCCGGCATTTTACCGGACTCCAGGTCGCCTAAATGACGCTGGATGTCCTTAAGCTTTGCATCCATCATCAGTTAAAGTAATGCTTTCCTATGGGGAGGGGAGCCAAGCATGTGCATTAGTTTTCACACCCGTAGGATTATGCCGTTGAGGGACACCGCTGCTGGAATCAAGTGAGTAAATAGTTTTTGTTTTTATTTCACCATTTATGTGCTGCAAGGGAGGGGCCTTGTAAAGTCGACTAGACTGCTCCGGAGGCTACAAATCTTTCTCCAATGCATTGATATAGGGCAAAAATATTTGTGTATAGTGTGGAGATTTGTCCCCTTTGTATCTGGGTTTCTATGCATGTTCTTTCGAAGGTCCTGGGAGCAGTGCCAGTTTGCTTGACAGCCAACTCTGAGGCTTGATTTCACGATTAAATGTATCAGAAATAATCAAAAGTTGTGAGAATGGAGGAGGCAAGTCTTTAGAAGAAATAATTTCGAACCGAGAAGATGAATAAGCATGTTTTTGATAGAATATTTAACATACGTTTACAATGCTTTGTGTCCCTAGTTTATTGTTTCTCAAAATGTGTTCACACAAGAAACACTAGCAGTAATAAACGAAAAAATAATGCATTTAACTATTGAAAGTCGCATGAATATAACAGGTGGTCAAACAATTAAAGGATCATTCGGTGCATCTTAGCTTGCTGAAATGCTTTGTGGGTAAGGAGTATCCCATTTTAAAGGCACATTATAAAACTGCCTGTAACGGATCGACGGGCACTCCGACTGGGTACCTCCGTTGATGGATGCTCCTAGCGCTTCCTGAGGACTCCAAGCACTGCAGCAGACACCACAACCACCGAACCGGAGATTTATTCACAATCCACAAACATAGTACTGCCCACAGGGTTTTGAAATACAACCAATCAATCCGTACAATACACACAGACACTCCCACACAAAATCCTCCCCTCTGCCTGTGATATGATTACTGAACACAATGGGTAATATAATTATCACAGGCAGAGAAATACAGTTTTATGAAACATATCACAGGGACCCCAAAACATGCAATAACCCCATAAAAAGTATATCCAAAATTCACCCAGATCCGTTCAGTAGTTTGGAAGATACAGTTTAATGCAGATTCCGCAGAACATATACAGGCTTTATGAAAAATAATTACTGTATAATGTGTCCCCTGTTGTATAGTTTAAAACTACAGCACAATGTCTTTGTGCACCAAATACCGGCAAGATGGCACAGTGTAGAAAAGTTCAAACAGTGTCTGTGAGTTAAAATGGCCGCCATCCATTGTTCTCACCATGTGCTTCATCCATTGTTCTCACTATGTGCCTCTGATACATTAATTGGTGGCCACCCAGTAACTCCACAGTATGTCCCCAGATGGTTCTTAAAGGGCCAGCAGCAGCATAATAAAATACAATATGCCCAAATCAGTTCCTAGAAGGGCAATACATCCCAAGGCCATAGTCGCAGGGCAGGAGGCTGGCAAACAGGCCCCTCCAAAAAACAGTGGCGAGGTCACTTTTGCCAAACTGCCTATTTATAAAAGGGCCTATTTCTCAAAGACAATATATTATGAAACCCCTCCTTGGTTGTCAATCAGACAGCAGTGGAGGATTTCTTGTTCCTTCTGTTAGCTCTACTAAGTTAACAGAAGTGGCAGGCACACTCTACTCGAGTGCGTGTGTCTTTCCATCCACCACGTCACAGAGCGTGTGAGTGTGTGTATATGTGCGCTCCTCCACAGTGCTCATTGTATAAGAATGCATTGAGGAGTGCATGTATGTTTGGCAAAGTTTATTTGGTGACAAGAAGCCCTTTATTGTCTTTTTAATTTTTTCCCCCTGACTTTTACGATGTATGAATTTAATATCAGTGTTGCTGCTAAACAAACGTAGTTATCACAGCTTTATTGTAAAGGAAGTGAGGCCCATGGACCATATGCCTGCTTGAGGTAACATCAGGTGATTGTGGGCAGGGAGTGATGGGCTTATTTGTTCTTCATCCTGTAATATTTTGAGAGTTAGTCAGTCATAGCTCAAAGAATCACTTTTCATAGGACCGATGAAGAAAATAGTAAAACCTTTCAACATCAAGGCTTGGACAACAAAGTCATTGTGACCTTGATGAAGAAAACACATTGGTCATAGTCTAAATGTGTTTCTTTTTTGTGAGCTTTTACTGCTAAACTGATTGGTCCTTTTCAACACTCTTAAAATGGTACTGTCACTTTTCTGGAATTTAGATAATTGAATATAACATTGAACAGCACCTATAGGTTGTAGTACCGTAATTTATTTTTTATGAGATGGTCCATTTATATTGAAAAATCAGCAAATTATGTCATCATCCAGTTCAGATGAGGCAAAGCCACTGTACATTTTGTTACCAAAGAGAAGAAATATAAACAATTTCTCCCCTTCTATGTATGCTTTCTCTTCTGACTGCCAGGTGCAAAGTGCACAGGGCCTAATTTCCTATGAAGTAGAGTAGGCACCTGACTACTGGAGGGGAACAGGGGGGGACTATTTTCAGCATTTATAATGTGCCTTTTTGAGCTAAAAGAGATTCTATAGTGTTAGGAATACAAATCCGTATTCCTAACACAGAGCCCTCTGTCGCAAACTTCCAGGCCACTAAAAACCCTTTTAACAGTTACCGATTCCAGTGCTGATGTCACTTGGCGCTCCTCCTCCTCTGACATCATACGACACGGGGGTGGGGGGACCAATGTGCATGCGCAACGAGCACATTAGGCTCTTCCTACAGAAAAGCATTGAATCAATGTCCTCCTATAGGGATATCACTGAAGTTGGATATCCTCATGCAGATCGTGAGGATGCCCAGTGTCACGTGACCAAAAGGCCGGTAAAATCCCGGAAGCTCCTCTCGTGGCTTTCTGGTAGACAGCTGCTAGAGGCTTAGTGCTACAATGTAAATATTACAGTTTCACTAAAACTGCAATGTTTTATATTGCAGGACTAAGGGCTATAGTGACACTGTACCCAGACCACTTCAATGAGCTGAAGTGGTCTGGATGCCTATAGTGTAACTTTAAATATTATGATGGGGAGATAAGTACCAGGAGCCTTGGCTAGTGTCCTCTGTAGTCCAGTCAGCTTTAAAGGGACACTATAGTTGCCAAAACAACTTTAGCTTAATGAAGCAGTTTTAATGTATAGATCATGCCCCTGTAGTTTTACTGCTCAATTCTCTGCCATTTAGGAGTTTAATTACTTTGTTTATTATTATTTTATTTATATAGTGCCATCAGATTCTGTAGCGCTGTACAATGGGTGGACTAACAACATGTAATTGTAACCAGACAACTGGTCATACAGGAACAGAGAGATGGAGGGCCCTGCTGAGCTTACATTCTAGAGGGAGTGGGGAATAGTGACACAAAGGGTAAAAGTAGGGGTACGAAGTAGGTTGTTAGAAAAGTATTCACTGAGGGCTTAGTGGGTACATTTTGACATTTGCAGGATAGGAGTCATGGGGGTGGGGGATAAAAACAGTTTAATTGATATGCTTTCCTGAAGTATGTTTTCAAAGATTTATTTTTTTTGAATGAGTGGAGACTGGGTGAAAGTCTTACGGGGAAGGGAAGGGAGTTCCACAGAAGAGGTGCAGCCCTGGAGAAATCTTGGAGGCGGGTGTATGGACAGAGGATATACGTAGGGGCCTCGACGGGACATACTTGTATATTAGAGAGGATAGGTAGGTTGGAGCAGCATTTTGGAGGGACTTGTAGGCAAGCACCAGAATTTTAAATTGAGCCCTATATCTAACTGGAAGCCAATGCAGGGACTGACAGAGCGGGGAGGCGTGGGAGGTGCGAGCGGACAGGAAAATGAGCCTCGCCGCCACATTCATTATAGATTGCAGCGGTGCAATCTGGGAACACGTAAGACCACTGAGAAGGTGATTGCAGTAGTCAAGGCAAGAGAGAACAAGAGCATGGAGCAGCACCTTAGCCGCATCCAAGGTTAAATAGGGGCGGATGTGCGCTAGGTTTTTGAGATGGAAGCGACAGGATTTGGTGATTGACTGGACGTGACGGGTGAAGGAGAGGTTGGAGTCAAAAAGAACACCCAGGCAGCGAGCCTGCGAGGTAGAGGTGATGGTAGCGCCGTTGACTTTGAGGGAGACAGACACTTGGAGTAGATATAAAAAAAAAAAAGACACAATTATGCAGCTCTAGCCACACCTCCCTGTATCTGACTTACACAGCCTTCCTAAACACTTCTTGTAAAGTGTCATAAAATTTTTACACTTCCTTTACTGCAAATTCTGTTTAATTTAGAATTTCTCATCTACTTCTTTAATAGCTTCCTAGACCTTGCAGGAGCCTCCTGTATGTATTTCAAGTTCAATTTACAGAGCAGGAGTTAAAAAACTTTTTATAGTTAGTTACATCTGATTTGAAAATAAAAAAGTTTCTTTCATGCAAGCTATGTCCAGCGCTCAGACTCTAAACGTGAAAATAAATCATCTTCATTAAAGGGATACTATAGGCACCCAGACCACTTCAGCTCTCTGAAGTGGTCTGGGTGCAATGTCCCTGTCCTCCAATGTAAATCATTGCAGTTTTAGATAAAGTCAGTACCTACCTCAGGGATTTCTGCAGGCTTTCCATAGGACAGGTAGAACACAGGAATACTTTGCCAGTTTCTTACTTCCATGATGATTTTTTTTAATTCAAAAAACTTTTTTTTTAACCTGTCCTTGGCAAAGACCGATCCAGGCGCTCACATTTTTATTTTCTGTTGGATCATATGATTAAAGAGATGTTTGTTTAATTGGGGCTTTGTTACTCTTCTGGCCTGTATGGAAGTCTCTATGCTTCAGATCCACATTAGAATGCTTTCTATTTTTCATTTCCATTCAGTCTGAGTCAGGTGCAAGAAGTCCCGAAGATGCACAATAGACACATATACCTTTCACGAGGTAGAACACACATGTAAAACTTCAGTGAGAACTTGTGAAGCTCAGAAGCAATTGACATGCCCCTGGATGAGTGCCAAACAGTTGATGGTATATCTTATCAACCTGCCCTACAACACGCAAAGATACTGATTAAAAGGAGTAACTGCAATTCTATAACATGAACATCTTTTGGTTCTTCTTTGGCTTTTGAAAATCATATAACTAGGGGGTGGGGTTTGATGGCTCACCGAGCTAGACACATGTGGTCAGAGTTTTAAGCCATATACTGGACATTACCATTATAATTTTGGCACTAATCCTGCTAAACCTGCTGAGGAATGCTCCAGGGAACTTTGTGCCTGCATTTGCCTGGGTTTGGTGGATATAGCCCATGCTAGGCTTCTCGACGGCCCTCGAACATACTCGAGGCGACTGATCCTCTGCCTTGTCTGGAAGACAGCTTGCTTAAGAGCCCTGTTTCCCCCCCACTCCTGGGCCAGGGGGATATCCCGGTCCCCAGTGGTACTCTTGTGCCCAACAAAGCGAGACATCGGTATTAAAGGTGAGCTGAAAGGTTGCGGTCTACTACTAAAAATGCCCGTTGCAGCACCACAGGCCTGCCTACGCCCACCCGCCCAGGATGATCCACTCCTTCGGGCTTTGGATTGCCTGTTTATCTGCTTTTGGGCAATGCTCTTTGCTCCCACCCCTGCAGTACCTATCAACCTCGGGACTCGAACGGAAGCAAATGCAATCCGGTCTGGTGACCAAGGCGGCAGATCGGGGTTTCCCTGTGTGCCAACACTGCAAGCGGCTTTTGTCTAGACGCCAAAAATGTAACACTCACGTCTGCTCCCGTTCCTCTGGCTGGTGAGGCAAACATGGCTCTCGGACATAGGGCCCCCGACAAGCGAAGTGGGAGGCGCAGGGTAGGTGGCTCACAAGAGCAACACCCTGCTGTTGATAGCGGCTAGCAGCTGGGGTACCTTGTGCCAAAGAGTCCTGAAGTGCGGGAACAAAGGGGCGATCTCTTTAATACAGCTGGAACCAGGCTTCATCGTGTTGCTCCCTGTGAGGGCATCGGCTGAACAGACCACAGATTCTCACTAAAGTGATACTGTTCTCTTTCCCACTACATATATGATTGTTATGCTTATATTGCTTTACTCTATTGCTTTGCTTACACTGGCAAGCAACTGTCGTTTCCCTTCCAACAACCAGTGGTATCTCTCTTCTGATAGTTATTACTACTGTCTGTTAATAATCTCAACATCATCATCTATTTTAGTTTCTATCTGACACATTTAGCTTGTTTTTATTCAACAGTAGTTGAATATAGCAGTATACGGGCATTTCATGTTCTCCCTATAAAAAATCTCTGCATGTATGTTACGCTAAGCACTAACAAAAAATCATATAAAAATCATATAACTACATATTATCGAATAATACCGTTTATCCAGTTCTACAGAACCTGCTGATTAAACTTTCTGAAAAGTGAAAAATCCACTCTCCCCCATAAAATATTACCATTTGTTTTGAACAGGCTACCAGCCCATTCCAAATAGTGCCATATGTTATCTATTTACTAAATAAAATGCATGATGACTGGTTGGTGTTGGTATGTATGGTTGTTGAGCACACCTCTCAAAGTGTCCATTTTTAAAGGACCACTTCAGCTCAATTAAGTGGTCTGGGTGCCAGGTCCCTCTAGTTTTAACCCTGCAGCTGAAAACATAGCAGTTTCATAGAAACTGCTATCTTTACACTGCAGGGTTAAGCCAGCCTCTTGTGGATGTCTCACTGACAACCACTAGAGGTCGCTTTCGCGATTCTCACTGTGAAAATCACAGTGAGAAGACGCTGGACGTCCATATGGAAGCATTAAGTAATGCTTTCCTATGGGCTGTTTGCGTGTGCTGCTCTTGCCAGGGCCGCCACCAGAAATTTTGGGGCCCCTGACATAGCACAATGTCTGGCCCCCCTCCTCCCCCCCGTGACCAGCCTCCCCCCCGCAATGAATGCAGTGTGTGTTAGTGTAATAATTGCAGTGTGTGTGTCAGTGTAATGAATGCGGTGTGTGTTTTTGTCAGTGTAGTGGATGCAGTGTGTGTTTTTGTCAGTGTAGTGGATGCTGTGTGTGTTTTTGTCAGTGTAGTGGATGCAGTGTGTGTGTCAGTGTAATGAATGCGGTGTGTGTTTTTGTCAGTGTAGTGGATGCAGTGTGTGTTTTTGTCAGTGTAGTGGATGCAGTGTGTGTTTTTGTCAGTGTAGTGGATGCAGTGTGTGTGTCAGTGTAGTGAATGCAGTGTGTGTGTGTCAGTGTAGTGAATGCAGAGTGTGTCAGTGTAATGAATGCAGTGTGTGTGTGTCAGTGTAATGAATGCAGTGTGTGTGTGTCAGTGTAATGAATGCAGTGTGTGTGTGTCAGTGTTGTGGATGCAGTGTGCGTGTTAGTGTTGTGGATGCAGTGTGTGTTAGTGTTGTGGATGCAGTGTGTGTTAGTGTTGTGGATGCAGTGTGTGTTAGTGCAGTGGATGCAGTGTGTGTGTTAGTGCAGTGGGTGCAGTGGGTGCAGTGTGTGTGTGTTAGGGCAGTGGGTGCAGTGTGTGTGTTAGTGTTGTGGATGCAGTGTATGTGTTAGTGTTGTGGATGCAGTGTATGTGTTAGTGTTGTGGATGCAGTGTGTGTGTTAGTGTTGTGGATGCATGTAAATGTAATTAAAGTTATTCCCCCTCCCTGTTTCTTACCTGGTTCAGGGAGGGGGGAAGATTATTTGATCCCTGGTGGTCCGGTCCAGTGCCATTGTGGGGCCCCCCGCAGAGAGGGCCCAGCGAGCTGCAGCTTTACTACCCAGCATTTCCTCGTTCTAACTCTCGCGAGACGTGGTGTGCGCGGCGCGCGGAGCGTTGCCATGGTAACCCATGGCAACGCTCCAACGGCCGCACGTCTCGCGGGTGTTAGAGCGAGGAAATGCTGGAAAGTAAAGCTACAGCTCGCTGGGCCCCCTCTGCGGATACAGGGAGCCGGGGGGCCCGCGGCTGCACCTATATATAGCGATCATCGCTATATATAGGTGCAGAGAGTAATTGTGGGGCCCTGGACTGCCAAAGCAGTCCGGGCCCCCCAGGACCGCCGGGCCCGTGACAACCGTTATGGTTGTCACCCCCTGATGGCGGCCCTGGCACTTGCCGCGCATGCGCATTCAGAGCTGACGTTGGCAGGGGGAGGAGAGCTCACCAGCGCAGAGGGAGCCCGGCACTGGAGAAAGGTAAGTGGCTGAAGGGGGACCCAGCGGGAGGGGATAAAACTGCACATTTTAGAGTGGCCTTTTATTGTTGCCAGCCTAAGACACACCTGTGCAATAATCATGCTGTCTAATCAGCATCTTGATATGCCACACCTGTGAGGTGGATGGATTATCTCGGCAAAGGAGAAGTGCTCACTAACACAGATTTAGACAGATTTGTGAACAATATTTTAGAGAAATAGGCCTTTTGTGTACAAGTCTTGGATCTCTGAGTTCAACTCATGAAAAATGGTGGCAAAAACAAGTGTTGTTTATAATTTTGTTTAGTGTATAATTCAGTAAAGAATTTGTGTACATGGTATTTTTATATTGTGGGAAGGAATGAATAAATCACAAAAATTATATATGCTTATTGTGCACATGAAAGCAGCATGAACCTGCCGCCCAAGTATCCATGGTAGCAGAGAATAGTAGCCAATTACCAAATCTTCATGTTATTGGCTGAGTAGGTAGATATGGGCTGATTATTGTACTTTGATACTATGAGGCCCAAGCTGTTTTGCTATGCATCTCTGGTATTTTGTGTGCATGACTATTTACAATGTTCCCACATTATGTTGTGTGCTTGTTTTATTTGTGCTGACAAGTTACTTGTATTGTGAGAATGATTTCATAAATTGTGTGCACGATGTACTTGTATTGTGTCTATGATTTAATAGATCATGTGCACAATTTAAATAAAACAAGCTCAACTGTGACACCTCATGGGCTCCTAAAATGTCCTATCATATTCAATGTAGTTGAAAGATGTTTCGCTGTGAATTAGAAAGCTGCGGGATTTTGTGACAGACCATTACTCGCCATGAATAGTTAATTCTTATAAAACAGGGATTTTGGGGAGGTGAGAGAGAGTAGTAAGCCATCATTGTATGAGGTTTGTACAATTTCAATGCCCTTGTGAACATTACAGTTGTCTAATCTACTATGTTTGTTATACAGGTATTTTAGATGTACACAGTGAACCTCTGTTTCTGTTTTCCATTTATCCTTTTTGCCCTATAATATATCTATACAATGCAAGTCCCTCCATCCATGTGTATGCTGGTTTATAACCTGATTCTTTACTAGATGAACAGTGCAGTTTACAGGGGTAGTCAACCTTTGGCACTCCAGATGTAGACTATATCTCCCCTGATGCTTTACTAGAATTATGGATCTAAGAGCATTATGGGAGATGTGACTGCATCCCCCTTAACTAACTGTAGACTAACTTCTACATTGCAAATCATGTGTGGGCTATTTGGGAGCTCCTGTAAAGAGCCTTGCTTTGCTCTCCACTATCTTTGTTTGCAGACATAGCCTTAACAGTGGGCAGCTGCACTGCAGGATCATTTGTATGTCTGGGAGGGGAAATAAGACCTGTTTATCTGTTAAATAAGCAGTTGCAGCTTTTTGCAACTTCCCCATTTTTTTTTCTTTAAGATCTGTATAGATGCCGGACGGTTTACCGCTAGCTGATATTTTCGGTGTTAAACCATCTTCCTCTTTGTTTGTTTGCCTGTCTAGTTTGTCATTTGTAAACTGAGCAGTCATTTTTGCATAATATTAAAAGGCAAAAACCTATATAGGAACACACTTAAAGGGGCACTGGTACATTTTAGATTTTCCATTAAGATAGAATCTTTATTATTATTCTCTCCATTTAGATAGCACCAACAGATTCCGTAGCGCTTTATAATATTTGAGAGGGTGGATTTAACTATAAATAGGACAATTACAAGAAAAGTTACAGGAACAATAGGTTGCAGAGGACCCTGCTCAAACGATAGACGTCATTGGGTGCTATCCCTCCTGTTATCAAATATGGTTTAAGAAGTTTGACAAAAAAGGTGATTTTATTTCCTTATTCTCAATCCAAATGTGCAATGATAGGCTGCATGCTGTGTTATTATCACAATGTGGATGGATGTTGGCCACAGCTGAAAAGACTAAGAATTAAAGAAAAAAAAAAAAAAACACAAACAAAACATCCAACATAACTAACTGTAACCTAACTTACAAAAAATGAATTTAGTTTTTCTTTAAATAGCAATCTCAGCACCCACACATATTAAATGTAACAATCCTAGGCGTGCACATGGGGTGTGCCTGGACACACCCTAATCCCCGCGGCACGCCTATTGATTGAGACCGGCAGGGGAGATCTCAGGATCTCCTCTGTCGGCTCATGCAGAGCCGACACTATCCGAGCGCCGGCTCTGCTCTAAGCCTCCATGGTCCGGTGGGGAGATTAAAGATCTCCCTCACCGACCCACAGGCAGGGAGGGAGGCAGGAGAAGACCCGGGGAGCTTTAGCCAGCAGCTCCGCCGGGTTCCTCTCGCAAGATCTGAGCGTTGCCGCGGCTAGAGTTCACTCTCCACTGGACCACCAGGGCTGGCAGCAGCACGGTCTCCCCTCCCTACATAAGAAGGGAGGGGAGATATTTACTAATCTGCCTCCACCTCCACCCCCACACAATACACACAAACATACAGCACCCTCACACATACATCACACAAACAGCACCCACACGCACACACACACAGCAAACTAACAGCACCCTCACAAACACTTTCACCCACATAGCACACTACCAGCTCCCTCACACACACATCACACTAACCGCACACACACACACACACACACACACACACAGCAGTGTGTATGTATGTATGTATGTGTGTATGTATATATGTATATACACATACACACACGGCGTGTGTTTGTGCTTTAGGGTGTACACCCTAATGCAATAGGCTGCGCACGCCTATGGTAACAATAGATCAAATGCATTAATGTGTCTTGTTTTTTTAATGTTGACATACCTGTTTTAATGTATAAAGTTTGTCTTAAAGGGACCTGTCACTTCCCAGTATTTATAATGTTGTGTTTATTTTGTACCCATATTTAAAGGGACACTATAGTCATCAGAACAACTATTGCTTATTGTATTTGTCCTGGGGAGTAGAATCATTCACTTTAGGCTTTTGCAGTAAACATTACAGCCTAGTGATAACTCCACTGGCCACTTTTCAGATGGCAAGTAGAGGCAGTGGCGTACTAAAGGGCGGCAGGAGGGGGGCGGTCCGCCTTGGGTGCTACTTGCTAGGGGGGTGCCCTTACAGGGCCAGCCTTTTGAGGATTGCGAATTGTGAGGCCGTGCCGACACAGCTCGCATCAAGTAGACTGCAACAACCTTTAGCAGGCTTCTGATGCTTATATATATATATATATATATATATATATATATATATATATATATATATATATATATATATATATATATATATATATATATAAAATCTATCTCAAAAAAAGCTCTTGCACTCCAACAAAATTGTAATAGTACCTGGTGCTCTGGTTGCTCAAAGATATAGACAGAAAATATACCGGTACTCCAAGACAATATTCTTTATTCCAAATCATTACATCATGATAGATATATATATATATATATATATATATATATATATATATATATATATATATATATATATATATGTGTGTGTGTGTGTATTTTTATTCTAACTGTATTTTGATATATATATTCACTCTATGTATATCTCCCTAGCGATCATTAAGGACCGCAGACGTACCGAGCTGTCAGGCTGCTAAAACGTAAAAAAAAAAAAAAAAATGCTATACATAATATATAAACATTATAAAATAATTAACCCCTTAAGGACCAAACTTCTGGAATAAAAGGGAATCATGACATGTCACACATGTCATGTGTCCTTAAGGGGTTAAAGCATTTTACAATATATTATACATATATAATGCATATATATGATTTTATAAGTGTACTTTGAGATATGTACACATATCTCAAAATACACTTATAATGAAATCATATATATGTAGAATATATTATAAAATGCTTTAATTATAACATTATACATATATAGGAAATAAAAGTTTGTGTGTGCACACACACGTATTATATGTATATGTGTGTGTATATGTATGTGTGTATATATATATATATATATATATATATATACAGAAAAATGAAAAATCAAAATGCACTCACAGGTCTTCTTAAGTGGAACACTTAGTGCTTTATTGTTTCAAAACTGGTGTACAGAAATCAATCGACGTTTCGACCCTGCCGGGTCTTTTTCAAGATCCATTTGCACCCAGGCATATTAAGACACGTTTATTGTCTTTGAGGAGAGTGCCAAGCTTTCACTTGTATATGTATATATATATATATATATATATATATATATATATATATATATATATATATATATAGCAACAACAAAAAACCCACATTTATTAAAAATAAATAAAAATGCTAACTTTGGCCAGCGTTTGTGACTAAGTGGCTACTACAAAAGACTGGACATACCCCATTTTTTATACCGTGGGTTCTCTACTTTTACAAATTGTATGCCATGATTGGGTTCATTTTCATTCCTGCTATACGTTCTCAAAGGCAACGTAGGCCCAGCAAACCAATCTGGCAAATTTCAATGTGCAAACATGGAAAGGGGGAAGCCCTACATTTGACCCCTCTAAGTTTTCAAAAACCCATAAGACCTGTACATTGGAGGCACTGTTGTACTTGGGAGATGTTACTTAACACATATTGGGGTGTTCTTTGGCAGTAATCCATAACAGGAGCAGAGAATCCATGCCTAAAGTACAATGTGTGTGGAAAAATAACACAAAAAAATGACTACCTAAAAGGTTGACAAAGACTGGTGGTAGAATTAGTGCATAGAAAGTGTTTAAATACCACCATTTGGAATACCCTATGGTGTCTTCTTTTCAAAAATATGTGGTTTGATGGAGGTAAATTACACTGGCCGGCTTCAAAAATGTCCCAAATAGGACATGGATGTACGATGACCAGCTGCGAAAATTCCCCGCCTCCTTTCCCCGTCATCGGCTGAATGCGCATGCGCGGCACGCGACATTCTCAATGATTTCCTATGGACGCTGGCGTCTTCTCACTGTGAAAATCACAGTGAGAAGCGCGGAAGCGCCTCTAGCGGCTGTCAATGAGACAGCCACTAGAGGCTGGATTAACCCATAGGTAAACATAACATCTCTGAAACTGCTATGTTTACAGCAGAAAGGGTTAATCCTAGATGGACCTGGCACCCAGTCCACTTCATTAAGCTGAAGTGGTCCTTTAAGAATTCTTATAGTGGTCCTTTAAAAATTCAGAAATAATTCCACCCACACAGATGACTTTTTTTTTTGCCAGACATTTCTAATAACCAGTTCGACTTGTGCGATGTCTACAATATCACAAAGGCTGGTTTGCATTATCCTACAGCTATAACCGATAAGTGATTCCTTGTATTGTGTATGTATATCTTTACAGGTTTTTTTATGCCTTTGTTGCCCTGAATCTATTTAAGATGTACTGTTCGTGCTATGACATGACGTTTACCACTCCTAATATGAACCAGACCTGTAAGTTAGGAGTACTGGGCAGTGCATTTCTCTGGATGACCTTGTCTGTCATCTATAGATAGATATAGAGATAGATATATTTGTTGTGCCTCTTGTTTGAGATCAATATTTACATTTGTGTAGGAGCTCAAAATTCCTTCCCTTTGAACAGAGGGTCTAAACTCATGGTTTCTGAGCCAAATCTACGTTCCCATGCTTATTTTAGTGGACCCCCCACATCATAATCATCCGGCTGCAGACATTTCTTACTGAAATGATTGTGTTTTGTACATTTTACCTTGGTATAAATTATATCACTCCCTTTCTAGTATATATTTTAATACAGTTTCAGAAAAGGTAATGAATTATATAGTTGTCGAATTAGCCTGATCCCTGTCAGAATTTAAATCAGCACTATAGGTAGCATTTTTTTTTTTCTTAAGTACTTATGTGACGTGTCTGATGCATGGCAGTACTTAAGGAGAGAAGGGAGTGGCTCCATTCTTACTGCCTCTATGTTCCTCCCTTGCAAGTCAGATGAAGCCATGCACAGCCATGTCATCTTTTGTACACCTACTAGTGCCCAGTGAGATACTGCAGGTGTCTGTTGCACATCACACAAGACCATGCCTTAGTTTTTTGGCTGTGAATGACAACTGATGTTAAACAAGACAAGGCAATTATGAAATCGTTAAAGACTCTGCCTTTTGCCATGTTTTGTGATTTTTCTGACACGCACATAAGAGTAATCCCTGTATTCTCTTGTGTATGTCTTTTGTTTGTGTTTGTGACCATGCTGATTTAAACCAACATATGTAGTTAACACTTTGGAAATAGTACTAGTTTGTTCACTAAACCTGTCTTTGTGAACCCCCAAAGTGGGAACACTATAGGATGGCTTTAGACTCCTTGAACTAACCCTTGACATGTAGTGCGGTGACAGCTGAGTTGCAGATTTTGGGTGCTAGTATCTGAATTGGAAAATTTGCTTCCAGCTCAGCAACCATGGTCAGATTATGCTTGTTGATAACACTATATAATTGTGTGGATATTGATTGAGGCATAAAAGGAAACTAAATTTATCTTTTTGGTCTACAGCCCTAAATGGTTATAGCCAAGAGAACTTTTTTTAAATTTGATTAGGTCTTGGTGGCATGGCCTTTAATTTTATAGTTTAGGATCAGTGGACACTTGCAGGTCCATTGGGTTGCTGCTCATTGGCCCATTGGGAGGTGGTATTTCCATCAAGAAGACACAAGTGAATGGTGATGCAAGCAACACTTGGTTGAATTTATTTTACAGACCCTTATCTTTCTGCCAGACATTAAAGGGAAACTCATGTGCCAGGAAAACAATCCGCTTTCCTGGCACTGCAGGTCCCCTCTCTCTCCCACCTCCCATCCCCGGTAGCTGAAGGGGTGAAAACCCCTTCAGTCACTTACCAGAGGCAGCAACATGTCCCACGTTGCTGCTTCTTCCGCCGCCGCCGCTCCTCCGCTTACGTCGGATGGTGGGCGAGACTGATCCCGCCCGCCGGGGAGACCTAATGCGCATGCGTATTAGAACTCCCCATAGGAAAGCATTGAAAATGCTTTTCAATGCTTTCCTATGGGGAATTAAGCGCCGTTGTAGGTCCTCAGAAAATATGTGCTAGAGACACGTAAGTGCCCTCTAGTGGCTGTCTAGTAGACAGCCACTAGAGGTGGAGTTAACCCTGCAAGGTAATTACCGTATATACTCGAGTATAAGCAGAGTTTTTTAGCACATTTTTTGTGCTAAAAAACCCCAACTCGGCTTATACTCGAGTCAATTGTCTGTATTATGGCAATTTGCATTGCCATAATACAGACTGGGGGAAAGGGGTGCTGGCAGAGCTGTACTTACCTCTCCTGCAGCTCCTGTCAGCTCTCTCCTCCTCTGCGCCGTCCGTTCAGCACCTCGGTCAGCTCCCAGTGTAAATCTCGCGAGAGCCGCGGCTCTCGCGAGACTTACACTGTGAGCTGACTGTCATGACAGTCACCGTGACATCCAGACCGCCAGACGAGGTCGCCCCAGAAATACCCGATGAGGGATTTGAACCCAGGTACCTTGCTATCCTGAACCTGCTATTTTGCCTCTGAGCCACCATATCAGCTCTAGAGATAGCCAGAAGTACATCTTGCCTTGTATCCAGCACTGGGGGCTGGCCGTTATCTGTGGCTGCTCCAATACTCTTGCACACCTGAAGCTGATGGCCGTTAGCCAGGTATTTAACCCTGCCTCTCCCAGAAGGCAGGGTCAGTTCATTGACTCTGGTTCCTGCTATTTCGAGTTCCTGTTGTCTTGTTGGTTTTCGGCTTCTGACCTTGGCTTTGTTCCTGTTTATCCTGTATTCTGGCATCCCCTGACCTCCGGCTTACCCACGACGATTCTCCTGCTCTTGTCCTTGTCTGTACTTCGACCTGGTTATCCTGAAATCAGCCCCCGTGCACAGACTCACAGGCCAGGTGAGTTCTTCCCTGACCACCTCGGCCTGTGTTTAATTGCAAGGGTAAGCACATCTCTGCAAACTGGACTCCCACCAAGGTAAGCCGTGACAGAATGAACTGACCACAATGGAGTCTGCAGAGATGTCTCAATTGCTTACCCAGCAAGTATCCAGTCTGGCCCAGACTGTCTTGGAGCTGCAGCGAGAAGTCAGTTTTCTTAAAGGCACGGTACGCCCAGCCCTGGAACCTGGTTATCCTGAACCATTTACCGTTATGCCGGAGAAATTTGATGGTAACCGTGCTTCCTTCCTGTGCTTTAAAACAGATTGTGAATTGGTGTTTTCCCTGAAGTCTCGGACTTATGCTAATGACTTCATAAAGGTCCGAGCAGCTATTAACCTGCTGTCGGGAGAAATCAAACAATGGGCACATGAAAGGTTGCAGTCTCAGAGTCCTGTCCTTGCTGGATGGGATGCTTTCATGACTGCCATGGAGGCACAGTGCAAGATTTCTAGCAAGACCGCTGTACCTAAACCAGCACCACGTCCCAGAGGATCCCAGATTCCAAGAAACAAAGGGAACCTATACCATTACCACAATCCCGTGCTGCCTCATTATGCTCCTGTTCCTAGGGAGGCCCCAGAACAATCCTACCTTCCTCTTGATTCTGATGAACCTATGGAAATAGGATTGGTCCAGCGCAAGGTGACTACTGAAGAAAAAGACCGGCGGAGAAATCATGGCCTTTGTTTTTATTGTGGTGAAAGAGGGCACCTTATCTCACACTGCCCAATTCGCCCACATCGGCCAGAAACCGTTCAAGTTGGGGTTGTGCATACCCATCCGGCCAAGTCTGCACCTCTGCCTGAGACACGCCAAAGTCACTGTCAGTCTGGTCCACGCTCCGTGACACATATGAGTACTCAGACCACGGTAGTTAATACTACCTGTGTTTCACTAAAATCGGCTACCAGTGCCTCTGAAGTATCTCTGCCTCCAGTCCCGGAGACTTCTGTACCTCTTCTTGAAGAAACTGCTGTTCAAGCAAGCACCACTTCCTACCTGCCCAGAGGAGAATTACCTACCAATGCACATAAGGAAAAAGGTACAGAGAGACTGACTCCTGGGATCAAGGTACTTACAGCATCCTCCAAGTCTGGTACCATAAAATCCCAGGATGTAAAAGGACTCTGCTCTGGATACCTGAATGATAAAGACTACCTGAGTGACATTGAGACCAATGATGAATACGATTTCCAAGAAGAGCCTGTTCACGCCCGGAGGGCGTTCTTGAGGGGAGGGTACTGTCATGACAGTCACCGTGACATCCAGACCGCCAGACGAGGTCGCCCCAGAAATACCCGATGAGGGATTTGAACCCAGGTACCTTGCTATCCTGAACCTGCTATTTTGCCTCTGAGCCACCATATCAGCTCTAGAGATAGCCAGAAGTACATCTTGCCTTGTATCCAGCACTGGGGGCTGGCCGTTATCTGTGGCTGCTCCAATACTCTTGCACACCTGAAGCTGATGGCCGTTAGCCAGGTATTTAACCCTGCCTCTCCCAGAAGGCAGGGTCAGTTCATTGACTCTGGTTCCTGCTATTTCGAGTTCCTGTTGTCTTGTTGGTTTTCGGCTTCTGACCTTGGCTTTGTTCCTGTTTATCCTGTATTCTGGCATCCCCTGACCTCCGGCTTACCCACGACGATTCTCCTGCTCTTGTCCTTGTCTGTACTTCGACCTGGTTATCCTGAAATCAGCCCCCGTGCACAGACTCACAGGCCAGGTGAGTTCTTCCCTGACCACCTCGGCCTGTGTTTAATTGCAAGGGTAAGCACATCTCTGCAAACTGGACTCCCACCAAGGTAAGCCGTGACACTGACAGAGGGAGCTGCACGGACGGCGCGGAGGAGGAGAGAGCTGACAGGAGCTGCAGGACAGGTAAGTACAGCTCTGCCAGCACCCCTCTCCCTCCACTGAACTACCAATGCTGGACCACCAGGGAAGGAGCCCCCCTCCCTGCCATATATCAAGTAGGGAGGGGGGACGAAAAAAAAATTATGAATAATAAAAAATAATAATAATTAATAATAACAAAATTTTTTAAATAATACAAATTTAAATAATAAAAAAAAACCACCCACCCCCAGAAAGGCTCTGCAACTCTCACACTCTCACACTCTCACACTCTCACACTCTCACACTCTCACACTCTCACACTCTCACACTCTCACACTCTCACACTCTCACACTCTCACACTCTCACACTCTCACACACTCACACTCTCACACACTCACACTCACACTCACACTCACACTCACACTCACGCTGCACTCATACACTCACGCTGCACTCATACACTCACGCTGCACTCATACACTCACGCTGCACTCATACACTCACGCTGCACTCATACACTCACGCTGCACTCATACACTCACGCTGCACTCATACACTCACGCTGCACTCATACACTCACGCTGCACTCATACACTCACGCTGCACTCATACACTCACGCTGCACTCATACACTCACGCTGCACTCATACACTCACGCTGCACTCATACACTCACGCTGCACTCATACACTCACGCTGCACTCATACACTCACGCTGCACTCATACACTCACGCTGCACTCATACACTCACGCTGCACTCATACACTCACGCTGCACTCATACACTCACGCTGCACTCATACACTCACGCTGCACTCATACACTCACGCTGCACTCATACACTCACGCTGCACTCATACACTCACGCTGCACTCATACACTCACGCTGCACTCATACACTCACGCTGCACTCATACACTCACGCTGCACTCATACACTCACGCTGCACTCATACACTCACGCTGCACTCATTATACACACACACACACACTGCATTCATTATACACACACACACACACACTGCATTCATTATACACACACACACACACTGCATTCATTATACACACACACACACACTGCATTCATTATACACACACACACACTGCATTCATTATACACACACACACACTGCATTCATTATACACACACACACACTGCATTCATTATACACACACACACACACTGCATTCATTATACACACACACACACTGCATTCATTATACACACACACACACTGCATTCATTATACACACACTGTAAATAAATATTCAATTAATATATTTTTTTAGGATCTAATTTTATTTAGAAATTTACCAGTAGCTGCTGCATTTCTCACCCTAGTCTTATACTCGAGTCAATAAGTTTTCCCAGTTTTTTTGGGTAAAATTAGGGGGTCGGCTTATACTCGAGTATATACGGTATTGCAGTTTATAAAAAAAAACTGCAATAATTACACTTGCAGGGTTAAGGGTAGTGGGAGTTGGCACCCAGACCACTCTAATGGGCAGAAGTGGTCTGGGTGCCTGGAGTGTCCCTTTAAGAGGTGGGGAGGAGTACCACAGCTACATTGTTTCACTCCAATCTGCATTTTTAGGTGTTCTGAAGATCTCATATTTTAGGTGATTGAAGAGAAGGAAGACTGTTCCATCTTACCCCTTATTAATTGTTAGCTCTAGGTATCATTATTTACCAATTACTATTTCGAGATCTTTTTTCACTTCATATCACCTACAACAAAAAAAATCAAACAAACTGAAATCTTGTATCAACTAATGATGCAATTCATGACTTAATATAATTGAAAAATTCTGGAAAATTGTAGCAGATATGAATTGGCTCAAAATTCATGTACATTGTCCCAGCTGTGGTAATGAATTCTGTATTCTTAAATACCCTTTTGTGTGAATCTTCAGTAGGTCTAAGGGAATTTCTTTTTTTTCCCATCAAAAAACTGAGCTGAAAACCTTGCCAACTTGTAGAATTTTCCATTTTAGTATGTTTTGACATAGAATTTTAATTTCACTTGGAATTTCTTTCAGATCATCCTTTAGTGGATAACCCTAAACCTAGTAAACTGACAGCATTATAGTCATATATATTAATTGATCCCCCACTTAATGCACTTTTAATTTTCATTGTGGATGTGATATTTTTGAATACATGATGACTAACATTTTCTAAATATAAAGATACACTATCTTATAAGTACGCACTAAAACAATATAATTGTATAAATCTAAATATTAAAAAAATGTATTCCAGGGTTCCAGTTAGATTTTTTTTTAAATTGCCTTCGCCCCTTTCAGTTAATTAAAACTGCAGTTTCTGTCCTTTCTCTTCGACCAGTGCCCTGCCCACCTGGTTACACAGCATTCTCATTTGCCTGCTTTAAGAAACACATGCACTTTGCTCTGTGCGTGGTTAAGGTGGGGCTGGGCGTTCCTCTTCACATCTTGCAATTTGTGTGTCTTGTTGTCTTACCTGCACATTTGCATGTTTGACCTAGCTGGATAATTGGGCCCCAAGCAGCATGGGCGTTCCCTTCTTCACAAACACTTGGTTTCATGTATGACTCATAAAGCTGAAGCATAGATAGCACTTCCCCATATCTGTCGTAGCCATTTTAAAGTACTGCACTGAGTTTTGTTCCATTTATATATATTGTCACACTAAGGACCCTCTCTGCATGAAAGATCAGACAGGACCAAGGTAACAAAACACTTTCATTCTCAGCTTAGAATCTGCTGTTTACCTGTCAGTTCAGGGCAAGTATTTGTGAGTGTGGTTTTATCATTGTTAAATGTCAAGACTTGTTGCAGCCATTGGTGTGATTTTTAAAATAGGCGTAGTGTTGGTTTTGGTACTGCGCTCACCCTGAACTGTAGAACCTCAGTAATTAAAAAAGAAAAAAAAAATACTTTTTTTAAAAAAAATAAAATTTATTTTCTGTTAAAAACTATGTCTCTCTAAATTCTATGATTTAGATTGAGTGAGTGTTTTTACAGTATTTTGACAAGTGCAATTTGAAGCCTGAGAGTCTATATGCGAGCATTGTATTCAAAGAAATGCCTACTATGGTCGATGGACATTTGATATGACTGCTATTTTACTTGTAGGAGAATGTAAAATTGTATGATTAGAAAATTATTATGATTAGAAATCCGCTTTCACTTTCCTGTTTAATAGTTATGCCATAAGCTATATCTTTTTGTCTTACGTGAAATCACACAAACGTAGTGTAGTTGTATCAAACAAAACATATTTCTCCAATGTTTGTTTATATATTTGTAATAAATGTATATATTTTTTTGTTTTGCAAATTAGATGAATTCTGTTTTTTTTTTTTTTGTTTTTTTTTTTTTAAACCTCCCTCTAAGTTGATCCTAGTGACATGTAAAAGATAGTCAGTAGTGTTATCTTGCTCAGAAGTAGTGAACTAAACCAGTCAGCCTGTTGCCTGTACAAACAGCTTGCAGGTATAGCTGAATAACTAAAATGAAACTGGATCCACCTGTTAGCCAGAGGAGACTGGCAAAATGGCCTCCCAGTCATCCTTCATGCCATAGGCAGAGATGCAAGGGTTAACAAAAATATATATATAAAAAATTTGCAAAGTGAGTGGGCAGGTTTTTTTTTTCTCTCTCGCACAGTGTGATGAAATAGGGTGGGCCATTTTCTCCATCCCTGGAAGCTTGCTTGTTTCATTATTTATTTTATTTACTTTTAATATTTTTTCATTTTTGTGTCGTTTGACTTGGGAAAAGACTGTTTAAGAAAAAACCTAATGCATGGTAATGCAGAGACAGTTTAGTATTCAATAAAGGTCTGAGCTATTATACTTTTTATGAATCTTAGACAATATTTATTTATTTTATCATTTTCTTTGAAGTTACTGTGTTGCTCAGAATTATAAATGCACATTAGTAGTCCCTCTGTGGTAATGACGTTCTTGCCTTTCGTAATGACCCGAAATGGCTATTTGGGGATATTTATTTATTTTCTTTTTCTGTTTAAAGTTTAGTATAGTCAGACATTGGTAAACAGAACCTCTGTCCACCTCTTTCAAGTAAGGTGTGATATATGGAAACCAAATTGTCAAAAATGATGTGAAAATGGCCGTTGGGGGGGAAAAAAACGTAGAATTGAGGATTTTTCTAAATCTACTACTTTTGATTAAATTTACCAACATGGTTTTCCTGTGACCATAAGTTCTCCAGGTTATTTTTTGGCCTTACGTTTACAATTTCACTATTCACTACAGTTCAGTTCAATGTAATAATAAAAAACAAAACAATGTGGAACTTATTCACTGATTTCGTAAAATAATGTTTCTTTGAAATAGGCTCTTCTATTGGTATAACCTGTAGGTATTCTTAAATAATGACTGTATTAGGTGTGATAGAAAAGACTGGCTATAATCCAGTTCAGACCATGCAGAACCAGGGCTAGTAATGCAAGATGTGGAGAAGTAATAGAAACATTGTTTCATTTCTCCTCTACTGTGTATGTTTTCTATGGGTGCAAAGGACAGAGCTTATAGCAATGATTGACAGAGAGCTAAGGTGCCTCCCCAGCTGCAGGATAAAGAGGTTTGGCTATGTACATTTAAGTATAGACATGCTAAACTAGGCACCTCTTAGGATCAAGGGGTTAATGGGAAATCCAAGAACTGGGTCAGGAGCAAGATACATCTTTTAAATGTAAATAGTGTTTCTGAAGTTTGTACCTGCTTGTGAGTATAGACCTCTGTAAGTCTCTGTCTATAACTTGGTATTGTTAAAGTAATATGCCAACAATATTATAACAAATATAAGGATACATAAACATAATACTAAAAATCTTAAGAAGTGACAGTTCCCCTTTAAGCACTGGGTAGAACCAAAAGAGAGAGGTTTATGTGGAAATTGAAACTCACTCAAATGGTACTTCACCGTTTACTAAGTTTCTTCCTTTTTAAAGGGACACTATAGTCATGAGAACAAGTACATCTTAATGTAGTTGTTCTGCTGACAATTGTCAGTCCCTGTAGGCTTTTTAATGTAAACAGTCTTTGCAGAGAAAAGTAGTAACACCACTAAGACAGCCATTAGAGGTGCTTTCTGGGGCAGCACAGACGTTTACAGCCTCTACGCTCTGAATGCAGGTGCTGAATGTTCCCCATAGAGATGCATTGAATTGGTGCATCTCTATGAGGAGATGCTGATTGGTGCAGTGTGGCTTTTTGCCGCGCATGTGCAATCACCTCCCAGTGCTTTTCTATGGGATGTATTGGCAGTCAGATGTTTTCTAATGAGCTGGAGATTCTCTCCTAGATTTGTGAGTTCCACACAGCAGGAGTGACACTTTTGGCTACATGATTTTCTAAACCTGGAATGCTTTCCTCGTTCCAATACATATAACTGCACTATAGAAATAAATACCTGCTACATGTATAGTGGTTAAATGCCTTCTCATTGAGTATATGAGGGGATCTATTCTGGGCGCTGTTGTTACTAACGCTTAGTTAAATTAACGATTCTGCCTGTCTGCTTGAAATTGGTCAATCCTCGACATCCATACCCTTATTCTTCTTAATAGAAACTTTTTTGATGTAAAGATCTTTAGATCATCAATATGCAGCACCTTCTGATGATGTTAGGCCTATTTACCCAGAATTCTAATACAAGAAGATATCTTGTTATCTACTTTCCTGCAAGTCTTCTTATCCCGGTTTACCTTGGCCTTGGTTTACCTTCATGTTGTTTGAACATAGTCCCAATAAAAACTGTCAATCAGCCCAGATAGCTGCCAGAGGGGAGAGGTTTTCCTCATCCTTTCAATCTACTAATTAAATTACTTTGAAATTGGTCCTATATTTCCTGTGGTATTGGCATTCCATGAAAGGTGATATAGTGCCAGGTTTAGCCACCCTATAATTTTGGCAAGCAAGCCTATTGAACATAGCTCTGTCATCGTACACAAAGCACCATTAGGGGGATACAAGCCATACATGTGTGAAAAGCCTGGTGTGCCCAGGCCCTGAACAACGAGCAGAGCGCAAAGTGGTCTGGGTGAGGAGACATGTATATCTACCCTAACCTGGCCTCATTCTAAATTTATGGCAAAGCAATTGTTTCCTGGGTTTACAGCCCTCATTCCTCTCCTGTGTGATGTCACTGCGAGGTAGTGATATCAGTGCACTTACTACTGGCACAAGAAAGAAGTCGTGCAGAAGGTAAGAGAAAGTCTGCACTTCTTGGAGACCCACAGCAGCTTCCTGCCTAACAGGGAAGACACCCTCCTCCAAAGAGTAGAGTGATTAAAATAGAGCTCAGATGGGTATACATAGTAGGCTATACTCTCTGCTCCTGTGTGTACAGAACGGGCTTTCATTTTCTATAAGAAGGACCATGTACACCATTTTAGTGCTTGCATCAGGGTTCCCATAGCTTTCCTTTTCAAATGAAGGCCACCTTGACCTCCAAAGTTAACCACGGGGGAGTTAAATGGTATGTCTAATAACTTGAGGGTGGGGGCAGGTCAGGGCAGGACAGCAGCGAGCTGTAATGCTCTTTAACATTTTAAATGATACAAATATGTATTTAAAAACAATTTAAAACAGAAATTTGATGTGATGGCTTTTTCTTTTTCTTTTTTTTTCTTTTATGCAAAATGCATTACAGTGTATGTTTGACCATATATTTCTTTTTGTGGCTTGCTAAGTAACTTTGTAGATAGAGATGTCGCGAACATAAAATTTTCGAACTTCCGCAAATGTTTGCGAACGGGCGAACCGCCATAGACTTCAATAGGCAGGCGAATTTTAAAACCCACAGGGACTCTTTCTGGCCACAATAGTGATGGAAAAGTTGTTTCAAGTGGACTAACACCTGGACTGTGGCATGCCGGAGGGGGATCCATGGCAAAACTCCCATGGAAAATTACATAGTTGATGCAGAGTCTGGTTTTAATCCATAAATGGCATAAATCACCTAACATTCCTAAATTGTTTGGAATAACGTGCTTTAAAACACAAGGTATGATGTTGTATCGATCAGGTAGTGTAAGGGTTATGCCCGCTTCACAGTGACAGACCAAACTCTCCGTTTAACGCACCGCAAACAGTCCATTTGCACAACCGCAAACTCTCCATTTGCACAAGGTTGGATACCAAGCTAGCCATGTCCCGTTCCTTGTCCTCACTGATGTCATTGAAGGTCTCTTCCTCCACCCAGCCACGCACAACACCAAGGGTCCCCGAAAGGTGACAACAAGCCCCCTGTATTTTTTTTTTTTTTAAATGTACACTACTGTTACACCAGATATGAGTTGCACTGGTGTGACACTGTGCCCTGGCAGGCCCTGAAACGCACACGTGTGAAGGAAACTGACTGCTATTATATTACAGTCAAAACATTTTTTTTTTTTAAATGCAAGCTATTGTGACACCAGATATGAGTGGTGGCACTGGGCAAGTGGGCACAGTATACGCTGTGAGCCTGACACACGCTGGCAGGCAGGCAGGCAACTGCAATTAGATTACACAGGGAAAAAAAAAAAGCAGACTGATGTTCTAGCCCTAAAAAGGGCCTTTTGGGGTGCTGTCCTTACAGCAGAGATCAGATGAGTCGTTCAGGACTGTAGTGGACACTGAATACACTAGCCTAGCTATCGATTTCCCTATCAAATCAGCAGCAGCTACACTGTCCCTCCTCTCACTAAGAATGCAGCTTCCGGGGGGCGGGGCCTAGCTGTCATGGAGGAAAGACGCACTTCGTGTGAGCTCCCTGAATATCTCACTTTAAGCTGCTATCAACAAGCGAATTTCACCCCAGAAGGGGATGACCCAGCAATGTTGCTCCTCCTACCTGACCGACCCGACATGCTTAATAGCGGTCAGCAACTCGACAGAGTCTTGCTTACCTCCGCGTGGCAAGTGTGGCCTGGTGCTCACCAGGCAGGAGAGGTGGCCGATCTCCCGATCCTGGGATGCCCAGGAGCAGCTACTTCCCGTCAGGAGCTCCGTTACCCCACCCCCTCGGACCGGTGGGGGTTATCCCAGTCCACCCCTGAGAGGCTGTCTGGAACTAATGGACGCACAGAGCACAGCCGCCCAGGCTGACATACTCATCTGCGACTCTCCCAATATGGCGGCAGCCGCGTGTCCTCCTGGTACCAGCAAAGCATGGCAGGATATTGAGTCTAAGCTGGACAGACTCTTTAATCAATTTTGGAAGCAAATAACAAGCAGGAAGCCCCAACAATCTCCACCACAGCCCCAACAAGCTCCACCACAGCTAAGCGAAGCAGTCCCCATTAGAATCCACCAATGCAAAAGGCGTCGAAGATGGGACTGGAGGCACAAACAAAAATGCAGAGCCTGCCCCACGTCAAGCACTCGCCTCCACCTTAAGCCACCACAATCCCGCACCGGACGTGAAGCGCACCACCGGGACAGATCCGACCACCCGACAAAACAAGCTTCCACCACCTCAAGCCGCGAACCCGGCACTCAGCCAGAGACTTGCCTTTGTTGTTCCAGGTATCAGGGACTGCCAGGGTCTGCACCTGGTGCCCAGAAGGGATCGGATGAGCACAAGCAGTAAACAGCAGCCTGCCAAGCATGTCCCACTATAGCCGATCCTCCACACCATACCTTTGATCACATGAACTGCTCTCTGCACATTAACTAATCGTAAAGTAGCAAGCGTTTAAACATGTCATTATTTCACCTCCTAAAGAGTCTGTCGTAGTTCCTTACATGCCTTTACCTTAACCGTTCATGTATTATGTTATTCACTAGTCTCATCTCATGGGGCAACTCACACTTGATTAACTTGTGGTGGAGCTGCTGATATAAATACACAGTTGATAACGTGCAAGCTACACCCTAAACATGACAGCCATCTTTCACAACAATGTACTGCTATATACTCATACCCTCAGTGCAACTAGCCATGATATACGCATATCATCAGCCTAGCATGCTCAAATATAACACACTTCGTTAAAAAAAAAAAAAAAAAAAAGAATGCAGCTTCAGAATGAATCTAAATTGTATGCTGTCTAGGAGGCGGGAGGGTCTGGGAGGGAGGGTCTGCTGCTGATTGGCTGGAATGTGTCTGCTGACTATGAGGTACAAGGTCAAAGTTTACTCAATGATGACGAATAGGGTGCGGACCGAACATCACATATGTTCGCTGTCCGTGGGGAACGCGAATAAGCTATGTTCGCCGGGAACTATTCGCCAGCGAACTGTTCGGACAACACTATTTGTAGATTTTAAGTGTATAATGCATTTTTGTCTTGCAGTTATTCACTGGCAGCATCAAATAGTTGATCCCAGTTTTTGTTCCTGACCTTGGGCAAGATAATTCCTAGAAGTGTGCCTTGGGAATATTGGGCTTCTGATCTTCTGTTTGTTTTGATTTGCTTGTATAGTGAAAATCTTCTGGTAGTATTATAATTTTATATTGGAGCAGTACATGTTCTTTGTGGTGTATCTATGTAAATGAGCTATTTTAGTATATTTTAAATCTTTCCGGTTTCATTGTCCTTACCTGCCTGGTGGAAGAAATTATTTTTTGTGTGTGAAGCCAAGAGAAGCTAATTATCGTGTTACTGAACAGCAAAGTCTTTTGCCTACGAGCATTTAAACCCCCACCCCATCCATCTCCAAGGTATTATCAGCTGAGCAATCTCTGTGGATTCCTTCTTTCTGGAGTATGATCTCTGTTTGTACCATGCCACATGTTTGCGTGCAATTATCCTTGGGCAAAAGAAGCATTTTATCAGAAAGAAGCCTGATTAAAGACACGTTTCACATATAAGTTAGGGCTAAGGTAAATAGATTGATTACTCTTCTACTGAGACATAATTAAACTTATTTACCATCCAATTAGAGAAGGCCGTGTTCTCTGCAGTCAAGGGAACAGTGTGATACTGGCTTTCAAGGATGCCTTTGGATCTGTGTATAAAGAGTTGTGTTGAGATACTGAATATCTCTGAGCCAGGCTTTTAGTCTGGAGACACTCAGAAAGTGTGTTGTCGTGTTTTACTTACTAATGTAATTTAAATGTGCTTTATTTGTTGTGTCTTGTGTAGACATATTTGAAGACATGGGACAAGTCAGAATACCGTCATCAAGGAATAATGGCTAACACGCCACTGGCATTATACTATTCTAGTTTCTGTAGTCAATGCAGAGTTGAAGTTGTGAATGTTCTAATTCTCTCTTCAGACTTTTCACACACATATAAGGTGTTGCACGGTGCTGGTATCATGAACATCTTTACTTAAGGCAGTGTGCAACGTGGTTCACAAACTTCATAAGGGCCAAACACCTTATGCACCAATAATGGTCCGGGACAGAGAGAGACATTTTGAGAGTTGTTGTCCACAACATCTGGAATGCCAAAGGTTGCCAACCACTGCTTTATTACTGGAATGAGCCACTCTGTTGTTTTTACTGCATTGCATGTTACACTAGGGACAGCAGGGACCAGATTGTGATAACAACAAAGTGTGTCATTCAGACCTTAAAGCCGGTAGGTGGATAAACATTGGTTTGTACTCTGCAGCACATCTGAAATGATGACCTAGTGTTGTTCTCCACGATTTAGCCCCTGTGTTGTCTACAATTGATGAAGTGGGATCGAAAGATTTTAATGTTACACGCAATCAGGTGCTGAGAAACATGAGTACGTCTGAATTGCAGTGGTGCATGAGAGGGGCTTTTTCTAGCATGTATCGCTCATCCCTTCATGTTGCAGGTGACCAGAGGAAAATGTTTTAGCTCTGAGGACATGGTTTTCCTCTTTTTTGGAAGGATAGTATCTCCCTGTTCACGTGAGTGGTCTCTTGCACCCCAGGAATACTTGTTCTCACTGTTACAAGCAGAAGTCACCTATTTCACTATTCATCTAGGCAACTATTTTATCGAGGGGGATGGGAGTTGTTTGATCGAAATAAACTACCAACATGTGCCGGGTTTATATTTTTCCTCTACTTTCTGCTTTGCCTCTATTTTCTTGCTTGACAATGAACCAGCGAAAGGGTGTGTACACAGCAAGGTCTGCATCAGATTAGATTATAAGTGTGTCCTGTTCAATGAAAGATGATGATATTTAAGATGATGTAAAAGAAGAGATGCACTCAATCCAAAGGGCATTAAGCAAGTTATTTCAGGGCAGGGATAAAGCAAACAAACTGCAGAGGAGAGTTTACCTTCCTAATGCAGCCTCTGCCACGGGGTTGATTACTAAAAACATTAGGAACCTTATCACTAAAGAAGTAATAATGCCACATTTGTGTGTGTTGGGATGCAGCCTGTCCTTTCTCTGTCAATCGGACACTGATATCAGGATGTATCCGGGCAGGCTTCAGCTCAGTGCACATTACCAGGAGCAACTGAATGCCACCACTCCTCATCTCCTAATTGCTTGTAGCACTACATAGAAAAATAGCCCCCATAACTAATCTAGAGCAGCATAGGCTGTTTTCTTTTTTTTTTTTTTTTTTTTTTATTCTTTATTTTTGCTTGTGCATAGTTCCAGTGGATCCTGCATCGCCACAACAGCGAATGCGAGGGTTGCAGTACATTTAATGATACATGTTGAGTAGCATTGAAAACTGAGGGGTTAGCACGAATTTTTATATTTAAGGTATTGTAGTTAGTTAAGCAGTTAAACATAACATAGCAATGACGAGTAAACCAAGCAGTCATTTTAGATATAGGCGACCTGAGTAGATTAAAATAATATGGCTGAAAAACATAAATACAGAGAACATCAGCCATACAGGTACATTAAGTAAGACTTTGTTTGCCTGTGGTCTGCGTGGGATCATCGACGTTCCGCTCAACATTTGGGGTTATCGAAGATAGATGCACAATTTTATATTTATTAACAAGCTAAAGGCATGAAGCATGTTAGGTACAGTGTTTAGTTAGGCTGGTATGACCATGGAGACGTGCCTCCAGGGGAAGGAGCCCGCCATGTCCCCTCTATCCATATAATTACTGCATGCATATTATAAACATTTGTCGTAGGGTAACAGGCTACATGATGTCATACATAGCGGTCAATTAGAGCAGTGTTTCCCAACCCAGTCCTCAAGGCACACCTACCAGTCCAGGATTTAAGGATTACCCAGTTTTGTCTAATGTGTTTTTTCTTTTTTTTCTAAAAACACCTTAGACAAAACTGGGTAATCCTTAAATCCTGGACTGGTAGGTGTGCCTTGAGGACTGGGTTGGGAAACACTGAATTAGAGTATGGCATTGCAAAGTTGGAGCACAGTTTTATAGTCATCATAATAAACATGTTTAGGTAATCATATAATGGTAATGGGAAGAGATCTAACATATTAAATCTACGATATACGGTATTGATTAGTTGTGTGCTTTATGTAGTATGTGAGATTAACTTTAAAGGCATGCAAGTAAAGTTTAATAGTAACTAAATAAAAACGGCAAAAAACTGAAAATACAGGTTCCCGCTGGAGCTAGAGACAGTGTTGCCCAACTGAGCCACCTTAGATAGGGATTAAAAAAGGGGTGTATAACTAAATAATATCATGAGCTGCTTACAGATTAAGTAATGCAAGATGTCAACCGCATGAGATCATACAGAGCGAGAACTAGTGTAAATTTTGCCTTTCAGAGTTAAAATAAACTTTGCAATGAATGGTCCAGTGCATGGGTTTGCTTAGCCAATGCCCATTAATGGCAGGCTGCTAGCCCCTGAAAACATAAGTCCACCTTTCAGTGTGTGAGGTCGCTGTCAGCCACGAATGCCTGCGTGCTCCTGCATCCCGCTGACAGATGAGCAGCAGAGTCCCTTAACCGGCCCCGGGCCTCTGGGTATTCCTAGTGATCGTTGCCACCAGGAGTGTACCGTTCGATACCGTTCGATAGGGTGGCTTATAAGCACGGACTCGTCTTCCTCCAGTGAGTTCTTGCTGCGATCTGCTTTCTGCGGGAGTGTATGGCTGTTCCGCCGCTAGGTGCTGGTCGTTTGTTGCTGGGGCCGCTGCGTGATGGGCAGGTTGGGTCCTGTTTAGTGGCATGAGATAGTTTGTTGCTTCGTGTGGGGGACCCGGTGCTTGTGCCCGCCCTTTTGAGTTTCGGCTCCGTTGCAATCTGAGGGCCGCTCTGGAGTCGCGGTTTGGGTTCCCCTGCAGGCTGCGCCAAGTGGCCGGGCGGATCCATGCCGTCACCTCTCTCATAGCTATCCTTTATAGCTGTCTCTGGGTCTTGAGTCTTGCCCACAGGTAGGTACTTAGTCGGTTTATGTACTCCAGTGCGTGCTTGGGCGGTTTAATTAGTGTGTGCTTGGTCCTGGGCTGCGTCCATGCCGCCATCTTGGCTGGGCCCAGTAGATCTCGTTTGGTTGAAAGCTTATTCATCCCCATGCGGGGTCTGCTAGTTTGTCGCTTGATTGATTGCTTGTGCCTAGATATCCCTCACTGGCGAGGGGGGGGGGGGTGATCGGGATCTTGAGCATTGCAATATTTTCCCCGCTGGTCCGTCGGCGGGGAGGTCGGCTGCCTCTCCCACGCCAGCGCGCACTGGTAGGCCGCAGATCTGCGTCTGCTTCAGAGTGCCTCTCTGAGTCCGGTGGTCCGGCCAGATAAGTCCTCGGGTGCCACCGCTGCTCTGCTGTGCCAGATTAGGAAGCTCAGTGTGAGTTATTGATTAATAGTCGCCTGTTTGCAGGTTTTTCTCACGGAGCTCCGGTGTAGTGCGACCAGTCTGCTCAGCGGTCAGGCTCCGCCCCCTCATAGGCTGTTTTCTATACCCTGATAGCCAGATAGTTGTTGCCGAGATGCCCAACCAAACAAATGTTTGCTAGGCATCATTGGAAACTTTGTCCACGAGAGTTGCAGTGTCAGTGGATAGCCATTACTGATTTATTGTGCACATTCTATGTAGCTGAAACAGGCACGCTGCTTTATGAAACCATTAATGTTTTATCTAACTTTACATGAGACTGGCATGTGATGCCTTTGATGGTGTGTCAAAATTGGCTAGTTGTCAACTTCACCATCTGCTTGATTTGAGGTTCTGGACTGTGTGCATGCTAAAGAAAATTTGGGGTCAGTGTGAGAACACTTTATATGGTAATTAAATAACTTTCTCAGGGTAAGAATACATGATACACTTCTCAGGACCTATTGCGGCGTAGCTTTGCCTTCAAATATGCTATAGGCTTTATAAAGAACTTTTGAGTCCACAACATAGCCCTGTGTCATTGTGTAAATTACAGATGCTGAGGTGCTTGACTTGTGTCTCCCAGAATGGATAAATACAAAAGGAAATTTATTCTTGCTACTTCAGGTTTTATTTTATATGCACATTTAATATTGAATCATTTTATGTGCATTTACAAATGCCCTATATGTTTTCATTGCAGTTAACACCTACCATTTGTGCCTTGGTAACCATCTTGAACAGTATTTGCATTGTACATCCTGAGGTAAGTTACCTATTTGATATGTACATTTAGAGAAAAAAAGTTTATTTTTTTGTTTTACACATGTTACCACGGCCATTTGTTGGTATATTAGCCTTATTTTATATTTTAGTCTAATCCACATATTTGTGAATTGAATTTTGTATGAAGCTCAGATGAGGCTGGGACATGTATTTCACAAACATCTGAGTTCCCAAGGTTAGCCATCACCGTTGTAGACACACTGGAAACGGTGTAAGATTGTTTTATAAACGTGCTTTACTTGTTTGTACCACTTTGATTGGCAGACTGCCTTTAAGCCAACATTCAAAGTGAAAGAGGGCTTTACAGTATCTTGTCATAATCAGTGGGTGGTTAACCCTGTAAGTGCCAAACAGGGTTTAAAGTGATTTAGTAATCTTTTTTTTTTTTTTTTTTTTTTTTTACTACAATTATAGGGTGAAGGTCCCTTACACATTCCATCCATTGTTTGTGCCTTGCCGGTTATATTCTGTTGCGTAATACATATACCCAATAAAAGACTTAATTTAGGGACTGATGCCTACTGTCTGCTTGTACAAAGTACATACTTTGCCTAGAAAGCACACACTGCCTGGCAGAGTAAACATAGCCTTTGGTCAAAATTCTGTTAGCAGACGTCTCTGTATTTCCCAGTAACAGTGTAACCAGCAATGATGGTGGCACTAAGAGTTGAAAAATTACCTGTGTGATTAATGTTATGTGTTTTTACAGCACTAATCTCTATACAAAACCCCATTGATCTTGTAGTCTTGGTACAGCTGTAGTGCCATTAATTGTATGATTACCAGACTCTTTGTATTCAAAACATTACAAATCGCTCTCGAACTCAGATGGTTAAACATTCATTTACAGTCTCAAACGACATTTTAGGTGAGAGCAAGTAGTCTATAAATGTTTCCCTTGTCAGGAATGAAATTAGCTTATGTAGGCTAAAATAGAAGTGTTGGCTCAATTTCTAAGCATGAATGTACATGTGAAACAGTGCCTCAACAATATAACTTTTTTTGTCTTGTGATTCTCTCTAAACCACAACATGTTTTGGCAAATAGTATCTATAAAAGAACAATTTCTTCCCACTATCCCTTCCTCCCTTCCTTTTCCTAGGGCCGTGTAAATGTACAGCAGTTAAAAATCCATTGGTAAAGCTATGAACTATTTAATTTCAAGCATGTTTTTCCAGTTTTTTTCCTTTTTCTTTATTTTTTTTTTAACTCTGGATTTTTTAAAAAAAATGTTTTAATACTTTTACAGCAACTTCTCATAATATGTTGCTGACAAAGTCCAAATGTCCTGAGACCAAAATCAATGTTACCTTTCCAGTTACATTGACACACATCCTGGTTTAAAAAAAATACCATAATCCCTTCAGGTCCCACAATATCTAAACTGGACAAACACTAATTTTGTGCCTAATCAGGGGTTTAAAGAAATTAAAAGTTTTTTTGTTTTTTTTTTCTCTTCTGCTTAAATGCAAGCACCTAGTTTAAAATAATAAAAAAAGAATACAAAGCATAGACATCTTATAGCACAGCTTAAGTATTGAAGTGACTTTTGTAGTGAGATGGCCAAGATGGCGGGTATTACTGTAGCTAGAATGGTTCTGTTATGAAAACAACCTGAATTGTATGAAAATGAAAGAACATTCCAATTTGGTCCTTGAGCAGTCCTCGTTTAGTAACGTCAGGTAAACTTCCTGCCTACTACAACAAGAGAACAGTGTTAAATTAGAGGGGTAAAGGTTTAAAAATATCAGGAAGTATTACTTTACTGAGAGTAATAGCCTTCCAGCTGAAGTGGTAGAGATTAACACAGTGAGGGAGTTTAAGCATGCATGGGATATGCATAAGGCTATCCTAACTACAAGATAAGGCCAGGGACTAATGAAAGTATTTAGAAAATTGGGCAGACTAGATGGGCCGAATGGTTCTTATCTGCCGTCACATTCTATTCTTTTATGTTTCATAGACTGTGGAAAAAGATTTATTTTGGGAGCTAAATGTGGTTTACAAGCCACTTTGATTATTCTGACACCTGACTTGAGACCTTGGCAACTGGGGAAAGGGGATGTTTTAGAAACGAATGCACAGAATAATCCCTGTGCTCACATACCAAGTGAATAACTAATCAATAAATGTTATTTAGATTGACAGGCACCAAAGAGATAGTCCAAGTGAATATACTAGATCTGTGTTCCACTTTTGGTTTTCTAAAGGTTTTTGTACCCGGAAGAAATCCAAGGCTATGAATATGAGGTGTTATTTTGGTGAGGTATGGTTCCAGTCAGGTTGACATCTCTTGTTTCTTGTTATTAGAGAGGCGTGATACTGTCCCAAATATGTGGACATTGGTACATAACTTCTAATATGGCTAATATGGTTCCATGGATGGACTAGTAAAGGATACTATGGTTGCAAAGATTTGGACATTTGTAGTGTATTGTTATGTTTAGAGAAGCTTTGCATGGTTGTAAAGATGTCGACATAGGGATTATAGTTATCTTGGAGAGGCTAGGAACAGTCCCTAAATAATGGAATTATACTTGTTTAAGGTGAAACTTGCCCACCACTAATAAGGACAGATTACTCTCTGAAATGATTTAACCAAGCCTTTTTTTCTTTACGTGTTCATAAGCACATCTGATACTCGAATCACTGACAACTTAACCATGAATTAGTCTTGGATCCTAAATTTATTCTGCAACTCAGATTGTGCTCTGCTGACTCAGGTTTATTTACTAAAGTGAGAATTGTCGGGAGTTCACAATGAATTTGAGGTGGATTTCAAAATACCTGAATTGGAAGCAAAGTGGACTTGGAAAATGTTCAGCTACTTTGGGCCTCTATTTGTACTTCACTTTAAAATTCTGCCAATTCCTACTGTAGTATAACAAGCCATGGCAGAACACTCGCTGGGTTTAGTGCATGTACTGAAGGAACATTTTCTAGTATTAGAGCTAATTTGGATGAGATCTCTTTATCCTCTGGTGTTGAGGTTTTAATTTATTCTTGTGGGTCTCTGACGTTTACTATTATACTTTGAAGCCGCATCTGAGTCTGGTTTGTGAAAGAGGTAATTTGAAAAACTTTTTAAACTATAACTTGAAAATTATTGGTATCCTGATAAATTGATCTGACATTTAGGCAACTTTTAAGGCAACTTTAACATTGTTGATAATAGGGCTCCCTGATTGTATCCAGTTTAATTTCTGTACTGTATTGCATAGTGATACAGAGAATGAAGAAAAATGATCGAATAAAGAAAAATCCCTTTTGGCCTAAAATTTAAATTCACCTTGAAATCTCACTTTAGTAAATAACCCTAAGTGTGATTATCTGTTCCTGGCATATCATTAATGGTAGTGGGGCTGAACTAATGCAGATGGTTGCAAATAATGGCTGCTCCGTGGGAGTCTAACTCACACCATTCTCAGGCAGGTTGGGGACATGTATGTCCCAGTGCTGCACTGAGATTAGAGGGTAGTCCATTGCACATTGACAGTCACACTGTACAATGTGTTTTTATTGGTGAGTGTGACCAGCGTAATATTCAGAATACAGATAAGAAGAGAGATCCCTGCCCTGTAGAGTTATTTTTCTTGACTTACCCACATTGATGATGTTAGCAGTGATGTCGCAATTCTGGTTTCTGTGTAAATGAGCCTAGCAAAAGCTAGTTTGGCTTTTGGCTGTTTTTCCTCTACCTTCCCCCACCAGAAGCCTGAATAACCTGATCAGATGGCTTTCTGCTTTTAAGCTGTGTTAGAGATCTATTTGCAAATTGATCACTGTGGTAGAGAGCTGCAGATGTATATTTTCATGTCTACAAACTACCTTCATTTTAAATACAAAGTTTTTCCAATTGACCAAATTATTAATTATCATAGTTATCACAAATAAACACTGATGCTTTTAAACTTCCTATTTTGCTCATTATAATCGTGTGCTGGAATAAAAGATGAACTACCCTCCATAGGGAAACCAAATATGTTTATTCTCCTAATTTTATTTGAACATTGTGATAATAAAGTTGATTGTACATGTAGATAAACAAGCAAATTCCAGGGACAACAAACTGAAGTTTCCTATACAAAAACAACAAATATGACTACTACAGGTTGTTATGCATCCATTTAATTGCCCATCTTTATGGGGGAGGGGCTTTTTCCTATGTGTGGTCTGTATGTATTGTTTGTGTGTTGTGTATGTGGTGTGGGCAGTTACTATGTGGACTGTCTGTGGTGTGTGATGTGTGTAGGTTGATTGTAGTATTGGCTATGTGTATGGCTCACATGCTCCCAAACAGAGGCACTAAGACACATGCAACAACACAGTGCTAGACACTCAAACACACACACACACAGTTTTGCACACTCACAACTACACATTCACATTTACGCTATAGCCACCTTCCTTTTTGGAATTCACTTTGCATGTTCCTCTCTGCTCTACCCTTCACTGACCACCATTTCTGGTGCTAGTTTGGGTCCGGCAGCCTACGTGCCATGCAAAGGCTCCTTGTGCACCAATAACTGTTGGAAGTAGAAAATCTTTACATCCTTCTCTTTTTCTGTGCATAATTGTATGCCGGTTTTCAAACACAGATCGACCAAATGTGCATGTACTGTATATGGCTGAAGTATTCTAAAGATACTAAAATTAGGGATGAGATTTTCTAGGAGCTCCATATTGTTATATTTGTATTTGAAAGTATAACAGAGCTCTACAGAACTAATTAACACCACAGTGATGTGTTTTTAAGCTACTATAACTGCGTGTTGAAAAAATAAAATAAGTCCATGGGCGGGGCATGACCTCCATACTAGCTGGTCGCATGAGTTACAAGCTTGTATAATTGGTGATGTAACGGGCACAAATTCCCTACCACGTACCTCTCTAGCTCCAGTGCCAGAGTCTGGTAATCTGGAGGCAAGCTGGGTTTTGGTCCTGAACATCACCACTCCTTATATTGTGCGGCTGCGACCTCCGACTGGTTACGGCCTGGTGTATTCCTGCAGCGGGAGAAGGGCCGGTCACTCCGTCTGGGTCTACCCGGGCACTCCTGTGGATAAATGAAGCTCCATGCTCCCCTCTCACCCCCTTAGGCCGGTTGGGCATATCTCAGCCCCCTGCTGAGAGCTCTTGCTGTCCTGCTGCAGGAGACTTAAAGTCTGTGATTGTGTGGTGAATCCAAGATGGCCGCCTCGTTGAAGCAATCACTACATCAAGCGGACCCAGTAAGCCTGGATTGGGTGACACGCTTGGAGGCTGAGTTTAATAGCTGTGTCAGGAGTTCTGGGGCTGATTAACCTACCGCTCTCACACCCTTACTTAGTCTGTCCCATCGCAAATTCCGGCTGTTGCTCCAGAGGTGCAGCCTGGTCGCAGGGCTTGGGCTCAGAGACTCCCTCCCAGGTGGAGATTTGAGCTGAACAGCAGGCCGTGAACGGTCCACCTACCTGGGAGAACCAACGCTTCCCAGGTCTCTGCGTTGCTGTAAGGAATGCAACATGCGGCCATGGAAAGCTGCAACGCGACACAGAGATCGAGGCGGCACAAGTAACTCTTTGTCCCTGCATGGACTCTGCTTGTACGCAAAAGGCATAGGAGAAGTAGACTGCTGCGCAGAAGTTACCTGTGTCAGAGATTCAGTGTTACAAGTTCTCTGCCTTTATAACTCAGATGTTTTTCGTGCTTCACTCTTGCTCTGTCAAGCACTCCACAAACTCTATCTGTCCCTGCAAATAATCTGCACCCAGCTGAGTGCTCCTAGTGGTTTTCTTCTCATTTATTATTATTTTTTGTGTGTAAAGTTGCTTGCCAGAGAATCCCTTAACCCACCATGTTCTGCACTGACTCAGTCAATTTCTCTGTCATATCTACATAAAGTGTTGTACCTCTGACATTTTATGATGACCTTGTTCCCAAGCTTATTGTAACATGGACATTTCATACTCAAATCAAAATGCCCATGTTAGTTTGTATGTCAATCTAAGCACTGCAAAAATAAAGAATATAAAACCCAATCTGTAAATCAGATGCATTGTTCTTGTTCTAAATTACAACTTATTTGCAAAAACTTACATTAGCAACTCACTTAAACTTTCTCAGTCCTGCCCTTGGCAGCACACCCACTCACACCACAAGAATTAAGTGTCACCTTTTGTTCACTTTAAATGTTGGCAGGTGTGTTAAATTATGTATCCCAAGATAATACCCAACAATGCTATTTATATTCTGCTTTTTTACCTGTTTCCCTTTAACTGCAACTAAATAGGGAAGCGGTGGCTAATTTACTAACCATTAACAACACCTACAAGCTGCTTTACAGTGCTTTATTTTGTACAAATAGCGTTTTCTGAAGAAAGTGCTTTTCCTACAAAATTGAATTAAGGACTGTTTGGTCCCCTGCCCCCAGCCCCGCTATGCTTTAAATGGTAGTAGTTGTAGTTGATAAATGCAACTCTTAACTCCATCTACTAAAGGAGACAGGCTGTTACATTTAAATGACTAAAAAGGGAAGTTTGGCTAGCAAAGGAAGTGCAGCAATATGGACACTGTTACAATTTAAACATGTGTAGTTCAGCCTCTTGATGATAAACCACATACGTATAGTCTTTTAATATTTATATAGTGCATTAGTCCTGTTTAAGAGATGGGGAAAATAATTGATTTTTCTTATTCTAATATTTGAAACCTAAATAACTTTATCATGAATGTGTGCCCTGCTATTTGCAGACATACTGGTTGCATGCTGGTTTGTGGTGATACAATTCCAAACTGCTGATCTGTGAAGCAGTTGGGCAAACAAAACTTGTATAATTATAAGTGCGTTCTACTTGTCGGATTACAGCAATTTCTTAACATATACGAAGACCTCTCACTATGTAGTCCTACTGAGTAAATTCCAAATGTAAATATGTTAAAGGGTTACTCCAAACATCATCATCACTACAGCCTGCTGTAGTTATTATGATCATTGGCCTGGTTCCCCGTAATCAGTCAAACTATTTAACAATGGTTTGCCCCTTTACCTGTGTCTCTGCTGGGTTCCGATGCTTTTTGGTGGTCCTGTGACTTGCTTCTGCAGAGCTGCAGAAGCTGAAAGCTGCAACCATAGCCATTGTTTGGCTGAGAGTATCTTAGCCAATAACTGTCATTCTAAAGCACAACTATGTTCTTGGAGTGTGGCATAGTACAACACCAAAAAGCAAAATTGTTTAATCTTGTGCAGCTATTGTGTATAAGCTGATGTAGCCCCAACAGCAAGCAAAATAAATCAATCCAATGTATTCATCTACAAAGTGCAGCTTAGTTATAGGGGCCCACTAGTGCAGCCCAAGTTTATGCAAAGAGCATTCAAAGTACAGGTGTTTAGGGATAAAATTGATAAAGGGATAGGGGTCCCAAAACATCTGTACTTTGAATGCTCTTTACATAAACCTGGACTGCACTAGTGGGCCACTATAACTAAGCTGCACTTTGTGGATAAATACTTTGGATGACTGTCATTCTGTACTATGAAAGTTGTACAGAATTGACTTTAGCTAGCCTGGAACTCTAGCTCGGGGCTGGCTGATGACACCGCTATGATGCTGCTGAAGGGGGAGTTATACCTCTGGCAACTTTTTAAATCAAAATGCTGCACGTTCTAATTCCTGGCATCATGACCACTTCAGATTACTGTGGCGGTCATGGTGCTTGGAGTAACCCTTTATAGCTCAGTCATGTTTAATCTGATGGATAATTTTATTTAAATGTATTTAATTCTACGAATGTAAATATGAAGCCTGGTTTAGCATTCTGGAAAATTAGTTTGCAAGCACATGGGGATACTAAGGATAATGAAAAACACATTTTTTATATTATCCACAGGATTTGTCTCATTGTATTTGCTTGTGTTGTAACTGCATATCTTTTGTATTCTAACATAGAAACATGGAAACATAGAATGTGACTGCAGATAAGAACCATTCGGCCCATCTAGTCTGCCCAATTTTCTAGATGCTTTCATTAGTCTCTGACATTATCTTATAGTTAGGATAGCCTTATGCCTATCCCACGCATGCTTAAACTCCTTAACTGTGTTAACCTCTACCACTTCAGCTGGAAGGCTATTCCATGCATCCACTACCCTCTCAGTAAAGTAATATTTCCTGATATTATTTTTAAACCTTTGTCCCTCTAATTTAAGACTGTCCTCTTGTTGTAGTAGTTTTTCTTCTTTTAAATATAGTCTCCTCCTTTACTGTGTTGATTCCCTTTATGTATTTAAATGTTTCTATCATATCCCCCCTGTCTCGTCTTTCCTCCAAGCTATACATGTTAAGATCCTTTAACCTTTCCTGGTAAGTTTTATCCTGCAATCCATGAACCAGTTTAGTAAACCTTCTCTGAACACTCTCTAAGGTATCAATATCCTTCTGAAGATACGGTCTCCAGTACTGCGTACAATATTCCAAGTGAGGTCTCACCAGTGTTCTGTACAATGGCATGAGCACTTCCCTCTTTCTACTGCTAATACCTCTCCCTATACAACCAAGCATTCTGCTAGCATTCCTGCTGCTCTGTTACATTGTCTGCCTACCTTTAAGTCATCAGAAATAAACACCCCTAAATCCCTTTCCTCAGATGTTGAGGTTAGGACTCAAATAGTCTGTACTCTGCCCTTGGGTTTTTACGTCCAAGATGCATTATCTTGCACTTATCCACATTAAATGTCAGTTGCCACAACTCTGACCATTTTTCTAGTTTACCTAAATCATTAGCCATTTGGCTTATCCCTCCTGGAACATCAACCCGGTTACATATCTTAGTATCATCCGCAAAAAGACATACCTTACCATCAAGACCTTCTGCAATATCACTAATACAAATATTAAAGAGAATGGGTCCAAGTACAGATCCCTGAGGTACCCCACTGGTGACAAGCCCAAGCTTCGAATATACTCCATTGACTACAACCCTCTGTTGCCTGTCACTCAGCCACTGCCTCACCCATTCAACAATATTGGAATCCAAACTTAAATATTGCAGTTTATTGATAAGCCTTCTATGTGCAACAGTGTCAAAAGCCTTACTGAAATCTAGGTAAGCAATGTCTAGTGCACCACCCTGATCTATAATTTTAGTTACCCAATCAAAAAAATCGATAAGATTAGTTTGGCATGATCTCCCTGAAGTAAACCCATGTTGTCTCTGATCTTGAAATCCATTGTTTTTTAGATGTTCAACAATCCTATCCTTTAACATGGTTTCCATCACTTTCCCCACTACTGAAGTAAGGCTTACTGGCCTATAGTTGCCCGACTCCTCCCTATTACTTTTCTTGTGAATGGGCACAACATTCGCCAACTTCCAATCTTTTGGGACTACTCCTGTTAACAATGATTGGTTAAATAAATCTGTTAATGGTTTTGCTAGTACACCACTAAGCTCTTTTAATAGCTTTGGGTGTATTCCATCAGGTCCCATTGACTTATTTGTCTTTACTTTTGACAGTTGAAATAGAACCTCTTCCTCTGTAAACTCACGTGTAATAAATACCTCATTTATCCTTTTTCTTAACTGAGGTCCCTCTCCTTCATTTTCATTAGCATTCTGTACAGTGTGCAGAGACAGTAAGAGGAACTTTCCTAGCCTCCCATTTCTGCAGTCTTGGTTTAACCCTTGCTAAAATAAAACAAGCTTTGAATTTAACCCTTGAATTTGCAAACTTATTGTAAGGACTTCAGGACAGCAAGTACTCTCCTATTATTGACAAGACACTCTTGATTGTAAGATATGCTTACTAAAATATATTTTTTTGTGAATAGACAATATAGAAAGACATTTTCTTTTAGTATACATACAGATGCAGTGTTAGTGCAAGCCAGACTTCAAATACTGGCTCTCTGATCTGTTTTATCTTTATACAAGTGAACAAAAATGATCATTCTGTCTCTCAGATCAATTTGCAAGTGGAATCTGATTGTGTAGAACTAATGTGACACTTGTTTTCCAATGATGTCATAAATAGTTGACTTTATGCTAAATAAAAGGGTGTAAAGGGCAACGGTCACATTTTCCACTGAGGGGTAAAGATAAAAGTAGTGAATGAATGGCTCTTGGCACTGTACGAAAGAAAGCACATAAAACAAAATCATATCATGTTCCTGTATATTCCTGCTATTCTTGTATAATAAATGTAAACCTGTTTTTGTTGTGTATTGACAGGTATAGTGATAGAAAAAGATAGATCAAAGTTTAATGCATGAAACAAAACAGAGCTTAAGAGTGCTCAAGATCCATGATGCCCAATGCCCATATCAGATAAGTATAGGTAAATTGCCCAGTATAATGCCCGACGCGCGTTTCGGTGTCTGTGTGACACCTTCGTCAGGGGCTTTGATCTATCTTTTTCTATCACTATACCTGTCTAGCTAGTTTACCAGGGAGAGAGACTTTATTAAGTTTATGATCAGTCTATTATATACTGATTTTCATCTCAATGTATATTCTCTCCTCTGATACCTATATATTGCTCTGGCTGACGAATGGCACATATTGACTGCTCCTATTCCTAAGATCTTTAATTTATACTAAAGAGGTCTATATATATATATATATATATATAATATGGATTTTTGCATATAGGGGGAACCTTGTGACCCATTAGTGGTCCTGATTGGAGATTTTTTGCCCCTACTTGCATGTGTAGCAGACTGCCTCACAGAGTGATGTTTAGTTATAGAGACCACTGAGGGACCTGACACTCAGATTTTAACTAGTTTCAATTAAAGTTTACCCTTTTTTATTTTTTTGTTCTGTATGGTGTAGATCCTTTTTGACTACTTTGCAGTGGTTCTTCTCTATAATCTATATCGGCGGTATAATCGATTATTGTATATATTGTATATATTTCATTTTTGTATGCTTTAAATTTTTTCTGGCACTATTTCCTTTAGCCTCACACACTGTGGGTTTATCTCGATAGTACCGATTACGTAGTATTTGCCTACTAGTCATACTTATATCTAGGCGATGCTCAGGGTCTCGTGATTTGTTCTATTCAAGACCCTTTAGCATCCTTGTTTGTCGTGTTTGTATATGATACTGTTATACAAAACTGGGGTGTTAATCAGAAGGGGCATTGTAAATCCCAATAATTAAAATGGTGGAAAAGGCAAAAATAAAGCCAAATCTTTGCTGCCTGTGCTGCTGGTAAAGTGGCAAACAAATGAGATGGCTTAGTAAATATGTATTAAGTAAACGCAATATGCGCGTCTCCCTGGGTAGCTTGAGAAAGACTCCTTGTCTGTCGAAATGTTGCCTCTGTTGTGATGACTGACTAAAACCAACATTACACCACATATGCTGAGTGCTGGGGTTTCTTCCTTCTTTAATAAAAACGGTGGAGTATTGTCTGAAATACTGTAGTTTAGTATGTGAAACAGAGTTCCCCAATAGTTTTTTACACTTACTTAGACAATTAGGCATTTGCTGAATATTTTCTTCAAAAGCAGTCCTGTCCTAGAGAAAGGAAGAACAAAACCAAATGACAAAGACCAAATAATTATGACGATTCTTTGAAATTCTAGGTAAACTAGCCATATTTGATGGTTAAAAAGTATTACAGTAAAGACTTCATTTAAAGTTTGTTTTAGCATATTTCACTTCCATATAGAAATTTGTCTACATGTTTATTTTTCTATGTTTTTGGTTTGCATTTCATTACATCTCATATTATATTGGCATCAGAAGAACTTTAGCTTAATGAAGCAATTTTGTTGTATGGATTATGCCTTGCAGCTTCACTGCTTAATTTTTTGCCGGTTAGGAGTTACTTGTGTTTCTGTCGATGCAGCTCCGATCATACCTCCCATGGCTGTGACTAACATAGCCTGCATTAAAAAATGGTTTCATTTTCAATTCTTAACTCTGTAAATTTAAATGTATTTTATGTAAATGTATATAATTATTCTAAACCTAAACATCATGATTTGTGCCTGACAATCAAAGGGTTAAAATGTATTTGGAGTATTATAAGTAAAGCTTGTGGTGTTTTCCCATCAGGTCTTTAGTTTACTATGAGGAAGGCAAGAAGCCCAACATTTTGGCCAGTCCATGTGCCATATCAAGACAGTATAAAGCTTGTGTATTTGTGATAATGATATTAACAAAGATGACTACAATTATAATAATTGGATAAAAGCAAACTTTGCTGGTTATATGTAATTAACCTGTCTTTTTTTTTTTTTAACATTGCTCATTGTCAGATTATGCTGTATTCGGTGTCATTTGTAACTAATGCAAAAAGCAGTGGTGTTTAAGACAGGAAGTGTATTTCACTTCTATTGCATATCTGTATTTGTGCTTCCTGTCAGTTGAACCACCAGGAACATAACAGATGTGCAAATAGGCATGGTTCTTAAATTCCATTGCAAAACACACTTCTGTTGAGAGGAGCTTGCATAGAACAAATACAATGTCTGAATTATTCTTTTTGTAGTAATGCACCTAAATTGTCACTGTCCTTGTCACATCTCTACTGAATGGTCCTCAGGTCCCCCATTTTTCTATCCTAGTGCCCCCACTCTCAAGTAGGAGTGTAGAATGCTTGTTTTTTCTGAGTGTATCAAAGCCCCTGCAAATGTTCAGTAATATGTTTAGTAATTAGTTTGTATGATATACATGTTTGTCATGGTTTGTTCTAATTTTTTTACATTTTATTTTATTTTAAAACCAGTAAGTCATGAAATGACCTCAGTGGTAGTTACTCCACACTAAAATAAAAATAGTTCCACTTTGCCCATTTGTTTGCTGGGATGTACCTTATTCACGAAGTTTCTCTAGTATTGTTGGGAATTCAAAGTAAATTTCAAATGTGAGCAAAAATAGATATAGAATATGAAAACATAACTGACTTGAATGTTTTCAAATAGGCTGTTTTGGCTAAAATGTGCCATTGGCTGAAAATGCTATGGCAAATTCAGTCACGTTCATTGTCTCGATTCTCTCAAAAGAAAACAATCTTTATATTTTTAACGTTAGAGTATTGCCCTACATATTTACATTATTGGGAGCCCCACCTCCAAGGGTCCTCCAGTCTTGTCATCGCTGCCCTTCCTCGCCTCACTGGCTTGGATCTTAAATCTTGACAATCTCAGTCAGTCCAACCCATAGGGAAGCATTGGGAGGCTAGTGTGCATGTGCTGCAAACCACCATGCTTACCAATTGGCATCTCCTCATATTGATGCATTGAGTTAATACATCACTATGGGGAGTGTCTATTGTCTCGATTCAGAGCGTGGCAACGCTGATCATTGGCCCTGCATTCTTGTCCTGTCCCCCCATTTGGGACACAGCACCTCAATGAGTGCCTGTGGTGTTCCTTTAAATTGAAAGCGCATTGAGCAGAATCATAATTTATCTTATTTCAGCTGTTATAGTAATAGTAATTTAATGGTAACCAAACGGAGTCTAAATATAAGACGCGAAGGAGTAGAATTGTGGTATTGCTGTGTACAGGATTGCTTAGTAGGGTAAAGGAAGTGGTGGAGGTAGAGTTAGGTTTACTTACAACTAGGGGAATTGGTGCCATGAATAGAGTTCTCTTTGTCTACATCAGGTAGTTGGATCAATGTAATCTGTTTATAAATAACTAAATCAGCCACTTTATCTCTCTCTGGATATTCCAGTGAGTTGAAGTTATCTTGAATGGCAGCCAAGTATAGGTGCAAATATGGCTGAAATAACTGAATTAGGTAATTAATTTTGGAAATAACCAGTTGCTTCATATTTTATTTTTCTTTGCTTGTTTTGTGGTTCTTAGACCTTAAAGGTTTGGGCAGCATAGGAAAACCCTACATCCTAGATTTAAAAAATAAATAAATAAATGAAAATGTTGAAATATCTTATGGTATAGAAAACCAACTAGTAATACATTTTTTTGCTAATGCAGTTTGATAAACATAGGTCCATATTCATTCCAGTACTTTAGTGGGTTTTATTCACACAATTTAGCAATTTAGGCTCAAGTAGAAAAGTTGTAACCATTTAACAGCTGTAGTCACAATGAACCATTTTCACCCAAAATCTGCTTTTTCTTTTTCAACTCTTGACTGTTTTCTTTCCCCTTTCTGTTAAACACCAGTCCTTACAGCTCTTGCTTGAAGTGATTTATGGGTAAATAGTGTCCCATCATTCTCCATTTATAAAAGTGCTGATTTCAAGAGAAAAAGTGAGAAAGAGGTCCAGATGGTTAACTCTTAACTTTTTAATTTTTTTTTAATTATTTCTTTTATTTATTTATAACACTGGAGTATTCTTTTAATTGGTCTTTTGGATACACCCAAACCATGAATACAAAATAAATTCTCTTTTGTGATTGTTGTTCTCACAAGCTCGTGTATGGACTAGGTGTTTTATATTTTAAAGATCATTCTGTTCAAAAATATGATACAAATGTTAATAATAATAATGAAAGGGAATGCAGAATTTTACAATGTTTATAATGATTTGCAATTCCAATAACACTTTATTAGGAGATTTTGTTATTTTTGGATGATTGTGAATCTATTTGCACATTCTGTTTATAAACATTGTAAGATGTTGGTTAGGCATTTCAAGAAGCGATTGAATTAAAACAAAACTTACCAAAGACTACCCTGCTGCAGTCAGTGAGACTTTGCTTCCATTTGTTCAGAAAAAACAATCTGCTTCTATTTAAGTGGGCACTCAAAGCTGCCTGACCACTACAGCTTACCTGGCGCCATCCCTCATATAAGATCATTTTGATGTTAAAGGGACACTATAGTCACCAGAACAACTACAGTTTATTGCATTTGTTCTGGTGAGTATAATCAGTGTCCTCAGGCTTTTTGCAGTAAACATGTTTTGTTTTTTTCTGAGAAAATGTACTGTTTACATTACAGCCTAGGGATACCTCCACTGTCCACTCCTCATATGGCTACTAGAGGTGCTTTCTGGGACTGCAATTCAGTGTCTCCACCCTCTGCATGGAGACACTGAACTTTCCTCATGAGGAGATGCTGATTGGCCAGGGCTGTGTTTGACTTGTGCTGGTTCTGCCCCTGAGCTCCCTCCTTGACAAGTTCAGCAAATCCAATGCTTTATGTGAAAGCATTGTGAGGGCTCAGATAACCACTTCTTATGATGTCAGCCAATCAGGCAGATCAGGGGCACAACCAGCAGCAGCAGACAAATAAAAGTAAGATTTTACTATATTTAGGCATTCCTGACCATATAGTGTTCCTTTAAACTGGGCTTTTTTTGGTGCCTAGGTACTGGCCCCATCTCACCTGCACTGCTATTGCAGAATTAACACATTTGCATTATTTGATATAAATTTTATCCATATTTTCATTTCATTCATTGACTGAGTGCATCAAATTTTGCAAAAACAAGTTGGGGCCCAGCTGCAGTTGGTCTGGGACTGTTATGGTTACTCAGCTCAAAATGGCTTGTAGTTGTAACGGTGCCTAAACTGCACCTTCAACTGAAAAATGCTATGAAAATGGTCACTGAAAAGTAATACATTGCTTGAAATGTAAGCCGCAAACAATAACTTACTAAATTACATTTTGTTTAAAACTGAAAACTATTATGTTATTTAGGGCCACACAGCAATGGACTCTGGTTTACAAGATGTCCATCTATACTGTAATCCAGCTTGGGAGTTGAGATTGGTTATTCCACTTGTACACATTTTTTTCGCTTTTCATACAAGTCTGTGGTCACTGGTTGTATGTTATAATGCCATATCAGGAGTGTTTTGGCTGTATGAACATGTTGTAGAACATAAGCTTGCATTTGCAGTGTGCTTACTACTTTAATATAACGCTAAAGAGTTTTAAAGTCTATATTGATTATTGGCAGCTGTGAGGGTGTAAGCCCAACAAACTTCATAAGATTACAGATTTATTGTGAATTTAATGTGTGAAAGAGGGGCTCTCTGTTAACCCTTAAAGGCTAACTCCAAGCATCATTACCATTACAGCCCAATGCAGGGGACCCTGGCTCAGTTTCTCCATAATCGGAAAATGCAAAGAGTTGACATTCATCAGCCTAGAACTCTAATGAGGGCACTGCTGGCTAAACTCAGTGTGTGCAGCATTTTAAAGTGAAACCCTGCACATACTGACTCCAGGTACCATTGCCACTTTAAATCAATGAAGTAGTCATTGTGCTTGGACTAATCCTCTGACACATTAGCAAGCTGACAAGCTGGTAGGGGCTTGGAGTGTTCCTTTAAGAGTTCTGGGAGAAAATTAAGCTCAATCTGTTACAGTTCTGATTCCTAGTGCTGTGTAATAACAAAAAAGCACTGCCCAGTTACGTATATGTATAGGCCTTCACAAGAACAATACTGTATGGTCTCTACTCTGTTTAAATGGAATTCTGCTAAATGAGAAGGGAAGTTGATTTCCATTAGTAACACATGACTGGGTGAGATCATAATGTTATCGTAACTTACCGAGAAGTTAGTGGATTCTTTGTTCTCTTATTCTGTCATTATACCGTAAGGTCAGTGTTTTGCTGGCTTGTTTGACCACTGATTTGAACTTACATTTTAGGCAGTCAGCCGTAACCCCATACCCTCTTATTGGTATGATGGCTGTGATCTTGATTACAGGGTTGCTTGCCTTTTGTGCTTTTTAATTAACTAACCTCAACACACTACCTTTAAAGTTTTTTTTTTTCCTGATGAGATACCAGGCTCTGTACTGTTTTGTTTTGGGTTTTTTCTGGCATTAGCGAGGTGCACTTTAGTACACAATTTAGCCTATTTTTTTTTTTTAGCCATTTTTTTTTTTTAAACAAGGTTTTATTGGCATCCATCCATATTAATTTCTACACAGCATTTTAACATGTCAGTGGTTCCCAAACCGGTCCTCAAAGCAACCTACCAGCCCATGATTTAGGGATTTACCCAGTTGTGTCTAACATAGTTTTTTGGAAAGAAAGAAAAACACCTTAGACCCAACTGGGTAATCCCTACATCCTGGACTGTTAGGGATGCCTTGAGGACTTGTTCGGCAACCTCTGAAATAATCTATACACATATGTTATTTATGCCATATGCCCATCAATCTGTAATCGCAGTAAGGAACTAAATTTACTCCAACACCATGACAGTTTCCTAGCTGCAGCCAAATACGTCTGGAAATGAATGTAAGAGATTTGGATTTGAGTAGTTGGAGCAGATGTGGGATTAACCAGGTTTCGAATATTTACTCTAACGGTAGTCTAATTCCTTTTCAACTTTTGCAGTTTCTTTATTCCCTTGCTTCAAGCGAAGTGTTTACGTACTGGAGAGTAAAAAAACTATTTATCTACAAAACAAATTGTGGAACATAACGATCCCATTGATTTCATAGAGTACCATAATCCTCTGACGAGAATACCCCATTCACTTAAATTCCATAATATTTATAAAGTCTTTGTTAAAAAGCCTCCAATAATGAATGAAAATCATTTGAGATCCAAACCTGGAAACAGAGTATAACGTGGGCCAAACACCGTACACACTGTGTAAATTTAATTGAGCTGTATTACAAAGTTTTATACAAGTGATATATGGTTCCAACAAAATGAAACAATGTATAGTGGTTATTCTGGCCAATGCTGGAGATGCAATAATGCAGAAGGATCTCATTTCCACATTATGTGGACATGTTCTGGTTTAGATTCTTTAGAAAGTAATCTCAAACGACTCCTCTTGAAAATTTCAGGGAAAGAGTTTCCTTTGACCCCACAGCTCCTTTTTTTCCATCTAGACTTTCCTGAATTGGAGAAACCTCTATCTTACTTAATGATACACACTATGCTGGCAGTAAAAATATGCATAGCGAGAAACTGGAAAAAGCAAAGGCACCAAAACTGGAATGAAATAACAAACCAGATAAATTATCAATGCTCAATGGAGAAAAGTTACTTTTTAATAAACAACCAACTGAATTACAAAAATGGCAGATATCTTCCTATGCTAATAAGTCTTAGTAATAGAAAGCCAAGGCTCAGTCCCAGTTCCCCTCACACCTCCCCTGCGTCAGAATGAATGCTGGATGAAGTATGAATGAAGCTTGTAATGTATGTAGGTTTAAATTTAAAATATTACGTATTGAAATTGTTATTGAAATATTTTTTTGTAATGTAATTTTGTGTATACATCAATATCTCAATAAAGAAAAAAAAAGTATCTATAGAGATCATCAATCTTAAAGGAACACTATAGTCACCTAAATAACTTTAGCTAAATAAAGCAGTTTTAGTGTATAGATCATTCACCTGCAATTTCACTGCTCAATTCACTGTCATTTAGGAGTTAAATCACTTTGTTTCTGTTTATGCAGCCCTACCCACACCTCCCCTGGCTATGATTGACAGAGCCTGCATGAAAAAAAAAACTGGTTTCACTTTCAAACAGATGTAATTTACCTTAAATAATTGTATCCCAATCTCTAAATTGAACTTTAATCACATACAGGAGGCTCTTGCAGGGTCTAGCAAGCTATTCACATAGCAGGGGATAAGAAAATCTTAATTAAACAGAACTTGCAATAAAGAAAGCCTAAATAGGGCTCTCTTTACAGGAAGTGTTTATGGAAGGCTGTGCAAGTCACATGCAGGGAGGTGTGACTAGGGTTCATAAACAAAGGGATTTAACTCCTAAAAGGCAGAGGATTGAGCAGTGAGGCTGCAGGGGCATGTTATATACACCAAAACTGCTTCATTAAGCTAAAGTTGTTCAGGTGACTATAGTGTCCCTTTAATTGGTTTGTGTCCTGCACAGTGCTTCTTATTGTGAAGCATTGAACACCTATCCCCTAGGCCTAGGGGATCTCCAATCCTCTAAACCTGTATATCTTTTGGAAAAGCAGTGCATTAAACCATGTTGTAATTGTTTAACTTCTAACCTGGGATCTATCAAATGACACATCCTACCGACACTACAGATTTCACAGCGCTGGAAGCACCTGCCTGTGAGCTTCTTGTAGCTCTCCAGAGCTAAGCTGTGGTGTTGGCTGAGAGCTGAGCAGCACTGCCTGATAGCCGTTAAAGGCATTTTTTCTCTACCAAATTTAAACTAATATTGTTTCTTAGAAACAGCAGTGTTTTGTATTGTCTGAGAAAGGGGACAGGGTCTTGGCACCAAAACTACTTTATTGAGTTGCAGCCATTTTGCTGCACAGATTATCCCTTTAAGGCATTTTCAGTGTATGTAACTATGTAACAAGGTGCCACTAAGCTTTAAAAAAAATTAAATTGTTTGGATTAAAAACATCTTATGCATGATATGTACATACATTGCATTTGTTAAAAAAAAAAAATTGTTTTGTTAATCAGTGTTTTTGAGGCATTATTGTGACAGGTGAGGACAATGACATAACGTTACATCTATACATATATGGTGCAAGAAAATAAAATTACCTAGCTTGTATCATGAAAGTAACCTAAAGCGCACTGGTTAGCATAAATACCAGTAAATAAGTATAGCTCAACAAACGATGGAGCAGTGAGCTCTTTTAACATTATCGGACCAACAGTGCATACATTACTACGCTATGTTAATTTTTTTTAAGGCGCTTTGGGACCTGCGTTTATGGAAAAGGGATCTCAACTGGATTATATAGCCCCTAACTAGTGATGTCCCGAACAGTTTGCCGGGAACCGTTCGCCGGTGAACATAGCGTGTTCGCGGTCGCGAACATAGCGTGTTCGCGAACACGCGCGATGTTCGGTCCGCCCCTATTCGTCATCATTGAGTAAACTTTGACCCTGTACCTCACAGTCAGCAGACCCATTCCAGCCAATCAGCAGCAGACCCTCCCTCCCAGACCCCCCCCACCTCCATGACGAATAGGGGGCGGACCGAACATCGCACGAACATCTAACGGTTCCCGGCGAACTGTTTGGGACATCACTACCCCTAACCAATGGGATTTGCTTGGGGTAGTGATAGTTTAAAAAAGCTCTAAAACGCTCACACAGGTAGGGTATTTATATGTTCTAAATTTTGCAGCTCATCCAGAACTGTGCTAGTTCAAATAAATTCAAGCAGATACAAACATATGAAAAATAAAACATTTTGGAAAAAGAATGGAGAATGCGGGCCATAGAAATGTTTAGCTTACCAAGGATAAACACTCTCTGTTGTTGTTGTTGTTGTTGTCTCAGTTGGTAACCCTACTGCCTCCAAGAAGGTTTGTGGCCTCAGCTGGTGAGAAACATTGCGCCATTGTTGTCAACTATAAAAGTCCATATCTGCATAACTAAACTAACTAGACAAGCGATTGACCTCAAAGATCTTCATTTTATAGTGGATCAGTGGAGGACTTGAAAGAAATGTGAGCTATGCGGATTTAAAGGCATATAGTGTTTTGCCCCGTAGTACGGTTAGTATACGACCTGTATCGGTGAGTGACTGGTATCAAAAGATAACATCTCAAGATACTTTTATGGGAGCCTTAGATGATTTGTTAATGTGATAGAACCCATCAAATTATGGTTTGTTTTTTTACTTTGGGCCTGTTTCGACAGTGAAAGGAAAGCAGTTCAGTGTCTTTGGTAGTGAGGCATTTGCTCAGGTGTGATGGAATCTGGTATGCCCTTATATTAATATTCACATGCTGCCTGTGTTCGTTGAGCAGGTCTGGTTGTGCAAAGAGGGCAGAATGTGAAATCTGAAATTGTCAGTGTCTCTCATAGCAGTCACTTCCTGTTGTAAAGTGAAACCAAATAAGGTGGTAAGGGCACACAATAAGAATAATAAATTACCTTATATAAGGCAATTTATTCTTCTTATTATGTGCGCTTACCACCTTCTTTGGTTTCACTATGTTTCCCACTTTTAAGTGTGTATATATAGTGACAATATACTTGGGTGAGTTAACAGCACCACACTTTTTTCCTGAGCGCCACCTATATCTTTTTCTGAGCTACTTCCTGTTGTAAGTTAATGTTGTTCTCAGTTGCCTGCAGCTGATCTGTCACTGCTTGAATGTCGACTTTGACCAGCCCTAGGTCTGCTGAGAATAGCTTTTTAATATCTTGTAGGAGGTTGTTGATATACTGCATCATGGTCGGAGCTACTGTATCCCTCATCTCTAGTGGCACAGGCCCTGGTGACTGTCGCCACAGTTGGATCCTCTGAATAAGTTTCCGGGAAGCAGGACTAAGCCTTTTGTTCTGCCTGAGCGGCCATCTTGTGGGTAGATATACATTGGAACATCAATATCTCTAATTTATTTAGATCTGCCCTATTGTATGTGGAATTGTCTGCTCATTGTGGGTGTTCAGCACCAGGTAAGTAACTCACGATATTAGGGGAGTTAGGTCATTTTGGGACAATCCGGAGGTCAGTTATGGAGCTTGAGTCAGCTGAGAGTCGAGGGAGGCCCCAGACCTTAGTCTTACCTACTTGCCCATCTGGAGGAATAGAAAAGGCATCGGGTGTGTAATACCTGTCCGTGGGAACTATCGTGGGCATATTGCCATCAAGATGCAGCGACAAAAGTACAACAGATCATCCAAATAGTTAAATAAAAGCAGGAGCTCCACTGTATGGCATCCGTTCAGCTTGGATGGTAAGCTCTGTTCCAAGTTGCATTTGTTTTAACCTGCCCTGATCCTGCATGTTTCAGTCTGAGCTGGTCACATATTGTCCGTCACTTTACATGCAAGCCACTGTGAATTACTGGGATGCATGATGTCACCTTCTACCTGATCAGCTGAGAGGCAGCACTAAGTGTATCTGGCAGGTTAACATTGCTCAAGCTGCAAACTATAAATAACTGTGTTCACCTGATATAGGAAGGCCATCTCCGGTGTGCTTAGCTAGAGCACATTTCTTTCTTCATTTATTGGCAGTGGACACCTTGTGTACCTTTATGTGCTTAGATATACTGCAGGTGAACACAGGGACAATTATCTTTGTAATAATTTTAGTGCAGATGATTTTAAATGAGCAGTTTGTGTAATTCTACCATGCAGTCATATTTTGCCTTTTCTTCAACTCCCTAATATGGAGGCATGTTTGTATTCCTGACACTGTAGTGTTCCTTTAAAGAACGCTGCACAAAAGTTAAACCATGTACGGACTCCCTCGGCGCTGGTGACCTCTCCTCCCCCTCTGATGTCAGCTCCCGAGTGGAGCCGAATGCGCATGTGCGGCCAGAGCCGCGTGCGCATTAAAAACGCCCATAGGAAAGCATTTCATAATGCTTTCCTATGGACGTTCTGCGTGCTCAATGCGATTTTCGTATTGAGCGTCGGGGAAGCGCCTCTAGCGGCTGTCATGAAGACAGCAACTAGAGGCTGGATTTTCTCTGAAACTGCTATGTTTACATCTGAAGGGTTAAAAACTGGGGGACCTGGCACCCAGACCACTTCATTGAGCTGAAGTGGTCTGGGTGACTATAGTGGTCCTTTAACCTCCCTGGCGGTATTCCCGAGCGTGACTCGGGGTTAATTTTCGCTGCCAGAAGCGGTAACCCCGAGTCACGCTCGGGGTAGATAAGATGTACTTACCTCCGCCGCGATCCGCTTCGGGAGGACTGCCTCACAGCCCAGGCAGCCCTCCCACGGCAAATCAGGCCCCCCGGGTTCATGTGATCGCTCTCAAAGAGCGATCACATGGCCCTCTATAGCTGGCTGTGGATCTGCCAGCAGGGGGACTGTTTGAAATATCAGACAGTCCCCCTGCTGGTGGGAAGTATAAAAAAATAAATAAAAGACAAGTGTAAAAATAAATTAAATATATTTTTATATATATATATAATATGTATGTGTGTATATATATATATATATATATATATATATATATATATATATATATATGTATGTGTGTAACGTCATACAAAGTGTATTTTAATAATATAAGTATATATATTAATATTTTAAAATACACTTACAATGACCTTACATATATATAATATGTATATATATTATATATATATAATGTACATATATATATATTATATAAAAATACGTATAATTAAAATAATAAATAAATAAAATAATAAAATAAATAAAATATTGAAACAAAATTTAATATAAATTATATATGCATATGTAATTTCATTCTAACTGTATTTTGTTATTAATATATATATATCGGTAACAAAATACACTTAGAATGACATTCTATATATATATATATATATATATATATATATATATATATATATATATATATTACAAATAACCGCAAATATATATATATATAGATAAATACATATAATTACATAAAAGATTACATTAGTATACACGTAGAATTTAAATACCTATAAATGCATATATATTAAAATTCTACATGTATATTTAAATAATCTTTTAACGTAATTGTGATTTGATTAATTAAAATTTGATTGACATGCCTGACATGGGGGCGGAACTGGGCGGGTAATTCAAATGCAAAAAAATGGTACCGCTTTTGGTACAAAATTCCTGACATAATCATACCGCCAGGGAGGTTAACTTTGCATAACTTCTTCAACTCCTCAACTCACTTTTCAACTCCTAATTGAGTTGCTTCTATTATATTACAATTTTGTGTATATGCAGTGTGTGGGCCGTCCCCTTGATCTGTTTTTTTATTTTTTTATTTTTTATAAATTATATTTGCCCTTTTGAATAGTATGCCCCACTCTGTTGTTGATTTGTCTATAACTGTGTGTCAGCTGATCACTCTCAGCCAATTAGCTAAGCCCTGCACCGCTTAATTTAGCTCACACAGCTCTCTATCAGGAGTAGTGCATATAGGAAACAAAGGTATACATGGGCAATTGATACCCAAATCTAGAGTCTTTGTTATTAAACATCAGGTCTGCCAAATTCCTTCAGAAGTGCAAAGTGGGCATGTGTAAAAGGCACATCATAAAATATCGCTGACAAATTGTAAAGAAATCGGTGATAATAAGCTCATGTTAAGAGACTCAAAATATCCCATGTGTCATACATAGCTTGCTATTGTCTTTTCAGGGCCTTAGGACAATATAGCTGTAAGGCACAGTATCTGAAGATACTGCTACCCCCTGCATAAAAGTGCAACATAATTTTTATGAAATATATTGCTGGATTGCAATAACTTTTCCTACGTGTTTCCAGCACTCTGGAGTCATGGCACAGCCACTAGGATTCCCAGCTCTGACTCTCTCACTGATGGCCAAATTAGGAGTGATTAATGTTCTGTACCAACAGAGGTGCAGACCTTGGGCTCGACCACCAGACAAACAAGGAATCCTCATGAATTCCTCCCCCACTGGACTACACATTACTGTAAGGGTTATTCACTCAAGTTAGGATTCACAGTGAATTTCAAATTTAAAGGGACTCTCCACTGCCCTAATAAAAAAATAAATTCATTTAAAAATAAAAAAAAATATTTAGTAGATGTAGCTCAATGAAAACATGCATGCATTTAAATATGGATTTCTTCACTGGGAGTATATCTAAAAACGGTTTGAAAAAGCTGCAAATATCTAGTTTGAAACCTTTGAATGCCCTCCCTTTCATACTCGGCCCAGGCTTTCTGTGACAGGGTACATTCTTTAAAGTGCCTCTTTTTGTTGAAATCTGCACGTTTTGTAAAGTGAAGAGCAAAAAAGAGGGCAAACTTGCTGAAGTGGTTTAGGTGTATAGTGTTCATATAAGGCCAAAGTAGTTGCTGTGGAAGCACCTTTGACTTCCATAATTTTGTAAAATTTTTTTTACGGGTTTTGGCCTTAGATTCAAAATTTACACTTTATTGAATAACCTTGTGTGAGTCCTAAGGCAGAGCATTCCAGAGCTCCAAAGCAATACAAATCACAGTATCGTAAGTCCGTTACAATTATAAATATTTATACAACACCAATATATTCCGCAATGCTGTACCTTAGGAAGCAAGACAACAATTTATTGCTAACAAAACATAAATGACATATGGGATCAGTAGGGGAAGAGGGTCCTGGTTAATTGGGCATTAAATAATTTTATAGAACAGTGACATTATACTAATGCAGTACTGATTTGCATAAAGCAACTGTGGTGTCATAATAAGGAGAATTCCGGGCTTATCTGGTGGAAAAAGAGCAAAGTTCCATAAGCCAATACTGGTTGGAATCGAAGACAGAAAAGGTACACTTGTCATTTACGAGAAGACAAGATTTAGTGAATATTATGTTGGTTCTGCTCATGTCTGAAGTTATCCCAAAATAAGAGTTTTTCTTTTTCTATAAAAGACAACAAGCAGATTAACTTCCATGAGACAATGTGGCAGCAGCAAAAAGCCATTGTGGGAAACCATGAGTTTAATCAGCAGATGGGTAGCTGGCGTTCAGCGCAAGGCCAAATGAAGCTGGAGAGATCACAGCAGGTGAACTATCAGAGTAATTGCCAGGCCAAAACTGGAACCCAACTTGGTAGAATGGGATTTGGAACGTTTCAAGAGAAAATGATGTACACTGATGGCTACAGAGAAAAGGTGCCCTGGGATTGCATGCTGTTCAGAGAACAGAAAACCCAGTTTGGAGAAGAAATCCCTAAGAATGATGTTTGGCAAGGAGTTAAAAGGGGCCGGTGGGGGTATGATCAAGGAATGAGGAATAAGGGCCCAATTAGTCATGGTGATAAATGTGCAAGTGGTTGGGGAGATCAGATGCACAGAGGAAATGGAGAATTTGGCCACCAGGGAAGTCAGGATTCAACAAGATGGCTCACTCGTCCCACAGAAGAACTTGATGAGAAACTGTCTGCATTTACCATACACAATGAAGGCCATCCGGATACTGATATGGAAGTTGACATATCTAGTGCAGAAGGCTCTAACATTGAAAACATGGATATTGATATTCCTACTGCCGAAAGTCCATCTGAGGCAGAGAGCTATCCTGGAATTTTCAACAACCAATGCCATCAAAATGCACAGCAGTATGGCAGCATGTTCACCTATGTTACAATGGCCTGTTATGTGGAAAAACATATTTCATTTAAAATTGAACGAGATGAAATATACAGCATTGTGTCTTTAACCTTCTTACTACTTTCCTCTCCACGTTGATACACAGGTAGAAGTGATTTGATATGTGTGGCCCATGCCAAGGTAATTCTCTGCAGTATATATTGGAGTCTAGTCTAAGTGTGTGAATTTGCTATCAGGGTTTATTTATTAATTTTTTTAATGAAACAAGAACTGTCCAGAACTGAAAGGGAATTTCAAGCAAATTTCAAATTTAAGAACAAAATTGTTGAATTGGAAGCATATCTTGGAGACTTTTTCTGCTTCATCAATTTAGGCCTTAAACATTCTTTTGAATTCTTGGCAATTCTCATTTGAGTAAGTGAGTAAGTAACCCTGTTTGTGCTTATTCATATATAATTCTGTTATCACACAGAGGAGGGCTGTCAAAAATGCCCTGGGGCTTAAGTACAACCAACTGGCACTTTTTGCAATGGAACCAGCTCTCTGCACAGACAACATTTCTATTTTTTTTTTTACCATTTTAATTTTTAATATTGAAATATATATATATATATATATATATATATATATATATATATATATATATATATATATATATATAATAGGTTACTATATATCAGGGCGCTTAACTTAATGTTTCATTATACTAACTAGGTCTAAAAGTTATTCGCCATGAGAAATATGAACAGAACTTTGCTTTTGATTTAGAGCTTCCCTGTGAATTAGCATTTCTGTGGTTGCTTGAATTTGTGTATAAGATCATGTTTATGAATGTATTGCTGTGAAGTGTATGAAGCACTGTTGTAGTTGTGTGTTAAATATCAGCACAAGAGTGCATTCATGCAGAGTGTTAGTTTGTGAAAATGCAATATTTGTGTGTACTGTCACAAATCTTGAGAAATACATCCAAATGGCTGTTCACTCATTTGAAATGGGAGGGAACAAGACCTGTCTTCTTACGCCTGCATGGGTAAGTGACATGCCACCAGGGTAAAGCACATACACAGGGATGTGAAATGTGCATTTCTCGACACCTGGGACATGCAGTTTATTTTTCCTTTAGTCCTGCTCTGGTTAAGCAACAGTGCTGCTGCAAGAGGCCTGGGGGATTTAGCAGAGCCAGGGCAGAAAATTTGTTGCAGGTGCAGACCACAGTACTAGCTTGTTTCTATCCCTAAATTCACTAATCCGTCTTAGTGGAGCCTCTAGTATTTTCATCCTACACTCTGACTCATTGGGCACCCTGGAGCTATTACTGTGGTCTACACATGATGGATGTTAAGACCACACGCTGCTCCATGGGCTTCTGGGGACTTTAATCTTTGCTGGATCACCAGGACTGGCCGGACCTCTAACAGTGATATTTAAACGCGGCAATTTCAGTACCAGGCTTACCTTTGACAAAGGCGCTTTAGCAGCGCCGAAACGTACGTTAGGTCTCTCGTCTTTATGTTCTGAGATCAGCACGGGCTGATATGAACATAGGGTTAGGGGCAAAGGGATCTTTAGCCATCTAACCAGTGTTAGAACTTGACTGGGGTCCAGTGCTTTAGAGTAGGATATTTTTTACTTCCACAGCAACAACAGTCCCCCCTCATTCAAGGGGAGAGTATTCCTGCATTATTTGACTTTCAAGCTCTGCACAACCAGCAGGATTTCTGCAGACGAGATCCAGCGGTTTACTTTGCAACTTATCATTTAGTTCAAGTGTATGGGATACTCTGTTCTCCCCTTTTTTGCGTTTTTAGGGGGTGTTACTTATGCTGCCACATATATATTTTCTACCACTTGCTGCCTTGGGTGGATCCTACCACTGGTACAGTGAGCCTTTATATTTAGGGCCATCACAGTTTCCAGTTAATAGGTCCATTCTCCCTTGGCACCATCAGCACTAGGTTCTATCCAGTCTCCAGCCCAAGTCCTTGGACTTCTATGATCCCTATCTGCCCCCCCCCACACTGCTCACTGTGGTGACGGTGCACATTATTTTTTTATCATCCATATATATATATTTTTCTGTTTTCAGGGATCATTTTTTTCATGATGCCCGCAATAAAGTTATTTTAGTTTGTTACATAAGGCAGAACTACATCTGCAGAACTACTTTTTAGTGCTCCCGAAGCCTTTACAGCTTGGGATCACACGCCTTTCCAATTTTTGTTCGTGTAGTACCACAAGGGTTACCCCCTTCTAGTTCCGCAGACACACTCCTGTTTCCACCCAGTTGGAAACTCGGCACCTCGGTGCCACCACTTTTCCTTTGGATCACCAGGAATCCTAACCCCTTCCCTGGAGAAAGCTAAGCAGGAAGGGTGGTAGCAGAGCACCACCAAGAACATCCAGCACTTACCAATCACACACAGCACAAAGTACACACACTACACACAGCAAGTACACACACACACCCAGCACACATCATACACACACGAGGGGGAGAACAGAGAAAGTAACAATGGGAGTCCAGAGGGTTAAATAAATTCACTAAACTCAGAATTTTTGTAAATTAGATCTGAATGGTAAATCTAAGGCAAAAACAGGCAAGTTGTAAATATAGCGGAGTTGAATTTTAACATGGATGTTCCATTGGATTTAATTTGGAAAATTATGCGTTTAGTGAATTCTAAATGTTCAGGACATGAAGCAGGGGCCCACAAACTGAACAAAATTTTTGTGTCATGACAGACAAGTCTACTGGGAACAAAGTGGTGGCTTTATACTGCTTTAGTAGATTATGTTTTTCCTCTCTAATTCCCACACCTTCACATATATAAATAGCCATACCCAGAGCCAAATGTACACTTACACACAAACTGCATTTCTTCCGGCCCCATAAACCCAGGTGGTATGAGCTGCCTTAATGCACTCAAGGACATATAAAGTATATGTGTGAATATCGGCTCTGCTTCTTTTGCAAATAGTATGTCATGATGGGGACCAGGACCATTTGCTGCAGTCTGAATTTTTGAATGGGGAGATCTCCAATATGATGGCCTTGTAACTTCCCAAACTAGCTAACTAGAAATGGTCTGCCTGTGGTTGTTGGTTTTGGGGAAATCTATCTAAAAACAAGTCCTTAAAGTGGCTCTGTCACCTTAGACTTTCTTTCCTTTTATTGTTTCCTCATCTCTTCCTCTGTCAGAATCTATTTTTCTTTTCCTTATTTCTGATCTGTTTCTCTTCTAAAATATAAGACAAAGTAGGGACGTAGTCTTTAAAGACTTTGTCTTTAATATTTTATTGACACCTGACAAATCTTCATAAAGTGTAGAGGTAAAGGCAAGCTCCACTTCCTCGGGCAAGTTTGTCAAGTGTAGGAAAAATACAGAAGATGAAGACAAAGTAGTTGTCTTATGTTTTAAAGAGAAATAGACCAAAACAGATGTTTTGGCAGATACTGGTGATAAAAAAACAAAAAAAACACACAATATGTAATATGAATGGGTGCATTTAATGAGAAAACATGAAATCATAGTGAAACAAATGCATGATGGAATAATCCTAAAATAGAGTTTTTCTTTACATGTTTTTGAAGTTCTGTCATTTCTATTTTTGTCCTTTTGAATGCTTTGGACGGTGGCCTTGGGTACCTGCACCCATGCTGCCTGTTAGGAGTGATGGATCTCCATATATATGTAATTCAGTTGTAAACAGGTTAAATTAATGAAAAACATCAGTTTTTTTTTTTTTTTTAATACTTTATTTTTGCACACGATAGGTAAGGCAAGCATAATACAACCTGAGGGCTTACGCAGAAGCCACAATATAATATATCAAACTTATAAACATAAGAATTGGCATCAGCCCATATGACAAACCGTAAAACATCAGTTGTTAAACGCTTACTCCAACCATAATAATCACTACAGCCTGTTGTAGTGGTTTTAATGTCAGGAGTATCCCTTAATAAATGCAATAGAAAGTTAGTAGCCAGAAATACTCTGGCCTGGTAACCTCAAAAGTGCTTAACTAGGTTTCCGCTAGGTTTCTATGCTCTCCGGTGTTCCGGTGATGCATTTTCTGCTTGTAGAGAGCCGCAAGGGCTGGAAGCTGCAGCTGCCACTGATCATTGCCTATGTGCATCAACGCAGGGCCGGCCTTAGGGGTGTGCGAGCTGTGCGGCCGCACAGGGCGCCATGGAGCAGGGGGCGCCGTGGATTTAAAAAAAAAATAAAAAATTTTAAATTTGCAGCGGGGGCGGAGCTTACCGTGCGGCGGGGGCGGAGCTAAAAGCGCCGGAAAACTGCTGCAGGGGAAGCAGGAAGGAGTCCCTGCTTCCCCACCAAACAGTCACCAGGAGCTGCACTGCCTTCACAATGAACTCCACAGGTAACTGTGGGATTGTCAGGTGAGTGTGACTCTCTGCCTGTGTTTATTACTGTCTGTGTGTGTATGACTGTCTGCCTGTGTGTGTCTGTGTGTATGACTGTCTGCCTGTGTGTGTGTGTCTGTGTATGACTGTCTGCCTCTGTGTGTGTCTGTGTATTACTGTCTGCCTCTGTGTGTGTCTGTGTGTATTACTGTCTGTGTCTGTGTGTATGACTGACTGTCTGCCTGTGTGTGTCTGTGTGTGTGAGACTGTCTGCCTGTGTGTGTGTGTGTATATGACTGTCTGCCACTGTGTGTCTGTGTGTATTACTGTCTGCCACTGTGTGTCTGTGTGTATTACTGTCTGCCACTGTGTGTCTGTGTGTATTACTGTCTGCCTCTGTGTGTGTGTCTGTGTGTATGACTGTCTGCCTCTGTGTGTATGACTGTCTGCCTCTGTGTGTATGACTGTCTGCCTCTGTGTGTATGACTGTCTGCCTCTGTGTGTATGACTGTCTACCTCTGTGTGTGTGATTGTGTGTATGACTGCCTCTGTGTGTATGGCTGTCTGCCTGTGTGTGTCTGTGTGTATGACTGTTTGCGTGTGTGTGTATGACTGTGTGTGTGACTGTGTGTGTCTGTGTGTATGACTTTCTGCCTCTGTGTGTGTCTGTGTGTATGACTGTCTGCCTCTGTGTGTGTCTGTGTGTATTACTGTCTGCCTCTGTGTGTGTGTGTGTGTGTGTGTGTATTACTGTCTGTGTCTGTGTGTATGACTGACTGTCTGCCTGTGTGTGTCTGTGTGTGTGTATGTGAGACTGTCTGCCTTTGTGTGTCTGTGTGTGTGTGTGAGACTGTCTGCCTTTGTGTGTCTGTGTGTGTGTGTGTATGACTGTCTGCCTGTGTGTGTGTGTGGATGTCTTCCTGTGTGTGTGTATGGCCGTCTGACTCTGTGTGTGTGTGTGTGTGTGTGTGTGTGTGTGTATCACATACAACCAATACACGCATATCACACACTGTTAATACACCCATTACAAATATCACACATAGCATACATATCACACACAGTCATCACACCTACTATCACATACACAGACAACACAAACATTACAGCATACATGGATGACGGGGGGGAGGGGGGGGTGCTGTGAAGATTTTTCGCACAGGGCGTCAAAATGCCTAAGGCCGGCCCTACATCAACGGACCACTTTCTGCCTGACATGTCTGACATTATGTGCAGTGATAGTTCCATAGAATTGACATTAGCCAATGCAGAAGCTACACATCTGGTAGCAGAGGAGTTAACCTCATAGGTGTAGAGTTTCATAGCGAGATGCCGCACATAAAGACTCCAGGAACCATGACCACTTCAAATCACTGAGTAGATTAATCCTTTACTCTTAAGAACACATGATGGAAATTGTCCATGCTGGACTTGTACTTCTAAAGTTATGTCCTTGAGGGGTTAAGAATTTAAGAAAAACTACCTTTTTTTCTTCTTTTTTTTCTTGTGTGTTTTAAAATTGCGTTGTCAGACTTTTTTCTATCCACACACCATGACAACGGTTCATACATAAAGGGTAATCAAATACTGTGTTTATTAACTGATGTATGCACATAAATACTTGTGTGTACAGACTTGTATGCTTTTGTTTTGGAACCGGGAAAGAAAGAGTTAACGATGAAGTCAACAGGTAGAGACAGATCCAGGTATGTGATATGTTTGTTTTGCAAGGTGCTACAAATGCTCACTCCATGTAACCTGATACTGTGTAGGCTGGGCTATCTAGCCTAGGAGAACAGGCAGCAATGTAAAAGAACTGGAATTTCTGGTCCTGGTGGGTAATTGCAGCCGGCCCTCCCAGGGCCGTGACTGTGCTGATTGCTGTCAGTCCTTGCTGGAAACAGGCATGAAGGACGAAGATGTTACCCCGACAGTGATCTGCTATCAGCCTGCTTCAGTATGAATTAAATCTAAGGTACGACCACATTTTATCTCTTGCTTTATTTGAGACAACAAGGTCTGAGGCCTGTCAAACAAAAACCATACAGTTATGCATGGTTTGGAGACCAAAATAAATAACTATTAGCAAAATATTAAACTTATGTTGAATAAATGCTAGTTTGTGAAAACAAAAAAATACTGGATGTTTTTTAAACCCACATTAGCTGCATGCGGTAGTAAAACTCCTGTATTGACGTGTGCCTCTAAGACTGTGCTTTGTGGTTTTAGCATTGTGATTTGCTTTAGGGATCTCGGACTGTTTTGAGAAATCTATTAGGTATTGTCTTCCTGTGAGAATTTTTTTTTTCTCTTTACCTCTTAAATGGAGATAGTTATTGCTATCTTTTATGTGCCTGTTTTTTAAATAAAATTTGCAGATCATAGTGCAGTATGATGAGGTGTGATGATATCACTTGATCCTAAATTCTTCAGTCTGCGTCCCACTGAATAATCCTTTCTAATGTGTTTATAGTATTGTATGTTTTTCATTGCAGTGAAAACCTAATTGCAAATGGTGTAGAATTACATGTATGGTCCTATTACTTTTGTTTTGTTTAGGGTGTACTCTTCACTCTGTATAGTCTATTGTGCTTTTTCTGTGCATTGCTTTTCAGAGAATGTTGGATTTAATTTTGTTTATCACCAAAACCTATTCTAAGAAACCCAGCTGCAGCGATTTGCAGCGTTCATTGTTTGGAACCCCCTGTGTATATTGTATAGAACTGTGTATAGTTGACCTTGGAGCAGTGTAGTCTCTGTTTTCAGTGGGACTGTATTTTAGTATTTCACAATGTTTTACAATGTTATTCTTCATTTGTCTTCTAAAGTGTTCTTGTCATCCATAACTATATGAACAAGCTCTACCTTAAAAGATCACTTCAAACCACTGATGTGGTTATGGTGCTTGGAGTAGTCATTTTGCCTAGATTGTGTATGTGCTGCACATACAGAGTTTAACCCCTTAGCTACCAGAGATGTAACTCCAGGTCCGGCAGCATCATGGGGTGTTATCAGCCAGCCCGAAACGAAAGTTCTAGGCTAATTTATGTCAATTCTGTGCAATTTGTTTTTGCACTGTGTGCCTGACCTTAGATGAGAGTGGTCAGCTGACGTTCTTAGCAATTGAATAGCAGCTCTGCAGAAGCTGAAAGTGAATCACCACGAAATCAGGGAGCCTTGGAGACTGGCGAGGACACACGTATGAGGGGAAATCATTACGAAGCGGTTTGCCACATTACTGGGGAACTGGACTAGGCTACTCCTGGACGCAAAACCCACTACAGCAGGCTTGGAGTAACCTTTTATGGAAGTTAGAAAAAAATAAACCATGTTATAGGAAAGTTGCCCATAAATGTATAGGTAAAATCATCTTTACATAATGTATTTGAGTTTTAGATCCAAAATTCCACTGTGTGAAATCCCACAATGCCAAGCCTGACATCCCACAATTCTTCCCACATAGCTGCTGTGTGAATCATGGGAGAATACAATTGAGCACACAGACACTGTATACTTTGCTTTATTTGTGATTTATGATGTCTCCTTACTAGAACCATAAAAATATCAGCTAAACTCGTTTTGCCTAGCAGTTTGTGTAACTGAAATGTTAATGTAATGCCACACTCCGCTAGTGACAGTACCTCAATTTCTTTGCTTCTGTAAACAACATTTGAAGCTCTTACAGGGGTACCATGCTTTCTTGGAGTGTTTGGTCCCACAGCACTATGGGTTAAATTAATCTGTATCATATGCTGTGCCTGCTACAGGCAACCTGGGGCAAATTTAAAAAACAATAAAATACAACTATTTTAAATGTTTCCTTTAAAGAGAAAGCACAACCCATAGCTAACTTTTAGTTTTCGGTTTGTGCAAAAGACATGTGACCATTTCCTTTAAAATGTGTATTAATATTCAATCTTTATTTTATATACTTTACTTGGCTTTAACCAATATAACTACCATGTCTTTCAAAATGTTATTGAGAACACTTGTTCAAATATTGCATAACTTGAAATACGTGGGAGCGTTTGTGAAGGTGTTTACGTATAAAGTGGTTTCAGAGGTGAAATAGTTTAAATTTGAACATGGTGGCCCTCTTTTTACTATTTCTACTCAGAATCGTTTGCTACACTGTAGCACTGTATGACATGTTAGTCTGGGTTAAAGGAACACTATAGTCACCTAAATTACTTTAGCTAAATAAAGCAGTTTTAGTGTATAGGTCATTCCCCTGCAATTTCACTGCTCAATTCACTGTCATTTAGGAGTTAAATCACTTTGTTTCTGTTTATGCAGCCCTAGCCACACCTCCCCTGGCTATGATTGACAGAGCCTGCATGAAAAAAAAAACTGGTTTCACTTTCAAACAGATGTAATTTACCTTAAATAATTGTATCTCAATCTCTAAATTGAACTTTAATCACATACAGGAGGCTATTAACATAGCAGGGGATAAGAAAATCTTAATTAAACAGAACTTGCAATACAGAAAGCCTAAATAGGGCTCTCTTTACAGGAAGTGTTTATGGAAGGCTGTGCAAGTCACATGCAGGGAGGTGTGACTAGGGTTCATAAACAAAGGGATTTAACTCCTAAAAGGATTGAGCAGTGAGGCTGCAGGGGCATGTTCTATACACCAAAACTGCTTCATTAAGCTAAAGTTGTTCAGGTGACTATAGTGTCCCTTTAAGCTAGGATGTGTAGTTTTAAAGTGCTCAAATGCACATTAAAGAGTATTACAGCAGGTAGGTGTCAACTATATTGAAACGTTCCTGTCCTTGTTCGATTCCATTAAATTACGAAATATTACATTTGATTTGTACATTGTCATAGCAAACATATCAATAAATGTATATATTTTATATTAAAGCTCTATGCCAGAAGTGGTTTGTGGAGAAGGTTTGCATGACCGGGTTGAGCAGGAGAACCCTACCTCAGGCAGTTCTTCACTCTGCCACATAATATTAAGATGGAGAGACCTTCTGACACAGGTGTGCTGGCATTACGGGGGGAGGGAGCAAGGAGGACTGCAGGGACGGGTGTTACTTTAGTTTAATGCCCATGGACCATGCAGAAATGATACCGCGGTAACAAGGAGAAGTAGTGCGTAACAGCTCCCAAAACACTTAAATATACAATTTAAATTATATGTTTGTTACTTTGGAAGCGATTTATACATTTATTTGAACCTAGCATGACACATTGACTTTAAAAATGTGAACTCCTGAACCATTTAATATATCTTAATACAACGATAAAACTATATTGGCACAGCATGCGCTAGTTTGGTGATAATGCAGCAATTTACATTTCATTGTGCTGCTTCTTTCACAGTTTTGATCCCCCTTGGAAATTAATTATCTAGTGAAACGACCAGACTATAGGGCTTATTTGACATTATCCATGTCCAAGTTCAATTATCCATGTGTAACGGAGTTTATGGGATGCATACAGAACACAAATTGGAAGAGATGTTGGCTGTGTCATATTCGTGAAAAATAGGAAAGAGAATGATTTAAACAAGTTATTAGAGGCTAACAGGGGAATTTCCATTTGAGTATATTTATTCAGATTTAGTTTCTTTTGCTTTGTACAAAACAAACAGTGTGGTTATGTATTTCCTAAAACCGGAGGGTCTAAGAATCTGAAAAACACATTATATTTGTCACACAATCTTTCTCACATCAAACGATGAACTAATATTAGCAATTTTAAAAGTAACGGTACATAGTCTGTTCTTTAGTAAATATCTTTTAAACCACACTATTTCAGTGATGCTGTGAAAAAATGAGAGAAAAGAAAACACTTTGAATGTGCAAAAATACAGCATCTTCGTTATGTGTAAGCATGCAGGGGGCTAGGAACACAGTTAGGCAACACAAATTTGTACAGTATATCATTAGAAACATATGCTTTGTCAGGCAAATCAGAAGGCCACAGCTCGGGGCAACTTGTCCGCATTCAGCCAACCCTGGGTGTGACCACTTGGAGAATTCAGTAATTACATCAAACAGAGCTCTGTTATTTCACTGAATTCAGGAGTGTCTCAGGGGCTAAGCGAACCTGCCAACCTCAGGTGGGAAAGCTCACCTGAGCAGCCCCAGGTTTGAAATGATTAAATCCCAGACTTGCACAAAAAATATTTTGCCCAATTTTTCCAAATCAAATGACTTTGAATCCAAATCAATCAGTCCATCTGGGATTTACCTGTGGAGTCTTCTTTAATTAACTAATTACTGTCTCTATGACTGTTATCATCTCAGACCAACTTAAGGCTTAATGAATATCCCATACATCCTGTTTATGATTTCCATGAGAAGCGCACATTTGGTCATTTCCTAATCCTCTGTATGTGATTTTTTTATTTATTTTTTTTATTTAAAAATAAATAAATAAATAAAATGTATCCAATGTGTTCAAGGGGTAAACATGGTTCTGTGTACATTTTCAGTTTGAATTTTTTATGATTATTTAAGATTATAGTATTATAATATAATTTATATATGAACATATTTATTTTAACTATCTGCGAAACTACAATGTATATATGCTATCTATTTATTTTTTCAAATAATAAATAGGCCCATTGGTGACTTTTGAATAGAGTTGCCATAGGTAGATTAGCTTGCACCTGGCAATAAAAGTTAAAGGAACACTACAGGGTCAGGAACATAAACTTACATTCCTGACCCTATAGTGTTAAAACCACCATCTAGCCCCCCCCCCCCCCCCCCCCCCCCTGGGCTGAAAAGACCATGTTTACAGCAAAAAGCCTGAAGGTAATGATTCTACTCACCGGAACAAATTCAATAAGCTGTAGTTGTTTTGGTGACTATAGTGTCCCTTTTTAATTAATCACATTTATTGGTCATCACCTCACTAATCTCCAGACTAGCATTATTATTATCATTATTTATCTGACTTTAAAGGAGCACTATAGGGTCAGGAACACAAACATATATTTCTGACCCCATAGTGTTAAAACCATGATTTATTCTCCCAGGCTCCTTCTTGCCTCCCTAAATATAGTAATATCTTACTTGTGTTCAAGCCTGAAGCTGCTGGTTTTGTCCCTGTTTGCCTCAGAACAGCAATCTTCCTGCTGACATCAGCAGAAGTTTTGTCCTCAGCCAGTCACAATGCTTCCCCATAGGATTGGCTGAGACTGTCAAGGAGGCAGATCAGGGGCAGAGCCAGCACAATTCAAACACAGCCCTGGCCAATCAGCATCTCCTCATAGAGATTAATTGAATCGATTAATCTCTATGAGGAAAGTTCAGTGTCTGCATACAGAGGGAGGAGACACTGAAAGTTGTGATTCAAACTAGGCAAGACTGAAATAGGAAGCAGCTCTAGCAGCCATCTAAGGAGTGACCAGTGAAGTTATCACTAGGCTGTAATGTAAACACTGCATCTTCTCTGAAAACAGTGTTTACTGCAAAAAGCCTGAAGGGAATGATTATACTCACCAAAACAAATGCAATACGCTGTAGTTGTTCTGGTGACTATAGTGTCCCTTTAATATTTGTATGAAATCCTTGACGTCACATGCAGTTTAGTACAAGATAGCTATTATAAACCACAAACTGCAAAGACCACTTATTGCCTTATTACTTATTTATTCTTGATTGGTCTGCATAGATGCACATCAATTCTTCATATATAATATATATATATATATATATATATATATATATATATATATATTAACATATATACAGAACACATACATTTTTAAGGCTTACTTTGTATTGCATACTATTACATCGAATCGGGGGAATATAGCATCAACGTTTGAATATAGTACTCTCATGTGATACTTGAATGCAGCCGATTTGCCTTTTTAAATTATTTTTCTTACTGTACTATTGTGAAGTTTTGTGTGAAGGGTAGCTGTGTCTTTGTTGACTAGTGCAGTTTCAATCCTACATAGTCCTAAAACAAAGCTGTGGGTTAGCAACACTTTCATTCAGGTCAGATTCTTTACTGAAGCATATTCTGTAGGTTGGTACAGTAAATTATAATCTTGATTCAGTGACCTATTATGTGAGCTATAATATGGATTGATGCACTCTGGGGTTGAAGCAATGGATTGTGGGTCGTGATTCTGCAAATTTACAGACAGGCAGGAGGTGATGGGGTGTGGTCAAAGATGGAGAGAAATGCAGGAATGGCTTTCTGGTAGACTCTCCATTAATATATATCTACTTTAGCAACCTTTGTCCAATCCTGGAGCAAGGTTAATTCTTGGAAGAGGGAATCAAACAGTTAGCTGCCTGAGGTGGGAGACCTGCAAAGCATCTTTGTTGCTGGAGTCTGTACAGTATTATATTTAGAGCTGTGCAGAGTAAGCTTGATTACTTTATATTAGTCCTTCATGCACTGCTCTGCTGTTTGAGACTATGAATGCATCTTGTGATGTGTTGTGTTTTTTTCTTTCTGTGTTGTTTCACTATCCAGTCTCTTTTTTTAAGTGATTGTGTCACAGGAGTAGTTAAAGCCTTGAATGTTTGTGACTGTCTTAATAATATCACAATGTCATACCTGCTAAACCTCTCTATAATCACACTCCAAGTGAGTAGGGCACCTAATTTAATAAAATGACACCTATATCATTAGCAAACTTTAATGATCATTATGAAGAAGAGCAACGCCTTCAAAGTAATACTATTATTATGAATTATATCCTGTGGTTAAGGGATCAGGAGCGGGTAAGCACAGTTGTTAAGATGCTGCTATAATAATAGACCTTTAGCTTGATGCATTGTGTGATGGAGAGGAGTGCATCAATCCACACTTGGTAAAGGAAAACCGAAGACTTAATGGTGCCAGAGCATCATGGACGTTACAGTTCTGCAATGGTTTGGTAATCCCTTCCCTATAATAATGTTTCAGGTTTGCTTCAGAGCAGGGAGCATTGGGAGAAGAAATTTAAAAACGATGTCGGACACCTTAGATGAACAAGAAAATGTTTATGAAGGGTGTACCAATGACTATGTTCCATAATGGTTCTACATTGGCACGCCTCCCCACATTTCAGATGTACAAAGAGGAACACTTTAATTTTAGGGGTGTGAGTGGAGGTGTATTGCTCCGAATTTTTAGGTGACTTCCTAATAACAATTTATGCAGTTAAATTAGGAACAATAACAATGTACACAGACTGATTTCTAAACACAGTTATTGTAGTTTAAAGACACATTACTGGAAATATCATCTTGCTGTGAAGTTCTGTAATATACTCACACACCAACAATATGGAGCTCATTGAAAAAAGGGATTTGGGCCCAAAATAGAGACGGTCTCTCATAAATAGGAACATGTTAGAGATATAATAATAATAAAAAAAAAGTGTATGTGATTGTTCCCAGGTCCCATCTGTCTGGCAAGCCTTCCTCCCTCTTAAAAACCAAAGAAAAACAAGTTACCTGCGCTCTTTCCTTAATCCCTATGTATTTTTAAACAAATTTAGTTTTTTTAGTTACCTCCAATGGCCATTAGAGGATGAGCCCACCTGCCGACGTCAAGGCAGACCCCCCCCCCCTAGGTGGGTCCTAACTCTAACATTCACCTTGCTTCCTTGAGCCTCTGGCAAAAATCTTTACTGAGACAGAAAGGGGTATTTTTTATATACACCCTTATATATTATTAACCCTTAATAGGGAACACATGGGATGGGCGGCTGCATTGTAACAAGGCTGAGTGATACAAAAAATGGATACAAATGCAGAAAGATAAGTCCTGCGCTCACTCCCATCACTGGGCGGCTGCAATGAATACAGTACACATCAGCCCCAATATATAGTAAAAACCAAAGAAAAACAAGTTACCTGCGCTCTCTCCTTAATCTCTATGTATTTTTAAACAAATGTTTTTTTAGTTACCTCCAATGGCTATGAGGTTTATATAGTGCTAGCAAAAAGTTTGTTTTCCTTGCACTATAGTGATCCTTTAATATATGATATCCATGGATGCTGTCTGTTAGTTTTCCATAGTGTGAACTATTTAAGCTTCAAAGAAATATGAACTAAAGCTACATGTTCTGTTTTTCCAAACTTTACCACCTCTCCTACTGCTTCATCTATTGCAAGGTTTTAGGGGAGTTTATAACATACTAAAGACTGTCGTCAGTTCAACCCTTGCACTGCTCATGGTAGATTTATGACGGCACAAAGTCTAGTCTCCTGCAAGAAATATGAGTGATTATGCTTTTACTGCTGATTGGCAGAAGCTGCCTTACTTTTTGGAAGTGTCAGTAACCCATTACATTGTGGTCTGCACCAATATTGAGTGTAGACCTCTTTAAGAGCTCCCTCATGGTTCAGTACCTAATATTGGTGCAGACCACAATGTTCCACCACCCGACCAACCAGAAAAAGGTAAGCAGGAGGGGAGCACACACTTCTCAACCGCCACACACACACATCTCTCCACTGCTACACACAGCACTTAGCCGCTACACACAACACAGAAACAGAACGTAGGGCTCCAAGGGGGGTCTCAATCTAAAACAAAACTAGCTTCAAACTACCATTCTCACTTTCTCTGTAATTGTTCCCACAAGTCATGATGTATGTGATAAAGACCCATCTATCCTGATTAGGTTGCTTAAAGGGAACTGTCACGTTTCTGGAATTTACACATTGGAAATCACCTTTAACTTCTGGTAACCTCTTCTTTTATTTTTTATTTGCTCCTTTTTTATTTTAATCTCATATTAAAGGGGCTCTATTGTTACCAGAACAACTACAGCTTAATGTTGTGGTTCTGATGAGTATAGCCTATCCCTGCAGACTTTTTTTTTTTTTTGTAAACACTGCCCTTTTCAGCGAAGGGACAGTGTTTACATTGTTTACATTACTGCCTAGGAACACCTCCAGTGTCAATCACTCAGATGGCCACTAGAAGAGCTTCCTAGGTCAGTGCTGACTGTCATGTGCAAAAGACAGAGTTTATAACCATGATTGAGAAGGAGCTAAGATGGAGAAACCAATTTGCAGAAGTGACAATTCCACTTTAAAGTAGCTCCCTGAGGATTAAAGGGTTACGCCAACCCTATTTGGTGGGAGAAGGGTCTTTCCTGTGTAATGTGCCCTATGGGCAGCACAGTTCTGGGCTACCAGTGTCCTTTTTGCTGGGGGTGCAACTAGCATCCAGCACACAATTACAAATATCTAACTATGTGCAGTGTTTTAAGGTGACTCCTACCACCATGCCTATAAATCACTGAAGTGGTTGGTGTAACCCTTTAATGACCACTCCACATGATGTAGAGGGTGTCCTGGACTACAGCGGTGTCCTAGTGCCTTGAAGACAAGTCTTTTGGGAGTCTCCCATGAATTTGTATTATGGGGGGAAAGAGGGAGAAAACTAAAAATGTAATATTTTGGTATGCGTTGGACTGAAGTTAAAACCAAAAACCAACATTTTAGGCATAAACTAGATACTAAAGAGATTGTGTACAAGTTGGGGGATTTATTCCAGTTACAAACTATGTGCAGGAAGGCTGGAATACATTTTAATAGAATCAATTGACAGCAGATGTTACTCAAAGCTAAAGCCATTAAAATGACAGAGGTTAGATACATTCTGTAGTTCACTTTACCTAAGGTGCCCTTTAGTGGGGCGAGGGTGATCTGTAACCTGTTGACTTATTGTGATTAATTCAATCTGTTTTGTTACTCTCTAAACTATGTTTATTGTAAAAAAAAAAAAAAAAGAGAGAATTATAATTAGAAAATTGCTATATTCCTTCTAGGACCCTTCTCTTTCCTAATCCAGAATATTTCCCACTTAAGCTCCTGTTGGACTGCAACTCACACTATCACTGAAGCTACTGCAGGACTACAATCTTCACTATTATCCAACCTGCTAACAAACGCTTTCTACTTTGTTGCTTATTGCTTAAATGAACATTCCAAGCACCGTAGCCACTACAGTCCACTTGAGCATGGTTTGACAGCCATGATTGCCACTACTATCTTGTTTACAGCAGGAAGCTTCTGCACTGAATTAAGCCCAGATATGCACTCATTGGCTGAGTGTACTCTGCTAATGCTCTCAGCCAATGAACTAGTCCTGCACTTAAAGGGACACTCCAGGCACCCAGACCACTTCTGCCCATTGGAGTGGTCTGGGTGTCGACTCCCCCAACTCTTAACAATGCCAGTATAATTATTGCAGTTTTTATAAACTGTAATAATTACCGTATATACTCGAGTATAAGTCGAGTTTTTCGGCACATTTTTTGTGCTGAAAAACCCCAACTCGACTTATACTCGAGTCAATGTCTGTATTATGGCAATTTACATTGCCATAATACAGACAAGGGGCTGTGTAGGAGGGGGGCTGGCAGGAAGCGTTTACTTACCTCTCTTGCAGCTCCTGTCAGCTCCCTTCTCTTCTGCGCCGGTCTGGTCAGCTCCCCTGTCAGCTCACAGTGTAAGTCTCGCGAGAGCCGCGGGTTCAGAGCGTTGCCACGGGTTACCGTGGCAACTTTCGCGCGGCCGCGAGTCTTACACTGGGACTTGCAGAGGGAGCTGACCGGACCGGCGCGGAGGAGAAGGGAGCTGACAGGAGCTGCAGGAGAGGTAAGTAACAGCTTCCTACCAGCCCCCCTCCTACACAGCCCATCCACAGGACCACCAGGGAGTGAGAGCCCCCCTCCCTGCCATGTATCAAGCAGGGAGGGGGGACGAAAAAAAAAAAGGTAAATAATATTAAAATTTAAAAAAAAATGGATCCGGCGGGCAGAAACCGGGGTAACAGCGACGAATCCTAAGCCCAAAAGTAACGGAGGGTGCACTACCCACAGATGTTTCAGTCAACTAATGGTTATGTTCTCTGTATTTCTCCTCCTAATTCTAGATGTTACACTGATTGTATTTGTACAACAAATAAACCAAAACCACATTAAAAAAAACAACAAAAGCACACGAAAATTGGGCAACAGACTTAAAGGGACACTATAGGCACCCGGGCCACTTCAGCTCATGGTAGTTGTCTGGGTGCAGTTCCGTTATCCCTTTAACACTGCAATTGTAATTATTTCAGTTCTTGAGAAATGGCAATAATTACCTTGCAGGACTAGGACTGCCTCTAGTGGCTGTAGATCAGAGAGCCAGTAGCGGCAGTTCCTGTTTGTTAGGCGACTTTTGGTCAGCTCTTTCCCCATAGGAAAGGATTAAGGGCCTATAGCACTCATGAGTGACTGAGGAGGCGGAGCGCCGGCCAAGCGCCAAGGGACATTGGGGTTGGAATCTAGCAAGTACTGTAAGGGTTTATTACAGAGGGAAGTATGCTGTTAATCCAGATATGTATTCCTAGCACTATAGTTTCACTCACATTTGAACTTCACTTGGAATTCCCACTTTAGTGAATAACCAACCCAGTTAGTGTTTAAAATGTTATACCTTTGAAGGGATGCATCCTAGAATTCAAATTTACTGCAATAAATGTACAGTACATATTGGTTTGATTATACGCCTATTTAGCTAATGTTAAAAGAATGCATCATCATTTTGAAATTCCAGCAAATAAGGAAGGATTTAAAAAAGGGGGGGGAAATGTAAACTGCGCAATACACCAGCATAACTGAACAGTCAATACTGAGAGCAACCAAATGATCTTCTCCGATAAGCCTGTCTGAATACAGGAGCCCTTCTGAAAACCGTACTTTCCTGTGATTGACTGAATCTCTGCGCTATGATAAGTTAGGAGCTACTATTTTGTTCCTTAGATGACAAGGGCACAGTAATTGGTTGAAAAGTGTAAATGTAAAAATAATTAAATGTTCACGATTGTAATTTGGTCCTATAACTTCTCAAACAAATGGCAAGTCTCTGCAGTGGGGTTGTTGCTGCACTCTGGTGCAGTAGCAGAATACAATCCAGTTGTATTTTAAGTGGAAGAATTTACATGTTCTGTGAATTTCCCCACCGTAAAGTAAACAAAATACTTGAACATTTTGTTGGTGATGCAATGGTTAAATTAGGTGTCAAAATGCTGTTAAACACCCTGTATGAGGTTCTAGTTTCTGCCATCCATTCTGCCATAACGGTTTTAGGGACGAGATGTTGATGATGGTAAAGTGTTATTTATGGTAACTAAATGGTTAAATAATAAGCTACAGCACATTTCCCTGTAGTGTTTTTAGAACCTGGCACACACATCCGCTGACAATGTTACTGGAATATATTTCCCATGATGCTCAGCCAGTCGCAAGGCACCACAGATGAAACTTCTAGTGTACCAAGGTTGGCAATCATTGTGCCAGTGAATATTCAGAAATGGTCATGCACATAAATGCATGCTGATTAATACGGAATTTCTTCGAGTATGACATTTTGTCCTTGCTGCTTGCTTACTGCATGAACCACAGAGATAAGTAGTCACAGGTCTGTTTGTTTTTTAGTCAAGCAGTGACAATGTGCTTGCACCATCTTAATCTGTAGATAACTTCTGTGTCTGCTGATATTTCGTATGCGAGTTTGTGAGTAATGGCATGATGTCTGTTACATTTGTATAGCAGCATTTTCTGTAATAACTTTGTCATAACAAGATTGTAGCATAAACTGGGATTTGTCTAGAACTGACCAGGGAAATATGAACTCTAGGGTAAATTTACAAAGCCTGGAAAACTGAACTGAATAATTGGAGAACTGCCTATTTTGGCATAACATTTTGTAATTCTAAATATAGTGATCCTAAGAACTAACTGAGATATTCTTTGACGCCAAGAACATTTGAATGAATTTAGGGGGTACTATTGGGAAAAATACAAAAACTAGACTTTATTCTTTAAAAAGAATAGACTTTATTCTTTATTAGTCTTTAAAGGGACACTCCAGGCACCCAGACCACTTCTGCTCATTGGAGTGGTCTGGGTGCCAACTCCCACTACCCTTTACCCTGCAAGTGTAATTATTGCAGTTTTTCATAAACTGCAATATTTACATTGCAGGGTTAACTCCACCTCTAGTGGCTGTCTATTAGACAGCCACTAGAGGTCACTTCCTGGGTTCTAGCACAGGTTTCCTGTGCTAGAGCGTCGCTGGACGTCCTCGTGAGGACCTCCAGCGTCACTCAAAACCCCATAGGAAAGCATTGAAATGATTTTTCAATGCTTTCCTATGGGGAGACGTAATGCGCATGCGCTGCATTTCCGCGCATGCGCATTAGGTCTCCTCGGCCGGTGAGCGAGATTAGTCTCGCCCACCGGCCGACGTAATCATTAGGAGGAGCGTCGCGGAGGCGGAGACAGCGGCAAGGGACATCGCCGCTGTCCCAGGTAAGTGACTGAAGGGGTTTTCACCCCTTCAGTAACCGGGGATTGGTGGGTGGGAGGGAGAGGGACCCTCCAGTGCCAGAAAAACGGATCGTTTTTCTGGCACTGGAGTTTCCCTTTAACAAGGACTCAATATAGGCTTGAATTTCAGACCAGAATGTATTTATCAGGGAACAGCCCCCTGCAAAATAAATCAGCCCAATTCTCTCCACATTTCAGGGATTTGGATGAGCCCACCAAATTTAGGATCCCCACCACAAGGCTTTTATTTACAAAACATTTCAGTGCACTAACTGGTACTCTTTGCAGATCCTTCATGGGTTATTTGGAATGGACAATGTTATTTTTAATTAAGAATTTGTCTTATATGCTGCTTAATTAGGATGTTCTCCACTGTAACCCCTGACACCCATTATGTCATTTTATGTCATTCAAAAAATAAAATGTTTTGGGGAAAAAAATGTAATTCTCTTGTTTATTTTGCATAATTCCACATATAGTGAACAATTTTGACAGTTGTAGATACGCATTCAGCGTTTGATTCAGAACTGGTTGGGTAAAATACTCTTATGTATTGCTCTATCTCCATATTAAAAGGACAATAGAGTCACCAGAACAATATACAGCTAATTGTTTTTGTTTTGGTGAGTATAATCATTCCCTTCAGGCTTTTTGCAGTAAACACTGTTTTCAGAGAAAATGCAGTGTTTACATTACATTCTTGTGGAGGCATCATAACTGCTGATTTGTGTGCAATCAGATGCTTCTTGTGTAGAAGGATTGGGATACAGACAGTGCTTTTCATAGACAAGCATTGAAAACGAAAATGCAGTTAATCCCTTGCAGACTTCAGCAAGCTTAAGTTTTTTAGGGGACTAGAGTGTACCTTTAAATCTTTATATGTTATTTTTTATTACTGTGCCAAAAGAAAAAGAATTATGATGGGTTAGATGCCTACCCAAAAGGTGGAGATGATTGAGGTCATAGGAGTCATGTACAATGTGGTACAAATTTTTGTAACACCGTGCCAAAAACAGCATCTAGACAAACACTTGGCAACAAATTGTAAAAAAACATGCTGGTTTTATTTGCAACATGTAAATAAGTTTAACTCTGAGATGATATTCAAACATCATGTTGAGCAGCATGCTAGAAGGCTTTTGAAACTACATGTGGTAAAACCAGGTAAATACGTCCCGTTCTTTCCAAGCTGTAAATGGATAATTAAATGCTGCAGTTGAAATCCACCTTGTTTCAGACACAAGCTCATCTAATTAAAGACAGACTAATCTTTCATATCAACCCAGATCACCACCAAGTAGCTAAGCTAGAGGAGTGGAAATGTGGAGAATTGTTATGTCTTCATGACCTCCTGATGGCGGTTTATGTAGTTGAAGATTCACTGTAAAACAAGCACAATATTTTTTATTGTTACTAACAAAGTTAACACTGTTTGTTTTATCATTTATGAAGTACATGAACAGGAGAACGTTTTGAGGAGACATAAGAGAAGGGGAACATGTATACATGAATAAGGAACCTAATAACTTGCAGTATATAACTTTATTGCTATTTGATGCAGTGTTAGACCCATTCATCATTCTCAGTCTGAAAAATAACACACTAAATGGAATATTGGATTGGATAGTTAGATACATATATACATACATAGGTTTTGGAATGGACCATCTAAAAATTATGCCTTTGCATAATACAAAGTAGGTAGACTGTGCTTTTTTTCCAGGCACTATAGCTTCCGCCTCCCTCGCGGAGTTAAAAAACCCTTTTGTCACTTACCACGGCTGTGATTTTTCTCAGACGGGGGAGACCTAGTGTGCATGCGCAGATGTGGCCGCACTCACATTAAAATTTCTCCATAAGAAAGCTTTTTTTCTTAAAAATTGCAATAATTACCTTTGCATGGTTAAAGGACTTAAGACAATGCACCAAGACCACTTTAATGAGCTGAAGTGGTCTGGGTGCCTATAGTGTTAATTTAAGCAAGATTCCAATTTAATTACATAGCTAATAATTCAAAATCCATCAATCAAATGTTTTGCTTGAATGAATTACTGACCTCTGCCGGAGTGTCCTATTCTGATTTTTGGTTCAGCTTCAGGAAATGGAATGGATGACAGAATGCTGATCTTTGCATACGCACAAGGCGTAAAGCACACACCCACAGACAGACAGACAGCAGGCTTCACAGATGGAATTGAACAAAATTGCACATCCCTGATTTCTAGTGAAATTTTATGTTCTATAAAGTGCATTCAGGAGATCTTTAAGACTTTAAGATCTTTAAAGTCTTGTCTTTGCAGTTCCTACAGAAATACTGCTGCAAAGTTTCAATCCCTGTGCACTGCATTAATCCTTGCTATAAATGCTGCAACACAAACAATTGCAGCACCCCTTACATGTTGTTCCACATGAAAGCAGCACTGTCATGTTTTTTTTTTCTTTTTCTTAAATTATTCCTTTTCTTATACCAGTTATTTGTTTTATAATTATTAGGTTTTCTTGCTTGTACTGGATCTCAATATTCCGATGCTTCCATTTTGTTCTCCGTCCATAATGTCTGCAGTTTGCTCTTCTGTGTAATTCTCTTCATTGATGGATTGTGGGTAAATCGACTTGGCAACTGACATGGGAGTGTACTTAAGCTCCATCTATTGCCAAAAATTGCCACAGATCATACATGCATAACTAAAAAAAATGATGTGAATTAAAATGGAAAAAAAATAGACAAATAGAAGGTAAAAAAATAAATAATTAAATATCCTCTAACCTATCCTCCCATGCTGTGGGCCTGGGAGCCGGGTGGGTGTAGTCAGGTCGTCTCTCTAAAATAATGGTACTGTTTATTGTTACTGTTTATTTATTCGCATGCTGTTGACTTGTTTGGACATCCTACTGCTAATTTTATGAGAGATACTTTGTTGTTGCCAATGTTCTCTTTCTTGCTTTTCCACTCCTGATGCTAATTGTAATATCTCCTTGGAGCGATAGGGACCTGCAGGTCTTTCCAGTTCACTCCTCTCTGTACCCTTTTGTCATCTATAATACAATACAAAGCTTATATTTACATAAAAAAATAATAATTTAAAAGCAAAACCTGCAAAGTGACAATTCCGCTTTAAATAGAAAAAAAATTGCTTAAATGATCACTGTAGGGTCAGGAACACAAACATGTATTTCTGACTCTATAGTGTTAACACCACCAACTAGCCCCCCGGGGGCCCCTCATGCCTCCATAAATATAGCAAAATCTTACTGTATTCTAGCCTGAAACTGTGCTGTTAGACTCAGAAAAACAAGCATTCTGCTGACATTATTAGAATTGGTGGCATGATCCAATCACAGTGCTTCCCCATAGGATTGGCTGAGACTGACAAAGAGGCAGATCAGGGGCAGAGCCAGCATGATTCAAACACAGCCCTGGCCAATCAGCATCTCCTCGTGGAGATGAATTGAATCAATTAATCTCTATGAGGAAAGTTCAGTGTCTGCATGCAGAGGGAGGAGACACTGAATGTTTGGATGCATTTTAGGCAGTCATGACCCAGGAAGGATCTCTAATAGCTATCTGAGGAGTGGCCAGTGAAGTTATCACTATGCTGTAATGTAAACACTGCATTTTTTTCTGAAAAGACAGTGTTTACAGCAAAAAGCCTGAAGGTAATGATTCTACTCACCAGAACAAATTCAATAAGCTGTAGTTGTTCTGGTGACTATAGTGTCCCTTTAACTACCATGTGTTTGGTTTCATAATGTTATGGGCCCAGAAATACAAACATGGAAGCAAAGTGCTTCAAATGAAGTAGGCGCACTGCATTGTGGGATGCTGTGTGTTGTGAAATTAGGGGGTAGCTTCATAAGAGAAATCTGTACATTGTGTAGCTTATGTAGCAATTGAACCGTTTCTAGAATGTACAAACTGTGCCAATAACACACATTCCCTTAATATTAGCATCATGAGATGAGTTGTGAGTAATGCTTACCATTGCATGCTATCAAATTGAGCTGAATGTGAATATAATTTATGTTTGATTCCAACATATGAGGCAGAATAACCTTCTTGTATAGCAATGTAAATTCTTGAGTAATGTAAAGAAAAATATTCAGAGTTTGAGCCAGTGAGAGAATTAATCATTCTGAAAAGGATGATATAATGGATATTTCACACATTGTACAGCAGAATTATCTGTGTGCTTTCAGAGGTCCTAAGTATACATTTAATGTGTCCAGGTTCCCTAAATAATGTTTGTATTGTACAGGATTACATTATAGGTTTATAGCTTTTGTGCCTGTGCTATTAAACAGATAGGCAGCACTGGTGAGTAGTTATGGTTCTGGCATTTATAATAAGCTTTAGTTACATGCTGTAAGCAAAGTATTGCTAAAGGCAAATACTCCTACTGCTTACAATTCTGGTAGCACTGATGTTAAATATTTATTCCTGCATCAGCGGTCAGGACACAGCCTCTTGTGGACCCAAAACAGCTCTCTGAGCATTACAGCTGTTTCAGTTCTTACACTTTTCCTGTGTGTCTGGGGTGGAGGGTTGTGGTGTAGAGATCTTTGCATGTTCTCATTTGCCATGACGTGGTCATTGCAGCTTCCTTCCTGTAGTTCACAGGCTTGTACTTGTGATAAGAATAAGTTCACAGTGCAGACAACAGAGACGAATAATGTTAGGGTAAAAATTTGACAATTTACAGTGTTTTATCTGCATTCGTTAGTCCATTTCTTGTCAATTTGCTTTGTTGTTACACCTTTATGATGATGTGTCTGTATTTTAGATCCATGCACAAAAAATATTCTACAGGTATACCAGCAACAACCAAATCATATTGTCAAGTAAAATACTACAATAGAATTCTCCAAACAAGAGACGAATGATTGTTGTCATAGCAAGATTGACTATGGCTATCTTCTGGAGTTAATGAAAAGATACATTTTCACTGCGTATTTCACATTTTCTGTTTGTTTTGACCTAATTCTTTTTTTTGATGTGATACCCTGAAATAACTAGTGTTATGAAACACTTAGTGTTCTTATTTTGTGTGACTGAACTGACTTATTTTTTTTTTCTCATCCATTTTATTTTCCAGATCACCATTGTCCTATGAAGAGTATCTCTACAGAATATCAATTTCTGTTCTGTGTGAAGAAACAATTCACTCTGAGAAGACTGGAGATTTCTTGACATTGGCTGGACCTTGTATCCCTTAGTCCTGCTCCACCATAAAGCACTGGCAGATCATCTTTCTTCTTTGCAGTATCCCAGTTCAAGTGCACTTTCTTCTCATGAGGATCTGAGGACAGGGTAATGATTTAGGATGGCTACAGCCGTGCAACCCAATGAACTGGTATTTGAGTTTGCAAGCAATGTCATGGATGATGAACACCAGGTAGGCCCAACATTCGTTCTTTTGTGTTCCTTTTAAAAAACATTTTAAATAATTTTAGTATGCAGCTGTGAAAAATATTATAATGTAGTGTACTATTAATAATATTGAATTATTTAACCCAAATTAGCCCTAGAGGGTTACTATAACCCTATTTTTATTTTTCTATTCCTAATGCGTTATTGCTCATTATTTTAAGGTCCCACTCCCTATAAACATTAAAATTAATGTAAAAATAACCTCAATCTTGCCTGAAATCCAGCTCCTGTTGATGTCATGGCAGCCATAACGCAAGGCTTGTCATAGATGGAAGGATTTTAAAAACATAAATAATAATAACAGAGGGTATAGGGAGTAGAGGAGGGCTTTGGTAGTTGAAATGCTGCAGATACAGACTTCTACCACCATGACAACTTCTAGAAGCAGAGTAACCCTTTGAGTATACATTACCAAACGTGTTTAATCAACCTTGGAAAGATGAGAGGCTGAGTTGACATTGTCATCCCGACCTTCAACACTCCAGGCGTTCTACTTACCTGAAACGTATCCTCCTGTCCACTCATAAAATAAATATATACATGCATTTTCACCAGCACAGTATGAAGAAGTTATCTTTAAAAGAGGATATTCATCACTGTAAGACAACTGTCTCATTCATAAAGCTTTAGTTTTGAATGAGACCATTGGCTCATTGTTTATGCTGTAAAAAGCAGGTAAATATGATTATTTTGCTGCTGCTGCTTCTTTCTTATGCTATCCATACCCACTCCAGGGTTGACACGTATCAAACCAATCGGTGTACTATTCGTAGGAATGCTGGAAAAGTGCATTGGACATGCCTTACCATTTACACATGTGCAGATGGAAGTTCTTTATACCTGGCAACATTCTGACAGGGGGAGAAGAGAGGGAGTCTGATCACTGTCATTATGCAGAGCAGGCTCTGGTGTCTGGTACCTCCTTCTCCGGTTTCTCACTTGCCTAGAATGGTGCCCTGTTTCTGTCATAAGTGGACAAGTCTTAAATGATGATGGGTCTAAGCGGTGGTGGTGGTAGGGCGAAATCTAAAAGAACTCCACTAATGGAGAGGTGTGTCCCAAAAATGCAATCTGACACAGTTTATAGTAAGTTTATAAACAATTATTACAACATTTTCAGAGTTTGTCTTGCTTTATTTTGGTATATATACACATATATTTAAAAAAAAAAAAAAAAAAAAAAGTGTTTCATGTAAATATCAGATTAATCATTGTGTATAACAAAAACACACAAACAAAATATAAATCAGTTAAAGTGAAAATAGCAGGTAATTGCAGGCATACATCACATGATACTTAACAATGTTGAGTTTCATCTCATCTAATATAGTTGGCTTCATTTACCTTTAAAGTGAAGCTAATTCTATTTAAACAACCACCAAAAACGTGGAACTTTTTACCACACCTATCTAACTAAGGACAGGGACACTAAAGTGTTAGAAATACAGGTTTGTGTTCCTTTATAGAGCTATTGCAAGCAGCATAGCACCATGCTAATGCATGCATGTCTGGCGGTCCTAGGCTGATGACAAGTGCAGTCGTATTGTTCAGCAATTCCAGTCATCTAGTCTGAATGGAACTGCTGCTGAGGCTGAATGACACATCCCATAAATCCTTCCAAAATAAAAGTTAGGGATCATATCCGAGCCTTTGAGGAAAATGATTGGTTGTTGTTTGGTATGCTTCTTCTTGTTTGTTGCTCTCTGCTGAGGCTGCTTGCCTGCATATTCAACTTTGAAACGTGTATCTTTTGTATTTTTAATTTGCAATTTCTTTAATGCATTATCTATACAATGACTTACAAATGTGATCACTTCCAAGATGTAGTGTCCCTTTAATGTTGCTATGTTAAAATATTATATGTTAAAAATTATGGCTTAAATTATTTTATATATATTTAATTTAAGTTAAGCAATTGAGAAATGGCAGCACTCAAGGGGGCCATGTGCAAATGGACGGATCAAGCCCATGAAAGACATTTTAGCAATAACTTAAAATCAAGAATTGTCCTATTGAGACCAATGAGCAGTGGTGTATCCTGGTTTTGTGCTGCCATAGGCATGACAAAACTCAGGCGCCGCCCCTCCCCCAACCCCTCCCGTGCCAAAACCTGCCCCGCCAAACCTTGCCCCGCCTTCTAAATACACAGACACACACATTCACTGACACACACTCACTAACAGACTCACTCACTAACAGACTCACTCACTAACAGACTCACTCACTAACAGACACACTCACTAACAGACACACTCACTAACAGACACACTCACTAACAGACACACTCACTAACAGACACACTCACTAACAGACACACTCACTAACAGACACACTCACTAACAGACACACTCACTAACAGACACACTCACTAACAGACACACTCACTAACAGACACACTCACTAACAGACACACTCACTAACAGACACACTCACTAACAGACACACTCACTAACAGACACACTCACTAACAGACACACTCACTAACAGACACACTCACTAACAGACACACTCACTAACAGACACACTCACTAACAGACACACTCACTAACAGACACACTCACTAACAGACACACTCACTAACAGACACACTCACTAACAGACACACTCACTAACAGACACACTCACTAACAGACACACTCACTAACAGACACACTCACTAACAGACACACTCACTAACAGACACACTCACTAACAGACACACTCACTAACAGACACACTCACTAACAGACACACTCACTAACACACACTCACTAACAGACACACTCACTAACAGACACACTCACTTTTTTTTTTTTTTTTTTTTTTTACTTACCCCCCAGCCTCCTTACCTTTGGGGTTCTCCCTTTCCCTGGGGTCCAGTGGGGCTGCTGGGCGGGCGGTCATATTCATATTCCGGCTCCCGGCATTACTCTGCGGCACGCAGAGAGGTCATTAATCAGTGCTCCCTCGCCAGCGCCGCCCGCCCGACCGGATTTTTAGTTAGCTGCGAGGCTAACAAGACATTTGGGGGCGGCCTTTTTTGCCGCCCCCTGGAAAACGCTGCCTAAGGCAAATGCCTTGTTTGTCTTGCGGCTAATACGTCCCTGCCAATGAATGCTGCCTCTTCTTTGCATGCTGTGTTGGACATGGTTGAGCACCAGTGTGACTAGCTTGTATAAAGCCATCAAGTGCATGGTGTGTGTGTGTAATATATTACTGATCCTGCCTGTGAGTTTCAATCTAAAGCCTGCAGCTCCTCCTTCAAGTCATTGTGCAGGACAGCTTAAAAACAAACAAACAAAAAACTCTTGTGTTTTGTCTTGTATTGGCATAGGAGGATACAAATCCTTCTCTCTTGTGTAAGAGAAAAATATTCTTGAAAAAAAAAAAAGTAAACCTCAATGAAAATTACATGCAGAACAGCGGACAATTTCTTTCTTTTTCTGTTGTATGGGAGAAAAAGACCATGATTATTGCTGCAATGGTTTTATCAAATTGCTACATATATAATCAACTGTATACAAGGAAGCAGGAAGGGGGATAAAGGACCAACTTAAAAGAACACTATAGTCACCTAAATAACTTTAGCTAAATAAAGCAGTTTTAGTGTATAGATCATTCCCCTGCAATTTCACTGCTCAATTCACTGTCATTTAGGAGTTATGCAGCCCTAGCCACACCTCCCCTGGCTATGATTGACAGAGCCTGAATGAAAAAAAAAACTGGTTTCACTTTCAAACAGATGTCATTTACCTTAAATAATTGTATCTCAATCTCTAAATTGAACTTTAATCACACACATAGGCTCTTGCAGGGTCTAGCAAGCTATTAACATAGCAGGGGAAAAGGAAATCTTAATTAAACAGAACTTGCAATAAGGAAAGCCTAAATAGGGCTCTCTTTACAGGAAGTGTTTATGGAAGGCTGTGCAAGTCACATGCAGGGAGGTGTGACTAGGGTTCATAAACAAAGGGATTTAACTCCTAAATGGCAGAGGATTGAGCAGTGAGGCTGCAGGGGCATGTTCTATACACCAAAACTGCTTCATTAAGCTAAAGTTGTTCAGGTGACTATAGTGTCCCTTTAATGCATAACCCATGCAACCAGTATATGTTGTTATGGTGCTAGAGTTCCCCTTTGTTAGTTCCCTCATTACCATTATATAATAGGCAAGTGGACCTTTGCTGTGGTGCGTGAAACTGTCATCTTTAATTAACATTTAAGCATCATAAAGATAATTTGGTGGTACAGGAAAGATGCGGCCTTACATCTATAGTAGAAGGAAGTAAATGTATTAATCACAATTCCAAAGGAAGTGCAGCATGTGCATGCTACATACATCTGCCAACCAACATGGAGATGTGGTATGTGTCCAGAAAAACCAGGTGCATTCAGCACCTCTTCTTCTATCACCTGTTATTCTCACTCTGAAAACTGTCTGTTTATTGCCATTAGCACCAGCAGCGATGAAGAAACCAGTAACCTTTGCAATAAGTTATTAGAAGAATACAAACACAACTGTGTTTACAATCTGTTTATATCAATACAGATGACGGAACATGGTCTAGCTAGGTCAAATGGAGCCTATGAAAGTGCAGTTTATTTCCTACCAAACACATGACTGTGTTTATACAGTTTTAATAACTGCTTAGCAGAAGTGTGTATAGAGAGCATTGCATTAAAACATTGCACAATTGCATTTGCATTAAGCTTATCACATTATTTTGAAACCTCTAGCAGTGACCTTATAGGACAATGATCCCTGGTTCTGTGACAATTCCTCCATCCCCTTTCCTAATAAATACAATAGAAGCATTTATCAGGGCGAGGAGTGCAGCCGAGGTAAATATAAAGGGTGCAGGGACAGACTATAGACACCAGAACCACTACATTCAGGGCCGCCATCAGAAATTGTGGGGCCCCTAACACAGCTCAAGGTCTGGGCCCCTGGGTGCCCGCCTCCAAATCCCGCCCACAGGAATACACACACACACAAAAGGACACAGACACACACACAGATGCACACATACTAACAGACACAAATACTGAAACAGACATACACACATACTAACAGACACAAATACTGAAACAGACATACACACATAGACACATATACAGATACACACACACGCACACACACACACACACACTGACGTACATACATACTCACATACTGACAAACTGACATGCACATACATACTGATATACATACATACAGACACGCGCACACACACACACACACACACACACACAAAGACACAGACACAGATAGATATATACATAGATACATACAGACATACTGACATACACACACACACACAGACATACATGCATACTGACATACATACTGATAGATATATACATACATACATACATACATACTGATAGATATACATACTGACATACATACACACATACATACAGACATAATGACACACACACAAATACATAAATGCATACTGAAATACATACACACAGACATACTGACACACACATAGACATATATACATACTGATATATACACACACAGACATACATACAGACATATATGCATACTGACATACACACAGACATACATAGTGACAAACAGACATGCATACAGACATATATACATACATACATACACGCATACAGATAGAGACATACATGCACACTGACCTACATGCACACTGACCTACACGCACACTGACCTACACGCACACTGACCTACACGCACACTGACCTACACGCACACTGACCTACACGCACACTGACCTACACGCACACACACATACCTCATTTATCAGCCACCCTCCTCTTACCTTTAAGTTGCAGGAGGGTGGCTGGGGATGATGGGAGCAGATTCCTCTGGTGTCCTCTCCTGTCCTCTCCTCTGCTCTCCCTCTCCCCCCCGCGCGGAGTAAGCTGGTAGGAAGTGACCGGCCGTTTTTTTGTTTTTTTTAAAGGGGCCAGGTTGCGCAATTACAGATGTAGATATGTAGATATAGGGCCCATCGGATGGCCCTAAATGCTTGGGCCACCTGATGGTCCCCGGTGCAGATGCACCTGCGGCAGTTTCGCTGCTTCACGTGGGGGCCGGGCCCGTGACAACAGTCATGGCTGTCACCCCCTGATGGCGGCCCTGACTACATTAGGCTGTAGTGGTTCTAGTAACTATAGTGTCCATTTAATGTGAGGTAAATTAGAGATTGGTGCCACTAATAATATACTAGATTGCCTACTTACCACCAGATAAGAACAAGATGATGATGGCTCAGGCTGCAGTCTGGCTATACTGGTCTGGTATAGAACAGGCTCTCTGGAGGCTGTTTGTATCAGTGCTCACAAAAATCAACGAACAGGAGGCAGCTCCATTTTTGGGGCCCCTTATACAGCTCAAGGTCTGGGCGTGTGTGTTGGTTTCACTGTATGTTTCGGTGTGTGAGTAGGGAAGCATTGTATGTGTCTGTGCGTGTATGTGTAAGGATGCATTGTGGATGTGTGTACTGTGAAAGAGCAGGTTTGTGGGGTAGAATAGGGGCTGAGAGGGGAGCAGCTCTTTATTTTTATTATATTTATTTTAATATAAAAACATTTTTGTTTTTTTTCTTTAATTTTTGTGTCTTACACCCCCTTTAGTGTATCTCTTACAAGCCCCTTGGGTGTCTTTTATCCCGCTCCTCTCTTTGTATGTCTCTTACATCTTCCCAACCCCTTTGCATGTCTCTTTTATCCCCATGCCCTCTGTGTGTCTTTCCCCTCCCTGCCACTGGTCCCTCTTTGTGTCTCCCTTTCACCCCTTCCTGAGCCTCTCTGTATGTCTTACCATCCCTTAATGATTTCTTTCGCTCCACCCTGTCTCTAAGAACTATCCCCTTCCCTCCTGTCCCTTAGTGTTCTCCCATCCTGTCCTGTCCCTTCGTGCTTTCCCATCCCTTAGTGATCTCCCGTCCCCTAGTTCTCTCCCCTGCCCCCCTGTCCTTTAGGGCTCTCCCCTGGATCACTTACTGCCATCTGGTCCTTAGTGGATCTCCCCTCCTGTCCCTTAGTGGATCTCCCCATCCCTCCTGTCCCTTAGTGCTCTCCCCCGCCCCTTAGTGCTCACCCTTGCCCCCCCCCGCCCCTTAGTGCTCACCCTTGCCCCCCCCGCCCCTTAGTGCTCACCCTTGCCCCCCCCGCCCCTTAGTGCTCTCCCTTGCCCCCGCCCCTTAGTGCTCTCCCTTGCCCCCCGCCCCTTAGTGCTCTCCCTTGCCCCCCCGCCCCTTAGTGCTCTCCCTTGCCCCCCCACCCCTTAGTGCTCTCCCTTGCCCCCCCACCCCTTAGTGCTCTCCCTTGCCCCTCCGCCCCTTAGTGCTCTCCCTTGCCCCTCCGCCCCTTAGTGCTCTCCCTTGCCCCCCCACCCCTTATTGCTCTCCCTTGCCCCTCGCCCCTTGGTGCTCTCCCTCCCCTCTGTCCCTTAGAGTCCCCCCTCTCCTGTTCCTTAGTGGTCTCTCCTCTGCCCTCCCCCCGTACCTTAGTGGTCTCTCCTCTTCACTCCCCCTGTCCCTTAGTGATCTGCCCCCTGTTTATTTGCTTAAAAGAACAATCTAAGCACCATAGCAACCTTATTGAAATTACATTGTCATGGTGACAGGAGGTCCTTGGCACTGGCTTACCATTAGACCGTGCGCAAAAATCTTTTCACCAGCGTCGTTTCACTCTACACCATCCAATCTCTGTGAAAATCTTCAGTATGGACATTTCTCAAGCTTTTTTTTTTTTTTTTTTTTTCGTGATCAGCAACCCTTTGGCCTGGAGCAGTCTGAGGTTTCTGTTTTAGAGACTTTCAGAAAGTGGATGTTGAAGGTGGAAGAAAGAAACAGTGCTTGTGTTTGTGAAAGGTTTAACCACTGAAGTTAAGTTGGTGTCGGATACCTCCGGCTCCATAACATTTTCATGTTTATGAAGTTGTTATGGTGCCGGGAGCCTCCTTTTAATCTTTAATTTTTATTTCAGCATTCTAAGAATATTTAACACATAACTCAAAGATTTATACTGCATCAGGGAACTTAGGAAGTTAACAATACTAATAATACAATGCATACACTATAGTGGTTATGGTGCTAGATGTTCCCTGGCACTGTCCCTGGGTAAATTCTTCTTTTCCAATGGTTTGCATCAATCAAGAACAGAATGGAGGGATAGTTGGGTGCCTTACAGAGCCAAGTAAGTGTGGGATGCTGTTGAGAGGCTCTTGGTACCTTTGTCTCTTAAGATAAAAATTCGAGAACATATTTATAATGGTGCTGCACCCGAAGAAAAAGACTAAGCTGTGAACCTGAGTATCCAGATCCTTACCAAAGTGGCTACCATTCCTTATGCTATTTAGCTTTTAGTCTGAGCCAGCTTGTGGAGTGACTCAGAACCATGTGAGTGGATCCAATATTGATTTGATCAATTACCCAGTTTTAACTTTATTACCCTATGTGTATGTTCCTTTCTGTTTTTTATCTATTGTATGTGCCATGTGTGGTAACATTTTATTTACAGTGTGCTCTCTCACCAGCACTTTTCTTGTTATGGCCATCATTATACAACTACCTAGAAACAGATCCTCGAAGTTCAGAGGCTGGTCCAGTTATGGCTTTTAACAATACAGTGTAACAGAGAAAGTTTCTCATGATGTCCATCAGGTCAATCACATAACAAATGTTAGGGGGGAGGGGAAGCAAGTCTTCCTTACTTGTATTTCTTAAAAACAAAGAATTGCAAAGTTGCTCCATTTGCTGTGTGTATGAAAGAGAAATAATGGGAGTGGATCCCATTATCTCCCAAAATAACTAGACAGTTCACAGAGCTATTCACAGAATAAGAGATCAATGATGTGTCTGACCAACCCTGTGACCTGGGGCTTTGCGTAATCTGTACCTTCAGACACACCTAAATATGATCCTGAGTCATACTACACCCTGTGTATGAAAAGCCTCACTCCAACCCACCTTTGTTTTCCTTTCTTTATCATGTGACCTGCTAACACAACTGATAAAGGCTTGGCCAATGCTCTCTTCATTTACACACGAATATACTGCACTGGTGTACAAAGGGAAGATAGTATTAATATGTTAATGTCTTTAAAATGTTCCTTTCGTTGTGGTGGTGATATATTTATATGTATATGTTTGTTTTATGCCTCACTAATACATTTTTGTTGTTATTTATTTATTTGAAGAAATACTCCAATTACATTTTATATTAAACTTTTATTCCCCCTCCCTCCCACTCCAATTTGGCACTAAATTGATTTGAAATCAATTAAACAAACTTCCCTTTATTCCAGCATCTCTGGGGTAGTAGCAGTAGTCCCTATTTTTCCTTGTGTTAGAATTTCATGGAAAGACCAAATGTGACCGATCCACTTTACACAGAAAAAGACTCCTACTTGAATTGCACAACACTGTGTTTACATGTAGTTTCTCCTCCTGTATTTTGTACTTAATCATGTTTTGTGATGCAGGCTTATTTATTCAGGATAATGTGAAATGTCAGGAATTCTCAGAGAAATGCAAATTTTAGGCCGTGATAGCCTAATTGTCAAAGTCTGCTTGATTTGCGCTTATTTAGGCCTTACATTGCAATTTATAAAGGGGTCCTTGATCATTTCCGGTGTGGAGAGTAACATTGAATTAAAGGAGGATGTTATGTGGCGCTCAAAAGGGGAATAAAAGCGAAGAGCCTCACCTTAGACACTAAACATTTTCTTTCTTTTTTATTTTACTGTGTTTGCATTCCACATTTGTCTCATATATATGTCACTTTTGTGGTGTGCATAAGTTGAGAAATACCAACAAGTGTGTATATATGTTAGTTCTTTATCACTTAAATTTTTATTTTTAGAAATGTAGGTATTTAGTTTAAAAGAAAGGTTCATGCAAAACCTGGAAAATACATTTCCTAGTGCGCATAGTTTATATAAATCTATTAGCTGAGTAACTCCGGACTTAATGTATGAGAGGGTCCCTTTAATGGAAAGCTAAGCATTGGGTAAGACTTGCAGATCATCACTGGAAAGTACCTGCAAATTATACACACAACTCTTTGTGAAACCAACACAGGTTGCTTCTCCATTTGCGGTGAATGATCAGTAAAATTACTAAATCATGTCTTTCAATGATAGCTTCAACTTTAATTATTTATTTTTTATTTAGATTTTTTGCAACCTAGATCAGCGCAACGTTTAATATTTAGAAATGTTGACCGACCTAATTGCACATTAGAATTAAAGCTTGTTGATAGACCGAAGCAGGGTGACTATACCGTAACCCGACTCAGTGGATGGGCGGTGCTAGCCTGCACTCGGAATGTTTATGTACCTATAGTATGTTGTTAGCCTATGTTTTCCATGCCTAATAGCCTAAACACCTACAGTAAAAAGCGTCTAGACATAGCTATGTGATCTTAAGGATATAACTGTTCAAACCTGTTTATAGCTTAAATACACTACTGATGATAATGCTTAAAGAACATATCTCCTAATGCTGATACTTGTATGTCGAATCACTAGACTGACTTACCACGTTTTAAAAATGCTAAAAAATGTGCTTACACTCCATTGCCACATATGTAGAAACCTGTGATATTGCTGTGATTATGCTTGCTGTTGTGGCAACGTATATCATCTTTTGAAAACACGAAAGTTCATTATTGGAGGTTGATATTATTTAAGACGGCATTGCTCTTTAGGTGCAGTTTCATCAGGTAGAAATTCCTATAACTCAGTCTTTTATTGTCCAAATAGATGAATGTCACTGCAAAGGGAAGTTCACCATAATTTTATAATGTGGTTCCTAATACTGAAATATTACAGGCATTCAATACTGTTATGGCTTGAGAGAATCTGAAATTCCCAAAGTTGGTGCAGTATTGCCCTTTTTCTTTTTGTTTAATCATATAAAATCTCACTGGTTTAGTCACAGAACACACAAGTTCAGCTGAGTTCACTCACAAATTGATGGGTTAATCTGACATTTTTGCCAGCTATAAACACAATCACTGAATCCAAGAACTCCCATATATTGAGTATGTAAAGGCAGAATTCCAGCTTGAACTACGCCAAGTTCAGTTCATATACTTTAAAGCTAAGGACTAGGAGATCTAAACAACGTGTGTCAAAATGTGGCTCTCCATATATTATAATCCCTGGGCCGTGGCAGGCGCATAATTCTGTGAATTGTATGCAGTTAGAGCCAGTATGTTTGAAATTTGGTGAATAGTGCGTTGTTAAAGTGTACCAGAGGTTTGGTTGAGCTGGTCTGTTAATGAAGATAATAATTTGTCTGGAAGTAGACCAGCAGAGCTATACCTCATTAACCCCTTAAGGACACATGACATGTGTGACATGTCATGATTCCCTTTTATTCCAGAAGATTGGTCCTTAAGGGGTTAAAGGAACACGGCGGGCTGTAGTGGTTAAGGTTCCAGGAGTGCCCTTGTGCTCGCAGAGTAAGTAGTCAAACTGTTTGCAAAAGGTTTAATCATTATCAGCCAATGAGCTAAGCCCTGCTATGCTTCTGGCTCTCCTGGGAAAGTTGGACGATGCCCAGTTGAGCCCATGTAAATTTTCAATCCAAATTAAAAGCTGAGGAAATCCGGTAGCATATACTGCATATGCACATACTATGAGTGTTGCATGATCTTTATAAAACACTTACACAGATCTCCACGTGTGTTATATACATACACACACTTGGGAAGTTGTTTTAATACTGAGACGTTCATCCTTTCACTGTCGGGGGCGGGGCCTGACCGGGGAGCCGAGCAGACACGCTTTCTGTGAGCTCCTGGGCCTGGGCCGGATTTTCAGCAACAAAACAAGAAATACTCACCCGAATCGACCCTCCAAACTACCGCATCTGACACTGTACAAGCAGGGGTACAGATAGACACCTCGCACGCCTGAAAAAACGCTGGGAATCCGGGCCGAGAACTTGGGGCCTACAGCACATGGTGGATGGGAGAGACGGCCGCTCTCCCGACCCGCAAAAACGAGCGACACCCGAAGCATCGGGCCCACCTACCCCCCCCCCGGGTCCAGAGGGGGTTATCCTGGTCCACATAAACGTGAAACTTAAGCCTACACTGACTGCAATGTCTGCTGACAGCCGACAGCGTGAAACAATCACTCAAGCGGACGCTCCTAAAATGGCGACATCAGACCACACTACAGAGCATACCTGCATCCTGCCACTACACGAGCGTCTGGATGCACTGTTCACCCGGTTCTGGGAAATGCTGGACAGGCGGATGGCTCATCAAACCTCTGAAAGCAACGCTGAGGTGAGGCAGCCCCAAGCAGTAAGGCAGAGCGGGCAGACCCCGGGATCAGCCGCCGCGCTCCGACGGGCGGACCACCCACCCAGACAGGGGAACAATAGGAGACTCCCTCCTATCCACCGACCACATCGCAGGAGAGCCGCCCGCCGCTGGCGGCGGATGACCACCAGGACCCTCCGCAGCGCCCATCACGGGAAAGACCCGGCCCCGAGAGGCAACCGAGTCTGTGGATACACGGTGCCAACCCTACAAGATGCCTGGAGAAAGGGAGAAGCCCCCTGCAACGGCCACTTTCACTCCTCGCAGACCCACCTGCACATGCTGCCGGTAATCCCACCCAAAGGGGACCTGTGCGACGTACGCCAATCCTGTCCCACATGCCGAGCCGCCAGAACGGGCGTTGGGTGAAGTAACTCGGACCCCAACAAGCCGCGACCCGCAGACTACACTCCAGCCCGCAAAGCAGTAACTAACTGTCTGCCCATACGAACTATGAACTCTAAAACATGTCACCGACCATGGCAAACTGTCTCCAACGCACAGTTAAGCATTTAATTTGTCCAGCGCACATTGTTACGTTAACATGCATGTCAATCATATACTCAATGTCTCTGTAGCCTGTTGGCACTAACCTGGGCTCCCTAGGTGACCCAAGTATACACACTACTGCACTAATAGGCAAATACCACCTGAGATAATCGACACCTAACGTTGTTTAGTGCTGTATGAAAACCAATTTGACACTCTTCATTTATATGTAAAATATGCTAACATGTCAGCACCCTCACTACTGTATGCACGTAGTTAAGTTTGAATAACCTTAGTTTACCCTCATACTGTATTAACGACTGGTTTCCTGTTCTGGATGTCTAGGACAACAGCGCATCAGACTTACATATTGCAGCCACGCCGATTTAACTAATCAGGCCCCCCTAGCTCTTTGTATATCTAATTCACATAGACGTAGGCTCTGTCACTATTGCTACTTTTACTTGCTACGGTTTAGCATATGTTCCTACTCATGCTTTTTCCCCTATAAAAAAGAAAGGCACTACTACTCTGGACATGTGACACATTATTGTTGTATTAACTCGAAGCTGTAACCCATATGCACATTGTCCCTGTTTTCATTTTCTGTACCCTAACTCATGCCTTCAATAAAAATCAGAATTACACCCATCTGGGGAGTACTAATGGCAAAATATTTAAGGACTGAGCCCGTGAAAAATCGTAATACGGAACTAACCTGCCCAGACCTATACTTAAGGACCAAGGGCCTTAGCCTGCACGAAAAAAAAAAATATAGCTTAAAATCAGCAGTTCTGTCAGAAACGCACCGCTCCATTATTATTTTGTCAGATAATTTATGCTTAATTCAAAAAATGACCATGTTATTTACATTTCAGAGCCCTCTAGGGCAACCGTTTAATGCCATTTATTATTGTTGACTTGATAGCCAGACGAATGTAATATATAACGTAGGTTAACATGCTTACACTTTACCTTAGAAAGACGCACATTATACATGTAGCTACTAGTCATTATTACTGTAGTCACCACTGCTAACCTAAGGATTTCCATAAACGCCCAGATTATACGACGCCGCAGCAAGCCGCGCACACTAGGAATGAGCCCAAACATACTATAGGCCTATATGGCTTCCATACTAGACACAGCCTTAAGATACGCATCCTGCTATAGAAAATAAATGCCTAGTTACCAGCAGCAATTGCACAAATTGTTTTGCTTAGAAATGCTACAATGCTTCGACAGGGGCTAAAGTTTACTGTTAATTGCCTACACAATACGCTTGTTACGTCATTGCTTAATGTTAATAGATAGGACTTTTCATCGCACCGAGATGCCTGCCTCTTAGAATACTAATACCATATATGAGCACTGTACCATATATACTAAAATGCTTGTTTATCCTGACCTATATGCCTCTGCGCAGGCAACCATATACTACATTCATTACCCTGTACTATGCCTGCTCATGCTTTTTTGCGACACTAATAAAAATATTCAAAACATCCTTTCACTGTCATTGTATCATATACAAGGTGAAATTAATTTGGGCAAGTTACAATATGAATATTAAATATGATTATTAGTAAAGATTTTTAATTAATCCAGATACATTGCATTAAAATATATATATATACACACACACCAACCAAAAAATCGGGACTAAGCCAGGAACCCTGGGCATTGACAGGGCTATTTGCTGAAAATAATTCTGAAATGAAAAGTGGAGGCAATAATAGTTGATGTGGAAAAATTATCATACTCTTCTATAGTCACCACACAGCTATTTTTGCCTCTGTTTTGCAATTTGGATTTATTTTCTTGGCCCACCCATAGTCTTCCACCTTTTTAATATTGTGTGCGCTTGGTATGTGTCATCTGTGTACAATGTGCGCTTGCTGTGTCATGTATGTGCGATGAGTGCTGGCTGTTTGTCATCTGTGGTGTGTGTGTGTGTGTGCTGTCTGTGTAATATGTGTGTAGTGAGCATTGACTGTGCTTGGTGCAAGTATGGTGTGTGCTAAATGTATGTGATGTGTGTGTGTGTGTGCTGCCTATATGTGATGTCTGTGTAGTGTTCTGGCTGTTTGTTTGTGTACTGACACACACATTCACTAACACAAACTCACTGACTGCCCCATATACACAAAATATAAATTTTTTGATGCGCGCACACACACAACAAAGATTGTCATTAGCTAATGTTCAGTGGATGTGCAATCTGACCCACGCCCTCTTTGCCCATTAACATTGTGTTGGCCGTCGGGATATGAAATCACACGGATGCTCCTCACACCTCCCTGTAAGCCACAAGTGAGCTGCAGCATCCCAGTAAGGCATTTCTGGGCACTCCGAATCCCCTCCTCCAAGGCAGCCCTACAGCTTGCCCGTGTAAGGGCTAAAATAATTTTAAAATATCTCCCTGCCTGGCGTCCACAACTGCATATATTAATATTTTTGAATAAGCTTTTAAAGTTCTAAAAAAATTAATCACTTGAAAAGCTTTTTGAACATTTTAAAAATAAGGCCTATATTTGGACAGAGGGCCATTATCCAGGCAGAATGTCATATAAAAGTAACGGGGAGGGGGGTGGGGGGAGAGAAAAGTCCTTAATTCCATAGTTAGTAATGCAAATATTCTATTTTTCAGGGTTGGAATATTTCTTGTAAAAGTAAATTGACTTCCCTACTTGAGATATCAAGTCGATGAAAACAAAATTGAGGGGTGTCTGTTCAAACCATTGAAACTGCCACATAACACCTATACGATTCTCTGCATGAAGTCATTTTGTAACGTAATACACGTCATTATTGTTTCACAGAGCATGCTGAAGGTGACTGGCTGCTATATGATCTGTAGAGATTGGGTCCTCTCTGCCTTTGGTGGCTGAGAAGGATAAGAAATGCATTTTAATAAAGCGAATAGATGTATGCACGCAGAAGTACTTTATAAGTGTCCAAGATGATTCATTACAATGCACTGCTCCATAATTGCTTGTAGGCCTAATGTCTTATATCTTGTTTATTACAGCTTGGAGACCCCTCTATATTCCCTGCTGTTATTGTGGAACACATTCCAAATGCAGATCTTCTGCACAGCTACTCAGGGTTAATCTGTGATGAACCAAATGATATGATCGCTGAGAACTCCTTAGATGTAGCAGAGGAGCAGATCATAGAAGATGATGACCTCACTCTTACAGGTAAGTGGTTTCAGTGGGCAGGATAAATTCTTCATTTAACTATTGTGTTCCTCAAAAGAGCTATGTGCGAAGTATGAAACATATAAGACGAACATACAATGCTGTCCCTAGTTATACAGGTGTCTCTCCCCCCCCCCCATCTTTTATGCAATAAAAATAATAAAATAAAGGGTTTTACTTGCTTTTTTCCAGTGGTAAGGCTCCCTCAGCATTGCTTCTCTCTCTAATGATAGAGGCATTGTCTCCTCAGGTGTACAAAATTCAACTAGAATTTGAGACCCGATGCACATGTGCTGCGTAATGCTTTCTTTTGAAGTATCATCACTTTCCTATGGAAGTTGCAATATCATGTGAACAGAGGTTTACATGTTAGCAGAAGCGCCTCCAGTGGCTGTCAGTGTAACTGGAGATGTGATAACCCTTCAAGGTAAACATTGCTGTTTAAAAAAACAAAAAACAAAAAAAAACCCAGCAATGTTTTACATTGAATGGTAAAATAACACGACTACTGCACCCAGACCAATTACGTAGTTGAGAAGAAGTGGCCTGTGTAACTTTAGTTGTCCTTTAAAATTTTACTAAACCTGAAGTAGGAACGCTCATGAAAAGGAATAAGCCCTACTTGGTTTACAAGAATATGGAGCTTTGCTCCCTCTGCAGGCCATTTCCTTTGTTTTTTTTTTAGTGTGAGCGAACTTGAAGACCCTCTTTGATGAATGCAATAGATGGAAATGAGCTCATACATGATTCTGCATTGATAGGTCTTTTAGCTTCATTATATTAGAAAGTAAGGTATTGTGCACAGGTGCACTATGAAGTGCCATTCATAGTTGGACAAGTTCTCTCTGAATGGGACACCTAGCTAAAAATGTCTGCTTTGAGCCTTCCCCATTAAAAAGAAAGTAACGCCACTGAGCTGGATAGCTTGCTCATGGCTCATTGCATATAACCTTGTGTGTAATGTATATATTATTGTGTAAGAGCAAACAATGCAATTCCCTACAGTACAAACATAACTATTACTCTGATGCAGTAAAAGTCCTCCTTGGCCACAGAATCTCCATAACTCGATACCACAACAATCCTATTGTTTCCAACTGGGATTGATGTATAACAGTATTTTTATTGTTTGTACTGTAGGGAGTTTTATTGTGTTTATCTCTTATGCTCTCAGAGAAACTTCCAGACCAGAACTGGTACCATGATGATGAGACTCACAAGGTAGAAACGGTGTGGTTTCTGGTTAGTCATCATTTTGGATCAAGCTATAATGCCAACACCTTCCAAATTGAGTCTGTAATCCTTCACACACTTTTGTTTTTATATGTAAATAAATATTAACAGTAAGTCCCACCTGGTTCTTCTTGGTAGAATACCTGAAATTGAATTAAAAAGCTGCAGCGCCATCTAGGGACAGATTTTTGTTTTTACACTGGAACATTTTATCCTGGATATCCGTTGCAGGAATCATTGGGAAATTCAGGTTTAGTACATTTTATGAAATAGGAGCATGTATTCCAAGAAGCAAGCTGCAAATCTGTTTACGGTTAATCTTGTTGCTTGGAGGATTGCTGTAAGTACAATGACCATTTCATTTTACGGAAGTGGTTATAGTGCAAAAATCCTGTACTGGCAGCCCTTCTTCTAAGAAATGTTTCATTCCATATAAATGGGTGGACTTTTATGCATGATGGTGTAATGGGATAGTAAGGTCATCACTTGCTGAAAAGCTTGTGGAGTATAACTCCAGTCATCCTCATTCAGTGGCTGGCTGAGCTTGTAAAATAAATTTTACTTTACAATACCTTTATATAGCAAAGTTTTTTTTTTTCAAATAAATTTTATTTGAATAAAGGGAAAATAAATACTTAAAAGAAACAACAACTAATACAACCCCAACTTAAGTTTTTTTTTTTTTTTTTTTTACCCCCTTCATATAATTCAATATATCATTAAATCGCCAATCATTATGAGATGAGAAGCTTTGGAACTTGAGATATGTCCTCAACGTGTCTCTGTCAGACGCATGTGATTAAGCAATGCCTTCCACAAACATGGAAGCAAGTGCTTGGCAAAAGGAGGATAGATCTTCATTAACTACAAGGACAGTTCTGCTTTTAGGGCTTAGGAAATGTTTGTGCACATTTTTGTAAATGCATATTTTTATTTATGTATTTATTTTGCACATAAACATTACTTCTTAACCCAGTTATTGTTTTTTGGTTTTATAAAACATTTTTTAAAACTTCATTACAAAAGTAACTTGCAAGAGAAAAAAAAACGGAATGGCTACTCCTAGTACAGTATCTTTAGGGAGATCATGTTTTTGATTGAATAGTAATAAAAATGTAGGAATAGCAGGACACATATGCAGATAAATATAGCCTCTCTCTGATTTGAGGGAATATTTTAAAAAAAAATTTTTTATCTCTTGACGCTTTTTTATTGCTGATGTCTTTAGCCAACTTGTAAATTGCTTTAAGCAAATTTATATTTGTATTATATTTTTTCCTATATATATATAGCTTGATCACAGATAAATAATTGTAACAATAGTGGTAGTATATATACTATTCTTTTTTGTTTTTATTTTAATATTTATTTATTTTCTAATTTCAGTTGAAGCTTCCTGTCAAAGTGGAGATGAGACAATGGAAACCATTGAAGCTGCTGAAGCACTTTTAAACATGGACTCTCCTGATCCTTTGCTGGATGAAAAAAAATTAGGTGAGTTTATCCATAAGCTTCCTGCTTAATGTTTCGTGGTTCTACAGTATACCTGTTGCCAAACTGCCATATAAGCAGTGCATTAGTTATAGGAACATGATAGGGTCAGGGTCACAAACTGTTTATTGACCCTATAATGTTAAAATGACCCTATAATGTTAAAAATACAATTTAGCCACCAATGCTTCCCTTGCCTCCCTAAATATAGTAAAATCTTACCTTTATTGCAGTCTGCTGCTTCTGGCTTTGCTCCTAATTTTAATTGTTAGCTGACATAATGAGAAGTGGTGATCAAGGCCAATCACAATGCTTTCCTATAGGAAAGCATTGGTTTGGCTGAGATTGTCAAGGAGGCAAAGCCAGTACAAGCAAAACACCGCCCTGGCCAATCAGCATCTCCTTATAGAGATGCTTTGAATCAATGCAGTTCAGTGTCTCCATGCAGAGGGAGGAGACACTGAATGTCAGTGCTGCACACTGCAGCCCTGCCACAGGAAGCACCTCTATCAGCCATCTGTGGAGTGGCCAGTGGAGGTGTCCCTAGGTATCACGGTTCCCCGTGATTCTGTTGGCGTAGCCGCACGGAAACATAGCGGCTACGCTGACAGAAAAATCAAATACTTACCTTGGTCGTGGCAAACCGCTGCCCGACCTCCTTCTATCCCGGTCACCAGCGAGTAAGACATTCATAGAGACGCCGGCCTTGGCAGTACCGGTTTTATTAGGAGACTTACCCCCGCCACATCAAAGATGGCGCCAACGTGCGTGCGACGTCATGTCATAGATGCGCATGCACGTTTTGTGGTCAGAAACAGCCAATTACAGCCTAAGGAGGGTTATTTAAACCCAAATTACCTTTTTTGTCAGTGCCCTGTCGTGGTTTCCACTAGCTGGTTATCTGAGAGTGTGTTCCTGATTGCGTTTTTTCTGGTATTTGACTTTGGCTTTGTTATGACTTCCTGATTTCTGGTATCCTTTACTTCTGGCTTTCCTCATCTGTGTCTCTTTCTGTGTCCCTGACCTCGGCAAGTATCTTGACCATTCAGGTACGTTTTGTCCAGCCATTCTAAGGTCTGGTTAGACGTTATTCTTAGTCCTAGGTGTGATACTATTCTACGTGCTGGATCAACTATAATCCTGACACTAGGCTGTAATGTAAACACTGCCTTTTCTCTGAAAAGACAGTGTTTAATGCAAAATACCTGCAGGGACTAATTGTACTATTTATATTAAGCTGTAGTAGTTCTTGTGACTATAGTGCCCCTTTAATTTAATATACTACTTACTTGATCCAATATGTGTAAAAATAATTATTGGACATCAATTCATCAGATATTGTAATACATGACTTCTGGTGTAATAATATGAGAGGGGTTCTTTATTAAAATCAAGTAAAAACGATACAGTAAATAATAACGACTATGATATTCCTGCTGAAACAATGTATGTAGCATTGTTGAAAGACCAACAAAAAAGGGTACTAAAGTAAAGGTACAAACAAGCACTCTATGTAGATTTACAAAGCCTTTAAAATGTATTACAGAGATCATGCATGAAATAAACCTGTAATACTCCAGTCTAAATCTCAAGTCAAAGTTAAGACTTACAGGGTTATTCATAAAGTGAGAATGTCGGAATTCAAATTATTGTATTTATATTTAAAATGCTAAGAAACAATATTTTGCAAATTAGTCCTCTAATTCATGAAATATTCCAAATTACTGTACTTTTCAGTTGCTCATTAATCCTTACCTGGTCTCATATACACTTAAATGTAATATTTTTTTTTATCACACACATGTCACTTAATCAAAGGTTAATGCTGAGTTGTCATAATGAGCTGGCAGACCAGACCTATTTTCTCTTACATTCTCTAACAGATAACACTTGTATTGTCTGCAAAACTCCTTACCTGCTGTGAGCTCTTCCACAACTAGCTCTACTGTCTCTGGATCTTGGTGATCTTGTTTATGTGTGTTGAGTGACTCAACCAAAATGCCAATCACCGCACCATCTCATCACAGAAATCTTTGTGATGCTTGGATTGTGTGACAACTGGCAAGCCCCATAATTTTTTCTCACAACCTAAAATTTTGTCTCATTGTGATAAAAGCTATTTCTACTAAAGAGTCATCTCAGTTTGGTGTTTGATGCATTTATAGATAATGCATTAATATATATGCAAAAGCAATACATTTTAAATAATACATGATCATATGACTCCTGCATTTCCTTCAGAAAAACAAAACAATATTTGCTTAGTAGTTTAAGAAAATTATGTACAAGGTTGGCAAATGCCTGTATATGTCTTTGTGTATTGCACTTGTGAGCGTGGTTTGTTTTCCATTTTAGCTAATATTTTTGGTTCGTGTGAAGATGATTTGATGGACTCTCCAATCACGCATGTCTCCGTCACTGTTGATGGGATACCAGAGGTGATGGAGTTCCACCCAAACATGTATGCTGAGCCAGCAGACTCTCCCCTGAGCGAACAGCCCAAGAAAAGGAAAGGTATGGCCCCCTTAAGCTTTTATCACTAGTTGTAAATTGCGTGAGAATCAACATAACAAGACAAAAATTTATGGAGAGCATGAAACACTTAAAGGGACACTATCTTCAACAGAACAACTTCAGCTTAATGTAGTTGTTCTGGTGAGTGTAATTATTGCCTTCAGGCATTTTCATGCAAACATTGCCTTTTCAGAGAAAAGTGGCCGCTCCTAAGATGGCAACTGGAAGTGCTTCCTGGGGCAGTGCTGCACAGTAGGCAGCACTGCCTGAAATGTTCTCATAGAGATGCATTGATTCAAAGCATCTTTATGAGGAGGTGCTGATTGGTTAAAATTGCGTTTGGCCCTGCCCCATCCCGCCTCCATGCCGATTTCAGCCCTATGGGGAAGGCATTGGATTGGCTAAAAAAAAAATTTCTGATGTCACCAAGGAGGTGGATGAGGGGTGGGGCCAGTGTCGGCAGACCCGCACGGTGCTCAAAGTAAGGTGAGTTTTAATATTTTCTAAGGGTGCTGAGGGTGGGGGCAAGCCACCTAAATGGTGGATTAAATACTATAGGGTCAGGAATACATGTTTGTGTTCCTGATCCTATAGTGTTCCTTTAAATAATGAGCATGATGATAATAGATTACACAATATCATCAGATTTGACATTGGTTTCAATAGGATGTCAAATTAAATCTGTAACCATTTCACATCATTGTTCATTAGGAAATAGGAATAAGTTGCAAATAAGCATTAAACTTGTATATGATGCACATTAAATAATGTAAATAGTATATGAGGATAAAATAATGATACCATTATACAGTGCTACGGAATCTGATGGCGCTATATAAATAATAAAATAATAATGAAAAGTCTAATTTCCCCCTGTGTAAACTAATTGCATCTAGTATAGCGGTTGCTTCTTTTAGTAAATTGTGGAAACTTTTTATTTGTTTTGGGATTATATGTACTTTCTACAGGAACACTATGCATTTGGGCATTATTCATTGTGCATACTGATATTTTGTATATTTATATAATCTCATTTTTGGTATTAAGCCTCTTTTCAATATTCATTATGTTTTACTTTTAAAATGTGCCTGTTCTGTTTTAGGAAGAAAAGCGAAAACGCCTCGTTCTGAATCTCCAACCACCACACCAAATATATCTGTGAAGAGGAAAAACAGAGACGGGAAAGGTAAGACTGGTGACAGAACTGCATTTCCTAACCAACATCCAAGTGTAGGGTACAGTGTGTTTTCTAGTACTGTAACACTGATAAACCTGTTTTAATTCTCATTTCCTACTACTGTACCTCCCAATTTCTGTGTCGCAGGATCTGTTCAAAGGGAGCGGGTCTGCCCCAAGGATTGGCAGGTCAGCCTTGTGTGAATACACGTCCGCTGCCTGTCCTACTTAGTGTAGACCGTGAAGGGAGCACTGTTTCAGTGCTTCCTGTAACGGAGCACTCCAATTCATGCTGTCATGTGATATTTAGTTACTGACAAACTTCAATGTTGAGCTTTTTCTCTAGGTATACATCCCCAAGAAACTCTTTAAGTTTAACCCCTTAAGGACCAAACTTCTGGAATAAAAGAGAATCATGACATGTCACACATGTCATGTGTCCTTAAGGGGTTAAGCATAATAACAATAAAAAGGACATTGCATGATGCAAATCTTGTATACTTTGTACAAATTAATTCAATATCAAATGTTTACAAAACATGTTTAAAACTTAATATTTAAGCTTATCTGGTCTGAGCAATTCTACTACCCTACTCATTCCCCTACCTCTATTCTCTTTTTTTTGTCTTGTCTTCTCCCAGGAGACGTAACCATATAATATAACAATTGCTCTGGTGCCTTCTTAGTTACCAAAGAACATTTCATTACATATTTGTACACTGCTATTGGTAAAGCTTCTCTTATGTTTAGCAGACTCTTGTATTTTGTGATTATTATTGGGAGAAATATGAGCAGTGTCTATATTGCACTTTCTTGTGTATTGTTTCATACAAAAATCTGAAAAAAAAACCTGTAAATTTAAAGAAAAATAAAATATTTAGATAAGGAAATATATAATGGGTCAATACACACTTTCAGTTTATAATCTCACTTTCTGTCCTTGCGTCTTTATTTCTGGAAACATGTTTGGCATTTCTTTTTGCAGGAAATACTATTTACCTGTGGGAGTTCTTGCTGGCTCTGCTACAAGACAAGGCAACATGTCCAAAGTACATCAAGTGGACACAAAGGGAAAAGGGCATCTTCAAGCTGGTAGATTCCAAAGCAGTTTCTAAATTGTGGGGAAAACACAAGAACAAGCCTGACATGAACTATGAGACAATGGGAAGGGCACTCAGGTACACCACCGTCACAAACATGAGAGCTGTGTGTAGAACAACTGGTTAATGTGTGACACTCGCATTATATTCATTGGTAAACTGCCGTTCGTGAACCCTATTTACCAATTCAAACTTGGCTTTTGTAGGATCTCATATAAATGAGTCCTTGTAAAATTTAAGCCCATGTGATTGTAACAGGTGAACAGGCATTTAAAATTTGTATTAAAGAGTCAGAAATGCCAAAGTGTAAATTGCTTCTGTGTGAATCTGCATAATATAAGATTCCATAAATCTGCAAAAGTTAAATCCTCTCTATAATATGTTTAAGTGCAGCAATAAATTCTGCATTTTAGAGAATGCACATAATAAAACAAAATATATGTATATAAATGCAGGATAATGGAGATTGGAAAATAAAATTGAAGCTATAGAAATGACACTTCTGAAGTTCTTGAAGTATGTACTTTCTGCCGTTATAATAGTGCAAATAACCAAGCTCAATAGCCGGCACTAATATTCAGACCTTTTTAAATGTTTGTTCTTTTCTAAGTTTTAATCATGATTATCTTTTAAAATCATCTTAAGTTTGCTACAAAAAAATGGTTATTAGCATTGTTTGGGGAGTTTATAAAAAAAAACAGACAAACATGCAGTCATCTATAATTCTTGTTAATCAATTCTATAGATTTATTTTTTGCATTTTCCCTATTAAAGAGAAATAAGGGCTCACAAAGGACAATCTCCAAGTCATTTATAAAATGTTTGGTTGCTGTGTGTGGTCTGTTGAGTTTACTATTTGTTTTAGTTTTTAAATATGTGCTTTTTATTTATTTTTATACAGGTACTATTACCAAAGAGGTATTCTTGCTAAAGTAGAAGGTCAACGCCTTGTCTATCAGTTCAAGGAAATGCCAAAGGATCTTGTATTTATAGATGAGGAAGACACAAACTCCAGCACCGAATACTCTGGAAGCTTGTCTTCTGATCTCTCCTTGCACTCTTCAGCTTCTACTCCCAGCCGGAATCAGACAAGGGCATCAAAAGGGTCTTCAAACTCGGGAATTAAAACCAACTCAACCACTGTTGTAAAAAATGGGGCCTCAAAATCCTCCAAAGTAAAAGAACCGGTGGAAACTGCTCAGCAACAACTGTCCTTAATGCCATCAGATTTATTGAGGACAGTTCACACTGCTCACTCGCCGAAGCCTCATCCAACCCAGCTTTTTCGGACAGTGCATTTAATGCAAACTGGACAATCGGTTCCAGATCAAACTTTAACATGCAGCATTCAGAACGACTCCTTACCACCTACTCATACTATAAGGTGAGAATCAAAACAATAACCTGACACCATCAGTGTATTAGAAACTGTAATAGAAAACATTCGTCCCTGCTAGCTTTTAAGGCAGTAACGTTTCACCCAAATTTCAACATTTGGTCTAACACATGCGATAGAGAAATGAATCATCTGTCATGGTACATGTATAAACAATATCAATGTGATAATCAATGTGAAAATAGTGATCTGTCAGTTGTTGAAGTGGTGATACATTTAGTTTGTGCTTCTTAAGTAAGTCAACTTAAAAACAAATGAAAAAATAGTGCCTTGTGTGTAAATATAAGCATTTGGCAACACTCAATGCAGGTAGAAATAAGCTTGATGTATATTAGTGTGTAGCAAAATAAATGAGTATAAATTAACCAGTTATCCATATAAAGTTGTTCTTGTAGTTAAAAAAAAAAATATATATATATATAAAATAAAAATGTACAAACAAAAATGGTGATTTGAGAAAACAAAAGATTTAGCTAAAGATATGTCTTGATAGACTGATACATTAATTTGGATTTCATTATAATTGCACATCAAAGCAGACTTGTTTAAAAGACATTTATCAAGTCTTCTGCGTGCATTATGTCATATATTTTGACCAGAGTTGAGCACCGTAAAAATAAGACTAGGGAGACTGCAAGTGCCACAGATTTGAGTTCTTGTAGATTAAGGATTTCTTCTCATTAAACATTGCACTTTTCATTACGATTCTACCAGTATCGAAAGCTGGCAATGCCTAGACTATTTAATTTAAAAAAATCATATTTTGACCCTGGATCTTCTGATGTCTGTCTAGTTTTAAAGCGTTTGAGTTAATTCATTAAACCGTTGTTGGTGCGAAGTTCACATTTAGCTCAACAGAAAAAAGCTGAGTGAAAAATACCCAACTTCCCTTTTTTTCTTTTGTTCTAAATGTTGTGGTCTGGTTTAAGACACCTTACGCTTTAAGTAGCTTACTGCAATGTGCTTTACCAGAAAGAACACATTACAATTTGAAAAAGAAAGGTGAATGTATTTATTAGCTAGCCTTTTTAATACACTCTAGGTAATGTTAAAACCCCAAAAATTCAAATTTCTCAATGTCCATAAAAAAAAAAAAAAAAAAAAAAATCTTTAGGCTTTGATTATCTTGCAGTGCCCATGAAGTCACCCAGAAGTGGCGGATGTTTCTTCTATAGCTTTTAATTGTAATTTGGCATTCAAAGGGAAGCATGCAAAATAGAGTAGCAAGCATCATCTTATTCATGTGATATGTGAATGGGGACCACTTATGGGCATCTTCCCCTCATTTAAGACAGAGGTTCTCATTAATTTTATTGTGCCTTTGCACGGTTCATAGTGTTTTAAATGAGAGAAATTACTGTATTGTGTTACAGGGCTTACAGATATAAGATGTTTTGTTTCTTGCTTGGTGGTTTGATGAGGCGTAAGAGCTATGATGCATGAGGCTTTGGATTTTTTTCCTTTTTTTTCTTTTTCTTCTGGCATCATGAAAAAAATTATGTCATTTGGACATAATACATTAGGCAAAATAAAAATGTGGTATCTTTAATTGGAGTAGAATAAAAATTAGACATTGCAAATTAAATTATAATTAAGTGACATAATCTGTCATATTTAGATCTATTTGAACTCCTTTAAAAAAAAATACTGTTACTGATGTCATAAGTAGGAATAGTCTTATTGTTTCTGACGATTGTCAACATATTTCTGATCATTGGTATTGGTCTTGTAATTTACTGATATTACCAATAACTTACCCACCTGTCACTGCACGCTGTCTTCCACATCTGGAAACTTCAGTCACCAATCATAACCTCACGTCACCCATCCCTGTGAGTAGGCCCATACTGGCCATCCGGCATACCGGGCAAATGCCCGGTGGGCCAAAGCCGGCAGAGGAGATCACAGGAAATCTCCTGTCGGTCCATGCAGAGCAGGCGCTATCTGTGCGCCGGCCCTGCTATGTGCCTTCATGGACCGGTGGGGAGATCAAAGTAAAGGGAAGTAAGGAGGACCCGGTGGAGCTGTATCTTGCAGCTCCGCTGGGTCCTCTCGCGAGATCTCGCTAGAGTTCACTCACCACTAGGACCACCAGGGACTGCAGCACGGCCCCCCCCTCCCAGGCAAAAGATAACTTAGGGGGGATATAAAGTTGTTGTGTTTTTTTTTTTAATTAAAAATATTACATATTTAATATATTTAAATCTGTCCCCTCCCCCACCTCACACACACACACACACACACACACAATGCCTTCAAACATATTCACACACTCACACCACCCTCAGGCACACACCGCACCCTCACACATATATACTATATAGAATAATTCTCAGTGAGTTATAATAACAGATGCACCATTTTGGAACAGAGGAAGGAATAAATACTCAACAGTGATGCATCAGCTTTAACTGAAAACGAGTATGGACTGCCAATATAAAAAAATACCAAAATCAAATAATCAATATTCCCACCCTATATGAAGCATAGTAATCTGAACCACACTGTTCCTTTAATAGTAAGCCATCTTGCCCTCATTAAAATGTTTAAGATGGACTGTTACATGATACCATTGATATACAAACTACATGATTAGTACACATAGAGAATGTGGAGACATTGTTAATCCCTTATAAATTTTATTCAATAGTATGATTTGTGTCTAGTACAGGGGTTGGCAATATTTCAGTAGTACTGTGCCAAAATGAGAGATTGAAGTCCCTTGGCGTGCCGGTCCTATTTTTCTTTATATTGATGTGTGTATGTTATTGTATTGTGCTTGTGGTTTTTATGGGTGCTTCAGTTGCTTTGTAACATTATATTTGTGTGTATGTGGGCTGTTATATTGATTATGTTCATGAGTAGTTTGAGGTATTGTGTATGAAACCTATACATGTAGGCTATGTGTGGGGACTGCTTGTGGAATAGTGTCTGGATGATATGTCACATTGTGTGTTTGGTGATGTGTGTGTCTGCTTGTGGGGTAGTGTGCGTGTATGTGTGGAGTGTTTGTGGGGACTGTGTGTGTGTTAGTGTGTGGGCTGTTTGTATTATTTGCATGAGGGTGAGGCTTCTTCTGCAGCTCTGTGTATATTTAACAGTGTGAGTGGCTACCATGAGATCAAGTGGGACTGTGATGGCAAAGTACAGGTCATGTGCAGGAGTTGCAGATCACTTCCTCTAAGTGCTGCAAAGCATTAATTGAAGATAGTGCCTCCCCACCTACAATCACTGCTCGGGTTTCACTAGCAGATATGTGAAGTCCCACTGGGGACTTCTGATGGCAGGCTCTGGCAGCCTTGAGTGCCATGCATGGCACAGGTGCCATAGGTTGCTGACCCCTGGTCTAGATCGTAGTGCTAGTGCAGCATAAAAGCCAGTTTATGTTCATCTGAGGAAATAGTAACATTGATTTAAATATAAAACATTTTTATTGACCAGTATAACTATTTAAATAATGTACACAGACTGTGTTTCTTTAATGACCATATTTCTGTGTCTTTGTAGGACTATTCAGTCTCCAGGACAAGTGCCAGTAGTTGTTTCTCCTGGGAATCAGCAGCTGCACACTTTAACCCTTCAAACAGTGCCTCTCACCACAGTCATAACAAGCACAGATCCAGGAGCAGGAGCCGGCTCACAGAAATTTATATTTCAAGCCATTCCTTCCACACAGCCTATGACACTGATTAAAGATGAGATGGTCCTCCAGCCTTCAACAACTTGCTCTTCTCCACCATCCATTCTGTTCAGCTCAAACCAGGTTCAGCAGGTTCTCAATAACAATGTCCAAAGCCTTTGCAATGGCACAGTCAGCATGCCTTCCTCTCCAACCTTCAGTGTGACCTCCCCCATAATGACCTTATCTCCCAGCACTTCCACACTGGCCACTCACCCTACAGGCACCGTGATCACATCTGTAATCAAGTCACCTGAAGCCAGACAGACATTTCTTTCTACATCTTCTAGCGGGGGTTTACAGGAGGATCCCAATGATACCGATGAGCAGCCTGAGCAGAAATTCCAACCTCAATGTGTATTGGTGGTCACCAATTCAAATGGCTTTTCATCACAACTGGAAATCAAACAGGAAAATGACCAATGGGCCTTTGACTCAAATTAACAAAACATGTATAGTTAATTTTTATATATAAATGTGATGGGCTCTTGAATTATGTAATTTAAAAGAAAAATCTAAGCAAATCTATATATTTTTTCAATTCCCATTATACGCTGGCAGTAAAATGTTTCACAGATTTTTCAATAGGTTTTGATTTTTTGTTTTTTTTGTTTCTGCAGTTGCAATCAGGAATTTTAAATACAAATTCCAGTTTGCTTATAATTTCTCACAGACCCTCTCCTTACCATAAAGAAACATGAATTTTCTACTCTGAAGTATAGTTTTGCAGTCTTTAATGCAAATATTTTTCTATGAGATTGTTGTTGTTCTTTTAATGTATTCATTCAAGCTGTGCTTTCTGTAAATTCTATTTTGTTTTCTTGTAAATATTTTATATCCGCAAAACTATGCATTTTAAAAACAGAGTTCCATTATCCGTTACTTAAACATGACTACTTGACAAATAGCAATAAACATAATGCCTTTTTTCGTATAAATCAAGTGAAAGGAAAAATATAAATCTGTGTAAATCAAATGCAACTTAACTGTTGTTTTGCACTGTTCTCAAGGCATTGTTTTTTCTTTTCAATTTGAAATCTACCAATATAAAATATGAATCAAATGTCACTAGTTAATATCTCTAGCAATAACTACTGTGCCTTAGTTCGAACTATAAATTGCATTAAAATATCTCAGATGTTGTGAAACGAATGTGTTGGTATAAAGGAACTTTGTTTTCACTTTTTTTTTTTTAAATTTTTTTCTTCCCTCTGGTTTTGGGGTTTTCTTCTTTTTTTTTTTACTTGTAAATAGTGTATATTATTATCTACGTATGCAATACCTGCAAAGATACATGCTTAATTCTACTTCTTTCTTCTTCAGGTTGATTCAGATTAAATTAGTTTTTTAAAGACTTAAGAGATCAATATATGTTTAGAGCTCAAATATTCTGTGTATTGATAGACAGATTTGTATTTAAAGAAAATTGAAATTGTTGAAACACCTTTCAACTTGTTTTTGTATTTTAATTGGTTTATTAAAAAAAAATGTGCGCCAATTAAGTATACATTTTTACACATATGAATAAAAAAATCTCTGAATGTGCCGGTGAATATTCAATGGCAAGAAAACGGTATGTAAATCCTTTGGAATTAGTTGGTTCTCTGCATTAATTGGTCACGAAATGTCATGTCATCTCATCTTCATCAAACTCACAACTGGAGACTTCCATGTCTTTGTTGAAAACATCCCATTAAACCTTCACATTGATGTTGAAAAAGTGAACCATTGGATTTATTAGCTAGTCGATTCTCCTTCGGCTGCAATAAGCGCAGTCAAGCATTTAATGTATTTGTGGATTAGACCAAATGTACGTATAGTGTGAGCGCTCCTATAATCAAAACTAATAAACAGTCCATATAGTGTGAGATTAGACCTACACAACGTTCAAGAGGAATTTTAGACCACTCTTAGGATGTCTCATGTGAACTGCACTCTTGACATCATTCTAAAGCATCTCTATGGGGTCTGTGTGGGCCAGTCCAAAAGGCTTGTTTCCTTCTTTTCACCATTTCTGTAGTGAATTTAATTCAAAGTTTAGTATCTTTGTCCTGCTGCATCACCCAACTTATACTGCACTTCAGCTGGCAAACAGTCACCCTGATTATCCTATAGGATATCTTTATAAACTTAAGAATCAATTTTTCCCTAGATCAGGGGTTCTCAACCTCGTCCTCAAGGACCCCCTACCAGTCCAGGATTTGGGGATTACCTGGGTGTGTCTAAGGTGTTTAGAAAAAGGGGGAAAAAAACACCTTAGACTCTAAGGTGTTTTTTTTTCCTTTTTTTTATTTAAACACCTTAGACACACCCAGGTAATCCCTAAACCCTGGACTGGTAGGGGGTCCTTGAGGACAAGGTTGAGAACCCCTACCCTAGATGATCGCGGGTGGTCCAGGAACTAAACAGCCTCAAATCATGATGCTACCTCCACCGTACTTAACCGTTGGATGATGTTTTCATATTGGTATTGGGTGCCATATTTACGCTAAACATGGCTCTGCGTGTTCTCAGACAACTCAACCTTCATTTCATCAGTCCACAAAACATTTTACAAGTCTTTGGCAATCTTCAGGTGCACAGCAAAGGCGTGTTTTTTTTTGTTTTTTTTTAAGCCGCAGCTTTCATTGTGGTGGTCTCCCGTGAACACCATGCCTGTTCAATGTTTTCTGTATAGTAGACTCATAAACTTATATTAACCAGTTCCAGTGATTTCCTCCAGTCTTTAGCTGTCACTCAAGGTTTTTTTTTTTTTTAAACCTCTGACTTAGACCATGTTCATAAATTCTACATTTGAGTCTGTTTTTTAGTTCAGTGCTTGCCACCCCAAGGTAATTTAGGCTATACTAATTAGGGATATTGTCCGTATATTTGGTGTTGCACAGATCTTGTTCCATCCACAACTGCTATTTATGACAATGTTGAGATTTATTCCACTGACATGAAGTAAGTTATAATTTAGGTGATAAAAGCCAATCTGTGACTATAGGTGAATTTGAAAATGTTCAAAACCAGCTATCTTAGTTTAGATTTTGCAAATGTGGCTATTGTTTAGTCGATATGCTCATTGTCTCAATTTTATGGTGACTAATGCATACTTGTTTTTTAATTCTTTTTCATTTTCAAGTCTAAAAGGTAACATTGGGTAATGTACAGGTAATGACAAAAGTACAATAATATACAGAGGTAAAGGTATTGAATAATACAGTTTAGGCTGCAGGTGTACAACATGCCTGTGTGAAGGAGGGGGATTCACTTTACACTGTAATTGGGACGGAAGCAGCCGTGTTTATCCTGTGTTTTCAACTGACCAGGCTTTTGGGTTACAGTGAGTAGTCACTAGGCCAGTCTCAAGGGATTAGTGCTCTGGAAGGCCTCCCCCTCTTTCTACAGTGGAGGGTAGGCATCCTCCTCACACGTTGGTGTGCGTTTCAGTCGTCGAATGCCCGTGTCATGGAGTTAGGGTCCTGAGTAATTTGTCGTCTAATGGTGCCTCAGGGGTCTGTCATGTTCTTAGGGGGTTGCCCCCTCTCCATGAGTTGGGGCGGGCTGTCCGTTCCCAATCCTAATGCTTCCACATCTCGAGTGATTGTCCCCCGTGCTGTTATGAAGGAGTCGTGAATGTCGTGGCTCTTATAGGTCGAGGGTATACTTTTTTTTTTTTTAACTGATCAACTCAAACATTTAAGAAGCAACATGTACATATCAGTAGCTAGAGGGGAAAAAAAAGAAAATAACGTAGTCGATAGATTTGGATAGCATAAAACACAGTGTGGCAGAGTGAGGATCAAGGTAGAGAAGCAAGAGGAAAAATTGGCTACCTCTTACTATGATGCTTTATGAGGTCTGAACCAGAAAAACAAATACCACCCAGAATTACATTGTGGCATACATCCTCTACCAGTAGATGAAAAAAATAGTTTTCCCCTTACAAATTAAGAATTACTACTGTCTAAATTAAACAATAATAAAAAAAATTTCAGAGGTATTTCTCTGCCCTAAAATTGATCACATATTGGCTAAAAACTGCCAAGCTGTCGGTGTAGCACAGTTGGATATTTTTTCCCCAAAGAATATGTTTGGGCTAAAATTGTTTGGTTTGGTTTTCCATTCACTACAATTTGGTGTTTAGTAAATAAATTCCACAACACCTAAATACTATTAATCCAATATCACATGGATCCAGATTAAGCCCTCTACTAGTCATTATTTCTAATGAAAATCTTACTGTATATCTTCAAAACATGGCTGATGTTGATGGCACTCTAAATAAACTTTTATTATGCTGACTAGTATGAAAGGGAGGTTGCGGACTTTCATCTCCTATCATGTCTGTATGATATTTTTGGTGGTTTTACATGGGAATTATAAAGAAGTAAACTCTAAGATACTGCACAGAACCCTCAGACTCCCAGGCCTTTGGTAGAGGACCTGAGAATTAGGAAGAAATATACCACCAAGGAGGTGTGATCAAATAAATAAAAAAAAAGAAAGAAAAAAATTATATATATATATATATATATATATATATATATATATATATATATACAAGAAAAAGTATGTGAACCCTTTGGAATGATATGGATTTCTGCACAAATTGGTCAAAAAAAAATGTGATCTGATCATCATCTAAGTCACAACAATAGACAATCACAGTCTGCTTAAACTAATAACACACAAAGAATGAAATGTTGCCATGTTTTTATTGAACACACCATGTAAACATTCACAGTGCAGGTGGAAAAAGTATGTGAACCCCTAGACTAATGACATCTCCAAGAGCTAATTGGAGTGAGATGTCAGCCAACTGGAGTCAATCAATGAGATGAGATTGGAGGTGTTGGTTACAGCTGCCCTGCCCTATAAAAACACACACGCCAGTTCTGGGTTTGCTTTTCACAAGAAGCATTGCCTGATGTGAATGATGCCTCGCACAAAAGAGCCCTCAGAAGACCTACGATTAAGAATTGTTGACTTGCATAAAGCTGGAAAGGGTTATAAAAGTATCTCCAAAAGCCTTGCTGTTCATCAGTCCACGGTAAGACAAATTGTCTATAATTGGAGAAAGTTCAGCACTGCTGTTACTCTCCCTAGGAGTGGCCGTCCTGTAAAGATGACTGCAAGAGCACAGCGCAGACTGCTCAATGAGGTGAAGAAGAATCCTAGAGTGTCAGCTAAAGACTTACAAAAGTCACTGGCAAATACTAACATCCCTGTTAGCGAATCTACAATACGTAAAACAATAAACAAGAATGGATTTCATGGGAGGATACCACAGAGGAAGCTACTGCTGTCCAAACAAAACATTGCTGCACGTATAGTTTGCACAAGAGCACCTGGATGTTCCACAGCAGTACTGGCAAAATATTCTGTGGACAGATTAAACCAAAGTTGAGTTGTTTGGAAGAATGTATGTGTGGCGAAAAAGAGGCACAGCACACCAACATCAAAACTTCATCCCAACTGTGAAGTATGGTGGTGGGGGCATCATGGTTTGGGGCTGCTTTGCTGTGTCAGGACCTGGACGGGTTGCTATTATCGAAAGAAAAATGAATTCCCAAGTTTATCAAGACATTTTGCAGGAGAACTTAAGGCCATCTGTCTACCAGGTGAAGATCAACAGAAGATGGGTGTTGCAACAGGACAATGACCCAAAGCATAGAAGTAATTCAACAACAGAATGGCTTAAACAGAAGAAAATACGCCTTCTGAAGTGGCCCAATCAGAGTCCTGACCTCAACCCGATTGAGATGCTGTGGCATGACCTCAAGAAAGCGATTCACACCAGACATCCCAAGAATATTGCTGAACTGAAACAATTCTGTAAAGAGGAATGGTCAAGAATTACTCCTGACCGTTGTGCACGTCTGATCTTCAACTACAGGAAACGTTTGGTTGAAGTTATTGCTGCCAAAGGAGGTTCAACCAGTTATTAAATCCAATGGTTCACATACTTTTTCCACCTGCACTGTGAATGTTTATATGGTGTGTTCAATAAAAACATGGCAACATTTCATTCTTTGTGTGTTATTAGTTTAAGCAGACTGTGATTGTCTATTGTTGTGATGATCAGATCACATTTTATGACCAATTTGTGCAGAAATCCATATCATTCCAAAGGGTTCACATACTTTTGCTTGCAACTGTATATATATATATATATATATATTTTTTTTTTTTTTTTTTTTCATTTTGGTTTTTAAATATATACATTTTCTCATCCCTCCTGAGTGGTATATTTATTCCTCATTCTCAGGTTCTCTACCAGAGGTCTGGGAGTCTGAGGGTTCTGTGCAGTATCCTTAACTGCACTTTTCTGGACAGCGATCTCAGATGTCCCACCTGGAATCTGTTGAAGCCACTCCCACCAATTTGGGGAGTCACAACACACTATAGAAGTGCTCCTATAACAATTGGGACTACTGCTGCCTTCACTTTCCACATACTTTCTAGCTCCTACTTCAGTCCTTGGTATTTGTCTATCTTCTCGTGTTCCTTCTTCCTGCTTTTATAGTAACTGGGTATTGCCACATCCACCACTACTGCAGTCTTCTGTTCCTTGTCTACCAACATGATGTCAGGTTGGTTGGACAGTACTTGCTTGTTTACATTATACATACACACCTCTTCTAGTAAGAAAATCTAATGATTTCAGCCACACTCATGGTTAAACATTATCAGAGAAAATAGAGCCAAGACTTCCTAGCTCAAATCTCATATCCACATCCTGTGTTGGATTCATATCTATATGGACACCAGACGAACAGGTAACATATCCAATCAAATGGTCTACCTCCTCCACAATCTGTCTTTTATTCGTCCCAAAGTTGATTCCCTCTAGCGTTTTTTTGTGATCTCTCGGGAACCTGCACACATAATGGCTGAAGAGGGCTACCTAAAGGAACACTCCAGGCACAAAAACGACAATCTAAATGTTATGGTGCCATGAGGTCCCTGGGCATACTCTTGTCTCAAGGGGTTAAAATGTCCTTGAACAGTTTAACTGCAAAGTGAGCATCAAGTGCTTGTCTCTGCTCTCCTAGGTGGAATTCGGTTTCTGAGGTAAGAGTGTAGATAAAGTTATTATTTTTCATAATCTGTTCTTTTAATGAGATACCGCAAGGTAAGGTATCCATGAGATTCTGTCCGGATACTCAAGGAATCCTTTGCAAGGTACAAGCTGCAACCTAACCAAATGCAAAGTAAGAAAGGATAGTTAGGCTTATTACCAGGACTTACTAAAGCTAGAATTAATGTGAAACTTTCAGAACCAAACTAACATTACATTTTAGCCAGAAAGGAAAAAAAAAAGCTGATGCCAAACCGATATTGGAAATACTAAATATCATAAACACAAGGCAAATGTGAAGTCAGGAACTTTGCCACAGATAGGAACAAAGGAGAAAGCAGAAAGTCAGGGTCAACATGAACATACACAATAGGGGACTAGGCAAAATCAAGGAACAAGCAAGGTTCTGTTTCACAAATAAAAATGCAAACAAGAAAAAAGTAATGCGCTTAAGGGTCAGGAATCCATAAGAGGCACAGGTCTATGGTTTCTAAGGTTTATATAGGCCTGAGCTTTTTAGCATTACTGACGTGTGTAGTGCATCGGACAGTACCTCAAGATAGAAAAATCATAAAAAGAAGCAAAGGTCAGTAGGACACAGAGGGATTGAGGGCCCTGCTCAATGAGCTTACAGGCTAGAGGGAGTGGGGTAAAATGACACAAAAAGGTAAGGATAGTATTAGACTAGTGACAGTTGCAGAAGAGGAATCGGTCAGGAGCTATTAACAGTTCAATTGATATGCTTTTATGGAGAAGTGGGTTTTTAATGATTTTTTGAAGGAGTGGAGACTGGGTGAGCATCTTACGGAGGAGGGAAGTGAGTTCCACAGGAACGGTGCAGCCCTCGAGAAATCTTGAAGGCGAGCATCAGAGGTGGGAGTACGGACAGAAGATAGATGTAAGTCGTAAGGGCCTAGATGGGACATACTTGTGTATAAGGGAGGATAGATAGGTGGGAGCAGCATTATGTAGAGATTTGAAAGCAAGAACCAGAATTTTAAATTGAGCTCTATATCTTATAGGAAGCCAATGTAGGGACTGACAGAAGGGTGAGGCGTTGGAGGTCCGGGCGGACAGGAAGATGAGCCTCTCCCCCGCATTCGTTATGGACTGTAACGGTGCAAGTTGGGAGCACATAAGACCACTGAGAAGCGGATTACAGTAGTTAAGGCGAGAAAGGACAGTGGAATAGACCAGCACCTTAGTCGCATCAGGCGTTAAGTAGGGGCGGATGCGCGCAATGTTTTTGAGATGGAAATGGAAGGATTTGGGGATAGACTGAACATGAGGCTTGAAGGAGAGGTCTGAGTCAAAGAGAACACCTAGGCAACAAGCCTGCATGGTGGAGCTGATGGTAGCACTGTTGACTTGGAGGGAGACAGACACAGGAGTAACAACACTTGAAGGAGGGAAGACCAGAATTTCAGTTTTGGTCAAGTTTAGTTTAACCCCTTAAGGACCAAACTTCTGGAATAAAAGGGAATCATGACATGTCACACATGTCGTGTGTCCTTAAGGGGTTAAGGAAGTGGGCAGCCATCCAGTTAGAAATAGCAGAGAGGCAGTCAGAGACACTAGTCAAGAGGGACAGGGAGAGATCAGGAGAGGACAGGTAGATTTGCGTGTCATCTGCATAGAAATGACATTGGAAGCCAAAGGAGCTAATGAGTTTACCAAGGGAGGCAGTATAAATGGAGAACAGTAGGGGACCAAGGACTGAACCTTGGGGTACACCAACAGAGAGGAGTTGGGGAGAAGAAACAGAGCCAGGGAAAGAAACACTGAAAGAGCGCTGGGAGAGGTAGGAGGAGCACCAGGAGAGAGCAATATCTTGTAGACCGATATAGCGGAGGATGAAAAGAAGCTGTTGATGATCAACAGTGTCAGAAGCCGCAGACAGGTCAAGGAGAATTAGGATAGAGTAGTGACCACGAGATTTTGCAGTGAGTAGATCATTGGATACTTTGGTCAGTGCCGTTTCCACAGAGTGCTTAGCGCGGAAACCAGACTGAAGCGGGTCTAGCAGAGAGTTGGACTCGAGGAAGGCTGTCAGTCTCGCATACACAATTCTTTCAAGGATCTTGGATCCAAAAGCAGTAGCGAGATAGGACGGTAGTTGGATTGGGAGTTAGGGTCAAGATCGGGCTTCTTTAGAATTGGGGTTACAGTTGTATTTTTGAAGGGCGAGGGAAATATACCAGAGGAGAGGGAGAGATTGAGAATTTTAGTGAGAGGTGGAGAAAGAGAAGAAGACAGAGTACAGATGAGATGCGAGGGAATTGGATCTAGGGAGCAGGTGGTGGGGCGGGAGGACTGGAGCAGAAACCTCTTTCAATGTAGTGGGTGCGAGTGAACATAGAACAGTAGAGGGAGTGAAGTTAGGGGAAGTATTGTAAGGGGAAGAAGAAAGATAAGAGATCTCTTGCCTGATTGTAGAGATCTTGTCAGTGAAGGGAGTTGCAAAGTCTGAGGCGGTCACGTTAGTAGATGAAGGAGGAACAACAGGGCGTAGAAGAGAGTTAAATGTGTGAAATAGTTGTTTGGGTTCGCGGGAGAGTGTGGTTATGAACATATTGAAGTAATTTACTTTTGCAGAGGAAAGAGCCAAGCTGTATGAGCTCAGCATAAATTTATAGTGGAGAAATTCATTTTTGGAGGTATCGAGTGAGCTTGGTGTGCCAGGGTTGTTGTTGGGGGTGCCTGCGGCGTTTAAATGTAGAAGGTGCCATGATGTCTAGTTGAGAAGAGAGGGTGGAATTGTAGATTTATAAGTGCTGCCAGTGTGCCTATTATAATAGATCCCTGATCCCTGTTCTTGACAGAGATGTGTCAAAGTTAGTCTTATACCTTACAGATTTAGAGTTAGGGGTTGCCCTGCAGCCCAGGAAGTTAAGGTAATTTAAAGTTACATTAGGGTTACGTTTAGGAACTAAACTTGCATGAGCATACAGTTAAGGTTAGAATAATGTCTAGAGTAAGAACTAAGATTAGGTTACCTTATTCCGTAACTCCTTTAGGATGTTCCATTACATCCTAACAATATTGGACTTTAATGCCATTAGCACGTTATCAAATGTCCCATCGGTCTAGTTCTGGTTAAATTCCTACTTACACCAGAGAGACCCAGGTATCTATTGATATTTAGTGGCCCCAGACTGACCAATTAGCTATATGCATGCCCCCCGTCTATTGTGATTGGTGCTTAGCCTTGCCAGCTGCCCAGCACTGATCACAGTGTGAACTGCAGAGACTGCATGCTAGATCTGCAAACAGCCTTGTAGTAACAGACTGATGTCTACTGTTTTAACTTGGAAATCCCTGTGCTTATATCAATACTGGCAAAAGCAGAGGGAATCATATAGGGGTAGGTTACAATTAGTGTTAGGGTAAGGTAAGCATCAATGCTGTTTTAGGGGCAATGCTAGGGTAGATATACAGTATACAGCTAGCATTAACTACCAAAAATTAATTTAGATCTCAGACAAACAAGTCATTTAATAAAAACTACTAATACAAGAAACTAAGTTATTTTCCTTTAGTTGCACTTGATGTGTAAAATTTATTATAAACAAAAATGTGAAATAAATCGTTTTCCCCCTCATTTTCAACATTTTATTTAAATGTAATGTTGTGTTAGTTATACATATAGAAAGCTCCTTTTTTGGTCCTTTAAAAATCAATATATATTATCTATGGATGCAGGTAAAGGGACACTAAAGGCATCAAAACAACGTAACCTTAAAGGGAAACTATAGTGCCCCCACTCCCGTGGTGCAGAAGGGGATAATAATCTCTTCTGTCACTTACCTGGGTCCAGCGCCACCTGGCGGAGGAAACCTAATGCACATGTGCGGCAATGGCTGCACTCGCATTAGGATTTCACCCAAAGGGAAATCCCTATGGGGATTCCGGTGACGCTGGAATCCCTCATGCATAGCGTGAGGACATCCAGCGTCATTTAGGCGACCAAAAGTCACATTTGAGCCTGGAAGTCCCTCTAGTGGCTGTCTACTAGACAGCCACTAGAGATGGAGTTAACCCTAGCAGCTAATTATTGCAGTTTATTAAAAACTGCAATAATTACATGCCCAGGGTTAAGGGTGATGGGATTTTGTAACCGGATCACTTTAATGAGCTGAAGTGGTCTGGGTGCCTACAGTGTCCCTTTAATTAACTGCAATTTAGGAGTTTAATTACTTTGTCCTGTTTATGCAGCCGTCGCTGCAATTCCCGTGCCTGTGGCTGACAAAGTCTGCATTAAAGGACCACTCTAGTGCCAGGAAAGCATACTCGTTTTCCTGGCACTAGAGTGCCCTGAGGGTGCCCCCACCCTCAGGGACCCACTCCCGCCCGGCTCTGGAAAGGGGAAAGGGGTAAAAACTTACCTTTTTCCAGCGCTGGGCGGGGAGCTCTCCTCCTCCTCTCCGCCTCCATTCCTCCCCGTCGGCTGAATGCGCATGCGCGGCAAGAGCTGCGCGCGCATTCAGCCGGTCACATAGGAAAGCATTCATAATGCTTTCCTATGGACGCTTGCGTGCTCTCACTGTGATTTTCACAGTGAGAATCACGCAAGCGCCTCTAGCGGCTGTCAATGAGACAGCCACTAGAGAATTAGGGGGAAGGCTTAACTAATTGATAAACATAGCAGTTTCTCTTAAACTGCTATGTTTATAAAACAATTAGTTAACCCTAGCTGGACCTGGCACCCAGACCACTTCATTAAGCTGAAGTGCTCTGGGTGCCTAGAGTGGTCCTTTAAATTATTTTTTCAATTTCAACCATATATTATACTTGCTTTAGAAGTTTTTGTTATCTCTTGCTCTGTATATTAAACTTAGATTACACACAGGAGGCTCCTGCAGGGTCTAGGAGGCTATTAGTAGAACAGGAGATACATTCTAAAATAAACAGAATGTGCAATAGAGGAGCCTAAAATATCTAGGTTCCTTTTCAGGAAGTGTTTAGGAAGGCTGTGCAAATCTCATGGAGGTGTGTCTAGGGCTGAATAAACAAAGTGATTTAAAGGGACTCTCCAGTGCCAGGAAGACAAATCGTTTTCCTGGCACTGCAGGTCCCCTCTCCCTCCCACATCCCATCCGTGGTTGCTGAAGGGGTCAAAACCCCTTTAGTGACTCACCTGAGGCAGCGCCGATGTCCCTCGGCACTGCTTCTGGGTCCGCTCACGCTCCTCCCCATCACCACGTCATCCGGCGGGGGAGACCTAATGCGCATGCGCTGCAATGCCGCGCACGTGCATTTGACCTCACCATAGGAAAGCATTGAAAATGCTTTCCTATGGGGATTTTTGCGACGCTGGAGGTCCTCACACAGCGTGAAGACGTCCAGCGACGCTATGGCACAGAAAACCTGTGCTAGAATCCCGGAAGTGCCCTCTAGTGGCTATCTAGTAGACAGCCACTAGAGGAGGAGTTAACCCTGCAAGGTAAATATTGCAGTGTATGAAACCAGCAATAATTACACTTGCAGGGTTAAGGGTAGTGGGAGTTGGCACCCAGACCACTCCAATGAGCAGAAGTGGTCTGGGTGCCTGGAGTGTCCCTTTAACTACGAGAATTGAGTAGTGAGACTGCAGGGGCGTTATCTATACACCTAGAGTGACGGGCCCAGTTGCAGCTGCGACCGTGGTAGGTACACCACTGTATACAGCACATGCTTGCCTGAGCTTAGTGCTCCCAGGTAACAGAGAACTTGATATCATTAAAATATATACATATATATGTACAGAGAGAGATTTAGGAATATTGGAAACTGATGGGATGTGAGCGCATGACCCAGTAAAAGTTGTCCTTTTGCTACTGGCATTGCTTACCAAGCTGTTGGTTCTCAGCTATCAATTGTCAAAAATTGCTACATGTTTGATCATCTAGAGTAGACTGTAAGCTTGTTTGAGCTTATTGTTCCTGTAATCTTTTGTAATTGTCTCATTTATTGCTAAATCTCCCCCTCCTAGCTATGGAATTTATCGCTATATAAATAATAATAATGACATTAACCTAAAGCCTCTGTGCCACTATTTTGGCCAGTGTTAACATCATTACAGTAATTTGCTTCAGTCCCTTTGAGTGCTTATCTTTATAGACTGTGAGCCATGTTTTATACCGGGGAGTGCAGCCTAGGTTTAGGGAATGCTAAGGTTTTTTTATTTTTTTATTTAATATGTTTATGTTTAGGTTGTATTTTTTAATGGACACTTTAATATACTGCTCTTACCTGTACATACAGACTCCAGGAGGTACGACAACTTGAAGTCACTGAAGTGGTCATGGTGCTTGGTGTGACCCTTTAACAATGGGCAAAATGTCCTCCTCTTCCAGATTTTAGGTCTCTTTTACCCCTATACAGTCACATTTAGTTAACTTGCTACGATTTCAAACAAGAAAAATATATACTTGGCTATCTTTGCACGGACGGTATCACTGGGGACAAGTATTATTTCCTACTAAACTTTTAAAATTATTATTTTTAACCGTTTACACTGCAATTTTCTCTAGGTACAATGGCCCTAGGTCTTAAAAGTACTATGCACAGCCTGGGACATACCTCCCAAGTGTCCCTATTTAGAAGGGACAGTGCCTATTTTGTAAATATTAAGTGACCACATTTTTTTTAGAACAGCCCTGCCCCTGACCACATCACCCACTAACATCAGAAAAAAATGTAAAGTGTCAATCTTTGTTCTTCTAAACCCCCTCTTCAACCAGTTTTATATCCCTTCCACACAACTGTGTATCAGCACAGCCTGAGCTGTCATACTCCTGTCCAGCAGGTGTCGCTGTTCAACTTTCTGTCACCGCTCTAGTCACTTCCTCGTCTCGCTGGTTGCTGGAGTAACTGCCCGGCCAGTCCAGAACTTTCCCGTTGGCGGAGCTGGGTTAGTGTTACCCTCTCAGTGACTGAGTGTAAACGGCCCGGAGTCCGGAGCAGGACTGATAGAGTGCGGCCAGCGGCTGGTAGTATGCCCATACACTCTATCCTCAGCTCTCTATAGCTTCCACTTCCTGTGCCATATAGCTGTAGCCTGTCAGTGTACACAGTGTGACTTTATATCTGTGTGTGTGCATGCCATAGCCTTTCATGTGATGGGTGGAGGGTTTATACTCTGCCCCCCCCTTTGTTTGTTTACATAGTGTGTGTGGGTGATAGAGGAGCCAGGGGCACTGGAAGGTGAGCTTTGACACTTTTGGGCATGGGTGTGAAACATGTCCCTGTCACATGAGCTAACACATTATAAAATAATGTTATTGTCTGGTGGGTTACATTGTACACTTTTATTGTTTTATATTATCTTTATGATTTATCACTTGTATTCACAGTATCCGGCTGTAGAGCTGCGATCTCACACAGACATCATGACAGACTCAGGCGCATCTTCTGCAGTGTGAGTATAGTAATCTTTGTAAACCTGTACATTTTTTGCCTTTTTTTTTTTTAAGCCAGGGTTTGACAAATTTGCTTGGAATCTAGGAGCCAGGTTTTTCCAATGTATACTAATACTATATTCACCAGAACGACTGCAGCTTAATGTTGTTTTTCTGAAGTCTATAGTCTGTCCGTGTACGCTTTTCAGTGTAAACACGATCTTTTCAGACAAAAGGCAATATTTACGTTGCTGCCTGGTAACCCCTCTAGTTTCCAGTTACTCAGACGGCCTCTAGAAGTGCTTCCTGGGTGCAGCACTTCTGTTAAGTGTCTCCACGCACTGCATGAAGGTACTTAAAGGGACAGTATAGTCACCAGAACAACTACAGCTTATTGAATTTGTTCTGGTAAATAGAATCATCACCTGCAGGCATTTTGCTTTAAACATTGTATTTTAAGAGAAAATGCAGTGTTTACATTACAACCTAGTGATAACTTCACTGGCCACTCCTCAGATGGCTGTTAGAGATCCTTCCTGTGTCATGGCTGCCTAAAATGCATCCAAACATTCAGTGTCTCCTCCCTCTGTATGCGGACACTGAACTTTCCTCATAGAGATTCATTGATTCAATTCATCTCTATAAGGAGATGCTGTTTGACCATGTCTGTGTTTGAATTGTGCTGGCTCTGCCCCTGATCTGCCTCTTTGTCAGTCTCAGCCATGCCTATGGCAAAACATTGTGATTGGATCAGGCTACCACTTCTGATGATGTCAGCAGGCAGTGGGCAGGTATAAAGGAAACAAATAATAAAGGGAAAAAAAACTCAGCTACAGACTTGCATACAAGTAAGATTTTACTATATTTAGCGGAGGCATGAGGGGGCCAGTGTGGTTAGATGGTGGTTTTAACCCTATAGGGTCAGGAATACATGTTTGTATTGCTGATCCTATAGTGGTCCTTTAATTCTCTTCCCATAGGGGTGCATGGATTCAATGCATGTCTGTGAGGAGATGTTGAGTGGCGTAGTGAAACATTTTGCCACGCATGCACAATAGTCTCTTAGGGCTGTAGTATAAGTGGGAAGCATTGGATTGACTGAGATCATCAAAATATATTTATTCAGCCATGGAGGATAGGCCAACCATGGCGTGAGGAAAAACACAATTCCCATGTGACTGGGGGGAGGGGGGTAGTTCACCTTAACAGACACACACGCTCACTGATACCGCAGCACTCCCGCATGCCCACTGATACCGCAGCACTCCCGCATGCCCACTGATACCGCAGCACTCCCGCACGCCCACTGATACCGCAGCACTCCCGCACGCCCACTGATACCGCAGCACTCCCGCACGCCCACTGATACCGCAGCACTCCCGCACGCCCACTGGTACCGCAGCACTCCCGCACGCCCACTGGTACCGCAGCACTCCCGCACGCCCACTGGTACCGCAGCACTCCCGCACGCCCACTGGTACCGCAGCACTCCCGCACGCCCACTGGTACCGCAGCACTCCCGCACGCCCACTGGTACCGCAGCACTCCCGCACGCCCACTGGTACCGCAGCACTCCCGCACGCCCACTGGTACCGCAGCACTCCCGCACGCCCACTGGTACCGCAGCACTCCCGCACGCCCACTGGTACCGCAGCACTCCCGCACGCCCACTGGTACCGCAGCACGCCCGCACGCCCACTGGTACCGCAGCACGCCCGCACGCCCACTGATACCGCAGCACGCCCGCACGCCCACTGATACCGCAGCACGCCCGCACGCCCACTGATACCGCAGCACGCCCGCACGCCCACTGATACCGCAGCATGCCCGCATGCTCAGTGTTACTGAGCCGGTGAACTCAGTGGCTGAACAGGCTCACAAATCCCACGTGCCAGGACAAATCTCAGGCACCTGGGATTTATCGAACCCTGCTTTAATCTTTGTCATAACGCCTAAAGCACAGGTGCCTTGATTCCTATTTCATTTATGGAAGATGGATGTATTATTTCATCTGGAATTATGTCCGATTTACATCTACTTATTTGTGAAACTTGTCTTAAAAGTATTTAAAAAATAAAAGGTTTAGTCTTGTTAAAATGTATCCTATATTTTTAATGCATTATACAGGTGGTTTAAATTACTCTATAAAAAGACAGCAGTCATACGGCAGATTGCTGTCAATTTATGCACAGACTGGTACACTGATTAGTGAACTTGGCTGTCTTTTGCTATTGTGTGAGTCAAGGACCGCATTTACAAAAGTCAGCCGCTTGCGTAGTTCCAGGGAAGAGGAATAGCTTAGCCTAAGGTGCATGCTGCAACTCAGAATTTAGATTTCCTATTTGTCATATAGCAGGAACTTGCTTTACAAATCACTGCCGTTATAAGCCACTCTCAGAAAAGAGTGGGCTCAGGGTGCTCCAAGCATCATGTATTTTCAATAATAACGTATTTTTATAGTTCTGAAACTGACCCATTTGGAGAAATGAGCCCTCTTTAAAATATGCTTTCTTGTCCCGATTGGATGATCAAAGTTTTAAAGGGTTACTCCAAGCACCATGACCACTTCAGTGATTTGAAGTTTATCATGGTTCTTGGAGTGTGTATGTGCAGAGTTTAAAAGGCTGCACATAGTAAGTTTAACCCCTTAGCTCCTATAGGTGCTAATCAACACCGGCAATATCACTGAAGCGTCATTACTAAGTCTGTGCACACTCATTAATTGGCTGAGTGCAATCAGCTGGTGCACTCAGCCAGTGAATGAACAGCAGGGACAGCATCCATTTTCTCCGGTTCAGCCGCCCTTATGGGACCTTCGGTGCCTGACAGGAGCAGGCAAGAGGGCAAATGTAGAACAGTTTGCCCCATTCCCAGTACGACATCAGGGTACTCCTTTGGACTGTAGTGGATATGATGGTTAAAGAAAACCCTTTAACCTAATATAGTTTATTTATAACATTTATGGTGTCAGCGCCAGAGGCATTGCATAAATAAGTTTATCATTTATCAAATTATATATTTCTATGATTTGCAAACAGTTCTAGCATTACTTACCTTTTTGTGCCACCACCCTGTTGTAACACCTACCCTCCACTGCAACCTTCTCTCTGCTGTGATTGGCTTTGTTTAAGTAAGCTTCCCCATGCAGAGGAATCCTCACAGATAATGCAACAGTGATTCCTATATTTACAAAAGTAAGAGAAATGCTTGCTGGGTGAGTAGTACAGTGACAGGTAGCAAGAGAGCCGCCTTTGGGAGGATTGTCTTACCCGCTCTCTCACTCAATCCTCTGCTAAAACTGTAAGTGGAGGATAAAAACTTTAAAGCAACACTGGGCATTTAAAATCATCATCTCAACGAAGCAGTTATGCTGCCAGGAGTTCCTTACCTTTAATGTTCAACTGTTTTTAAATGGCTTAACACCTAACAAATGTCCCTTGTTGCCTTTCCTCCTGCTAGCACAGAGTAATGTGGAAGCATTAGCTTGAGCAGCAAAGTGGAGGCAGTGATAGCCTGTGAGTATTGGAGAAGAGGCACAAGGCCCAGCACGTGGGGACACTTCTGTCTTAAACTGTTTGGAAACGAGTAAGATGGCACTAGGGCACCACTACATTGAGATCACTGAGCATTCCTTTAAAGGGACACCACAGTCACCAAAACAACTTCAGCTTAATTAAACAGTTTGGGTGTATAGAGCATGCGCCTGCAGTCTCAATGCTCAATTCTCTGTCAATTTTTTAAAATACATGTTAGGACACATCTGATATACTAAAATCAGATTAGCCAGTGCAGACCTCATATTAATAATATGCCCATTGTAATCACCATAATACAATTGGCATAAGTATTCTACTCATTTTTTTTAATGACATGAACTCTTCCTACATACTATTAACCACTCAAGCCCTTCATTTTACCAACCTCTATTGCAAATTACCCTTCATACTCCCTCACCACAGTCCCATCTAAAACGTTTACCCATCCAGTGCAGTGTTTCACTCTTCATGTCCAAGAACTCTACTCTTCATTGCACTGGATTAGCCAAGGAAACAAAGACTAGTGGATCTTGTTGTACTATGCTTGTACAGTGAATTGTTACGGTGCTTGCAGTGTCCTTTTTAACCCAAAACCCTTGACAGTGTACACTGCAAAGCTAGTTTATCAAGCCAATTTAGGTTGTGATCCTTAGTGAATGACACTGCATGTAGCAGTAAACAGATGCACTTGTGCTTTTCTTGGAATTTGTGAACAAATGCATCAAATTCTGTTTTTCAAGATCAGTGACATGGGTTTACTTCAGGGAGATCATGCCTAACTAATCTTATTGATTTTTTGGGGTTGGGTAATGAAAATAACAGGTAATATTGACAATGGTTTAGGTAAACAATACTGGAGACTGTATCTCCAGAAGGATATTGATACTTTGGAGAGAGTTCAGAGAAGGGCTACTAGACTGGTTCATGGATTGCAGGGTAAAACTTCCTTGGAAAGATTAAAGGATCTTAACAGGTAGAAACATAGAATGTGACGGCAGATAAGAACCATTCGGCCCATCTAGTCTTCCCAGTTTTCTAAATAGTTTCATTAGTCCCTGGCCCTTTCTTATAGTTAGGATAGCCTTATGCCTATCCCACGCATGCTTAACCCCTTAAGGACACATGACATGTGTGACATGTCATGATGCCCTTTTATTCCAGAAGTTTGGTCCTTAAGGGGTTAAACTCCTTTACTGTGTTAACCTCTACCACTTCAGCTGGAAGGCTATTCCATGCATCCACTACCCTCTCAGTAAAGTAATACTTCCTGATATTATTTGATATGTATAGCTTGGAGGAAAGACAAGATGGGGGATAAGATAGAAACATTTAAATATATAAAGAGATTTAACTCCGTAAAGGAGGAGAGTATATTTAGAAGAAGAAAAACTACCACAACAAGAGGATATATTATTGAATTAGAGGGGCCAAAGTTTAAAATTATCATTAAGTATTACTTTACTGAGAGGATAATTGATGGGTGGAATAGCCTTCCAGCTGAAGTGGTAGAGGTTAACACAGAAAAGGAGTTTAAACATGGGTGGGATAGGCATAAAGCTATCCTAACTATAAGATAAGGCCAGGGATTAATTAAAGTACTTAGGCATTTTGGCAGAGTAGATGGACCGAATGGTTCTTATCTGCCGTCACATTCTATGTGACTATGTTAAATGGAAGACAAAACCTCAGAAATGTTTTACATGCTATGCATTCTACTATCGTATTCATTAAAGAAAGTGAGATTCTAGTTAACACCAGCATTAAAGCCTAATAATTTGTTTATGCTCCTACAGGTCGTTTACGGACAATTACATCGATCAAGACCCATGTAAATCTCTGGAGGTTAGTTCTAGTATTTAATTATATTCTGCCTACCGGGTGCCTCCATTCTAGCTAAATTAAACAAGAAATGATTTAAAATGAGAAACCAAGCTCTTTTTTTTTTTTTTTTTTTTTTAAACAAAACTAACAACAAGGGCTATATTTTTGAACATTTGACACTTTGATATTATTCAAGTTTATATATGTTTCCAAGGTTTTTCATTTTGTGATTTTCTTAAAGAAATCATGTTAGGCAGTGTTTGCAAATATGAAAGTAACACAGTGTGGTCTGGTGTGTTGAAATATGAGTTGCAGCCACAAAACTATTATTTTTTTGTGCAGCCACAAAACTACACATTTCTCCTAACTTATTATCTTGGAAACATTTATAGTGTACCTGTCATGGTACACACACATTTGTTTTCTTTAACAATAAATTAAAATGTATCTGCTAACCATTTATTTTGGGCATAGATCAGACTTAGACTGCTTGCCGATGAGGTACAGCAACCACAATGTATGTGCAGAAATTGCTATGTTTACTTCCTAGCCATTCTTCTGATGCTAGTTAGCGGAGTGTAGGAACAAGTGATTGATGCCACTCTGTTCAGATGCTAATACACTGGCAATAAAGGGCAATGGGTTGGTGTTCACTCTGGAGTGTTCCCAAGCAGGGCATATTGAATTAGGTGTGGGAGGAGGGGAAGAGGTGACCCGAGGTGGGTGTTACAGTAATGTTACAGGTGCCAAGCTACAGATATGGAGGTGTTGACCAAAGTAGAGTAAACATATCTGTAAATTTTATATTGAACGCATAATTCATCTCTATCTTGGTTTCTTAAATAAGCGTAACTATACCTAATTCACCATACTAGAAATGGTCAAATCTCTTTAATCATGTACAAAACTCCGTCTATTTTAAGATGGCATAACTTGATTTACTCCATGGGTATCATGTCTAACCTCACATTGTGGTTAGAGGGTACTTTGGGTGGGTGCTATAACTCAATGATGGCCAGTAAATGGCTTCCCTTTATTGAAGCCGTTTGATGGGTTAGTAATTATTGATCAGCAGGTAATTATGTACAAAGTAAAATAAAAAGGGGTTTCTGATCTCCACAGTCATGGAGTAATATGTGCATTACAATTCCTTTTTCTTCTGGTACTTCAGATGTCCCACCTGATCAAGTTACAGATCACTTTTAAATTCAATAAGGTTTCCATGTGCATTGACGCAGGGCTTGGCCTGTTGGCACACTATAGAGAATCATAGGTATATTGGATGACTTTTACAAATGGGGTTTGGTTTCATATTGATATGTGAAGAAATTAGGGGCTTAAAAGTTAAAGTTCTTTATTGCAAGCCTAGTCTAAACATGATTTACCTCTGCAAGGCAATATAACCATAAGGAATGGACAGGACATTATCATGCATGGTTGCATAACCCCTAGCATTTAGCAGTCCCTAGCTTCTGATTGCATGCTTAGTTCCAGGATATCTTGCACTATTTGTATTCTTTACTGCTAAGCCAGTGACAGAAACATTTTATAGGAACACGATAGCATTAGGAATACAAATGTTTATGTGATCGGGCACCTGCTAACATGGTTAAAAAAGTGTATTAATTTATTTACTCACCTAGTCTCTATCTTGCAGCTCCACCTATTTGACGCAGTTCCTGCAAAACGGAAATGTTTTCAGCTGCAGGGTTAATGGGGGAAGGCCAGGATATGGCCCTCCCATAGTAAAATGTCAGATTGTTTTAGCATGGTTTGACAACTTACCTGTGTCGCATTGGCTCCTACGGGTGCATCCGTCTTCTCCAGTAGGAAAAAGACTTATGTTTCTGTAGAGTGAGTAGCTTATTGAGGACACAGTCCACCATAGAGGAGTTCACAGACTCCAGCTCAGTCACAGGCGCCAATTAGATAACTTTTTATTTAGATATAAATGTATTTTTCTACATAAAAATAAATAAAAAAATCCAGCACAATTCTTAAATGTGGTGCCAGAATAATAGGCAATGTTTGTCCCTGCTAGGTCTTTATCAGATCTGGGTGGGTCACTAAGAATTGTGCAGTATTTTTTTTACTGTAGAGTAAAGCACTGCTGATTCGGGACTGAGCTATTGGCTGGGAGTGCTCAGCTGACCCTTCTGATTGGTCCTGCTATGTGCCATAAAGCAATCCGGCGGTTGTAAAAGACAAGATGTGGCACTGGTTAAAATGGTTTGAACGCTTACCATGGGACATCTCCATTGCACTTTTGACACCATAATTACTACAATGTGCATGGATGTGGGGGCAAAGAGTCCAAGGTCTGTGTGTGCATTAATAATGTGTGGGTGCGTCTTTTTGTGTGTCTGCTGTGGTGTATTTGCCTTTCCTCCTCCTGTCAGCTTCTCTCCTATGTGGTGAATAAAACTATAAAAATAAGATCTGCTAGGTGAGAGGAACTATATCACTGGCAGTTTTCCTAATGAGTTAGAGCAATCCTTGCATATTTTTATTGGTACTGATTGTGAGATCTGTATTTGCTGAACTTGCCATGCACACATTCAGGACTCCCTCTCACTCAGTGGATCCATGAGTGAACTGGCTTAGTCCATTCTGAATACCTAGAGGAAGCATTGCTAGTGGTCTGTGTTGGAGGAAGAGAGACTGATCATTTCATGCTGGCTGAAACACAAGATGTCTGTGTGTGGGAGTGGGTATTTCATGAACTCGCCATCCAGCTCGAAAAAGGCAGAGAGAATCGATTTTTCATATCTGGGTCACAGTGGCTTCATGATGCTTCAGATTAATCTAGCCGTGCTCTAATATTTGAAGGTATCTAGATCTATAAATTTATTTGTATATACATTACAGCTCATGCAGAGAGAAGCAAGTCAATGGTCTGCTTATTTAAAATTTTGCTTGAATTTTAATTGGTCTTAGTATGTTAATCCTTTTTAAAATTATTGAAAATTTGAATTGCATTTTATTCCCCCCCCCTCCTTCATTTTAGGAGCTGACAAAGGCTTTGGAGGAGAAGCCTGATGATGCAGAATGCTTCTGCCAAAGAGCATATGCCCACATACTTCTCCGGAATTACAATGGTAACCGCTTACTTGATTGTAATTATTTTTCACACTTCCAATTCGGCTTATTCTAATACCATTTGTAGCACTTCCAGCATGTTGACATTCAGTATTCTGTTTTGCTGCTGAAATTTTTCTGGGCAATAAATAAATGAGCTGTGGAAAGAACATTTTAAACATTTTTAATACAAGACACACTTTGAATCTGATTATTGTGCAGTAAACTTACATATAAGCAATTTCTTTTGTAGCTAGTTTGCATTTAGAAAGCTAGCTGGCATTACTTAGTCGGCCAATAAATGGTTTGTCATTAAAGCCAACAATGAAACTACTGTCAAAGCACAATCCTTCTTTTTTTTTTTTTTTCTTTTATAGCGACCTGCCACAAGTGCTCTCACTTTTACAATATAAATGAGACCACATTCATTTCTATTCTCTCTACTTTGTCTCAAGCATATTTAAACTGAACAAACCTACTCTGTATATTTTCATTTTGTTGCCGTACTCTGAAAATCTTTTATATTCCTGTAAAAATCATTTTATTCTTAATGTGTGTCACAGTTTAGTTTTCTGAAGTAGCATTGTCATGTAATGTAAAGTTTCATGTTTTACTTTTTGTTTTGAAAGGATTTTTGTTTTTCAAAATTGAACACCCTAAAAATATCTCAAAGGCCTTCGTGGTCTGGTGAAACAGTGTTCAATATGCATAGCCAAACGTATGTGGGCTCCGCTTATAGGACATAATTATTGCATCCGTATACATTTATGAAAAACATATACACTCAAGCACAGAGCCAAGTACTCTCCAAATGTAAACATTCGCAAAGGAATGGTATATCTGCAGAAAATGGTGTCCGTGTGATACCTTTCCGAAAAGTCAGTTGGTAAAATTCTGCCAATAAAGCGCTGCCCAGGCCAACTGTAAGTTCTATTATTCTTAAGAAAAAATATCTACTAGCAGTAACATCCTAACTTTACAAGATCGCAGAATTGGACTGCAGAGTAGTTAAGTCTTCTGAGTGTAGATAGATTGTTTTCTACTTCAACAATCATCACCATGTTCTATAGCACTGGAAGCAATGTAGGCACAAGAACAATGTGGAGCTTTCTAAAATAGATTTCTATAGCCAAGCAAGCAAACACAAGCTGAAAATCCCCACATATAACTCCAAGTGTCTTTTAGTAGACACATAAAGCTTGCCTCTTTAACCCCTTAAGGACCAAACTTCTGGAATTAAAGGGAATCATGACATGTCACACGTCATGTGTCCTTAAGGGGTTAAAGGAGTAGTGGAAAATTGAATAATATTAATTGGAGTAATACATTGTTCATCCATTTCTGACTGTCCAGTGGGTGACTAAATTTGGCGGACGCTGGACAGTGCTAGCTGCATGCTGCTAATGTTTAAGGGAGGAACTAACGTAACAAAACCTGGATTGCTGGTCTGCCCAGAGAATGTGGTCGACAACCATTGGTCTAGACTGCTCTTTTAAAGTTTGGCAGCAGTTGAGGAAGGCAGGATTTTGTTTCAGCATGACAACCCCCTATGTGCAAAGAAAGAGACATAAATGGTTCTGTTAGAGATTGGTGAGAAAACCAGAATCCTGACCTCTGCCTCATTGAATACTTTGAAAATATTTGGTGTTAAGACTTGGAACCATCCAGTACCCAATCTTGGAACCATCCAGTACCCAATCTTGGAACCATCCAGTACCCAATCTTGGACAAGTTCTGGATATTGAATGAAAACAAATCAATGTCTAGTGTCCGAGTAGAGTGGAGGAAGTGGAGATCCTTACTATTGCCTGTATTTCTTTAGAATAAAAGGTAACTTGTGAGTGCCACATGCATTTGGCTATGCTTTGTACACTTTGTGGGAACAAATGTGGAATGTCTTGTGCAGTGTTCCGGCAGTTTGCAATGGTGCTACAGCCAAAGAATACATAAAATTAAAAAATGTAAGCATGGTGAATCATAAAAAAACGGTAGGATTCGTAGTTCTCAAATTTAATTTAAAATGAAAAAACTATTTTAGTCTCTCAATGCCTTCTTTTTTCATACCTTGCCTGTAATGTTTTATTAATACCTGCATTTTTCAGGTATCATACTGTGTCCTAAGTCAGTGTTAAGGATAGCCAATCTGTAGTTTGTAGTTGTATTTGAAGTGCAAATGCCAGAAATAAAGTAGCCATATTTAATTCTATAATAGCCATCTAATTGGAGGTTTGCATGAACTGTAACACCCCTAACCCATCTTGTTTTTGTTCTTAATCACCTTCAGGGCCCAATTTAATTGCCTAAATGTGGCCCTAAAAGAGATGTTTGATGTAAGACAACATGACACTCAAAAACGAAATAAATAATGAAAATTGAGTGTTCTCCTTTTGTTTTGCATTCTCAGTTTAACATTAAAATCAAACCTATAATACACCTGTTACTGATTCCAGCCTTTATTATAATGTTTGCAAACCCAGTGGTTTTTTTTTAAAACTGTGATTCAATAGACTGTGTAGCGTTCAATTCAAACAAGATCATTTTTAAAATGCTCTCAAAAAACAAGTCTTTTATGCCTTACATTTGTTGATAATGAAGGAGTTAAAGGTTTCTTGTTCACGTACCATTGCAGATCTAGTTTGCAGTTAGAGCAAGGCTTCTCAGTGTAATTCAGGATTGAATGTGTTTGAATTCTCAATGCTTTTGGTTAATGCAGATGCTGTTTTGGATGCGAAGAGGTCCCTCGAGCTCCAACCTAACAATGTGAATGCTTTCCTCAGGAAGGGGTACGTGTCAGTACTAGTTTCCAATTACATTTATTACCGTCTGCAAACCTCTGGCCATGCAGCGTTAAATTGGATATTCATCAGTGCTGCTGTAATATGGATGAAGTTGTCCTATGACAGGACCAGGAATACCAATGAGCAAGTGACAAACCTTGACAGTTGCATATACAATGTATTACTTTTCTTTATTACCATAGTTGGAAATTCCAGCAAATCTTTTTTGCCACTTTACTTTGCACAAAGATCTGTACACCGCAGATACAAATCACACAAAAAAATAGTAATTCCTGCTAAATTATAAAGTCTGTTTTTAAGTAATCATTCATCCAGATCAGGTTAAGTTTAATCCTGGCCCGACAAGTAAAAATGGACTATAGTTGACATGATCGCTGGCAGAATATTATGGGAAGTGTATTCAGAAACCCCAGCTCTAGACTCATTTTTTTCAGAACTTGGACACACTGATTTGGGATACAACATGGAAATGTGAATTCAAACTGCATCAGTGTATTTTTAGTGTGCTCCTTTGATGTACTTCCTGATTAGTTTCTATGGCAACTGCAGTTTGAAAGTTTTTTGCTTTTTGAGTCTTCCTTTTTCTTGACTGCATCGTGTTGAGCAGGATATGCAGTGTCTCTATAGGTACCAATTCAGCTTGTCTTAGATCAGAACAAAGCTTTGTACCTGCAGGCTTTGTATTAGATGTCATCTCTTCATGAGGCATACAACATGCATCCATTTAAGATATGTGTTTATTCTTTAGAACATAACACTTATATTTTGTACCTAAAGTTTACGCCCTTAAATATTGCATCATTCTGACAACAGAACTCATTCATTCTAACAAGATATCATTTAGCCTAATGATTGTATATCGCTAAATTGTTTATTTAACCAGTTTTACTGCATTAAATATGGAATGCTTTAAATTATATAAAAAGTATTAAGTATATACCCGAATTTGAATACTTTACATTTAATTCATAATTAAGTGATTAAAAAAGACTAAATCTATTCTATAGGGATAGGGCAGGAACAAAAAAAGAAACCTGTGAGGCTAGGAGGACTGGGATGGGGAATATATACCCTTTGTTTAATTTAGATTCTTGGCTAATTAGGGATAGGGAGCAGCTGCCGATTGTTGTGCTGCAATGGATATGGCCTTGATTTAAATCTTTGTATATTTATTTTGTTCTTAGTGTTACAATCACTATCTTCTCTTCCCTTGTCCCAAAAAAATTGTAAAATGTTGGCTATCCTGGTGCGTTACTACTTTAATAATCGTTTTGTCTGCCTGACTGTGTGTGTTTAAAATGTTGAGTTACAGTTTTCATTTACTGCTATATTAATGTGCTGCAAGATGATTTATATATTTACTGAGCCAGTGTAAGGGAATGATACTTACAATAAAGATTTCCATATTTACTTTATCACTTGTTGAGTGTGTGCAGTTTCAAGAGCTCTTTCCCCATTATAATGTTTAAATACAAATGCTATATCTGAAAGGGAACTGATCTTCTAGCCATAGAGTTCTTTTCTTGGTTAGATCTTTATTGCCATATACATTAGTGCAGTGGGGGGTTGGCCTTTGGCTTCTTAGACATTATGCTTCGCTTGAGTTGTGATTCAGAAACTGGGTAATATTTATGTGGTACAATTTTTCTTCACAAGAGAACGAATTGCTTACAGAAAGGACTATGACGTTATTGAATGCACTGTCTGCTAAGAGAGTGGCTGCAGAGTCTCTGAGAGATCATGTTAAATGGTGACTTTTTTTCTTTCTTTAAAGTTTTGTGCCATCTGCCCTCTCTTTCTATATTCCCTACCAAACTACAGCATTTTTATGTTTTGCTCTCATGGTCGGTTTGCACATGATGTTGCTTAGATGTAACATGCTGAGAAACTGCAAACAAACCAAAGGTTTCTGGAATGCACATGCCAGCTTTGTAGAGTAGGTAGCTGACAAAAGCTTCTCATCTCGCAGAATCTCCTACTGTGCAAATGAAGCATCGTTTTATACAATTTTGACAAAAGGCCCAATGTAGACCATACATAACACAATTTATACTGCCAATGAACATAAACTTGCTAAACTCACTGTCTTGAATTTCTGTGCTACTCCGACCTCACACAAAGGCAAGCAACTGAGTATTTGTTCATTTGTGGGGCTTTCTTGCATACTATTTTGGCATTTTTTTTGCATATACTTTGTGTCCCCCTAAGTAGGTAGGATGATCCAGATGTGTCCCCTTTGCTCAATGCACACACAGGTGGCAATGATGGGACTAAAGAAGGCTGAAATAGTTTGTTGATATTTTCTGTATCTATTGGGAAGCTGCAGTTCTGGACTGCCTTTGAGGCAAGGGGTAGATTGCAAACTGTGTAGTTTTGCTCTGTAATTGCACTTGTGAGTTAAAACCAGCTTCAGATCTGAGCAGAGACTAATTGTTGTTTTTTTTTTTTTTTTTACTCCCTATTATTAGTTTTTTTTTGTATGTGGACAGTATCATTTTTCTGTTTACATTTAATAGTTTAGAAATCAATGCTATGTTTTGTTTTATTTTATGAGGCGATTATTGATTTTTGAGTATTTAAAAATGTTCCAACACAGTGGAAAGAATTTAAAATATAAAGCATATAAAGTCCTTGTCTTATGGTCCAATTCCAGGGTTGACAAAACTTGGCAGAAGTTTAAAGGAGCATTATAGGGTCAGGAACACAAACATGTATTCCTGACCCTATAGTGTTAAAACCACTATCTAGCCCCCTTTGCCTCCTTAATGATAGTAAAATCATACTTGATTTCAAGTCTGAAGTTGCTGCCTCTGCCTGTGAACTTCCTCTGACATCATTAGAATTGGTGGCCTGATCCAATCACAGTGCTTCCCCATAGGATTGGCTGAGACTGACAAGGAGGCAGATCAGTGGCAGAGCCAGCATGATTCAAACACAGCCCTGGCCAATCAGCATCTCCTCATAGAGATGAATTGAATCAATGAATCTCTATGAGGAAAGTTCAGTGTCTGCATGCAGAGGGAGGAGACACTAAATGTTTGGATGCATTTTAGGCAGTCATGACCCAGGAAGGATCTCTAACAGCCATCTGAGGAGTGGCCAGTGAAGTTATCACTAGGCTGTAATGTAAACACTGCATTTTCTCTGAAAAGACAGTGTTTACAGCAAAAAGCCTGAAGGTAATGATTCTACTCACCAGAACAAATTCAATAAGCTGTAGTTGTTCTGGTGACTATAGTGTCCCTTTAAGCTATTGCCATCACGCTTTGTGAGTTTGTTAGGGAATAGAGCATCTTCTCATGCAACTAGTCTATAGAGGTTCTTGTGGGATCCTTTAAAGAGTTGAGGGTACAGCTCACATGATGTGCTACAACTAAAGAAAGAAGGTGATGGCTGTTCCTGTGTGGACAGCTTCAGATAAATTAATCTACCTACGTTGTGTCAAACACTGACAGTGACACGGCTTCTTTAAAAGTGTGGTTTTGTTAAACGAACACTCCAGACCCCTAAAGGACTTGCTGAATGCTTTATTTGTGAAGAGTGTGTTCTCTATTTTTTTTTCTTTCCATTTTACAAAAAGTGCAGATTTCAATAGATCTATGTCACGTTTATTAATTAAAGGATCATTATAGGGTCAGGAACACTAACATGTATTCCTGACCCTATAGTAAATCCCCCCCCCCCCATATCCCAGTCAGAATGGGTTAAAACTCACTTTATTTTCAGGTCTCCCCAGGGCTGCCGGCGCTGGCCCCACCCCCTTGGTAACATCGTCAAAATTGCCGATGGGGAAAGCATTGGATTGATTAAAACTGGCAAGGGGGCGGGGCCACATGCTGTTTTGGCCAATCAGGACCTTTTCATGGAGATGCATTGAATCAATGCATCTCTATGAGGAAAATTCAGCGTCTCAGCGTCTCAGCGTCTCCATGCTGAACGTCAGGGCTGCATACTGTGCAGCCCTGAGCCAGGAAGCCCCTCCAGTGTCCATTTAAGGAGTGGCCACTTGGAGGTATCCCTAGGGGCAATATGAAAATGCCTGAAGGGAGCTATTATACTCACCAGAACTACATTGTTCTGGTGACTATAGTGTCCCTTTAACTTCGTTACACCACACTGGCTGTCGGTGAGACAGCCAGTCCTGTCACTTCCTGGGTTTTAAGCTCGAGGCAGCTCTTGCTCAGAGCACCTGCCTTGCAAACACTTCTCATTGGACTGCTTTTGGATATATGAGATCAGGCAGCCACAGAAAAACTGATGTGGGAAAGAAGGGGAGGGACAAGATAACTGCGGCTTTTGCAATCTGTTTAAGATATACCCTCAATGAAAATATACACAATTAAATGCATGCTTTCATATGGGGTATATTTACTAAACAGTGATTTTGTAAATTACGTATTTAGGCAGTGGAGTGTCCTTTAATGCCAGCCCCTTTTTTATACTTGGTAATATTCATTGGAATAAAATGTCCTTTTAAATACTGGCTATATAAATATTGTTTTCAGTTTACATGTGTATGAGTGTGTGTGTGTTCCTGCTGATCTTTCAAGATTCTAACGTTTTTGTGTTTAATTTATTTATTTTTCTTCTCACTTGCTTTACATTCATTAAAGATGCAGTGACATCTGGCATCATATTATCCAGTACTGACAGCTTCTAATTTACTATCATCTTCTCTGTACAGGGAGGCTGAATTCCATTTACAGAATTATACCTCTGCGGAAGACACTTTTAAAGAAGGACAGAAATTAAACCGTATGTATCTATGTTTAATCTTCTTAAAGGTTACAATATGTCATATATATTGACTTTAACATTTCTCATGTAGGATTTATGCATAAGTATTTAAGTCCTGATTGCCAGTGTTTGTTGTTTTTTCTTTTTCACAGCTATTTGCTATTTGAGTGGGGGTGGGGGTGGGGGGTGATTGCTACCACAAGGGCAGTCACATGTTCTAGACCAATGGTGGACAATATGTAGTGCCTACTGTCTTTCCTTTAGGTGTTGAACTGTTCTCATTTTCAATAATAGTGAGAATTTTCTCTTCAGAAAATTAGGAGGTGGAGAATTTAATTAGAAATTCATCTGACATTTGTAGGAAAGGTGAGGTGTGAAATGACTGTCACGTAATCAGTAAACGCAAATATTTTAAAGGGTTTCTCGGCAAGTTCTAGTTTATTAACTTGTCACGTTATCTGAGTGACGGCTTTAGTGTATGTGCAAAATGAAATTGAAGATTTATAAATTTGTATTAATTAATGTATACAAATGTAAAAAAGCGAGAATGTGAGAGAAGGGGATATTTAAAGACCACGAAAGTCTACAAAAAGGCTTGGCTTGTAAACATATTATCTTAGAGGGTTATTTACTAAAGTGAGAATTAAAAATTACGGTCAAAGTTGGTAAAAGCTGTAAGTCAGCTATGCGCTCAGTTGGGCAACTCTGGCCTTAAATTTGAAATAAACTTTGAATTATCGCTTTAGTACATAACCCTGCTAATACCCTGTTAGAAAATACATTGTACAGCAAATGCCACTGCCAGCCATTGACTGTGGAGGCGCTAGAACAATGATAGGCAGCCTGCTGAACTGCAGATGTTTTGGACTAAACCTCCCATGATTCTTTACCTACATTATGGCTGTAAGAGCATTGTGGGAGAAAAAGTCCACAACATCTGGAGTGCTGACGGTTGCCTACCCCTGCTCTCGAATATGTTTCTCTATCCTATGTTGATTTGCAGCACTCTATAATTCACTCTTCTGCTTTGTTCTCCAATGTAATTACACTGCTTTTCATGTTGATTAGCTTAAAATAGCTGAACGGGATAACACTTGAATCCAGTCTTTACTTTCACCATGCTGAATAATTTGTTACCACTTCTCTAAAAAATCTCCCAGACTATATGTGCCGTATGCTAGCTCCAGCTCTCAGCGCGAACTACAGCAGGGATAGGCAACCTTCAGCTCTCCAAATGTTATGAACTACAGCTCACATTATTATTATTATGATTATTATTATTATGATTATTATTATTATTGTGTTATTTATATAGCACCAACAAATTCCGCAGCGCTTTGCAATGGGTGGATGAACAGACATGTAGTTGTAACCAGACAGTTGGACAGACAGGAACAGAGGGGTTGAGGGCCCTGCTCAATGAGCTTACATACTAGAGGGAGTGGGGTATAGTGACACTAAAGGTAAGGATAGTATACATAATGCTTTATAATACTGGCAAAGCATCAGGGGAGATGTAGTTCACAACATCTGGAGTGATGAAGGTTGCCTATCCCTGACCTATAGCCTACAATCAATGTCCACAAGCAAGTGGGCTGAGCTACCTGACATTTATATACAATTGTAGAGCTCTGTAAGGGAAACATATTTATTTTTTATTTTTTATTTTTTTGATAATCTGTACTAATTAAAACGTCTTACTTTGGCCCAACCCTGAATTATATACACTTCCGTCACCTACAGTAACAATAACAATCTAATGCATTATTGTTTGATTTTCACTCTGAATTTGAAAAAAAATATTTCAATTATTTTCTAAATTGTTATTATTTTTATTTTTTTTACAGACTTTAAACATGCTGCAATCACTCATTATTCTTATTTAATATTTTGCATGAAAGCTTAAATGCAGCCTTGCTAACTAAATAATTTTGTATATAATTTTGGATTCTAGAAACCGTAAACATAACAAGCCATGTTTTCTGGTGTGTGTGTATTGGCCACCAGGTGTTGCTGTTCGTCTAATTTCATCCTTTATCATCTATGAACAGTCTGCCTTTCAGGGAAATTGAAAGTATGTCTGTCTGGTTATTTTAAGGCAGACATACTATTTAACATGCCTATCATGATGTTGTAGCTTTTTATACAGTAAGCCGATTGCTGTATTCTTCTCTATAATGTAATGTTAGGTTTTATTTTTAACCCTCCCCTTTGCCAGTGTTTCTGGGCGTTATTTTTATTTTTTTAATTCTTTATTTATTACAAGGTCAAACACCATATTTAACAGAAACGATAATATATGCAAGCCAAAATGGACAGAATCATACACCAACATATATAGGAAGCACATAAAATTGAACGTCATAAAATCCTTTGTTAGCCTCGTAGATAACAATTGCACGTTGGCCATGAAAGTCCATACAAAATTATGGTGTCCCACCTAATTTTAAGATATACGTAAAACTAAGAAACATGAATGACTGTAGCACGAGTTATTCTAACAAAAAATTTAAATGCACGGAGTCGTATAACTCACGTACCACTTGGTTACATCACCCATCCCTGCGGACGAGTTCGCCTATTAGGATGGTTTTACAAATCTAAGATAATCTCTAGGCGCTTGCAACTCACTACAATTAGGGTGAGGATTTTGCTGTTAAATTAGTAAAGAAGAATGCGAAGCCAGTCAGAGTGAAAAGAGATGATACGGGGGGCGGGGCCTGACTGCAGAGCGGGACGGTCGCAGGTCTCTGCTGCTCCCGCACTCTACAGCGCCAAGAACCGGTTCCAGCGGAGCAGAACCCGTGAACCGAACCCTCTTGACTCCCAAACGACTTGGGGCACCGAGACCTGCACAATGATACCACTCTCGAGGCTCACCGCACTGTTCCCGCTCACACAGCCGTTGAGGCCTACACACGTGGCGGAGGCGGGGGAGACGGCCGCTCTCCCGCCATCTCACCGCGGTGGGAGACAAGGCTCAAGCCACCGTTCCCCCCCCCTATGGACCGGCGGGGGTTATCCCGGTCCTCACCAATCTGACACACTCGGCAACAAGGCCTACGACTGCCCACCCTGGCTGGGGCCCTGCCAATATAGAGCCCAACAACCTGGCGGACGACACACCAAGGCCTCCACCGACACAACCCCAACTTACCAGCCTGGATTTGATTTTTCAGAGGTTCTGGGACCGGCTGGAAAAACGCCTCGCCAGAGCCTCCCCTGTCCACGAAGTACAGACAGCAGGGATGGCGATGAGGAGACGGAGCAGACCGACCCCGGGTAACGCTTGTACCCATATGTCTGCAACTGCCGCTGTTTGCCCGCCCAAGCTGCGGGTCACTAGGGGGTTCCCTCTAAAGCTTCTGCCACCTCGCCGGAAGCCCGCCCGCCGCTGGCGGCGGCGAAACACCGGGGCTATCTGCAGCGCCCGTTTAGGGAAAGGCCCGGTCCAATTGCGTTCCCGAGCCTGTGGCACACCGAAGCCGACCCACCAAGAAGCTTGGGGCTGGGGAGAGGTCCCTCCTCCCTCGCGACGACCCTGCTCAATCCAGATCACCCATGCCTCGACCGCCACTCCAAGGGCACCATGGAAGCCTCATGACCAAGCTCACACGAAGCTCCACACTCAGACCAACGACGCCCCCGGGCAGGCCACCCTCAAGATGGACAGGTCTGTACACCCGGTGGGTATAGGCTGAAGGGGACGAGTTCAAACAGCCTGTAGTGCAAGGCCCCAGCTTACATGCCTGGCACCCTCAGGGACATTATCACTGCTGACGATGACCTACAGCCCAGATACCTACCTGGCCACAGGTGCCCCTGCTGAACTGTGACCAACAAACCATACCTTGTTCTGCACCTACCTGCTAGTAGATACACTTGATTATTATTATTTGATTTTGCTTTGATTAGACCTCGCATACATTCTACGTTAAGCTGGATCTGTTATTCTTAAATTTTGAGTATACTTGTTAACCGACACAAAAATAAGCCTGAAATATCTATGTATTTACGTGACGAAATTTGGCAAAACACCTGTGCGCACATGTTTTAAAAATGTCGTAACTTGTGCATAGCTTAACTTACCTGACCAGTGTCACTAACGCTGAACTAGCCAGACCTGCTTGCATATTGCAGTTAGCATGTACCTAGCATAAGTAACTAATGTTTTTTTTTTATCTATGTGTAATCTGTCGCCTGACTAGCATGACCTAGCGAGATATTACTCCGGATCCTACGATCCTCAGCTTGTATTTTCAAATTGGTGCTTAACTACGTTACATAAAAAAAAAAAAAAAAAAAAAAAATTAGGCATTGAAAATCTGGAAATGTACTTTGACTTTGTGTACTGTTGTACCGACCCTATAATGTAACTCGCTTTAACGTTTCCTCCGTCTTCTCTTCTGTACCCCATACTATATGCCTTAATAAAAATCAGATTGACAAAAGAGATGATACGAAGAGAAAGTAGGAGTGACCGAGGAAAGCAGAAACGGAAAAGAGTAAAAGGACGGGACTGGGGAGGGGGGAGGAGGGAGGGTAAATTGGAGGGGATGCTGCAGGGATGTACCCACCAATATGATATTTATTGTACGTGATCGAAGTGTTGCATAATTGCCTATGGCAACGAGTATTATGGCACCTACGAGGCCGGCTGTGTCCTGTAGGCCTCCCAGCGGGAGCCTTAAAGTCCCACTAAAGGAGATTAAATCGAGTAAGTTAGTCGGTTCCAGAAAATTGGCATAGAGACAGGGGTATGTAGGTATGAGTCCATCCCCCCTTCTTCTGATCGCCCACTCCGCTATCGATCCATGGAGCCCAGACCTTGTAAAACTTTGCATTTGTGCCCCTGACCCTCGCCGTTAGCTTATACATAAGGAACGAGTCTTTAATCTTTTGTATCACAATATGAAGTGTGGGGGGGGGGGGGGGGTTACATTTTGTAGCCACACTTGAGCTAGGGCCCTCCTTGCTGCCAAATTCACCTTATGTACCAACTTCTGTTCAGCTCTGTACCAGTCCTCCAGGGGCCTGGCCAGAAGGAACACCCATGGGTCCAGCTTTACCTCTCTACGGAAGATATCCCTCAGTAACTCCGCTACCTGTTTCCAGAATTTTTGAGCCTCTGGACATTCCCACCACATGTGTAAATAGGTTCCTTTGTGTCCACATCCTCTCCAGCACAAATCTGTAGACATTTTATGCATTCTACAAAGTTTCACTGGGGTGGCGTACCACCTGAACACATGGTCTTATAAGCTTGTTCCTGCACGGAGACACAGATAGACGAAGTCGCCGCAGCCTCCCAGATCTCCTGCCAATCCACCCCCTCTAGTTCCTCACCAAGATCAGCTTCCCATTGGGATATGTAAGTGAGCTCACCCCATTCTGACGTGGACGTACTTAAATGTGCATAGATAGCTGTAATGAGACCTTTTGGGAATTGTTCTTTAAGGCACATGTTTTCGAAGAAAGTAGGTGTTGTCAATGCGCTAGTTTTAACCTCCGGAGTCTGGGCATAATCCCTAAGCTGAAGGTACCTAAAGAAATCAGAAGGGCGTAGATTAGCCCTGGTTTTTAAATCTTCAAATTGAAGAAGCGAGCCGCCTTCATATAGATGACATAATCGTTGGACACCCGTGCTTTCAATACCCTTAAAATCTCTTGCATCCAATCCCGGGGTGAAAGCCGTGTTTCTCAAATAGGGAGCTAACGGGGACAGTTGTGGGGACAACCCATACTTAATTGACGTGGCATCCCAAATTTTCAAGGAGTTTGCTATAGCTGGGCAATCGATGTGTGTTGGCGGTCTATGGTCCCGAGGGATCCACATGAAGAGCTGGGGGATGTCAGGCCCCATGAGAGATGACTCTAAGTCTACCCACCTCCTCTCTTCCGGAGGAGAGTGCCAAAACGCTATTTGTGTTAGCTGGGCCGCCAGTTAATAAAAATATAGATTCGGCAAACCTAGGCCTCCCCTCGGCTTTCCTCTGTATTGAATGTTGCGTTAAACTCTGTTTCCTGTTCTGCCAAATACATTTTCCCATAGCCTGCTGGAGCGCGCCCAGGTCAGACTTAGTCAGCCTAACCGGGAGAGCCTGAAACAGGAACAAAATCCTGGGGACAACGTTCATTTTTACCGAGTGGATCCTACTGATCCAAGAGATCGGCTTATCCTGCCATTTGTCCATATCTGAAATTAAAGTGCGGATCAAGGGAACGTAATTTTGCTGGTAAAGTTGGGTAGTCTGGACGTTATTTTTAATGCTAGTCTTGGCAATCAAGTTCTGCAAGAAAGCTAGTTCATATAGCATGAAAATAATGTTCAATGTCATCTCCAGTGTCAAGAATCCTTGTCCAGAGGATCCCATCTGACATACAGACATTTTATTTTCAAGTCACAAAGATGCAACCTACATGTATAGAGGTGGGAGGGAAATCACTTGAACCAACAAAGAAGACATGTGCAAATTGTGTAAAGTGAGAAAAGCCAACCACATGTATGTAGCGAATTCTATGAACCGTTATTGGGATTGCTGTGCAGTAACCTCTCATACTTCTAACATATTCTCTCCCACTAGGTTTGTGCACACATTTCTCTTATATGTGTATACATTTATTTAACCCTCTGCTCTTCCTACGCACACCAACCCTGTCTTTTTTTATATCTTCTATTCTTTTCTTCTTATTCCAAATCCTTTCATCTTTTTCTCACTCTGACACAATGCCTTCCATTAAGCATTGCTTTCTTATTTCCCCCCCAATCGCTTCCTGTTGCCTCGTGCCAGTAGTATTCTTTATCTGAACAGCCTTCTAGTCCGTTCATACCACAAATGTTGATTTCTAACAAGTGACTAATTCTGATTCACAGTTAGTATGGTTCACATGAGTATTGCTTTTGTTGCTGACAGGCTAATTAAAGGGGAGAAGAAGAAAGCCTTAGTTGACTTCCAGATATATGCTCCTGTAATTCCCTAGAGCTCCTGTGCCATTCCTTAATCTTTATTAGCCCTTTCCTCATTTCTTGCAAATTGAAAGTCATCTTGTTGTTTAACAAGTAATAGAAATACATTCTTCTTTTTTCCTCTTCGCTGGTTAATGTTTGAATATATATAGCTCTGCTCTTTACTATATTAATAAACCGTGATCCTTGTACCATGGAGCACAGAATTATATTCTTGTGTCTGATTGACTTTAAATAATGCAAGCACTGTTGTTTTTTGTTTTTATATTAACTCCTTTATTTATTGTAATAATTTCCCCCCGCCTCATGCCACACAAATATGTCTATTTGCTTATGAGTCACATGTATCTACATAGAACTTTCTCTTATATATTTTTTATGTAAAATCCGGTTATCAGTATAAGCGGAAACATTATTTATTTTTTTCCAATAAAACCAAAGACTGTGCCTATCAGCCAGTCCAGGCCAAAACTACTGTGCAAGATAATATATTCAGTGGAGTAGCTTTTGTTAACACATACCGGTACTTGTAGTCAAGTGTTTCTTCATAAATGGGACTACCTGATGACTTTTATGGCATGTGCAGTCCTATTTCTGTGCGCAGGGTGAGGCATTGCTTTCATTTTGTTCTCTAAGGTGGACTAAGTCATGCAGTTTTCACTCTGTCAATGAGCTAATCTCTACCCCTCTAGGCTTAGCTCAGACACAGAACTTCCAGCTCTCTATTCGAAATAATGGAGACAGGAGCAACACGTTAAACAGTTCTAAAATGGTTTGATACCTTACAGTGGGGAGGCTTCTAGAGCATCCCTGGCACTATAACCACTACAGTGTGCTTTATTAATTATGGCACTTTGCTCTTTTTTAACCCCTTAAGGACACATAACATGTGTGACATGTCATGATTCCCTTTTATTCCAGAAGTTTGGTCCTTAAGGGGTTAAAGGTATCACTCAGGCACCATAACATTCTAATTTCTTTGTGTATCGACATGGTTGTTTTGTGTGTTAGTACAGGTCATAAACACCTATAACTTTAACTTAACAACTTACATTTTCAAGTTGTTAATTTTCTTCATAAGCTGATATAAAACAGTATAACTTTTGCTAGCACTGAACACATTGATACCAGTGTTTATATGCTCACTTTTAATTCTGGAAGCTGTCACTTCCCAGGGTTTTTAATATATCTTATTATCACCAACATTTAAGAAATATGTATTTGTGCCCTGGCTGTGCTTGAACGGAATTGGGATGATTTTAGATAGATTTAAAAGAAAACAAAGGATCACATGAAAAATAACTTGTATTTTATTTTTAAAGTTTTCTTTAATTATGTATTTTCCAGAGAACTGACATAACTTTTCATGTGATCATATTATGATAGAAAAAACAAATCCGTAGAATTATATTTTAGCCATTAGAGATGACAGAAGGTTAAATTGAATATCTACTTGTTTTGTAATTTATGCAGTTTTTACTTACAACATGTAATTAAGTGGACATACAATATACAATACATTGTATTCATTGTATGGACGTAATATATACAATACATTGTATTTGTTACTCTAACGAAATAACCAATACAAGTAGATATTGAGATAGATCTATATATATATATATATATATATATATATATATACACATACTTACCTTACTCCAGCGCCGGGCTTCCTCAGAGCTGGGAAACTCCTCCTCCTCCCCCCGACCTCAGCGCTGAATGCGCATGCGAGGCAAGAGCTGCACGCATTCAGACTGTCCATTGGAGAACATTTCTCAATGCTTTCCTATGGACGTCCAGCGTCTTCTCACTGTGATTTTCACAGTGAGAAGCGCGGAAGCGCCTCTAGCGTCTGTCAATGAGACAGCCACTAGAGGCCGGATTAACCCTTGTGTAAACATAGCAGGTTCTCAGCTGCATGGTTAACACTAGATGGCCTGGGCACCCAGACCACTTCATTGAGCTGAAGTGGTCTGGGTGCCTATAGTGGTCTTTTAATTAAACATGTTAAACAAAAAAGAATTGTATTGAGGATAGTGCAAATAGGAAAAAGTCTGCTGGCACTCAAGGTGTTCAAACCATAGGCAGGTTTTTTTAGGGGGCAAAAAAAGTGACCGTAACAACGACCTACTATGAGGACTTTATCTTTATTAAATGAGGACAATGAATTTTAGAGAGTGTGTTGTAGCAATATACTTGATATTTAATCTTCAAAGACTGTATTATAATATTTGAGTGGCATAAGTTTTCTAATATGTCCTGTTTATTTTTAGTATCAGATTCAACGTTCTCTATATGGATAAAGAAATGTGAAGAAAAATTAAATGGTAAGTTTTTGTGTAGTTGTACACTGTGTAGACGTCCCTTATAAATATATGTTGGCATTTTAAATTTGCCTAACAATGGAAAGAAATGGGGTGTTGGATCTATTTGTATGTAGTTCTAGTCCAGGGATGGGCAACCTTCGGCACCCGAGATGTTGTGGACTACAACTGCCTTGATGCTTTGCCAGTATTATGGCTGTAAGTGCATTATGGGAGATGTAGTCCAAAACATCTGGAGTGCCAAAGGTTGCCTACCCCTGTAATCTAGTCTATAGAAAGTGAGCGTATCAGAATACCAAGAGATATTCTTGCAGTGGGTTAAATGAAAGTGTTCAGGCATTTCTATAGTTTCTTGTTTTCATAACAAGTCCAATGCATTCCCACTAAACAGATCTTTTAAAATATAGGAATTAAAATTCAATTTAGATGCTGGGAGACGAAGCTTACAAACATGTGGCTACAGTAATTAAGTGAAAGCCATTTCTAATGATTTTTTTAATTGATTTTTATTGTAGCATCTTCACAAGTGGAACAGGTAAGTGTATCTTTTTTACCATTTTTGTGAAGCTTCTTTAACCACGTTATTATTAAAATTCCTAGTGATGTGAACCACTTTTTTTATGCTTCTTAAAAATAGCTTTCACCTGGCTGAAAATGCATTTTCAAAGTTGTTCAGGTTTTGCGTCTGTTTATATCATATAGTCCTTAAAAGTTACTCGCTACTGTAAATCTGTACAGTATGTAGCAGTGGGGGAATTCACCAATAGCTAGTGGCAAGTGGAAATTTAGAGCCCTGATCTCTTTGCGCCAGTATGTGGTCTCAAATCTAAAACAAAAGAACTGGATGCCTTATACAATTATTGGTCACTGTGCAGCAGGGATTGACAAACGTGTTACAAGCCAGTTTTTTTTCTTTCTTTCTTTCTTTCTTTCTTTTTTTTCAAACTAACAAAGCTTCATTTTCAAGAGCACAAATACAATTCTTAATGCAATGCTTTTCAATGTGAACACTGCCTTTAGAGAAAAGGTAGTGTTTACATTGCTGCCTAATAACATCACTTAGACGGCCACTAGAGGTGATTCCTTGTCCAGTGCGGCACAGTGTGCAGCATCTACGTTCAGAGTCTCTACGCTCTCCATGGAGGTGCCCAATGTTCCCCATAGAGCTGCATTTATTGTATCTCTGAGGAAATGCTGATCAGCGCATGCGCAATAGCCTCCCAATGCTTTCCTATGGGACTCCGACAGAGACAAGCAAACACTTTTGGACAGACAAGCGTGCACACGCACACTTTTGGACAGACAAGCGTGCACACGCACACTTTTGGACAGACAAGCGTGCACACGCACACTTTTGGACAGACAAGCGTGCACACGCACACTTTTGGACAGACAAGCGTGCACACGCACACTTTTGGACAGACAAGCGTGCACACGCACACTTTTGGACAGACAAGCGTGCACACGCACACTTTTGGACAGACAAGCGTGCACACGCACACTTTTGGACAGACACACGCGCACCCACACACGCGCACACGCACACTTTTGGACAGACACACGCGCACCCACACACGCACGCACAAACACTCTTGGACAGACACGCGCGCACACACGCACAAACACTCTTGGACAGACACGCGCGCACACACGCACAAACACTCTTGGACAGACACGTGCGCACACACGCACAAACACTCTTGGACAGACACGCGCGCACACACGCACAAACACTCTTGGACAGACGCGCGCACACACGCACAAACACTCTTGGACAGACGCGCGCACACACGCACAAACACTCTTGGACAGACGCGCGCACACACGCACAAACACTCTTGGACAGACGCGCGCACAAACGCACAAACACTCTTGGACAGACGCGCGCACAAACACTCTTGGACAGACGCGCGCACACACGCACAAACACTCTTGGACAGACGCGCGCACACACGCACAAACACTCTTGGACAGACGCGCGCACACACGCACAAACACTCTTGGACAGACGCGCGCACACACGCACAAACACTCTTGGACAGACGCGCGCACACACGCACAAACACTCTTGGACAGACATGCGCGTGTACACACGCACAAACACTCTTGGACAGCCGCTTGCACACACATGCACAACCACTCTTGGACAGACACGCGTGCACACACAAACACTCTTGGACAGACACGCACTCTCTTGGCCAGGCGCGCGTACGTGCACACGCACACTCTTGGACTGGCTTGCGCGCACACACACACACACAACCACTCTAGGACAGACACGTGCGCACACCCTCACACACCCTCACCCGCGCACACACACGCACAACCACTCTTGGACAGACCTGTGCGCACACACACCCTCACACACCCTTTACCCCCCCAAACACACGCACGCTCTTGGACAGGCGCGCGCGCGCACACACACACAAACACACTTGGACAGACACGTGCATACAGACACACACACACACACACTCTTGGACTGGCTTGCGCGCGCACACACACACACAACCACTCTAGGGCAGACACGTGCGCACACCCTCACACACCCTCACCCGCGCACACACACGCACAACCACTCTTGGACAGACCTGTGCGCACACACACCCTCACACACCCTTTACCCCCCCAAACACACGCACGCTCTTGGACAGGCGCGCACACACACACACACACAAACACACTTGGACAGACACGTGCATACAGACACACACACACTCTCTCTCTTAGACAGACACGCATACACACACACTCTTGGACAGAGACACACTCTTGGACACACACGCGCATACACACACACTCTTGGACACACACGCGCATACACACACACTCTTGGACACACACTCTCTTGGACAGGCGCGCGTGTACACACACACTCTTGGACAGACACGCGTGCACACACACACACAAACACTCTTGGACAGACACACACAAACACTCTTGGACAGACACACACAAACACTCTTGGACAGACACACACAAACACTCTTGGACAGACACACACAAACACTCTTGGACAGACACACACAAACATTATCTCACACACTCAAATGATTAATTTTATTTTAATTTAAGTCCACCCAGCCTCCCTACCTTGGGAAATGCTGGAGTGGATCCTTTCCTTGGGGTTTGGTATGTTGTGATCCTTGTGCACTGTTTAGTACTGCCGGGGACAAAGTGACGTCATATCCCAGCTCTCCGCAAGGGAGTAGAGCAAGAAGAACAGGGAGATTACAGCTCCCTACCTCGCCGCCTGACTGCATTTTCTCTCAACCGGGGCCTCCAGGCTCACGCAGCTGGCCGGCGGCCTCCAGGTTTCCGTACAAGATTTGTGTTTTTAGATATAGTCTACAATGACACCTAAAGAGAACATGCAAGCTACATAACCATTAAATCTTATCGTAGAGATTATGGTTAAATTAAGATTTTCTTGTAGTCCCATCCCTTAATTCTGAGCAGGTTTTTTTTTTATTTTTTTTTATCACATTTTGGGTACTGTAAATGTGCCCTTTAACTCTTTAAACAATTCTATGGTTTGAGCAGGAACTAAATCTAGAGGAAGTGAGCTAGAATGCCAACACAACACAATTCCTTACACAGCTCCATAAACCTTTATTACAAATTCTCCTACTGTTGCCAGTATTTTGTTGTGATGCAGAGAACACCTTCCTGTCATTGTCTTCCAGTAAAATGTGCGTGCGCATGTGGAACAGGCAGTACTCCTGATGATGCAGTGCACATGCATGTTTGTTCATGTGATTACAATGATTTGAATCCTGTGCAATGATTTAGTTTGATGGCTCCTATATTTTATAAACACAAAAGGAATTCATACTTTCAAGAAAAAGAAACAAAACACACACAATCCCTAGTTACTCTTTAGTTAGTATAAAGGTATATGAGGTGACTCTTCAATCAATATCATTTTTAGCAGGTGCTCTCAATTTTGTAGCAGTTTAAAAAAAAAAAAAAAAAAAAAAAAAGGCAGTCTGCCAAACTTTACTTGGAAAAGCCTGTGCTTATTTAGTGATTTCATGCATGGTTCATTATTCCTTTATCTCTAGCATAAACTGTGATTAGGTTCAAATAATTATTTATTTTGTTTGCGTGTCATCAAATACTCCTAACAGTCCAGGTTTCGACGATAGTCGTGAGTCGCATTTTAACTATCTCTGTATATTAGCACAGTAAGATATGGAGTTTTAGTATCGTCAATATTCTAATAGATGCTGAAGAATTAGGAATCTCTTATCTAATCTGCAAAGCGTTGTCCTGTTTTCCTGCATTCTTGCTTTTGAGTTTTGAATGTATTTTTTTTTTTTTTTTTACAGATATATTACTCACAAAGCATGTTTACGATGTGGCATGCTTTTTGAAGAATATAGGATTCTCACTGTCTGTCTGTTCTGTTGTCAATTCATTGCTTGTCTACTGCCCATGCATGGCAGACAGTTTTTGCTTTTCTTTGGACCATTCCGTCATGTACTCTTCATCAAAGAAGATGTCACTGTTATTATTGTCAATATAATATACAGTCTATGTGCCTCTTTTTTTTTTTTCAGAGAAGGGAGTTTAATAAAATGGTCAAGATGGCCCTAGCTTTTATACTCCTTTTTAATTGCATTATTTGAATAATGCTATGAAAAGGTACTAAAACTAAAGATACAAAATGTACTCGCTCAGTGGAAACAAATTTACCACCAGCAGAAGTTCATGGGACATATAGTTCAGCAGCCCCATGTAGTTTCATTCATGGTGTGAATGAAACTACCTAGCATTGCTAATTAAACTGTGGTCAGGCTTTTATGACCTTAATGAGTATCTTTAACCCCTTAAGGACCAAACTTCTGGAATAAAAGGGAATCCTGACATGTCACACATGTCATGTGTCCTTAAGGGGTTAAACATGTGTTTCCCCCTCTATCTGTGTAGTATTTTGAAGGAACACATGCACACCTATTGTTAATGTTCATAGAGAGAGCTGATAAATTATGTGAAATGTACATGTGATCGTACGTAGAAGATTTAGTAGTGTCAGAAGTAGCTTGACAAAAATGTTTAGATCAAAATAGTCTGGATGTTTAAAAATAAATAAAACAAACTCAAACTCCCCAGCTATTCTGGGATTTAAAAAAAAAAAAAATTCCAAGTGGAATTTTAACCAACTTCAGTTGACTGTTTGTGGATTAAACCCCTTCAATAAAAAAAATAGAAGAAATTTGAGCTAGTTAAATACACAGTTGAATAAAATAAAGTAAGCAATAGTTGTCAGTCTCGTTTTGTAGTTGAAATAATCAAGTGTTTGAGTAATCCACTTGCGCTGATAAAGAGATATCTGTAACCCAAGCACTGTTCTGTGCCTGGAGGCCTGGATATTGGAAAATACTGCCCAGTAGGATTAGAATTGAATTTGCCAGGTTTTATCCTGTCAATTAAAGCATTAGATTAAAATTATCAGATGAAGCGGCATAGCAACAAATGCACCTATATATATATATATATATATATATATATTTGTTTTTCTGCACCTTTTTTGTCCTCTGTTGCAGAAAGGAACATTTACATATAGCGGGATATACAGTGAAACACACTTATACAAAATGATTAGAGAACCCTGCATGTATGATTGAATTCGAAGCATGCGGCACGTTGTACAAAGTGCCCTGCAAGGCAGACCTTTAGCTTGCAATGTAAATGTATTATGAGTGTAAGCTGTAACAAAAAACAATCCAATGTAAATTAGCACTCGGGATACCAACAAAACGTATAGGTACACTCCAAGCACCATATCCACTACAGTCTGCAGTAGTAGCAATAGTGCCAGTCATTCCCTGGTACCCCTCCTTTGTAGGTAATCACTTTTATATTGGTTTGACTTCTTACTAATAGTCCACTGGGTGTCGTTTCTAGTTTCCTTGCAGTAGCGAAGAGAGTTGGCAGCTCCTGTAGTTTAGGAGATCTCCAACTGATTTAATTGGTTTGACCAAGAACAAGGATATTTTTGCCACCGTAACCACTACAATGCTTGGTTATGTTGCTCTGAGTGTTCTTTTACGTGCAGTTGAAAGGGTATAAATAATATTAAGAGGAGAGTAATGAGCTATAGGGTGGTGTGATGTCAGGAGCTCAGTTTCTATGTATGTACTTAAAATTTATTTAATAACGATGTTGTTAAATGCTCACGGCTATGCTGTTCAGGGCTATTACGCTGCAATGCCATTTTGTATATGTTTTTATGATTTATGATGGTGGGGTGGGGTGGGGCGGTGGAATCAAATCTAGTAAACGTTGTACCTTTCTTTGTCCTGTCTTTGCCTTGATTAAAAAGGATTATGATGGTTTTTGCCAATCTTTACTATTTACAAGAAAATAGAGCATCACATAGACAAAAAGGTTAAAAGAACACTAAAGTCACCTAAACAACTTTAGCTTAATGGAACACTATAGGGTCAGGAACACACGCTGTGTGAGGACCTCCAGCATCGCTCAATTCCCCATAGGAAACCATTAAAAAGCATTTTTAATGCTTTCCTATGGATAGCTTTAATGCGCATGCGCGGCGCATTAGGTTTCCTCAGCCGGTGGGTGGGATCAGTCTCGCCCACCGGCTGGCGTAATTACTGGGAGGAGCGGCGGTGAGCAGAAACCACCGCCGAGGGACATCGACGGGGTCCCGGGTAAGTGACCTGAAGGGGTTTTAGCCCCTTCAGCTACCGGGAATGGGAGGTGGGATGGAGAGGGGGACCTGCAGTGCCAGGAAAACGGATTGTTTACCTGGCACTTGAGTTTCCCTTCAACTTTTGCACATAGTGCGAAGTGTTAGCAGTTTGCAGCACTTAAGTAATATCACAGTTTAAGCACCTACACTCTCCATTTCTAAGGAGGACTAATGTAGGAGACAAAACACAATGTTTAATACTTGTGTCGGTTACTGATGATGTGGTGAGCCATATATTTCTATTTTTTTCCTTTTTATGATGACATCTAGAAAGTCTAAGTCTGGTTCTCACTACTATGGTCTTATCTCAACTTCTTATTCATGTGCCATACAGTAAGATATATCTTTGTATATATAAACTTGTGTACTGTGTGTCGTGAAGGATTTACATGTTAGCCTTTCACACGTTAAATGAACACTGCATTGATCTATAGCATGTTTTTTTCTGAATTATTTTCCCTGCAATTAGATTTCTTCAGTCTTACTTTTCATCTAACTTTCTGGCTTATCATCTTGTGCCTTTCATCCTGTCTTTGCGTTGATTGTAATGTAAATCAGCAGCAGGTGGTGCTGTTGAAGTGTTCAAATGGAACATCAGTTGGATTTTAATTGATGTCAGAATTGTCATACTGTCTTAGTAATGACAGTTCCTATGTCACAACTGTAATAAGTAATCTGTTCAGATTTGTTTTACGTTGCATGCATTTAAAAAGGAAGAACTACTGGAGGGAAAGCTACATTATTTGTTGACAAACCTATAGATCACATTGAACAGAGTGCTTTAAAGTAGACCTTTCATCTAGAAAATGTGTGAATGACAAGGGCAGGTTCAGAAAAATAACATTTATATATTGTGCAAAACACAATAGCTAGCAAATGTGTAGGCTGAATGTTTTACTTAACCTGAAGATTTCTCCATGCTGTGGTCTGTGCGCACATTTGTAAGCTCCCATAATACTTGACACAGCATTGAATGATTGGCATTGTTGGAGTGCATAGATGCATGCATGTGATATACTTGTTTATACTGCTACTTCAAAACACACATTTATAGTTCTCAAGAGTCATGCCGTGGTAGATTTGGCCACTATTGCCTTTTATTGTGCTTTATCAGCATAGTGGTTTTCCAAGCTAATAAAAAAAAAAAAAATGTTATCCCCAACGAAGTTTGTGATAAACGAGATTGAAATATTTAAATCCATTAAAGGGACTCTATAAGCACCAAAATAACTTTTGCTTAAAGCAGCACTGTCATGTCGAACTTACCTTTCCCCAATCGCTTACTCTTCTATCTCCCTCTCTCAGGATCTGTTCTTCTTTTCTTCCTATCTGATCTAGTTTTCTTTAAAACATTAGACAAATTAGGGACTACTTTGTCTTAAGTATTTTTCCTTGACCAGCTTTGACCCACTTCCTGAGGTCAAAGAAATATTCCCACAATACTCCATCTCGCAATGCCACCTTTCACTATTCCTGAACGACTTGTCATTTAGACAGGACGCTGGCGAAACGACGGAATTTCGTGATAACCGAATGAGCGTAGTTTGTTCATTCGTGTTAAGACCCCATTCAGTACTTTGTGTTCGATCAGCATTTCATTTGAATGAATGAAATTCCGATCCTATTCATGCCGCGGCTGCATCTTGCAGCCGTTTAGTAAATGGCTCCCTTATTCCCACAGTATTAGGGCTATCTACCAAAAGGCTGAAAGACCAATACAATTTTGGTCTTTCAGTCAACTTTACAAATACTAAGTTAAGAATACTTAGTATTAGTTAATAAGCGAGTTTTAATTCTCCCTTTTGCCCCACCTCGCTATACTGCGAGAAGGGGCGCTTCTACTAAACAGTGAGCGGCCAGTGGAGCTGCAGTTCAAGAAGAGCTTAAATACAGGATCACAACAGTTCCACTGGAGCCCAGGGAATGGATCCACTTCAGCTCTAAATTAAAATCTCACTGTGGCTGGCCCCGCCTCCATGTCTGAGATTATCAATCTTAATGATCTCAGCCAAGTCAGTACTTTCCTATAGGAAAAACTCTGTGCTGCGCCATTCAACATTTTCTCACAGAGGTGAATTAAAGCAATGCGTCTCTATGGGGAACATTCTACACCTCGATGTGGAGACGCTAAACATAGGAAGCATCTCTAGTGGCTGTCAGTGACTGTCACTAGAGGTGTTACTAGACAGCAATGTAAACCCTGCCTTTTCTCTGTAGGGACAGACTATATACACCAGAACTGCATTCACCTGTAGTGGTTCTGGTGACTATAGTGTCCCTTTATGAATTGTATTTTTGTCTTTTAAAATAAAGCTTTGTTAGTTTAAAAAAAAAAACCTGGTTCCTTGTTTCCAAACAAATTTGTCAAACCCAGCATTAACCCCTTTACGCCGTTACGGCGTTCTATGCCGTCGCGGCTTTAAAGGGCTTTAAAGCCGTTGCGGCGGCATAGAACGCCGTACCGGCTTAAGCCCCCAGGACCTCGGCGGTACTTACCTCCGCCGCAATCCTCTTCTGGAGGGCTGCCTGACAGCCCAGGCAGCCCTCCCCCGGCAAGTGAGGCCCCCGGGGGCCATGTGATCGCTCTTTGAGAGCGATCACATGGCCCCCTATAGGTGGCTGTGGATCTGCCAGCAGGGGGACTGTCTGAAATATCAGACAGTCCCCCTGCTGGTGGGATCTGTAAAAAAAAAAAAAATCATTAAACATGTGTAAAATAAATTAAAAGTATTTTTATATATATAATATATGTGTGTGTGTGTGTGTGTGTGTGTGTGTGTGTGTATATATATATATATATATATATATATATGTAACGTCTTACGTAATATATTTTAATATTAGTATATATTAGTATTAAAATACACGTAGAATGACGTTACATATATATAATATATATTATATATATAATAGATGTATACATATATATATATATATATATATATATATATATATATATATACACACACATGTATAATTACAATAATAAATAAATAAAATAATAAAATAAAATATTGAAACAATTTTAAATAAATTATATATTCATATGTAATTTCATTCTAACTGTATTTTGTTATTAATATATATTGGTAACAAAATACACTTAGAATGACATCTCTCTCTCTCTCTCTCTCTCTCTCTCTCTCTATATATATATAGATATATATATAGATATAGATATAGATATATATATATATATATATATATATATAGATAGAGATAAATACATAAAATTACATAAAAGATTACATTAGTATACACGTAGAATTTAAATTCCTATAAATGCATATATTAAAATTCTACGTGTATATTTAAGTAATATTTTAACATAACTATGTCATTTGATTAATTAAAATTTAATTGACATGCCTGACAACACAGGGAGAAAGTGCAGAGAATTTAATTTGCAAGCACTATATTTGACCCTGTAACTCTCCAAGACACCATAAAACCTGTACATAGGGGGTACTGTTTTACTCGGGAGACTTCGCTGAACTCAAATATTAGTGTTTAAAACTGGAACGTTCTATATTTGACCCTGTAACTTTCCAAAACACCATAAAACCTGTTAATGGAGGGTACTGTTGTACCCGTGAGACACCACTGATTACAAATATGTGCATTCTTTTGCAGTAAAACAGTTTTATGACATTTACAGCTAAAATGTCAGACGGAAATACAAATTTTTAAAAAAAATCGTATTTTCTCACAGTTTTTTAAATTGTATTCATAATAAATTATGTTCCATATATGAATAGTTAATGATAAATTAAAGCCCTGTTTCTCCTGAAATGATATATAATAAGTGTGGGTGCATATAATATGAAAGAGGGGAACTACGGGTGAACAGACATTTTTTGTTTACGTTTTGTTTTGATCAGAACGTGTACTATTGACTCCGTCCTGAAGGGGTTAAACAGTAAATTGTAAAACATTGAATTTTGAGTGCAAAAACTCATCTTTTTTGCCGTTTAGTTTAAAGTGACCCAGTTATGTAGTTCTTAAGTTTGCCTAAAATGTCCCAATTGCATTGAATACATCATATATCACTTGCTGTATTCGTTTGATATATTCGTTTGATATATGCTGCATAAATATTTCAGTATGTAGAAGTCCATTCGCTAATTCTTACACAGGGGTCTTTGGTTTCTAGTTACACCCCTGCTTGTGTATGTACTGCACAAACCTTACATTGGTCCACATGTCAATGTAATGATATTAACACCATACTGCTAAGGGCTGGAGAATCATTTTTTTTTTTTTTCTGAACCTGGAAACATGGATATTAAACTAAACAAATTGTCTCATTTAAACTGATATTTAAATTAAGTTTTAACATTTGATTCTTGGCTTGAAGCAAGCGTTAAAGTGTTACTCGAACACATTTCAAGTGTTTAAATGTATATTTTATTAAATGTTCTATTGGTCATTAGTGATGTCCCGAATGGTTCGCTGGCGAATAGTTCCTAGCGAACATAGCATGTTCGCGTTCGCCACGGACGGCGAACATATGCGATGTTCGGTCCGCCCCCTATTCGTCATCATTGAGTAAACTTTGACCCTGTACCTCACAGTCAGCAGACACATTCCAGCCAATCAGCAGCAGACTCTCCCTCCCAGTCTCTCCCACCTCCTAGACAGCATACAATTTAGATTAATTCCCCCATAGCCAGTAACCTGTGTTTATTATACATTATCCCCCATAGTCAGTAACCTGCGTTTATTATAGATTATTCCCCCATAGCCAGTAACTTGTGTTTATTATACATTATCCCCCCCATAGCCAGTAACCTGTGTTTATTATACATTATCCCTCCCATAGCCAGTAACCTGTGTTTATTATACATTATCCTCCCATAGCCAGTAACCTGTGCTTAGTATACATTATCCCTCTCATAGCCAGTAACCTGTGTTTATTATACATTATCCCCCCATAGCCAGTAACCTGTGTTTATTATACATTATCCTCCCATAGCCAGTAACCTGTGCTTATTAGTATACATTATCCCTCCCATAGCCAGTAACCTGTGCTTATTATACATTATCCCTCCCATAGCCAGTAACCTGTGTTTATTATACATTATCCCCCCCCCCCCCATAGCCAGTAACCTGTAAAAAAAAAGGTAATACACTTACCTGTAATACTGATCGACGTTCCTGGTGCTCCTTTCCAGGCCTCCGTCCAACATCATCCCTGCCCTCAGGAGGTCCCATCAAATGCTTTTCACAGAATTCAGGGGTGGGGGAGCAGGGGGGAGACCACGACAAAAGTGAATATTGTTATTTATTTATACATCACCAAGCTCTATTGTATATGGCACTGGATGTGCAGCATTCAAGCAGATATTCAGCACATACAAACTGCTACCACTACAATTACTTCTAAAAGCAGAAGTGTTCATGGAGTAACCCTTTAACCCCTTAAGGACCAAACTTCTGGAATAAAAGGGAATTGTGACGTGTCACACACGTCATGTGTCCTTAAGGGGTTAAAGGACCACTCTAGTGCCAGGAAAGCATACTCGTTTTCCTGGCACTAGAGTGCCCTGAGGGTGCCCCCACCCTCAGGGACCCCCTCCCGCCCGGCTCTGGAAAGGGGAAAGGGGTTAAATCTTACCTTTTTCCAGCGCTGGGCGGAGAGATCTCCTCCTGCTCTCCTCCTCCGTTCCTCCCCGTCGGCTGAATGCGCACGCGCGGCAAGAGCTGCGCGCGCATTCAGCCGGTCACATAGGAAAGCATTCATAATGCTTTCCTATGGACGCTTGCGTGCTCTCACTGTGATTTTCACAGTGAGAATCACGCAAGCGCCTCTAGCGGCTGTCAGTGAGACAGCCATTAGAGGAAATAGGGGAAGGCTTAACCCATTCACAAACATAGCAGTTTCTCTGAAACTGCTATGTTTATGAAAAAATGGGTTAACCCTAGAAGGACCTGGCACCCAGACCACCTCAGTAAGCTGAAGTGGTCTGGGTGCCTAGAGTGGTCCTTTAAGCGTTGCTTTCTTAGCAGATATCCCCTGGGTCCCCACTTGACATTGTCTGACAGCTGATAAGGCTGGTTTGATATGTATATGTGTTACAATATCTGTCAAAATATGTAGCAGTGCATAAGAATAACAATACACCATCTTTCTTGTATACTTGTAAATTAATTGCAGTAAAGTACTATAAATTGTGTGAGTAACTTACATGTTTCTAAAATGTTTCTTTTCGTTACACACAGTCTGCAAATCTACAAACATCATCAAAGTACAGGTAAGTTATTATGGGGGAGGAGGGTTGTTTTTTTTCCTTTTGCTAATTTTTGTGGTGTGTGTGTATATATATGTGTGTATATATATATGTGTGTGTGTGTGTATGTATGTATGTATGTATATATGTGTGTGTGTGTGTGTGTGTATATGTATATATATATATATATATATATATATACACACACACGTGTGTGTATGTGTATATATATATGTGTATGTGTGTGTATATATATATATACACACACACACACACACACACACACACACACACACACATATATGTATATATATTCTTCTCTGGAAATGCAGTTGTTGCATTAAAAAGCCTGCAGGGAACAGAACAACTTCATTAAGCTGCAGTGGTTTCTGGAGAATATAATGTCCCTTTCAGTAGGGTAGAAGTAGACCAGATTAGGTTCATTGTAGGAGTACTTGTTGCAAGTTACTTCGGCTCATAGCCACTCACAATGAAATTGTAAAACCTCCCAGTTCATGTGGGTGAGTCAGATCAAGCTAATATTCAAGGTGCCAATGTTGATTTCCCGCCTCACCCTAGCCGCTAGCTCTCAAGTAGGCAACCTTTGGCACTCCAGATGTAGTGAGCAACATCTCCCCTTATTTATTGCCAGCATTATGGCTGTAAGAGCATTATGTGAGATGTAGTCCACATCTAGCGTACCAAAGGGAGCCTGCCCCTGTTCCATCGAATAGATACCCAGTACATTGCCTTTAGCCAAACTTTCCAGCACAATGAGAGGATTTCCTTGAAAAACTACACTTTAACTACTCAATATAATTTATTAGTCAGAGATTTACATTGAATTATAAAGATGGTGATTATACTTTTTTATAACCGTTGTTGGTTTATAAAATATTCATATTTGCATTTTTTTTTTCTTCCTTTGTGTTTCTTATTTTGTTGAATTTTCTCTTTGGTCACCTATAGCCATATAAAATAGAGCTTACTGACGTACAAAACGCATATATTATAAAATCCCTGTGAAACATTGCCATTCCCAAAGCTCGCTCCCTTTGTGGAGAAAGTACTTCGTTCATGCCCTAGTTCTACTTTGCAAGGTAAAATACTTTAATTTATGCAGTCTTTTGCACATTTACCTCTGTTGATTAGATCATTTATCTAACCAAATGCATGTTAGCTCATATCTCAGCAGAGATTATATGCACATCGATTTATACAGCATAAAATTGCTGAGTTTAATATATCTATATATAGCTGGTATCATACAATTACATTTGCAAGTCTGTTTTTTCAGAGTAAAGTATTACCAATACCTATGGCTCATTACCATCTCACACACTTCCCTATAAGTAGCCCATGCCCTTTCACACCCTATCCTCTATAATCCATAGTGCCTCACAATACTCCCTCTTTGTATTCAAAGCCTTTCCACACCCTCTTCTCTATATAATCTTGCTCACAACATTCTTCCATCCTAATTTTTGCAAGTGACGTGCCAATCCTATGAATCTGCATTTGCAGGTGTTCCAATGCACTCAATACAAGGCCAGTAAAGCAATGCTTTGTAATTTCTTAGATTGAAACCTTGTTTGAGCAGGGCCCTCTTCACCTCTCATATATCGGTTAACATTAGAGTTGATAAAAATCTATTTAGATCAGATTTTTATTTTTCTTCCCCAATTTAAAATGGATGTTTTAATTTAAATATGAAAACTCTGTCTAGGAGGAAAACTCTAAAGAAAGTTTTTTCATTTAAAATATATTAGTCGAAAGGTTATTCAGCATAATCCAAGTTAATTGAACTTGCATTCCAGAGATAACATGCACTTTTTAACAGTAAACATTTAAAAAAATAAACATACAGAGTTGATAAAAAGTCTTTAAAGTAACACTATATTTTAGGTATACAAAGTTGTATTCCTCACACTGTAATGTCCCTATGTCCCCTCTGCCTTGGCACCCAGAGGGTTAAATAACCCTTTAAGCACTCATCATATTCCAGACTCCGTCATCGTAAGTGGAGACCTAGTGCACATGTGTGGTTAGCTCTGTGTGCACATAAGGCCTTCCCCATAGGAAAGCAGTAAATCAACGCTTTCATATGGGGATTTTGAAGACGCAAAGTGACGACATCCAGCACTCTTTCATGGAGTGTCCCTTTAATCCCATTGTAGTTCTGCAAATCTATGTACACATAATCAACACCTTTTAATTTAGGTTGTTCTCCAAATATTAAACTGGAGATAGTTAACCAGATAGTGTCCCCTTGTAAAATGGTGCATGGATGGAGTACTATGACAGCGATTTATTGTCTGTCCTCTTTATGTTGAATTTGATACAGACTTGCTTATCAGTCAGACATTCTCCAAACACACTACAGTCATTACTGTCTTGCTTCCTTACTCTCAGATACTTGTTGCTAGTTCTCACTGATCTCGCTGATCCATCCATCCATGCTTTCTCATCTCCTTCCCTGGATCATTTCCCCCCTGGATAGTCCTTCCTTAATACCCCTGTTTTGCTAACACAAATTCACACCTTTTCCTCTTCTTTCTTTTGCATTATGGTGTGCATTATGGTGTGCAAATAGTCGTTGGTAAGCACGCCATATGTTTTGGGCTACATCTTGCCTGATGCTTTGCCAGCATTATGGGAAGTGTGAGCCCCGAGATCTGGAGTGCTCAAGGTTGTCTACCCCTGAGTTAGGCAGTGTTTTTTCTTAGCAATGTGTCTATAGCTCCATGTCGATGGCTAATATGTTTTGGGCAGGTGGATGACAATGTCAGAAAATGCATGTTTGTGTTGTTGGTAATTGATGCTGCGGCATGGGACAGGGTGATAAGATGTCATTTTAGTGAAAAGCTTGTTTTGTTTATTTACGAACACTTCCCTTTTAAATTATGCACGGTTATGTGCCTTAGGACTGGAAGTTAGGAAACCCATTCCTGTTGTATAGATAATTCAGTGGCCTGTGTCAGGAGTATAATTACATTTTCTGTAATTTCACTTCTGCACATTGTTACTTCTCAAGGCAACGATTTCCCAGGATCAGTCCATATGCAAATGAATATTGCGCAGCCTTGTGAGTGGGTGAGCTGTTTTAGCTCATTTGTTTGTTAGGTGATACTCCTTCAGTGCCCAGTACATGTGCTGCGGTAATTTCATATCTTTTTATTCAGGGAAGATTTTAACTGTTAAACGTGTGTGTTTAGGCATCCCATTTCAAAAAGATAATTCTTGGCAAAATATTCAGTCTTATCATTATGAAGCTATATTTTTCTTTTATTAATAAGATATGTGGGAGTAGCTATACAAAACAACTTATAATCTTGTTCCATGGCTGGCCTCTAGTCTGCAGTGTTGCTCTATTGTATGTTAATGCTCTATGTTATTATGATAGAATGCATTTTATGATAAAAGCCTAGAATATTTCAAAACTTGTGTTGTTAAGATTTCTAGGGGTTTGTGATGAAAGTAAAATAAAAAACAGTGGAAGCCTTTAAAAACCTTTTATAATGTGTCTTTCAGTTCATATTGCATATAAAATGCCTTGGATTTTCACAAAATATAGAAATAATAAGCCCTTTGTGAATCACAATCAGATACATTTTTGCTTTGTGTTAAAATACCAACCTGTAAAGGAGACAATTAATTCTAAAAATCATCTGCTGCTAATTTGTTTGCTCTGTGTGTACCTTTGAAATAAATCCTTGGTACGTATAGGTTATATTTGTAACAGCAAACGTTCTTCTCTTGAGTTTCTGCCTAAAGAAAAACGGCTCTTAATCTACTTCCCGGGAATTATTTTACGCATGACCTCCTGCAGTGCTCAGGATCATGTGCGACCAAGTCCTCGAATGCAGCTAAATTCTTCGCATTGTTTTGTTTTGTACGTGATTCAAAAAAGATTTTTTAAGATATTTGATTAAGATTAACTTGTGAGGAAGGGAAGTCAATTCCAGGATACCACATTGACATTCTCTATTAGTTGTGGTTTTGGCAATATTTCTTTCTATGTTAATAGTTTCATTACATATCTTGGTTTATATGGTCAGCCACAATGTATTCTTGCATTGTTAGATTGTATGTGGCTGGTGTATAACCGTTCATGACAATAATTTCAAAACATGAAGCTAGAATCAAAGGTGATTTTGCTTAAATATTGGTATTTCAGTATTTCCTTAAAATCTGTTCTGTTGACCGTTTTGAAAACATTTGCATTCAACGGGTTAATAGGCCATCTGTGGTGTGTAGGTGGACTTGCCACCTTCTGAAATGCCTACCGTATTTAGGTATTTGGCTTACATTGCATCACTATTCCTCCAATTAATTTATTCCACTCCTTACCAAATATGCATATCGGCATTCATTAAAGTTAAAGAAGTTTGTCTATACTACATAAGTGAATAAGTATTCTTTAAGACATACTAAGACTTTGGGTAGTATTTTGTAAAGATGCAGCAACCCATAACTAGTTGCTTAAATATATCCAAGAGCAAATACACTATCTAAAAATGAGATAGTCTGTTCAAAAAGTAGATTAATCACCCAAAAAACAAACTGGAAACAGATCCTCCTTCAGGGTACAGCATCTGCATTGTGAGAAAATTGCAGGTATATAAGCCTATTAATGAGCAATGCACCCATACTTGGAAATTGGCTGAATAACACAGCAAGGCCACCTGTCCCTTATTTCTATTTATTTATTTTTGAAGGTATGACTGGTATCAAACAGAATCTCATGTCATCATTAATTTAATGATCAAGAATGTACCGAAGAGTGATGTTCATGTGCAGTTTTCCGAGCGAGAGGTAAGACAGATGCACTATCTAAATTAATCATTATATATGGATGCAATGTCAGAGCACTAGGTGTATATTCTTCTACACTAAGGTATAATTATATGCTGTGCACCTTACATATGCGTGCACCATGCCTTGACTTTCAGAAGATGTTTGTGTATATGATGTATCGCTCAAAGCTCAGAAATTAAAGTCCAGCACTAATAGCCAGGCCCAAATGTTACTCACCTCTGCAAGCCTGGGGGTCCATGGCACACTCACCGGGGTTGAACTTCTACTTGCTGATGTCTTTGTTGGTTTTCTGTCATGGGTAACCAATTGCTGAGGAAAAAATAAACGATTACATTCAATTGACAAATTCGTCACGTAAAAATATAGTGTCTTCTTATAAGTATGAAGATGTAAGTAATGGTTTTATACATTCGCAAATGTTCTAGGGAATTTTGTTTGCATTGAGATTTTTCCTGGTTTTGAAATCATTCTTTATGGACACGTTTTTCATTAAAGTCTAATGCCGCTTCCTCATGAAAACTGTATTGCTTGAGAGCAGTTTTAGCTCTGTGGAATCTGAGTTGTTTAATGAAATAGGGATCCTTAACAAATCTATACATGTAGCCATTCTGTAATGTTATGTGATACTAAGAAATGGTTTATTCAGGAAACAAGAAAGGACAAATATAGCTAATGTGACATGGGGGGAGGATTGATTCAAAGAAAAACAGCAAAAGGCATAAAATTATGTTCACCAATTCGAACATTTTCATCCCCCTAGGCCATGTTTACATTTGAGTAGATTTTAATGATAGAATTCCTTTAATATTGTAAAATTCTGCATCCCATTCATTAGTCTGTGCAGTGGAGTAATACACACGAGCTGAACCAATTCTTTCTCTGGCCCTTATCTTTTAATAGAGGTGCAGCTACACCACCACCATATATTATGCTGACAGCTATGTGACGTATGACTTAACATTGATATAATGGTAATAAGTGACAATGCAGAAAGAAATGCTGCAGCAAAGCAAAATTGAGACGATAAAATCCGAAGTTTAAAATCCAGGACGACGTGACAAAATCTTCCCATCATTTCAGAGCTTGTTGAAACATGCCTAAAAAGAAAACAATTAAAGGGCTCCTGAACTCCGTTCCTGTGCCCTTATTAATAGTGGTTTATGATACTGGATTTTCCACAAATTCCAGTATTTAAATAAAAAGCATAAACCCTGCATTGTATGTTAACATTAGAAGTAAGGCAATAAACATAGTTTGCTGTCCAGAAAGACAGTAACCGTTTGTGCACCCTGGACAGTACTGCAGTTGGAACCGTGATTCTTGTTATTTTTTGAGCATATATTGGTTATTTCTGAGGTCGCGCAGGACACTTCGAAAATTGTGCTTTTAGCGGGCCAATTGACATAGGTCCTGTGGGTGATGAGTAGGAATTAACATGCCTACCAATTTATTCCTGAGTGTATATCCCTTGTATGCTTCTAGAAATGTGTAGATCACTTGACATCGAGTTAGATTACTGTGCTGTTTATATGGTCAATTAGTTCTGTATTGTGCATCGGTGGGAGCGATGAATAGGACTAGAATTTGCTAAGGCACACGTAAACATTGTGTATTACCACCCTACTATTCTATTCTACTACTATATTTCGTGCATAACTATATTAACTTGCCCATGGGCTTGTCCATGGCATGTAAAAATATAACTCTGAAGAAAAGTGTGTGTATAGTTTATTTTTAATGTAGTTTTTCTTCCAGTATACTGGGAATATGATTGGAATATTGTTTGGAAGCAAATCCAAACCTTAGAATTGTTTTGGAAATAAAAAAAATAAAAAAAATGTATTCTAATAGCGGCAGTTTAAAATTAGTTAAAAAAAAAAAAGTTAGTTGTGATCAAAAGAAAAATGGAGGATGATTACAGCAAATGACAGATCACGCACATTAAAGGCAGTGTTCAGAAGTGAAGCTTGTGTAAGAGGGCAGGTACGGTGTCTACAACATTATTCTATTTCAAGAATAGTCTATTATCTGGATACTGGGCTAGTTGTGAAATCAAGCAGGTTTATTAGTGTTTTGGGGAGCAATTTACAAGATAGGAACATTGTTATGCAAACTGCCCGCTTGTAGAAAAATTAGTTGGACAATGTGCATTCCACACAGTTTGCAAAATTAGGAAAAAAGGGAACAACTCCTCCCCCCCCCCCCACACACACACATGAACGTGGCGGTCCTGTCTAATCAGACAAAAATGTATCACTCCAAGACTTCAAAAACAAAAGCAAAATTACTATAGATTGTCATAATAACTAAAGATTGTGTTAAATACAGACTACGCATTACATACCTCCGAATATTTGAAATAGTCGAAGAGGGATACTTTACATTTTGGGCGGTGGGGTTGTTCTGAGAAATTTTAGGTGCTTTACAAGTTTGCTTTGAATCTAGGAGCCAGTTAAAAAGTTAGGAGCCGGTGGGGGAGCCAAGCAAGACAGACGCACATTACATGGGCTCCGTACTTCACCGCGATAATAATAGCGATCAAGACCCCACAGTGACCCGAAAACTGAGATACAGCCACCCACACTCACAATTGGCCACAAGAGTAAGAAACAAAAGCCCGACAAGCCCAGGATGGATATGAATATCAGGGATCTACTGAGACAAGCACATGGCACGAGAGGACCCGTGATGGCCGCCGACTACAACAATGACTTCTCAGACTCCTCGGAAGAACTGATGCTGGACTGGGGGACAACTATCATGTCACCTCCACACCACACCCAGAAAGGCCCACAGAGTGCTGACTCCCAGCCTGTGACCACGGCCACCCTGAAAGAACGGCTTGCCATCCTTCAGAAAACCATTCAGGCCGATGTGGCCTCCCTACGCTCTGACCTCTCGGATCTTATGGGCGTGTCCACACAGCAGTCTAAACAGCTCGCCTCTCTAGAAGAGGAAGTGCGATATCTTAAAAAGCAACAACTTACATCCGAGCAGCGGTTCTCCCTACTAGAAGACTCAAGGCGCCACAACAATATCAAGGTTCGAGGAGTACCCGATGAATTACCCACGACAGAACTCCCACACATGGTGCGCAGACTGATTAATTGGGGCCTTGTTAACTCCCAAACAGGCCAAAAGCATCCAAAAAGATAGGACTGTTCGAGTCCCGAAACCCCAGAGAGCACCAGAGTCCGCCACTAATGACATAGTGATATGATTTACCTGCAACAGGGATAAAGCAGCAGTACTGGCGGCGCTGTAGGGGACATCACCTTACGTGTTCGAGAATATGTTGCTGACCTTTTACACTGACCTCTCAGGGGAAACGCTAACATGGAGACGATCCCTGCAACCCTTCACAGCAGAACTGCAAAGCAGAAACATTCATTATAGATGGTGCTCACCGAGGAAGCTGCAGGTCCTGCAGGGCAAAGTTATCCATGAGGTTAGTGACTTGACAGAGTCTGCCGCCCTTCTTGAGACCCTGGGCCTCCCGCAGGACTCTATGGCCAGGCCTGGCCCACGTGGCGCCCCAGTGCCACCACATACATGGGACATAGTGAAAATGACCCCTTTTGTTCCAGCGAATATCCATACTACAGCCACACCTGACCAATCATATTGTTTTAAGTTAATGTTGCTTGTTTTATTAGTTAATGCCTGCAAAGGTTTTCTATGCTCTTAGACACACAAAGTCCTTACACCGCCGTTGAGGTTCAATACGGCCCAACTTCCAACGCTACCCAAACCCCCGCCACTGTACCTTTGACGACCAGCCCGCCACTTAAGCAATACCCAGGGACATAAATTTAATAAAGCCCAGTCTACTACCCAACAGCCCAAGAGGTGCACAAAACCCACCAGGTTATCTCTGTGCATTTAAAATGCCATCAATAAAATGTACCTGTGTCCATAACCTACTCCTGCCCATACCATAACCCCACCGCCACCATGGACCACTCGATCCACAACGTTGACATTGGCAAACCTCTGACCTACACAACGCCATACATGCTGTCTGCCATCCAGGCCCGGACTGGCCATCGGGCACACCGGGCAAATGCCCGGTGGGCCGCGGTGGCCGTGGGCCGAGGCCGGCAGGGAGATCACAGGATCTCCCCGGCCGGCCCCTGCAGGGCCGGCACTATCCTAGCGCCGGCCCCGCTGTATTCCATGGAGGGCCGGTGGGGAGATCAAAGATCTCCCTCACCGGCCCACATGCTGTCAAAGGCGGCCGCCGGCGGGGAGAGAGGGTGGGAGCCAACCTGCCAGCAGAGGAACCCGGCGGAGCTCTATCTTGCAGCTCCGCCGGGTTCCTCTCGCGAGATCCGGAGCGTTGCCATGGCAACGACCGGATCTCGCGAGAGTGAACTCTAGCCCGCAGGCTAGAGTTCACTCACCACTGGACCACCAGGGATGGTGTCGGAGTGCCGGTCCCCCCCACCCACTCACCAGCATGCCGGTCCCCCCCTCCCAGGCTAAAAGGTAAGAAGGGAGGGGGGGACATACATTACTTATTTTTGTTTGTTTTTATTTACCCCCCAAAACACATTTTATATTATCCCTTTTATAACACATTATTATTTTATCCCTTCTCACACACATCATCCACAGCACTCACACACATCATCCCCAGCACTATCACACTCAGCACTCTCACACACATCATCCACAGCACTCACACACATCATCCCCAGCACTATCACACTCAGCACTAACACATCATCCACAGCACTATCACACTCAGCACTCTCACACACATCATCCACAGCACTATCACACTCAGCACTCTCACAAACATCATCCACAGCACTCACACACATCATCCCCAGCACTATCACACTCAGCACTCTCACACACATCATCCACAGCACTCACACACATCATCCCCAGCACTATCACACTCAGCACTCTCACACACATCATCCACAGCACTATCACATTCAGCACTCTCACACACATCATCCACAGCACTCACACACATCATCCACAGCACTATCACACACATCACACTCAGCACTATCACACACATCACACTCAGCACTCTCACACACATCACACTCAGCACTCTCACACACAGCACTCCAACACACATCACACACAGCACTCTCACACACATCACACACAGCACTCTCACACTCAGCACTCTCACACTCAGCACTCTCTCACACACATCACACTCTCACACATCACACACAGCACTCTCACACACACACATCACACACAGCACTCACACACACACATCACACACAGCACTCTCACACACACACATCACACACAGCACTCACACACACACACATCACACACAGCACTCACACACACACACATCACACACAGCACTCACACACACACATCACACACAGCACTCACACACACACATCACACACAGCACTCACACACACACATCACACACAGCACTCACACACACATCATCCACAGCACCCACACACACAAATCACCCACAGCACCCACACACACAGCACCCTCACACAAATCAATCACACACAGCACCCTGACACACACACACATACTGCACCCCTCACATACACACATACTGCACCCCTCACATACACACAGAATCCCCCCGACACATTGCACCACACACATACACAATACTTCCAAACATATATATATATATATATATATATATATATATATACACACACACACTAGATTCCTTGTAAGCAAACACATACTACACTCCTAAACACACACTCTCTACAAACACTACATCACTTATACACACACACACCATAGCCTGCATGCACACTCTTGCTACATCCCCATATACACACACATTCTCTACAGCCCATAGCCACATATGCATTACATTACACCACAAACACAACACGCCTAAAACCAACCTTATAACACAATACCACACCACAATCAGCTCACTCTGCACACACACACTACCACAAGCAGGCTCCAAACACATGCACAATACTCTTTCCTGGCATTTTTGTCTCCTGGTCTCCATTTATAGAGACACCAGAGACAAGTTGCAAGGAAACACAGTGCAAGCATGTTATTAAAATTGCTTGCGCTGTGCAGAACAAATACAGGGCTTTTTTCTCATGCTAGAGCTCTTCAGCAGAGCTCTGCGCATGGTCTGTCCTGGAAGAGCATTGAACCAACATGCTCACTTTGAGAGGGGGCGTGTTTGTCATTAGTGATGACAAAACACACCCTCTCTGCCCCGCCCCCTTCTTAGTGGGCCGCTGGGGTAAAAAAATGCCCGGGCCGAATTTTTTTCCCAGTCCGGCCCTGCTGCCATCTGCCCTGTACAGCGAAAACTGTGATTCATCCGTGAAGAGAACACCTCTCCAAAGTGCCAGATGCCATTGAATGTGAGCATTTGCCCACTCATGTTGGTGACGACGACGAACTGCAGTCAGATCGAGACCCTGATTAAAACTACGAGCATGCAGATGAGCGTCCCTGAGACGGTTTCTGACAGTGGCTTCAAGAGGCTGTGTCTGGTAAAACTGTAAGTCAGGCCGCCCATTTCTGTGTGTTAGATGGTGGCCTCCGGTGGTCATATTTATATATAAGGCCTCCGGTGGTCATATTTATATATAAGGCCTCCGGTGGTCATATTTATTATTACAAGTAGTTATTTAGATGTTGTCTGCTAATTGTGTTTTTTCGTTACATTAGCAGTATTACTTATTAGGTATGTCGCTTATTAGTTAATCTTGCATTAATGTCTTTAGACTCGGTTAATTCAGTTATTACCAGGTCTCAGTGTATTATGTAATTGGTAGTAAATTCAAACATGGTGTATTATCATTATGTTCATAAGTTTGATTAAAGACATCTTATGTTTCAGTTCTCCGCAGCATTCAACAATTGAGCTTCAGCTCTCCTACCATTTGCATTTCACTGTGTATATAGGTTAGTGATTATGGTTATTCTGGCCACTTTTGGTCTCATAGGGCATGGTCCTTATGTGTAATTTTTCTACATTACTCCATTGGGGTTCTTGCAATAGGTGCATACTGGCTTATGAGGATAGGAAGCCTCTAGGGATGATATTTCCAGGCCTTCTATGCTTTAGCTCAGTGGTCCCGCTAAGGCCATCACCCATCCTCAACTCGGAGGTACGTTAGCCCTTTGGGCCAACTCTTAGTCGCCTCGCTTGGTTGGATAGAGGGCCTCACTTGTCACTTCCATTCTGTCTTATGCTTTTACAAGTCACCAAGAGGCCATCATCCTGCCACAATGTCTGTGGCCACGTATCCTACTCGAGCCAAATCATAGATCGTGCCTCCAAGTCGCTTGGCAATAAGAAGGGCTCACAGTGTGGGCTACAGTGTGTGCTCACAGGGTTTTTGGGCTCACTCCAAGACGATGTGTCCTAATAAATTATACCCTAAGCCTTATCTGTCATCTCTCAATGTCTCACTACTACGAGAAATACTGGGTAACCACCCCTCTCAACATCTGGTAGAATTTCTGGTGTCTGGGTTCACGGTAGAGTTTCACACGGTGATCATTTATATGCCGTCAGGGATAGTCGAATGTAAAAACTTGCAGACTGCCCTTGCTGGTACTGACAATATGTCACGTATTCATCCGCTTATAAAAATGTGATTAATGGAATTTACTGTCCTGACAGGAAAAGTTGTGCCGAGCAGCAGTCAAATCCACGGGAGGGTTTGTGCTGAGCAGCAATTATACAAATGGAACCTGGTAACTGCCTTTGGGGTCAAAGGCCGATTACAGCCTATTGGATCCAGAGGAGGGGTATTTAGGCCCAGTTCACATCCTGCTCAGTGCCCTGTCGTGGTTTCCCTTGTGGTTGTCCAAGAACGCGTTATTGACTCTGGTAATTCTGGTTATTTGACTTTCGCATTGTTTTTGACTTCCCTGTTTTCTGGCATCCCTGAATCATGGCTTTTACTTATCGTTGTGTTTCTTTCTGTATCCCTTGACCTCGGCTATTCCTGACTATTCTTTGGTACGTTAGTCCGCCCATTCTAAGGTCCGGTATACGTTGCCTATCAGTCCTCTGTGTAATCCTGATACAATATTAATGAGCTGCTTCAGAAGGAAATATACCAGGGTTTTTTACTACCAGGGTACATTAGACTTCTCCGCCCTTTTCAGTATGGTGAACTAACCCCATAGGTATGGTTACTGGAAAATCCTCTAATAATCAGAAGTTGATCATTGACCGCTCTGCTCCCCATACTGCGACAACACCTAGTCTTAACTCGCTCATTCCATCTTAGGAATTTTTACTTCATTACGCTATTATGGACAATGCCATAAATGCTATCCTGTCAGCAGGTGTAGGAGCTTGGCTTAGCAAGACGGACATAGTAAACGCATTCAAACTCCTCACTCTTCACCCTTCCCCGTAGCATCTATATGGTGTTAAGTGGCAAGGATCATAGTATTTCTTCACACGGCTCACTTTTGTTTCAAAAAGCAGTCCGAGGATTTTTGATATGTTCGCAGAGACGTTGTGTTGGATCCTGCTTAACATCTGTTAGATGCCCCACCTTGACAATTTTCTGACTGTAGAAAGGAACCTACTTCCATCCAGTAGCCTCCAGGCTACTATACATTTGTTTGAACGCTTGGGTATTCCGGTTTCACCAACCAAAACTGAAGGCCCCGATAAGATCATCAATTTTCTGGGGGTAGTTCTGGACTCCTCTCATCTATTGACCAGTACCTTCACTAAATTTTGCCATGATGATTATTCCACAAGGGCGGGCATTTATATCCTGATTACTCTCTTTTTCACCACTTTTCGTCGGATTCCTCACGCATTGCTCTAGATTCGCATGCCACCGCAGATTTACGCATGTGGATGGAATTCTTGCTTAATTAGGACGGGAAAAGCATATTCTAGTTTTGACTGACAAGTCTTTTTCAACCTGGACAGATGCTTCTGCCACATCTGGGTTTGTTGCAATTTTTGGCAACAACTGGATGTGGGGTAACTGGCCTGATGAGATTAAATATATCCCGGAGTTCACTAATTTGAGCTTTACCCCAGATTGGCTGCAGCAGTCAAATGGGGCTCTTGCTGGTCGGGTAATACGGTGCGGTGCTTTTCTGATAACATGGCGACTTGCCATATTGTTAACAAGGGACGTTTGTCATCCCTGGCCATCTTGCAATTCATGAGGAATCTGACATGGCATGCAGCTAGGCACAGTTTTTTCTTGACATGCGTACATATTCCTGGAGTCCTGAATATCGCAGCTGATCATTGTAACAGTCACCTGGGGACTTATGTAACAGTTTAACAGGAGTTGGAGCCCAATTGCAGGAGATGGCACATGAAGGAGGCAAAAAACAAAAGCGCAGTACAGATTAAGAAGCAGAAGTCAGGGCTGGCAGCGGAGTAACGTAGTCGGTAAAGCAGGCAGAGGTCAGAGTCCAGGAAATCGGTCAGTAACGAAGCAGAGATCCAGCAGGAAACACCAAACAGGCAAAATGACCAGATGCTAGGTTTCAGGCAGGGCTGGCTTTTACAGCCTGCTAATTAGATGCAGCTGACCCTAATTGGAAAAGGGCTGCAGGTGGGTCAGCACTGCTTAATCCAGGCAAGGGGGTCAGGAAGCAGAATAATGCAAAGAGAAACTAAAGCCCCCCTGGTGGATATTATGGCAGAGAACCTGACTGGGATGCTGGAGCTGAGAATTAAAATCCAGCCAGGTCTCTTAAAGGGGCGGCCACGCCTTACCGTGACAATCATTTATCTTGATCTCGATTTCAGGAGTTCCAGGCGGCACTACCAACAGCAGCCCTGATACCTACCCTTTCACTGCGGTGGCATGACATGGTTATCAATTAGATGGTCTAAATACTCATGGGCATCACCTCTCACAACTAGATCTAACACAAGGAAATTGTACGATAGGGCTTTTTATATTTTCAATCGATTTTTAATTGAATTCCACATTGACAAATTCTCAATGGAAACTTTGATTGCTTTCATTTCCTTTTGCCACCTTCACTTAAAGCTATCCTTCAACACTATTTAATTATATCTCACCGGTATTCAACACCACATCCTCACCACATGGCCTAATAAACAATGTTTCCTTTTGTCTTACCAGGTTAAAGCCATATTAAAAGGTATCAAGGACTTCACACCTACACCCACACCTTCTAGATTACCCATCCATGATCACCTGTTCCAGTCACTTTCAGACCTCCTAGATGCCTCACCTTTTGAAACACAGACAAATCACGTCATAAAAACTGCCATCTATTTAGGATTTTACGGGTTTCTGCGGCCTAGAGAATTCACCACCTCTAACACTTGCTCCCCAAACTTCATCACAAGAGAACATCTAATAAAATCAGACGACCACTACCTACTTTCACTAAACCATACCAAAACTGGTGGAAGGGGTCAGACTGTCACAATCACGTATTAACCCACAAGCAATAAATGGTGCCTTGTGGAAGTTTTTGACCATTACCTTTCCTCCATTCAAAGCGCATCGAATCAGCCACTTCTAGCTTTACACGTCAATACACTCACTACTAGTAGGTTCATGCTCTATGTGAGAATGTTATTGGTACGATTAGGCTTTAACCCGGCCAAATACTCGGGTCATTCATTCCGTATAGGAGCTGCTACCACAGCATCCAAGAGGAATGTTGCCGCACACATTAGCAAAACAGTATTCCAACATCATAATGACCCCAAACACACCTCCAAGACGACCACTGCCTTGCTAAAGAAGCTGAAGGTAAAGGTGATGGACTCACCTAGCATGCCCCTATTGAGCATCTGTGGGGCATCCTCAAACGGACGGTGGTGGAGCGCAAAGTCTCTAACATCCACCAGCTCTGTGATGTTGTCATGGAGGAGTGGAAGAGGACTCCAATGGCAAACTGTGAAGCTCTGGTGTACTCAATGCCCATGAAGGTTAAGGCACATAATGGTGGCCACACAAAATATTGACAATTTGGACATTTCCACTTAGGGTTGTACTCACGGTTTAGACATTAATGATTGTGAGTTATTTTGAGGGGACAGATTTACACTGTTATACAGGCTGTACACTTACTACTTTACATTGTAGCGGAGTGTCATTTCTTCAGTGTTGTCACATGAAAAGATATAATAATGTCAAACTAACTTGAGTTCTACGAAGTAGTAAGTAGAAGTATAGATCAGGGTGTTGCAGTGGATGTGATCTTTTTGGATTTTGCCAAGGCATTTGATACAGTTCCACACAATAGATTAGTATTCAAACTCAAGAAAATCGGTCTAGATGAAAATGCTTGTTCTTGGGTAGAACGTTGGCTTAAAAACAGAGTACAAAGAGTTATTAATGGTACATTTTTAAGCTGGACAGAGGTGGCAAGTGGTGTTCCTCAGGGTTCTGTTCTGGGACCCTTTCTATTTAACATGTTTATAAATGATCTTGAAAAAAGCATTGAAAGTCATGTTTCAGTGTTTGCAGATGACACAAAACTCTGTAAAATAATACAATGTGAGCAAGATATTACTTTGCGGAAGAGTAATTTAGATCGACTGGGTGACTGGGCACTCAAATGGCAGATGAAATTTAATGTTGAAAAATGCAAAGTTATGCACTTCGGCGTAAAGAATACACACGCAACGTATACCCTTAATGGAAGTGAATTAGGCATAACAACACACGAAAAGGACTTGGGAATTGTTATAGACAACACACTATGCAACAATGTGCAATGTCAATCAGCAGTGGCCAAGGCCAGTAGGGTATTGTCATGCATGAAAAAGGGCATTCATTCTTGGGATGAGAATATCATTTTGCCTCTTTATACATCACTGCTAAGACCACATATTGAATATGCTGTGGTATTTTGGGCACCTGTTCTAAAGAAGGATATTATGGCAGTAGATAAAGTGCAGAGGCGGGCTACAAAATTAATAAAAGGAATGGAACATATCAGTTATCAAGAAAGGTTAACAAATTTAAACCTATTTAGTTTAGAAAAAAGTCGCCTGAGAGAGGATATGATAACATTATACAAATATATTCGGGGCCAAACCATTGTGTGGAAATCTATTCACAAACCGGACTTTACATAGGACACGAGGTCATGCGTTTAGATTAGAAAGAAGATTTCGTCTAAGGCAAAGGAAAGGCTTTTTTACTGTAAGAACAATCAGGATGTGGAATTCTCTGCCTGAAGAGGTGGTTTTATCAGAGTCCATACAGATGTTTAAACAGCTACAGCATACTTGCAAAAACAGAATATTCAAGGATATAATCTTTCAATGTAGGGTAATCACTGCTTGATCCAAGGATAAATCTGACTGCCATTCTGGGGTCAAGAAGGAATTTTTTTTCCTAGCTTGTTGCAAAATTGTAAGTGCTTCAAACTGTGTTGTTTTTTTTTTGCCTTCTTTTGGATCAACATCAAAAAACAAATGTCTCTTTTCAGCTATGTAATAAAATATTGACAAAAATGTGAGGGGTGTACTCACTTTTGTGAGATACTGTGTGTGTGTGTGTATATGTGTAGATATAGAGATAAATATATATATATATATATATATATATATATATATATATATATATATATATATATATATATATATATATATATATATATAAAAACACGACACTCCAGGATTTGGTAAAAGAGGTTAGTTCATCTTTATTCTTACAGTTCCAGTCAATGTTTCAGCTCTAGCACAGAGCTTTCATCAGGGCAAGAACTAACCTCTCTTTTTTTTACCAAACCCTGGAGTGCCGGTATTTTTTTTTATTATTTATACTTTTTGTGACCAGAGCACCAGGTATTTATTTTGTTAAAGTTGGAGTGCAGGAGCCTTAGATTTATATTTTATTTATATATATATCTCTTTATATCCAAAAAATGACCACGCTCCTAGAACTTGGTACAAAAAGATAAAATATAACTTTTAATTGATATTATAAAATAAGAAGTAAACGTTTTAGCTAACCTTAGGAGCTTTTATCAGGGTGGCAAACATGGTACTAAAAATATATATATTTTTTATAAACACAACTCTTTAAAGACCGAGGCTCTTTTGAGATGCAACACATTTGTGACCAAGGCCTTTTTGGCAGTTTTGCCATCTCTCATTCTACAACAGTGCCACTCTTTATAATAGTTATATATGTTATATCCGCTTTTGATACACTATATGCATACACAACATAATATTATATAAATTAGAAATCCTTTTTTTTTTTTTTTTTTTTTTTTTAATTTCTACCCATGTGCAACTAAAGAAAACTAACTTGCCAATTAGTTCTGATTTTTAAAATGCCCAATATGTGTAGGATTCAAATTAATTTTTAGAGGTTATAAAATATTGCATAGTGTGAATTACGGTTTTAAAGCCATAATGTTGCAAAATTTGGCATGCTGAGATTATAACTTTTATAGCAATATGTATATATGTTTAAGATTATAGTGTTATTGAATAGATTACTGGCACCCCTCAACCACTTTTTTTTTTTTTTTTTTTAATTCATTAAAACTCCTCTTTATTCCAACACTTAGTCAGGCTCCATAGGGCAGCCTCTCTATCTCTGTGAAGATATCAGTAATGTTGTCTCCTGTCCAATCCAGTGCTTCTCATTTGATCTCTCAGCCGCTGTTTTCTCAATGGATTTAAATGGTTATATGCAGCAATGACTTTCTGCGCCGCCTAGAGCTTATCAGTCAGTCTGGGACCACCAAAAATATGCCCCAGCTGACAGAGGGGAGCCCTAGGTATCTATTGATACATGGCACTCCCTGGTGTCATCAGAGATTTAATCTTGCTCACACCAAAACGTTAGGATGTGTAAATGCATTAATGTCTAGTATAGTTGGAACGTAATGTTAGTGAAAGTGTTAAAACAAGTAAAAATAGTAAGAGCAGAAATATGGTGCTTTTGAAAGTTATGTGCTTGGCTGTCAAGATATCCTGAGATGACAGCATTTACTGTAATGCAATAATCAATTGACAACGTTTAAACTGAATCTAATATATTCTTAAGTAAAATGCAGTGACATGGGAATAAAACATTAAGGTTTTATAGATTCGTTTCCTTCATTGTATTTTAGCCATTGTTTTCCTGTAAATGTAATGAACACTTGTGAGCAACCAATGCATTTGATGAATGGTTTTAAAGAAATGTATTCCTAAATACAAAGGGCTGTATGAACCATTTTTAAAGCAGATTTTAAAGTTTTCGTCTTAATTTAAATATGAATCTCCCAATCATAATGAAATATTAAAAATCAAAGTCCTCTGTGCTTAAAGGCGCTTCTAATGTAGTCAAGTGCAAATCTATAAAAGCAGCCACATAAAGGAAATGCTCTCAACCTTTACACAATTTATATTTATTTGAGAGAGAGAGAGAGAGAGAGAGAGAGAGAGAGAGAGATACAAACAATACGATAAAAAGTAAGAGGTCCACTGTCACCTTAGTACGCACAAGCGCATGTGATTTGAGCCTATCTTAAGAGGTTCTTTCCCATGTGAGTGTACCCATTGTAATTCTATATACCACCAATTGTATTTTAACTACATTGCACTATATATGTTTTATCATTTTTACAGCTCTGTATTACTGTTTCAACCCTTAGGGGTAAGTGTTTACTTTTATTAGCACTCCACAATTGCAACTAGTGGTGAAATACTTTTTATCGCATTGTTTGTATTTTTATATGTAATGAAATATTACATTGCTTTCTAAAATGCAGTTTGTACATGGTACATGGGACTACATGCCTAATTTACAAGCACAGAGAGCAAGTTCTTTGAGTTCATTGCTTTATAGGGGATGCATTTGCATTTTTCATGAAAACCTGGATTTTTATTGAGAGCATCCATTTCCCCAAACATCAGCGATTGTATGCATTGAGCTCCTGTAGGGCAGTTTGTTCTTGCTTCTTCCTTTTTTTTTTTTTTTTTTTTTAAGCAATAATAAATTCCTCTTTAGGAAAATTCCTAGTGGTGTAGGGCAGACAGGTCAGTTCTGGTTTCTATTTTATATGTATTCACACTCTGCATAGCATGGCTACCCAAGATCCCCGACCAGTGAACTACACAAACTACAAATAACCATAATTCTGGGAATTCTGGGTGTTCAATAAACTCTAGGAAGTAGTGATTTGGCAATCCAGATGTAGTGATTTAGTTAAACAAATTAAAGCTCCCTTTAATTTCTTTTCTCTCTAAACATGGTGGCTGTTTCTGTAATATATCATCTGCTTATTTGTTAACATGTAGAATAAGAATTTCACAGTGTTCTTTAGTGGGCTGTTTTTTCTTCTTCCAGACATTAGTTACCACTGTGCATTCATTGGTTCGTATTCAGCTCTGCACCTGCCTTTCATCTAAAATACATTTAAAAAGTACCAGCTCATAGCCCCTGTCGGAAAATGCACCTGTGCTTATTATTCAGATGCTTATTTTTTTCACCCTGCCTGCAAAATAGAAAAAAAATGCATTCTTTTATGTGAAGTCTGAATTAAAGGCCTGTTTTGAGAAGACAAATTATTATGGCCTTCTGTTTCAGTAACCAATTCAGTGCTGGGCTGGTGTGCAGTGATCCTTGCACTGTAAGTAATAAATCTGATTATGCAAACATGTTCTCTTAACACCTAATTTTTCTAAAGAATTATTAAATTGTATGCATTATTACATTTTGTTGTTAGCATTGAGGGTGTCTGCAATGTTGAAACATTTTGTTCCTTTTCCAACAGTTAAATGTACACATAACCCTAGCTTCTGAAGACAATTACAGCTTAAACCTGTTTCTTCTGCATGCTATTGTACCAGAACAGAGTATATTCAAAGTCCTTTCAACAAAGGTGAGTCCATTAAATAATGTCGTGCCCCTTCATTCACATTTGCCATTGCATGATGCTTTAGTCACATGTTGGGAGCTTAAGTCCTTGAAGACAAATGTGTACCATGGCAGTCTTTGTATATCACTAGTTCTGAGAGGTTGAAACACACACTTTTGTTTTTTTTTGTCAAAGCAAAACAACATAATGAAGTGTCAAAATGTTTAAAATGTCACTGTTCACTGTGTATATTTTCATGTAAATGCTTTGTGATTGTATCATTCAGCCAATGAATGGTTTTGACATTATTCATCAAATAACTTTAATCTGTAATTGATATTTTAAATCACATGCGAGTGTATGTTTTAAACGTATGATTGGTTAAAATGTTTAGTATATTATAAGCAAATATTATGGTGAATATATAGGAATTGGAAGTGTTAATTTCTGTTTAGCTAACTCATAAGACAAGCAGCCTTGTATACTGCAACTGCAAGGACATCATGTATGTAGTATCTTCTATGCACATGACAATCTTTGCTCCTCCCTCTTTTAAGAAGTCACTACCCCTACATCCTTCTATGCTAAGAAGACCCCACCTAGTAATGCCCCCCCTAGATAAGTTTTAGAGCAGCGATTTGTTTGCTTTCACCATGTTGCTTGTACGAGCTGTCCATGGTATTTGTTAATCGTTGTCAATATTTGGTAATTAATGATACTCCCCCTAGACCCCTTCCCTTTATTGCATGTTATTATAAAACCTTTATTCTACTTAATAAAGATCGGACATTTTCTATATCAGACTCTATTGTATGTTTTGCATGAAGTGTCCCCAAGTACTTGAGGCATGGCACGGTCTGAATAGAACTATACTTTAAAGTCCATGAAAGTCTGGTGAGCAGCTAGGAGTATATTCCAACGGGACATTTTGTAAATATTTTCCATTTGAAAGCTGCAGGGGTGTATGCTATTCATCACCACCATTTTAGCTGCTGTACATTATTGCTGTCCTGGAAGAAATGTATTTAAACAAGGTACATTCTGATCTGAGAACATGTATCTTTTTATGTGTTCATTTAAGAATCAGTCCTAGTGACATTTTACAAATGGATTTTAAGCACGCAGTATACTACCATTCAAATCTGCAATGGTTATGCTCTTCTGTGAGCAGGTGACCTACTAGCAGGTCGGGGCAGGGGCATTGAAGTGGTAACCATGTGTGAACCAAGAGGTAGCTACTATATGTTTGTCATAAATAGAGGATAGTATGTTGCTTTCTAATATTGCTTGAGAATGTGTTAAATCCAATGGACACTTTAAAAAGCAGTTTGCATTGGACATTAAAAGTTAAAGGGACACTATAGCAAGTGATGTATTTTACATTTGTGCTGCCCTCGGCATGACGAAACTTGTGCACCCCCCCCCCCCAATCTAAATTTGCTCCACCCCTTCCTGTCAAGGCCGCACCTCTTCCCGTTTAAGGCCAACACGCAGTTTGACTGACAGTCACTGACACACAGTCTCAGCTAAACATACAGTGACATACACTCACTGACAAATTCACTGACAGACCACACATTCACTCACTAATAGACGCACTCTGACAGACACAAGCACTCATTCATAGATACACACATTCACTAACAGACACACACTAATTACTCACAGACAATGCTTCTCTATGTATTGAAGTAGACTAAATACAATGCTGGTACTGGATCAGAGGTTATAGGGCGGGAGCTTCCCAGAAAAGCTCTTAAACACAAGGCTGGAAAGATGAACGATGTGTCTGGATTCCAATGACAGCCAGTTTAGTTCTTTTAGCATGTCACAATGGTGGGTCCTGTAATTACATTGTAGCACAAATCGGGAGTCTATAAATACATAAAATAATATTAAAATATATATGTGTGTGTGTATATATATATATATATATATATATATACACACACATATATATTTAAATTCTACATAGATATTTATATAATTGTTTTACATGATTAAGTCATTACATTAATTACTATTTCAGGGACTTGCCTGACAACCCAGACAGTAAGTCCAGAGAATATGGATCGCAAGCCCTATATTTAGCCCTGTAACTTTCCAAGACACCATAAAACCTGTACATAAGGGGGTACTGTGTTACTCGGGAGACTTCACTGATCATAAATATTAGTGTTTCAAAACCGTAAAACATATCACAACAATGATATTGTCTGTGAAAGTCTATGATATAATTGTTGTGATAAGTTGTAATGTTTGGAAACACTAATATTTGTGTTCAGCAAAGTCTCTCTAATATAGCAGTACCCACCATGTACAGGTTTTATGGTATTTTCAACTGTGGAGTTTGTGACTAAGTGGCTACTACAAAAGACAGGACATATCCCATTTGTAATACCTTGGGTTGTCTACTTTTGCAAATGGTATACTATCAGGGGGGTAATTTTATTCCTGGGCTACCATACAGTCTCAAAGGCAACATAACCAGTCTGGCAAATTTCAATGTGTATAAACTAAAAAAATGTAATGTGCTAAATTTGACCCTGTAACTTTCCAAAACACTATAAAACCTGTACTTGGGGGGTGCTATTTAACCCGTGAGACATCGCTCAATACAAATATGTGCATTTTATTGCAGTAACCGCTAACCGTATTATGACATTCACAGTTAAAATGCCACGCAGAACTAAAAAAAAATATGCATCGGTTAGTGCCCATAGGCTTAGTAGCGCTGTGCTGCGTTTACAGTAGACATTAGGCTCCTCTGGACATGTAGTTAGCTGGTATGGATCCATCTGTAGCGTGCCTCTATGTTGGCTTAGTGCCATAGCTGGGTGGGACGGCCTGGGTCACTTGTTAAATGTGCAGAAAAAGGGCTGCCTAGCACACACCAGAGTAAGGGTGGGGGGGATAACTGAACCCGGTAAGCTAATTGGCAGCATACGGAGCCAGTGGAAAAGGGTTTTTGCATCATTATAGGGAACTTTGAAAACTCTTACAAACTGCAACCGATAAAGAGAGAGAGAGAAGGGGAACATGTTCATCTGCAGCATTTTCGGGGTAATTTCTGCGACAGTCCAAGTTGGACGAGGTGCCTCCTGTGCCGTCAGTGTTGGTAGGCCAAGCGATTGAAGGAAGGTCGGTATCTCAGAGGCGTGTGATAGCTTGTACGTCTTGCCCACTTCACTTTGACAACCTGTAGTCGGTGTGGGCCCCACTTGTAAGGAATGGTTTGCTCGCGGAGTAGCTGGGTAACCTACCGGAAGGACTGCCTTCACATTACGGTGTGTCTTGAGAAGTCTCTGTATAGCGCCAATTGAGCTCCTTCAAATGGCACTGTGGTGGAGCCTCTTGTGGCCCCCATGAGTATACCCCGGTCAGAGTCTCGTACAAATTAACCTGATTCAGCCCCTACCCCCCCTACATTTCCTAAACCACCAATTACAGCTTATACCCTCCACTACAGCCCCTGTCCCCCTACTACAACCCTGTCCCCTTATTCAGCCCCTGTCTACTGGTTTTAAAAGTGTAATGTTTGGGTGTATGTGTGTGTGTATATGAGTATGTCTGTGTGTGTGCGCGCGCGTCAGTATGCCTGTGTGTGTGTGTCAGTATATCTGTCTGTCTGAGTCAGTATGCCTGTAACAGTGTGTGTGTGTGTGTGTGTGTGTGTGTGTGTGTGTTTTTAGTGTGTGCCAAATCAGCAAGTGTGTGTGTGTGTGCCTGTCATTGAGTGTCTGTTTAGGTGACTGCCCCTCCCCCCCCCCTCCTTTCAATCACATGGGAAAGGTGTTTTTACTCTCATCTTGGTGCAATGGGCCACTTGACTGGTTTTGCCCCCTAGGCCTAAGGCTGCCAGCCCTCCCCTGAGCTCTGGTTTCCTAGCTCCCCTTTTTTTTTTTTTTTTTTTTTTTTTTTTTGAGCTCATAATGTGTTTGCAGTGTATGGACTGTGGTGACTAAATATTTTGCTAATTGCCATATTGTAATGTACTTGTCATTAAACCAAATAATAAGCATCTGAATACATTAGGAGCTGAACTTGTTTTCATTCTTCAAATCACTGAGTCTGTGAGCAGGTGTTTTATACGTATTCTGTTATTGAAAAACCTGCACCTGCGACTATGTTGCATTGGGGATTCTGCTAGAGAGATTAGATGGGAAAAGTCAGGTTGTGTGTCTCTGTGTATATCTGTCTTTCTCTGCTAATTATGCATGCTTTTAGTTTTGCTTTGTGTTGTTTTTAATTATAAAATCCACAATTCTGTATTTGTTTTTTTATTGATTTTAAATTAAAGTATTGTACTTCCAATTGAAATATGGTAGGTAGGACAAACATTCCATATTTTCTTAAAGGAACACTCCAAGCATCATAACTACTTGAGTATTGATGTAGTGGTTATGGTTCGAGGAGTGCCCTATTCCCTCCCAGTGTAAGTAGTCTCTATCACTGCAGACTGCAAACACCCTGCATTGTGGAGAGCTCCCTGCACTTGGCAGTGGAAAACACTCTTAACACCCTCAGCCAGTGAGCTGACTTTGCATACATTGCAGCACTTAGCTCAAGGTAACTAATGAAATAATGTACCTAGTAAATCGGCAAAACCAGCCATTCATGTATTCCTAGCAGGGCTTAAAATGTCTAATTACGCTACTAGCGAGAGTTAAAAACTACTCACCGCAAGCCTTGAGGCCCATGGCATACTAACCAGCGATACCTTTCTACTTGCCACAGATGACTTGTTACTCACCAGTACTACCCAGGGCTCCTAGTATGCATTACTCCCGGCGTCTTGTACTGCCAGCTACTAGAGGTGCTTCTGCGGCAATGACGACATGACGCGGAAGCCCCTGTAGGAAAAAAAAATTCTATGGGGAAGCTTGGATGTTCTAGCTACGCATGCACATATGGTCCCCAATGCTTCTCTGTGAGTAGAATTGCTTTTGACCATTGTGGAAGAAAGCTATGCCTCCTCTGTGACATTGCGGGAGGAGGAGAGGAATCCGCACTAAGAGAGCATAGGCACTGGAGAAAGGTGAGTTAAAAAAAAATGTAGGTGCTTCCTTACGCTTTAGTGTTCCAATAACCCCTTAACCCCTTAAGGACCAAACTTCTGAGATAAAAGGGAATAATGACATGTCACACGTCACGTGTCCTTAAGGGGTTAAGGACCAAACTTCTGGAATAAAAGGGAATCATGACGTGTCAGACATGTCATGTGTCCTTAAGGGGTTAATCCTCCTCATTTTACTTTAAGTACTTTGCAGTTCAGGACTCCAGTAAGTGCTTATCTCTTGAGGTGACAGTTTAGGTAGCACTCAAAAATGGCACTGTTACTGTCTGGGGACTTTGCAAAGGGGGGTTAGGGGCAGGTAAAAGTGAGTTTTACTTATCTGATCCTGTCCTTCTTGGCACTGTCCTCTTCTTCCGGCGGTTCGTCTTCACCAGGAGCCGACATCACTGCTGTACTCTCAATGATACTGAAGAGTACAGCATTGAGGTCTATGGAGGGGATCCTTCATAGACAGTCAATTCCCTGCAGCCATCACTGGTTGACCCGTTTAGACGGTGGTAGCTCCGCCAAGTGTCAGGTGGAGGAAATATACTGAGACAAGGCAGGGACTACTTTGTCTTTATATATCTCTTGATTGGGTTGGAATTTCAGTGAAATTTCAACACAGTGAAAATAAGTATAATTAATACTCGTTTTTCAGGGTTTGATGATAGTGCCACTTTAATGTTTTCTCCCTGGTGGTTTTGCATGGGCTGCTTCTTGGGGAACTGCATCAGAATTCCCTGTTCTCCAGTTGTAAAGCATGCCAGAAGCCTGTGTTCCATTCATCTCTGCTGCTTAGTCCATCTGGGTATCGGAAATACCAATTATAGGATCAGTGGCTACAGGGCAGATAAGACAATTCAGCAACAGTACTATACATCAGTCACCATTAAGGAACCAGGACTATGTTTCTGTCTACATTTTGCAAGAAAATCATACTGTGATGTTTTTGGATCCTTGCAGTCCACATAAAAGGATCCAAAATGTGTCTTGCCTACAGCCTCAGCAGGAGCAAATTAAAACAAATATATTGTTCATTAACTCAGAAGATTTTTCAAAAGATCACAGACTGCTTTGAAATGCCAGTGATAGACCTTGTGACATCAAAAGAAAAGTTACAGAAATGTGTCAATTTGCAAAATAGACAAACCACGTGTTCTGCATGTATTCTCATTCACTTGGAACTTTCTCATTGTATATCTTTTTTTCCAATAGCTCTTATTCCAAAAAATATGATGGATCGAATATCTGTTTAGGGAGCCATTCTGTTTTGTCCAAAAAGACCTAAATGCAACCAAAAGAGGAAGAAATCTGACCGTTTTCTGTCGGAAAGTAGCATTTTAAAAGCAAGGTTTGGTCACAGAAGTTGTAGACATTATTTTAGGCCAAGAAGAAATACACATTCCATTTACCTCGGAATATGGAATAAACTTATCAAGAGATGGTTTTACCAACTTTCCTCACAGTATCCTTACTATCCTCTTAAGGCAGCGGTTTCCAAACTGTGTGCCGGGGAAACATTACTGCTCAACAAGGACCCGCGATCCTTTAGGTCCGCGACCGGGCCGCTTTAATGTCGGCCGGCTGGGAGGAAGTGACAGCCTGTCACTTCCTCCCAGCATCCTGCAGGGAGACAGTACAGGAGGGAGAGGAGGCAGCCGCAGTGTGAGAGGAGCATGAAGAGCTCCAGACCCCTCACTCCCACAAGCAGCAGGACTCCAAGCCACCATCCTGGCACATAAGGTAAGCTAACAGTAGGGTGGCTGGAGATATTAAAAAAATAAATAAAAAAATAATAATAATAATAATCTTTTAGGTGTGTATATATGTCATGGTGCTTCTGTGTCTGAGCAGACATCTGTGTATGTGTACCTGTGTGTCAGGGTGTGTGTCTGTGTCATGGTGTGGGCATGTATCAATGTTTGTGTGTGTATCGGTGCATGTGTGTCTGTGTCGGTATGTATCTAAGTTTGTGTGTGTGTATATGTATATATATATATATATGTGTGTGTGTGTGTGTATCTGTCGGTGTCTATATGAATTTGTGTGTATTTGTTGGTGTATTTATATGTATCTGTGTCTGTGATAGTGTATGTGCATACATCCAAGCAGTCAAACACCAGCACGACATACAAGCACACTCCTGCAATCTAACACAAATATGACATACAAACACACCCCTTCACTCAAACACAAATGTTCATCCACATTTAAAAATTAACATTACATTCAGATACACCCCTGCAATCAAACGCAAACATTACATACAAACACACCCCAGTATTAAAACACAAATGTATACAAGCATCCCTTCAAACACCAGCACTTTACATTACACTAGAACGCCAGTAAATGCCGCAGCGTTGTACAGATATACAACCTAGTAATTTTGAAGAACGTCTTGAACCTAAAAGGTTTGGGAACCACTGTCTTAAAGGGACACTCCAGGCACCCAGACCACTTCTGCCCATTAGGGTAGTCTGGGTGCCAACTCCCACCACCCTTACCCCTGCAAGCGTAATTATTGCAGTTTTTATAAACTGCAATAATTACATTGCAGGGTTAAGTCCTCCTTTTGTGGCTGTCTGTCAGATAGCTACTTGAGGGACTTCCGTATTCTTAGAACCCAAAAGTTTTTTAAACGACGCTGGACGTCCTCACGCTCTGCATGAGGACCTCCAGCGTCGCCGGAATCCCCATAGGAAAGTATTGAATAATGCTTTCCTATGGGGAGTTCTAATGCGCGCACGGCCATTGCTGTGCATGCGCATTTGGTCTCCCTCGTCTGGCGGAGGCAGAGCCTAACCCAGCGCCGAGGGACATCGACGCTGGATTCTGATAAGTCACTGAAGGGATTTTAACCCCTTCAGCAACAAGGGAAAATATCACTTGGATGTGATGTGAAGTGGGCACTTAGGCTTAATTAGACCTTACATATGACTATAGGATATCTGAACATCTTTTGATTTTCCTCTGAAAATAATGAAAAGGAGTAAAAGCTTCAGCAGTATCACTCTCACTTTGGATTGCAGAAACACTCTATCTTTAAGGTTTTATAAGGTCTTCTGTGTTGCATTGAGAAAAGGATCCATAACCCCACTGTCCTCTCTGTCATTAAACCTATGGAAAAAAGGACATTTACAGTGAGTGGAATTTTGTTTTTATTTCTTAAGCTAGCATGGATATAGGCTTAGCACCCTCCCTTAGGAATGCTTCATTTGAATCTGCTCAAGGAATTTGAAATGCTCCAGGTTAAAAAACCTAGTTCTTAGGATATGACACAATAAAACAGAAAATAGATGGAATTTTGTATTCAATGTAGGTTGGTTTTATGAAGAACATTCCGTTGAAGACAGATCTTATGCCCTTAAGGCATTAGCATTCTCGGCATAACTGAGATAGAAACAGAATGTTATTGAAAATCTCACCGATGAAAGAAATTGTCTGTGAGAATATCTATTCTTATGGATGGCAGTAAATAAAGCTCTGATGTGCCGGGAACACATGCCTTAATTGCTTGCACTGTTTGACAGAAGAACAGGCTTAGTAGCATAACTAATTAGTTTAGGGCACAGTAGTTTCTAATTAGTCAGAATATGTGGTGGCCTGCATGCAACTCGGGGTTTAGGTGGGGCATTTCTTGTATATCTCGCATCTGGATATATGGAAATTAAACCTTTTTTTATTAGAATGATAGTTAAAACAATGAGTAAGAATAACAATTAGCTGTTGCTCCTTTGTGTGACAGGTGACAGTCTGCGTTCAAAAATCTAGATGATGTTCTATTTCTACAACTCCCAATCAAAGCCCAGGAATCCAATGCTGAAATAGGATTTTTGTTTCCAAGAATATTTTATATATGCCAGGAGGCTAACTGTCTATTCATATATTTTATTTATTGGAAGTATCAATTGTTTTATTCTTGAAACATCGCAGACGCAAGTCCACTGCTATGCATATTCTTTATTCTTGACAGACCTGGATTTCTCTTGATCTTTTATGTTATTTTATTTTAAAAGTTTTTTTTAGTTTAGGTGTGTACAGTATAAAATCAAAGGATACATTCGTGAATCCGAAGTATAAACCAATAATTTATTCAGAAACAAAAATACTTGGATCAGTATTCCTGTCCTTCTGTTGTATTTTAAAGGCGTATGTAAGAGTTTATGACCCAAGTTTGAGTTCTCTGTCACCACCCTGAAATTCATAGTGTGCTTTTTTGTATTGTGTAAAAAATCAGTCAACTCTAACTAGTGTTTCTTCACCCCACCCCACCCCAGCTTTGTGTTTTTTCTTACCTACCTCACCACCTTTTGTCTATCCTTACCCCACCTATCCCCTTGTCTTACTTTGCAATTTCACTTCATATGTGTCTGATGTGTGTGTCAGTGTTATATATCGTAGGAGGCAAGTACAGTCAGTCTCCATATTGTTCAAGTCAAATGCAGTCAGTGTTCAAAATGACCAGTTTTAAAAAAAACGTTAAAATTTTTTTTTTATTCTTTATTTTTCAGTGCAGAGCATAAACAATGCAGTGGTAGACAGTAGGTAGAATATATGCAGTATAAGTATGAGATGGTTTACATTGGGTTCATGCACCATTTTTATTTTTGACAGGTTTGTGTAAGCCTAGGCAGCTAGTGTGTCACCCTTTGTATAGAGGGTGTGCGAGTGTGTGGTGTTCTCGTGCTGTCCTAAGGGTGATGTCTCACTATGCTGAGGGTGCAGGTAGAGGGTCACTGAGCTGGAGACTCAGCATGTGTGCTTGCTTGCGTTTGTGCTGTGAGGCAGCGATGAGGGCATAGAGTGTGGGCAGTGATGGTTGGTGTCCATTGTGGCGGCTGAATAAGTGTGGGTGTTCGTGAGGTGCCTTGTCACGGTCTATGCGCTGGGTGTAGTTACTCCTGACCGAGGGAGTAGCGGGGGAGGGGATGGTGTGTGAAGGGTTTAGAGATTACCCCTGAATATGTGAGTGTGTGTGTGTGTGTAGGGGGGGGGGGGGGGAGGGAGTGGGTTATCATTCCCTGTTGCGGGAAAGTTGGTGTTGTAGATGTGTCCCCAACCTTGGGTTATGTGCCATGTTGCTAGCATTTGTCCTATCAATCGTGGTGAATAAAATATAAGGGGGAGGGAGAGAGAGGGGAAGCATATAGGTATGAGTTATCTGAACCTATAGTCCTGAACACACAGTCCCTTGGGAGACTTGGAACAGTTGGGCAGGGTGAGTGGGTTCCCGGCCGGGTTTCCGGTGCCTTATGTCGGATCATTTCTTGAGCTTGTTCCTGGTCCCGTCGTTCATGTGCTCTCTGTCCTCTGGACGAACAGTGCCGCATGTGCAGAGTCCCAAGTGGAGGCACTCGGTGTGCTGGCCGGCAAGTGCGCCAGGCCCAGTGCTGTCAGGAATGGCGATGTGTCTTCTATCGAGATAAGCGTGTGCAGGCTTCCATTTCGGGTTACTGTCAGGGATCCGCTTATTCCCCACCTGTAGCTTATGTTTGCTGAGCGAAGCTGGCTTGTCACTGGATGAAATGTTTTGCGCCATAGAAGGGTTGCCTTTGTTAAGTCTTGGTAAAACGTTAGAGAAGCCTCTTCGAAGTGTATAGGTGTTTTGCCTTTGATTGCCGACATGATTTATATTTTGGCGTGAGCTGTGAGACATCGGAGTATGACGTCTCTTGTCACCGTGGTCAATGCTCCTGCGGGTCCAGGTAGGCGGTAAGTCCCCTCAACCGTCAGTTTTTTGGCCACAGCATGAGGTAGGATGGAGGCCAGTAAGCGCCTGACATAGTGAAGTAGTTTGTCCGCGGGGGACTGCCATTGGGATGCCCCTTATTTTTATGTTAGTGCGGCGATAGCGGTCCTCCATGGCCGTCACTTGTGCGGATATTGCTCTTTGTTGGGACTAGACCTGCTGTACTGAGTTCTGGAGCTCTGTCATGTGTGTTTGTATTTCCGAGATGTCTCTTTCAGAGGCCTGTACTCTGTCTGTGATGGCTTTCATGTAATTTTTGATGGGAGCGGGTTCTGTCGCTAGTATTTTCTGATAATCTGCCAATAAGACTTTCAGATCGTGTCTAGTCGTCGGTGGGGGCTTCAGGCGGTATTGGTTGTGTGGCCACCGGGTGTTCGGGCAGTGTTTGCTCGTTTGGGTAGGTATGGGTAGTTGGCCGAAGGGTTTCTGCGGGAGCGGGTTTGGGCTGTGCAGGCTTTTGTAACATTGTGCCAATGTCCCTGCTGTCGTTTTATGCGATTTTTGCTCGGAGGAGCTAGCAAGCATGGCGTCTGTTCAGGCTGGTGGTCAAGCTCCTCCCCCAAAACTTTACATTTTATGTTGCACATCTGGACATGCTTGAAAACAGCTACAAACTGCTCTCGGATAAAAAAAAAAATAGGGAGTAGTCAGACACTTCATTAAACAGTTGCCACCACGAAAGGTCATTTGGATCAAGCCAGTAGGATTTTCTAAAGGTTTGACATCACTTGTTTTATGATTGTCTACTTTTGTAGAATTGTATGTAAAATTCTCCTATGCTAGTTATGATTTGTTTCTGTGCATAATTTGTTGCTTTGGCATTGGGGGAGAGATCTACAGATATCCTAGAACTACCAGTAACGAGCCCCTTCTTTATTAGGATCTTCGTCTATTGTCTTACTCGTGTTGAGTTAAAGGATGCTTATGAATGAAACCACAAACCAGGTGCACAGACCCAATTTAGTGTAAATCTTTTTGGGGAAATTAAAAAAAGAAAATAGAAAATATTCAGTTTTATAGAAGAGTATTTTGTTTGTTTTAAATATTTGAATGCATAGTTTTTAGTCTTTGATGTATATGTGGAATTGAATCTTTCCTGGTCCGTAAAGGTTTCGAATAGAAGCAGAGAAAGTGGAAAACATCTTGGTAATCCACATGTTCATGGACTTGCTTCACTGTTCCTATATGCAGTGTGTTTCCAGACTGAAAACAAATCGGTGATCCGTGAAGTGAAGACCTGCAACCTCCTGGGTGTGTGGAATGTTGTAGATCGTTATGGATACGTATACGGAAAATGTCTTGGTTGCTTCAGTACTTAGATCTAAACTTTCATTGCTGGTGTTAAAAATATTGTTGGTTTTACTGTGACTTTGGGTTTATATGGCGATGACTTTATTTCACACAAGTATGTTTGTCCGTCCCTAGTGTGTCACCTGCGTCATTGTTTGCCCTCTCTGGTAGCTGTTGGTTTATGAATTCCTTCAGTGTTGGTGAAAGCATTCCTTGGTTACTTGATGTTCTCACATTTGATAAACATGAATTTCAGTAGTTTTGATTTGCTAGGGTCCAATTTACATGTGGTTGTAGTGCCAGTATGCATGGGCTTTATTGCATTATGGAAATTGAGTTATAGGACTGCCTAACTGCTGTGGGTAGAAATCCAGTGCACCTCCTCCCCAGAAAGTTATCTAAACCAAAGGTCCTCTATATGTTAGAAACCATATGTCCCTTTTTGTGCTATTTTCTTTACAGGATGAAGCATAATGAAAAGTATGAATTTGCTTGATTTTATTACGAATGAGGCCTAATTAAAAAAAATTGTTTTCGTACGATGCGGTCATCTACTTAAAGGAACACTAAAGTCACCGAGAGCACTCACTGAAGTGGCCTGAGTGCAGTGGTCCTGTATGTTTAATCCTTCAAGCTAAAGCATTGCCATTTTGTCTGACTGCCATTAGAGGTGCTTCCACTGCACTGACACAGTAAAATTTGTGTTTGTGATGCTGCAGCTCATAGGAAAGCATTGGATGCACGTGTGGCATGCACCACACATGCTAATCAGGTCCATAATGCTTCTTTATAAGTACTTTAAAGTGATATGCTAGGCATCATAACAACATTAGCATATTGAAGGAGTTAAAGGACCACTCTAGGCACCCAGACTGTGGTGGAATCTCGGTAAAAATAAATTTAGTAGGCCGAGATTACCACGTGGCATGTGTACGTGCATATGCTGACGTATCGATCAGTTGGTTGCACGAGGCAAGATACGATCAGTAGTATACGGAGCATGTGCAAGAATACAGGATGTAGTATTCCCCTCCTCCATTGTGCTGGACAAGCCATGCGGTCAAGCAGGAAGTTAATTCTTATTTGTATTGATTGGTCAAGAGAATGTGCGGGTGGAGCTTAATATGGGAGGAGTTATGTGCCTATATAAGGAGCCTGCACTATTGTCCGGGGCTCAGAACTTGCTGTATTTTGGTGACATTAGTCCCTCTGAGTCCCGATCGGTGATCCAATAAAGAATCTCTTCCTTCCTGAAGAAACCTGTGTCCATCTCTCTGTGCTTCGCTTCCGTCAGTTTCTCCGGTATCAAGACCACTTCAGCTTAATGAAGTGGTCTGGGTGCCAGGTCCAGCTAGGGTTAGAAACTGCTATGTTTATTAATGGGTTAAGCCTTCCCCCCAAATCCTCTAGTGGCTGTCTCATTGACAGCCGCTAGAGGCGCTTGCGTGATTCTCACTGTGAAAATCACAGTGAGAGCACGCAAGCGTCCATAGGAAAGCATTGTAAATGCTTTCCTATGCGGCCGGCTGAATGCGCGCGCAACTCTTGCCGCGTGTGCGCATTCAGCCGACGGGGCAGAACGGAGGAGGATCTGAGGCAGAGATCTCCCCGCCCAGCGCTGGAAAAAGGTACGTTTTACCCCTTTTTCCCTTTCCAGAGCCGGGCGGGAGGGGGACCCTGAGAGTGGAGGCACCCTCAGGGCACTATAGTGCCAGGAAAATGAGTATGTTTTCCTGGCACTATAGTGGTCCTTTAAGTTACTAAGACCATGTACCTGCAGGCAGTCATTTGACATATTATGAAATTGTAAAAACAAAGAGAACGTTATCTGCACTCTGGCCTAACTCCCTATGTACATTTAAACAAAATGGAGGCTCTTTTTAGTTTTATTCCAATGGCCATTTGAATATATAAGCTCACCTGCCACGTCAAGGCAAGCCTCAACACTAGCCATTAGATATGCTGATATCAGCCAAGAATCTCCAGTGAGACAGAAAGGGGTATTTTATATACCTATTCACATTTAACCCTTTATAGGGCTTCTACACATACAATAAACGTTGCTGGTATCAGACAAAGTGTAAACATCTCTAATGAGACATGAAGGGGTGTTTTATAAACCCCTACATACTTATTAACCCTGAATAGAGCTACAACACATACGAATCACCTTGCTGGTATCAGCTCTGTTGAGACAGGAAGGGGTGCTGCCCCTAAATACCCCTTCCTGTCTCACTGGAGATTTATATCAGCATATCTAATGGCTAGTGTAGGACTCACCTTTTGAGGCTTGCCTTGATGTGGCAGGTGAGCTTATATACTCAAATGGCCATTGGAATAAAACTAAAGAGCCTCCATTTTGTTTAAATGTACATAGGGAATTAGGCCAGAGTGCAGGTAACGTTCTCTTTGTTTTTACTATGTATTTTGAGCTGTTGGAACTGCTGTAAGCGCTGTGCTTTTTTTTTGTGTTTGTACATTATGAAATTGGTTCACAGTTCTACAAAGCCCATACAAAACCCATCAATCAGAGAAGCAGAAATGGCACTGCCTGGCTTGCATACCAACTCATACCAATGAGGTGGTATGTCAGCATACACATAGATGGTCATGCAGGCGTTATTCCCCTGGAGTAACTTCTTGCAAATCCAAAGACTGCACCTGTCTCTCTGATTGCCCACCCAACACCAATCAACACAGGGACAGGGATAGTTTTTGGACTTGCAAGTACTTTAAAGCCACTGTTTGTCAGCATGTTGTGCATCCCTAGAGAGGAAAAGTGTAAGTCCCAGCTCTTTGATTGATGTGACTTTAAAGTGGATCTTGCAAAGATATTTGCATATTACTAAGGATTGATGTCTGAATTCCACAGCCATCGGTTGTGACAGCTGCACGGATTAGACAAAAGTTGATGGCAGAACTCCGCCTTTTGCCAACTTTTGTCAACCTCAGATTAATCTCAAGACAAAGTAGAGTCCCTACTTTGCTTTATGATCTCTCTGGATTACATTAGAATTTCAGTGAAATTTTAATGTAGTCTTGGCCAGTATTTCATAAAGATTATATTATAGTGACAGAGCCACTTTAAAGCATAACTCTGCTCTAGAATTTATTGTTATACAAAACCCTGGACTGTGTCTTGGCACCCTAACTAATTTATTAAGCTGATATATTACTTTACAAAGAACACTCCAACCACCATATCCACTACAGCCCGCTTGATGCCTTACTGCGGGAAATGTCAAGAGCATTTCAGGCACTATAACCACTACATTGCTTGGGTTGTTCCTTTAGTTTTGTTTTCTGAAATTCAGGCCTATTTTGGCATTTTAGAGAGACACTCAAGTACAAACAAATCACTACTTAGTCTTTACACCACAATGAAAACCTGTATGCACTTAATTATGCATTTCGTAATTGGGGTATATCTAAAACAGCTAGCAAAAGCCGCTTCAGATCTTGTCTGCAGCCTTTGCAATGCCCAGACTTTTTGTGGATGTCCAATCATAGACTTTAAAATGAAGCTCAATGAGAAGTACCGTATATATACTCGAGTATAAGCCGAGGCCCCTAATTTTACCCCAAAAAACTGGGAAAACTTATTGACTCGAGTTTAAGACTAGGGTGGGAAATGCAGCAGCTACTGGTAAATTTCTAAATAAAATTAGATCCTAAAAAAAATATATTAATTGAATATTTATTTACAGTGTGTGTATAATGAATGCAGTGTGTGCGTATGAGTGCAGTGTGTGTGCGTATGAGAGCAGTGTGTGTGTGTGTATGAGAATGCAGTGTGTGTGTGTGTGTGTTGCAGAGCCTTGGTGGGGGGTGGGCAATTTTATTATTATTTTTTTTATTATTATTTCTTATTATTATTTTTATTTAATTTAATTATTTTTGTATTATATATTTTTTTTCGTCCCCCCTCCCTGCTTGATATATGGCAGGGAGGGGGGCTCTCCTTCCCTGGTGGTCCAGTGGCATTGGTAGTTCAGTGGGGGAGAGGGGGGCTGGCAGAGCTGTAACTTACCTCTCCTGCAGCTCCTGTCAGCTCTCTCCTCCTCCGCGCCGGTCCGTGCAGCTCTTCTGTCAGCTCCCACTGTAGCGGCTCTCGCGAGATTTACACTGGGAGCTGACCGAGGTGCTGAACGGACCGGCACGGAGGAGGAGAGAGCTGACAGGAGCTGCAGGAGAGGTAAGTTACAGCTCTGCCAGCCCCCAGTCTGTATTATGGCAATGCAAATTGCCATAATACAGACTATTGACTTGAGCATAAGCCGAGTTGGGGGTTTTCAGCACAAAAAATGTGCTGAAAAACTCTGCTTATACTCGAGTATATACGGTAATTGCAAAGCTGGTGCTCTGGGCAATTGTTGCCTCTTGACTAAAGAACCAGGAAGTAACAGGACTGGTCGTCTGATTGACTAGGTTAATTTATAAAATTGCCAATATTCTATTCTATTTGTAAAATGAAAAAAAAAACAGGACATACCCTTTGTGTGTGGAGTTCCATTTTGTTCCTGTGCATATAGTATGCAGGGAGTCTTTCATCAGATTGGCCCATAATGTGATCGAAGTTAATATGGTTTGTCACAGTAATGGAGAGTTACAGTTGAAAATTGTCTCTTGCTGAAACTTGAGCCAGATTGGAATTACAATTTCGAGTTAAATTGCAGTATGTGTTAGTGACAACCTTGTCTATACCGCAAGCCTTAATTGAAATTGTGACCTACAAGACAGCAGAATTGTAGAGACACACACATATACAGGCATACATTTTATTTTCTTTGTCAAAATGGTTACTTTTTTTTTCTTCAGTTATCTTTTTCAATAATTAAGTGAATTAGAAAGATAACTGAACTCACTATGGCACTTTTTTTTCAATATAATGAACTAGGTCTAGATTCTAGATCATGGGTTGTGCATTACTGTGAAATATCTTGGAGATTGGTAAATACATAAATAAAACTACTAATGCAATTAAATTCTACCTTCAGCTAGCTCAGAGAAAGGCAGAAGTATATATTAAATTGCAAACAAGCATGTCTCCGTTTCATCAAGTCCTTGCTGTAGATTGGAGCCCGTATTACTTGCTACAAAGAGCTTTTTGTTGTAGGGTCTACAGGGCTCCCGAGGAAGTGGTGGTTGTACTTGTGATTCTCTGCATACTTCTCTAAATAGTGACCTTTTGCAAAGCGACTTCTGAGAAGGCTACACTTGCATGTATAAATGTTTCCACGGCAGCACGCCTTGAAAACAAGTGCCATAGTGAGATCTGTATCAATGATTGTAATTGTAATGGCTATCCTTTTATATAAGAACTGACCAGTTTAACTGGTGGGGAGTAGGTGCTGTCTTATACTTGATGGCACTTAAATACATTGGACGTGCCAGGCTGTGTGTAGAACAATATCTCCGTTTTATTACTTTGCCTGATGGTAATTGAATCTTAAATAAAGTTAGGGGCAACACACGTGGGCAATATTTGCACAGAGATTGTCTTTTATTAAGTAAAACAAACACAGAGAGCTGTACAAATTAATTTAACCATTTGTTGAATGGAAACTGAGGATTGCTTGCGCAGACCTCTGCTACATAATGTATGTTGGTCTTATTGGTTCTGTGGTCCACATGTCTACATCCCATTAAATGCAGACTATTCCTATGTACCTCACGAGAAACATAAAGAAGCAAGTGCCATAATATTGTATTACCAGGTCTGTGAGAGATATTAGACTTTCATTGTTGTTCAGTATCTGTGTAATGTGCCAATTAGCCGTAAGCCTTAGAGATGACAACTGTCCAATGTTGATAAATAGCTCAGTATATCGTACAGCGAATATATAGAATGTGTGTGATTTTATTTATTTCCTGGCTCCATGATTTTCTGTCTGAACATGCACTTGGTGATGCATGGGGACATCTATATTGCTCCACTGGACTGTAAAGCATATTATTACTCAAGATATAAGGCATATTATCTTTACATAAGTTTTTGCATATTGTTTTCTGTTTTGAATTTTTTTAAAAAAAATTTGGGGGGGTGGTCGGGTTACCTCTGCACTACTTTTTATTAGGAGTTGTTTTATTTGATGATTTATTGTTAATGAGATTATTTTGCGCTAGAATCTTCTTAAATCCTAAAATAGAATTAAAGCTTGGTCACCTTTTTTTTTTTTTTTAAATCTTTATTTTTGCATTGACATAATGTGTGGCATAAGTCACATTGGGTCTGCGCAGAGGCCCGTCTATAGTGCGTTGGAACAGGATATCTTTTTACAGAATGAAAGACATGGTTAGGTAAATTGTACATCTTGTCGAGCATAACAGAATGGCAATGGTACAGCGTTTCAGCATTTTAAGTATTAAGCTGTGACAGTATGTCTTCGCAAAGGCCTATCAACAGTGTACCCAAGCTTGATTGTTTTTTACAGAAAGGACGTGTAGATTAGGTCATATGTACATGTCTAGCATTTCGGTTCTACAGTGGCACAAGACGTCAACGTATTTACGTTTATATACACATAGAAAAAAACATAATTTTAAACATTAACAGTAACTATGTTGCACTTCAGTCGCGTTTTTCTCGTCTTTGCGCATGTGTGTGTGTGAGAGATGTATACGTTCCCTTTGAACTTAGTTCGTAGGTATTGTATTGGTCTAATGCGGTTGCTATATTCTTTAGCCCCTTCAACCCTGGGCCCCCTCCCCCTCTTTGTCCCTCTACCCCTGGGTGCCGCCCACCGGCAGCCCCCGTGCGCGCCCTTACTGTCAAGACTCCTGGGGTTGCTGTTAGTTCCCCCCAGACCTTTCTATGGTACCCACACTTCAGGAGTGAGCCTGGTCACCTTTTGATGATAATTGTAATAAAGGCTTGTTAGTGGTATCATGGGCTGCAAATATAGCTCTTTCTAAATAGAAACAAATGCTGAGTACACGATCTGGCCCAATAATGCACTTTCACTAACTCCAGTGGCAGCAGGTATCAAGCTGCGTACACATGGTGCTTTTTGAATGTCCTTCTCCAGGGATCAGCCTCCAAGTTTAAGAAACAGATACTATATATATATTTTTTTTAATTCTCATGTTCTTTTCTGTGGGATAACTTGCTTTTTCTATTTGCAATACAAGCCATGATTCCTCCCAGTGCAAACACTCAACACTCAACACCCCCCCCCCCACCCTCATGGCCCCCCTCCCGCCGGGCTGAAGGGGGAAGAAGGGGTTAATATTTTAACTTTCTCCAGCACATTCAGCCAGTCCATAGGAAAGCATTCTCAATGCTTTACTATGGATGCTGGCGTCTTCTCACTGTGAAAATCACAGTGAGAAGCGCGGAAGCGCCTCTAGCGGCTGTCAGTGAGACAGCCACTAGAGGCTGGATTAACCCTAAAGTAAACATAGCAGTTTCTCTGCAACTGCTGTGTTTACAGCAGGCAGGGTTAACCCTAGATGGACCTGGCACCCAGACCACTTCATTAAGCTGAAGTGGTCTGGGTGCCTATAGTGGTCCTTTAATGGCTTACAATGTTCATAGATTTGTTTTCTGTTATTACTCTCAATGAGCATTCGCTTTGGAGTTAATTCTGACTTTGGAATGGAGATTCAGTACGTGGTCCGTTATCTAAGGCAAATCATTTTGCTTTAGGACTGTGTTATTACTTGTGTTCCCTTTAGATTGGTTTATATTTAAACCCCCATTCACCGGCAGTATGGCTAATGTGAAAGTAGTGTTTTACAGACTTCGTAATAGTATACTTTCTCTGTATGGCAGTTTGTGCTTGAATGTACTATTAAACTGACTTTTGTGCTTCACCCATTCTAGATTGAGATAAAAATGAAGAAAACAGAGGCAATGTGGTGGGAAAAATTAGAGGGACAGGAGCAGTCTCTTCTGAAACACTTTACCGCAGGTAAGCAGTTACTGTAAAAAGCATTTTGAAATAACAGGATCTGGTTTTTACTACTCTAATAAGAGCAAATGTGGTGGTGGTGGTGGTGGGAGTTGCAAGTAATTGAAAAGCAAGAATGTGAAAAAATATATATGCTTCAGCTCTTCATAACAAAGCCACACTTTGACTGTAGAAAATGTTTAAAAACCCTTCTTTTATTAAAATTAAATAGAAGGAAAAACATGCAGAATAGTAAAAAAAAAAAAAAAAAATCAGAGCAGGATACTTAATTATAGACTCAATGGATTTTAAAATGTTTGCTCTGGTTGCCGTGATTGATTTTTCAAACTCTGGAGATGTCAATATGGGATTATTTTTTTAATTTTATTTTACAAAACCCATGCACACTGCTAGTGTTCATTTACCTTCAACTGTTCAACTATGAGGATATCTCTAAACAGACAGCACAGATTATAATTTATATTTATTTTCTAATCCGTCATATCTCTAGAATGAGGTCTTCCTTGTCCCAACTGTGGAAGGTGGGTGTCAACGGATTTAAATAAAAGGTAAAAGCAAGGTGTGCTTAAAGAGCCAGAAACAGCAGGTGCAGTGCCTTATGCATTGTCCCACAACTCTAGTAACCGATCCAATAAAGCAAAAACTGAGTAGTGGGCTTCCCCAAGTTTAGAATATAGGAAAGTATGAATGATATACTGAACAGTGCAAAGATGGTGGTACCAATCACGTAAATGAGCAAATATCAAAACCTGATACAATAGAAATGTAAATACCAATACTGATTTTGTCTCCTATGTGGTAACACTTTTTTTTTTTTTTTATAAATAGTAGTAGATTACTGTAAGATTTATTTTTTTATTTTTTTCTGAAACATGCAGTTCTAATCAAGAATTTGTTTGTCAGATTCCTTGCATAAATACCCATCATCCTCACATTATACCAAGAACTGGGATAAACTTGTGGTTGAAATCAAAGAAGAGGAGAAAAATGAAAAAGTTGAAGGGGATGCCGCTTTAAACAAACTCTTCCAGCAGATTTACACCGATGGAAATGATGAAGTAAAGCGGGCAATGAACAAGTCCTTTGTAAGTGAAAGATATTTCATTTAAACTGGTGTATAAAAATCCAAACACAAGACCAACAGAAAGAACAAGTGAAATAAAGTTTCAAATTAAAAAAAGGCGAAAGCACACAAGAGTCATCATTTAGTCCAAAATAAATGGTCCAATACTTATACATCTATCAAAATATACAGACTTGTATACGTCTGTCTAAAATCTTTTTTAAACCTTCAGCCTTTTCTGAGTGTTCACCCATTCCGGTGCAATGCAATTGTTTGTTGTCTACAGAAAATATAAATCGTTGTCATTGCTTTTTCTATCAAGTTTCCATAAATTGCTTTTTTCACCCTACAGTTTTCTATAAAAACATGTTTGTTTCTTTTTCATTAATGTCTTGCCTGCACTGTTTAATCGCTCCTACTACAGCTTATTGAAGTGGTCAGGGCTGGACTGGGGCAAGAATCGGGCCCTGGCATTTAAACTGGCTCTGTTACTTTTGGGGTCTTTGCAAATGTCACAAAGATAAGTAACACAGTGACAGATCTGGAGTGGGTGCTGTGGGCACGAGGTGCAGGAAAAGGTAAGTTTGACTTACCTCAAGCTTTCCTTTGATGATGTCGCCATCTTCATCCTGCTGTACTTTTCAGCTCGTCTCATGGCACTTCATTTACCAGGAGCCTCCATAGATTGATGTTGAAATCTGCAGCTTTCAGCATTGACGACTGCTGAGGTTGGACAAAAGTTGATGGCGGAGCTCTGCCTTTTTGTCAAATTTTGTCAACCTGCGACTTATCATTAGACAAAATAGTGACTGGTATCTTGTTTTAAAATTCTGTTATTCCAGTAACAAAAATGTTATATGTGAGTGTAATTGTAGCATATGATTGGTAGACATGAGTGATATTTTTTCCTTACATACAGATAAAACAAACCTATGTAGCAAGTACTTAGTGCAGGCCTGCAGATAAATAATCTCTTTGTCTTTTGGAATATCCAAAATATCCTACACCTATTTTATACCTATTTTATTTTTCTGAAAAACTGTGAAAGAAAACCATTTATTAATAATACTCATTATTGTTTCTTACATCATCCACTAGACTTTTAGCCCAGATGCCCACCTATAAATTATGCATGTGTTAAGCAGTTCTTTTTTTATTTTGGATTGAATTTGCAGTAGACTTTGAAAATACATATTAAACTCTCATGAGAGTTTAAAAGCTGACTATTATGCTAGGGGGCTTGCTTCCATGAATAGTAAATTTAGAAATAGGTGAATAGACTAGGGAATTTTATTCACCTGGTTTTAAACTGACAACTAATGTGCTACTGCTTAATAACCAGACTGATCTGTCTGTCTATCTGGAAGTTGCTGAATGGGTCTAAATATTGATTAGAAAATTATATATGAAAATGGCAGGTCGTATTTACAAAGTTATACATTTGTTTTATGATCCCTTTGTGTCAGATTTCTTTTTGATCACATTTTAACACACAGAATCCTAAGGTAGTTTTAAAAGAAGAGCGAAAGAAAATGTAAAATTATGTCCGCTTTGTAAAATGGGTGTAAATTAATGTTGTGCTTGAAATACCGTTTTACCCATGACTGCAATTTCACCAGCTTCTAGACTGAAAAATAACATATGCAGGAATGAAATTAACATAATCTTTCTTTGCAATAAAATCCTGCAAGATCTGTTTCCTGAAAAAAATTTAACTAATAGCCATTTAAAAGTGTTTTTCTTTTAACAGGTCTTTATAGAAATTTGCTAAATTAAAAAATGTTAGCTAACAATATTCCCTCTGATTTAAGTCTAAGTATTACATGGGTAGTTTACATCCAACTGTATTCATTATGGTGCCAAGAGTGTCCTGGTACCATACAGGAATAAGTAGTCAAATAGTTTTTGAATTCTTTGATACTCTCCTCTCCTGAGAATCCTGGGTGTCTATTCCTGCTGTTCCCTCTTCACAGTATATTTAAACATTTTTTGTTGTTGCCAATACTCTCAGCCAGTGAAGTTTGTCCATTGCCATTGGGTGATTTCAACTTGACTAGAAATGTATTCATAACTTTGTACGGTATAACATGCTTCACTTTATTTAAACAGTCCTATATCGTGCTTATTAAATGTGTACACTAACTATGAGCAAAGAGAGCACTTTTCATATATATATTTTTTTCTCTTTGTAAGGGACTGGGCAAGAAACACAAGGAGAAAACAAATTTCATTTATCCTTTTAAAGCAAAATTTCATACAGATTTCTATTTTCATAGAACCTTTCTAATAACAAATCTGTCTCTTACTTCTACTGTTTTTCATTGTAGAGGTGCACATCCTATTGGGCAGGTTGTTATTAGTATATCTCCTGTTAAAGGAACACTCTAGGCACCATAATCACTTAATCTTCCACCGCCATTCCATTATTCAGTGTTAAACTATTTTCAAACTGTTTGATACTGAATGAGAGTCCCCAGCCACTAGCAGCACGTCCCCCACTGCAGAGACACTTTGCCATATTAATAACAAGTCCTACTGTGATTGATAAATCTGGGCATCAAAAGGAAGTCTGCTTTCTCTCCCAGATGTCTCATGTGAAGGCTGAATATAATGGCTTGTTAATATATTATAATATTTGATTTATTTTAGTCATTTATATCTAGTTCTAATATTTATCTGCGTTTTATTTAACAGATTGTCATGGAAGATTGCTATTGCACTAAAACTGAATATCCCTTGCTTTGTTTTTTTGTAGATGGAGTCTGGAGGAACCGTGCTAAGCACCAACTGGACAGATGTGGGCAAAAGGAAAGTGGACGTAAATCCTCCTGATGATATGGAATGGAAGAAATTCTAATGTACGTCTTGGGAGTGCACACTATCTGAGATCTGCATTGTCTGCTGTTCAGCCTTACATGTCCTTACAACTATTGTGTGCTTTCAGAGCCATTTCTTTAATCAGAATGCCATCATTCATTGCTCTTAATAAATGTTGCTAAGTATTGAATCTGAAGTCTACCATATCTACTATTTTGCTGTGAGAAGCAGCCAGCCTAGTACTGTGTACAATAATGTTTAATGTCCACAATACCAGCTATTTTATTAGGGGAGTGGGGGTAATGTTAATCACATTTGGCAAGCTGCTGTAAATCTCTCACATGGCCTACTGTTTTCACTTTTATGAATTGCAAAATATAAATCTAAATTTCTTTTTCAAAAAAGTGTTGTTGTTTATTACTTGTGCTCAGTTTGTGTTGTATGTTTATCGCTAATTCCAGTACAGATTTTCACATTAGCAGTTTGTAATTTATACATTAGCAATGCGAATTCATGTCCTGTTTCATTTGCACATTAAGTTGAAAACACTGACTGCTGATTGACGTGAACGGAAATGGGTTGCTCATTTCATATCACTCTTACGTTTGTCAAAAAATAGACTTGATGAATTGGACAGGTATAATCAGGAGAACACAGACTTTGGAAGGGGCTCATTTCTTGCTAGATGACTTGGTAGAAATGTAAGATGTAATATTTAAAGTTACTTTGCCTGCAATTTAAAAAAATATATAATAAAATAGCAGAACATTAGAAACTTGGAATGTACAGCTAATTCATGTATGTAGAATATGGCAGCGGTTTTGTGCATATTGCTGTTTAGGGATACCTCGAAGATAACCGTTCAGTGCATTTACACTTTTAATCGGTATAAAACCTCTGCATGCCATCATATATTTCTTTGTATTTCAGTTAGGTTCTAAAACATTATTCTACAAGCAGAATACCATTCTATCATATACAGTATGTGTGGCAAAAATATATAACGAATATAAGAAACACATTCTATGTAAATCAAAATCCAGAAATGGGATTACATTTTATTCCTACAAATACCACCAACAAGTAATTACACTTGTATGAAACGTGTACAGTACATATCTTTACAAGCTGCTATTTATTATGAAATGTTTAATACTGTATTTCCTCTAAAGAAGATTGGGTTGCCCTGCGCACATGAGCTTACATTCTAAAGAAACTTGGAAAAACTAGTCTGAGTTCTGAAAATGGGTTTTCGACACTCAAAATTTGACATAAAAATGACTTTTTCGCTGCAGCAAGATGGTGGATGTGAAAGATTTATTCAATCTTAGAGTATTTGAAGGCCTGTTTGTTTTATGCAGACACTTGCTCATCTTGGACATTGACTTCCTCTTTTCATATTGTGCTTCACATAGTAATGTGTGATAAATTTGATGTTCAGGAAACCACTGCTATTTACCATGCTAGGCCCGAGACTCTTGTTTTGTTGGTTTTTGCCTGCTATTTATATGACAATTAATAACCTTGTACATAAAGAAATCGGCTGATTATTCTTCTACCTTGTTATTGCTGAATTAGACCCTGCACAGTACCCTGAGCTGATGTATTGAAATGATTTCCAAGCTAATGTAAAATTACTTTATTCATTTAGCTTGTTATTTTCCATACAGTGGAACCTTTTTGCCTTCAATTCTGTTGCTGTGACAAAGTAATATGTACACTGTGTTCTATGTTTGAAGGTGTATTATGAAATCTTACATTATATTTAGTCTAATATATCTTTCAAAATCCAAATGAATTTTACCTTTTTAAAATTAGCCTACATTAAAGTAAAAGCAACTCTTATTTAATTAAAGGACCACTACAGTGCCAGGAAAACAAACTCGTTTTCCTAGCACTATAGGATCATTAGGTACCCCCCACCCTCAGGGCCCCCCTCCTGCTGGGCTGAAGGGGTTAAAACCAAGAGCCGCACGCGCATTCAAAGCGCCCATAGGAAAGCATTACTCCTATGGACGTCCAGTGTCTTCTCACTGTGATTTTTACAGTAAGAATCGCGGAAGCGGCCTCTAGCGACTGTCAGTGAGACAGCCCCTAGAGGCTGGATTAACCCTCAGTGAGACATAGCAGTTTCTCTGAAACTGCTATGTTTTCAGCTGCAGGGTTAAAACTAGAGGGACCTGGCACCCAGACCACTTCAAGCTGAAGTGGTCTGGGTGCCTATAGTGGTCCTTTAATCTTAATATTCATTCGGTGCAAATCTTCCCCAACACACATTTAATTTACTTATTTTTGTTTGCCGTTTTCATCGAAGCTGTACTTTTCACTCTCTCATGTAGAGAAAAATACAGCTGGGAAAAGACTGGAATGAGAAACCTGTCCATCTATTAAAATAATGGAGAGGGACAGCAGCTGCATATTTAAAAAAAAAAAAAAAAAAAAAACATGGCCACTCAAGTATAGTTAATATTCCAGGTTTATTGGCAAACCACTATATAGACAACCAGGCACAGTGGGTGGGCCTGCTCTTGCAAGTTGTCAAAACAAAACTACATGTGCCATTTATCTTTTTTCCCCTGTTATTTTTATTTCACGTTGACAAATAAATATATATTCATTATCTGTTTCCACTGTTTCACTTGCTTTCATTTGTGTTTTTTCCCCCTCATTTTCATCTTAGGAATGTCATTATAGCTTACTAATTAATGTGTTATTAGACTGCTTTCTTAACCCTTATATATAAATGCGACATTTCCATTTACGTCCCTTGGTATTAGGATTACCCAGTGATAGATCTATGTGATGCTGCCTTTTTTTATATAGCTGTTGGTGTAGTTTGCACAATGCAGTGATTGATATTAGATAAGCTGGAAGGATTTAGAGATTTTGTATAAATGAGTCCCTTTAAAAATGATCCAACTATTGACATTCGAGTTCCCATGGTAAAGATGCAGTGTGTTCGCTGATCGCTGTACTCGTTAAATTATCCTAACTTTTTTTCATAAGATATGGCATCATATGCTGAGCAGAGTATGTTGCTGCCTGAGTATACTAGGAGTTATATGATGCCAAATGCCGTGGATTAATGTATACAACATGCACGTTCACAGCAGATTCACACAGGATGTGTGGCATTGAAATGAAGTGATATGGATTTTATATAAGTGCATTTCACAAGGAACAGATTACTCAATGACAAACTGTAATGAAGAACAGGTGATCTGTGGACTCAATTTCTGCCTTATCCATCTTCTTTAATCAAAGGCTTCGCTGCATGAAGCAAGAAATTAATATGTGAAAGATGTTTCAGATTCGCTACGTGATGTTCTTGAAAGGAAATTTTCATTAACAAACACTTCATTTGATTCAATGTATACAGCAGAGCGGGCTTTGCCAGGTTTATGGATTTATATACACTGTGGCAAAGCTTTTATGGTTGTATTAAAATAAGCTAAATATCTGTCTGTCTATTTATCGAATGTATCTCCCCTGTGTGTGCCTCACAGGCAAAGCAAGAGAGAAAAGATTAGAGAAATAGTTTAATGAGGAAAAAAGCAAAACAACTTTTGATCATTTATATATTGTATCTATGTATTTTGGCTGATGTATACTGTTGCCCATGAATAGCGAGAGTTTGAGCGCAGGGCTTAATTTTGTGTTTCCTTCTGTATTAGATAAAAAAAAATGAGAAAAGGTGGGCACACTCGACTAAACGTTGAATTAGCCCCAGGAAAAGGCTAATGTAATATATGCTGGGTGCTCACCCACATAGGGCTCTATCCCCTGAAACCCCCCCAAAACATGACAATGTAAATAGAGTAAGGAGCACACCAAAAATCTATATATATATATATATATATATATATATATATATATATATATATATAAAATATATAAAGTTTATTCATTTTATATATATATATATAAAATGAATAAACTTTATTTACATGGGTATATACTCTGGGTCTGTCTCTTTAAATAGTATCCACAGAAATACAAAGACATGACTTTGTATTTCTGTGGATACTATTTAAAGAGACAGACCCAGAGTATATACCCATGTAAATAAAGTTTATTCATTTCATATATATAAAGATTTTTGGTGTGCTCCTTACTCTATTTACATCCTTCTGTATTAGTCATGTTAGAGTGCTGCTGCACTATATTAAGGGTTAATAACTGTGATGGGGCGCATAAAAAATACCCCTCTTTGTCTCATTGGAGATTTTACCTTTTTGCTATAAGAAGCAAGGTGAATTATTAGTATAGGACTTGCCTAAGAGGTTTGCTTTGATGTGGCAGGTGAGCTTACACTTTAATGGCCATTGGAGAGATATTAACAAACCTCCAGTTATTTAACCCCTTAAGGACCGTGGACATACTAGGTATGTCTGACAAAAAACAATACTTAAGGACTGCGAACGTTCCTAGTTCGTCTGCAACAAATATGAGCGCTGGAAGCGATTGTGATCACTTCCAGACGCTCTAAGGCAGGGCTCGAGTCCTGCAGGAACGCGTGGGAACGGCGTTCCTGCACTTTTTCCACAGCAGGAACGCCGTTCCCATTACTAGTCCTGCAGGACCCAGGGCTGGCACAAGCGGCTGCCAGAGCAGGGAGAGCACAAATCCGAATCCCCTGCCTCTGACTGGGGACGGATTTTTAAACTCACCTCTCCCCCTGCAGTCAGTGGAGTCGTCCGGCCTCTCCTGATGATGACTTTCTCTGCTCTTCTCACAGGACCGCTGGGGAGCAGAGGAAGTCACGCCCCCTCCTCCTGACATCATCAGGAGAGGCCGGCTTACTCCACTGACTGCAGGTTCCAGATCCTGTCCCACCCCTCCTGGCCCAAGGTAAGCCTCAGGGAGGGGGGAAAGGCACTTTCGGTTTTTTTTTTTATCCCTTTCCTCAGTCCCTGTCCCCCCCTCCTCAGTTCCTGCCCCCCTCCTTAGCCCCTTTCCCCAGTCCCTGTCCCCCTCCTTAGCCCCTTTCCCCAGTCCCTGTCCCCCTCCTCAAGCCCTATCCCCCTCCTCAAGCCCTATCCCCTTACTCAGTCCCTGTCCCCCTCCTCAGGCCTGTCTCTTTCCTGAGTCCCTGTCCCCCTATTTAAGGGCCTGTCCCCCCTCCTCAGTCCCTGTCCCCCTATTTAAGGCCCTGTCCCCCCCTCAGTCCTTGTCCCCATATTTAAGGCCCTGTTCCCCCTCCTCAGTCCCTGTCCCCCTATTGAAGGCCCTGTCCCCCTATTTAAGGCCCTGTCCCCCCTCCTCAGTCCCTGTCTCCCTCCTTAGTCCCTGTCTCCAGTCCCTGCCCCCCTCCTCAAGCCCTATCCCCTTACCCAGTCCCTGCCCCCATCCTCAGGCCTGTCCCTTTTCTGAGTCCCTGTCCCCCTATTTAAGGCCCTGTTCCCCTTCCTCAGTTCCTGCCCCCCTCCTCAGGCCCTGTCTCCCTCCTCAGGTCCTGTCTCCCTCCTCAGGCCCTGTCCCCTTACTCAGGCCCTGTCCCACTCCTCAGGCCCTGTCCCCCTCCTCAAGTCCCTGTCTCCCTCCTCAAGTCCCTGTCTCCCTCCTCAAGTCCCTGTCTCCCTCCTCAAGTCCCTGTCTCCAGTCCCTGCCCCCCTCCTCAAGCCCTATCCCCTTACCCAGTCCCTGCCCCCCTCCTCAGTCCCTGCCCCCATCCTCAGGCCTGTCCCTTTTCTGAGTCCCTGTCCCCCTATTTAAGGCCCTGTTCCCCTTCCTCGGTTCCTGCCCCCCTCCTCAGGCCCTGTCTCCCTCCTCAAGTCCCTGTCTCCCTCCTCAAGCCCTGTCCCCTTACTCAGGCCCTGTCCCCTTACTCAGGCCCTGTCCCCTTACTCAGGCCCTGTCCCCTTACTCAGGCCCTGTCCCCTTACTCAGGCCCTGTCCCCTTACTCAGGCCCTGTCCCCTTACTCAGGCCCTGTCTCCCTCCTCAAGTCCCTGTCTCCCTCCTCAAGTCCCTGTCTCCCTCCTCAAGTCCCTGTCTCCCTCCTCAAGTCCCTGTCTCCCTCCTCAAGTCCCTGTCTCCCTCCTCAAGTCCCTGTCTCCCTCCTCAAGTCCCTGTCTCCCTCCTCAAGTCCCTGTCTCCCTCCTCAAGTCCCTGTCTCCCTCCTCAAGTCCCTGTCTCCCTCCTCAAGTCCCTGTCTCCCTCCTCAAGTCCCTGTCTCCCTCCTCAAGTCCCTGTCTCCCTCCTCAAGTCCCTGTCTCCCTCCTCAAGTCCCTGTCTCCCTCCTCAAGTCCCTGTCTCCCTCCTCAAGTCCCTGTCTGCCTCCTCAAGTCCCTGCCCCCTTCGTCAGCCCCTGTCCCCCTCCTCAGCCCCTCAGTTCCTATCCCTTTCCTCAGCCCCTCAGTTCCTATCCCTTTCCTCAGCCCCTATCCCTTACCTCAGCCCATGCCCCCCCCCCTCCTTAGCTCCTGTCCCTCTTCCTCAGCTCCTGTCCCCCTCCTCAGCCCCGTGCCCTTACTCAGCCCCTGCATACAAGCGTATCATTTTTTTGGGGTGAGGGGGTGGGGAGTGGATCTTGGGTGAGTTCCTGCACTTTTTTACCCAGGACTTGACCCCTGCTCTAAGGGTATAGTCTCGATGTAGAGGCATCCTGCAATACCTCTCCTGTGGATGTCGCAGGATTTAGCCCCTAACAGTTTATGGAGGTGTTTCTGGGCGATGATGTATTGGGGAACATTGTCGCCCAAACTAATTTATATGCTTATCAGTTCTGTGCTTCAAAGCCTGACTCTTTTTATGGCAAAGTAGCAATGGGCCCCCATCGATGTGCCACAATTCAAAATAAATTCATGACATTGACAATGCTGATGGGCATCATAAAGAGGCCCTCCATCCGCTCCTACTGGAGCATTAACCCTATCTGCTCTACCCCCATTTACTCCTAGTGTATTTTGAGGAAGAGGTATGAAATGATTCTACATTTCATGCACCTCAGTGACAACAGCCTGTGCCCCCTGATTACCCTCTTCACTGCCAGGTTTGCAGAGGCTTATACACCTTGAAGGAATATATGCATGGATGAATCCCTGATGAAGTATAAGGGAAGGATGGGATTCAAGCAGTATATTCCTTCCAAGCGCTCCAGGTATGGTGTAAAGGTGTATAAGCTCTGTGAGAGCGATCCTGGGTACACTCAGGCCTTCTGGGTGTAAGAGGGAAAGAATACCCACCTTGACCCTCCAGGTTGCCCAGAACATTTGGGAACCAGTGGCAAGATTGTCTGGGACCTGATATTCCCCCTGATGAACAAAGGGTATCACTTGTATATAGGCAATTTGATACAAATGTCCATTTGTTCAAGCGTATTGTTTTGATACAGTAGCTTGCGGTATAATCAGAAAGAAACATGCAGGTTTCCCAGGACAACTTGCACGCGCCCGGCTATGAAGGGTGGAGACCTTAGCTCTGGACCAAGAAGAGCTGTTGGCAGGTAAGTACAGTGACAAGAAGAATGTGTACTTTCTAACCACCATCCACACTGAGCAGACTGTGGAGGTCTCTGTACTAGACATGTGCAATTAGTTACGGCCCGAATTTCGGGTAATTCGGACATTCGGGTGCTTCCGAATGTCCGAATAGGTGAATTGCCGAAATTACTGAATTTCCGAAGTGTAGTATTGCCGAAGTTCCGAAGCACAGTATTGCCTAAGTACTAATATACTATACCCAGTGAAAGAAGAAGAATGTTACATTGTATACAATTTCAAATAAAAAGTATACAAACATAGCCAGGATTCAGCTGTAAGCATTTGCAACACTTACAACAATCAAGTAACATACATTCATATAAAATGTAAGGTACTTAGCCAGTCATGTAATGACAGGAATGAATAAGTAGATAACTCCCTAATTCCCATGTTATTAGGGAGCGATCTACTCAAAGGCTGGAAATCTTATTTTTTTCAGCCCCAGCCTGTGGCTGCTCCCTGTAAAAAAATAAAAAGACAAGTCCCCCCTCCCCCTCCTAACCTGAAGAGGGGACCTATTGCCCCCACCCCTGAACGGTGGGTGGGGCCCCTAAAGTAAAATGGGGGGGACTCCCCCCGGCCCCCACCCATGAGCGGCAGGTGGGGGCCCTGAATACTAATTGGGGGGACACCTAATGTCCTCACCCTTGGCCGCCACCCCTGAGCAGTGGGTGGGGGCCCTAAAATACTAATTAGGGGGGGGACCTAATGTCCTCCCCCCCCTAGCTCCCACCCACCGCTCAGGGGTGGAGGACATTAGGTCCTCCCCCTCATTCTAATTTAGGGCCCCCACCCACCGCTCAGGGGTGGGGGCCAGGGGGAGGACATTAGGTCCCCCTGCCAATTCGTATATAGGGCCCCCACCACTCAGGGGTGGGGGCCAGGGGGGAGGACCTAATGTCCTCCCCCCTGGCCCCCACCCCTGAGTGGTGGGTGGGGGCCCTAAAATACTAATTAGGGGGACCTCCCCCTGGCCCCCACCCATGAGCGGCGAGTGGGGGCCGTAAAGTAATGGGGGGGGGCCTAAAATACTAATTGGCAAGGGGACCTAATGTCCTGCCCCTTGGCCCCCACCCCTGAGTGGTGGGTGGGGGCCCTAAATACTAATGGGGGAGACCTAATGTCCACCCCCCTGGCCTCCAGGGGGCCCTAAAATACTAATTAGGGGGGAGGACCTAATGTCCTCCCCTCTGGCCCCCACCCTTGAGCGGTGGGTGGGGGCCCTAAATACTAATTGGCGGGGGGGGACCTAATGTCCTGCCCCCTGGCCCCCACCCCTGAGCGGTGGGTGGGGGCCCTAAATACTAATTGGGGGACCTAATGTCCTCCCCCCTGCCCCCCACCCCTGAGCGGTGGGTGGGGGCCCTAAATACTAATTGGTGGGGGGACCTAATGTCCTGCCCCCTGGCCCCCACCCCTGAGCGGTGGGTGGGGGCCCTAAATACTAATTGGGGGGACCTAATGTCCTCCCCCCTGGCCCCCACCCCTGAGCGGTGGGTGGGGGACCTAAATTAGAATGAGGGAGAGGACCTAATGTCCTCCCCCCTGGCCTCCACCCCTGAGCGGTGGGTGGGGGGCCCTAAAATACTGATTAGGGGGGACCTAATGTCTTCTCCCCTAGCCCCCACCCCTGAGTGGTGGGTGGGGGCCCTAAAATACTAATTAGGGGGGAGGACCTAATGTCCTAGCCCCCACCCCTGAGCGGTGGGTGGGGGCCCTAAATTAGAAAGAGGGGGGAGGACCTAATGTCCTCCCCCCTGGCCCCCACCCCTGAGCAGTGGGTGGGGGCCCTAAAATACTAATTAGGGAGGGGGACCTAATGTCCTCCCCCCTGGCCCCCACCTCTGAGCGGAGGGTGGGGGCCCTAAATTAAAAAAATAACCCCACCTCCCCCGGGTGACTAGGGGTCCCCAAACCCCTAGTCACCCCCCTCCCCCCAAAAATGAACCCCTACCTACCCCCCTCACCCTAAAAATAATGAGGGGGGGACCGTTTAACTAAGTACCTGAAAAAAAACCAAAAAACTTACCATTTGATGTTTTCTTTCTTCTAAAATCTTATTTTTTCAGCCCCAAAAAAGGCCAAATAAAAAGCCATAATAACCGACCCACTTAAAAAAAAAAAAACAGCGCAAAAAATAATAATCCATCTTCACCCGGCGAGGGCTCCGTGCAGACTGAGTTCTGCAGGGCGGGGAAAGGCTTATAAAGCCTTGACCCGCCCTGCAATTAGGCTCAGAGCACTCTGATTGGTGGGTTTAAGCCATCCAATCAGAGTGCTCTGACAGGTAAATGAAGAGACTGACAGGTAAGTCTCTACATTTACCTGTCACAGCACTCTGATTGGTTGGTTTGAAATCCACCAATCAGAGTGCTCTGTGTCATTTTACACAGCGTGGGAAAGTTCTTTGGAATTTTCCCACGCTGTGTAATTTGACTCATAACACTCTGGTGGATTAAGTAACCTAAATAAACTCTGGTGGATTTCAAGCCAACCAATCAGAGTGCTGTGACAGGTAAATGTAGAGACTTACCTGTCAGTCTCTTCATTTGCCTGTCAGAGCACTCTGATTGGATGGCTTAAACCCACCAATCAGAGTGCTCTGAGCCTACTTGCAGGGCGGGGCAAGGCTTTATAAGCTTCCCCCGCCCTGCAGAGCTCAGTCTGCGCGGAGCCCTCGCCGGGTGAAGATGGATTTTTTTTTGGCGCTAGTTTATTTTTTGTAATTTTTTTTTTTAAGTGCGTCGGTTATTATGGCTTTTTATTTGGCCTTTTGTGAGGCTGAAAAAAGAAGATTTTAGAAGAAAGAAAACATCAAATAGTAAGTTCAGGGGTAGGGGGCAGGGGGGTGGACATTAGGTCTCCCCTAATTAGTATTTTAGGGCCCCCACCCACCGCTCAGGGGGGAGGACATTAGGTCCTCCCCCCTCATTCTAATTTAGGGCCCCCACCCACCGCTCAGGGGTGGGGGCCAGGGGGAGGACATTAGGTCCCCCCCAATTAGTATTTAAGGCCCCCACCCACCGCTCAGGGGTGGGGGCCAGGGGGAAGGACATTAGGTACCCCCCCTCATTCTAATTTAGGGACCCCACCCACCACTCAGGGGTGGGGGCCAGGGGGGAGGATGTTAGGTTCCCCCTCCAATTAGTTTTTAGGGCCCCCACCCACCGCTCAGGGGTGGGGGCCAGGGGGGAGGACATTAGGTCCCCCCCCACTATTATTTTACTTTAGGGCCCCCACCCGCCGCTCAGGGGTGGGGGCCGGGGGGAGGATAATAGGTCCCCCCCATTATTTTACTTTAGGGCCCCCACCCGCCGCTCGGGGGGGCAATAGGCTCCCTTTAGTTTAAAAGCCCCCACTTGCGCGTCGCGGTAGGGGGGGACCCATTTTTTATTTTTTTTTACCGTGAGCAGCCACTGGTCACTGTTAAAAAAAAATCATATTTTATAGAAATTTAGAAAGACCATTTAATTCCAAGAAAAACTATATAATATGTGTGTACAGTAAATGAGTAAGCTAAACACAAATACTGTAGAAATGTAAAAAAGAGCCCTGATCCTTAACGGTAAGAAAATTGAAAAACGGTCTGGTCACTAAGGGGTTAAATATGCAGGTATTTTTTGTGCTCTTGTTCTATATATTGTATTGTCTGTTATGATTTAAGATACCCAAACAAGAAACTACAGGAACTGCTCCCAAGGCTTAAATGACCACTCCATACTTGGGGGAAACCCCCCACAGTTTAGTAGATATTTCCCCAATGCATAAATACATATATTTTTATGTATGTATTGATTGGGAGTATAGTATAAAACAGCTTGCAAAAGCTGCGGTTCTTATGAATGCAGCCTTTGTAAGCCCTCCTCTTTTTCACAGGAAGTAACTTTCAGTCACTTCACAGAGAATTAGGGATTATTCTAGTTTACAGTGAACGAATAATCTAAATTTTATTAAAGACAGGAGGCGAATATTTGCTTATCTTTCTTTACTGTTACTCCCAGCAGCAAAGAAGTAGTTAACACGGTTGTAAAAAATTCAACCAATCATAACACATCATAGAACAATATAGTGCCATCAGACTCCTCCCACTTCCTCTTTCTTGGTGATGCCGATCAGCGGTAGTAGTAGAATCAACCATGTAAACTGGAAACATTCTGGAACCATAACTCAGGTGTACACAAAGAAGTCAACCATGTAAATGTGTTGTCGAGCAGATCCAAGTGAGATTTTCACACTAGGAGAGAAGAAGAGAAATCTCGTGAAAGTATGGTCTCTTACATAAGAGAAAAAACATAAGTACGCACGTAAGTGATAGCTCCGATTATCTGGTAGGGTTAAAAGGTGAAAAGATAAAGTGCGATGTAGGGCTAGGTCTTACTAGGTTAACAAAATAACGTATGCCTACAACAATCAAATTGCAAGAGGATGTAAATGCAATAGTAATAGAAAAGGAGACTTACCCTAAGGGTGGGTTCCATAGTGAACGAAGGGAGGGAAAATATTCGCCTCCTGTCTTTAATAAAATTTAGATTATTCGTTCACTGTAAACTAGAATAATCCCTAATTTTATGGCAAGACAGGAGGCTTCATATTTGCTGTTTTAACGCTCTTGAATAAAAGAACAAGCCGCATGTGATGTAGGTTTAAAATAAAAAGTTAGAAAGGTAGATTCCCTTGACCAATCTGCGGCGGATAAAATATCCGCCAACGAGCTGCCTGCACGAAAGGCAGAGGATGCGGCCGCTTCTCTAATGGAGTGGGCACCGAATGATTGATCAATTCCTGCTTGGGTAAGCAACCATCTTATCCAGCGTGCGATCGTGGGGGAAGAGACCGGTTTGTGAGGTCTAACGTAAGAGACAAAAAGAGGTCCAGTAGGGGAACGTAGAGAGATAGTGTTCTCATTGTAACAACGGGTACACAGGGCTACACAGATCGCAAGATGTGCTAGATCGCGGAGCCGAGGTCGCTGTGAAGAGAGTAATTTTTGAATTTCTTTATGTTTTTGATTTTGGGATAAGGCAGTTGCAAAGTTGCCTGAACCGAATCTATTTGAAAGCCCAGAAACTGGACTATCTGAGAGGGTTCCAGATCTGATTTCTGGAAATTTATGACAAAACCAAGGTTTTGAAGGAGAACAGAGGTCATGTGCGTGTGTTTGCAAAGCAAATGTTGGTCTTGGGCCATAATCAGGATATCGTCTAGATATATGATGGAACGTACTCCCTGAGAACGGAGTAGTGCCATGACCGGCTTCATTTACTTGGTGAAACACCAAGGGGCGGAGCAAAGTCCGAAAGGAAGGCAGGTGAATTGCCAAATTTCGTCTTGCCAGAGAAATTGAAGGAAGGCACGATGACTCGGTGCGATTGGGACCGTGAGGTAGGCATCCTTTTTCCGTACAAGAAACATGTTGCTGAGGAAAGTGTAAGGGAAAGGCGAAAGTTTGATCGCCCTTTTGTCTAGTAGTTTGTGTAACTCTGAATTTAAGGTTAGTTTGTCTGCTTGCGACATCTCTAAAGGTGTCGGGAGGAAAGCTTTGAATGGGGTGTGTGAGGAAATCTATTTTGAAACCCCTGACTGTATGAAGGATCCAATGATCCTGAGAAAGTAGTTTCCACTGTTGGGGAAAAAGGGTTAATCGACCTGCAATTGGTAAATTTCTTAAATAAGGTCCATTACCTGAAGCAGTGCGTCTGCGCAGGGATGCAGAACCACGTCCTCGGATAGAGCCTCTGGTGTTGAAGAACTGTCTGTGATAGGGTCGCGTGCAGGGCCGTCTTTAATATTGATTGGTCCCTGGGCAAGCATTTGCTTGGGCCCCCTGGGCATGCAATCACTTCCTCCACCGCAACCCAGCAGCAAAACTAATGTAGAGAGTGCCCTGGTGCAAAAAAAAATGTAGGCCTCCCCTGTAGCACAAGAGTAAAGAAAAGATAGATCCCCATCTGTCATACAACTCCTGCGATGCTATGCCAGCTGGGGATCTACCATCCTTGCAGGGTTGTATTTGTGAGCTGTGTTTGTGCAATTGAATGTAAGCATGTTTTTTTATACAGTGTATGTGTGCATTTAGGTGTGTATTTGTATGTACTATAACCATTGCAATGCAGTGGTGTACTTGTGTGTAGTGTTTCCGTTTGAATGCAGGGGTGTGTGATTGTCTGTAGTGTTGGCTTTTAAATGCAGGTGTACTTTTGTGTGTAGAGTTGGTGTTTGTATATAATTTTAACGTTTTAACCCCTTCAGGACGGAGTCAATAGTGCACGTTCTGATCAAAACAAAACGTAAACAAAAACTGGAATTTGCGCTATATGTCTGTTCACCCGTAGTTCCCCTCTTTCATATTATATGCACCCACACTTATTATATATAATTTTGTTCAGGAGAAACAGGGCTTTAATTTACCATTAACTATTCATATATGGAATATAATTTATTATGAATAAAATAAAAAAAACTGTGAGAAATGTATTTATTTTTTAAAAATGTGTAGTTCCGCCTCACATTTTAGCTGTAAATGTCATAATACTGTTAGGTTTTACTGCAACAAAATGCACATATTTATAATCAGCGATGTCTCACGAGTACAACAGTACCCCCCATTAACAGGTTTTATGGTGTTTTGGAAAGTTACAGGGTCAAATATAGAACGTTCCATTTTCAAATTGAAATTTGCCAGATTAGTAATGTTACCTTTGAGACAGTGTGGTAGCCCAGGAATGAGAATTACCCCCATAATGGCATACCATTTGAAAAAGTAGACAACCCAAGGTATTGAAAGTGGGGTATGTTTAGTCTTTTTTTAGTAGCCACTTAGTCACAAACACTGGCCAAAGTTAGCGTTCATATTTGTTTTTGTGTGAAAAAAGCAAAAAACGAATATTTGGCCAGTGTTTGTGACTAAGTGGCTACTAAGAAAGACTGGACATACCCCACTTGCAATACCTCGGGTTGTCTACTTTTGCAAATGGTATGCCATCATGGGGGTAATTCTCATTCCTGGGCTACCATACGCTCTCAAAGGCAACATAACCAATCTAGCAAATTTCAATGTGAAAAAAATGAAACGCAACCCTTATATGTGACTCTCTAACTTTCCAAAACACCATAAAACCTGTACATGGGGGGTACTGTTATTCTCGGGAGACTTCACTAAACACAAATATTAGTGTTTTAAAACAGTAAAACATATTACAACAATAATATAGTCCATAAAAGTGCAGTTCGTTTGTAAAAAATGCAAAAAACGTCACTTTTACTTAAAATATCATCGTTGTAATACAATTTACCAGTTTGAAACACTAATATTTGAGTTCAGCGAAGTCTCCCGAGTAAAACAGTACCCCCTATGTACAGGTTTTATGGTGTCGTGGAGAATTACAGGGTCAAATATAGTGCTTGCGAATTAAATTCTCTGCACTTTCTCCCTGTGTTGTCAGGCAGGTCAATCAAATTTTAATTAATCAAATCACATAATTACGTTAAAAGATTACTTAAATATACATGTAGAATTTTAATATATATACATATATATGTATTTAAATTCTACTTGTATACTAATGTAATCTTTTATGTAATTATATGTATTTATCTATATATATATATATATTTGCGGTTATTTGTATTTTCTATATAGATAGATATATATAGAATGTCATTCTAAGTGTATTTTGTTACCAATATATATATATTAATAACAAAATACAGTTAGAATGAAATTACATATGAATATATAATTTATATTAAATTTTGTTTCAATATTTTATTTATTTATTTTATTATTTTATTTATTTATTATTTTAATTATACGTATATATATATATATATATATATAATATATATGTACATCTATTATATATATAATATATATACATATTATATATATGTAACATCATTCTAAGTGTATTTTAATGCTAATATATATACTTATATTAGTATTAAAATACACTTTGTATGACGTTACATATATATAATATGTATATATATTATATATACATATTATATATATATAAAAATATTTTCTATTTATTTTTTAACATGTTTAATTTCTTTTTTTATACTTTCTTACCAGCAGGGGGACTGTCTGATATTTTAGACCATGGGTCGTCAACCTGGTCCCTACCGCCCACTAGTGGGCGTTTCAGGATTCCAGGTGGGCGGTAGGGATTTTCAATTTTTTTTTTTATAAATTGGGCAGGCGGGCGGGCGCGAGCCGGCGGTACCACTGTGACTGGGTACCGCCATCACCACTTGCGGCCCCGGCGGCAAACCGCCGGGGCCGCATATGGAGGGGTCCATCGGGTGGCCCATGCTGTCAGGGCCACCCGATGGATGTGGATTGTGAGGGGGCCCGGTCAGCGCTGGGCGCTTTAACAGCGCGACCGGGCCCCCTGTGATGACATCAAATCTGCTGGGAGGAAGTGATTCCCCGGTCACTCCTCCCAGCATACAGAGAGCCGCGCGGGAGGAAGGAGGAGGAGGGAGTCAGAGTGGGAACTCTGACTCCCATGCACCTGAGCCACCACTGGACCCCAGGGAAAGTCACCCTCCTGCACCTTAAAGGTAGGAAACAGGAGGGTGACTTAAATATAATGTGTGTTTGTTTGTGTATGTGTCTTTGTATGTATGTCTTGTGTGTGTCTGTATGTATGTCTTGTGTGTGTCTTATGTAAGTGTCTTGTGTGTGTATGTCTGTATACATGTGTCTTGTCTTTGTATGTATGTCTTATGTGTGTGTGTATGTCTGTATATATGTGTGTCTTGTCTTTGTATGTATGTCTTGTGTGTGTCTTATGTATGTGTCTTGTGTGTATGTCTGTATACATGTGTCTTGTGTTTGTATGTATGTCTTGTATGTGTCTTGTGTGTATGTCTGTATACATGTGTCTTGTGTTTGTATGTATGTCTTGTGTGTGTGTCTGTATGTGTGTCTTATGTATGTGTCTTGTGTGTGTGTGTATGTCTGTATATATGTGTGTCTTGTCTTTGTATGTATGTCCTGTGTGTGTCTTATGTATGTGTCTTGTGTGTGTGTATGTCTGTATACATGTGTCTTGTCTTTGTATGTATGTCTTGTTTGTGTCTGTGTGTATGTCTGTATATATGTGTGTCTTGTCTTTGTATGTATGTTGTGTGTGTGTCTTTGTATGCATGTCTTGTGTGTGTGTTTGTATGTATGTTTTGTGTGTGTGTGTGTGTCTTTGTATGTATGTCTTGTGTGTGTGTGTCTTTGTATGTATGTATTGTGTGTGTGTGTCTTTGTATGTATGTCTTTGTGTGTGTGTCTTTGTATGTATGTCTTTGTATGTATGTCTTTGTATGTGTCGTGTGTGTGTGTCTGTCTGTATATATGTGTGTATGTATGTGTCGTGTGTGTGTCTGTCTGTATATATGTGTGTATGTATGTGTGTCTGTTTCTTGTGTCTGTCTGTATGTGTATGTGTCTTTGTATGTATGTCTTTGTGTGTGTGTGTGTGTGCCTGTCTGTCTGTATGTCTGTATGTGTGTCTGTATGTCTGTATGTATGTGTGCCAGTCTGTTATAGTGGGATACCTAGCTCAGCCTTCCTACTGGGCATTGCTATAAGGAAGGTTAAAAAAAGGGGGGGAAAAGGTGGGGAGGGGAATTGAGGAGGGAGAAGAGGGGAGCTGACGCACAGATGAGAAATCATATTATGCGCAAACAGAGAAGTCGTCTGAATATCACCGAAAGAGGAGACCTTCGTTTGTTCCTTACAACCTCAAGGATCTCATTAATCACTAGTAAAGGTAATTTCAATTTACTTTATTGTTTTCTCATTAAACTTTTTATAAAGTTAAAAACATTATAAACATGCATTAATTGCAAATAAAAAGATAAATGTACGTACATTTATTTTTTTTAAAACACCCTCCTTTCGAAAAAAATATTCCGCACTTGCGCGAAAACTGGTGGGCGGTAAGGAAATTTTTTCAACCAAAAAGATGCATTAGTGGGCGGTAGTTAGAAAAAGGTTGACTACCACTGTTTTAGACAGTCCCCCTGCTGGCAGATCCATAGCCAGCTATAGGGGGCCATGTGATCGCTCTTTGAGAGCGATCACATGGCCCCCGGGGGCCTCATTTGCGTGGGAGGGCTGCCTGGGCTCTCAGGCAGCCCCGCAGAAGAGGATCGCGGCGGAGGTAAGTATAACTTACCTCCTGGGGCTCAAAGCCGTTACGGCGTTCCATGCCGCCGCAACGGCTTTAAAGCCCATTATAATGGGGACGGCATGAAACGCCGTAACGGCGGGAACGGGTTAATACAGGGATGTGTTTGTATGTAAGGAGGTGTTTGGATGTAGTGTTGTTTTTTAAATGCGTTATTCAATTTGTGTGTAGTATTGGTGTTTCAGCAAACTGGTGTGTCTGTATGTAATGTTTGTGTTTGCAGGGGTCTGTTTGCATGTTGTGTGATTTCTGGGATGTATGCACATACATATTAACACATATACACGTACACATTAACACGCAGATACACACATAAACACAATGACACATGCTCACACCTTGACACATGCAAGCACTGGCATATACACACACACAGACACTCAGATACACACCCTTTGACAAACAGATACAAGCACTTTCACACACACACATATACACATTGGCACATCCACACACAGAGATACATATACACACACACACACACTGACACAGGTATTTACACACAAACACAGACACACACACACAAAGGTATAAATGCAGGGGTGTATATGTGTACTGTGTTAGCAATGGAATGTTGGAGTGTATTTGTGTGCAGTGTTGGCATTAAAATGCTGGGATGTATGCATTATCATACACCAATATATACATACACACACACAGGTACACACTGACACACAAGTACAAATACACGCAGATACACTGACACACAGACAAACACAGCCAAATACACACACCGACACAAACACAGCCAGATACACACACACACATATATGTGTGTACATTTACATATATTAATCTCTGCCCTCTAGCAGCTCCTGGACAGCAACTCCCAGTAACCTTGGCCAATATAATGTCTCAACTCTGTTCTTACATACCCTGGTCCATAATTTGGCAAAAGTGACATTTGGAAATGGTGTACAGCCTTTGATAACACTTTATGCAATAATATTTAAAAATAAATATTTTTTTTTATTTATATTTAATAGGGAACTGTCAGGTTCTTCTAGGTTTTTAACATGTAGTTATCCCCAGTGTGTTACATTACAAACACCAACACATGAGTTTTTGTAATGTCTGATGAATACAAGTGAAATCAGAAATTAGCAAAACAAACAAAAACAATATTTAGCCACCCTCCTGTCTCCTTACCTTTTGGGTTGAGAAGGATGGCTTCCCTGGGGTCCATTGGGAGCTTGCTGGCCCAGGCTGATAGGAGCATGCATTCAGCTGCCCCAGTCCCTCTCCCCCACAATGCTTGCATCCTCTGTGTGAAGTGTGCCTCCTCCCCAGCGGCACTGAGAAGGAAGTGATCTGTTCTTACAGGGTCTGACCTCACTTCCTCCCAGCATGCCACGGGGAAGAAAGAGATTCACAGGGCAGTGTGTAAGGGGGCTAGTTGTGAGTATGTAGTCAGCCAGCCCCATATTACAGAGCAGTATTAAAGGGTCGTGTCTCCTGATTACCTCAGGTGCTGCAGGGGGCCCATGGGGCAGCTGCCTTAGGGCCCCCAGGAGTAACTGGGCCCGGGGCAGCTGCCCCTTTTGCCCCTCCTTAAAGACGGCCCTGGTCGCGTGGGTCCTGAGGACCAATAGTCTGTGGGTCGGGGCCTGTAACCTGCAAAGGCTGCTCTACTGGTAGCTCGGCCCCTGTAGCGACCAGCTCTCCCGGAAAAACTTTGTGTTTGAGAGCGGAAAACCCTGCGTAATGAGGACTGGGCTTTATTTAGTGTAGTAAAAACCGAGACATGCTTGGAGAGGTCTCACATAAAACTGTCACCGAATAATAGACCATCGGCTTCTGGTCCCAACTCTTTTGAGCTTAAGTCTACCAATTTGGCATCAATTTTATAAAGTGCCGCTTTCGTCTATTGGCGTTGCCCAATAGGCATAGAGCTCTCTGAGCCCATTCTCTTATGGTGTGTGGGTCAAATTCACCGCTAGTGAGTGCCTCATCTGCCAGGATAAAAATCTGGATTATAGGACCTGAAATGTCCAGAAGCTTGTCTTGGGCCGTTTTTAACCCTTGTTCAATACCCTTACAAGGGTCTTTGCCAGATTTAGTTAAATAGGTGACAAGCATGGGGTCAAATTCAGGAGTAGAGGCAACTTTGCCCGGAATAGTTGGTCTTGGGCATTCAGCCCTCAGTTTATTTCTAATCTCCTTCTCGAGGGGCTTGCGAATCCACATTTTGCAAAAATTGGCAATATGGTCAGGAGGGGCCCATTCTGCAGATCGTGGGTGACGAATCGCCCTTGGGTCAAAAAATGGGAGGCCTGAAGCATCCAGAAGGATGTCTGAGGCAGGCTCTTTAGAAGGAGGGCCACCCTTAGCATCCTGAGCCCATGATAGGCTGCCAGAGCCTTGGATATGGACTCCGCAATAGTGGAGAAAAGCCATTCCCGAAGTTCTGCAGAAATTGCAGGGTCTTGGCGGTCCGACATAATGTTTAATTAGTATTTTAGAAAAAATATAGGGAAGAGTGATAAAATGGCAGATTAACAACCACAGGTAGTTGGTATTAAATTGTATTAGTCAGGATTAACACTTAAAAGATGAGGCAACTCAGCTAGAATACTGGAAAAGTGGGGGTCACCCACTATGAGAGTAGGAACAGTGGGGTCACTCACAATTATTTTAGAAGTGTGTTAGGTCACTAACTTGTAAGTGAAACTATGGAGATCACCCAGTAACTAGAGGTGGTGATCAACCACTTCGTACCATAAATAATAGATAAATACAATAGTCAATGTGGTGGGGGTCACCCACTAGAATAAAGCAGATGGTGGTAATCACCAATATAATACAGATATATGTAGTGATAAGTGGGGGTCACCCACAATACAGAAATATATGTAGTGATAAGTGGGGGTCACCCACAAAATAAACAAGGTGGTGTCAGCCACACAAAATATTTTTTAATAAATGTTAAATGATATAAGGAAAATAAAAGGGGGGTCACCCAGACAGTTTAGCAGGCTGGTCCTGTTGGGAGCAAAAAACCTGCAAGGATAAAGAAGAAAATTGTGATCAGTATTCTGATCTTCAGGGAAGAGCTTTTAATGAAAGGGTTAATTAGCAGAAGGAACTTACCTTCCGAAAGGGCTATACTAGTGCCCACAGAATTATTCATTCGGTAGTGTACCACAGGAGCCGCGGAGTGGAAGAACGCGAGTACCGTGATTAAAAATGGCCGCCGCGAGTAAAAGGGGGTGGCGCAGTCGGCAGAATGGCGGGAAGAGGATGAAAAAAGGGCGCGAAGGCTAACAGAAAAAATGGTCTCCTTTGAAATGGAGTCCGTGTACTGAAGGGATTCCCCTGACGGGAGGGGAGGGAAATAACCCTGCGGGCCGTTTCTGTTTGTGAAGTAAGAAATGGCCCGGCGGAAACTGAATGTTTTAAAAACAATTAGAATAGACTCACCTGGGAGGCAAGCAGCAAAGAAAGAGGAAGTAGGAGGAGTCTGATGGCACTATATTGTTCTATGATGTGTTATGATTGGTTGAATTTTTTACAACCTTGTTAACTACTTCTTTGCTGCTGGGAGTTACAGTAAAGAAAGATAAGCAAATATGAAGCCTCCTGTCTTGCCATAAAATTGTCCAATCGGAAGCTTCTCACAGAGAAGCCTCTGTTCCACTCTATTTCCGGTGTCTCTCCTTCCCACAATCCCACCTTGTGTCTTAACCCCCCTCCCTGTGTCAAAGCCTCCCTGCTCCCTCCCCTATCTGTGTCAAAGCCTCCCTCCCTGTGTCAAATCCACCCTCTGTCAGAGACTCCCTCTCCTATCTATTTCAATGCCTCCCTCCTCCCCTCCCTGTGTCAAATCCTCTCTCCGCCTCCCTCCCCTCTCCTATCTATTTAAAAGCCTCCCTTCCCTGAGTCACATACTCTCCCCTCCCCGTGTCAGAGCTTCCCTCCCCTGCTCTCCCTGTATCAGAGCCCCCCTCCCTTTGTCAAATCCTCCCTCCCCACCCTTCCCTGTGTCAGAGCCTCCCTCTCCTCCCCTGCCGACCTTCTAGTTGCAGATCTGTGGGTAGAGGATTTAGTTTCCTCTACCCGGACTGATAGGAAGTGAGAACACTTCCTGTCAGTCTGGGTAGAGGAAACTAAAGATCCTCTACCCACAGGTCGGCACCTAACGGTCAGCAGGGGAGGAGAGGGAGGCTCTGACACAGGGAGGGGAGAAACAGACGCTGCAAGAACTGACAGGAAGGAGGGGAGTGCTTCCTCTCCTTCCTGTGACCCGGGCACTTCTTGCAGCCAGTATTGTAAGGCAGGAACATTCTGTTAGAACGTGCCTGCTACTTCCTTAGCTCAGTGGAGCTAAAGGAAGTAGGAAGTGAATGTCAAACAGCTGGGGAAGCATTTCTATTTTCTTTTTTTTTTTTTTTGTCAATCTCTTTTTATTGAAATTTTTTCATATCAATGCATTTTGGGATACAGAAGAGAAAAAGGTTGGGGAGTACGTAATCATACATTACAGGCATATGTGTGGGACTGGGTTGCCGTACGCGTCCCCGTAGCCAGTCTGAGTGCATTGGTATTCTGTCAAGTGGGTATAGTTAGCTTAGGGAGATCAGTCGCTAGCGTGTGTATGAAGGTGTGTACCCCATTCGGGGTGGTGATGGCGGGCTGTCTTCTACATGTGCCCCTAACCAAGGGGGTGTCGGGGGGGGGGTGTTGCGTTCGGTTTGCGGTTTATGAGTGGTGTCTGCACCATTTAAGCACTGCATTGTGTTATGTTGTCACGTAACTGTGTCCGTCTGGTGTGTGTTATGTCGCCATGTCTGCTATGCAAAAGGAATAACTGGGGTTAACTGGGGTGAACTTTCGGTGCTTGTGCCTTATGGGGTAGGTATGTTCCCTTGAGAGTTCAAGTTTCTAGTTGCCGGGTCGGGTGTCGTTGAGGGCACTTCTGCTCTAGCTCTGAGGTGTCGCTCAGGTTGAGTCTGCGGGTTCTGGATTCCCAGGGCTTTGTAAAAAGTAGATGCCTCAGCCAGCGATGAGAGTTTATGCACAGTCCCTTTATGGTTGACCACTAGGAACCTAGGGGATCTCCAGTGGTATTCCACTCCGGTTGCTCTTAGGTGGCTTGTGACCGGTTGCAGGGATCGTCGCCATTGCAATGTGGACCTGGTGAGGTCCTGGTAGAATGAGAGATTGTGCCCCTCGAAGGGTAGTGGCGTCTTGCCCTGCATCGCTGTCATCAGGATTCCTTTGTCATGTGAAGTGGAGCATCGGACTATCACGTCTCTCGCCACTGTAGAGGTGGGTCCGCCAGCAGCCGGTAGGCGGTATATCCCGTCTATTAAAAATTTCTTGGCTTGGGCCTGGGGCAGTATGGCGGACACTAGGCGCCTCACATAGTGGGGCAGTTCGTCCGGCATGATTGTGTCCGGGATCCCTCTGATTTTCAGGTGGTTGCGCCGTGACCTGTCATCAAGAGCGGTGTAATGGAGTGAGAGGGCCTGTTGGTGTGTTTGCATGGTTAGAACTGTAGCTTGGAGGTCTGAGAGCCCCTGTCTAAGTGATGCTATGTCCTCTTCTGAGGCCTTCACCCTGGTGTCCACTGCCTGAATGTCTGCTTTGATACTTGCCACGTCTGTCGCCAGAAGCGTCTTAAGCTCTTGGACCAGATTACGGAAGTCCCGCTGAGTGACTGGTGCCGACCCCTCTGCGCTCTCTGCAGTACTAGGTACCTGTTCTGGCTGGGGGTCTGGTTGTGCAGACTCTGTTGGAGTTTGAGGTGATCTGTGATCCGCCATTTTTGCTGCCTGGTTTCTCTGTAACAGGGCCCCTATATCCCTGGAACCTGATTGTGGCTCCATGGGGGGCTTCTGGTTCCGCTTACCCATCTGTGCTGGGTGTGATTGAGGGGTGTCTTGGAAGAAGTCAGCCTCCGGTGCCCCTGGAGGCCGCCAGCAGTCCAGCAGATCCGACCAGGTCGGGTTCAGAGTGGGCTTGTAGGCCTCAAGGCTTCGTTTCTGTCTCCTGACCCTCGCCGGCTGAAAAAACGGCATAGGTCCTCTCCCGGTCGTCTGCCCTGTTTGGTGACAGCCTGTAGCAGGTAGGGAGAGATGATCTGTCCCCTTTTGTCGGGTTTTTTGCGGCTGGGACACACGGAGCTCCGTGAAATGGCGGCTGTTCGCGATCGCGGTCAAGCTCCGCCCCCCAGCATTTCTATTTTCAGATATAAAAGTGCTAATTTCACAATGAAAGTGGCACTTTATAAATGAGGATTTTAAAGGGATACTCCACATCCATACTGGGCCGGCGCGTCCATAACCACCTCAATTTTTTTGCTGTCAGCTTTTTGATTGGAGATATTTTATTCCTTTTTTGTTTAGGCATATCAAGGTGTTGCATGGTTGTGACCATATAAGAAATAATTATTTGTAACACAGTATTCTTTGCCATATTTGTATATTCTACTGAACTTAAAAGATATCTGACTTATAATAGGCAGAACAATAAATATATAATTTTTGCTTTATATCTAAAATTTGAGTGCGGTATCATATGTTTTATTGTATATGTTGAAGGTATTTGTTGTGGCTTACCTTGATACCTAGCACCATTATGGATAAAATACTGCCTGTACATATTGAATCATTTTATGGTGCCTGATAAGCTGACAAGGATATAACTGAACTCCTCTGGTACATGTTTGAGATGTCAGGCTGAAAGGGTCCCCATGTATTCCACTGGTGGACTAACACCAGAGTTAGGCCCTTTTGGAGAATAGTGGAAAGGGAGTTCTCAAGCTTTTTTTTAATTAAACCATTACCTTCGCACCTGAACTTAGCCTACAATGTCCATGGACGATTTTCGCAAGGTGAACTCCATACTACTTTTTCATATTTCAATAGCTGCAAACACATTAACAGCCAATGTCTGGAAATCCTCTGATACACTTTCTTGGCAAGCCCTCATACAACAAATCACAACCAACAGAGATTATAAATGCATGGCGAGGAAACACCTATGGTGGGATGCGGGAGGTTTTCCTATGAGTCAGATGGGATGCACAGACTGCAATCACAAATACATAAGTATAAACACTTCACATGGCTCCTTACATGGGTCTCATAATAAATCTGACTCTTGCGCCACCACATATGTTTATAAATAAAAAAATAATTAAAAAAAACAACATGTACACTGTCTTCAGGGACACCCACAAGGGTATCACCTCTCCATACATACCTAACTAGATGATCATTGAACACAGTTCTGGATCATTTTTCTGGCCACTAGGCTTCTGCTAGTTACCCACTCACCACAATATGGGATTGCCTGTACTTGCAGCACATATCGATACCCATAGACCACACTACATCCTAGGGTGCAGGATGTACAAACTAAGTATGGAAAAGTACCGAAAATATACCGGGATAAAATACAATGCCGTGGCGCACTCTCTTTTTTGGGCATCGTATTCTGGTTGCTTATGCAGTGGTATAATTCATGTATGTACCACAGCTGACATGGTTGTACTCCTATCACAAATTTTATTGTGACTGCAACACTGGCACTTCTCTCTGGAATTGTTATTGTATTATTTCTTTTTACTTTATGTGAAAAATAATGAAAATTGTCAAATTGAAAACAAGTCTCAGTAGTCACTCAGGGAAGTATTTAATTTTTAAAATAAAACTAAACCATAGCAACCCAAATTGAAACTACAGAAAACATAATGGCTTTCACAAACGTGTTTCACTAGACAAAAATGTATTAGTTGTATTGCTTCTCAGCAGGATGAAGAAAAGATTTGCACTTATTAAAAGCAAAAAAAAAAAGATTTCTACATGAGAGTGTTGCCGAAGGTCAGAGAGAGAGATCTGGGTCTCATGGTCTGGAACTGGAGCCATTGTCAAAGAGATGCCCAGTTTTAACATGTTGTACCACATTTGTATGTGTAAGACCCAGCTTAGTCACACGTATCTTGCATTTCTTCTTGTATCAGTATCACCACTTGTGAAATCAGGCACCAGCCAGTTTAGTGGACTATTGTTCATGTCATCCATAGAACACTTCATTTCTCTGAGAAGTATTTTGCTGATGTTAACAAGCTGTGTCATGTCACCATACATTTGTGAATTGTGGAAGGTTTGGTGCAGGTTTCTAGCTGATGCAGGAACATACTCCGCTTTTTGTATTATCATAGCTGTCGAGAATATGTGCACATTAGACAGCATTGAATTACATCTTTGTTTCTCTATTGAATGACATTGTCTGAAGCTTTGTCAGGTTTCTTCCATTGGCCAAGATGTACAACTCCAACTGTTTAGCACTTTGAGATTCATCGACAGCATGTTTGTCTTAACCCTTTCTCCATTCCTGGATGGTGGAGTAGATTCCTTCTTCAGCACCTTGGAACTTTGGGCTTGCCAATGCTATAAGGTCAAGGGTAGTTGTGGCGAAACCAACCTCGCCACTGGGCCCTGGAGAAGCCTGTTTGCCCACCTCCTACCTGCTGACTATGGTCCCTGGGTTATTTGGGGCATATTGTATTTTATTGTGCGACTGCAGGCCCTTTAAGCACAGTGAATGGTATTTTATTGTACTGCTGCTGGCCCTTTAAGAACTGTCTGGGGACATTTTGGGACGTTTGGGAATAATGTCCCTTTAAGACTTTGTAACATATCACAGTAATACTGTCTTAAATATTATGTAGGTATTTATGTGTTCGGTTAAACTGGGGATATGTAGAAATGTGTGTTTTATGTGTTAAATGTATCCGTATGTAATTTTATGTCTTTTACTGTCTTTTTGTCTGCCATGTGGGTAATGGAGATAATTAGATTCCTTCCCCAATTATCTCCAGGCCAGAGGGGAGGGATTGTGAGGCATTGTGGGAGGTAACCGGTCTGAGCTGGAAAGTCATGCGGACAGGGGTTTTAAAAGATACTATTACTAACTTTTGAACCCCTGGTCTGATCCATGCCTTTTTTTAATATGTTGTTCCCCTGAATGGATTGATTGTGGATATGTAATTTTGTGTGAATGTGATGTATGGTTTTGAAGTTATAAATATTGTGTAAAAAGTATATTTTAAACTGTATGAATAATGGGATAATGTGTCACACTAAGGGGAGGGGATGTGTGGGAGGTAACATCTATGTCATTGGTTATTTTATGCCCCCCCTGGATGTGGCCTGTATGTGTACTCTTGTAATAAAAGCCAGGCTGGATGTGCCAGTCCAGAGTTCCTGTTTTACCCTCAAAGTGAAGTGTCGTCTCATTATTGGGGGAAGGATTTATTGCATGCTGTTCCAGTTGACTGCTAGGAGTGTAAGCCTATTCGTATGGTTCCTATTCAACGGTCTACAGCATTTCTATGTTTGAGAAGATTCATATGCTGCATCGGTTCGGTGATTGTGGTGTCTGCCAGAGTGCTTGGAGTCCTCAGGAAGCGCTAGGAGCATCCTTTAACGGAGGTACCCAGTCGGGGTGCCAGGCGATCCGTTACAGTAGTGATGTCCCAAACTGTTCGCTGGCGAATAGTTCCCGGCGAACATCGCTTTTTCGCGTTCGCCACGGATGGCGAACATATGCGCTGTTCGGTCCGCCCCCTATTCGTCATCATTGAGTAAACTTTGACCCTGTACCTCACAGTCAGCAGACACATTCCAGTCAATCAGCAGCAGACCCTCCCTCCCAGACCCTCCCACCTCCTGGACAGCATCCATTTTACATTCATTGTGAAGCTGCATTCTTAGTGAGAGGAGGGACAGTGTAGCTGCTGCTGATTTGATAGGGAAATTGATAGCTAGGCCAGTGTATTCAGTGTCCACTACAGTCCTGAAGGACTCATCTGATCTCTGCTGTAAGGACAGCACCCCAAAAAGCCCTTTTCAGGGCTAGAACATCAGTCTGCTTTTTTTTTTCTGTGTAATGTAATTGCAATTGCCTGCCTGCCAGCCTGTGTGTCAGGCTCACAGCATATACTGTGCCCACTTGCCCAGTACCACCACTCACTCACTGGTGTCACTAGCTTGCATTTAAAAAAAAAACCTTTTTGGACTGTAATATAATAGCAGTCAGTTTCCTTCACGCGTGTGCGTTTCAGGGCCTGCCCAGTGCCACCACTCACTCATATCTGGTGTCACAATAGCTTGCATTTAACAAAAACAAATTTTTGGACTGTAATATAATGGCAGTCAGTTTCCTTCACTAGTATGCGTTTTAGGGCCTGCCCAGTGCCACCACTCACTCATATCTGGTTTCACAATAGCTTGCACTTAAAAAAAACAAAACTTTTTTGACTGTGATATAATAAGAGTCAGTTTCCTTCACTAGTGTGCGTTTCAGGGCTTGCCCAGTGCCACCACTCACTCACTGGTGTCACAATAGCTTGCATTTAAATAAAAAAATAACTTTTTTGACTGTAATATAATAGCAGTCAGTTTCCTTCACGCGTGTGCGTTTCAGGGCCTGCCAGGGCACAATGTCACACCAGTGCAACTCATATCTGGTGTAACAGTAGTGTACATTTAAAAAATAAATAAAAACATTTTGACTGTAATAGATTGAATAGCAGTTAGTTGTCTGCCAGCGTGTGTGTCAGGCTCACAGCGTATACTGTGCCCACTTGCCCAGTGCCACCACTCACTCATATCTGGTGTCACAATAGCTTGCATTTAACAAAAACAAAACTTTTTGGACTGTAATATAATAGCAGTCAGTTTCCTTCACGCGTGTGCGTTTCAGGGCCTGCCAGGGCACAGTGTCACACCAGTGCAACTCATATCTGGTGTAACAGTAGTGTACATTTAAAAAAAAAAAATACAATTTTGACTGTAGTAGATTGAATAGCAGTTAGTTGTCTGCCAGCGTGTGTGTCAGGCTCACAGCATATACTGTGCCCACTTGCCCAGTGCCACCACTCATTTCTGGTGTCACAATAGCTTGCATTTAACAAAAACAAAACTTTTTGACTGTAATATAATAGCAGTCAGTTTCCTTCACTAGTGTGCGTTTCAGGGCCTGCCCAGTGCCACCACTCACTCACTGGTGTCCCAATAGCTTGCATTTAAAGAAAAATAAGCTTTTTTGACTCATATCTGGTGTCACAATAGCTTGCATTTTAAAAAAACTAAACATTTTGGACTGTAATATAATAGCAGTCAGTTTCCTTCACAAGTGTGCGTTTCAGGGCCTGCCCAGTGCCACCACTCACTCATATCTGGTGTCCCAACAGCTTGCATTTAAAAAAACTAAACTTTTTTGACTGTAATATAATAGCAGTCAGTTTCCTTCACGAGTGTGCATTTCAGGGCCTGCCCAGTGCCACCACTCACTCACTGGTGTCACAATAGCTTGCATTTAAAAAAAACGAAACTTTTTTGACTGTAATATAATAGCAGTCAGTTTCCTTCACGAGTGTGCGTTTAAGGGCCTGCCCTGTGCAACCACTCACTCACTGGTGTCCCAATAGCTTGCATTTAAAAAAAAACTAAACTTTTTGGACTGTAATATAATAGCAGTCAGTTTCCTTCACGAGTGTGCGTTTAAGGGCCTGCCCTGTGCCACCACTCACTCACTGGTGTCCCAATAGCTTGCATTTAAAAAAAAAAAACTAAACTTTTTGGACTGTAATATAATAGCAGTCAGTTTCCTTCACGCGTGTGCGTTTCAGGGCCTGCCAGGGCACAGTGTCACACCAGTGCAACTCATATCTGGTGTAACAGTAGTGTACATTTAAAAAAAAATACAATTTTGACTGTAGTAGATTGAATAGCAGTTAGTTGTCTGCCAGCGTGTGTGTCAGGCTCACAACATATACTGTGCCCACTTGCCCAGTGCCACCACTCATTTCTGGTGTCACAATAGCTTGCATTTAACAAAAAACTTTTTGACTGTAATATAATAGCAGTCAGTTTCCTTCACGCGTGTGCGTTTCAGGGCCTGCCCAGTGCCACCACTCACTCATATCTGGTGTCACAATAGCTTGCATTTAACAAAAACAAATTTTTGGACTGTAATATAATAGCAGTCAGTTTCCTTCACTAGTGTGCGTTTCAGGGCCTGCCCAGTGCCGCCACTCACTCACTGGTGTCCCAATAGCTTGCATTTAAAAAAAACTAAGCTTTTTTGACTCATATCTGGTGTCACAATAGCTTGCATTTAAAAAAAACTAAACATTTTGGACTGTAATATAAAAGCAGTCAGTTTCCTTCACAAGTGTGCATTTCAGGGCCTGCCCAGTGCCACCACTCACTCATATCTGGTGTCCCAACAGCTTGCATTTAAAAAAAACTAAACTTTTTTTATTTTTATTTTTTTTTATTTTTGCAGTGCGCATAAAACGTTACAAGCAGGCATGAGGTGCCCCGAGAGCAGTCCTCAAGTGTTACCACGCAAAACATGCGGGACAATTGATTACACGGCACAATTTTATATTATTGTTAGCTTAAACTTACAGTTTGTGAGATTAGTGTTACACGTTACATAGGCTAGGACATTGCTTAAACTAATCTGCTGGCATCTCAGGTTATGCATATAGAAGAAAAAGAAACAACAGACTTATAATTAAGACATGTAGGTTGCTAGGCAGGTAGGTATACCACAGTTATACTGATAAGTGACAGGCTATATAGGAGCATGGCCTAAGCGTACCGGAGTGCAGAATGCTAGGGCAGACAGTTACAATGGTTAGGCTGTGAGTGTTACTTTACAGTCCTCTGCTGATGGAAAGTCTCTGCTCCAGAGGTGCCAAGTGTAGCCAGTACTGTTTGGAGCCGTTGGTATGCAGATCCCTTGCAGCTACAAAATTGGCGTACCAGGTTTCCCAGTCTGCTGCCAGTTGCTGGGTGCTGTTCTTTAGGCTGGTGCTCAGCTGAGTTCTTGCGGCATGTGATAGCCTCCTCGACAGCAGGGGTGATTGCTTAGCTGCTTTACCACGTGTCGGTGCGCCCCGCCATTGCGTAGTGGTTGCGGGCAGCAGGCGAATCCGTGTGTCGTCTTGGTCCTTGCCCAGGGGAGGGAGAGGGCCTCCGAGACTCCAGTCATAGCGGAGGTGAGTAGCTTATTTGGGTACGAGGGTGTATGCAGGTGGTCTCTTTCTGCTTATGTCTCGGTGCCTTCGCACATGGCCTCCGCCATCTTGGCTGCAGTGCTTGGGTTGCGGGTCTCGGCGGCCCAGCTGCAGCGCCTCAGGTGCTTTGTGGTGTTCGGGTCCTGAGGGTGAGGACCGGGATCACCCCCCCGGTCCAGTAGGGGGGGGGGGGTTAGGGGCCAGTTCCCCGCAGGTCCGACTCCTGACTGCACGCTGATCGGCAGGCGGCGGGGCAGCGGCCGTCCACCCCGCTCGTCGCCTGAGTAGGCCTTGAGGCGTCGATGAGGAACCCTCCTCCCGGGGACTGAAGCCTGACTGGCCAGCCTCTCCCTGGATCCAGGGCTCTCTGCCCGCTGAGGGCCACCAGTGCTGGACGGTTTTCTGCCCAAAATTGCATATTCAATGCCTATTTGGGCATATTTTGCAGGAGCTGGTGTCAAGTGCGACCGTCCAGCTCGGCGGTCCGGCCCCGCCCCCCAAAAAAACTAAACTTTTTTGACTGTAATATAATAGCAGTCAGTTTCCTTCACGAGTGTGCGTTTCAGGGCCTGCCCAGTGCCACCACTCACTCAATGGTGTCACAATAGCTTGCATTTAAAAAAAACGAAACTTTTTTGACTGTAATATAATAGCAGTCAGTTTCCTCCACGAGTGTGCGTTTCAGGGCCTGCCCAGTGCCACCACTCACTCATATCTGGTTTCCCAATAGCTTGCATTTAAAAAAAAAAAAACTTTTTTGTTTCCTTCACGCGTGTGCGTTTCAGGGCCTGCCAGGGCACAATGTCACACCAGTGCAACTCATATCTGGTGTAACAGTAGTGTACATTTAAAAAAACAAAAAAACATTTTGACTGTAATAGATTGAATAGCAGTTAGTTGTCTGCAAGCGTGTGTGTCAGACCTACAGCATCTACTCTGCCAACTTCTGCCACTGCACAGTGCCACTCATATCTGTTGTCACAGTAGCTTGGACGCATAGTACCACTAATCGAAAAAAAAATGACAGGCAGAGGCAGGCCACCCCGCAGGGGCCGTCGTGGTCGTGGTGCTGTGATTCCCTTTGGCCCTAGAATAATGCCCAGTGTTCAGAGGCCACGAACCCTGAACTTGAAAAGTTCTGAGGACATAGTTGACTGGCTAACACAGGACACCCAATCTTCTACAGCTTCCGCTTGGAACCTTGACGCACCATCCTCCTCCAGCTTAGCTTTGGGCCCCTCTCAAGTTACCACTCGCCCGCCTGCCGCCACCACCAACACTATCACCACAGCTGCTTCACTTGATCTGTCAGAGGAGTTATTTACACATCAGTTGGAAGAAATGAGTGATGCGCAACCATTATTGCCAGAGGATGTAGATAACAGGGACATGTCTCAGTCAGGCAGCATTACACACATGGACGTACGGTGTGATGATGATGATGTTGTACCCGCTGCTGCTTCCTTTGCTGAGTTGTCAGATACAAGTGAAGCGGTTGATGATGACGATGCGTCCGTGGATGTCACGTGGGTGCCCGCTAGAAGAGAAGAAGGGGGAAAGTTCAGATGGGGAGACAGAGAGGAGGAGGAGGAGACGAGTTGGAAGCAGGGGGAGGTCGTCGCAAGGAGCTAGTGGCACAGTCAGACAGCATGCATCAGCACCCAGGGTCAGCCAGACAGCACGCCAATCAACGCATGCTGTTGCCACCACCAAAATGCCGTAATTGCAGAGCTCAGCAGTGTGGCATTTTTTTTGTGTGTCTGCCTCTGACAACAGCGATGCCATTTGCAACCAGTGCCAAAAGAAACTGAGTCGTGGGAAGCCCAACACCCACCTAGGTACAACTGCTTTGCGAAGGCACATGATCGCACATCACAAACGCCTATGGGATCAACACATGAGTACAAGCAGCACACAAACTCAAAGCCGCCATCCTCCTCCTGGTCCAGCATCTTCAGCCACGTTAACCACTGCTGTCCTCCTTGCCCCCTCTCAACCATCCGCCCCTCCGTCTCTCGCCTTGAGCAGTTCCTGCTCATCTGCCCACAGTCAGGTGTCTGTCAAGGACATGTTTGAGCGTAAGAAGCCAATGTCACAAAGTCACCCCCTTGCCCGGCGTCTGACAGCTGGCTTGACTGAACACTTAGCCCGCCAGCTTTTATCATACAAGCTGGTGGAGTCTGAGGCGTTCAAAACATTTGTAGCTATTGGGACACCGCAGTGCCACGTTACTGGACGCTCATGCGCAATGCCTGTAGGCTCATGCGTCCATTTGAGGAGGTGACAAACCTAGTCAGTCACACCGAAGGCAACATCAGCGACATCATACCATTGTTTTCTTCCTAGAGCGTGCCCTGCGAAGAGTGCTGGATCAGGCCGTAGAAGAGCGTGAAGAGGAAGAGTTGTGGTCACCATCACCACCAGAAACAGCCTTATCAGCATCGCTTGCTGGACCTGCGGCAACGCTGGAAGAGGATTGTGAGGAAGAGTAGTCAGAGGAGGAATGTGGCTTTGAGGAGGAGGAGGAAGACCAACCACAACAGGCATCCCAGGGTGCTCGTTGTCACCTATCTGGTACCCGTGGTGTTGTACGTGGCTGGGGGGAAGAACATACCTTCAGAGAGATCACTGAGGACGAGGAACAGGACATGAGTAGCTCGGCATCCAACCTTGTGCAAATGGGGTCTTTCATGCTGTCGTGCCTGTTGAGGGACCCTCGTATAAAAAGGCTGAAGGAGAACGACCTGTACTGGGTGTCCACGCTACTACACCCCCGGTATAAGCAGAAAGTGCCTGAAATGTTACCGAATTAAGGCAAGTCGGAAAGGATGCAGCAGTTCCAAAATCAATTAAAAATTATGCTTTACACAGCGTATAAGGGTGATGTCACAGCACAACGGGAATCTAACAGGGGAAGAGGTGAAAGTAATCGCCGGCCGGGACAGGACGCCGGCAAGGACAGGATGCTTTACAGACGTGTTGTTGATGGAGGACATGCGGAGCTTTTTAAGTCCTACGCATCGCCACAGCCCTTTGGGGTCCACCCTCAGAGAACGACTCGACCGACAGGTAGCAGACTACCTCGCCTTAACTGCAGATATCGACACTCTGAGGAGCGATGTATCCCTTGACTACTGGGTGTGCAGGCTTGACCTGTGGCCTGAGCTATCCCAATTTGCGATAGAACTTCTGGCCTGCCCCGCTTCAAGTGTCCTGTCAGAAAGGACCTTCAGTGCAGCAAGAGGTATTGTCACTGAGATGAGAAGTCGCCTAGGTCAAAAAAGTCTAGATTACCTCACCTTTATTAAGATGAATGAGGGATGGATCCCGAAGGGACTGACAGTGGGCGATACATTCGACTAAAAAAGGCCTGATGAGGGGGACGTAACAGGGTGTCGCGGCTGCCTGCCCGCCGCATGATATTTAAATCCCTTGCTCACCCCAGTACCTTGTCCTGTCGTGGTTTCCTGTTCCTGGTTTCCTGAGAGTGCTTTATCATTGCGAATCTGATTTCCTGGTATCCTGATCTTGGCTTTCCCCTAGTTATTCTGAATTCTGGTTTCCCTGACTTGGCTTGTGTAAACGGTATTGTGTATTTTCTGGCTTCCTTGACCTCGGCTTTCCCTTTGACCATTAAACTGATAAGAATAGTACTATTTAACACACCACTCCTATCTGGTGGCACATTAGATTGCACGCGCAGTGCCCCAAATTTGAAGTAGGAGGACCGACCAAGCATCTTTTTCCATTTACCGGTTCCTAAAATCGATGCCTTATACACGTCCCCTAAAAGGGGACGTAACAGGGATTAAACTGATAGGAATAGTACTACTTAACACACCTTATTATAATGCAGAGAGAGGCAACGCAGAGAGAGGAGTCTGAAGAAGAGGAGTCAGAGGAGGAAAGTGGCAAGACCAGTGGAAGACCAAAGTGGAAGACCAAACACAGCAGGCGTCCCAGGGGGCTTGCTGTCACCTTGTACGTGGCTGGGTGGAGGAAGAGAGACCTTCAGTGCAAATGGGGAGTTTGCGGTTGTGCAAATGGACTGTTTGCGGTTGTTTGCGGTGCGTTAAGCGGGGAGTTTGGTCTGTCACTGTGAAGCGGGCCCTTACACTACCTGATCGATACAACATCATACCTGATGTTTTAAAGCACGTTATTCCAAACAATTTAGGAATGTTAGGTGATTTATGCCCTTTATGGATTAAAACCAGACTCTGCATCAACTATGTAATTTTCCATGGGAGTTTTGCCATGGATCCCCCTCCGGCATGCCACAGTCCAGGTGTTAGTCCCCTTGAAACAACTTTTCCATCACTATTGTGGCCAGAAAGAGTCCCTGTGGGTTTTAAAATTTGCCTGCCCATTTAAGTCTATGGCGGTTCGCCCGTTCGTGAACATTTGCGGAAGTTCGCGTTCGACGTTCGCGAACCGAAAATTTTATGTTCGCGACATCGCTAGTCAAGGGTGTTAAAGGTCTGTATTGTCCCACAGGACAGTTTTTGTTCCTTGTGTTTGTAATATTGTTTTCAATTTTTTGGTTCATGCATTTCAATGTTTGGGCATAATATATGCGAGAGAGACCTCTTATTTACCATTACCTTTGACTATGTAATTTTATAAACATATTGACTGACAAAATTAACAATACTAAATTATAATCGACTTAAGGGAAAATTAAATTGTGATTTGATCAAACGCCATACATTTATATCAAATGTAATGCGTATTATTATCTGCATAAGGTCAATGGATTAAAAGTATTGTGGCTTTTTTCATATCCATTAAGGTGTATGTGCATTGATCGGGTTTTGCATTCCAAATCATTAAACCCATATCTCACATAATATATTGTTGTTTTATAAATTATCTTATAAACTAAGTCGCAGTATATTTAGATTATTGTGTAAATTGAACCCCCCACCGTTTTGAGCATACTCTGTCCATCCATGCACCGGGTGTGGTATTGATCTATCCATGCCCTGGGTGTGGCATACACTATTATACAGCCACTATACCATGGTTCTAATATACACTATTAGTTACATATCTATATATCTATTAATCCCCTGAGTGAGACATACCCTATATCACTGTACATTTATCGGAATCAGTTTGTTTAAATATATTTCTTACAACATATAATCTTTATATATATATATATATATATATATATATATATATATATATATATATATATATATATATCTTTATGTCCTATAAAATGCAGATTTCTAGTAACATTTAAAAGGGCACTATAGCCACCAAAACAACTGTAGCTCAATTACGCAGTTTTAGTGTATAGATAGATCAAGCCCCTGCAGTCTTACTGCTCAATTCGCTGACAGTTAGAAGTTAAATAACCTTGTTTATGCAGCCCTAGTCACACCTCTCTGCATGTAACATGCACATACTTCCTAAACACTTCCTTTAACCCCTTAAGGACCAAACTTTTGGAATAAAAGGGAATCATGACATGTCACACGTCATGTGTCCTTAAGGGGTTAAAGTAAGATCTAACATTTACACTTCCTTTATTGCTAATTCTGTTTAATTTCGAAATTCTTATCCCCTGCTCTGTTGATTGCTTGAAAGACCTTGCACGAGCCTCTTGTGTGTGTTTAAATTTCAATTTAAGTTAACATCTGATTGAAAAATAAAAATAAAATAATGCAGGCTCTGTCAGTCTCAGCCAGATGATGAGGTGTGGTTAGGGCTGCATGACTGAAGCAAAAGTGATTTAACTCCTAAATGGCAGAGCATTGAGCAGTGAGACTTCATCGAGACATATTCACAAAAACTGCTTCATTACGCTAAAGCTATTTTGGTGACTATAGTGTTCCTTTAAGGAAACTCTGAGCATTCCTTTGTACTCAGTTCCTAACAAAGATGCTTTAGTAAAATAATTAGAACATGATTAAATATCTTGTAATACAATATGAAAATATTATTTCTTGGAGCCCTGAGGTGTTCTACCAAAATGATGCCGTGTGAGTTCCAATCTGGGTGTTTGCAGGTAGAATGCACATTCTACCTTGCGCTCAGTCATGGTGATGCAGATTCTATTAAGACAAGTTCCATTGTCATAGTAGAATCGGCTCTTTCCACCAAAACTGGACATTTGTGTCTATTATTGGCTGAGCTCCAGTTTGGGAGTCTTGCCACATTTGGAATATTACTGTTACTAAGGTCTAACTAGATGTTGTGAAAGTCACTGTAGCCTGGGGATATCCTATATCTAGTATAATAAATTAATTTAAAAAATGGCTTGTCAATTATTTAGTGTTATATGTTGGCTGTAAAAATCTATGCACTGAACCATATAAGATTTTTTTTTACATCTAAAGCAATAGTATTAGCTTTAGAACTAAGTGTCCACAAAAAACTGCTTAGTGACAAAGAGTTGCCTGGAAGTGTGCCATGCTAACAACCTGGATTGTGAAACCGAATGTGCATGCTAACGGCCTGGCTTGAGAGGGAGAATGTGCCGTGCTAATCACCTGCCTTGGGAGAGAGAAGGCAACATGCTTAAGGCCTGACGCGAGAGAGAGCATGTGCGTGCTAATGGCCTGGCTTGTGAACACTAATGTGCCATGCTATTGGCCAGCTTGAGAGCACGGATATGCCATGCTAGCGGCCTTGTCAGGAATATCTGCTTGGAGAGCCCAGCTGTACTCAAAAGTCTTCAAGTTACAAAGGATCCCACTGCTACAAGATCACTATTACCCATCCAAGAACTGACATTTTGGTCTGACCTCACCACTGACAGCCTGTCTGTTGTCCAGATCACCTGCAACTAGTATTCCTAAACCACAAGGGCAGGTACCAAACACAGCTGGTTACCGTGTAAAAACTAAAAATATTATTTACACTTTGACTGCAAGATTTACACCTTCATATTCACAGTTATTTAGGTCAACTGGCAAATCAATCAGATTAATTGATAATTTATTCTTTCAAAAATATAGCTGATGTAGCCAATGACCAAGAACAGGTGGGCATGTTGTGCCACCCTCAAGGATAGATGGCACATGACAATCATGTACATAGGGTTACAAGATGTTACAAATAGTATACAGCTGCCTGCCAAGAGAGTCTTCTGTTCAGGCACTTTACATGTTCATCTCTCATCATTTGTCATCGTATTGCTGTTGTATAATTTGAATATGTATGATTGATAACACCGATTATTGAAAGCTTTAAATATTTAATAAAGTGATTTCCTAGATAGATTCAAGACACGGAAGAAGACGTAGAAATTTAATACAATAACGCATTAGCTAAATCTTGATGAAATTATTATTAAGATTGAGGGCTGTTATGATATTAGGTGAATACAGAACTTGTCACGTAACCAGGATCTTGGTCTCTGAAGAGGTGATAGCTACTGGTTACAATATCACCAGAAGGAGAGCTGTGTTCTAGGCCTTTAATATGGCACTGAGACAGCATTGGTTAACACAACAGATTTTTACACCTTAGAATAACTATAGAGTGACTATAGAATGACCATCAGACGTATATTGACATTATCAGGCCTCCAAGACCTAACACTGCTGTATCATGGACGTCACTGAAATCCTGCCACTGTAAGTACTCCAAGGGCTCTGCCTGTGGAAAGTCAATGCTTAGTGGTTGCAGGTGTTGTGCTAGTTCTGGAATTCTGCATTGCTTGCTATCGCTGATTTTGTGAGTTCGAACTCCTCACCATCACAGTACACAGTATTATGTAGTAGTGTCCATGGTCAGTGTTAGCAAGTGTCAATGTAATGTAGTTCAAGAAGATGGGAAAGGAGTTCAATCCCCATTAGTGCATGCCAAAGAGACTTCAAAACAGCTGAAGGGTGTCTCACATTTATAAAATAAATGAAATAATATCTCTTTTATGAAGGTTTCCTTCTTCATATCTCCATTCTTCATCAATACTCTCTATATCTTACTGTTTGTCTTTCTGGTTACATTTACTCACAGGCTGTGTCCCAGTTCACAAGATCTTTAAAGAGGCTATAGGAGTTGATACAGTATCCTGAATGGCAATATTGTCAGAATAGAGTCTTTTTAACGAAGTAACAACATCTGGATTTAGTCTTTTTGATGAGGTAATAGTTGCTGGGCATAGTCTTCCTGATGTGGTAATAATTGTTGGACATCCAGGATTATAAGCTAAAATGAGAATTCATAGTGAATTTCAAATTTAAGGCCAATGTAGCAAAATTTGAAAATAATTTCCATGGAAGCTATTATGACCTTAACCCCTTAAGGACGGCGGGCGTCCTATGCCGTCCTTGGGGACCCGGCTCTAAACGCTGGTGGGCGGCATAGCACATCCACGCCGTCCTATTTACTTACCTGCTCGCCGGCGATCGTGATGGGGGGACTTAGCTGGCATCCCAGGGAGTTCCCCTGTTGCTGATCCGGCCCTCCTGGGCCATGTGATTGCAAGATCCTTGCGAGGACCTGACGATCACATGGACGGAATAGCCGTCCATAGTAGTTCTAGCAGGGGGAGTGCCTGGAATGACAGGTAGTCCCCCTGCTGCCTGTAATAATGTTCAATAAAGTTTTAAAACTGTTTAAAAAAAAATAATATATGCTTAGATTATATATATGATCTAAGTATATATATATACACTTACACATACATACACATACACTGTCTAAGTGTATTTTAATATTAATATATACGATTAAATATATAAAAATGCAATGATCCCCTGCACTCACGCTTGAAAAATGTTCCAATATTATTATATCAAAATACACGTAGAATGATATTCCCAGTGGCTTAGTGGCTACTAAAAAAGACTGGATACCCCATTTGCAATACCTTGGGTTGTCTACTATTGCAAATGGTATGCCATCATGGGGGTAATTCTCATTCCTGGGCTACCATACGGTCTCAAAGGCAACATAATCAATTGGCAATTTCAATGTGAAAAAAAAAGAAACATGCTATATTGACCCTGTAACTACCCAAAACACCATAAAACCTGTACATAGAGGGTACTGTTTTACACATGAGACATCGCTGAATACAAATGTGTATTTTATTTCTCAATTTTTTGTATATTTGTATTCATATTAAATTATGTTTCATAGCTATGTTTGATGTTAAATGAAAGCCCTGTTTCCCCTGAATAAAATATAATAAGTGTGGGTGCACTTAATATGAAAGAGGTGAATTACGGTTGAACAGACATATTGTCAAATTGGAAGTTTTATTTACGTTTTATTTTGATCAAAACGTGTACATTTGGCTCAGTCCTTAAGGGGTTAAAGGACAATTGTCACTTAAAACCTATTTTAATTTAATCCATTCTTTCAGTTTCGAACGGAAATATATTTTGTTTTAAATAAAGTATATGCAAAAATGAGAAAAACCTGATGCCTACATTTAGTAAATGATGGAATGCTAGGACAGTGTTTGAAAACTGAAGGATAGTCTCTATGGTCTTCCTTACTTCTGTGCTGGGAGTGAAGCAGGGAAGATCACGGAGAACAACGGTGTGATATCAATTAAACACATTCTATAATCATTTCAATCCGTCGTCCTTCATTAGTTATATTGATATTAGTCATCTTATTTTTTTTTTACCAGTAAAAACTTTCCTTTGTGAATCCACTCCCCAATAATCAAGATGTCCAATCTTTTGTAAACATACCCACTTAAATGTGGTGGAATTTAGTTTCAGCATTTTCCTAAAAATAAATCAATAAAAAGTTTGCAAGAGACAATTAAAAAAAAAATAAAAAAAAAAATTACTGGCCCTTTAACTTTTTTTTTTCTATCATACAGCTTGTAATGGTATATTCCAAATTTCCAGAGTAAGTTTATCAGGAAGTGAAACAAATCAGAGAAATCAGGTGACTGTAGTAAACAGCGAGTTAACAAGTGAACTGCCAAGTTTCAACCAAAATACCTAACTTGGAAAAAGAACCGCTCATATGTAGAACACAAGGATATACATATATATACAGGGTACAGTATGTGCGTATGTACGTATGTATGTGTGTGTGTGTGTTTCTCTATCTATCGATCTATCTTACACACACGCACACGCACGCGCACACACACACACTGTTCCAGTGTATATAGATATCTTTGTGTTCTGGGTACATTGGTACATGATTACTTTTTTTTTTTTTTTTTTTTTTACAGAAATACAATTTGAAATGTGCACAAAGGTGTAAACAGGTAAGACTTGCAAATTCCTTCCATGTAATGTCATTGCATTTATTTAGGGTTCAAATAACATAAAAAAAACGAAATGCTTTATCACATTACATTTTTACAAACCATGTATAGATTCTATTAAGTATTCCATCCCAACACAATTACCCAGACATCTTTACGGTGATACTTAGAAGGAGGGTGAATCAATGTAACCCATTTTCATGAAATGTTCTATTCCAATAAAACAGGCATTGACTTAGCAACAAGTTTATTTTCTCCAAATTACAAGAATGTGAAAAACAAAATAATAGAAAATCCCTCAAAGATTAAAGTTAACCTTTAGGAGTGAAAGGTATCTCTAAATGATGTCATCGTGTGGAAAGTTTCTACACTACGCACTAATTTAGAAAGGTGAAATGTTGAAATATTTATATAAAGAATATTGCACATTCAGTACACATTTATATAAAGAATATTGCACATTCAGTACACATTTATATAAAGAATATTGCACATTCAGTACACATGTTGTACTGGTTAAACAGCACATGTTTTATTCAGCTATTCTGGGTAGCAACTATTAATTTAGGTCTTTTTTTTATTTACAACAGGTGATGTGTCAATCACATTTAATACAACTATTCCATTCATTGCTATTCTTTTTCTGATGGCTGACGGCACGTCGGCTTACATTTCCTGTTCATATTTTGGCTGTCACTTTAAACCACGCCAAGGATGCGTGCAACCCACCAGCTGCAGGGCATGATGACTCTACATGCGGAACGGCATCCATGGTAGTTATAAGGCCAAGGGTAGTAGCCACCCAGAGGTTCGCAGATTCTCTGGCACTGAGTGTAACTTCTCCGACACTCAATGCAGCAGATACCTTGATGATCCAACATGGGGTCAAATGTCACACCGCCTTCTCCTTCCAGCTAGTAAAAAAAAATAGATACTTATGTTTTTAATGCTAGAAACAATATATTTTAAGTAACGGTCATATTTTAGAAGAACTCAATGTATCCAAAAGGCCCTATTAATAAAATTGGAGACTTTCAGTTTTAGGATAGCCTGGATCAGTACATTACAGTTATTTATTTGAAGAATAGAAGCAGATGCTAATGAAAGGCACCTAGTTTGAAATTATTTAAAATGTAATATGGAACCCAGCTAGGATGAACTGCTTACCTATCTGCGCAAAATCAGCAGTGTTCCCTCTAAGAACATTTCTTCTAACAGCTGGCTGCCATTATATTTACTGAAGTAGAAAAGCCAGCAGTTTTGTCAACAGATCTTTTCTCTAGTATTTTGTGTTGTATAGATTTTTAATATTGCACATTCAAATGCATCGCTCTTCTGCTGATACATAAATGTAACAACTCAAAGACTCCAAAGAAAGAGTAGCTTAGAAGATGATGGGGTGTACTGTTTGGCCACCCTTGCTCGATCCCAAAAGCTCACAACTGGACGTTACAGGTACTGCACAGTCTTTTTTCAGTAACAGCGAGTAAGGTCAAAGGTCTTCATTTTTTAGCAATAAAATTACATTATATAAAAATATATTAGAAGAACACTTTTGAGTTCTAAGGACTGGCTGACTGTATGTTTGCTAACTATTTATCAGAGCTGGGGGAGAAGCACTGATGGATATTTTCTTGTTCCCATGCACAGGTAACCATGCATGCTGGTATAGAGAGCGCACTATAGCTTAGAGGGCGGCTGCTGTGTTCATTTCTTCTATGGACCTGTCAGTACATTGTACGGTAGGTGGTGTAAGAACAATACTTCACTGGTAGAACTGACAGCATTCTCAAGGATTAGTGATAAGTAGACACTTTATGGGCATGACAAAGTGTGAGCAGCATTTAAACCTTTCAGTGCCGCAGGAACAAGTGATGTCATGTAATATACATTGCAGTTCGATAGCGCTTGATGGGTTAAACTGCCAGATGTTAAATTATACTAATTACAGTGATTAACGTGCTAAGCATTTTGCATACAGGTTTTGAAAAAAAAAAAAAAAACACAGATCTAGTTTGCATGTCTTTCAGCTGGCAATGTTGGTTTTAAAAAAAATCACAAGAAAAAACTTTAGACTATTTAAATCCCTTTTTAAGGTACGCTAGATTACGAAGATATTTCAATATATGAAAAGCAAAAGAAGCGTGTACGCATCAGAGAACTTACAATTTAAATTGCTGCTTCTTGAGAACATTGTACACCTTCAAAAGCAGCATTTCTATCTGAAGGTAAGAACAGTTATGGAAATTGGTTTCTACGTGGGCTTCATATAAAGTGTGTTGATGTTTGCGAATTGGGAGTTTTGTACAGTTTTTAGCACAAAAACGATTATGCAGGCAAGAAAAATAAAATGCTGGAGCAGCTCCCTCAGACAAATTCTATGGCTCAAGCAGGAATATTCATCCACCACAACTGTCACATTATGCATGACGGAGCCTGTAAAATGCTTATACGATGTCATTCAGTGCGCACTAACCACACAGATAGAGAAGGTGTCGGCCAGCGGTCACTGGCCCCACTGCTGGTATACAATATGACCTGTAATACTTTGTGATCAGATCGCAAAGCATGCTGGTTCAGACACACATGTAATACACACATGTGGTGCAAAGGGAGACTATAAAATATGCTTTTTTAAATGTCTGGCCAACTATAAATATTCCTTCTACCAGTGCAATATATACACAAGATTAAAAGAATATTACATACGGTCAGCATGGTGACATAGATATTTCCAGCTACAAGAAGAACATGTCTCCAAGTTGGACAGTGGAGATGAACAGATTTCTTGTGCCCCATGGTCTGTGAAGGAGTTACTATGATTCCTTTCCATTCCCTCACAACTTCCTGGCTCGCAGAATGCGTGGGATATGAAAATAAAGAGCCATGTCAATCTCTCAGCTCTTCACAGCCAAGTCTTCTACCCTTATGGAGCTGTGTGTTCTCAGACAATTTCATTTACATGTGCTTGTAAAACATAAAACGTTTGTGGATTTTATTACTTTTTTTTTTTTTAGGTAAGTTAAACTATTGTGGCGGGATACCGTATCTTTAAGGAACACTATAGCGTATAGTATGCCCTGTCCCTAACTTATTAGGTCCCCTGCTGGCTTGAAAGGGTTAAGAACCCTTTTTTCCTTACTTACCTGTTTCTAGTGCCAGAGTTCCTTGGTACTGGATAGGTCTCCTCCTCCCACAAAGTCACACCAATGGGGGAACTGTGCACGCATTAGAGCTTCCTCATAGAAAAGCATTGAATGAATGCCTTATTATTATTAGAATTGGAAGACGTTATACGTTCTCATGCAAAGCATGAAGACGCCAAATGTTGTTTCACTGAGTTAAAGGGACACTCCAGGCACCCAGACCACTTCTGCCCATTGGAGTGGTCTGGGTGCCAACTCTCACCACCCTTAATCCTGCAAGTGTAATTATTGCATTTTTTATAAACTGCAATAATTACCTTGCAGGGTTAAATCCTCCTCTAGTGGCAAGGAACTAAAGGAACTTCCGTGTTCTTAAAATTTGAAAAGTGTTATACGAGTCTGGACGTCCTCACGCTATGCACGAGGACCTCCAGCATCTCTGAAATCCCCATAGGAAAGCATTGAATAATGCTTACCTCAGGGGAGGTCTAATGTGCGCGCGCGGCCATTGCCGCGCGTAAGCATTACGTCTCCTCTGCCGACGTCAGCCGTGGGCCTGACCTAACGCCGAGGTTTTAACCCTTTTAGCAACATAGAATGGGGGGTGGGAGGGAGGGTACACTGCAGGGTCCTGCAGTGCCAGGAAAACGGATTTGTTTTCCTGGCACTAGAGAGTCCCTTTAAGTATGTTTGAGTCCAGGAAACGCCTCTACTGGCTGTCTGGAAGAAAGCTGCTAGAGGTTGTCTTAACCGTGCAATGGAAACATAAGATTTTCTCTGAAACGTCAATGTTTTAAACTGCAGGGGTACAAGGACAGTGCACCCAGACCACTTCAATGAGATGTGGTCCCTTTGTCCATTTCACGAAGGTGCAGTGGATAAGCCCCTCTGCATGTAACCTGCAATATTCTCTGAACAATTTGTATCCTGGAGATAATTAAATGCCAACGATTCAAGTAGTAACTCTTTCACCTGTGGGAGGGTGGATATTTTAAGATGTGTCTGTTTATTTAACTTATTAAAGTTAGGTTAAAAAGCAGATATATTAGCTTGGGGTCATTCTGCAAAAGGATTGTGTGATTTATTCACTCAACAGTGGGCTAACTCATGCAACTTGGTTGACCATTCAACAAAGTTATATTTTATAATATTAAACTATGTTGAGCAAGCAACTAACTAACACTAACTTACATGATACGGGTTCTCGGGGTTAAATGGTACTTCCTGCTCCGGAGCTGGCTGAGTCTGATTGGCTGCAGGTTTAGCACGTCGACTTCCTTGGCGGCGAGTGTTTCTTTCCTCTGCTGCAGCTTCAAATTGGTCCAAGTTAAGGTTGTTCTGAGCTTGTCTGGCTTTCCTTCCAACATCCCTTTTACCTCTTTGGTTTTCTACAAGATGAAAAAAAAAACACATTTGAATGTTTCATAAAACATACACCATACATCCCAACTTTGAACAAAAATCTCATCTTTTGTAGAAGCACAGAATTTTTATTGTATAGGACTACTTCACAGGGGCAATAATAGTGATATATCTTTAAAAAGGAGTTACCCTTAGGTCTTATTCTAAATTACTTCACATAAAATTTATGAAATATCAGTATTTACAATGTTTTCCCTTTTATTGTGTTTGTATGTTCCTCCTTTTTTTATTTTTTTTTTAGATTTACGAAAATAACTGCAGTACAGAAAAAATGGCAGTGGGGGTGAGATGGACGACGACATATAAATCTCATAAATATAGATACAAACCTCTTTAATAAAAGTCCCAACTCTTAACATGCTTTTAGTAACAGTCCATTGAGATTAATTATAATTTTCCTTACTGCAATCCCATTTATAAACATTGACCCCAGAAAATCATTTGAACTTTCAAATATTAACTTTCACCTCTTTTGGCACCTTTGTGTGTTAAATCTGTGGGGAAGATCCCTGTCCAAAATCTGTACAAATATAAATGTGATGGTACAGATTTCTGGAGCACCACTACTTGGTTCCTAGGTTCTAACGGAACAATCACCTAGGGGTGCCAGTGCCAAGTTAGCATTCTTCCTCCAAAGCCTTTTTCTTAATCCAGATATGTTTAATTCTATTTTACTCCTTCTGGTGCCTTTGTATAATCCAAGTGCGACGTGTGGGCTAGGTCTATTGGAGACTAATTTAGTGAAAAACATTATCAGCAATATTCACTAAAGTGAACTTTCAAATTTAAAGGGGCACTATAGTCACCAAAATACTACAGCGTAATGTACTTGTTCTACTGAGTATAGTCAGCCCCTGCAGGTATTTTGCTTTAAACACTGCCTTTTCAGAGAAAAGCAAGGGTTTGTGTTCCTGATCCTATAATGCTTTCATTTCAGCTAGACGGCAATTAGAATAGGAGTGTATGTATAGATATATTTAAACATACAGTCTTATCTGACAAATGAATTTCCTTGTAGATCAGGGGTAGGCAACCTACGGCACTAGTGCCATGCACGGCACTCGAGGTGTCTTTGCACGGCACTCAAGGCTGCTAGAGCCAAACACATTCTGGCCTATCAGGAGTCCAAGTAAAACTTCAGATATCTGCTAATACGAAGAGGTGGTGAAGGACAATCCTCAATTTATGCATTGTAGCACATAGAGGAAGTGATCTCAGATCATTTCCTCCCAGCACTTGTTAATGGGAATCCACACTGTAGTAGAGCAGCCCTCGACCGCCATCACAGCTCCTGTTCTTGACCTGTACCTGGCCAGCCTGGTCCCCACTGGAACAGAAATACACAGACATGCAGAATAACCCTCCCCTCATACAAATAATATGAACAGCCCACACACACACACGCAATCCCCACAAATGCAACACCACTAACAATCCACATACATGCACACAACTCCACATGCAGCCTCTCACATGCAATACCCAAAACAGCCCCCACACACTACCAAACACACAATTTGACATATCCATCCACACACAATTTCACAAGCAGCCCTCATACACAGCCCACATTCATATGTATCATACACGATACCATAAACTACTCCTGAACATATACAATATAATAGCTCATATACGCACAAATGCAACGATACAAAGCAATTACAGTAAAAATAACACAAGCAGAATATGGCAGCATACACACCTCAATTTAAAAAAAATAGGATCGGCACACAACGGGGCATCACAATCCTATATCGGCACAGTGCTGCTAAAAGGTTGCCTACCCCTGTTGTAGATAGTGAGCGCCCACAAGGACTTGCTCTTCACTAAGTGTCATTATGCCTTGATTATCTTATAAAGCTTTCATCAAAGCTTACATCAAAGAAAATGCATTTATTATTTTAAAAGTGTAAGTTCCTGGCACAGAAAAATTTATAACTTCCACTCCATTATTCTCAGCAAGTTAAACATAAACCACCATACCACATTCTGATGTGATTAACACTTTAATTAGTCATTATCTGACATTACTATATTTTGACTTGAAACTAAAACTATTTTATTTTAATTTTATATTATTAGACATATATAGGTGAATATGATCACTAACTATATAACAATGGTGCAAGAACTATCAATTTATAACAACTTGCATCCTGGGAAATAAAACATCATTAACCTCTTAGAGCACCAGAGGTGGGCCCCCAATACATAACTCTGGCACTAAAAGAATTGCCATCTCCTTCATGTGTTAAATAAGCTGGCGTGACTACGAAAAACTATTTTAATAATTTGTCTCAATCTTAATATAATACAACTTACAACATACTGCTGAGTCACAGTAACACATCACATTTTTATTAAAATCATAAAGAAGTTTATTTCACCTACACCCATCAAACACCTGAACACTATATTTAAAGCCAATTAGTTATCTTCAGAACTCTCTAAGTACTAGTAAATTGCAGATTCACTCCTACACACATCACGCCTATCATATGAATGCATAATATCTGTTAAAAAGAACATAATAGCTGATCCATGATAGTTAAATTAAACTAAAAGAATAACTGGAAATAGACACTTAAACACTAAATCTTTTTGTTTCTAAAATTACATAGTTATATAGGCTGTAAAGAGACATGCGTCCATCAAGTTCACGTCTGTTTTTGCTGTTGATCCATAAAGAAGGCAAAAACTTTTTTTTTTTTTTAAAAGCACTTTAACATTTTGTAAAAAACTAGGAAAAAATTCCTACTTGACCCATGAATGGCAGTCACATATCATTATTAATTAGGTCCCTGAATATTATGTTTTTACAAGTATTCCTCCAGTTGCAGATTAACCATCTGTACAGACTCTGATAAAACCACCTCTTCATGCAGAAAATCATCCTTATTGTTCTTATTATAAGAAGCCCTTTTCTTTACCTTTCTTCGTACAGTCAGAATAACATTGCAATAAATAGAATCCAAACGGATTCTATGCCAATTATGTTTTTTTTTTATAATTTTTTTATTTTAAATCATACATTTTCCTATTTATCCTAGCATCCTACGTTAACTGACCCACATCACAATAAAGATTTTTATATAAAATCATTATCCTCTTTCCTTTAGTACCTTTGATGAGAGAAAATATAGAGGTATCAACTGACCCCAAACCTGTATGATTATGTACCATGTCCTTGCCCACATTTGGGAAACATATAGGTTTCCACCAATCTACCACTGTATACATGTATTCCTGACTCTATAGTGTTAAAACCACCATTTAGGTGGTTTGCCCAACCCCTTATCCCCCTTAGAAGGGGTTAAAAACCATGTTATGGTGGTACAACACTCCAGTGAAGCTCTTTAGAATGCACAAAATAAGCACAGATGACTGTTGGAGGGTCTGCGGAACCAGAGGAACATATATACATATGTGGTGGGATTGCCCAATTATAAATAGATTCTGGAAATCGGTTGAAAACTTAGTGTGTAACGGATCGACGGGCACCCCGACTGGGTACCTCCGTTGAAGGACGCTTCCTTCGGACTCCAAGCACTGCAGCAAACACCACAACCACCGAACCGGAGAAGCATACGAATGCTCTCAAGCATATGAATGCTGTAAACAGCTGAACAGGAAAAGCATACAATCAGCTTACACTCCTGGCAATCAGCATACAATCCAATTCCCCGAATAACGAGACGACACTTCGTTTTGAGGTCAAGCAGAACTGACTGTACTGGCACATACAGCCTCTTTTATTCACAATCCACAAACATAGTACTGCCCACAGGGTTTTGAAATACAACCAATCAATCTGTACAATACACACAGACACTCCCACACAAAATCCTCCCCTCTGCCTGTTTTATGAGTACTGAACACAATGGGTAATATAATTATCACAGGCAGAGAAATACAGTTTTTACAAAATATTAATAACTTCCAAAATATACATGTCATTCACATAAAACATACATTTTCAGAATCAGCATGCTTGAAATGTACACATACTCAAAAATCAGGGCAATCGGTTCAGGGGTTAAAAAGTTAAGGGAAAGTCCTATTTGACCAAATGAAGCATGGCTTTTCTGCCCAAAACCAGTTCCACAAAGTCTTCTATCCTGGAGATAATTGGGAAGTAATCCAATTATCTCAAAGGACAGAGGCAAAACTCCATTAGCCACATGGTAGCAAAATGCAATAAAATACATAAAAATATATAACTGTGCAGCTATTGCATAAAACAGGTACATTCAACATATCCCCAGATAGCTTAGATCTGAGCGCACATTATGACTGAATGACGCTCAGATCACATACATACCGTACAATTGCCATGGAGCCAAAGTCTTTCACATAGTCTTTTGTTATGCGAATGGGCTCCATGGCATAGCAATCTGAGGTAACACTGCTCACATAAGGAAAGTACAGAATGACCCGGCTTTCGTGTCTTTGCAGGGGAAAATCAAGCATTTCAACATGGGGCCATAGTCACAGGGCAGGAGGCTGGCAATCAGTCTTCTCCAATGCCCAGTGGCGAGGCTGGTTCCGCCACATAGTGCAACAGATCTTCAATAGAAAACCACCTCTAGACCCTTGGGTATATCTGCTAAACAGACCTCTAGAGAGGTGGACCAGGAAGGAGCAGAAACTACTGCACAAGATCACATTAAGCGCACGCAGAGTGATAGCAACAGCGTGGCTGTTGCTGGAGGGACCGAACTTCACGAGAGTAATTTCCAAGATCAAGGATAGTAGACTGATGGATGATTTAACAGCTAGAGTGACAGGTACCACAGTAGTGTACCAAAGAACATGGGAACCCTGGGATAACAGCCCACTGGGATAGGGAGGCAAGCGAGAGGAGACCTGCATAGGGCTGGGAGGCAGGATGGACAACCGCTCCAGACAGAGACAACAAGAATGCAATGCGGGTACGGGTGTAGGAAGCCGGGTGCCCCTGTCCTCCTTCGCGCGTACCCACGCCCCCTCATCTCTTTCTAAGTGTCTATCCTTTCCTTTTCCTTTCCTTTCTTTTCTTCCTTTCCTTTCCTTCTCTCCCATGCTTTACATGGGACCATGCATACGCCGAGTATGAAAGGTCAACCTAAAAGGCTGGATAAGCATCATAGATATGGAACATAAGACAAAACAAGTGGAACAACGTTAGAAGTACCCGATGGTTATTGGTCCGTGTCATAATCAGTTTATTTCTCTTAAAAAACATAAAAAATCCTTGGTGGACAGTAGAATTGAGCAGAGTTAAAAGATATTGTGCTGAATTACTTAATGTGTAACAAAGTGAAAAAGTTTGATGTAACGGACCGTTTTGCTCACCAGAGGTTAAAAACCGTTTAGGCGATATTCCCCTTTCCAGATGCACAGGCAGCAACTGTAAGCACCAATCTCCCGAACTGCAAACTCTACGAATCCTGGAAACAGCCGAACAGGAAAACCATACGAAAGGGTTACACTCCTGGCAGTCAGCATAGAATCCAATTCCCCCAATAACGAGATGACACTTCGTTTTGAGGGTTAAGCAGAATCTGCCTGCACTGTCACATACAGGCTCTTTTATTCTTAATCCACAAACATAGTACAGCCCACAGGGTTTTACAGAACAACCAATCAATCCGTACAATACACACAGACACTCCCACACAAAATCCTCCCCTCTGCCTGTGATATGATTACTGAACACAATGGGTAATCTCATTATCACAGGCAGAGGAATACAGTTTTTACACAATATTCATAACTTTGAAAGTATGCATCACATTCACATCAATCGGCATACTCCAAATACAAACATATGTCAAAATCATCCAAATTGGTCCAGTGGTTCAAAAGATAGATCAAAGTCCTTTGTGACCAAATGAAGCATGGCTTTTCTGCCCAAAACCAGTTCCACAGAGTCTTCTATCCTGGAGATAATTGAGAAGTAATCCAATTATCTCCAAGTACAGAGGCAAAACTCCATTAAGCACATGGCAGTAAAAAGACAGTAAAATACAATAAAATACACAAGGTTACATTTATACATAACATACAGACATTCTACCTATCCCCAGATAGCTTAGATCTGAGCGCACGTTATTACCGGATGGCGCTCAGATCACATACATAAAGTTCAATCGCCATGGAGCCAAAGTCTTTCATACAGTCTTTCAGTATACGGCTGGGCTCCATGGCATAGCTATCTGGGGTAGCATGGCTTTAACAGTCCGCAGAAAGGCACAAACCAGCCTTTCTGCAGGGAAAAAGAACAGGGGCCATAGTCTAAAGGGAGCAGGCAAGCAACCAGGCTTCTCCAGTGCACAGTGGCGAGGTTGGTTTCGCCACATTTGATATTCAAAATAGGCTTTTGCACAAGCCGACATGCTAAAACATTTGTCTTACTGTTTCTGCCAAGATGAAAAAAAAAAGAATTAAAAAAAAAAAGAAGGGATTACAACTCACCTTATTTCCAGTGCTGACCCCGCCCCCGATCTGCCTCCTTGGCGATATCATCAAAATGTAAGAATTTTTGCCAATCCAATTATTTTCCATAGGGAAAGCACTGGATTGGCTGAAATTGTCAAGGAGGTGGATAAGGGGCGGGGCCAAATGCTGTCAATGCATCTCTATGAGGAAAATGATCTGCATGGAGACGCTGAACAGCAGTGCTGCCTACTGTGCAGCACTGCTCCAGGAAGCATCTCCAGTGGCCATCTGAGGAGTGGCCGTAGGAGGTATCCCTAGGGGCAATGTAAACACTGCCTTTTCTCTGAAAAGACAGTGTTTGCATGAAAATGCCTGAAGGGAACGATTATACTCACCAAAACAACTACATTAAGCTGTAGTTGTTCTGCTGACTATAGTGGAGGGCAGCTATTGTTTTCAGATCTTTACTTAAATTAGAACCTATCATGACAGATATAGGTTCGCAGTTTTCTAACCATCTTGCATGACTCATGCTATACAATTAAGGGTTTCTTCCCTTAAAGGGACATGGTAGGCACCCAGACCGCTTAGGCTCATTGAAGTGGTCTGGGTGAAATGCCCCATGTCCATTAACCCTAATAATTACCTCCGAGGGTTAACTCTTCCTCTAGTGGCTGTCACTACCGGGAATTCTGTAATCGAAATGGAATTTGGTCCGTTATATGACGCTGGACATGAGGACCTCCTGCGTCATGATTTTCCCCCAGAGGACAGTGTAGCAAACTCACCCTTTAACAGAGGTTGCCATGAGCTTTTGGAGGGGGCTGCTTGCCCGCCTCCTGCCCTGTGATTATGGTCCCTGGGAGATTTGGCCCTTCAAGTGCAACATTTGGGCATACTGTATTTTATTATGCTGCCCCTGGCCCTTTAAGCAGCATATGGAATTCTATTGGACTGTGTATGTCCCTTTAAGACTATGGCCCTCTCATCAGCCCATGCTAAACTTAAACCCCATGGTAATTTGACTGTGTTCGTGGCATCTGAGCGCTGTTTGGATATATTGAGCGCTCAGATCCAAGCCATCTGGGGGTTCTGTTCAGTATGATAGGAGTTATGTATTTTTGCGTCTTTTGCCAACATGTGCTCAATGGAGTCTGCCTTTATCCCTGGATATAATTGGATTACCTCTCCATTGTCTCCAGAATAGAGGACTCTTGTGAAACTGGTTTGGGCCGGAAAGCCATGCTGGCAGTGGGCTTTAAAAATACTTTTGCTAACTTTTGAACCCCTGGTCTGATTCGTGCCATTTTTTTAATATGTTGTTCCCCTGAATGGATTGATTGTGAATATATACTTATGTGAATGTAATGTATAGTTTTAAAGTTATAGTATATTTGTAAAAACTGTATTTCTCTGCTTGTGATAATTACATTTTCCATTGTGTAAGATAATTGTATCACAGGCAGAGGGAAGGACTTTACTGTGGGTTGTAACTGTTACTTTATTGGTTATTTTATACCTCCCTGTGGGCGGTCCTGTATGTGCAAGAACGTAATAAAAACCAGGCTGGGTGTGCCAGCACAGTCAGTTCTTCTTCACCCTCAATTTGAAGTGTCGTCTCTTATTGGGGGAATCTGCTACAAGGGATTGCTATGCTCTACATATTCCCTTGCTGTAATCACTACTAAGCTCTTGTAAGAGCTTGTTCCTGCTTCACTATCTTGGAGGAGAGGTTTACCAACTGGAGCCTGGTCGTAGGTCCAGGGTGGGCAGGAGACGGCGAGACCCCAACCAAGCTGTGGCGGTTCGTGGGGTCTGCAGTGCTTATGGTGTCTGGTGGAGTGCTTGTAGCCCTCGGGAAGCACTAGGAGCATCCTTCAACGGAGGTACCCAGTCGGGGTGCCCGTCGATCCGTTACATTGGTGGCAAGCGGTGGGATGGCGTCCTAGTGCGAGGAGCAGCACCTTGGAGACACCCGTATTGGTATGGTATGAGAGCATATTGAGGGCAACGCTTGTCTCCGAACAGCGTCCCCACCAGCAGTCATGTTCTATCGATATGAAGGCGTAGATTTTGCTACTGAGGTACTGAGGAGAATAGCCAAATATGGCCCGAATCCCCCGGAGGAGATTATTGATGCAGCTGCGCAGCAACTGCTTAAAGAGAACCAGAGGTCACGTGATCTCGAGCACGACTTCATACTGTTAATGGTGAGACATGGTGAAGGAGATGAGGTAGCCGGTATCCTCCTCCAACACAAACCAGAGAAACCCAAAGTAGAGGACTGCATAGAGTGGTACTGGAAAGGCCCCCAGCAGGCAGGTGGAGATGGGACCGAGGTCTCTCTACCGGCCCTACAGGGAGAGGAGACGGTCAGTCTCTCTCCCCAGCGGCAGAATATATTGCAAGGAGAGGAGAGTGTCGGCCTCCCTCCCCAGCGGCAGAGTGTGTTAATAGGAGAGGAGACAGTCGGTCTTACTCTCCCACAGCTGCCGGAGTACCAAGAGAAGGGGATAAGTGATAGCCTTCCTCCACAGCCCTGTCCCAACCCAGTACTGGGGGTAGTGGGTGAAGTTTTAAACCCCACTGACCCCTCCCCAGCTGAAGAGCTGGCAACTGGGCAGAGCGCCGCCGGCCTCTGCCCTTCCTTTTCCCCTTGTGCAGAGCCTGACTTTCTGCAGGCTACCCCAGCAGAAGAGCTGGCAACTGGGGAGAGCGCCGCTGGCCTCTGCCCATTTAGCATGATTTATGCAGATTGGACCGAGGTCTCTGTACCAACCCTACAGGGATGCTGGGCAGTCGGCCCAGACCCCCTACTACAGCTGGAAGTATGTATGGGAGAGGAGCTTGTTTCCCCCTCTCCCCAACGGCAGTTTGACATACCCAGGGGAGACAGTAAGCCCCACAACCGTGCAGATGGGACCCTGGTCTCTGCACTTACAGCACAGGGGGTAGGGGTGGTCAGTCCTGTCCCCCAGCAACAGGGCTGTTTAGCCAAAGGGGAGACAGTCTGTCTCTCCCCACAGCAGCATGGTGGTTTGTCCAAAGGGGAGACAATCGGTCTCCACCTCCAGCAGCCGAGCTGTGTATCCAAAGGGGAGACAGTCAGTCTCCCCCTCCGACAACCAGGCTCCAACCAGGCTACTTCCGTGGTAGCACTGGCGCCAGGGCAGAGTACCGCTGGTCTCTACCCACTCAGCAACCCACCAAGGAAGCCTACCAGTACCCTGCACAGCCATGGGGAGACACCTGGGCATGGACAAGTTTCTCCCTTACTCAGGTGTTGTAACCAAGTGTTGTGGGGGGGGGGGGGGGGGCTGCACTGCTGATTGTGTTTTGTGGGTGGGTTGCTGGACTAACAAGGGCACTAACCGAAAAAAGGTCAGATACCCTGTTAGTCTGTTTGGAAAAGGGGAGAAATGTAGCAAACTCACCCCTTTAACAGAGGTTGCCATGAGCTTTTAGAGGGGGCTGCTTGCCCACCTCTTGCCCTGTGATTATGGTCCCTGGGAGATTTGGCCCTTCAAGTGCAACATTTGGGCATACTGTATTTTATTATGCTGCCACTGGCCCTTTAAGCAGCATATGGAGTTCTATTGGACTGTGTATGTCCCTTTAAGACTATGGCCCTCTCATCAGCCCATGCTAAACTTAAACCCCATGGTAATTTGACTGTGTTCGTGGCATCTGAGCGCAGTTCGGATATATTGAGCGCTCAGATCCAAGCCATCCGGGGATGGGTTAAATGTGGGGGTTCTGTTCAGTATGATAAGAGTTATGTATTTTTGCGTCTTTTTGTGTCTTTTGCTAACATGTGCTCAATGGAGTCTGCCTTTATACCTGGATATAATTGGATTACCTCTCCATTGTCTCCAGAATAGAGGACTCTTGTGAAACTGGTTTGGGCCGGAAAGCCATGCTGGCAGTGGGTTTTAAAAATACTTTTGCTAACTTTTGAACCCCTGGTCTGATTCTTGCCATTTTTTTAATATGTTGTTCCCCTGAATGGATTGATTGTGAATATGTAATTTTTATGTGAATGTAATGTATAGTTTTAAAGTTATAGTATATTTGTAAAAACTGTATTTCTCTGCTTGTGATAATTACATTTCCCATTGTGTAAGATAATTGTATCACAGGCAGAGGGAAGGACTTTACTGTGGGTTGTAACTGTTACTTTATTGGTTATTTTATACCTCCCTGTGGGCAGTCCTGTATGTGCAAGACCGTAATAAAAACCAGGCTGGGTGTGCCAGCACAGTCAGTTCTTCTTCACCCTCAATTTGAAGTGTCGTCTCTTATTGGGGGAATCTGCTACAAGGGATTGCTATGCTCTGCATATTCCCTTGCTGTAATCACTACTAAGCTCTTGTTCCTGCTTCACTATCTTGGAGGAGAGATTTACCCCTTGGAGCCTGGTCGTAGGTCCAGGGTGGGCAGGAGACGGCGAGACCCCAACCAAGCTGCGGCAGTTCGTGGGGTCTGCAGTGCTTATGGTGTCTGGTGGAGTGCTTGTAGCCCTCGGGAAGCACTAGGAGCTTCCTTCAACGGAGGTACCCAGTCGGGGTGCCCGTCGATCCGTTACAGACAGCATTGAATAATGCTTTCCTATGGGGAAATCCTAATGCAGGCGCGGCCAACGTGCCGGCTGACGTTGGCGGTGTGTGGGCAGGGCCTGACCCAGTGCCGAGGGACATCAGGACTGGATTAAGGTAAGTGACTGTAGGGGTTTTAACCCCTTCAGCACCGCGGTATGGTGGGCGCAAGGTAGAAGGGCACTGCAGGAGCCCATTGTGCCAGGAAAACGGATTTGTTTTCCTGGCACTATAGAATTCCTTTAATACGATTAAAAGCTCATATTTTAATTTATTTTCATTACCCCTGTCACCTACTAAGAGCATCAATTATGTTTACAGTTAGCGTAACATTTGCAGTGAGACGCACCCCCTCCAACATACCCCTTTTTGAGAAGCACAGGCTTATAAAAAAATGTTTAAAAGTTCCAAACACTGTGTAAATTAAAAATATCTGTTCTCCCTCTCAATACATCAGTGTGCTGCTGCTCTTGAGTGCCTGTCCCACCTCCCTACTTCCCCTTTTAGGAATTGCTTTCCCTTTGGCAGAAGGCACAGCCTTCCTATCTCTGTGCCAGTTGGCACAGACTGAATTGAGCAGGAGGAGGAGCAAAGGGCTTGGTTTTAACCTCTTATTTTAGAGAAATCTAGAAACTGGATAGCAATTCTGCTAGCATAATATATAGCTGAAATTTGATTGTCATTTAAGATTAAGTTGTATTTGTCATGACCGGTATCCTTTAAGCAGACCTGTCATGCTTTTTTTCCTTTTATTTCCTGATGCCCCCTTTATCTTTATGATTATACTCCATGCCAACCCCCCACTCAGTTTTTATTTTTGGGTGCTGCTATTATATCCTCCTTTGCCCATGAAGCATATAATTTGCCCTTTTGTTGGATGCATTGTACTGATGGATTGTGGGTAAATTGATTGGCAAATGAAAAATCTTTGCTTAAGCATCATTTGTTGTCAAGTTGATTGCTGTCCACAAGGAAAAGCAGTCCTTACATTTCTTAATGTATTTTATGAAAACTAGGGATTCAGACACATTGAGCTGTATAACGGCAGATCAGATAAACTTTATTTTTGGTGACCGAACTGCTTTAAGAACTGGGGACAATATGTATTTTATGCTTTTTTCCCAAGATAAGACTATTTGTAATTGCTTCTGGATAGAACAGGGGGTGGGGAAGGGGGTGAAGCTTAAAGATTTTCTTTTAGGGGTTAAGGAAATGAATTGGCTCCTGATAGGTCACATTTATTGTCTGTTTAAAGAGGTTACAAATGTTACGGAGTTTCCTGTATCAAAGTAATGGCAATTTTTATGAAATACAATGATGTCATATTCAATAATGTAACCGGTGGCAAGAACATGCAGCATTATTTGGAAGATAATATGTGAAACACTTAGTCTGCCTAGGCAAAACATTAAAATGTACCTGTCACACTCTATTCCTATAATTTGGAGAGATTTTAATATAATACCACTCACGACATACTGCAAGCACTTTCATTTAGTCACAGTAACACATCACAGTTTTTTTCTATCAGAAGTTTATTTCACCTACACCCATCAAACACCTGAACATTCTATTCAATGCCAATTAATTATCTACAGAATCCCAAGTACTAGTAAATTGCACATTCACTCCTACACACATCACGGCGAGCCGCCCACACTACAAGTCTATTGCATGGATGCAAAATATCTGATACATAAATGTTAAAGGACCACTATAGTGCCAGGAAAACAAACTCGTTTTCCTGGCACTATAGGGTCTTTGGGTCCCCCCCACCCTCAGGGTCCCACTCTCGCGGGGCTGAAGGGGGAGGAAGGGGTTAATCACTTACCTTTCTCCAGCGTCGGGCTCCTTCGGTGTTGGGGAAATCTCCTCCCTCTTCCGACATCAGCGCGCATTCAATCAGTCCATAGGTAAGCATTTCTTAATGCTTTCCTATGGACAGCAGCATCTTCTCACTGTGAAAATCAGCGTGGAAGCGCCTCTAGCGGCTGTCAATGAAAGCTACTAGAGGCTGGATTAACCCTACTGTAAACATAGCAGTTTCTCTGATATTTACAGCTGCAGGGTTAACCCTAGATGGACCTGTCACCCAGACCACTTCATTGAGCTGAAGTGGTCTGGGTGCCTATAGTGGTCCTTTAAATTAAACTCCAAGAATATCTGTATACAGCCACTTAAACACTAAATCATTTTACTTCTACATGTGTTCTATGATAATCAATATCACATTGCAATAAATCTAATCAACCCAAATTATGGTATTTATTTTTTGAGAAATAAATGCCTGGTTACTCTGAGAATATTAAAGGGAAACTATAGGCATACAGACCACATCAGTTCATTACAGTGCTCTGGGTGCAGTGTCCCAGTTTTTAAGAAACTGCAATAATTTCATTCATTTCATGTATAGATGAACGCATGAGGCATAGACAAAATACCAGAGATAGAACCCATTTTATTACACTGGCCACTCCTTTTCAGAACATTGATTCTATGGCTTTAGCACTTCCCACACCAATGCAATTAGGGGTTACTTGCCTAACTGAAGCAGAGAAACAATACAGGAGAAGATAAGGGCTTTGTTCTTATTGTGGGCAACGAGGCCATCTTTACTTGAACTGCCCTACCAGGCTGGGAAACGCTTGCACCTAAGTTCCTTTGGAGGACATGTCTTGGGTGTTTCTATCATGTCCTCCATATCACAAACGAAAGAACACAGGCTTCTCATTCCCATGTCCTTATCCTGGGAGAAGAGATCCATAAAAACAGTGGATTTAATAGATTCAGGAGCAGCAGAGAGTTTCATAGATCAGGTCTTTGCTGATAGCAATTTTATTCCCTACAGGTTAAGAGCTACACCTTTGGCCGTTGAGGCTACAGATGGTAGACCACTGTCGGAGCCTGTGATTTCCCATGAAACAATATCTGTTAAATTAACCATTTGTATCTTACACAAGGAAATCGCCTTACTGCAATTGATCTCCTCTCCAGCCTTTCCAGTCGTCTTAAGGGTTTTCATGGTTGAACAAACATAACCCCATTAGTTACTGGGATAAAGGAGATATTGTATCATGGAGCCAAGGATGTACTCAGGGATGTTTACAGAGAATAGAAACATAGAATGTGATGACAGATAAGAACCATTCGGCCCATCTAGAATCAAACCAGTTCTTTTGGTAAACATACCTACTATGTCTCCTCTGTCAACAGAGATACCCCCTCAATATCTAGAACTTAAAGCAGTTTTTGACAAAAGAAAAGCCAATGCTTTACCTCCACATAGTTCTTATGACTGCACTATCAACCTTTCACCAGGTACCATATTTCCTCTATCCACTAAAGATAACATAGTGTTAGAGGAATACATAAAAGAAAATTTAACAAAAGGGTTTATCAGAAGGTCTTCTTCTCCTGCTAGAGCTGGATTCTTCTTTGCATCTAAAAAAGAAGGTGATCTTAGACCTTGCATTGACTACAGGGGGTTAAACAAGATAACTATTAGAAATGCATACCCCATTCCTCTGGGTTAGAATCCGTGAGGGAGATGAATGGAAAACAGACTTCAATTCTGTTTGACCAATCTCGGATAAGTTTTCTAGGGTATGTCATCTCTAATGATGGTTTTATGATGGACCCTGTTAAGCTTAAATCAATTTTACAATGGCCTTTACCAAGGGGACTTAAAGCTATACAACGCTTTGTTGGGTTTTCCAATTACTATAGGCACTTCATTAAGGGGTTTTTGACCATAGTAGCACCTATAACAAACATGACCAGGAAAGGTGCTAATATCAAGACTTGGTCATCCTGTGCTTTATCTGCTTTTGAAACCCTTAAGAACGCTTTTGCTTCTGCCCCTTCTGTATTACGCTGAATTTCTCATCAGCTTATCATCCTCAATCAAACAGAGCAGCTGAGCGTACTAATCAAAAATGTTTACAATATCTACGATGTTTTGTTTCCGAACATCAGGATGATTGGGTTGGTCTGATGCCTTGGGCTGAGTTTGCACATAACAACGTATGTGATTTAACGCGAAACAGACCCTTTTTCATGAAGTATTGTTTTCATCCTACCGTTCTACCTTCTGTATCGCCTTCACAAGGTAACCTGAGAACATTATGGGATCAGACTCAACAAATGCTTACACAGAGCTCTGTACAGTTAAAAAAAACATGCAGATAAACGTAGAAGCGCTGCTCCTGTTCATCAACTGGGTGATACGGTATGGTTAAGTACGAAACACATAAGATTGAAGGTTCCATCCATGACGTTTGCTCCTCACTATGTGGGGCCTTACAAGCTCTTCCCTCTACTTTGCGTATTCCTAATTCCTTTCATGTCTCATTATGAAGCCTCTAACCTGTAACAGATATACCACCTTTCTTCTCCTCCTTCCTCCAACCTGGTTGGATGGGGGACACTCCTCACATTCCCTCCTCTCATCTCGGCCATTCAGGCACCGTCCGCAGTAGCTGTGCCCCTTTTTATGACGTGGGGCATTATCGCTGATGTCATGACATCGATGACGTCACGGCCCGCTGAAGCGTTCGAATTCAGACGTTTTGGGGGCATGGCCATCATTTAAAGAGCCAATGAATCATTGTGGTTCTAGCTTAATTTTTCCTATAGTGCATACTCTGGTTTGGTTTATTGGTATTTGACTTGGCTCTGATTTTGATCATTCTGTGTTCTCCTTCCCTTTGACTCAGCTTGTTTATTTGCTTACCTGTTTTCTGGCTCCCTCGACCTCGGCTTGTCCCTGACTATTCTCTATCCTTTCCTACGTTAGTCCGTCAATTCTAAGGCCCGGTATACGTTCTCCTATTTTGCATTCTGCGTATTGGATGCCTGTGTCGTTACTGACAGATGTCCAGCGTCACCCAAAACCCCATTATACATGCTTTCCTATGGGTGAATCCCTAATGCGAGTATGGCAATTACTGGTCACATGCAATAGTTTTACCCGATGATGTTGGCGGGAGGAGGGGTGGACGCGATGCCCAAGCCAGAGCCAAGACACGTTGGTGCTGGACTCAGCTAAGTGTCAGAAGGCATTTTTAACCCCTTCAGCACAGTGCGTGGCAGGTCACCAGATAGGGGGGCACTATAGGGAGCTATCGTGCCAGGAAAACAACTTTGTTTTCCTGGCACTATAGTTTCCCTTTAAGTGTATTCTTATTGAACACAGTAATAATGCATTAGCCATTCCATGTATTGAAATATGTGGATAGTAAAAGTTAAGTTCTCATTTTATATATATATATATATTTTATTTTTTTTGGTGCTAAACCTTACATATTTTAATATTTATTCCAGAATCCCAAGCAAAATGACGCAGGTATGTAATAAACATCTCCTATTTTGAATGTTTATCCTATTTCCACTCATTATGCTCTGCAGGTGACTTGTAACCTGTATGATTACCTACCATGTCTTTGTCCATAGTTGAGAAGCAGACTGCCTCTCACCAATCTACCCCTGTTTATTAGGGGTTATGGGAATCATTGTTTTTAAGGGTGATTGCCATTGTTTTCCCCTTTACTTTAAAGTGGTCATTATGCCTTTTTTTATCTTTTTTATTATACCCCCTTCATGCCACTTGGTTTTTATGGTATTCTTTTGTCTTTGTACAAATGTATTGTGTCTTCTTCATGCCAATTGGTTTTTATTTTTATTTTTTGTCCTTGTTCATATTTATTATCTTTTCTTCATGGTTTTGGGGAGTTTTCACTTTGTTCTACTTTGCTCATGACATTGCCTAATTTCGTTAACCTGACTGTTATCCACAGGGAATAGTAGTCCCTGCATTTCCCTGTATTTTATGAAAACTAGAGTGATCAGAAAATATATATTGTAAGAGATTCAGACACAGGGGACTGTATAGAACCAGATCAGAAAAACGTTTGGTGAAAGAACTGCTTTAAGAACTGGGGACACCGTTTCATTTATTTGACAAGGTAAGACAATTTGGGGTTAATACTGTGAACCCACAGAAGTTTAAATATAAATAAATATAAGAATAAATATATATATGTTGGATGACTGACGAGTAACTGAAACAGATCCTTCCATTAGCTCCACCCATTGTCAGGTTTTGTCAACTTGATTGCTATAAATATGGAAAATTAATCATTAATCGCTCTATTTTTTATGTAAATTATAAAAACTAGAGCACTTAGGAAAAATACTAAAAGAGATTCAGACTTAGGGAGCTATTTAGAAGCAAATAGATCAGGTTTATTTTTGGTGACAAAGTCGATTTAAAAACTGTGGACAATTATTTTTCTCTTTTCCTAAGATAGGACAATTTGTGGCTCCTTCTGCATATATGGGGTCAAACAGGCCCCCCCAGTGAGATTAAAGAATTGTAAATATAAGAAAAGGGAATAGATTGACTTTTGACAGGTCTTCAAACATATTCATTGTCTCTGTAAAGAGGTTAAAACATTTAATAATATTTCTAGTGTCAAAGAGTGGCAATTTTCATGAAATACAATCCTGTCATATTCAATAATGTAACCGAAGGCAAGAACATGCAGCATTGTTTGGGAGATAATGTGTGAAACACTTAGTCTGCCTAGGCAAAACATTAAAATGTACCTGTCGCACAAAATGACATGGCTTCACATAACAAATAATAAAATGTAATCTATACATTGTGTTAGCCAAATTATAGCACAGGAACAGATGGCAATTTATTTAGGCTTTAGCGTTTACTATAAAGATTATAAAAATTGATATTAACTGAGAAATTTTGTAAGAGAACTCCAATAAGCAAAATATCTTGTTGGGGTGTTAATGACTAATGATGTTGTTATTGTTGCTGTTTGGGATAGGAGGCTTTGTTGATTAGAAATATATGCTAATCACGTTGTGGACTAGCTATATTAGTTTATGGGATCCTAATGTTACTGTGCTCTAACACAGTGTTCACGGTGGTGCCTTGATGTGTTTTCCATCGCTCTTTGGATGTAAGGTTACAGTATATGCCCAGCTCAATCTGCACTGTGATTACATACTCTATTTTAAGCAGATGTACCCTTAAAATGTACTTTAATGAATGTGTCACCGTTGTAGCAGTACTATTGTGATGCTTGACATTTTTTTCTAATTTAAACATTTTATAGAGTCTTTCAGGAGATGTAATTCTGTTCACGCAAAGCATCCCACACAGCCTCTGTGGAGAATATCCTCTAAAGAACACCCCGCAGTGTTTGTTCACACAGTGATCGGATTCAAATTCATCCCTGGTGGAATAAGTCTTTATCCAGGGGTTTTAAATCTTCAGAAAATATGTTGTGACTTCTCCATTTTTACTCTATGCCAAATCTTGACATTTAAGGATTTCATTTAGCACAGTAAGAATTTATTTTGAATTATTTTCATGTTCTCCAACAGACTTAATTTAAGAATCAGGAGTTGTATTCCAGAATATTTGGAGTGCCAAAGGTTTCCTTCCACTAACCTAAATTATGATGACGTTCAGCCATACTATGGAGCATCAAACCACAACAGCATGTAGCCATCATCACATCAGTATTTGAGGATATCCACAAATTGATGATTACAAACTTGATGAATCTCAACACTGAAAATACTGAACTTTTTTTTATCATCAGAGCACACTCACAGCCAGCCTTCCCACATTATTATCAGTATTTACATATCTCCAACATATTCAGTAGTGCTGTACAATTCTAGAAAGGGAATATTTAGGAGTAGGCTGATATACATCATTAGGTAATTCCCCTGGCATAGTGGTCTTGATGTGGAATTATTAAAAATCTTTATTGTACTTGTATTGAATTATTGTACTAACTCCATTTTACCTTTATACTGTGACTTCATCCTCCATTTTGTCCTCATAACCTGACTTCTTCAATCCTCCATTTTGTCCTCATGACTTAACTTGTTCATTTTAAAACTACATTACGTGACTGAACTTCTCAACCCAATTAATACAGTAGACAAAGACCGTGTTTCCTTCAAGGACAAGTACCAGGAGGTGCTGGCTACTCCCTAAGACTTGCTGGCTACTCCTTAAGAGCTTGTAAGATAGTATAGTTTGAAGGCCACAGAACACAGTAGTAATGAAATGTTCTATTCATAAGAGACCTTGCACCTGGACATAAAGCCTGATATCACTGACCGTGTAAAATGACGCTTAGGACCCCCTTGTCCCCCACCCGTGTCCAGAATAATCCCACCTCTGATGGGTGGGCACGGGACTAACTTCTTAATTTTACTAACCAATAGGTAAGACACTAACTCCGTCACTTAACAATTAATCCAATTGATGATGTTTATTTGCTGATATTCTAATAATCAATGATGACGCAAAATGCCTCTTAAAAGGGCCTGCGCGCCCGCTTTTTCTTCACTTGCCAATAAACTTTCTCGAAGTTATTTTAACCTGAACCTCGTGTGTCAGACTTAATTACTTCAGCAGATAAGTGCCAAATTAGTGAAGGTGCGTAGCGCTGAAAAGTGGATTACTTACTCCCAGCTTATTGGGGATATAGTAGTTGTGAATGGCTGTATAAGAACAAAAGGGAAAAGTATATAGTGCAACACTGTTAAATTAAAAAATGGAAATATATATTCCAAATTGGAAGCACTCACGTGGTTTAGAGCCTATTATGGATTGGCTCTAATCACTTGCGCCGTTGTGCACTTAAGGTGGCACACACCTTCTAGGTCCACGTGTAAGATGTTCCTCAGAAGCATGTAAAACAAAGGGGTAGGGGGGAGACAGGGAGAATTGCCCTGGTGCAGAAATCCTTAATCAGGTAGGGTATAGTATAAACACATACAGATGGCTTCTCACCTTAAAGAGAGCCTATCACTTGGCTCTGAGTGTATAAGCAGATGAGTCCAGTTCTAGGGTGACTCTACCCTTACAGTGGTGTTAAGTCCAAAGTCCAAAACGCGTTTCGCCGATTCTGTTCGGCTTTTTCAATTGGTGATTTACTTCCTGCTTTCTAATACATATATATCCCTGTCTGAACATTTAATTGGTTGCAGGAGATCGTGATACAGCCAATCACGAGTGCTCCTGTTGAAGATGGGTGTGTAGCTCCAATATGCCAGTAATCTATCCCTTATACGTGACGTCATCACGCACGCACACGCGTGCGCGTGTCGTCACTTCCGGGAACCTGAAAGTTGTGTATATACTTCTATAGTCCTTTTTAATCCGATCCCATTGAATCCAGAACAAAGATCTTTCTTTGTATCTTGCCTCTATACTTCATAATGCTTCGTTTTCTTGCATCAGTATGGCGGATGGTTGTGTCGTTAGTGTCTTTACTCGTTCAATCATCGTTATATCGATGTCCATGTCTCCATTTTGATTATGGGCAAAGTCCTGGCATCATTTAGTCATTGTAATGTGTAGTTCCTAAAGCCATATGCTCGTTATCAGAGCAAAACAGATATAATAACATAAAAAAAAGGTATTAGTATAGGCACTATTCCACTAATAAGCTCTTATAAAAACATATATAAGTAACCAAAGTGGTGATGTGCAGAAATAATATCTATAATTAAAAGCATAATTGATATTCGTAAGTTCCTATACAAGCCAGACCATACCAATACAAGTGTTGGTCCACCCATTGTTAGAATCCAAAATAGATCTAGACCCAAAGGTGATTGAATGAGCCACTATTAAAATTAGAAAGTTATTAAAATAAATATAGATATTAATAGAAAAATTAGTACAATAAAAAATTGTTAAAAATTGTAAAAAATCTATATATTACTTATAAGAAGTGGCATAATTCAAAATCGTCATTGAGTCCATGTGGTTGCATGGTATTGAGGTTAAAAATCCACTGCATCTCTGTTTGTCCAATCAATTTTATAGGGTCCCCTCCTCTCCAATTACCGATTACTTTCTGGATTCCCATAAATTCCAGTAGTGATGGGTCACTATTGTGTTTATTCTTGAAGTGTAGGGACACACTATGTTTTAGGAAGCCATTTCTGATATTTCTAATGTGCTCCTGAATTCTTGTGTTGAGTGTCCTCATCGTCCTTCCTATATAGGTCAACCCACATGGACAGCTGATCATGTATATTACTTTAGTGGATTGGCAGGTGATGACTTGTTTAATTTTAAAATTTCTATTTACATCTTGTGGGTGATGGAACTCTTTTATCACTCTTCTTCTACTCCTCGAGTTTTTACATGCTCCACACATGCCACAACCGTAAAAGCCATTAGATTCTTTAAAAAACTGACTTGTAGATTTTTTGGAAAAAAAAATAATCAACGATTTCAGGGAAAAAGGCTATGATGACGATCTTTTAAGTAAAGCTTTCAAAGAGGTCGAAGGAAAGGATAGAAATGAACTGATCAAATATAAAGAGAAAATCGACAATGTAGAATCACAAAATCTGAAGTTTATTTGCGACTTTAACCACAGCAGTAGACATTTGAAAAAGATCATTCAGAGATATTGGCCAATACTGAAAAATGACCCTGTCCTCAATTCTATATTGCCGGACAAACCTAATATAGTGTATAGAGGTGTGCAAAACTTGAAAAGTAATCTGGTAAAGAATCACATACCCCCCAAAAAATCTACAAGTCAGTTTTTTAAAGAATCTAATGGCTTTTACGGTTGTGGCATGTGTGGAGCATGTAAAAACTCGAGGAGTAGAAGAAGAGTGATAAAAGAGTTCCATCACCCACAAGATGTAAATAGAAATTTTAAAATTAAACAAGTCATCACCTGCCAATCCACTAAAGTAATATACATGATCAGCTGTCCATGTGGGTTGACCTATATAGGAAGGACGATGAGGACACTCAACACAAGAATTCAGGAGCACATTAGAAATATCAGAAATGGCTTCCTAAAACATAGTGTGTCCCTACACTTCAAGAATAAACACAATAGTGACCCATCACTACTGGAATTTATGGGAATCCAGAAAGTAATCGGTAATTGGAGAGGAGGGGACCCTATAAAATTGATTGGACAAACAGAGATGCAGTGGATTTTTAACCTCAATACCATGCAACCACATGGACTCAATGACGATTTTGAATTATGCCACTTCTTATAAGTAATATATAGATTTTTTACAATTTTTAACAATTTTTTATTGTACTAATTTTTCTATTAATATCTATATTTATTTTAATAACTTTCTAATTTTAATAGTGGCTCATTCAATCACCTTTGGGTCTAGATCTATTTTGGATTCTAACAATGGGTGGACCAACACTTGTATTGGTATGGTCTGGCTTGTATAGGAACTTACGAATATCAATTATGCTTTTAATTATAGATATTATTTCTGCACATCACCACTTTGGTTACTTATATATGTTTTTATAAGAGCTTATTAGTGGAATAGTGCCTATACTAATACCTTTTTTTTATGTTATTATATCTGTTTTGCTCTGATAACGAGCATATGGCTTTAGGAACTACACATTACAATGACTAAATGATGCCAGGACTTTGCCCATAATCAAAATGGAGACATGGACATCGATATAACGATGATTGAACGAGTAAAGACACTAACGACACAACCATCCGCCATACTGATGCAAGAAAACGAAGCATTATGAAGTATAGAGGCAAGATACAAAGAAAGATCTTTGTTCTGGATTCAATGGGATCGGATTAAAAAGGACTATAGAAGTATATACACAACTTTCAGGTTCCCGGAAGTGACGACACGCGCACGCGTGTGCGTGCGTGATGACGTCACGTATAAGGGATAGATTACTGGCATATTGGAGCTACACACCCATCTTCAACAGGAGCACTCGTGATTGGCTGTATCACGATCTCCTGCAACCAATTAAATGTTCAGACAGGGATATATATGTATTAGAAAGCAGGAAGTAAATCACCAATTGAAAAAGCCGAACAGAATCGGCGAAACGCGTTTTGGACTTTGGACTTAACACCACTGTAAGGGTAGAGTCACCCTAGAACTGGACTCATCTGCTTATACACTCAGAGCCAAGTGATAGGCTCTCTTTAAGGTGAGAAGCCATCTGTATGTGTTTATACTATACCCTACCTGATTAAGGATTTCTGCACCAGGGCAATTCTCCCTGTCTCCCCCCTACCCCTTTGTTTTACATGCTTCTGAGGAACATCTTACACGTGGACCTAGAAGGTGTGTGCCACCTTAAGTGCACAACGGCGCAAGTGATTAGAGCCAATCCATAATAGGCTCTAAACCACGTGAGTGCTTCCAATTTGGAATATATATTTCCATTTTTTAATTTAACAGTGTTGCACTATATACTTTTCCCTTTTGTTCTTATACAGCCATTCACAACTACTATATCCCCAATAAGCTGGGAGTAAGTAATCCACTTTTCAGCGCTACGCACCTTCACTAATTTGGCACTTATCTGTTAAATAGTGGTTTTTTTTGTATTCAATGTAATAGGAATAGAGAGTTCCTATTTTTGTGTGAAAGCTGCTATAACTGAGAGCACTTTAAATTTCACTATTTTAAGCGCCTTATAACACAGAACACTTTGTATATTAATTACTTCAGCGTATATACGCAATTTAATTTTATTGATTTGGACAGGAACAGATAGACTTTGAACATTTTGGTTTACTTTCAAAAAGTACCATAACAACTTGGCGCCCAACGTGGGGCATCGGGCTATGTCTGGCCGGTGAGCCGTCCTAAGGAAGACAAGGGTGGACGGAGAAATCCAGGGGGAAGGAAGGGAGACTGATCACCTCCAGATACACGGTAGAGACTTCTGCAGAGCCACCGGTACGTTCCGGCCCCTTTGATTGACCCGTCCACGTGTCTGTGACTGCTTCCCGGGAGGACATCAAAGACAGGTAATATCTTGCCCGGTGTCTCGTTACTCATTTGTTTACCTGCATTTTAGTCTATCTGTTGCCTGGGTGTGTTTGAATTGTTTGCCTGTTTCCCCATTTTGAGATAAAGGGGGGGTGGACCTGCAGGGGATTTGCCTGGGGTTCTGTCTTGCTTGTTTTCCCCTTTTTGGGATAAAGGGGGGTGGACCTGAGGGGATTTGCCTGGGTCTTCAGTGTGTCTGTCTATCTGTTTGTACTTTACCCCTTTTGGGATAAAGGGGGGTGGACCTGTGGATTCGTTCCTGGGGGTCTTCTGTTGCCTGTTTTACCTCTTTTAGGAACCACGGTGCTGTGGTTGTAAGGAAAAAGGGGGGTTGACCTGTGGATGTGTTCCTGGGGGTCATCTTTTCCTGTTTAACTCTTTTAGGAGCCTCGTGGCTGGGGCTGTAGGGAAAAAGAGGTGTGTTGGATCTGTGGAGATTGTGTAGACTCATAGTTTCCTGGGGATCCTTCTTGTGTCACTTTGATAGCCTAGCTAGCTTCTCTGTGCACGTTACTCTGCTTGCAGAGTGGTGGTACCCTCCAGCTTTGAGCGCTGAGCTGGAGCCATTCCAATTTTTATTTGGTGGTGTGTGAATTCGGGCAGGCATTGCTGTCTTCATCACCACGGAGTAGTGGGACTTATAAAGTGGGTCTTTATAGGGGCACTACAAGAGTGAGGGTAGCGCAGACACTATTAGTGGGCTGCTGTGACGAGGGAGGCATATGGATTTCGGACCGGTGTTAGTTGTTATCCTTGGCCGTTGGTAGTAAGATACTACGGGATTGAGGGAGGTGACTTTGGAGTAAGCACACGAGTAAAGGAAAAGAATTATTGTTGATTTCATTTGAATTGTGATGCATGCACTGTATTTCAACTGTATTGTTGTCTTGTTTGTTTAATAGGAGTCTCATGAACTCCTGTGTCTGTCTCTAAGGATTTTCCTTGTCTTTCATCTTTTCTGTACTTCCTATATTATTATACTATCCACTCCCATTCCTCTTGAAGGAGAAGTGATTGGTCACACACTTCTCACCTCGCTCCAATCCGTGTCTACCACCCCGGGTAGGCGGATTCAGTGACTAGTCTACGTTTTGGGAAGACGCACCTGAGAAAGTTTTACGGTTCTCGGGTGGCAGTCGAGCATTGTAGACGTTCTTGTTCCGTTTTCCTTCTCTCTCCCTATATCTAGGACGCTGGTATAGGGGTAAAGGGATTATGGGGCAGGATTTAAGCAAGCCCAATAAGGGCTGGTTAGCATGTGATTTGGTAGAAAACAGAGAGGGTGAGGAGATGGTTAAAGGTGTTGTAAAGATTGCAAAAGTATGTAAAATTACTGTACCAACGGGTGGAAGATTGCAACCAGAAAGTTGGCGTAAGTTACTGGCAGAAATGAAAGGCAAGCTTACAGATAATGGTTTATTAAAGACTGCTGAAGCATGGTACAGAGTAGCGAAGGCTATTCAGCTAGAAGGTTGGGTTGAGGAAGAAATAAATCACAAGGGTGTGAAATTGTTTGTGTATCATCAGAATTGTGTTGCTGGGGTCTACCCTCAGCCAGCGCCCCAAAGTGGCGCCCAGGGGACGTCTATCCCCAAGGTTCAGTCAGCAGTAGGTGATAGCCAGCTGACTATGTTCCCCGCTCCCAATCCTCCTAACACTCATCCCGCCACCTCCCCTGTTTGCCCGGTCCTGAATTCTGATGGATCTTTCTTTTCCCCCTCCCCGTCCCTAACATTCCCATCATCCTCGTCCATCCCTACGCTACCTGCTGTACCTTCCCCTAACATTTCATCTGCCATTCCTTCCCTACGCTCCCTCTCCGTTCATGACCCCCTCCCCTCCTCATCCGCCCAACTAACCACCTCTTCCACCCTCGCCCCGACTCCTCCCCCTCCCATCTCCACCCCAGTCCAATACCCCACCTCCTTCCCCTCCCCAGCCTGGCCCTACCCCTTCCCGTATCCCATGACTCTGCCCTATCCCGGATATCCACTACCCCTTCCCCAAGCCACTCCCCAGGTCCCGGTCATGCCCAGTCCGACACAGTCTGCCCCGGATGTGCCCTCTTCCAACATGGCCGCCGCTTCTTCCCTTAACCCTAATGTAGCACCTTCTCCGGCCACCAATATGGCGGCCCCCAGTTCGGCCCTGATGCCGGTAATCCCCGGTGACTACCTATCCCCAGGTTATGACTCACTAGCCACCCCCGCATCTGGGGCTCGTTCCCAACCACCGATCCTTTCACCTCATTCGGGCCCTGCACCACGCAAAAGAGCCAATATCATAGAATTCGATGATGACGAGATGGACAGGGTGTCCCATGTCTCATCGGAGCTTGCCGCGGGAGCCCCAACTCACCGTTCTATCGATGACCCTTTTGGCCACAAGGGTCGGGGAGAACAGGCCCCTTCTAAATATGTTGCCTTTAACCCCACTCAAGCTAGCGCATTAATGAAATCGCTCCCCGACCCAGAAAAACAGCCTATGCCTTTCTACCGAGGGATAGTTCAAATTCAAAAGACTTATTCCGCCGCATGGCGTGATCTACTCAGCATTTGTGCTATTAAAGCAGGGGATGCCTATTGGCCAAGTATGGCCCGTCACCTCAGTACAGATCTGCTTTCCAGTGATGCTGATTACCCCTCCGGGGTAACCTTTTGCACCCAATTGAGAGAATGGGCTAAGGACAAACTTGCAGATCAGGCTGCTGGCCTTACTGATGTTGTTCAAGAAAAAGGAGAATCAGTGGAAAAGTTTCATGCAAGACTGTATCAAATGTTCACAGATTTGGGGTTTGATCTTACTGACAAAATTCATTCACAAATGCTGTCAGGTGCGTTTGTCCAAGGCGTTAAAGACTCTATACGCAAGGGAATTATTGCTGCACGCCCTGAATATAAGGTTGTTCCCCTGGATACCCTGCTTTTAGTCGCTAGGGGCCTAGAATCTGCCCAGACCCCCAAAAGGCCAAGCTCTGCTCCTCTTATGGTATCACGCAGTATCCCTGTTCCCAGGGGCACCAGACCAGAGGATAGCTTCTGCTTTAATTGCAAAGCTAAAGGTCATTTTAAAAGTGATTGCCCGGAACCCAAAAGAGAGATAAGGAAGCCATCCAGACCTGCCCCGGTCACTAAGACCGAAAAAGGGGTCCCAATAGTTGAGGAACCCGATGAATAGGGAACTGGCAAGCCTGTGTCTGTAACCCCTGTAATGGCAGTGTCTACAGGGGATAAGGGGGGACCACTTGCCACAGTGACTTTGCCCATTGAAGGCCACCCCACCACATTTCTAGTTGACACAGGTGCAGCCCGTAGTGTTCTACGAGAACAAGACTTGCCAGACCCATCTTTTCTGTCAAATATTGATGTCTCTTGTGTTGGAGTGGATGGCCAACCGAGACATAGCCCTCTAACCACTCCACTACGAGTTGGTTCTAGCCTGCTCGCTCGCTTTGTAGTATCCTCCACATGCCCAATTAACCTGTTAGGTGCTGATGTTCTCTCACGCCTGCAAGCATCCATCACCTTTACCCCGGATGGGCAGGTAGAAATGTTTACACCTCTGTCTGTATCAGACACTTCAGCCCTATGCTCTTTGCCTCTGATGCTGCATTTAGAAAAGCCCCGTGAGGAGACAGCAGAATTAAGGTCCAATTTCCCAGAGGAATTAAAAACACAGGTGCCCGCAAAGTTATGGTCCTCAGGCCCAGAGGACATAGGTCACCTAAATGTTCCCCCTGTGGTGGTAAAGCTTATTCCAGGAGCTAAGTTACCAAGAAAACCACAATATCCATTAAAACCAGCACAGTCAGCTGCAATTTCTGTCCACATTAAGGCACTCTTGGAGAAGGGTGCCCTTGTCAAATGTAAATCTGAATGCAATACCCCGTTATTTCCTGTGAAAAAGAAAACTCCGAAGGGTGAGCCAGAGAAGTACAGGATGGTTCAGGATCTCCGTGCTGTTAATGAAGCTACAGTCCTGGACACCCCTCTTGTACCAAATCCTCATACTCTGCTCTCTGGAGTCCCACCATCTGCAAAATTCTTTACAGTTATTGACCTGGCCAATGCCTTTTTCAGTGTCCCACTGGACCCTTCCTGTCAATACCTGTTTGCTTCCACTCATGAAATGCAACAGTATACCTGGACTGTCATGCCCCAAGGGGCACAAAATTCACCAAGTCAATTTGCAAAGGCCATGGCCACCATCCTTGACCCATGGCAAGCCGAGCACCCAGAAGTTGTCCTGCTTCAGTATGTGGATGATTTGCTGCTCTGTGGAGATGACATACCCACTACCGAAGAGTGCTCAATTAGTCTGCTTTGTTATTTGGCAGAACAAGGATGCAAAGCTTCGCTCATCAAGCTACAGTTCTGCCAACCTTCAGTAATTTTCCTTGGACACTGCCTATCTCAAGGTACCAGACATCTTACTCGGGACCGGGTAAGAGCTGTGCTGGATATTCCGCCTCCAAGGACTTCTAAGTCTCTTCATGCCTTCCTAGGCCTCATTTCCTACTGCAGAGCATGGATCCCAGAAGCCTCTCTGCTCATGCAACCTCTCTATGACGCACTTAAGTCTGACCCTTTCTGTTTAACTAAAGAAGCTATGGACAATTTTAATGCTCTCAAACGAGCCATTGCTTCCGCTCCTGCCTTGGGCCTACCTGACTACTCCAAAGCTTTCAAATTGTTTGTCTCTGAAAGACAAGGCCACGCAACAGGAGTGCTCACCCAAACTAATGACTTAAGAGGCCGCCAGAGGCCTATTGGATATTTCTCATGTCAACTGGACATTGTGGCCAGAGGGACTCCTTCCTGTCTCAGGGCTGTTTTTGCTGCGAGAGAACTCATAGAGAAGACCTCAGACCTGGTCCTTGGCCACCCTCTGGTTGTTTTGGCCCCTCATGACATCTCTGCCATCATCAACCAAGTCCAGCTCAAGCACGTGTCTCCAGCCAGACACCTGCGCTTACAGTGTCATCTTCTTTTGCCTGACAACATTTCCATCCAAAGATGTCAGGTACTTAATCCGTCCACTCTTCTTCCACTCCCTGAGGGGGGTATCTACTATGGATTTATCACAGATGAAACCTACATTCACCTGCTCTGTGGATGTATCAAGAAAGTCATGCATCCACATTTGACATTTTATGAAGGTGAAAAACCTCTCTGTGAAGGCCCAGATTACGCCTTCTGCACCATGTGGTACAAACCGAACATTACTCCTGAACCTTGCTATGAAGATGAGCTTTACCACCGGACCGATGTAAAGCTCACTGCACAAGATTTCTATTGTGACTCTGAAGGCAATAGCATGGTCTTGGTCCAACTACCTCAACAACTTAACTACCTTTACCGTCATTGGGATACTGCTATCCCACATATTCCTGTTACCAAGTTGAAGACAAAGTCATGGAATGACCTTGGGCCCATGGCAAAACTATGGGCCACCATGAATGAAGAACAGCTACAGGAAAATGGTATTGTCAAATACCCAACAACTGACCTTCTAGAAGCATGGCCACGCCATTTCCTGGAAAAGGAATTTCAAGATCTGGTCATAAAGAATGATTATGACCCAGAAACACCTCATGACTGTTTTGAACAGATGAAAATGGAAACAGTGCACTTACCAACTGTGCATGAGAACCCATTACCAGATCCGGATTTTACCCTGTTTGTGGACGGATCGAGATATGCCGATGAAGGTGGAACATATCACACAGGATATGCCGTAACCACAACAGATGAAGTTATTAAATCATCATCCTTACCACCAGCAATGTCTGCACAAGAAGCTGAATTACAGGCTCTGACTTCAGCCTGCAAAATTTCCGAAGGAAAACGTGCCAACATCTATACAGATTCAAGATATGCTCTAGGCGTGGCACATGACTTCGGCCTAATTTGGAAGACTAGAGGATTTCTTACCACCGCCGGTACACCAGTCAAACACAGCACTGCAATCAAGGAGCTAATGGATGCCCTCCTACTCCCCAAAGAAGTGGCCGTTTTGAAAGTAAAGGCCCATGGGAAATTGGATACAGATGAAGCAAAGGGCAACCATTTGGCTGATCAGGCTGCTAAGTTAGCGGCCAGGGATTTGCAGGAAGTGGATGAAGAAGTGTCCGGACAAGAAGAAGAAGTCCCTATTTTTGCCCTGCAAACTCTTCCTACTGATTTGCGAATTTTACAAGAACAGCAAGCTGCAGTCACTCCTGAAGAAATCCAGAAATGGAAAAAGAAAGGAGCTGTCCAAAAGGACGGAATATATTACAACAACTTCAAATTTTGTCTTCCCAGAAATTTGTATCCAGCAGTTGTCCAATGGGCACATGGGCCTGCACACCTGTCAAAAGAATTGATGGCCGCCCTCATACAGAAGTATTATGAAGCACCTGGAATCACAACATTGATCAATAGCTTCTGCAAGGCCTGTGTCATCTGTGCAAAATGCAATCCAGGAAGACCAGTTAAAGTACCTGCGAAACACCTGGCAAAGCCCATGTACCCCTTCCAGCGGATTCAAATTGACCACATCCAAATGCCCAAGAGTGGGCCCCATGAATATGCACTAGTAATAGTGGACATGTTCTCAGGCTGGCCAGAAGCCTACCCAGTGGCCAATATCACTGCAAAAACAACCGCAAAGCGCCTACTCACAGATATTGTATGTAGATTCGGACTCCCAGAAGTTATTGAGAGTGATCAAGGCCCAGCCTTTACAGCAACTGTGACTAAAGAAATTTGGACTGCTCTAGGGGTGACTCTAGCCTTCCACACCCCTTACCACCCACAAAGTAGTGGTAAAGTGGAGCGCATGAATGGCACCCTAAAAACTAGAATGTTAAAAATGTCACAAGAAACAAAGATGCCCTGGCCAGAAAGCCTACCGATAGCTCTATTTAGTGTTAGGCACACACCTAGAGGGAAGCATTCACTGTCCCCATATGAGGTTCTATTTGGGACAGCACCCAGACTAGGTTGTTATTATCCACAGCAGTTACAGCTCCAATCAGATGTTTTAGTAGACTATGTAACTGAACTTGCAAATGTCCTAAACAAAATACATGCCCAAGTTTTCTCTTCAATTCCAGATCCCGAATTGGATACAGGTTCCCATAACCTACTCCCCGGAGATTGGGTCCTGGTTAAGAAGTTTGTGCGGAAAAATACCCTAGAACCAAGATTTGACGGTCCATTCCAAGTTCTCCTGATCACCGCAACCTCCGTCAAATTGGCCGGTAGGCCAAATTGGGTCCACGCTTCCCACTGCAAGAAATCTCCTGCCCCAGAGGAAGCGAATATCGCACCAACATGTATCTCTGGTACATCTTCTCCTTAATTAGCCTTATGAAGGCCCAGCAAGTAGCCATTACCAAAGACATTAGTGGGTACACCTTCTGGTATAATTCATCATGCACCCAGGTGGCTACTTATACCTTTGACTATTGTGATATTGTAGAATGCCCATTTCCCACACCACAAATCCAGAGCATCTATAGAGATATCCCTCATTCGAAAGACCCATATGTTTGTGTAGTTGACAAACAATGGGGGCACAATTGTGATCACTGGGGGGCGGCGGGATGGAATGCCGGGCCTGCCTGGGGTTACAAACCAAAAAGTGCCGTAGCTAAAGTAGATGATCATGGTAGATCGCTTCTCCAGAGAATGACTTTGAGAAAGCCTGGGGGGAGCACACCAATGAAATTAATCCTTAACATTGAGCGCCCAAGCCCAACAGATGCGGACCAGTATGTGATGGGAATGTACTGGAAAAAGGGTTCCTACCAGAAATTAGGGCATTTCTACCTCAAAGATATGTGCAACTCTTCTGAGTGGCAAGGGGCCACCCATATGGTCCCTAACCCATTAAAACCTCATATCCAGACCTTTCAAGACATGATGGCCATTGCTAACCCCACTTTTGAAGATACCATGGCCGCTGAAACAGGTTTTAATGATGTAAATTTATGGTTAGAATGGATGAAATATAATGCTAATAAGCATAATAGAACCGCATGTTATGTGTGTGGAGGTGCCCGGCCTCACCTGGGTACCGTACCTTTAATCCTACCCGTAGATATAGAAGAATGTGTTTTAAGCCTTTTTGCCTATCACTATAATTTTAACAGGTCCATATGTATTGCATGGACAAAGGAGTATCCTCTTCTAGCCAAAGACGTCAAACCCCCTGATGGTATTACCGTATATAAAGGTAATTACACTTGCTATGCCATGTACGATGGTATTGGTAAATTTGTAGGTAACTTTTCCAAAGGCTATTGTGCTACATATAGAACTGTCCCTGTACGTTTGTTGCAACATCACACTAGGTCACTAGGGGACATTTATTGGTTGTGTGGGGATTTACAGCTAAGATCCAGAATGGACACAGAATGGTGGGGAGAGTGTACTTTGACTAAGGCCATTATGCCTATACATATTATTTCTGACACACACCTCAACACCCATGAGTTCAGCCACACTAAGGTTAAACGTGATTGTAACGGTATGCGGTATAACCGTCCACGACATCCGTTGGTATCTTCAGGAAATCCACAGTCAGAGTAGAAAACAAGGCAATATTCCCAATCCTCCCAATAACCGGACGAAACACAGTTTGGGAGTCAACTAACTCGGTTTATTCACAAGCAGCGTATTTATACAGTTCCCCATGCAAGGGGTTTCCACACAGATCATCCAGGGGATTTCTCCCAACATGCATTGTGACCTTCCCAACCGGCATTGCGACACGAGAGGGATACTCCCACTAAAATGGACGATTAAGTGGATTATCCCCTCGTGTAGCAAAACCGACAATTGACTCAAAAATCCATAATTCACATAATATTCGGTACTTTGGAATAATCGAACGTTCGGTAGATAGCTGGGGTCGGAGCGCACACTTTGTGAGAATACCGCTCTGATCCCAGCTGAATTGACCGAACGCCGCACATAATACATTTAAACATGAAAGTTGGTTTAAAAGTACCGAATAAATACGGGACATATAATGTACCGAACGCGGAACTCCCGAACGCTCTGGAAACCCAGCGGGGCTCGGATCATCGAGTAGCCGTTTTCAAGTCCAGGCTCTCGACGACCGAACACCGCTGCAGAGACAAAGGATCCAAGATGGCCGACCGCCGCATGGTCGGTAGTGGATCGACGGCCACCTAGGAGAGCCCTTAATTACCGATTGCAACAATGTTGCAATCGGTTACTTGGTACCACACGACTTGGGAGTGTGTGGTCGACCTGGGGAGCCCGTATTCGTACGGCGAATGGCCAGGATAGCCGTGTTTTCGTCGTATGAATGCTGGTACGCTGGCAGTGTACGGCTGCCAGCGTGCGAACGGCCATAGCACAATACATACACATTTAACGGAACACATCATACAGTCAGCCTACGGACAACCTATACTGCATATAGTCCAGAAGTGGCTAGATTTGCCACAATGCTCCCCCAGAACCAAGCCGGCATACACAGTCTGATCCCAACGGATCGGCTTGGGGATGTCCGGGAGAGTACTCACAGATCACTTTTCGAGTTCAGTCTGTCTGGATAACCCGTCAGCGTTACCGTTTTGTTTTCCGGGCCGATAGTGAATGGTAAAGTCAAAGGGCTGCAGCGCCAAACTCCAGCGCAGCAGCCGGGCATTGTCCCCAGATACACGGTTCAGCCACACCAACGGGTTGTGATCTGTGAGTAAGGAAAAAGGTTGTCCGTACAAATATGGCTGTAACTTTTTGAGGGCCCACACCACGGCCAGGCATTCTTTCTCGATGGCAGCGTAGCTCACTTCACGCGGTAGTAACTTGCGGCTTAGGTAAGCTACGGGGTGTTCTCCGCCATCGGCTCCCACTTGGCTCAGTACTGCTCCCAATCCAAACATTGAAGCGTCTGTGTGAACAAGAAATCTTTTAGTTGGATCAGGAGCAGTCAACACAGGAGCATTAGTTAGAGCCGTTTTGAGTTGCTGGAATGCCTGCTCACACTCTGGGGCCCAGACAACCTGTCGGGGAAGGTTCTTTTTAGTCAAGTCCGTCAGGGGTTTGGCCAGGGTGCTATAGTCTGGAACAAACTTCCGGTAGTAGCCGGCCGTCCCTAAAAACGCCAGCACCTGCGTCTTAGTCCTGGGGGTAGGCCACTTTGCTACGGCCTCAATCTTGGCTGGCTCGGGTCTCTGCTGCCCACACCCTACTCGGTGTCCCAGATACTGCACCTCAGCCATACCTATGTGGCACTTGCTAGGCTTTAACGTTAACCCAGCCTCCCCAATACGATCTAGGATCGCCCCTATGTGGTGTAGGTGATCCTCCCAGGTCTGGCTAAAGATGGCTATGTCATCTAGATAGGCACAGGCATACTCTTGGAACCCGTCCAGTAGCCGATCTACCATCCGCTGAAAGGTAGCCGGAGCGTTTTTCATTCCGAAGGGCATGACCTTGAAATGGTACAGGCCAAACGGAGTGACGAACGCCGACTTGGGGACGGCGTCATCGGCTAGTGGAATTTGCCAGTATCCTTTACACAAATCAATGGTAGTGAGATACTGGCCCCGTGCCATCTTATCTAACAGCTCGTCTATCCGGGGCATCGGGTAGGCATCAGACACCGTTTTGTCATTTAGCCTCCGGTAGTCGACACAGAACCGAGTGGTGCCATCCTTTTTCGGTACTAGGACTACCGGCGATGCCCAGGGGCTATCGGAGGGTTCGATAACCCCTAGCTGTAACATCTCATCTAGCTCGGCTTTCATATGGGTACGGACGGATTCCGGAACCCTATATGGAGCCTGTCTCATAGGTAGCTGTCCCAGGGTGTCTACTCGGTGAGTGGCTAGCGGAGTGTAACCAGGTAAATTGGAGAAGGTAGCCCCTTTGGCTTCGATCAGCGCTTGTACCTGGGCACGCTCATGGGCGCTTAGCCGCTCCCCCAGCTGAACTCCCTGGGAGGGCTCTATCGGTGCCTCGGGTTCTAGTAGGTCAGGTAAGGGTAGGTTCTCCTGATCCTCTAAGGAGGAGGCGCAGATGGCCGTCACATCCTCGATCCTCTCATGATAGGGTTTGAGCAGGTTCACGTGGAGCATGCGTCTCTTCCCTACCCCTGAGCAGGGGCCGATCACATAGGTAGTGTCGCATCGCTGCTCCACTACCTGGTATGGGCCTTGCCAGATGGCCTGCAGCTTGTCTGTGCGGACAGGTTTTAAAATTAAAACCTTCTGTCCCACCTGAAAGCTGCGGTCTCGGGCTCCTCTATCGTACCAGCGTCGCTGTCGTTGCTGGGCCGCCTGGAGGTTGGTGTGTACAGCCTGAGTGAGCGCCTCCAGACGGTCCCGGAATTCCAGGACGTATGATATGATAGGGGTCTCGTTGGTAGTACTCTCTCCCTCCCAATGTTCCCTAATTAAGTTCAAGGGTCCCCGCACCCTCCTCCCAAATAGTAATTCAAACGGGGAGAACCCGGTCGACTCCTGGGGAACCTCTCTATAAGCAAAGAGTAGGTGAGGTAGAAACCTCTCCCAGTCTTTGTGGGTCTCCCCGAACGTCCGAAGCATCTGCTTCAGTGTCCCGTTGAACCTCTCACATAACCCATTGGACTGGGGGTGGTAGGCGGAATTAACTATTGGCTTAATGCCACATACCTTCCACATATGTTGAGTAACTTCGGCCGTAAACTGGGTACCTCGGTCCGAGATTATCTCTTGGGGGAACCCTACCCGGGAAAACACTTTCATTAATGCCTCCGCTACGGTCTCGGCATGTATATTAGTGAGGGCCACAGCTTCGGGGTACCTGGTGGCGTAATCCACTACAGTCAGAATGTACCTTTTGCCAGAGGGACTGGGTTTTGGCAGGGGCCCTACGATATCTACCGCTACGCGGCTGAAGGGCTCTGCGATAATGGGTAGGGGACATAGCTTGGCCTTGTGGCGATCCCCTCGTTTACCTACTCTCTGACATACGTCGCAAGAGGTGCAATACTGGCGCACATCCTGCGAGATGCCGGGCCAGAAGAAGGCATGCGTTAAGCGGTACCGGGTACGGGTCATCCCTAGGTGTCCTGACAAGGGAATGTCATGAGCAATTCTAAGCAGCTCCTGTCTATACTTTTGCGGTACCACTAGCTGCTTGTTAGTCAGGGTGACAGACCCCCCCACATCTTTAGTCGTGACACGGTATAACAACTCCTTCTCCCAGATGTACCGCTCCCCCTCTAGCCCGGTTTGGTCTGTTTGTGCCCGGTCCCTATATACTTGGAGGGTGGGATCGGTCTGGACTTCGGTCGCAAAGGTAGTCGGGGTATCCCAGGACATGGGGGTCGGTTGGGGAGCATGGTCTCTTACCTGAGCCTCAGAGTGCATCGGTGTAGCCGTGGTGCGAGCCTGTTGCCGGGTGGTTACGGGGTGTGCCTCCTGATAGGGAGTCTGGGGAATAAAAGCGGAAGTCATTTGGCCTAAGTCATTCCCCAGCACAACATCTGCAGGTAAATTTTGCATAAGCCCTACTTCCACAGTCCCCTCTCCCACACCCCAATCCAAGTGTACTTTGGCAGTCGGTAGCCGGTATACTGCTCCCCCGGCCACCCGTACTGCCACTGACCCGCCAGTGTGGGTTGCGCCCGGGACCAAATGTGGTGCAACCAAAGTCAAAGTGGCTCCCGAATCCCTGAGCCCTTGTACCTCCTTGCCCTCTAGGGTTACTAGCTGCCGATGATGTTGTCGGTTGTCGGTGGCTCGGACCGACATTACTTCGTGGAGCACCCCTAGCGGCTCCTCAACTTGAGCGCTCAGCAATTCTTGGGTGACGGGGCTACCTGGTAATGGTGTGCAGCAGCCCTTGGTGCCAAATTTTGTCGCACCTGATTCCAAGCCTGCCGGCTCCGGTTTTGGGTGCACTCCCGAGAAATGTGTCCCCACTGCTTGCAGGTGTGACACTGAATGTTAGCCCGGCCGTTGTATCGGGAGGGGGGTGGTGGAGTATTCAGTGCTGGCCTGTGCAGGGGTACGGTGGGGCCGGTAGGAGTAAAATTATGGGGTGGCCCGGTAATCCGAGGGAGGGCCTTATTTTGTGATCCGTGATGCCTCCGGGCATCAAAATGCTGATCCGCCAATCTAGCGGCTTCGGGTAGGGTGAGGGGTTTACGGTCTCTCACCCATTCTTGTGCGTCTGGGGACAAGCCATTAAAAAACTGCTCCAGTAGCATAAGCTGTCGTAACTCCTCCATATTAGTGGCGTTGCTGGCCTGTATCCATCCTTGCGATGCTTGATCCAGCTTGTGTGCCCACTCTGCGTGAGAATCTTTCTCCGGTTTGCGCAAGCCCCTGAACTTGCGCCGGTATGCTTCTGGGGTAATAGCATACCTCTCCAAGATCGCCCTCTTTACTTTAGGGTAATCTTTGCTGTCCTCTCGAGGTACAGCACGGTAGGCTTCAGCTGCCCTACCCGATAATTTACCGGCCAGCAGCGGTACCCATACTGCGGGTTCCAGATCGTGCAAATCGCACAGCCGCTCAAAATCCTGTAAGTACCCATCGATTTCGTCCTTTTCTTCACAAAACGCTTTAAAGGCGTGATGTGGGACTTTGGGCTTTATTTGTCCATAGGTGGAGGCAGTAACAGACTCTGCCCTAGGTGGGGTTGCTGGTGGGTTGGTTGCCAGCAGATAGTCCTGTACATCCGATATCATCACGGTCAACATTTCCAACGATACTGGTTGCGGCAGAAACTCCAACCTGGTTCGTAGCTCTTTTTGGAATGGGGTCTCTTCCTTGGCTGGTGGAGGTGTAGTGCTGCGGGCTCTGTCTCCCTCCATTAGTTCAGCGATCAGCACAGCCTTAGATTTGTTGCTGGCTATCTTGCCCCTGGCTTCCAGTAGCTCTTTTAAAGTCTGTCGTTTCAGTATGGTGTAGTCAATCTCCATACGAATTGCCCTTGCTTTCCTTGTTCGGTAGTTCCAGTTTACACGAACGCTGCTTTTTCGGCTGTAAGGTTCGGATCCCGTCGCTTGCCACCAATTGTAACGGTATGCGGTATAACCGTCCACGACATCCGTTGGTATCTTCAGGAAATCCACAGTCAGAGTAGAAAACAAGGCAATATTCCCAATCCTCCCAATAACCGGACGAAACACAGTTTGGGAGTCAACTAACTCGGTTTATTCACAAGCAGCGTATTTATACAGTTCCCCATGCAAGGGGTTTCCACACAGATCATCCAGGGGATTTCTCCCAACATGCATTGTGACCTTCCCAACCGGCATTGCGACACGAGAGGGATACTCCCACTAAAATGGACGATTAAGTGGATTATCCCCTCGTGTAGCAAAACCGACAATTGACTCAAAAATCCATAATTCACATAATATTCGGTACTTTGGAATAATCGAACGTTCGGTAGATAGCTGGGGTCGGAGCGCACACTTTGTGAGAATACCGCTCTGATCCCAGCTGAATTGACCGAACGCCGCACATAATACATTTAAACATGAAAGTTGGTTTAAAAGTACCGAATAAATACGGGACATATAATGTACCGAACGCGGAACTCCCGAACGCTCTGGAAACCCAGCGGGGCTCGGATCATCGAGTAGCCGTTTTCAAGTCCAGGCTCTCGACGACCGAACACCGCTGCAGAGACAAAGGATCCAAGATGGCCGACCGCCGCATGGTCGGTAGTGGATCGACGGCCACCTAGGAGAGCCCTTAATTACCGATTGCAACAATGTTGCAATCGGTTACTTGGTACCACACGACTTGGGAGTGTGTGGTAGACCTGGGGAGCCCGTATTCGTACGGCGAATGGCCAGGATAGCCGTGTTTTCGTCGTATGAATGCTGGTACGCTGGCAGTGTACGGCTGCCAGCGTGCGAACGGCCATAGCACAATACATACACATTTAACGGAACACATCATACAGTCAGCCTACGGACAACCTATACTGCATATAGTCCAGAAGTGGCTAGATTTGCCACAGTGATGCCCCAGTGAAAGGAAGTTTTGATCCTCATGTATATATTGATGCCATTGGAGTGCCCAGGGGGGTGCCCAATGAGTTTAAAGCTAGGGATGAAGTTGCTGCAGGATTTGAATCAATTTTTACCATAGTTACCGCAAACAAGAATCTAAATTGGATAAATTACATTTATTATAATCAACAGCGTTTTGTCAATTACACCAGAGACGCCCTCCAGGGATTGGCCGAACAGTTACAGGCCACATCCCAAATGACTTTTCAGAATAGGATGGCCCTAGATATGATCTTAGCCGAAAAAGGAGGGGTTTGTAAGATTTTGCCCGACACTATGACATGTTGTACCTACATCCCAGAAAACACAGGCCCTAATGGTAAAGTCACACTAGCTATAGAAAAATTAAATGACTTGTCTGAAGAGTTAAAAAGGAATTCTGGGATAAAAGATCCCTGGGAAAGATGGTTTGGTTGGATGACAGGATGGCAAAAGGCTTTAATGCAGATTGGTATGGCTATACTAATTTTTCTTTTTATTTTTGCTCTTCTCTTTTGTTGTGTCCTCCCATGTCTGAGAAAATCCCTCATGAAGACTGTTGACCAAGCGGCACCCGCTTTTACCCATCTCGAAGTTGATGACCAAGAATTCCAAGACATCAACTCACCCTGTCTGCCGCTGCAAACATTCCCTTTTGTCGATAAAGTGCAGGAATTCTAGGAAGGGACTAGCTCAGGGACAGCATCTGTCAGTGAATGGTAAAGGCCCCATGTGGAGAAGTGGTGGGTTAGCTGCCATGGGATACCCTTGGGTGTGAAGCGTTCGAGAGCCATACTGACGGATGGTTAGCCTATTAGGGTCAGATCTAGGGACAGCCTTGCACTTTGCATTAACATCTAGCTAGCAGCCACGGGGTTTCTGTGCCTTTGGGTTAACACGTCTTCTGATACTAACATAATAAAGTTTTATCTCTTAGAATCTAACATTTCATAGGGGGGACTGATGTGGAATTATTAAAAATCTTTATTGTACTTGTATTGAATTATTGTACTAACTCCATTTTACCTTTATACTGTGACTTCATCCTCCATTTTGTCCTCATAACCTGACTTCTTCAATCCTCCATTTTGTCCTCATGACTTAACTTGTTCATTTTAAAACTACATTACGTGACTGAACTTCTCAACCCAATTAATACAGTAGACAAAGACCGTGTTTCCTTCAAGGACAAGTACCAGGAGGTGCTGGCTACTCCCTAAGACTTGCTGGCTACTCCTTAAGAGCTTGTAAGATAGTATAGTTTGAAGGCCACAGAACACAGTAGTAATGAAATGTTCTATTCATAAGAGACCTTGCACCTGGACATAAAGCCTGATATCACTGACCGTGTAAAATGACGCTTAGGACCCCCTTGTCCCCCACCCGTGTCCAGAATAATCCCACCTCTGATGGGTGGGCACGGGACTAACTTCTTAATTTTACTAACCAATAGGTAAGACACTAACTCCGTCACTTAACAATTAATCCAATTGATGATGTTTATTTGCTGATATTCTAATAATCAATGATGACGCAAAATGCCTCTTAAAAGGGCCTGCGCGCCCGCTTTTTCTTCACTTGCCAATAAACTTTCTCGAAGTTATTTTAACCTGAACCTCGTGTGTCAGACTTAATTACTTCAGCGTATATACGCAATTTAATTTTATTGATTTGGACAGGAACAGATAGACTTTGAACATTTTGGTTTACTTTCAAAAAGTACCATAACAGTCTGACCAGGATGCAAACTTACAGGGTTATTCACTATAGTCCAAATGGCCTTCCACTGCTGTAAAGGGCCATTCGGACTGTAAAATCTGGACATTGTTCACACTATTTAACAATGTACAATTTTGCAGACAACACTTCGAATGAGCCTGAATGGGGTCCAGATTTCATCCGATCGAATGCTGTTGGACGGCTGAAATCAAGACCTGAATACGTCAAATCTGGGTCCATATTTAAAAATGTGCCTGCTGGCAAGTCTCAAGCGCTAGTGAGAATGCAAAGCATGGAAAAGCCTATACAAATGCTATTTCCGTTTTGAAGGCTCATTCTGCCATCGCAGGTCGAAGATGGATTTACTTTTTTAAATTGTGGTTTTTGATTTGTGGGTTTCAATTTTTCCATTGGGTTTGTGAACTGGATTGTGACGAAAGCACCTTCGTCAATGGGACTTGGAGAGGCCTGCTTGCTAGCCTCTTGCCCTGTGACTATGGCCCCTGGGATATATTGCCCTTTAAAAACACTATTTCGGCATATTGGATTTAAAAGGCACTGTTTCTGCCCCTTGGACTTTTAACTGGAACAGATTCAAACATGTGGCGGCGGACATCTTAAACTGTCCAGCAGTGTTTTGCCGTTGAGTGTATGAAACTGTTTTGAGCATGGGACCATGTGCACGGTGGGGCAAAAATAAGACTTCCAGGAAAATCCTGAACCCCTGAACCGATCTGGGTGACTTTTGTGGGGATATGTTATATTTTGGGGTACTTTTTGGGGTTTGTAAAAATGTATGTTTTTTTTCTGCTTAGAGTTAATTGAGTTAGTCCATTGTTTTAGTTAATTGTATCACAGGCAGAGGGGAGGGCTTGTGTGATGTATGTGGGAGTGTCGGACATTGTTGTATTGTTCTTATTGGTTTGTGTGCCTGTGTTCCATCAGGCCCAGGGGGTGTGCCTCTGGCCTGAGGAAATGTATAAATTGTGAGTGCTGGCTTCCATTAAACAGACCTGTTCTATCCTTCATGAAGTCTTGGCTCATGTTAGGGGGATTGGAGAACTACACTCTGGGGATTGCTATAATCACTATACTCTCTGGACTAAGGAGAGGTTCACCCACTGGAAGCTGGAGCCCGGTCTTGGGTCCAGGGTGGGTGGAGGACGGCAAGACCCCAACCAAGCTGCGGCGGTTTGTGGGGTATGCAGTGGTTATGGTGTCCGGTGGAGTGCTTGGAGCCCTCGGAAAGCACTAGGAGCATCTGTCAGCGGAAGGTACCCAGTCAGGGTGCCAGCAGTTCCGTTACATGGATTTTCTTGTGTATTATGGTTTTTATTTTGGTTCTGAAGATAAGATTTAGAAAAAATAAGACTTTCATGGTAAATGTAACTTTTTATTTCAATGGTATTAGTTTTAATGGCCCCCTTCACCATTATAAGGGTGGTGGGGATGGACAATGCCACTAACTGGGGGGATGGGGTGCAGGAGTACAATTTTATGTTCTTCCCCCCAAATAATTATTTAGAGCCTTATTTAAGTTTTAGTATTTATTTATTTGTTATTAGTTAATGTGATAGCTGGTTAGAAAGCACTAGCCAGCCAGCACATGATTAACCTGGCTCAGCTTAAAATAAAATGAAAAATCCTTCTTCCAGGCTAGGTGATCAAGACTGAAATTTCACTTGTAACAGGCAAATCGAGAGTGGACATTTTGAGTCCTGATCTGCAAATTCTAAATGGTTGGTACCATCACCAGTGCATGTGAGACAACACAGTGGATAGTGCTCCCACTGCAGTATCTCAGTCCCAGGTTTGCTATTTTTCTTACACATCTAAATTCTAAAATATATTTAGATTTTAATTTTCTATCTGTACATTTTCCCCCTTTTTTGGTGGGGGTGGGGAGGAGGGGGAGAGAGCAGGGGGAGGAGGCTAGTTTATTTTCTATCTGTACGTTTTTCATTTTTGTGGGGGGGTGGTTCCACAAATTACAATGCCTGGTGAGCTTCTTTATCTAAAACTTTGCTTACATCTAATAAAATGTATTTGTGTATCATAGAAAGGCTACTGACTTGACACGCTGTAGCTAACTGTCATTATAAGAATCTAATGAGCTAATGACCTAATGCCATCATGAGATAACAACCTGTATAGACATTAAAACACACACACACAAACTCGGCAAACTCCGCTCAGCAGGCAGCATATTCTAGGCTGGCATTCTACAAATGTAAAAACAAACATGCTTTGCCAGACCTTGCTAATGATTTAGCATGTATTTCTCCTACTTGCTTTCTGCCAGGGGCCTTTTCCATTTTCTTAGTATATTAATATAGAACATATCCATCTGCTGTCTCTGCATATCAGATATTTCAAGCTGCCAGATTTACTGCATTTAGGATTGAAATCACAATTTTTAAAGAAAAAGCAATGCTTAGCAATTTAGAAAAGGGTTTATTCACTAAATACAAACTCACCTATTTCATGCACTTCATAGTTTGTAATTTTTTTCTAGAATAAGTGATATCTATTTCAAAATGTTTTTTTTTTCACTAAATACAAGCGTACATATTTAGAAAGTGATTTATACACTCAAAAGTTCATTGTACAGAACAGAAAACAAATTGCAACATTTCAGATTAACCCCTTAAGGACCAAACTTCTGGAATAAAATGGAATCATGACGTGTCAGACATGTCATGTGTCCTTAAGGGGTTAAACAGCTAAGCTATCAGTATAGCCAAGTTGGGATATTTTTCCTAAATCTGCTGTTTTAACCTAATGTTTGCAATTCACAGCAGTTCACTGTTTAGTGAAAAATAACTAAAAATATATAGCGTGCGCGCTCCACAAATAATTAGAGGAAACAAACGTTTGTTTCCTCTAATTATTCGTGGAGCGCACACGCTATATATTTTCAGTTATTTTTCCTATTTGCCAAGTCGCTTGCTGGCATGTAGCTGCCCCAATTTATTATCTATCTTGGTTACCACCCCCTTGTTTAAGTCAACACTGTTTAGTGAATAAAAGTGTTTTGTATCAATAAATTATTAAATTCTTTAGTTTTTTTGTACATCCTCAGAGTGATTCCTTAAATTGGCAACTGTCAGGTTATAAGAACCCATTGCAATTCTTACAGAGGAGTAGCGATTTGGAAACATTTTCAACTCACTATTTTCCAGTATTTTGGCCTAAAAAAACTTGATTGCTTTTAAGTTATTTTACAAAACTATTTAATTTGTACATGTTTACACAATTTACATTTTTCATGTTATTTAGACATACAGGTGGAGATATACAATTTTACATACTACATGGTATTCCTCATCTTGCAAATTGCAAACAGACTGAAAATATTTTTTTGTTATTTATGTTTTCAAACAAATATTTTCAAATACCCTTCTTAAGGGCATTTGTAAGGAACCAGAATAATTTCGGGGAATACAGCATTCTAAAAATACCACCAGAATGTAAAACATATATCTGCATGGCATTAAAATAACCACATACATACAATGATTTCATGTACACAAAACATTATAGATACAATTCACCCCTCATTGGCAATCGGAATTCAAGCAAAAAGGTTTGATCCTTTTGTTGTAAGTTGTAAGAGAAGGGAGAAATGTAAATGTAGACTAACATGCTCACATTTGGAGAGAAGGAATTGACAAGAACCTGAATCAATCAAGTTATTTAACACGTGCTTTAATTGTGTCATGTACTTTAAATGTGTTTTGGAGTTATTTTTCATTGCACGTCTATTTACCTTTTGGACGTGTGGGTCGAAGCCAGAAAATAGGGAGATCCGAGCAAAGTTCCAGGAGTTTTGGACTCAAGAAGCTGTTATCCTTCAGTGGCTGGTCTGCAGCCACCCAGATAGGCGAATTCTCATCAAACTTTGCAGGCATGATTTCATCTTCCTGTCAAGGTACAAGGGGCACATAATTCATTTTTTTAAATTCTTTATTTTTCTTGTGCATATTAAAGAACATACAGTTAGTCATGCAGCGACACAACAGCATCTGCAGGCTTGTCATGAACATCGACTTGTTCTGGCATGTGGTTGGCTAGCACATTTTAAAATATTTTATCACGAGAACTATTACAAACTGTTCTATAACGTATCGGTTATATATTAGCAGGAGCATTAGTAGATTTCGTATACGAACTGTAAGATAAGGACCATTAGTTACATGCTTAATTTTTACAGATCGGAGAGTCAAGTGTTAGTCAGTTGCTATTAGGGATTCAACTAATTCTCCCAAAGCAAGCTCAGCTAAGCGTTTTGCTAGGTTGGCTATTCTCGTGTAGTGATAATACAATACTATGGTGCACCATATAACTATAGCTGGGCTCTGTGTAACGCATAGGTGTGTCACGCTCTACAAACCTAGGCTATAAGGAGTTAAAGAGTGTGTAATTTCGCTAAGTCATGCCTATAGCGCTAGGTAACATCGTTGAAACTATCTAAACATAAGAAAAAGTACAAGTTGTTAAGTCAAGAGTTAACCACATAAATTAAACACAAGAAAGCAACATTTACAAGCAATACATGTACATTCTAAATATAGTTACATATATATTATTATTACAGAGGATCTATTAATAATTATATATTTATGTTCACAGGAGGACAGAAATGAATAACAGTATACAAACAGACTAAATGTATATTTAAACATAATTTGTATAAACAAAAGTCAATAGTATACAAATAAACATAGGTAACTTTTAGGAATTGAACTTTTCTGAATTGCCAGGTGTAAAATATGACGAGGTGTAGCGAAAGGGGGCACTTAAGTGAGCAGTGCCGGTGCAAGCATTTTTGGCTACACAGACGAAGATGCGTTTTGCTTCCCCCCTGCAAAAAACAAAACAAAAAACAGCATCTTCACTTGTCTGTCTGTTAATCACTATCTTGAATTTCATACTCCTTTTGTGTTTCTTATGCTCTATTTTGAATGTATTTAGTATATTTCATCCCCCTTTTGTCTTACACTCCCCTTAGTGTTTATTATTCCCCAATTTTTCCCTTTGTGTTTCTCTTACACCCTGTGTTTCTCTTACTTCCCTCCAGGCCAGGGCCGGACTGGACCAATGGGATAACGAGAAACTTCCCGTGGGCCGGCATACTAGTGGGCTGGTGCGCAGCCGCCTACTACGCACCGGCCTGCGGGCTGCATGGCGTAATTACAGGGTGACCGTCAGAAGGGGATGTGCTCCCCTCCTGACGGTCACAGAATGTAGCATGGCTGAGTGGGAAGAGTAGAGGAGCTTCTGTTCCCCTACTCGGTCTGACAGAAAGTGCTCACAGAGAGCACAGAACTGCTTCCTTGCAGACAGGGTACAGTGAGCAAGAGCTCTTCCACCACGGTCTGCCTCCTCGGTCATGCTACAGCTAGGTACAGGGAGAGCTGGGGGGGGGGTGGGGTAGAAACCCATGGGACACAGGGAGAGCTGGGGAGGGAGGAACTAATGGGACACAGGGCGAGCTGGAGGGGGGAATTAATGGGACACAGGGAGAGCTGGGAGGGGAACTAATGGGACACAAGGAGAGCTGGGAGGGGAACTAATGAGACACAGGGTGAGCTGGTGGGGGAACCAATGGGACACAGAGAGAGCTGGGAGGGAACTAATGGGACACAGGGAGAGCTGGGCGGGGGAACTAATGAGACACAGGGAGAGCTGGGGGGACTCATGGGACCCAGGGAGAGCTGGGGGGGACTAATTATTATTATTATGTTATTATTTATATAGCGCCAACAAATTCCGCAGCACTTTACAGTGGGTGGACGAACAAACATGTAGTTGTAACCAGACAAGTTGGACACAGAGGAACAGAGGGATTGAGGGCCCAACTCAATGAGCTTACATGTTAGAGGTAGTGAGGTAAAGTGACACAAAAGGTAAGGATAGTATTACACTAATGACAGTTGCAAGAGAGGAATCAATCGGGAGCTATTAACAGTTTAATTGATACGCTATTATGAAGAAGTGGGTTTTTAATGATTTTTTTGATAGAGTGGAGACTGGGTGAGCATCTAACTGAGGAGGGAAGTAAGTTCCACAGGAACGGTGCAGCCCTCGAGAAGTCTTGAAGGCGAACATCAGAGGTGGGAGTATGGACAGAAGATAGACGTAAGTCTTCAGCAGAGCTTAAGGGCCTAGACAGGACATACTTGTGTATTAGGGAGGATAGATAGGTGGGAGCAGCATTATGTAGAGATTTGAAAGCTAAAACCAGAATTTGGTGAACACATGGAGGGCTGGGAAGGGGTTATAGGAACACATGGAGGGCTGGGAGGGGGGTATAGGGACACATTGAGGGCTGGGGGGAACTAATGGTATACACGGAGGGCTGGGAGAAGGGTTTAGGGACACATGGAGGGCTGGGAGGGGGCTAATGGGTGCTGGGAAGGATGGCTAGTGGGACACATGGGGGCTGGGAGGGGGCCTATTGGGACACATGGGGGCTGGGAGGGGGCCTATTGGGACACATTGAGGGCTGGGAGGGGGCTATAGGAACTCATGGAGGGCTGGGAGGGAGGGCTAATAGGACACACGGAGGGCTGGGGGCTAATGGGACACACCAAGGGGGGTTCATGAGACACATGGGGGTGCTACTGAGACACATACAGGGCCATGAGGAGATGCTGATTTGTGCGGTGAATAGCATACATTCACATGTCTCTTTTTCCCTTTCCCTAGCCCCTTGTGTGTCTCTTTCCATCTTCAGTCCCATTTGTGTGTCTCATTCTCCCCTTCCCAGCCTGTCTGCATGTCTCTTTCCCTAAGCACCTTGTCTCTTTTTCTCCAAGCCTCTTTATTTATCTTGGTGTGTGTCCTCAGCCCTTTCATATGTCTGATGCCCCCTATCCCCTCCATTCCATGTGTCTCATTTCCTCCACCAAGCCCCTCCATATGTCTCATTAGTGTCCTGGAGACCCTCCATGTGTCTCATTCCACACCAAGACACTTCATGTTTCTTATTTGCTCCCCATAGCCCCTCCATTCGTGTGTCTCATTCTCACATCCCCTCGATATATATCTGCCTACCTCAAATTTGATATATATATATATTGCTATACAAATGATTATAATAACGTGTGCTTTTTCAGCGCCTACAGATCTACAGACTATGCAAGCCCTCTTTCCTCAGCGCCAGGGAATACACCAATCAGTGGTTTCTCATTGAGAAGCCTCAGCATGCACGCACACACGCTAACGCAATTGCAGCACAGCGCTGGCATGGCTCATGGCAGATGAAGCACCAGGGGCTAAAGAGGAAGAAGATGGCAGCGCCCAGTGGGACAGGTTTGGGTAAGTAAAACCTACCCCTCCCGCCTTCATGGCCACCGGAATGCAAGTGGAGCAGTTACCATCTTCGGTCTGTGAAATATATGCAAATACCCCAGTAGGTGACATTGAGAGAGGAGGAAGGCAGGTGCACTCTAGCATGCCTGCCATTTCCGCTAGCTCTGTGGAGCTCATGGAAGTGGAAAAAATATCAGATTGACATGCTTTGTGTCTGGAGTGTTCCTTTAAAAGATGGTCCTGACCTCACTTTAATTCAACTGCAATCAAAGGCAAAAACACCCCACTTTGTTGAATCTAGGTTTCTAATCTAGAATGCTAAACTAGCAAAATGTAGGTCAAATTCACCTATGTTTCAATTATGCTTGGAAATTTTCAAAGAGCTGAATAAGCCGCTGTGTTATAAATTTCAGAGATAGATACAATCAATCAGATGTGATGATGTTTGATGTTTTCTAAGAGGAATTTAAAAAATATATGTATATTTTGATTTATTTGAAGGTTATTGCAATTTGAACATAACGCAAAATACAAAGTACATAATCCCAGAGAGTATTCTTTGTTTCGTAGTCCTACACTTTCTTTCTCTGTCAATTTTCAAAAATGAATAATCGAAATATTATTCACCTTAACAAAAATTACTGTATCAAGTACCAATATATTTGGTTTAACTGTTCAAGACCGGGTAAAGCAAATCCCTCACTGCAGTGACAGGTCTGATATGTCATTGGTTCTGTAGTTAATTAGTCAGTTTGGCTGAGTTTGTTGGAAGTCGTAGTTTAGATGATCATACTGCCCCTCTAATTAGGGCTGCTTATAAAATATGCATTGTTCAGGGCACCACTGATTTTAATGAAAGCAATTATTTTCCATCAGACGATATATGGTCATTATAGATCTAAACAAAACCTCTATACACTGGAGGGGGGTTGAATTAACAATAATACAATACAGGGCTGAGATAAAAAAAAATTAGTGCCGGGTATTTTGATCTAAACATTGCACTTTGACAACCATCATTATTCTTTATTTAGTGAGCAAATTCATAAGCTTTGCTAAAAAGATAACAGTATTAACCACATCAGTCTATAATCTCTCATATCAAGATAACAGTATTAACCACATCAGTCTATAATCTCTCATATCATTAAACATTATGTTTTTTTATACTAACCTCAATTTATTCGGAAAACATGGATGCAGTGCTAGACTAGTGAACGTGTTCTGTATAGTAACAGGATCAGTAATAGGTGGTGACAGTACGATTGGAATTCATACCTTATTATTCTTGCAACATCAATAATAATTGTAAATGTCTCTATAAAAAAGTAATTTCTGGGGGGCAGAGCCTGGCTGTGGAGCTAAACGGACGTACACTGTAAGAGCTCCTGGGCCTAAACAAGCTGATTGGGTTATAAACACGGGCCAACCTGGCGATTTGGACCCGAACCGTCAGGACCCGGCTCAGTAAGCATCTGTGCACCGGGGGATACCCCACATGAGCGTTTAAGACACTGGAATCCCCGGACCGAGGCTTGCGGCCTACACCGCGTGGTGCTGAAGAGAGACGGCCGCTCTCTCAGCTCTCGGAGCCGCTGAGCAACTGCTGCAACACAGCAGTTATCCCGGTCCAGCTCCAGACCCACAGGAGCACAAGCCGAAAGCACAGTGTCACAGCACCTACTCAAAATGGCGGCTGCATGCAGGGGAAAGAAACAAGGGCGCCACGCTGACCCACAGCTGCTAAGCGATGACCTGCCAGCCCGCATCGACCAACTGTTTGCAAACTTTTGGAAGAGGCTGCAGGAGAAGCTGGTACTCGGAGCTGGTACCTGATTGCCGAAACATACTGCCTTTCTTTTGAACCTCAAAGCTTGGCATGCCCCAACACGGGCAGGGACTATGCTCTGCCGATACAAGGCATAGGGTGACTGTGGACTGAGGTATGGGGACTGCGGGAGGTTTCATCAGCCTTAATTAGCTAGACGTGGAAATAATGTTTTATTGTCTCCCGTTGCCTCCCGCCCTACCTGCTCTTTGAGCCTAGCTAGGATTGTTGGTTGCTTACCCGATACCCTCTATTATTCTCTCTATCAGCGGTCCCCCAGGATTGGGATAATGTACAAAACATGCTGGGCACCGGCTGAAACACGCTAGGCCCCTATAACTACAACCACTAGCTTTTCTGATTCATTCCACAGCAAATTAAGAATATTCACACTTGTGCATTAGTCTGTGGGTCTCTGTTAATTCTACTAAATCTACTTACAATTACAAGTACACCACTTTAAACAAGCATAACTGTTTAAAGACACATGCAGGGGGATACATCATCACGACTATACACATTGGTTATACCAATCCAACTTGCGAAGTGTCACAAATAGCTGTTTACTTTACTATGTTATACCATGGTGTAAAAACACGGCAAGCAAATCCTATTTCACTGTTTTTTATCATAAGTTAAAAGCCTGTTGATTTCACGCGACGCCTCAAGCTAGTTATACTAATTTTGTTTTATTTTAAATGTCTATTCTTATGTACAAACTCTGCATGTCAGCGATATCTGGATGCCGCAAGCAAGCTCGATCACAAACAAATAGATATTGTCTAGACATGTCAGCTTAGCATATTACGTTTAAAAAACAAAAATTGTGCAAAATCTTCCAAGCCACTGTTTAATCTATCTATGTATAAATATGTATGCACGCTGTTGTGGCGTATAAATGCGCTTTGTACTCTCCTGCACAACAAAAATAAAGAATTAAAAAAAAAAAGTAATTTCTAGATTATTATCCGGAAGGACACAATATGACACCCAGCTGATAACATCCCTCCATTCACTATGAATGTGACAGCAGTTTAGTAATTACCCTCTTCCTGGAAATATGACATTGATAAACACTCTACAGCAAATGTATGTTGCCATTTGAAATGTAAGTTGAGAAGTCCATGACTTTAGTTTGCTATGACTTTCCTATTGTACAGGTTAATGTTTCCAGTGGGATTCCAATATTGCACGGCCTAATTTGCATTCCATCTTCAGAACAAACCCATAATCCTCTGCTGCTACAGGAGAAGTGCATAATTCATATCCCTTTTGGTTTATGACAGCATTTGAAATTAGCTGATGTTGATTTTCTGAAATCTAAATTGACTGTAAAACATTTATTACACTGATAAAATCCCCCAGAGGGGATCGCTGACACTGCAAGCAAATTGGGGTAAGTCATATTTTATTTAAAATAAATAAGTAAGATAATATATATATATATATATATATATATATATATATATATATATATATATATATATATATATATTCTAATTTATCGTAATAATAAAATGTTTTAAAGGTTTGTATAAACTATACCCATAGATATTTTTATATATCGTTTATAGTGTGTTGTTTTACAAAAGTTTGACTTTGAGTACTACATGTGGGGAAGGGGAGTGCATTTCAATGTATTGGGAGAAATACAGCAAAATGTTTATGGATGTAACAATATTAAAATACATTTGATATAGTTTCAACTTCAATTATTCTAAATATATCTGTCCTTGGAACATGTATCACCTACGGAATGCAATCTAGAAAAAAATGCTTACTATGGTTTTGAGACATAATTATGACTGAGAATATCACCTGGTAATTGGTTTTGATCTGTACAGAGGACAAAATAACCATGACACGTGTCTGGGATATAAATGAATGATGCAGAATCCTTATGGATCTTATAAAAATTCTGAAAATATTGCATACACAAAATCAAGCTAATTTTATTTTTTGTGTGCTCAAAACACACGTAATGATGCACAGGCAGAACCATGCAACATCTGACTCTTCACAACCACAACTCCCATCATTCCTAATTTAGGAATGTAATATAATGTAACTTGAACAAGTATTGCATAAGTGATTAACATGTAGTTTTCTGGACACCAAAATTCTTGTACAAAGTAATTAGATAAGAGTAATGTGGATTACAGTCCTCAACAGTAATTTCTGAAGTTTCCATGTTATTCTGATAGCTGGCTTAGGGAGGGGGTGTTGGAGGGTGTCAGGAGTCTAACATGCTAATAGATATACCTGAAAGGGTAAATATTAAGGTGTGTGTGTAGTTAATATGTTTTCAAGGATTGATATGAGGCTTATATGACATACTGTACACGTTGCTCTCAGTCACAGCCAATGTCCTTGAAAGATCACGAAGACAAGAATACTATCTGGCTGCAAATGCAGAGCTATCTCAGCAAACCACCCTGGTAAATGCCATTTAATTATATCCATTTCTAATCTGATTTATGCTTTAAGTCCGTGCCATGCTATGCTTGGATTGAACTTGGGAGGGGGTGAAGATAATTAATGTCTGTGACCTGGCCAATATAAAAATAAGAAAGATAATCATGGAAGTTTACAGCACACTTGTAAAGGGCCAGGTGCCTGATGGTTCTCCATGCTTCCTACAATTGTGTAGTTATGTAGCACGTACTATAGTGTGAAACAGGGTGTCTTCTGATATCTTGAAAGACCACTAAACTCACCCAGACCCCTTCACCCATCTGGACTGTCCTGTCCAGGGCAGTCATCAGAAATTTTGTGGCCCCTTACATATCTCAAGGACTGTGACTCTGTAATGCTCTGTCGGCCAGAGACTTGCAAGACTTAAAGCGTTTCTGGAAGCTGACGATTGCGTGTGCTGGGCCCCCTCTTCACTATACTGGCTGCCAAGAGCCTGCAAGGGCAGTAGTGGGACTAACACTGTTTTATGTGCCCCCTTCTAGCACAAGGATGGCCAAAATATAGATCCCCATCTGTTGTACAATTCCTACAATGATTTGCCAGCTGGGGATCTACAATGTGCCCATCCTTGCAGGGTTGTATTTGGCACTGAGCAGTGTCTGTGTTTGAAGGCATGTTTTTGTCTGGTGTATGTGGGTGTTTGAATCCAGGCGTGCATTTGTGTGTAATGTATACACTGCCACACACAGATACACAGACACACACACAGAAACACACAGGTACACACACTGACACATAAACACAGCTTGACACACAGATACACACACTTACACATAAACATAGCTTAACACACAGATTCACATACACTGACAAATAGACACGTCAATATTTTTATACTTGCAGCCACCATCCTGTTAGGATACCTTTTTGTTGCAGAAGGGTGGCCTGCTTGGGGTGCTGCTGACTGAGGAGGCTATCAACCCAGCAATCAGAATCTATGTGTTGTGTTCCTTTGGACTAGGGCTTGTGGTGGCTGTCTGGATTTCTTTGCCCCTATGAAATGTTATATACCACAGTACAGTGGTGTATTTTGAAATGGTGCTGCCCTAGGCATGACACATCTCGGGCACCCCCTAATTTAAATGTACCTGCCCCTTCCTGCCAAGTGCACACCTCTTCCTGTTAACTAACACACATTTTGACTGACAGACACACACTCAAGGACCAGCCCACACTCTCAGATACACTGACATACACACACATTTTTCACCTGGGGTCCAGTGTGACTGCTGGGCAGGAAGGTGGGCGGCTGCGCTTAGCTGTCAGAAAGGGAGCACTGTTTTCCACTGATTTCATATTCCGTCTCCCAGCATCACTGTGGGTCGCGCGAGGGAACTGAGCAGGGAGATCAGGGGAAAGTGCTCCCTCGCCACCCACCCGGGAAACAACAGGCCACCTGCTTGGGGGGCCCAAATAGGGCCCACCATCCAGCTCTTGAGCCCCCTTAAAACGAGGCATTAGCCTGGGCATTTGGGGGCGTCATTTTTTGACGCCCCCTAGAAAGTGCCGTCCAAGGCAAATGCCTTGTTTGCCTCGCGGTAGATACAGCCCTGCCACAGTATGTACTGGTTAAAATACACACCATCCAAGTAACATATATTTTGAGATGAACAAAAAACAAAAGATAACTATGTCAGTCAATACTTATTCTACCACCCTAATAATTGTGGTAGGTCTAGTTTTATGCCAGTCCAGCATGTAGATTAAGCATGTAAATATTGTTTTTTTCAGAGCAAAAATTAATATAAGACCCGGTCTTATTTTCGGGGGAAATGGTATATATCATTTTCTGAAACAGAGGAAAAATGTATGCATTTTTATTTTTTTTTTTATTTAGAGGGTTTTTTCATTCTTAAGGAACTTCTGTTTTTTTTTTATAGGAGCCTTTGGTAAACATAATGTTGTGGTTATGATAAAAAGAAAGGGTAATTTGGATGCAGTGTAAAATTCTTGCATAACAGAATCTGTTCTTCATGCAGATTGAATGCAAGCTTTATGTGTTGTAGTAATGTTAATTTTTAAGTAATGCAACATCTGTCCACTGAGACAAGATGGGATTGTATCAGTCCAGGTGACTGACTTAACAGAATGTGTGTTGTCACCGCACGTTAATCTAGGACAACAAGTTTCATTTTTATATTGGGATAGCCCTGCCAACAACAAATGAGGTCCTCGGCAGACCATAAATAATCTTCTCTTCCACACTCAGTCAGACATATAGAATTTGGAGAACAAGTTCTAAAATGCATGAGTAATATCAATACTATTGATGCTCTAACTCCATATGACCAAATATTATTAGACTTTCTGAAATTGTTTAGGCATCCCAAAACCATACTTCTCAGCACACTGAGTGGTCAAAGAGAGGTGCTTGAGTGAGTGATCTTAATCAGAGGTTGACAAGAGTTATAGACTAACGAAAGACTTTGAAATGTTGGGAATTAGAGACTAACAACAACTTGAAGGCCTTATGTGAAGACCGTCTTTAGAGGTTTTCTTTAAGCAAGATTAACAGACTACTTGTTCATTATTATAACTTTTTTTTTATCTTGTAATTCATTCAACATTCATTTATGCAGTTTTTCTATTTGAAAATATATATTGATAATATTCTCTTTCATTACAAAGTTTTTGTTTAATTATTTTCTGTCTGCTACAAGGTACATTGCTCTTTACCATTTTCCTATATTCCTGAGATACAACAAATGTGAATTTTCATTTAAGAGTCTTCAACACAATGGTTTTAAAGGGTGACATTTTCAGAATCTTTTGTTCTATTCTTACCAATTCGAACGAGAGGCTTTCCTTTGTCATGCTGTCAACATCTGGGATATGAGCTTTTGCCTGAGCCTTAATGTAGCATTTTTCTCCCCCAGCAAAACGGATTCCGGTAATACCCTGGAAGAGTCGAACAATTAATTACAAAATTCATGCATCCTAATAAATCCTGAAACAATACAATATTCTTATTGCTTTGTGAATTCTCCATGAGCTGCTTGTTCAAACCTCAAATGCATCACATAAAAAAAACAAAAAAACTGTCATGATTATAAATTGAAAATATATATTTTTAAGAAAAATTATATGCTGCTTTAGGACACAGTGCTTCCTTGTTCTCTAACATCTTTCTCTGTGTAATACATTTTATATATAGATCGTTTAGGGATCTCAAACTCTGCCCCCCAGATGCTGGTGCCCTACAGCCAGAATTCTTGAATGCAGTAGATGGCTAGGGAATCATGGAAGTTGTAGTTCAGGAACACCGGGGAGCCAGCATTCGAGGTGCCTTGTCTATTCTTTAAATAGCAGAATTGAGAATAAAACTGTATTCTTATACATCTCTCTGCTTCCCTCTCTGTGTCAAGCAACCCATGCTGGCCCAAAATGTATTGATAGCAGTCTATGTGCATATGCCATCAAGGGGATTTCATAATCAGTTAGCTGTTGGAATGTAAGTCCACTGTTTTCACATTAAGTGTCTCTTGGCATCACTGCATGGCACACGAGGGAGCAGAGCAAGAAGAACACAGCTCCCTCACCGCCTCTATTCCTTATAGCCAGACACCTCCACTCTTCCCTAGCAGGCTGCCCGTCTCCACTCTCCCCTAGCAGGCTGCCCGTCTCCACTCTCCCCTAGCAGGCTGCCCGTCTCCACTCTCCCTCAACCGGCCTCTAAGGCAGGCTGACAAATACCCAGGCACCAGGACAAAAATTCCTAGTCACCATGGCGACTTGGGATTTGTTAAGCCCTACTGTACATGTGGTTGGGCCAAAGCCAAGAGGACACCCATCTGCGGATGTGTTTGGAGGGGAAAGGAAAGTCCGCTGCTGCAAAGAACAATTTAACATAGGAATTTGAATATTAGAACTATGAACCAAGGCTAACTGGATGTGATCAAACATGAGATGACCAAGTTAAAAATCAATATTCTTGGAATTAGTGAACTCAAATTTCACATAAGACAACCATCACATCTTCTACTGTGGTCAAGAATTCTGCAGGAGAAATGGAGTTGCCATCATAGTAACTCATCGGGTGGGCAAAGCAGTGTTCGGCTACAACCCAATAAATGACAGAATGATTTCAATTCAAATTCAAGGCAAGTTATTTAACATCACAGTGATCCAAGTTTATGCTCTAACCATGGATGCTGAAGAGGCTGAAATTGTCCAGCTTTATGAAGGTATTCAACACATGATAGATATAACACCAAGAAAAGAGAAAATTAAGCAGGTCAGAGATTAGTAGAATTCGGTCAAGCTAATTCTCTGGTCATAGCAAACACCCTCTTCCAACAGCCTCCGAGACGACTCTACACATGGACATCACCAGATGGACAATATAGAAATCAGATTGACTATATACTTTGCAGCCAAAGATGGAGGAACTCCATACAGTCAGCAAAAACAAGACCTGGAGCTGACTGTGGCTCAGACCATGAGCTTCTTATTGCAAAGTTCAGAATTAAACTGAAGAAAAGAGGGAAAACCATCAGACCAATCAGATACGACATAAACAATATCCCTTGTGAATATGCAGTGGAAGTAAAGAATAGATTTGAGGGACTAGACATGGACGATAGAATGCCTGAAGAACTTTGGACCGAAGTTTGCAATATTATCCAAGAAAAAATATCCCCAAAAGAAAGAAATCTGAGAAGGCAAACTGGCTATCTGATGAAGCTTTAAAGGACCAATATAGTGCCAGGAAAACATACTCGTTGGGTCCCCCTCACCCTCACCCTCTGGGTCCCCTCCCCCGCCGGGCTCTAGGGGGAGGAATGGGTTAATCCCTTACCCTTTTTTTCCAGCGCCGGGCTCCCTCGGCACCGGGGACTCTCCTCCTCCTTTCCCCTCATCGGCTGAATGCGCATGTGCGGCGCGAGCCGCGCGCGCATTCTGCCAGTGTCATAGGAAAGCATTCTCAATGCTTTCCTATGGACGCTGGCGCCTTCTCACTGTGAGAAGCGCAGAAGCGCCTCTAGCGATTGTCAATGAGACAGCCACTAGAGGCTGTATTAACCCATTTGTAAACATAGCAGTTTCTCTGAACCTGCTATGTTTACAGCAGAAAGGGTTAATCCTAGAGGGACCTGGCACCCAGACCACTTCATTAAGCTGAAGTGGTCCTTTAAAAATAGCCCAGGAAAGAAGGAAAGCTAAAAATGGAGTGGAGATCGGAAAAAATGTGTCCAACTGAATGCAGAATTCCAAAGGATAGAGATATTCTACAATGAGCAATGTAAAGAGATAGAAGAAGATAATAGAATGGGAAAGTCAAGAGATCAATTCAAGAAAATTGGTGATCTAAAAGTTACCTTTCACGCCAAAGTGGGTGTGAGAAAAGACAAAAATGGCAGGGACTTAACAGAAGAAGATAAGATAAAGAAGAGATGGCAGGAATACACTGAAGATCTATACATGAAGGAAATTAACAGCAGTGATGGCCTCAATAGTTGGTCCAATGAGCTGTAACCAGAAATCTTGGAGAGCGAAGTGAGATGGGCCCTAGGATGACTTGCAGATAACAAGGCTGCAGGAGTTGATGAAATTCCAATTGAACTATTCAGAATTCTGAAAGATGATGCTATGAAATTTCTCCTTGCCTTATGCCAACAAATTTGGAAAACTCAACAGTGGGCAAAAGACTGGAAAAGGTCAGTCTATATCCCAATCCTCAAAAAAAGCAATGCCAAAGAGTGTTCCAATAATCAAACAATTGCACTAATTGCACATGTCAGCAAGGTAATGCTTAAGATCCTATAAGCTCGACTCAAACAATATATGGACCGGGAATTTCCAGATATACAAGCTGGGTTACGCAGAGTACAAGGCACAAGAGATCAAATTGCCAATGTACAATGGATAATAGAGAAAGCCAGAGAGTTCTGCTTTATAGACTATTCTGAAGCCTTTGACTGTGTGGATCACAACAACATGTAGCAAGTTCTTAAAGAGATGGGAGTACCAGATTGTCTCATCTGCCTCCTGAGGAATCTATATGTTGACCAGGAAGCCACACTCAGAACCGTACATGAGACAACAGAATAGTTCAAGATCGGGAAAGGAGTGCAACAAGGTTGTACTTATATGCAGAATACATAATGCGTAAGGCTGGGCTGGATGAATCCAAAGCCGTAATCAATATTGCTTAACGAAATATCAACAACCTAAGATACGTGGATGATACTACACTGGTGGCTGAAAGTGAGGAAGAACTAAAGGACCTATTGATGAGGGTAAAAGAAGAGAGTGCAAAAGCTGGCTTGCTGCTCAACATTATAAAAGACTAAGATCATGGGAAACAGCAATCTCAGTTCCTGGCAAATAGATGGGGAAGAAGTGGAGGCAGTGATAGATTTTATTTTCCTGGGATCCAAGATTTCTTCAGATGGTGACTGCAGTCATGAAATTAAAAGATGTTTGCTTCTGGGGCGGAAAGCTATGGCAAGCTTGGACAAGCTGGTAAAAACTAAAGATATTACACTATCAACAAAGGTCCGCATAGTCAGAATTATGGTATTCCCAGTAGTAACATACTGAGCGTCATAGAATTGATGCCTTTGAACTGTGGTGTTGGTGAAAACTGCTTAGAAATCCTTGGATTGGAAGAAGATCCAATAAATCCATACTACAGGAAATCAAGACAAACTGTTCACTGGAAGCTATGATTATGAGGCTGAAGCTCAAATATTTTGGCCATATAATGAGAAGGCATGATTCTCTAGAGAAGACTCTGATGCTGGGAAAGATTGAAGACACACAAAGAAGAGGACGACAAAGACGGAGATGGATAGATGAGGTAACTGAAGCCACGAACATGAAGTTGTTGGAGTTCAGAGGGGCAAAGACTGACAGATGTACCCGGCGTGCTTTGGTCCATATAGTCACGGAGCGTCAGACACAACTGAACGACTAAACACACATGCACACTGTACATGTCTCAGTGTATGCACCTATGTGTCTGTGCATCTATATGTGTGTCATTGTGTGGATCTGTGCATCTGTATGTATATCAGTGTTTGTACCTATGTGAGTGTCATTGTGTATATCTGTTTATCGGTATGTGTTCCATTCTGTGCATCTCTGCACCTGTGTGTCTGCGTGTGTCATTCTGTGTATTTCTGTGCCTGTGTGTCTTCGTGTGGCAGTGTGTGCATCTGTTTGTGTATTAGTGTGTGTCAGTGTTCGTATGTGTTTGTGTGTCAGTGTGTGCACCTCTGAGTTTGTATCTGTGTGTATTTGTGTGTCTGTGTATCTGCACGTATGTACCTGTGTGTCTGTATGTATGGCAGGGTATATGTACATTTGCATACATCCAGCATTTACACACCAACAATACACCCTTGCATTCACACACACACTTACTCCATACAAAAACATGCTTACATTCAAACACACAAACCTGCTAAATAGTGCTAAATACAAACCTGCAAGGATGGGCAAATGGTAGATCCTCATCATTGTGTGACAGATGGGGATCAACCATTTGGCCATTTTTGCGATAGGGGGACCAAAATTATTCTTCTAATAGTGCCCTCACTACTTTAGTTCCACCACTGGTGTTGGGGGAACGTGCTAACTAGTAGTTAGTGGTATATGTAATCAAGAAAGCAATTTTTAAAAAAATTAACTGTGTATAATAAAAAAGCCACAATAATTGTAATTCCAATTTATTTAATTGATTTGTCCTTTAAATGCCAGAAAGCAAATATAATACTGATATTGTAAAAATAGTGTTGTCACTGTATATCTCAACTAACATGGAACTATGCATTTTTGGTATATATCAGCACAATTATAAAATACATTAACAACATTTGATCAATAAATGACTGCTAGTTCTAAACATGAAAACATTTATAAATCATTATTTGAGCTCTTCTGATCTATCACTAAAACTACATTATTTTAATATGGTATTTCTGGCATGGAAATGCAATATCATTCACGCTTTTGCACAGTAGCACAATTACATTCACCATTTAGATTTTTCAAAACTCTTCATTTTTAGGATTATTTTTTTAATGAATCCAGGTAGCACATGCCTCCATTTGAGTGCACATACAAGCCATACCACTGCTAACCATGCTATGGATGTCACAGTACAAATGTGGAGACAGGTGTGGCATACCAGGGTAGTGCATACGATAGTCTGGGGTAGATTTAGCAAGGCAAAAACAGGTGCTATTCTAGAGCTAAATAAGGAGCAATCACCTCTTAAACAAACAGAACGCCTATCGACATTTAGCACCAGGAATGGCATCTGTTTAGCCATGATAAATCTCTCCTGAGTATTTATCAAACCTTTCCACCTGCGATTCACTGTATGTCAAAATTTTAAATGCAGCTTATTTACTAAGAGACAGCGGTGCCCAAACAGAGTTGAACAGGATAATAATCCCCATTGTGCTGTAAATTCTATTAAGCACGCAGTCATTCCTCAGTAACAAGAATATATGACATATTACAAGAGATTCTAGAATTATAAATATCCTTCTGTTAGATTTGTTCTCATCTCTATGCAATGAAATTACAGTCCACTAAAGAATAAAAATGGACAAGTCGGGGAATGGAAATGTTGCACATTACAATGCTGTGCTCGTAGGTAATGCCATATTTGTGCTACAGCGTTGCTACAACTTGCAATACCCAAAAGGGCATATCCTGTAGCCTAAACAACAGAAGTATAAACTGGATTTTATATTCACACTTGATAAACAGCAATAGAAGCAAAAATGGGATGCTTAGTGCTTCTGGATGTCATCAGAAAAATATAATTCCATTTTAGCTGACATCTCACAAATATAGCTCCAAGTGCATCTTGTTTGTGATGTGTAATTGAAGTGGAAGTCTAATCCCGGCGCTCATAAATCACACAGCAGCTCTAGGCCCTCCCTTATGGCTGATACAAGTGAATTATCAGTTTGTTAGCTTGTACTTTGCAAAGTTCTTTCAGGGTGTAGCAGCCCATTAACACATTCAGGGTGCTAAAGCACAGAACTGGAACTGTGCACAGACAGGCTATATTAGGAATCTCTGCTGGCACTAAAGTAGGTTTTAGCCTAATGATGCTATTGCCATCTGCTTACAGAACATTACCGGGTCCTTGTAATAACAGCACATGGTGAGTAGGTTTACTTGGCCTTAGAGAAAAAAAACAAAAACGGTGAATCTGTATTGCAGGGTAGCATCAAGTACCGTAAGTATACAGCTGTTGTACTACTTGATCTCACATGAATCTGGGAAAACATCATGGGATTTGGTCTATAACAGGCAAGAACTTACTTTAGTTTGGTTACTTTACCAGAGACCTGGTTTCCATGTGAAAAAATACATTTAAGGTAACTGTAGGTAAGATAATTTTTACTTGTATATAAGAGAAAGAAATATAGGATGCAGTCGTAGGAACATAGGCAGCTAAAGCTTAAATACAGGTAGATTTAGAAGAAAAAAATTAAATATATATTAATATAGGTTGTAATTTAAACAACAATATATATATTTTATTAGTTTAGGATAAACTGTTCCCTCCTAATAAAATATGCTGCAAAAATATTTTAATACACTGACCCACTAAATTTACAACCAATCACATTCACCAGAAGTAAGCAATATTGTGTTTTTTTCTTCTGTGTGAATGAGCATGGTAAAAGGACATAAGCATTCAATCCATAGCAATGTACATGGACATCCTGCATATGTTATATATTTAAATTATACTTATATAGGTATTGTGGAAAAGTGAAGAATTTAAAGAGGTCACATATTGCTTGATAATAGTTGTAATTGGTGAACAGACCACCATCCATTTTTATAAAATTAAAATGTATCTCTTGTTATTGTGCTACAAACAAAAATAGACCAAAGCCAATTGCAATGGAAAGCTGTTACTTCAGCTTTGGTTGCACATTTGTGCAACTTAATATCAAGCTTTTACTAGAATCAGACAAGATCAGAATGTGAATAGGCAAAATATGCCTCATTGACAAGTTTTAAACACGACTGGAAGTAAGTAAAATAACAAAATAGATTTCTTTACCAAACATAAATAGAGTACATCCTCTTTGAATTCTATGGTTTTACATATCAGGACATTATTAGAAAGTCTTAAAATTAGGTAAATGTAACCACAGATGAACAACAACATATGGCATATGACACTGTGTCATGAATCATTTAACAACAAAAAAAGGCAAAGTGGAAAAGCCATGTGTGAAGAACTCTTACTGCTTCCATAGAAAATAAGAGGCTAAGTAGCAGAGAGGTGCTGCTAATCAAAAGCCCTTGATTAACTTGATCATCAGCAAGTGTGACCACTTCTATAAAGCCACCGTTTTAGAAGCCTTCAGGTGTGTGTTAGCACAATGCCAAGGAGGAAATACATCAGCAATGATCTTAGAGAAGCAATTGTTGCTGCCCATCAAACTGGGAAGGGTTATAAGGCCCTTTCTAAATATTTAAAGTCAATCATTCTACAGTGAGAAAGACTATTCAAAAGTGGAAAACATTCAAGACAGTTGCTAATCTTCCCAGAAGTGGATTTTCCAGCTAATTCACCCCAAGATCCAATGGTGCAAAGCTCAGAGAAATTGCCAAAAAAAAAAAACAAGTTACATCTCCGATCCCACAGCTCAGTTAGCATATTAAATGACCGAACAAGTATGGTTTGTTTTGAAGAGATGCCAGGAGAAAGCCCATTCTCTCTAGAAAGAACATCGCAGTACGGTTTAGGTTTACAAAGTTGCATCGGAACAAACCACAAGACTTCTGGAATAATCTCCTTTAGACAGATGAGACCAAAGTGGCGATTTTTGGGTATAATGCATCGTGCCACGTTTGGTGAAAAGTCCACCACAATGATGTGAGAGACTGATAAAGTCATATAGAAAATGATTACTTCAAGTTATTGCTGCTAACGGTGGTTCCACGAGTTATTGAATCATAAAGAGCACCTAGTTTTTCACACATGGCTTCTCTATTTTGGCTTAATGTTTTTTAAATAAATCATGACACAGGGTAATATGTCATGTGTTGTACATCTGAGGTTGTATTCTGCTCTGCAAAACCATAGAATTCAAAGAAGGTGTACTTTATTTTTACCATGATTATACATATAAATGGAACAAGTGATCAAAAAGAGGAATGCCAGACATAGCAGACAAGGCCAACATATTATCACTCTATGAAAACATCCAACATTTTAGGGTAGATAGCAAGCACAGATTGAGGTGAATTCCTCAAACAGAAAAATACAATAATCTTGTTTACAGTGAGTATTATGATAATAAATACATCTTTGGCAGAGGTGTGCAGGAACTTGCTCAACAAGTTATAAAATTGGCAGATTATTGATCCAGACACATATATGGTTTGCATTTACTGCAGTGAACAAGGCTTTAGCAGCATAATTAGTAAATCTAGCTTATTTGAATTTCTACAAGTTTAATCCTGTAAAGCAGTGCGCCCAATCTTTTTAATATGTGGGCTGTATACCACTGAGCAGAAACGTTTGGTGGGTCACAGCACGAGAATGAAATCAGCCGCCTTTGAGATGGTGACATTTCTGTTTTCTGCAAACCTAATAAACAGCACTACATTATTTACCTGGATGAAGAGTGCAGCCAATGGGATTATTAATACTCATAATTTTGAAATTCCTGGCACTGGCGTCATGATCATATTCCAAAATGTTCATGCGCAGTTAGCAATTCACCCATGATGCTATAAGCATGCATGTGCCCTCATGGGCTTTCACCAAGTGCATTGTGGGATTTATGATATTGCACAATAACAATAATAATATTGCCAAGCTGTGCCTGAACAGCTTCATTTATATATGTTTTCTTTTGAAATATAAATAGTACAGGACTATGGACTAACATCTAAGATGATGTTCATCTTTAAAGAATGATTCCAACCACCATAACCACTTTTGCTTTTAGAAGTGGCCATGGTGATAGGGATCTGCATATACAGTAATTATGCTTGAAACACAAACTGTTGCATGTTGTTATAAATTAATTAGGGCAAGAGAGATAGACAGGAGGATAGCTTACTGAGGATAACTTTGGCAAGGCGCATTCTTCTAGTCTAGTGACTGTCTCCTGGCCAATCCAATCCTTCTCACAGACGCACTGAGAGGCATGGTATATGGAACATGGTACATGTGCAGCAGAGCTTCAAATATGCTTGTTAATGAGCCTCCACTGGGTGTCTGACCGACAGCTAGGGACTGCAGCATAGAATCTTTATAAAAATGTTCATTCCTCTTGAAATTGACACTTTTACAAAGAACAACAGAGGGGGCACTCTGTTAACTGGTCCTGGTATATATGTTATTCCTTGTGGACATTAAGTCTGTAGGGACCAAAATGTGATGGTGGCAAAGTCTGACATGTGCTTAAGTGGTTAAGGTATTTTATTTCATTTTCAGATTAAAGCAAGTGCACGATATCTGTAGAGGACATGACAACCAGTTATACTCACAATTTGAAAGTCATGCACTTCCACAGCCTCATCACTTCCGACACCAGTTTTAAAGGTCTCTAGATTGTTTCCTGCGTCAATTTCCATGGATCCCTCCTGTATTTTTCCATTGATGCTCATTGTATAATGGACATTATAAACCTGCAACAACAACAAAAAAAAGGTAAAAATACGCAGAGTATATGATTATTAATGTGTGCTTTATAACAAAGTTTGATTTTTTTTTTTTTTTTTTAAGTGAAAAAATTATTTCTCATGGTATTGCTGTATCCCAAAACCTATTAGGTTAGGGGATATCCACAGAGAGCTTAAAGCAAACCATAACAGCATCCAGTTTTATATCAAAATACTTTGGATATATGCACACAATCAGAATTGGACATACCATAGTAGTGTATGTTTGTCTACAGCCAGCTTCAACATTAGACATCCCCAGCTCTGTCCCAGACGCTCCCATGGTAAGCCCAGTGTAGGGTTTTTCAATAGGTTCTGAGTAGTTTTCAGCAGCCTCCCAAACCCTCTCCAAATTTTGTTGTTGTCTTTGCATGAATATTGCCATATTTTCATTAGTGTAGTTAATTTGTATTCTAAGAATTCCAGTAGTGTTGGAATGTGAGTGCTCTTCTAGTTTATGGCAATTAGGTGCCTGCCCGCCATTAGGATGTGGGTCGCCATGGCCCTATTAACATACAGCATGTCTTTATCAAAGGAGAGGCATAGTAAGTCCTCTATGGACTGGGAAATGTGAGACAGGCAGAGATGGTGTATACGTTTATAAACTTACCCACTATCTCTGAACAAAATGTTGTGAGTGTAGGGCAGATCCATGTTGTGACCTCAAACTCGCATCCCACCTCCAACACTTCAGGAAAAAAAGAACCCTGCACTAAACAGCAACATTTTGAAAGTATTTTAGATTTTTTAAGGATGATGTCCAATAAAGAAACAGTGTATATTGATATACCCTAAGGGTGTCCATGGTAAGACCCTGGGATGTATAAACAAAATGTAACAATAAGCTTTTTAGTTGTAGATAATGAAACGTATTTAGGGATTCTGGTGCATACGTTTGCTGCAAATCTCCAAACGGAAAAACCTTTGAGCTATTTGTGTGATCCCTTTCTTGGTCCTAAGTGGGGGACAGTGGAGCATTGAGTAATAGCTTACTGTTGAGACGTAACATGGGTAATAATGGGTCCCAAACGTTAAAGGAAAATGTAGTAGTATTGAAAAAGGGGGTATTCCTTGGGGCTTGGGCGTAGTGTCTTTGGTGTCCATATTAAAGAGATAAGCGTGTGGTTAAGAGGTTGTGCGTTTTCCATGTCCATGCATCTGTGGGTGTGCAGTTTAATAACATGCGCAGCCTCTTTACAGTAAATGAAAACGTGTTGAACCCCCATACCCTCCATTTGTATCCCAAAACGTTTTGGGAATTTAACCATGTCAAAGTTCCCCGGTTCAATCAATATTGTTGTTGTTAGTCTTCTATGGTCCTCCACCAGACAGTTTCACATTTTGTGAATATTTGCCCGGAAACATCTTCAAGGAAGGAGTTCTGACTGATTAAAAAAACTCAGCTTACAAGAAACTTGTGAGTGAACAGATAGTTTCTCATAAAGATATTAGTAAATAACCTTCAGCTCATTTTTCTGGCGAATGGTTAAGCTTTGGAGGAACTCTCCTAATTTCCCCAAATTATTAATATTCAAGTTCCATTTGAACTCAACAATAGCCTAGCCTGGCAGGTCAGGAGCATCTACATAGGAAATTGTCACAGTTTCAGGACAATATGAACCTCTTCATTAGAATGAAAAGTGTGCTCCAAAGTCAAATCAGAAGCCAACACGCAGGACATTTTGAACTGAGCCAAATAATGTGGTCACATGTTAAGGGTATGCTAACTAAAAAATTACATTATGAAAGCCGGACACTATTTAACCCCTTAGGGACACATGATATGTGTGACATGTCATGATTCCCTTTTATTCCAGAAGTTTGGTCCTTAAGGGGTTAAATATTATAACATCGGGGGGCGGGGCCTGACTGCAGAACAGAGTAGACGTGTGTTGCTGAAGCTCCTGCAGCCCCATACAAACTACGTTGAATCCCGCTAAGCAGAACCTGCAACCCAACTTATTCTGGCTCCTATGTGACTCGGGACACCGAGACCTACAGGATGACACTCTTCCCGAGGTTATACGCCAGGGTCCCAAGCACTCAGCTACTGAGGCCTACACACGAGGTAGACATGGGGGAGACGGCCGCTCTCCCGTTGTCCCAAAGCACTGAAAGGCACAGCTCAGACCACCGTTCCCCCCCCCTATGGACCGGCGGGGGTTATCCTGGTCCCCATCAATCTGGCACTCAAAGCTACACGGACTGCACCTGACCGCCCGGACCGGGGCTTTGAATATCCTGTACCCAGCAACATGGCGAATACTATATCCGGGCCTGTGATCACACTGTCCAAGCCTACCAGCCTGGACCTGATTTTCCAGAAATTCTGGGCCCGATTGGAGCAACACCTAACCGGGTCCTCACCCGGTTCACGGAGCGGGGACAGAGAAGAGGATGAGGAAGACAAGGAGTGGATTGATCTCGGGTAAAGCTTGTTCCCCCACGCCCGATACGCTCAATGTATACCCACCTGGGCCGGAGGTCCCACGGAGCCGTCCTCCGAAGCTTCAGCCACCACGCCGGAAGCCCGCCTGCCGCTGGCGGGGGCGAAACACCGGGGCCACTGACGGCGCCCATAAGGGGAAAGACACGGCACACATAGAGGTCCGAGTCTGTGGCAATCAGAAGCCGACCCGACACGAGGCCTGGGGCTGGAGAGAAGCCCCTCCTTCCTCGCAACCACCCAGCACCGTCCACTGCACCCAAGCACCAACAGCCTCACGACCCAATACAGGCATCGGCTAATGCAGTGACATGAACACAGGCCTTGCACACATGACCGAGCAACTGCATGGACTGACAACCGGAGAGACCTACACTACTGAAGATGAAGACTACCTGATACCCGGGCGGACAGTGAATCTCAGAGACTGTGTCACTTGACTCAAAACGGTACCACTTCAAGCAACATATACAATACTGTGACTCCTCTCCACACCTCAGATATAGTCAATTTTTTTTTAGCTTAAAATTTTATCTGCCTGTTAGCTAACCCCGTAATTGCCAGGACCATAACGTCACATGTGTGCCCCTAGTCCATAAACCTTCGCAGGGGACTGTCCCCCCTAAGCTTTAGCCCATAGCTTGCTGCCTAGTAAATACTTTGTATGAAAAGCTTAAACTAACCAAATGCAAATCAATCTTATATCAAAACTAGACCCAGCCTGTGTTACCTAGTTAGCCTGTTATTTAAGAATGACCACAATGTTTAATCAACATGTTTCAATAATGCTTTCTATGATATAACCAACCTAGCATGTTAATATATATATTAAAAATGTGCATGTTACTCATATGCCCCGCATGTTAAGCGAGGAGGAATGCCTGAGGATTGCTATTGGGGCACCTCAAGCCTGTTTGTACTATTATTATGCACAGCAAAATTAAAAAATACAAAAAATAAAAGAAAAAATATTATAACATCAAACTTAAAGCATTTTCTTCATACAGCAGGTATAACTACTGTTATAGCATTTCTATTAAAAGTTTCAGACAATACAAATATGCAATGAACCTTCTCAAAAAATATAGGCCTAGCTTCCAAAAGGAAAAGTGGTAGCGAAGCACATTAACTTACACTGGCCATGCTAAGCAGAAAACTCTCTAGCAAGAAAGACAAATTGAAAACCAAAGAAAATTAAGTGGGTAACAGTAAATTAGTGAGGAACCCAGAAAACTGGCCCAGGTCAAATAAATTGGGACAGGGTGTTATACAAAACTAGGCCGACTACCAAGAAAAAAACTAAAACAAGTCATGGTAGCGGTAACAATCAATGCAGGAAAAAAAAATGTAAACTATTATTACAACTAAAACTTGAAAACTCCACAGAACATGAAAGAAGGCATAAAAACTCCCATAAAATACGGACAATAGTAATACTGAATAAACAAATTATACAATATAGAAAGCACACTATAATAATAAGAAAACCTTAAGCCTGTCATGGGATTAAAGATCCATCTAACGGCAGAGCCCACATCCTATTACCGGAACCAGTACTAGATCCTCCTTGGAACAGTATATGCCAGACTGAGTGTCTAAAATAGCTTCCAGGTATATAGTTAGAACGTCTTTGCAGGAATAAAAGAGCCTATAGCAAATCAGTCAACATGTTTTGTCCTTCTGGACTTTATCAAGACTGCACACAGAACTTGTTTGCAACATAGCAAATCACCCCCTCTTCAACGTTTAGCAGTTTTTCAATTATGGATTCATTTTTTTATCTTAAAGTAATTTTAAAATTATATTTTCTTGTTTGTATTTTTTATATCTGGATACCGAGAACTAAATGGCTATGAAAAAAATATGGTAGGGCATGGAAGATCAGGTGTATTCAGGTTTTACACAAACATTTTAAAATATAATTCCGTTATAATTTAGTTTTAAAAATCTTGTGCCTGTATGGAAACAGCCAGCAGCTTTAAGCGCTGCCATTAGGAATCATTGGGCTCTGACTATGAGAGGGAGTAGGACGCATCTAAAGCCTTGCCTAAAGTGAATGTGAGGTCAGAACCCTGACAAAACTCTACAGCATCTCATATTTTCTTTTAACCAAACCTAATTATAGTTAAAATAATGGAGGGCATTGCACCGTGTTTTGGATAGTGCCTCGGCACAGATTCGTTAGCCGTAACGGATGCTCATTGCATCTGGTGCAGCCAGGCAAACATAAGGCCTAGCTTGAGGTGCTAGTGGTTGCTACAGATCTTTAAGATGTGGCAAATGTTTTATGGGAGGCTGTGATGCCATTAATTTATTCTTTTAATAGGATACAATTGCCATACATGTATTCACCTCACCATTTTGACATCACTTAATAACTTTAGGTAATTATTTTAGATGCAAATAGTACATTCTATAGAAGGCTATTAACAGAGCAGGAGATAAGAAATTCTAGATTAAACAGATTGTGCAATAAAGGAACCTAGAATATCAAGGTTTTTTTACAGTAAGTGTTTAGGAAGGTTTCGCAAGTCACATGCATATATACCTATTTAAAATAGTGACCTATTTTTAAACATACAAGTGATAATCTCACTGAGTGTGAGAGTTAAAAGCAGTGGAGAGTTTTGCAAAAGCCTCAGGTACTCAAAGGGTTAAAATCAATGCCTCCTTTATAGTATCATTGTATTCTCTGTTCTAATCTGTGCAATATAAATGGATGTTTGATACACATAGAGTGCATATTCATTGTTTGTCATGGGTGAATACATATAAAAGATAATATATATTTCAATTATTACTCTATAATACTAATGGATTAGTGACCTCTAAAACACTATTAAAGATCATATTATTATTAATTATGCTACAATACAACATATGAGGGGAAAAAAAAGGTTTCTATATAATAAAAGCAAGTGGTGATGTACCTGTTTAAATAGGCTTACACTCAAAAGCTTTCTAGGGAGGCACATATTTATTTTTCCATTGGATCATGTCAATCTTAGAATCAAAACAAAATTCTAATATAAAAACGAGTGACAAGTAGTACTGATCAGAAATGGGCAGCAACAAACACAAAACGAGCAAGCATGAACAACAAACCTTAAATGTTAACCCCTTAACGCCGTTACGACGTTCTATGTCGTCACGCTTTAAGGCCGTTGCGACGGCATAGAACGCCGTAACGGCTTTGAGCCCTGGAGCGCCCAGGATACTTACCTTCCCGGCGCTCCGCTTCGGGAGGACTGCCTCACAGCCCAGGCAGCCCCCCCACGGCGATCACATGGCCCCCTATAGCTGGCTGTGGATCTGCCAGCAGGGGGACTGTCTAAAATATTAGACAGTCCCCCTGCTGGTAGGTAGTGTAAAAAAAAAGTATTAAACATGTTTAAAAATAAAATAAATATATTTATATATATAATATATATGTATATTATATATATTTAACATCATACATAGTGTATTTTAATACTAATATAAGTACATATATTAGTATTAAAATACACTTAGAATGACGTTACATATATATAATATACATATATTATATATATAATAGATATATACACATATATTATATATATAAATACGTATAATTACAATAATAAATAAATAAAATAATAAAATTAATAAATAAAATATTGAAACAAAATTTAATATAAATTATATATACATATGTAATTTCATTCTAACTGTATTTTGTTATTAATATATATATATTGGTAATAAAATACACTTAGAATGACATTCTATATATATATCTATCTATCTATATATAAAATGCAAATAACCGCAAATATATATATATAGATAAATACATATAATTACATAAAAGATTACATAAGTATACACGTAGAATTTAAATACCTATAAATGCATATATATTAAAATTCTACGTGTATATTTAAGTAATCTTTTAACATAATTAGGTGATTTGATTAATTAAAATTTGATTGACATACCTGACAACACAGGGAGAAAGTGCAGAGAATTTAATTCGCAAGCACTATATTTGACCCTGTAACGCTCCAAGACAACATAAAACCTGTACATAGGGGGTACTGTTGTACTCGGGAGACTTCGCTGAACTCAAATATTAGTGTTTCAAATTGGTAAATTGTATTACAACGATGATATTTTAAGTAAAAGTGACGTTTTTTGCATTTTTTACAAACGAACGGCACTTTTATGGACTATATTATTGTTGTAATATGTTGTACTGTTTTAAAACACTAATATTTGTGTTTAGTGAAGTCTCCCGAGAATAACAGTACCCCCCATGTACAGGTTTTTCATGGTGTTTTGGAAAGTTAGAGAGTCACATATAAGGCTTGCATTTCATTTTTTTGACATTGAAATTTGCCAGATTGGTTATGTTGCCTTTGAGAGCGTATGGTAGCCCAGGAATGAGAGTTACCCCCATGATGGCATACCATTTGCAAAAGTAGACAACCCAAGGTATTGCAAGTGGGGTATGTCCAGTCTTTCTTAGTAGCCACTTAGTCACAAACACTGGCCAAATATTTGTTTTTTGCTTTTTTAACACAAAACCAAATATGAACGCTAACTTTGGCCAGTGTTTGTGACTAAGTGGCTAATAAAAAAGACTAAACATACCCCACTTTCAATACCTTTGGTTGTCTACTTTTTCAAATGGTATGCCATTATGGGGGTAATTCTCATTGCTGGGCTACCATACCGTCTCAAAGGTAACATTACCAATCTGGCAAATTTCTATTTGAAAATGGAACGTTCTATATTTGACCCTGTAACTTTCCAAAACACATAAAACCTGTTAATGGGGGATACTGTTGTACTCGTGAGACATTCACAGCTAAAATGTCAGACGGAAATACAAATGTAAAAAAAAAATCTTATTTTCTCACATTTTTTTTTTATTTTATTCATAATGAATTATGTTCCATATATGAATCGTTAATGATAAATTAAAGCCCTGTTTCTCCTGAACAAAATGATATATAATAAGTGTGGGTGCATATAATATGAAAGAGAGGAACTACGGGTGAACAGACATATAGCGCAAATTCCAGTTTTTGTTTACGTTTTGTTTTGATCAGAACGTGCACTATTGACTCCGTCCTGAAGGGGTTAATGTGTGTGCGCTCCAATAATTATCAAACACAAAAAGCAAATGCCGTGGTCGGTAACTTTGCAAAAAGCCGCAGTTTTACGATAGCTGGAACGCCATTTTCACGTGTGTTTTCCCCGGTTAGTCCACAGAAGGGACGGTGGAGTGTCGGCGAGACAAGGGTCATGTCTGGCTTTATTGACTCCCCCACGGTCAAGTACTTTGGGGACAGTTTTAGCATACTTTAGCAAGGAGAAACATCATTTTATATTCTGTATGTGTATCCATTTCACGCATATAATATTTTCGATGTTTAGTATTAAGCCCCCCCTTTTTTTATTGCATATCTGTTGGAGCTACTATATGCTGCTTCATTTTATTTGATACCGTAGTGGCTCTACCTGGACTGTTTGTTGGAGATTGTTACTTATCAACTTTAATAGTGGCATAGGATTAAATGTTTGATATTTTGTATATGTTTTCATGTATTTGATATATTTTACATGTATCCCAATAGACCTTTCATTCCAATGTCTCACTGGTTTTATAGTGGATACTGTGCACATTAAAGGAACACTACAGGGTCAGGAAGACAAACATGTAATCATGATCATACAGTGTTAAAACCACCACTTAGCCCTCCGCACACCCCTCACCTAAATATAGTAGAATCTTACTTTTATTCCAGTCTCCAGCTTCTGGCCCCTGATCTGCCTGCTTGGCTGACATCATCAGAAGTGTTGATCAAAGCCCAACACAATGCTTTCCCATTAGCTGAGACTGTCAAGGAGGCTGATCAAAGGCAGAGCCAGCACACATCAATGCATCTCTATGAGGAAAGTTCAGTTTCCATGAAGAGGGTAAAGACACTGAATAGCAGTGCTGCACACTGGGCAGCACTGCCCCATGATGCGCGTCTAGTAGCCATATGAGGAGTGGCCAGTGGAGGTTTCCCTAGGATGTAATGTAAACGCTGCCTTTTATATGGAAAAAAAAACAGTGTTTACTGCAAAAAGCCTGACGGGAATGAATGAACTCTCCAGAACAAATACAATAAGCTGTAGTTGTTCTGCTGAATATAGAGTCCCTTTAATCTTTCCTTGTACTTCTAAAGTTTTTTTTTTGTCCAACTTAAGTCAAAATTGTTTTATTAATAAAATTAATGAATGACAAGATGTCATTGACAATTATACAACTTTCCAAATATTGAATTTTTGAGTCTTAGGAAAAGACACCTGTGACATCAAAAGATATGAAACAATGCTAAAATTACAAAAATATATATATTTTTCTAGTCTGAATGAAGCATTTCCCAAGGACTATGCCCTCTTAAGCAGATAAGACCAAAATGTATAGACAAATATAGGACACCATGGCAAATATATCACTTAAACGGCAAATGTTTCATCACTCAAGAATCTTCCTTAGCACTTTACAGCTACTTGTGAAAGAATGACTTGCCTTATCATGCATATTGCTAGAAGTGTAGAAATATATACTGTTTAGGTGCAGAATCAAAGGAGCCAACTAATGAAACACAAAGGAACGACAAAATGCAAAACAAACAAACAAAATAAGACTGCATATTCATAGTGCATACAGAATGACATTGTACCTTTAAAATAACTATTTGACATTCAACACTAATGACACCTAAATTCAATCATCTTTGGAGGGTTTATTTAGTTACCTTGCAGCGATACAGTAGGGAAAATCTGAGAAAGAAACAACTACAGACTTATAAAGAACTAAACTACTGCTTGGAGCGATTTCAAGTTTTGTACAAAAAGAAAAAAAAATTAAATCTCTTATAAAAGGCGAACAGAATATATTAACCTGATATGCTAATCCATTAACTTGTATGTCAGGGTACAAGGAAATGCGTTCCTTCTGGGATTTCTGAATATTCTTAACCCTTTGCGTGAAGCATGTCACCAAATATGATTTAATGAAATTTACCATAAATGTCAAAGTTTCTCCTGAATATTTTTTAAATACTTTAAGAGATACTATGAAAAACGATGTTGTAGTTGTGTAAAACATTTAACCCCTGTCTTGCAGGAAAAATAAAAATTATATATCAAGGAGTTTTTTTCATACAGCTGTGAGTTGAGGTGATTAAATGTGCCCCATTTAAGTTATTGCTCCAACTACCTTTCAAGCTATTTTGTATTTAATAATAGCAATTGGTTGCCAGCACACTAGAGTTCACTGATTAGTGAAAAAAAGCAGGGTTACCCATAAGATTTACCATCTCTATGTGAAGAATGAAGGGGGGCAAACTGGTAAGACAAACTTAAAGGGGAATTGTCACTTTGCAGGTTTTTTATATATTATGATTATATTATTGATCTTCCCCTACATTTATCAAATATGTGTTTGTGAGATCTGTAAAATAAAATAACATGTAGAAAGGTAGCTCTATACTGGAATAGAGTGCTCTATGTTGGCTCATTGTCAGCCATTCTTATAAACTCAGGGATTTTTACTAAAGTCAGATGGAGATAAAGTGGGAATTCAAAATGGATTTTACATTTTAGACCAAAACAGCTGAACTGGAAGCATAGCTGAATTTACTGAATAACCCTGTGAATATAGTAAGTTGAAGAATCAGAAACAATGGAGATTTATTAACGTGTGGCTGACAGCGAGGCGCAAATGATTAAATAGGTTGTTTTTTCTTTCTTCTTCATTTCTCGCTTCATTTGTGCCCTATCCTTCATTTTTGAGCCATAGACAGAAAAGTGTTTTCTTTCACTTTCTTTTTTCCCTGACATTCGAAATTTGGTGGAGTTCTAAAATGATCATTTCTGAGAAAACCGTCCCTGTTTAGATCGCTTTAATAAAATAATTAGGGAATTTAACCATCCCCTTTCGGAACACTGATAAATTGTCCCCCATGTTACTGTCTCTCCTTCTACAAAGCAATGTCTGCCCTAGATGTGCCTTGACTGATCTGGTTTGTATTTTTATCAATTACAAATTTTTAACACCGTTAAAAGAAAATCAAGCATCACATAAAAAAAAAAGGTTAACGGTTGTAGGTGATTTTTAATCTTATATTTAACAGTAGAATTTCCAGAGTATTCCCGGTTGTCTATTAACATGGGCTTATTGATGTAATGGATGCATACCTAGCCATGAAAAAAAAAAAAAAAAAAACAATAATTTATACTTAAATTATTGTTCTACTATTATATAACATTTAGAACAGAATTAAATATTTTTTGCAATGATGGCATTACAATACATCTTTTGTCTCGCAAGCCTTCTGAAATGCTCAGTATCATTAGTATCAGATACCGTAGGATATATATAATTTTCACAGTGTACAGTAAAAGTAAGAGTGTGAAATGTGTACAATGACTCAAATATGCTGCACACACATTCTAAAAAAAATCTGTTGGGAATGAAGATCTTAAAACGGTCTGTGACTGAACAATAATAGGATAAGACTAAGCTGCTGAATACAAGATACATGTTTCTGTGTTACTTTATCTGGTTTTGCTCAGTATACAGAAAGTAATACTTGCTGTGTTACCCGTTTAAAGTACATTATGCTACAGATTTTTTAGGTTTCACCAGTAACACCTCCTATTTCCACCTATACAATATTATACAAAACCTACAAAAGAGGAGATGACTCATTTAAGAACACAAACTGCAAAAACTTTAAAGGGACACTACAGGCACTAAGACCACTTCAGCTCATTGGTACAGTGTCCCCATTACCCTTGTACTGCAATGTAAATCATTGCAGTTTCTGACAAACTGCAATAATTACATTGTAGCACTAAGACAGCCTCTATTGGCTGTCTACCAGACAGTCGCTAGAGGCGCTTCCTGGATCTTACCCCACTATAGGTCTCCTAACTGATGCTGGACGCCCTGACACACTGCATGAGGACATCCTGAGTCAGTGAAACCCCATAGGAAATCATTGATTTAATGCTTTGCAATTGGGAGAGCCTAATGAATTTGCTAAGATTGCCGCGCATGCGTATTATCTTCTCTATCGGATGATGTCTAAAGAAGCGGAGCACCGACCCAGCGATGAGGGACATCGCCGATGGAATTGGGTGAGTAAATAATGGGGCTTTAACCCTTTATTGGCTGGGGGGGAATGAGCACCACAAATAGGAAATGCTCACAGTATAATGTAAAGATAATATTTCAATCAAACATTATTAGATTAGGAAGGGTATTAAAAGAAGGGTGAAAACTGTGTATTTATTTTCAACAACGTGTCCTAGAGTAGGAACTAAAAAATACTATTAAATCATTATCACACTCCAGTAACTTATCTACTAATTATGATGTTCAGATAATGAAATAGAGTGTAGATGAAATCTGCTTATACTTAAAGGGCCACTCCAGACCCCTAAACAACTTTAGCTTGCTGAAAAGCTTTATGTGTGAAAAGTCTGCCCTCTTTTTGCGTTTTGACAACAGGTAATGTTACTTCCTGGTTTTGTTAGCTCAAGGTAGCTGGCCTCAAGAGACAGCAATTGCTCAGAGCACCTGACTTACAAAGACTTCGCATTGATCTGTATTGGGAAGTCTGTGAATAGGCATCCACAGAAAGTCTGGGCGTGGTTGGAAGGGGAGGGCTTGCAAAGGCAGCAAACAAGAGTTCTGCAGGTTTTGCAAGATGATTTTAGATATATCCCTGGCACTCACCAATGGGCAGTAAGTGATGACTCTATAAATAAACTGGAGTGAAGCCCTAATCACCAATGGGCGGCAGATGGGGGCTCTAATATGTATCCCAGGAAGAGAACTTGTGTCTCCCCTCAGTACCCAACTCATTGGTGGCTGGAGCGGACTACAATATTGATGCTGGAGGTTACCTGGTGTCTACCTAGCAATGGGAAAGGGTTGTAATGTTGATAAGGCGGGACTTGGTAAATTTCCCCAGATCACACCCATGGGAAAGCTAAATGAATATGGAATAGGGGGGTGGATCTCAAGACCCTGGCCACACCCCATCCCAATTAAAGAAAAAACAACAACCTATGTTCACCATGATAATAGTGAGGGGGTCAATTAAAATAATACCTGTAAAGAAATAAAAAAAAATCATACTTGCCATCTCTTCTAAATCTATTTCTCTTCAGCCCCAAATATGATGCATTGATTGAAAATAAAAAAGGACCAATTCACAGAGCCGCATGGCAGGTTGGGGCATAGGTGAGGTCTACAACCTCCCCTGCAGTAATATGCTAATCAGCTGCAGCATGATTAACCCTTGCACTGCCAAAGGCTATTTAAATATTTGTCCGCTGGCTGCTATTACTGCCAAGGGCCATAGACATTAATGGCTGACCCAGGGCCAGCGCTACCTGTTAGGCGGACTAGGCAGCCGCCTAGGGCGCCCCTTGGGAAGGGGCGCCGCCAAGAGCACCGGCCCCCCTCATGCTGCAGCCGCCCGAGCGCTCTGCAGAGAGCCTCAGGCGGCTGCAGCTTTGCCCGGGCTGGTGCGTCCATGAGGGCGCACCGCCCGGGCGCAGTCATAGGAGAGGGGCTGACAGGAGGGAAGCGCTCGGCGCTTCCTCCTGTCACTCCCTCACTGTAGCGCTGTATGGTCCGGCCGGGTGAAGGGAGCATCTGTCTCCTGTACCCGGCCGGACTAACAGGAAGTGAACACTGAGTGTGCACTTCCTGTTAGTCCGGCCGGGTACAGGAAACAAAAGCTCCCTGTACCCGGCCGGACCATACAGAGCTTGGCCACGCTACAACAGAGGTAGGGGAGGGGGGGGGGAAAGAAAGAAACAGGGAGGGAGGGGGAAGAAAGAAACAGGGAGGGAGGGGGGAAGACAGAAACAGGGAGGGAGAAGAAAGAAACAGGGAGGGAGGGGGAAGAAAGAAACAGAGAGGGAGGGGGAAGAAAGAAACAGAGAGGGAGGGGGAAGAAAGAAACAGGGAGGGAGGGAGGGGGAAGAAATAAGCAGGGAGGGAGGGAGGGGGAAGAAAGAAACAGGGAGGGAGGGAAAGAAAGAAACTGACGGGGGGAGGGGGGGCAGAAACTGACAGGGGGGAGAAAGAAACTGACAGGGGGGAGAAAGAAACTGACAGGGGGAGGGGGGGAGAAAGAAACTAACAGGGAGGGGGGAGAAAGAAACTAACAGGAAGGGGGGAGAAACTAACGGGGAGGTGGGGGAAAGAAACTAACAGGGAGGGGGCAAAGAAACTAACAGGGAGGTGGGGGGAAGAAACTAACAGGGGGGGAACTAACAGGGAGGGGGGGGAAAGAAATTGACAGGGAGGGGGAAGACTTTGACAGGGAGGGGAATTGACGGGGAGAGAGAAATTGACAGGGAGGGGGAGTGACAGGGGATGGAGTGACAGGGGAGGGAGTGACAGGGGAGGGAGGGGGAATGAGAGTAACAAGGGAGGGGGGGAGAAGAGAGTGACAAGGGAGGGGAGAGAGATTGACATCCATCACACACACACACACACAATCACACACAATGCACCCCTTACACACAAAGACAATGAACCCCTTGCACACAGAAAAACACACAATGCATTACACACACAATGCAACCCTTACACACAATGCATCCCTTACACACAGAGAAACACACAATGTATTCCTTACACACACTCAATGCACCCCTTACACACACCCAAAGCACCCCTTACAGACTCACACACTTCATCCCTTACATACACAGAAACACACCTTGCAGCCCTTACACATACAAACACAGAATCACACGATGCCTTCCTTACACACAAACCAGGACATCCCCTACACACTCCACCCCCTGTGAACAAACTCATTTGTGGAACATAAAGGTGGACCCTGGGACCCAGACCTTGAGCTGTGTAAAGGGCCACAGTGACCACAGTTACAAACAGCCTCCAGAGATCCTGTTCTACACCAGACCAGTGGAGCCAGACTGCAGCTAGAGCCCATCATCATCCTCATCTGGTTGTAAGTAGGCAATCTAGTATATTAAAGGGAAACTCCAGTGCCAGGAAAACGATCCGTTTTCCTGGCACTGGAGGGTCCCTCTCCCTCCCACCCCCCAATCCCCGGTTACTGAAGGGGTGAAAACCCCTTCAGTGACTTACCTGAGGCAGCGGCGATGTCCCTCACCGCTGTCTCCGCGACGCTCCTCCTCTTCATTGCGTCGGCCGGTGGGCGAGACTGATCTCGCCCACCGGCCGAGGGGACCTAATGCGCATGCGCGGCAATGCCGTATATGCGCATTACGTCTCCCCATAGGAAAGCATTGAAAAATCATTTCAATGCTTTCCTATGGGGTTTTGAGCGACGCTAGAGGTCCTCACACAGCGTGAGGACGTCCAGCGACGTTCTAGCACAGGTTTCCTGTGCTAGAACCCAGGAAGTGACCTCTAGTGGCTGTCTAATAGACAGCCACTAGAGGTGGAGTTAACCCTGCAATGTAATTATTGCAGTTTATAAAAAACTGCAATAATTACACTTTCAGGGTTAAGAGTAGTGGGAGTTGGCACCCAGACCACTCCAATGAGCAGAAGTGGTCTGGGTGCCTAGAGTGTCCCTTTAATCATGGCACTAATCTCTAATTTACCTCACATTAAAGAAACACTATAGTCCCCAGAACCACTGCAGCTTAATGTAGTGGTTCTGGTGTCTATAGCCTGTCCCTGCCGGCCTTTTAATGTAAACACGGCGGCACTGCAGCACTAGCGTTAGTTAACATGGCAGGTCATATGGGTGGGGCATTGTGATGTCACGGGGGGGGGGGGCGACAAACTTTACTTTTGCCTAGGGCGGCAAAAATCCTTGCACCGGCCCTGGGCTGACCTGCATTTGGTAAATAAACGTTCACAGAATTTAGACAGGAGAATGAATGTTGGATGAACTTAAAAAAAAAAAAAAAAAAAAAAAAAAAAAAAGAAAATACACCAAAACAACTCAAAAGAATAAACATAAAAACCCCAAAAGTCTTTCTGTGCACGGCTCTACCAAAGATGACATTTTTCAGGTGACTGATTTGCAATGCTCATAATGTTATGTTTATTTTGTAAGAGATGACATTGAAAAGATAGAAACATAGAATGTGATGGCAGTTTAGAACCATTCGGCCCATCTAGTCTCTGCCCAAGACTGCCCAAAAACACCTAAATTATTCTGGCAGGAATTATTTTTACGCCGATGAATAGGCACTGCTGAATAATATGGGATTTTCCCTTCTGCAGTATTTCACCATTGGGTGAATCTCCTGCTGATAAAGTAGTTTATGGGTACAGTCCCTTCAGTGTTGTGTCAAATGCATTTAAGTGGATATTTTTGCATCCTAAGCCCTCTGCCTTCAATGTCATAATGATGAATTGTGTTTCATCATTACCTGTGCAAAAGCAATGATTTGTAGAATGGCCTTGACAGACAACCTTGTTAGGACGCCTTTACCTCCTTAACAGTCCTTTAGAATGTCTTCACAAAGGCTCAGAAATACCTTGGCTTAAGAATCCATTCATCTCTTGAATTGAGGTGGAGCATAACTCAAAGTGTCACCAACCTGCTGTCATATATTTTTAATTCATAATGAATGGATTTAAAACCCTCCATAAAGACTAAAAAGCCTCTATGAAGACATCAGTTATAAGAATAATAAAAAAATACCTGATATAATTATTTTCTCCCTCCAAGGCCGCTAAACAATGCTAAGGAATTCTAGTATCTAGGCCAGTACTGATTCTGTGAACTATGTTTCCTATGAAATTCCTCTTGATTGAACATAATTGGAAAGTATTCCTTTAATATACAGTGTCAGAGATCGCCCATTATTGCTGTAGACCAGGGGTAGTCAACCTTCAGCATTCTTAAAGCCATAATGCTAGCAAAGCATCAAGGGAGATGTAGTCCACAGCATCTGGAGTTCTGAAAGTTGTGCATCACTGCTCTAGACCAGGCAAAGGCAACCTTCGGCACTGCAGCTGTTTTGGACTACACCTCCCATGATGCTTTGCCAGCATTATGGGTGTAAGAGCATTATGGAGAATGTAGTCCACAACATCTGGAGTTCAAAAGTTGTCCATCACTGCTCTAAACCAACATCACTTAAAAGAAAACTATAGTGCCAGGAAAACAAACTTGTTTTTCTGGCACTATATCTCCCCCCTCCCTCGCTCCCCCTCCTTGTGGTACAGAAGGGGTTAAAAACCCCTTGTGTCACTTACCTGGGTCCAGCGCCAATGTCCTTCAGCACTGGCTCGGGTCAGTGCTCGCATTAGAATTACTTCATAGGAAAGCATTATACAATGATTTCCTATGGGGATTTGGATGACGCTGGAAGTCCCCATGCATAGCATGAGGACGTTCAGTGTCAGTTAGGTGATCAAAAGTCACCCAACAGCCCGGATGTATGGAAGAGAGCCAATAGAGGTGGAGTTAACCCTGAAGGGTAATTATTGCAGTTTCTTAAAAAGTGCAATAATTACCACTGTAGGCTTAAGGGACCTGAGACAGTGCACACACACCACTTTAATGAGCTTAAGCGGTCTGGGTGCTTATAGTGTCCATTTAATGAGTGTTTTTACATAATGAAATGAATAAATATGAAAAAGATCGATAAGTGCCCTTCGTACACTGTACACCAATAGGTTTATTCACTTAACAGGGAACCAAGTAGAATAGTTTCCAAACATATACACAATGTCCCTGTTTAGTGAATTAACCACCATGTGTACTATTAAATTCATGCAATACTGGTTATGTTATATATTTGTGTGAATGACACGACATGATTAACAAATAAAACAACCAATCACAAAGGTAGCTATTCTCCTAATACAAAAAACTAATAAACAATCAGCTTCCACAATGATTTACTATACTCAATAAAAATAATTAGCTGTTTAGCAGAGTAGTGTAAACAACAGCTTCAGATGTACTGCAATTCCCATTCTCATCAGACAATATTGATGATAGTGGTGGTTGTAGTTTAATAGCACTTGGATGGCTGAAGATTGTGCAATCACGTTTAGGTGTAATTCTGTTTCCAATCCATATTGTGATATATTGCAATGTAATGGGTGACTCACTTTAGAAGATTTGAAAAAGCAGAAAAACTACCTTAATTATAATGAAAGAATCAAAACTTATTCAGGCAAATCTCCAATTTCAAACTTCATATTAATTGGCAAAACTAGGGGACAATTGGAGCAAAGTATGTGCAATTTATATTGACCAAAGAAAAATAAATCAAAGCATAGAAATCTGCAGAAAGTTGACTATTGATTGTTCCAAGTTAGCATGAATGTATATTATTTCAAGCTGTTTCTACTTAGTTTCATGTACAAAACAAAAAATAACATTACTGACTGCTGAAGAATGGCTTGTTTGGGTTAGAAACACTCTAGGCTGCTTTCAGTGATTGCTACTGTACTGTTGAAGGTAATGCTGGGGGAAGTGACTGGCTGATATACAAGCACTGATTGAGTCAGACATAAAGGGGCTTTTGTCTGGAAGCAGTCACCACTGACCCCAGCTCAGCCTACAAGACCATAAGATGCAAAGCATCAGTAGGCTAGCCCAGTGCACGCAGCCTGGAGGCATATCAAACCTCTCACACTTTATACAGAACAACATGAATACTTAGTGCAAATAAAAAGAAATAAATAAAAAAAAACATGCATATTCTATTTTGTTTTTAATCTTAAAAAACATGCAGTTTTCTCTTGTGGTTGATTTTCCTTTTAAATCCAGTTATTGTGGTAAGCTACAAGTCTTTCATCACTACGTAAAAAAAGATGATCTACTTCAATAATTTATACATGGTATTTGTTTTACTGCCAATTATGCTTGCTTGCTGAGCCTGGGTTAAACCAAGAGGCTGCTCGAAATAGTTTTTTTAAACTTTTTTTCTTTTAGTATTTTGCTTCTTATTCAAAGAACAGGGAATTTGAAGGGATTCTAAAAAGCTTCCATGATGTGTAAGTAATAAGCGCAGAGCTGTACCAACTTTGCAGCCAACTCATGTAATTCCAAGTGAAAAAAAAATAAAGCAAGGCAAGGCCAGAATATGGCAAACTAACCAATTATACTTCTTCATTGGGCTACTCATTTGTAGAAGGTTGACCATTCACTAAGAATTAATTTGATTCAAGTCAGTAGTTCAAGATGGCGAATAAAGGTTAAATGCTTCCGATATTCTGACAAGAATAACGTGTGAAAAGGGAGGAGGTGCAAGGAATATTAAATGAAGGGTGTCCTACGGATTCTGTTCTAACCACAAGAATGGTCCTCCCCTTACTACATCTCATTTACCATGAGAAATGACTGGAGTAAAAGGGAAGTTTGGCACAACTTAACCAGCCATACTGTCCTTTCAGCAATCACGCAGAGGCTGTTGGTCCCTTGCGGTAAATCTGTATCATTCATTTCAATCTTGCATTTAATTTATTTGTTTTTGCTAAGTTTTTTCTTTGCTTTTAAAGTTTATGGTAGCTTATTATTTTTATTTTAAATGATGCCTACTATTTAAGGATGTGATATTTGATAGCATGAATTTACATTTGTAATATATATATATATATTTTCTGCAAGGATTTTTAGTCAACAGGTACTGGTTCAGCAAGGCACCCACTCAAAACCAGACTACATTTAAATAGGTTAAGAAAGTAAGGTGAATTATTGCCTGGATTACAAAACTATGCTGCATAAATAAAGTACTAAATGACATTCTGGGTCAAAACAGGATTAATATTGGAATGCACAGAATCTGACCAAATTGGCACATATATCTGTAAGTCCTATTAAGCAAATATTTCAGTCTTTAGCACGTCACATTAATAGAGTCCATATTTGGATCACCTCATTATGGCCCCTGTATAAATGGGATCGGATGGCTCTTTTTGTTTTGATTTGCCCTTCTATACAATAGGTGTTTTGGCAATGGTTTCACCATACGACAACGGTAGGCAAATAACTTACATGTTTCTCATTTACTTTCCAGAAGTAAAAAGCTCCAATTGCTCCAAAGAGGAGAAGTAGTGCCCCGGAGATTAGTACCACTGCCCCGATTCTCAGAAGGCGCCCACTGCTGGACGGTTTTACTGTCACTGCTGTATATGCCTAAAAACAAAGGAACACAGGTCATCTCAGCATAACTTCACAAAGAAAGTATTAATTTATAATATACATAGAATATTGTAGGCTGATGCTGGCTGGTGTTTGAACTACATTTACAATGATTCATAGTTACCAGGACTAATCACCTAGTTATGATCAACTACATTTCCCATGAGGCTGAGGCACTCAGACTGGGCATTACAGGAAATGTACACAGACATCTGGGGTCCCAAGGTTAGACATCATTGGAATAGAGCGTTAGAATAACTAGAAATATTTTCTTCATCCACCCTTGTATTGTTTTGATATGTAAACCTTCTGATTTTCAAACTGTTTAAATGTATTTACAATGGAAGCTTTAGATGTCACAAATAATTTCACTAGAAAACCACAGAGTTCAACTCTGCCATGTTACTGTCTACACAGCAACCTGTGGTGACAGTCCCTCCATGGCAATAATTGTGTCAAGATTGCAATAAAAAAGAGCTTTATTTTTTTTATTTTTTTGGTCCAGTGCTTCTGCATCCTAAATTGTGCTTGTTACATTACCTGGCTGCCTCTCATCAAACCGCATTATCGTGTATTCCCTGAAAGTCTAGCTCAAACAGCTGCAAATCTTTCACAAATTCGTGTACTTTACTTCATTTTGACACCACTAATCCTATTGCTATCTAGAGCAGAAGGCAATGTGTAAAGAATATTAAATGTATGCATTTATGAGAGGTGTATTAACCAGTATTCTACCTGTGTTATACATTCTGCACTATGCTACATTTCCAAATCTAGGGGGATTAGCTACACAACCTTCAACCTAAACAAAAGTCAAACACTGGATTCCTTGATACACACGAAATTCCAGCAGCAGGCATATTTGCATTCCACGCCATGAGGACATGTTTACATAGGCATAATGGCGGACACACAATATGTTTAATATTCAATGATGGCTTGTCTTGGCACCTCACATATATCCTGAATACATTTCCCAGGAAGCCCAGTGAGCCTAGAGGCTGGCTGGGCACCAAGGGAAATGTAGTTCACAAGCATCTGCAAAGTATGTTAGAGCATGGCATATTAACCCTTCCAATGACATGAATGGCATATTCTTACACATTCCTGTTTGTATCGATTGCAGTAAACACAAGGGTTTGGAAACAACTTAATCTGAGGCAGCCAGTGAACAATAATACTGTAACACCTAATCGCCATTACAATAAAAGATGCTCACTTCAGACTATCAAGTTCCATTAACTACTTCTCCCAGAATATAAAAAGAAACACACAGTGGGAAAAGTTCGTTCCATTTCATACCTTTGAGTAGAGAACTACTGCCAATATTATATAGGGGTTATTCACTATGCATGAAACTGTAAGGAAATGATAAGTCAAAAGGCAAACTTCTAGCCAAAGTAGCATAATGTAAATATAAATAAATGAAAGAAAAAACGCATATTGAACTGGACAATGTTTCTTGATTGAATATGTTGGCTTGACATGTGTAATAATTCTCCCAAAGTCCTGTTTAATAAATAAACCCCACATCTCTCCTATATAATACCCAATACATGGTGCTTTACTTCCCCCATAATTATTGCACATACTACTAAACTGGGTAAAGAATGTGCCCAAAGCTAGGGGGTGGCGTTTATTAACCTCTCAGTGTCTGAGTGAGTGCCAGCGCATCATTTCCCTTACTTATGAAAGTCACAGAAAAAAAAGTTGGCAAAAAAGTTTAACATTGAGAAATGAGGTGCGTGGTACTCACAGGCGGCAGGTTCTGCTCGACGTCCTCGGGTCCCGCTAGGGCAATAGGAACTTTCTCCGAACTCTCTGCCATTGTGTGCTGCAGACTCAATGTGAACCACTGGCCCAACTCAGCGATCTGCCCAGGGTTAGAAGGACCACGTGACTCCGCCTGTCACTCAAGAGTCCTCAGAACACCTGCCCGCCCATTCACCCACCGCCTGCGACAGTAGAGCTCCTCGTCTCACGTGGTGAGGGGTGCTCCTCAGACCTTGCCTTTCATTCCCCAGCTTGTGCATAGAGCTGTTCCATTATTTATTGAACTGCTTGGAAATAGCTTTCCTCCTAAATAGTTTTGAAGAATTAACGTCCACATGTGTTAACTGAGCCAAACTATCTTCTTCTGGGAACAGGGGAGCTATTCATTCACCTTCAGCTCCACTGTTTACTCCAGGAATCTCTGGTTTTGGATGGAGTTTTATTGACTTCTAGGGACCCCGTCCGTGAAATAAAGCACTACTGTGTTACAGCAAAATAAAATATGTCAGAACATTTGTTTTTCAAGACTTATTACTTGAGGGGAATAATTTGGTCTCTATAAAAAATATATTGATACAAATAAAATGACCTTATAAAGTGATGTACAGGAGTGCAGTGCTACTTACTTTACTCTATTAAAGGGACACTCAGGACCCCGAAAAATACTTTTTTTTTCATTTTTATTTGGCTTTCTGGTTGACGTAGTGAAGGCAGGAGCCAGGTAAGTAGTCAAACCATTCTAAAATGGTTCGACTACTTATACAATGAAGGGCACTAAGGCACTCCTGGCACAATAATCACCACACAACTTTGTAGTGTGTATGGTGCTTGGAGTGTTCCTTTAATTGGTTGTTGCAGACATATCTAAAATGATATCCAAGTGCCCATATAAATGATCAGTGATCACATGTAAGCATATTTAAACATTCACATATACACACCGGACTTATCAGTCCTATATAAAACTGTCTGTGCATGATGTCTTTAGTGTTGTTTTGCAACTCTAGGTCTAGCCAAGTTTATTCACCCTTCCTCCTATATAAAAGACACAATATACTATGAAATGTAGTCAAAATTAAGGCAACAAAAGCTGGTTTGGTGAAATTTTACAAAAGAATAGTTGTCACGGCTTGGCTAATTTAGTATCAGTTTTGCAATATGGATTTCAATATGCTACAATTGGGTGGTTAGTGTATAACTCTGTATATCACACTCTGGCACATACGCATGCCTCCCAACTGTCCCGCTTGTGGCAGCACAGTCCCGATTTTGGGGCGCTGTCCTGCTTTACTTACCTTGTGCCCTACATCTGCGGACACCAGTGAACTGTCCCTGGGCAACACAGCAAAAGCACATCATTAGAGGCGCTCACGCTGTGAAGCGGGCACTAGGATTATGCAGGGAGAGTTTCAGCAGGTACTTTCAGCAGTCCCTGGCTCTTTTGGATGAGGCTGCCGCTTTTCTGGGTGGTCTCGCCCATTGTGGGCATCACTCAGGGCCATCTATAATATGAATAGGACCCCTGGGCGAAGCATTTTCTTGGGCCCCCTGACCCCACCTCCATCATACCCCCCAATTACGCCCAACCCCCAATCACACTGACAGACATACTGACACATACACACACACAGACAGACATTTTAAAACATTCGCAGATACATACTGACACACACATACACTGACACACAAATATATACTGGCAGACATATTGACATACATACATACACACACAGACACATACACTGACAGATATACTGACACACAAAGACACATACACTGACATAAATACTGAAACACACACAGACACATACACTGACAGACGTATTGACACACACACACAGGCATACTGACATATACACACACACACACACACACACACAGGCATACTGACATACACACAGACAGACATACTGACCTACACACAGACAGACATACTGACATACACACAGACACATACACTGACAGATATACTGACATACACACGGACACATACACTGACATATATACAGACACACACAGACTTACTGATACAAACACAGACATACTGACACACACAAGCATACTGACAGACATATTGACACACACACAGACATACTGACAGACATACTGACATACACACAGACATATTGACACACACACAGACAGACATACGACATTCCCAGATAGACATACTGACACACAAACACAGACATACTACTGACATACACACAGGCATACTTTCATACACACACACACATACATATACACAGACATACTAGCATACACACACAGACATACTGACACACACACATACACATACTGACATACACACACACATACATACTGACACACACACACAGATATACTGACACACACACACACACACACACACATAGAGGCAAACTGACATACATTTAGCCACCCTCCAGGTTCTTACCTTTTTCTGGAGGGTAGTTTCCCTACGGTCCAGTGGTAGGCTGAGGCAGTTGGGAGTTATCCTCTGGAACTCCCCTCCCCCCTTGCCTTCCTCCTCCCGTGCGGTTTTGATCTCCGGTGGGAGGAAGGTAAGCCCGGCACCCATAGTGTGCGGGCATCCTTAGTGTGCAGGCCGGTGCGGCTCTGTGCAGCTGCACCACTGGGTCCACGAGGGCTGTGCCAATCATGGGGCCCATGGGGCCCATGGGGCAGCTGCTCTGGCTCGCCTTAAAGACGGCCGTGGCATCGCTAGGGAAGCAGTTTGCACCACTGGCGATACCCTCTAAGGACCCCACCAACCGATCCCGATTACCAGAGCAATGTTGCGAGGTATGTATACGTATGTAAAGGGCAAATGTCTATAAGTGTGAATGCTTTTGCATGTTCTGATACATATACATGTGTGATGCATATGTTTTAATACAAAGAGTGTATATTTTGTGAGAGAGTGTATTATTTGTCTGTTGTATTTATATATTGGTGTAATATATGCTTGATGCAGTGGCATACTAAATAAGGGGGCATATCCTCTACTCAGTCTGACAGGAAGCGCTCACTGAGAGCAACTAACAGCTTCCCATCAGACCGGGTACAGGCAGGGCCGGATTAACATAGGGGCTGATGGAGCTGCAGCTCCAGGCCCAGGCCCATGAAATAGGCCCATTGATCCGCGGGGGAGCAGCTCTCCACAGAGAGGCCAGACAGTAGCTCCGAGCCTGCGAGACATGGGGACGGTGAGAGACTTGGGGACGCTGAGACATTGGGATACTGGGAGACATAGGGACACTGTGGAACATGGGGACCCTGAGACACTAGGGCCACAGTGGCCCCATGTCTCCCAGTGGCCCCTAGTCTCTCAGTATCCCCATGTCTCCCAGCCATTGTGCCCATGTCTCCCAAGGTCAGTGGTGTCTCTCAGTGTCCCCATGTCTCCCAGTGTCCTTGATGTCTCTCAGTGTCCCTAGTGTCTGTGTCCCTAGTCTCCCAGAGTCCCCTAGTCTCTCAGTGTCCCCATGTCTCTCCCAGTGTCTCAGTGTCCCCATGTCTCACAATGTCCCAATGTCTCTAAGTGTCCCCTAGTGTCCTAGTGACATCGGGACACTGGGAGACATAGGGACACAGACTCTAAGGGACACTGGGAGACATGGGGATACAAAAACTAGGGGACACTGGGCGACATGGGGACACTGAGACACTAGGGGACACTGAGAGACATGGGGACACTGAGGGACACAGGGAGACATGGGGACACTGGGCGACTTTGAAACCTGGGAGACATGGGGCACTCCCAGTTTCCCCTTGTCTCCCAGCCAGTGTCCCTCATATCTCAGTATCCCCATGTCTCCCCGTGTCCCTGTTGTCTCAGTGTCCGTAGTGTGCCAGTGTCCCGAGTGTCTCAGTGTTTCCTAGTCTCCCAAAGTCCCCTAGTCTCCCAGTGTCTCAGTGTCCAATGTCCCCCAGTGTCCCCAGACATACACACACAAACGTACAGACACACATACAGAAACACACACATACACACACACACACATGCAGTTTGGCCATGCATTAGGGTCAGGGCCAGATTAAGAGCCCAGTGGACCTGGTACTGACAATTATGATGGGCCTAATTACAAAATCTTATTGACCAAAAACACTAAAACAGTCCTACCTCCTAAGTGTCATGCATCTGATGGAGATGGTGCTGCAGGGAAACTCATAGGATGAAGCTATGAGAAAACACATACCCTATGCTAATCTCACGCTTTCAAGTAAACCCATACCCCCTAAAAGCAGTGTCCAGTAAAGCAGGAAGTCTCTGGATGGGGTAAAAGGGTGGGCCACTGACACAAATCACATAATCAGAACTGCCGAAAGGGATGAACATATACAAAAAGAGGAAATTTCTGTGTCTCCATGTCTCTTAGAGTCTGTGTCCCTATGTATCCCAGTGTCCCCATGTCACTAGGACACTAGGGGACATTGAGAGACATTGGGACACTGGGAGACCTGGGGACACTAAGATACTAGGGAACACTGGGAGACATGGGGACACTGGGTTACTTTGAGACACGAGGGGACAATGGGAGACATGGGGCACTGAGACAATGTTATACATAGGGGACACTGATATATAGGGGACACTGGAAAATTGATAAAGACCTGGGTACAGGTAAAAAATATTGCAGTGTCCAATAAACCTGCTTAAATCTATCACAGTGAGTGCCTGAGATTTTTTTCTTTTATACACTTGGGGGCACTGTGAGACATTGGGACACTGGGAGACTAGGGGATTCTGAGAGACTAGGGGACACTGAGACACTAAGGACACTGAGACACTACGGACACTGAGAGACAACAGGGACACTGGGAGAGATGGGGAACCGAGACACTCTGATACATAGGGGACACTGTGATACATTGGGGACACTGGAGACTTGATAAAGACCTGGGTACAGGTGAAAACGTTGCGGTGTTCAATAAACCTGCTAAAAATCTATCACAGTGAGTGCCTGAGATTTTTTCTTTTATACTAGGGGACACTAGGAGACATGGGGACACTGGGGGACATTGGACACTGAGACACTGGGAGACTAGGGGACTTTGGAAGACTAGGAAACACAGACACTAGGGACACTGGCACACTACGGACACTGAGACACCAGGGACACTGAGAGACATGGGGATACTGAGATACGAGGGACACTGGCTTGGAGACATGGGGACACTGGGAGTGCCCCATGTCTCCCAGGTCTCAAAGTCACCCATAGTCCCCATGTCTCCCTGTGTCCCCATGTCTCTCAGTGTCCCCTAATGTCTCAGTGTCCCCATGTCGCCCAGTGTCCCCTAGTTGTTGTATCCCCATGTCTCCCAGTGTCCCTTAGAGTCTGTGTCCCCATGTCTCCCAGTGTCCCGATGTCACTAGGACACTAGGGGACACTTAGAGACATTGGGACATTGTGAGACATGGGGACACTGAGACACTGGGAGAGACATGGGGACACTGGGAGACATGAGGATACTGAGATATGAGGGACACTGGCTGGGAGACATGGGGACACTGGGAGTGCCCCATGTCTCCCAGGTCTCAAAGTCGCCCAGTGTCCCCATGTCTCTCAGTGTCCCCTAATGTCTCAGTGTCCCCATGTCGCCCAGTGTCCCCTAGTTTTTGTATCCCCATGTCTCTCAGTGTCCCTTAGAGTCTGTGTCCCCATGTCTCCCAGTGTCCCGATGTCATTAGGACACTAGGGGACACTTAGAGACATTGGGACATTGTGAGACATGGGGACACTGAGATACATCAGGACACTGAGAGACTAGGGGACTCTGGGAGACTAGGGGCACAGACACTAGGGACACTGAGAGACACCAAGGACACTGGGAGACATGGGGACACTGAGAGACACCACTGACCTTGGGAGACATGGGGACACTGAGACACTAGGAACACTGGCTGGGAGACATGGGGATACTGAGAGACTAGGGGCCACTGGGAGACATGGGGCCACTGTGGCCCTAGTGTCTCAAGGTCCACATGTTCCACAGTGTCCCTATGTCTCCCAGTGTCCTAATGTCTCAGGGTCCCCAAGTCTCTCACCGTCCCCATGTCTCGCAGGCTCGGAGCTACTGTCTGGCCTCTCTGTGCAGAGTTGCTCCCCCGCAGATCAGTGAGTAGAGAGAGGCAGGGAAGGAGATGCTGTAGCTTCTTATCCCTGCCTCTCTCAAGACAAACAGCGATCCCTACTGGCCAGCGCTGGTATTGCAGAATAATCTCTGTTTATACTCTGTTTATTACTGCAATACCGGCACCGGCTAGGCAGCCTCAAATACATGAGAAATACTTCTAAAAATGACCTGGCAACCATAAGAAATACATGAGAAATACCATGAGAAATACCTGGCAGAGTAGTGAGTAAAAAAAAAAAAAAAAAATAATAAAAAAAAAAAAATATATATATATATATATATATATATATATATATATATATATATTGTAATCAATGGGCCTATTCCATGGGCCTGGGCCTGGAGCTGCAGCTCCATCAGCCCCTATGTTAATCCGGCCCTGCCTGTACCTGGTCTGATGGGAAGCTGTTAGTTGCTCTCAGTGAGCTCTTCCTGTCAGACTGAGTAGAGGATATGCCCCCTTCTTTAGTATGCCACTGCATCAAGCATATATTACACCAATATATAAATACAACAGACAAATAACACACTCTCTCACAAAATATACCCACTTTGTATTAAAACATATACATCACACATGTATATGTATCAGAACATGCAAAGGCATTCACACTTATAGACATTTGCACTTTACATACATATACATATCTCGCAACATTGCTCTGGTAATCGGGATCGGTTGGTGGGGTCCTTAGAGGGTATCGCCAGTGGTGCAAACTGCTTCCCTAGCGAGGCCCCTGCCGTCTTTAACGCGAGGCAAACGGGGCAGCTGCTCCGGGCCCAGTTGCTCCGGGGGGGCCCCAGAACAGCTGCCCCGTGAGCCCCATGATTTGCACAGCCCCCATGGCTGCACAGAGCCGCACCGGCCCGCACACTAAGGATGCCCCCTGGGCATATTCCATGGGCCTGGGCCTGGAGCTGCAGCTCCATCAGCCCCTATGTTAATCCAGCCCTGATTAGGGTGTTCCTAGGCAAACCCCTTGCACACGACTATGAGTGTGGGCCTATTACAGCAGGATGGAGCTGCTGGAGATATGTACGCCCCTATGATAATCCAGCCCTGCCCTGTCCTTTTCTACTTAATATTATTATTAATATATATGTAGAATGACATATTCTTCTGACTGCCATGCTGGATAATTCCTATGCAAATTCATTACAGAATTACTGCAAGCACCGTAACTGCTTCATCAAGCTGTAGTGGTTGTGGTGCCATGTGTGCCCTGATATACTTCAGTATAAGGAGTCAAACTATTTTAAAATATTTTGAGTTCTTACCTGCCGTCTGCAGGGCACTGCTCTCTGTTTATACTACTTCCTATGGAGTACTGGAAGCTCTTGAGTAGGAACTTCTGTTAGCTCTCCTGAGGTAATCCCTGCAATGAAGGTCAATTTCATTGTCTAAAAGTATCAGCTAATCACTTTCAGCCAGTGAGGTACACCCTGCACTGCCAGACCGATAGAACACCTCTGGCTCTCCGTAGGACATAGTGGATGTAGGGAGCAATGCCTGGGAAGCTGCAGGTGAGAAGTGAAACTATTCTAAAACAGACTGAATACTTACACCAGGGTGCTCCTTGCACCATAACCAATGCAGCACACTTGGGATGTTCCTTTAAAGAGAGTTCATGTCTCTTGGCATTATACCACTAAAAGGAGTCTCTAGGCAATATAACTATTTCATCTTATTCAATTGGTCATAGTGCCTAGAGTCCCATGGCACAGTAAATCCCTTCGGTGTTAAAGCATTTTCCAATCAGAGTCCCCGGGCCACCCACAATGTGTCCTCTTGACTTCCTTATTCATACCAATTCATATCAGCAACGGTCAGCTGTGATAGGCTGAAAGCAGTCAGCAGACACTTACTGACAATCATGCTTAGCACAGGAGCACTAACAGAAACTCTTGCTTTGTGGAACCGTAGAGCAGTGTCTGACATATAAGTAAAAAATAAAACCGTTACCAAATGACTTGAGTACTTACTTACAGTGGGGGAGGAGGGTGCTCTCTGTAGTGATTATCGTGCTTGGATTTTTATTTCAAAATATATTAAAAATTTATGTGACAAACCAAATTCAATTTTGGCTTAGCCACTGTGGGGGCTTTTGGTGCATGGCTGCTGTTCTGTGCTCTCAATGCTCTCTTGGACTGGTCTAGCATACTGGGATATATCCTGGTTGACCGCGATATGTGAGGCTGAAAAGCTGTTTACCTGTGACTTCAGAGGGAAACAAGACAGTGATCGTGTCATAACACACACAGGATGTTGTTGTTAGCAAAGGAGTCAGCGGGAAACAGAGTCTGCCTCTCTAAGGCATGCACATATATTTCTGGATGTTCCTTCATACCGTGTAGGTCATATTGAAGGAGGTTTGCAACTTCAGTAGTCTCCGTCTGTCACATCTATGTATATTGCATGATCCATGTGATTAGGACCATCCACACTGAGATCTGTGTGCAAACAAAGGCCATTCATTTGTACTTGCCCCTCAGGCAAAAGTTGCCAGCCGTTACCTTGATAGAGGAATGAATAGGATTTTGCTCAAGCCTTATTTCTAGTCTAATTCCCACGCCTGATAAAAATTACTACTACACTGGCAGCATTCTGGTTATTTGGCCTGTAAACCTCAATTAATTCCCAGAGCCCCTTTTGCAGTGTGAGAGACTAATGGGGTCTTGATTTAATGTGACCAAGAACCAAGAACCACCAAAACACTTTTTCTGCCTTATCTTGTTATTATTATTATTTCTTTGAGACAAATAGCATGGAATCGATCCTCTGACTGGTATCTGGATGATGGATCTGTTATACTCACAAACGGTACAGCCGGCTTTCTAGACATCTTTCTGTAACTGTTCTTATTGCCACTTCTGCCCTGGTTACTGCTAACGAAAAGCATTTCCAAATCCTGTCAATGATGATTTTTATCTCACTGAAATATCCTTTAATTGGTGTTAAAGGAACACTATAGTGTCAGGATTACAAACATGTATTCCTGACACTATAGTGCTGTGTTGAGGCTGTTTAGCTCACTGGTCCCTCTGTCTGTGCAGTGAAAAGGTATTTTTACTAACCCTTTCTTTCACGCTGCCCCTGTCTCCCACGTCCCACCTTATTGGCTAAGATCATCAATTTTGATGATCTCACTCAATCCAAAATGACATACAGTACCAAACAGCATCTCCTCATGGAGATTCATTGAATCAATGCATTTCTATGGGGAATGTTCAGTCTCCATGCAGAGTGTGGAGATGCTGAATGCCAGTGCTGCACACTGTCCAGCACTGACACAGGAAGCACTTCTAGTGGGCGTCTGAATGACTGCCACTAGAGTTGTAACTAGCCTGCAATGGAAACACTGCATGTTCTCTGAAAAGGCAATGTTTACAGTGCTAAGGCTGCAGGGACTTACTATAGACACCAGATCCACTTCATTAAGTTGTAGTGCCTCTGGTGACTATCATGTCCCTTTAATTTATTTGGAAGCCATATAAAGGATTATTAAACAGAATGCATTGTATTTCATCTAAAAAGGCAATCATCATGAGAAAAACACAACTTTCCTCTGTTATTGCTAATTTCAACAATTAGGTTCAGTACCTACGTTTTCTTAAAGCTTCATTAAGTCTACATGTTTGCATCAATTGGCTTTCTACCACTTTTGCAAAGCTTAGATTTGTTCCTAGTCAATACAATCACTATACGGGACTTTCTTTCCTCGGATGACCTCAGTGCATCTTATTTTGAGCATGAATTCTGCATTCTGCACTGAAGGATAACAGACACTGAATATAGATTGTAAGTAATAGACACAAGGAATCCAAACTAACCTGTGAATAGTGGATTTGGTATTATTTCAGTAACAAAAATAAATTATACCCATCAGACAAAAAACTGACTAATACTGTTAAATGGAAAAAAAGGTTTGGACAAAATGTATGTAGTATGTGCATTATACATTAAATTTGATTTTTTATTTCTTCCTTAAATTCTCATTGTGTCTCATGATAATCAAAGCACAAGCTCCTTTTGAGACTGTGTGAGTGGAACCCATAGGGCATGCTATTAAGCTTTTCTCTCTCCTTACTTAAAGGACCACTCTAGTGCCAGGAAAACATACTCGTTTTCCTGGCACTAGAGTGCCCTGAGGGTGCCCCCACCCTCAGGGACCCCCTCCCGCCCGGCTCTGGAAAGGGGAAAGTGTTTAAAACTTACCTTTTTCCAGCGGTGGGCGGAGAGCTCTCCTCCTCCGATCCTCCTCTTCTCCTCCCCGTCGGCTGAATGCGCACGCGCGGCAAGAGCTGCGCGCGCATTCAGCCGGTCACATAGGAAAGCATTCATAATGCTTTTCTATGGACGCTTGCGTGCTCTCACTGTGATTTTCACAGTGAGAATCACGCAAGAGCCTCTAGCGGCTGTCAGTGAGACAGCCACTAGAGGAAATAGGGGAAGGCTTAACCCATTCACAAACATAGCAGTTTCTCTGAAACTGCTATGTTTATGAAAAAATGGGTTAACCCTAGAAGGACCTGGCACCCAAACCACTTCATTAAGCTGAAGTGGTCTGGGTGCCTAGAGTGGTCCTTTAATGTCTTTCATTTGGCTCTGGTTTACAATACATAACATTGTTTGTAAATGAATTTTGGAAATATGTTCTACATCACCTCTAACCAGTGTAGATTTTAAAGGGACACTAAAGTCACCAGAACAACTTTAGCTTAATGAAGCAGTTTTTGTGTATAGATCATGCCTCTGAAGTGTCATTGCTCAATTCTGTGTCATTTAGGAGTTAAATCATTTTGTTTATGCAGCCCTAGTCACACCTCCCTGCATGTGAAGTACACAGCCTTCCTAAACACTTCCTGCAAAGCGTAATCTAATGTTTACACTTCCTTCATTGCAAATTCTGTTTAATCTCTGTAGGGCATCCATACGGCCTCCTGTATGTAATTAAAGTAAAATATACAGAGCAGGAGTTACAAACTTTTGAAGTAAGTTACATCTGATTGAAGACGCCTTTTTGTCATGGAGGTCGTGTTAGTCACAGCCAGGGAAGTGTGGCTAGGGCTGCATAAACAGAAACAAAAGTGATTTAACTCTTAAAGGACCACTATAGGCACCCAGACCACTTCAGCTTAATGAAGTGGTCTGGGTGCCAGGTCCAGCTAGGGTTAACCCATTTTTTTTTATAAACATAGCAGTTTCAGAGAAACTGCTATGTTTATAAATGGGTTAATCCAGCCCTCAAAGCCTCTAGTGGCTGTCTCACTGACAGCCGCTAGAGGCGCTTGCATGATTCTCACTGTGAAAATCACAGTGAGAGCACGCAAGCGTCCATAGGAAAGCATTGATAATGCTTTCCTATGAGACCGGCTGGATGCGCGCACAGCTCTTGCCGCGCGTGCGCATTCAGCCGCATGGGAGTAGAGGAGGAGGATCGGAGGAGGAGAGCTCCCCGCCCGGCGCTGGAGAAAGGTAAGCTTTAACCCCTTTCCTCTCCCCAGAGCCTGGCGGGAGGGGGTCCCTGAGGGTGGGGGCACCCTCAGGGCACTATAGTGCCAGGAAAACGAGTATGTTTTCCTGGCACTATAGTGGTCCTTTAAATGGCAGAGAATTGAGCAGTGGCATGACCTATACAGAAAAACTGCTTGGTTAAGCTAAAGTTGTTTTGGTGACTATAGTATCCCTTTAATAATTAAAGCGGCACTGTCATGCCGAATCCCGTTTTTTTTTTAACCCCCACCCGCCTCCACTACATCCAGTTTGACCCCTTAGTCACCCCCAAATGCCCCTAAGCCCCCCATATTACCTCTTTTTAATCTTTATTTTCTGCCCCGATTTTTATTCACGGCGCTGCCATCTTTGTGTGGGTAGATGAAGTCCCTGTGGGACACGTCATCTGCCCACACTAGCTATCACTGAGATTCCCGCACATGCCCAGTGAAACACCTGGACATGCGAACGGGAATTTCATCTATTCATTCATCAGACAGACGAATGAATGAATAGAAAAATCAGACGAACAAACTAACACTGAGTATCAGTGTTCGTTTGTTCGTTCAGTTTGTTACAAGAAAGGAGCTACCGGCGTGCAGCTCTCTCCTTGTAATATGTAAAGAGAGAAGCGTCATGGAGCAGTGCTCCCTGCTACTTCATAAGCCCCCCCAGGTCCCCCTCTCACTCTATCGGAGTCAATATGACCCCCATAATAGCATAAGGGAGATTAAAATATCCCGAATGCCCCTGCTCGCTATACCGCGAGTAGGGGCATGTCTACTAAACAGTGAGCAGCCCTGAGCGGCGGGTGGGGGCCATGAAGATAATGAGGGGGGGGGACCTTCTGTCCTCCCTCAGGCCACCACCTCTGGGTGGTGGGTGGGGGCCATAATGATAATGAGGGGGGAGACCTACTGTCCTTCCCCCCCTGGCCCCCACCCCTGGGTGGCGGGTGGGGGCCATAATGATAATGAGGGGGGACCTACTGTCCTCCACCCCCCCGGCTCCCACCCCCGTGCGGCGGGTGGGGGCCATAATGATAATGAGGGGGGGACCTACTGTCCTCCCCCCCAGCCCCCATCCCTGGGCGGCGGGTGGGGGCCATAATGATAAGGAGGGGGGACCTACTGTCCTCCCCCTTTCTGGCCCCCGCCGCTGGGCGGCGGGTGGGGCCATAATGATAATGAGGGGGGGGACCTACTGTCCTCCCCCCTGGCCCCCACCCCTGGGCGGCGGGTGGGGGCCATAATGATAATGAGGGGGGAGGGGGGACCTACTCTCCTCCCCCCCCAGCCCCCACCCTTGGGCCCTAAGTCAAATCCACCCCCATCAAAGGAGACTAGGGGTCTCCAAGCCCCTAGTCACCCACCCCCCCACCCAAATAAAAAGGCCCCTACCTACCCCCGTCACCCTAAAAAATAGTGAGGGGGGAATAAAATAACTAACCTGTAAAGTAAAATTAAACTTACCATTCAACGTCTTCTTTTTTCTAAAATCTTAATTTTTCAGCCCCAAAAAAGGCCAAATAAAAAACCACCATACCCGTCGAACATAAAATAAAATAAAAAACCCGAGCGCAAAAAAAAACCTGACGAAAAAGAAAAAACCCGAGCGCAAAAAAATAATCCATCTTCACCCATGGAGGGCTCAGCGAAGACTGAGCTCCGCAGGGCGGGGGAAGGCTTATAAAGCCTTGCCCGGCCCTGCAATTAGGCTAAGAACACAGCGTGGGAAAGTTCTTTGGAATTTTCTCACGCTGTGTAAAATGACACAGAGCACTGTGATTGGATGGATTTCAAGCCACCCAATCACAGTGCTCTGTGTCATTTTACACAGCGTGGGAAAGTTCTTTGGAATTTTCCCACGCTGTGTAAAATGACAAAGAGCACTCTGATTGGCTTAAACCAACCAATCAGAGTGTTGTAAGCCTAATTGCAGGATGGGGCAAGGCTTTATAAGCCTTGACCCACCCTGCGGAGCTCAGTATGCGGCGTGCCCTCGAAGGGTGAAGATTGAATATGTTTTTTTAGCGTCGGATTTTTTATTTTTCGTCATTTTTTTGCGCTCGGTTCTTTTATTTTATTTTAAGTTCGACGGGTATGATGGCTTTTTATTTGGCCTTTTTTGGGGCTGAAAAATGAAGATTTTAGAAAAAAGAAGACGTGAAATGGTAAGTTGAATTTTTCTTTACAGGTTAGTTATTTCCCCCCCCCCCTCACTATTTTTAGGGTGAGGGGGATAGGTAGGGGATAGTTTGATTTGGGTGGGGGGTCGGGGGGCTTGACTAGGGGCTTGGGACCCCTAGTCACCTTGATTGGGGGGGGGGGATTTTCATTTAGGGCCCCCACCCGCCGCTCAGGAGTGGTGGCAGGGGGGGACAGTAGGTTCCCCCCCTAAATGTTTTTTTAGGGCCCCCACCCACCGCTCAGGGGTGGGGGCGGGGGGGAGGACAGTAGGCCCCCCCCCTTATCCTTATTTAGGGCCCCCACCCACCGCTCAGGGGTGGGGGCCGGGGGGAGAAGGGTAGGTCCCACCCACCATTCTTATTTAGGGCCCCCACCCACCGCTCAGGGGTGGGGTCCGGGGGGGGAGGACAGTAGGTCCCCCCTTATTGCTTTTTTAGGGCCCCCACCCACCGCTCAGGGGTGGGGGCCGGGGGGGAGGACAGTAGTTCCCCCCCTATCTTTATTTAGGGCCCCCACCCACCGCTCAGGGGTGGGGGACAGGGGGGGAGGACAGTAGGTCCCCCCCGTATTGTTATTTAGGGGGCCCCCACCAGCCGCGCGGGAGGGGGGGCGGTTATTAGGTTTTTTGTTTTGGTTTTGTTTTTTTACAGTGAGCAGCCTCAGGCCACAGGCTGCTCACTGCTTACTAGACATGCCCCTACTCGCGGTACAGCGAGTAGGTGCATATTATTTACTAATACTAAGTAATCTTTACTTAGATTTACTAAATGTGGCTGAAAGACCAATTTGGGTCTTTCAGCCTTTTAGTAGATAACTCCCTAATACCGTGGGAATTAGGGAGTTATCTACTAAGCGGCTGCAAGATGCAGCCGTGGCAATGAATAGGATCGGAGTTTCATTCATTAAAATGAAATTCCGATACGAACAAAGTGCCGAATTGCGTTCTAAAAGAAACGAACATACTGTTCTCATTCAGTTAGAACGCAATTCGGCAGTTTTGGCTAAAATGACAGGAAGCATCAAGGGCACACAGAGTAAAGGTAAGAATTATGGGAAAATTGCTCTGACCAGCGGAAATGAAGCACACTTTGCTCCTCCGCTGGTCAGAGCTGGTCAAGCGGAGGAATCCTCCATAAGGCAAAGAGTCCCTACTTTGTCTTATGATTTTAAAGAAAACTAAAGAAGACAGGAAGAAACAGAGAAAAGATCCTGAGAGAGGGGGAGAAGAGGAAGAGATTGAGCAAAGGTAAGTTCGGCATGACAGTGCCGCTTTAAATAGAGAATCGGGGTGAATGGAGAACCATATTGATGCTGTCAAACTACATGGGAAATTGAATCAAAACAGGTAACATTTTTGCCTGTCTGATGCTTGTAACAGAAGCTATAGTACATTTAGCAGTGTTATATCATGACCCAACCTCTTGTTACACTATTTCTCCTTTATTGTGGAATGTAAGCATTATATCTTCTTAAATATATATATATATATATATATATATATATATATATATATATATATATATATATATAAAAGTACAAGTCCTATGATACTAGCCAGGCTTTAAAAATAACTTGTCACAGAAAGTCGTGAGGTTCCAGGGTTGATTTTCAAATTCTCAGAGCTAAATTTCCACTCGCTAAGGACTAGTGGCGAGTGGAAATTTTGAGCCCTATATATTTATTAACATACCTATTGTGTATTATAAATATAGATTTTTTTTAACAGACTTGAAAGCCTTATCACATCTAGATTTGTTGCAGCAATTAATTTAATCCAAATTTATTGCATACTTTACCTAAATCCTACCCCACTGTGATCAACCTGAGCTATGCTAATATATAGAACAGCTAACCAAACAAAGGCTTATATCTGTGTTTTTTTTTTTTTTTTTTAACAAAGCCCCAAATTATTTACATCCCATTAGTAAATATATTATACAAAAAAAAAATCATTGGACTGTTTCCTATGTACTTGGACATGCAGTTATACTACAAGAAATAGCGTTCCAGCTGAAGTGGTAGAAACATAGAAACATAGAAACATAGAATGTGACGGCAGATAAGAACCATTCGGCCCATCTAGTCTGCCCAGTTTTCTAAATACTTTCATTAGTCCCTGGCCTTATCTTATAGTTAGGATAGCCTTATGCCTATCCCACGCATGCTTAAACTCCTTTACTGTTTTTTTTTTTTTTTTTTTTAAATTCTTTATTTTGGTTGTGCGTGGTATAACAAAAAGCTTGTTCAGCCACAACAGCGGTCACAAGCAGTAATACATCAAACAGAGGAAACATAACGTGGCATGTAATTATACCGCACATTTTAGTTTTATGAGAGAGTCTAATAGGGTCCGCCGTTTCAACAGTGTGCTAAAGATTTATAAAACATTCGACAGTGTCACGTCGCCATATAAAAACTCAGGTACATCACATTTTGACACAAATATGGCATGAAGTTAACAGCACGTTATTAAATGCGTGATGATCAGGCTAGGCAGACGTGTCTAGGCATTGTTCTCAGCAGTTTAAATTGTTAACGAATCAATGCAAAACATAACGACAGGTAAGAGTTAAACATTTTCACCACCCTACATAACACCGCTTTGCTATCTATACATAAAAGTCTAATGCTGCGTCAAGGGTTAGTGTGTGAATACAGGTTACATTTAAGTGTAAGGAGGAGTTTACAACGTTTATGGGTACACATATGAGTTGTGTTGAACAATTGCGTAAAAGAATTTGTATAGTCAGTTGCATGGTGCTGTTGCTCAATTAAGTTGCAGAAAATGAAGATAATAAAAATACAATCAAAAGAAAAATTGCATTGGCTCCGTTTACATATCTGTGATATAGAGCGAGTAGGTGGAAAGCTTGCATGAGCCAGTGATCTAAAGCAGTTGCCTAGTGTGTCGCATAGAGCGGTAACATTGGCCCACAACTGAGTACTATGGTTTAGGACCAGTCAAGTAGACTTAGGGCAATTAAATACTAGCATTTGTTTTTGTTTTTGTTTTTTGTAAATTGAGAGGTAAACAGTCAATACATAAACGTTGAATGGTTATAAACTGAAGTTAAAGAAAAGCATATATACAACTCGTAATGGGTGAGAAAATTAGTAAAATAATAGTAGAATAATAGTAGTAAGGGCAGCTATCACAATGCTCAAATACAGTGTGGGTGGATGGGAACGTCTGAACCCGGGTAGTGAGTTGAGCTGTTAACGCTAGTGTTGCTGTGCCCTGTCTGGGAGAGTGAGGAAGAGGGTAGATGGCATGTCAAGCACGTTAGTAAGGCAGGTGTGAGTGTTGCCGGATGGTCTTTGGCAGTGGAGCAACTGCATGAGAAGCTTTGTGTGTTTATATGACATAAGCAAGCTGACGTTAACTAGGCTGTGACGTCCGGGGATCGGTCAGCTACGCTAGTAATGCAGTGAGAGATATTTACAGTAAGCCCGTGAGAGGCGTTAGCATAGGGCGGGCTAAGCAATAGCCAGGTTGTGGCGTGTAAGGATTGGGCCTGCAGTGCTAAGTGCATGCGGTACCTCTGGCTTTCCAAGCAAGGGGGTAGTGTGAGATGTGTGATGGCAGGCTGTTCTACAGCTAGGACTAAGGTAAGGGAGCATATCCATCGCAAGTTATATAGCGTATAAAAAAAAACAACAACATATGCACTTAATAAGTCCCGCTCTCTCACCCGGACGGGCGCTGGTATAATAATAAAAATAAGAGTAAAAATAAAAATAAAAATAAAAGGAGTTGCAAGCCGATTCCTGATGTCATCCGCTCGCTTAGTTAGATAGGTCCATCCGTGGCTCAGCGTGATGGGTGTCGTGTTTGGGAGCACCGGGTGCCAATAGCCGACTGTCCTGAGGAGCTAAGTATATGATAGGGCGGTAATTGCCCTGGTTGTGGTCGTCCATAGGCAGTCACTTGAACCTTCGGGACCGGGAACATAAGAGTCTCGGAAATGCAGGTAGTTGTTCGGGTTAGAGTTCCCGTGTGTACGGGCCAGAGCCCTGGGTTATGGCACCTTCAGACTTCTTTGAAGTGCAGGTTGTGGCCGCGTCTGCCGGTAAGTCCGATGGCCGCCTGGGGACAAATTCCGGAGCGGTAGCAGTTGCCCAGCGTGAAGGGTGTTGGAGACTCGTCGGAGGCTTAGACAAGTTAGGTATGTCCAGGGGTAAGCCTAGATGCCTCAGGGCCGACTTTGCTTCCTGCAGGGACCTAATGGTGTGCGTGGATTCGCCTTTGTTAACCTGCAGGGTGTGCGCAGGGCCCCAGCGGTACTTCACATGGTGTGTGCGCAAGTGAGCAGTAAATGGCCGTAGGGCTCTCCTCCAAGCCAGGGTGGCCCCAGAGAGATCCGCATAGAACTCAAGGTTCATGTCCTCAAAAAGGTAAGTTGGGTGTTCTCTGGCAGCTGTCTGGACTGCGGTCCTGTCCCTCTGGGTTTGGAATTGAAGGATCACATCTTTAGTAGCTGTGGCCGGGGCTGTTGCAGGCTTTGGGATGCGGAATAGGCCTTCCAGCGTCACTGCCTTAGCAGACTTCGGGGTCAGCAGTGCTGAGAGGAGCCTGCGTGCGAAGTGGGGCAGTTCAGCATCAGGTATATCATCTTTGACGCCTCTGATCTTCAAATGTTTCAGGCGGCGGTTATTTTCCATCGTGGCGAGTTTCAACTCAGTTTTTTCGTTTTGCTGTTTAAGCTCTGCAACAGCCTGCTGCAGATCCTTGATTAGGCCTCCGTGAGATTCTAAGGTTGTGTCCACCACCCTTAGCCTGCCGTCTAGGCCCTGCAAGGCCTCCTTGAGCGATGCCACATCGGCCGAGATTTTTTGATGGTGTTCCGCCATCAGGTCTCTGATTGCCTCCATGCTTACCGGTGTAGGTTTTACCGCGGTTGGCTGGGGCTGTCTCCGATCCGGTGTCTGATGTGGCCGGGCCGGAGGGGTCATCTCCTCCGCTTCATCGGAAGTTTCCTCGTAGAAATCCGAGCATCCTCCATGCATGGACGCCATTCTGGAGCTAGTTGCGCCCTGGGCCTTCCGCCAGATTTCGTCGATCTGTAAGTCCAGTCTGGGTTTGTCCGGTTTAAGTTTTTTTGTTTTTCGCCCCATTTAGGTGCCGGTATGCTATGGGGTCCCCACGGGGGTAGGTTAACCCGATAATAAGGGTTAAAAACGCCGTTTTTAGTTGTAGTGGCCTGGAGCTCTTCAGCCATGCGACCAGTCGCTTCAGTAGTCAAGCGCCGCCCCAAACTATTCAACTCCTTTACTGTTTTAACCTCTACCACTTCAGCTGGAAGGCTATTCCATGCATCCACTACCCTCTCAGTAAAGTAATACTTTCTGATATTATTTTTAAACCTTTGTCCCTCTAATTTAAGACTATGTCCTCTTGTTGTGGTAGTTTTTCTTCTTTTAAATATAGTCTCCTCCTTTACTGTGTTGATTCCCTTTATGTATTTAAATGTTTCTATCATATCCCCCCCTGTCTCGTCTTTCCTCCATGCTATACATGTTAAGATCCTTTAACCTTTCCTGGTAAGTTTTATCCTGCAATCCATGAACCAGTTTAGTAGCCCTTCTTTGAACTCTCTCTAAGGTATCAATATCCTTCTGAAGATAGGGTCTCCAGTACTGTGTACAGTACTCCAAGTGAGGTCTCACCAGTGTTCTGTACAATGGCATGAGCACTTCCCTCTTTCTACTGCTAATACCTCTCCCTATACAACCAAGCATTCTGCTAGCATTTCCTGCTGCTCTATTACATTGTCTGCCTACCTTTAAGTCATCAGAAATAATCACCCCTAAATCCCTTTCCTCAGATGTTGAGGTTAGGACTCTATCAAATATTCTGTACTCTGCCCTTGGGTTTTTACGTCCAAGATGCATTATCTTGCACTTATCCACATTAAATGTCAGTTGCCACAACTCTGACCATTTTTCTAGTTTACCTAAATCATTTTCCATTTGGCTTATCCCTCCTGGAACATCAACCATCTTACATATCTTAGTATCATCCGCAAAAAGACACACCTTACCATCAAGACCTTCTGCAATATCACTAATAAAAATATTAAAGAGAATGGGTCCAAGTACAGATCCCTGAGGTACCCCACTGGTGACAAGCCCAAGCTTCGAATATACTCCATTGACTACAACCCTCTGTTGCCTGTCACTCAGCCACTGCCTTACCCATTCAACAATATTGGAATCCAAACTCAAAGATTCTAGTTTGTTGATAAGCCTTCTATGTGCAACAGTGTCAAAAGCCTTACTGAAATCGAGGTAAGCAATGTCTACTGCACCACCCTGATCTATAATTTTAGTTACCCAATCAAAAAAATCAATAAGATTAGTTTGGCATGATCTCCCTGAAGTAAACCCATGTTGTCTCTGATCTTGAAATCCATGTGTTTTTAGATGTTCAACAATCCTATCCTTTAACATGGTTTCCATCACTTTCCCCACTACTGAAGTTAGGCTTACTGGCCTATAGTTGCCCGACTCCTCCCTATTACCTTTCTTGTGAATGGGCACAACATTCGCTAACTTCCAATCTTCTGGGACTACTCCTGTTATCAATGATTGGTTAAATAAATCTGTTAATGGTTTTGCTAGTACACCACTAAGCTCTTTTAATAGCTTTGGGTGTATTCCATCAGGTCCCATTGACTTATTTGTCTTTACTTTTGACAGTTGAAATAGAACCTCTTCCTCTGTAAACTCACGTGTAATAAATGACTCATTTATCCTTTTTCTTAACTGAGGTCCCTTTCCTTCATTTTCATCTGTAAATACCGAACAAAAATATTCATTGAGGCAGTCAGCTAGACCTTTATCCTCATCTACATACCTTCCTTCTTTTGTTTTTAATCTAACTAATCCTTGTTTTACTTTTCTTTTCTCATTTATGTATCTAAAAAAGGTTTTGTCCCCCTTTTTTACTGACTGTGCTATTTTCTCTTCTGTGTGTGATTTGGAAGCTCTTATAACTTGCTTAGCCTCTTTCTGCCTAATCTTATAGGTCATTCTGTCTTCCTCACTCTGGGTTTTTTTATAATTACTAAATGCTAACTTTTTGTTTTTTACTATTTTGGCTACATCTGTGGAGTACCACAGTGGTTTCTTGAATTTTTTGCTTTTACTGACAAGCCTAATGCAATTTTCTGTTGCCTTCAGTAGTGCAACTTTTAAATAATCCCATTTCTTTTGGACTCCATTTAAATTGCTTAAATTGAGTCTGATAATGACTCCTTTACACATATTCTAATTTTGGAAAAGTCTGTTTTTCTAAAGTCTAAAACTTTTGTTTTTGTGTGGTGTGACTCAGTCACTGTTCTTATATTAAACCACACTGACTGATGATCACTGGATCCTAAACTTTCACCTACAGTAATATCTGATACCAAATCTCCATTTGTTAACACTAAATCTAGTATGGCCTCTTTACGAGTTGGCTCCTCAACGACTTGTTTTAGAGACAATCCCAGTAGGGAGTTTAGAATATGTGTGCTCCTGGCACAAGTAGCTATTTTTGTTTTCCAATTTACATCAGGAAGATTAAAGTCACCCATGATGATAACTTCCCCCTTCATTGTCATTTTAGCTATTTCTTCAACTAGTAGATTATCTAACTCTTCAATTTGTCCTGGGGGCCTATAAATCACACCTACACGAGTTACTGTGTGATTACCAAATTCTAACGTAACCCAAACTGACTCTATGTTCGCCTCACTAACCTTTATTAGGCTAGATTTTATGCTATTCTTTACATACAGGGCCACCCCTCCCCCTTTCTTGCCTTCCCTGTCTTTTCTATATAAAGAGTACCCTGGTATTGCTATGTCCCATTCATTTTTCTCATTATACCATGTCTCAGTAACAGCGACTAAATCTACACTATCAGTTGCCATTATTGCCACAAGTTCATGGATCTTATTCCCTAAACTGCGAGCATTTGTAGACATGACTCTAAGTGAGGTTAACACAGTGAGGCAGTTTAAGCATGAGTGGGATAGGCATAGGGTTATCCTAACTATAAGATAAGGCCAGGGACTAATGAAAGTATTTAGAAAATTGGGCAGACCAGATGGGCCGAATGGTTCTTATCTGCTGTCACATTCTATGTTTCTTTGTTTTTATGTTATTGTGAGCAGTAATCAGTGAACCGAATTAATGTGATATTGAAATAACCAGTGTTTGGTTAAAGTGGCACTGTCACAGTATGGCAACTTTGTAGAATTACAATAGACCCCCTGATGGCGACATCACTGCTGGTGGTCTGGTGGCCAGGGGGAGCAGTCAAAGGAGATTTTCACTCACCTGAAGCGGTCTCTCTAGGGTGGCCCCATCTTTTCCTGGTGGATCCTCTTCAGCTCACCAGGAGCCAATGTCACTGCTAAACTCTCGTGAGAGTACATAATCGAGGTTTATGGAGGATCCCACAAGACCGGGGAATCCTCTGTAGATAAAGCTGGGGGGATTGACTTTTATAGATGGCGGTAGATCTACTCAATGTCTAGAAGTGTCAGGTGTAGCAAATATACAGTATATCTCATGACTCATTTTACTGTCAAATTCAGCCACTCAGAGACCGTAAATTGTAGTTTAAACTGACTGGTGTAATTTTCCTGCTATATGTTATCTTTTGCAATGTATGCAGCATTCGTGTGTTACAACACACGAATACCGCTAATGTTAAACCTACATATCCACAAACAGTGAATTCCCGCACTGCTCGTGAGTTAAGCAAAGTACCGAATGGGAGACCACCCATAGACGGTCGTGTGTCTCCAATTAGGTACTTTGCAACATTGTATCTAAGCTAATTGCGGTTTGTTGCGGGTGGCCGCCATTCGTGTACAGACCACGAGGCGGCGGCCATCTTTGTTCGCGGAAAGCCAGCGGGGTTTTGTCGTCGAGTGCCTGGAACTAAAATCGGCTAATCGGCAACACAAGCCCTGCTGGACTTCCAAGCCGTTCGGGAGTTTACCCTTTTCGGTATTTTCATTCCCTCAGTTCAGGCAATCGTTTAAACGAATTGATCCTGATATGGGAAACTGAACAGCGTTCGGTTAATTGTGCTGGGATCTGGGCGCAAGTTCACTTAACTGTGCGTCCAGGTCCCAGCTATGTAATAAAGGGTTAAAAAGCTGTATGACATACAAATTGTGTGAGTTATGGATTTTAATATAAAAACTGTATTACTCTGCACCAAGGGATACTCCCATTAGCAATGCATTCTGGGATAAGTATCTCCTTGGTACAGCAATGTATGATGGGTAAAATATGTGTAAAACTCGTAGTCCCCTACTGGACAAACCCTGCATTGGGACTTGGGAAACCCTGTACATCTGTAACCACATAAATACTGTGCCTGTAATTAAAAACCTCAGTTGACCTCCAAGCTATGTGTCGCCTAGTTCTTGGGAGGAAGGGATTGTAACTACGCTACCTGTATTTTGCCTGTTTTGAGATATGCTTATCCTGTCTACCAGCGGAGATACCGTGGATAATACTACTACTCCGCTACAGTCAATATGAGTATTTCATAAAGATTCTCTCTTTATGAAATGCACATTTTTTTCTATGGGGTGACGATACCGCTTTAAGAAGCACTGATTTAGATGGAGATGCATACCAAACAATAAAAAAAAAAAAAAAAAAAAGAAGTAAAATAATGTTGACATATGGTTTAAAACATGCTTAGGCAAATTCCGATCAAATAAAAAAAAAAAGCAGAAAAGGTTTTGCTTGAATTGATTGAACCTCTCAGTAAACCCATTTAGACAGGTTGATGATAGGATGAAGAGAAACAACGATCAATATCCATTTTCTGACAGACAACTTTACAGTGTAAGAGATGTTGGAAATAACTACCAGATACACTTTATATGGGAATTTTGTGTAAATTAAAAGATATGTGAGGTAGGACTTTAGCTACAGGTATTCCTGAGAGTGCGTCACAAAGAGGAAAAATTAGCTAATGCAGGTAATTGATCTACTGCAACTATTATGGTCATTATCGATGGATGGAAATTGACAATAAAATGCATGGGTATATGTTACCACCGTTGCTAAGGAAAGATTGCTTAAGAACAGAAGAGATATTTTTAAATGCCAGCATGTTTGTTGGATTATTGCCAATAAATTCTCCACCTTCATTGGATTGGTTTACTTGGAACATTGATGAAGATTTTAATCATTCAGGAACAATTTGAATTGTTCTGAAAAAGAAATAGCTCGATCTACCTTAGATTGTCATCAGTGGGTTGGTGACATTGTAGGACGTCCTTGCATATCATGATCACTCAAATAAGATGCACTAGTATGAAATATTTATTTTTAGAGGCTTTCATTTTCTCACCTCCCCATGGAGGACATATGGGTGAAAGAAAAAAGATGCAAAAGAGATGGCACTCACCATTTTGGTAGAGAGATAATAAATGTGATAAAGATAGGGGTGGCACTCCCAACGTAGATACGAGTAAAGCACAAAAAAAAAATCTGGAATCTGGAGCCCAAAACAGGTCCCCTCTCCCTCCCACCCCCCATCCCAGATTGCTGAAGGGGTTTAAACCCCTTCAGTGACTTACCGCAGTCCAGCGGTGTTCCTCGGCGCTGACCCAGGGTCCGCCAACGCTCCTCCCCCGCTGTCATCCATGCGCAGCCGCCAACGGGGTGAGACCTAATGCGCATGCGCAGCAATGCCGCACTCGCGCATTAGACCTCCCCATAGGAAAGCATTGAAAAATGCTTTCAATGCTTCCCTGTAGGGATTTTAGCGACGCTGGAGGTTCTCACATAGCGTGAGTACGTCTAGCGACGCTATATGTACTATGAACCAGGAAGTGCCTTTGAGTGGCTGTCTAGTAGACAGCCACTAGAGGAGGAGTTAACCCTGCAAGGTAATTTTTGCAGTTTATGAAAACTGCAATATTTACAGTTGCAGGGTTAAGGGTAGTGGGAGTTGGCACCCAGACCACACCAATGGGCAGAAGTGGTCTAGGTGCCTGGAGTGTCCTTTTAACAAGATCCTCCTGTTTAGTTCTGGGCTGATTCCTCACCATTCATTGAAACTCCATGAGGTGAGATCTTGCATGGAACACCAGACCGAGGAAGACTGACAGTTATTTTGGGTTTCCATTTGCAAATAATCGCACCAACTGTTGTCACCTTCTCACCAAGCTGCTTGGTGATGCTCTTGTAGCCCATTTCAGCCTTGTGTAGGTCTACAATATTGTCCATAACATCCTTGGACATCTCTTTGGTCTTGGCCACAGTGGAGAGTTGGAAATCGGACGCATTGATTGCTTCTGTGGACAGGTGTCTTTTATACAGGTAACAGGCTGAGATTAGGAGCACTCCCCTTTAGAGAGTGCTCCTAATCTCAGCTCGTTACCTGTATGTCTCTATTAATGCAATGCCATTTATTAAATATCTAATAGTTATTTTTTTAATATCCTATGGAGCAATTTTGATTTCAGAGTGAAGACAAATAGGATTAATAGTCATCAGGTGCTTAATATGTCCAGCTGTTCGATCCCTATTCCCTTTTCCTTTCAGAAATTATTAAATTTTGACTTGTAACCTTTTTCTGCTTCTCACAAACTGAGAACCACTGTGGAAAAACCGTAACTCGTTATATGAAAATGAACATGATTGTGACCTGGTGAATTCCATAATCATTTTTATTTTAATTTATTATACAAGGCACCAACATATTCCCCAGTGCTGTACAAATGGAAGACATAGAATTATAATGAAGGTGAAACAAATTACACGCATATCGAAATATTTTCATCCTGAATATATTAATTTCAACAGCGGTTTTCCAATAGCAAATATAATAGGTTTATTTGACATACATTGTATTCTATATGAAGTTTTCAATGGTAATGTAGCACAATTATCCACTGCAAAATTTACCCAATTTACCATGAAATGGAATTTTAGTCACACAACCTCTATTTCAAATTACATTTAATCAAACGGATGTGTTGGATGTTCTGTCTAGACAGTAAATAACTTTATAACAAAGAAAACTCAATATGAGCTTGATTTGCATAGAGCGGTTCTTGTCAAACGAAGCACACCATAATACATTGGTTTGTCTCCACTGTACTGATAACTTTCCTATTCATTGCAGAGGTCTGTGAACTTCTTTTTCCCATGATGCTCTGCCAGTCGAAACTTTTCTGGCATGAAATGCCCTCTAAAAGAACTTAACAAGGTACCATCACATTGAGACACATTTAAAACAGATTAATTAAATTACAAAAATGAGTATATATCCCCCAGAGACACACAATAGCTTCTCCCTAAACCCCAGGCTTTCTGCAATATTAGGAGATGCTACCCTCCCCAAAATCCTGATAGTATTATTGATTACTCATGAGCCAGCTCCAAATTCGGCACAAGTTCCCCCTTATACCTAAAATCCCGTTAAGGGAAGTACTCTGTGGGTATTGAAATTCAGCCAAATGGACCTCCCTGCTCTTGGGTAGTAGGCATCTTGGAGACATCTCTTTAGTTTAAGCAGGTCATGCTTGTTTAGCATGGCTTTGTTAAATCTTTAACTGCCTACCCTATACCTGAAATACCATCCCTTATATTGGATTTTATATGTGTTTGTTTAACCATGTTTTTGCAAAAAGACTCTTTCAATGAATTAATTGGTCAGCCCTTTTGTTTGGAGTTCAGAATAACTCTTATTTTTTAAATTATTTATGAGATGAAAACATTTTCTAATTGGTGCAAATTGTATCATAATTTGGATAACAATGTTAAATAGGACAGGGTGAAAAATAAATTATATCAACAGGAATTTCTGGCAATGCACTTTTTGTTAATAAAAATGAAATATAGCAAGCCAAAATATTTTATTGTTAGAATTTGTCTCATCTGGGTGATGTCAATAGGCAGATTTAATGTTACCTTAAAGGAAGATAATAGCGTCATAAATACAAACATGTATTCCTGACACTATAGTGCTTAACTAACTATTTAGGTCACCGGGCCCCCTTAGATCTCAGTAAAAAGGTGTTTAAACTCACCTTTTCCCCATGCAGCGCAGGTCTCACCACAACTGTCTCTGCCTCCATGGCTGAGATAATCAAACTTGATGATCTCAGCCAATCAAATACTTTCCCATAGGAAGGCATTTGGAGGCTATTGGGCATGTCGGCAAAATGCAGCGCTGCGCCAATCAGCATCTCCTCATACAAATGCATTGAATCAATGCTTCTCAATTGGAAACGTTTAGTGCCTCCTGCAGATCATGGAGCCTGGAGCACTGAGCATGGAGCATTGACCCAGGAAGCACCTCTAGTGGCTATCTGAGTGACTGCCACTAGAGGTGTTCCTAGTCAAAATAGAAACATAAAATGTGTTGGCAGATAAGAGTCATTCATCAGCCCATCTAGTCTGCCCAATTTTCTAAATATTTTCATTAGTCTCTTATATCTAGGATAGACTTATGCCTATCCCATGCATGCTTAACCCCTTAAGAACTGAGTCAAATGTACACGTTTTGATCAAAACAAAACGTAAACAAAAACTTGAATTTGCACTATATGTCTGTTCAGGCCAGTGGCGTACACACAATCCATAGGGCCCTGGTGCAAAACTGATCCATGGGGCCCCCTATCACCACTCCCCCCCCATCGCGACCCCCCATCCCAACGCCAACCCATACGCCCCGCCGCCACCCCATACAGACACACACAGAGATACACACATACATACACACACACACACACACGTAGACACATACATACATAGACAGACATACAGACACACACACACACATGTACAGACGCATACATAGACAGACACACAGACACACACACAGTCACATACATACAGACACACAGATACACATACACACAGACACATAGACACACACAGAGACACAAATACAGACACACATATAAATACAGACACATACATAGACACACACATACATACAGACACACACACACACACACAGATACATACAGACACATACATAGACACACACAGACAGACACACATACATAGACACAGACACATATACACACACACAAACAGACACATATACACACATATACATACACATACATAGACACACACAGAGACACACATATAGACACAGATACACACAGACACATACAGACACATACATAGACACACACAGACAGACACACATACATAGACACAGACACATACATACAGACACACATACAAACAGACACATATACACACATACAGACACATACATAGACACATATACACACACATACATACAGACACATACATAGACACACACATACAGACACACATACAGACACATACATACAAATACAGACACATACATAGACACACACATACATACAGACACAGATACACACAGACGCATACATAGACACACACAGACAGACACACATACATAGACACAGACACACATACAAACAGACACATATACACACACATACATACAGACACATACATAGACACACACAGAGACACACATACAGACACATACATACAGAGACACACATACATACACACACACACAGATAAATGCAGACACATACATAGACACACACATACATACAGACACAGATACACACAGACACATACATAGACAGACACACATACATAGACACACACATACAGACACATACACATAGATACATACAGACACATCCATAGACACACAGAGATACATACACAGAGACACACATACACTAACACACACACATGCAAAATATTTGTCACCCTCCTGTTACCTACCTTTGAGGTGCAGGAGGGTGGCTTCCCTGGGGTCCAGTGGTAGCTCAGGTTAATGGGAGTCAGAGTTCCCACTCTAACTCCCTCTGCTTCCCCCCGCGCGGATCCTGGTGGTTGCTGGGAGGAGTGACCGCGGCAGTTACTTCCTCACAGCATCTGACATCATCAGAGGGGGCCCGGTCGCGCTGTTACCGGGCCCACTCTGATGATGATCTTCATTTCCATCGGGTGGCCACCATGGGCCACCCGATCGGCCCGTTCACCTGCGGCCCCGGCAATTACACTGCGCGGCCGCAACACCTGGCGGCAGGCACCCGGTCGTAGGGGTCCGCAGGGCGGCCGGGCCCCCTGGAGTGATGGGCCCGGTCACAGCTGCGACCCCTGCAACCGCAGTATGTACACCGCTGGTTCAGGCATAAGTCACCTCTTTCATATTATGTGTACCCACACTTATTATAAATCATTTTATTAAGGGGAAACGGGGCTTTCATTTAACATCAAATATTTAGCTATGAAACATAATTTAATATGAATAAAATATATAAAAATGGGAGAAAATAAGAATATTAATTTTTTTTTTCTATGTGGCATTTTAACCGTGAATGTCATAATACTGTTTGCCTTTACTGCAATAAAATACACACATTTGTATTCAGCGATGTCTCACATGTAAACTAGTACCCCCTATGTACTGGTTTGTTGGTGTTTTGGGAAGTTACAGGGTCAAATATAGCATGTTATATTTTTCATTTTTTTCACATTGAAATTCGCCAGATTGGTTACGTTGCCTTTGAGACCGTATGGTAGCCCAGGAATGAGAATTACCCCCATGATGGCATACCATTTGCAATAGTAGACAACCCAAGGTATTGCAAATGGGGTATGTCCAGTCTTTTTTAGTAGCCACTTGGTCACAAACACTGACCAAAGTTAATATTTGTTTGTTAATATTTGTTTGTGTGTGAAAAATGCAAAAAACTAATTTAAACGCCAATTTTGCCCAGTGTTTGTGACCAAGTGGCTTCTAAAAAAGACTGGACATACCCCATTAGCAATACCTTGTGTTGTCTACTATTGCAAATAGTATGCCATCATGGGGGTAATTTTCATTCCTAGGCTACCATACGTTCTCAAAGGCAACATAACCAACCTGGCGAATTTCAATGTGAAAAAACTGAAACGCAAGCCTTATATTTGATTCTGCAACTTTTGAAAACACCATAAAACCTGTACATGAGGGGTACTGTTATACTCGGGAGACTTCGCTGAACACAAATATTAGTGTTTCAAAACAGTAAAACGTATCACAACAATTATATTGTCCGTGTAAGTGCCATTTGTGTGTGAAAAATGCAAAAAATGTCACTTTCACTGACGATATCATCATTGTAATACATTTTACTGTTTTGAAACACTAATATTTGTGTTCAGTGAAGTCTTCCAAGTAAAACAGTACCCCCCATGTACAGGTATGGTGTCTTGGAAAGTTACAGGGTTAAATATAGAGCTAGCAAATTAAATTCCCTGGACTTTCGTCCTGCGTTGTCAGGCAGGCCCCGCAAATTGTAATTAATAAAATGACCTAATTATGTAAAATTAATACATAAATATATACGTAGAATTATTATATATATACACACACATGTGTGTAAAATACATAAAACCAGTGCACTCGCTTATTAACTAAACAGTGATTTCAAATCCTAAATAGTATTATTTAAAAACACCTCACCTAGGTAAAAAATAATGGGGGTTTGGTTACATTATATGACCATTCATTGCATAAGCCTGCCAACTGCATCAAAGTACCCCATTCTTGGCAGGTCCTACTCTAGCAGCCTAATGCTTGCTCTTATGAGATTAATCCACTTACTTGGGAAATGCTTCCTTACTGGGACTCTCTGCAAGTCTGCAAGTGAGTGCAGCCCTCCTGACTTTGTTTATATATTTATATATGTATATCTTTTTTTAAATTATATTTTTTTATATATAGGTGTATATATATATATAGTGATATATATGTTTATACTTATGTATATAGATATATATTATTTTGTTCTATGTGTATTTTGATATCAATATATATATATATATATATATATATATATATATTAATTTTAAAATACAGTTGCCTACAATCATTTCAAAATGGAAGCCATTTACTGCCTCAGAGATCTCCTCCAGCCATCGGAATGGATGGTGAAGTTAGACCTACAGGACGCCTATCTCACAATACCAATTACACGACACCAGCAAGACTTCCTACAATTCATATGGCAAGGAAGGAAATGGAGATTCACCTGTCTCCCATTCGGACTATCCTCAGCCCCATGGTGCTTCACCAAACTCATGAAGCCCGTGATGGCTCTACTGCGAAGTCGAGGGGTACGTCTCATAATCTACTTAGACGACATCCTTATTATGGGTCAGTCCACCCAAATCACCGAGACCCATCAGGCTTGGACTCAGACTCTATTGCAGGATTTAGGTTTCCTCATCAATTGGAAAAAATCTATCCTAACTCCCACACAGCACATAGAGTTTTTGGGTCTCATCGTGGACTTTACACTACAGACCCTACACTTACCAGCGACGAAATTAACCAACATAAAGAAGGAGATCAGGCGCACTCTGACAACCTCACAGATCTCCCTAAAACAATTGGCGAGAGTGATAGGACTCTTGGCGGCCTCCATACAAGCCATCTTCCGGGGCCCTCTACACTATCGAGCAGCTGTTATATAAATCACTTGGGAGGCACGAAATCGAAGGTCCTGGTGAATTTGGCACAGGACTTTTGTCAGTTTTAGCCCGGCACAGGGCATTTCGGTCACAGCGGAGTATATCCCAGGCCTCTGCAACACCACGGCAGACTGGTACTCACGACACCTCAGGGACTCCAGCGACTGGCACCTGGAACCCAGAGACTTCCAAGACATTCAGTCCCTATGGGGCCCTCTAGACAAGGACTTGTTCACTTCCCATTTGAGTGCACAACTTCCCAGATTTTTCAGTTGGAGACCGGACCCAGCAGCACTGGCAACAGATGCCCTTACCCAAGACTGGTCCTCCACAAAGAACTACGCTTTTCCTCCCTTTGCATTGATTCCCCGCTGCCTTCTGCAACTACGGCAACAGACGGAAACTGTAGTGATCGTGGCACCATTATGGCCGTCCCAACCATGGTTTCCTTCACTGTTAGAGATGGCGATAGACATACCCCGCATCCTTCCACGATTCGACTATCTGCTTTGGGACCCGGATGGGTGCTCCCACCCCCTGATTCAACAAGGTTTACTATACCTCACAGCGTGGCTGGTTTCAGGAAACCTTGTTTAATCGAGGGAATTTCGGAATCAACTCTCCGACTTCTCGAGAGAGCATGGGCACCCGGTATTAGACAAGTTCATAAATCTGCTTGGAACAAATGGCGCGATTGGTGCATGGAACGGGACTTGGATCCCATACCGGCTCCTCTGACTTCGTCCCTTCAATTCTTAACCTCATTATATGAAAGCGGCAAAGCATACCGTACAGTGAACCTCTATCGATCGGCTATTTCAGCCGCACATCAAGGTATCGATGGAACACTGATAGGACGCCACCCACTGTTATGCCGACTCCTACGTGGCATCAGATTTGCACGACCCCCGCTACCACGCTATTCAGTACTACGGGACATCTCCATTATCCTCAACCTCCTCGAATCTTGGCCGGATAACGCAACACTATCTCTGAAGCAATTGTCGGCAAAACTGGTTATACTCCTCTGTATCGTATCCTGCAAAAGGGTTTCTGACGTCAGGGCCCTAGATGTTACCGCACGTTCCTATATTCCAGAAGGGGTCACTTTCGATATATCCCGGAGAACGAAAACCTCAACAAAGAGTGACATACCCATCCTTTCCTGACAAGCCTCTCTTATGTCCGGTCAAATGCCTTCAATCCTACGAACTTCGCACCGCTGCATTACGGGACCCAACAAAACATGAACTCTTCATCTCTTTCCAAAAACCACACCTACCGGTGTCTACCACGACCCTAGCTTGCTGGGTCAAATGGATTATGGCCACAGCAGGAATCGACACCTCAATATTTTCACCCCACTCAATACGAGGAGCGATGGCTTCCAAAGCCTCTTCGATGGGTTGTCGTCTGGAAGACATTTTGAAAGCAGCCGACTGGTCCTCAGAATCTACCTTCCGTGATTTTTACTTTAAGCCCATACACCATTTCGCAGGAACGGTAGTCTCTCAGCTTTAAACCAGCATAATAGGAGCCTCCGTGTCTTAATAAAATTCAAGGATTTTACTATTACCATGACGTAAAGTCATGATTTTATTGACACGGAGGCAAGTATTATCCCTCCCTCCCACCCGAAGACTGATGAAAGGTGGATGGAAGTTGGGTAAGTCATCTTAAACATGTATTTCTACTCCTGTTAAATTTGTGTAAAATTAAGTTATCTTCTGTGATTTGAACCAGATAAGCGTCTAGTTTTGATAATCTCATGCCTGTATGGTCACCCAAGTTATAGGATAAAAAACAATATTCCCTTTGGCAAGAACAATGACCAAATCCTACCTCGGATATCTGAGATTTATGCGTACACTCAGTATTCTGCTAAGGTATTACCATATTTTCCTCTCTTACAGTCTAACCTACCTCACATCAAGTGGGACATTCCCTTTGTAACCGGTTCCATGTTTGGTTGGATAGTTTTACTTATTCGGGACCAAAAATAAAGAGGAAACGGATTGGTTGTCAGAGCCTATTATGCTGGAGGAGTGGAACCTGATTGTCTGTTCCTGTTGCTGGGAAGAATACACCTCAGACTATTACTGTTATTTACTGGTTATGGTTATAAAAATGTATTTTCTTTGCTGCTGAGGGAAATAAAGAAAGAGTGCAGCATAATACTCGCCTCCATGTCATTAATAAAATCATGACTTTACGTCATGGTAATAGTAAAATCCTTGAATTTTCCTGCAGGAACTTGCTATAGACATCAGCACTGACTATAGTGTCCCTTTAAGAAATATTATTACTTTATATTCTATTATGACAGTTTTATGTAACAATACTAATAACATTGTTGTGATATTAGTCTTATTTTTCATTTGCATTTCTTATGTAATGTATTTTTTTGTTGTTGCAATGTTATACTTTTCAGCTGATTATCATGGTTTCTTTTATATTTTTCTGTTTTCTGGCATAATGTATGCATTCATAAATCAATTTCTCTATTTATTATGGTAACAAATACACACAATAGCTGAAATTACATACACTTGTCGTTAATGTTGAAATATCATCTCTGCTATTTCTAGAAATCTATACATGGAAATTAACTGCATTTTGTATTAGAAAGCGGTTTTTGCTTTCAACTTATTCAAATTAAAGGGCTGCTAAGTGAGTCTTTGAATTGAACAATCTTATGTGAGAACAGCCAGAGCCAATTGAAAACATGTAGTTAATTGCTGCAAGTCTTACTGAGCATATATATCCCTCTATTAGAAAAATCCAATTGCATATGATTAAGCCACAATGTTGAAACACATGAGACTTTTTGTTATCTGTTGCTGTTCATTACTTGCATACGTTCATTACCATTTTATTATTTTTATCCTAGATTAGAAAAAAAAAAATTTTCTTGGATGCTGTATTGCGGTATTTTGCCGTTTGTGTACCAGGTAATTATTGATTAAATTTAATGTTTTAATAAGTGTGGATGAATATTTCAGTTCAGGATAATTCTCCTTTTTGTAAGATATATTCTCAGCCTCACAGGAATGTGCAGAATCTATCTTATCCTTTATTTATATCTCCATCCAAAATTATGAATACAGCATGAGAAATAATGCTAATAGTAACAGATGTACAACAAAAGGTAACAGAGTAGCATCATGCAAATAAAAACATGTAGAAAGAGGGTTTACATTTTTTTAAAAAATATTAGGAGTATCTGTTACGCTACTAGGGGTAATTTGGATTGGAACTCAACTGCAGCTTGTAATCTCCCTAATTACAATAGTGAAGAAATGGAGAATCCTTAAAGGGAAACTCCAGTGCCAGAAAAACGATCCGTTTTTCTGGCACTGGAGGGTCCCTCTCCCTCCCACCCACCAATCCCCGGTTACTGAAGGGGTGAAAACCCCTTCAGTCACTTACCTGGGACAGCGGCGATGTCCCTCGCCGCTGTCTCCGCCTCCGCGACGCTCCTCCTAGTGATTACGTCGGCCGGTGGGCGAGACTAATCTCGCTCACCGGCCGAGGAGACCTAATGCGCATGCGCGGAAATTCTGCGCATGCGCATTACGTCTCCCCATAGGAAAGCATTGAAAAATCATTTCAATGCTTTCCTATGGGGTTTTGAGCGACGCTGGAGGTCCTCACACAGCGTGAGGACGTCCAGCGACGCTCTAGCACAGGAAACCTGTGCTAGAACCCAGGAAGTGACCTCTAGTGGCTGTCTAATAGACAGCCACTAGAGGTGGAGTTAACCCTGCAATGTAAATATTGCAGTTTATGAAAAACTGCAATATTTAGACTTGCAGGGTTAAGGGTAGTGGGAGTTGGCACCCAGACCACTCCAATGAGCAGAAGTGGTCTGGGTGCCTGGAGTGTCCCTTTAAGTATCAATACTGTAGCTTTAAGAAAAGAGAGAATCACTGGTAACTTGATTCAACCGAAGTTTTAATAAGTGTTAAACTTAAATGAATTGCATTTAGGCAAGTAATCAACAACACAAAGTTCATTATTAAGTATTTCTTCAGAGATGCATGCATTAAGTAACATTAGTTCATGAGAATAATCTTCAATAGGAACAATAATCAAGTAGCTAAGAATATTTGCAAAGCAAGAACAGTTCATAGTGAATAAGCATGATGGAAGTTGTCCTTCATGAGATTAGTAACTTGAAGCACTGAATGTAATTGCAAAGCAAGAAACAGTTCATAGTGAATAAGCATGATGGGAGTTGTCCTTCATGAGATTAGTAACTTGAAGCACTGAATGTAATTGCAAAGCAAGAAACAGTTCATAGTGAATAAGCATGATGGGAGTTGTCCTTCATGAGATTAGTAACTTGAAACACTGAATGTAATTGCAAAGCAAGAAACAGTTCATAGTGAATAAGCATGATGGGAGTTGTCCTTCATGAGATTAGTAACTTGAAGCACTGAATGTAATTGCAAAGCAAGAAACAGTTCATAGTGAATAAGCATGATGGGAGTTGTCCTTCATGAGATTAGTAACTTGTAGCAATGAAGATTTGAGTAAGCAAGCATTAGTTCATTAATAAATGATATTGCAGACAAATAGCTGAAAGATATACTTAAGGTTAATATGGGTAGTCCTCCAGTAGTTCAGAGATATGGTCCACTTGTAAAGTAGCAAAGTATCCGTTCTCCAGTAATCATGGCATGCAGAAATCCTTGCATTTGCTCAAAGGCTGGAACGGCTTGTCTGAGCTGGTGGAGAGGTAAGTCTGGTGGAAGTAGCTCCCAGTAGCTGAACCCGCGGTCTCGCGGAGGCAGCTCGCACAATCACCAAGCCCTCTCTCTCTCTGGCCCAGTCTCCCTAAATACCGTCAGAGCGGTGTCAGAGGGGGGCGGGGTCAGCTCCTCACCGCTGAGTGCCGAACCTGGAAGTGTTACTCCATGACAGTATCACTGAATAGTCGGCTATCAATTAATCTCCTAAGGGTTATGGGGAAACAATAGCAATTGAGTTTAGCACATCATGATATAGACTCCCGTAGGAAGATTTGTCCCCATTCAGGTAGCATCACAGGTAACGTAAGTATACTTATGCAGTAACCGGTGGGTAGGGGAAAGTAGAATTCATCAACTATGTTATTTAACACAATATAAGATGTTATGCAACAGGTAAGGTCTTAGATATGACCAGGCTTTAAAAACAACCAGGTTACCACTGGTAAGCTTCCAGGACAAAATTCAACATGCAAACGAAAAAAAAAACCCACAAAAACCCCCCACAATTTATAAAATAAATTAGGACAATCCTGCTCCAGGGGCTGCAAATTCTTCAATTAATTCCGGTTTACGCAGTTGTGTTGCAAAATCTTGAAGGCTCTGCAATGTGTAGGTGTGTCCTTGGTGTGAAAATAAAAGCACACTTGGAACTCCCCATCGATAAGAAATGTCTGCAACATTGGTCTCAGGGACCTGAAAGAGTCCAAGAAAGCGTGTTCCATCAGTAGTGTAAAACCTTTAAATTGAATCTGGGTTTTCCCCCTAACTGTTGTGAAAAGCTGGGCCTATCTTGAATAGTTTGGAATCGGTCTATGTGGTCCAAGATAGCAGAGGCTGGTGCTGTCAATGGCCTAAGTAGGTTAAACATGCCTTACAGTTTTACTAGTTGGGTCTGTTTGCATGGTATTAAGGCAGTAAAGAGTCACCTGGTAAAGTGTGGCAAGACAGAAAGGCTTATAGCCCTCGCAGAAGTGTTGAGTTGGCTCTACTGGAACGCCTCAATTCTTCTGGAATCTTGAATACTGGCAGAGGCCTCCAACATTGTGACCCTACCGGTGAGTCCTTCAATTGCATCTTTGAAATGGACAACATCTGCTGCAATATTAGTGCAAACTTCATTTAGCAAATTTTTTCAACAGGGCTGCGGTAACTGCTTCCAGGCCCCTCTCTTGGGTCAAAGGAATTGTCCTGCGGAGAAGAGAAGGAGGACCGGTCTTCATGTGGCTCCATGCCAAATGTAAGCTTCTGAGTGTCAGGATCTTACATGGTGTGGAGTCCGACGTGCAGAGTTATACTCTCACCCTTGCAAATAAACATAGACCAAGGTGACCAGATAAGAAGCCACCTGGGCTGTGAGTCTGTGCACGGGGGCTGTGCAGGAATAGTGCTCCAAGTCGCAGTACAGGCAAGGACAAGGAGAAGAGTAGTCGTGGAAAGCCGAAGTCAGGAGAAGCCAGAGGTCAGAGTAAATGAAGAAATAAGCCAAGTTCTGAAGCCGGAAGCAGCTTGGAGAACACTGGATCAAGATACACAACAACAGGAACCAAACAGCAGACCCAGAGTCAATGAACTAACACTGCCCTCAGCGAGAGGCAGTGTCTTATACCTGGCTAATTAGGCATCTGCTTCAGGTTGACTGAGATTGACAGGAGCAGCCAGGTAAAGTCCAGCCCCCCAGTGCTGGAGACAAGGCAAACATTAGGCTGAAACAAGAACTGAACTCAGAGGTCATCCAGTAGGATTAGGATACAGAAGGACCACAGTTGAAATCCCCTTAGAGCCACCTGGGGGTTGGCCAGGCCTGACCATTTGATTGGCACGGTGCCAATCATGACACTGAGAAGGTCTCCGATATCTCAGCTTTATCAGTCTTTATCAGATTTTTTTCATTTTCCAGCCCTTTGCACTCTTAGGTGTCTTATCGTACAGCGCTATGGAATCTGATGGCGCTATATAAATAATAAAATAATAATAATAATTAGGGTATCCCTGCAAGGATGATAACCAGGTTTAACAGAAATTTGCTAGTTTTTTGTGGTAAAGAGCAGAGCTTCATGGAAAATGCAACTGCTTTGATCTGCTGCTGGCTCCACCCCTCCATGTGGAAAATATTTTATTTGTGAACACAGGCACTGGTATATGCAACATTTCTGGTATATGTGTATTCTATATATCCATGAAGAAACACCAGAGTGTGAGCTGCTGAAGAATCCTGCCAAGATTAATGGCTGCGTCCACTAAAGTAATGAACGCAGCTGAATTATTATAATGTTTTACAGTCAACAATTACAAATGTCTGCCGGCATCTTCGGGATTCAGCTGCCCAAAAGCGCATATGCGCAAAGGCAGGGGGCTGGCCGGGACCTACAAACTCCGATCTTGTCACATATCTCCCAGGCAACCGTAGACACTGGGAGACATGCAAGATCGTTCCACACTGCAGAACAGTGCGGCTGGAACATATTATTAGGTAGTAAGTTCCCCATGGCAACCCCAGATAATGGACAGCTTCATACACCAATAGGGTGTTATGGAGGCTTGTCAAAGTAGATGTGCATTCACTCCGGCACCCTATTTAAACCTGGAACAGCTGAGCCTTTATTGCGCAGTTGTTCTGTGCTACTTCCTGCTGTTACCTGTGTTACCTGTTTTCCTGAATACCTGTTACCTGACCTTGAATTACCTCACCATTGCTGCCCGGATTTTGACCTTTGGATTGCCTGACTTTGCCTTTGCCTTGCCCTATTGGATTTGTTTGCCTTGTACTTTTGTTTGTTCTGCATTTTGAGTTATTATTATTATTTTATTATTTATATAGTGCTATCAGATTCCATAGCGCTGTACATGGGTGGACTAACAGACATGTAGTGGACTAACAGACATGTAGCCAGATAAGTGAATGTACAGGAACAGAGAGGGTTGGAGGACCCTGCTCAATGAGCTTACATTATAGAGGGAGTGGGGTATAGTGACACAAAAGGTAAAAGTAGGGGTACAAAGTAGGTTGTTAGAAAAGTATTCACTGAGGGTTTAGTAGGCAATTTTTGCAGGAGAGGAGTCATGGGGGGTGGGGGATAAAAACAGTTTAATTGATATGCTTTCTTGAAGAAGTGTGTTTTCAATGATTTTTTTGAATGAGTGGAGACAGGGTGAAAGTCTTACGGAGAAGGGAAGGGAGTTCCACAGAAGAGGGGTGCAGCCCTGGAGAAATATTGGAGGCGAGCATCAGAGGCAGGAGTACGGACATAGGATATAAGTAGGTCTTTGGCAGAGCGCAGGGGCCTCGACGGGACATACTTGTGTATTAGGGAGGATAGGTAGGTTGGAGCAGCATTATGTAGGGACTTGTAAGCAAGCACCATAATTTTAAATTGAGCCCTATATCTAACTGGAAGAAAATGCAGGGACTGACAGAGCGGGGAGGCGTGGGAGGTGCGAGCAGACAGGAAAATAAGCCTCGCCGCCGCATTCATTATAGATTGCAGCGGTGCAATCTGGGAACACGTAAGACCACTGAGAAGGGGATTGCAGTAGTCAAGGTGAGAGAGAACAACAGCATGGATCAGCACCTTAGCCGCATTCGGCGTCAAATAGGGGCGGATGCGTGCTAGGTTTTTGAGATGGAAGCGACAGGATTTGGCGATTGATTGGACATGACTGGTGAAGGAGAGGTTGGAGTCAAAAAGAACACCCAGGCTCCATATATCCAACCCTGACAAAGTGTGAACTTGGGGAATCTCGAGTACAACCTTGGAAAATAATATGCAATTGCTTTGTATCCTTGTATTTGCTGTTTTTAATCTCTAAATATTTGCAAATATTAGGTACACTCTACCCACTTACTTCCCTAAACTGTTCCACCCATTTTCTATGGCTCTAACAGCTCCCTTCATCCTACTTTTCTTTGGTAACTGGTGGATTGCATCACATGACCTGATTCAACGGGGTAACAACAAATTGCTCTTTTCATTTTGATTACTAGAAGAGGAAATGCAGAGTTGGCAACCAGTGCCGTCCCCTGCCCCATGGCTTAAGGGATGGTCATAAACTGTAATAGAAAAAGTGATTGACATCACTGGTTGCTTTATAAAGCCAAATAAATTATTAATTAATTAATTAAAAACTATAATTTCACAGTGTTTATTTGTTATCATCACTGCAGTTTTACTCAAAAAACTGTAGCAATAGCTAGCTGGTAAAGGTATTTCCTTAATAGATCACACCTTGAATATGCAGTGCAAATTTTAACAACCTGTTGAAAGAATGAAGTTATTGAAATAGGATGAGTGCAGTGGTAGGTTACAAAATTATTTAAGGGAAAGGAAATTTTAGTTATGAAAAAAAACAACAATATACAACTATATATAGGGCCTGTACAAGAGTTCTCCGACCAGCTCATTAAAGGAACTCTATACAAAACTGTAGTCCTAACATTATATTGTCCTTATCCCTAAGTTAATATCTCCCACACTGCTGTCGAGCATAAAAAGTATTAAAAAAAATTATGTTACTTACGTTTTTCGCAGTCAAGCTCCCTCATTGCAGGCTATGTGATATGTGAGGACATCTAACGTTGGATAGTTAATACAAACTCTGCTGAGCAACCTGAAGCATCTCTAGTGACTTGAAGAGAAGAGATTTCACCTATGACTGAAGAAAATGATTTAACTCCTAAATGACAGAGAAATTAAATGAAAAATGAGACTGCAGGAAAACATGCCCCCAACTGTCCCAGTTATGGTGGGACAGTCCCAATTTTTAGGTCCTTTCCTGATTTCCCAAATTTATTCTTAAACTGTCCCCAAAAAGTGTAGCGTGAGCACATCATTAAATGCACTCACGTTACACTCAGGGCTCAAGGACCGTGCACTAAAACAGTGCTCCCTGTAATTCCAGCCCTCACTGGGTGTTAAAGCAAATACATTAAATTTGTGTATCATCTTAATGCAAAATGTGGGAAGAACATTTAATATATATATATATATATATATATATTTATATATATTATATAATAATAATTCTTGTAACATTCATGTTGTTTTATTAATTAGGGCCCAAAACATTCTCTCTCTAGCATCATCCCAAATTCTATACTTAGTAATGATACATAGTGATTCTACTGAGAAAATAGATTTGCCAATGTCCATATAATTTATTCCTTCGAAAAACAACACTGATGGACAAAGTGTGCGTTTCCAAGATAATATGCAATTTATTCAGAAATAAGACTCTTTTCGTGTTATATAAATGACTTGATATTAGCTTTTTGAAAGGGCATTTTTCTCCTCTTCTCTCTACCATTCATCTAGATGTAGTCAAATACACCTAGCAAAATAATCTGGAAATGAGACCAAACATAAAAGTATTTTAATATTTACTATAGCACATTAGTACTCCTGTATTTGTTTTTTTATTTTTGCATTTATTTTCTAACTACAGCAGAGACTGAACCTATATTTTCTTTTTTCCAATGTACAATGTAGTAAAGTCTTTGTTATAAGGTGCAGCTGTTTAACTATAAATATTAATTTAAAGCAGAACCATTACTTCTCCGGATATTATACCAATGACTAAAAACATTAAAAATCACCTATAACCCTCTATTGGCTACTTCTTTTTTCTCTCTCTCTTCTCTATACTTCCACTCGGTTCTGATATTATATTTTTTGTTACCTTCTTTTTTCTTTCATAATTTCATTAACCCTTTCTTTGGTTTATCCTCGGGTTGTGGCTTTTATTTTTTATTTTTTCTCCAGAAGCGAAGATACGGTTGGACGAACAATGTCGTAAATGAGCAAGTTTGGTCTAAATGCACGTCATATACTACCAAAATCAGCAAGCACCTAAGATATATCTCAGGGATAGACATGTACTATAACTGAGTGGCTATACAATATGTTCTTGAAAATAGCATTCCTGTTGTTTTCTGGGCATACCTAGGGTGAAAATAGCATTACCTGGCCATACCTAGGGTGAAAATAGCATTCTTGTTGTTTTCTGGGCATACCTCGCTATGAGTTATGGAGCGTAACTTCGAGCATGTTTTATACTACTCTTAAATGACGAGGTAAACCTTAAATCTGCCTAGTTCAACAAGTTTATACCAACCTATCAATGATCAACAGTATGATATTTTTTTGTTCTTGTTCTTAAACTTAAAACCGTGCTGTATTAACCTGCTACACTGTAACATGCTATGAAAAATGCTTACAGATGCTGATGTGGCTCTGTAAGCCTGTTGTTATTACGTGCACGACAAAAATAAAGAATTTAAAACAAAAAAATCACCTATAACATGTGATAATATTTTTATGTGATGCTCCATTTGTTTTAAAATGTATATTTTAGGTTTATTAAATTACATCACAATCCAGTTTAAGATTAGACCAGGTAAAGTCAAGGCACACATTACAAGTGGGGAACCAAACAGAAACGTTTCACTTACAACCTTCTTGATTGAGGCTATCTACTCATCTTCAAAATTTTATATGGTTAAAATAACTAAAATTCAACCAGATTAGCAAATTTAAGTTTAATGAGGTAGCAAATTCCTCATTTAGAACAATATGGATGGACTGACAGTGCGGATGGGGGGGATGCTCCCCTGGACCCACTGGGTGAACCACTGTATGACCAAGATGCTATTCATCATCCTAGGTCAGCAAAGTGGCTTTCGGTGCATTGTGTTGCCTGCTACCTGGAAAATTGTGTAAGACGCTTCCTCATTAAGCCAGTCTAAAATAAGCTCAGGGCTTAATGCCCATGCCCTATAGTCCCAAATAAGGTCTGTGATATGCTAGTGGTGGATCCCAAGATGACCTGGTTTTTGTCCAAATTGGGGTGGAATCCCTGTAAGGGACTGAATTCAGCCTTCAAGTTGTGTCAAGATAAACATCTGGACCATTGTTTAACTTGGCAGAGAACACCAGAGCTGAAAATCAGATGGTTGATCTAAAGGACTTACAGGGATGGGCTATTTGTATAGCGGAGAATGGGTCTAGGGAGAGACGCAAAGATTGAGCCTAAATCGATGAATCTCGCTCTCACTGAGATGCCCAAGACCTGTTGTTTTGGGATATTAGTATCAATGAACTTTACAGGCCCTGGACAAGGCCCAATCAATGCATATTGTTTTTCAGGGGCTGGTCTCTACCAGGGCCAGCAGACCTAAGATCTGTCTGGCCAGCCACAGCCACCTGTTGCTTCTTCCTGTGAAATGTAGTAAGCAGAGTTCATAATTTTTGGGGGCCTGGTTGGCCATAGTGTGAGATGAGTGGGTACTCGATAAAGTTCAAGGCTACCACATAGATTTCTTTGTGTACTTTGCCAATTGTCACGGTGCACCCCGAGCCCTGCAGACAGCAAGGCAAGGCCGCCCCTTTTAAGAGACCTGGCTTTGAAATCACAGCTCCAGCATCCCAGTTGGGTTCTCTACCATGCTACCCACCAGGGGAAAACAAGGGTTTGGCTGCACTCACCTAAACATACTCCTTGGTTTTGCACCATACTCCTTGGTTTTGCACCCCTCTCAGGACCCTATTTTTGCCTTGTACTGCAGAGAACTCGAGATGGAAGGATTTCCCCACGTGAGTAGCTCATTTAGCAGACAGAGTAGGACCTGCCAAAGATGGGGTACATTGGCGTTGTGGCAGGCTTATGTAATTTATGATCATATAATGTAACTAAACCCCCATTGTGTTTTGCCTAGATTAGGTGTTTTTAATAAAAATAACAAAATTGTTCAGCACTAAAATAACTGTTTAGTAGATAAGTGTGCACGCTGGATTTTCATTTTTACTGTACTTATTGGCTCCCAGCAGCACCCCATTTAAGTATGTTTAGGTGAGTGCAGCCAAACCCTTGTTTTCTCCTATATGTATATATTTAGGTGTCTAGCCAGCTCCTTGGTTTTGCACCCCTCCCTGTTACAGGTGCCTCATCTCAGGACCCTATTTAAGCCTTGTACTGCAGAGAACTCGAGATGGAAGATTTTCCCCAAGTGAGTAGCTCATTTAGTAGACAGTTTGCAGTGAAAGTAGGACCTGCTAAAGATGGGGTACATTGGCATTGTGGCAGGCTTATGCAATGTATGATCATATAATGTAACTAAACCCCCATTATTTTTTGCCTCGATTAGGTGTTTTTAATAAAAAATACAAAATTGTTCAGCACTAAAATAACTGTTTAGTAGATAAGTGTGTGCGCTGGATTTTCATTTTTACTACCCACCAGGGAGCTTCAGTATCTGTCTGTATTATTCTGCTCTCTGACTCCTTGCCTGGATGGAGCAGTGCTGTTCCACCTGCAGCCCCTTACCAATTAGGGTCAGCTGCTCCTAATCAGCAGGCACAATTTCCCATCCAGCAGCAGCAGCAGCAGGTCCTCTGTTCTCGCGATGCTATGGCAACTTGCGGCAACGCTCTCGCGGATCGCAAGGTCAGAGGACCTGCTGCTGCTGTTGGATGGGAAATCGTGTTGATACTCTCATAAGCGGCTGGTCCCTTTACATAAGACATGCCGCCCTTGTGAATGCTGCCCCTGTGAAAGTTCCCCCCTCCGCCCCCCCCTAGTACGCCACTGCTCTGCTGACTAATTTCCTGGATTCTGACCTCTGCCTGCCTTACTGACTACGATACTCTGCTGCCAGCCCTGACTTCTGCTTCTCGTCTGACTCTGCCTTTGGATTACCCCTTTATCTGTACTGTGTTTTTGCCTCCTCCTTGTGCCATCTCCTGCAACTGGGCTCCAACTCCTGGTAAACTGTTATACCAGTAGTCTCCCCTTCATCTTAAGAGACTTGCTGCTCTGGAAAAATCGGTTGGGGAAGCCTGATCTCAAGGTTGCGTAACTGATGGTACTGGTAAGGGAGGAATTCTGGGACCTGCTCCATTTTCATTGGAGGGACAGGATGTGGCTTTATACATGTTTTCCCTTTGGACATTTGTTGGCACCTTGGTGTTTCACCAAACTTCTACAACCTGTTGTGGCTTGGTCACGCAATGATGGCATGCGTCTGATCATCTACCTGGAAGACATTTTGGTGATCGCTCATGATCAGACTACTCTTTTGCGACACCTCCAATGGGCAATAGATCTTTCTCGACTGGGTTTTCTTATCAATTGGGAAAAGTCCTGACCTTGTCCAGGAGGTTGGAATTTGTGCAGTTCCTGGTATATTCCAGGGCAGAATCTCTCAGCCTCCTGATGTCCAAGATACAAACTACACGCAAGGAGCTACATCAAACTATTTGTCATCTACTAATCTCTCTCAGGCATTTGGCCTGGATCATAGGTCTCTTGGCTTTGTTAGCTCAGTCGGTGTTTCAGGCCTCTCTGCTCTATCGCGCACTCCAGCATTAGAAAATTGCCCATTTGTGCAAGATCTCCTAACCCTCAGCTTAAAACAAGAGACAAGCTTAATTGGTGAATCCAGTGGCGTTCTAAGGGGTGGGAGGGTAGGCTGCCCCAGGGGCCACCAGGTAGGTGGGTGCCATGACCTTGGTCTCTGAAACTGCTATGTTTATAGAAAAATGGATTGATCCTAGATGGACCTGGAACCCAGACCACTTCATTAAGCTGAAGTGGTCTGGCTGCCTAGAGTGGTCCTTTAAGCCATTTTTGGCCTTAAACTTTGAAATTCACTTTGACTTCCTGACATATTTACTTACCGCCTGTTGGCATTGTATAAATGCATTGTATTGTCTTGTAATGTTAACATTTAGCAATTATTAGTAAATATGACAAAAAAAAAAGTCAAAATGTAAGCTTTAAAAAATAAAATGGAGAGGTCTCTAATTTGACCCTGTGATTTTACAAATTTAATATAAAGTAATACATTGCGGTACTCAAAAGATAGTGCTGAGTGCATAGCGTATGTGAGTTTTACAAAATACACAGTAAGAAGGAGAGGGTGTTTAATGCATATGAGAAAAACAAGAAGTGTTCTTAGATAATTACAAATATTTTAAGACAATTTGACAGATACGAGTGATTAAATAGTTGCAGTAATTTCAACCTGTCACACACTAAATCCTCCTGAGATTTCTACTTTTCAAAAAAATATATACTTTTTGTATTGATTTAGGTTTTTGTGAATACTTTTAATCAGGGCTTGAGTCCTGCAGGAACGCGTGGGAACGGCGTTCCTGCTAAAAAAAAAAGGGCAGTTCCTTCTGTTGTTGCAGGACATAAAATGCCGCCCCCAAATGCCCCCCGTGTTCCCCCTGTCATGCGGGGCCCGAGAGGTGGCCTACTGGCCACCTGATGGACCCCCCCGGCGGGCGCCTGTCACATGCGTGCCGTTTGCTGATGCTGGGAGAAGGAATATGATAAAATGAGTCGGGTAATAGTGCGATACATTAAAAATAGGCTCCCAGCATCAGTAGAAAGCCCGCGCGGTGAGAGGGAGCAGAGAGGACACAGCTCACTCGCCGCGTGTGACAGACACCCGCCCCACCCCAGAGACAGGTCTCTGCCAGCTCTCCAGGTAGGGAGGTTGGGTGGACATTGTTTTAGTTAAAAAAAAAAATTTCTGAGTGTGTGTGTCTGTTAATGTATGTGTGTGAGTGTCTGTGTGTCTGAGTGTGTGTGTGTGTATGTGTGTATGTGTGTCTGTGAGTGTGTGTGTGTATGTATGTATGTGTGTCTGTGAGTGTGTGTGTGTGTCTGTGAATGTATGTGTGAGTGTGTGTGTGTGTGTGTGTCTGTGAATGTATGTGTGAGTGTGTGTGTGTGTCTGTGAATGTATGTGTGAGTGTGTGTGTGTCTGTGAATGTATGTGTGAGTGTGTGTGTGTGTCTGTGTCTGTGAATGCATGTGTGTCTGTGAGTGGGTGTGTCTTAGTATGTGTGTCAGTGTGTGTGCAAGCGTATATGTATATGTGTGTGTCTGTCTAAATATATATATACACGATTGTATATTTTTTTGGGGGGGGGATCTTGGGAGAGTTCCCACACTTTATTCCCCAGGACTTGACCCCTGCTTTTAATGTTTCAATCTCTCCAAATTTAAAAAAATTATAATCTAGAACGGATCCATTGATGTGCTCCATGTTATATGTGAACTCTGCATATTAAGTACTCTCAAAATATCGACAAATTAAATAATTCTCAGATATATTCTGTAACGAAAAAATGGTGACATTAATATATTATTAAAGGGCCACTATAGTCACCTGAACAACTTTAGCTTAGTGAAGCAGTTTTGGTGTATAGAACATGCCCCATGCAGCCTCACTGCTCAATCCTCTGCCATTTAGGAGTTAAATCCCTTTGTTTATGAACCCTAGTCACACCTCCCTGCATGTGACTTGCACAACCTTCCTTAAACACTTCCTGTAAAGAGAGCCCTATTTAGGCTTTCTTTATTGCAAGTTCTGTTTAATTAAGATTTTATTTTATTTATTTCTTTATTTATTTTTTTTATTTAATTTTTATTGAAAAAGATTTTTTTTTTTAAATACAATAAATACAAATAGACATGTATAGGTTCATCCATGGAACCGTTTACAAACAAACAAACAGCAGTTGTTGTGGAATACGTCTCATACATCTTTACTGAGGTTTAACGTTTTTAGCCAATAGTTATTAGGCCCTATATCCCCATACAGTATTACCATAATATTCCAGGCTAAGCTAAGTCTATCAGATAGTTACGTTTGTTCAGCAATATATGTTCAGAAATTATTATCCTTTATTACGCTGATAGACTCTAGAATGCCTCAGCCTTGTAACATTCTTATTGGGTCTTTGTATCCCCTCCTGCTATTGCACTTACACTCTCACTATTACTCTTACATCTATAACATTCATACCATGCATTCATGTGGGATTTGGGTTTCCTCATATGTCTCATACATACATATAGAAAAAGGTAGTTTATATGCTCAGGTTCACTCTTTACGGGCACATCATCCCGCCTCCTTTATCCTTCTCTCAAATTTTCCTCTCTTTCCCTTTTTTAATTAACTATGGCTCTTTTAATATCCGTGATAAGACTCAGATAGAGATCCTTAGTTTTATTTTTAGAATGCAAGTTTGGTGAGATCCCACCCATTTCCATCTCCATTTGTGAAATTATTTGGTTTTTCAATTGTTGCATGTTTGGTACTAATGTTTGTTTCCACGCTCTAGCAATCAATAATTTAGTCGCCAAAAGGCTATGAATTACCATAATCTCTACTTCTTTGTCTAATTTCGTTCCATACAAATGTAATAATGCTATTTCAGGTTTATTACTCAGGCAAGTGTCTCCCACCTTGCATATTAGTTTGAATGAGAGGTCCCACAAGGATCTTAATCTGGGACAGTTCCACCAGATGTGCATCATAGAGCCATCCATGTGGAAGCATCTCCAGCAATTGGGGGGATTACTCTGGGACATTTTATTGAGTCTACTTGGGACCATATACCATCTATGGCTTACTTTGATGACATTTTCTAATATATTTAAACAGTGTATACATTTTTTTACTCTTGAATAAGCGTGACACCATTGTTTATATTGAATCTCTATACCCAAATCTCTTTCCCATTTTTTAAAAGCTGTAGGAATATCTGGTCCATCTATATCTTTTAGTAGTTCCATTGTTGGAGAGTATTTGTTTTTAGCAGATTCGATTGAGAGGACCTTCTCAATCAGAGTACCCGTATCGCCTTCGATAATTAATACATATTCTTTCAAAAAGCTTTTAACTCGAAAATAATTAAATAATTCTCTAGGAGGTAGAGATAGCATGTCAGATATTTCCACATACTCTTTTAGATGCTTATCTACATATAGGTCTTTAATTTGAATATTTTTATTTTTATGCCAGTTTATCAAGTTCATATCTGGCATTATGAGTTCTAATGTTTTAAGGGATACAGTGTCTGGTATCTTGTTGTTAAACCCCAGCTTTCTTTTTAGTCTATACCATTCGCTCAGTGTCTGAGAGGATCTCAGATTTGGAAAGTTTTTATTTTTTCCGATATTATTCCATAGCAGTATTTCTAGATTATCTATCCCCTCCCTATGTGTTTCTAGTTTGTACCACGCCTGGTCATTGATAATTAAGATTTTCTTATCCCCTGCTTTGGCCTCAAATTTGAAATTCACTTCAAATCCACTTTCAATTCAGTAACATCTCCAAGTGTGTGTCAAAAAGGCAGAAAAAACGCTAATTGCTACTAGACTTTGTACAAACTAGCAAAAAAATGATCCTACGCTAGTGTTTAAAATATGCCATTTGAAATACCCTGTAGTGTCTACTTTACAAATGGTAGGCCTTTGTGGGGGTTTTTCGAACCGTCAAACTGCTATAGTGGCCCAAATTGAAACATAGGCCCATCAAATCCGTCTCTCAAAATTCTACTGTAAATACCGAAATGGACAGGTCTCCTATATGGCGCTGTAGCTTCACGAAATAGTGCCAAAGACATACAATGGGGGTGTTATTTTACTCAGAAGACTTAGCTGAGCATAATATTGGGGCTTTGATCATGGTGGCACATGTCAAATATACACAATGCCTAGCAAAAATGTAATGTGGATGTAAAAAATGCCCCAAATAATTTTTTACCACAAACTTTTACATACATTGGGGAAAAATGGGGGCATGTTAAGGCACAATATGCACCATATGAGGTACCCTGGAGTGTATACCTTTACAAATGGGAGGCCTTTGTGGGGGGTTTTCCAACAGTCAAACTGCTATAGTGGCCCAAATTGAAACATAGGCCCATCAAATCCGTCTCTCAGAATTCTACTGTAAATACCGAAATGGACAGGTCTCCTATATGGCGCTATAGCTTCACGAAATAGTGCCAAAGACATACAATAGGGGTATCGTTGTACTCAGCAAATGTAGCTGAACACAAAATTAGGTTTTGTACAGGAATAGCACACACTAACTTTACGAAATACACATGAGAAGTTCTTTGTTATAATTTTGTGTGTCAAAAAAACAAAAACAAAATTTTTGTCCAATATTTAGCAGGGATTAGCGGTGAAATGGCTACGTTAAAAGTGTCAAAATAATGTTAGTTAAATAGCCTGTGATGTCTGCTTTATATAAATATATACTTTTGTGTGGCAATTTTGTTTTCTTTTATGGCTATTAAGCTTACAAGACAAACTCTAAAATCGCTCCACATTAAAAGTTTATTTTACTCCTTGTGTTTTGTGAGCTGTAACTACCAAAAAAAAACTGAAAATCCTAGACACATTATATATTCTGTAAATCAGAACAACTAAATTAATTAATTTTTAATTACTTTCCTTAACCTGCACTAATTATGCACACATTATTATTGCAAAAACTGAAGAAAAAACCCAATATTTTTACATTTTTGGGCATTTTTTTGTATTTTTTTTATAATAAATAAGCATTTATATATGTATATGTTACATCAATTAAAAGCCCTTTTTGGCCTTTAAAAAACGGTATATAATATGTGTCAGTGCAATAAAATAGTAAAATGCAAATTGCAGTTGAACGCAAACAGCAAAAAATGTGAACATTTCTTGGGTCCTTAAGTGCAAGACAAGCTTTTGAAGCTGTGTTCTTAAGGGGTTAAAGTTCAATTTACTGAGCAGGAGATAAAAACTTGTAACGCAAGTTAACATCTGATTAAAAATATAACCTTTTTTTCTCTCTCATGCCAGACTCTGTGAGTTACAACCCGGTTAAGGGGGTGCAATAGTAACATCCCTTGGATGTTGGGGAAAAGTAACATCCTCAGAATATACATGGAAACTAGAGTAATAAAGGTACCTTTCATGTTTAAATACGTTGTTGTTATTATAAAGGCTGCTCATTAAGCAAAACATTTTGGTGACTATAATGTCCCTTTTAATTTAGCTGTTTCTGTTGCATATAGATAAATCCCTAATTTGATATCCTTATGAAAACAAATTTGTGCAGAATTGATTAGTTTTCGGTTTACTTCAGTTTCTAAGGAATTTGCAAATTCCAAATTCATATTCAGAACAAAACAAATTGTACATGTCTAGCTAATACTGTCTTTGTCAGAAACTGTCCACCATGTTTTGGGTTTGCATACTATGCTGGCTAAAATCACACACAAAAATTGCACAAAACTGATATTTCCTCCCAGGAAGTGAGCATACTGTCTGGCTAACTTACAGCCCATGGAGGCGGTTCTACACAGAGAAAACAACGTTTTTTTTTTCTCTGGAATAAAATGTTTTTAAAAAGAAAGGCTTCATTTTTTGCCTATAAGTTCAGTAAGATGAAGTGGTTATAGTGTTTAAATGAGACATGGCAAAGTGACGGCTTACCTAATCTTGACATTGACAGGTGAACTTACATTATATATTTACTGCAGTGATACAAAAAAAAGTTATTTAATGTACACTAGGATGTGGGATAGTGTACTGGTAATTTAGTTCATACAGTGAAGCTAAATATTATAGAAATTACTGGTGCCCAGAATTAGTGGGATTTTAAAAACAGGATTGATTTTTGTGAGTTACATGATCTGTTTAGGATGCATTATATTGTTCCCATAAGTTATAAACATGATCTAGTATCCAATCTAAGGTTAACCTTTCTTTTACAATATAATGATGATGTTCAGAAGAAAACACAATTACTATACTTGATAGCTCTCTTTCCATTATCCCATGGATTAATAGTTTGGTGTCTTATGTCAAAGACACAATATAAAACCCACACGTATAATACATAAAAACAGCAACCTAAATTGTGTTGGATGAGGATAAACCTAGTGGAAACAGAATATAATCTTCAGTTATCCCGTTCTGTTTTTGTTCTCCAAGGATTTTAAAGAAGTATAAGGCACGCAAGCCAACAATGCTTGAAGGGAACTTAAGGTATTGTGGATCTCTGCCAATGTCACCAATTCACAAGAGGAAGGCTCCAGCAGTTTGTCATTGTCAAAGGGAAAACGTATGAAAGCCAAGCCCATTACTCTCTGTGCAAAGCCTCGTGTTTTTTTTTATGACTGAGAGCGAGATGGTGACAGGCGACAGAAAAGCTGCTCTTAGAACTGATTTTAGATGTAATAAAACATATTCAGCGGTATTCAAATGCTGGTTCGAGTTTAATATAAGGCTTGCTTCTACATTTGCACCTGTTATCCATAGTAACAAGATATGGTGCTTTTTGTCTGCAACTCCTTCATTCATCTTGTTGAAAGTGCTGAATATAACAGAACAGGGATCTATAGTGATATGTAAACAGAAAAACCTGATGTTTGCTTTACCCTAAAATAATTGTAATAGTTGTTTTGTGTGGTTTTTTTTTTAACTTATAGACGTTTCTTGTGTTACCTGCAATTTGACTTTATTATTTAGCCTTGATAACCATGAAAAGCAGAGCAGCGATGAGCTTCTTAAATGATAATTTATGTCTTCTAATGAAGAAAATGCTTGCCCATTATACAAAATCCTTTAAACACTGCACATGCTAAGATATTTGCACTTGTGTGCTAGGGGCTTGTTGCATCCCTGGTACACATGACTTAGGCAGTCCAGAACTCTGTTTCAGGCCGGTACCATAATGGTGCGCCTGCATAGTTTCAGGGTGCACAGGCCCAGGGGCACAATTGCCGGGTGACTGACAGGAGGGGAGCACACAGCTCTGTATCCTCTACCCAGTCTGACAGGAAGTGCTTACTAAAAGCACTCCTATCAAACCGGGTACCACGGTCTGCTCGACCACGCTTCACACGGTAGATGGTCAGGCACAGGAGGTGAGGGAGGGGGGGGGAAGGAAGGGATGAAATTATACATAAGGTGGGACTAGGGGGAGATTTAAACACATGGAAAGGTTGGTGGGGGAAATTGAGGGGATTAGGGGAATGATGCACATTGACGAGATGGGGAGGAGTTGTGGGGAAGTAGACACATTGAGGGAATGGAGGGTAATGAGACACATGAAGGTGCTGGGGGGAAATGAGACACATGGAAGGGCTGAGGGGAAGGAGACAAATGGAGGGATGGGGGGAAGGAGTCACATTGTGGGACTGTGGGGGAGAAAGAGACAAATTAAGGGGCTGCAGCAGGAAAGAGAACCACGGAGGGGCTTGGGGAAGAATGAGACACATGGAGGGGCTGGAAGATGGGAACAAGAGACACACAGGTGGGCTTTGGAATCAGAGAAAGAGACACACAGAGAAGCTGGGTGGGTAATGAGACACACAGAGGTGCTGGGGTAGAAGAAAGAAACACACAGAGAGGCTGTTGGGAAAAGATAAATACAGAGAGGCTGGGGTGAGGGGTGCAGAGACACACAGAGGGACTGTGGAGGGGGAGAAATATGCAAAGGGACTTGGAATAAGAGACACATCAAAGAAATACACACACAATAGACTGGGAGAAAGATACACAAGGCGGTTAAAAGAGACATACAAATAGGCTGAGATGAATCAAAAGATGCACAAGGTGAGTTGTAAGAGACACATAAAGGGGAAAATTTGGATAAGATACATTAAAGCGGGTAAGACGATTAAAAGATGGGATAGAGACTGTAAGCTCATTTGAGCAGGGTCCTCTTCAACCTGTCGTTCCTGTAAGTTTTACAGTTAAATCCCCCCTCTCATAATGTTGTAAAGTGATACAGAATCTGTTGGCGCTATATAAATGGCGATAATAATAGTAATAATAAGAAGAAGAAACACAAAAGGGGCAATAAATTCAAATAGGCAGTTAAGAGAAACACAAGTGAAAAAGCATTTTTTGTATGGCGGAATGCATCTTTGCCTGTGTCTCCTGCACTCCCTATAACTCAATTCATCACCACAGGAGTCGAAGAGTCGATTGACAGGCGATAGAACGGCCTTCTATTAAATAGGTCTTCCAATATATACATTTTGCTTGCAAACCTGCTAACACATTGTAAAGATAGAAGTTGTAATTGATGTGATTCTGACAGTAATACATATACAGTGAGGGGGAAAAAAGTATTAGATCCCACGCTGATTTTGAACGTTTGCCCACTGACAAAGAAATGATCAGTCTATAATTTTAATGGTAGGTGTATTTTAACAGTGAGAGACAGAATAAAAATAAGTCGAGAAAAACGCATGTCAAAAGAGTTATAAATTGATTTGCATGTCAATGAGGCAAATAAGTATTTGATCCCCTATCAATCAGCAAGATTTCTGGCTCCCAGGTGTCTTTTATACATGTAACGAGCTGAGATTAGGATCATTCCTAATCTCAAAAGGGAGTGCTCCTAATCTCTGCTCATTACCTGTATAAAAGACACCTGTCCACAGAATTAATCAGATTCCACCATGGCCAAGACCAAAGAGCTCTCCAAGGATGTTAGTAACAAGATTGTAGACCTACACAAGGCTGGAATGGGATACAAGACCATCGCCAAGCAGCTTAGTGAGAAGGTGACAACAGTTGGTACGTCTTCCTCGATCTGGTGCTCCATGCAAGATCTCACCTCGTGGATTTTCAACAGTGAGGAATTAGTCCAGAACTACACGGGAGGATCTTGTTATTGATCTCAGGCATCTGGGACCATAGTCACCAAGAAAACAATTGATAACACACTACGCCGTGAAGGACTAGATTCCTGCAATGCCCGCAAGGTACCGCTGCTCAAGAAAGCACATGTACAGGCCCGTCTAAAGTAGGTCAATGATCATCTGAATCATTCAGAGGAGAACTAAGTGAAAGTGTTGTGTTCAGATGAGATCAAAATCAAGCTATTTGGCATCAACTCAACTCGCCATGTTTGGAGGAGGAGGAATGCTGCCTATGACCCCAAGAACACCATCCCCACTGTCAAACATGGAGGTGGAAACATTATGCTTTGGAGGTGTTTTTCTGCTTCCAGCATAACAATGACCCAAAACACACAGCCAAAGCAACAAAGGAGTGGCTCAAGAAAAAGCACATTAAGGTCTTGGAGTGGCCTAGCCAGTCTCCAGACCTTAATTCCATAGAAAAAATGTGGAGGAAGCTGAAGGGTCGAGTTGCCAAACATCAGCCTCGAAACCTTAATGATTTGGAGAGGATCTGCAAAGAGGAGTGGGACAAAATCCGTCATGAGATGTGTGCAAACCTGGTGGCCAACTACAAGTAACGTCTGACCTTGCCAACAAGAGTTTGCCACCAAGTAATAAGTCGAAGGGGTCAGATACTTATTTTACTCATTGACAAGCCAATTAATTTACAATTTTTTTGACATGTGTTTTACTGGATTTTATTTTGTTATTCTGTCTCTCACTGTTAAAATACACCTACCATTAAAATTGTAGATTGATAATTTATTTGTCAGTGGGCAAACGTTCAAAATCAGCAGGGGATCAAATGCTTTTCCCCCTCACTGTATATACATGTATATTAAATATGTATACCGTATATACTCGAGTATAAGCCGAGTTTTTCAGCACATTTTTTGGAGAGAGCTGACAGGAGCTGCAGGACAGGTAAGTTACAGCTCTGACAGCCCCCCTCTCCCCCCCACTGAACTACAAATGCCACTGGACCACCAGGGAAGGAGAGCCCCCCTCCCCCCCTCCCTGCCATATATCAAGCAGGGAGTGGGAACGAAACAAAAATATATTATAATAATAAAATAAAAAAATAATAATTCAAAAAAATAACAATCTAACAAAAAAAATAAAAATAATAATAAAATAAATAAATAATATAACAAAAAAAGATTAAAATAATAAATTAACAATAATCAAAATGCCCACCCCCAACACATACACAAACACACACTGCATCACACACACTCACACTGCATTCATACACACACACTGCATTCATACACACACTGCACTCATACACACACTGCACTCATACACACACTGCACTCATACACACACTGCATTCATACACACACTGCACTCATACACACACTGCATTCATACACACACTGCACTCATACTCACACTGAATTCATACACACACTGCACTCATACACACACTGCACTCATACACACACTGCACTCATACACACACTGCATTCATACACACACTGCACTCATACACACACTGCACTCATACACACGCTGCATTCATACACACACTGCACTCATACACACACTGCACTCATACACACACTGCATTCATACACACACTGCTCTCATACACACACACTGCATTCACACACACGCACTGCACTCATACACACACGAACTGCACTCATACACACGCACTGCACTCACACACGCACTGCACTCACACACGCACTGCACTCACACACGCACTGCACTCATACGCACACACACTGCATTCATACACACACTGCACTCATACGCACACACTGCACTCATACGCACACACTGCATTCATTATATACACACACTGTAAATAAATATTCTATTAATATACGGTAATTTTTTTATGATCTAATTTTATTTAGAAATTTACCAGTAGCTGCTGCATTTCCCACTGTAGTCTTATACTCGAGTCAATAAGTTTTCCCAGTTTTTGGGGGTAAAATTAGGGGCCTCGGCTTATATTCGGGTCGGCTTATACTCGAGTATATACGGTATATATATATATATATATATATATTTATATTTATATATAAATATATATAAACAAAGTCCGGAGGGCTGCACTCACCTAAACATGCATATATTACACTGTGCTACTGCGACCAAAATACAAAATACATAAACCAGTGCACTCGCTTATTAACCAAACAGAGATTTCAAATCCTAAATAGTACTATTTAAAAACACCTCACCCAGGTAGAAAACAATGGGGGTTTGGTTACATTATATGATCATACATTGCATAAGCCTGCCAACTGCATCAAAGTACCCCAGTTGGCAGTGTATTGAAAAAAACACTCTTTTCAATGTTAGTGTTTAAAGGCCAGTGACACGATCACCTAAATGGCTTTGCCTAAAGGGAGGCAGACCCACCAAGAAAGGGCACAGGAATGCACACCATGCTGCCTGCCAATCATTTAAGACCAGCCTACTGAGAACACACCCTCAGCCCTGTGTTTATTCAGTGCTCTTTGCAGGGTCTTATTGCTTTGAACACGAGGTTGTATCTAATGATGAGCTTGTGCTATGCTAGTTGGGGACACTTCCTTGGAGCTGTGATACATGAAAAGTGAACATTTACATTTCAAAACGTCTAAAAAAAAATAAATAAAAAAAAATGTTTCTTTGCTCATCACTAAATTAATCCAAGTTGAAATCTTATCATGTTAGAACATTAGAAGACGCTGATGCTGGTGGGGATCCATACATGTCATGAACATGTGTAAAACATAAAATACAGTGTATATGTCAGGAGGTTTAACTAGTATCAGAAAGAAACATACATTTGTTATGAAAAAAGAGGCAATTTCCTGGATTACATACACTACTTTCTTCATTTTTATTGCTACCTCTCAAACAATGGTACCAATTTCACTGCTCTTGTAATGATGCGGATGATATTTTTAGTCATTGCTGTGTAGGCTCAGTGCACACATGTGCCTTTGAGGCACTATGCATGGAACCATACACATGTAAAATTGAAAAACTAAAATTATTCACATGTCTAGAATTAATGAGAGGAATGAATTACACCATTTTTTTTCTTATTTACCAAATAACATATCAGATGTATAGAAAGCATAACAAAATGTTAGAGCAGTATTTAGCCCTTACTTAATTAGATATTACTTTGCATTATGACAATTGGGTCAGTGAGGACCATCAGCCCACGTGACATGTTCTGGTATATACAGGGCTGGTGCAAGGATTTCTGCTGCCCTAGGCATAGATCCATTTCGCCTACCCCTCAAGTCACTCACTCACTGACAGACACACACTGGCAGACACACACGCTCCCTGACACGCGCACAAACACACTCACTGACACACATACTCACTCACTGACACACACACACACAAACAAACACACACACAGAATCTCACTGACAGACATACACTCACTCACTGACAGACACACACACACTCACTGACAGACATACACTCACTCACTGACAGACACACAGAAAGACAGACACTCACTGACACACACACACACTCACTGACATACATACATTCACTCACTAACTGGGAACACACACAAAGGTAGATACTCACTGACACACACACACACACACACACACACACACACACAGGCAGGCAGACACTCACTGACGCACACTCACTGATATTCAAACACTCACTGACAGACAGACACAGACTGACACACACACTCACTGACACACAGACTCAGATATCCAGTGTCACTACCTCCCTGTGGTCCAGTGTGGGGCAGCTCCTCACTCCTCCAGTGCGCTGTTTAGTAGGCCGGGGCCGGAATGACGTCATATTCCCGCTCCCGGCCTCACAGAGGGTGAGCGAGGGAAGAGTGGGAAGCTGCAAGAACAGCCTCCCTCGCTGCCCACAATAGAGCAGCCTGCCTCCTGTCCCCCTCTCCTCTGCTCACCGGCATTTCTTGGCAGAGCAGGCACCTGCCATCAAGGTAAGCAGGTGTCTGCTCTGCCTTACCTAGCAGAGCTTCGGGGGTGGCCTGAGGTGGCCAGATTGACACCTCCTGGTCCCCCTGGGACAGGGATCCTCTGGGCACCCCCACTTTCAGGTGCCTGGAGGATCCCAGACAGGAGGAGCCCACCAGGAAATCTCCCGGTGGGCCCCCACAGTAGGCCGGCGCCCTAGGCGAAGGCCTAGTTCGCCTAATGATGGCGCCGGCCCTGGGTATATACCACTTTTTAAGAGCCGTGCTGTCACTAAATGAGTAAGATATTCTATGTCGGCACGGAGCTTTAAAGGACTTAATATTTATTTCAACACGGGAGAACATCAGTTCTTAAAGGAACATATCTCAATAAAGTGGTTATGGAAGTCTACCTTTGAATGGTTTAACATAGAATTGTCCACAGGCACTAGTCTGCTTTTTCTCCTCTTGTCTAGGCTAATATGGAAGCATTGTTCCCCCCTAATTTTTTCCCCAAGCCCCATACACAATGGAAAGATGGCATAAGGAGGTTTAAAACTTCCATTATAGAAAAATTGTGGTTTTTAACCCACATAGGATTTTTATTTATGACATTTGTTTAAATCTGTTTTATTGTGGTGGGTGGCTAGCCGGTGCAGGCCAACCACCAAATTATTAATCCTCAAGATTTTTTAAACTATTTACTCACTGACGGTTAAAATTAAAACAATGTATTAGGGAATATTCCAATAATGTGGAGCCAGGAAATAAAGGTAGACACATAAGTAAACATTTTCTGGAATATGATAAGGGTGATCTTTACGAATGGTAAAACCAAACTAAAAAGGGGACAAAAATAAGCAGCACCACTGCTGAGAAATGCATGTTCTGTGTGTGCCCCCCTTTCTTTCTTTTCTGTGTAACTTTGCAATCCAGACCAGATTCCTTTTATGTTAAGCACCATGCACCTCCACTCTAGGAACCCATTTAGAGGTGACCAAGGGAAAGCATGCATTTGAGGAGAGACTCTGGAAGCATTTTAAGCATTAATCAATAAATTCACTTCAGTACGAATGCAAAGGGAATTTCATATTTAAGGTCAAACCAGCAAAAGTGGAAAAATTATCCAAGTCAGCAATGCTTCCAGATCGACTACTTTGCCATAAATTTGAAATTTACTTTGTATTCTCACTTTAGTGAATAAGCCTGGTAGTATTACAGTTGCCATGTTTAACTCCTACGTTAAGGGTAGTGCAGGATCCAACCAATATTGGGATATGGTGATGTAACCAAAACCCATATTTGTTTCTCGCATAGGTGATTTTAAGTAGCTTTGTAAAATGTATAACTCTACATATATATTTGTGTGTGTCTGCGATGCTCCCTAATGTGTACTTTGTATATATTTTAATCTTTACTGCAGCACCACTGCTGGTAAATGCATGTTCTGTGTGTGCCCTCCAATTCACTTTTTACCAACAAGAAGGGGAGATCTATTGCATGTTTTGTGCAGGATGGAGATGTTCTGGATCTTCATCTTGAAGATCAGGCCCCCATTTGGGCTAAATGTTGAATGGGGTGTTTATCTTTTGTATAACCCTTTCAGGCATCTTTTCTAAAACATAGCTAGCACAAAAACATAAAACAGCATTTTTGTGTATAGATTGATTTACAGATAAGCTGAAAATAAAAATGATGAAAATGTACAGAATTATTATTTATTTATTCATCCGTTGTAAACATTTTATGGTGTATGAAAAGCTTTCGTCAGTATACACGGTCCTTTATCTTGCAATATTTCACACAGGGTCTGAAATTGTAGTATAAGAACAAAGTTTATAATTTTCTTGCATACAGTAGATGTGACAAAAATGATTTAAAAAAACTGTAACATTACCCTGCTTATAGGTATTTGTAAGGACCCTGATGGCATTACTAGCATTACAGCTTACTACAAATATCAACAGAATGTAATAAGAATGTCTGCATTGAACAAAATGCCTACATACAGTACATAAAGTTAAATAACTTATTCTGGCATTTAAAAAGTGCTATTGCAATATTTATTATCCCCTGGAACGTTAATGTAAAGTCCATTCACTCCTACGCCTCCTTGACTGTAGGGATTATATAACTCATTGAAACTTTCTTTAATGTTTGGAAGGAGAGGGGAGCTGGTATTTTCGGCACACTTGCAGACATTAAATGAGTGGCCAGTGGCTCTTGTCAGATAAATTTGTTTGTCTTCAGGCTAATAGTCCTCCAGGGAGGTAAGCCTAGATCACACATTACTGGTAATCTTGTGATGTTGTGATATTAGGATTTAATTATGTATATAATGTATTTTCTTTTCATTGCCTTTGCATTGCCTTTACAGGGAGTGCAGAATTATTAGGCAAATGAGTATTTTGACCACATCATCCTCTTTATGCATGTTGTCTTACTCCAAGCTGTATAGGCTCGAAAGACTACTACCAATTAATCATATTAGGTGATGTGCGTCTCTGTAATGAGAAGGGGTGTGTTCTAATGACATCAACACCCTATATCAGGTGTGCATAATTATTAGGCAACTTCCTTTCCTTTGGCAAAATGGGTCAAAAGAAGGACTTGACAGGCTCAGAAAAGTCCAAAATAGTGAGATATCTTGCAGAGGGATGCAGCACTCTTAAAATTGCAAAGCTTCTGAAGCGTGATCATCGAACAATCAAGCGTTTCATTCAAAATAGTCAACAGGGTCGCAAGAAGCGTGTGGAGAAACCAAGGCGCAAAATAACTGCCCATGAACTGAGAAAAGTCAAGCGTGCAGCTGCCAAGATGCCACTTGCCACCAGTTTGGCCATATTTCAGAGCTGCAACATCACTGGGGTGCCCAAAAGCACAAGGTGTGCAATACTCAGAGACATGGCCAAGGTAAGAAAGGCTGAAAGACGACCACCACTGAACAAGACACACAAGCTGAAACGTCAAGACTAGGCCAAGAAATATCTCAAGACTGATTTTTCTAAGGTTTTATGGACTGATGAAATGAGAGTGAGTCTTGATGGGCCAGATGGATGGGCCCGTGGCTGGATTGGTAAAGGGCAGAGAGCTCCAGTCCGACTCAGACGCCAGCAAGGTGGAGGTGGAGTACTGGTTTGGGCTGGTATCATCAAAGATGAGCTTGTGGGGCCTTTTCGGGTTGAGGATGGAGTCAAGCTCAACTCCCAGTCCTACTGCCAGTTTCTGGAAGACACCTTCTTCAAGCGGTGGTACAGGAAGAAGTCTGCATCCTTCAAGAAAAACATGATTTTCATGCAGGACAATGCTCACACGTGTCCAAGTACTCCACAGCGTGGCTGGCAAGAAAGGGTATAAAAGAAGAAAATCTAATGACATGGCCTCCTTGTTCACCTGATCTGAACCCCATTGAGAACCTGTGGTCCATCATCAAATGTGAGATTTACAAGGAGGGAAAACAGTACACCTCTCTGAACAGTGTCTGGGAGGCTGTGGTTGCTGCTGCACGCAATGTTGATGGTGAACAGATCAAAACACTGACAGAATCCATGGATGGCAGGCTTTTGAGTGTCCTTGCAAAGAAAGGTGGCTATATTGGTCACTGATTTGTTTTTGTTATGTTTTTGAATGTCAGGAATGTATATTTGTGAATGTTGAGATGTTATATTGGTTTCACTGGTAAAAATAAATAATTGAAATGGGTATATATTTGTTTTTTGTTAAGTTGCCTAATAATTATGCACAGTAATAGTCACCTGCACACACAGATATCCCCCTAAAATAGCTATAACTAAAAACAAACTAAAAACTACTTCCAAAAATATTCAGCTTTGATATTAATGGGTTTTTTGGGTTCATTGAGAACATGGTTGTTGTTCAATAATAAAATTAATCCTCAAAAATACAACTTGCCTAATAATTCTGCACTCCCTGTATGTATTTTGTGTTTACTGTATGTTAGTAAATATAACATTTGGTTGTGGTAGTATCAAAGGGGTTAAATGGCTCTCCTTTATGGGGACACTGAGTCCCTGCCTCTGTCCTCCCATGCAATATTAAACTTTTTAAAATGGTTTATGATTGAACAAGGGTCCCTACGACACACAGCGCTCAGTATTTTTGTACTCTTGGTCTGCAGCAGTGGCATTAGTATTCATCCGCCTAAATACACAGTACAAAACAAAAAACAAAAAGAACCTAGGACTCACGTAAGAAGTTTGTCTTGATGTGGCAGGTGAGCTTACACTTTAATTACCATTGGAGTGGTACTAAAATCCTTCTGGCATTTGGAGCTTTGGAATACTGTGAAGGTAGTTTTTTTTGTTTTGTTTTTGTTTTGAGCGTCCACAGAAGCTATTATCCACTCTTGGTCTGTGCTGCATGGTCTAATTAGAAAGCGTTAGCCTGAACATGAATGTGTGGCAGTGGTTGGCTGAGAGTATCAGCCAACTACTTTCAGACTGTTACAGGGATTTATTGCTGTTATGATTTGGCTGATGAAATGTGTAATCTCTGCCTTAGTCATAGTTTCAGGGGGGGACTCTCGTTCAGTGTTAAACTGTTTTTTTGGTTTACCACTGAATGGAGGGACGGCAACAGTGGACTCCAGGAATGAGAAGTCAAGTCTATGAGATGAAAGGTTGCCTAATGTATCCTTTTAAGAAAAGCTGAGTGACCTTTGTATTAGAATGAACATCAATGTGTGGATAGTTTTCTCTCAAATGATTAAAACCCTTAAAAGAACACTCAGGGGTCAGGAACACAAACATGTATTCCTGACCCTGTGGCTTGCCCTCCCTTAGCCCCTATAAGAGGTAATAAAACTTACCTTATTTCCAATGTGGATCTGCCGGCACCGGCCCCACCCCAATTTGCCTCCTTACTGACTTCATCAGAATAATTTTTTTCAAAAATTATCTGAAAAGTCAGTGTTTACATGAAAAAGCCTGCAGGGGCTGATTATACTCACCAGAACAACTACATTAAGTTGTAGTTATTTTTTAAATGAACAATTAGCCTTTTCTGAATATAGGATACCTATTGGATTAGATAATCTCCAATGGCAAGTAAAGCCCTGCCTTTTTCCATGCTGGCTTGGTAGGTTTTAGGTCAGCCTGGAAAAAAATGTTATGCGAAATGAATTGGCTATTTCCTAAACTGCCTGAAATGCAATTAAACATCTACATGTCAATATTTGTTCTTTGAATTGTTTTAACCGCATATCCGAGAAAATAAATAAATAAAGATTTTACTATAAATACATTGTGTGTTATATTTTTCTTAGAAGACTACAGGTCTAATATAACTATGATAGATCTGAGACTGTTAGAAGACGTGATGAATGTAACACTAACCTTTTTATCATGAGTGTTAAACTCAAGAACTGTAATCCTGCTAGACCAGAGTATTAAGATGTCTTAAGCTAACAGAAAGCAATATGGCAGATATCCTGTAACCCTTGGGCATTTGTGTCTTTTGATTTTTAGAGATTCACACCTGGGAGTTTCATGTTTTATTTACTGAGGAGAAGTAAATCTTAGACCAACAATGCAATTACCAACTTATTTTGAAGTATACGTGTTTATTTTTAGGTGCATGTTTAACCTTTTAAAATACTGCTTTGCACACATTGCATCCATATATCTTATTTTACATGGTAATTCAGTAACGCAATTTGTTATATTGCATATAATGAGCACTTTTCCTTAAATGTGGAATATAAGTTCCTACATTTACATGTCTTTTCTCCACAGGAATACATACACTTTACATACATTAGCCAGCAGTTTTCTTATTTTCCATGGTGTTGTGGACAGGTAAAGAAAACCATATTACTAGCTCTATAGGCTTATTTGAATAATAATAATAATTGCATTGCTGTGTTTGACGATAATTTATGATAATTTCCATTAAAGGAACATTATAATGTTAGGAATTTCTGAACTGAAATGTTTACAGCTGAAGGGCTAAAATGACAGGGACATTGAACCCAGACCACTTCAATGATATGAAGAGGCCTGGATGCCTATAGTATTCCTTTTACGTTTCTTAGCCTTGAGCTTAAAGCGGCACTGTTTTTTTAATTTTTTTCCCCCTGCTTAATTAGTGTTCAAATTTAAATTTTAATCCCCCCCCCCTCCTTTGATAAAATAACTTATGTTTGCATCTTGGGGCCCTCCAATATGTCATGAACATAAACCTTAGTTATATTACATGTGGTTTGTCTATTTACTTATTTAAAAGGGCAATTTCTAGTAGTACCTTAATGTATATCAAATGTAGTGGTCTATGTCGGATAATTCCCTACTACATCAAAGTAATTACCCACTTTTTGCAGGTCATATTATAGCCTCCAATAGTATATGCGTTATAGTTATCTAATAACAACAGTTCTTCCATATGAAATAATTATACCCTACTACCTGAAAATGACAGACATAAAAAATACTGTATCTTATCGTTGTAATTCAGGTAGCTGGAGTAGCATGCTGGTGTTTCTTTGAATGTGTTTCTTCTCGTAGTCCTGGGAGCTATCTTCTGTTTCGTGGTGGGTTGCCAACAGAGTCGTTGGGGTAGTGCTTGCGTTTGTATCCTCAGTGATGAATCATACCAGTCCGAAATGTCAACATTAGGAAGTCCCAGAGCTTTAGGAAATGCCGGCACTTCGTCTGCTGATGATATGGATAGTATCTGTCCCTTCTGTTGTACTGACAGTGAAAACGGATATCACCATCTGTGTCTGATGTCTCGATCGGTAAGTAAGCTGGTAATAGGCCTCAAAGCCCTCCTTCCCTGGAGCGTCGTCCACGAGAGATCTTGGTATATGGAAATTTGCCTGTTGTCTTCCTGTAGGCAAGGAGCAGTTCTTGATTTCCTCAAGATTTCTTCTTTGAGTGTGCACCCTGCATACAATGTCCCTTGGGTAATTGGCTGGCTGCCCTTTCGGCTTGTAATAAGGTGTTCACGTCCTCACCTGTTTAAGAGGACTCCGGAAGACCCCTCACCCTTAGATTATTTTGGCGTCCCCTATTATCTATGTCATCTAGACTTCTCATCATGTGAGTCAGCCGTGCAGTAGTTGCTGTTTGTAGGGATTACAGTGTGTGGATTTATTTTTTTAATTCTTTATTTTTGTTGTGCATATTATAGGTAACATCCAACATGTTGTTCCGCTGAGCCCCAACAGCTACAGCGGGGTTGGTCAACATAAAGCATTTATATGGAGAAAACAGACATAACGATAATTGTTTTGCACTTTTTTTTTTTAATTCTTTATTTTTGTAGTGCATAAGTATGACAAACAAGCTTGTGACGCCACAATAGCAGACACAGGCATTTCAAAAGGCATAATACTATGGCATGAGGTTTAACTGCACATTTTAAGTAATAAACAGGATACTATAAGCAATGTCATACAGGGAGTGCAGAATTATTAGGCAAGTTGTATTTTTGAGGATTAATTTTATTATTGAACAACAACCATGTTCTCAATGAACCCCAAAAACTCATTAATATCAAAGCTGAATATTTTTGGAAGTAGTTTTTAGTTTGTTTTTAGTTATAGCTATTTTAGGGGGATATCTGTGTGTGCAGGTGACTATTACTGTGCATAATTATTAGGCAACTTAACAAAAAACAAATATATACCCATTTCAATTATTTATTTTTACCAGTGAAACCAATATAACATCTCAACATTCACAAATATACATTTCTGACATTCAAAAACAAAACAAAAACAAATCAGTGACCAATATAGCCACCTTTCTTTGCAAGGACACTCAAAAGCCTGCCATCCATGGATTCTGTCAGTGTTTTGATCTGTTCACCATCAACATTGCGTGCAGAAGCAACCACAGCCTCCCAGACACTGTTCAGAGAGGTGTACTGTTTTCCCTCCTTGTAAATCTCACATTTGATGATGGACCACAGGTTCTCAATGGGGTTCAGATCAGGTGAACAAGGAGGCCATGTCATTAGATTTTCTTCTTTTATACCCTTTCTTGCCAGCCACGCTGTGGAGTACTTGGACGCATATGATGGAGCATTGTCCTGCATGAAAATCATGTTTTTCTTGAAGGATGCAGACTTCTTCCTGTACCACTGCCTGAAGAAGGTGTCTTCCAGAAACTGGCAGTAGGACTGGGAGTTGAGCTTGACTCCATCCTCAACCCGAAAAGGCCCCACAAGCTCATCTTTGATGATACCAGCCCAAACCAGTACTCCACCTCCACCTTGCTGGCGTCTGAGTCGGACTGGAGCTTTCTGCCCTTTACCAATCCAGCCACGGGCCCATCCATCTGGCCCATCAAGACTCACTCTCATTTCATCAGTCCATAAAACCTTAGAAAAATCAGTCTTGAGATATTTCTTGGCCCAGTCTTGACGTTTCAGCTTGTGTGTCTTGTTCAGTGGTGGTCGTCTTTCAGCCTTTCTTACCTTGGCCATGTCTCTGAGTATTGCACACCTTGTGCTTTTGGGCACTCCAGTGATGTTGCAGCTCTGAAATATGGCCAAACTGGTGGCAAGTGGCATCTTGGCAGCTGCACGCTTGACTTTTCTCAGTTCATGGGCAGTTATTTTGCGCCTTGGTTTTTCCACACGCTTCTTGCGACCCTGTTGACTATTTTGAATGAAACGCTTGATTGTTCGATGATCACGCTTCAGAAGCTTTGCAATTTTAAGAGTGCTGCATCCCTCTGCAAGATATCTCACTATTTTTAACTTTTCTGAGCCTGTCAAGTCCGTCTTTTGACCCATTTTGCCAAAGGAAAGGAAGTTGCCTAATAATTATGCACACCTGATATAGGGTGTTGATGTCATTAGACCACACTCCTTCTCATTACAGAGATGCACATCACCTAATATGCTTAATTGGTAGTAGGCTTTCGAGCCTATACAGCTTGGAGTAAGACAACATGCATAAAGAGGATGATGTGGTCAAAATACTCATTTGCCTAATAATTCTGCACTCCCTGTATATGGTGAGGACAAGAGGAATAATTAAGACATGCTGCTTTAACTGACAGTAATATAATCAAAGAGAAAAAGGTAAGGTAACATGCTCAACTATGGTAATTCTGTAGCTTAGTAGCCGCTGGGTGGACTATCATAGCCATCCTTGACCAAAACATATCTGCAGCAGTAAGAAGAATAGCTTCTAGGTAGGCTGGTGGTCTGGGATATCTGCCTGGCTATTACATGAGAATAGTATTTGAGGGCACTAGCAAAGCATAACAATAAGCATAAAAATCATAATAAAAATTTAACTTGTAGGCAGTAGCCACGGGTTGTGCATTCGGGCAGTGTGTCATGGCAATGGTGAGTAGTGAGAGTCCCCGTGGCTGTGCACGTCTATCAGCCGATGCCCACCCTGGAGGTCTGATATGGCAGCCTGATTTGGAGGGGTAACTTCAGTAAATTGCTGTCGTGCATCGGTAGGCACTTACAAGCATTTGCCAGTCCTTTGCAATAGGTGTTAGGCCGGAGCGGTTCTCCGCGGTTTTCTCTGCGTGTCCCAGTCTTCCATTCCTCGTCATGTCGCCGGCTTCGTGTCACCTTCAAGGCCCTGTCATGGATCCCGTTGTGCAAGATCCGCCTGTGAATTTGCTGTCGGGAGTGGGCTGCTCCTGAGGTGAGGTGTATGCGCTGCAGGTTCACCTTGCCTTGCCAAGTTGGCTGGTGCCGGATGATTGTTGCGGCGGAGCACCGCCGTTGGCGTTGTCCTTCGCGTGGGTTTGCCGGCCCTTCGCCTAGTTGTTTTTTGGCGCCATATGTGGACTCTGTATGCCCGGGGAGGTGTACACCCGTGTTGATGAGTCGTCGGCATCGCTGTGGGTAATTGCGTGACTGGTTTGCTTGTTTTAGCCGTTTGTACCCTGGATTCTAGTGTTCGCCAGAACTTGTCGAGTAGGTTGTCGAGTTTAGCCAAGAGGTCAGGCCCCTCCGTGGTCTGGGCGCACGAGGTGTCAGCCATTTTGCCTGGCTCTGCTTCTTCCCGCTGCCCGCCGGGTTCCACTTTTGGGGCTTTTGCAGGGGGGTTGCCTCTCGGGACTTGACCGGGATAACCCCCGTTGGTCTTGGGGGGGGAGCAGGGCTTCTGTGGGTTTGTGCCCTCAGCATGTGGGCGAGGAGAGTGGCCACCTCTCCCCAGTTCCCTCGTTTGTAGGCCGCGTCAGACCCCTGTAGGTTCCTGATCTCCAAAACGCTCGTGGGGTATATCAAGCTTGTCACCGGGTCACCCCTAATGTAGGTAGTGCTCTCCAGTTTGTTTTATGTCTCAGATTCCACGAGTATTTATGAATAATCGGCAATTTTGAGCGGGAGCCCAGCTTCCATGTGACTGCTTAGTTTGCTGGCTTGGCCCTGCCCCCCTGTTTTGCACTTTTTTAAAAATTGTTTTACATGTGTGTTGTGGTGTGTCTGGGATGGGTAATGAAAATAGTTGCGAGCGTGGGGTTTGCGGTAGTGAGTGGCGTGGTAGTTAATCTGGAGTGGTTCCGGTCAGACAGTTCTGTATGGAGCTATCTTGTTACAGCGTAAGTTATGGTTGTTGAGGGTGGCTGAACTGGTCCTCCATAGGTGATACCCCTTACCGAGGGGGTGGTGGTGGGGGGGCGAGAGCTGGCCGGTGTGGAGCCGGATACCTGCCTTGTAACGCCCTATCTCCAGGTGTTGGGGTCTATGGGTAGTAGGTCCTCTTGTGTGTGTGTGGTGCGTTGTCATATGAGTAACAGCTGTGATTAAAACAAGTTCTGGTATAACTCTTGGTAAACAGATATGCAGTCTCCTGGGAGACCAGGTCCCTGTGTGCACGGCCTGTGTGCCTGTGTGCACGGCCGGGCTGGCGGTGGGTGCAAACGTGACTGCTCGGGATAAGTTCCATCTGCGGACGTTCGTCCAAATGTCGCCTGCCGTCGCCTGGGATGGTAGGCCCAGTGCCATGAGGAGGGTTGGGGCGTCTGACGGCGACGAGAGTTTATGTACTGTCCCTTCGTGGTTCACCACCAGTAGCCTGGGGGACATCCAGTGGTATTTGATGCCGGCTGTTCTCAATTGGCTTGTGAGAGGTTGAAGGGATCTCCGCCACTGCAGGGTAGATCCAGTGTGTGAATTTTTGACTGCGTAACTTCCCTGTCTTCTTCCAGGTCTGTTACCCTGTGTCCTGTTTGGCGGACACCGTCAAGGTGGATAGCTGATCTTGAAAAGACGACTCCAGCCTTGCCTGCATCGTTGCTATGTCGTCTTTGGAGGGTAAGTTCCCCAGAATGTCTCATACATCAGTCTCTCTGTATAGGGATGACTTTTCCAACACGGTCAGGCTGCCTGTCAGAGAACAACATTAGCAAAGATGGCAGATCTTAACTGTGTTCAGCGTCCGCTGTTAGAATCTTGGCCATTTCTCTGAAAAACCTGTCCAGTTCTCCAGATTTCTTGCCTGCTGTGTTGTCTAGATGGTCTAGGGGTGTCACAGACCTCTTTTTGTTCCCCATTTTCTTTAACATGGAAGATTTTTGGCTTTTTTCGCTATCTGCCAAGCGGGAGCTTCTCTTAGATGCGTCTGCTCACATCAGGCATCCCTTACAATACCCTTTAAAAAAAAAAAAAAAAATGTTTTATTCTTTCAATTTTCCTTTCCTCATGTCCTTTGTATTTTAATGATTACTCTACCCTCATTGCAACTTGCCTTTATTTATATTATTGTCTCTTCTTCCTTTTGCTGGATCTCAATATCTTGGTGCCTTCATTTTTTTCTCTGTCCATGATATCTGCAGATTGCCTTCTGTGGGATTCTTTTGAGTGATTGATGGTAAGCTACTGTAAAGCAACTGAAATGGAACAACTTAAAGTGGCACTGTCACCGTCTGGGGACTTTTCAGGATTCACAAAGGCCTCCGACAGTGACATCGCCTCTGGTGGTCCAGGTAAGGGGGCAGGTAAAGGTGAGATTTATTTACTTCAACTTGTCCTCTGGCTGGTCCTCTTTAACTCCTGACACATCAGCACGCTGTTCCTGCTGAACTTTTGCGCATGAGTGAGAGTACATCATTGAGGCCTATGAAGAATCCCGCAAAAACCATATGGAGGAAATATACAGAGACAAAGTAGGTGCTTATGGCAGAGCTACCATATCCTATAGGGGCCCATTGGGTTGAACTAAGGAATTTGATAATAGGGGCCTGGTCGGAAGCTGCTGCCTAGGCCCCTGTAATAGGAAGTGACCTGAACTAATTTCCTCCCCTGTAATAGTGTGCATCCTGGGAGGAAATCAGTTCAGGTCACTTCCTCCCAATTACACATAGCACCGTGTGGGGAGACAGAAATGAGAAGGAAGCACAGAGAGCAGGAGAACAAGAAGAGACCCAGCTCCAGACAGTCTTACGCTCCTTTAAGCCTGAGCCAGCAGCTGGACCCCAACAAATCCATACCTGCACATAAAAGGTATGTTAACAGGAGGGTGGCTGAAAATATAAAAATTATTGATGTATGTGTGTATATGTCAGTGTGTTTATACGTGTGGGTCTGTTTGTGTATTTGTCAGTGCATGTATTTTGCAATGTGTGTATCTATGTGTGTCAGTGTATTTATGTGTATCTGTGTGTCAGTGTGTGAATTTTTGGTGTGTGTTTGTGTGTATGTGTTAGTGTGTGTCCATATGTGCCAGTGTGTTTATATGTGTGTATCTTTGTGTGTGTGTCACTTTAGGTGTATCTGTATTAATATGTATATGTGCATACATTTTAGCAAATGCCAACACTACATGCAAACACTTCTTGCAATCAAAGGCAAACATTACATACAAACACACCCCTGCAGTCAAATGCCAAAACTATATACAAACACACCCTTTTATTGAAAACCAATACTACACTCAAATGTACACCAAGATTTAAAGGCCAACACTACATACAAACCCACATCTGCATTGAAACACGAAAATGTAAAAAACACACCACTGCATTAAAATGACAAAATTACATACAAACACCCCTTCATTAAAAAACCAACACTACACACAAAAGTACACATGCATTTAAAAGCCAACCTTACATATAAACTCACTTCTGCATTCAGACATTAAATAAAATACAGATATAATACATACAGTACATACAGATATAATTTTGACTCTTTATAAAGTAATAGTAAGACCCCACCTCGAAAATGCAGTGCAATTTTGGGTACCATTTTTAAGGAAAGATAATGCAGAACAAGAAAAAGTACAAAGGTAAGCTACAAAATTAACAAGGGTGATAGAAATTTTTTTTTATGTAGAAAGATTTGTTTCCTTTAGAGAAGAGGCACCTCAGAGGGGATATGATAGCACTATACAAATATATACAGGGTCAGTACAAGCTGCTAGGTTCTAATATGGTCATTAGAAAGAATATACAAAAGACAAAAGGTCAGCCACTAAGACTGCAAGAAATGCTTTTTCACTTAAAGCAGAGTAAAGCATTCTTTATAGTAAGAACTATAAATATGTGGAATTCTCTGCCTAAAGAGGTTGAGTTATCACAGTCTATAGATACATTTAAAAAGGCTTTTTACAAAACCAGAATATTCAAGGATACAATTGATATGTATGTGAAGAGGTTGTTGATCCAAGGAGAAATCTGATTGCCATTATGGAGTCAAGAAGGATTTGTTTCCCTTTTTGTGGCATATTTGTAAATGGATACAATTGTTTTATTTGCCTTCTTGTGGATCAACAGCATAAAAGAATGGGTTTCAAGGTTGAACTTAAAGACTTAAAGTCTTTTTTCAATCTACACTACAATGTAAGTATGTAGCTATATGTAAAAAGATTAGAGAAATGTGTCCCTCCATTTAGTATTGGTGCCTAAGTGTTTGTATATAATATTAGAGTTAGAGTTTAGGGGTGTCTTTGTATATAGAGATTTCGCGAACATAACATTTTACGTTCGCGAATGGCGAACGCGAATTTCCGCAAATGTTCTTCAATAGGCAGGCAAATTTTAAAACCCACAGGGACTCTTTCTGGCCACAACAGTGATGGAAAAGTTGTTTCAAGGGGACTAACACCTGGACTGTGGCATGCCGGAGGGGGATCCATGGCAAAACTCCCATGGAAAATTACATAGTTGATGCAGAGTCTGGTTTTAATCCATAAAGGGCATAAATCACCTAACATTCCTAAATTGTTTCGAATAACGTGCTTTACAACATCCGGTATGATGTTGTATTGATCAGGTAGTGTATGGGTTACGCCCCCTTCACAGTGACAGACCAAACTCCCCGTTTAACGCACCGCAAATAACCGCAAACAGTCCATTTGCACAACCGCAAACTCCCCATTTGCACAAGGTTGGATACCAAGCTAGCCATATCCCGTTCCTTGTCCTCACTTTGAAGGTTTCTTTATCCACCCAGCCACGTACAACACCAAGGGTCCCCAAAAGGTGACAACAAGCCCCCTGGGACGCCTGCTGTGTTTGGTCTTCCACCTCCTCAAAGCCACCTTCCTCCTCTGACTCCTCTTCTTCAGACTCCTCTCTCTGCATTGCCTCTCTCTGCATTATTATAAGGTGTGTTAAGTAGTACTATTCCTATCAGTTTAATCCCTGTTACGTCCCCTATCAGGGGACGTGTATATGGCATCGATTTTAGGAACCGGGAGATGGAAAAAGATGCTTGGTCGGTCCTCCTACTTCAAATTTGGGGCACTGCGTGTGCAATCTAATGTGCCACCAGGAGTGGTGTGTTAAGCAGTACTATTCTTATCAGTTTAATCCCTGTTATGTCCCCCTCATCAGGCCTTTTTTAGTCGAATGTATCGCCCACTGTCAGTCCCTTCGGGATCCATCCCTCATTCATCTTAATAAAGGTGAGGTAATCTAGACTTTTTTGACCTAGGCGACTTCTCTTCTAAGTGACAATACCTCCTCCTGCACTGAAGGTCCTTTCTGACAGGACACTTGAAGCGGGGCAGGCCAGAAGTCCTATCGCAAATTGGGATAGCTCAGGCCACAGGTCAAGCCTGCACACCCAGTAGTCAAGGGGTTCATCGCTCCTCAGAGTGTCGATATCTGCAGTTAAGGCGAGGTAGTCTGCTACCTGTCGGTCGAGTCGTTCTCTGAGGGTGGACCCCGAAGGGCTGTGGCGATGCGTAGGACTTAAAAAGCTCTGCATGTCCTCCATCAACAACACGTCTGTAAAGCGTCCTGTCCTTGCCGGCGTGGTCGGAGGAGGATTACTTTCACCTCTTCCCCTGTTAGATTCCCGTTGTGCTGTGACATCACCCTTATACGCTGTGTAAAGCATACTTTTTAATTTATTTTGGAACTGCTGCATCCTTTCCGACTTGCGGTAATTCGGTAACATTTCAGGCGCTTTCTGCTTATACCGGGGGTCTAGTAGCGTGGACACCCAGTACAGGTCATTCTCCTTCAGCCTTTTTATACGAGGGTCCCTCAACAGGCACGACAGCATGAAAGACCCCATTTGCACAAGGTTGGATGCCGAGCAAATCATGTCCCGTGCCACGTCCTCAGTGATCTCACTGAAGGTATGTTCTTCCCCCCAGCCACGTACAACACCACGGGTACCAGATAGGTGACAACGAGCACCCTGGGATGCCTGTTGTGGTTGGTCTACCTCCTCCTCCTCAAAGCCACATTCCTCCTCTGACTCCTCTTCCTCACAATCCTCTTCCAGCGTTGCCGCAGGTCCAGCAAGCGATGCTGATAAGGTTGTTTCTGGTGGTGATGGTGACCACAACTCTTCCTCTTCACGCTCATCTACGGTCTGATCCAGCACTCTTCGCAGGGCACGCTCCAGGAAGAAAACAAATGGTTTGATGTCGCTGATGGTGCCTTCAGTGCGACTGACTAGGTTTGTCACCTCCTCAAAAGGACGCATGAGCCTACAGGCATTGCGCATGAGCGTCCAGTAACGTGGCAAAAAAATTCCCAGCTCCGCAGAGGCTGTCCTAGCACCCCGGTCATACAAATAGTCGTTAACGGCTTTTTCTTGTTGGAGCAGGCCGTCGAACATTAGGAGTGTTGAATTCCAACGTGTCGGGCTGTCGCAAATCAAGCGCCTCACTGGCATGTTGTTTCGCCGCTGAATATCTGAAAAGTGGGCCATGGCCGTGACTGTGGGCAGATGAGCAGGAACTGCTCAAGGCGAGAGACGGAGTGGCGGATGGTTGAGAGGGGGTAAAGAGGACAGCAGTGGTTGACATGGCTGAAGATGCTGGACCAGGAGGAGGATGGCGGCTTTGAGTTTGTGTGCTGCTTGTACTCATGTGTTGATCCCATAGGCGTTTGTGATGTGCGATCATGCGCCTTCGCAAAGCAGTTGTACCTAGGTGGGTGTTGGACTTCCCACAACTCAGTTTCTTTTGCCACAGGTTGCAAATGGCATCGCTGTTGTCAGAGGCAGACAAACCAAAAAAATGCTACACTGCTGAGCTCTGCAATGACGGCATTCGGGTGGTGGCAACAGCATGCGTTGATTGGCGTGCTGTCTGGCTGACCCCGGGGGCCGATGCATGCTGTCTGACTGTGCCACTAGCTCCCTGCGATGACCTCCCCCTGCTTCCAACTCGTCTTCTCCTTCTCTCTGTCTCCCCATCTGAACTTTCCCTCTGTATGACCGCTGGTCATACAAATCCCAAAATCGGACCCAAAGACAGCAACAACCATGAAAATAATTAACCTCTCAGATTTCAAACTCTCAGTACACCATAAGAGCTTGCTAAACAAGGGACTATCTTTCGTACCAACACCCGTTTGCAATAAATTTAACTGGGCTAAAGATCTCAACCTCTTTGGAAGAAAATTGGCCCTGAATATTATGCATTCCAAGAAAGACCAAGCAACAGCAAATGAACTAGGTTTGTCTCTTCAGGACTATGAAATGTCCAAAACATTGGACAGTCTCTTGCAGGAGAATAATCCCATGAGACCACTAACAGACTTCAAGCCACCAAGTTATTTCACCCCCAGTTTCTTGGACACCCCCCATGTTGATTTATTTCTCCAGATGTCACTCAATGAATTTGAAATCTATAAGGCAAACCACAGGAAAAGTAATCTGAACTTTTCAGAGCGTAGAGCCCTCAAAGATCTACAAAAACAACCCGACCTAATAATAAAACCAGCCGACAAAGGCGGAAATATCGTGCTTCTAAACCGGTCAGAATATGTCCTTATGTGCCTCTCTCATCTTAATGATACTACATACTATAGAACTCTGCCCTCAGATCCCACCAATGTCTACGTTAATGAACTCGAAATTCTTCTTAATGACGCACTTAGCCAGCAAATCATCAGCCAAGATGAATTTAAATTTCTGCACCCAAATAGAACTCCAACCATTGCGACATTTTATTGTCTACCCAAAGTGCATAAGGGTATTCGACCACCCCCTGGGAGACCGATTGTCTCGGGCAATAAATGTCTGACGGAATGTCTGAGTAAATTTATAGAGAAAATTCTACACCCCCTGGTGCTAAAATTGCCCTCCTACCTCCAGGACACGAAATCGACTCTACTCATGTTGCAGGACTTGACCGTCCCTCCATACACACAATTGGCTAGCCTAGATGTGGTCTCTCTCTATACTAACATACCCCACCAGATGGGATTGAGGGACTGCAGGTTCTTTCTGGACAACACCTCATACAATGATGCACAAAAGGATTTCATCTTAACTTCACTCGAGTTTGTCTTGACACACAACTATTTTGTGTTTAACGGTGTCTATTACCTCCAGATCTCCGGCACCGCTATGGGGACAGCGTGTGCGCCCACATACGCCAATTTATTCCTGGGATGGTGGGAGCAGCATGTCGTCATGACCACCAAATTCAGCCAGTTTCATCAATTCATTTTGACCTGGCACCGCTACATAGATGACATGCTGCTCCTATGGACAGGTTCCGTGACCCTGTTTGAAGACTTTGTCAAGTTACTAAATGACAATGATATAAATCTCAGCTTGACACATGTAATCGATGAGCACCAACTAGTGTTCCTGGACCTCAAGATCATTTTGGAACAAGACGGTACTATTCAGACTGAGCTTTATAGAAAAGAAACATCCACAAACAGCTTACTACATTGGACCAGCCACCATCCATATCGACTTAAAGCGTCCATCCCCTATGGGCAGTACCTCAGGGCAAGACGGAACTGCTCAAAAGATGAGACCTTTTACAAGGAATGCCAACTCCTGAAATCCCGGTTTAAGGAACTCCAATACCCAAATCGGGTTCTTAAACGGGCTTTCCAACGTGCAAGTGGCACAGATCGACACACCAGTCTTCACTTCACCAGACCTGTACAAGACTCTAGGACACCCCGTTGCATAGCGACCTTCGACCAAGGGTGGGAATGCATGACTAACATCTTCAAAAGGAACTGGCCCATTCTCCAACATGATCCAGCCCTCCAGAAAATATTACCTAGCCACCCCTCCCTTACGGCACGGAGACCACCTAACCTACAGGATCAACTGGTTCACAGCCATCTGTCCTCCCCCTCAGCACCATCAAATTGGCTCTCTGATCTTAAGGGGACTTACAGATGCGGCCATTGCAAGGCCTGCCAGTTTATCTTACCCACTAAATCAGTGATCTCTACTCAAACACGTATCAGTGTAGTCACCAACGCATTGATAAATTGTGGTACCACCCGACTGATATATCTGATCACGTGTAGTTGTGGGATCCAGTATATAGGCAAGACCTTCCAACAGTTTAGACGGAGGGTCCGACAGCACGTAAATTCTGTCAAAAATACTGTTACTCCAACCACAGTAGCACGACACGTCATTAACTTCCATGATGGCATTAGTGACAACCTAAGATTCCAGGCCATTGAAAAACTAATGCCCAACCCGAGGAAAGGTGACTTCAACAAAATCCTATTACAGAAAGAATCACATTGGATTTTCACTTTCAAAACCTTAGCCCATCATGGCCTAAACGAAGATTTTAACTATACACCCTTTATCCACCAGTAATTAGGGGTGACCAAGCACAACCAATTATCATCACTGACCCTTTTGGTTCCTAATCATAATTGGGGCACCCTCTAAGATAGTGTCCCTAAACTTACTATAATGATGAGTCATTGAACATATAGACCCACATCATTCCTAGAACATAAGGGAAGAACACCACCACTAATCTCTAGAATACTTCTGTATCAAAAAGATCATCTCCAGCAACCATATTGTATCACCTACTATGTGGATACAATATGTCAAAAACAGGATACCACCAAGAGGTAAGGTATCATACAACAACCAATATGGACTCACCACCATTAATATACTTATCACCTTATATGGATTGTACAGCACAACTTGCAAGAATATTTCTCTGAAAGACTTTAAAATTCAGAGGCAAGTTTGTGAACGAATTGCATAAGAATTCCGGCAAGCACATATATTAAAATTAAACTACAGTGATTCCCTTACTTTTCTGACTCTAGCGAGCCACCGTAGTCTCCGATCCCACGACAGCTGAAATTCGACCAATCAGCTGCCAGGGCGGGATTTATAAACTTTACCACTGGAGGGAGACAGTTCCCCCTGACGAGCCGCTAAACACGGCGAAACGCGCGTCGGGTCCACACCGACATTAACTGTAGACCGTTACCTACTTGCCGTCACCTCCCAAGCAATAGACCTTGTTTCTCCTAAACACCTGACGATCGGCTCCCAGTACGTGTTTCACTGACATCTACCCTAGCGGGCTCTATAACCCCGCGGTAGTATAGACAGTCAAACAAACCGAGCGTGTTAGGAGAGGACATGGTATATATTTAACTTGAGGATTTGACACTCCGATATAATTAAATTGGAAAACTAGTTCTATACCGATCTGGGTATTCTAGTTCTATACCGATCTGGGTATTCATTTAAAACTAACCATTTCACAGTGTACATAATTCTTTTTACTTACTAACTATTGTGCCGTCTTTCTGGCACTCTCTTTACTATTACCAGTGCCCACGAAGGCACTATTCCTTTTCTGTGCTTCTCTAAGTATTGACTATCTGGTATTTGAGCCAGACCCGTTATTCTAACCACTGTTAGACTCCTGATAACCCGTGAGCGGAATCAGATGCTACACAGGACTAACAGTGGACTCAATTTGTCTGTTGTACAACTGGGCACATTTGAGCCAGACCCGTTAGTCTAACCACGGTAAGGTTCTTGATAACCCGTGAGCGGAATCAGACGCTACACAGGACTAACGCTGTACTCAATGTGTCTGTTGTACAACTGGGCACTGGTTTTTACAGTGTACTATCGGATACATGAAATTGAACACTAAGGACCTACCACATTATCCGAGCTGGGTGTAAAATTGGGCCAAACTATATATGCATTTAACACCCTGTAGGTTACAGCTATAACCAAATACGTAATCGCTCTGTGTTTCTGCAATACATGCGCCTGACCCTCAGACTAACTATCTCTTTGAGAAACGTCCACATCACGTATTGACTTCATTCCCTATGTCGGTTGTCAAAACAGTATTAGGCTTAGGATCCAAGTGACAGACTTGACACACTTTATCCCAGTCTGTCGGATACCAGGCCATACCTTTACTTGTTTACACACCCACACCAGATACTATTGTATCAATGAAGTTAACTCACAGGATTTAAAGCACTGACTTCATTTTTTCGATGTCGGTTGTTAAGACAGTACTAGACTTAGGATCCAATTGACAGATTTGGCATACTCTACTCCAGTCTGTCGGATACCAGGTCATATCTCTACTAGTCTACACACCCACATCAGATACTATCGTATTAATGAAGTAACAGGTTTTAAAGCTAACTCTTGAGCGACCCCTACCGGTCTACTATTATAGGACGTCATCAGTACACTTGGATAAAACCATGAACCGAGAATTCATATTACGCATTTACTTCATCCTCTATGCTGGTTGTTAAGACAGCATTAGGCTTAAAACTAAAGTGACAGACTTGCCATAGCCCACTTTAGTCGATTGGACACTAGTTCAAGCCTCAACTTGTATATACACCCAAGTAGATACTATTGTGTTAATGAAGTAATCTCATATTTACTCTCAAGCGACCTCTAGTGGCCACTACCACAATACGCTAATAGTACACTGAAAAATTGAAATGAGTTTTTCTCCTCTAGGCACGGCATACTCTGCTTAACCTAGTCCCGTTTACCCATTTCCCCTCCCCTCCCCCCCTTCCTTTACCCGCCCTTCCCCTCCTATTGCCACTGTTCATCATTTTGGACTGGCCTAAGAACATAGGATAGGGTGGATTTATTTGTTATTTTCGATTTTTGTATTGTCAATTCTGCATTTGTTTGGTACTATGTGATTGTAGTATATATCAACATAGCGCCACCCCCTTACCTACACGCCCCATTCTGTCTTATGCCAGTAAGTCTGGGTGCCAGTAATAAGCTAGCCAGCACCTATTGCTACTCAGAACCGGCGTATACTTACCCTATTAAAGATTGATATATATATATATATTTATATATATATATTATTATATACTCTTTTACCTACCTCTACAGGATACTAAACCTACTAAATATCTCTTTCTTGATACCAACATCCTTATATTAGGTTTTTCCTTAAGGACAGTTTCTCTCTCTCCCTTTTTGTATTCCCTCTGTTCTTCTTCTCTTCTAGCGGGCACCCACGTGACATCCACGGATGCATCGTCATCATCAACTGCTTCACTTGTATCTAACAACTCAGCAAAGGAAGCAGCAGCGGGTACAACATCATCATCATCACACCGTACGTCCATGTGTGTAATGCTGCCTGACTGAGACATATCCCTGTTATCTACATCCTCTGGCAATAATGGTTGTGCATCACTCATTTCTTCCAACTGATGTGTAAATAACTCCTCTGACAGATCAAGTGAAGCGGCTGTGGTGCTAGTGTTGGTGGTGGCGGCAGGCGGGCGAGTGGTAACTTGAGAGGTGCCCGAAGCTTAGTTGGAGGAGGATGGTGCGTCAAGGTTCCGAGCGGAAGCTGTAGAAGATTGGGTGTCCTGTGTTAGCCAGTCAACTATGTCCTCAGAACTTTTCAAGTTCAGGGTTCGTGGCTTCTGAACACTGGGCATTATTCTAGGGCCAAAGGGAATCACAGCACCACGACCACGACGGCCCCTGCGGGGTGGCCTGCCTCTGCCTGTCATTTTTTTTTTCGATTAGTGGTACTATGCGTGCAAGCTACTGTGACAACAGATATGAGTGGCACTGTGCACTGGCAGAAGTTGGCAGAGTAGACGCTGTAGGCCTGACACACAAGCTTGCAGACAACTAACTGCTATTCAATCTATTACAGTCAAAATTTCTAGTTTTTTTTTTAAATGTACACTACTGTTACACCAGATATGAGTTGCACTGGTGTGACACTGTGCCCTGGCAGGCCCTGAAACGCACACGTGTGAAGGAAACTGACTGCTATTATTTCACAGTCAAATTTCTAGGTTTTTTTTTAATGTACACTACTGTTACACCAGATATGAGTTGCACTGGTGTGACACTGTGCCCTGGCAGGCCCTGAAACGCACACGTGTGAAGGAAACTGACTGCTATTATTTCACAGTCAAAATTCTATTTTTTTTAAATGTACACTACTGTTACACCAGATATGAGTTGCAATGGTGTGACACTGTGCCCTGGCAGGCCCTGAAACGCACACGTGTGAAGGAAACTGACTGCTATTATATCACAGTCAAAAAAGTTTTTTTTTTTTATGAGTGGTGGCACTTGGCAAGTGGGAACAGTATACGCTGTGAGCCTTACACACACGCTGGCAGGCAGGCAACTGCAATTAGATTACACAGGAAAAAAAAAAGCAGACTGATGTTCTAGCCCTAAAAAGGGCTTTTTGGGGTGTTGTCCTTACAGCAGAGATCAGATGAGTCCTTCAGGACTGTAGTGGACACTGAATACACTAGCCTAGCTATCGATTTCCCTATTAAATCATCAGCAGCTACACAGTCCCTCCTCTCACTAAGAATGCAGCTTCCGAATGAATCTAAAATGGATGCTGTCCAGGAGGTGGGAGGGTCTGGGAGGGAGGGTCTGCTGCTGATTGGCTGGAATGTGTCTGCTGACTGTGAGGTACAGGGTCAAAGTTTACTCAATGATGACGAATAGGGGGCCGACCGAACATCGCATATGTTCGCCGGCCGTGGTGAACGCGAACAAACTATGTTCGCCAGGAACTATTCGCCAGCGAACTATTCGGGACATCTCTATTTGTATATCATGTTTGTGTTTGCAGGAGTCTGTGTTGTGTTGGTGTTTGCTGGGATGTCTGTACATCCCAGCAATCAAACACACCTCTGCAACACTACATCCAAACACACCTCTGCTCAAAAAATCCAGCACTACATCCAAACACACCTCTGCACATCTGCCACATACATACTTACAAATTTACTTACACATACACAAACACCACAACAAACCCCCCCCGAAACATGCACAGTCATATATACAAACACACACACGCACACACCTTGACACTCAGACACACGCACTTTGACACAAATACACACAACACTAGGTAAAGAAGAAAGACTCACAGGCACTCCGAATTCAAGCCGCAGGCAGTTTTATTGTAACAGAATGTAATGCAACGTTTCGACCATAAAGGTCTTTTTCAAGCTTGAAAAATACTTTTATGGTCGAAACGTTGCGTTACATTCTGTTACAATAAAACTGCCTGTGGCTTGAATTCGGAGTGCCTGTGAGTCTTTCTTCTTTACCCATTATTCTGGGATTGTTGGTCCTGCTCTGGAGCACCCGTGGTCGCTGGGAATGAGTGCGGTTCCCACCATTTACTCTGACAAATACACACACTGGCACATGCAAACAAATATACATAGACCTTGACACACTGATACAAACAAGCACAGATACACACTTGCAAATATACACATATTCACACTGGCAGATACACACACACTGGTACAAACACACACAGGCACACAGATAAACACACTGCAATACAGATACATACACTGCCATACAGATACACACACACACACACTTTTTCTCTTTGGTTTTTACTATATGTATTTTGGCTGATGTGTACTATGGTCGTTGCTGCCGACCAGGAGTAATGGGAGTTTGGGAGTTTGAGCGCAGGACTTGTTTCTTTGTATTTGTACACACACACACACACACAAATACACATACTGACACATACACACACACAGATACACAATGATACACACTGACACACACATATACACACACTGGCACATACACACACTGACAGAAAAACTGACACACAGATACACATACTGATGGATACACACACCTTGGCACACCAATACACACACACTGGTACAATGATACACACATTGGCACATATACACACACACACAAACACACCCACTGACACACACTGGCACACACTAACAGATACACATAGATGACACATAGATGCACACACTGACTGGTACAATCATACATATGCACACACTGACACATACACACACACAGATACACACACTGGCACATACACACTGACAGAAAAACTGACACACAGATTCACATACTGACGGATACACACACCTTGGCACACAGATACACACACACTGGCACAATGATACACACATTGGCACATATACACACACAAACACACCCACTGACAGATACACTGACACATACACACACATACACACTACCAGATACAATGACACACAGATGCACACACTGACAGGTACAATGACACACATATGCACACTGACAGAAACACTTGTGGAGGAACCTACCATCAAATTAGAACATTCTCACCTAGTAACTTAAGTGTGAAACCGCAAGGGAAGTAATAAATGCTTCCCCTGGGTGGCCGCCATTTCGTATAACCGAATGCACGTGGTCAACAAAAGAGTGGTGGCGATTTTGTTTCCTGCACTTGGGCAGCGGCACTTGGTTGTTGAGTGCCTGGAACTCTTTTCGGCTAGGCACTCGCACGAACCACGGTAAAGGTTATACCGCTGCCCGTTCTACCAACTATATGAACGACGTTCGGGAGATGGAAACTACCTACTAGAGGGAGCATTCATACATCGAAATCAAGAGATTTTCGCACAGGAACCCCCGAACAGAAACCGGCCAAGACACTTATTTCCATGGAACTGTATTGGGCTATCCCCTCGTGTCCGGCAGGTCAATACTTTACCCCGGTGACAATTGAATTTCAGCGAACCGATCTGAGTGATATTTAGATATGTTATACACTCAGACCAGGGCTATCCGGGGATATAACTTTTGTGGAGTTCCTAGTACTTTTGGGGTACTGTATATTTTGTATAGATTTTTTGTACCTGAGAAATAATTGAATTATAGATTTTTCCTCATGCAATTATCTCTCAGGCTCAAAGTATCCTGGGAAGAAAAACACTGTATTGTTGTGTGGGAGACCCCATGTAGGGGTCTGTGCATAAAAGCAGTGTGTGGCCTGAAATAAATCAGTTGACTCTCAGAGCTATGCTTCATCTGGTTACTTGGGGGAATGGATGTTTGCATGTTTTAATGGTTCAAGTTTGGCTCAGAGAAGGAATTAGCAGAGGTAACCACTCAGGTTACCCATGGTCTGCTACAACACTGACACATAGATACACATAAATACACACACTGGCATTCAGATACACTGATACACAGATACATATACTGACAGATACAAATACCTTGGCACAGATACACACTGGCAACTACACACACAGATACACACATTGGCACATACACACAGACATACACACAGACACATAGATACACACACTGGCATATACACACACACACAGATACACACATTGACACAGGTACACACAAACACACACACACACACACACACACACACACACACAGAGACACATACACATATGTTTATATATGCAGTCACCCTCCTGTCCTGTTCACTTATCTTTTTTTAAGGGCTGCTGGCTGAGCCTGGTGTACTGCTCAGTCCCCGCTGCGCTCTCTTACCCTCCAGCCGGTGCGCTCTGTCTGAGAGGTGTTGTCACTTCCTCCCAGCATCTCATACTACAGGAGCCCGGTTGCTGTCTCAGACGGCCACATGCGCCTGATAGGACCTCTGTTTAAGGATACCCATCAGGTGGCACTAAATGCTTGTGAAACCCGATGGGAAAATTTCAGCAGAACCGCCATATTGCGGAACACCAAATGGGAACTATTGAGGGCAGTTATCTGGGGCGTGATGAATATGTTGTCCTCACAAAGGGGTTGAGGAGCACTGAGTTAGTAGAGCCATAAGAACAGATTGCAGGCTCAAGTTTTTTAATTAAAAGATATGGCAGGGAAATCATTCATCTGTTTTAAGTAATGAATAGCAAAACTTGTTATATATATGCCAAGACTTTCTGATTTCATCTGAAAAAGTAAAATGTCTTTTTAGGGTATTGTAAGGAGGCGTAGGACTACCCAACATAGGCCTATATCACAAAGCCTCTGCCTTGACGGCGGGAATACTGCTCCACATTCCAGTAGGGAATATCCAATGGGTTGACATGGAAAAAGCCCAATTTCGTGAAAATAATGCAATAGACTACATGTGGACCCCAAGAAAACTTAGACCACCCAAAGCAGACCTAATCCCTACCACAAAATTTACCCTCCAAGTTTGGACAACCTTCTTAGAGACCCTAGGAACCAAACATACGTTCCACCCTAAGGCGCCATTGACAGCCCTAAGGACAATATCACTAGACATTCACATAAAAAAATGGTTGCACGCAGGAATCACACATATACACCACATATTACAGCCCCAAGGTATGATGAACTTCCCCGACATCCAAAAGAAATGGGACCTACCCAACGGCACCATATTCACTTACCTTCAACTCAAGGGACTTATCACCACCCATGTACACCAACGACACCCCAACCCACACCGAACATCTCTCCCAGCAGAAGCGATAATAGAGCGATGTAGGAAAACACCAACAAAGTCAAAAGCCATCTCCCTCTGTTATAAAGCATGGGAGGATACCCTACCCCCCACTACACCTAACTGCAAAGCATTATGGGAGGCAGATTGCTCTATCCAACTCACAGAGGTGGAATGGGTACATGCACTCAATGACCTATCCAAATGGTCAGGATGCTATACACACGTTGAAGCACATAGGAAACTGCTGTATAGGTGGTACCTGACCCCAAGTAGGCTTCACAAAATATAGCCAAACTCATCTTCGCTATGCTGGAGGTGCAAGGCTGCGGAAGGTACACTCATACATATATGGTGGAAATGCCCTAACATACAACCTCTCTGGACAGAGGTATGTCGCACACTTCATGCCCTCCACGTGCCCAACATCCCGAAAACCCCCGAAGTGTTCATGCTTATGCGATTTCCAACACTATTTGACAAATCGCATAGACAATTGAGCGCACTCACCATCCTAGCAGCCCGCAATCTAATAGCCCTGAATTGGAAATCCACATTGTGCCCAACTAGAATCCAGTTAAGAGACAAGATACAACAATTTTACATTTTCGAACGCATGGCCATAAACGATGACAAAAAAGCACATACATTCCAACCAACCTGGGCCCCATGGGCCAAATTGAATGCAGCCAAACATTAATAACCCACAGATGCAACAAGTATAACCTTGATCACCCCACATCGACCCCATGACTATACCAAAAAGGGAGTAAATAAGCAGGGCGAACTGTTCGATATAGGTTACTTAATATTAATTTGTTGTTTGATAACTGAACTATAACAGTGGTGGGACATGCTTTCATGCCAAAATCTAATGGAATAAGTATTATGCTAACAAAACATACGTGCAATAGAATTCCAGGAGCAAACACTGTGTTATAACAAACGTGTATGTGGTTCACTGCTACTTTACTGTATCATTTTCACTGACCGCCTTATGTTTTATCTTATTTGTTAAAATATGTTTTTCTTGACAATAATACGAAATTATTGAACGCTGAAAATCAATAAAAATTATATTGGAAAAAAAAAAGTCACTCAGAAACTCATATGGCAGACAACATGGACTGAATGCAACAAAATAGATATATAAATATTGCATTAGGAATACAAGATAATACATATAAAGTGGCAAGGCTGTTGTATAATCATTAAGATACACGGGACATATGGAAAGGAACCCCCACTTAAAAAAACTGACAGTGCTGCTTTAATAATTTGTAAGTAACTTATTACAGAAATGGCTGCTTTAGTTTTTTTTTTTTAAAAACCCACATATTGTTTCACCCGATCCAAGAAATAGAAGACAACTAAAAGACTAATTTTATTTGTAACTACCACATAAAATGTGAGTGTAAGAGTAGTGTATGTATAAAACAATTCCAAAATAATTTGGTTTTATTTCATCACAACTTTCCATTTAGTTAATAAACCCCTCTTTACGTAACCATTTTCATTTTTATTCAAAATTATAAACGCACATTTATTTTAATATTTTCCAAAGAGATCAACTCCAGTCAGATACGTGACTAAAGAACTAATTGACTCAGAACTAATTAACTACCTCTGAGAATGTAATGCATGATAACATTGAGGTTATAAAAAAGTCATTAACATTTAAAATAGCGTATATATTTTATTTAATGTAAACTTTAACGATTAACAAACACGAATATTATTTTCTAGTTCCACCTGATTTTTTACCATGGGCAAGCATAATCTAATTAAAATAGTTTTCACGTGTTCTCATAGAATTCTCAGATGTAAATAGCAAGCAGCCTTATTAATTATTGCCCCTTTGCGCAAGTTCACATATGTGATTTTTAAAGTAATGTGTATCAGACATGCTAATTGCTCTGAAATAAAAAAAATGTAATGTGTTAATATCAGTTGTATGTCTATCTACACACTATTCAGACAGGGGGATTCAGGATGGGTGGGCAAGGACATGGGTGTCACCACTGACACAATATTTGTCACTAGTGAAGCCCTTAATGGGCTGACCTGCTTGCAAAAGGGGTTGTCCCCTGCCACTGACAGCCTGCCTGTCCAGCCCCCAGACTTCAGGACCATGCAAGGGGCCCTGCTGAAATACTCCCTGCATGGTCCTAGCGCCTGCAACTCAGCGTAAGATAGTCTAATAATGTTCTTGCACTGTGTTGCCTGGGGATGGTGAGACAGGACCGCAAAACAGAGACTGTTGAGAGTTTTGTGTGTGTATTATTATAGGTCCATGTTTTTCTATTCATTGCTTAAGTTATTCTTAGCACTTTTATAATATATATCACCTTCGTAAAAGCTACTGACTATCAATGATACAGCAACAAGGGTTTCCTGCTTTGAACTAAGTGCAAAGCAAGTGAAGCATGTGCAATGCCTCTCAGTAAGGAATATCTTATTGGATACTGATCAATGATGATGACTTCACATAAGGCAGATTGAAGCTGCAGTGAGGAGTCTCTCTTAGTGCTGGAATAAAAGTAAAGTTACTTCATTTTAACAATTTTAATGATGAATAACCCCTGTTCAAAAGTCTGCATACCCTTAGTTCTTAATACTGTGTATTGCCCCCAGTTTTTTGTAATAGTTGTCAATGAGGTTTCTAATTCCTGCAGGTGGTATAGCTGGCCATTCGTCTCGGCAAAATGTTTCCAGGTTATTTCTTTGGTCGTCTTGCATGAACCGCACATTTGAGATCTCCCCAGAGTGGCTCGATGATATTAAGGTCAGGAGACTGTGATGGCCACTCCAGAACCTTCACCTTTTTCGGCTGTAACACTGGAGTGTCAACGTGGTCTTGTGCTTGTCATGCTGGAAAGTCCAAGAACGTCCCATGTTCGTGGAGAAGAATGCAAATTGTCTGCCAGTATTTTCTGATAACATACTGCATTCATCAATTTCCACACGATTCCCTGTGCCTTTAGAGCTCACACATCCCCAAAACATCAGTGAGCCACCACCATGCTTCACAGTGGGGGTAGTATTCTTTTCACTGTAGGCCTTGTTGACCCCTCTCCCAGCATAGTGCTTATGGTTGTGACCATAAAGCTCTATTTTGGTCTCATCACTCCAAATTACAGTGTGCCAGAAGCTGTTAGGTGTGTCCAGGTGTGCTTGACATATTGTAACCAGGCTTTTTTGTGGCATTGGTGCAATAAAGGCTTCTTTCTGGCAACTCAACCATGCAGCTCATTTGTTCAAGTATTGTCGTATTGTGCTCTTTGAAACAACCACACTGTCTTTTTGCAGAGCAGCCTGTATTTCTCCTGAGGTTACCTGAGGGTGTTTCTTTGTATCCCAAACATTTAATCTGGTAGTTGTGGTTGAATTATTTCTCGGTCTACCTAATCTTGGCTTGGTATCAAGAGACCCCCAATTTTCCACTTCTTAAAAGTGATTGAACAGTACTGACTGGAATTTTCAAGGCTTTGGATATCTTTTCATATTCTTTTCAATCTTTATAAAGTTCCATTACCTTGTTATGCAGATCTTTCGACAATTATTTTCTGCTCCTCATGGCTCAGAATCTCACCTGCTCAGTGCATCCACTTGAGAGCTAACAAACTCATTGACTATTTATACACAGGCACTAACTGCAATTTAAAAACTACAGATGTGGGAAATTAACTTTAATTGCCATATTAACCTGGGTGTTAAGTTGTGTGTCTGTAACAAGGCCAAAATGAGCCAAACAACTATGTGATAATAAATGTTTGTCAGCATATGTGTCTGAGTATCAGCTTGCTGTCAGTGTGTATCTGTAAGTTGTTAGTTTGTGTATCTGTGTGTGTTTGTCTCAGTGCGTGTATCTGTGTATCTGCATGTGTGTCAGTGTGTGTCTGCATGTTTTTTAGAGTGTGTGTACCTGTGTGTGTGTTTGTGTGGCAGTGTATGTGTATATGTGCATACATCTCAGTATTCATACACTAACACAATGCACAAATACACCCCTGCATTCAAACATGAACATTTTTTACAAGCACACTCATTCATTGAAACGTCAACAATACATACAAAAACACCTTTGTGTTAAACATCAAAATTATATATAAACACAGCCTTGCATTCAAAGATCAACACTACTCATAAATGCATACTTGCACTCAAAACCAAAAACACATACAAACATACTCCTACATTCACACTAGCATACACCATGCAAAACCATGCTAACATTCAAACACAAACAGAATCGCCATTAGGGTAAAGTTCTGACTGACTTGCCACGAAGTGATAGCCCAAAATTTTTCCATAAGAATGAGGGTGATGGTCGACTTTCGGGGGTTCCTGTGAGAACACTGATGAACGATCCCCTGGCTTTTTGCAAGCGAATGCTCCCCCTAGTCAGTAGTTCATATCTCCTGAATTTCGTTCATCTAGGTGGTCGGGAAGTGGTACAGGCAGCGGTTCGACTCCGTCCGGGCTCGTGGTTCCAGACGTTTAACCATTTACCTCTGCCTGTGTTCGGGACACCAAATGGCGAATGGTAGGGATGTGCATGGGCAAAGAATTCGGTTTGGTTCGGAACTTCCGAAATTCAGGACTTCGGCAATTCGGGACTTCGGCACTTTGGCTCGGCACTTCCGAAATTCTGGACTTCGGCAATTCTGGACTTCGGGTTCAGCACTTCGGGACTGGCAATTCCCTAACCCTAACCCCTAGCCCTACCCCAACCCTAACCACCAACCCTAACCCTACCCCTCACCCTAACCCTACCCTCAACCCCAACCCTACCCCCAACCCTACACCTAACCCTAAATCCTAACCCTAACCACCACAACCACTTACACATCTAGGGCTAGAGTTAGGGGTAGGGTTAGGGTTGGGTTAGGGTTAGGGCTAGATTCCTGTCATTATTCACGTAATTTTCCCTCCCTCTCTTGTTTTGCCACTTTTCAGAAATCCGAAGCACTTCGGCACTTACGAAATATGGGACTTCGGAAATTCGGGACTTCGGCAATTCGGGACTTCGGGTTCAGCACTTCGGGACTTTGGCAATTCCCTAACCCTAACCCCTAGCCCTACCCCAACCCTAACCACCAACCCTAACCCTACCCCTCACCCTAACCCTACCCTCAACCCCAACCCTACACCTAACCCTAAATCCTAACCCTAACCACCACAACCACTTACACATCTAAGGCTAGAGTTAGGGGTAGGGTTAGGGTTGTGTTAGGGTTAGGGCTAGATTCCTGTCATTATTCCCGTAATTTTCCCTCCCTCTCTTGTTTTGCCACTTTTCAGAAATCCGAAGCACTTCGGCACTTCCGAAATATGGGACTTCGGAAATTCGGGACTTCGGCAATTCGGGACTTCAGGTTCAGCACTTCAGCAATTCCCTAACCCTAACCCCTACACCTAACCCTAACCTCTAACCCTAACCACCACAACCACTTACACATCTAGGGTTAGAGGTAGGGTTGGGGTAGGGTTAGGGTTAGATTCCTGTCAATATTCCCGTAATTTTCCCTCCCTCTCTCGTTTTGTCACTTTTCAGAAATCCGAAGCACTTTGGCTGCTTCCTAAATTCAACACTTCGGCATTTCGGTTCAGTTCGGCACTGCTGAAATTCAGCACTTTGGAAAGGCAGTTCTGTTCGGAACTTTGGAAATTCAGCAATTCGGACATTCAGAAGCATCCAAATGTCCGAATTGACAAAATTTGGCCAAATTTACATTCGGAACGAAACGAATTGCACATGTCTAGTGAAGGGCGGCCACCCAGGGAAAGTATTCGAGTTACTGTGTTAAGGTGTTAATTTGGGGTTAACAGCCAGGGGAGGTCGGTGTTCGGGGAGGTTTTAAAAGGGTAACCACACACTATCCATTCGGGAGATGAAAAAGGGGGTATGGACAACCGAACACAAGGGAATGAAGTCTGCTACAAGCAGTTTTAGCAAACAACCTCCAGAGCAAGGTTTGTTTGGACAGGCCCTGAAAGAAAGTCAGGGAATGTTGTTCAAACTGTAAGGAAGGTTGGCTTCAAGTTGATGCCATGAAGGCCATTTTGACTGACCTTGTCTGAAATTATACAGCAACATCTCTAGGTGGCACTGCATATGCCATTACTGCTTTTGGAATGCGGAAAACTCTAACTACTATGGCTTGTTTGGTTTGCCGAGAATACAGTAGCTAGTAGGTGTCTAGTGTTGTAAGGCAATTCTTCTGTGCCTGTGTCTTCAGGTATCTCTGATCAGAGTATGTCTGATCGGAGTATGTTTTTCATTGCATCTAAGTGATTTTTCAGTAGTGTTTGACCCTTTTGAAGCTCTGCGTTTAGGTTCGCTATATTTAAGCATTCAGTATGTAGGTCTATAGTGTCTTGTTCAACTGCTTAGACCCACCCTTCAGTGGTGCAGATCTCTTCTCGTACCATGTCGATGTCTGCTGCAAAGATTTGTTTTATGTTGTGGAAAGCATGAAGGAGACATGACTGGTCAGCTCAGTCATCAGTTCCGCTACCCAAAAAGCTATATTTTTAAATAATGATCCTTTCATCACATTTTGAAAGAAGATTTTAAAATAAATGTTTTTGTAAAGAAAATTAGAAAAACTCATCCCCGTCTTTAGCATATGGCAGGATCCTTCAGTACATAAGGTCAGACAGTGTTTGAAAACCACTATCTGTGGTCTTCTCAACTTTTGCTCTTTGCATAGAAAATGGAACCTGTGACCTCATAACACCCCAACAACTTGTTTGCAATGACATTATTATGCTGCATAGAATGGTCCTTTAATACCCCTAGAGGTATTTGAGGATAGCACAGTTTACTGAAACATACATACAAATATTGTATCTTTCATTTTGTCAAGATTTTAGCTGCTAATATATATTTTTTTAAATTCTTTATTTTATGCGTGCATATAATATACATTGCGTCCGCACCGCCACAACAGCTGGTGCTAACATATTTTCAGGTACATCAGCATACATGGCGTCATGAACATTGCACAATTTTATTTTATTTTATGTTGTAGGTCATAGGTGTAACTTAGCATGTGTATAGGCGTAGAGGGGTCACTATGTGTTGTCCTTGGTGGTGGAGCCTGCGCCTCTAAGGTTAATGCGATGGCTTTAGAGTGTTACTTTCGTTTGAGTCAATAATTCGTATTAAGGGTGAGCGGGCAAAGCTGTGTATTGTGCGTTTCCTTGTTGTAATTGGTTATTTAGTGGATGTGCCTGTGTGTACGCAGCTGATATGCATAGTGTGGCCCGTCTGTTTATGGCTAGCTATGGCTAGTATCCTCCCTTAAGTGTTCAGCGTAGACGGGGGTGGGGGGGTGGGGGGGGGGTTTACGATTAAGACATATTTTATGGCCAGTGTGGTAAGCAGTTCGAGCAGAGAACTAACAATATTTATGTGAACTGGATAATAGGTACATCAAAGGGACAGTGAAACATTAAACATTAACTGAGGTGTTATAGTATCATATCTTTACAGTAAAACAGTCCTGGTAATAGTTGGTCACCATAGCCTCTTTTCTGAAGGCCTTCATGTAGTGACTGTGTCGGAGGAGCCTTGTCTGGGCTGTCGTGGTACGAAGGTGGTGACTCTTTCGGGGTCCCAGTTGTGTTGTAATCTGGTGGATTCTGCAGGTGCTGTGCAGCGCAAAGCTTCCCGAGGCAGTCCCAGCATGGGTAATAAATCTTGTGCGCTTTGTAGGTCGTAGACTTCGTGCTTGGCCTCCCCTTTCAGGACGAGCAGGGAGCGGTTGAAGCGCCACCTATACGGTATACTCAGGGGCTTACCTAGAGCATTTGGCACCCGGGGTGGGTCCTATTTCTGGCACCCCCCCGCCCCTCAACTTTAAATGTAAAAAACAACCAAAATTTTTTTAATGTATTTAGCACTGAGCAGTGTTTGTGTGTGAATGTATGCATGTTTTTGTATGGAGTATGAGTGAGTGAATGTAGGGGTGTGTGTGTTTGTATGTAGTGTTGGTGTTTGAATGCAAGCATGCATTTGTGTGTTGTGTGGTATTTGAATGCAGTGATGTGGTTATATATAATGGTATGGTTTGTATGTAGTGTTGACGTTGAAATGCATGAGTGTATTTGTGTGTAGTGTTGGTGAGATTTTGAGATGTCTGCACATATACACATACACGGACATACACACATGCAGATACATATACACACACGCAGAAACACTGTGCTCTGCATGCTGGCATCTGACAACACATTTGCATATAATTCACATTAGCCACCCAGATTTTTTGTTGTGGGCTGGCTGACACCTCTTAACTTCGATCATTGTTTAGCAGATAACTTCCCTATTTGCTATCCTTATGTGAGCTTGCCATATTTAAGGACACCAAATAAGGGAACTATCTGCTAAACAGCACCCTCACTTGGTATCTTTAAATATGGAAATCTCGCATACGGGCACCAATTCAGGGAATTATCTACTAAACAGCTAAAGGATCAAAATTAAAAACACCCTTTTCTTATTTTCAGTTATTTAGTAGATAAATCCCTTATTTGTTATCCTTATATTAGATTGCAATATTTAAGGACACCAAATAAGGGAGCTATCTACTAAACACATACACAGAGATACACACAATCACACACTGAATCGCAGATATACACAAACACAATCACAGACCCACACACATACAATCACAGACACACAATCACATACACACACAAACATTATATACATACACACATTTAATAAATAAGAGGTCCACCCAGCCTCCCTACCTTGCTTTAGAAGGGCTGGAGTGGATCCTCAGTCCCTGGTGGTCAGTGGTTGCTGCTGGGATCTCTGTGCTCTTCCTGCACAGGCCCCTCGCACGCCCTGTAATGACGCTGAGGCCGCGATGACACCATGTCCCAGCTGCCGTCTCACTGCAGGGCGAAGACCGTCAGACACAGTCAGATGCACACAGTCCCACACACAGTCACTCACACACAGTTACAGGCAGACAGTCAAACACACAGTCACAGGCAGACAGTCACACACACGCGCACGCAATCACAGGCAGATAGTCACACATACACACACAGTCACAGACAGTCACACACACACACAATCCCAGGCAGACAGTTGCACATACACACAGTCACAGACAGTCACACACAATCACAGGCAGACAGTCTCACACACACACACACACACACACACACCATCACCGGCAGACAGTCACACACACACACACACCATCACAGGCAGACGGTCACACACACACACACACACACACACACACACACACACACAGGCAGACAATCACACATACATACACACAGTCACAGACAGTCACACACACACACACACACAATCACAGGCAGACGGTCTCACACACACACACACAGGCAGACAATCACACATAAACACACAGTCACACACAGACCATCACAGGCAGACGGTCTCTCACACACACACACACACACACACACACACACACACACAGGCAGACTGTCGCACACACAGTCACAGACAGTCACCAAATAAGGGAGCTATCTACTAAACACATACACAGAGATACACACAATCACACACATAATCACAGATATACACAAGCACAATCATAGGCAGACAGTCACGCATACACACACACAGTCACAGACAGTCACACACACATTCACACAGATAATCACACACACACAGCACACACTCTCTCACTTACAGTAAGTTTGGGCTGGAGGAGGAGTGGATTCAGTCCCTCCTGTGCTGTAGTTGGGGAAGCACGGACTCCTTCCTGCTTCCCCTCTGTGTGCAGCAGTAAGAGGCTGCATGTAGCTCCGCTACGGCACTCAGCTTGGCTCCGCCCCACGGCCGTTCTAGCTCCGACCCCACCTCGCTGTGCAGCCAGATCTCCAGCTCCTGCTCCCAGCCCCTGCGTGTGAGCTGTGGCGGCTGCCCGGCGCCCCTGCTGCTATGGCAACCGGTGCAGCCACACAGCTCACTGACCCCCAAGCCTGGCCAGCCCTGGTGGCAGCCCCCTGCCTGATGGCACCCGGGGCGGACCGCCCGCTCCGCCCCCCCTTAGTACGCCACTGGGTATACTCTGTTGTCTGAGAAGGGTGGTGAATGGTGTTAGAGATTTCCTCCAGGCCAAAGTGCCGCCAGTAAGGTCCGCAAAAAATGTGAGGGACATTTCTTCGAATTTGTATGGGATACAGTTTTTAACTGCTGCCATGGTCATAGCTTTATCCTTCCTCTGTTGGAAACTAATTATCAAATTGCGGGAGGCCATTGCTGGGGCTCTGGCCGGTTTTGTTTCTCTAAAGATGCTTTCCAGGCAAATGGCTTTGGACTGTCTCGGAGACAGCAGATTCGTCAGGAGCCTGCGTACAAGGTGTGGTAGTTCGGCCGCCGGGATTTCATCCGGCACTCCCCGTACTTTTAAATTGGCTGCCCGACGTGTGTCCTCCAGGGCGGCAAACCTCTGTTCAAATTCCTTGTTTTTATTTTGCAGACCACCGATCTCCTTCTGCATGGAGGCAAGGTGGGTAGTGTGTGCTGCAGAGGTGCCTTCCATGGCATCCAGTCTTCCCGTTATGCTGTGAAGGTCTGCGCGTAGGGCTGCCATATCCGCCTGGATTGTGGACTGCAGGTCCGCTAGTAAGGCTTTAAGTACCGCTGTAGTTACCGGTGCGGTATCGGGGTTCACAGGCCTGGCTACGGGCGTTGTAAACTCGTGTGAGCTGGGTGTGTCGTCCCCCAGGGAGTAGTCATCCGATATTTAGGAGTTTGTCTCTGCGTGGTCGGCCATCTTGGACCTAGTTGCTCCTGGGCTTGCTTCCACATGGCTCCGATGTCGAGGTTTTGTCTCGGCTGATCGGGCTTCTGTTTTTTGGACTTTCGTCCCATAGTGGCTCTCCAATCTCCGTCTGGTATTTACAGCCGGTTTGGACGGTTTTAACGAGGTCCTAATATTTGCTCCTCAGTTCATGAGAATATCAAGTCATCATCCATCATCCAACATCCATTTAGTTATGTACATCTATTACGCAACTATCCTACCAAAGCTAACAAACAACAATTCTTTGCAGCGTATGTTTTATCCAAGGCCTTTTTATTGGACCTGTTCCACTAATTGAAAAAATAATGTTAAAAAATGTTTATAGAAGCAGAGGGACATATCTGATTCTAACTATTGTTATACACGAAGAGATCCACTTAGTAACAGCTGGTAATTATGAAGCAAAAGACCCCTATAAATAATGCAGAAAATATTTTATCATCATGTTTTTCAAACATTACAGGCAATTGCTGCAAATGATGGCTTATGAATAACTTACAATAGTTCAGTATAGTTCTATTCATAACAAATAAAAAAGGGTTACAAGGTTTAATTATGAGGTAATAAGCTTCCTTTTACTGTTAGCTGAATGTAGCTGTGTACTGTACATTATTGACAGAGAACCTTGGCTTTGCACTCTAATTATCATGGTTTTATTTCAGAAACATATTTGGAAATGGCTATGTCCTAATTGAGAACCATATTCTTCAAATATTAACTCTTTCAGAAACCATTTTAACTTTTATCACTATAATTTATGCAATATTACATCTAAAGACAGAATATACATATTAAATGAAAGCAGATATGTTACTTCTCACGATATGTGTGCATGATACATTTAATTTATAAGGATTACCATGGCTGTTTCTAGTTGTTCCATGGCTGATAATTCTAGAAAAAAAAGTGCAACCCATAGCTAACTTTTAGATATCTATTTGTTAGCTTAAAAACGTTAGTAATTGTAGAATTATTTAAACTACAATTTAAAAATGTGGCAGGATGCTTCATATTTTGCAGTTTTAGCAAAAGAGACACTGGAGAATGTTGGATCTGATCCGAATAGGAATCAAGAGATAACTGATGCGTCCAATCTGCTGACTTCAAAATGTCAGTCATAAAGTTGCTACAGCACAAGAATCTGCAGACCCACGCATTGAATGGTCCCCGCAGAGAGAAGGAAATGCCACCATAAGAAGGGACCAGTATGCCCAATTGGCCAATGTGGCAGTGGAAACTGGGTTTAATGATTTCACATAAGAAACAAGAAGAGAAACGGACTGTGAAGAGCACAAAAAGACATCTCTTTCAGACAGTGCTAAAGGCCATGGAGAGGCAAGGTGTGTTAATAAAAAACGATAAAAATGGAAAAGTATTGAACTTAGTTTGAAGCCTGATGGAGAAGGTAATGCTGAAAGGAAATCAGACTGAGGATTAAGCCTAGCGGAAAGCAGATGCAAAAAAAATAAATCGGAATTATCCAGGCCAATCCTTCAAGTTAAGAAAAACCACAGATACATGCCTCATCAGATGAGGCAGATGAGTTAATCGGCAAAACTAGCAGTTTCTTACCTATAGTAACCTCCTGCAAAAAAACACGAGTAGTGTATAGTGATGTACCGAACTGTCTGCCGGCGAACAGTTCCCGGCTAAATTAGCGCGTTCGCGTTCGCCGCGGTGGGCGATCACATGCGCAGTTCGATCCGCCCCCTATTCGTCATCATTGGGCAAACTTTGACTCTGTGCCTCTCGGTCAGCAGACACATTCCAGCCAATCAGCAGCACTCCCTCCCTTCCACACCCTCCAACCTCCCTCCCAGCATCCATTTTCGATTCATTCGGAAGATGCATGCTTAGTGAGAGGAGGGAAAGTTTAGCTGCTGCTGATTAGATAGGGAAATTGATAGATAGGCTAGGGTATTCAGTGTCCACTACAATCCTGAAGGACTCATCTGATCTCTGCTGTAAGGACAGCACCCCAAAAAGCCCTTTTTAGGGCTATAACATCAGGCTGTTTTTTTTTTTTTCCTGTGTAATGTAATTGCAGGTGCCTGCCTGCCAGCCTCTGTGTGAGGTTCACATTGGATACTGTGCCTACTTGCCCAGTGCCACCACTCATATCTGTTTTAACAATAGGTTAAGCTTTAGATTTAAAATAAATAATTTTTTTTCACTGTAATAGAAGAGCAGTTGCCTGCCTGCCAGCTTCTGTGTCCGGTTGGATGCCTTGCCCATTTGCACAGTCAGTGCCACCACTCATATCTGTTTTAACAATTGGTTAAGCTTTAGATTTTAAATAAATAATTTTTTTCACTGTAATAGAAGAGCAGTTGCCTGCCTGCCAGCTTCTGTGTGAGGTTCACACTGGATACTGTGCCCACTTGCCCAGTGCCACCACTCATATCTGTTTTAACAATTGGTTAAGCTTTAGATTTAAAATAAATAATTTGTTTCCACTGTAATAGAAGAGCAGTTGCCTGCCTGCCAGCTTCTGTGTCAGGTTGGATGCCTTGCCCATTTGCACAGTCAGTGCCACCACTCATATCTGTTTTAACAATAGCTTAAGCTTTAGATTTTAAAGAAATCATTTTTTTTCACTGTAATAGAAGATCAGTTAGTTGTCTGCAAGCGTCTGGGTGTCAGGCCTACTTCAGCGTGTGCTCTGCAGACCTGTGCCAGCGTGCTTTGACAGTTGCCAATCATATCTGGTGTCTCTTTAGCGTGCTTTTACAAAGAAAAAAGGTTTCCAGTGTAAGCTAATAGCAGCCAGTCAGTGTCCTTCAAGCGGCTCTGTCAGGCCTTCCTTCAGCGTGTGCCCTGCACAACCCTGCCAGCGTACTTTGACAGTTGCCACTCATATCTGGTGTCTCTATAGCGTGCTTTTACAACCAAAATTTTGTTTCCACTGTAATAGAAGAGCAGTTGCCTGCCTGCCAGCTTCTGTGTGAGGTTCACATTGGATACTGTGCCTACTTGCCCAGTACCACCACTCATATCTGTTTTAACAATTGGTTAAGCTTTACATTTAAAATAATTTTTTTTTCACTGTAATAGAAGAGCAGTTGCCTGCCTGTCAGCTTTTGTGTGAGGTTCACATTGGATACTGTGCCCACTTGCCCAGTGCCACCACTCATATCTGTTTTAACAATTGGTTAAGCTTTAGATTTTAAATAAATAATTTTTTTTCACTGTAATAGAAGAGCAGTTGCCTGCCTGCCAGCTTCTGTGTCCGGTTGGATGCCTTGCCCATTTGCACAGTCAGTGCCACCACTCATATCTGTTTTAACAATTGGTTAAGCTTTAGATTTTAAATAAATAATTTTTTTCACTGTAATAGAAGAGCAGTTGCCTGCCTGCCAGCTTCTGTGTCAGGTTGGATGCCTTTCCCATTTGTACAGTCAGTGCCACCACTCATATCTGTTTTAACAATAGCTTAAGCTTTAGATTTTAAAGAAATCATTTTTTTTTCACTGTAATAGATCAGTTAGTTGTTTGCAAGCGTCTGGGTGTCAGGCCTACTTCAGCGTGTGCTCTGTAGACCTGTTCCAGCGTGCTTTGACAGTTGCCAATCATATTTGGTGTCTCTATAGCGTGCTTTTAAAACCAAAATTTGTTTTTCACTGTTATAGATTGAATAGCAGTTACTTGTCTTCAAGCGGCTCTGTCAGTCCTTCCTTCAGCATGTGCTCTGCAGAACTGTTCCAGTGCACATTGCAAATCATATCTGGTGTCTCTATAGCGTGCTTTTAAAACCAAAATTTGTTTTTCACTGTTATAGATTGAATAGCAGTTACTTGTCTTCAAGCGGGTGTCTCAGGCCTACAGTGTGTGCTCTGCAGAACTGTTCCAGTGCACATTGGCAATCATATCTGGTGTCTCTATAGCGTGCTTTTAAAACCAAAATTTATTTTTCACTGTTATAGATTGAATAGCAGTTACTTGTCTTCAAGCGGGTGTCTTAGGCCTACAGTGTGTGCTCTGCAGAACTGTTACAGTTCACATTGCCAATCATATCTGGTCTCACAGTAGCTTGCACGCATAGTACCACTAATTCCCCAAAAAATGACAGGCAGAGGCAGGCCACCCCGCAGGGGCCGTCGTGGTCGTGGTGCTGTGATTCCCTTTTGCCCTAGAATAATGCCCAGTTTTCAGAAGCCACGTACCCTGAACTTGAAAAGTTCTGAGGACATAGTTGACTGGCTAACACAGGACACCCAATCTTGTACAGCCTCCGCTCGGAACCTTGACGCACCATCCTCCTCCAGCTTAGCTTCAGGCACCTCTCAAGATAGCACTCAACCGCCTGCCGCCACCACCAAAACTAGCACCACAGCCGCTTTACTTGGTATGTCAGAGGAGTTATTCACACACCCGTTTGAAGAAATGAGTGATGCGCAACCATTATTGCTAGAGGATGTAGATAACAGGGATATGTCTCAGGCAGGCAGCATTAAACACATGGAGGTACGGTGTGATGATGATGATGTTGTACCCGCTGCTGCTTCCTTTTCTGAGTTGTCAGATACAAGCGAAGCGGTTGATGATGACGATGCGTCCATGGATGTCACGTGGGTGCCCGCTCGGCAAGAAGAAGAACAGGGCGAAAGTTCAGATGGGGAGACAGAGAGGAGGAGGAGACGAGTTGGAAGCAGGGGGGGGGTCGTCGCAAGGAGCTAGTGGCACAGTCAGACAGCATGCATCGGCACCCGGGGTCAGCCCGACAGCATGCCAATCAACGCATGCTGTGTCCACCACCAGAATGCCGTCATTGCAGAGCTCAGCAGTGTGGCATTTTTTTGTGTGTCTGCCTCTTACAACAGCGATGCCATTTGCAACCTGTGCCAAAGGAAACTGAGTCGTGGGAGGTCCAACACCCACCTAGGTACAACTGCTTTGTGTAGGCACATGATCTCACATCACAAACGCCTATGGGATCAACACATGAGTACAAGCAGCACGCCTACTCTAAGCCGCCATCCTCCTCCTGGTCCAGCATCTTCAGCCACGTCAACCACTGCTGTCCTTCTTGCCCCCTCTCAACCATCCGCCACTCCGTCTCCCGCCTTGAGCAGTTCCCGCTCATCTGCCCACAGTCATGTGTCTGTCAAGGACATGTTTGAGCGTAAGAAGCCAATGTCACCAAGTCACCCCCTTGCCCAGCGTCTGACAGCTGGCTTGTCCGAACTATTAGCCCGCCAGCTTTTACCATACAATCTGGTTGAGTCTGAGGCGTTCAAAAAATTTGTAGCTATTGGGACACCGCAGTGGAAGGTACCCGGCCGGAATTTATTTTCACAAAAGGCAATCCCCAACTTGTACTCGATTGTGCAAAAGGAAGTCATGGCATGTCTGGCACACAGTGTTGGGGCAAGGGTCCATCTGACCACTGATACCTGGTCTGCAAAGCATGGTCAGGGCAGGTATATCACCTACACTGCGCATTGGGTAAACCTGCTGACGGCTGACAAGCAAGGAATGCGTGGCATTGCAGTGGAGTTGGTGACACCGCCACGAATTGCAGGCAGTCCTGCTGCCACCTCCTCTACTCCTCCTACTCCATCCTCTTCCATAACCTCCTCGGCTGAGTCCTCTTGTGCCGCTGCTTCTTGCTCCACATCAACGGCACCCCCCAGCTCCCCAGGTACTATTCCACATCCCGGATACGGCAGTGTCACGCCGTCTTGGGTTTGACTTGCTTGAAAGCAGAGAGTCACACCGGACAAGCACTCCTGTCCGCCCTGAACGCACAGGTGGAAAAGTGGCTGACTCTGGATATCGGCAAAGTGGTGTGTGACAACGGAAAAAATTTGATAGCGGCATTGAAGTTGGGCAAGTTGACACATGTGCCGTGCATGGCACATGTGTGTAATCTGATCGTACAACGCTTTGTGCATAAGTACACAGGCTTACAGGACGTCCTGAAGCAGGCCAGGAAGGTGTGTGGCCATTTCAGGCGTTCCTACACGGCCATGGCTCACTTTGCCGATATCCAGCGGCGAAACAACATGCCAGTGAGGCGCTTGATTTGCGACAGCCCTACACGTTGGAATTCAACACTCCTAATGTTCGACCGCCTGCTCCAACAAGAAAAAGCTGTTAATGAATATTTGTATGACCGGGGTGCTAGGACAGCCTCTGGGGAGCTGGGAATTTTTTTGCCACGTTACTGGACGCTCATGCGCAATGCCTGTAGGCTCATGCGTCCTTTTGAGGAGGTGACAAACCTAGTCAGTCGCAACGAAGGCACCATCAGCGACATCATACCATTTGTTTTCTTCATGGAGCGTGCCCTGCGAAGGGTGCTGGATCAGGCTGTAGATGAGCGTGAAGAGGAAGAGGAAGAGTTGTGGTCACCATCACCACCAGAAACAGCCTTATCAGCATCGCTTGCTGGACCTGCGGCAACGCTGGAAGAGGATTGTGAGGAAGAGGAGTCAGAGGAGGATTGTAGCTTTGAGGAGGAGGAGGAGGAGGAGCAAGACCAAACACAACAGGTATCCCAGGGTGCTCGTTGTCACCTATCTGGTACCCGTGGTGTTGTACGTGGCTGGGGGGAAGAACATACCTTCAATGACATCAGTGAGGAGGAGGAACGGGAAATGAGTAGCTCGGCATCCAACCTTGTGCAAATGGGGTCTTTCATGCTGTCCTGCCTGTTGAGGGACCCTCGTATAAAAAGGCTGAAGGAGAACGACCTGTACTGGGTGTCCACGCTACTAGACCCCCGGTATAAGCAGAAAGTGGCGGAAATGTTACCGAATTACAACAAGTCGGAAAGGATGCAGCATTTGCAAAATAAATTAAAAAGTATGCTTTACACAGCGTATAAGGGTGATGTCATAGCACAACGGGAATCTAACAGGGGGAGAGGTGGAAGTCATCCTCCTCCTCCTCCTCCCACGACCACGCCGGCAAGGACAGGACGCTTTAAAGAAGTGTTGTTGATGGAGGACATGCGGACCTTTTTAAGTCCTATGCATCGCCACAGCCCTTCGGGATCCACCCTCAGAGAGCGACTCGACCGACAGGTAGCAGACTACCTTGCCTTAACTGCAGATATCGACACTCTGAGGAGCGATGAACCCCTTGACTACTGGGTGTGCAGGCTTGACCTGTGGCCTGAGCTATCCCAATTTGCGATAGAACTTCTGGCCTGCCCCGCTTCAAGTGTCCTGTCAGAAAGGACCTTCAGTGCAGCAGGAGGTATTGTCACTGAGAAGAGAAGTCGCCTAGGTCAAAAAAGTCTAGATTACCTCACCTTTATTAAGATGAATGAGGGATGGATCCCGAAGGGACTGACACTGGGCGATACATTCGCTTAAAAAAGGCCTGATGAGATGAGCTGCCTTGGGCTAAAAATGGTCCACACGCTGCTGTATTTTAGCTCTGAATGACGTTTGACTTGCGTGACTTATCCGCCACCAACTAGGGTTCAAGCCGCCATGTTTTAGGGCACTTTCTGCCTGTGAAACAAACATCAATTTTTCTGGCCGCTGCTACAACAGCGGCTGCAACAATACCAAATTTTTCAGGCATGTGTACATGCCTAATTTTTAGGCCCACTGGTGCAGCACTGTGGCTTCAAAAACCAAACCAAAAATTAAAATCCTCCAAGATGGCACCAATATACCAGTGGTCTAAGCATCTTCCCACCTTGGCCTAAAAAGGGGAGGTGATTCAACAATTAAAAATCTCTGCCATTTACACGTCCACTGATAGGAGACGCGGAAGGTATTAAACTGATATGAACAATACTCCACTCCTATCAGTAGGTCCGTCCCATTGTGATTTATGCCCCCCACCCACCGCGCAGGGATGGGGGCCGGGGGGGAGGAAAGTAGGCCCCCCCATTGTGATTTATGACCCCCACCCACCGCGCAGGGTTGGGGGCCGAGGGGGGGAGGACAGTGCCAAGTGACCCTATGTAGGGGGAACAGTCTCTATTCTGCTCTGTGTCAGTGTGTATCATGGTCTCTGTGGACGGGGAACAGTCTCTATTCTGCTCTGTGTCAGTGTGTATCATGGTCTCTGTGGACAGGGAACAGTCCCTATTCTGCTCTGTGTCAGTGTGTATCATGGTCTCTGTGGACGGGGAACAGTCTCTATTCTGCTCTGTGTCAGTGTGTATCATGGACTCTGTGGACAGGGAACAGTCTCTATTCTGCTCTGTGTCAGTGTGTATCAGGGGTTTTGAGGACAGGTGTCAATCCATATCTGCCAAGTGACCCTATGTAGGGGGAACAGTCCCTATTCTGCTCTGTGTCAGTGTGTATCAGGGGTTTTGAGGACAGGTGTCAATCCATATCTGCCAAGTGACCCTATGTAGGGGGAACAGTCTCTATTCTGCTCTGTGTCAGTGTGTATCATGGTCTCTGTGGACGGGGAACAGTCTCTATTCTGCTCTGTGTCAGTGTGTATCATGGTCTCTGTGGACAGGGAACAGTCCCTATTCTGCTCTGTGTCAGTGTGTATCATGGTCTCTGTGGACGGGGAACAGTCTCTATTCTGCTCTGTGTCAGTGTGTATCATGGACTCTGTGGACAGGGAACAGTCTCTATTCTGCTCTGTGTCAGTGTGTATCAGGGGTTTTGAGGACAGGTGTCAATCCATATCTGCCAAGTGACCCTATGTAGGGGGAACAGTCCCTATTCTGCTCTGTGTCAGTGTGTATCAGGGGTTTTGAGGACAGGTGTCAATCCATATCTGCCAAGTGACCCTATGTAGGGGTAACAGTTCCTATTCTGCTCTGTGTCAGTGTGTATCATGGTCTCTGTGGACAGGGAACAGTCTCTATTCTGCTCTGTGTCAGTGTGTATCAGGGGTTTTGAGGACAGGTGTCAATCCATATCTGCCAAGTGACCCTATGTAGGGGGAACAGTCCCTATTCTGCTCTGTGTCAGTGTGTATCAGGGGTTTTGAGGACAGGTGTCAATCCATATCTGCCAAGTGACCCTATGTAGGGGGAACAGTCTCTATTCTGCTCTGTGTCAGTGTGTATCAGGGCTGGGCTTTGAGGACAGGTGTCAATGTTAGGTGATTTCTGCCCTTTATGGATTAAAAGCAGACTCTGCATCAACTGTGCAATTTTCCATGGGAGTTTTGCCATGGATCCCCCTCTGGCATGCCACAGTCCAGGTGTTAGTCCCCTTCAAACAACTTTTCCATCACTATTGTGGCCAGAAAGAGTCCCTGTTGTTTTTAAAATTCGCCTGCCCATTGAAGTCAATGGCGGTTTGCGCGGTTCGCCGGTTCGCGGAAGTTCGCGTTCGCCATTCGCGAACCGAAAATTTCGGGTTCGCGACAACACTAGTAGTGTAAATTGCTGTTTGAAACAAATGAATAGTACAGTAAGATTTAGCTACCTCAAACAAACCAGATGAGAAATTTAGGACAAATCCAAAACGCACATAAGGGGATTGACACACCGCTCCACACAACAGTCCAAGCAACAGAGACACCAAGTGGACTAGGCACTGAAGTAGCTTCAATAAGTGCCGAGAACCCCAGAATCCCTTAATATGTTCTTGTGACCTGAAATCCAAAGACATTCGATGGACTACCAAAACACCAACTGAAGGTGGTTCTGAAGGAATAGAGGGTGTGGGTTCTCCAGAGGTTCCTGTAACAGGTTCTGAGATGTTAGAAGAAGCAAATATAATTAAATATAACAGATTTACCAAATCGGGGAACCAAGGTTTAATCCTACACGGGGAACCAAGGTTTAATCCTACCTGACTCTGCTGTTTTCATTTTCCACCATGGACAGACTGGCACAAGATGCAACCCATTCCAGGAGGCTTGTGTCCAACTCAAGGATAAAATCTTGATGGCAAATATAGCTGGCATGGTGCATCAACCACCATTGCATCTCTGTCTTGACTTAATCCATTATAGGATGGCAGCTGTTGAAAGTACTTGGACTTGAAGCGTTGCATTGCCCAGTAGTGGAATGGTCCTAAAATGGTCCTGGAAATATGTCCTGTATAGAGAAGAGACCCAAAATCCTCCAAACCTTCTTTTGGATTAAACTGATCTTGTCTAGGGGAAGCTTCATAAACTGAAAACCTCTTTTCTATCTCAAAACAAAGGAACTGGAGTGAATGAGACGGAGTCAGAACCAACTTCTCCATGTTGATCAGGAAGTTTCCCCCCAATAGGAATGGTATCTCTTACCTGAGGAGAGCTTTGCATGGCCTTGCCCTCTAGACCCACATTCTTAATCACCACCATGAGTGCACTAGAAAGCTGACCATCACGGCTGATGGGAGGAGTCACTGAAGAATGAAGAGTGGTTGATGGGCATCCCTGGAGCCCAATGGCCAGAAATGGCTAAGGAGCCAACATCCTATTATACAAATTATCAAAGTTACAATCCTTATGAGGATCCAAGAAGGACCCATAGACTAGAGCCACATCAGCTAGAACCGAATTTATGTCTAAGGTACAGTCACCTACAGCATATTGTCTTCAGTAGGATTTATTTTAAGGGGTGGCACATGGTGGGCCAGGGACCAAAGTAGGGGGACAGTTATAAAACATGTATGTATGTGTGTGTGTTTGTGTGTGTGTATATATATATACACATGCTCCCTTAATCCCTCTGCAAACTGCAGTCTCAGCCAGGTAGGTATGTGTCACCCAAGATATAGCCGCACTGAAGAATCCATGTCTTTTTTGCCTCCATGTCTCTGTTCCCCTCCCTTTCATGTCTTTTCTCCTCCCTTCTTCCATGTCGTGGATGTCATTTGTATTGTATGAAGTGTGTGTATTGACTTCATTGTGTGTTTGTGTGTAGTGAATGCAGCTTCTGTGTTTGTTTAGTGTAACTAGTGTTTGTGTGGTGGATGCAGTGTGTCTAGTGGATGCAGTGTCTGTGTATGTAGTGGATGTGCATGTAGTAGTGTCTGTGTAGTGTTGGAAAAGTGCTGGTGGCTTAACCCCCCTCCCTGCCTCTTACCTGTGGACTGGAAGGGGAGGGACAGTGTGTAGGAAGGTGTCAGTGTAGGCAGGCAGTGTGTAGGAAGGTGACAGTATGGGGTGCAAGGTGTAGGAAAAGTGACAGTGTGGGAGGTAGAGTGTGGGGATGACAGTGTGGATAGCCAGACTAACGGACTACCCTCACTGATACACACTCAGTTACAGTAATTGTCTCACACACTGTATAACTAACACACATGTTCACTGACAGATACACACTGACACGAACACACTCTCAGAGACACATGCACTCACTGACATACACACACTCACTAACAAACACACACACACACATTCACTGACACACTCACTGACAGACACACACCTACTGGCAGATACACATGGACAGTCCCACACACATTCAATGACAAACACACAGACATCACTGCCAGACACATACTCTCATTGATTTGACACACACACAGACACAGATACAGTCACTGACACACACACACACACACACATTCACTGACAGGCACACAAACACTCAATGACAAACACAGACTCTCACTGATGTGACAGACACTCACATACAGACACATATAAATTCAATGACAGACACACACATTCACTGACAGACATATATACACACACACACACACACACACACACACACACACTCACACATTCACTGGCAGACACACACACTCATTCTCTCACACATACTCACAAATTACTAATATTCTTATTTTAATTTGTCTACCCAGCTTCCCTACCTTTGGGAGAGCTGGATTGGATCTGAACACACACAGAGGCAGGCCATTACACACACACATTTAGAGTCACACACACACACACACTTACAGTCACACATAGGCACACAACCACACAGACAGAGGCAGACAGTCACACACACAGTTACAGTCACACACACACATACACACACATTTACAGTCAGACATAGGCACACAGCCACACACACGCACACACACACACACACACACACACACAGAGACAGACAGTCTCACACACACACACGCACACACACACACACTCACACACGCACACACACACACACACACACACACAGCCACACCCCCACCGGCATTTGGCCCCACCCTGGACATACAGTAAGCCCTGCCCATCCACAGTGTGTTTGTTTTTTTAATAATCCCAGGTGAAGGATTATTAAAAAACAAACACATTGCCCTTGATACAGTGCCTGCTTTCCAGGTGAAGGATTATTAAAAAAACAAACACATTGCCCTTGATACAGTGCCTGCATTTGGGGGGGGGAGGGGAAAGGGGTCAAAAAGGAGACACGGCATGATGTAGTTGGGGGCCATGGCCTCCCCCTAGCGACGCTGTTGTCTTGCATATTCTTGAGGTCTTTTTGAATCCCCTTGCAGAGATCTATGCTTCTTTGCCATAAAGATTACCTGATCAAAATCAGGAGTCTGAGCCATCTCAGAGATGGGAGGGGACTCTCCAATGTGGGCTAGAAAAGCTGAAAGACTGCACATACTGAGAAATCTGTAATTGTGTACCAGAGGCTAATTGTACCCTTGACCTCCTATACATAATGGAACATCTAACCTAACATGAAAGATGCTTTTTATCTCAATCAAATGACTGAGTCAGTTACTTCCCTATTGTTCTGCCTAATCATTAGATTCATGAAGCACCAATACCCAAAAAGTAATAATCAATACCTAATAAGGTTTAAAGCGATATTGGCGGGCACACATCCCAATTCGGGATAAGTATCTTAAACAATAGGAAAGAGAAATCACACAGAGACCCTAAAATATTCTTAAATATAAGAATTCACATTACACTTTATTGTCCATAAGTGGATCCAATACAATATAAGTTGTACTCTCATTTAAGTTATTGCATGCATTCACATCAAACAGCTTAAGTATCTAGATATCAACTTAAGTATACACCATTAGAGAAGCTTGGTTGTCAGTCCACTGCACATGACTGGGGGAACTATGGCAGTAAGGCAGAACAGCAGAACCAGTAACACGCATCCGTATTACAGGTGGCTAGTTCTCCAAGTGAGTGACAACTTTTTCCGTCTCTTATACCGTTTTCAAAAGAGTGGGCAGTCTCTACTTTTCCACCAGGTTTCTGATCAGTGCACCCCAGCAAAGACCTGTTGAGAGCGCCGGATGGGACTGTTCAGGACCACCAAAGACGCTGTCATGTCTGTGCGGTTAGCTTATCTCCTTTCTATCGCCTTGCACTATACTATTTTCGTGATGGTACGCAGCCCCTCGATGTTGAGTCATGCTGATACTGTGTTTTGTGGCTTTATACAGTTTTATGCTGTGTCATGCCTGTTAGCTTATTTAATAGCTGTGACATCCAGGCCCTCTGTCTAGTGACACTGCCTGTAGGTGCTTATGTTTATATTAATATCAGGTTTGCTCAGGAGTGATCAATCAATTCCTAATATTATTACTTCACTTATTCATTAAAACTTGCCTACAAAGGTTCAGGGCAAAAATGTACGCTCACTGTAAGGTGACTGTAATTATAAGGCCACCATAATGTACTAATAAAGGTCCTTCAATTAAATAGAAGGAAACAAAAATGTGTCGGTATATAAAAAGACAAAATGGCTTTCCCTAAGCAATGAGGTAGAATGAGGACTTCTTAAACTATATCCCCACCCTTGCGCCATGTTGTGTATGGTGATGTAGAGAGTACTAAACAGCCAAAAAGGAATGGTGAACACTCCTACTCAATCCTAGGTGCAGTTACCACGCCTTAACATCAATATACTTACTTGCCCATCCATGCAACTATTTATCGGTAACCTTTGTCCCTGCAGAAAAAAAGAACTGCATTTTAACTGGAATGTTCCACCACCTTCATAGAGAAACTATAAAAAAACTATTCGTTCTAAGAAATATACTGTAATTTTTTCTATTTGCTATATGTATTTTTACTTAAAATGCAGCCAGCCAAAATATTAAATAAAAAAAAGTAAAACTGAGATTTTATTGTTGATGTGGAATAAATAATTAGAAATTGTATTTTCTCATTGCACTAAATTTGTTATTTCATTAATTCCTCACCTCTTCTGTAATTATTTGTTTAGACTGCAACATACAGGATTTGTGTAAGCAGAACTATTATTAGATTTTGTTGACTTATTCAGTTAGCGTTCTCTGTTTCAATGAATTCAATTTTAATCTTAGACTTTCCTGTGCTGTGCTGACCTCCATTTTAGAAAATTGAATCAATTTTATTTATGATAAATGTACATTTTATTTTTTCCATTATGACGAATACTAAAGCTATTGCATCAAGAGAACTCATTTTTCATACAGTGGTGGGAGGAATGGAAATCGCACTGTGCTCTACAAGGATGGAAGCACACAGTGCTATTATAGAGAGAAAGGGAAGCATTTAATTTATTGTCATATTGACATTGAGTTCTGCATTATCATTCTTAAAGTACAAGTTTGAATTTTTGCAACTGAATACATTTTTACACTTCCTATATATGTGGTACTCCCAGGGGTTATTTTTTTTTCATTTCCCATTTGACCAAAATATGTATTACCTCTAATTCCTACAGGATTAGTCGGCAATGTAAACACAAAGTATAGCAAAAATTGCTAAACACTGAGTTCTCTCACGAAGGATGCTAAAAGCTCACGTTGACTAACAATTGTAGAAATTCTACCAATGGAATGCAAATTAATTTAAAAAACAATTAGCTCGGACACAGGATATGTCAAATAACATACATACACATAGCTAAATTTCTAGTGAATTAAGAGACTCCAATATGACAATTTCAGGTATACTAGTATATAGTATACAGCTAGAAGGTGGAGAAGAGATTGAATTACTTACAGCAAGTAAAACTTGACTCTTGTCACACACTGTGTTCAATCATTTTTATTTTATATTAAGCATGGGTATATTTTGGTTTCAAGCTATTTGACTGTGTGGGTGAATGGGACTGTCTTTGATAGTGACTGGTGAGTTACTGAAACATGCAAAATGAAGATGTGAAGTTCAGAGGAGGAAAAGCAGGAGTTCTCAGGAAAGGAAGGAATTCAAGGTGACATGGGGCTATCTATGGAAACAAGCATACTACTGGAATGAATAGAGGATAGAATATAACGGAGCTGAGAAAATAATGCAGAGGCCAGTCAGACGAGGATCATATCTGTCATCCTTTGTTGTGGTTGGAATCATATTTTTACAGTGCACACACTTCTTTTTCAAGGGTCACTGGGCATTTCACAGACACTTTATTGGTAAAATTTCCTAATTTTTGTTGTATAGTTACATAGAAATATAGTTTGACAAAAATACATCACGTTTTTTTGTTCACATATCTGTATTAGTACTGTCAATCCAACTGAAGGCAAAAACATTTTTTTTGAATGGACTTTCAATTTCGCCTCACATTTAGGAAAAAAAATCCTTCCTGAATCCAAAGTGACAGTCAGAGTTTTCCTTTGATCAACAAACGGTTACTCCACATATTAATATATACCCTTGAATATGCGTTTTTATTTTTTTCAAAATAGAATTTAGACATTTAAAAATATGTAAATTGGGGCAGGGCTAAGCACGGAGAGTGGACGGATGCATGTGTGAGAGGCTCCGTACACTACAGCATTATATCTATATTCGAAATACACTTTCATGATCCGAGATTACCTCGATGACGACTCTGGTTGGCAATGGGTTGGAAAACAAAAAAACAAGACCCGACAAGCCCAGACAAGGCCTGAAAATGTGAGATATGCTACTACAGGCACATGGTGCGGTTGGGCCCATGATGGACGATGACCTGGATACCTACTCTGACTCCTCAGAGAAGTGCAGACAAGCTGACTCCAATGCACCAAAAGTGGTACCCTGATGTCCTGACACGGGACCAGTGACTGCTGAGACCCTGAAAGATATGTTAGCAGTCCTGCGGAAGTCCATACAGGTGGATGTGGCCTCGTTGCGCACAGATTTTATGGGCCAAGTGGGCAGACTGAGCTCAGTGGAGACCTCATCTGAATCGCACACCTTGAAAATCACGTCCCTTGAAAAGGAGGTTGAAGCCGTCAAAAAGCAGCACAGGATCTTTAAGCAACGGTTTACCTCTATGGAAGATAGGAGATGGCGTAATAATCTAAAGATTAGGGGAATACCCAAAGACATTCCAGAGGCAGAGCTCCCGCATCTTCTGCGGAGACTGATGGCAGACTTGCTCTCACCAAAACAGGCCAAAAATGCTGTACTTGATGGATCATTCCGGAACCCAAAACCATGGAAGGCCCGGACACAGCACCCAGAGACTTGGTGGTTCGCTTTCAGTTTTACAAAGACAAAGTCGCAACTCAGACAGCTCTAAAATGGACATCTCCCTATAAATTTGAAAACCTAGAGTTATCTGTCTACGCAGACCTGTCTGGTGACACTTTGCAGTGGTGAAGATCCATGCAGCCCTTGACCACCCTTCTCAGGGAACATGACATCCGATACAGGTGGCACTTCTTTTGGACCCTACTGGTCCAACATGCCGACTCCATTTACTCCTTTCAAGACCTACAAAGTGCTACTGCACTGCTGGAGTAACTGGGCCTCCCACGGGATTTACTGAACAAAATCGGCCAACAAGCAACACCTACGCCTGCGCATAGATGGGACCCGGAGTAAGTTAAAACCCCTTTTGTCCCTCAGAGGGCCTTCTCGGATGCCTATGCAGTGACCACAACCTGAGGCTTTATCCTGCCTACGGATTACAGTGCACGATTGCAGACCGGAACTGAACATAGTTCTAAGTTTACTTTCCTTTGATTTCTTACAAATTATATTTATATGTATGACTTTTTTTTTTTAAATCATTTAATTGTTGAAAGTTCTTCAACGTAATGATTTCATAGATATAGCGCAGTCCGGATGTTACTCATTGAGCAGCACAAGTCACAACTGGACTGCAGACATAAGTTATAGTTCTTTTACTTTTTATTTTTCTCTTTTTTTAAAAAGCGAGCAAGTGACCACGCCTGCTTAAATAAGCGGCTTTCTGTTATATTAAATTAACGCACTAACGTCAGATGCTCCCCTATGGCCTGCGGTAGCTAGATTCCATTTGCCTATATTTTCTACTCCATATAATCACAAAAACCTTCAGTACATGAGTGCACTCACTTTGTTGGATATGTTACTTGGTTTAAATCTGTGCTTCAATCTCTTACATAATGCAACTCCCAATCTTTTGTTTCTCACGCCAAACAAAAATAAAGAATAAAAATAAATAAATCTGTAAATAACCCGAGAAAAGAACCTCTTTGGGGAGATAATCCCACATATATATTGTTCTTACTATAAAGAACACTTTCTGCTGCCATAGGTAAAATCTCCTGTCTTCAAGTCTAAATGGGGGACCTATTGTCCCTTATTCAGGCCTATATATGTTGAATGTTATCATATCCTCTTGGGGGGGGGGGGGGAGGGGGGTGTCACCTTTTTTTTCTTTTCAAATATGCATATTTACATTTTAACAAATTATTATATTAAAACAATATAATGATAATGTAATAACAACAAAAGTCTAACAATAACAAAACTATAAAATAAACTATAATACAATTAACAATAAATATGCACAAAGAAAATTAAGAGGGAAAAAGAGAATGAAACATAACAACATATTTTATATATACAGTATATATATATTTTTTTTGTTACATCAATAAGCAGTTTAGTTCTTTAAATTCTGTGTTAAACAGAGTGTGATGTCTTAAAATCCTGTGTTAAACAGAGTGTGATGTCCTTGGTACATTATTTTCATGTAAGGAATAGGGAATAATACATGGGTCACATCTATGCAGTTCAGGGGCTTTAACCTTGAGCAGAACCAACACATACATGTTCCAATCTGCTTGAGATATATGGGAGTAACACTTCTGGGCAGCAGATCTCACATTTTTAAGTGAGGCAACTGAAATAGCTGTTGTCTGTGAGTGTAACTTGTCAGGTAGCACTGGGACATATAACCAAACACTAAAGTCCAGTACTAACCTAACAGGAAAACTCCACGGGCCAATTACAAAATAAATATAAAACAATGCTTTGTAGATAAGTCCAAAATTAAAGCAAACAAGCATTCAATAATGCAGTTTTTCATTGAGATTATATATTTAAACACCTTTGTAAGCCATCCCCTTCTAACCCAGACCAGGTTTTTTATAGCTGTCCAATCACAGACTTCCCAATGCAGCTCAATTAAAAGTCTTTGCAAGGCAGGTGCTCTAATCAATTGCTGCCTCTTCAGTTTAGCTCCACTGAGCTAACCAAACAACAGGACTTGTTGTCTGTTTGAAAGCTATGGAGTTGTAATAAGGTAATTTCTAATGAAATTTGTACTTTTTGTAAAATGAAAAAAGAGGACACTCTTCACAAATTACATTAACACTAGACAGTAACCTCTACCCTATGACAAACCGTTAACCCTTACACTACCCTAACTCTAAGACTTCACTCCTACACTAACCTTTAACTCCTACACTATCTTAACACTTGCAATAACCCTAACCTAAAAATATTATTTTATAATTTTTATATCTTATAAATGTTATATAATGGCAAAGGGTGTATCATAACTCCTGTATGACATTATTTTCCTTTTTATACATGGTTCTATACATGCACAAGTGAGTTTGTTTTGCAATGCTATATAGACCCTAATATTTCCCTATTACATGGTACTTATTATATCCTTAAATGTACTCAATTAATATTGTGAATATTAAACAAATAATGTGTGTTACACACACCAATTACCAGTCACTTTTTCTAATTTCAATAATGTGTAACAAATTACCAGTCATGCCAATTATTGTTGCTTTAAATAAATAAACAAAATTCAAAATTGTATAAATAAATAAATAAATAAATATATATATATATATATATATATATATATATATATATATATATATATATAAAACAACAAGTATAAATGTTTAAGTTGGCTGTATTGCATTGAGGCTGTATTTTAAAGGGGTATCCAGAAGTGTTTGTTTCAATATATTGGATGGTTACTTTTTAAATATTTTATATTTTTTACAAATTTTTTTGAAAACTTTAAAACTTTAAAACTTTTTGAATGGATCTTTTTTATTAAACAGTAGAAAGCTAACTATTAAAATACCAACCCCAGAAGCATGGCTTATGAGGTGAGTTAAACAGTGCTATAGGAAGCTAAATGGACATGTTTGGAGGAGACACTTCCTGGTTTATCTCATTGTTTATTCTCTACAGATGGAGATTTTACAGCAAATGCAGAAACTCGGTATATGAATATCACTTTATATTATATTTAATGATATTTTTCCCATATTTTTAATGCATTATCTATATAACATTGAAAAGGCAATGGGTGAATTTCATCCTGAAGTGCCCCACTAAATAAAGTTACCAATTACACTATTATGAAATCTTGCATTAAGCTTATTGCCGTCACTACTGTTCTAGCCAGGTGAAAGGACAAGAACAAAATTTTAAATTGCTATTCTTCTTCTCCGATGTCTTTATCCAACTGGTCATCTTACGCATATGTTGATATATGACTACAATCATGATAATGGATAAAATCTGCTTTACCAAACACTTTTCCTTCCAAAGAGGACTCACACGCAATGTATTTATTAGAAATGGGCTTCACTGTATTTTAATTAATAGCTGAATACCTATTAAAATTTGACAATTAATACTCTGTTTCTTGATTGCCTTGGCGACTGAGTTATAGCATCAAACTCCTGATTACATCAATGTGTGGGTGATTCTGCTAAAGTGACTGAATCTTGTCGACTGACATAAAGCAGACAGTTCACGTTTATGAGGTCTGTTGAAAAATGGTAGTTAAGAGAATAGTTTTCAAAGACAAATTACAGTTTGGTCTCATAGTGCATATACCATGCTTCACAATTATCTGCCTCGAATGCTACTGCACAATCTGTGATGGTATTATACGGTATATGGAAAAATTGTTTAGTGAAACACAGGTTATTTTTTTATTTTAATTTTTTTTTTTTGCAATTTGTTGCAAATTGCTAATCCATAATGGAAAGAAGTAAGCAAAAGTTGTATTTGATTTTGTTCACTTAAATTGACCTTCCAGATTCAACCATTCTGTTTTTGTAGCAGATTCTAGATTAGGTGGTTAGAAAATGGCTAGAGGCTTGTTTCAAATCAATGCAAAGTCAAATGCCACTCCACTTACATTTAACGCACCAGTGCAGAGGCTTCCAGTAACTATTGGCAGTTAGCAATATATAAGACAAGACAAAAAGAAAAAAACAAATAACTGGCCTTAGAGATGCAAAAATATGGACGGCAAATATTTTGTGATTTTTGTAGGTGTAGTTGCAGCTACTATTTTGTCATGGCTTGAGAATGCTCTATCGTTTTATTTTTAAGAAACCTACACTACCTATGGATGGCTTGTAATTCATATCAAAATACAATGAGAATATTTATAGAGATAGTTTTTGTTCTGTACAATTAAAAACACAGTTGTTCTATGTGTTTAGTATTGTTAGGCTTGTTCTGTTTCAATTGATTTTTCTCAAACATTTCTACATACAGTATAGATTTCATTATATTTTTACATCCTATACACGAGTTTACTTTTAAAGGAACAAGCATGTATTCTAAGCATGTAAGGATTTGTCATATTTATTTAGATTTTAACCGCTTCTCCCCTGGCTATGATCATCATTGCAGATATCAGCCTATCCAATGTACCCTCATAGGAAGCATTGGAGGACTATTTATTTATTACTGGCATTTATAAAGCGCCAACAAATTCTGCAGTGCTGTACAATTGGAAAATAAGACAAAACAAAATAAGAACAGACTGATACAACAAGTAGAGGCCCCCTACCTGTGAGCTTACAATCTAAAGGTTAATATTAGTAGATGAGACAAGAGGTAGCATAGGAATTTGTATGTGATGACAGAGAGAGTTAATGGTATAACTGCAGTAGCTGATAACGTGAAGGTAATAGGGAGGTGATTGGCTGTGGATCCAAACAGTTGGAGGTTCATGCTTTATAGATAGAAAGAACCAGGGTGGGTGGGTGGGAGCAGAGGAGGGGGGTGGGTAGAGCCGAGTAAAATTAAATGGTCTTCATGTTGCAGGGATGGATAGTTTGGGTCTAAGGAAGAGAGATAAGACAGTTACTTAACAGGAATTTACTGCTGGGAGTGACAAGCCAGCCATTTGTCATAAACAGTTAAATATTTGCTAACCATTCTAATATTTGCTAAATTCTAACAGCCAGATTATTAATACCGTATATACTCGAGTATAAGCCGAGTTTTTTAGCACATTTTTTGTGCTAAAAAAACCCAACTCGGCTTATACTCGAGTCAATGTCTGTATTATGGCAATTTGCATTGCCATAATACAGACAATGGGGCTGTGGGGGCTGCAGAGATCTTACTTACCTCTCCTGCAGCTCCTGTCAGCTCTCTCCTCCTCTGCGCCATCCGTTCAGCACCTCGGTCAGCTCCCAGAGTAAGTCTTGCGAGAGCCGCGGCTCTCGCGAGACTTACACTGAGAGCTGACAGAGGGAGCTGCACAGACCGCGCGGAGGAGGAGAGAGCTGACAGGAGCTGCAGGAGAGGTAAGTAAGATCTCTGCAGCCCCCCCCCCCACTGAACTGCCAATGCCACTGGACCACCATGGAAGGAGAGCCCCCCTCCCTGCTATGTATCAAGCAGGGAGGGGGGACGAAAAAAAAAGATAGTAATAATAATAAAAAAATAATTAAATAATAAATAATAATAAAAAATAAATAATAATTAAATAAAATAAATAAAAATAATAATAAATAATAATAATAAAAAAATAAAATAATAATAATAAAAAAAATTGCCCACCCCCCACCAAGGCTCTGCAACACACACACACACACACACACACACACACCACTCATACACACACACTGCACTCATACACACACTGCACTCATACACACACACTGCACTCATACACACACACTGCACTCATACACACACACTGCACTCATACACACACACACCACTCATACACACACGCTGCACTCATACACACACGCTGCACTCATACACACACGCTGCACTCATACACACGCTGCACTCATACACACGCTGCACTCATACACACGCTGCACTCATACACACACTGCACTCATACACACGCTGCACTCATACACATGCTGCATTCATACACACGCTGCACTCATACACACACACTGCATTCATACACTCACACTGCATTCATACACACACTGCATTCATACACACACACTGCATTCATACACACACACTGCATTCATTATACACACACTCGAAATAAATATTCAATTAATATATTTTTTTTAGGATCTAATTTTATTTAGAAATTTACCAGTAGCTGCTGCATTTCTCACCCTAGTCTTATACTCGAGTCAATACGTTTTCCCATTTTTGGGGGTAAAATTAGGGTCCTCAGCTTATATTCGGGTCGGCTTATACTCGAGTATATACGGTAACTACATGTAACAGGAAGTACAAACAATTACAGTAGTAAACTGTATGTCACAATGGTAGCATCATTATAGTAAAATATTAATCTAGAAACAAAATGAAAGAAGTCCAGTTAAATATCTTCTGCATCTGTTTGTACCTTTTAAGGCTGCAGTATTCAAAATTAAATGGCCTTCAGGACTAGTGCGCTTGTGCCAATCAGCATTACCTTGTAGAGATGTATTGGTTCTTTGGGAGTCTTTGCATGATTGCAGATTGCAGGACTGCACCAAAAAGAGACTCTATATTCAAAAAGATTCAAACGCTCAACCAGGAAACTACAGACCTGTGAGCTTAACATCTATGGTTGGGAAATTATTTGAAGGGCTGTTAAGAGATAATGTTCAAGAATTAACTTTGAACAAACTTATAAGTAGCAAGTATCAACATGGTTTTATGAAAGACAGGTCATGCCAAGCTAACTTATTTGTGTTCTATGAAGACGTTAGTGGAAATATATATCAGGGTGATCCAGTAGATGTGATCTACTTGGATTTTGTCAAGGCATTTGATACAGTTCAACACAAAAGATTACTATTAAAATCAGTTGGTTAAGAAGACAAATTGTGTTTGTGGATAGAACACTGGCTTAAAGATAGAGTGTAAAAAGTAGTTGAAAATGGAAACTTTTCAAATTGGACAAAAGTGGTAAGTGAAGTGCCTCGGAGGTCTGTCTGTGTCAACTTCTCTTGATTTTGTTAAATATAAATTATCTTGAAGTGGGCATTGAAAGTCATTTGTCAGTGTTTGCAGATGACACAAAACTAGGTAAGAAAATACAATCTGAACATGATATCACTTCAGAGGGATTTGGAAATAGTTAAGACCACACCAGTTTTAAAGAATGATATTGCAGAACTAGAAAAAGTGCAGGAGCAAGCTACAAAGTTAGTAAGGGAGTGGTAACCATTAGTTATGAGGAAAGGCAACTCAAAGTGGATTGCACTACACAAATATATAAATAGGGTCAGTACAAACAGCTATGTACTAATGAGTCCAATAGCATTTTCGCCTATAGCAGGGGAAAGGATTCTTTACAGTATGAACAATAAAGATGTGGAATACTCTGCCTAAAGAGGTTGTCTTATCTGAGTCTATAGATAATTCTAATAGGCTTAAATGCTTTTTTGCATAAACAGAATATTCAAGTATATAGTTGATGTATGTAACCCAGGTTGTTGATCCAAGGAGAAATCTGATTGCCATTATTATTATTATTATTATGATATTTATAGAGCGCCGTCAAATTCTGCAGCGCTTTACAATGGGTGGACGAACAGACATGTAGTTGTAACCAGACATGTTGGACACACAGGAACAGAGGGGTTGAGGGCCCTGCTCAATGAGCTTACATGCTAGAGGGAGTGGGATAAAATGACACAAAAAGGTAAGGGTAGTATTAGACTAGTGACAGTTGCAGAAGAGGAATCAGTTGGGATCTATTAACAGTTTAATTGATACGCTTTTATGAAGAAGTAGTTTTTTAACGATTTTTTGAAGTGGAGACTGGGTGAGCATCTAACGGAGGAGGGAAGCGAGTTCCACAGGAACGGTGCAGCCCTCAAAAAATCTTGAAAGGCGAGCATCAGAGGTGGGAGTACGGACAGAAGATAGATGTAAGTCTTCAGCAGATCGTAAGGGCCTAGACGGGACATACTTGTGTATAAGGGAGAATAGATAGGTGGGAGCAGCATTATGTAGAGATTTGAAAGCAAGAACCAGAATTTTAAATTGAGCTCTATATTTTATAGGAAGCCAATGTAGGGACTGACAGAAGGGTGAGGCATGGGAGGTGTGGGCGGACAGGAAGATGAGCCTCGCCGCCGCATTCATTATGGACTGTAACGGCGCAATTTGGGAGCACGTAAGACCACTGAGAAGCGGATTACAGTAGTCAAGGCGAGAAAGGACAGTGGAATGGACCAACACCTTCGTCGCATCTGGCGTTAAGTAGGGGCGGATGCGCGCAATGTTTTTGAGATGGAAATGACAGGATTTGGCGATAGATTGAACATGAGGCTTGAAGGAGAGGTCAGAGTAAAAGAGAACACCTAGGCAGCGAGCCTGCGTGGTGGAATTGATGGTAGCACCATTGACTTGGAGGGAGACAGACACAGGAGTAACAACACTTGAGGGAGGAAAGACCAGAATTTCAGTTTTGGTCAAGTTTAGTTTAAGGAAGTGGGCAGCCATCCAGTTAGAAACAGCAGAGAGGCAGTCAGAGACACTAGTCAAGAGGGACGGGGAGAGATCAGGAGAGGACAGGTAGATTTGTGTGTCATCTGCATAGAAATGATATTGGAAGCCAAAGGAGCTAATGAGTTTACCAAGGGAGGCAGCAGGGGCGGGCTGGGCCGGGGGTCAGGGAGGCAATTGCCCCCCAGGCCGCCCGAAATTATTTTAGGACCGGCCGCGGCGGGCCGGCCCTTTAAATGCTGCAGCCGCCGAGCGCTCTGTAAAGAGCGTTCAGACGGCTGCAGCTGCTTTTCCCTCCCTCCCCTCCCCTCCCCTGTAGGTGGCCGAGCTGCACTCCGGTCCGCGGTCCCGGCCGGAGTGATGGGAAGGTGCACACTGAGTGTGCACTTCCTGTCAGTCCGGCCGGGTACAGGAAACAGAAACTCCTGTACCCGGCCGGACTGACAGGAAGGTGCACACTGAGCACCTTCCTATCACTCCGGCCGGGACCGCGGACCGGAGTGCAGCTCGGCCACCTACAGGGGAGAGGGTAAGAAGGGGGGGGGGGAGAGAGTAAAAAGAGGGGAGGGGGAGAGTAAAAAGAGGGGAGGGGGAGAGTAAAAAGAGGGGAGGGGGGGAGAGTAAAAAGAGGGGAGGGGGAGAGTAAAAAGAGGGGAGGGGGGGAGAGTAAAAAGAGGGGAGGGGGAGAGTAAAAAGAGGGGAGGGGGGAGAGTAAAAAGAGGGGAGGGGGGGAGAGTAAAAAGAGGGGAGGGGGAGGGGGAGGGGGGGAGGGGGAGGGGGGGAGAGTGAGGGGAGGGGGGGAGAGTAAGAAGAGGGGAGGGGGGAGAGTAAGAAGAGGGGAGGGGGGGAGAGTAAGAAGAGGGGGGGAGAGAGTAAGAAGAGGGGGGGAGAGAGTAAGAAGAGGGGGGGAGAGTAAGAAGAGGGGAGGGAGGGAGAGTAAAAAGAGGGGAGGGGGGAGAGTAAGAAGAGGGGAGGGGGAGAGTAAGAAGAGGGGGGAGAGTAAAAATAGGGGAGGGGGGGAGAGTAAAAAGAGGGGAGGGAGGGAGAGTAAAAAGAGGGGAGGGGGAGAGTAAGAAGAGGGGAGGGGGGAGAGTAAGAAGAGGGGAGGGGGGAGAGTAAGAAGAGGGGGGGAGAGTAAGAAGAGGGGAGGGGGGGAGTAAGAAGAAGGGGGGAGTAAGAAGAGGGGAGGGGGGGTAAGAAGAGGGGAGAGTAAGAAGAGGGGGGAGTAAGAGGGGAGGGGGAGTAAGAAGAGGGAAGAGAGGGAGTAAGAAGAGGGGAGGGGGGATAATAAGAGGGGGGAGTAAGAAGAAGGGGGAAGTAAGAAGGAGGGGAGATAAGAAAAAGAGGGGGGTAAGAAGAAGAAGGGGGGAGTAAGAACAAGATTGGGGAGTAATTAGAAGAAGGGGTAAGAAGAAGAGGGGGTAAGAAGAAGAAGGGGGAGTAAGAAGAAGAAGGGGGAGTAAGAAGAAGAGGGGGGAGTAAGAAGAAGAGGGGGGAGTAAGAAGAAGAAGGGGGGTAAGAAGAAGGGGGGTAAGAAGAAGAAGGGGGTAAGAAGAAGAATGGGGTAAGAAGAAGAAGGGAGGGTTAAGAAGAAGAAGGGGTAAGAAGAAGGGGGGAGTAATAAGAAGAAGGGCGTAAGAAGAACAAGGGGGGGGGAGTAAGAAGAACACAGGGGGGGTGAGAACACACAGAGGGAGGAGTGAGAAGAACACAGGGAGGGTGGAGGGGGGATGAGAAGAGCACAGGGAGGGTGGGTGAGTGTGAGAAGAGACCGCTAGGGGAGGGTGGGGGAGAGGAGAGACCACTAAGGGGCAGGGGAGAGCTCTAAGGGACAGAAGGGACAGCTCTATAGGACAGGGGGCAAGACAGGGATCTCTTTAACACTACGCACCCACACACACACACACACACACACAATGCATCCCTATACATACACAGAAACACACAATGCACCCCTATACATACACAGAAACACACAATGCATCCCTATACATACACAGAAACAGAACATGCTTCCCTTACACACAGAGAAACACACAATGCATCCATTACACACACACACAATGCAACCCTTACACACAAAGACAATGCATCATTTGCACACATACACAGAAACATACAATGCAAACCCTTACACACATATGCAAACACACACACTGTTTTTCTTACATACACACAGAAACACAATGCATCTCTTACACAAACTGGTATCCCTATACACTACATACCATAAGCACACATATGAGATAACACATAACACATCCCCTACACACTCCACTCCCTGTGAGCGAGCTCATGGGTGGGTGGAACATATAAGTGGACTTATGAGTGGGCCTTATGGGCATACTCACCGTCAGGCACTGGGGCCCAGATCTTGAGCTGTGTAAGAGGCCCCCAAAAAATGGAGCTGCTTCCAATTCTCCCAGAACGTTGAATTTTGTGACCACAGTTGCAAACAGCCTCCAGAGGTTCTGTTCTACACCAGACCAGTGGAGCCAAACTGCAGCCCATCATCATCCTCATCTAATTGTAAGTAGGCAATCTAGTATATTATTAGTGACACTAATCTATAATTTACCTCACATTAAAGGGACACTATAGCTTAATGAAGTGGTTCTGGTGTCTATAGCTGGTCCCTGCAGGCTTTTTAATGTAAACACACACTGTGTGCAGCACTGGCGTTAGTTCATATGGCAGATCATATGGGTGGGGCATTGTGATGTCACATGGGGGGGGCGGCAAATTTATATTTTGTCTAGGGCGGCAAAAATCCTTGCACCGGCTCTGATCCTGGGCAGGTGCACCAGTCTACTGGTGACCCACAGGAGGGGAGTGCACTGATTGCACTGCACTCTCCTCCTGCCCAGACCCGTCTTGACCGCAGTGCAAGTGCCCTCTGCCCCTAATTTACAGTGGCTCACACTCAGAACAAGCAGTGCCTAGATCCCTTTGCAGAGACGGAAACAAAGAGGTTCTGCGGCAGCTGGCCGTCCTGCAAGCATTACATTAAACAGCTGTTCCCCATGCAGCCACAGGTGGCGTTGTGCTGGGAGACTGTGATTACTCTTCACTTCCTCCCAGCCTACAGAGCAGCGCATGGGGGAGAGAGGAGGAGGCATGATTTAATCTTGAATAAATCCTCTAAGCAAACCTTTATAAATTTGGGGGGGATCAGCTCTGTTTCCACAGTTTATTGGTGTTTACTCTCATCTCTGTATTAATATTGAGGGATGTCTAAGTAGTAACATCAGTGTGTGTCAGCAGGGCCAGCCGTTAGGGTGGGCAAGCTGTGCGGTCACGCAGGGTGCCATGACAACAGAGGCGCCCGGCGGCCAACACAGCTCACAAGTTGGGTACACCAGCATATTTAATTTAAACGATTCGCTGGTGGTCCACTGGTGCGCACCAGCAGTAGGTGCAGTCAGATCATATCCTCTCCCTCGTGGTTCCGGCGCTCAGTTAGTGAGTCAGAGCACAGGCTCAGAGATTCTCAGCCTGTGCTCTGACAACATTGAAAGTCAGAGCCGTGAAGGAGCGGGTATGGCAAAGAGCTACTGATTAGCATAACATCAATATCTGTTATAAAACCAGAAAAAGGTGGGCATGGATGGTGAACTAATTTGGTGGCGCAATGGGCCACTTGACTGGTTTTGCCCCCCAGGCCTAAGGCTGCCAGCCCTCCCCTGGGAGGCAGTATAGATGGAGAACAGTAGGGGACCAAGGACTGAACCTTGGGGGACACCAACAGAGAGGAGTTGGGGAGAAGAAGCAGAGCCAGAGAAAGAAACACTGAAAGAGCGCTGGGAGAGGTAGGAGGAGCACCAGGAGAGAGCAATATCTTGTAGACCTATATTGCGGAGGATGAGAAGAAGCTGTTGATGATCAACAGTGTCAAAAGCCACAGACAGGTCAAGGAGAATTAGGATAGAGTAGTGTAGAGAGTAGAGTAGATTTTGCAGCGAGTAGATCATTGGATACTTTGGTCAGTGCCGTATCCACAGAGTGCTTAGCGCGGAAACCAGACTGAAGCGGGTCTAGCAGAGAGTTGGACTCGAGGAAGTCTGTCAATCTCGCATACACAATTCTTTCAAGGCATTATGGAGTCAAAAAGGACTTCCCTTTTTTGTGGCATAATTAGAGATCTGTAGTTCAGTTGAGTCTGTTGTTCACATGGTGAATGCACAAAGGGAAAATTTTAAACAACTTTACGTTAATTTAAGTGGTTTGGGTGTGTAGATCATGCTCCTGTATTCTTAATGCTCAAGTCTCTCCCATTTAGATAACAAATTATTTGTTTCTGTTTATGCGGATGTAGTCATGAAGAGCTAGAATTCTTTTTATACTAATAATAAAGGTGTGTAGGGACCCATTAATTTTAATATTAAAATATCTGCTCTACATGGATATGCTAGTATACTAAGGGGTCTATTTACTAAAACTAAAATCTGTGGTGTAGTTGCTTCTTTGTGAGTTTTGTGTGTGCGTATGTGAGTGTTGTGTATTTGTTGAGTGCCTTGCAAAAGTATTCTCCCCCCCTTGGCATTTTTTGTGTTTTCTAACCTGGAATTAACATGGATTGTTTGAGGATTTTCATCACTTAATTTACAGAACATGCCCACAACTTTGAAGATTTTTTTTTTTTTATTGTGAAGCAAACAACAAATAGGACAAAATAACAGAAAAAGGCAATGTACATAACTATTCACCTCCCTAAAGTCAATACTTTGTAGAGCCACCTTTTGCAGCAATCACAGCTCCAAGTCACTTTGGATAAGTCTCTATGAGCTTGCCACATCTTACCACTGGGATTTTTGCCCATTCCTCCTTGCAAAACTGCTCCAACTCCTTCAAGTTGGATGGTTTGCGCTTGTGAACAGCAATCTTTAAGTCTGACCACAGATTTTCTATTGGATTGAGGTCTGGGCTTTGACTAGGCCATTCCAACACATTTACATGGATCCCCTTAAACCACTCAAGTGTTGCTTTAGCAGTGTGTTTGGGGTCATTGTCCTGCTGGAAGGTGAACCTCCGTCCTAGCCTCAAATCACACACAGAGTGGTACAGGTTTTGTTTAAGAATATCACTGTATTTAGCACCATCCATCTTTCCCTCAACTCTGACCAGTTTCCCAGTCCCGGCTGTGGAAAAACATCCCCACAGCATGATGCTACCACCACCGTTTCACTGTGGGGATGGTGTTCTTTGGGTGATGTGATGTATTGGGCTTGCACCAGACATAGCATTTTCTTTGATGGCCGAAAAGTTAAATTTTAGTCTCATCAGACCAGAGCACCTTTCTCCATACATTTTGGGAGTCTCCCACATGCCTTTTCAGAAACTCAAAACGTGCCATTTTTTTTTTTTTGCTGAAAGTAATGGCTTTCTTCTGGCCACTCTGCCATAAAGCCCAACTCTCTGGAGCGTACAGCTTATAGTCGTCCTATGTACAGATACTCCAGCCTCTGCTGTGGAACGCTGCAGCTCCTCCAGGGTTACCTTAGGTCTCTGTGCTGCCTCTCTGATTAATGCTCTCCTTGCCCGGTCCGTGAGTTTTGGTGGGCGGCCGTCTCTTGGCAGGTGTGCTGTTGTGCCATGTTCTTTCCATTTGGTTATGATAGATTTGATGGTGCTCCTGGGGATCATCAAAGAATTGGATATTTTTTATAACCTAACCCTGACTTGTACTTCTCAACAACATTGTCCGTTACTTGTTTGGAGAGTTCCTTGGTCTTCATGGCAGTGTTTGGTTAGTGGTACCTCTTGGTTAGATGTTGCAGCCTCTGGGGCCTTTCAAAAAAGGAGTGTTTATGTAATGACAGATCATGTGACACTAAGATTGCACACAGGTGGACATCATTTCACTAATTATGTGACTTCTGAAGGTAATTGGTTGCACCAGAGCTTTTAATGGGCTTCATAACAAAGGGGGTGAATACATACGCACATGCCAATTTTCTGTTTTCTATTTCTAAAAAATAGTTTTATGTATATATTTTTCTCATTTCACTTCAACAACTTAGACTATTGTGCTCTGATCCATCACATAAAATGCAAATTAATAAAACATTGAACTTAAGGCTGTAATGTAACAAAATGGGTAAAAAGTCAAAGGGGTGAATACTTATGCGGGGCACTGTATGCGTTGTGTGTGGTATGTATGTGTGTTGAATATCTCTGGTTTTATGTGAGTGTATAAGGTGTATTGTTTGTATGTGTGGAGCGGTTTACAGTATTGCATATGTGTGTGTGCTTGGAATATTTGTGGGGTATGTTTTTGTGGGCTATTTGTTGTTTGCTCTAAAGGTGCGCATATAGGTTGTGGTATTTATATGTATAGGACTCTCCGTGGTGTCATGTGTATGTATGTGGACTGTTTGTGGTATTGTGTGTATATATGCAGACTGTTTTATTATGTATGTGTGTCGGCTATGTGTTGTGTTATATATGTATGTGAGTATGTCCTGTGATATTGTGTGTGGGGAGAGATTTTGTGTCATTGCATGTGTGCATGGAATGTTTTTGGGTTTTACATTTGTAAGCTATTTGCTATATTGCATGTGTAAATATGGGCTGATGATTGTGTTATGTATGTGTTTATGTGTATGTGTCTCTCTGTGGAGTTATGTGTGGCTGGCTTGCAGGATTGTGTATATGTAGCTGTCTGTTGTTTGTGGATTGTATGGGAATTGTGTGTACCAGAGGTGTTTGCAGGAATTGATTTCATTCCTATAAATTTTGTTTAGATTTTTGTTTTAAAGTTATTATAAAGTTGTTTAATGGCCCCTTTGCCTATATTTTACCAGGAGGTAAGGCATTAATATCAATTGTTCCCTGGTGATCAGGTGGTTGAAGCTGTTGAGCACCTTCTGTGAGTGCAGGTAAACCATCACCCTGCACCGTTCCTGTGCTTTTCTGAGTGTTTTCCATGGTAATCCACTCTAACATATAGTGTCAGAGCAGGAGGGAGGGTTAGCTATGGTGTCTGCACCCGTAGAAGGTCAGATTACAGACTCCTCTACGCTGCTGAGGTTCTCTGTCTTCCTTCTCCTAGTTAGTAATAACTGCAGTAGTTTGATGAGGGTTTAATAATCCTAGATTTGCAGGGACCTGATCATCACTCCAATTGGATTGCTAGGACTGGCTAACTAATAGGAACAATGAACATGTAGGACAATATTTCCATTTCCTTTTCTTACTTGTTAGAACTTATATTTCAAATCAACCAATGACTTGCCATGTTCCTGACTTACCTGGGTTGTATGCAATAACACCATATCCTTTCATTCTCTCTACCAACACGCAGGGTGCTATAATAATTCAAGAGCCTTAGACTCAGCTGGGACAAAATCAGTCAGGGGGAAGGGTACTTTGTTTCACTGGTTCTTATGTCCTGTGACTTGCTTTGGAACACTAATCCTATAAATAATGGGTAAATGTGAGGTTTCAGCCTTTATTGCGCTAATTGGATTTAGCATTCTGGGATGCATTTGGGATACATTCAACTTTTGTTTGCTAAACTGATGAGAATATGATAGGAAACAAAATGATATATAAAAATTAAATTAACAGCCTATTAAAAAGATTAGGTGTTAAAAAAAAAAAAGAAATACTACGCTAAAATATTTAGCCTGGATTTATTATAATAAAAAGTAGTCTTTCTAGCCAAAAGTTTCAATATGGCAACTTAATATGTTGAGAAACGCGTAATGTCCAAATTAGCTCAAAGGTAAAATAAAAATGATCATAAAAATTATAAAGAGTTTACATTATGGAATATCTTATGCAATAAAATATTTCAATTACAGCCCTGAGGTCGATAGAAAGATTCTGTTTAATAGCTGTGCATCACTGAGTGCTTTACAGCTATGTCCTTGAGCTCAATGTCCTCTGGCTTTGTAAAGCTGGATGTGTGTACTTAAATCTAGATCACATGTTTCTAAAGTGCAACCCTTCGATCCATTATACAGAACTGACCCGTGGATTCTTTTTGTAATAAGCCAATTGAGATTTTAGGGACCCCTTTCCAACTTCTACTGCATTTGCTAATCAAGAAAATACTTGATGCAGGTGCATGGGCGTCCGCAGGAATTTTCCCGGGGGGGGGGGAGGAGGGGGCATAATTGTAATGACATCAAATTAAAGGAACATTCTGGTCATCATAACAACTTCATCTAAATGAAAATGCTATGATGCAAGGAGGCCCCTGGGAGCTCTATTTTCATTTAAGGGGTGAAACCGCTCTCAAATGGTTTACCCCCAAAGGCTTCCTCCAGCTCCAGATCTCCAGGTCGCTCAGTGGTATTCGGCTTCTGAAACGGAGTGTCAGGAAGTGAAGATTGATGTCAGGCATGGGTGCCGCTGATTGGCTAGAGTGGTCAGCTGACGCTCTAAGTCAATCGCTAATTCCTGATTCATAAAAATGTTTACGTTTTTATAAATGGGGAGCTACTGATTGGCTTAGAGTGCCAGCTGAATGGTGTAGCCAATCAGCGGAACCCCACCCAGCAGCACTCTGTGCTTCATGACACTCAGTAAATAAAAGTGAACACATAAACACTGATATTTTTTTTACCTGGGAGTTGAGAAGGTCCAACGTTTCCTGCCAGGTCAAAGTACCAAAGCCTTATGATGTGGTGTCCAGAATGAAGTGGAGGGATAACTTCACTTGTCCTTCCTGCTCCAATCTAATTTTCTTCTCCTTAATTTGACACAGTTTTTTTTCCTTCTGACACAGTCTTCTCTCCTCCTTGGCTCCTTTATCTTTCTGCTACTTTCTGCCTATTTTGCGCCCTTCTGCTCCTATCTCTTTCTGATCCCTTTCTGCTCCTTGCAGCCCCTTCCTGCCCCTTTCTGCGCCCTCCTGCTTCTTGCCGACCCTTCATGCTCCTTGCTGCTCATTTCTGTTCCTTTTCCTACTTTACCTTTGTGCTCCTTCTGCCCCTTCCAGATAATTGTTGACCCTTTCTGCTCCTTGATTTCCCTTCCTACTTCTTGCTGCACCTTCCTGCTTTTTTCTGCCCCTTCCAGCTTCTTGCAGCTCCTTCCAGCTCCTTGCTGACCCTTTCTGTTCCATGTAGAGCCTTTCTGTTCCTTCTCCTACTTTACCTTTGTGCTCCTTCTGATTCTTTCTGCCCCTTCCAGTTCATTGCTGCCCCTTCTTTCTCCTTGCTGCCCCTTCCTGCTCCTTGCTGACCCATCCTGCCCCTTGCAGACCCCTCCTGCTCCTTGCAGATCCCTCCTGCCCCTTGCAGACCCCTCCTGCCCCTTGCTGACCCCTCCTGCCCCTTGCTGACCCCTCCTGCTCCTTGCTGCTCCTTCTACTTCACCCTCCTGCTCCTTGCAAACATTTCCTACCCCTTCCTGTTTCTTGCTGCCGCTTCCTGCTCCTTCCTATTCCTTGCTGACCCCTTCTGCCCCTTGCAGAACCTTTCTGCTCATTTCTGCTCCTTCTACTTTACCTTCCCTAAGCTGTCTAGATGTATCTCTAAAGTTAGGCCTTCAACAGCAGGTCTCCTATGCCTTTGAATACATAAGATGTCTATGAAATGCATTTGTTGATGGTTACCCCTTCACGGATTGATTATATCAAAAGAGATACACTTGACACTGGAACTACAGTTCTTACGCTGATGTCTTTGCAAAAATTGTTATTAATTACCAGATATATGCGTATCTTTTATCTTAAACTTAACAGTGAACATTTACTATACTAACAGTTGAGTAGCAAGGCTTCAGTCGGTGATACAAAATTATCTAAATTATTTAATATATTTTTATTTAATATTGACAAGTGCAAAACTTCATATACATATTTCACCAGAGCACATATATAGGTAAAGAAACGTACATAAAATCAGCAGAATGACATGATTTCCTTTTCTGTTTCACTTGTTATATTTTAAGTTAAATAATGTCTTTGTAGAAAGTCTCTTAAGGACATGGCTAGATTAAAACACCTCCAGAGCCGCTAAATATATTTTTAATGTTTCCTTATTTAGCAGCAACAAAGCTCAGAAAATATTGCACATAGTCTCAGAATAAAACAGCATATGCTGTTTAAGATGCACGATATTTTATCCTGAGTAGGGATCGCACATGATGTTGAATGTACCTACAGTAAGGGCAGTAAATGATTAATATTTATTTTACTGTCTGTTCAAGTGGTTACTACAATGACCTAGAAGCCCATTCTTAGTTTAGTTAAGCATGCATTTTAAAGGGACACTATAGTCACCTGAACAACTTTAGCTTAATGAAGCAGTTTTGGTGCCCCTGCAGCCTCACTGCTCAATCCCCTGCCATTTAGGAGTTAAATCCCTTTGTTTATGAACCCTAGTCACACCTCCCTGCATGTGACTTGCACAGCCTTCCATAAACACTTCCTGTAAAGAGAGCCCTATTTAGGCTTTCTTTATTGCAAGTTCTGTTTAATTAAGATTTTCTTATCCCCTGCTATGTTAATAGTTTGCTAGACCCTGCAAGAGCCTCCTGTATGTGATTAAAGTTCAATTTAGAGATTGAGATACAATTATTTAAGGTAAATAACATCTGTTTGAAAGTGAAATCAGTTTTTCTTTTCATGCAGGCTCTGTCAATCATAGCCAGGGGAGGTGTGGCTAGGGCTGCATAAACAGAAACAAAGTGATTTAACTCCTAAATGGCAGTGAATTGAGCAGTGAAATTGCAGGGGAATGATCTATACACTAAAACTGCTTTATTTAGCCAAAGTAATTTAGGTGACTATAGTGTTCCTTTAAGGCTATTGTTACAATGAAATGCAAGACAATCAAATGCATTCGATTATATGAAATCTTGAATGACTGTAACATACGGTAATGGCAATACTTGTCATTTAACATCACCGAACTACATCACAGATTACATCACAGAACAACAGAGTCAATACTGACACACGTTTTCATGGGGAGATTACACTCTTTCTAGAACTCGAGCATGAAAACAGAGCTCTAGAAAGGCTCTAGTTTTGTATATATAGCATTATGATTATCAATTTACTGAGACAGGGAGATAAACTTCTATACCTAAAAACCCTTGCTGGATCAGACCCTCTAGACCAGGGGTCCTCAAACAGTGGCCCCCCAGATGTTGCTGAACTACAACTCCCGTGATTCTCTGGCTAGCTATGTAATTCAAAGAATCATGGGAGTTGTAGTTCAGCAACATTTGGAGGGCCACAGTATGAGGACCCCTGCTCTAGACCAATATGAGAGATTCCTGATTGTTAGATACTCTTTCTATTGAGGTTGTGGTCTGTCTGTTGCTGCAAACAGTCTTTCTCAGCAATAAGGCTACATTAGTAATTAAATAACTGAGTATATTGTATATATATATATATATTTGGAGCCATTTTAAAACAATATATATATATATTTTTTAATAAAATCCATTTTAAAAAATGGGTTAGTTTTAAACAATAATCTCCCTGTAATCGGTTATGTAACCATTACTGCCCATTGCTACTCTTGCTGTCAATTGCTGTATGATCCATTTAATTTTGGACAAATTACATCACTATTATGTAATGTACTTTGCTTTTAAAATGTTAACATGAACATCTAACCTTTTCTTTCTCACAATGGCAATTTCACAGATTTATTTTTTTCCCATTTACAAAACAATGTGCGTTTTGTCAGTTTAATTTAACTGATAACTAGCATTGTGGTTTTTTTTTTTTTAGGATACCTGATCTGAGATCGTACCTGAAGCAAACCTGTTCCACCGAAGGGTTAAAACAGACATTGCGGTGACATTTAGTAATTGCTCCCTTGTGGATCTATACAAATCCTCTCTCTGGAAGGTGCTGCAAACAGTCAGGCTAATTGCCCAGTAATGGACTCTCTCTAGATGCTTTCCACTGGGATAATAGTGCACCAGAGGTCTAGTTACCCCTGAGGAACACAGACTACCTTCACAATAATTTGACCGCTGATTTCTATCCTCATTCAATAACACAAGGAAACCAGAGAAAGGTGACAATTTGAAGTATTTTTTTTTCCTTTTACCAAATAAACAGCTAAAACCAATATACAATGCTGAGTTCTGAGCTTTGAAAGAAATGTGCCACAAAGGAAAACCTTCCTCACAATACATCTTAACGTATTTCTTTAAGGGAGGTCTCTAAGGAGATCATCTTTGTAGTAGGCTGTTGAATCATTTCAAGTTTTTTGGAAGAATTATTTATTACTCTATTGAACATAAAGAAACCTCAAAAAACTTGCTGTAAAATGTGAACAGAGGTCTATTTAACTATAAGAGACTTTCTTCTTGCAGCCTGATAATGTTAATCAATAAGGAAACCATTATGACAAATATTGAAATTTATATCTATATATAAAAAAACCTTTGAATGCATGATAATAAAAAACATAATTTCGTATATTTAATTCTAATTACATATAAAGGTAATGCTCTCAGGATTATTCTCTAAAGTGTGAATTGTTTAGAATTTAAAGTGAATTGAAAGTGAACTTCAAACTTTAATCCATGAGAACTGAGCTGAAAGCAAAGCTAACTTGGAAAATGTTTTTTGATTTGACTGTTTTAGCATAAAATTAGAATTTTTGCCAAAGCACTACGCCATTAATGCTGCTTATAAGACAGAGCGAAGTGTTCTAATAGAATATTATTATTTTTTAAATGTGTAAATTGCGTTGGGCAAATGTCTTTCAGTGCAGACCTGAGAGGCCGCTCTGACAAATGTGCCTTGACTTGGTACCCCTAGTTGAACTATATCATCAAAACTAGATCTTGAAACTATAACCTCCCCACGTTCTGATTTGCCCTCCTATCCAGATAACAGTCCGTGACAGACCAGATAATACACCTAGACACCCCGAAGACCGGGAAAGCCGGTCCACCCACATACTGACGACACCCTCTCCACCAACTGCCACTGTTTCGAACTGGACACCTGAACTCACTCCCCCCCTGCTCTCTTTTTTTTTCACCCTCTCTCTCTCTCCCACTTTCTCTCATCCTTTCATGTCTTCTTCATCATCTCACTTCCCTCCCCCTCGAACCTGATACATATCCTGCATCCCTATCCACCCCCCCACCCACCCCACACCCACCTACCTCAACTGAACACCAATACGAACACAATAGCTCACTGACTGCCCAACAACGTCTACCCAAGGATGCCCCTACTGCTGGGGAAACGAGGCAGAAGGAACGGACTACCACACCCCCATAGTCTAAGGCCAAATCAGAGGCACATAAAATATGGCTCGACTCAGATATTAAGCTTGGTAACGCGCATTGCTCACTGTACCTTGTCATAGCACTCAACTTAACAGACAATTGATGCACAGTACAAGTGATCTATGTCATATCTTATGCTCCAAGATTTTCTTTTTCTGTTTACCTCTTATGTGGAAAAAACATGCATAAAGAAAGATTGTAAAAAACATATAATTAAATCATTTAAAAAAAAGAATACACGTTTGTATTTCTGACACTATAATATTTGTTTAAATCAGTCTGTGTAAATAAGACACATTATGTCCTAAATTACATTTCAGTTGCATAAATTGTTATTAGTAAGTCAGCTAAAATTACTTGGAACAGTCCCACCACTGGCCACAGCCTAAAGCTCAGTGTCCATCTTTGTTCAATTTGATTGTTGTGAAGTATGCCCCGGAAGCTCTTAATCTGACAGAAAATTGTTGGTCTACTGGGCAATGCTCAATTCTCAGAGAATATCTATCTTCAGTGCAACTTTGTCACAAATGTAAGAATCTTGCTCGCTAGATTCCAACCACTTTAGGGATGGCCCAAATCACTAGTGCTGCTGTCCTGTCACTCTTCTTTTAGGAGAGGACTGATCTGAGGTTTCCTCTTACAAGTTACTGCATGAAATCCCCCTCCCTATATGGCAGCGCTATGACTGCTGGGTACTGACACCTTTTTATTCTGTACATCTTGGAATTCCACCAAATGGCATCACTGAATTTAAAAATGCCTTCAATTATTGTGTGATTAGTGAGTGGAGAGAACAAAGTGTATTAATAGCATATAAATCCTCTAGGGATCACTGACCCACACAATACAATGTGCCTGTTTCCAAAATATGTCTTTTAACATTTAATTAGTTTGATTGTATGCATCAGAATAAACCAAAAAGGTTTTAATACATTTTAAAAAGTAGCGTCTGACTAAATCAGCAAGGCATTTCCTGAAGTAGCTCTGCGTATTTCATCACCTTGATTCGCTACGTAATTTCACATTTTATTGAGTGCTCTAATTAAATCCTTTAATTGTTTTTTTAGTTTGGGCTTTGCATTATTTATTATAAAATAATCCTGACTTTGAATTGTAGGCTTCTCTGCCTGAACTTCTAGAAAAATAAATGTTCTTTGATGAATACTTTTTTTTATATATATATATATATTCCCACTTCTGTTTTCAGTCACATTGAATGTCAAAAGCCTTTTTACTGAGATTTCTTACATTTACTTCGACCTAGGCGGTTTAAAGCAATGCTTTCCTGGCAGGTTTTTTTTTTTACACTAATGAAAGTGATTCTTCTTTTTATCAAGGTCACAGAATCACATGAAGTAACCCAACAAGCACAAATCTACAACTTTTCTGCTTTAGTTTTAAGATAAACAAACAAAAAACAACACATAAGTGTGAAGTTTTTACTAAAGGTCAAAATAAACAACACTGCATAAATTGTTTTTTAATTATCAAGCTGGGGAATTTCTAAAATTTTTAAAAAAGAATGGTATTTCTAAAGGCTCTAAACAGACAGTACAAGACTAAAACGTCAGTATAAGATATCACAGTTTACCAAAGTTGGCAGAATAAATCTAATCACCTATTACTGATCCCTAGATGTCACAGTTTAGTAGATAGAGCCTAAAATGCAGTAATCATCTGAGTACGTCCGAAGCAAAGTACAGGTAAGGATGCGGCAGAAGTGAGTTTAAGCAGGCAATAGGTCAGGTCAGATGGAACAGGTCCGTAGATGGGAGAGAAGGTCAGGTAATGGATAATCAGAACAGGAGCAAGGAAGCGACTGATCGTAGCAAGGAGCACAGAAAACTGAGCACAGTTGTCAGGTATGAGCAGGCATAAATAGGAGAGAAGGAACACGCCTCCTTAGGTGTCCCACCTGCCTTCTTGGTACCTACTCTTATAGGAAACGTCTGGTTTGGCTGGCGTGTGTCTAGTTTGGCCGTTGTGTACGAGCATTCGATTGGGCCGTACACTCTATTGCAGCCTCTGCAATGTGCGCCTCTCTCCCCTTCTCAGCGTCAGCAAACACAGTTGGAGCATTCACCGTTTGTGCAGCGAGTTCCGTGGGCCGATTGGAGCAGGTGAGTGTCGGGCAGGGTAAGGGCTTGAAACTAGGCTTGTTCAAGGATTTTTTGGTACAGCCAAATAATTTTTCTCAACGTTTTAATTTTGTTTGGGACATCTGATGCTCATTCATGAAACTGTTCAGCATGGGACTTTTTTTTGCACCATGGACAGAACTCCGAATACCAGATTTATGTCCACATGGCTTCAAAGATATGGAATTCGGCTGAGCAGTAGAATCACAAGATGGCCAAGTTCTAATGCACAAGTCTACTTTTCCCATGTAATTCATGTAATGGGAGGTTACCTGCACTGACTGGCAGTGTCTCCCCTTACAATTCTGTGCCCTGATCTACTGCCCTGCAATTATTACTAATTTGGCTGATGACAGCACAGAAGAATTGGCAAAACTGTTTTAGGAAACATAGGAGAGGCTGCCAATGCCTATCGGCACAAATTGGAGGAATAAAAGGGTAATCAAAAGTACAGTGCTCCCACATATCATTGAGCTGTTTTATGTATTAAACCCTTTTTTGCTGTAGTTCTGAACAACTTGGCATTTACAGGTGACAATACAGAAGGGTGAATTCCACAATCCAGATACAATATTTTAGAACTGTAAATATGTAAATGTCATGTATGTACCCACTGTAAAAGAGAATAAAATAAAAAAAAAATACATCATAAAAGGTGATCAGTAATAATTAACAGCAGATTTAAAAAGATTCACATATTCTTCATACAGAGCATGTATCTTGTGGTTAATTCTACTAATTTTGTTCAGTCATGGGGAAAAGAAAGTACACGCTTTTGAAATCTATGATTTTACATATCAGGACATAATTATTATTATTTTATTATTTATATAGCGCCATCACATTCCATAGCGATAATAACAATCATCTATTCGTTGGAAGGTCTTGAAATTAGATAAATAGAACCTCAGATGAACAACAACACATGACCTATTACACTGTGTGAAAAACACTCTTACTGCTTCTGTAGGAATTAAGAGGCTAAGTTACAGACAGATGCCCTTGATTAATTGATCATTAACTAGTAAGTGTGACCACCTCTATAAAAGTTGAAGTTTTAGCAGTTTTCTGGTCTGAAGCATTGAGGTGTGTATTAAAGGACCACTATAGGCACCCAGACCACTTCAGCTCAATAAAGTGGTCTGGGTGCCAGGTCCCTCTAAGGTTAACCCTACCTGCTGTAAACATAGCAGTTTCAGGGAAACTGCTATGTTTACATATGGGTTAATCCTGCCTCTAGTGGCTGTCTCATTGACAGCCGCTAGAGGCGCTTCTGCGCTTCTCACTATGATTTTCACAGTGAGAAGACGCCAGCGTCCAGAGGAAAGCATTTAGAATGCTTTCCTATGGACTGACTGAATGCGCGCACGGCTCTTGCCGCCCATGCGCATTCAGCCGATGACGTCCAAAGGAGGAAGAGAGTCCCCAGCGCCGTGGGAGCCCGGCGCTGGAGAAAGGTGAATGTTTAACCCTCTTCCTCCCCCTTCAGCCCGGCGGGAGGGGGGCCATGAGGGTGGAGGGGACCTATTAACACTATAGTGCCAGGAAAACGAGTTTGTTTTCCTGGCACTATAGTGGTCCTTTAACACAATGCCAAGGAGGAAAGACATCCGAAATGGTTTTAAAGAAGCAATTGTTGCTTTCCATACAATTTAGAGTCCATCATTCTACAGTGAGAAAGATTATTCTAAAGTGGAAACATTCAAGACAGTTGCCAATCTTTCTTAATTAGGTCTCTTTTTAATATTGTTGGACAGGCTTTCTAAATGATTAAATATTTTGGATAATCTTTAAAAATAATTTAATATTTTAATATAAAGAAGTAATTAGAAAAGTTTATCTAAAGATCTTAAATGATTGTGAACGCTTATCCAGCAATATTAAATGGAGGCCTTCATTCCCAGCACACTAACTAGTTGCTCGGAACTAAGGTATTTCCTTTCATTTTGTTGACCCATTTAAAAGAAAACCCTTAATTGAAGAGCATCTACCTTCGGCATGTGTCCCACCAGCTCTGAGTATCAACTACTGGTTAGTGTCTGGCTGCAAGCCTACAAATGGCCTACTCCTTTTTACTAAAAATTAAATAAACAAGTCCTCGGGATTTTGTTTCAGAACACTGCAGTGAGCGTGTGAGAGAGAATACTAATACTGGACTATTCTAACTGATTTAATAGAAGCGTTTGTTCATCATGCATGTATTGGCCTTTGTGGGCTTAACTGATTTTGGAACACGGTAAGCTCATTCAAACCCCACTGAAGTTGTGTATACGCAGGGGGTTGCAATGCATTTGTACCTACTGCATAATATTAACTTTCCTGCCAGTGGTTTAAATATGTATTTGTATTTCTTAACTAGTTTTAGAAGGCTTTCGAGATTGCTTTCTCCAAACTATGTAATATATATGCTTTGGCACACAGTTATTCACCTGGGGAATAAATTCTGACTTGAAAGATAATGTTCTTGTTCTTTCAATGATGAATGTAGATGATACATCGCTGAGATTAAACAAAAAATAAAATAAAATAAAGACAAGGTAAGAAGCTTCAGATATAAAATGCCTCACAAAGGATATAAAAAGCAGACACCTGTGTGGGTTTGCATTTTCCATCATAAGACATACCAGCAGTGATCTTGCTATTGGCATCCTAAAATGGGAATCTTAACAACCCACTGGGGTAAAGGATTGAAAGGTGCTAGCACTTTGATGGAAGTTGAAAAGGGCACTATTTTTAGCATGCTACCAATCATTAATATCTTACGTTCCTATTTCTTGTGCCTGAATTTTTCTTTCAATACCCCTTATTCTTTCTTCAAACACTGGAGAGCAAACTACATAAATCTGGACAAGTTAATAGCTGGGTTTACAAAGCCACTAAATCTTGGACTTTGAAAGCAACCTTAACAATAGCAGTAGCTCACACTTGAATTTGCTTTTTGTGTTTTGACGCCCCTTTATCATTATTCGTTTTCCAATAACACTGGCAGGCAACTAAGGGCATAATGAACAGGTTACTATATTTCTTTGCACAAATGTACAACAAAAATATAAAAGCTAAAATACTTCCACATTTAATGCTGGACTGCAGTGTATAATGCCAAATAACAGAGGATTATTGATGAAAAGGATATCCACGTAACACAGCAGAATCTAATTAACAATTATGTTGTCATGACTTACCTGTCGTCAGAGAGGGACTTTCATTTGGTGACACTGCTAGTTTTGAAGGATAATATTGGATATTCTGTTGTGTGTAATTTTCAGGGTTTGTGTGAATAAAATGATTAATTGGCTTAATTAATTTACTTTATTTATAAAGCGGCAACAGATTCCACAGCTCTGTACATGGATGCAATTGGTACAAGTAAAAAGACAAAGCTACAATACACCTGAGACAATGCAAAATTTTACAAACCATTACAGGAGAAGCTGAGGGCCTTGTTCCTGTGGGGATAAAAAAGGCCTTGATCAGCTATTGTTTGATACTTATTGGTATGTTGCAGTCTGTTATTGAGCTGTTTAGGATGTTGACACAATCACAATAAAACCTTTTCAATTCTATTCGACAACACTTCATATCATCATTTGACAGAAAAGAGTCTTGTATAATATGTTAACCAGCCAAGCCAATTATGCCAAAAACAGCGTATCAACACATTAATTGAACAATTGTTGTCTTCAAATTCAACAGCAGGAAAAAAAAAAACTGAAAACATTTTTCAACTAATTAACTAACACACCTTAAAAATTAGCAAGTGTTAGTATTTTGGCTTGCTTTGGTGGCAGGTAGGCAGAGAGGAAAGTAAGGTAAATCGTTGATACCCAGCAACTCAGGTATGCCTATGGATTTTGAGGTTGTATTTACGTTGGTGATCCTCCAGAGCCTCCACACAGTTTGCGGGGTACAGTTGTTGCTGCTGGAGTTCTTTCAACTTTCTTTTCACTATGGTAAGTCTAGTTTTGTGGACAGTAGTTATTATTATTATTATTATTGCCATGTATATAGCACCAACAGATTCCGTAGCGCTTTACAATATTATGAGAGGGGGGATTTAACTATAAATAGGACAATTACTAGAAAACTTACAGGAACAATAAGTTGAAGAGGACCCTGCTCAAATGAGCTTACAGACTATAGGAGGTGGGGTATTAGAAACGTTAGGACAGGAAATATCAAATGGGTGGGAGTGAAGCAGAGCTGGAGGAGAGAGTAAAGCACTGTCCTATAGGAGAGAGCAAGAGACAGGTATGTGAGGTAGAGATTACTCTGGGAGGCCATAAGCTTTCCTGAAGAGATGGGTTTTAAGGCCCTTCTTAAATGATTGAAGACCAGGGGAAAGTCTGATGGCAGTAAGCAGGCTATTCCTTAGGAAAGGAGCCACCCGCGAGAGGTCCTGCAAGCGCAAGTTGGCCGTACGGGTGTGAGCAGCGGTCAGGAGGTGGTCACAGGCAGAGCGGAGGGAACGAGGAGGGGCATACCTATGGATCAGTGAAGAGATATAAGAGGGGCTAGAATTGTTCAGTGCTTTAAATGTATGGGTTAGCACTTTGAATTGACTCCTATAGGATACAGGGAGCCAATGTAAGGACTGGCAGAGGGGTGAGGTGTGAGAGGAACGTGAGAGGAAAATCAGTCTAGCTTCAGCATTCATTACAGACTGTAGCGGGGCAATACGGCTTTTGGGGAGACCAATCAGGAGAGGGTTACAGTAATCCATGCGGGAAATTACTAGAGCATGGACAAGCTCCTTGGTAGCATCTTGTGTAAGAAAGGGGCAGATGCAGGCTATGTTTTTGAGTTGGAACTTACAGGACTTTGCAACAAACTGGATGTGAGACTCAAAGGTGAGACCAGAGTCAAGTATGATGCCAAGACAGCGCGCTTGCAGGGATGGACTTATGTGGATATCACTGACCTGAAGTAAGAGCGAGAGAGGAGGATCAGTATTAGGAGGAGGAAAGACAAGGAGTTCAGTTTTAGAGAGATTGAGTTTCAGAAAGCGTGAGGACATCCAGTCAGAGATGGAAGAAAGGCAAGCAGTGACACGTTGCAGGATGGCAGGGGAGAGGTCCGGGGAGGAGAGGTATATCTGAGTTTCATCAGTGTACAGGTGGTAGTGGAATCCAAAAGAGGCAATAAGTTTGCCGAGAGAGGCAGTATAAAGAGAAAATAGAAGAGGACCAAGGACAGAACCTTGGGGAACTCTAACCGAAACAGGACAAGGGGAGGAGGTATCCTTGGAAAAGGAGACACTGAATGAGCGTTGGGAGAGATAGGAGGAAAACCAAGAGAGGACAGAGTCACAGAGACCGAGCGATTGAAGAGTTTGAAGGACGAGAGCATGATCAACGGTGTCAAAGGAAGCAGCGATGTCAAGGAGAATTTATGTGGAGTAGTGACCTTTGGATTTAGCAGAGATTAGGTCATTAGTCACTTTGATAAGAGCAGTGTCAGTAGAGTGGAGAGGGCGGAAGCCAGACTGAAGAGGGTCAAGTAGAGAGTTGGAATTTAGGAAGTGAGACACATGGGTAAAGACAAGTCTTTTCCAAAAGCTTTGATGAGAAAGGGAGCAGGGATATGGGACGATAGTTAGAGGGGGGAGGATGGGTCAAGAGAGGTACTAGAGTGGCATGTTTAAGGTCAGCAGGAACAGTGCCTGAAGAGAGAGAGCAGTTAAAGATGTGTGTTAGGGTAGGCCTCTAATAAGGTGACCCTTTTTGCTGAACTCTCCCTGGCCTCCTTGATGAGAGCCATCTTAGAACGTTGCTTGGCAAACATACTTTTAAGTAGTGTCACAGTAACTGGGTTTTGATGTTTTGTCAGTGTTTTTTTTTAGCTGCCCTTGGTTTGGGCCGCTAGAAGCTACTGCACCAGGCAGTGGTGTGGTCTTCTGAAGAATAGGAGGATCCATCCTTAATGAGCTCCATAATTTACCAGACGGCCTACTGAGAGCTCCGAAATCAATCCCCAATATTTCGACCTGGGGGGCCTTTATACGCTCTGGGTTTTTCAATTTTTGCGGCCCATGTTGCTCCTGTCTTGAGGAGAATTGGTTACTTCACTAACAAATGTCAACTGGGTTCAGGAACTGAGTCCAATCAACAAAAAGGGCGCAAAATTTGGCGAATCAGTTTACTGCAAAATATATACATATTAGCATTTCCCACCATTTGGTTAATCGATTAACAGAGTTATTCACTAAGCATCAGATAGACAAAATCTAACCAAAATGACCAAATTCCGACCACAATGGCAATGCTCATATTTACTAAAGTCAAATATGGTTGGAGTTCGGATTGGAACATGATGTAAAAGCTGACATAGCATTGGAAAACCTTTATTTGTCTCAGTGTACAGGGAGGCATTTTTTTATTTTATTGTCTCTTCTTTTTGACTCTGTTTTTTTTTTTCCCGTAAGCTGTGTTGGCAATTTTGGATTTTTATTTGGCTTTTTTGATACTGAAGATTTAGAAGAAAAAACACTTCCTGTGATAATTATAATTTTGTTTAAACAGGTTTTAGTTTAATTGAACCCCTCATGACTATTATTAGGGTAAGGAGTGTAGGTAGGGACATTTGTTTCTTAAGGGGGCAGGTAGGGGGTTGGGGACACCTAGCTACCAGAGGTGGGAGAGAAGAAGGTTGAAATGCCATTATTTGATTAATTAATTAGAGCTCCCACCCACCACCCATAGGTGGGAGCTGGGGAAGGGGAGACATTAGATACTCCGCCATAAATATTATGATAAATCTCCCATGATGACCACTGACTGCCCAGTTGCTAGTTTTAAATGTTAAGTAGCTATGCCTCATGGCAGATGTATAGATATAAATTTTTAAAACTTCCATTATTGTAATATAGTGGTCTATTTGACCTCTGGAGGCTATTTATTTCCTTTTTAATGTAATTAAGCTCACCAGCAGGCAAATAGTTTGGATTTGTTTTTATCTCATCCTGGATTTGAAGCATTTAGTCTGGATTTCCGCTGTCTGGTGGCATTTGGTCAGGCTTAAATCCAGACCATATCCAGGCATGTTCAGGGAGGAGTTTTGGAGCTCGAGAATTAAATCGATCACCCAATTAGCCCAAAATTGGATGCATTGCAGTTTGAATCGAAACAAATCTCCAAGTCTAACCAAATCTAACCAATCTATACTACAATTTGCTTTAATCACTATAATGAACATGACTGTTTTTATTGTATAATTGGAATTCTGTCAAAAATATTAAAACCACAGACTTACCGTAGTTATTATTAAAAAAAAAAAAAGGGCTAGGCTTGATTTCACAGGAACGTCACATTTGACTAGATTAGATATTCATTTTATATAGGGTTGTTGCAAAGTCAAATGGTTGTGAAAAAATATCTTATCCCATGTTACCATAATTTAAGATCCCACAGTTTGTGGCCTGAGATATAAATACTAAAATAATAGGGTTCCAGGCACTCCTTGATTTAAGACAGGCACTTTATTGAGAACCACAACATCAATAAAGTGCCTGTCTTGAATCAAGGAGTGCCTGGACCCCTATTATTTTACTAATGTTTGGAAATCTGGTGTTTGATTCAGGCTCAGCAAGCACCCTGGCTCAGATGTGTGGGAGTGAGTGCAGTTCCACATATACTATTCAATGAGATATAAATAATGTCCCAATAATGGCTGTGTATCATCCAGACTACTTGGAGATTCTTTCAAACTGTGACTGACACTGTATAACCTGCGATACACAAATTAGAGTCTTAGTCCTATAGAAACCTATAGTAACTGTTGATGTAATTCATAAAGACACGTGCGTGGATGCTGGTTTATATCTAATAGTTCCTACTGGGAAGACACATTTGTAGGTGTTGAAAAACCCAGCAAGTTAGTAGAATGCAAATACTTAAATGCTTTGGAGAGATTTGGAATGATATTTCAAATTGTCAGCTTCTTGTTCCTCGCTCATTAATGCTATATTGGCAATTTATTATTTACTATGACTGTTTCCATAGGAACTAATCTAGGATTTCAATTTGCAGGTGAATCTTCCTAGTCCATTGACAGCACTGTCTGATTTTATAGCTAAACACGCCATATCACAGTGTTAGTGATTATTATTGTGCTTTGTTCTGCTATATAGTGCAGCTGCACTTATAATTTGATATTGCATTTCATTGGTTTATAGCCAGCTGCATGTATTTAATTTTATATTGCGATAGAAATGATTTTATTGCTGGTTGTTCTGCTAACAGTAGCCACAGAAATAATTTAATGATTTGTGTATTTACAAAGTAATAATTTTTGTTTTATAATTGTGGCCTGAGTATGTAAGTCTGGAGAACACAAACTCAATTATATGTGATCTTAAAAAACAAAACACTTCTGTTGAAATTTAAAAATATGTTTATAACCCACAGGTCTATAAAGGACCCATTACAGACACATTTACCGACACATTTGGAGAAATGTCTGTGTTTTTGTAAAAGGTATCACTTTCTTAATAACTACACAGACTTCTACCATAGTCTTTGACAAAGAGTTCCATGGCATTACCATGGCAATAACATGAAAAAGACTAACTTGGAAGACAAGAGCATCATCTAGAAACCAAATAAAACCTGGGGGAGCCGCCTTTAATAAAAAATATGCTCTTCTTATAAAGCATACATTAAACCATGTGGTTTTCTATTGGTTCAATGATACACTATCACTCGGATGCTATTAGTAGAATGGGATACATACTGATAAACCACAACATTAAACCCACTTGCCTAATATCATGTAGGTCCTCCTTGTGCACCTAAAACAGCTCTGATGCGTGGAGGCATGGACACCACAAGATCTCTGAACATGTCCTTTGGTATCTGGAACCAAGACATAAGTGGAAGATTCCTTAAGAACTGCAAGTTGCGAGGTGAGGCCTCCCTGGGTTAGATTTTAGACATGTGCAATTCGTTTCGTTCTGAATGTCAGTTCGGACGAATTTTGGGCAATTCGGACATTCGGATACTTCCGAATACTTGGCGAAGTTCCGAATTGCCGAAGAACCAAAGTTCCAAAATTGCTGAGTTCCGAAGAGTGGAAGTTCCGAAGTGCTGAAGTTCCGAAGTGCTGAAGTGCTGAAGTTCTGAAGTTGCTGAAGTTCTGAAGTTGCTGAAGTTCTGAAGTTGCTGAAGTTCCGAAGTGTCGAAGTGCCGAAGTTCCGAAGCACAGTATTGCCGAAGTACTAATATACCTACCCAGTGGAAGAATTAAGAATGTTACACTGTATACAAGTTTAAATAAAAAGTATACAAACATAGCCAGGATTCAGCTGTAAGCATTTGCAACACTTACAACAATCAAGTAACACACATTCCTATAAAATGCAAGTTACTTAGCCAGTCAATGGAATGACAGGAATGAATAAGTAGATAACTCACTATTCCCACGGTATTAGGGAGCTATCTATGAAAGGCTGAAAGACCTAAATTGGTCTTTCAGACAAATTTACTAATACTAAGTAAAGATTACTTAGTACAAGTAAATTATGCCCCTACTCGCTATAACGCGAGTAGGGGCATGTCTAGTAAACAGTGAGCAGCCTGTGGCTCAGGGGCGTGGGCCGGGGGGAGGACAATAGATCCCCCTCTTATTCTAATTTAGGGCACCCACCCGCCGCTCAGGGGTGGGAGGCGGGGGGAGGACAATAGGTCCCCCCCATTATTTTACTTTAGGGCCCCCACCCGCCACTTGGGGGTGGGGGCCAGAGGGGAGGACAATAGGGCCCCCCTTGAAGTAATTTAGGGCCCCACCCACTGCTCAGGGTTGGGGGGCTTGGGGGAGGACAATAGTTCCCCCTTTTTTTTACTCTAGGGCCCCCACCAGCCGTTCAGGGGTGGGGGCTGGGGGGAGGATAATAGCCCCCCCCGTTTTTCTGATTTAGGGCCCCCACCCGCCACTCAGGGGTGGGGGCTGGGTGGGGGGAATAGGTCCCCCCTTTAGTTTAGAGCCCCCAGGGTTTTTTATTGTTTTGTTTTTTAAAACAGGCTGCTCACTGTTTAAAAGACATGCAGGTTTCCCAGCAGAACATTGCCCAGAGCATAACACTGCCTCCACCATCCTGCCTTCTCTCCATAATGCATCCTGCAGCCATCTCTTAGGTAAATTACGTACATGCACTCAGCCATCCTGGCAACCTTCTTCCATTGCTTCATGGTACAGTTCTGATGATCACATCCTCATTAAAGATGGACAAAGGTCATCACAATCACTCTTATCGGTCTGTGCCACGCAGCACCATATACAGGAAATTGCCATGCACGGTGTGTTTTGACACCTTACTGCCATGGCCAGCATTAAGGTTTTAAGCAGTTTGAGTGACAGTAGCTCTTCTGTGTGATCAGACTAGACAGGCTAGCCTTCGCTAACATGCATCAATAAGCCTTGGGCACCCATGACTCTGACGCCAGATCACTAGTTGTCTTTCCTTGCACTTTGGCAGGTACTAAAAACTACATACCGGGAACACCCCACAAGACTTGCCGTTTTGGAGATACTCTGACCCAGTCATCTAACCATCACTTGTCAAAGTCATTCGGATATTTTTGCTTGCCGATATTTCCTGCTTCCAACACATGAAATTCAAGAATTGACTGTTCACTTCCTGTCTAATATATTCCACCCTTTGACAGGTGCCATTGTAACTATATAATCCATATTGTTCACTTCACCTGTCAGTGGTTTTAATATTTTGACTGATCAGTGTAGACCTGTTTAACCTAACAGACCTCACATGCTAATATATAGGGAGGAAGGACTGAACATGAAGGTGGGTAATGTGGGAGAACTTGACTTGACAAAGGAAGTGGAGCTTGCCTTCAGCTCCACCCTTTGACAAGATTGCCAAGCATAGGAAAAATTCTTAATACAAAGTATTTTTTTGTCTTATGTTTTAAAGAGAAATAGATCAGAAAGAAAAGAAAAACAAATCATCAATTCCCTTCTACTTAATTGGGATCTTTTAGAGGACAATTTGTTTAGGCTATAACCTGGTCATTAGGGGATCCTGAGGGTCCAATTCATATATTTTCCACTCTTGTTATTTCAAAGTCTAGCTGTCCATCAAGAATGTTAAAAACATATTTATGTAAGTTGTGTGTGTAATTCTTTATTGCTCACAAAAGTGACTTTTCTGAGTTCTTGGTTGCATCATTAAAAGAGCTGTTACCACAAACTGGGGAGATTGCGCAAGCTTGGTGACAATTTAAGAGCAAGAAAAACTCTCTAATAGGGAATTTTGCTTCTGTGGCTTTCAGTGGAAGAAAGTAGCATCTGCCTTTCATTGTTTTTATCTCACACTAGAACAGTTTGTGGAAAAGTACCGGTGACTGAATCATTTGGTGGTTGACTTCACGTCTTGGTGGTTTTCAATCCTGTTTTTGGATATTACAAAGTCATAAGATTTTGTGCACCAGCAAAGAAACATAGAGAAGAGTATATACATATCTTCTTTGAAGAAGTGAGTTTTAAAGGGATTTGTTGGGAACCAGCAGAAGACAGACCTGTCATACATTATTGTCCTTCCTTATATCATTGTGGATGAAAAAGGAGATTTCATCTAAGGCAAAGAAAATGTTTTTTTACAGTAGGAGCAATAAGGATATGGAATTCTCTGCCTGAAGAGGTGGTTTTGTCAGAGTCATTACAGATGTTTAAACTGCAATTGGATAAATACTTGCAAAAACATATCATACAGGGATATAATGTCTAATTAGTGGGGTAATAGCTGCTTGATCCAAGGAGACATCTGACTGCTATTTTGGGGTCAAGAAGAATTTTTTTCCTAGTTTGTTGCAAAATTGGAAGTGCTTCAGACTAGGTTTTTTGCCTTCTTTTGGATCAACAGCAAAAACATATGTCAGGAAGGCTGAACTTGATGGACGCAAGTCTCTTTTCAGCTATGTAACAGGTAAATGAAAAATTACCTTTCCTGTGACATCTATGGGAACCTTTCTACTCAATAACAAGCTATATTATTATTTTATCTGGTGTTATAGACTCCACTTAATGTTCCCCATACAAATTATACATTGCACAAATAAGCTACATACCTAAGAAGACAAGTTTACTCTATTGCCCTGGAGGGAAGAATATATTTTAGCATGTTTTGATCAGACATATTTTAATACTAAGAACAGCTAAAAGTATAAAATCATGTTTGCTATTAGCTTGCTGTTCTGGTAAAATTTATGAACACTTATGAACTCGCTGTGACTTTTTCTTATTATTGCATAATAATAATATTATTAGCAAATGAATCACCAGGGGAATATTTCATACTTCGTGTCTTTCTTTCCATCAACCCATTTTATTATTCTTTATTATATGGTATGAACATTGATTACTTTAGCGCCAGGCTGGAGACATATTAGGAATGAAATAAAAAGTGGCAACGCTGCCATTTTTAATTAAAATCAGGATTTATTTTCAGATTCTGATACACAGTCTGCTAATTACATTTGCTGCGAGAAATAAACAAAGATAAAATTCTGATAGCTCAGATAAGTCATCTTCAGACGTCTGTGTACTGATTCCACTTCAAAAGCATAACTAAACAGCAAGTTTAACTTGGAGAGTGCAAACGAAAAAAACTGCTGCATGCTCGCTGAACAGGTTACTTCAAACCCCATTCTAAATCTACTGGGATATCTCCAGGTAAAGGAGAAAACCAAATGACACAGTTGATTTATGTCTGTGTTCACTCCATGCATCTTGATAATCTTTTATGTGTTGTGTTACATTACGTTCTGAACTGGTTCATGTATTTCATTTTATGCTGGTTTATGTAGTGCTATACACATAAATAAAATATACAGGAAATGGACATACGCATTGAGCCTTAATGATCTGGCTGATACTCAAACTACCAATAGACACAAGATTGACATTTTGTTTTTTGTGCACGTGTGTGTGTGCGTGTTTGGTATGCACACTAAAAACAACACAATAATTTATTTTAAACTTCTTGTAGGAGGGACATGGAGGGTATATACAATGACAAAGTGTAGATAGTGTACAAAAATAAAAAATTGTCTAAAATTTACAGATACAGTAATGAATTAATGCCCCCAACAACAACCCTTCCATTTTACAATTCTCTACGCAGATCTATTGAAAAGGTGAAAAGTAAATACAGTTCTTAAATGTACTTTTAAATAGGTTTCAAATAAATTGTTTGACAGTATCATAACTACATGATAAAAATGGACACATTATATGAGACATTATGAATTATTATTATTATTATTGCCATTTATATAGCGCCAACAGATTCCGTTGCGCTTTACAATATTATGAGAGGGGGAATGTAACTATAAATAGGACAATTGCAAGAAAACTTACAGGAACAATAGGTTGAAGAGGACCCTGCTCAAACGAGCTTACAGTCTATAGGAGGTGGGGTATAAGACACATTAGGACAGGAAACATCAGTCAAATAGGGTGGGAGTGAAGCAGAGCTGGAGGAGAGAGTACAGCACTGCCCTACAGGAGAGACAAGAGACAGGTATGTAAGGTAAGCTTTCCTGAAGAGATGGGTTTTAAGGCCCTTCTTAAATGATTGAAGACTAGGGGAGAGTCTGATGGCAGTAGGCAGGCTATTCCATAGGAAAGGAGCCACCTGCGAGAGGTCCTGAGCGTGAGTTGGCCGTACAGCTGCGAGCAGCGGTCAGGAGGTGGTCATCGGCAGAGCGGAGGGAACGAGGAGAGGCATACCGTATTTATTCGAGTATAACGCGCAAAATTTTGTACCGATTTTTAATCTAAAATTAGGGGTGCGCGTTATACTCGAATAAATATTAGCCCAGCAGAAGAGGGAGGGAGTGGGTGCTCCAATAATACCTCCCAGGACCGCCGGGCTCATTACAAGCCCGGCGGTCCTGGGGGGGCGGGCAGCAAGCATTTACTCACCTCCCTGCAGCTCCTCCAGCTCCCCAGTGTAAATCTCGCGAGACCCGCGGCCAGCTCTGACGGCCGCGGGTCTCGCGAGATTTACACTGGGGAGCTGGAGGAGCTGCAGGGAGGTGAGTAAACGCTTGCTGCCCGGCGGTCCTAGGAGGTATTATCGGAGCACCCACTTCCACTAATATTTATTCGAGTATAACGAGCACCCCTAATTTTAGATTAAAAATCGGTACAAAATTTTATACCGATTTTTAATCGAAAATTAGGGGTGCACGTTATACACGTGTGCGCGTTATACTCGAATAAATACGGTACCTATAGATCAGTGAAGAGATATAATAGGGGCTAGAATTGTTCAGTGCTTTAAATGTATGGGTTAGCACTTTGAATTGACTCCTATAGGATACAGGAAGCCAATGTAAGGACTGGCAGAGGGGTGAGGTGTGAGAGGAACGTGAGAGGAAAATCAGTCTAGCTGCAGGATTCATTACAGACTGTAGCGGGGCAATATGGCTTTTGGGGAGACCAATCAAGAGAGGGTTACATTAATCCATGCAGGAAATTACTAAAGCATGGACAAGGTCCTTGGTAGCATCTTGCGTAAGAAAGGGGCAGATGTGGGCTATGTTTTTAAGTTGGAACCTACAGGATTTGGCAACAAATTGGATGTGAGGCTCAAAGGTGAGGCCAGAGTCAAGTATGACGCCAAGACAGCACACTTGCAAGGATGGACTTATGTGGATATCACTGACTTGTAGGGAGAGCAATAGAGGAGGATCAGTATTAGGAGGAGGAAAGACAAGGAGTTCAGTTTTAGAGAGATTGAGTTTCAGAAAGCGTGAGGACATCCAGCCAGAGATGGAAGAAAGGCAAGCAGTGACACGTTGCAGGACGGCAGGGGAGAGGTCCGGGGAGGAGAGGTATATCTGAGTGTCATCAGCATACAGGTGGTAGTGGAATCCAAAAGAGGCAATAAGTTTGCCAAGAGAGGCAGTATAAAGAGAAAATAGAAGGGGACTAAGAACAGAGCCTTGGGGAACTCCAACCGAGACCGGACGAGGGGAGGAGGTATCCTTGGAAAAGGAGACACTGAATGAGCGTTGGGAGAGATAGGAGGAAAACCAAGAGAGAACAGAGTCACAGAGACCGATCGATTGAAGAGTTTGAAAGAGGAGAGCATGATCAGCGGTGTCAAAGGCAGCAGAGAGGTCAAGGAGAATTAATATGGAGTAGTGACCTTTGGATTAAGCTGCAATTAGGTCATTAGTAACTTTGATAAGAGCAGTCTCAGTAGAGTGGAAAGGGCAGAAGCCAGACTGAAGAGGGTCAAGGAAAGAGTTGGAATTGAGGAAGCCAGATACGTGGGTAAAGACAAGTCTTTCCAAAAGCTTTGATGAGAAAGGGAGCAGGGATATGGGATGATAGTTAGAGGGGGAGGATGGGTCAAGAGATGTTTTTTTCAGGATAGGTACTACAGTGGCATGTTTAAGGTCAGCAGGAACAGCGCCAGAAGAGAGAGAGCAGTTAAAGATGTGTGTTAGGGTAGGTACAAGACAAGGGGAGAGAGATCTGATGAGGTGAGATGGGACAGGATCGAGCGGGCAAGTGGTGGGGCGAGAGGAATGGAGAAGCGCAGCCACCTCTTGTTCAGTAGCCGGGGAGAAAGTCTGAAGGGTAGGGAAGGCATGATTTACGTGTGGTTGAGAAAGAGAACGGAAAGGAGGGGATAATTGTTTCCTTAGCTGTTCAATCTTGTCGGTAAAGTAGCATGCAAAGCTATGAGCTGTAAGGTTAGTTTGGGGGGTGGCCACAGCAGGGCGGAGAAGAGAATTAAAGGTGTCAAAGAGATGTCTGGGATTGCGGGAGCATGAACTAATGAGAGAGGAAAAGTATGACTGTGGATCTAACCTGGTCTCTCTCTTCTCTCATAGATCATGTTGCATTGAGCTATAGATTTTATCATTCGGTATAAGGTTTTGATATATATTTAGATTATTCCCCTCCCCTCCCCCCTTAATTAGATTTAGACATTTTTACTTTTCTTTACTCTTTCGCCATGCTGGTGTATGTGTGTACCACATTGATTTTATCACTGCGATGATCTCGGCCGATCCAATGCTTTAAAGCATTTTGGGGGTGGGAGGGGGTGGGGCTAGTGCACATGCAACGCAGTAGCAGAGTTGCACCTATCAGCATTTCCTTATAGAGAGGCATCTATAAGAGTGTATGTATATGTATGTATGTATATATTAATTAGAGCCCCTATAAATTGCAATTTAACCCTAAAATGATTCTTCAAGTCTAAAACACAAGTGAAAGCTGATTTGAAAACTATCCTTCAAAAGCCTGTTTTATTTTTTTATGAAAGAATTGCTTTTATGTATATGTTCTTTCACATTGCGAGGAAGGATGTTCTAGTAACTGACGCAGTCAGCAAAGTTGCTTTTTGTTTTTTACACATTTTACGTTTTTTATATCTATTACATAGTTATATATTAGCGTCCAAGGCTGGTTGAAATTAGAGTTTTGTAGTAATTTGTTATGAACATGTGGATCTATATTAAATTCACTATAATAATCTGGCTGAGACATAAATCATGGAGACAGCCTGAAAGCAGCAAATATTTATAAATCCTGTCTAACATTTGTGTCACTAAATCTGACTGACCATAAGATCAGACTGGTTATTTCAATCCTAAGTAAACCAGACATCCATGGTGCACATTCCGAGAGCAAAGGCAGGGACATGTCAAAATACATCTGCTTGCTCTACTGGGAACTTTGGATACAAGTGTCAATCACAAACAAATGTGCACAAATAATGACAAATATAATTTTCCTGTAAATTGAACTCTTTGCGGCTCATGGATTTGCAAGAAGTTTATGGGTGAATATTTCATTTATTTAAGGTGTAAATAAAATTTAAAATGTTGCAGCTGGTGCAGTGTTGTATTTTATTGCTGTCACATTTATGTAGATACCCAGGCTGGCAGAGTTATTCACTAAGCACTGAATTTTGTACAGATGGACAAAATTCTGTGAAAATGTTCAAATTCTAACCAGAATGCTAATACACCTTTTTTTCTAAAGTTATAGCTACCCAGTCTGGGAGTCTCGGCAGGTATTGGGCTATTGCTGCCCAGTCTGGGAGTCTCGGCAAGTATTGGGCTATTGCTGCCACGTCTGGGAGTCTCGGCAGGTATTGGGCTAATGCTGCCCAGTCTGGGAGTCTCGGCAGGTATTGGGCTATTGCTGCCCAGTCTGGGAGTCTCGGCAGGTATTGGGCTATTGCTGCCCAGTCTGGGAGTCTCGGCAGGTATTGGGCTATTGCTTCCCAGTCTGGCAGTCTCGGCAAGTATTGGGCTATTGCTTCCCAGTCTGGCAGTCTCGGCAGGTATTGGGCTAATGCTGCCCAGTCTGGGAGTCTCGGCAGGTATTGGGCTAGTGCTGCCCAGTCTGGGAGTCTCGGCAGGTATTGGGCTAATGCTGCCCAGTCTGGGAGTCTCTGCATGTATTGGGCTAATGCTGCCCAGTCTGGGAGTCTCGGCAGGTCTTGGGCTATTGATGCCCAGTCTGGCAGTCTCGGCAGGTCTTGGGCTATTGATGCCCAGTCTGGCAGTCTCAATAGGTATTGGGCTATTGCTGCTTAGTCTGGCAGTCTTGACAGGTATTGGGCTATTGCTGACCAGTCTGGCAGTCTCGGCAGGTATTGGGATGTTACTGCTCAGTATGGCAGTCTCGGCAGGCATTGGTAACCATTGTTAGAAGTGTTTTATTATGGTTTGTCTTTTTACCTGGGGTTCCTCTTCCAGTCTCCACTGCTAACAATAACAATAGAGAGCTGGAGGTTCCTAAGCAGTAGCTACCATTGGCTCTCTTTTGCTAAGCCAGCTTGTTAGCGGAGAGCGTCAACTGATCACTCCCAGCCAATGAGCTCAGCCGTGCACCAAACAGCGAGCTATGTTGGTTATGGTGCTTGAAATTCCTTTAACTTCTTAATACCAGATAATTAAGCTTAAGTTGTTTTGGTGCTTAGAGTGTCTCTTTAAACAATGAATTGCTGACAGTTGTGGAAAGTAAATCCAAACAGCTCCTCCAGACAGCCTATAATCAGAGCTGGGTATGGAAACTGCAAATCTGCAGTCCTAAAAGAGAATGATAAAACACTGTTATATACTTATAATATTTCTAATGAAAATTTGCTAATTAAACATTCCCTTCATCTAAAAATAAATGTCAGCACTTTACACCTTTAACATTGACAATAGAAATTATATTATTAATTGTATTATTGCAATTAGGGTACTGCCCTAAGTGCTCCTACTGACAAGACTCCCTTGTAGGACAAACTTGAAACAGGCTAAATGGTCTTTTCCTTGTTACATTTTCTGATGTTATTATTAATAGAGATTATGTAAATTATGAAACCAATTAAAATACATATAATAGAACTCAGAAAAAATACTGCTCATAAAAAAGTGCAAAGGATTATGAAGTCATTACTTTAAGGTCACCGCCAGTATATGGTCAAGGATATAACATATATGTAGTATTCAGTCCCATTGTTACTATTCCCAAACTAAAACCATTCCAAGATTTATAATATTGCAACAAATCATAAAGAAGCCCTGGGTACTGGTTAGGTAACTGCGATTATCTCTTGCGTTGATTAAAATCAGTGTTCACAAAACAACTATAACCAGGTTTTTCACTAAAGTGTGAAATTTCCAGAAGTTATGGGGAATTAAACATTTTTGGCTGCAAAACCTGAACGGCAAAAATCCAAGTCAACAAAGTTTTCTGTTCATCTATTTTTCTCTAAAATGTAAAAAATACTTTTTTTTTTTTTTTTTAAATACATAAAAGTCATTTAGTAACCACTAACTGTTTTGGAATAATGCAAAACACAATTTAAGATATAGGTAATGACAGATGCTTCCTTTATACAGTGATTGAAAGGTTAGAATGTTTTAAAGTATTTTTTTTACTGGCTTTAGTTTCTTGCTTTTGCCAAGGATAATAAAATGGATATAAAAGTATCTGAGGAAAGGGATTTAGGGATGATTATTTCAGATGACTTAAAGATAGGCAGACAATGTAAAAGAGCAGCAGGAAATGCTAGCAGAATGCTTGGTTGTATAGGGAGAGGTGTTAGCAGTAGAAAGAGGGAAGTGCTCATGCCATTGTACAGAACACTGGTGAGACCTCACTTGGAGTATTGTACACAGTACTGGAGACCGTATCTTCAGAAGGATATTGATACCTTAGAGAGAGTTCAGAGAAGGGCTACTAAACTGGTTCATGGATTGCAGGATAAAACTTAACAGGAAAGGTTAAAGGATCTTAACATGTATAGCTTGGAGGAAAGACGAGACAGGGGGGATATGATAGAAACATTTAAATACATAAAGGGAATAAACACAGTAAAGGAGGAGACTATATTTAAAAGAAGAAAAACTACCACAACAAGAGGACATAGTCTTAAATTAGAGGGGCAAAGGTTTAAAGATAATATCAGCAAGTATTACTTTACTGAGAGGGTAGTGGACACATGGAATAGCCTTTCCTGTTGAAGTGGTAGAGGTTAACACAGTGAGGGAGTTTAAGCATGCGTGGGATAGGCATAAGGCAGTGATGGCTAATCTTGACACCATAAATTGTTTCTGGACTACATTTCCCATGATGCTCAGCTAGCATTTAGACTCTAAAAGCTAGCTGAGCATCATGGGAAATGTAGTGCAGAAACAATTTATGGTGTCAAGATTAGCCATCACTGGCATAAGGCTATCCTAGACTTAAGATAAGGCCAGGGACTAATGAAAGTATTTAGAAAATTGGGCAGACTAGATGGGCCGAATGGTTCTTATCTGCCGTCACATTCTATGTTTCTATGTTTCTAAGATGCTTTGGTTTGCGAGGAATCTGTTGATCCAGGAATGTATTATTCTACACATTGTTTGCATAAAATGAATTATTAAAGTGACTCTCACGGTTGGAGCTGACTTTCATCTTTGATGTATAATACATTAATCTATAGAACATGTAAACATATAAATAAAAATATATACACCTATGAAGTCCCCATGTTTTCTTAAAATTTTGAGTTTTTACATCTTCTACTGTGAACCTTGCCCAGGAAAGGGCAGTCAGTCAGTAGCAGTGGTTCATAAAAGAAATGAATAAAAAAAAACATATAAACTAAAATTATCAGCATAGTAGCTTTGATTGCCTTGGTGACACCTCACATTATTTCAAAAACTTTTTCAACTCGATGTGGCTTCCTCATGGAAACCTATGAACGTGTATATTTGGGCATGCACCCACCCTCTAGACACATGCCATACAAGTACTAGGTCTTACTGTGATTTATTTTATTGTTTGCAAATGACTGCTGCTTATTCCCTTATGAGAAGGTAGACGGGAGATTCTTTCGGATAGATTAGAAGTTCCATGTATTGGAAAAGGAATGAAAACAATATCCAAGGCGTTCACTCCAAATGGAAGTTAATGTCTAGGAATAGGTACAACTTAAATAAGGTTAAATAAGTAGCTTACATGCCAAGAAATATAGTAGAAACCTTTATTAGTCCATAAGGCATCGAGCTACTATTCACAGTGAAAGGGTCCCAAATAGGAACAGAGTATATATGTTAGGTATAGAGAAACATCAAAGGGTGCAGACAGGCATTCCACTATAGAGGGATTTCTTCCTATTAGGCAGAATCAATAAGTGATGATAAGGAAAGGGGAAAGTGAAACTGAAACTGGGGAGACAAAAGGTAGGAAGAAAAGAATGGATGGGAAAGAGTTTCTATAACATACAAAAAAGTTAAGACTTAGTGACTAAACATGCCTACTTTCTTTACCTATCATATTTTTTTACCCACCACTGATTACCTCTGGGTGCGATTTTGTTTTACACTGCACCCCCAATTCTGTTTTTAATATCAATACTTTGAATATTCATTTTGTGGGTATCACTGTTACTTACTGTCACGACTGCATCTCCGACAGTGCCAACAGTGATAAAACATAGAGGTTAGTTCACAAAGACAACAATTGTGGTGAAAACACAAAGGAATAAGAAATTTAAGGGCATCACAGCCAAAATGCAAATATATGTCAACTCTGCTTATGTATCTAAATTTGCCTAAAATGTGCCATGATGATAAATAAATATTGGGTCATGGTAGTGTGAATATGATTTTTTTTAAACCCAATTGTAAAAACTCTACTCATCGGTGTTTATTGTGTATGTGATATATATACACACACACACACACTTGGCTGAGTAGCTGTTTTATTTTCTGCCATTATATCTTTATGGTGAAACATTCTATTATATACCCAAGGTTGTGTGATCTGATATCCATGATGGTTCAAAGGTAAATTGTATTTAAGAAAGCAAAATGGAGTGATTTATTGACAAACTGACAACATGAAATGAGTTCTTTGTACATCTAAAGCTGAAATACCATTGAGACACACATTTTTCCTCCACAACACACTGCTGTGCCGCACATAATATCTTATATTGTAACTGTGATTTGATGGTGGCGTGAGTGATTGCATCAAGAAAAATGCAGCCAATGTACGCTTAGTTTTGTGTTTCACTGATGACCTAACTGAAAAGCATTCTTTCTGGCCTTTTCCTTTTAACTTTGATGTCGAAGGGTGAAAGTGTTGAAACACCACCTGGTGTTCTCTTAAAGAACTACACTGTCACACAATGTCACCTTAAAATGGTATAGAAATAAATGGGGGAAAGTTTACACACCACTTGAATTTAATATGCCTTCAGAATTAAATGAACTTGAAAAATCTATTAGTAGGTTTGAGGTCAAGGTGACCAACTTTTAAAGTACGTGGCATGCATTGCACGTCAGTAATTATTTTGATGGAGAAAAAGGAAATAAAAGCAACTGTCAAATAAACAAAAATGCAAAAATAAAATACCATGTCACATTGTAAAACTACAGTGTGTTAATGCTTGTCTGACCAAGGCAGCATATCTTTTTTTTTTGTACAAAACTAAATAGGGTACTGGGATTAGATGATATGGTCAACAATCAGCACAAATAAATGATGTGCCCAAAAATCCTTAACCTAAAGAGTATACATTTTTTCCCCTAAGACAGACACCTGTTTTTATTTTTATTTTGAATTAAACATTGCCTTTATAGCTGGTATATTATTCTGCACATTTTAATCCACTTCCTATTTATATTGATCAGTTTTATCTGCAATGTTGCATAGAATGAACAGTAGTGGTAAAATCTTTTGTTTAAATGATATATGACTGAAATACAATTTCGATTTAAGTTATTTTGCCAGCATACTGTATGCTGTTTCATGTCTACTCACTATTTTATATATTCCAACAGGCTTCCAGGCCCATTGGTATTGACCAATCGCACGTAGGTTCAAGTAGCGATCCAATATGTATTTCCCCTGTCTTTTGAACGGCTTCTTTAAAATTACTTATCAGTGACCATGGTGTTCAATATTAAACAATAACATTTGTAACTACAACAGATATTGTAACATTTGCATATGATGGCTATAAAGAAAAAAATTATAGTCTTGTAAAACTGAGGATCACTTGAAACCCCCTGATGGATCTATTCAATAATTGTTTTATACCAGAGGGACATCAACTAAATAGTGAGAAGCGAATAACTCTGCAAGATAAACCTCCTATGCTCAACTACAACACCTAGAGTAATTGACATGATTTCCATCTTCAAAATTACACTCCTTAGAGCAACAAAGGATTGGAATATGACAGGTCTAATTCCCAAAAGAGAATCTCTCTCTGTTTATCCACTTTCCCTTCATTTTGGATATTACCGGTAGAATAAATGGTTGCTTTTTTGTCTTAGCACTTTGCTAGAATGTTACTGATGCTCTGGAGACACTAAGTATACTTAAACACGTTTTGTTTTGTGTGACTGTGAGTGTCATTCTGTCTTTCTCGTACATCTCATGCAAGAGGCGTCTTCGCTAAACTCCAGTGTCATGATTCCTTGCAAGAGGCTCTGCAAAATAACACAGCAACAGCCTTTTGTTACCGTGTCAAAGCAAAGCACTCAAGGCCTATCGTTGTTAGAAATGATCACTTTGTTCTGCAGTCATGGTTACTACATACATATGCAGGAGTCAAAGATCTGCAGATATTGACAAACCCACAAAGTAACCAAGTACTTTTCCATTAGTGTCCTTTATAGACGGTTATACGATATATTAGAGTGATCTTAAATCTTGGCAATCTGGCTGTTGTAAGCATCGCTGGGGTATGATATACTTGTACATTGACAATCTGTATATCAGCTAAGCTACGAGCTACCATTCCCACCAGGCATAAAAGCTGCTTTTTGCTTGTCTTGTCAGAACATTACATTTTATCACTTTCTCTAAATCTTTCTCAGTTATACTATTCTTCTCTATATTGTTCAGGCTTAATTTCTTATATCTTGTTCAGAATTCACATTCTGCAGTACACACCATATCTAATGAGAGGTTTTTTTCGGCCTCTAGCAAAACAGATGTCCAGATGAAAGTTGTAACCCCCCCTCCAATAATAGAATTATTGTGCTTCAGAATGATCTAGCCCAGGGGTAGGCAACCTACGGCACTAGTGCCATGCACGGCACTCGAGGTGTCTTTCCACGGCACTCAAGGCTGCTAGAGCCAAACAGGGTCTGGCCTATCAGGAGTCTCAGTGAAACTTCAGATATCTGCTAATACAAAGAGGTAGTGAAGGACAATCCTCAATTTATGTATTGCAGCACGTAGAGGTAATGATCTCAGATCACTTCCTCCCAGCACTTGTGAATGGGAATCCACTCTGTAGTAGAGCAGCCCACAGCTGATGTTGCAGCTCCTGTCCTTGACCTGTACCTGCCCAGGCTGGTCCCCACTGAAACCCAGGGAAGCCACCCACACTGCTAGATATACACAGACCTGCAGAATAAGCCTCCCCTCATACAAATAATATGAACAGCCCACACCCAAACATACACACAATCCCCACAAACGCAACACCACTAACAATCTACATACATGCACACAATCCCACATGCAGCCTCTCACGTGCAAAACCCCAAACAGCCCCCATACACTACCTAACACACAATGTGACATATCCATCCACACACAATTCCACAAGCAGCCCTCATACACAGCCCACATTCATATGTACCATACACGATACCATAAACTACTAATGAACATATACAATATAATAGCTCATATACGCACAAATACAACGATACAAAGCAATTACAGTATAAATAACACAAGCAGAATACGGCAGCGCACACACCTCAATTTAAAAAAATAGGATCGGCAGGGCCGTTTGAAGGAATTTGGGGGCCCCAAGAAAAATGGACATGGTCTCCCCCCCCCCCCTCCCCCGCACGCAAAGCCTACAGGAACCACAGCATAGCCATACAGTTTAAGTTCACCCACACTTTATATAAATAAAAAAGGTTTACAGTGCAAATACTGCTGTTGCATATAATGTGCATAAAACTTTTCAACCATTGAAAATTCCCTGTGTTCTCCTCATCTCCCCTTCTCCTCACCCCCCTCCCTGTGTTCTCCTCATCTCCCCCCCTCCCTGTGTTCTCCTCATCTCACCTTCTCCTCACCCCCCCGTGTTCTCCTCATCTCCCCACCCCCCCCGTGTTCTCCTCATCTCCCCTTCTCCTCACCCCCCTCCCTGTGTTCTCCTAATCTCCCCTTCTCCTCACCCCCCTCCCTGTGTTCTCTTAATCTCCCCTTCTGCTCACCATCCCCCTCCCTGTGTTCTCCTAATCTCCCCTTCTCCTCACCTCCCCCCTCCCTGTGTTCTCCTAATCTCCCCTTCTCCTCACCTCCCCCTCCCTGTGTTCTCCTCATCTCCTCACCCCCCGTGTTCTTCTTACTCCTTCCCCCCTCCCTATGTTCTTCTTTCTGCCCCATGTTCTTCTTACTCCTCCCCCTCCCTATGTTCTTCTTACTACTCCCCCATGTTCTTCTTACTTACTCCCCTCCCACCCTCCATGTGTCCTTCTTATTCCCCTCCCCCTGTGTCCTTCTTATTCCCCTCCCCCTGTGTCCTTCTTATTCCCCTCCCCCTGTGTCCTTCTTATTCCCCTCCCCCTGTGTCCTTCTTACTCCCCTCCCCCTGTGTCCTTCTTACTCCCCTCTCCATGTCCTTCTTACTCCCCTCTCCGTGTCCTTCTTACTCCCCTCTCCGTGTCCTTCTTACTCCCCTCTCCGTGTCCTTTTTACTCCCCCCCCCCCACCCTCCGTTCTTCTCACCTCCCCTTCCCTGTAGCATGGCCAAGCTCAGGGTGCACTTCCTGTCAGTCCGTCCGGGAACAAGAAACTGAATCTCCTGTACCGCGTGGTACTCGGCCGGACTGACAGGAGGAAGAGGAGCTCGGCCACGCTACAGGGAAGGGGAGGTGATGAGAAAGGCACTGCTGCAGCCGCCTGAGGCTCTCTATAGAGCGCTCAGGTGGCTGCAGCCTTATAGGAAGCGCCGGCCCTGCTTGGGGTCCCAGGCCAGCTCGGGATCCAAAGCAATTGCTTGGCTAGCTTGCCTGGTAGCGACGGGCCTGAGGATCGGCACGCTACGGGACATCACAATCCTATATCGGCACAGTGCTGCTAAAAGGTTGCCTACCCCTGATCTAGCCAATAATGGAACATGTTGAACTGTACTGTAGACCTCAGCATCACTGTAAACAACATCCCAATCATTTATGCAGGTTCTGTTAAATACAATGACCATTAGTAAAGGGGCACATCGGTGCTCTCCAATGTGTCATAGTCATGTCTTAATATGGTTCTCTACATCCCTCGAAAACTAACCAGCACTGTAATGCTTAATTAGAACGCTTTCTGCAATTAGACTGAATGTATAGACTAATGGCACAAAGGTTTAATAGTAAGTACATTCTTTGCAGAGGTTTTCAGGTTAATTATTTTTCCTTCTCCATTTCCCATCTCTCACCCTCTAAACACAGAGGATATTACCTCCTTTAAATCCAATTAACTGTAAATTGTAGTATAACTTGATTGTTTTTATATGAACAACCATACTGGATTTTATATAAATACTGATTAGTTAAGAGTTTCTACTACTATGTTAGAAATACAGCCCTCTACTTATACAACAACACTGAGTACCCTGTTGGGGTACCAGCGATCTAAAACTGATATGTTGATATTCCTTATGTATTACACTTGATGCCCATGATGTTGTTATCTCCATACATGTATTGTTTATATTGCCATTCATGTCCAATTCTCACTGTACGATAATCCTCCTGCAAATTCTTTACGTAGACCTATGACAAGTCGCAATGTATATCTGCCTGAGTTCCTAAATAAAGAATGAAAACATTTTTTTTTTTAAATATAGCCCTCTAAATAAAGCCCACTCACCACCACTTTATATCAAACAGATATAGAGGATTTTCAGACTATTGTTTCTAAAAAAAACCCCAAAAACTAAATATTAACATTTAGCCCTCAAGGACTAGTGGCAGCGACTTCGCATTATTTATTACTCTGCATTTATAAAGTTAATGTAAAAAACAATTGCAAATCATATAAATTAAAAAATCGATACTCACATTTAAAGTTGTTGTTAATGTTATTATTATTTTTTGGCATTTATATAGCACCAACTTATTCAGTTCATTTAAATCAGCATCGTCCACGGTGAGCTCTGCTCATATTTGAAAATAACACAGTTAATTGTGGTCCTCCTTACATTTCTATGATGGTGCTGAGCTTATTCCATAAATCCTTGTACTGCAGGGGTCTCTGGAAAGGGTAAATTAGCAGTACAAAGTCCTAGAAATCCTTGATGGGCATTGGAGTAAAAGGGAAACACTGTGTGTTGGGAGGAACAGCCGTAGTTCAAAAGGAGTAACAAAGGAGTAAGAATGGTTGATTATATATTTCCTACCTGTTCTATGTTAAATTTTGATAATATTGTGTATTAATATTGTTGTTTGTATTTTATTGTACCCTATTGTATCAATGCATTTTTTTTGGGAGAAAACAAGAGAAATCTCAATGTACCCTTCCTGGTAAAATATTTTATAAATAAAATAAATACATTTCATGTTTGGAAATGAAAATAAAAATGATTAATAAGAAGTCCAGGAAACATAAAATATCACGTTGTGATGTTGCGCCTAACGTCCACACATTAGGTGCAACGTCACAACGTGATATTTTATGTTTCCTGGACTGGATACCTGATTGTGGATTTTACTGACTTGATTAAATCTTCCCGTGTGTGGGGGGAGGGGGGGGGCAGGGCCTGACAGCTAAGATGGCCAGTCACACATTCTACCAGCTCCTGCAATAATGGTCAAAAGAATGCTGATAATGATCGATCCACTAGCAACAGCGGCAAACGGTGTCTGGGAACAAACACAAGACGACATGAGCAACAAATTGACACCTGACCGGCACCGGAGAACCGCGGAAAAGCCTGCACTGGCCATGCGGCCTAAACTGGAGCAAAGCCTGAGGCCCGGGGGAGACGGCCGACCTCCCGGCATGGGACGAGCTCACAAGCGAGAGCACACTACAGCCCTGCTACCCTCCCCCCCCCCTCTGGACCGGCGGGGGTCATCCCGGTCCTCGCTGGGGGCGAATACCGCCGCAATAATGCCTGCCCAAGCGCCAAAATCCACGGCCAAACGGATCCGCAAGGGCCTAGCCAAGATGGCGGCACAGAAGCAGCCCAGGACAAAGCACACACTTACTCAGCCACCCAAACACACGCAAGAGTTCTTTGACCGGCTATGCACACACCTCTGGACGCAGTTCAAAGTCCGGAGACAGCTCTACAGACTGGCTGTGAGAAAGGTGGCGGCGTGGATCCATCCGGCTACCCGGCGTTGCCTGCGGGGGAATCCCCCTTGTGCCTCCAGAGCAGCCTCTCGATGGAAATGTCGACAGGGATCGGCGAGGTGGGACACTGCACCATGTTCCCCGGTCAGCAGCACTCACACTATCATACGACAGGACGGGACCCGCCGGCGTCCCCGACCTACCTACCACACAGCGTTCCCAGCAACAGTCGACCAACACGGTGCAACCCAGCACAAAAGATGCCTTAACACCTACTGCGACACTATCCACGATGCAGCAGGGCCGTCGACCGACGGACGATACCGGCAGAGAGCCTATCCACCGCCAACCATGGAAGGGGTCCTGGGGGGGGCACCTGTCCTGCCGCGCGAGCCAATCCACCATCACCTCACCAAGCGTGCAGCCCTCGGACAGGTCACCCCCATGCTGGACAGGTCTGGACACCCGGCGGGCATAGGCTGAAAGAGTCAACTTGCAAAGCAGGCGGCGCTGGGCTCCAGCCTCTGCCTTAGGCACCTTTCGGGACATTGAAACCGCTGGCAACAATCTACAGCCCAGATACTCACCTCGCAATATAGTTCCTTACTGAACTGTGACCGACATAACTCATCTTGCATTACTCAGACTTGCCTGTTAGTTGCTTCACTCAGCATGTTTAGCCTATGACTAGCTATCTACCTTATCACTTACCCTCTTGCTTTCTGCAAGTATATATATAAGTGCTTCACCAGAGAGTGGCAGTTAGCAGTCCCAAAGGCGTTACCTACCTTACCCTCACACAACATGCTAACACATAAACCATGGAACAGCCAAGCAGGACAAGACCTCACGGCCTATAACCACAAGCCCAACACATGCCATAGCCCTGAAGCACATAAGCTTGTCAGTACACTATACCAACACTAACATCTAGCATAGTTAAGCATTAATTATTTTTTCACCTGTTTTTTCACCCGGTTCATTTTCTTTCACTCTGTCAATATAACCTTTTAGTTAAGCTAGATAAAAATATAGAAAAATGTGTAGAATGTTTTAGCCTGCATGATATAGAATTTAAAAATGTGCAACGCATGCGAATGCCATAACCCTGTACATCTTGTTATCTCTCTGTTTGCTGCAGCTGTGGTGGCGCACCAAGCAATGTTACCTCTTTGCACGCAATAAATAAAGAATTAAAAAAAAAAAAATCTTCCCGTGTGTGACTGCATTAAATGTGCAAAGCTAACACATACTTTTCTTCTTTTATGAAACCCTATGTCACGTACAAAATGTAAGCTTAACAGTTAAAACTCCCATGTTACTAGACATAATCTGCAATTGGTGTCCCTGTAAAAATAAATATAGAAAAAAATATTTCTGTACCTAGATGTAACAGCAATAGGTAATTTGACTATAACCGGATTTAAAACACCTTGTAAAGGAACGCAATCTGGGTTTTTCTCTTAGAAAGAGGGTGGGATCCCTGCAATGCCCATTATATGGATTTACATGGTTGCTACAAGTGTGGTATAATTCTTATATCAGAGACTTATATCAGCACTTATATCTGCGTTAGTTTTCATACTCTAAGAATGCAGACTATCCGTCTATTTATAAATATTTACGGAAAAATATTCTTAGGTAAAGTGCATTGACTATTAACCCAAGGAAGAGTCTGAGTGAGGCTCATCCCCTAATTATTATCTAGTCTATTGTTGTTCCTAATAATTGATGGCTCAGTAGCTGGACATTCAAACTGGATTTTTTTTTTTTTTTTAAGAACGATGTAGTATGTACTTTAAATGGAACATTTTTAGCTTTAAGGCTCTGTGTTAAACTGCAGCAAGCTCAGATAAAAGCATCCCTTCTGGATAATCTCATAGATGGATAAAACCTGATAGTATTTACCATGACATCTCAGTACATGAAAGGAGAGCCTAGTAACATGATTTAACAGGGCTATGAATTACCACAGCATGCTCTAAATCTTAACTTAACAGATGGCTTTGGGTCATGTGGAATAACACAGCCAGATCTCCTATTGCCCTTAAGAAAAGTGGGATTACAAACCTCTGAATGTAAACATGTAGGAGTTGGAAACCAGAATGGTCTAATTCTCTTTTGTCCTTGATGATATTAAGTTACATTGCTATAAAACAAACTACTTTGTAGTGCAATAAGCTGCAGGATCTGTCATAATTGTCAGTCGGACTGAGAGCATTGACAAAGCGTACATGGAGGCTGTAATATAATGTTAACCTATGAAACATGTTTTATTATTATTATTATTATTATTATTATTACAAATTATATTTATTATTACAGTTATTATTACTATTTACGCATGCATTCAACACCAACAAATTTAGCAGCTCTAGACAGAACTGAAAAAAAGAATATGAAATGGTAATTCAATATGTTATTTAACATCTGAGATGAATAACAAAACATTGCAATTGGTTTTTTAAAGGCACGGTTACAAAATTCAACCCGTGGAGTTATCACTATGGCAACCAATGGAATGTTTTTCGCAAAGTCAGAAAGTTACCCCCAAATTTTTGTGAATTATGTTATAAAATGTGAAATACTGGGTTTCTATCAGGGATTAAAAGTTTTTCAAGAAGAATATTTTCTGTTTCAATGTATTGATTTTATTTACATTTATCTAGCCAGGTCTGTCTTTCAAGGTATCTTTGCGTTAAGGAAAACTTTAAACATCATTAGAGGTTGATAGACATCTCATTAAATCTAAATTTCCTTAACTGCCAACAAACTGTTGCGATGATATTTGGAACAAGGTAAGATGATAAATTTATCTACAAATGAGCTTTGCTACAGCTGTAAACTATAACTTGACCACTGTCATTTCCTTGAAATATCATGATCTGTGGTCAGAGCTCAATATTTTACCTGGTTTACATATTGATAAGACATAACCCATGCTTTATTCCAAATTTAGAGCTCACATTAGAAGTGAATACCATTTTGATATTTCAATAAGAAAATACAGTGGGCGATATTCATCAAAATGTATCTATATGCATCTCGTTTTATGCAATATGTTTGAAGCATTTTTTTTTTAAATCTGTTGGATTTTTTCCATCACTTGCCTTTTTTTCTCCCTAACCATTGTTTTTGAACATGCACCAATTTTTTCATCAGTGCAATGGATTCGTGAATTTACTTCCACTTTTTTTTTCAGACAAATAAGTGTTTTCTTTTTACTTATATTTTCCTTCAGGGTTGAAAATTTCTGTGAAAACCAGCGCAAATTATTATAAATAAAAATGTCACTTTTAGGTTACTTTTAGAACACTTTAATATATATGGTAAAAATGATGATAGAATCCACCTGTCTCTGTTCAGCACATTTTGATAGATATCCCTCATTGTGCCATAAATATTAATACTGCACTATAAGGGTTGTGAAATTCTACTGAAAAATCTTTTCATAAACATATAAAATAATTAGCAATGTCAGTTTTGTTTTTCCAATGTAGCTACTATGTCCATCATTGGGCTATACTAAAAGACTTAAACTGTCTTCTTGGTGTTTCTGTAAATTCCTTCTTGACTATATACTATATATAGCTGTATACTATCAATCTGGTACCTGTAACCTCCATTCTAAAGCCAACATTTTGCATTTGATCCTACACAACATAAAATTGATTGATTACGTAGCCTTCTCCTTCTATTCTGTGAAAATGTGGAATAATCTTCCAGTAAATAACATGTTGTCCTTGTTCTAAAGTCTCTGCAAACATCTGCCTTAATGGACCTTGAATAAAAAAAAAAGTTGTCATTACTGTTACCATGAAATTATATAAAATATGTCCCATGTTGAATGTTTAACCCCTTAAGGACCAAACCTCTGGAATAAAAGGGAATCATGACATGTTACACAGCTCATGTGTCCTTAAGGGGTTAAAGGACCACTACAGTGCCAGGAAAACAAACTTGTTTTCCTTGCACTATAGTGTTAATCGGTTCCCCCCCCCCCCCCCCCCCCGCCAGGCTCAAAAGGGGTTAAACACTTATCTTTCTCCAGCGCCGGGCTCCCTTGGCACTGGGGACTCTTCTCCCTTTTCCGATGTCATCCGCCGAATGCGCATGCGCGGCAAGAGCCGCGCACTCATTCAATCAGTCCATAGGAAAGCATTCTCAATGCTTCCTATAGACATCCAGCGTCTTCACACTGTGAAAATCAGTGAGAATCGCAGAAGCGCCTCTAGCGGCTGTCAATGGTACAGCCACTAGAGGCTGGATTAACCCTAGTGTAAACATAGCAGCTTCTTTGAAACTGCTATGTTTTCAGCTGCAGGGTTAAAACTAGAGGGACCTGGCACCCAGACCATTTCATTGAGCTGAAGTGGTCTGGGTGCCTATAGTGGTCCTTTAAGGTTGCATCTATTATAGTCTTAGTGAATTACATAAAACATGAAAGAGATCTCAATATATTCTTAGTGGTATTAAAAGAGAAACAACATCTAGATTTTGGTGTACTGATGCAAGAAGGTATTGGGAAAGCTGATCTTATATAGTTTGTGTCTATGTGTAGGTGTGTGTGAATGTAGGCGCATAGCTAGGATGCTCTGAATCCAAGTGAAAGAAGAAAAAGGTCTCCTCTCATTGCCCCACCATTAGTGTGTGGTGGCTGAATGTGAGTGTGGTGGTTCATTAAAGGGACACTATAGTCATCATAACAACTACAGCTTATTGAATTTGTTCTGGTGAGTAGAATAGCTACCTTCAGGCTTTTTGCGGTAAACACTGTCTTTTCAGAGAAAATGCAGTGTTTACATTACAGCTTAGTGATAGCTTCACTGGACATTCCTCAGATAGCTGTTAGAGATCCTTCCTGGGTCATGGCTGCCTAAAATGCATCCAAACAGACACTGAACTTTCCTCATAGAGATTCGTTGATTCAATTAATCTCTATGAGGAGATGCTGATTGGCCAGGGCTGTGTTTGAATCATGCTGGCTCTGCCCCTGATCTGCCTCTTTGTCAATCTCAGCCAATCCTATGGGGAAGCACTGTGATTGGATCAGGCTACCACTTCTGATGATGTCAGCAGACTGCTTGTTTTTTTCTGAGGCAAACCGCATGCAGAGTTACCGCTTCAGGCTTGAATACAGTAAGATTTCTATATTTAGGGAGGCATGAGGGGAACAGGGGGGGCTAGATGGTGGTTTTAACACTATTGGGTCAGGAATACATATTTGTGAGTGATTATGAGTGAGGGCTGACTAAAAGTGATTTTGTGTGAGGGATGACTGAATTTTACTGTGTGTACAGTTGTCTAAGTGTGATACTGTGGAGAGTTTGGCTGATTGTGATTGTGTATGGAGTTGGCTTACTGTGAGTGAGTGAGTGTGGGAGTTTTGTGTGCTTAATAAAAGTTTTTAAGTCCCTCCTGCTCACCTTTGTGCACTAGGAATATATTCCCTGGTGGTCCAGTGGGGTTATGATCCATGAGGACCTAACCTGTTGTCCAGTCGGAGAGCATGTGATCTGCACCTCTGGCCAGTGCCGACCATATAAACACTCTTTTTCTCCAGCACTCAGGGAATAAGTCAGAGCGTTGCCATACTATGTATGGCTTGAGGATATTGTTTGTTCCAAATAAAATCTCTTTTCTGAACTTCTGGATTTCCACCCATTACTCCATTGTAAGGAAGTGGGTTTTAATGCCAAGTTAATTCTGAAAGATTATCCTCCTTCATACCCAGATCTGAACCGCTCAGGAGACAAAAGGTCCTCTTGACATGCAGGGAAAATGAAGAAATACAGGCTTTGACACATAGATAAGGAGGAGGTCCAGTGATGCACACTGGAGGTGATGTTTGACTGATTTTCAATAGATAAACATGTTTTATGGAAAAATAAGCAATTATTATGCTCTGGAGAGATTATAAATAGGGCAAAAGTAGAGTGGCTTATGCATATCTCAGTAAACTCAAGATGGCCTACTTGTTACTTAAAATATTAACATTCACTGTTATAAAGTGCTAAGTAACAGAGCATTATTTTGCTTAACACTCTGAATTGTAACAACTAAGCTCTCTTTCCTCTCTATAATAATAGACAACATATAACTTAAACCATGGATACACAAAATGGCACTCGCCAACAGGAGCTAACAAGCCAGTGCCAAAGAATGAGGGGAGCCATTTCCACTAAATTCTTAAAGACTTGAAAACATCTTGCATCAATCCAAAACATAACTGCCTTAATAACTGCCTTATACTCCCCCACTTGCCAGCCATGGTCTTCTGTACACTAACAATAACTACACCGCTAGACTTGTGGAAAGAGGAAGGAATAAGCCTGCTCTCCTTCTCATAAAGTCCACAGCAAATGCCAGAATGACATCAGCCTGATAGTGGATGTCAGAATGGAATTGTGCGAGGGGAGGGGAATGGAAGAAAGATTCATTTTCTTCCCCCCATGAGAAGCACCCCTGAAAATCCCTGTATGGTTTATGTTGAAAGTTTACCAAGCCCCCTTAATTCATAGTGTGACTCCATAGTATAAACATTACAATGAAACATCTGGACTGTGTAGCTCCCATCTAAACCCCAATTGCAATCATGGAAAATATAAATTTCAACACTGCAACAGAAAATGCTTGGTGGATTATAGATGCAGATGGTGATTTATTTTTCAAATTACTTCATTTTGTACATGTTTTATTAACAAGCCCCTGAGATATAAACATGTATATCCTTTAACTACTGATATAAGCGAAATTCCCTTTATTTCTATAAGTGTATTAAATTATGAAAGTGTACTATAAATGTTGTGAAGAGCAATAAATCCTGCTACTTAAAGAAGTAGTGCCTCTCAAATTCACTCAACATTGCTGCATTAGAAACAGAAAGGACATTTTTACTTCAAGCCCCTAAAAAAATGAGTATTTAATAAGGATAGAATCTTTATGAAATACTCATTCTGACTGTGTTGGAATTTCATCGAAACAAAAACAATACAAAACGTAAACAAAACCTGGCATTTGCGCTACATGTCTGTCCAACCGTAATTCACCTCTTTCATATTAAATGCACCCACCCTTATTATATATCATTTTATTCAGGGGAAACAGGGCTTTCATTTAATATGAAAAAAATGAGAGAAAATAAGAAATGTTGTTATTTTTTTAGTTCTACGTGACATTTTAACTGTCAATGTCATAATACTGTTTGCTTTTACTGCAATAAAATACACATATTTGTATTCAGCAAAGTCTCACGTGTAAAACAGTAGCCCCTACGTACAGGTTTTATGGTGTTTTGGGAAGTTACAGGGTCAAATATAGCACGTTACATTTGAAATTAAAATTCGCCAGATTAAAATAATAAAAAAATAAAAAAAAAATAATAAAATTCGCCAGAATAAAATTTACACCCATAATGGCATACCATTTGCAATAGTAGACAACCCAAGGTATTGCAAATAGGGTATGTCCAGTCTTTTTTAGTAGCCATTTGGTCACAAACACTGGCCAAAGTTAGCGTTAGTATTTGTTTGTGTGTGAAAAATGCAAAAAACGCAAATTTTGGCCAGTGTTTGTGACTAAGTGGCTACTAAAAAAGACTGGACATACCCCATTTGCAATACCTTGGGTTGTCTACTATTGCAAATGGTATGCCACCATAGTGGTAATTTTCATTCTTGGGCTACCATAGGGTCTCAAAGGCAACGTAACCAATCTGGCGAATTGTAAAGTGAAAAAAATGAAACACAAGCCTTATATTTGGCGCTGTAACTTTTGAAAACACCATAAAACCTGTACATGAGGGGTACTGTTGTACTCGGGAGACTTCGTTGAACACAAATATTTGTGTTTCAAAACAGTAAAAATAATCTTACAGCAATAATATCGTCCGTGTAAGTGCTGTTTGTGCGTGAAAAAAATAACTTTTACTGGCGATATCATTATTGTAATACAGTTTACTGTTTTGAAACACTAATATTTGTGTTCAGCAAAGTCTCCTGAGTAGAACAGTACCCCCCATGTACAGGTTTTATGGTGTCTTGGAAAGTTATAGGGTTAAATATAGTGCTAGCAAATTAAATTCCCTATACTTTCGACATGGGTTGTCAGGCAGGTCCCGCTAATTGTAATTAATTAAGATACCTAATTATGTAAAAATATTACATAAATATATATGTAGAATTAATATATGTATATATATATACGTATGTGTGTATATATATATGTATGTATATATATATATAATTTAAATTTTTTTTATTTATATATAGGTATATATAGTGATATATACGTATATATTTATGTATATATATATATATATATATTTCATTCTACGTGTATTTTGATATAAATGTATATATATATATATATTAATATCACAATACAGTTAGAATGAAATAAAACACATCTATATATTTTTTTATTATTTATTTTTAATTATTATTTTTACTTATTTACATATTTCTTTTATTTTATATATAAATATATATATAAAACAATAATTATATATATATTTAATCAGTATCAGTCTACGTGTAATTTGATATTAATATATATATATAATTATATATATATTAATAGTAAAATACACCTAATATGTGTGTGTATGTATATGTGTATATATATATATATATATATATATATATATACTTAGATCATATATATATAGTATATATATATATGATCTAAGTATATAATTTATTTATTTTACTTATTTTAATTTTATTTAATTTTATTTCCAGCCAGCAGGGGGACTACCTATCATTACAGACAGTCCCCCTGCTGGCAATGCAGCGGCAGCTAACCCGGCCATGTGATTGTGAGGTCCTCGCTGCAGAGTCCCCCCAACTGGGAGTCCTCCCTGGGAGTCCCCCCTGGGAGTCCCCCCAACTGTGATTGCCGGCGTGGGGTTAAAAGACACATCAATGGCGGGATGTTGTCTACATCATTTGGGTAGCAGGGCAGCTGCACACATAGTCACCAAAACAATTTCTTAAAAGTTTTCAAAATATCCCGTCACTCAATTTAGTTAAAAAAAAAAAGCAGGCTTTAATGAAACACATGTGACAATTATTTAATGGCACATGTGACAATTATTTGGTCACATACTGTGACCTTTGTCAAGGCACGACAAAAGTCACATTGTGTGAATGAAACGTTGTCCTGTGTGCCATGTTATAGCTTGCATTTTTTATTTTTACAGATTTATTGAGGGCCGGGACGTTTTCAAAACTTTTAAGTGGAGCACTCCAAGGCAGTGCTGTTGGGCCTGGTGATTAAGATGAGCCTAATTGCAAGTGGCGTCACTAGGAAGGGGCCAGAGGGGGCCATGCAGTGCCCCGCCTTTTGCCCCTCCAATTGAAATTGAAGTCGGGATCACTGTGTCTCCCTACACAAGCTGCAGCAGCACTGTCACTTTGGCCTTTTACACAAGCGGCCAGTGGGGGCACTGTGCTGGGAGGACTTCCTCCTGGGTCATAGAGAGCAACGCAGGAGAGAGACAGGGAGAGGAAGCTCAGCTCTGCACAGAGGCATCCAAGCAGCTGCTGGTAAGTGGGAGTCAGCTTGTGTGGTTCATCTCTGTGTGGGGGTGTCAGTTTGTTTTGTTAGTCTGTGTGTGTGGGGTAGGTCAGTGTGTGTGTGGGGTGGGTCAGTGTATGTGTAAGAGGCTCAGTCTGTGTGTGTGTGTGTGGGCCAGTCTGTGAGTGTATCAGTCTGTGTATGTGGGGAACAGTCTGTGGGGTTTAAGTCTGTGAGGGGTTGGTCAGTCTGTGTGTGTGTGCGAGGTCAGTCTGTGTGTGTGTGTGTGGGGGGGGGGGGGGTGTCAGTCTGTGTATGTATGGGTCAGTCTGTGTGGGGAAGCAGTTTGTGTGTGTGTATGGGTCAGCCTGTGTGGGGGAGGCAGTCTGTTTGTGTTTGTATGGGTCAGTATGTGGATTGGCAGCCTTCTCAACCACTACGGATCTGATTGTGGCACCCCCTCCCTGAAAGGTAAGGGAAAGGGGAATATTATTTTTTAAAATAATTATTTAAAAAAAAAAAAAATTAATACAAAAATAATTATAAAAAATTGTGAAGCTCTTCCTTATCCCACTCTCTACACCCCCCTGAACACAGTACACCCTCACAGACTGCGAGCCCCCAACATACAGTATACTCCCACCAACACAGAGTACACCTTTGCATACACACCCAGTACCCCCAGTGCCGCCACCAGAAATTTTTGGGCCCCTAACTCAGCTCAGGGTCTGGGCCCCCTGGGGCCCGCCTCCAATCCCGCCCACAGGGTCCTCCTCCAAATCCCGCCCATAGGAATACACACACAGACACAAAAACACACACTGATACAAAAGGACACAGACACACACACACACACACACACACACAAATACATACTAACAGACACACATACTGAAACAGACATACACGCATATAGGCATACGTACTGACACACACATACTTAGACATACACACATATACAGACACACAGGCTTACATAGTGACAGATAGACACATACTAACATACATACAGACACACATGCATGAGGACTTACACATACATAAACCGACATTACATACATACACACAGACATACATTCATTCACATTGGCATACATACATATATACATACATACATACATATATACAGACATACTGACAAACATACATTCATACAGACACTGACATCCATACACACATACATACACAGACATACATTCATAAGGGCATACATTCATACTGGCATACACGCATATATACAGACATACTGACAGACATACATACATACATTCATATATACTGACATCCATACACACAGACACACATACATACATACATACATACTGACACACATACATACATACACACAGACATACTGACATACACACATACACACAGACATACAGACATACATACAGACATACTGACATACACACAGACATTCTGACATACACACAGACATTCTGACATACATACATACATACTGACATATACACAGACATACTGACATACATACAGACATACATACAGACATTCTGACATACACACAGACATTCTGACATACATCCATACTGACATACACACAGACATACTGACATACACACAGACATACTGACATACACACAGACATACTGACATACACACAGACATACTGACATACATACAGACATACTGACATACATAAAGACATTCTGACATACACACAGACATACAGACATGCATACAGACATACACACAGACATACTGACATACATACTGACATACATACATACATACTGACATACATACAGACATACATACAGACATACTGACATACACACAGACATACTGACATACATACAGACATACTGACATACACACAGACATACAGACATGCATACAGACATACACACAGACATACTGACATAGATACATACTAACATACACAAATACAGCTAATTTTTCTTACCTTTTTTTGCAGGTGGAAGGCTGTGGCTGATGTCGGCCGGGCTCCAGCGGCCTGTCTTTCTTCCCTCCTGTGCGGTGCTGAGGGGGGGGAGCTGGGAGGAAGTGACGGCCACTTCCTCCCAGCAGTACTTCTTGCTGAGATTTTTTTAAAGGGGCCCGGTCGCGCTATTGCACGGCCACAGCACTGACCGGGCCCCTGAAGATACATGGCCCATCGGGGGGGCCCTAAGTGAGTGGGCCACCCGATGGGCCCCATCAGCGTTATGGTTATCACCCCCTGATGGCGGCCCTGAGTACCCCTCACACACATCATCTCTTCACATATACACACTTCTTCCCCACATACCTTTACCCCAACACACACATACATACATACATACATTCACCCCATTTCACACAGAATATATATATATAATAACTACAGCTCCTTGAGAAGCACACAATGCAACCCCAATACACATACACTCACACTACAGCACACGCACACACTTTCTTTACAGGCCCTTTCAGCACACACACAATCTCAAAAGCTCCTATACATGAGCACCTACTCACAGCACAGCCCCTAGTTACACATAGTACACCATAAACAGACTCCTCTATACACACACTTCACCACAGCCCCTTCTCCTGAAAAGGTTTTCCAGTTTCTGTGAAAAGATGTCTTGTCTGTAATAAGGAAGACGCAGCGGTGGAACTACAGGGAGTGCTGTTGTTGCGGTTACACCGGGGCCCATCCAGTGGCCCGTGCAATTAGGGCCACGCAATGGGCATGTGTCTTCAGGGGTCCAAAACAGTTTTTGCACCAAGGCCCACTCTATGTTAGTTCCGACACTGTGCAGCAGCTTCCCCAGCACACAAGCTCTGCCCTTGCATGGAAGATCGCCTCCCCATACGCAAGCTCTGCCTCCAATCTCTGACTGAGACACACACAGACAGATATACACACATTCTGACAGGCATACAGTGACAGGCACACACTCCCTGACTGAGACACACACACAAGCTGAGACACACACACACACACACACACATTTTCTCACACATTTACAAATTGCTATTTTAATTTAAATCCACCCAGCCTCCCTACTTTTGGGAGACCTGAGTGGATCTTTCCCTGGCGTCCAGTGTGTCTCATCTCAGTCTTCCAGCAGTTTCTCTCTGCTCCACTGCACGCTCTCTGTAGTGATGCCAGGGGCGGAGTGACGTCATGTCACTAAACAGTGTGCAAGGAAACAGAGAGGAATTGCAGGAAGGTTACTGCTCCCTCATGCGCCACCTCCATGCTCCCTGTGGCGGCCAGCTTTAATGTTTCCTGCACGGATTAGCCAGGGTGAAATGTCTAGTCGCCACGGAGACCTGGCGCCTGGAATTTTTTGAGCGCCTGGAATTTTTTGAGTGTGTCTATCTATCTATCTATCTAAATATATATATATATATATATATATATATATATATATATATGCACACAAACACACACACACACATATATACACGTTTTATAAATGCTACTTTTGTCCCTGGCCCCTTATGTCCCGTCCCCCCCCCCCAAGTATGAATCCTGGAGACACCACTGCTAATTGCTAGTAAGTATTAAAACAGCTATACATTACAACTATCTTGGAATTGGCAATGTAGTCCATTTAGGACTTGTGTCCTGCTCATCTTTGGAACCAGGTTTTTTTAGGCACACCAGGGAATGTCACATACCTCACAACAGTTGTCCCCATTGGTAAACTTGTCAGCTCTTTTGGCTTCCATTATCATTTATATGCAGATGATACGCAAATCTACCTGTCCTCTCCTGATCTCTCTCCGCCCATCTTGACTCGTGTCTCTGACTGCCTCCCCGTGATTTCCAAATGGATGGCTGCTCACTTCCTTAAACTCAACCTGTCCAAAACAGAACTTCTGTTCTTTCCTCCCTCAAGTGTTGCTACTCCCGTGTCTGTCTCCCTCCAAGTCAATGGCACTACTATCACTTCTACCTCGTAGACTTGCTGCCTAGGTGTTCTCTTTGACTCCTGTCCAGTCGATCGCCAAATCCTGCCGCTTCCATCTCAAAAACATAGCTCACATCTGCCCCTATTTAACACCAGACACGACTAAGGTCCTGGTCCATGCCATTGTTCTTTTTTGCTTTGACTACTGCAATCCCCTTCTCAGTGGTCTTATGTGTTCCCAGATTGCACCGCTGCAATCTATAATGAATGTGGCGGCGAAGCTCATTTTCCTGTCCCGGTACAGCACAAGCAGCATTAGAAGAGAATACAGTTTATTGGGAGGAAGACGTCCAGATTCCAGATTCCTTTGTGAGTGATTTTTATTGAATTTTCTATTATATATTTCTGAGTGATATTTTTATTCAGAGACCACCTGTATCTCTGTATTTTTTACATTCTATTTTACCCTTTTTTTTTTATTAAAACCTTATATATTATTATCAATCTTTATGTATCACACTATTATCTATGAGGATTTTAGTCTGTTACTAGAATATTTAGCTCATTAGGCAAGTTCCTTTGCTGTACAATAGCAAGGCCTTTTGTACTTAGCCTTTTTAAGAGCTAATATCCTTTGTACTTTTTGGACTATCCTAGCATATATCTGTGTACATAATTAAACAGATAAAATCCCTGGTTGTGTGCATACAAAGGGATTTCTGCCAAACCTGGACTAGAATGGATACATTGTAAACTTTTTACATAAAGTTACTTATCATCAGTATTCTTTTTGTGTCAATTGAGGCTGGTATTTGAATAGATAAAACAGGATATCTTCTGTATTATACCAATTATCCAATATTCACTGCTGAGTAGATTCCAATATGTCATCTATAGTTATGTATATATTTATTCTTCTCTCCCCTATATATATGTGAGTGTTAATATCTGCTCCTGATTTAGGCATTGGACTTGATTCATTTGCCTTTTTTTCTTGTTTTTCTCATTTTCCTGTCCGCCCGCACCTCCCACTCCTCCCCCCTCTGTCAGTCCCTACATTGGCTTCCAGTTAGATATAGGGCTCAATTAAAAATTATGGTGCTTCTTTACAAGTCCCTACATAATGCTGCTCCAACCTACCTATGTTCCTTAATACACAAGTATGTCCCGCTGAGGCCAATGCGCTCTGCCTAAGACCTACGTCTATCCTCTGTCCGTACTCCCATATCTGATGCTCACCTCTAAGACTTCTCCATGGCTGCACCTTTTCTGTGGAACTCCCTTCCCTTCTCCGTTAGACTTTCACCCAGTCTCCACTCCTTAAAAAAAATAATTGAAAACTCACTTCTTCAGGAAAGCATTTCATTTAAACTTTTAGCATTCTCTGTGAATACTTTTCTAGCAACCTATTTCATTACCCCTACTTATACCCTTTGTGTCACTATACCCCACTCCCTCTAGCATGTAACTCATTGAGCACCCCTCTGTTCCTGTGCATCCATTTGTCTGGTTACAATTATGTACCCCACTCCCTCTAGCATGTAACTCATTGAGCATCCCTCTGTTCCTGTGCATCCATTTGTCTGGTTACAATTATGTGTCTGTTAGTCCACCCATTTTACAGCGCTGCGGAATTTGCAGGTGCTATATAAATAATAAAAAAATAATAATAATAACAGGAAGGGGATATGCCACATTACCACATGTTCTCAAGATGAGGCTGGACAGGTAGAAAATAGAGCATCAGGAGCATTTGCATGGAAGTCAATGTCAGCATTTACTGTTCTTTTGGAAGGCCAGACACACTCCTCTACATCCTTCATAAGTCACCATACTCATATTAGCTTGCATAACATTATAGACAAGAGCATGGTAGGGAGTCGTGAAAAAAATAATTGTGTTTTTTTTTCTTTCTTTTTTTTTTTTTGTTGGAATCCATAGGCCTATCAGATGGGCATGAACCAGGAGCTGCAGCTCCATTAGCACCTTTGCCAATCTGCACCTATCCTGGGTATTGGAAACAAACAAGGGAAATTCATGTTCCTATTATTCATGATAATTTTGTTTCATATTTAAGGCCTTATCTCTATAATGTATGGCAGGGTGTCCATTTAACTATTCACATTATTAAAGTAACAAAAACCGAGTTAGACATTTCATAATAAGAGAGTAAAAAATTGTTCTCATTATTACACTGATTAAATAGTACAGAAATACTACCCCTGATGATATGCCATATACCTACATGTCCCTATGCTCTGTCCACAATAGATATCTCAGACAACTACAGGCATTAAAATATGCTTAAACACCCCACAAATTAAACTCCATATATTATATATATGTATATATAACATCTAGTCTCACCGTCTGTTTGTCTCCATTCTTTCTCAGATCGTAAACCCTATGGGACTAGGACCTTCTATCCTCAAATATTCATGTGTTTTATATTCCATAATTTAATGTTTGTATAATCAGTGAATTTACTATATTTCCCCTCCTGAGCAATGTAACCTGTAAAGTGCTAATTATATCTATAAATACATGCACACATATACTACAAATATTGATAAAACCAGACGCACATTAGAATGCATTAAATAGACCACAAAGGAATGTACATGTTTCATTCATTTAACATTACAGGGCTGAGTGGCAGTTTTATATTAAAAACAAAATCGTACCAATTGGAGTACCCCTGGTATTTAATTTATTATGAGTTTTATGTTTCTGCAGTTTGAGATGAAAATATGTGATCACTCTGTAATTCGTTAATAGGGTCATTGATGAATGCACTAATATCAATCTGTACTTTAGTCACCATAACTGTAATGATTGAATTATTACTACTAATATTAGTTTGGGGTTAAACGAACACTGTTTATGCATACTGATGGATTAGCGCATGCAAATGTGTTTCAGGAAGCTAATTCTGGGAATTCAGACTAACAGCTGCCACCCTGGTTCTTTAATTAATCAGGTTCCAGTGGAACAGCTACAGTGTATTCGCAATATGGCAGTAGCTTTGATAAACTAAGCAGCTGAATTAAGCAAGCCATGAAACAGAAAAAAAAATGTATCTCTGCAAATAGGCTTTACAATATTGTTCAAACAGAGGATCTGTTTCTTCCAGAAATTGTACATCTATGGCAAATAAAATTTCAGTGTCATGTAAATTCATGGTATGTAGCCTCTTACCTTCATATTGGCCTGTATTTACATCATTTTAAACATCGAGCAAAACAAACATAAAGTTATCATTGGGCTAGTTTAATTTTTGATAAGAAAATAAATTAACTAAAATAATATGTAATACATAAATAAGACCGTTTAATGTATTTTCTTGATAAATAAAAATAAACATTATAAAAAAATGCAAATACGCATTTGAGGACAAAACAAAGAACAAAGTACAAAACAAAGAACTCCAGTAGAGAGTCTATGATTTAACAGTCAGTGATTGTGGATGGTAACTATACAAAAATAATGCTGTGTTGTTATTGTGGAGCATTCTTGGGAGCATACACTCATCAGCCACAACATTTAAACCACCTGCCTAATATTGTGCAGGTCCACCTTGTGTTGCCAGAACAGGCATGGACCCCACAAGACCTCTGAACGTGTCCTGTATTATCTGGCACCAAGACAATAGCAGCAGATCCTTTAAAGGACCACTCTAGGCACCCAGACCACTTCAGCTTAATGAAGTGGTCTGGGTGCCAGGTCCAGCTAGGTTTAACCCTTTTTTACATAAACATAGCAGTTTCAGAGAAACTGCTATGTTTATATAAGGGTTACGCCAGCCTCTAAATCCTCTAGTGGCTGTCTCACTGACAGCCGCTAGAGGCGCTTGCGTGATTCTCTTGCCGCGCATGCGCATTCAGCCGAAAGGTAAGGATCGGAGGCGGAGAGGAGGAGGAGAGCTCCCCGCCCGGCGCTGGAATAAAGGTAAGTTTTAACCCTTTCCTCTCCCCAGAGCCGGGCGGGAGGGGGTCCCTGAGGGTGGGGGCACCCTCAGGGCACTATAGTGCCAGGAAAACGAGTATGTTTTCCTGGCACTATAGTGGTCCTTTAAGTTCTGCAAGTTGGGAGGTGGGGCCTCCAACGATCAGATTTGTTGTTCCAGTACATCCCAAAAGATGCTCACTTGGATTGAGATCTGGGGAATTCAGAGGCCAGGGCAAAACCTTGAACTCTTTGTCATGTTCCTCAAACAATTCCTGAACAATTTTTGCAGTGTGGCAGGGTGCATTACCCTGCTGAAAGAGGCCAGTGCCATCAGGGAACAACATTGTCATGACGTGGTGTACATGGTCTGCAACAATCACTAGGTAGGTGAATGCCAGTTCCCAAAACATGAATGCCAGTTCCCAGAGCTATCCAGCATAACATTGCCCAGAGCATAACACTGCCTCCACCAGCCTGCCTTCTTCCCATAGTGCATCTTACCTTCATCTCTTCCTCAGGTAAACAACACACACATAACCAGCAATCTATCCCATCTAAAAGAAATGTGATTTTTTAGTCCAAGCAACCTTCTTCCATTGCTCCATGGTCTAGTATTGTCCCCATTGTTGATGCTTTTGGCGGTGGGCCAGGGTCATTATGGGTGCTCTGGTCAGTCTGCGGCTTCATATTCACATTCGCAGCAAACTGCAATGCACTGTGTATTCTGACACCTTTCTATCATGGCCAGCATTAAGTTTTTCAGCAATTTGAGCTACAGTTAATCTACTGTGTGATTGACCATAGCAACTAGGACGCCTGCCTTCAGAAGTTAGACCAATGGTACAAGTTTGTGGAAGTTACACAGGTTAACCTGCCAAGACTTTCTGTGGCTGTCGAATTACAGAATTCCCAATGCAGCTCAATGAGGTGTTTGCAAGGCAGGTGTTCTGGACAATCATCTGAATCATGGGTTTAGCTTCACTGATCTAACCACACCAGGAATTAACTGGTCCGGCTGACTGATTGACAATTGGGCAGGGTTGGGGGGTTGTAACAAGGATAATTTATAAATCTGCCAATGTGACGAAACCAATCTCGCCACATTGTATTGGAGGAGCCTGGTTGCCCGCCTGCTGCCTTTGGATTATGGACCGGCAGCTAAAGGGTTAATTTTACTGTGCAGAAGGATTTATTTCTCCCTTTCTGCACAGCAGTTCGGTAGATTTCATCTACCCAACAAACAGCCGTTTACCAACCTTCCCAGAGCCGTGGGAAGCCGTGGGCGCTGTTAATTGGCCACCCAGGAGCTGGAGTGTGCCTCCTATTTACCTCCCTGAAGCTGCGGTTAACCGCAGCTTAATTGCTTGTTACTGGGTGGCCGCTGTTACACTTAGCGTCCGCTAGGTGGCGGTGTTCTGGAGCTCCCCGGGCAGCCAGCGCTTTTCTGCCCGGCTTTCATGCACCAAAATCGGACACTTTTACGTGCAGGCACCGCTGAACCTCCAGCCCCTGGTTCTAATTCGTATGGATTTGGTGAATGCAGGGAAATTCGGTATTTTATGTTTTATGTGAATGCTTTAACCCAGATAGCAATGCCATGGAGCCTGTTCGTATAATTAAAGACTTTAGCTCCATGGCACTTAAACTGTATTCGGGTGGTCTGGGTGCCATTCACCTAATAATGTGCACCCAGACCTGAGCTATCTGGGGATATGTTACATGTCTGTGTTTTATGTATAAAATGTGTCTTTATGTATTTTAAAGTGATATACTGTTTCTGTGTCACCAAGTGTATAATGGAGTCTTGCCTTTGTCCTGGGAGATAATTGAATTACTTCATTAATTATCTCCAGGACAGAGAGGAGGAAACCAGGATGCATTGTGGGAAAGTATTGTGGCTGTGTGTACGAAAGTCTGCTGTTTCAGTCTTCCATTTGGTCCCTTAGGGGAGTGTCCACCAGGTGGGAGACCTGCATAAATACAGGGGCAGGTAGCCCTCAATAAACAGACCACTGCTTGACCCTCAACACGGAGCCTTGTCTCGTTCTTGGGGGGATTCACTGTATGCTGCTGGAGATTGATTGCTAGGGGTGTAAGCTGATGTATGCGTTTCCTGTTCGTCTGCTAGCAGCTATTCGTGAGGTTCCAGTTTGGAGTGCTACCTTATTCCCTTGTATGCAGTTCGGGAGTTTGGTGCATTCACTTATATCCGAATTCGTGAGTTTTGGTGCTTTTACAGTAGCTGTGCCTGTCTGTGAAAAGGGGATTATCGCCTAAACTGATTTTTACCCCTTTTCTGCTGAAACGGTCCGTAACAGCCAATTTCTATTATAATCTTCACTTTTTGTAAGATTAAATAAATAGCACACAGATAGAGATGTCCCGAATAGTTCGCTGGCGAATAGTTCCTGGCGAACATAGCTTGTTCGCCCCCTATTCGTCATCATTGAGTAAACTTTGACCCTGTACCTCACAGTCAGCAGACACATTCCAACCAATCAGCAGCAGACCCTCCCTCCCAGACCCTCCCACCTCCTGGACAACATCCATTTTAGATTAATTCGGAAGCGGCATCCTTTTTTATTTTATTTTTTTGTATTTTTTTTTTGACAGAAGTGTGTTATATTTGAGCATACTAGGCTGAACGTGCGTATATCATGGCTAGTTGCACTGAGGGTATGAGTATATAGCAGTACATTGTTGTGAAAGATGGCTGTCATGTTTAGGGTGTAGCTTGCACATTATCAACTGTGTATTTATATCAGCAGCTCCACCACTAGTTATAAATCAAGTGTGAGTCGCCCCATGAGATGAGACTAGTGAATAACATAATACATGAACGGTTAAGGTAAAGGCATGTAAGGAACTACGACAATAAACTCTTTAGGAGGTGAAATAATGACATGTTTAAACGCTTGCTACTTTACGATTAGTTAATGTGCAGAGAGCAGTTCATGTGATCAAAGGCATGGTGTGGAGGATCGGCTATAGTGGGACATGCTTGGCAGGCTGCTGTTTACTGCTCGTTCTCATCCGATCCCTTCTGGGCGCCAGGTGCAGACCCTGGGAGTCCCTGATACCTGAAACAACAAAGGCAAGTCTCTGGCTGAGTGCTGGGTTCGCGGCTTGAGGTGGTGGAAGCTTGTTTTGTCGGGTGGTCGGATCTGTCCCGGTGGTGCTTCACGTCCGGTGCGGGATTGTGGTGGCTTAAGGTGGAGGCGAGTGCTTGACGTGGGGCAGGCTCTGCATTTCTGTTTGTGCCTCCAGTCCCATCTTCGACGCCTTTTGCGTTGGTGGATTTTAATGGGGACTGCTTCGCTTAGCTGTGGTGGAGCTTGTTGGGGCTGTGGTGGAGCTTGTTGGGGCTTCCTGCTTGTTATTTGCTTCCAAAATTGATTAAAGAGTCTGTCCAGCTTAGACTCAATATTCTGCCATGCTTTGCTGGTACCAGGAGGACACGCAGCTGCCGCCATATTGGGAGAGTCGCAGATGAGTATGTCAGCCTGAGTATGAGTATGTCAGCGGCTGTGCTCTGTGCGTCCATTAGCTCCAGACAGCCTCTCAGGGGTGGACCAGGATAATCCCCACCGGTCCGAGGGGGGGGGGGGGTAACGGAGCTCCTGCCGGGAAGTAGCTGCTCCTGGGCATCCCAGGATTGGGAGATCGTCCGCCACTCCCGCCTGGTGAGCACCAGGCCACACTTGCCACGCGGAGGTAAGTAAGACTCTGTCGAGTTGCTGACCGCTATTAAGCATGTCGGGTCGGTCAGGTAGGAGCAACATTGCTGGGTCATCCCCTTCTGGGGTGAAATTCGCTTGTTGATAGCTGCTTAAAGTGAGATATTGAGGGAGCTCACACGAAGTGCGTCTTTCCTCCATGACAGCTAGGCCCCGCCCCCCAGAAGCTGCATTCTTAGTGAGAGGAGGGACAGTGTAGCTGCTGCTGATTTAATAGGGAAATCGATAACTAGGCTAGTGTATTCAGTGTCCACTACAGTCCTGAAGGACTCATCTGATCTCTGCTGTAAGGACAGCACCCCAAAAAGCCCTTTTTAGGGCTAGAACATCAGTCTGCTTTGTTTTTTCTTGTGTAATCTACTTGCAGTTGCCTGCCTGCCAGTGTGTGTGTCAGGCTCACGGCGTATACTGTGCCCACTTGCCCAGTGCCACCACTCAGTGTCACAATAGCTTGCATTTAAAAAAACAACTTTTTTGACTGTAATATAATAGCAGTCAGTTTCCTTCACACGTGTGCGTTTCAGGGTCTGCCAGGGCACAGTGTCACACCAGTGCAACTCATATCTGGTGTAACAGTAGTGTACATTTAAAAAAAAAAAATGAAAAAAAAAATTTGACTGTAATAGATTGAATAGCAGTTAGTTGTCTGCAAGCGTGTGTGTCAGGCCTACAGCGTCTACTCTGCCAACTTCTGCCAGTGCACAGTGCCACTCATATCTGTTGTCACAGTAGCTTGCACGCATAGTACCACTAATCGAAAAAAAAATGACAGGCAGAGGCAGGCCACCCCGCAGGGGCCGTCGTGGTCGTGGTGCTGTGATTCCCTTTGGCCCTAGAATAATGCCCAGTGTTCAGAGGCCACGTACTCTGAACTCGAAAAGTTCTGAGGACATAGTTGACTGGCTAACACAGGACACCCAATCTTCTACAGCTTCCGCTCGGAACCTTGACGCACCATCCTCCTCCAGCTTAGCTTCGGCATCTCTCAAGTTACCACTCGCCCGCCTGCCACCACCACCAACACTAGCACCACAGCCGCTTCACTTGATCTGTCAGAGGAGTTATTTACACATCAGTTGGAAGAAATGAGTGATGCACAACCATTATTGCCAGAGGATGCAGATAACAGGGATATGTCTCAGTCAGGCAGCATTACACACATGGACGTACGGTGTGATGATGATGATGTTGTCATCAGTGAGGACAAGGAATGGGACATGGCTAGCTTGGTATCCAACCTTGTGCAAATGGGGAGTTTGCAGTTGTTTGCGGTGCGTTAAACAGGGAGTTTGGTCTGTCACTGTGTCACTGTGAACCCTTACACTACCTGATTGATACAACATCATACCTGATGTTTTAAAGCACGTTATTCCAAACAATTTAGGAATGTTAGGTGATTTATACCCTTTATGGATTAAAACCAGACTCTGCATTAACTATGTAATTTTCCATGAGCGTTTTGCCATGGATCCCCCTCCGGCATGCCACAGTCCAGGTGTTAGTCCCCTTGAAACAACTTTTCCATCACTATTGTGGCCAGAAAGAGTCCCTGTGGGTTTTGAAATTCGCCTGCCTATTGAAGTCTATGGTGGTTCGCCCGTTCGCGAACATTTGCGGAAATTCGCGTTCGCCATTCGCGAACGGAAAATTTTATGTTCGCGACATCTCTACACACAGACTTCAAAGCACTTCAGCAAGCTAAAGTGCTTTAGGAGTGTTCATTTAAGTTATGTGCACCTTGACAGAGACACTTTAAAACAGCTTCAGTGTAAAATATATTAAAAGCAAACTTTTATTTAGAAACCTGATATTAATATAGTGACACACTATATACCAAACATGTTACACAAAATATAATACTATAATTTGTGTATCGAACTATTGGCAGTCAGTTCTGTTTTGTATTTTCAATTTCTTTCCGTAATTTACTTGTTGGGAATTTTCTCAAATGTACTGGTCTATTTTGGAGTTTATTTCCTTGTACTGAGTTGAGAACTGATTTTTAAAATTTAGGCTGAAATAGAGTTGCTAAATAATAATAATAGCAAAATATTTAAGCAGGAAAGGTACTTTCAGATATATACAGCCAATCTATATATATTTTGATATATGTTTAAGTTTATGTCTATCCTATAGCATACAGTTTGCAGTTCAGTTCATAGTTAAAGCAAAACTTTCACTGTCTGCAGAATTTTCAAAGACCCATGACGGTGACATTGATGCTTGGGGTGCAGTGGCTTGGTGTGCCAAGGAAAGGTGAGTTCTACTTACCTGGACCTGTCCCTCGCGGGTGCCACAATCTTCTCCAGTCAGGTCCACTTCAGCTCCTGGGAGTCTACATCACTGTTGTCCTCTTGCGCAGTAGTACGGCATTTAGGTCTATGGAGATCCCTCGAGACTGCGGAATTCTCCATAGATAAAGCAAAATCTCTGCAGCCAAGAAGTGTCGGGCATAGGAAAAATACAGAGACAACGTTTTACCTAATTTGTCTTGTGTTTTTAGTTAGAAATAGAATAAATTAGATAAGAAAGACAGAATAGGAGATAGGAAGAGACGAGGAAGCGATTGAGAAAAGGTCAGTATGGCATTTATTAGAGGATCTCATAGTTTTCCATCAGATAGACAACGCATTGAAGTTTTTCTTTCAATCCTATGGGTGCTGCAGTAGTGTCCAATTCATTTACAGGGTTAAAAAATTATTATTATTTTTCCTTGTCAATGCCCTATTTTGCTTGTATCCACTCAGAGTAATTTATAGCTCTAGGATTGCTTGTGGCTACAACAATACTGCTGATTTTTGTGCTACAAGGGCAATTTAGCAGCTGTCTTTTTCATATTAATGGTACATTGTAAAATAGCTTAATTATTATAATTGGCTGTGTTCCTCCAATACATTTCTAAATTATTCTTCTAGCTGATATTGGACATGTTATGATGGGTCAGGAATTAATCATTCTTATTTAAAAGGTGACAAACAACGGCTTATTTTCCCGTCTTGAGCTTTTAATCACCAGCTTTACCCACTTATATCAATGTTAGTAATGCATTTATTTATGAAATAAATTACTTGGTTAACAAATACGTGGAAAGTGCTTTTCATATAATTGTAACTTATCATTCTGTTTCCTGTTTCTTTCTGACCTAACTCATTATCCTAATTAATAAAATCTCTCTGCTTATGAATCCAAGCATCCCTACACCTCACTTGAGCGTTGTTTTATGTTAACCCTTTGGTTGTCAGGGGGCGAGTACCATGGATGTTGGGGACAGATATCTCAACTATCTCAAAGTGCCTCAACTGCGAGGAGTCCAGCAATAGCATTTCTCTAGAATAAATTAAGTTGTGGGTGTGCAGTGTACATCCACCTTAATTCATGTTTTAAAGATGTTTATTTTCATTTTATTGTTTTTGTATAATTTATTTTTTGTTATCTGTGTAATGTATTCTATGATCTCTGGGGACAATTCCAGTATATTTCCTTATTACTTATCACTGCTAGTTTTATTGCTATGAAGTGCTAATACATACTTATAAATCGGGATTTGGTACCAACATAGGGAGTGCTCCTTCTAAATATGGATGTTTACTAGGTATAAAATGAAATTATTTCCCTAATACAGATGTATATAAAAGCGGGTATCCACTGTATTTAAAGGTAGTGACTGTGAGTAATGATTGGACAGACACATTTATATTTTTCTTCATTCCCCTCCTTCCCAGGCTCTTAGTAGAAGCCCATTGAATATACATTCTACATAAGGATATCTGCTTCCTAGATATGGTATGCAGGAATATTTACTAAAATATGCATTTAAAGAATTAACAAGGGGGGATTCCAAATTTTAGGACAAAATTGCAGAATTGGAATTATTGGTTTATTTGAAATCTCTTGGTCACTTCCCAATGTTTGCAGTTTCAAAGTCCCTCATTGCACGTCTGTTCTCTTTTGCATCCATTTATTAAATTGGAAATTGAAGGAATTGAGGAGAAAACTACAATTTATAGGCCTACACAAATTGCCTGTAACATTTCCCTTCTCTGCTGTTTTTCCAGGTTGTCTGTTTTGGCTTGAAACCTGAAATATCACTGTGAATTCTTTGGTTTAAAAGGTGCACCCTATGGAGATCACATATGTTTTGTTCACAAAAATGTGAAGTTTGGAAATTGGCCATGACATTTCAAATTGTCGGGAATCAAAGTGAATTCAAATTTAAAACCAGAATAGACAAATTGGAGAAACTGTCTAGGTCAGCTATGCTTTCAGTTTGGCTATTTTAGCCTTTAATTTTAAATTAATTTGAGTTCCGTTTTGAATTCCCAACTATGAGAATACTCACTATAGTGAATAACCCTTCTATCTCAATATACCACTGTTTCACAATGCTCACGAATAGTTAGTTTAACTCTCCTGGACCTCCTAAAGGCTGCAAGTATTAATACAATAGGTATGTTTCCATAACCCGCAAACCCCCCCACCCCTCCCCCTGCCCCCCCCCAAAAAAAACCATAAAATAAAATATAGAAAATGAACATAGGTGAAGTGCAAGAGAAAATAAATAGAACAACGCAGGCACATGCGAACACACACATGCTATATTAATAAAATGTTTACTATAATAATATATAACACCATATGTCTGTGGCAAATATTCACAAGGATTAATAGGCAAAGTGTATGATCAACAATATAATTATGTTTTTCTGTTAGACTTTCACTTGTTGCACATAGGAGTGTTTCCACTCAAGGTCAACAGATGTTACTATCCTTCCCCCCCCCTTCACCCTGCTTGCACAATGCTAACAAGGTTATGTGTATTGTATTGTGATAAGTGGTAGAAAGGGGAGGGTAACTCACATGACTTTGCTTGTACCTGATATATATGCATAATTTTAAACTCTATGCCTCTCTGAACCAACGTTTGACTGTTTCTCTCTCGTGCAAGACGTGATCCAATACTTTTATTGCTCCAGCCTCTAACTGGTTAATTAGAAAATATATTTTTTCAGAGGGCATTAGTTATTTAGATAAAATGTCTATCTCCATAACAACCCAAAAAATTAAGAAACATAATTTTATAAACTTTTCAATAAAGTAAAAAAAAAAAACCTTAAATTTATTTTTATTCATTTTATTTATTTATAAAATATTTTACCAGGAAGAATACATTGAGATTTCTCTTGTTTTCAAGTATCTTATCTTAGTCTTATTCAAACGTGTGCACCGAAAGCTGGAAGAATATATAGGAGAATCTCATTTCTTCCATTCAGATGAAACCGGAGACAGGTATTGTCTTTATCTGATATAAATTGGAAAGAAGATGTGCCACCTTGATGAATTCTCTGATAGTGGCTAGCTTCTGCCTTTCACTCCTCGTTCAACATTTCATCCCATATTCTATCACCGAGGACTTCCATCTCTCTACGTCTGCTATATGTCACTATTTTACTGTTACTGGAATCAGGTGGCTGGTGTCAATTGAAGAATAATGAAGACCATCTTCTGTGACACTTCTTTACTTGTTGACTCAGTTCAATATAAATGTCTTTTACAAAGCTGGAAACCACTGCTGTCCATAAAACAGTTTACGTTGCTTGTTAAGAGAAATGATATTGCACAAATGTTTTATTTTATCCCTTCATGTCTCCAAGGCATGATCCCGCTAAGGTCTGTTTGTGAGCTGTCCTGAAATGGTTAAGCAAGGCATCCTTAAAATAAAATAGAAAGAAATAAAAACCCTGCAGGGTACATAGGAACAACTGGTACTCATTGTAAGAGGAAAGGTATGGTTTATAGAGAATAACTGTGTAACCTCTTCAGTTCTGAACAACTCACAAAAATAATTAGAGATGACAGTAGATAATATGTATAAAAAAGGTGACATTTTTTCATAATTTTCAGACCACACTACTTTTCTTTTGTATAAAAACCTTTCCATATTTTAATACATTGGCGCATTTTTTAAAAAAAATGTTTTGCCTGCATGCATCCTTGAAAATCGTTTATTACTTGCTTTGAAAAAATATTTGCCAAAATGAAATAACATTGTAAAATGGGACTCAAAATATAAAAACGCAAAAATATTGGCAGAAAAATGGTGAATTTTTTTTTTTTTTTACATAATCCCCACTATTTCTATTCCACGCAATCTAAGGAAAATACGTTGAACAGGTTCTAGTGAAGCTTTGAGAAAGTTGATCAGATCCAGTCCTTTGTCACTTGTAATGCGGCTGGGAAGACACAAATAACACCATTTATCAAAGTGATACTCCACACACATAAATTGCTTCAGCTTGCTGAAATGTCTTATGTGTGTGGAGCCAGTCACATTTGTAACAATAGAAATCGGTAACTTTATAACTGGGGGTCAATCAGACAGCCAGGGAAGATTTTTTTTATCTTCTGTTAGCTCCATAGAGCTAACTGAAGCAGGCGGCACACTATGCTAAAAGCAGCTTGCAAAACAATCTGCTGATCTCTTATCCACAGCCTCTGTAAGACCACCTCTTTTTTCCCCCAGGACAAACTTTCAAAAAATTATTGTGGTTTTTCCAATGCTTCTCAATGAGCTGTTTTATGCCTTAGTGAGAAAGTTTTGACAATGAGCCTGATTTTCAATGGGGGTTGAATAATTTTGATTACAAATGTAGCATGACATGGAAAATGGAGGAATAGAAACAATCAAATGTGTTCTCTTTAAAAATGTAAAAAGCACAATGCAAAATTTAAAGGGAATGCACAATGAGAGAGCCATCTATATTATGCGTCATTCATCAGCTCAATCTTTCATAGATATCCTTAGTGCTACAAAATATATTGATGCAAATATGTAAGTGATATCGTGTTTTAAAGCTCACAAAATATCATACATATATAAAAGATTGTCAAAATAATAGTACGCATCTATTAAACCTGACATATCCCTGAGATGAACGTTTCCTCTCATATTAACTATATGCATAAAAGCATATGATAATGATGATAATCAATGCTTGTTCTTGAGGTGCAAAAAAAAATAATGAGTAATACAAAATGAGTCATTTCGAGGTGTTATTTCTTTTATTATACAATTTCTGCAGGAAAAGGCCACGCCATTGAATTGGCCTTTTGTGAAACTGTCTCTTTTGTAATAATATTTTACAATTCTTTTCTCCATACGATTATATGTATTCATTCCATTTGCTTTTATTGAATAACACTGACAGGAGGATTCACTAACATGAGTAATCAAAGTGAATTCAAAGTGAATTTTAAATTTAAGGCCAGAGTAGCAGAACTAAAAGCATAGCTGGCTTAGAATTTCAGAAAACATTGTGATGATCATTTTGGGTTTACAAGGCTCGGGGAACCTCGACAATTTAGTTCCTAAACCGCTATGAGTGGGGGACACATTAAACGTTTTGATTCCACTCAAACTTGCTTGGGATTCATTGAATAAACAGCACTATTTAAATATCATTCAGAGATATGTATAAATAAATGCTGCCTGTATTTATTTAGAGTGACAGGATTTATGAGAGATATCTGAATAATATATTATAATGAGATGTATTGATTTTCTTGTTTGCACCTACATTGTTCCTTGTTATGTTAGTGACATGTTTGTTGTGATTTTAGCTGCATAAAAACTGCATTAAATAAGCTTTGATTAAATATATCAAACAATATGTTGTGACAAAAGAGATCTACATTTAGCATAATCTTCTTTTCTGCGTGTTACCAATGCTTTAATGACACCTGATTGCAAGCATCGCTGCATTTTCATTTTATATAAGTGTTGTATTTTTCAGTGTATCAAGCTGTTTATTTTAATTAAAAGCGGCACAATTCTCAATGACATTAAGACTGTGCCTACGCTAGTTATTACTCGTCAATTTAGCTCTCTGTCATATTAGTGTCTTGTTGACTCACTGGTTTTTTGACTTGATGCTTTTCACCCTGCAGGATCAATGCTACACATTTTTAATATGGGTTGATAATTTTCCCCTACATTTGCTTGTCATTTACACTACATTCACTTCACAGTTTCTAAATTACAGTCATTCTGCATTGCATATTTCTTTTTTGCATGACAGCATCTATTATATTAAAAAAAGAAATGCCATTACAAAATGAAAATCTACACTGGTTTGTTACAAAATGAAAATCTGTAATTTGCTATAGCATTTCCATTTAAATAGTAATGCAATTCCAATGTTTTTTTTTTTCTGGGTGTTGTATATTTCTTTATAAGGGTGGAAAAATGACTGTTGTGTGTCACCTGTGTATCTCAAGTTGAACTTTGGAAAGTCCCCCTTTGAGCACAAAAACTCAAGAATTATGTTTCCACAACTATGCCATAGTTTATCGTTTGGCATGCAAATGAGCACAGATGAGCATCACGTTTCAGATTTCTGCAGATACTCTTAGCAATGGGATCCTCTTTTAAACACAGCTTTTATAAAACCAAAGCAAGGGTAATGATCCAAAAGGGCCCATGAGCAGAAACTAGCCATGTACAGTTTATAAGATTACTGATATCTCATTCTTTCTAAATTATGTGTAGGTATTTAACAGGAACCCACACCTGACCGATGCCAAATCAATAAAATACTGACACATCACTTATTGGTTAAAAGCAAAAACCACAGCATTATTATGTTCTATAACCAAAATCAAATTCCAATGGCTTCCTGGAGTAGAGCAAAATGTTATACAACGTTTTGGCGTCAAGCCTTAATTATGTATTAAAGCTTTACGCCGAAACATTGCATAGAATTGTGTTCACTTGATCCAGAATAAAACTACTTTCTATTTGCAATACTATGTGGAAGCTTTGGACTTTGATTTTGAATACTTTAAAGGGACTGCAGGACCCTTTCATGATGCACCAATTTTGGCAGCAGACTCTACTGGGTTCCTTTAGTGCAACACTACCTTTGGAATTGGATATACGTCTCATAATCAATTAAAATTACCTTTTTTCATAAGCATTCAAGTTTGTCCTACCAACAAGTAGACAGGTAATTGGTATCCATGAGCACTAGCTCTGTTAGCAATAGGGGTGCTGCAGAGCATACCTACCCAAAGCCCACCAGGGGTACTGTGACCACATTCCTACAGGTCTGGCCAGGAACTCCTACAAGTTGTGATAATAAAGACTAAACAAAAACACAAAAAAAAACACAGCAACCTAAATGGGGAGGAAGGGAGGGCAGAACAAGCTGGAAGTGCTGATACTGTGCTGCCTCCGTGGTAAGTGAAAGAATCTTTCACAGAAAAGTATACATTGTAAGCTCGCTAGCCTCTTCCCTTTGCTGTACGTTTCAGGACCCTGGCCAGCAGTTATGGCTTCCTCATAGGTTTTTGGGAAAATTACCATATTTATTTTATTTTGAAATAGGTATTTCAGGTTTTATATAAATGACCTAGAAGAAATCTTTAATTTACTTTAGAAATAGATGATGGTGATTAGAATAGTAAAATAAAATGTCTATCAGTAAGACTTTTTCTTATCTCTGTCGATTAGCAGGGACACAGTGTGGTTTTCATATCGATAGTGCCTGATATATATGAACACGACAAATGCCATGCACACCTAGAAAAAATGTAAAGGGCATTAGGACTGAGTCTTTAGCTCCTTTTGATGAGATGCGTAAAATACCACCTGGCGAAATCAACTTCAAAGAAACTATGACAATCTCAATTTTAGATAGAGAAACTAAGCACATAAAAATATGTGACATCAAATAACCTTTTACAAATTATGCATTATTCTTTGCTCTTTTTAGGTTTCAGAATTTAAAGTAAAATTACATTTCTCTCAAGCTTCATATAGAGGTCTATTGTGTGATAGCATAATAGTATATCATCACGCATATAGTATGATTAAAAATGTTATTGCACCTTGGCTATGGTTTGCTAAAAAGCTAATTTCCTTGTTAATTCACCAATTCCCAGTTAGTTTTATTTTCCGGTGACTTCTTTGCATTCTAATAACAGTTCTTAAATACAACTCATAATCAGTAATCTCATCATTGCAGCATATCAAATCATAATATAATCTTAACAGCCATACCAGATAAGGAAGGCATTGTCAAACTATATTTGACCCCACTTGTAAGCATAAGCGTTTAATTATCTCATATATAAAAGTGCATTTAAAATTTCAATTCTATTAATTTTTATAGTTTTGTTGTAGACGTGTCTTTACTTCCTCCAGAACTTTTTTTCCGCATTGGAAACAGATATACTGTATTTGACCATAAGAGCATTGTCTGCTTTTGGAACATTGTCATGCACATGTCCAGCAGTCTCTTCTTGAATTTAAACCTTTTGCAAGAATATTGCTGCCTGCATTAAATGTGTTAATAGGCACTCTCTGGTACTTGAGGCAATGCTTCTTGATTATCCAGACAGAAATGGGTGCTGTTTATAGGCTGAGAGCATCAGTCAACTGAGTGGCCTCAGCGTATCTCTACCACCCATCAGTGATATGGCTTGGTACAGCTAAAGCAGAGGTACACTCTTCCTTAGCCACAAGCCTAGGAGGACAGAGCCACGGATGCCAGGGGACCCTCATTATTGTCAAAATGTTATCCCCTGAACTGTAGAACAGTGCCAGGGGACTTAAGGCACCATAACCACATCAGTGAGGTGAACTGGTTATGGTGTCTAGAGTGTTCTTTTAATGTAAACAGTGGTAAAAAGTTCTCAAAGTCAAGCAATCACAATGGAAAATAATGATGAAAGATTCATTTTTAGCATTCATACCATATGAGTATTTTATACATTACCTTTTCTTCATCAATTCGTACTCTACTGTATTCCTTCAAATTATGCAAACTAGCTTCTTATGTAGCACTAATTAGATATGAGCCAAATTATAAAGACAACGTATTATTATTATTAAATAAATTCAACCGTGTATTTTCAAATTTTAAATAATTCCTTTCCTTTCTCTGTTCCAGTAGGATGGTGAAGAGTTATGGGTAGGCATTTGGAGTTCAGGTAATTGTCTATGTCTACAAATGGGCTTATAGAATAATGTAATAAAAAAAAGAGATGAGTGCCATCATTAAATATTATCACTCTTTTATTTTTAACCATGCAGTTCAGAGGATATTATATACTAGGCATCAGCTCTACTTTATCCTTTCTTATTTAATTAAAAATCTTTGTCTGTTGGGAGTCATGTTATTGTCAAGATACTTGGGAAAAATGACACTAATGGTTAGAAAACGCTTAGGGCTATTTCTATATCACTCTCCCCACTAATTACCCATATGTGAACGGTGTTCCACAGAGTCGAACTCTAGCTGCTAATCAACATATTGCTTTGAGTATCCCATTAAAGGCTGAACCACATGCTCAGCTGTTCTAGTTATTAGACAGATAACGGGCCACAGCTACAGCTAGATAGTTGCTCTGCTCTTGCTACATCTTTATAGACTAAAATTCTGGGGTTCTCATAGAAAAAGTTTAGTCCTAGCAACAGGACCCATGTTTTGTCCAATACACTCATAACAAGAGCAGTTGATCTGACCCCCCCCCAAACCCCCAAACCCCAAAAATCTATTTTTTTGTCAATATGTTATTTTCATATATTGTTCTGTATAAAGTATTATTTTTATTGCTTATATAATTTCTTGATAAAAGCTTGTAATAATGTCATAGGGATGTAGACTGACTTGGGTTCGCAGTATTGCACACTAGATGAAGTGCTATTAAACATACTTTGTTGTTTGTTAGTGGTAACTGATTTATGGCGTAACATTTTATAACCCTCTTATGGGTCAGTAAAAGTCTAGGATGTCATAACAATCTGGTCTTTAGGGATGCTTTTCCAGAACGAATGACCCACTCATGTAACCTTATTGGAGCTGTATAAGGCTGCTTGTGTTCAGTAAATGGGAAATTTCATGTGAGCAGTAGATCTTCGAGGATTAAAAGGCAATCGGTCATTAAAAGCTTATTACCTATTATTTAAGTTTATGAAATATATTTTTAATAAAATGTTTTTTTGCAAACTATAAGAATATGTCCATGAATCTGTGATACAGTATAGAAAGAAATTTACCGAATACAAGCATTTTCAATCAAAAGGAAAAGAAAGGTATCCACAGGGCAAGTGGTTTTCCAGTAAAAGTTATAACAGCAGGCAATAAACAATTCAAGATGTACAACAATATAGAGGTGCAAGCAAAGTACACCATCAAGCCTCAGATCTTTTTCAGAAAATCAAACAAAAAGAAGCATGTATTCATATCCTGCTAACTAAACTCATTCATTAAGGGTTCAGGCTCACAAAGCATTATGTAGGTCACAAAGAGGCCAGATGACAGCTCAAAGTCAAGATCTTAATACAGGTGTTTCTAAATAGGGATCCACTCTATTCGTCCTATCTTTGTATTTTGGAGAACTCTTTTTTCCAGTTGGTTTAAATGAGTGATGTAGAAACAGACCAGTAAACATATTTTGAATACTGTAATGGGATAGTAGTACAATGTAGAAGAACTGGGTACCAGGGAACTGCTTGGCACAAAATATACATGATGGAAGATCACACTGATTCCCTAAAACCCAGGCATTATATTCTGCTACCAATGCTGTCTGGATAATCCTTAACACCACCATCTCCAATACCTGTCCTTGTGATTATGGAACATAGAACGCATAATCTGAATAAAACATACTCACCCCTAAATCTGCCATTTCAGATTTCAGCTTGACAAAGACTGTGCAAGTGGTCAAAACATTGCATTTTTCACTATGGTCACTTAAATTAAGGGACACTGTTTCAATAGGTTGTGCTGGAATTATTATTATTTTTTTGTGTGGATGTTTACTGGTTTTAGCAGAGCCGGATTCTTTGTACCATAACAGATAGTTGCTGTTTCATTGTTCCATTCTAGCCAGCACTAATTGTATAATGTTAATGCTGCAGGAGATAGAGGTGAATAAATAAATATATAAATATATAAATATATATATAAAAAAATATTGTTTGCACTCTCACTGTCCCAGCAACACCATGGGACAGATTAATAAGGTCCTCTAGAACTTCCTCCTGTAATAATACCTTGGCCCATAAGGCATCTTTATCATAAATTAATAGTAGACTAATTAAAAACCCACATATTGCATAGAACAAATACATTTGCTGTGTCTATTTAGTAGTACAACACGTCAAACAAGATAATGGCTAATGCATATGCCCTGTTATTCACACATTTTATTCAAGTCATATATATATAGCAACGGTTGTGGGTCTTTGCACTTGAGAAAGCTTTACTCACCCTTTATTGCCAGCTACTTTGGACTTTTATTTACATAAAAAGGCTACTGACAGGGGCGGGGTTTGGGAGCGGAGCTGAACAGACGCCATCTTCACCGGCTCCCGACCTTGCAACACTTAATATGCAAATATCACAAGCATCTCAACTCACCCAACTATATTAAGCCCACCAAGAGTCCTGGTAAACCCAGAGGAACCTTTCTTCCACCAAACAAAGGCAAGAAAGGTGAAACAGAAAAACCGGGCCTACCTCACACCCACGAGATACGGCCTGGAGACTCTCCTAGATGGCATCGGGACACACTACTACCCGGTCTCGAGGAAACAGAAACCCCAACACACAGCAGCACCTCTGCCCCCATGGGGCACCGCACTCAGAAACAACACCCGGCCTCGGCCGCAGACCAACCAAACATCTGGGAGATGCTACAACCAAAAGGACCTTCCAAAATGGCCGCCACAGGAACCTCTGCAGAAAACCCACCACCAGCAATGCCGCGGAATGCCCACTCACCGGAGCCAAGGACAGAAGATATGCAAGTTAATACACCCCAGACCCACACGGGCCCTGGCGACAACACCTTTGCCACAAAACAAGACCTGCAGAAATGGATGCAGGAGATACAATCCTTGCTGGCTGCGGACATCGGAACCTTAAAGGCAGATGTACGCCAAACCACGGAACGGGTGAGTGCTATGGAGGGGGATATACAAACATTGAACTGTGGGGTGTCAAATCTTACAGAATCCCTGCAAACCCTGCAAAAAGCCCAACAAGCACTAGCGACACAGATGGCCACCCAGGAAGACCGCCTGCGCCACAATCATATAAAGCTCAGGGGAGTGCCAATAGGAATCACTTTAGAGGAGCTGCCCCACTTTATCAGGAGGCTCTTATCCACTATCTTACCACCATCAACGGCCCGGAAACTCACACTAGAGGGCATGTTCCGCCCACTGGCGGGGAACAACACATCTGCCGCAGAAGCAAGAGACGTTATTCTGCGATGTGCTACATCACAGGACAAAGCAGCAATAATGGCGGCAATTAGAGGCAAAACTCCTCTTCCATTAGAAAACTCCCATTTACTTTTCTTCCAAGAGCAACATTATATTGGCGAAGATCAATAAAACACCTAACAGGCCGCCTAAGGACGGCAGGCATACAGTACAGATGGGGTATGCCGAGGGTACTGCTAATCACACACGACGGGACTACCCACAGAGCTACATCAGAGGCAGACATCTCAAAACACTGTCAGATTCATTCAGTGAGAATTTAAAAGTGAATTTCAAATGTTAGGTCAAGGTAAATTAATTTGTTTTAAATATTTTTATTGGTATCATGTCATAGGCGTGGTTTACGATTGCACTTAAACATTACATTCGTTTGCCTGCGCAGAGGCGTGTTTCTCATTGCGTCGATTGGAACATTTAGTTGCCTGCGCAGAGGCGTTTTATTCATTGCATCTAACATAACGTTTAGTTGCCTGCGCAGAGGCGTGTTTCTCAATGCATCAATCATAACGTTTTGTTGCCTGCGCAGAGGCATGTTTCTAAACGCATCAGATGTAACGTTTAGTTGCCTGCGCAGAGGCGGTTTAAGCAAGTCATTTGCATGTTTATCAACTCTCATAGTTTGCGTGTTGCATGTGGTTCGGCTTGTGTGTGTGTGTGTTGTTCGATGAATGTGGTGCGTATTCCGGTGCTTGTTTTGGGTTTTGTCGCATGTTGCAGTGCTTTTTATCGTATCTATAGAGGGGTCTGCCCGCGCTGTGTGCGCTTGAAATGTTCTTAGGGCTGTGTGTGGTTGAGTATTGTATGGGTGTGTGGTGTGAGTGCTTGTTGCGTTTTGGGCGTCTGGGTTGCTGTCTCTTAGTCGGCGTCTTTCCCGCACGTCTCAGTCGTAGCCCCTGCTGTCTTGTCTTAGTTTTTTGCTTGTTGTCGTGTGTTTTGCGGGGTCTGTTGCGGTCCCATGGGCAGCACAGTGTCCAGCGTTTCGAGTGGGTTTGTGCCCTTGGGTGGTCATTGTGTAGTTCCACGGGTCAGGATGTGTCTCATTCTTTGGTCATGCTGTTGCTTTTAAGTTTCTGATTGTTCTGCTAGTGTGCGAGTCTGGTTTAGTTTTTTGTTTATTGTGTGGGAGAGGGGCCGTTATTGCGGCCCGTGCCTCCTGTGTGCATGTCGGTAGTGTGGGGGCGTTTGTGTTTCATTTCTTCGAATTTTCACGTCGCTTCCACTTCTTCTACCCAGCGTCTCAGTGGGGGTGTAGTGGTCTGCTTCCAGTAGATGGGGAGGGTCGCCTTGGCCGCGTTGAGTAGTCTGGTAATAATGGATCTGATGTATGCCTGTGTTGGCATGGTAGTTTTGTGTAGAAGGAAGGCGGCCGGGGTCTCTGGCAGTAAATCATCTGTTACTTCGTGTATAGTTTTCCTGATCGAATCCCAATATGGACGGATCTTGGGGCATGTCCACCAGATGTGTGCGAACATTCCCACTGCCTCCTCACACCTCCAGCAGGCGTCTGTTATCTCTGGGTTTCTTGCGTGGAGCGTTGATGGTGTCAGGTACCACCTGGTGAAGATTTTGTAGGAATTCTCCTGTAAGCGTGCTGAGCCCGTTTTTTTCTGTATCAAGGTGATGAGTGTGTCCCATTCTGCCTCTGTCATGGGTTAGTCTAGGTCTTCCTCCCACTGTCTGATACATGGGGGTGCTAGTAGGTATCTGCTCGTGATTAGGATCGAGTAGATCTGTGATATAGCTCGTGGTGGTTCCTTGTCTTGCATACAGAGGTGTTCAAATGATGTTGGTTCCCTCAGGAGGGATGGTTTCTGAGGGATGGATCGGGCGTATTGTGTCATTTGCGCTCTCTGGAGTGTGTGCACGAAGGTAAGAGGTCTATCTGGGAATATTTTGTTCAGTGGTCGGATGTCGAAGGGGTTCCGGAGGATGTCCTTCATGCGGATGATTGGCTTGTGTCCTATTGGGTGCGGGGTTGGGCCCATGTCCCCTGCCGGGAAGTCTGGGTTGCCTCTCAAGGGGAGGAGTGGGCCTGGGTCTGTTGTCAGGTACTGTTTCGTGCCCTGTCTGTGCCAGAGTTGCATGGTGGTCGCCACAAATGGGTTGTTGACGCGTTTGTGTTTGTATGTTGCTTTTAGGATCCAAGGTAATGTTCGGAGGTCGCAGTTGGTCGTGTCCGATTCTAGTTGGGTCCATGGTTTCATGCCGCTGGCCACCGTCCAACTGATGATTCTCGTGAGGTGTGCCGCGTGGTAGTACTTTTCAAAGTCCGGCAGTGCCAGTCCCCCGCGGAGTTTGGGCAGGATTAGTTGGGCATGTGCTACCCGGGGAGACCTGCCCTTCCATATAAATTTACGACTTCCGTTTTCAGTGCCTTGAAGAATGATGGTGGGGCTGTTATCGGGACTGTTTGAAATATGAACAGTAGTTTGGGAAGCAGCGTCATTTTGACCGCGTTTACCCTTCCTAGCCACGATATGTAGTAGGAGTTCCATTTGTGTAGTTTATCCGTTGCCTTTTTCAGTATTGGGAGGTAGTTGTGCGTGTATAGGTCCACTGGGTTGGGTGTGAGCCAGACCCCCAGGTATCTAATTCGGTGGTCGCACCAGTGGTATGGGTGTTGTCTCTGGATAGTTTTTCTCAGTGCGTGGTTGACGGTTAGGTTTAGGATCTCCGACTTCGAGTGATTGATTTGGAGATTCGAAAGTCGGCCATATAGTTCGAATTCTGTCTGTATGGCCCGGAGGGAGGTCTTTGGGTTCGTGACCACGAACAAAAGGTCGTCCACGTAGGCCAGGATTTTATGGTGCGTGTTTCCGATCTCTTTTCCTTGTATATCCGCTTTCTGTCTGATCTTATTGAGGAAGGGCTCCAGCGTAATTGCAAACAGTAAGGGTGAGAGTGGGCAGCCTTGCCTGGTTCCGTTGAGGATGTGGAACCGTTGATCCTGATCCGTGCTGTCGGGTTTGTGTAGAGCGGCGTCACCCAGGTGAGGTATCTCGCCCCTATGCCAAATTGTCGTAGTGTTTCGAACATCAGGTCCCAGTCCACTCTGTCGAACGCTTTTTCCGTGTCTGTTGACAGGAGTAGTATCGGTGTCTTTTGCGTTTTGGCGTGGGCTATGATGTTCAGGGCTCTGATGGTGTCGTCTCTCACTTCCCTGCCTGGGATGAATCCCGTTTGGTCTGGGTGGATTGATGCGGGGAGCAGTGGTGCCAGTCGGGTCGCGAGGATACTTGCGAGGAGGTTAAGGTCCGTGTTTAGCACGGATATCGGGCACAGTGGGGCACAGTGTTGGGTCCTTCCCCTCCTTCGGGAGTAGGGTGATGTTGGCCGAAGTGAATTGGGCCGTCGGTGTGGCCCTATCTTGGATGGAATTAAGTGCCATCAGGAGTTTCGGTGTCGTATCTTGTGTAAACGTTTTGTAATACTGGAGGGGGAGGCCGTCCGATCCTGGTGCTCTGACGGTTTTCGCTCTCTTGATGGCATACGCTATATCCTGGGGTGTTATGGGTGCTTCTAATGCTTCTCGTGCTATGTCGCCTATGTCAGGCACGTTTGCGGAGTCCAGGTAGTCCCTGATGTTTTCAATGATGTTCGTCCGTGGAGCTCCTGGGGCTGCTTGGCAGAGGTTATATAGGTTCTGGTAGTAGGCTCGGAATGCTGTGGATATGTGGTCTGGCCGGTATCTGAGTTGCTCTCTTGCGTCTTTGATTTTCGGGATGTAGAGTTGGGTCTTGCGTTGTTTGAGGAGGTTTGCTAGTAGCCTCCCGCATTTGTCCCCGTGTTCATGTATCATGTGTTTGTAGTGTTGGTATGAGCGTTGTATCGAGCGGTTGAGATGTGTGGTGAGTTGATCTTGTTTGGTTACCAGGTCCCTATACGTTGTCACATCCAGGGTGCGTTTATGTCTTGCCTCCAGGGTGTCTATGTCTTGCCTGAGGTCTAGGATCGCTTGTATCGCTGTCTTCTTGCGGGATGCGCTGATTGCGATGATCTGGCCGCGGATCACAGTTTTTTGTGCCTCCCAACATGTCAGTGGCGTCACGTCGTCGGTCTCGTTTTCCTCAAAGTATGTTCGTATGGAGTCACTGATTTTACCTAACACTGTCATGTCGGATAGGAGCGATTCGTTCAGCCGCCACGACATTTGTCTGCTTCTGAACAGCGGTGACTTCATCCGCATGCGGATCGGGCAATGGTCTGACCATGTCATTGGTAGGATCTCTGCGGTGGTGAGCAGGGTCAAGTTTTGATGTGGTATGAGGAAGTAGTCGAGCCTTGTGTATGTTGAGTGGGTCCTTGAGTAGAAGGTGTAATCGCGGTCCGTTGGGTGCAAAGCCCGCCAGCAGTCCGCTAATTGGTGGTGGTGGAGGAGGCGCAGTGTATTCGCATATCTGTTGTGTGGGGTTGCGCTTTGTGGGGATGAGGAATCTTGGTCAGAGTGTAGTGCCAGGTTCAGGTCTCCTCCGATTATTAGGGTGCCTTCTGTGAATTTCATCAAGGTATTCAGTGCGCGTCCAAGGAATTGGTGTTGTTTTGTGTTCGGGGCATACATGTTGGCGAATGTGTATGTTTGGTCCAGGATTGTGCCTTTGGTGAATATGTATCTACCTTGGTTGCATCTAATGGTAGCTTTCTCTGTGTAGGGGATAAGTCTGGAGAAAAGAATGCCTTGCGCCTGTCGGGGTTGTTACTGAAGTATCCCACGTGGAAGTTGCGATCTTTCAGGGCTGGTGCTCTACCCTCTTGAAAGTGGGTCTCTTGCAGGAAGGCTACCGACGCCTTGTAGTGTTTCAAGTTTTGTAGTAGTCTCGTCCGTTTCTCCCTGATGTTCAGTCCATGCATGTTGTACGAGACAATGTTCAGGTCCTCCCGCGCGAATCCGTTTGGCCCCGGGGCCGGCTTCCCGTGGACGGATGGGTATGGCAGGTCAAGGGGGGAGGAAGGTGGTAGGTAGTGTTGGGCTCGTAGGTGTCTGTATGGGATTTGTTGTGTAGTTGTGTTCGCGTGTGGATTGTGTTCCTGCCCTGTGTGTGTATACACTGCCTTTGGAGGTCAGTGTCCGTAAAGGGTAATGGACAATCAACCCGTCGGTTTGACTGTTTGTCCGGCCTATTGGAGGGACCGAGTCGACTCTGGGGTGTGCGTGTCCCCTTCCTTGAAGCGGGCCATGTGTCCTGGTCCTATGGGGGAGTCGGGCTATGTGTCGGAGCATGCCCTGCCGGGTCTGTATGAGTGTTAGAGTTTTGGTGTAGGGTTTGGTGTGTGGTCTCCCGTCTCTTTAGTGGCTGTGTGATCGGTGCATCCGCTCATTCTCTCATTGCGGTACGTGAGTGGGTCGTTTGGTGTATTTTGTGCGTGGTGGTGCTTTTGCTTAGCTGCCTTAGTGTTACGTTACTAGGGGTGATTTGGGTTGGAACTCAACTGCAGCTTGTAAACTCCCTAATTACAATAGTAAAGAAATGGAGAATCCTTAAGTATCAATACTGCAGCTTTAAGAAAAGAGAGAATCACTGGTAACTTGATTCAATCGAAGTTTTAATAAGAGTTAAACTTAAATGAATTGCATTTAGGCAATAATCCAATAATACGAATTGCAAGTAATTCAACAACACAAAGTTCAGTATTAAGTATTTCTTCAGAGATGCATTAAATAACTTTAGTTCATAGAGATGCATTAAGTAACATTAGTTCATGAGAATAATCTTCAATAGGAACAATAATCAATTAGCTGAGAATAGTTGCAAAGCAAGAACAGTTCATAGTGAATAAGCATGATGGGAGTTGTCCTTCATGAGATTAGTAACTTGTAGCAATGAATATATTTGCAGAGCAAGAAACAGTTCATAGTGAATAAGCATGATGGGAGTTGTCCTTCATGAGATTAGTAACTTGTAGCAATGAAAGTATTTGCAATGCAAGAAACAGTTCATAGAATAAATGATTTTGTAATCAATTAGCTGAAAGATATACTTAAGGTTTATATGGGTAGTCCTCCAATAGTCCAGACATATTGTCCACTTGTAAAGTAGCAAAGTTTCCTTTCTCCAGTAATCCTTTATGGCTTGCAGCAATCCTTGCATTTGCTCAAAGGCTGGAAGGGTTTGTCTGGTGCAAGTTTCCCAGTCGCTGAGCTTATGGAGCTCCACAGAGGCAACTCACACGTTAGCTCAAACAATCAATCACCAAGCACCCTCCCTCTGGCCCAGTCTCCCTAAATACTGTCAGAGCTGTGTCAGAGGGGGGTGGAGTCAGGCTCCTCACTGCTGAGAACTTAACCCCAAAGTCTTACTCCATGACACTTAGCTGCTCTGGCGTGGTGGTCGTCCTGTCAGCCCATTCGCGTCCGCGGCTCTACTGGGGGGGCCTATATTTTATGGGCCTTGTGATATTTTGGGGGTCGGTCGTGTGCCTTGGTGATTTAGTTGTTCTCTTCGGTCTGATGGGGTCTCGGGGTGGCTGGTCACGTGGGTCTGTACTAGGGGTACCATAGCGTTTTCTGTTTAGCGTCTCCAATACTGGTGTTTTGAGATCTGGGGTCGTGGTAGGGCGGTTTATACCTCTGTGGTGACTTAGTGTGTCTCTGTATCGTATCGCATAGTAGGCCCGTGTATCGAGCGAGAGTGAGCGCTAGTCTAGGAGTTCGGCTGGTGCCGCGGCTGAGTGCGTTGAGGCGCATTGTGCGCGTGGCGGTTGTAGTGTGTGTGCAACATCTTATACATTTGACATAGCGCATATAGCAGGTATAGGTTACATCCTCTAGCTAGCATTACATTTTGTTTGTTCTCCCCTCATCTGCTCTTGCTGCCTGTGGCTCTCCATTCCCTCCTCGCCTTCCCTAATCAAGTTGTCTTAGATCGCCCCGTAGTGGGTGTTTAGATTGTTGTGTTCCCCTCCCTCCCCCTTTCCTTCCCCTCCTCTCCTTCCCTCCCCTTTGCCTCCTTCGTCCCTGTCTTCCCTCTCCCACCCCCTTCCCCCCCCTTACTGTCTGTGTTTTCTCACTCAGTGCTCGCTTAACCCATGCCCTTCACCCCCTGCTCCTTTCCCCTTTCCCTCCCTCCCCTAGTGTGGCTTCGCTTGTGCGTGTAATTTTGTGACCATCTAGAGTGACGTGCGGTTTTGTAGAGCTTGGGTGTTACGTGCGAGTTCGCCTATAACCTTTCTGGCCCCTTGGTCCGGCCCGTTCTCCCATTCCCAACCCCAATTGTCCAGTTCCCCCTCTTCTGGTGAAAGGTTGCATGTGGAATAATGCGTTAGTCCCCTCAGACCCCCCGGTTGCCCTTTTCCCACCCCAATCCTTCTTGTTCATTCTTTTGTGTGTCCCCTTATTTGTTACTCACAGTTCGGTGTGTTCTCGCTGTAGCCCTTGGGTCCCCCCAGGCTGTTTGATGGTCTGTTTACCACTCTCGCCTTGCCTGGCCTTGATTCCAGTCACGGCGGCGTTGGTGCTGGGGCCCTTGAGGGTTTTGATCCTGTCTGCGTGGTTGCTGCGGTCCTGGTGGTTGCTGGAGGAACGACTTTGTTAGCCAGTCGGGTACTTGTATTGGCGGGAGGCCTAGGGTGCGTAGGAAGCTTGGAACTTCTTCTGATTTTCTCAGTGTTAGCTGATCTGGGCCCTGTCTGGCTGTCAGGGAAAATGGGTAGCCCCAGCGGTATGGGATCCCTGCTTGTTGTAGGGCCGAGGTCACCGGGCGTAAGGCTCTTCTTGCTTGTAATGTATAATGGGACAAGTCTTGATAGATGGATATACTTTGCCCCTCTAGGCGTATGGTTCCCATGCAGCGGGCCGTGCTGGTAATTATCGAGACAGCATATGATATCCCTGGGCTGGTCTTCTGGGGCTGGCAGGGGTATCAGAGCCCTGTGTGCCCTAACTAGGCCTATTCTGGGTATTTGCTGACCCCCCAGTACCTGTGTGAATATTTGCCGCAACGTTTCAGGGATATTCTCCGACGGGCCTCCTTCCCTCACCCCGCGGACGCGTAGGTTCAGCCTGTGGCCGCGGTTGTCTAGGTCATCTATCCACGTGTCCATGTCTCCTTCTTGGCCAGTGACTGCCGTATTGGTGTGCTCCAGGTCTGTCCGGAGGGCCTTGGTCTCTGCCTCCGCCACGGACATACGAGCCTCCATAGTTGCCATGTCCGCACGGAGTTGGGCCACCTCCTCGCGTACCACCCGGCCCAGGCAATCAGAGAGGGCCTCAAAGTCAGCCTTTGTAAGGAGGTTGGGCAGTATCTCCCTCCATCCATCCTCCGGCGGCATCTGAGGCTCTGATGCATAGGATAAGGCTGGTGAGTGCCCAGCCGGGGTGGATGGAGTAGAGTCCGGTGCTTGGTTTGCGGCCTCCATTTCTGGTTGCGGAGATCGCGCGCGGCCCGTGGAGTGTAGGTAGGACCTAATTGTGTGTTCCCCTCCGGGACCCGCGGGCCTCGGGGTGCCTCCCGTGTCGGTAGGCTTCCTTGTGCGACCCATTAGTTGAATGCGGCGAGCGGGATTAGCGGGGTGCTGGCGTTTTGAGAGCGGGCGCCACGAGGAGCTCCAGGTTCACACGTCCATCTTGGTCGGCTGCCAGACACGCCCCCAGCAAAAGTAAATGAATTTGAAGGTTAGCTGACATAGAGATTTTTTCCAATCTGCCTATTTTGGCCTTAAATTTGAAATTTACTTTAAATTCACTCTGATGTCTTACTTTAGTGAACAACTCCGTGTGCTTCATTTATTTGTTTAAAACTATTGAGTAAAGAATAAAATTGATACATCTGTTTCCGAAGCACTCAGTTCATGTTTTGTCACCTCCACTACTGTAAAACAGGATGTGTAAATGTTTATGTCACTTGTTAATAAAGCTTTAGAATATCTTTATTGAAGAGTTGCAATTTCATTCCAAATCAAGCATTATACTGATTGTAAATGTGTGGCTGACATTTATGTAGTTAGTATTTATGATATAGTTTAGCGTGTATATTCTATTTAGGCTTTTTAATAAACTGAAACAATTTTAAAACAATAGGAAAACAGTTATTAATAATACTAATAACCCGTAATGTCTGCAGATTACCAAGTGCAAGTTAATGATGCCTACAAAACTCCAGCTATGACTCATTGCACCAAATCTCAAACATAGTCGTAGCAGGGAAAAGATAGCTTAGAAATTCTAAGATGCTACTTACATTACATTACTCTGAAAGCTTACAGTACGTATCAGGTTGATGCAAAACTATTATAGAATATTGGTGTGAGTGCCATTTTTTGTACTATATGGGCCCTATTTTTGTGGGCAATATATAAGTGTTAAAGGACTTCAGCAGGCATAATGAAATAATTTAAAAGTGGGAAGTACCGGTAGATATTCTAGACGTATATGTATACGTAGTATGAGTCTTTATAAATAGTTATTTTCACAGAAATTAATAATTATGTGAAGTTCTTTATTGTTCAACATGATGATAACTTCAGGGCAATCACCTCCTGCTTTTATTGATGCACATATACTTCATGTGTTAGTGAACATGTCCTCAGTAGTACAGGCATGAAAATGACAATGAATGATGGAGTCTCCATTGCAGCAATCATTACATATCAGGGGTAGGCTGCCTTCGACACTTCAGATTCTCTTACAGCCGCAATGCTGGCTAAATATCAAAGGAATGTATTACAAAAAAATGTGGAGTGTCATGACATCATTACATATTGTTATAATGTGTGATACATGTGTGATTTTATATAAGGGCCCCAGGGCTGAAATCAGAAATTTGACACAGCCCTTGAGGGCCCAACCCCGAGTACACCCACATTGCCTGCCCCAAGTCCGCTCACAAAGATGAAGTGTGTGTGTATACTGAATGTGCTGTGTGTATAGTGGATGTAGAATGTGTGTAGTGGATGCAGTATGTGTGTCATGGATGCAGTGTGTACAGGGCCGCCATCAGACATTTTGGGGCCCCGAACACAGCTCACAGTCTGGGCCCCATGGGGCCCGCCTCCAAATCCCACCCCCATGGCCCGCCTCCAAATCTCCCCACAGGAATACACACACAGACACAAACACACGCACTGATACAAGAGGACACAGATACACACAAAGATTCACACACAAAGATACACATAGACACAGGAATACACACACAGACACAAATGCATGCACTGAAACCAAAGGACACAGATGCACAAAAACAAAGATACACACTTACTGAAACAGTATGTATGCATATATGTGCATATGTCTGACACACACATACTGAAACAGACATACACACATATACAGACACACAGACACATACTAACATACATACAGACACACATGCATAAGGACATACAGACACACATACATACATACATACTGAAATATATACACATACATATACATACTGACATACATACACCATACACAGACAGACATTCAGACATACAGACATACATTCATCCATTCTGACATACAAACATACAGACATACTGACATACATACAGAAATGCATACATACAAACAGACATACTGATATACAAACATACTGACAGACTTACAGACAGACATACTGACATACTGACAGACATACATACAGACATACTGACATACATACATACATACATACTGAAGTGCATACAGACAGACATACTGACATACAAACTGACAGACAGACATATTGACATACATACTGACAGACATACATACATACATACATACATACTGACGTGCATACAGACAGACATACTGACATACAAACTGACAGACAGACATGCCGACATACATACTGACAGACATACATACAGACATACATACAGACAGAATGTGATGGGATGGGACAGGGCCGCCATCAGGGGGTGACAACCATGACGGTTGTCACGGGCCCGGCGGCCCTGGGGGGCCCGGACTGCTCTGGCAGTCCTGGGCCCCACTTTCTCTCTCTGCACACATAGATAGCGAATATCGCTATCTATGTGTGCAGCCCCGGGCCCCCGGCTCCCTGTTACCGCAGAGGGGGCCCAGGCAGCACACTTCCTGTTCTCCTCTTCTCCTCTCTGCTAATAACTCTCGCGAGACCCGGTTGCCATGGCAACGCTCCGCGGGTCTCGCGAGAGTTATTGGAACAGAGGAGAGAAGAGGCTGTGTGCTGCCTGGGCCCCCTCTGCGGTAACAGGGAAGCCAGGGGGCCCCCCACCGGACCACCAGGGATGGAATCTCCCCCCTCCCTGGACACAGGTAAGCAGGGAGGGGGGAGCAACAATTTTAATTATTTTTTTTTTTATTATTATTATTATGTTAAAATGCCCCTTCCTCCCCCTCCCCCTCCCCCAGATTGCACATTTACACACACACACTACATACACTGACACAACACACACTGACACAACACACACACTACATACACTGACACAACACACACTGACACAACACACACTGACACAACACACACTGACACAACACACACACACTACATACACTGACACAACACACACTGACACAACATACACTGACATAACACACACACACTAACACAACAAACACACTGCATACACTGACACAACACACACACACTACATACACTGACACAACACACACACTGCATACACTGACACAACACACACACACTAACACAACAAACACACTGCATACACTGACACAACACACACACACACTACATACACTGACACAACACACACACTGCATACACTGACACAACACACACTGCATACACTAACACAACACACACTGCATACACTAACACAACACCCACTGCATACACTAACACAACACACACTCTGCATACACTAACACAACACACACTCTGCATACACTGACACAACACACACTGCATACACTAATACAACACACACTGCATACACTAATACAAAACACACTGCATACACTAACACACACACACTGCATACACTAACACACACACATACTGCATACACTAACACAACACACACACTGCATACACTAACACACACAGTGCATACACTAATACAATACACACACTGCATTCACTAATACAACATGCATACACTACACACTAACACACTCACCACATCCACTATACTGACACACACTCTGCATTCGCTACACATTAACACACTCTGCATTCACTACACTAACACACACTCTGCATTCACTACACACTAACACACTCTCTGCATTCACTACACTAACACACTCTGCATCCGCTACACACTAACACACACTCTGCATTCACTAAACTATGCACACACTCTGCATTCACTATGCATACTCTATGCACACTCTGCATAACACACACTCTGCATTCACTACACTAACATACACTCTGCATCAACTGTACACACAGCATCCACTACACAAACATCCTGTATTCACAGTACACACACTACATCCACCACAAATTGAAACACTCTGCATTCACTATACACAGACACTGTGTCTAATACACACACTACATCCACTACAGACACTGCATCCACTAAACACATTTCATCTAGTACATACAAACACTACATCCACTACACACACACACACACTACATCACTGTACACACACTACATCCACTACTCAAACACTCTCTGCATTCACTACACATTAACACTCTGCATTCACTACACTAACACACACTCTGCTTCCGCTACACACTAACACATCCTCTGCATTCACTACACATTAACACACTGCATTCACTACACTAACACACACTCTGCATCCGCTACACACTAACACACTCTCTGCATTCACTACACATTAACACACTCTCTGCATTCACTACACATTAACACACTCTCTGCATTCACTACACATTTACACACACTCTGCATTCACTGCACTAACACACACACACACACACTACATTCATTACACTGACACACTCTGCATTCACTACACACTAACACACACTCTGCATTCATTACACACTAACACACACTCTGTATTCACTAAACTATGCACACACTCTGGATTCACTATACTGACACACACTCTGCATTAACTGTACACACAGCATCCACTACACAAACATCCTGTATTCACAGTACACACACTACATCCACCACAAATTGAAACACTCTGCATTCACTATACACAGACACTGCGTCTAATACACACACTACATCCACTACAGACACTGCATCCACTAAACACATTTCATCTAGTACATACAAACACTACATCCACTACACAAACACACACTACATCACTGTACACACACTACATCCACTACTCAAACACACTCTGCGTTCACTATACACACTGCATCCGCTACACAAACACACACTCTGCATTCACTGCACAAACAGTATCTAATACACACAAACACTACATCCATTACACACATTCTAATTCACTTCCACTATACACACCACATTCAGTCCCGCATCATTGTCAGCGGACTAGGTAGGGCGTGGGCGGGCCCGGGAGGGAGGGGGCGGGGGGGCCCAGACCTTGTGCTTTGTCAGGGGCCCCAAAATTTCTGATGGCAGCCCTGGGATGGGATGTGACTGGGTAGATGGCACATTACTAGGGGGTTTGCTCTATGTAACCAGGTGAATGGGCGAGAGTGTGGGGGAATGTGACTGTATGCAACTAAGTGGAGAAAGAAGACCAAATGGGTTTCCCTCTCTCAATTTATACTAATCCTATACATAGCTAAGATGAGCTTTTTTTTTATCATGCACGTTGTATAATGCCTTTATCTGCAAATGCATAAGCTTCTGGTAAAACCTTTTTTAATCAAAACATGTCCTGGTATATTTAGTTTACATGGCTGTAAAACTGAAAAGTCCTGCTGGCTGACGAAAATTGCTTAAAGGAATAAATTACTGAAGAAAGTATGAAGTGGATAATCAAAACTTGTAAGCTTGGATGGGAACACACTTGTTAAAATAAACTGTATCATTGAGTCTTACAAGTGTACGTAAAAATCAGTACGAATAATTTAACTACCACTATAGAGTGGCATAAAATAGTAGACACCTTTAATTATTTAAATAAAAAAATCTCTCTTTAAAAATGATATCTAAAGCAAGTTTATCTAACCCCTTGTGCTTCGTTTCCTCTTGATCTATGATTCCTATAGTGACTGGTCAGCCAAGAGTCAAGCTGAGCATCATGAGAGTTCTAGTCCATAGAGACTTAACTGGCATGAGTTGTATATGGATTGTATATAGTGATGATAGTGATTTTTATTAACAATGGAGTGAACCAGAAATGTTGGTCTCAATACATGGATTGTATATAGTGATAATAGTGATTTTTATACTCTGTGAACTTTTAGATCCATTGCAGACATGGGGAGGCAGCAACAATAAAAGAAATAATGATAAAGAATAAAAAGATAGAACCATACAGATGATGACAAGTGTAAACCATGCTGAAAGCTGCAATGTAAGAAACATACGTACATACCTCCCAGGTGCCCCTATTTAGAAGGGACAGTCTCTATTCTGGGCCAAAATCCCTCTCAATCTTTTCTGTCCTTAATAAATCTAGTGTGTGTATAGCAGTGCTCCACAGCAATAATACGCACAGTAATTTGTCTTTAAACTACAATACATGTGTTGATCAGTCTGGGTAAATAAGATACATTGTTCTTGTCTTAAATTACATTTTAGATACATAAATTGTTATTAGCAAGTCACCTAAATTTTCTCAGAACAGCCCACCACTGGCCACAACCCATCCCTAAAATGAAAGAGTTCTCTTGGTGTTGGGAAGCACGTTTATTATTTTGCTTTTCTCTCCGGAACAGAAGGCTTTCATCAATTGTGTTGGGAATATAACCGAATAGAAGAATTACATTGGGAAGCCAAGAGAAGCTTTATTTGAGTTGAGCAGCACACCAGCAGTAGATGAACATGGAGTCCCAGCTGCTGTGCATGGCCAAGTTGTGTAGCCTGGAAGCTAGAGGATGTAATTAAAAATCTGAACCCAGAATTAGAATTAGAAAACTGAACCCAGAATTAGAATTAGAAAACTGAATCCAGATTTAGAATTCTGAACCCAGATAAAGAAAATGGCAGAAAATGGCATCCATACAACACACAATTCTTCAACACCACACTGAACTTCAGGCACAAAAGGCAAATAGTGTATGTATCAACCACTACTCAACTAATGTGCAGTCGTATCGTTGATATATATTATTGGAGCATTCATTTGTCTTTCCTGCGCAAGGTCACAAAATCAAGTCAATCTCAGTTTTGGAAGGGACCGGGTGGTCAAAGAAGAACTTTACATTCTCCCTGCTAAGGTTTTAGTTGCTGTTATCTGAGGTTAGCATCAGGGCACCATTTATTCCATGTGAAGCCAGTCTGTCTCATGCTGTTTATAGTGAGCCACAACCAAAATCGGAATTTAATTTTTTTTTTTAATTACCATTGATGGTTGATGATTGCTATTGACTAGCAGCTAAAGATACAAAACACCGGGAACTTTTATAGTGATTCAGATCTGCTTCAACAAATGTTAACTCAGCTTGACTAAGTCTCATGTGAAGAAATAAATATTTGTTGAGATTTGCCCAGCATGTTGCATGTCAGAGAACATAAAATCATACAGTTATATTAGATGCCTACATTATGAATGAGACTTTCTGCATTATTTGTGTAAACTGTAAGAAAAATGGATTTGAATACCAGAAGGATAAAACAATAAAAACAACGATTTGTTCCATACAGTGGTAGACCTAGAGCATTTAACACCTGGGGCAGATCTGTATTCCTCCCCCCCAAGCTATAAAAAAAAAAAAAAAAAAAAAACTGCCTTTATGTTTTCAAGAATTTTCTTTATTTTTTAATTCTTTATTTTTGCAAGTGTCTTATTACAGCATACTGAGCATAGACAAAATGTAGTGTAGGCATAAGGGAAGATATTGTCTAGCATAATCACCCATTTTTTATATATCGAGAAAATATATATTTGGTATAAGCACTGAGTATTCTGCATATGATTTTATATATGAGGTTGCTTTAAAGTAAGACAATCAACAATAGAAACATAAACTGGGATGGAGTGTATTCCTGAACCAAGTAGGGGCGCTTTATGCTCTGATGCATAGTCACCATGAGTGGTGCTGAATGTCTGCTAACAAGGGACAGTGACCTATTGCAGGAGATCATAGTGTGTGAAAGTTACCAACGAGCATTATCGGGCAGCATTGTGCTTTTGTTCAGCGCGAGTGTAGCTAAGCCCAAGAGAGAATTAGGTAAGCTCCATATCCGTGGAACTCAAGGGTGGGTGGGAGAGTGCATTTTAGTAGCGACTCCAATTAGTTTTGCATTATGGTAGATTGTTGATGACCCGTAAAGGTCTAGGTGTCCTGGAGAACTTATCAGGGTTATAACATAAGCCGTAAAACAAAGTGCAGATGTACAATAACTCAGAAAACAAATTTAACGTAAACTATGCATATTTCAAAGGTAGTCAGCATAGGAAGCCATAGGGAGTTGCAGGTGTAAAGACAACAACGTTTTCCACATTCCATTGGTGTGTAGATCTACCATTTCATTCTGCCACTAGTGCCGTGTGGCCCCCCTCCTGTACTGGATACCTGCTGTTCGCAATTGAGAGGTCATCTCTTTCAAAGTTGCTCATCACTGTAGTGTGGACCTGCTAAGGTCTTGAAAGAATCATAGTGAGTGCTGCTCGAAAATAAATGGTGTTTGGCCCTTAACTTGTGCCAAAAAGGTGTCCTTGTCAGTTTGTGACCGAAAACAAAGTATGACATCTCTGGATCCACTGGGCTTGTTAGTAGGGTTTCCTGGGAGGCGGTAGAGCCCGTCAAGCTGCAGTCCCTTTGCCTGTTTAGACGTGAGGGTAGTGGAGAGTAGCCTCCTGATGAACTGCAGGAGCTCGCCAGCATCAACCGTGTTATGGATTCCCCGGACTTTCAAATTGCGCTGTCTTGCTGTATCCTCCACTTTTGCCGTCAGCGCTGCACATTCTAGGGATACTTCATGCAGCTGAGCCGCTGTGGTGTCTTGTTTAACTCTGAGGCTGTGAACAGTTTCCTCCGTGGAAGTCATTCTACCTGCCAGAGTGATGAGGTCTGTTTTCAAGACGACCATTTCCGAGGCGATGTAGGCTTTGATCTCCACTACCATTGCAGCAATATCAGTTTTCGCAGCTCACTGTGGGTTGGGATGCCGCTGGGGAACCACTTTGCCACTGCGGGGTTGTGGTTAAAGCTTTTCTGGCTCTAGGTCATCCTCATTGGAGGCCGATGTGGAGCCATATGGTGTGTTTGGCATAAGGTCCTCCATTTTAGGCCTGGTCAAGAGTAAGAAGCCGATATCTCGGGTATGGCTCCCACTCGTACCCTGGAATTTGCGCAAGTGTTCCCCATGTTCTCCTGTTCAAGGTAATATCGTAAGAGGGCAAATCAGCTCACCCAAATGGGTTAGTTTTAGTTGCCAAAGCATCGCTGTGGCACAACTAAGAATATTTTTTGCACAAATCTGTAAACTGTATGTTAGAAAGAGTCCCCCACATTAGAGACTACAATGGAGTCTAATGGACCCTGGAGAGGGGTCTTTCTAGCACTCTGGTCCTATTCACATAGGTCTCTAATATCCAGCCCAAGTTGGCTCTTCTCACCTTAATGACTGTTGCTTGATGGCTGCTGTAGCTGGTTGGCAGGCTGGCTGTGCAGGCTGACAGGCTGTGGCTGGCAGCTGTGGCTGGCAGACTGGTGTGGCTGGGCGACTGGCAGGCCTCTTACTCCCCCCCAGTACCTTTGTGCGTCTGCGTCTTCTCCAACCCCTTTTTGTGTCTCTTTTTCCCCTTCCCCTCTGTGTGATTCTCCCCCCAACCATTATGTGTGTCTGTTTGTCCCACCCATCCTTTCTGTGTGACACTTTGTCCCCCCTAGCCCCTTTGTGTGTCTCTTTCTCCCCTTCCCCAGCCTTTCTGTGTCCCTCTTTGTCCCCCCAGCCCTTCTATGTGCCTCTTTGTCCCCCTGCAGTCCCTAGGTGTGTCTCTTTGTTCCCCCAGCCCTTCACTGTGTCACTCTGCCCCCTCTTGACCTCTATGTATGTCTCTTTGTGCCCCCAGTCCTTCTGTGTGTGTCTGCTTGTCCCTCCAGCCCCTCTGTGTGTAACTTTATTCCTCCAGCCCTTCAGTGTGTCACATTGTCTCCTCTAAGCTATGTTTTTCCCACCAGTCCCTCTGTATGTTTCTTTGTCCTCCCAGCCCTTCTGTGTGTGTCTGTTTGTCCCAACAGCCGTTTTGTGTGTCTCTTTGTACCTAGCAGCCCATCTGTGTGTCTTTGTGTCCCTCATTGTGTCTCTTCGTGCTTAGTGCTTAAGAAAATAAAGACCACAGCACCTTAAAGGAACACAAAGAGAACCATAACAACTTACTTGATATGAAGTTGTTATGGTGCCAGGAGGTCCCTTGCGCTTCCTTGACCACAGGGGTTGAGCAGTTCATGAATAGATTAATCCCAAATTTGGCTTTCCAGCACCAATCCATGCTGTCACCGTCCACATCCGCTTTCAGATAGAAAGCTAGAGGAAGCAGGGTCAGCTGTTGCTCTAAGCCAAACGAAAATATGTAAGAGCAGGTAGCTGAACTGAAAGCATAGCTGACTTAGAGTTTGACTACTTTTACCTTACATTTGAAACTCCTTTGAATTCTCACTTTAGTTAATAACCCAATCAGGATCATTCACTAAAGTGAGAATTCAGGGTGAATTCAATGAGAGTTTCAAATTTAAAGTCAAAATAGCCGAACTGGAAACAATATCTAAGTCAGTTATGCTGTCAGTTTGGCTACTCTGGTCTTAAGTTTAAAATTAATTTTGATTGCAGGTTTAGTAACTAACCCTGTGGTTGTAAGCCATTGTGGATGCTTTTAACCAAGGAGTGGTTATAAACACGAATCAGCTAGAAATGTGTCCTTAATATACACACACTTCCTTTTTGCTTCCTTTTAAGCTTTTTAACCCCCTAAGGACCAAACTTCTGGAAAAAAGGGAATCATCACATGTCACACATGTCATGTGTCCTTAAGGGGTTAATATGTATTACTAGGCGTGCTGTCTTTGTATTCTGGCCAGAATTGATCTTTGAACTTTCATTTTTTTTACCCTTTTCCCATATGCCACACTGCATTGAGCCTCTGCAAGGCTTGTTTGTTCCATCTGTTTTCTTTTTCTTTTTTTTTTCTTCTTTTTTTTTTGTGTGCTAGTTTATATGGTCCTTGCTTTAAAATTTGCAAGCTCTTATGTTTCATTATTTTACTTTATCTATTTTACTATAGTACATTTTACTTTATTTCTAAGCCACATGAAGAACTTTGCGTATATGTGCTATATATGGTTTATTTAAAACATTTAATACGTTTTGTTTATCTTTATGCAGCCATAGACACACCTCCCCTGGCTTTGACTGGCATAGCCTGCATGAAATGTTTTTTTTTTTTTTTAATTTTCAACAAGATGTTAACTTACTTTACACGTTTTTATTTCCTGCTCTGTATATTGTATATAAGTTGGTGGCTCCTGCAAGGTCTAGCAGGATATTAAAAGTGGAGGAGATATGAAATTGTAAATTAAACAGACTGTGCAACAGAGTAACTTTAAACATTAGATCTTACTTTACAGGAATAGTTTAGGAAGGCTGTGTAAGTCGCAAGCAGGCTGGTGTGACTAGGACTACATAAAAAAAATTGATTTAACTTCTAAATGGCAAAGAATTAGAAGTAGTAGTGAGACTGCAAGGCATGATCTATACACCAAAGCTGCTTCATTAAAGGGATTTAATAGTATTAGGAATAAAAAAAATCTGTATTCCTAACACCCTAGAGCCCTCTAGTCTCCCCTCCCTCGCAGTCTCCTTTCCCTCACAGAATGTTACCAGTTAAAATAAAATCACTTACCCGAATAAAAAAAAAAATCACTTCCCCAAATACAGCACTGATGGACAATGTCACCTGATGGAGGGGGGCTAATGCAAATGTGTGGCGAGTGCTGCGAGCGCATTAGGCCCTCCCCATAGGAAAGCGTTGTCTCAATGCTTTCCTATGGGGATTTCACTGATGCTGGATGTCCTCATGCAGAGCGTGAAGACGTCTAGTTTCATTTAGATGACTTGGAGTCAGTAAACATCGAGAAAGTGCCTATAGTGGCTGTCTGATTGACAGCCACTTGAGGCAATCTTAGTCTTGCAAGGTAATCATTGCAGTTTCTCTAAAACTGCAATTATTTACATTGAAGGACTAAGTGGGACAGGGACACTGCCCCCAGACAACTTAAATAAGCTGGAGTGGTCTGGGTGACTATAGTGTCCCTTTAAGCTAAACGTTGTTTTTGTAACTATAGAGTCTCTTTAAGGGTGCCCCATTCAATCTTGAACTTTGTTAATTATACCTTGAACTTTATAGCCCATCTAAGGCAGAGTTTATGTGTTTGCCTAAAATTGGCCTTGATTTAATAAACTGTTATAACATCTTTGAATATGACTTAGCTGCAGAATATATGAATCATTAAAGTCTATGGGTGTTTTTGTAAATAAATGATTTGGAATGTTTTTCTAACATTATTATTATTATTATTATTATTATTATTATTACTGCGATTTATATAGCGCCAACAGAGCTTTACAATATTATAACAGGGGGGATTTAAATATAAATAGGACAATTACAAGAAAACGTACAGAAACGATAGGTTGCAGCCAAACGAGCTTACAGTCTGTAGGACTATTGAATCATTTGAAAAGCTTATATACAGACAGACAGACAGACAGACAGACAGACAGACAGACAGACAGACAGACAGACACACATAGAGACAGACACACACACACAGACACATACACACACAAACACACACATATACAAAATGTTAAAGTCACTCTCCTGTTTCCTACCTTTTAGGTGCAGGAGGGTGACTTTCTCTGCGAACCCTATATGTACACCACTGCCTTTTAGTTCACCTGCTTTATTTTTTCTACAAACTTTTCTGGCAATACTTCCTAAAAGTACAAAGGGTCTGAATATGCGACTCAGATTTATTATTACCCAGGGAACTTAGTGTAGTAACAGCCACACCACTACTTTTTTATTTTGCTGGTTTCTTTTCTGAATTATGCTGAAGGCAGTGTAACATTAATATTTAAGAATGAAGTCACATTATGAGCTGGGAAATTGCAAATGTGTGATTTTAACATCTGGGGTTGAGATTCGATCATTTTTAGGAATACATTTTAAAGATCATTAGCTTGAGTGAACCTGGTTTTATAAAGGACAGATAATGTCAAACTGACCTAATTGCTTTCTGTGTAGAAGTGAGTAAACCTATATCAGGGTATTGCAGGGGATGTGATCTGCTTAGATTTAGCTAAAATCATTTAAAAAGGTCCCTCACCAAAGATTGCTGTACAAATTGAAAAATAAAGGTTCAAAGGAATCAGTTTGCACTTGATTTGATAAGAGTCTTAAAGAGAGAGTACAGATAGACATTATTAATTGAAGATTCTCAAACTAGACTAAAAGGGTAAGTTAAGTCCATCAGTCCATCAGTGTTGTGTCCAGTGTCCACTTGGTATTAGTAATCTTGGAATGGGTATCGAAATGCACATACAGGATAAGGAAATACAGACAGACATTCACGTTTCTGTGCAGACTAATTGGTGTAAACCAATATTTTTTTTCTCTCTCTTTCGATTGGGAGTTTTATTACCTATATTAGCTTGTCAAAAAAAAAAATTAATTATTGATACTAATAGTTCAAATGGATTCCTTACAGGTTAAAATATAATTTAATGAGCTTCAATAATAAAATGTTCCAAGATGTTTCTATAATACAATTGTACTAAAGCTTAATTAAAGTAATGTTAAAATGTGACATTTAATTTTACTGCTTCCTAATCATTTTTATGTTGGTCCAATAAAAGGTATCATAACCTGGAATGAGTCCATTTACATTAAATTCTGCTAATAGATAGACAGATAAATAGACAGACACACTGACAATTTTTTTGTCCTAATGGAAAACCCACAGTCATTCATTTTAAGGAACACAAAAGTGTTAGAAATACAAAGTTGGGTTCCTAACACTATAGTGTCCCTCTGCTGCCCCTCCATTGCACCCCCCATGGCAATTAAAAAAAAACTTTTTCTCATGTACCTTATTCCAGCACCGAGGTCCCTCGGCACTGGCTCCGTCTTTACGCCATCAGATGTCAGCGCTGAGGTTATAAAGCGCATATGCATGTCTCAAATTCTGTGAAACAGCAGCAGGAAGCACCTCTAGTGGTTGTCTCATAGACAGCCACTAGTGGCAATCTTGGCACTGCAATGTAGAAATGTTGTGTCTCTGAAAATGCTATGTCTTACTGTCATAATTACTATGTGAACCAACACGCAAAACTATATTAATTCAAACAACGTATGCCGGACCTTAGAATGGCCGGACTTAAAGTAAAAGAGCCAAGGGTCAGGATACCAGAAGAAGGGAAAGTCAAAAACAATAGACAACGTCAAATACCAGAAAAATATACCAATAACACCCTCTCTGACAACCAAAAAGTGGAAACCACGGCAGGGCACTCAAAAAAGGCAATACAGGGTTCAAATATGCCTCTCAGTGCTGTGATTGGTTAGCACATGGCCTTTGACCCCAAAACATGCGTGTGCATCAATAACATGATGTAACATGCACGCCGGCACCATCTTTAATGTGGGCAGTGCACCCTTTAACAGTAAGAACGGGACCTCAGCGGCTGGCGTCCCTTAGAACACTGCATCAGCTAGGACCCGTCTTCTTGGATGATCGGGCGGCACTCCGCCGCGATCCAGGTAAGTTATGTTTTCCCTTTTAGGCTCAACTGCCCTGCTCCTGTGTGGCCGCGTCGATCAGGGACTTACTTTTATCTGAAGTATTGGCGCAGCCGCACTGATCAGGCGCTACCACGTCGATACAGCCCCCTTGCGCCGTTACACTTATATATTGCAAGCCTAAGGGGATAGGGACACTGCACCCAGACCAAATCAATGAGATGAAGTGGTCTGGGTGCCTATAGTGTCAAATTAAGGTGTCAGTCACAAGGAGACGTTTTTTTTTTTTGTTTTTTTTTTTACATTTTGTATTTCATCAGTGCATGCAAACAAATTTTACTAGCTCACCTAGAGATGTTGAGATGTTTTCTCAAATTCAAGAAAATACATTTTGTATTTTGTATTTCATCAGTGCATGCAAACAAATTTTACTAGCTCACCTAGAGATGTTGAGATGTTTTCTCAAATTCAAGAAAAAGATGCTGTAACCTAGAGTAAAATGCATATTTCAATTAACAATCCCCCTGGTGATACTTCACATTAGTTTCAAGCATGAGTCATTCCCCTTTTATGTTGGGCAGAATGCACATTGAATATGGTACAGGTACATGCAAGGTCATTGCCATGAAACTGATATTATTGATGATGATGTAAATCACTTTTATTCAAAATGCTTTGTCTTTGGGACACTCTACAGATGAGCCTCTGGAGATTCAGAATTGCAAGTTTAATCACTAAAGTGTGAATTTTCTGGAATTCAAATTGAATTCACACTGAGTTTAAAATTTTCAGCCAACATAACTGATCTGCAAACATCATGAATTGGAGATTTGTTTCCAATTTGACTATAGCAGCCCATATTTTTAATTTACCTCTGAATTCACTTTGAATTCACGTTTTCATAAAATTCAATTTTTAGCTAGTTTTGTAATAATTCTAAAGGATGCTAGGTTGTACATCAGCAGTCCTAAGACACAACATCTGTTATGAACTGGTAAAAGAACAATGTGCTATTTTTAATGATAAATTAACAAATTGCTACGAGCATAAATGGGGAAGGCTTCCAACAGCGTTTCTTAGCAAGAAACAAATACCGTATTTATCGGCGTATAACACGCACTTTTTCCCCCTGAAAATAGGGGAAAAATCGTGGGTGCGTGTTATACGCCGATATCCCATAATTACTTACCTGTCCTGAAGCGTGGGCCGGCTTCACAGCTTGCACCGCGGTACAGGAACTTTAATTTCATGTTCCGGTTTCCGGCGGGACTGAAAGGAAGTGTGCACAATAGTGTGCACACTTCCTTTCAGTCCCGCCGGAAACCGGAACATGAAATTAAAGTTCCTGTACCGCGGTGCGCGCTGTGAAGCCGGCCCACGCTTCAGGACAGGTAAGTAATTATGGGAGAGGGGGGGAAGTACACTATGGGAGGGGAGGGGAGGGGGGGAAGTACACTATGGGAGGGGAGGGGACGGGGGGGAAGTACACTATGGGAGGGGACGGGACGGGGGGGAAGTACACTATGGGAGGGGAGGGGGGGGGGGAAGTACACTATGGGAGGGGAGGGGGGGGGGAAGTACACTATGGGAGGGGAGGGGAGGGGGGGGAAGTACACTATGGGAGGGGAGGGGAGGGGAGGGGGGAAGTACACTATGGGAGGGGAGGGGGGGGAAGTACACTATGGGAGGGGAGGGGAGGGGAGGGGGGGGAAGTACACTATGGGAGGGGAGGGGAGGGGAGGGGAGGGGGGGAGAATACTATGGGAGGGGAGGGGGGGAGAATACTATGGGAGGGGAGGAGAATACTATGGGAGGGTAGGGGAGGGGGGGAGAATACTATGGGAGGGGGGGATACTATGGAAAGGGGGGGATACTATGGAAAGGGGGGGATACTATGGGATGAGGGGGGAATACTATGGGATGAAGGGGGGAATACTATGGGATGAGGTGGGGAACACTATGGGATGAGGGGGGGAACACTATGGGATGAGGGGGGGAACACTATGGGATGAGGGGGGGAACACTATGGGATGAGGGGGGGAATACTATGGGATGAGGGGGGGGGAATAATATGGGAGGGGGGGAAATTTCCTGGAATTTCTTTCTAAAAATGAGGTGCGTGTTATACGCCGGTGCGTGTTATATGCCGATAAATACGGTATATGCTGCATACAAACTAACGTTCACTTTCATTCTGAGAATTGGTGATAGTAGGATTTGTACTACTCCCCATTTCAGTAACATAAATTGTGATAATCTTCTAAAGACACATTTGAAGCATTAGCAGGTTGCTATCTCGTTATGCATTCCACTCAAACTTATATTGTCCCCTGGAACTTCAATGCTCTCTTAATCAACATTATTTCACAGCGAGTTTCATTATGCAGTGATTATTTTTGTCCTGTTTAGCATTCTGAACAGTTTATCCAGAGAAATTCTAAAATACTATAAGTAAATGAAAAAGGGAAAAATAAAAGACAAAAATATTACAATGCTAGTATAATTGGTGCTAAAAGTGATGACTTCCTAATTTCATTGATATTTGTAGCTGGTTTGATGGCTCAGTTAGTTAGTGTACTGAACCACAAACAAATTGACTCATTTTAGGGAATTTGTCCACTGACTACCATGGAAGATACCATGAAAAAATATATCAGATATTTTATTCACCCTATAATATGAATATCGTATACTTCACTGTATATAGGGCCTAAGCTGTACACTCTAACATCTCTGCCAAGTGTTGTACCTGAAGAGCCGCTGTTTATTTGGGTTGTAACAGCTGATGGCACTTAATATAGAGATAGAGGACTCAATTTAAGATTTTGATACTTGCTTACAAATATCTAGACAATGCTGCTCTGACCTACTTATCCTCACTAATACACAAATATTAGGCCCCTACTTCTAAAATCTGTTCGTATTCCTACCTCTGATGCTCACCTTAAAGACTTCTTTAGGGCTGCACAGTTCCTATGGAACACCCTTCCCGTCTCTGTTAGAATTTCACCCAATCTCCACTCCTCCAAAAAATCTAGGAAAACTTACTTCTTTAGGAAAGCATATCAATTAAACTGTGAACAGTTTTCCCTCCCCGCATCCTGATTCCTCTCCTGAAACGGTCATCAAAACAAAACACTAAGCCCTCAATTAATACTATCCTAGCAACTTACTTTTCTACCCTACCCTTACCTTTTGTGTCACATTGCCCCACTCCCTATAGCATGTAAGCTAATTGAGCAGGGCCCTCCACCTCTTTGTTCCTGTGCGTCAAACTTGTCTGGTTACAAAAACTTGTCTGTTAGTCCACCCATTGTACAGCGGTACAGAACTTGTTGGTACTTTACAAATGTAATATTAATAATTAATATAGGATACTCAGTATAGTTTATCTACCTCTATGGAATACATTTACCTCTATGAGGAACATCTACCTCTACGGGGACCATCTGACTTTTAGGGTTTCACTTCTCTTTTCTGAGAACCCTCAACTCTTCTCTCAGTTTAGTTTTAAAGATGAGACTCGTATGTCACCGTTAGTTGAAAAGATACTATCATTATTAATGTGCGATTCATATTTAGCTGGGATATGGACACCATCAAACTCCAGATCTGCTGCTATAGAATTAACTAAAGTTTTTTTCTATACTGTAGACAACATATTAGGGCTGAATTTCACATCCATTCTCTTGTCTTCGCTTCTCATATCTGTTGAAGGAGCGTGTATGCGCAACCTTCTCTAGATCACTATTTTAGCATTTCACCAACACCATGTGAGTCAGATAGTCATGCAGGCCTCAGGGAGTTAGTTGAAGTAATATGAATCAGCGACAGAAAAACTCAAAGAGCTCTCGAGATCATCCTCTTGTTAATGCTGGCAATTAAACTATCTTTATCTTATTTAAAAGAGCACCGTCACCTTGCAGGTTATGTTTCTGCATTAGTCCTATTATTGTCACTCTCTGTTTCCCCCTTTTTTATTTTTTTTTAAATTTTTTTAAATTCATCTTATTTTTTAGTTATACACAAGAAAACTTAGACATCTTTTTCATATGGAAAGTATTATCTTTCACAATATTTAGCAAGTGGCAGAGATTAAGCAAAGGTCCATTTTAGTAGTTAAGCTAGTTTACCCATAGTTTATAAGTCAAAAGAATCCTACAGAATGACAAACTGCAGATATCAAGGACTAAAACTGAGGAGTGCGGATATTGAAAGCAATGTAAAAGAGATAATAAGTATAAATAAAGGCAATTGACAAAGGGGGAAGTGCAACCATTAAGATACATATGGCATAGGAAAAGGAAACACAAATTATAAAAAACATGACATTGCCATTTTAAAGTCCCAGTTACAACATATTTTCAGCAATTGCAGAGGAATTCCCAATAAACACAGCTAGCCAGTATGGCAATTGTCCCTATTCTCATTTTTTTCTCATATTGCGATATGTTATTCCATTTATCTATTTAAGCAGATATTCTCTACATTCCCATATGTTCACATATTACACACATTTTATACATTTGACTATTTTTTTCCAGAGTTATGACTTTATGTTATGTTTAGGCTCTTCACTTTTTCACACAGTTTGAAAGCTGATAAAGGAGGAAACAAACAAGAGTTCCAGTGTGTTCCTACTACAGTAGAGGATTAGAACATGCCTTTAGTTAAACACTATCCTGGTGGTGAAGAAAAATGCCCTCTCACTAAAAGCAAGTGATACAATCATTATATCAAGGATAAAGGTTTGCGTAGCTTAAACTGTGGCTTTGGTGTGCAACCAATATGTATTCCGCTTGTTCGCCCAATCTAGTCTCATGTGAGCACTCAATTTTTATGTTCTTTTCTTTTGTTTATAAAAGGGGGACAACCATCAGCAGGAGGGCTTTTACCCATCTTTGGCTGCTGCAACCTGATGTAGAATACTTACAACCACATTTTACTTGAAGGGTGAATATTATCATCATAGTATGGAACTCACCAAACCACCCACCCCATCATATAGACCTACTCTGTCATATAACTCATCTCTCGCCATCCACTTTTTCACCTTAATTTGTTTCCTTGAGAATAGTGGAGACTTGTTACATTCAGGTTACTTTTGTACCTACCTTGAAACTGGCAGTGCCCCTTTCAAAAACTTTGAGAGAGAGAAAACCTGGGTCATTGGTCTTAGTGTCAGACTGGTTATTAGGTTACTGGTGTGTCCAGCCACTGCCAGTGACACAGTGACACTTACATAAACATTCATATGGAAATAGCTACATCCTATTTGTGGTAGTTCAATTGATAAATGTGGAGTGACCACCATCTTGAGCAGAAGCGTTGGGTTTGAGCTCCACAGCAATATTTATTTATTCATTAAAAACCCGATATCTCAACTACTGCTGCGGATTGTGCAGATACCTGGTGCAGTCTGAATGTAGACAGGAAACTTGTGGAGTGGAGCCCTGACTATCCTGACCTGTGGCCTAGCGGCAACCCTGCTGGGAGCTGCGGCTGACCTCTTTGGCAGGACCTTGATGACTGAATTGTGAATATGCCCATTTCACCCCCCCCCCCTATCAACTGCGGTATAAGAGATGAGACACAGCCACGCACGATGGGGGATGTCGTGTGTTTCTCGGATCTTAATGTAGAAATTAGCAAAGTCCTGAAATGGCTGGATCAACTCTTTAAAGCATTCTTGGCAAAACTGGAGGTGCATCTGGGACCTGCAGAGCCATCTAGATTGCCTGGTACTGAGTATCCACATATTAAGGCCATGCAGACGGAGGTTGACCCCTACCCTGACTGGACCCGAGTGGTGCAACAATGCAGGTGGAAAACCATCTTGGGACTGGCGGTATGTCACTTCCCATAATGCTGAAGAGTAACAAGCTTAAACCCCAATCCACATTGGGTCATGAAACAATCACGAAGAATCATGCAAACTCCTGTAAGCCTGTCTGATTTCACTCTGACCACATATCTCCTCTTATAGGGGCTACTTGACCCGACACCAGGACTCTCGTGACGGGTCCGGTGAGACATTGGCTGAATTTCCAGCTGAGCTGATAACTATTCCTCCCTGGCATCTCATGTAATGCTTCATCTACACTGTGTCTCTCTTGTCTTTATATATATTTAATTTTATTTTCTAAAAAGTGCAGTTTACAAAACATGTAATTTTCTTTGCTCATACCATTGCCTGTATTTGATGTGGCTGACATATCCCTATGTACTTGTTTATTAATCTCACAACTAAATATTTTTGCATATATATATATATATATATATATATATATATATATATATATATATATACACACACATAACAATTACTGCTATATATATATTTTGTACCAGCATGCATTACATGCCGCGTGGAGCGTTGCCACGGCTTGCGAGAGTACAGGATATGATCTACCTTGATGGCCTCTGGGTTTTAAACAATCTTTAATAATACGCCTATGTACCATAATCACATTAAAAACTAGAAACTTAAATGCAGCTCTAATTCACCAAAAAATATCAATGAGTTGAAGCATAGTTTAAACTTTCAGTCGTGTCTCTTGCAGACCCCCTTATCTCTATGGCATGATAGGCACATTATTTATGCCAATTCAGGGACTATCCCTGATTCATCAGAACATCTCGCACTGCAGTATTTTATTTGACCTTGACACCGGCAGTATTCGAGCCCATACATGGCTCAAATATTGATGTGGTGTATTAACCAACTGAGGCAAATTATCATGTTTATGTTTACTGCTTTTCAGACATAATCTCCATCATGCTAGGAACAAATATAAAACAGCGTAGATTTAATGCATGTGGGATTTATTGCATCCAGCATACTTTCTTTTCTTCTGAGAAGTTTTAGCTCCCTTGCCACCTTTATGGTATGTTTTTTTACATTCCGTGCTTAGTTGCCGATGTTTGAATGTTCTATGTGTACTCTTGGGCTATTCTTTCATAAACCTTGGGAATTAATGATTTCCACTTAATGTTCTTCCAAACTAATACACTGCAAGTTAGAAGCTGTTATTCTTTTTAAAAAGGTAGCCAACTGGTGCCTATTCTGCATGAGTATCCCCCATAGTGTTTTATGTGAATTTCTGCAGATGTATTGCAGCTAAAACACTATAATCAGAATGGGGAGATGTGCTTACTGGACTTATAATAACATTCTAAAATAAATCCTTTCTAAATGATTTAGGTGTCTTTAGATTTGTCAACAACGGGTTCACATTTTTGTTTATTTCAGCTGTAAATTTATAGACAATTCCCAGTATCATTTATCATCATGAATATCATAAAATTTTATTGTGACACAGAATAAAGAAATATAATTCAAGTTAATATAATTGAATTTTGAATGAGGCAATGCATAAACTGTATAGGAGAGTAAATAAAAATAATCACATTGACAAATGTCTGGAGAGTGTTTCTTAATATCTTTACAAAAATATATACACATTAGCAAACGTTTTTTTTTTTAAGTAAATATATATTTTACATTTAATTATGTGACTATGTAAAAATGTATAGAAACACAGACATATATATAGGTATAGTATTTATCTTTATGTCTATAAATTAATTATAAAGCAGCACTCGGCTGTTTCAATAAATACGTTGGACTAAAAATGAGTGCTCTTTCTTAGAGAGGACACTCAAAGAGGACTAATAGAATATTATGAAAACTAGGTGTCACACTCGTAAAGGTCTCTCCTCTACTTTCTTAGGTGGGAGCAGGGCTGCCATCACAAATTTTGGGGCCCTTGACAAAGCACAAGGTCTGGGCCCCCCTCCCGGGCCCGCCCACACCCTACCTAGTCCGCTGACAATGATGCAGGACTGAATGTGGTGTGTATAGTGGAAGTGAATTAGAATGTGTGTAATGGATGTAGTGTTTGTGTGTATTAGATACTGTTTGTGCAGTGAATGCAGAGTGTGTGTTTGTGTTTGTGTAGCGGATGCAGTGTGTATAGTGAACGCAGAGTGTGTTTGAGTAGTGGATGTAGTGTGTGTACAGTGATGTAGTGTGTGTTTGTGTAGTGGATGTAGTGTTTGTATGTACTAGATTAAATGTGTTTAGTGGATGCAGTGTCTGTAGAGGATGTAGTGTGTGTATTAGACGCAGTGTCTATGTATAGTGAATGCAGAGTGTTTCAATTTGTGGTGGATGTAGTGTGTGTACTGTGAATACAGGATGTTTGTGTAGTGGATGCTGTGTGTACACAATCCAGAGTGTGTGCATAGTTTAGTGAATGCAGAGTGTGTGTTAGTGTGTAATGAATGCAGAGTGTGTTTTAGTGTGTAGTGAATGCAGAGTGTCAGTGTAATGAATGTAGTGTGTGTGTTAGTGCAGTGAATGCAGAGTGTGTGTAAATGTGTAGTGAATGCAGAGTGTGTGTAAATTTGGAGGGAATGCAGAGTGTGTGTCAATGTGTAGTGAATGCAGAGAGTGTGTTAGTGTGTAGCGGATGCAGAGTGTGTGTTAGTGTAGTGAATGCAGTGGGTTAATGTGTAGTGAATGCAGAGGGTGTGTTAGTGTGTAGCGGATGCAGAGTGTGTGTTAGTGTGTAGCGGATGCAGAGTGTTAATGTGTAGTGAATGCAGAGAGTGTTTGAGTAGTGGATGTAGTGTGTGTACAGTGATGTAGTGTGTGTTTGTGTAGTGGATGTAGTGTTTGTATGTACTAGATGAAATGTGTTTAGTGGATGCAGTGTCTGTAGTGGATGTAGTGTGTGTATTAGATGCAGTGTCTGTGTGTACTGTGAATACAGGATGTTTGTGTAGTGGATGCTGTGTGTACAGTTGGTGCAGAGTGTATGTTAGTGTAGTGAATGCAGAGTGTGTGTCAGTATAGTGAATCCAGAGTGTGTGCATAGTTTAGTAAATGCAGAGTGTGTGTTAGTGTGTAATAAATGCAGAGTGTGTGTTAGCGTGTAGTGAATGCAGAGTGTGTCAGTGTAATGAATGTAGTGTGTGTGTAAATTTGTAGTGAATGCAGAGTGTGTGTTAATGTGTAGTGAATGCAGAGAGTGTGTTAGTGTAGTGAATGCAGAGAGTGTGTTAATGTGTAGTGAATGCAGAGTGTGTTAGTGTGTAGCGGATGCAGAGTGTGTGTTAGTGTGATGAATGCAGAGTGTTAATGTGTAGTGAATGCAGAGAGGGTGTTAGTGTGTAGTGAATGCAGAGTGTGTTAATGTGTAGCGAATGCAGAGTGTGTGTCAGTATAGTGTATGCAGAGTGCATGTTGTATTAGTGAATGCAGTGTGTGTATTGCATTAGTGTATTAGTGTATGCAGTGTGTGTGTTGTGTTAGTGTATGCAGTGTGTGTGTTGTGTTAGTGTATGTTGTGTCAGTGTATGCAGTGTGTGTTGTGTTAGTGTATGTTGTGTCAGTGTATGCAGTGTGTGTGTTGTGTTAGTGTATGTTGTGTCAGTGTATGCAGTGTGTGTGTTGTGTTAGTGTATGTTGTGTCAGTGTATGCAGAGTGTGTGTTGTGTCAGTGTATGCAGTGTGTGTGTGTGTTGTGTCAGTGTATGCAGTGTGTGTGTGTGTGTGTTGTGTCAGTGTATGCAGTGTGTGTGTGTGTGTTGTGTCAGTGTATGCAGTGTGTGTGTGTGTGTGTTGTGTCAGTGTATGCAGTGTGTGTGTTGTGTCAGTGTATGCAGTGTGTGTGTGTGTTGTGTCAGTGTATGCAGTTTGTGTGTGTGTGTTGTGTCAGTGTATGCAGTGTGTGTGTGTGTGTGTTGTGTCAGTGTATGCAGTGTGTGTGTGTGTGTGTGTTGTGTCAGTGTATGCAGTGTGTGTGTGTGTGTGTGTTGTGTCAGTGTATGCAGTGCGTGTGTGTTGTGTCAGTGTATGCAGTGTGTGTGTGTTGTGTCAGTGTATGCAGTGTGTGTGTGTTGTGTGTCAGTGTATGCAGTGTGTGTGTTGTGTCAGTGTATGCAGTGTGTGTGTGTGTTGTGTCAGTGTATGCAGTGTGTGTGTTGTGTCAGTGTATGCAGTGTGTGTGTGTGTGTTGTGTCAGTGTATGCAGTTTGTGTGTGTGTGTTGTGTCAGTGTATGCAGTGTGTGTGTGTGTTGTGTCAGTGTATGCAGTGTGTGTGTGTGTTGTGTCAGTGTATGCAGTGTGTGTGTGTTGTGTCATTGTATGCAGTGTGTGTGTGTGTGTTGTGTCAGTGTATGCAGTGTGTGTGTGTGTGTGTGCTGTGTCAGTGTATGCAGTGTGTGTGTGTGCTGTGTCAGTGTATGCAGTGTGTGTGTGTGTTGTGTCCGTGTATGCAGTGTGTGTTGTGTCAGTGTATGCAGTGTGTGTGTGTGTGTGTTGTGTCAGTGTATGCAGTGTGTGTGTGTGTTGTGTCAGTGTATGCAGTGTGTCTGTGTGTTGTGTCAATGTATGCAGTGTGTGTGTGTGTGTTGTGTCAGTGTATGCAGTGTGTGTAAATGTGCAATCTGGGGAGGAGGGGAAAGGGGATGGGGAGGAAGGGGCATTTTCACAAACATTTTTAAAAAAATAATTTAATTAAATGGTTTCTCCCCCCTCCCTGCTTACCTTTGTCCGGGGTGGGGAGGAGATTCCATGATCCCTGGTGGTCCGGTGGGGGGGGAGATTGCTTCCCTGGTGGTCCGGTGGGGGGCCCCCGGCTCCCTGTTACCGCAGAGGGGGCCCAGGCAGCACACAGCTTCTCCTCTTCTCTCCTCCAATAACTCTCGCGAGACCCGCGGAGCGTTGCCATGGCAACCGGGTCTCGCGAGAGTTATTAGCAGAGAGGAGAAGAGGAGACGCTGTGTGCTGCCTGGGCCCCCTCTGCGGTAACAGGGAGCCGGGGGCCCGCGGCTGCACACATATTGAGCGATATTCGCTATCTATGTGTGCAGAGAGGGAAAGTGGGGCCCAGGACTGCCAGAGCAGTCTGGGCCCCCCAGGGCCGCCGGGCCCGTGACAACCGTCATGGTTGTCACCCCCTGATGGCGGCCCTGGGTGGGAGTCATGGTTCAAAGGGGTCCTCAGAAACAGCGTATAGGAATACTGCAAACAACATTGCAACTGAATCTCTGTACATAAAATATGTTTTGAAGAGATCATCTACTACTCTGTCCCTGTACACAGTTGCTTTAAGTCCATCCCTCAATAGGAAACTTCACAAGAGGAAGCCTGTGCTTCCTCTTTCCATTCAAGTACTTGTATGGAGTATGTCCATGGGTAGAACTTACACCAAACATTTCTCTCTTCTGATTGGATCCTTCAAAGTTCCATACATGGATCGATAACATCTTATGTTCTGATGAATAGAACTACTATTGGATTATATATTTCATAAACTCATGTATGTCCCAATGAAAGGGCAGCTAAAAGGCAGCTAACATGGGGCAAGTAGAGAGTGAGATAAAATTAGGATTTGAACTTGTAACCTTTTGATTAGCGTTTCATTCATTTAGAAACAAGAGAAGCCAAGATGCAGAGCAGTAGCTACAGCGAACAACATCAAGGCCCCAATTCTTTTACAGTAAAAGGGATATGTTTAGGTAATAGAGTGTCATTAGTAAAAAGAATTGTATGATATGTGGATACATGTTAAAGATAATGTTAGGAAAACCAAAATTAATTTTAAAAGTGATATAAATGCTGCAACACACATACAATGGTATAATCCTAGAATCCTGCAATTTCCTTCATGAGTATAACATTAAATAACCGTAACACCGAAGTTATAAACAAAAAAACAAACAAAAAACATTTGTTACACAAAGCTAATTTTTTTGTGGTTTCATCATCTTTTAATGATAATGATAACAATAATAATAAAAATAATAATAATACACATAAAATCTGCATACAGGTGAAGAAAAGAATGAAGGTTGTAAAAAAATTCAGGCAGCTAGTGAAATTAGAATATCATAGTCTGTGACTGGATTAAAGAAGGTTAGTAGGGTAACAGGGTTATCTTCTTATTAAAAATGTTTATGTCTAATTTTTTTAATTTTAAATTTGAGGTGATGGGTCTGACTTGAGGTGGGAAGCTAGTAGAGGGAGATGCTGGTGTAATTTCAGGTAATTAAAAGTGACAAAAATACATTCTGAAATGCACAACCATGTAATGAACCTAAAGTGGAAGAAATTAACTTGATAACTTACTTTCTCAACTACTTAAACCATCTTGGTGATAGGTAGAAACCAGGGTGGTGACTACACTGGTGGAAACTAGTAAATAATGGTCATACATGATAGACTGCAAGGAACAAGTGACCGATTAGGTTAAGACATGTTGAGGAAGAGGTGTGTCTTTAGGAGTAATGTAATTAATAACCCTCTCTAACTAGCTATATGTTCATCTAGTGACATCATGTTTCACATACCAACAGCAAATCATTGAGTCTAAAAAAGAAGTGAAATGAGTTAGAAAGATCCCACTTTTTGTCTGTTTTGACATAAACTGGTTAATGATTTTGCAATTTCAATCATAACCTGTTCTTTCCAGAACATTTAACTCAGTGAGCAAATAATCTTAATAACTGGTAATTTGCCATAACTGCATCAAGTTGTCCGTTTTGGTCTCCCCTTTGCTGCAGTACTGATAAAATCAGTACAAAATCCCATCTATATCACGCCAGGTGTCTAGTTAATGAAAGTCCTGGATAGAAGCATTTAGGACACTTAGACAAAGCCATGTCCCACCCACTGATTTGAAAACCTGTTAAACTATTAAAAATATGTACAAAATATACTGCTGACTGCACCTCCATCGAGGAGTGATATAATCACTAAATGAAAGAGAAAGAAGATCCATTTTATCGAGTGAATCTGCACTCATGATTGAAGCACTAGCAGTATATTGTTATTTCACTACTTCCAATACTTGTTCTCAGACACAAATGGCCTTGATCAAGGTCAGAAAGAACCAAATAATAAAATAGGCCAAGTAAAGAGAAGAGAAAAATAAATAATACCTGCTTTTAAGTAATAATGCAGTCCACCTATAGGGGGAAGCAAAACACACATGTACCTCTGTTAATGTCCTGGATATTAAACCAGAATCCTCGAATGTATTGCTACATTGAAGTATAATGACATGTTTGTTTTCTAAATTAGGAATTGAAGCAAATTAGAATCTGAACATTTATTCAAGTATAGAAGATCTAGTACTTTTCTCTAATTTTTCTATAGTCACATTCTGAATATTTCGCTTGAATTGTGTAATTTGGATTTACATCTGTTACAATTCACTTTTTTTTTTAAAATGACCCTGTGTCAATCTGTGACAATGAATGACATACAGATATTTTAAGGATCCTATACATTTCATATATAGAATATTAGTATGATTATATAATCAAGCAGATTCAGCAATGTTCTTGACATTATTTTACTGCTGAATTTTGAGCACTTTTGAGTTTATTTGGGAAAATTAATATCAATAATACCTTTCCAGGTTTCAGTCCTTCAACTGTTCTCTATTTTTACATTTACCATTAAATATATTTAATTTACAACAAAATGCAAAAAAACCCACAAAACAATCACAGCAGTAGCTCCAGAAAATTGGAGCTAATTATCTGGCAATTTCCCAATATCCACGAAATATCTGTTTGAAAGTACTATATTCAGCTGGTGTTTAGAGTCTCTTTAGCAAGGTGTACAATGAAGTTCCTGGACTCAACTCATTTAGTCAATGTCATACATAGGAACTTGTAATTTTTGGTTGAAGAATTACTCAGGTCCATCGGGTTCAATAATATTTGGGTCAGCCTATCCTGTTGCTTCCTCAGTGACCAATATAGGTCTCTGAACAAATTAGCTTTTTATGTGTCATTTTAACATTCCTGCCACATTTCTATGAGGTCCTGCCTGAAAAGGATTAAGATCCCAAAGAGCTATAGTCAGGTTCCTTATTTTGGACAACCCCTCCATTCCTCACATAAATATGGTGAATGAAGCCAAGCAAATTCATGGTTCTGGAGCTCTGTTTAACCAATGATTAATAGTAGGCCTCCTAAAACCACTTTATGGTCAATCTTAATCTGGATTCTGCTTGTCATTTACACATTTTAAAAGTAAAAACTGATTTATATGTTTTATGAGCCCCAGAGTCTATCAACATCCAGCCTTTTCAACATATTTTAGTGTAGAAATGTCTCTACTAGAAGGGGTATAGCCTGCAGACACTATAAGTTACGGAGAAGAATTAATATGGCAAAACAAATCTCTTTAATGTAAGCATTAGACTAAAAGGGATTCTCCAGTGCCAGCAAAAGAAACTCGTTTTCCTCACACTTGAGAATCCTGGAGTGACCCCCTCCCTCCCGCCCCCCCATCCCATGTCGCTGAAGGGGTTAAAACCCCTTCAGACACTTACCCGAATCCAGCGCTGATGCCAGCCTCCGCACGGACGTCGGCGGGGGAGACCTAATGCTTATGCGCTGCACTGGCCGAGTGCGCATATAAGACCTCACCATAGGAAAGCATTATTCAATGTTTTCCTATGGGATTATGCAGGGTTAAGGGTGATGGGAGTTGGCACCCAGACCACTTCAATAAGCTGAAGTGGTCTGGGTGCCTATAGGGTCCCTTTAAGAATTTGGTTTAAAACAAATTGTGATTGGTCTGAATATTGGGCGATCAGCGAGTAATTAGAATTCCATAATTCCAAGCTGCCATATGACCTAATCATGAAACAATGGAATGAGGAAAAAATGAGTGAGCTGTTTCCTTTGTTTCGCGATTCAGAGTTCCACCCATAGCGCTCAAAAAAAGATGATTGATGGGAAAAAAAGATGATTGATGGCTATGGGATGACCAATAAAATGTAGGGAAAAAAAATTGAGGAGCAGTAAAAGGAATATATATATTTATATAATGGGTATTTAATATACATATAAAGTACCACATATGTTTTCCTTTAAAATACTACTTATTCAGAGCTTTTAAGACAAAATCATGAGCACAAACCTCAAGAAAATCAGCTAGCCTATATATATACAGTTGTTTCAACATCTTATGTCTCTTCTGTGTATATCCCAACAGCTTGTTTCCTAGCAAGGACATTATTGTGAGAGGTTTAATCCGACTGGAATGAGGTCTCATATTGTATTACTTATCTCCTCTGACAATCCTGCAGTAATTATATTAATTGCATCACATCTGGCACCTTTATTCATTCTCCTGTAGAACAATGAGATGAAACAGGCCAGAGGTCTCCTTACTTGTGCACTCTGGTTCTTAAGGGAATGCTGCTCTGTCCTTCCCCAGGCTTTCCCACCTGGAAAAGTAAAGAGAGTGTGGCTGGCTTAATACATTAGGCAAGGAGTCATGGAAATTTGAATCACACAAATTTCACACAAATTTAGCTAATGACAAATTTGGATACATTCTTAATGGACATGTTAGAAATGCCATCCGGAAAACCGTTTTGTGCATTGTGTATTTTTATTTCATGATTTCACCAAGGCTTTGTAGGGTCTATTCACAAAGGATCAAGATACATCGACTTTGCAGCTGTCAGGTCAACTTGGAGAACAATTTACAAAAGCCAGCTGTTCAATTAAGGCAAGTCCGTTACAAAGTCACCTACAGCTACTGACTTACATTGATTAGCTTTGTTTAAGTCAGGTCAGGCTTGAAAAACATAGCAAGCCTGTTATTCTTTAAAAAACCCAATGACTTGTAAATAACAGGTGAAACATAATTGTTGAAGATGGGGATTTCAGGTCAGGTGCTTCTGACTTTCCAACAAGAAATTACAAGCATAACAAATTAAAACAACATAATTATTTAAAACATATATGAAGTCCCCGTAACTCCCACTAAAGTGTGTGGGAACTGGCCTGATTTTCAACTGCACCTCTTTTCTCAGGGGATTTTATGTGTTCCTCCGCCATATGTCAAAATGGATTTTAGTACTACAGTCACAACTCTGCTAGATCTGTGAGATGCTCTGTGATATAGAACTAGATTCAATATATCTGCTGATAACCAAAAGTGAGCTGTCTTGCTGTCACAGTAATATACCCCAACACGCAAGAATAGTCCAGATAGTCTAAAGGCAAGAAAACAAGATACGTCTTACCGGACCTTAGAATGGCCGGACTTAGACAAGTACAAGAAAAGACAGAGTCCAGAACAAGCCGAGGTCAAGGGAACAGAGAGACAGCGTAAAGTAGAACAAGCCAAGGACTGGTTCACAGGAGAGCAAACCGGCGGACTAGACAAGCAAGGATAAAGAGAAAGCGGAGTCAGGAACAAAGCCAAGGTCAAGCACCAAAAAAAACAACTGAACAATACAAGCACTAAAGGGAACTGAACAGAAACCACGATAGGGCAAGGTACTAAGGAACAGGTGAGCATAAATACCCTAGAGTTCACTTTGATTGGCCCCTGTCATATCCACGCCCCCAAAACGTGAGTGTATGGGGAATGTGGCATGACAGGGGCCAATGGGAGACCATTTCAAATTTTGGCTCCCACTGTCCCTTTAAGAGCGCGCCCGAGACACGCGGCGCACTCTTAGTGACAGGCGGGACACGTGACCGCTTCTTGCGGTCACTGCCCGCCTTCCTGATTTCACCGTCGGATGACCCGTGCGCGGCTTGTGCAGAAGCAGGACCGCGCGCGGCGAGAAGAGAGGACCCCGGCCGGCCCCTGGAGAGGGTAAGTACTGCTACACTTGCATGGAGGTCAATATGAATGTTGTGTTTCCCATAACTTTTCTAATCCATTCCCCGGACTTTGGAATAGAAATTAGCACAAAACCTTGGTCATAATAGTTGCCAGAATTATTAATAATATGATTAGTGGAATACTTCCCATGACACTACTCTCCCCCTAACAAATAAGCCATTTTGCCTCCCTAATGTCCCTCAATTTATTTGGAAAGGGTTTACCTTCCTAAGCCTTACTATGAAATAAGCGTGTGTTGTAAGTTTAAATAATCCATTTGTGTGCTCTATACGTATGCTTGTGGAACGAGTTATTCATTAAAATAAGTAAAACCAACCTTCCAGTATGTGTGAAATGTATAATGCTATATGTTTGGCTGGATCAATTAGACAATCACAGCACTTTGGTGATGAAGTATGGTGGGTGTCATATTCCCAATCACGACATGTCACACAGTTCTATTTTTTTACAATGATCAAATTGCAAAGATTAAATATTTTGTTTGATGATTTTGTTTTCAATGTTCAATTGGGACTTTTTAGTTGCATTATTTTAAATACATGCTTATACCAGTATGCCCAAATATACATGATCCACCTTCTCTCCTGCAAAGGTGTCATCTAAAACAAAACTATGCCTTCATTGTATTCTCTTCTAGCAAACTACTTTTCCACATCTTACTCTTACCGCTGATGTCATTTTACCCCATTCCCCATAGAATGTAAGTTTGTTTGAGCAGGGTTCTAAGCGCCCTCTGTTCCTGTACATCCAACTTGTCCTAATGCGCCTACTTGTTTGTTAGTCCACTTATTGTACAATGCTGCAGAATTTGTTGGTGTGTTATAAAGAATAATAATATTTATGATAATGAGAAAAAAGTTAGTCATTTATTTCTAGAGTCAATTAGTGCCAATGAGAATGGGTAACACCTGCTCTGTATCATCCTGGCATATGGGCATCCCTTGGCATTTGGCGCTTAAAAACCAATCTCATAATTTAGTAAAGTGATATTGGGTCATATTAACACCTTATCTACTCGCACTCAGGGTACAAAAGAGATCTGTGTTAGTGGTAATAGGGACCCACAAAAGCTTTTGAGTCCATGTGAAGCATATTGCCTCTCCTCTCCATGGCTTGAGGGCACAGGAAAACAGTTTTTAGCACTCAGTCAATTAATGTATTAGCTCTTATCCCACTGTCCTGTAAGGTGTGAAGGAGATACCATGACTGTTTTTATGTATTCTTAATCCTTTGACAAGAAGACTGATATGAATTACTATTTAAGAGTCAATTTACCATCACACATATAGATGGCTGGTTACAAGACGGTTCTTATCAGCAAATTTTCAAGTTTGCAATCTTTTTAAAAAAAATATTTCGCTATTAGTGAATCACTAGACTGAGCATTAGCCTACATGCAATGCATTTTGTGTTACTATTTGAATTATTTTAATTTTACTGGATGCCTGTCTTCAGGGGCAGAAGATAAGGAGTACATGGAGCCATTTAACAGTATTGACTTATGCGAGTATTCATTTTTTTAAGAACTGGCCTCACTAGAGACCCGTACCTACTATTAGATCCCTCCAAGAGGAGAGTGGTGACGGAGAGAAGTGGCTCAGGCTCTTCTGCGCATAACTATTATAATTCCGCTCCTGCCATAAGTGACATGATGGAAAATGGAACTAATGGTAAATATGTTAGCTGGAGGCTATATCTTTATGTAGATATCAAGTGACAAAACTAAAAGTGCTCAGAACATGTTTTCTCAACACCCCCCATTACAGGTTTCCCTTCTCTCTGTTTGTTTAATCAATTTGTCTTACTGTAGCTTGATTCATTTGAGGCTTTGTCCCCTCTGTATCAGCCTCCTTCTCCTGCATCATATGAAAAGATCCGCTCTCCAATTGCACTTAAACCCCCTGTATCAGCCCCCTTTACCTGCTTAATATTAAAATCTCCCCTCTCAATTTGCACTTCCACCTCCCATTCATTGTGCACCACACTACCTTCATATCTTCTTTTTCCATAACAGACTCTCTCATTAACTCACCATCGCTCTCAAACCACTGACTTTCAGTGAACTGTCCCTACATTCTGTCAGTAAATGTATCCAATCTTTTAAATCCAATTCTGTATCTGCTACCACAACAGTTCCTGTCTCCTCCACATTGCTTTATAGACTCCATATCAGTACCTATTTCAGTTCCATCTGCCCTATGTCCTCTATGTTAGTAGAGTCCTCTCTCATTCCACTACAGTCTCCCCCATTCTTTCTCAGTAAACATATTTTCCCATAAGTGATTCTTCTGTCCTGTCTGCTGTCTGTTCCTGCTCCAATACGTTGCTTTTGGTGTTCTGACAATAGGGATGGTGACAGGTTGCAGACAATAAAGACAGGGAAAATGATGTCCCATAGAATGAAATATATAATTGTATATATTATTGCTAAAGACTCTATAGTTAGACCAGGGGTTCCCAATAATTTTTGTAGAACCCCCGTGAAACCCTTTGGCATAGTGTATCAACATCGTGGAATCTCCCCCTTTCCTCCCCTCCCCATAAAAAAATAGCTTTTTTTTTTGTATGTGCTGGTGTGTGTCTGTGTGTCAAGGTGTGTTTATCTGTGTGTTAATGTGTATCTGTGTGTGTGTATGTATCTGACACACAGATACACATACGTTGTCACATAGTGGCACAGAGATACACACACTGACACATAGATATGTGGTGGGACCGCTGCCTGTTCATGAATTGCTGTATTATATTCTGTGTGTTCCTCTTTTATTTTCGTATGAGTGTGCCTGCTCCCTGTTCAGGAGGTCCTACACGAAGGGAATGCATTCACCTCCCGAACAGGGACCACCCTGACAACTCATTATGAATGTGGGTTTAGAACATTCACACCTTGTAATGAGGTGTCAAAACCACAAACCGCAAGAGAAGCCTCGGCGCGTGCCTCCCCTGGGTACGAACGCTATCCAGGGGGAGCATTCACGCATTGCTTCCCACCTTGTTCAGTTCCCAAACGAGGACCTCCCCAGTGCACCTTGGAATGTTTGCACCAATCAATTAGAACATTGGCAACTTGCCACATAAGTGTGAAACCGCAAGGGAAGTAATTCATGAGTGCTCCCCTGGGTGGTCGCCATTCGTATAGACAGGCGGGGCCAGGGGGAGCATTTGTGTCCTGAAAGGAGACACTTCCCCTGCCTGGTTTCACCCAGGGATCCCGTGAACAGAGGCTGTTTGTGGTGGTTGCTGTTCTGGTGGTCTCTGAGATTGGTGGGGAGAATGGCGGTTTGGCGGGCTTTCTGTAACTGGGAGTCCAGGAGGTGTGAAGCTTTCCCACACTGGGGTTCCCAGGTACAGAGGCTCCTGGGATGAAGACCCCCTTGTCACCGGAGAGGGGAAACCCTGAAGATGGGTGGCAGGATCAGGGGACAAAGGGACTGGAGTTCAGTTTCCATCAGGAGACCCCTGGGAGGGGACACTGAGTGGTGGGAACAGGGGACAAAGGGACTAGGGTTCCAGATCCGTTATATGACCCCTGGGAGGGGACATTGTCTTTCTATGTGATTCACCCCTTGCATTGGGGAAAAGTATAAAAAGAAGAGTCTGGCCAATAAAGTTATTGTTGTACCCCCAGGACTGTGTGTTGTCTGGTTACTGGGTGGGAAATGGGTCTTTCTGTATGTTAACTGAATCCCTTCTAGGGTGAGAAGTGGCTGATCAGGGACAACCAGCTGGGTTGCTAACAGGCCCGCTACACGATACACAAACCTTGACACACAGATACACACACCTTGACACACAGTGTCTATCTGTGTGTGTGTATGTATGTATCTGTGTGTCAGGGTGTGTGTATCTGTGTTTCATAGTGTGGGTATTTGTGTTTCTATGTACCGGTATGTGTCTGTGTATCAAGGTGTTTGCATCTGTGTTTGTATGTGCCAGTGCGTGTTTCTGTGTGTCAGTGTGTATCTGTGTGTGCGTATGTATATGATATACAGATTCACACATACTGACACACAGATACACACACCTTGTCACACAGTGTGTATCTCTGTGTGTGTGGGTGTGGGTGTATGTATCTGTGTGTTAAAGTGTGTGTATCTGTGTGTCAAAGTGTGTGTATCTGCGTTGGAATGTGCCAGTGTGTGTATCTGTGTGTCAGTGTGTATCTGTGTGTCAGTGTGTATCTCTGTGTGCGTATATATATGACATACAGATTCACACACACTGGCACATAGTGGCACACATATACACACAGATACACACACCTTGACACACAGATACACACACCTTGACACACAGTGTGTATCTGTGTGTGTGTGTATGTATCTGTGTGTCAAGGTGTGTGTATATATGTGTCACGGGCCCCGGCTCACGGCTGCATGTGGTCGCACCCGATCGGTACGACCACGCCGACAGGTTAGTGAACTTACCTGTTCAGTAGAGAGCCGGGAGCCATCCCGCTGGGGCGTCCGTCCCCACCACAAGCGGCAAACAAAATGGCGCTGACCTCGCGGTTGCGGCCATTTGTAGCTCCGCCTCCAAGGGCCAAGCTCTGACCAATCACAGCACAAGGAGGCGTATTTAAACCCCTGAAGTTCCCTAGCCCATTGCCGTGTCGTGGTTTCAGTTCTAGTTCCAGGGAGTGCGTTTTCCTTGTTCTTGTTATTTGATCTTCCTGGTATTTTGACTTTGACTGTTCCTGACTACTCTTATCTCTGGTTTCCCTGACTTGGCTTTCCTTATCGATCTTGTGTATTTCTGTCTTCCTTGACCTCGGCTTTACCTTGATCATTCTCTGTCTTTCAACGTATAAACCGACCATTCTAAGGACTGGTTTACGTTCTGTCTATCTTCTAGACAGAACTATGTCTATGTAGAAGTTACATAGTTTTGCGTGTTGGACCACACTGGTAGTCGTGACATTACCACAGGACCATGGTTCCTGCAGAACTATGTAAGCATATGATAGCCTGTGAGAGTATTGTGGAGGATGTAGATCACAGGCTAGACCAATTTGCCCAAGCATTCCAGACCTTGCTCCAAAGAACGGCTCATCTTGAGTCGCCTCAGGTACAGCCTTTTACTCCGCCACCGGCACCTATGATTTATAAAGCTCCCTCCACATTAGCCTCTGAAGTAGACTGGACCAACAGTGGTCTAGTTACTGCTTTTTCTGAGGGTCTATCTGAAAACATACTCGATGAGACAGCAGCTAGAGACCTTCCTGTCAATCTCAATGAATTTATCACATATATTATTGACATAGATAATAGGTTGAGAGAGAGAGAAGAATAAACAATGGACAAGACGTACTCACCTGTCTTTAGCCCCTCGTTTCTCTAATCCTGTCGTATCTGTTCCTGTTCCACCTTCAGTGACTGAACCCATGCAGTTGGGGGTAGCCAAACTTACTGAAGCAGAAAGACAGTATAAAAGAAATGAGGGCTTATGTCTATATTGTGACAAAGAGGGCCATCTTAGGATTTCATCCCCTGTATGTCTGGGAAACCTTCCAACCTAAGGAACGTTCAGGGACCAACTTTACGTGTGATGGATATGTCCCCTAAATTGACTAAGAACCGTTTCCTGGTGAAACTTAACATTCGGTGTAATAACACTACTATTCAGTGTGAGGCTATGATCGACTCTGGAGCAACAGAGAATTTCATTGATAGGGAGTTCTCTGCTAAACATCTCTTGCCATTACAGCAGAGAGACAGACCTATAGCAGTCGAAGCCCAGGAAACCCAGGAAACCTTGCCCATCACTGTTCTAGTAGGCATCTTACACTCTGACCAAATGGTTTTTCCGGTTATTTTTTCTCCTTTATGTCCCATAATCCTCGGTTTCCCATGGCTCCAGAAACACAACCCCCACCTAGACTGGACTAAAGGGGAGATAGTAGGTTGGGGAGAGGATTGCAAGGGTCATTGTAAGAGCCTTATGCCACAACGTGTTGGCACTATCAATGTACCTATTGCACCTCCCTTGTCTACAGAGATTCCATCTCAGTATCTGGAAGTAAAGGAGGTATTCAATAAAGTACAGTCAGAGACTTTACCACCTCATCGGTCTTATGACTGTTCTATTGACCTTTTTTCCTGGAACCATGCCTCCTAAAGGAGGAGTGTATGCATTATCTTCTCAAGAAACTATCTGTTTGGAGGAGTACATAAAAGATGCTCTGAGGAAGGGCTACATGTGGAGATCCTCCTCTCCTGCTGGGGCTTGTTTTTTCTTTCTCTAAAAAAGAGGGAGACCTACGCCCCTGCATTGATTACAGAGGTCTTAATAAAAAAAAAAAGAACACTTACCCCATTCCACTTATTTATGAACTATTTGACAGGCTCAAAGGTGCCAGAGTGTTCACAAAACTTGACCTTAGGAGTACATATAATTTAGTCAGAATTAAGGATGGGCATGAGTGGAAGACTGCATGTGGTCGCATCCGATTGGTGCAACCACACTGACAGGTTAGTGAACTTGCCTGTTCAGCAGCGAGCCGAGAGCCGTCCCGCTGGGGCATCCGTCCCCTCCACAAGCGGCAAACAAAATGGTGCCAACCACAAGCTCCGCCTATAAGGGTCACGCATCGACGCATTCACACGTTCTGTAGTCAGACTCCAAGCTCTGACCAATCACAGCACAAGGAGGGGTATTTAAACAGTCATATTTCCTTGTTCTTGTTATTTGATCTTCCCGGTATTTTGACTTTGGCCATTCCTGACTACTCTTATCTCTGGTTTCCCTGACTTGGATTTCCTTATCGATCTTGTGTATTTCTGTCTTCCTTGACCTCAGCTTTCAACATATTAACCGTCCAGGACCGGTTTACGTTCTGTCTATCTTTTATAGTCTATGTAGATGTTACATAGTTTTGCATGTTGGAGAACACTGGTAGTCGCAACACTATGTTTGTTTGTGCCGTTGTGTGTCAAGGTGTGTGTATCTGTGTTTGTATGTGCAAGTGTGTGTATCTGTGTGTCAGTGTGTATCTGTGTGTGCATATGTATCTGACACACAGATACACACACACTGGCACATAGGGGCACACAGATACACACACTGACACACAGATACACATACTGACCGATACACACTGTAACGGATCAACTGGCACCCCGACTTGGTACCTCCGTTAATGGATGCTCCTAGCGCTTCCTGAGGACTCCAAGCACTCTGGCAGACACCACAATCACTGAATCCGAGAAACCTTTAAAATTCTCCCAAGCATATGAATGCTGTAGACCATTGAATAGGAACCATACGAATAGGCTTGTACTCCTAGCAGTCAACTGGAACAGCATGCAATAAATCCTTCCCCCCAATAATGAGACGACACATCACTTTGAGGGTAAAACAGGAACTCTCGACTGGCTCATCCAGCCTGGCTTTTATTTCCAACTCACACATACAGGCCACACCCAGGGGGAGGCATAAAAGAACCAATGACATAGATGTTACCTCCCACACATCCCCTCCCCTTAGTGTGACACATAATCCCATTATGCATACAGTGTAAAATATACTTTTACACAACTTTCATAACTTTAAAACCATACATCACATTCACATAAAAATACATATCCACATTCAATCCATTCAGGGGAACAACATATTAAAAAATGGCATGAATCCGACCAGGGGTTCAAAAGTTACTAAAAGTATCTTTTGTTCCTTTCTGGCTGGCAGAAAAACATCCCCACAACGCACCCTGGTTTCCTCCCTTCTGCCCTGGAGTTAATTGGAGAAGTAATCCAATTACCCAGGACTAGAGGCAGACTCCATTAACCACATGGTTGCAAAACAACATAAAACACTTTAAAATACATAAAGTCACATTTACACATAACACACAGACATTTCACCTATCCCCAGATAGCTGGGATCTGCACGCACAAAACTACCGAATAGCGCGCAGATCCTACTCACACAGTACAATTGCCATGGAGCTAAAGTCTTTCCCATAGTCTTTCATTATATGAATAGGCTCCATGGTATGGCTATCTGGGGTATCACATTCCCATAAAGTCTGGTCCATAGTCCAAAGGCAAGAGGCGGGCAATCAGCCCCCTCCAAGGACACGTGGCGAGGTCGGTTTCGCCACACTTCTCCCCTTTACCCCCCAGACTAACAGGGTACTTGACCTCCTGCCGGTCAGTGCCCTTGTTAGTCCAGCAGCCCACCCACAAGACAGAAACAGCAGAGCAGCCCACCCTCAATAAACAGTTACTACACCTGGGTGAGGGAGAATCTTGTCCAGGTTCAGGTGCCTCACCACGGCTGTGTGGGGGACTGGTAGGCTGCCTTGGTAGGTTGCTGAGGGGGCAGAGACCAGCGGTACTCTGTCCTGTTGCCAGCACTACCACGGGAGTAGTCTGGTTGGAGCCTGGTTGCTGGAGACCGACTGTCTCCCCTTTAAATACACCGCTCTGCTGCTGGAGACCGACTGTCTCCCCTTGAGTTACACCGCTCTGCTGCTGGAAACCGACTGTCTCCCCTTGAGTTACACAGCTCTGCTGCTGGAGACCGACTGTCTCCCCTTTAGTTACACAGCTCTGCTGCTGGAGACCGACTGTCTCCCCTTTAGTTACACAGCTCTGCTGCTGGAGACCGACTGTCTCCCCTTGAGTTACACAACTCTGCTGCTGGAGACCGACTGTCTCACCTTTAGTTACACAGCTCTGCTGCTGGAGACAGACTGTCTCCCCTTTGGCTAAACAGCCCTGTTGTGGGGGGGCAGGACCGACCGTCCCTACCCCCTGTGCTGGAAGTGCAGAGACCACGGTCCCATCTGCACAGGTGTGGGGCTTACAGTCTCCCCCTGGTACATTAAGCTGCCGCTGGGGAGAGGTGGTAACCAGCTCCTCTCCCATTAGAACACTCTGCCGCTGGGGAATGGAGACTGGGCTCTCTATTCCCTGTACATTAATGATCCGCCGCTGGGGAGAGGTGGTAACAATCTCCTCTCCCATGCATACTTCCCGTCTCTGCGGAGGGAGACCGACTGTCTCTCCTCCCAGCACAGAGTCCTGCTGTGGGGGAAAGGGGGCTGGGCTCTCTATTCCCTGCTGGATACTCTGCCGCTGGGGAATGGAGACTGGGCTCCCAATTCCCAACAAATCACACTGCCGCTGGGGAGGGAGGACGGCTCCTTCAGCTCCCTGTAACTTGGGCGCAGAGACCCCGGTCCCATCTGCGCTGGTGTGGGGCTTACGGTCTCCCCTTGGTGGGTTAGGCTGCCGCTGGAGAGAGGGTGTAACAAGCTCCTCTCTCTGAACTGTAACCTGCCGCTGGGGATCTGGGCCGACTGCCCAGCATCCCTGTAGGGCCGGTAGAGAGACCGCAGTCCCATCTCCACCTGCCATCTGTGGGTCTTCCCAGGACCAATCCGTGAGGCCCCGCAACATTTGTGAGTAAGGGCCCGGTGGAGAGACCTTGGTCCCATCTCTACCTGCCTGTTGTGGTTCCTCACAGGACCAGTCTATGAGGACCCCCACTTCGGGTTCCTCCCGCCGCCTCAGGGAAAGACGGCTAACCTCCTCGGATGCAGCCTCTACTCGGCTGCTGTACTGCTCCTGCTGCTGAGCATACTTCCTCTCTTTTGCCAACCGGAATTCTCGGTCCAGCCTTGTGTTTCGCTCAGCCATGACCTGGTTCCAGATCACCCGGCGTGTCTCCATGGGTATATCATCCCCATACTCGGCCACTCGCTGCCTCACCTCGGCCAGCCAATCATCTCCAGAGCCAGAACCTTCCATACTTGTCTGCTCCCAGGGGCACTGCACGACTGCTAGCGTTGCCCTCAATTTGTAAATCCAAACAGTGTCTCTGAGCTGCTTTACCTCACACTAGGACGCCATCCCACCGCTTGCCGCCAATGTAACGGATCAACTGGCACCCCGACTTGGTACCTCCGTTAATGGATGCTCCTAGCGCTTCCTGAGGACTCCAAGCACTCTGGCAGACACCACAATCACCGAATCCGAGAAACCTTTAAAATTCTCCCAAGCATATGAATGCTGTAGACCATTGAATAGGAACCATACGAATAGGCTTGTACTCCTAGCAGTCAACTGGAACAGCATGCAATAAATCCTTCCCCCCAATAATGAGACGACACATCACTTTGAGGGTAAAACAGGAACTCTCGACTGGCTCATCCAGCCTGGCTTTTATTTCCAACTCACACATACAGGCCACACCCAGGGGGAGGCATAAAAGAACCAATGACATAGATGTTACCTCCCACACATCCCCTCCCCTTAGTGTGACACATAATCCCATTATGCATACAGTGTAAAATATACTTTTACACAACTTTCATAACTTTAAAACCATACATCACATTCACATAAAAATACATATCCACAATCAATCCATTCAGGGGAACAACATATTAAAAAATGGCATGAATCCGACCAGGGGTTCAAAAGTTACTAAAAGTATCTTTTGTTCCTTTCTGGCTGGCAGAAAAACATCCCCACAACGCACCCTGGTTTCCTCCCTTCTGCCCTGGAGTTAATTGGAGAAGTAATCCAATTACCCAGGACTAGAGGCAGACTCCATTAACCACATGGTTGCAAAACAACATAAAACACTTTAAAATACATAAAGTCACATTTACACATAACACACAGACATTTCACCTATCCCCAGATAGCTGGGATCTGCACGCACAAAACTACCGAATAGCGCGCAGATCCTACTCACACAGTACAATTGCCATGGAGCTAAAGTCTTTCCCATAGTCTTTCATTATATGAATAGGCTCCATGGTATGGCTATCTGGGGTATCACATTCCCATAAAGTCTGGTCCATAGTCCAAAGGCAAGAGGCGGGCAATCAGCCCCCTCCAAGGACACGTGGCGAGGTCGGTTTCGCCACACACACACCTTGACATACAGATCCACACACACTGGCACATACACACACTGACAGATACAATGACACACACAGACACTGACACACATATATACACACACACAATGACACACACGGATACACAAACTGGCACATACAAACACAGATTCACACACATTGGGAGATACACACACTGACACAGGTACACACACACACGTTTAAATTTGCTGTTTACTTACCTTTTTTCTGCAGGAGGATCTACAGTGCTGCAGGCTGATGTTGATGTGCTGCTAAGTCCCCGCTGCTCCCTCTTCCCCTCCAGGCGGCGCGTTCCGTCTGGAAGGAAGTGCTGTCACTTCCTCCCAGCATCCAATACTACAGGGGTCTGGTCGTGGTTTTAGACGGCCGCGGCACCTGACCGTACCCCCTAAATGCTTGGACCACAAGACGGGCAAATTGCCGCGTAACCCCAATTTTGGGTTCTGCGGAACACTAATTGGGAAACACTGAGTTAGACATAGATGGCCATGTCAGATGCTTCTGAGTTTCAGACGTAGCATCAGTTGCATAGGTTCACCATCAGTATAATAAGTATGTTTGACAGCCTTCCACAATTACTAGAAAATACAGGAAAACCCACTCATGTTGTCCCTGACACTCATCTGGTGTGTGAAGCTGAAGAAGATATGATCGGCCTATCTCCTTAATTATGGATTAGCAGACATCATAGGAAGTCTGGACCTCTATCATATTTAAATATTTACATAATAGCAACTCCTTATTTTAGTATCCTGGTAACACCTTGATATTAGGTGGTTGCTGCTTGAAAAACAACTTTGACAGGTTGTCTGTTAAAAGGATAATCAAGGCATTATTATCACTGGAATGCTCTATAGTGGTTATGGAGCGTGGAGTCCCTGGCACCGTGCCACTGTAGATAATCACACCATTTTATATCTGTGGCGAAACCAACCTCGCCACTGGGCCCTGGAGAAGCCTGTTTGCTAGCCTCCTACCTGCTGACTATGGCCCCTGGGTTATTTGGGGCATATTGTACTTTATATTGCTGCTACTGGCTCTTTTAAAATCATCGATGGAAATATTGGGACTTTTTGGGATTGTGGCGAAACCGACCTCGCCACGTGTCCTTGGAGGGGGCTGATTGCCCGCCTCTTGCCTTTGGACTATGGACCAGACTTTATGGGAATGTGATACCCCAGATAGCTATACCATGGAGCCTATTCATATAATGAAAGACTATGGGAAAGACTTTAGCTCCATGGCAATTGTACTGTGTGAATAGGATCTGCGCGCTATTCGGTAGTTTCGTGCGCTCAGATCCCAGCTATCTGGGGATAGGTGAAATGTCTGTGTGTTATGTGTAAAATGTGACTTTATGTATTTTAAAGTGTTTTATGTCGTTTTGCAACCATGTGGTTAATGGAGTCTGCCTCTAGTCCTAGATAATTGGATTACTTCCCCCCATTGTCTCCAGGATAGAGGGCCCTGTAAAACCATGCTTCCAGAAGGTCAAATGCACATTTGTACTAACTTTTGAACCCCTGGTCCAATTCGTATGATTCTTGAGTATGTTGTTCCCCTGAATGGATTGATTGTGAATATGTATTTTTATGCGAATGTGATGTATATTTTGGGAGTTATGAATGTTGTGTAAAAACTGTATTTTCCCTACCTATGATAATTGTATTTTCCTGTGTGTACAGATAATTAGTTTACAGGTAGAGGGGAGGGCTATATGTGGGATGTAACTATTGTGTGATTGGTTAATGTACGTTACTGTGTGTGTCCCTCCCCTTCATGGGAGCACCTAATAAAAAGGGCTGCAAGCTAGCAGCCAGAGAGTTCCTGTTTTACCCTCAAAGTGAAGTGTCGTCTCATTATTGGGGGAAGGATTTATTGCATGCTGTTCCAGTTTCACTGCTAGGAGTGCAAACCTATTCGTATGGTTCCTATTCAACTGTCTACAGCATTCAGAGGCTTGAGAGAATTCATATGCTTCTCTGATTCGGTGATTGTGGTGTCTGCCAGAGTGCTTGGAGGCCTCAGGAAGCGCTAGGAGCATCCATTAACGGAGGTACCCAGTCGGGGTGCCAGGCGATCCGTTACAATATCACTTTGACCTGGGTCCTTAAGGCATCTCCTGTCTGGCCCATCTTGAAATATACAATATATATATTAGTCACTGTTTGGTCAAGTAAGCTTAAGCCCATATACTTGTCAGTACTCACTGTTAGTGAACAGCAATGCAAATGGCTGACTTTAAACTGCCATCTTGAACTGGCATTGGTCATCTGACTTACATTTAAGTTGTATGCCAAATCATATTTCAGTGGATTCATCCCAGTAATGGTTACTTATGTAAACCAATTGGTGGGAAAATTCTAAACATGGAACAATCACCATGGAAACCAATGGAATGTTTCTACTAACACCCAGGACATACTTGAAAACGAGAGAAACCTGTATGTATCTTTCCTGGTAAAATATTTTATAAATAAATAAATAACTCCTCTACGTTTAGTACTTTGGTCCATTTTATATAAATATTCTTGTTTGTGTCAACTGGTCTAGAACAAAACATTCTGTGCTCACTGTAAATATATACAACTTCCAACTCAAGAACATAGCGCGCATCCGCCCATATCTAATGCCGGACGCAGCGAAGGTACTGGTTCATGCTGTTGTTCTCTCTCGCCTTGACTATTGCAATCCCCTTCTCACCGGTCTTACATGTTCCCAGCTTGCACCGCTTCAATCTATAATGAATGCGTCTGCGAGGCTTATTTTCCTGTCCGGTCGCACCTCCCACGCCTACACGCTCTGTCAGTCCCTGCATTGGCTTCCCGTTAGATATAGGGCCCAATTCAAAATTCTGGCGCTTGCTTACAAATCCCTACATAATGCTGCTCCAACATACCTATCCTCCCTCATACACAAGTATGTCCCGTCGAGACCCCTGCGCTCAGCCCAAGACCTACGCCTATCCTCTGCCCGGATCCCCACCTCTGATGCTCGCCTTCAAGACTTCTCCAGGGCTGCACCTCTTCTGTGGAACTCCCTTCCCTCCTCAATCAGACTTTCACCCAGCCTCCACTCCTTCAAAAAATCTCTGAAAACTCACTTCTTCATTAAAGCATATCAATTAAACTGTCAGCAGGCTTCTCATCCCCCTACTTTAACCCTTTGTGTCACTATACCCCACTCCCTTCTCTAACAAACTATTTAATCCCCCTACTTTAACCCTTTGTGTCACTATACCCCACTCCCTCTAGCATGTAAGCTCACCGAGAGGGGCCCTCAGCCCCCTCTGTTCCTGTACGTCCAGTGGTCTGATCTCAATTATGTGTCTGTTAGTCCACCCATTGTACAGTGCTATGGAATTTGTTGGCGCTATATAAATAATAAAATAAAAATAATAATAATATAATGAACAAATAAAATAAATTAATCAGCCACAGTAGTTTTACCATTTATTTTTATGGTTTATTTTTCAGAAAAGAATATGCAGTGAGTTCCTTCATAGAAGTCACAAGAACTTTATTAGTGGGGATCATGACATAATTTGCAGAACTAAAATTCAATGAAATAACACTTTATATGGACCACAAGTGCGTAAAACACAAGTCACACTTTGCAAGTCAAAACTTTAAGATGATATTTAAAATGTACATTTTACAATATACATTTTCAGTGACTTAAGTTATACAATTGCATTAATACACATAGTTCCTTTGGCAATGGCAATAATATTGATTTAATTTTTTTTTTTTAATATAAAAATAGAACAAATTTTCCACTATTTACAAACATATTACAATTACACGTTATTTATGGTAAACACTACCAAATGGCAAGCCATGTGTGAGAAGAGCAAAAACACGGTAAAAAAATTAAATACTCCACATTTCATAAAAATTACATAAACAACAAACAATATCTGTTTGCAAATATCAAATGGTTTTGACCTGACAGGAATGTAATCCTACCATTTAATTTCATTTAAGGCACATTGGGGGGGATTTATCGACACTTTGCCACAAAGCAGACATTACTCCTGGTTTGCACGTTGTTATTTTTTTTTAGAAAATAATACACATTTAAAAATGTTTAACTACAGTTTGGTACAATGCCAGAGTAAACCACGGATAGATTCCTCCCATTGTCAATGTCCGTGTTTGTATACAATAAAATCTGTATATTTTGCTGTGTGTGTAGGTGCATTTCTGTTATGTATATAAATAGGTGTGTCATATATATCATATGCATACACAGTTATAAATAGATTAATATTCATCGTTGGACTAAAAATTCATTGAATTCTTTACATTTGGGTTTAATGATTAATCAACCTATTTTTAGATCTCCCTAACTTATGTCTTGACCCTCTTTGTTAGTTCAGTTGGTAAATTGGGGTTTTATAAAAGTTGATATGTATCAAGGTGTTCGTCTGAAAATGGGAAAAAGTGGTCTATACCAGATTTGCCAAAATAATATCCCAGATAATAAAATACAAATAAATATATGTTTGTTTCATTTTTGTTAAGCAGCACAGTTTTTGTTCCAGTTTTGCATCTGTGCAAGGTCAACTTCACCAAACACCCTTGATTATTCTCCTGAGTGCAAATCAGAGGAGAGGAAAATGGCAGAGGATGTCCTGTTGACGACCAATTAACGTTGCTTGAACTGTTTGGGCCTGGAAGACTTTCTTAAATTTGACTGTGGTTATTTCAAATGTGACATATTTAGACCTTCTTGTGTACCTTGATTTAGAATCCTGATGCGTGATCAATAACTTATAAATAATTTTGATATACAGCCCAATAAAAAAAAGTCTAGGTGGGCCTCAATATCACTTGTAAAGTTCATTTGTACTGGCTCAAAGTTCATCTTGCTCACATGCACTGTCACTTGGGGCAGCGTATCTTTTTGAGCCAGGAGATTTATAAAGGGGCATTGTGATTTCTTGGAGGTCAGGAAGTCTTCCAGACCGTGGGGGAGATATTAGATTTATTGTCCGACTTTCATAGTCTTTCGGCACTACTTTTTCATAGACACTCGGCAAGGCACCAGTTTTTGCGAGATGTGCTTGCGCTGGAGAAGATTGATAATAATTATCTCTGTGGAGAGGGTCACGGGGAAGAGATGTGCTTTTACAAAAACTGGAAACTGAGAGTTGCCCATGCCCTGTATGCATAGTGGGGGGATGGACGTTTGGGGGTCTACCACAGGATGGACTCCAGCAACGATCCGAATGACCTAGAATCTTGCACTCAGTCGTACAAGCCCATAATCCTGAAAGAGAAAAAAAACAGCACATTTTACTATTATGAGTCAAATATTAAATTGCACATTTTTTAAACTGGATGAACCATATGTATATCAATTGCTCATAATTACCCAAATTTCTCTAGTTTTGCAGTCCCAATTAAAATTATTTTATCCTACACCTTGAGTATACCATATAATAATTAGATTGAGGATATTATTCAACATCATTTCATTGGTATGTCAGTTTTGCTAATTATTTATGCAATTGGCTGAAATAAGGGTCTATTTGGAACTGGTAGAATAATTTTGAATGGCTATATATGCATATAACAGCAACCTTGTGGCGACCTTGGCATGACATGTATAGTGTGCACATCAAGACAGCTTTTTTAAGCTATAGATCATGTTATAGATCATAGAATGACATGGATTTTGTATATACTGTACATTGTCACCAAAGACATTTTTAGATGGCAAAAGCAATCGTGAGCAATAGATTATCAGCATAACAATAACACAAATAATATGTAATATGCATATTTCTTTCTATCCATACAATGTAAACTTTTATATATGAACTATAAATTATATTAACTTCTTCATGCAAATTACATGCCAGGACTGGCATTAAATAAAAGGGGTTTTCCTAATACCTTGTCTTGCAGGGGATTGTTAATCAGATATCAAAAAAGCATACTACAACTACAGTTATTATTATTATTATTATTATTATTATTATTATTATTATTATTATTATTAATATTATCTAAAACACCAATACATCTCACAACATTTTTTAATCGGGGCAAATTAGTTCATATTTTCACAGAACTAAGAAATAAATATATTTTTTAACATTAGAAAATGAAACTCAGACAGCACATGTATTATTTATTTTTCTACTTTTTACAGCTGAAATCAGTTTTAATAAAATCCCACACTCCCCAATAAAGTGACTGCCATCTGACAGCCCTCAGCAGCCCCCTCCCTCCTCCCCCTCGAAGCCCACATATCTGGGAGAAGTAACAATGTATTTCTGTGCTGGGTGACAAGTTAACCCTTACCAGTCTGCATGTGGTTAATGAGATCTTTCTTGAGTGCGTCCCCGCTGATATCTGAATCGCTGTCATTGAAGTCACTGTCTCCCTTGCCACTGTCTTTCCCACTGAATTTCTCCGCTTCCCGGATGGAGATGGTGTTGAATGAATGTCCTTTCCAGACTGTCACCGTGGTTCCTGCTTCCTTCCCGTACCCAGGAGCCTGGGCATAGCCCTGCAGGAAACAAGTCATTTTAGCAATGCCATTCTTTCAGACCACTGCTGTGACCAGACTGCAACTCCCATCACCTTCTGCAGGCAAACGGCTGGCTAAAGCTCATGAGAGTTGCAATCCAGCTAACAGCTATTATGCTTTTTTGGTGTTTCAACCCTTCCCCTTCTGCCTCCCATCCACATTTGTGCTTTTGCTCTTACCTCGTTATTAGTTGTCCTCAGCCTCTTCTGAGAGTCATACAGACAAGCCCCAAAGCTTTCTTCAGTGCTGGCCACCACCTCTGGGGTGACTGCTGTCTCATTCCCAGTGAAGGGCTGGGTGGCGTTGGGAAATGGTCTGGCATCAAATAGGTTTCCATTCTGGTTGTCTATCAGTTCTTCATCATCCTGCTCGCCTTTCTCCAGCTCTGAGATGTCTCTGGGGTTCTTGGCATCAGCCTTCATTTCTTTCCTGCGTTTGTTGCATGTGGTTGCAATGGTGACGATGGCCGCTAGGAGCAAGGTACAACTCCCAGCCAGGACAATGATAACGATTAAAGGGATATCCCAGTGGGAAACATTCTCCTCCCAAGGACTCGGCTGCATGACCTCGTGGTTCACTGGAGGGGTCGCCCCTGTGACTAGGAATCTGATCGTGGCTGTGGTGGAAAGGGATGGCCGGCCACTGTCGGTGACCGTTACCAAGGTTCTAAAGACCTGACCCAGTTCCCCGCTGAGGTCAGCAGTAAGGAAGATCTCCCCGGTTACTTTGTTCAAGGTGAAGATAGGCGCCCCTTCCTCTGAAAGGCTAAACATAAGTTCAGAGTTAACCCCTTCATCGGCGTCCTTGGCTTTAATCTGCGTGACCAGGTAGCCATGTGGAGCTCTAGCAGGTATCCCAACTTCTGCAGATCCATTGGACAACACTGGGTGGACAATAGCAGGTGCGTTGTCGTTTTGGTCAACGATCTTCACCTTGATGTTGGCACTGCTGGTGAGCTGTGGAGACCCACCATCACTTGCCTGGATCCTTAAGTCCAGTTGTTTGAGGATCTCATAATTAAATGTCCTCAGGGCATAGATGGACCCCGTGGCAGGGTCCAGAGACACGTAAGTGGAAATAGGAGCCCCCATGATCTCTGTGTCCACCAGTCTATAAATGACTTTTCCATTGTGACCAAGATCGGGGTCTCTGGCGACCACTGTAGTGATATAGGCACCAGGAGCATTATTTTCTAAAACAGATACTTCATAGACAGGTTTGGCAAACACAGGGGCATTGTCATTCTCATCACTCACCCGGATGGTGTACTGCTTAATGGTTTTAAAAGGAGGAGAACCCAGGTCTTCAGCCACCACAGTCAGGTTGTACTCGGCAATCTTTTCCCGATCTAATGGTGAGGTAGTGACTATCATGAAGCTGTCCTCATAGGCTTGCTGGAGCTTGAAATGATCGTGGCCGTACAGAGTGCAATGGACCTGTCCATTCGGACCGGAGTCTCTGTCCGTGGTGCTGATCAGAGCTACAAAGCTGTCCTTAGCCGCTGCCTCGGTGATATAGGCGACTCCCGAGCTGATGGAGGTCAGGGGGGTGATGCTGATAGCTGGGGCATTGTCATTCACATCTATAATATGGACGACGACTTTGCAGGTGGCTGTTAAAGGGTTCGGGCTGATATCCTGAGCCTGGACATCAAACTCGTAGGTTTGTTTGGTCTCAAAGTCAACCTGACCTTCAAGAGTTAAGCGACCGGATTTGGGGTCGATCTTGAAGAGTTGTCGAACCTCCTGAGACACCTGGGGACTAAATCCATAGACAATCTCTCCATTCACACCTTCATCTGGATCAACAGCATTGAGGTCCAGCAGGAGGTACCCTAGGGGAGAGTCCTCCATGAGCTCCACAGTGACCGAGCTCCTCTCGAACGTTGGACTGTTATCATTGAAGTCCATCACCCGGACACTGACCACAGCGCTGCCTGAGCGAGATGGGCTTCCTCCATCCATGGCCACCAGCTCCAGGGTGTAGGAGGACTGGCTTTCCCGGTCCAGCTCTTTCATCAGCACCAGGTCTGCGTATTTCACCCCATCAGCCCTGGTCTGGACATCAAGGCTAAAGTGACTATTAACTGAGATCTGGAAGCTCTGGATGGAGTTTGACCCAACGTCCTCATCAATAGCTATGTCCAGGGGGATCCTGGTACCTACAGCAGCACTTTCAGACACCTCCACAGGTATCTCATCGCTGGGGAACTGGGGGCTGTTATCGTTAATGTCCCTCACCTCCACCTCTACATGGATGAGTTTGAATTGCTCCTTGGAGAAACTGACCACATCCAAAGCCAGTATACAGTTAAGAGTCTGTTTGCAAATCTGCTCCCGATCTATCCTCTCCCCGATGCTCAGCTGCCCATCGCTCTCCCGAACATGGATGAGAGAATTGTTAAACTGCTTCATCAGACGAAATCTCCCCTCTCCAGGTATGTTAAGGTGCATGTCTTCTGCTAAAGTCCCAATAACAGTGCCAGGTTCATCTTCTTCATAAGTCCTGTAACGCATTGTCTTACAGGTGCACATCGGTAGCAGCAAAGATAATAAGAGAACCTTCAGGCTTACATCCCAGGAGCAACATCTCATTTTTGAAGTCATTTTTTTTTTTGTTATTAAAAAAAAATAAAAAAAATAACTATAAACAAATAAAATAAAATAAAATGCAGGTATGGATTATAATATAAATTGTGAACTGGCGATGGCTAATGAGATGCAAAAGACAGTTCATACATAGCAGCTACATAAGCTTTAAGCATTAATGTTTTGTGTGAAGTGTCAATGCCCCTTTCCTTCAACACAGTCTTGTAGTTCTAAGCGAGTCTGGAGACTCTTGTGAGGGTTTTATAAGCTCAGACATGCAAATGAGCACACGGAGCAGCCAATCACAGGGCTAGCTTTGACACCTTCCTTTAGAATTCTTCTCATAGCTCAGATTTAACTACTTCACTGCTCTTAAAGATTAGCAGCATTGAATAGGTCTGCAACGAATTGGTGGGTCATTTAGCAACACAAGGGTTACATTGTAAAAAATAAAGAGAGGGAACAATAGAATGTGTACAGCCTTTTACTGTCTGACTTAAATCGTGTTTGGTCTTCTTTTTTTTTTTTTTTTTTCAAGGTTGAACATGAGATCATAGAAAAAGAATATTTCAGCAAATGGGTCGAGTGTTTTGTTAAGTTTGTATCTATAGGACCCTGCTGATGAACAGGTGCCCTTTTTCTGTGTACAAATATCCAAATCTTTGGAAGCTACAGTCTTACACACCATCAGATCTGAATAGGGGCATATAATGGAAACACTATTTTTCATCCTTCTCCATTAATGTTCATAGCAGGCACCCATAAAATAGATTGAAGGATTAACTTGAATTCATTTTATTCAAATATTTGTGTATAATAGCAATTCAGTCATGTGAGAGCTCATGGTAAGATATGCAATTTGATTTTCAGATGTCTGTAGCCCTGATTTAGTATGCAAGTCACTCACCAAGTGGCTTTCTTAAGCTCTGGACACTAGCAGGCCAAAAGAAAGTATTAAATGTTTCAAATAGGATTTAGCAGAGGCTTGAAGAGATTTGGAAAGGTTTCAAAGATCAGACAGTATCAAAGGCTTATAGAACCCTCGTTAGCAGGAATAGCTGAATAGCGTGGCAGGCTATCCCATTCCTGACACCAATGTCTGTATTATTCCCACATGACAGGCACAGGGGGACTGAGCTGAACACTTTCCACAGAGAAATTGGGCTAAGATGAATATAACGAGCTAACACCACATGTATCCATTCTGCTCCCCTATTCAACCCCAATGGCTGCCACAACTCTTTGACAAAACGATGATAGACGCTGAATGGGGCACAATGCTCCTGTCATATTAGAATGCATTTAGTAAGCGATCCCTCCTGATGCTCTGTTCCGCTTATTTAGGGGATTTTCTTTTTCCTGTGCTAACAGGGCCTCTCTGGGAAGCAACATCAGCCTTGTTTCAGGCTACCAAAACCTCAGCAGGGGGTTAAACCTGGCACGGACCGTAGGGGGACTGAGCCATCTGCCTTCAGAGAGGATGAAGACATGTCCCCAAATCTGGGACCATCCTGCTTCCTGTGAGTGAGTGCTCTATAAGGTGGAGCACGTGTGTCACACGACCTATTCTGCCAAAATTCCGTGCACACCATGGGAGGGGTGGGGGGGAGAGGTACAACAATGAATAAAAGCTTTTCCCAAAATTGCATCAGATCCTCTCAGAGTAATATCACATATTCATTACATCTCTCTAAACAACCCGTTGGATATTTTCCATTTTATTCCCTTTACTAACTGCATTCTGATAGACATCTGCTCATATACAAGGCTGGGATAATATACATAGTGATATCATTAAGTACATACAGTGTAGCTTTATGTAGCAAAGGGATATAGTGTATTCTTATACATACACATCTCATGTTCTTCCAGCTGTAGGACTGCATTCTCTGCCAGTGAACAGACTGCAGAGAGTAATGGGAATTGTAGTCCATAAAAAAATGGAAAGTCTAAGACTAGGCATTTAAGCAAAGCCTATGGGGATTTGTTCCGTACTGTGATCGTTTGATAATCTTAACGAGATGAATAGATATTAGTCTAGAGTAGGAAATAATAAACACGTGTAACCCTTTATATGCCACCCGAGATGAAGATTTCTATACTAAAGACATTGCACTATCTCCACTGTGTGGAATTGAATTTGCAGTCTAGAAACATAGTTAAGAATCTGCGAAAAGAGACCCGATTAACCCTCTGAGTATCTCAGCCAGGCACAGGAAAGGTTAATTCCTGCCAGGGTTATAACATTGTATATTGCTCTGTAATGATGACCACTCTGACATCTTATCGATCAAGGACACAATTAAATCCGGCACTTAAATATATTATATCCTGCTCTTAGCTTTATGATCATTAAGGACCAGGGAGTGAGATTCGGAGTTGCCTTCTCTGAGCTTATTGTTTGGCATTATCTAAACAAATCAGTGCTGCTCTTTTGCCAAGAGTCATTTGTAGCTGAAGTATCTGCTCCCACAATGAATGTGCCAGGCAGAGCTAAAATGCAGAGTGCAGCGCCAGAAACTCTCTGCTACTGAGGACATCTGTGTGCTCTGCACTCACTCAAACACTATCTCTATGGCCAGCCTAGTGAAGACCCTGCATGTATATCACTAGTCTGTTATCACCAGTATCAGTTATAGTATGCATGCATATCACTAGTCTGTTATCACTATTAATAGTATAGTATAATATAATAGTAATATAACTAGTCTATTATCACCAGTATCAGTAATAGTATGCATATATATCACTAGTCTATTCTCACCAGTATCAGTAATAGTATGCATGTATATCACTAGTCTGTTATCACCAGTATCAGTAATAGTATGCATGTATATCACTAGTCTGTTATCACCAGTATCAGTAATAGTATGCATGTATATCACTAGTCTGTTATCACCAGTATCAGTAATAGTATGCATGTATATAACTAGTCTGTTATCACCAGTATCAGTAATAGTATGCATGTATATCACTAGTCTATTATCACTAGTATTAGTATAATATAATAGTGATATAACTAGTCGGTTATCACCAGTATTAGTAATAGTATGCATGTATATCACTAGTCTATTATCCCTAGTAATAGTATAAGAATAATATCACTAGTCTATTATCATTAGTAATAGTATTCATGTATATCACAAGTCTATTATCACTAGTAATAGTATAATAGTAATATCACTAGTCTATTATCACTAATAATAGTATAATAGTAATATCACTAGTCTACTATCACTAGTAATAGTAATAGTATGCATGTCACCAGTCTATAACCAGTCTGTTGTCACTTAACTATCACCATTCTTTTATCACTAATCTGAGTAATTCCAGTCCACTATCACTATTCAATCACCTGATTGTTATTACTAGTCTGTGTATCGCAAGTTATATATTATTTTTGACAACACTGTTATCACTAGTATACAATACATCCAATTGTTATCATTAGCCTGATTCTTAACCAGTCATTTATATTACTAGTCTATACAGTTTGTCACTGTTCTGTGTATCACAAATCTATTATCACTAGTCTATTTCCAGTCTATGACTAGTCTATCTATGAATCTCATGTTGTTGTTACAAGTCTGTGCATCATCTGACTGTTTTCACTTGCCTGAATATCCCCAGTGTGCTAGTGTTGGTATCACCAATCTGTTATCTTAGCTTATCACTAGTTTGTGTATGGCAGACCTGTTTTCACTAGTCTTTGTACCGCTTGATTGTGTATCATCAATATTTTGTCATTAGTATGTGAATAACCAGTCTTCTCACTAGTCTATCAGGATTCAGTGTCAGGATTTTATTAATAATGAATCACGTCCTTTAAAACAATTGTGTTTTGCCAGTCCATCAGTTACTGTGTGTATCACCAGTCTGTCCTACTTAATGTATCACTAGTCTGAGGTTCACCAGTCCGTGCAACAGCAATCCGTCTGTTAGCCTACATATCACCAGTACTTTTTCCACAAATCCTTTTATCACACGTCTATCACTAATCTTATGTATTAATTACCAATATTTAATCACTAATAATGCTAATATAAATCCTTTATCTTTTATTGATACATATGTTATGTTAATCCTCAATTACCACTATGTGCAGTAATCAGCACTGTGTGTCTGTATGTCAATTTTCATCACTCTGTTATCTCACTATTGTTTGTATGCCCATTAATAGTGACTGTATGTTGAATATGTCACATTGATCTCTATACGGTCATGGTAAAATACTAGTGATCTAAGTGTAGATGAGTCAGACAGTCTACTAGAATTTACAAGCATTATTTATTTATGTATTGAAACAGTATAGATATAACAGACCTCATACAGAATATATTATTATTTTTATTATTATTTTATTATTTATAAAGAGCCAGCAAATTCCGTAGCGCTGTACAATATATAACCATTCTAGAATCAGAGCAGCGTTTCTCTTGTGGATGTGTTTATTACACAGGACGGGGGCTCAGAGGGCAGTTAGACGAGCTGATTAGTTAGAGACCCAGGGGTCCATGTTATCTAATTGAGGCTGTAAGAATGTAGATGTGTGGAATCATCTCGGATTCAGCTTTGGGCAATGATACCTCCAACCCATTCCTAATCCCACCCTTCGTAGGACTAATTACTGCTGGACAGCTAATCCAGAAGCTCCCATTCTCTGATTGGAACACAATCTGACTAAAAGTAATGAACCCAAAAAAACATATGACAGAGAAGATACATTTTTAGTTTGGGTAGCAGAAAAAAAGAAGAAAAAAGCATGACTCCTCTATCTCTGAATATATTTTTCCCCCTGTGAGAGTTATACATGAATCTCTGTTTCAGACAAAGGTTTCATATTCAAAGATGCTGTGTAAATGAGAAGAGGAGAGGATATAATACAATAAGCTATTTATGGGCCGGTCTGCCAGTGTAGGGTTTCTCATCTAGTGATACAGATATGAAATAAATCAATGTAGAGAATTCTTAGGACATATTTGGAACCATCATTTAAACATAGTCTAAACAATGCTCTATAGAGATTACATTGGGTTTGCCACCACGTGCAGGCTCATCAATACAATGACAGGCATTGTTCTAACACTGATACCATTACTGGGGGAGGGGGTTATTACCTATTACTTAATCCCTGCTGGGCTTCAGTGGAGTTTAGCACATGCACGAACCAATTTAGCACCGCAGGGGTTACAGGCAAGCAGAGTCATATTTACTGACAAGTGACACTGGGTAGTTAACAAAGGCCTATTTGAAATGTGGGATAAAGGGAAATCGATCAATAGGAGAAAAATAGGCAGATAGGTATAGATACATGTAGGCAATTAACTAGGTTATTAGTGCTGTTGTTTGCAGCCATTTTGCAACATGTACTAATAAAAATTCACTTATTGCCATTTAAATACTATGATGTGCTTATTATACATGCCGCTGACTGGTAGAGAATCTCATGAGTTCTAGTATATCAACAGATATAGGTCAATTATTAACACTATGCTGCAGAGAACCAAGTCATTATTTGAAAGAAGGAATTAGATTTCGTATCTAAACATAAAAAGATCCACTCACTACTCCATCCAGCCATCCTTCCAATCATCCATCCATCCATTTATTCATTTATTAATCCATCCATCCATCCACATCCTATATTCCATCCATCCATCCATCCATCCACACATCTATCTATCTATCTATCTATCTATCTATCTATCTATCTATCTATCTATCTATCTATCTATCTATCTATCTTGCCACATATCCACATCCATCCATCCTTCCTTCCATCCATCCAACTATCCATCCACCCACATCCTTCCTTCCTTCCTTCCATCCATCTATCCATCTATCCATCCACCCACCCATCCACATATCTATCCATCCACATATCAACATGCCCAACCACACATCCATCCATCCACCCCTCTATCCATCCGCATATCTATCCATTCACAAATCCACATGCCCAACTACACATGCATCCATCCATCCATCCATCCAGATATCTATCAATCCATATATCCATATGCCCAACCATCCATCCATCCGCATATCTATCCATTCACAAATCCACATGCCCAACTACACATCCATCCATCCATCCATCCAGATTTTTATCAATCCATATATCCACATGCCCAACCACACATCCATCCATCCATCTGCATATCTATCCATTCACAAATCCACATGCCCAACTACACATGCATCCATCCATCCAGATATCTATCAATCCATATATCCATATGCCCAACCATCCATCCATCCGCATATCTATCCATTCACAAATCCACATGCCCAACTACACATCCATCCATCCATCCATCCAGATTTTTATCAATCCATATATCCACATGCCCAACCACACATCCATCCATCCATCTGCATATCTATCCATTCACAAATCCACATGCCCAACTACACATCCATCCATCCATGGTGACTTTTCAGGTGACCTTCAGATAACCTTGACAGATGATTAACCATTTAGATGCTAGTTACCCTTATCTATCATATTGCAGTCAGACAGGCTTGCTGTGACACTTTGTATCTGTTTTGCAGAATTTAATAAAATGCCTTCTTCTTCCTGACTGTAAATGCAAATCTATCAAGTGCACGCTCCGGATTGTGACACAGTCTGCTAAAGATAGGAATGTTACTCATTTAGTTCTGAAGGACACTTGCAGGAGCTGGTGTAACCATGACTATTATCTCATGGGCTAAACATGATTTCTTTTTACTGCTCCACTCTGTCAGATGGAAAGCTGGCACAGAACCAAAAAAGACAAGGTTAATTATCCAGAGGATCAACTATTTTTTATCAGGTTATGGGCACACTCAATTGTTTAATGCTATTAAATGTCTGTCTATGTGTGACATTCAAGACTGTCACTTTGTCCTGCTTTGATCATGCCCCCAATTATTCACTGTGTTAATAGGGTGTGCTATCTGTACAGTGGGGGGTGAGTATCTCAGCTTCTGTGTCTGTACACCCTGCGTGCTAAAATAACAATGGCAATGTCCTTTATTTGGGGTTGTTCTAATGGGACCACTGGAATCTAACCCAGGGGATGTGAGATTTGGGAATAGTATGGATCTGTGCTTTATTCATGCATTGTGTCAATAAACAATAAACACAGTCATTACAATATGTTGCAGTCTGTGGAATGATGTCTTATCAGCTTTGCTGTTATGAATGGGTGTCTAGTGCCTCTGAATTTTTCAGTCAAATAAATATTTTTTTCTATCATTTCAGCACAATGTATTGGAAGAACTAGATAAATATCTGGAACAAATTACTGCACTTTCAGCAGCATTTCTCTTAAACATATGGGGACAGACAAATATTGCAGTGACACACACAAAGCTGATATGGCTTCATAATATGCAATAGCCCATCTAAGACAACAGAAGTGTAAGCTGGCAAGGGATCAAACATGATCAGATGGCAGCATCCTTGACATCTCTCTAGAGGGCAGTGATGGTGCACCATGGCATGGAAGGTTCATCAGGGATCATGGGCAGTGGCGTACATACCAGGGTCGCAGGGGTCGCGGCTGCGACCGGGCCCGGCCCACCAGGGGGCCCGGCCGCCCCTGCGACCCGGTATGTACCCACAGGGCCAGCCTCTTCTGCTGGGGGGCCCAGGAGCCGGCCACCTCCGGGCCCCCCGAGGCTGGCCCTGCTGTCACCCGGCTGGCGCGCGCGCGAGGGAGCACTGTCCCCTGTGTGCTCCCTCTTCAGCTCCCTCGCGCACCGCACTGAAACCGGAGCCGGAAGATGACATCATCTTCCGGCTCCGGTATCAGTACGCGGCGCGCGAGGGAGCTGAAGAGGGAGCACCCAGGGGACAGTGCTCCCTCGCGCGCCCGCCAGCCGGGTGACCAGCAACACCACTGGACCCCAGGGAATCCCCCCAGCTCTCACACAGGTAAGGAGGCTGGGGGGATTAAATAAAAAAAAAAAAACAGAAAAAACGTGTGTGTGTGTTTAGTGAGTGTGTTAGTGAGAGTGTTAGTGAGAGTGTTAGTGAGTGTGTTAATGTGAGTGTGTTAGTGTTAGTGAGTGTGTTAGTGAGTGTGTTAGTGAGAGTGTGAGTGAGTGAGTGTGTTAGTGAGTGTGTTAGTGTTAGTGAGTGTGTTAATGTGAGTGTGTTAGTGAGTGTGTTAGTGTTAGTTTGTGTTAGTGTGTGTGTGTGTTAGTGAGAGAGTGTGTTAGTGAGTGTGTTAGTGTTAATGTGAGTGTGTTAGTGTTAGTGTTAGTGAGTGTGTTAGTGAGTGTGTTAGTGAGTGTTAGTGTGTGTGTGTGTGTGTTAGTGAGAGAGTGTGTTAGTGAGTGTGTTAGTGTTAATGTGAGTGTGTTAGTGTTAGTGTTAGTGAGTGTGTTAGTGAGTGTGTTAGTGTTAGTGAGTGTGTGAGTGTTAGTGAGTGAGTGAGTGTGTGTGTTAGTGAGTGTGTTAATGTGAGTGTGTTAGTGTTAGTGAGTGTGTTAGTGTTAGTGAGTGTGTTAGTGAGTGCGTTAGTGTTAGTTTGTGTTAGTGTGTGTTAGTGAGAGAGTGTGTTAGTGAGTGTGTTAGTGTGAGTGTGTTAGTGGTAGTGTGTTAGTGGTAGTGTGTTAGTGTGAGTGTGTTAGTGAGTGTGTTAGTGTGAGTGATTGTGTTAGTGAGTGTGTGAGTGATTGTGTTAGTGAGTGTGTTAGTGAGTGTGTTAGTGAGAGTGTTAGTGAGTGTGTTAGTGTGTGTTAGTGAGTGTGTTAGTGTTAGTTTGTGTTAGTTTTTGTGTGTGTTAGTGAGTGTGTTAGTGAGTGAGTGTGAGTGAGTGAGTGTGTGTTAGTGAGTGTGTTAGTTTTAGAGTGTGTTAGTGTTAGTGTGTGTGTCTGTTACTGAGTATGTTTGTGTGCGTCTGTCACTGAGTGTGTGTCTGTCAGTAAATGTGTGCGTCTGTTCATGAGAGTGTGTGTGTGTGTGTGTGTCTAAAGCACTTACCTTTCTCCAGCGCCGGGCTCCCTTGGCGCTGGGGATCTCTCCGTCCCGATCCGCCTCTCAGCTCCGAATGCACATGCGTGGCAAGAGCCACGCGCGCATTCAAACCGCCCATATAGGAAAGCATTACTCAATGCTTTCCTATGGACGTTCAGCGTCTTCTCACTGTGATTTTCACAGTGAGAATCGCAGAAAATCCTCTAGCGGCTGTCAATGAGACAGCCACTAGAGATGGATTAACCCTCAGTGAAACATAGCAGTTTCTCTGAAACTGCTGTTTTCAGCTGCAGGGTTAAAACTAGAGAGACCTGGCACCCAGACCACTTCATTGAGCTGATTTGATCTGGGTGTCTGTAGTGGTCCTTTAAGTGTATGTGTTTATGCATGCACTGGCGTACATACCGCGGTCGCACGGGTCGCAGCCCTGCGACCAGGTGCCCGCCCGCCATGTGTTGCGGCCCCAGCCCGCGCAGAGTAAGCGGGGGGGGGGGGCCCACAGATCAGTTTTCGCACCGGGGCCCCATGGGTTGTGTGTACGCCACTGATCATGGGAAATGTAGTTCGCAAACATTTGCAGTGCCAAAGTTAACCATTACACATACAGGGGCTTTTGAGATTGGTGTCCTACTTTGGTGAATTGACACAAAATAGGTTACACACATGACTTGGCCTTTTAATACACTTAGGGGAGATTTCTCATGGCAAAACAAGTGCTATTTGGGTGTAAATTTGTGAATTAATTAATAAATAATTATTAATTGAGTAACCTATAATAGAATAAGGGAATATGAAATAAATTGATCAAATAGATTATCCATGAAGATATTCCCTGGGGCAGCCTGTATAATGTATTGTCACTTCTCTGGAACGTACACCACTGAATAAAACATTGAAAATGACCTATAACTCCTGTAGAGCTTTTATTATTATTATGACGCTCTGTTTTCCTTTACATTTTTATTAAAGGTTTTGAAAATTAGATCATAATCCAGTTCAGATAAGGCAAAACCAGGACCAACATTGCAAATGTGGCCTCAGATGAGAATAAATAGAACCATTGTTTAAATTCTCCTCTCCCCTGAATGCTTTCCCTATGCTGACTTCCAAGTGCAAAGGACAGAGCTTATAGCAATGACTGACAAGGAACTAAGATGTAGGTGTCCAGGTTGTATGAAGCGGTGTGGATTTTTAAATGTAACTTTATTTTTCACACTTGTCCCCACCCACCTACAGCCATATTTATTAACAATTCACCTTGTGTGCCCTCTTTTACAGGCCTACTCGTACGTTGGTTTCGGCACACCTCAACTAATTTTGCTTCTCCTTCTACATTCCATTATGTTTTAGATAAATTCCGAGCACAAGTATATATATATATATATATATATATATATATATATATATATATATATATGTGTGTGTAAAGGATAATCAGCACTCCCAGGTTTTGTAGAAAAACAAACTTCTATTTATTCCGAAATGTCAACGTTTCAGTTCCTCTAGGGAACTTTCATCAGGACAGCAAGCAACTTGATCAGGGTTGCTTGCTGTCCTGATGAAAGTTCCCTAGAGGAACTGAAACGTTGACATTTCGGAATAAATAGAAGTTTGTTTTTCTACAAAACCTGGGAGTGCTGATTATCCTTTACACATATTGAATAGTGCAATCGAGCACCGGGTCATTAATATTGTAAGTAGGAGTGCAAGGTTTTTCCCCCCTTTTTATATATATACATATATATATATATATATATATATATGTGTGTGTGTGTGTGTGTATAAATCATATATATCATATACATTGTATACACTAGTAAAGTGTAAGGGCTACAATGTTGAAAAATGTATTCACTTTGTGGTTTTCTTTGTAGGTGGATCCTGTGTGATTCTATACACAGAAAGGGAGACCTAGACAGAGTGACTCTTTGATAAACATATTGGTACTCGATAGTGGATATGTGCATGCTTTTGTTTCAGGTCTGTCCAGATGAAGAAGCACCTCAAGTCTTCAAGCACTGCGGGACAAAATCCTGGGCAAAAAAAATAACGAATTGTGCTAAAGTCCAAAATATGAACAAGCATTATCTGTTTACCTTTTTACGGCTGCGTCTGTGAGGGAAGTATACCTTGTGCTTGTTACACTTAAGAAGGCCACACTGGAAGTGCCTGCTTGTGTTTGTATGTACATAGCTCATGGTTGTAAGTCAGGCCTCTTGGGGTTATTGAAGGGGAGTTTCTTTGGGTCATTATATGTAGGAACTGTCAGACTTAATTAACATTGGCTAATGGAGATCTAACAATTTCATACAAGCTTTTTTTTTTTTGTGGTAGATAATAAGTAAGAGAGAATTAATAATGTAAAAGAGCCACTAAATGATTTAATGCTTTCTTTGGGTTAAGCACGCATAAACTCAAGTGTTATACGTCAGGATTAAGACAAAGTTTGGTGTACCTGCATGGTATATGGGACAAGCCGGAGGACATGATAATGCAGATGCCTACTGGATGTATTTTTGCATGTATTTCCATTTTGCAGTGAATGACATTTATTGATGCAAGCGACCAGGAGGACATATACCTACCAGCCAATAAAACTATTACCAAACATTGCTTCTGTGATATATGTCTATAATCAAAATGTAAACACATGAATATATACACAGCTAATTCGATTCATCACTAACATGAGCTACTAAATCTTCGCTTATTGGTCATCAAACGTCAGTGCTTCAAATCTAGAGATTTAACCCATAACTTTGGTAAATTAAAATACCATAACAGATCTCATATACAGTTAGGATGTTCTCGCACGTGAGTTCACTAAGCATCAGGCCACTGGGAGTTTGTACTCTTCCAGCCTTTTCCTTGGAGCATCTGGCTACCTTTGTCCCAGTCACGTGACTAACACATGGGCACTGCACAGGCTAGTCTAACACTTAAACCAATGTGCAAATACCTTGCAAACAGATTCATCCTTCTTCTCAACCAGGATTAATCCTCGGCCACCCGGAGATGGCACAGGCACAAGGATTAAGCAAATGTCATTGAAAGTATCAACCTTTAGATCCTTGCAGGGAGAGGAAAAAAACACATACAGTTTTCTTGATCCGAGCCACAAACCCTCCTAATCACCCTTTTATCATATGAAAAGGGTTTTTTTTTGGTCTCAGGAGGATCCTGTTTTATGTGAACAACTTAGTAGACAAATGTCTAGCAATCATGGGAGCAAACAGCTACACAGCTTAGCATTTGGGGGAATGCTATGATCTTGTGTGAGGCTTTTGGGTCTTTTTAAAGTTTACAACACTGTCTAATACTAGAATTATAAGTCTTGTGAACAGACAACAAGATTTACATCACATTCATGTGATGGAAAAGATCTATAACAGAATTTGAAAACCAGTTCACAAAGAATGGCTCAATCTCATCAGATCTCTCTGCCAGTTTAAAGAGGGTTGGAAGAAGGATACATTCTCCTATATAATAGGATTACTTTTCCCATTTCAAGTTCCATACAGCATGTAATTTATTTTTAATTAGGATTAAATCTACTAGTGGAGGAAACCAGAATTTGCAAAAAAAGGTCTTAAGTAGTAACGGGTTTTTAGACAGAACTTCGTTTTCCTGTGTACTTCTTTTTTCTATCTGGCTGCAAAGTTAAGATATATATCTGAAATGGAAAATGGAGAATAAATCAGGCTTAAAATACTGGGAAAAAAAAAGATGCAATATTTTTTAATGTGAATGTTACATTTTTTTTTTTCTTCCTTCACCCAGACAATCTTTTCTAAGCGGTTGCTTACAATTTACATTTTTATAAAGAGTTCACGCATAATGAAATATGTGCAAGGACATGCAATTTTACTAGCATTTGAATGTAGAAACACACAGGCTACAGAAAATGTTTGGAACCTTACCATTTTGAAGGTTTTTGTGTGGCTAAAAAGAATGACATAAAAATAAGCATCTGATGAAAATACATTTCCTATTTGAGTAAAGCGGTAGTGGTTATTAGATAAGAGCAAAATAATCTCAACCAACCACAATAGCTGTAGTAGATGCAATATATATATATATATATATATAGAGAGAGAGAGAGAGAGAGAGAGAGAGAGAGAGAGAGATTAAATGGTAATAAAAGTGTTTCCTTCTAAATTCTATAGGTAAATGCAAAGCAGATCTCATTTCGATTGAATGGACTAATAGCGAAATTTGTTACATAATCATTGTCATTTATGCAGAATTTATTAGTCATAATACTTTATGATTTTAAGAAAGATAATATATAGGATTATTCACTAAAATGAAAATTCAAAGTGAATTCAAAGTGACTATCAAATTTAAGGCATAAAGATAATTTAATTAACATTCAAAAGTTGTGTGTTAAAGTTCAGTATCCTGGCCGATGTTCATTTTATATGTAAATAATAAAGGCCAGAGTTCTTCCTGTAACTCTATGTGCAGTACGATCTGACCCAAATAGTTGCGTTAAAACAGCACTTTTACAAGGTTATACCTCATTCCATTGATAACGCAATGGTAATACATTCACGGAGCCAAAACATCAAAAGAGGAATGCTTATAATATCACATTTCGAAGGTTTATGATTACTTTTTTGTTTTTGTTTTATACAGTATTTAGAATTAGGGTTAGGGGGTATGTGGGGTTAGTTTTATGGGGTACTTAAGATTCAGATTAGGCAATAGGGTTAGTTACTTGCGAATTCTTGCTGAGAGTAAGTTAGAGTGTGTAGAATCTCTAGCATCCTCAAGGGCTAGTAGGAACGCCCCATGCTTTAAAGAGACTGCATAAAATAAAAAAAAACAACAACAAAAATCACGGTTTAATAGATACATACCAAAATTAAAACATGAATGCATTTAATTATGCATAAAAAAGAGGTATATCTAAAAACAGCTTGCAAATGCTGCAGATATATTTTCTGAAGCCTTTGCATGTCCTCTCATTCTTTCTAACCCCAGATTTTATGTGGCTGTCCAGTCACGGACACCCCAATGCAGCTCAATGAGAAGTCTTTAAAATGCAGTTGCTCTGGGCAATTAGCTCCACTGAGCTATACTACCAGGAAGTCACAGGACCAGTAGTCTGCTCGAAATCCAGGGAGGTGTAACAAGGTTAATTTATAAAAGTGCCAATTTCTGTTGAAATCTGCAGGTTTTATAAAATAAAAACAAGAGGCTACACATAAAGTCTTTCATCGAGAGCTTTAGTTGTCCTGAGCTGCTAAATGTTAATATTCAGCAATAAAGAATGGGGTCGACTGCTGTACCCTGCACCTTAATGATGCATGCTACTATAAATTTATTTCTATTGAAGCTCAATCTATGCCATTATAGTGTTACTGTTATGATACTTGACATTTTGAAGTTAACAATTTTAGAGTGAATTATGGGCAACAATGCATTACATTTTGTGTTCCATTTGCTTATTCAGGCTTGTAATGACGGGGGATAGAATAATGTGCAGTGATCCCACACCCTCATATACTTTCATCTCATGAGCTTTAGGTTGAGAGTAAAAAACAAAACAAAAAAAAATATGGAAACTGTAATACAAACATTGCATCAAAGAAAACTTATAGCAATACATTATCTTACATAAAAGTCTGCTTTGAGCTGATGCTGTGTGCTTGTGACTTTTCCAAAAGCAAATAATTAAATGTCAACACATTTAGCTGAATTGTGCCAGCTTTAACCATAGTGTTAGGCACTACTGTGCAGTGAGACTAGGTTCTTGAACAGTGCTGGGGTCCTTAAAAGTCCATTATTAAACAGAAAGGAGCATTTACTAATTATTAAAAGGGACACGCAAAACACCAAAGCAACTTTAGCTTAATTAAGTGGTTTTGGTGTATAGACCATGCCCATGCAGTCTCTCTGCTCAATTCTCTCCTATTTCTGAGAATCACACAGCCTACCTGTGCCCGCCTAAAAAAAAGTCAGATTTATTTAGATTCCTTTATTGCACAGTATTTTTCATTTAGATTTGTTTTTAGTCTCCTCTTCTGTTAATTGCCTCTCTCCTGTGTGTGACTTAAGTACAATTTACAGAACAGGAGATACTAACTTCTAAAGTAAAAATGGAAAGGGTTGGCCCATAAGATTGTCTAGTGTAGCTGGACAGGGAGGGTAACCCTCAATACCCGACCACAGTAGCAAGACACGTCCTCAATTTCCACAATGGCATCGCTGACAATCTACGATTTCAGGCCATTGAGAAACTAATGCCTAACTCAAGGAAAGGTGACTTTAACAAAATTCTACTACAAAAAGAATCTCACATGATTTTCACCTTCAAGACCTTAGCCCCTCGTGGTTTAAACGAAGAATTTAATTATACACCATTTATACACCAGTAATTGGAGGTTATAGAGCACGATTACTAATACTAACAGCTTTTTCCCCCACTGGTTCCACTTTGAAAAATGTACTTAAAAACTTAAAAATGTAGTTACACTACAAGTAGTGCTCTCATACATTCCATGCTCTTATATAGCAAATTGTAATTCGTAAAAACTACTGTACTACTATAAAAAGATATTTTCCTTTAATCGATCTAACTGTTTCATCTCCTACATGGATAGAAGGTCTAAACTTATATTTATATTTTTATGATCTTAGTAAGAGATGCTCTTTAAATTGAGTAGGTACTTACATACATTTAATAATATACTCAGTCATCTTCTGATATAACCTATGACCATCTCTATTATACTACACTGAAACATTTCTGGTAACCTATAGTGATAGTGACTAGTATTGTATATGCACATGGATTTGGTCATACACATATCGCTAACCAAGATATTGTGAGATCATTACACTTTTGACCCTATGGAGCCACCGTAGACTACCATTCCCCAGACAGCCGAAAATGGACCAATCAGCTGCAAGGGCGGGATTTATAATTCCACCTCTGGAGGGAGTAATTTCCCCCTGACGAGCCCCTAAACAGGGCGAAACGCGCGTCGGGTCTTCAGACATCACTCTGCGTTCCCGTCAGAACACTTACTACATGACTGCTCCCTCGGATTTACAGCAATCACACTTGCTTAAACTTACCGACCAAGGTACCCTGGTATGCAGTTCCCTGACGAATAGCGCTGATTAGCAGACCGACCGAGGGTTTTAAAACTAACTACTTTATACTAGCTACTTTTGCCACTGCCTACTCTTTGCACTGGCAAATCTCCAATATTCTCTCTTTACTATTACTGGTGCCCATGAAGGCACTTTCCATTCTTTTAATCTATAGAATTGTTTAAGAAGAGAAGCTGACGTAATTTGTCTCACTAGCCTTGCACTGCTTGGCATATCTATTCCGTTATTGTCTTATCATGGTATAATATCCTGGAGCAAGACAGTGGATACTTTGTATACAAACCAACTTCAGTATTTATTCCGCTATCTGTCTCATCACGGCTTAATATCCTGGAGCAAGACAGTGGATACTTTGTATACAGATCTAGTATTCATTCCGCTACTTGTCTCATTACCTCTGAACCTGCTCATTGACAATAATGGTAATGCAGTAGGCTACCATCAGTTAATCACGTGGATTACTACCTGTATAAACAACCGGTTGCACTAATATCTCGGTTCAGCATTAGATCTATGATTCAGTCAGTGAACACTTTAATACTGACCACTCTTCAGGAATTATTCCGCTATTGATCTTAGTATCTCTGAGCTCACTCAGACTGGCAATCATATCTAGTTGCTATACCTAATATCTATTCTGTCTCATTGAGCTCACTGGTCATAAATAATCTACTTTATTAGTCTGCGATTATACAAACCCACTGTCAGGATCGGGACAGGGATCCAACACGCAGAGTACGAACAGGAGAGATGTACGTATACCGGACCTTAGAATGGCCGGACTAACGTAAGGAGAGAGCAGAGAATAGTCAGAGACAAGCCGGGTCGAGGGAACGAGAGAACAGGTAAGCGAGAGACAAGCCGAGGTCAAAGGACACGAGAGGTAAACAGGAACGATAGTACAAGCCGAGTCAAAACCAAATAGAACAATAAACATAAGAGCACTGAGGAACCAGACAAGCTAGAACCACGACAGGGCAATGAACCATTACACACATCCCTCTTTTATACCCCGGTTCTTTAATTGATGACTCCGCCCTTGCCGAGCCCTGATTGGTTGTTCCGAACTAGATTGACAGGTCGGGATGTGATTGCCGTCATGACGTCGACTCCTGAGCGTCGTGTCATAAAAGGAAGCGGGACTCTCGCGGCCGGCGTGGGAATGACTATGAGAGCTGTGAGGATTGGATGAATCAGCCCCGCTGAGAGAACGGCCGTCGGGAAGTCTAACCTCCTCCGAGGTAGAGACTTCAGGTACCCTGACAGTACCCCCCCTTCAGAAACGCCCACCGGGCGGAAGGAACCGGGGCGAGACGGAAAGCGAGCATGAAAAGCCCTGAGAAGGCGAGGAGCATGCACATCCTCCTGGACCACCCAAGACCTCTCCTCAGGACCATATCCTTTCCAGTCAACAAGATATTGCACCTTCCCCCGAGAAATCCGAGAATCGAGGATGGAATTGATCTCATACTCCTCCTGACCCTCAACCTGGACAGAACGAGGGGAAGGCACAGTGGAGGAAAACCTGTTACATACCAAAGGCTTCAATAAAGAAACATGAAAGGAATTCGGGATGCGTAAAGCAGGCGGAAGAGCCAGACGATATGCAACAGGATTTATCCGAGACAGAACCCTGTAAGGGCCTATGTAACGAGGAGCAAATTTCATGGAAGGAACTTTCAAGCGGATGTTTCTGGTACTCAACCATACCCTATCACCCGGAGAGAATACAGGAGCCACCCTTCTGCGTTTGTCAGCGTGTCGTTTGGACACCATGGAATTATGAATAAGGATTTGTCGAGTCTGATCCCACAACTTCCTCAGATTGGCAACATGAATATCAACCGACGGTATCCCCTGGGAGGGGGAGGCCGACGGAAGAACGGAAGGATGAAAGCCATAATTCATGAAAAAGGGGCTAGAACGAGTAGAATCGCAAACACTGTTGTTGTGCGCAAACTCCGCCCAAGGAATCAGACCGACCCAATCGTCCTGGTGTTCAGAAACAAAACAGCGCAAGAACTGTTCAACCTTTTGGTTGGTGCGTTCGGCAGCCCCATTGGACTGGGGATGATAGGCAGAGGAAAAATTTAATTTGATACCAAGCTGGGAACAGAAGGATCTCCAAAACCGGGAAACAAATTGGGAACCTCTATCAGAAACGATTTCAGAAGGAATCCCATGTAAACGAAAAATCTCCCTCGCGAAAATTTCAGCCAATTCGGGAGAAGAGGGCAATTTGAGCAGAGGTACAAAATGAGCCATTTTGGTAAACCTGTCAATTACTGTGAGGATAACCGTATGTTTTTTAGAAACCGGTAAATCAACGATGAAGTCCATAGCCAGACAAGACCATGGTTTCACAGGAATTTCTAGGGGGTGCAAAAGCCCACATGGAAGCGTATGAGGTTGTTTAGTCCTCATACAGACATCACATGCCCCGACGAATTCCTTAAGATCCTTACGTAATGAAGGCCACCAGAAATCTTTAGAAATCAATGAACATGACTTGCGTATGCCAGGATGTCCGGCAAATTTACTGTTATGAAAACACTGCATAAGTTCCAGTTGGAGTTTAGGAGGAACGAAGTAACGGTCCCCCGGAATAGGTCCGGGTGCCAGATGTTGTAACTTCTTGATCTCATCCAGCAACGGAGAGTGAATCCTAATGCTAGTGCTGGCAACAATATTACGCTTGGGAACTATAGAAGAAAAAACCATATCAGGCATAGTAGAAGGTTCGTGTTGGCGGGACAATGCATCGGCCTTAGAATTCTTAGAACCAGGTCTATAAGTGAGAACATAGTTGAAATGAGTAAGGAACAAAGACCAACGAGCCTGCCTGGCAGATAATCGCTTGGCTTCCCCTATATATGACAAATTCTTGTGATCCGTCAAAATAGTAACCGGGTGTAAAGTCCCTTCCAACAAATGTCTCCACTCCTTCAAAGCCAAAATTACCGCTAACAGTTCCCTGTCACCAATATCATACCTGCTCTCAGGCCCAGACAATTTCCTGGAAAAAAAAACACATGGATGCAGTGGTTTATTCAAACTTAACCTTTGGGACAGAATAGCGCCTACACCTGTCTCTGAGGCGTCTACCTCGAGTAAGAAAGGCAAGGAAGTGTCTGGATGAACTAATATCGGTGCTGAGGCAAACTGTTCCTTGAGAGTACTGAAAGCAACAAGCGCTTCTGGAGACCATGTCTTAGTATCAGCACCCTGTTTAGTCATGTTGGTAATAGGAGCGATAATAGACGAGTAACCCTTAATGAAGCGCCTATAGTAATTCGAGAAACCGATAAACCTCTGAATGGCCTTGAGTCCCTTGGGCAATGGCCAATCCAAGATAGATTGGAGTTTAACAGGGTCCATCTTAAACCCCTCTCCAGAAAAAACGTAACCAAGAAAATTTACCTGAGATTGGTCAAAGCTACACTTCTCCAATTTGCAGTACAACCCATGCTGTAGAAGTTTATGCAATACCCTTCTGACTTGTTTGTGATGAATCTCAGACTCTTTAGAATGTATTAGTATATCATCCAAATAAACTATAACACATTCATGTTAAAATTCCCTAAGAACCTCATTAATCAAGTCCTGGAATACAGCAGGGGCATTGCAAAGCCCGAAGGGCATTGCCGTGTACTCATAGTGGCCATACCGGGTATTGAAAGCCGTTTTCCATTCATCACCCTGCTGAATTCTCACCAAGTTATAAGCTCCCCTCAGATCTAACTTGGTAAAAATCTTAGAACCTTTCAGGCGATCAAATAGCTCAGTAATTAGGGGGATCGGATAAGCATTTCTGATTGTTATTTTGTTCAAGCCCCGATAATCAATGCAAGGCCGTAGTGTGCCGTCTTTTTTATCTACAAAAAAGAAACCGGCTCCGGCTGGAGAAGAGGATCTCCTAATAAAGCCTTTGTCTAGATTCTCCTGCATGTACTCCTCTAAGACTAAGTTCTCCTTAGTGGATAGAGGATATACATTGCCCCTCGGGGGCATAGTACCAGGTAGGAGATTAATCTTACAATCAAAGGACCTGTGTGGGGGTAAAGTATCAGCCTTCGTCTTATCAAAGACTGCCTTTAAATCCTGGTATTGGGAAGGTATCTGTAAATCTGTGGGCTTGTTAGAGTTACTAGGTGTGTCCACTAGGCACAACGGTGAGACTTTCTGTACACAACCTTTCTGGCAACCTTGACCCCAAGAGACTATTTCACCTTGTTCCCAATCAATAGTAGGGTTATGCTTTTTAAGCCAGGGATACCCCAAAACTATAGGAACTGAAGGGGATGAGATAAGCATGAGAGAAATTTCCTCTTCGTGTAAAATACCAATGGTTAGTTTAACTGGTAAAGTTTCACGAGAAATAACTGGATCTAATAACGGTCTACCATCTATGGCCTCAACGGCCAAGGGAGTCTCCTTTAACTGAGATGGGATAGAATGTTTCTTGACAAAGGTTTGATCAATAAAGCTTTCAGCTGCTCCGGAATCTATTAATGCCATAGCTTTAAGTACTCCCTTTTCCCAAGTTAAAGAAACCTGTAATAGTAGCCTATGATCCCTGTAATCATAAGTAGAGGACAAAATAGAAACACCCAAGGCCTGTCCTCTGGAGAAACTTAGGTGCGAGCGTTTCCCGGACGGTTAGGGCAATTAAGGCGTAGGTGGCCTCCTACTCCACAATACATACACCGACCCTCCCTTTTCCTATATTGTCTTTCATTCTCTGAAAGGTGACTGTTACCAATCTGCATAGGTTCTGGGAGAGCTAGAATAGTAGATTCAGAATTCTGAAATGCGGGAGTTAGTCTTAAGGAAGATCTATAACCATTATCACGAGTGTTCTGCCTCTGTCTCATGCGTTCATCTATACGAGAAATAAATAAATTTTCAGGAAGATCCCTTGTGGCAACCTCGTCTAAGATCGCATCTGACAATCCGTTCAGAAATACGTCCATATAGGCTTGTTCATTCCACTTGACCTCTGCCGCCAAGGATCTGAACTCTAGCGCATAATCCACAAGGGTTAGACTATGCTGTCTAAGATGTAATAGTAATCTAGCAGCACTGGCCTTTCTCCCTGGGGGATCAAAAGTCCTCCTAAAAGTAGTAATGAAAGCATTATAGTTATAGACTACTGGATTATCATTCTCCCACAGAGGGTTAGCCCATCTAAGAGCTTTGTCAATGAGTAGCGATATTATGAATCCAACCTTCGCCCTGTCTGTAGGGTAGGCGCGGGGTTGTAATTCAAAATGAATTCCTATCTGGTTTAGGAAACCACGACAAGTATCCGGAGCACCGGCATACCGTAAAGGGGAAGTAACATGGGAAGAAGTTCCCCCTGTGGCTACCTCTAGGCCTGTGTTAGCAAGAGAGATAGATGGAGTACGCATCTCCTCTGCTTGATTACTTGGATGGGATAGTAATGCTTGCAGTGCTAGAGCCATTTGGTCCATTCTATGGTCCATGGCTTCAAACCTCGAGTCAGGTGAACCAAGCTGAGCGTTTGTACCTGCAGGATCCATGGCCCTGTCGTAATGTCAGGATCGGGACAGGGATCCAACACGCAGAGTACGAACAGGAGAGATGTACGTATACCGGACCTTAGAATGGCCGGACTAACGTAAGGAGAGAGCAGAGAATAGTCAGAGACAAGCCGGGTCGAGGGAACGAGAGAACAGGTAAGCGAGAGACAAGCCGAGGTCAAAGGACACGAGAGGTAAACAGGAACGATAGTACAAGCCGAGTCAAAACCAAATAGAACAATAAACATAAGAGCACTGAGGAACCAGACAAGCTAGAACCACGACAGGGCAATGAACCATTACACACATCCCTCTTTTATACCCCGGTTCTTTAATTGATGACTCCGCCCTTGCCGAGCCCTGATTGGTTGTTCCGAACTAGATTGACAGGTCGGGATGTGATTGCCGTCATGACGTCGACTCCTGAGCGTCGTGTCATAAAAGGAAGCGGGACTCTCGCGGCCGGTGTGGGAATGACTATGAGAGCTGTGAGGATTGGATGAATCAGCCCCGCTGAGAGAACGGCCGTCGGGAAGTCTAACCTCCTCCGAGGTAGAGACTTCAGGTACCCTGACACCCACTCCTCTAAGATTTACTAGGTAAATTTGAATATTGGAGAATATTAGCTATACCATTTGGACTCTAGGGATTTTTTTGACATATTCTCTCACCCCGGGTCCCTTATGACATAACAAACTGACAAATAAGTAAACAATTTATGTTTATGTTCTATGTTGTTTTTTTCCCTCCTCTCCCCCTTTTACCCCCTATGTATACGCCTCTATATTCTTGTGTCAGCTATTCTGACTGCTAGTCAATAATCAGCCAGCATATACTGTACCTAAGAATTGGTGACAGTTTACGTTAGGTACGTCTTTTCGATATATTAAAGCATTGATTTTTACCTCCTATTTCTTTAGTACACTACACTTTTCCGCTAGTGACGGTTCACCTCAGGAATGTTAGTTTTGACTCTAATATTTACTTAGGAATGTCTTTTTGATACTAATATTTTAATATTGTGTTTCAATTTAAGGACAGATTTCTCTCCCTTTGTACTAACTTCTAAAGTAAACACATTCTGCTTTAAAAATGAAAAAAAAATATCATGGAGGCTGTGAGGTTCATAGCTAGTGGAGGTGTCGCTAGGGCTGCTAAAGCAAAGTGATTTAAAGGCAGATAATTGAGCAGTGAGACTACAGGTTCATAATCTGTACACCAAAACTTTAAAAAAAATATGTAGTTAAGAAAGCGGGTGGGGGTAATGAGGATCCCTGGAAATGTAATCAGGAATGAAAAATAGAAAAAGGAAACTCTCCAGAGTTTGAGTGTAGTACTTTGCAGTATGGCTATATCTCCTTCTCCGTGGTGCTACTTTTTGTCTTTTTCATGATATTAACCTATTTTATTTTCCCGCTCACATACACATTATTACTACACTCACATTAATTAGTAGGTATTTTTTGTCTTGAGACATTTTATATATTCTGAGTTTCTGGAGTTTCTTTTTTCTGGAGTTTCTTTTTTTTTTCACCAAATCTACTTTTTTTGGTACTTATGGTATCCCTGTAATGGTGGCTTGGGAGAGTGCCAACATCACCTTGTGTACGGCCAAAGTTATGTCTGGTTCCTCTGACACGAATTTCCTATTGCAAGGGGAATTAAATCAAGTCCCTACCACTGGAAGTCCTAAAATATAAATAAGCATTTGATTTTGTCTTCCATAACATTGCCTTGTAAAATCAGATATGTTCTATCATTCCAAAATTCATAATTGTTAATAAACAAATACATTATTCTCTTCTTCTGACCCTATAAATAGGCAGTCTGAAAATATGAATAATATTAAAAAAGAAACTTAACACATAAAATATACGGCAATATAATTGTATGAAAAATGATCTTGCAGTTTTAATGCAATTGATTTATACCATCCACGTTAGAGTTTCAAAAAAAATAATTTTTCGCAATACTCAGCTATTATTGAATTGCATGGTGCAGCTTCAAGAAGTCATCTTCAAGCAACTTTTCTACAACTAAGTTTTGTTCCGTAGACATCTAAAAAAATCAAAGAATTAAGAAATTCTGTTAGTTAATTGGCAGGGAATCTTTACTAAAGTACACCACTAATAGAAATCATAATAGAAATCTTTTAATTTTTCACCTGATGAGATGGGATATTATCCAGACACAGGGGGTGAAACATGTTTTTGGAAGCCAAGAAATTGGAGGGCAAATGCTTTACTGTTTTGGATTTTAAGATATCCGAAGAACCCACGCAGCCCATTGCAATTTACTGGCGATACATTGTAATGTTATTGTGAGAAAGTAAATTGGTTTAAAAGTAAGCATTTATTTTTATTGTATTATAAACTATGAATATAGAATAACCCTTTGGTCTTTCCCTTTCTTATTTCTTCCTCCATGCTTTCAATTGATGGATTTAAAGCAGAAACGTTAAAGCACATGGAAGTGAGGTGGAACCTCTCTCCTTATTGGATGGTGAATTTGTAAGTTGATTAACAGACTCTCGAGAGTGAACTTTCATTTGTAGAGCACATATTTCCAATGTGTTCAATCGAAATAAACTGCATTATAATGTTTTATTTTGTTTGATTTCACTTGTATTCGAGTTGCATAAAAAAGTGATTCAAGTCCTAAATGGCAGAGAATTAACCAATGTGATTGTGTCCCTTCAATTAACTAATAATATATATATATATATATATTTGTAGACCAACCTTTCATTTTTTGGTCATATTTTATAATGAAAAAATCTAAGAATAATATATTTTACATGGTACCAAAATCAATATTTTTCCCATCTGAGTTTATGATTACATTGTCAAATTTGAATGTTGGTATCAAATATCCATATCATAAGGCAGGCTTCCTCAAACTCCGTCCCTCCAGATGTTGCTGAACTACAACTCCCATGATTCTATGAATGAAATAGACAGGCTGAGAATCATGGGGAAGCCGGTCCTAAGGCATATTAAATGTATTGATCACATATATGATAATATAACTTTTCTTGGCCACGGAAAAAGTCACTACTATTATCATTGTTTTAAGCATCATAGCATTAAAGATTGATAAAATTGAGGGGGTCAGATCCAGCAGCCAAACAGAGCAGACGTGTTACAAGAGAGCTCCGCAGCTATAAGCCTGCAAAAGCATTATAAAACACTATGTTTGCGGTAGAAGAAGCACCTACCATATGGGGAAGACATCCAAATGCCAGGGACCCGTTAAACCAGCAGGATCTCGTACTACTGCCTACCAAAGCCTCTGGCACCTTCACGCCAAAAGAAAATGGCAACTCGCTCTCTGCCTCCTCAGGAGAACGGGTTATGGACATTCTGGATGAGATCCCAGGTGCTGGAGGTCTTTATCACTCCTCCTCCGATGAAGATGAGTTGCCATCCACCAAGGGTGACATCAAGCTATTTACAGTGAATATCGCCATAGTATGAGAAGAAATAAACGCTGTAGAGGGAAGCATAAGGGCACACAGGGTATTACTTCAAGGTGCCTTACAATAGAATCTCTGACAGCTGAGCTCCAAAAGACCCAAGCACTATTTACCACTCGCTTGGTCACGATGGAAGACAGACACAGGAGCCGAGATGTTAAAATTAGAGGGATCCCTGAGACTGTTACTGAATTACACCAGGAGGCTGTTGAGCACTATAATCAACCCTAGACAGGCCAAGAAAACCATGGTAGACCATGGTAGATGGGATACTCTGCATAGCAAAAGCAACCAAAGCCCCAGTGTTATTGTCCAGTTCCAGGCGAGGTCGGTGCAAAGCTCATCCATGGCCCCAGTGAGGGGACAACCTACCTGCTCATTCAAAAAATGCTAACCTAACGTTCTTCCAAGATCTATCCAGGCCTACGTTACTAAGGAGAAGTCAGTTCAAATCTTTGACCACTTCGTCACCACTCTATTCCATATCGTTGTGTCTTTCCCAGGAGCCTGGTTATATCGCATGGAAGGAAGAACTTAAGAATTACCACTGCTTTGGAATCAGTGCTCTCGTCTTTTTGCTTCAAACAAAAAAAAAAAGAGCTCTTTCCAGCTGTTATATGAGCACTTTGCATGCTTACGCACATTTGTTGATAAAATGTTGTATGAATTCTATGCCCACGAAAATAAAGAATTAAAAAAAAACAAAACTATTTTTATCTTTCAAACGATACTAAAGAAATTGAGATGGAAGAGTGATGTTGATAAACCTAGATATACATCCTAGGGTTCTGCCTGTAACAGTAAATCTGATAACGAGAGAAAATGACAAGACAAGACATGATTAGATGCTGATATGTTTATCCAACTAGTTAGCAACAAAGATGACAAAACTGGTGTGTGGAATGGAACTTTTTTTCCCCAGAAATTAGAGTGGATTAATTCAAATACTTTTAAGTCACAGGATTTTTTGGGAACCTATTGGTAGATTTTGAGTGCTGGTTCCTTTGGAATCATCTGAGCATCTAAAATAATACCAATAACTCAATTGACACCTTTAATTGGAGATGAACTAACCCCTGTATTGTTCTTGTTTTTCTTGAAGACTTGTCTCAGATGCATTTTCATAGTTACGCTCTTCATTGTCAGCTCAACAATTAAAAGCAGAAATCTATCTATTTTTAGCTCTTTACTGTTTTGCATTTCCTAATAAGCAGATAGAGTCTTTTGTGAACTAGCCTACTCATTTCATAATAAAAATAATAATAATAGATATAATTTCAAATTTACTAAATACAAATTGATCGAATAATGTAGAAAAAAAACCTGAAACAAACCAATAAGCATTGAAGCACATGGCACACACATAGAAAGTCTGTGAATAAAAATAATCCCCCAATCAGATTGCTTTTCAGTGTAAATGTGGATTTTTACATTTGTGGTAGTCTTTTTTATAATCCCCCCCCCCCCCCCCCAAGAATGCCTATTGCCATGTTTAACATCTTCCAATGGCATCCCGTAGGTACCTGCCACTACTGGTAAATGTTGGCCTGCAGTTGACCTGGCTCTATTGCCATGATGGATCTGAGGCACCATTATTCATACCACACCTTACAGAAGTAGTCAAATTAACCGTTTCTTTTTTTTACTTTTGTTCTGTGCTGGTATTGTGGTCAATTATGGCACTTTTTTGCTATCTTTTGTGAATGTCTTTTTGTCTTTTTGATTACTTATAAAGAATAAGGCACCTTTATGATTGGGATATATCCAGCTTTTGTTGGACTATTTTGTCCATGTTTATTTTCAGTTCTAGTGCAATACAGTGCACTGGTTCTTCTTTACTAAAAGCTTTAAACTTCAAGATGCTACAGACAGAAGAATTAAGCATTGTACACAGTTTGTACTAATCATTTGTTGCTTCAAAAGGACTTTTATTATACTCAGAGAGACTTCATTACTGAGTAAAAAAAAAAAAAAAAGAGAGCTGGCTCCTCTAGTAATATGTCATTGAGGCCATAGTTGGTGCCTATTAAAGGGATTGATGATTTTTATTTGTACATTTTTAATATGTCTTTGGAGGGGGGGGGGAGGGAGGATGGGGTCTAAACTCTATTTGCCAAAGTATTCTGTCAGTATACACTGATGAGTAAACATTTTTAACAATCACTCTCCCTTATGGATGCAACTCTTATTAATGCGTGCTGAGGGACTAGTATATTATTAGTGATTATTACTGAACATACCACAAAATAACTGTTAGTTGTGTTGGCTGTGTTATCATATCTATTAAGATGTCCTTTCTCTAATGGAAACAAATGTTTGTTTTGTCAAATCTCTTTACAACTACAATTCTCCATTATCCTTACTACTTTTGTATCCCTTCTCTGCATTATTTCCAGTGCAAGTGAATCATACAATGATTAGACACACCATTAAGTATCTGCTTAATAATCTATAGTTGCCCCTCGTGTTGCTAAAAGAGATCTGGTGCATTGTGGTACGGACTCCACAAGACCTCTGAACAGGTCCTGTGGTATCTGGCACCAATTTTTTAAATCCTGAAAATGGAGAAGTTACTAGATGGTGCCTCCATGGAATGGATTTGATGCTCCAGCACATAGAAACATAGAATGTGACGGCAGGTAAGAACCATTTGGCCCATCTAGTTTGCCCACATCCTACAGATGCTCAATTGGATTTAGATCTGGGGAATTTGGAGGCCAAGGCTACACCTTGAACTGTTTGTCATGTTCCTCAAACCATTCCTGAACAATTATTTCCGTGTGAGAGGGTGCATTATCCTGGCGAAAGAGGCCAATGCCATCAAAAAAACATCATTGCCATGAAGGGGCATAATAGATCTGGAACGATCTATAGGTAGATGGTGGTACGTGTAAAAGTAACATTTGCATGAATGCCAGGACCCAATATTTCCCATCAGAACATTACTCAGAGCATAATGTTGCTTCCACTGGTCTGCCTTCTTTCCATAGTGCATCTTGCTGTCATCTCTTACCTAGATAAATTACGCACATACACCTTGCCATCCACTAGATTTGAAAGGGAGCATAATTCATCACACCAGGAAACCTTCTTCCATTGCCCCATGGTCCAATAGTTAATCTCACATACCCATTGAAGGTGCTTTTGACAGTGGACAGGAGCCATCATGGGCAATCTGACCAGTCTGTGGCTACGCAGCCCTATACGTATCAAACTGCAATACACTGTATTTCTTGACACCTTTGTATCATGGCCAGCATTTTATCAGCATTTTAATAAAAAAAAAAAAATTCTTTACTTTTGAGTTTTAGAAGACAATACAGATATACAGTGTTTTGCACAGAGAAAACAGTTTGTTATAGATTTGGATAAACATGCAAACAGGGAGGGTTCGTAAACATGTAACATAATCTAATATAGTGCAATCTAGTTGCGCTGTCTGTTTGAAGTTAGGTTGCAATCAAACAGTGTATTTTGCCAGTTTTGGCTCTAATAAGTGCACAGCTTTATAACAGGACTGTGCTGCTCATTTTGTTAAATATGTTGTGGATTTTTTAAGCTGGGTTAGGTATGACTAGGGTTAGCGGCCTTTGTGCATTTGCCTTGTCCACTTATGGATGGTGTTGGGCTTGCTCCCGTTCACCTGGTATCAGGTATTTCTGTGTTGGGCTCCATTGTGGGTGTTCAGGTGAGCTATGTATGCCATTAAATTAGTGTATATTCGTTCTGGTGTTGTCTGTGGGCTTTTGGTTGGTCATGAGGAGAGTGAGAAGGGACCTTGTGGGACATGCCATTGTGCGTGGAGGAAGTTGCCTTGGAATTCCCCTTGATGTCCTTATTTCTGGGTGCCATCTTGGCATTGGCGTTAGAGACTTGTGTCTATAGTGCTGTTTTTGGTTAAGTGGAGTGCTGTCACCCTGGGGTTTGGAAAGATTTGGGTTGGAAGTGCGTGGAGTTGGGGGGTTGTATAGGTGGTCTGTTGGTCAGTATTGGTAACCCCGGTAGGTATTACTGCTTTCTTTTTAGGATGGTAGCGTGAGGTGCCAGGGCTGTAATCCCAGCTGGAACCCGGGCACTAGGTTGGGATTGGGAACTCGAACAGCCATGGGTCCCAAATTTTGTCACAGTGTTTGGTTGTGTCGTGGATTAGGGCTGAGAGGCTATCCATTTTGCTAGTCTCGTCTATTTTCTTATTTACGTCACCTATGGTCTGGACTGTCACTGCCCCCCCCCCCCCCAATGTGATGCAATAGCTTGTCTGGTAGCCATTTTGGCTATTAGTTTGTTTTGTGCTCGGGGCGTGTCTTTCAGAGGTTTGAATAATAACCAGGGACCTTAATTATGGTTGTATGTAAGGTTTTCGAGGCAAGGTTTGCTATTTCTGTCTGTAGTTGAGCTATTTGATGGCATTCCCACCACAGGTGGTAGTAAGTCCCTTTTTGGACACAGCCTTTCCAGCAAAGGTCGGTTGTGGATACTCCCATTTGTTTCAATTTCAGGGGCGTATAGTACCACCGCATAAGTGATTGATGCAGATTGTAACAGTTGATGTGGCTTCCCAAATAGCCCACCAATTTGTGGGGTACTCCAGGGGTCCTAAGTCCCTCTACCAATCCGAGACATAATACAGTGGTGTGTCTGGGGCTATTTGTACCAAGAGGGAGCTGATTGATGTACCGGTACCTGTTTGTACCGGGTTTTGAATGCATAATTTTTCAAATGTTGTGGGGGCAGTTTGACCTGCTGTTTTGTAGATGGTGGTGTCCAGGAAGTTTCTGAATTGTATGTAACAAAAGTAATCGTGGGTAGTGAGTGGTGTGTTACGTGGCAGGTCTGTAAATGGGATGAGTTGGTGGTTTCGGTGAACTGATATATTTGTGTTAGAACATTGTCTTCATAAAGGGTGAAATCGTGCAAGTTCATTCCCGGTGCGAAGTGTGCATTTTGCAGAATCAGAGTTTGGGGGGATGGGTTTGTTGTGAGATTATGTTTAAGTGCAAGTTTGTCCCATATTTTGATAGCAGTTGTGAGGGCCGAGGTTGTCTGTGTGAGTGTGGACCTTGCTTGCTTTGGGAGCCAGATATATAGGGAGGGGAGATCCCTGCCGAACAGATTGTGCTTCAGGTCCACCCATCTCTTGAGCCCGGCCAGTGCGTGTAGGGTTTGTACCTGTGGCAGTTGTGCTGCATGGATGCATTGTAGGAAGTGTGGTAATTCCAGTCCGCCCGCTCTCGCCGATAGGTACATTATGGCGCTACCCATGCTGGCTCTTTTATGTGCCCAGGTTAATTGATCTATGTGTGTCTGTAGGGTTTTGAACTCTTTTGTGGAAAATGGGACGGGCAAGGTTTGAAATAGATATAAGAATCTAGGTAGTATGTTCATTTTCACGGAAGCTAGACTACCTAGCCACAAATTTGAGAGTCCATCCCATAATGCTATGTTGTTTATTGCCTTCTTTAGGAGGTGGGTTTAGTTCAGGGTATATGTTTGGGATACATCTGCCGGTAGGTTGGTACCTAAGTAATGGATATGTGTAGAGCTGAAGTGGAATGGGTAGGTTGCTTGGAGGGTTGTTAGTGTCTCCATGGGGATCTGTACTGGGAGTGCCTCTGTTTTGTCTGTGTTCAGTCGGAAAACCTAATACCATAGAGTATTGTGCCAGTGCGCTAAGTAATGGTGGCAGTGAGTGTGTTGGGTGCGTAAGTGTGAGGAGTAGGTCATCGGCATAGCCTGCCAACTTGTATTCCTCCCTTCTGATTTGTAGCCCCTTGATGTATGTGTTAAATCTGAGCACTTGTAAAGATAGCGCAAACAGGATTGGGGAAAGGGGACACCCCTGTCTAGTGCCGTTGTGGATTCGGAAGGAGGGTGGATGTGCATTTGGTATTAGGAGACTCGCCTCTGGTGCAGAGTATAGGGTTTGGAGTGCTTGAGGAAGGTTTGCGGGAATCTAAACCTGCGGAGAGTAGCTAATAGAAAGGGCCATAGGAGACAATCAAATGCCTTTTCGGTGTCTAGTGAAATAAATAGAGTTGGGATCTGTCTGTGTGTAGCAGCCTATAGGAGGTTGAAGGTTTGTCTGGTGTTGTCGTATGCCTGCATGGAAGGGATAAATCCTACTTAATGTATTAATTTAGGCAGGTACGGATTAAGTCTGTCAGTCAGTAATTTCATAAACAGTTTGACGTCCACGTTCAGCAGAGATATGGGTCTGTAGTGGCCTGGGTCTGTGTGGGTCTTGTTAGGCTTGGGGAGAAGCCCACAAGATGGTACAAATGGTTGCTGATTTTACCATGGGTCTGGGGTCAACGGGTATCTCTGTAGCATAGAGTTAAAGGGGTTGCAGAGGTGAGGTGGGAGTAATGCAGGGAAGGTTTTGTAGTAGAGACCTGTTAAGCTGTCAGGGCCTGGACTTTTGTTTGGCTTGATGGTTTTGATAGTTTTGGCTACTTCTTAAATGGTGATGGGTTTGTTTAGCCTTTTAATCATTGCTGGGGTGAGGGCTGGTAGGGGAATACCATTAAGGTATTCTTCAAAGGATTGGAGTGTTTGTACCGGCTGTCTTCTTGAGGCTGGGGTATAGTCGTATAAGGTGGAGAAGTAGTTTGGAAACACTTCTGCTATTTTTGAGGGGAGCGTGTGTGTTTGTCAGTCAGGGGCTTGAACTTTTTCTATGCATTTTTGAGCACTTCTCCGTTTTAGTCTCCCTGCCAGTAGGGTGTCTGCTTTATTGATTTTTTCATAAAATAATTGTTTGGACCATTGGACGGCTCTCGCCAAATCATTGGCCATGAATTCCCTTATGGAATGTCTGCATGTCGTCATTTGGGCCAGTATGTCTGGTGATGGGTCGGTTTTATGACGTGATTCAGGTGTTCGAAGGTCCGTGAGCGATTGTGCTAGTTCGGCCAGCTGTGTTTTTTTGTGTTTGGATGCTATACTTATTAGTTTCCCTCTCAGGACTGTCTTGTGTGCTGCCCATAGTATGCTGTTTGCAGAGACCGAATTCACATTGAGGGTAAAGTATTCGGTTATTTCTTTATGTATGGATTATTTCAGCAGTGGGTTGTGGAGCAATGTAGGGTTTAAGCGCCACGACCAAGGACGGGCGATATTGGGAGTTGAGATTACCAGCATGGTCTCCGCATGGTCTGGTACAAATGGTTGTTGATTTTACCATGGATAGGAGTGAGGGGGTAACCAGAAAAATGTCTATCTGTGAGTTATGGGGGTGGGAGTAAAACATGTAGTCCTGGGTGGTTGGGTTGCGCATTCTCCAAGCGTCCACTAGTGGAAGTTGTGTTGAAAAAGTCAGGAGTAGTTTGTCTGGTTTAGTCGTGGGTGGTTGGTGGTTTGGGTTGGTGTGTGGGCGGTGCCTGTCCACTGCAGGGGACATGGTAATGTTAAAGTTGCCTCCTACTATTTTATAGTGGGATCTGAATAGTGCTAGGTGTGCCAGTGGCAGGTCCCTCAACGTTTTGTCATGGGTGTTGGGTGCATAGATTAATGTGATGGTGTAGTTGTTGATGCCTGCTTGGCCAGAGATCGTGAGGAACCTACCCTGGGGGTTTTTAATTACTTGTTTAATATGTAGTGGGCAGGTTTTGCAAAACAGTATTGCTTCCTCATTTTGTTTGCCGAAGGGTAAGTTCACCATGTGGCATTCTCTGTAGTGTCGGCTCAGGAGAGGGAATTGTTTTGCTTGGGTGAAGTGGGTCTCCTGCAAAAGCACCAAGTCTGCTCCCGTTCTATTGGCCCATTTCATGAATTGATGTCTCTTGGATGGGTTGTTGAGGCCCTTACAGTTTATATATATATACAAGTCATGTCAGGTGTCATGGTGGCTGTTTTAGAGTTGAGGGGGGTGTCTCCTGCTCGGGCGCACTGGCCAAGGCCGTGGCTGTATAACTCACCCAGATAAGGTTAGGGGGGTAAGGGAGTAGATAGATGAGGGGGGAAGGGTGGGGTGTAGCCCCGGGGTCTAGGTGTGTGAGATAGGGTGTGTGAGGTCTCCTGGTCTTATACCTGGGATGCCAGGGTGTGTGGGGTCGGAGAAAGAGAGAGCCCGGAGAGCGTCTCACTAATCTGTCTCGCGGATCCAAGTCTCACATAATGAGTAGTGGTGTATCCGTGGGGTTCAGAGAGCGGCCCTCTCAACCTCCCCGACTATTGTAAGTTTTACCGTTAAGTTTATATAGTCTTGTGTTCTGAGAAACCAGGTGAAGGATAGCGTCACTGGGTTTGGTTCCCGGGCCCCTTGTCAGTGGGTGTCCACCGACCAAGGTGATCTTCTCTTCGCTTGCATGCAAGCAGTTACAGGTGTGTTCATTGGAATGAGCTGAAAAGCATATAGATATGTGCAAACACAAATATAAAAACTTTAAGTTAACAAATGTCTAGTAGAGAATAACAAGCACTATGTAAGTCGCAAATGTATGCAGTTCTCTCTTGGTGCTCTTTCTCCCATTGTGCCCCCCTCTCAGTTTGGACCCCCTGAGATATTTGAAACCACCTCCCAGGGGGGTAGTGTAACCTCCCATATCAGCCCTATTTCCGTTGCATTAAGAGTGAGACGTGTGGGTCACTGTTGTCTGCCTGTTGATATCCAGCTGGTTTGTGTCCCCCAGATCAGCATCGGGGTGGGGGCCCAAGTCCCCGTGGTGCGCGTCCGTGTGGGGTGTGTCCTGCTTCCTGCCCTGTGTCACCCCATGTGCAACCAGATGTGGTTTCTTGTAGCATGCGACAAAGGTCTTGTTTGCTTTCGGAAGCGTTGCTGCAGTTGGAGTTGGAGGCTAAGTCCGGCAGACCTTGATTTAAAGGAGGTCGTCCTTGTTCTCTCAGGGGTCCAGAACATCATGGCAACCGAGGGTGGTAGTTCCTTTTCTTTTTTGTGCCCCCCATGGTATCTCCGATCGGGTACTCTAGGTAGCTGTTGGTGCCTGGAAGCTGGATGCTTGACAAAACTTGCAGATTGTAGCTGATTGTAACTCCGAGGAGGGAGAGCGATGCCCTATCAGTATTTTTATTAGCAATTTGAGCTACAGTAACTCATCTGTGTGAATGAACCACATAGCACCAATGAGCTATGGGTGCCCATGATCATTTCGGAGATGGTCTGTCACAGATGTCTAGCCATCACTATTTGACCTTTGTTAAAGTCAGTCAGATCTTTTCGCTTGCCCATTATTCCTGCTTCCAACATATGAAATTCAAGAAATTAATGTTCACTTGCTTCCTAACTTATTCAACTTCTTGACAGGTGCCATTGCAACAATATAATCAATGTTATTCACTTCACCTGCCAGTGGTTTTAATCTTGTGGCTGATCAATGTATCTGTATGTACATAAACCATGTCACACTCTGGTTTGCTAACTACTCTGCCTGCTCACAGGCGCTACACATTTACATAATTATTTGAAATCAAGATACAGAAATTATAAGAGAACATTTTGTTTGCACTTCAAACCAAAGAACTATTATTGGGGGTATATTGCTGCATGTTACAAAAAACATGCACTTAAATTCTTGCTTCTAAATAAAAACTAAAAAAAAAAAAAAAAAGGAAACCAATATTTAAATAAAAAGTCCTATACACAAAACACTACGCATTTCATTTTTTACCGCTATAAAAAGTAATGACTTGTACTCACTGCTGTTCCACTTTTAGATATGTGGACAATGGCTAAATGATGTCCATCCGTTCAGCAGTGATATCACTACCGAGGTGGCTACTCACTAACTTCAAAATATCATTATAATGCAACTTGGAGACCTGTTTGGATGAAAGTGACTATAAAAATGCAAATTGTTTTATCTCTCCCAGGCTTTGCAATCAGCACACTCTTGCAATTCCTCTGAGATAGGGAACTGTAACTTCTAAGCTACTGCAGCTGCTGATAGAGAGCTTCTCTCTACAGTAGAAAGATGTGTAACTGTTAATTTTTCTAGTTAAGAGGCGTAATATAATATGGGGGATTCTTGTCCTAGCTCCCCACACCTAGAATTCGGGGCAAGAAGAACAAGCTACCTGATTATATTTTTTTTACCTACGAAAACCACTGTTTATTTTTTGAAATTCTTTCCTATTAGAATTCTCCAAAACACATGAATGTATTTGAGGTTACTGGCTGCTTACAGCTGCTCACCTATTGCTGTCTTTGAAAGGAGATTTTCATTCAGTGCATTATAAAAGTATAATTCATCCGATGTTGTGCATCTAGTGCTAGTTGATGTGTTCAGGGAAGCCATACCCAGAAGCATAAATCAGACTGATGAAGATTAGGAGGCTGATTGCTTTTGTAGGAGAAATAATGCATCTAGCATTCTCCCTGAGCACTATTTATCTTTTCTCTATTCTTGCATTGGAAGGCGCAATGTTAAATAAAGGATTAACTGTTTTATTGAACTCCAAACTCCAACAAGATCAACAATCTCAAGCCCATAAACCCTGTATTAGAAATTTGCTATCCTGCACAGAATCTTACACAGAAACATAACAAATACCTTAATCCCATCAAAAACTTTAAACAATGTAAATTAAGAGTGTGGCATGCCAGTATTTTAATTCAACGAGCCAGTAAATAGAGCGCTGTATCTTCTACTGCAGGATGCTGGGAATTTGGTGGCTTGGCAGATCTTTGTAAGCCAGCAGAATTCTTTATCCCATGTAATGCAAAAAGGGGCATTTAGATGATGAAAGAGAAACATGTTTGGCATTAAGGTTTAATAAATAATATTCTCCCCATTATGCCCTGGAAAGTGCTAAATCAGTCTGTCACGATTCATTCTCAGGAGCCGAAAAAGCTTGCAAACAAAATATAATAATAATAATGTTCTCCTTTTCAAGTATTTGTTCAGGAAAACTAGTATGTGCTCAATGAAGAGGGAATGATCTGTTATCTGCTGCTGGAATCAGTAAATCAGAAGCGAAACAAGCAGTCATCCTTTGGTCAATCCATAGTACTTGAAAATTGGCACAGTAAAACGCACATTTATCATGGAACTATAGTGACTTTTCCTAATCATTGCAAATTCTGGTAACACAGAGTAATTAAAACTATATTTTGAGTAACAGTGTTAATCATGTCTTCATTCTCATGCAATTGTGAGTTATTATTTGAACCTTTCATTTTGACATAATAAAGAAGATTCATAAACTGGCAATCAGGTTGTTTTATAGTTTCAGCTTACATTATATGTTCTAGAACCTCAGGCAACCTGATCCTGTTAGATTTCCTGTACAAATCTTGGCACATTTGACAGTGTTGTTATAAGCAAACTTTTTAAACTATCTTAAAGGAGCTCTCTCAGCCAATGAGTTGGCCATTCACAGCAGGGCTTAGTTCAGGAGAGCTAACAGGCGCTCTTAGCAGGAAGAGCAGGGAGTGGCACCTACCTACCAGTTAGTAAACTGTTTGACTACTTAACTTGGGGGCTACAGGGTGCTTCAGTGATCTGAGTGTTCTTTAAATATGAGATTGATGTGCAATGGGAGGTAACAAAGTGCGTCTACAACTACAAAGACCCTGTCATCATGCTGGAGCTCAGTAAAGGGAGTTCTATAAAAATGGCTCCTAACCTCTGCAGAGATAAGGGGGCACCAAGCTACTGTCTGTGGTCCAAACAAGGCTACTTTGTCCTGTGTTATGCTCAATCCTTCTTCTTTTTTACTCCACCTTGTTTAATCTCAACCCACAAGTCCTCCTCCAACTTATTCAGCTCATTACAGTGTTTGTCTTCCAAAATCTGGTTCTGCATCCCTTCCTTCATATAACCAAATTGTACCCTGAATGTAAAGTTTTCATAGCTAAATCTGGAGACTCCTTACCTCTTGTGTCTTATAGAATTTGCTGTGCATCCCCACTCTCCCACAATGAATCTGGCCATGCACACTCATCTTATTTATCATACTCCACAAACCAGGAACATCATGTTACTTTAGCCATGAGATTACTGAGATGTTTAACCTCTAAAATAAATGTATAAGTAACATTTCTTGTGCAACTTTATTAAAAAAGTTTAATCAACCTCGCTTTTTATATGCCTTAAAAGTCCCTCTGAATTCCAGTTCTGCATAGAATCTTGTATACTTATGATTAATTAGTTTCCCTATCCGCATGCTCCTTCCTCAGTGACCTTTATTTTAAAGCATGACAACCTATTGACATCTAATTCATGCCAGTGTTCTTTTATTGCTCTGTTCATTGTATACATGATGCCGTGTTTTTACATTGCTCTGTGTGCTGTTTCCAAGACACTAGCTTAAATATGACATTGGAAGGAAAATTACAAAAAGCATTTTAATAAAATCGGCTCTTACGTCATTCCCGCTGTTCTAGTTCGAAGCCTGTGATCTTGTACCCTAATAGAAGAGGCCGAAAAATTTGACAGAGAACAAAAGTTGATTTAGAGACTCCTTTTTTCTTAATCTACTGAGTACTGAGTCGAAAACCATGATATAATTACACAAGTAAATTTGCTCACTGTTCATACTGCCATCCATTTATACACCTCTACATCGTCTGGAAGGCCCTGAAAAGCTGGTTTCTTATCCTATGAATTTATTGGATTTTTCTAATTACATATATAGATTTCCTTTGTGCCACAGAGAATTGTACATTGAAAACATTCAGAGGTATTTCAGTTAGAACATATATTATGAAGATTTAGCTTTAGACAATCTGTATTTCCCATGGGTAAATGGTACAGAGTGGCTGTGGCCATTGAAAGCTGGTAGCAATTGTATGGGACTTGGTAGCTTTCCCTGGTAGTTCTCACTGTAGCAAGTTCAAAGGTTATGAGGGTTATTCACTAAACACCGGATTTTGTCAGTATGGGTGAAAATGACCAAATTCAGTTGGTTACCATTAATTTCGATGCATTCAAATCACTAATATCTGCATCTGCACTGGAATCTGAGATTTATCAATGGCATGGCGAGCAAAGATAAATTGAATGCATCCAGTAGGATGTGGGGTTTGACTACTAAATATCTAAACCTAGTGACTGGGCAGCTATTGAGTTCCCTAAAGACTTGTCACATTACTCTAACAATAACTCACTTTCTTATGAATATTAGGCCCCCCCATCTGCCGCCCATGATTGGGGTCCAGGGGAGGGGACAATAGACATCCATTGGTGTTCAGCCCGGATGAAATCCAGACCAAATTCAAGTCACTTCAGGGTCTGAATACAAAAATCCAGAAATTAAAAAATGCCATCAACAATTTCCAGATTTTGCAGTCTGAATGACCCTGTATGCAGTCGGGAGCAGGACTGCCTTCAGAAATATTCAGGCCCCTTATACTGCTGAAGGTCTGGGCACCCGGGGCCTATCCTCAAGTCTGCCCACAGGATCCACACTGTGTCTGCCTACAAGAATGCAAAGTGTGTGTTTGTATTTAAAGCAGTGTGCTTGTGCAGTGGATGCTGTGTGTGTAAAATGGATTCAATGAGTGTGTAGTGGATGCAGTGCATGTGTGTAGTGGATGCAGAGTGTGTAGTGGATGCAGAGTGTGTTGTGGATGCAGAGTGTATTGTGGATGCAGTGTGCATGTTTGTGTAGTGGATGCTGTGTGTAGAAGATGTGATGTGTGTAATGGATGCTATGTATAGTGGCAGCAGTGTGTTTGTGTAGTGGATGATGTATATAGTAGATGCAGCGTGTGTATAGTGAATACAGCTTGTGTGTGTGTGTGCATTGGATGCAATGTGCGTGTGTTTGTGTAGTGGATGATGTATATAGTAGATGCAGCGTGTGTATAGTGAATACAGGTTGTGTGTGTGTGTGCATTGGATGCAATGTGCGTGTGTTTGTGTAGTGGATGCAGTGTGTGTAGTGGAGGCAGTATGTGTGTTTGTGAAATGGTTGAAGTGTTTGTATAGTAGAGGCAGTGTGCATTCTGTGAGCAGGAATTACATTTTTTTTCTAAATATTTTTTTATCACTAATTATCACTTTTCTTCCCCACTCCCTGCCTCGTACCTATGGCTGTGTACGTGGGACATTACACTCCATGGTTGTCCAGTAGCATTGTGCAGACTTCCAGGTGCTGGTATAATGAAGAAGGGGCCAAGCAAATGCAATCTTTTGAACTCTTGCAAGCTTAGCCTGTATGACGTATGGCCGGAGGCTTGCAAGAGTTGGAGAGAGAAGGTGCTGGAAGCTGAAGATCCCATTTGCTGGGTCCCTCTTTATTACATAGGCAGCAGGGGGCCTGCAGGGGCACATATATAATGGTAATCTCTTTGTATCTGTATAATTATATACAGATCCATTCGAAATGTAGGGCATGGGCCCTTTACAGTCGTATCAGCTGTATCACCCCGATTTCACCCAATTCGGTTTGGAGCCATTTGGACTTTGGTAAATAATACCAATAGAACTGCTGTAAAATTAGCAACAGGTTATACTTTGGCGCAAGCCTGACATGGTAATCGGGCAAACCGGGCAAATACCGGTGGGCTGCAATGGACATGGCGTGAGGCCGACCAGTGAGATCAAAGGCCCGTGTAACTAAATCCCTTTATGGACTGATGGGGAGATCAGAGATCTCCCTCACCGGCCCATTACACAGACATGTAGAGGGGCACAGGGAGCATTAGATCTCACCTTCAGCTGAGGGCCAAGTGCTATAATCTTGTGAGCTCTGGTCACTGAGAATATTGCTGTGTGTCACAAGCTGGAAAGTGTTTCCAGCCCACTGGAACACCAGGATGTCTCTCCTCCCTTGGTCAATGGTACCAGAAGTAACAAAAGAGGGGAAACTATTTGATTTTCTTTTTATTATTTTTTTTCAATTTGATTTTTTTTTTTATTGTTTTGTAAGAAGCATGGGGTACAGAAAAAAGAGAGGGAGAAGGGGAAGCCTCCAATCATTCAGTGCAGTGTCAACATTGTACAATCCTGTGTACTTCCGTTTACATGCATTAATGATGTACATGTCACCGCATGTGCAGGCAGCATCACAAATTATTGACATTAGAAATGAGAATACGCTGTCTGAAGGTGTAAAGATATATCAGTTGCATATTGGTGATGTCTGTTTGCGATATTGTGGTGTTATAGCGGGGTCCCACCTGGGGGAGCCATTGGCTGCCATGTCCCCGGTGAGGTATGCTTTTGTTGAAGGGATGCCGTCAGGGTACCTAAGCGTGTGGCCTGTTCAGGTTCATGTCAATAAATCGGAAAGTATGTGAGTCTCTCTTAACTGGGTGGGTTTTGCAAATCCCTCATTATTGTAGGCAGATATTCAAGATGTCCTACATTTCCCTTCTGTCTCCCCTCCTTCCCGTCCTGCACTACCACTCTTGGCATACTGGCAAAAAATGTGAATAGGGAGGTTAAGTGATCAAGGAACTGTATACAATAGGAACTATATACAAGGTGGATATGTTGTGAGCTGGCATTTTCGCTGTTGGTATAGGGTACTTAGTCTGATGTGCTAGCTCAGATTCTATGGGAGCCATGGGGCCTGCTGTTTCCAGATGTCCGGACAGTAGGAGTCGCAGTCACAATCAGCGTGCCTCAGCATTGTTTTTGTTGTTGTTTTTGTTCATTCTCATTCTGTCCTCTTCCCCCCTCCCCCAACTGGTCATGCTCAGGTTACCCCCTCATTCAGGTCCCCAGGGTTCAGCATGAGGTGTAATATAATATTGGGGGTTGCTTGTCCAAGCATGAGTGTATAGTTCCTATTTTACTTTGGCTTCTAAGGTAGATTGCTTTGACCTAAAATGTTTGCTAATGTTTAATTAATATTTTCTTTCCCTCTGTACCCTCAACCACTAGGCTCCCCTACACACAACAGCCCCTGCACATAAACATTGTAGCCTTGTACACTCAATACAGCTTAATATACAAACACACTACAGCTCATATACATGCACATTAGATACATGTATACGCACAATAGATACACACACACTCTCTAGACACACACTACACCCCATAGGCAAGTACATGCACAACACCCTCTAGACACACAAATCCTCTCTACAACCCCTAGACACACAAACTATAGCCCCTATAAATAAACACACACATTACAGCTCCAGTACACACACACTACAGCCCACAGGTATACCCACATGCACACAACAGCCCCTAGAGAGGTCCCCACCCTCTCCTTTAAACATCCAGGCTGAATTTGTTTCCCAGTCCGGCCCTGCTTTGGAGTACTTACTGGCAAATTGCCAGGTGTACTGGTAATACAGCCTGATCACTATATCCAACTCTCTTGTTATTAGGTAGTATGTAAGTAAGTGGGAATAAAATTAGAAAAGAAGTGTACCACGGTTATATACCTACAGTCTGGAGTAACCAGCTCCTAACCATTTGCCCTCTATCTAAAGCTATGATGTATCTCACTGGTTTTCAGTGGCCATAAATGCTAATTTACCTGGTGTTCGATCTTGATGGTACATTTTATTTATGGCTGGGCTGTCCCTTCCAGCACGTGATTGATAATATCAGATAGAAGAAGGTATAGTCATAGAAAAGTGTTTTTACAACTGTAATATTAACCATATAACTGAATAGAAATGGGATCTAACCAGATTGATAGAACAGGCTGAACTTAACTTACAGAAATATTAGGACTTCATCTTTTGGAAGTAATATACAATTTATACTAAATTTTGCCATAATCTTAGGGAAAGGAGGGTCACAACACAAACAAATGTTTTTGTGGTGTCACAGTTCTACTTACCTGGCACAGCATGCCTCTGTCGAATCCATTCAGTTAACCTGTAAAAAATCAGGAATTCAAACTCAGATTAGGCCGAGACAAGCATTTACCATGTTGTGATGTGGAGCAAACATATATGTCTAGTAATAATGAATAGACTGCATAATGCTGCTTAATAGACACAGTATAGTGGATAGCCTAATTAGGCTAGGCCTGTGAGAATAGCACAATAATAGTAGCATCTAAACATGAGTTCAATATGTTTCTAATTATGTGGCAAACTATCTATAAATGCTAAGTTCAGCATTTTTTTCCTCTATTACCCTATTCCCACAAGATATAGAGACGCTAATAAAAGTATATTAACATTTAACTACCAGGAGTGGGATATTGATAACTAACAAAGTATAAACCATCACAATATAAAGCTGCTTCCACATCAGCGATAGACGGCCTGGACCTCAGTAGGAAATCACAGGAGCTGTAACTTGGACGCTGAACACTAAATAGTTTCCATTTTTGCTCCTCAATCTTCTTATCAACAATATATAGAAACATAGAAACATAGAATGTGACGGCAAGAACCATTCGTCCCATCTAGTCTGCCCAGTTTTCAATACTTTCATTCGTCCCTGGCCTTATCTTATAGTTAGGATAGCCTTATGCCTATCCCACGCATGGTTAAACTCCTTTACTGTGTTAACCTCTACCACTTCAGCTGGAAGGCTATTCCATGCATCCACTACCCTCTCAGTAAGGTATCACATACAGAGTCAGAGTCGGGCCACATAATTCTAGTCGGTTTGATGCATACCAGGTTTTCTGTGATGTATGTGAAGCTTTTACATGTCAGTTAGTTAGCACCCCCTTGTTACCCTGTGTAACAGCAAAGTTTGCTATTAGTTGCTTTTTAGTGAATCTTCATAATTCAGTGTTGCTGCCTTTACAAATATATACTATTACAATCTCTTTAGATGATACCGAACTTAAAGGGACACTATAGTCACCTGAACAACTTTAGCTTAATGAAGCAGTTTTGGTGTATAGAACATGCCCCTGCAGCCTCACTGCTCAATCCTATGCCATTTAGGAGTTAAATCCCTTTGTTTATGAACCCTAGTCACACCTCCCTGCATGTGACTTGCACAGCCTTCCATAAACACTTCCTGTAAAGAGAGCCCTATTTAGGCTTTCTTTATTGCAAGTTCTGTTTAATTAAGATTTTCTTATCCCCTGTTATGTTAATAGCTTGCTAGACCCTGCAAGAGCCTCCTGTATGTGAATAAAGTTCAATTTAGAGATTGAGATACAATTATTTAAGGTAAATTACATCTGTTTGAAAGTGAAACCAGTTTTTTTTTCATGTAGGCTCTGTCAATCATAGCCAGGGGAGGTGTGGCTGGGGCTGTATGAACAGAAACGAAGTGATTTAACTCCTAAATTACAGTGAATTGAGCAGTGAAATTGCAGGGGAATAATCTATACACTAAAACTGCTTTATTTAGCTAAAGCAATTTAGGTGACTATAGTGTTCCTTTAATCTGCAATATCAGTAGAAGTATAATTAATACTTTGTGTCCATAAATGTAACAATTTACATGAAAGGATACACAATGATTAAAGAGATCAAGCACACCTTATTTTTCAAAAGCTATTTTGATCGGAATAAGAGCCCTTACTTGAAGTGTACTGGGTCGGAAGGGGGGGGTCTGCACCAGGTAACTAATTTAACATTCTGCATTACAGTTATGTTATTATAGATATATCTTGAGAAATAAAGACTGTTCGTGTAAGATTATGGAAAAAATGAAAATAATATTATATTTCTCAGACAAAATCAAATAAGTTCCTATCCGAATCAGAATGGAAGCCGTCCTGACATCTGCTGAGAACTGATAGTAAAAGGTTACTTTAGTTAAATATTTAATTTACTGTATGATATGTGTCTCATAATTGAATCTGTGTAGTGATGTGCAGTATGGAAAATTCACAATAAAATCAAATATCGCTATGCAGAATCATTGAAAGACCTTTTTGGAAAATCAAATCTATAACATCAAGGCCTCTTTTGACACGCATATTGATATCCCTGACATCATTTTCAATATTTTATACATTTATAACTGCATTTCTTTGCTCTAAGCCGGTACCATCTACCAGAAAAAACTACTCCTTAAAATTTACTTACTAAACTCTAAATTGTATTAAAGTAAAATCCATATGGCAATCTTTAGGCTAAAATGGATTACGTATAGTCAAACTTTGACTGTTTTAGCTAATTTTGACATTCTGATTTATATTTTCAACAATTTAGTAAATAGTCTAGCTCAAAGGGCCACTAAAGTGCCAGGAAATCCCTAACGCTGGGCTTAAGGGGTAAAAACCCCTTCAGCCACTTACCTTTCTCCAGCGCCGGGCTCCTGCGCGTGCATTCAAACCGCCCACAGGAAAGCATTACTCAATGCTTTCCTACAGACGTCCAGCGTCTTCTCACTGTGATTTTCACAGTGAGAATCGCCGAAGCGCCTCTAGCAGCTGTCAGTGAGACAGCCACTAGAGGCTGGATTAACCCTCAGTGAAACATAGCAGTTTCTCTGAAACTGCTATGTTTTGAGCTGCAGGGTTAAAACTAGGGGGACCTGGCACCCAGACCACTTCATTGAGCTGAAGTGGTCTGGCTCCTATAGTGGTCCTTTAATTTAAGCTTTTGTTTTATTTTAATATCTGCAGGCTGATAATTTAAAGAGATGCACCTTTGAAATATATATCTTTTAAATATAGTGACGTATTTGCAGGGCCGGCGCTTCCATAAGGCCAGTTAGGCAGTGGCCTAGGGCGCTTTTCAGCAGGGGGCGCCCGCAAGGGCTGAAATACTCCTCTGGACCGCTGCACAAGAGAACATGCTGCTAATTCTGATGCATTGATGTTGTAATGGTAACCCCACCTTTGCCGGCCCACCATACCACAGACATGCTGCTCCCACAAAAAACTCAGCCCCACATCTTCTAACCTTGCCTCACCAGCCTGCCCCTGCTCCCTTCTTCCAAGATCCTGCCTCCAATCCAGACAGCAATCCTTTGAAGAGGAGGACAGTGCAAGATCAGAGCTGCCCCCTGTCCTGGGCTGCTAGTGGGAGGGACCACAGACAGAAACTGGAAGCATGGCAGCAGAGAAGGTACCACACTAACTAAATGGGTTTCTTTCTGTTCCCCCAGCCCCCATCTATGTATGTGAGTATGTCAGGCTGCTTGCTATGTGTGTAAGTTTTAGGCTGTGTGTGGCTATTAGGCAGTTTGTGTGAGTGTATCAGGCAGCGTGTGTCTATTAGATAGATTGTGTGAGCATATGTATTAGGCAGTGAGCGTGAGTATGAGACAGTTTGTGTGTGTATGTGAGTGAGTTTATGTATTAGGCAGTGTGTGTAAGTGTGTGTATTAGGCACTTAGTGTGAGTATGAGGCCGTTTGTGTGTGTGTGTGTTTGTGTATGTATTTATTACATGTATGCAATCATAATATATTTCAATCCATGTATTAGGCAGTGTGTGTATGTATCTAAGAAGCAGTTTGTGTGTGTGAGGCAGTGTGTGTGTGTATGTGTGTGCATTAGGCAGTTTGTGTGTGTTGGTATATGTATGTATTCAGCAGCTGTGTGTGTGTATTTGGCTGTGTACGTGTGTGTGCATGTGCATGTATTAGGCAGTTTGTGTGTGTATGTGTGTATAAGGTAGATGTTTGTTTATATATTAGATAGTGTATGTACAAGGTAGATTGTGTGTATGTATTTGGCAGTGTGTGTGTGTGTGTCTAAAATGTAGTAGGCAGTTTGGGTGTATGGATGTATAGTATTTATTAGGCAGTGTATATATAGATCTTTATTCCCTGTTGCCCTAGTCCTTTACTATGTGCCTGTCTCACTAAAAAATAAATGTAAAAAACAAATTGAGCAGACAGACACGTGAGGGGCCATTCACTAAACAGTGATTTCATAAGTCTCTAAAGGCATAAACTTAGATCAAAATTTTTCTTTTTAAACTAAAGTGAGATGGAGACTTTTCCAACGTGTCTATTTTAGCCTTTTTTAAACCCACCACTGAATGAATAGACCCATTTGGTGCAACAAAAACTCAGGGAATCCTGTGAAAAGGGTAAGAGACATTAAAAAGTAAAAACAAAAGCAGAGATGATGACTGTAAGTAAAGGAAAAAAAAAACTGAGGAAACGTGTATGAGTCTCATAGCAAAAGTGAGTGTATAAACCAGTGGCGTACACACAACCCATGGGGCCCCGGTGCGAAAACTGATCTGTGGGCCCCCCCCCCCCCCGCTTACTCTGCGCGGGCTGGGGCCGCAACACATGGCGGGCGGGCACCTGGTCGCAGGGCTGCGACCCGTGCTACCGCGGTATGTACGCCAGTGCATGCATAAACACATACACTTAAAGGACCACTACAGACACCCAGATCAAATCAGCTCAATGAAGTGGTCTGGGTGCCAGGTCTCTCTAGTTTTAACCCTGCAGCTGAAAACAGCAGTTTCAGAGAAACTGCTATGTTTCACTGAGGGTTAATCCATCTCTAGTGGCTGTCTCATTGACAGCCGCTAGAGAATTTTCTGCGATTCTCACTGTGAAAATCACAGTAAGAAGACGCTGAACGTCCATAGGAAAGCATTGAGTAATGCTTTCCTATATGGGCGGTTTGAATGCGCGCGTGGCTCTTGCCACGCATGTGCATTCGGAGCTGAGAGGCGGATCGGGACGGAGAGATCCCCAGCGCCAAGGGAGCCCGGCGCTGGAGAAAGGTAAGTGCTTTAGACACACACACACTCTCATGAACAGACGCACACATTTACTGACAGACACACACTCAGTGACAGACGCACACAAACATACTCAGTAACAGACACACACACTAACACACTCTAAAACTAACACACTCACTAACACAATCACTCACACTAACACACTCACTAACACACTCACTAACACACTCACTAACACACACTCACTAACACACACTCACTAACACACACTCAAACTAACACTAACACACTCACTAACACACACTAACACACTCACTAACACACACTAACACACTCACTAACACTAACACACTCACTAACACACTAACACTAACACACTCACTAACACACTCACTAACACACTCACTAACACAATCACTCACACAATCACTCACTAACACAATCACTCACTAACACACTCACACTAACACACTCAAACTACCACTAACACACTCACACTAACACACTCACACTAACACACTCACACTAACACACTCACTAACACACTCTCTCACTAACACACACTAACACAAACTAACACTAACACACTCACTAACACTAACACACTCACTAACACTAACACACTCACTAACACTAACACACTCACACTAACACACTCACTAACACACACACTCACTCACTCACTAACACTCACACACTCACTAACACACTCACATTAACACACTCACTAACACACTCACTAACACTAACACACTCACATTAACACACTCACTAACACACTCACTAACACTAACACACTCACATTAACACTAACACACTCACTAACACACTCTCTCACTAACACACACACACACTAACACAAACTAACACTAACACACTCACTAACACTAACACACTCACTAACACTAACACACTCGCATTAACACACTCACTAACACACACACTCACTCACTCACTAACACTCACACATTAACACACTCACTAACACTAACACACTCACTAACACACTCACTAACACTAACACACTCACTCACACTCTCACTAACACACTCACTCACACTCTCACTAACACACTCACTAACACACTCACTAACACTAACACACTCACTCACACTCTCACTAACACACTCACTCACACTCTCACTAACACACTCACTAACACTAACACACTCACTAACACACTCACATTAACACACTCACTAACACTCTCACTAACACACTCACTAACACACTCACTAACACACTCACTCACTACCACTCTCACTAACACACTCACTAGCACTAACACACACACACACTCACTAACACACTCACTAACACACACTCACTAACACTAACACACACTCACTAACACTAACACACTCACTAACACTAACACACACTCACACACACTCACTAACACACTCACTAAACACACACACACGTTTTTTCTGTTTTTTTTTTTTTTTTATTTAATCCCCCCAGCCTCCTTACCTGTGTGAGAGCTGGGGGGATTCCCTGGGGTCCAGTGGTGTTGCTGGTCACCCGGCTGGCGGGCGCGCAAGGGAGCACTGTCCCCTGGGTGCTCCCTCTTCAGCTCCCTCGCGCGCCGCGTACTGATACCGGAGCCGGAAGATGACGTCATCTTCCGGCTCCGGTTTCAGTGCGATGCGCGAGGGAGCTGAAGAGGGAGCACCCAGGGGACAGTGCTCCCTCGCGCGCCCGCCAGCCGGGTGACAGCAGGGCCAGCCTCGGGGGGCCCGGAGGTGGCCGGCTCCTGGGCCCCCCAGCAGAAGAGGCTGGCCCTATGGGTACATACCGGGTCGCAGGGGCTGCCGGGCCCCCTGGTGGGCCGGGCCCGGACGCAGCCGCGACCCCTGCGACCCTGGTATGTACGCCACTGGTATAAACACTAGTTTTACTAAGAAGGAGGAATAATCCATATACATAAAGTATGTTAGCTTGTTGAAATACTTTATGTCTGGGGTCTTTCAGTTTCTTGGCAGTTTCTAAAAGTGAGGATTTTAATGGAAATCGGCCCTTTTTTAATTGGGGGCAAAATCCCCTCCCTGTCTTCCACTCAGGCAGCCAGGAAAGCTTTCTTCTCCTTTAGTTCCACAGAGAAGTTCCAACAGAAGAGGCAGACTAGCTGTACTAGTGTGTGCCTGCCTTCCACCTTTCTCAATGAGACAAATTAGAGCTCAATGGAAAACACAGGAATCAAGAGTGCATGTGCGCACTTGTGACTTCAGCACAGAGGCATCTTCTCAAGGAGAATCCTCTGATTGGAGCATTACCTGGCACACCCTAGGGGCTTGCAGAAAAACAAAAATAGCATATTTTCTCTGGTGGTATATCAAATAAATGGTTAAAAACAAAAAACAGTGAAATGTTTCCTTTTGGAATTTAGCGAACAAACTTGTGACGCATGAGGGGGGCGCGAAGTGGATCTTTGCCTAGGGCGGCAGAATTCCTTGCGCATTTAGCTCTCAAAGTTATAATATCTGTAATAAAAATAAAGGCATTTTAAAAGAAACCCTTATCATTATCACACACATTCTCACTGTCATGGAAATAAAAAAAAACTTTTGCGACGTTGCAAATAAAAACAGAAATCGTTTAACACTATTATATACAGAAAGTATAGATGTTGAATAAAAGCAATGTAAACTGTATCACAGTATATTTTTGATGACTTTATCAAAATTAGACATGCCATATGTTATTCAATACACGCAATAACTCTGTCAATTAAATATTTGAGAAAATAGTCAATTTGGCTAATAGCTTTGCAAGTTTTGCTTTTTACAGCAGTATTACAAAAGGACAAGGGAAGCAATAATGAATGATTTTTACACTTCCTGACTTAAAAGTGCTGTTCATCAACAACAGACGGCAGGTTTGAACTGTCCAATAAATATAAATCTGGGCTGTATTCGGGTCAAAGCTGTAAGAGATTTGCAATGAATCAGAACTATGTGACTTACAGCACAATCACTGCAAGCATAACGTACAATACAGAACTTGTGTATCTTTCTTCTAACACGCATAAAGTGTACCTTTCTTGCAAAAATGACATGGTATCATTTTTAGCGCAATTTCTTCTTCACTAAACGAGACAAACTGCTAGCAAGCACATATATTACATTTTTTTTAAATGACTCCCACTTTCTATTTAGCTTTTACCTCTGTTACAAAGAAGCCTGATAATCTGTTCATATTCACAAGACTGCTATCTTGTAGTATATTTTCTATGGAGTGATTTTCCTCTGATCAAAAACTTTTACTATTTGGCATTAATGCAAAGTTGCACTACATTAACTAGTATTTTGTTTTTTGCTATTGGCTGTGATGTCATACTTCAACATGGGCTCTAGTTAATTTACCTGCCTCTTTCTAATACTAGATGCAATCCATTAACATTTTTAAGTTCATCAGACAAAATAGAAACCATTTGACTGTGTTTGCAGGAATCATTTTATAAACATGTTAAAACAATGAGTATAGAAAACCAAACTTAATTAAAGTCCAAAAGTAAATTCTCACTGAAGGAATAAAAAAAAAGGATAAAATGAATGATCCAAGCATCATAACCACTACAGCCTGTTGTAGTGATGTATTTTTTTGAGCACCGCGCATGCGCATTAGGTCTCCTCGGCCGGTGGGCGGGATCAGTCTCGCCCACCGGCCGACGTAGGCAGAAGGTGGAGCAGCGGGGGAGGAGCAGGCAGCGATGTGGGACATGTCGCTGCCTCAGGTAAGTCACTGAAGGGGTTTTCACCCCTTCAGCAATTTGGGATTGGGGGGTGGGAGGGAGAGGAATCCTGCAGTGCCAGGAAAACGGATTGTTTTCCTGGCACTGGTGATTCCCTTTAAGTCCCTAAAGCCTATGCCTATCTTTAATCAAAATGTACTGAATTCAAGCTGTGGATATTGTCACCCAAAATTGCTCCCTGATCTCTTAACAGCAGTGGGCTTAGGACTTTGCTCAAGAGGCAAATAACAGAAGTTACAAAGCAGGAGATTTACAAAATACGGATAAGCTTTAAACTGTACTAAAGCCAATTAATCAAAGGCAGCAAACACTGGCAATAGAGACTCCACAATGTCCCAAGAGAATGAATTAACAAAAAGATATCAGAAACAGGTTGCGCCTAAACAAATCGATAAAGTGTAAAGGACTATGTATATGCAAATGTATTTTAGAGTTTCACATTCACAGACAATATGTAGCAATATAAGTTTAACCCCTTGAGGACGCAGGACGGTTCAGGACCGTCATCGGCATTTTTGCGTTGCCGACCGACGACGGTCCTGAACCGTCCTAAATTTAAAATGTACTTACCCGATCGCCGTCGTTCCCCCGGCGGCGATCGGCGGTGCTCCCGGTGTGGGGAGACTGCCTGCAGCCCAGACAGTCTCCCCATGGCGGTTTAGGACCCCTGGGGCCATGTGATCGCCCAACAGGGCGACCACATGGTCACAATAGGTGTCCTAGACTCTGCCTGCAGGGGGACTGTCTGTGCTGACAGGCAGTCTCCCTGCTGCTGTAAAATCATAAAAAAATTCAAAGTTATAGTTAATAAAAAAAAAATATATTATTATATATGTGTATATATATGATATATAGACATATATTATACCTATATAATATATGTCTATATATCATATATATAATGTCATGCTAAGTGTATTTTTATATTAATATGTACATATATTAATATAAAAATACACTTATAATTAATTTGCACACGTATATATATAATATATATAATAACTATATATATTGTATATATATATTATTATAAAATACGAATAATAAATAATTTAAATTAAATTAAAAAAATTAAAAATAATAATAAAAAATTGAAAAAAAATTATATATCTATACGAAATTGTATTCTAACTGTATTTTGATATTAATATATATATATTTATATCAAAATACACTTAGAATGAAATTGTATATATATCTATGTATATTTAAATAAATAAAAAGAATGCGAACTATTCATATGTCGATATACAAAATTACATAAATAATTATATAAATATACACGTAGACTTCAAATATATAAATATGCATATATATTTAAATTCTACGTGCGTATTTAGGTAATATTTTGACATAATTAAGTTATTTTATTGATTGCAATTTAAGGGACCTGCCTGCCAACCCAGGCCGAAAGACCAGAGAATTTAATTTGCTATCACTGTATTTTACCCTGTAACGTTCTACGACACCCTAAAACATGTACATGGGGGGTACTGTTTTACTCGGGAGACTTTGCTGAACACAAATATTAGTGATTCAAAACAGTAAAACATATCACAGCGATGATATTGTCAGTGAAAGTGACTTTTTTTGCATTTTTCACACACAAACAGCACTTTTACTGATGATATAATTGTTGTGATACATTTTCCAGTTTTGAAACACTAATATTTGTGTTCAGCAAAGTCTCCTGAGTAGAACAGGACCCCCCATGTACAGGTTTTATAGCGTTTTTGAAAGTTACAGGGTCAAATATATAGGTCAAATATTTTTACATTGAAAATGGCCAGGTTGGTTACGTTGCCTTTGAGAGCATATGGTAGCCCAGGAATGAGAATTACCCCCATGATGGCATACCATTTGCAAAAGAAGACAACCCAAGGTATTGCAAATGGGGTAAGTCCAGTCGTTTTTAGTAACCACTTAGTCACAAACACTGGCCAAAATTAGCGTTCAATTTAGTTTTTTACTTTTTTCACACACAAACAAATATGAACGCTAACTTTGGCCAGTGTTTGCGACTAAGTGGCTACTAAAAAAGTCTGGACATACCCCATATTGAATACCCTGGGTTGTCTACTTTTAAAAAAATATGTACATGTGGGGTGTTATTTAGCAATTTATGACAGATAACAGTGTTACAATGTCACTATTGATACATTTTAAAAATGTATGTTTTGAAACCGCAATATCCTACTTGTACTTATAGCCCTATAACATGCAAAAAAAAAGCAAAAAGCATGTAAACACTGGGTATTTTTGAACTCAGGACAACATTTTGAATCTATTTAGCAGTTTTTTTCATTCGCTTTTGTAGATGAGTAAAAGATTTTTCACATAAAATTCAAAAAACTTGTATTTTTTTCAATTTTTCATCATATTTTTTCATTTTTTTTAAATTAAATTAGATGAGATTATATAAATAATGGTATGTAAAGAAAGCCCCTTTTGTCCTGAAAAAAACAATATATAATTTGTATGGGAATAGTAAATGAGAGAGCGGAAAATTACAGCTAAACACAAACACCACAAAAGTGTCAAAAAGATGCCTGGTCGCAAATGTACAACATCGCAAAAAAAGTCCAGTCCTTAAGGGGTTAATGTTCTATTTTCAAAACATTTTCAAAGACCATCAATGAAATATCATCTGGGTGACAACGTGATTTGTACGAAGACATATTAGGCAGGAGATCCCAATGCATTATTTTATTTAGGGGTGGGTGAATGCTTTGCAACATTTGTGAGAATGCAAACAGATTTAATAGACTTACAAACTAAGCTTTGGCAAACTTTTTGAGATTTATTTCCATTAATTTGAACAAAAGCAATGGTAGATCTATTCATGTGTGCCTAAACAAACATTCGATAAACGCTGGAAGGGTTGCTAAACATTTGTTTGAGCATTAGTGTTGCCCATACAGAATATATTTGCATTCATTTGCATCAATGTTGCCACACATTTGCTAAATGCCAACTCCATACATAGCAATTTCATCTAGCTGCACCAGATGCTGAACATTGATACCCGATTTACAAATATCATATTTCTGGAGAGAGAAGGCAGTGGTAAGATCCAGTGAATATTCTTAACAAACTTTCAACACCACTGACATAGCAGAGGAGTATGACACATTTTTCATCTAGCAATCTGTTGCAGCTAAACAAAACCGGTTTGAAAAATGATCTTTTTCTTGACAACACAAACTGGATCTTTACATTGTTCTTTTTGCTGAGAAATAGGATATCAAGCGATCTGCTAGATGTAATACTGTTATTGCTCTAAAGAAGGAGAATGTGGTTGGATAAACGGTCATAAGGCCACTGAAGAAATAGGGGAAACACTCCAGGCACCATAACCACTGCAGGAGTTAAACCATTTTAGAACTCGGTTTCAGACTCCAGGTAAAAGATCAAACCATTGTAAAACAATTTGACTCATAATAATGGGGAGGGGGCACTTGGCCACTCCTGGCACAATAATCACTACAGCACACTAGTGCTAAAATGTTCATCTACGTGCATATTTTACATTGGTATGCACAGTCAGTCATAATCAGTTATATCGAACCCACACTAACATTGGTCATATACATTTCCTTGTAACCCGATATTAATTTCTTCCCAAGAATGTTTTCTACAACATCAAATATATTTAGAGTATGGTTCTCTAATGGTGCATGTGAGCTTTTGTTGAGACCTAATCAGGAACTAACCATAGGACAAGTCTTTTCAAAATTTCTGTATTCTACTCTTGTAAATACCCCGTGTCAAGTCAGGAAATGTGTGCAAGAAAAGAGGCTTCTCCAGAGATCATGTGTTTTATGTGTGTAAATGCTGGTTCTTTGTTTTTTGTGCAACTGAATGTACAACCAACCACAACCGACTTGCTTCTTGTAACAAACATTATTTTATCATCAAGGTTTATTTATCCTCTTCCCAGTTGACCAATTCCCCTATTATTGTCACAGTCCAGACTGTGGTGAAAGGAATTTTTTTAAGTTACCGCCCTCACAAGTCCTCCCCATCCCTCCGCTACTTGGCTCAGAGCACGTAGTCTAGAGTCTAAGTGGAATGGTCCAATCTAATGCTTTTCTATGAAAAGCATTTGATTGGACCACAAACATGCAGGACATAGGGTAGCAGTGACAGTGGACTAAGCAGGATAGGAGGATTAGATCAGGGTGTAGCTTGGGCAGGATAGGCAGCTGGATTTTAATTTGTTTTATATTTCCAGACTCCTGATGCATGCAAAGGGTGTATCTGTGTTTTGTGTCAATGTAAGTGTGTTTTAATGCTGGGGGTGTTTTTCTATGATATATCATTATAAGTTTGTGTTTGAACTCTTGTGTGTTTTTGAGCACTGTATCAGTGTGCGTGTGCATGTATCAGTGCATTTATACAGAGTCAGTGTTTGTGTCAATGCAGGTGTGAATGTTTGTGCAGAGTGTCTGTATGTATGTAGATGCATATGTGTATTTGTGCATAGTGTCTGGGTACATACGTTCAAGGGAGTGTTGGTGTGTGAATGCAGATAAGTAGGGGTTAAAAATCTTGGATATTGAGTTACTATCAGATGGCAAAAGCCATGAGCCACCTCAAATGCTTGTGCACAGTATTTTTGTTTCTTTCTTTTATTTAGGTCCTCAACTTCAGTTTGTGTTTATGCTGTTTGTGTTTATTTGTATTAAGAGTTTCATGTGTGCGTGTAAATGCAAGGCCATCATTTTATGTCGTTTGTGAGAGCAAATACAGGTGCATGTCTGTGGGGTGGGGTCAGGGTGTATGCATACGGGCTCATAGGTGTGGCAGGTCAATGAGTTTACATGCAGGGAGATATATGTGTGGAGAGTCTGTGTGTAAATGCAGGGACGTGTGAGTGGAGGGTTAATGTTCATAAAGGGCATATGTGGAAGGCCAATGTGTGTTTGTGTATGAAGGGGTATTTGTGTATTATAGTTCACTGTCTGTGTAAATAAAGTGGGGAATGTGTACCCCTTGTTGTCTGTAAGCCATTCTCAACTCCATTGGCCAGTAGCCCATTACTGCCCCATAGCTGGCAGTCCATTCTTCTCGCCTCTTCTCCATAGGTAAAAGGATTTTCTCTGCAGTTAGTAGCCCATTCCCCCCCCATAGTTAAAAGCCTATGTTCTGCCTTCCCCCACATAGACAATACCCACATATCCTCATATCCTCTCCCCCATAGATAGTACTCCATTCTCCTACTAGTTTTTTATTTTTCTCCTCACCTCATTAAACCTCAAATAGCTAGTATCCTTTCTCTCCCACCCATAGATAGTATGCAATCCTCCTCCTGATACAGTATCTCTGCAATCATAACATTGACTTATCTACTAAATGACAATATTATATATTGCAGGGCTACAAGGGACATAGCACCTTCGATGCAGTACTCCGGATGCCTTCAGTGCTCCTAGCTATAGCCCCCTGATGACATGAACAAGGCATTTAATTTAAAATAATTGTTTTTTTTACACTGTGTTCTAATACTATGAAATTCTGACAGTGATTACGCTTTTCTATTTTAATATTCGCCAAAGTCCCCAAATTTCAGCAAAGTTGGGTCACACATTGAAGCCAAAGCGTAAAAACATTGGTAAGCTTACAAAACAAATGAAGAAGCATGCACAATAAGATATTTTCATCTCTTCAATAGCAAATATTCCTTCTTAATGACACTTATATTAAGAGGCAGTGTTTTCCAAAATGTGAATTTCCTGATTTTGTTAATGCCATGTCTTAGCAAAAAAAACCAACCTGCAAGACTGTTTATTGCTGCATAAAACCATAATAATAATAATAGTAATACATTAACAAAGGGGATAATTCAAAGGCTATAAAAAGGACTAATTACAGCATTTGCTTTTGCTGCGTGCCAGTGTTTGTTCCACCATTCAGTTTGCTGTATCGTGCATTTTCCTATCAATGCAAAATCATAGAAAATGAAAGAATCTCATTTCGGGAGATATCATTATCTCATGTATATTTACTTGCATGCGGATATTGGTTTTGATGATACAGATTTTTCAAGCCACCGTAGATTACAACTGGCAAAATAACACAGTCTAGCTGCTTATTATATGCATACTCTGGGAAAATGCAGTAGAGAATGTAGTGTCTGTTACAAGAGAATCATTACAACTGAAAGAGAAATGACAGAATGAATAATTTATATAAAAAGCAACATTAGTCATACGCATTAAGCTGCAACTTCAAATCTGTACAAAACTTATATCACAATAAAAATAGTGTCTGGTGATGGAATATGAGAACTATGCAAGCTGTCATTTCATAACAAGGTAACAAACATAAAAGATTAAATCTGTTTCTCTCCCCAGTGGGTTTGATTTTTAAATTACTTTACGGTTACAGATTGGTGTAACTTGTTCCTTGTACTCAAGGTGAATCAAAGGAAAATTGTGTCCAGGAGGACAGGAGGATTTAGCCAATAGTGTTGTGGGACATGACCACATGACACGCTCAAGGGCAAGAGTCAGACTGTTAGTACAGCTGCCTGTGGAGACTGCCAAGTAGCCAGATGAGAATGCTTGTAGCATATCTGTCAGAGTGCTGGATATAGCCAATACTGGCTGCTTTTCCTTCGTCCAGATTTGGCTCTCTTTTCTAAGAAGATGTATAAAGAGAATAACATTAGTGGATTAGGAGCAGATGAAGCAGATGATTACTTTGCTGTTTTAATACTATAAACTACAATTGATTGGGTTGAAAAAACAAGTCATTGAGACAGTTGTAACGGATTTGTACATCGTTGTAATTCACTAGAGGAATGCATTCAGGATTATTCACTAAGCTCTGATTTGTTGCAAATTAAAATCTGAACGTCAAAATTCAGACTAAACTAGACAAGCAGGGAGTATAGCCGAAATGGAAATTTTTTCCAAAGTTTTGCCATTCGGCTTTTATTTAACTACAACTTAGAGCTTGGTAAATAATCATCATAGTGTTATTGGGGAAATTAAATAATAAAACACATACAACCTAGTTAGGGGATCAAGAGTTAGATGCCCATGCACGCATGCTGGTTAGGGGCTCACACATTTTACCTGCTGACTGTACGTTAAGGATAAATAATAAAGAACAAAAAGACGACAAACTTCCTAGATTGATTTGAAGGAGTGACGTAACTGATCTGTTTTTAAAATAATATGATGTTCTCCTGAATGCTTGTAATCTGTTATGTAAGAGTTTGCCTTATGTACCAATAGCACTTGATAGTGTATGGGTGCAAGATGGCCAGGTGTGGTGTAAATGGAACGTTGTGACAATATGGAGAATGCTATCCAGAAAAAGATCTGGATACTTGTTTGGGGATATAGCATATGGGAGGGATCTATGGCATATTCGAGGAAAGTGTGCCAAAAAGAGGAATGTATAATATCTTGGATCTGATCAAAAATGGCAAATTGTTACATAGCAATAACATTATTTCATGAAATATTGTTTATTATTAAACTATTATGACTGAAATAATTTAATTTTGAATTTGGTCTTCAACATAAAGAACATAAACAAGAATCAACAAAACTATATATTTTCTTTCTTTAATAATTTATCTGTGCATACTGAGTTAATAAATATTACTTTCCAGAACTGAAATACCCTTTGATTTCGTTGGTTGCTTTTTACACAAATCCATTGGTAGTGGAATGGGTTGAGGATAGGACATTTTTGAGAGCACTTTTATTATGTTTGGTTAGATAACTTGTTGCAAAAATAAACCCTGAAGACTAAAATTAAAATAATGAGGTATTCTATTGTAGCAAAAAAAAAAAATAATAATAATATGCTCCCTAAAATCAGAATTGAAGTTGTTTTTTTTGATTTTTTTTTTTAGATAAATTAAAATTGCATCAGAATTAACATTAATCTATGGGCCCGAGCAGCACCTGGTGAACCCCAGGTAAGAAGTCAAATGGTTCAAAAGTGGTTTGACACCTTAATATGAAGAGGCAAAAGGGAACTTCTGGCGCAATGATCGCTATAGCAAGTATAGCAAGCTGTAGTTGTTATGGTGCTTGGAGTGTTCCTTTAAGACTTGCACACATCTCAGCTACTGCTGTTGATCTAAAAGACGGCAAAAGAAACCCAATATGGATTGTTTTCCAATTTCTATTAATACATTTAGAGTATATATGGATGTGTACAAGCCTCATTTCAGTAGACACATCAGATAGAAACCTGGACGAAAGATCTCTAATTGGTTGAATGAAGAATGCTGCTATAATCTTTAAAATATTGGTTACTGTAGCAAGATACTAAGAATTCCTTCATGGATGCTTGAAAACAAGTAAACAACTGTCCCTTTAACTGAACTGACTGTAAGGGAAGGAATCCAGAAGACTGCATTGCTATGCCATTTGCATTCAATTTTTATTCTCATAATAATTTCATCTGACCTAAGGTTTAGAAGTTTAATAAACACAACAAAATGAAAAGTTCATTGAAAACCCATTACTAAATATATCCTGCCTATAACTGCAGTGTCACTCAATGCATGCAGAAGGCATAGGAAAGCAGCAAGTACAATAACACATCAATACTACTTTTGACTTATCAGCAGACAGCACACATTATAATAGAACATATCAATGCCACACACCTGCCTGTCACTTTCCTTATTAACCGATACCTCCTCTGAGATGGTGTGAAATCATTTCAATGATTATCTGTTCCAAAATTAGGAGCACATTTCTGTTACTGTTCCCAAATCTTAAAATGGCTCTGTCAGTTTCTTTCAAGATCATGTTAAATGCTGCTGCTAATTTCACTTGTGATTTATACAGTGACAGCCACATTTCTTTGAGACAATCTGAATAAACCATCCTAAGTCTAGCTTTAGTCTCTGTACTGTGTGTGGCTGTATTTGGAGAAGATACCCTGCAGATGATAATGACAGAATACTGAGCACACATAACTTCTCTCGTTCTTTTTTTTTTTAATCCAAATTTAAATGTATCAATTATTAATTTTCGGCAAGGCTGGATTAAATTTGCTATTGGCTATAGGTTGCACGTAAATCACCATTATTATTATTATTATTATTATTATTATTGCCATTTATATAGCGCTAAGAGATTCCATAGCATTTTACAATATTATAAGAGAGGGATTTAACTATAAATAGGACAATTACAAGAAAACTTACAAGAATGATAGGTTGAAGAGGACCCTGCTCAAACGAGCTTACAGTCTATAGGAGGTGGGGTGTAAAACACCATGGTCAATAGTATATGTGTTACATATTGTATATGTTTTCCAGCATTATATAATTCAATAAAGGTCCGAAAATTACGGAAGCCCAGAGAGGCCATATATTTTCAATATTTTTCTGACTTGTTATCTCGAGAAACAAGTTGTTTTCTTGAGAAACAAGACAGAAAAATACTTACCCAGCACATTGTTTGTTCTGATCCACTTCTTTTATGACTCTTTTATGACAAGCTATTGCTCATACAAACAGTGTGGAATTCAATATGGGAAAGATTTCTCACAGTGTATCAGACAGTTTTGCACTTGGCGCAATTATTAAATCTGTAGTTTTTTTCTTTTCTTTTTTTCTTTAAGTAAAGAGCTTTAGTAGATAGCTCCCCAATTTTGTTATCCTTAAATATGGCAATGCCATGTAAGGACAGGGAATTCGGGAGTTATTTACTAAACAGCAAAATAGATCATGTGTGGGATAGCCATATGTAAGTATATCGGATTATGACCTTGTTTAGCAGGCAGCGCCCTTGTTTGGAATCCCTCAATATGGCAATCCCTCTTAAAGATAGCAAATTAGGGAGCTATCTACTAAGCAGCTGAAAAATACAGATAGAAATGGGATTTTCTAAATTTGATCTTTCAGCAGATTAGCAGATAACTCCTAAATGGCTATGTTTTAACATGTGATCGTCACCTTCATTCATACCCCATAGTGCAAGTGTACTAAATTAGGCTTTGGGCTGTTTAACCCCTTAAGGACCAAACTTCTGGAATAAAAGGGAATCATGACGTGTCAGACACGTCATGTGTCCTTAAGGGGTTAAACCTTTTTTAATGGAGGCTGTGTGTGTCACAACCAGAGCAGTTGGGCTAGCTCTGCAAAAACAAGTGATGTATACCTAAATGGTGGATAGGTAAGCACTGGAACTGCAGTGCCATGACCCTTACACCAAAACCTATTAATTAAAGGCACACTCCAGATCCTTAAAGCAAGGTAATTTGCTGAATTGCTTTATGTGTGAAGAGTGTTTCCTCTTTATTTAACTTTACAAAAAGTACACCTTTTGACAGAAACTGACACTTTTATAAATGAACCTGGTTACAACCCCTGTCTTTTAAACAGACAACTGGCTGGCCCTGTTACATCCTGGTATGTTTAGCTCAGTGGAGCTAAACTCAAGAGGCAGCAATTGCCCAGAACACCTGCCTTGCAAAGACTTCTCATTGAGCTGCATTGGTAAGCTTCTGATTGGACAGCCACAGAAAGTATGGGCGGGTTTAGCAGTGGAGGGCTTGTAAAGGCTGCAGACAAGAGAACTACAGCTTTTGCAAGCTGTTTTTAACTATAAACCCAATTAAAAAAAAATCATAATTAAAGGCATACATGCTTTATTTGGTGTACATCTACAAAATAGTGATTATTTAATTTATTTTTGTCATAGGCTATTGAGTGTCTCTTTAAGTTAAATCTGTTTTGATACTTATAATGTCCCTTTAAGCTAAATACAACCAATTAAATGCACCTGAGGATTTCTTTGTGTTTTTCAATTTGACCACCATTATTATACGCAATTAAAGACATGTTTAAGGCAGATTACCCGTGACATCCATTATAAAAGTGGATTTGGCATTTATAGAAGTGAATGTCACTATTAACCTGAGTGTATTCTGCATTTTTAACAGGATAGCAGGATAGAAATAGAAAAGTATTCAGGTTTCTGTCCCAGCATTTGTAATTCTTTGTCAATTCCCCACAATTCATAGTTTTGTGATTTTTTTTTTTGTGTTGGCACACCATTCCTGCTATTCTGGACATTCTAACTTAGAATCATTTATTATCTTGCATAGACATCTCTGAAGAGCTGTGCCATACTATCATCTATTTTTTCTGATTACCCCCTGTCCTTCGTCTTTGAAATATTGTCCACTATTAGGATAACATTCAAAGTTAGAACTTCTCCCATTGACTATCATTGCTGGAAACAATACGGAAAACTGCTTTCTAGTTGTTCCAACGAAGACAACCAAAGTGTTTTCAATTATGTGAGCACCGTAGGTGGTTACATTTATAATGAAGGGAAAACAATAAAATCTGTAACATTTACGCTCATACAAATTCCAATTTTCAATCCATACAATTGCACTGCACATTTTGTAGATCATTAAAAAGCCTAGCTAATGTATTTTGTGATGGAATACCCCAATAGCCAGAGTGCTAGGAATCAGAAAAAAATTAACCTGTCATTAAATACATAAGATGTGGTAAACAGCTACTAGAACAGAAAACCATTTAACCTTTCCAGTTCAATAGTGCCTCGAGCAATCTACGGGCCATATTTATCAAGTCAAAACAGGTACCATTCAGGGGCAAAGTATTAGATAAGAAGCAATTGCTACAGAAATGAATAGAAATTAACATTTTGCTCCAGAATTGCCCCTGTTTTGCCTTCGTAAACATAATACTTTTCTTCTACAGTCGGTTTATTAACTTAGTTTTTATTAATTTACTTTGCTTTTATTTTGACCGAAATATAGAAAAATTCTTTATATTGTTGCACGTGGATCTTAGCACAGTTTACTGTATAGTGAATAAACCTATGTTTTCTTTTTTTTTTTTTGGTCTATAAATATTAAATATTAAAATATCAGTCTTAAGCTTTAACCTCCCTGGCAGTCTGATTATGTCAGTATTTTTGAATGTTAAAAAATAGTTTTGTATGTAAATTTGTTGTTTCATATTGTAGGCTTGTAATTCTTAGGAATAACACACTTAAATCTGCCCAAACAAGAGTCTAGTAGATATCCTGGGTATGATAAAGTTTGAAACACGAAATCATAAATTATAATATAATAAATAATTATAAAAAATAATATAATAATATAATTAATTAAAGGAACACTATAGTCACCTAAATTACTTTAACTAAATAAAGCAGTTTTAGTGTATAGATAATTCCCCGGCAATTTCACTGCTCAATTCACTGTCATTTAGGAGTTAAATCACTTTGTTTCTGCTTATGCAGCCCTAGCCACACCTCCCCTGGCTATGATTGACAGAGCCTGCATGAAAAAAAAACTGGTTTTACTTTCAAACAGATGTAATTTACCTTAAATAATTGTATCTCAATCTCTAAATTGAACTTTAATCACATACAGGAGGCTCTTGAAGGGTCTAGCAAGCTATTAACATAGCAGGGGATAAGAAAATCTTAATTAAACAGAACTTGCAATAAGGAAAGCCTAAATAGGGCTCTCTTTACAGGAAGTGTTTATGGAAGGCTGTGCAAGTCACATGTAGGGAGGTGTGACTAGGGTTCATAAACAAAGGGATTTAACTCCTAAATGGCAGAGGATTGAGCAGTGAGGCTGCAGGGGCATGTTCTATACACCAGAACTGCTTCATTAAGCTAAAGTTGTTCAGGTGACTATAGTGTCCCTTTAACAATGTAATCAAACCAAAAACACTGACATGTGTCCAAACAAGGGTGCAATATTACTAGTCACTGTAATACTAGACACTGCACGTTAGTTTAGTAAACATCCCGGGTATGAAAAATGTTGAAACATGGGACTGCAAAAAGTCCGACGTCACAATCAGCACAATGGAACCTGGTTTCCTTTCTGATTTTCTTTCCACTGTCATCTCACTTTGAGCAACAAACCACGCACATCCTTGTAGGTGCTGACTTTTTCTTGGTTAGTGGGATGTAGTCCATGAAGTGATGACCAGTCAGGCGTTCCGGGTTGACAACGCTAACAGCACCATTGATGGTGTTTGGTGGTTCACAAAGATACGTTCGGCAACTTTCCGAATAAGGTCAGAATGAGCCACAGGCTTGTTTTTAAACAGAATGTAGGCATTCCAAAAGCATTGCTCAAGAAGATGCCTGAAGATCTTCTTTTGCTGTTTCCTCATTGCTGGGTAAAATGTAATTTCTTAGTAGGCTCTGCCGACACCTCCCATGGTGTTATTGTAGTCTATGACTTCTGGTGGCTTCATGATTTCTTTCCCAACTTTCGTGCATACCATAACAGTGGAGGTATTATGAACTGTACTCATTAGGCACACACATTTCTTGTCACACCATCGCAGTGCCATCATTTTGCTAAGCAACCATTTCTCCAGAGAATATACGGTATAAAAACCATATACAAATTAGTGGAGCGCTATACAAATCAAAAATTGTGCTGGGGTTCACTTACCCCATCAATTGAGTGTAACAACACACTCCAGAATACAAAATTTTAAGGTATATATGAAAAAGAAAAAAAACAGGGATATATAGTGCAGATGGTCTTAGATAGTAATTGGTGGTAAATAAATAAATAGAACCACTCACATGGTTTGGAGCCTATATGGTATTGGCTCTGTAAAGTAAACCTTTTTGCTCTTTGGGCAGCAACACACCACTCTCTCAAGGATGTTCCTCCAAAAATACAAAAAAGAGAAAAAGGCAACCAAATGTGTGGTACTGTGCAAAATGCAAATAATACACTTATGGTAAGTATTACGCTCACCTTTTTAAGAGCCTTCAGTTCCTAACTCTAAGGATAATCAGCGGTGTGCCACTTTCTTGGGATGGCACTCCCCCAATTAAGGTTCCTAGAGGCTCCAAGGACTTAGTTTGGAATAACTAGTAAAATGTATTGGTTACAAATAAAACCACAATAAATATAAGTATATAAAGTATAAAAATCTAATTTAAAAGTCCATTTCTCAAAAAACATTTCTCCAGTCTTCAGCTTCTTATTGCCAAACATTGCCGGCATGTTGGGCCAGTTAACCCTAACAGTTCCATAGGCATCTGTTTTATTTTGCAGAAGAAACTCAGAAAGTTCAGGAGATGCATAAAAGTTGTCTGTTGTTACGCAATAGCCCTGATTTAGCAATGGCTCAATGAGTGAATGAACGGAAGATTTTGCCATTCCATAGTTGCTGTATTTTGGATTGAATTTTGTTCCTTTTCCAGTGTAAATGACTGATTTCCAAATGTAGTCAGTTGACGATTTGCATACCATGTAGGATTTTACGCCAAATCGTGCTCTCTTTGATGCAATGTATTGTACCCAGCTGAGCCTTCCCTTGTAGGCCATTATGCTTTCATCATGCTGTTATCACTTTCTGGAACTTAGCTCCATTGGAATCATTTGAGATACTTCCCAAATTTTCTTTAGTTTTGGTGCAGGATGAGTAGTTCCATCAAATTCTTCGTTTTTTTCATCATGAAGTTATCATCATGGGTGACTTTAATCTTCCTGATGTGAATTGGAAAACCAAAATAGCTGCTTGTGCCAGGAGCACACATATTCTAAACTCCCTACTGGGATTGTCTCTAAAACAAGTCGTTGAGGAGCCAACTCGTAAAGAGGCCATACTAGATTTAGTGTTAACAAATGGAGATTTTGTATTTGATATTACTGTAGGTGAAAGTTTAGGATCCAGTGATCATCAGTCAGTGTGGTTTAATATAACAACAGTGACTGAGTCACACCACACAAAAACAAAAGTTTTAGACTTTAGAAAAACAGACTTTTCTAAAATTAGAATATGTGTAAAGGAGTCATTATCAGACTGGAGCAATTTAAATGGAGTCCAAGAGAAATGGGATTATTTAAAAGTTGCACTACTGAAGGCAACAGAAAATTGCATTAGGCTTGTCAGTAAAAGCAAAAAAATCAAGAAACCACTGTGGTACTCCGCAGATGTGGCCAAAATAGTAAAAAACAAAAAGTTAGCATTTAGTAATTATAAAAAAAAAACAGAGTGAGGAAGACAAAATGATCTATAAGATTAGGCAGAAAGAGGCTAAGCAAGTTATAAGAGCTTCCAAATCACACACAGAAGAGAAAATAGCACAGTCAGTAAAAAAGGGGGACAAAACTTTTTTTAGATAAATAAATGAGAAAAGAAAAGTAAAACAAGGATTAGTTGGATTATAAACAAAAGAAGAAAGGTATGTAGAAGAGGATAAAGGTCTAGCTGACTGCCTCAATGAATATTTTTGTTCGGTATTTACAGATGAAAATGAAGGAAAGGGACCTCAGTTAAGAAAAAGGATAAATGAGTCATTTATTACACGTGAGTTTACAGAGGAAGAGGTTCTATTTCAACTCTCAAAAGTAAAGACAAATAAGTCAATGGGACCTGACGGAATACACCCAAAGCTATTAAAAGAGCTTAGTGGTGTACTAGCAAAACAATTAACAGATTTATTTAACCAATCATTGATAACAGGAGTAGTCCCAGAAGATTGGTAGTTGGCGAATGTTGTGCCCATTCACAAGAAAGGTAATAGGGAGGAGTCCGGCAACTATAGGCCAGTAAGCCTTACTTCAGTAGTGGGGAAAGTGATGGAAACCATGTTAAAGGATAGGATTGTTGAACATCTAAAACACATGGATTTCAAGATCAGAGACAACATGGATTTACTTCAGGGAGATCATGCCAAACGAATCTTATTGATTTTTTTGATTGGGTAACTAAAATTATAGATCAGGGTGGTGCAGTAGACATTGCTTACCTAGATTTCAGTAAGGCTGTTGACACTGTTGCACGTAGAAGGCTTATCAATAAACTGCAATATTTAAGTTTGGATTCCAATATTGTTGAATGGGTAAGGCAGTGGCTGAGTGACAGGCAACAGAGGGTTGTAGTCAATGGAGTATATTCGAAGCTTGGGCTTGTCACCAGTGGGGTACCTCAGGGATCTGTACTTGGACCCATTCTCTTTAATATTTTTATTAGTGATATTGCAGAAGGTCTTGATGGTAAGGTATGTCTTTTTTCTGATGATACTAAGATATGTAACAGGGTTGATGTTCCAGGAGGGATAAGCCAAATGGCTAATGATTTAGGTAAACTAGAAAAATGGTCAGAGTTGTGGCAACTGACATTTAATGTGGATAAGTGCAAGATAATGCATCTTGGACGTAAAAACCCAAGGGCAGAGTACAGAATATTTGATAGAGTCCTAACCTCAACATCTGAGGAAAGGGATTTAGGGGTGATTATTTCTTTTTTTTTTTTTTAAATTCTTTATTTTTGCACACGATGGGTAAGGCAAGATTCATACAGCTTGGAGGCTTGCGCAGAAGCCAAAATATACACAAACAGTTTCGTAAATGCGACAATGCAACAACAGCATGTAGCACAAGCCACCTTGATAATTCTATTCAACCTGCCCCCCATCGGGGGTTTTTAATTGTGTATATAGCATAAGTATCAAAATTCCTCACTTTTGCCCGAGGGTGTCATAACAAGAACGGTACTATTGTGTGTCCTGCTTATAAGCCTCAGTGGAAGAGATCGGTCTGTGGAAAACAGTCTTAACGACAGCTGTCCCCCAGACACGCTTATCCCTAGTTTCCGTGGCGCCGGATCCCCATCGGGGATTTGGATTTATGCCGTACTTTTTGGCTGTTGTCTTCCATCATCTATTCGAATAAAGGGCCAGGAATGTAATGTAACGTTTCCGGTTAGCGTGAAACCACATTAGTGATACAAGAGGTCACCTAATAGCCATAGCCAAACCATCCCGAGCTTCCCCGTACAGGTCGTCACAGTCAGCTGCCTCTAGTTGGAGGAAGTGTATATGACTCGGGGAATTACCCATTATCCCACAAGGTGTCTGGCAGGAAAAAGGCATCCAGAGAATATGGTATCTCCGCATTCCCCTATCGCACCGATCGTATCTGAGGAGATGTTGGGTATACAGGCAAAGTGAGGAACCAAGAAGGATGAGACCTTCAATAAAAAGAGAAAGCCTACCCCCGAAACCCGATGGTGAGAAATCAGGGGTGGTTATAGGAGAGAGAGAAGTAAAAGATCAGAAGAAGAGAAGAGAAAAAGAGGTGAGGTGCTGGAACCGGGACGCAGCGAGTGCGGGGCAACCAACCAGGGGCGCCACGCGACCGGCAGTGGGAGAGCCCGAGAGCCCCCATGCCCCATCCTCCTGGTGATCATAATCCGTTTACGCAGATCCTGCTACGCTATTATCCCAGGGCTCCCAGAGTTTTATGAACTTCTCTGTCGTACCCTTCACCCGTGCCGTCAGGTCGTCCATCAGTCGGCAGTCTCGGATCCGTGAGATCACGCCTGAGATCTCTGGACCTTCCGGGGAGAGCCATGCTGTCGCGATAGTACGTCTAGCCCCGAGGGTTAGTTTATGTACCAATGTCTGCTCCCGTTTGGTCCACCCGTCAATGGGTCTATTCAGTAAGTACACCCATGGATCCAGTAGTAGGGGTTTGTGGAAGGTCTGAGTCAGTAAGTCCTCTACTGCCTTCCAGAAGCTACGTAGTTTTGGACAATCCCACCACATGTGGAGGTATGTACCTTGGTTACCACATCCCCTCCAGCAATCATCGGTATCCAGTTTGTGCATCTTATATAGTTTGACAGGGGTGGTATACCAACGGAACATAGTCTTCCATGATTGTTCTTGGAGAGTGACACAGACGGAGGAGTTCTTATTAGCCTCCCATATGTCCTGCCATTCCACCCCCTCCAGAACCTCTCCCATATCTGCCTCCCACTGGTCGGCGTAGGTCAGACGTCCCCATTCTTTGTTCTCCGAGCTAAGGTGGGCGTACAAGAGTGTGATCATACCCTTAGGGACGGATCCTTCTCGGCACAGCTTTTCATAGAATGTCATCCCTGTTTGCGCAGCTCCCTTTATATGGGGTTTTTTGGCGAAGTCTCGAATCTGAAGGTAGCGAAAGAAGTCTGATGGTGTTAAGTGGGAGTCCCGTCTAAGGTCGTCAAACAGGATTATCTGTCCGTTGCGGTAAAGTTGGTGAATCCGCCTTAACCCTAGTCCCTCCAGATTCCTAAAATCTCCAGGAGCCATTCCCGGTGGAAATTCCCTGTTACGGAGGATCGGGGTCAAGGGGGAGGGGGAAGAGGACAGACCGTATTTGCAATTAGTCTCGTCCCAAATGCGGAGCGAGTTCTGGATGGACGGGCAGAATGCCCGTGTCAGAGGCCTGTATTCCTTCGGGACCCACATAGTAAAGTGGGGGACGTCGCTCCCCATCATCCTGGACTCCATCTCCACCCATCTCCTCTCCCCTGTCGGCGAGTTCCACATCGCAACCTGAGTCAACTGGGCTGCCAGGTAGTAGAAGTAGACGTTTGGTAGGCCCAGGCCCCCTCTATCCCTACGTCTGTAGAGGACTTGGCAGGATATCCTATGTCTCCTATTCTGCCATATAAATGCGCTGATTGATCTTTGTAACGGTATCAGTTGGGTTTTCGTAACTCGGATCGGCAAGGCTTGGAATAAGAACAGGATGCGCGGGAGGACGTTCATTTTAACCGAGTTAATCCGTCCGATCCAGGAGATGGGCTTGTCCGTCCACTTCTCCAGGTCTCCGGTCAGAGTGCGAATCACGGGGTCATAATTAGCAGAGTATAGGCGCAGAGGGTCGGCCGTAAGTTGTATACCCAAGTATTTCAGGGCATCTCTTTCTATTTTGAGGCCATAGGTCTCTTGAACGCGGTGAACGGTGGCATCGGACAAATGGATCGGCATTGCGCTGGTCTTGCTCATGTTGGCCTTATAACCCGACATCGCGCCATACTCTCTTATAACTCCTTGTAGAGCGGCCATGGAGTCCAGGGGGTTAGTAACGGTAAGGAGGATATCATCGGCGTATGCCGATACGGTGAACTCACTATCCCCCACCCGTGCTCCACGTATGTTTGGGTGATGCCTTATGGCTTGGAGCAAAGGTTCCAGGGCCAGTACAAATAAGAGGGGGGAGAGTGGGCAGCCCTGTCTAGTACCGTTAAACAGCCGAAACGGCGTCGTAGGGGTGATTATTTCTGATGACTTAAAGATAGGCAGACAATGTAATAGAGCAGCAGGAAATGCTAGCAGGATGCTTTGTTGTATAGGGAGAGGCATTAGCAGTAGAAAGAGGGAAGTGCTCATGCCATTGTACAGAACACTGGTGAGACCTCACTTGGAGTATTGTACGCAGTACTGGAGACCGTATCTTCAGAAGGATATTGATACCTTAGAGAGAGTTCAGAGAAGGGCTACTAAACTGGTTCATGGATTGCAGGATAAAACTTACCAGGAAAGGTTAAAGGATCTTAACATGTATAGCTTGGAGGAAAGACGAGACAGGGGGGATATGATAGAAACATTTAAATACATAAAGGGAATCAACACAGTAAAGGAGAAGACTATATTTAAAAGAAGAAAAACTACCACAACAAGAGGACATAGTCTTAAATTAGAGGGACAAAGGTTTAAAAATAATATCAGGAAGTATTACTTTACTGAGAGGGTAGTGGATGCATGGAACAGCCTTCCAGCTGAAGTGGTAGAGGTTAACACAGTAAAGGCGTTTAAGCATGCGTGGGATAGGCATAAGGCTATCCTAACTATAATATAAGGCCAGGGACTAATGAAAGTATTTAGAAAATTGGGCAGACTAGATGGGCCGAATGGTTCTTATCTGCCGTCACATTCTAAGTTTCTATGTTTCTATGTTTTCGAAGTATAAAAATTTCATGATCAGGGAAAATCTGTACTCTGACATGACCGTACCAAAGAATGGAGTGGCAAATAATTTATTAGTTGTCCAATACCTCTTCTGCAGGGGTTTCCCCACCACTCCTTGAAGTATTATTAGTCCCAGAAATTTCCAAATGCCATCTTTGGTCACTGGTTCCCACTTTCTGTTTCTTGAAAACTTCTGATGCAGAGTAGCTAATTGTTGCTCTTTGTACCGGTTTGTGTCAGTAACTATATTTTCAATAACCTCATCGGTCAGAAATAATTGTAAGTATGCCAAGGGGTTGTCATAGAGCACCAAGTTCGCACATCACTGAGCTCAGTCGCAGAATCGTCGCTGTCGTCACTTTTAGTGTCTAATGACGAATTTTCCCATGAATCACTATCGCTCAATTCTACAAGTGATTCTAATTCACTATCGCTGTTTTCTAGCTTGACCTAAAGGGATGCTTTTTGGATGCCATGGACATTCTCAAGTTTCTAGGCAGAAAGATCGTTAAAAGCGCAGGCAGGAAACTGGAGAAAGCACTGGGAAAAAATTAGGTGAAAAGGTTTTATACAATAATGTAATCCTTACAAATTACACTGTATCACTATGTATTATGTGAATTTGTACTTTTTTTAAAAATGTAACCAGGCGACGCTCACAGGGAAAGGGAACCCGGAAGACGGATGCCGGCATCGGGCAGAGGACACTGCGGGAGGACACCAGGGGCTCGTAGGGACAAGGTAAGTGATACTACAGTGTAATTCCAAGCGTGGCTCAGGGTTACCGCTTTTGGTACTGAAAATTAACCCAGAACCACGCTCGGGATTACCACCTGGGAGGTTAAAGGGATACTATAGTCACCAGAAAAACTACAGCTTAATGTTGTTCTGGTGAGTATAGCCTATCCCTCCAGCTTTTTAATGTAAAAGGCAGTGTTTACATTACAGCCTAGTAACACCTGTAGTGGCCACTCCTCAGACGGCTACTAGAGGTGCTTCTTGGGGAAGCTGGACTTTCCCCATAGAGATGAATTGAGTCAATGCATCTCTATGAGGAGATGCCGATTGACCTGGGTGGTGTTTGGCTCTGCCCCACCACACCCAACCACCTTGGCTGAGATCATCAGAATTGACAATCTCAGCTAATCCACTGCTTTTCTATGGGAAAGCATTGAGATTGGCTGAGATCTTAAATTCTGCTGATGTCAGCCAAGGAGGCAGATCGGGGCGAGGCCAGACACGAGAAGCCCCATGTGGCACTGGAAAAAGGTGAGTAAATCCTCTTTCTACCCTGAGGTAAGGAGGGCCGACCACCTAAACAGTGGTTTTAGAACTATAGTGTCAGGAATTTTGTGTTCCTGACACTATAGTGCCCTTTTAATTAATTGGGTCTTAATCATAGTTTTAACTTTGCTTTATTTCAAAACTCAAATTGAAATGTTATGGAAATAATATATTTTTTTCTGGATAATAATAGATTAAAACATTTTCTAATTATCATTAACCATTTAAATACTTTAACACTTCCTAAATTAGATTTAGAGTGTGACTATTATCGCTCACATGTTTCATATGTCAGATTGTAATAATAATTATTTTACTACAATTGCAAACTGGCTAATTAGTATGAAAGCTCCTGCATGTTCTAAAGCAGAGCTGTTTCTGTAGTCGACCTCTTGACGTCCTGATTTTTCTTCGTACTTGCTGTGCTGAGAAATTATTTCAACAAATAAATATCTTATTATATGCAATATTAGATGTGGTTCACATAGAAAATAAAAATTGTTTCCCCAACACATTTTATGCTTAAAATTCACAGTGGGTATTCTTCTGTTAGCAAATGATGAATAAAACAAAAAGTTTTTCGTTCTGGAATATCAACAAGAAACTGTACTTTTAGACAGCCATCTGTCAACAAAAACAACATAGAATAAAATAACAATCTTCGTATTTTGATACTTTAGTATTTAGGAAACATATAGATTTAATATAGATGTTTATAGTAATTATCTTAAAGATTGAACAGGATCAAGATCAAATATCTTCATTTTCAAGATATAACTCAACATTTTTTGTTAGTAGGTCTAGATTTATTTTTAGCTTTTACATCAGATCAGGAAACATGTTTTTGCCAAAGGCTTGTGTAATCTACATTATGGTTAGAAGCTAAGGGTAGTGTGCATGTGAACCATTCAGTTGGTTACTAAGAATGTTGCTTCATGTCTGTTAAAAACGTATCACGATCTGTTAGTGCAACACCATGTAGATCTAATCTGGAGCCCTGCCTGGTGGTCATCCTAAAAGTGAGGCTATTTCAGAAATAGTGAAAAGGTAGAACAGCATTTAAGAAACCTTATGTTTGGGTTATCTGCTATAGTTGATGTATGTAGTGGATTCATTAAAGGAACACTCTTAAAGGAACACTCCAAACATCTGAAGCAGTTTAGCTCTTCTTCTCATTTTACAAGCAGTGCAGATTTCAATAGAAATTGGCACGTTTAGGAATTAAAGGAACACTATAGTGTTAGGAAAATAAAACTGAATTCTTAACACTATAGTGTCCCTCAGTCACTCCCTTCACGTCCCCTCACCAACAGTTAAAGGGTTAAAATGGGTCCCTTGGCCCTGGCTCCATCTCCACCTCCTCTGATGTCAGGGCCAAGGGGTAACCTAATGCATATGTGCAGCAAGCGCCGTGCATGCATTAGGCCTTTCAAATATGAAAGCATTGGATCAATGCTTGCATATGATGGACTGGAAGACGCAGAATGTCCTCATGTAAAACATAAGGATGTTCAGTGTCTATTCACAGAGACTATGTAGTATTTAAAGGAACACTATACTGCTAAGAATACAAAGCTGTATTCCTGACACTTCAGCATCTCTCTGCCCCTTCTGCCCCCTCACACCCACGCTATAGCATAAAAGGATTAAAAAAAACGTTTCCCACTTAACTTATTCCAATGCTGCGGTCCCTCGGTGCTGGCTCCATCTCTGCCTTCTCCGACATCATTGAGAGGGAAGTCTGTAATTGGGCAGACACAAAAAAGTCTGTGCTGGGTTATAACGAGAGGGCTTGCAAGGGCAGCAGATCAATTGTTAGTAATCAATTATTTTCATTAAAATATAAAATACTAAACATTAAAATGTTACATATTTTAGTGATTTGGCTTATTGCAGAAACCTAAAGGAATAAAGATGTATTCCTAACACTAATGTGTCCTCAGGCCCGGGGGGACACATTAGTGTCTAACCCTAGCCTTTTATTCACTTACTTGATTCCAGCACCGATGTCCCTTGGTGCTGGGTTGCGCTTCTCCTACTCTGACATCAGGCAACGGGGGGACCTAATGCGCATACGAGGTGAGTGCCACGCACATTAGGCCTTCCCTATAGTGTCTATTTAAGCTACGTATTCATTTAATAGTCTATTTTATCATGGTTTCTATTGGATCCTTTAAAAGTTGAAAAGCAGTACCTCCATCTCATGATGCCATAATTAGAACATCTGGTGCAAGACATAGTACAATAACATAGTTTATATGTGTGTTCTAGAGCTGTAACATGGCTTATAGCTCAGTGTTCTGTAGGAGAACCCTAACAAATTACTCAGCCATGAGATCCCTATCTCCTGTAAAATTGTATCTGTGAAGTCAGCCAAGTTGTGGAAATAGTAATCAGAAACTGAATGAAACAAAATAATCAATACCTTGGATTTCATTACTTCGTATTCAGCGCTAGCTAATTAATGCCATGTCACTTTATTTTGTCAGTTTTCATGCTAGTATTAAGCATTGCAGGCCCCTGAAAATATTGTTCATTATCGCAATTCTATAACAATCAATATTACTGCTGATTCATTGAAGTTCTCTACCAAAGTTCCCTGTTGCAGAAAAAAAAAATAAATTAATGAAAAGCTGCTAGCACATTAAAAAAAAAGCCAGCATGAAATCCAGGCAGAATGATTGATTTCTGTACCTCCAAACAGAATTAAATGAACAACTGAAAACACCAATTCTGGAAGTTTTATTGCAAAAAGGGAATATCTCGCTAATAAAAAACAATATATCTTTTCTAATAAAAACAAGGAAAATTGCATTCTCTAATCAATGTTAAAAAGAAATGTATCTGTTTATTAAAAACAAAAAGTTAGGAGATTTGTTGAAATGATTTCCTCAAAGATTATCTGAAATGAAATTTGTGCTTGTTGATAAACCAATTTCTTTTGGAACTGCATATAGAGTATGTTTACTATTGAAATATAAGGTATGAAGGAGGGCGGAACCATCAGATATTCTGATGATATGTGTTTCTTCACAGCTTCGTATCTACAGCTATATTATTTGCAATTCTGAGTGCTTTTTGGCCATTATTACTTAACACATTTGAAGGGACAACATTTTACGATCACAGAGTGCAAAAACAAGAATAAATAGAACAAACCGCATTTAATTGCTGATATTAGCGATTTTCTTTGGAGGCCACATTGCACTCAGAAACCTGTCATGGCACCATCACCCTTGTGGTCATCCAGTGAGGACTTCCTCCATGATGAAAAGAAGGTAGAGTTGCGGGCCAAAGCACAGTATACTCACTGGCCCTTTCTGGCTGCAAATTGCCCTTTCAGTGTTCGAGGGGACCCTAAAAAACTCCTAAAGGACCTCATGAACAACACTGAAGCTGCATTGGCCACTTCTGTGAGGATATTAACAGAGTCTTCATACACCATTACAACATAAACTGTAGTCGGGAGCTGACTACAGATTATGGGAAAGAACATATCTCCACCATGGGTGACTAATATGGATATGTCTCAAACCTCCCAAGAGTGGCATAGATCCCTGCCCCCACTGACCCAAGTACTTACTATTTATGGCAGGCCCTACAAATGGGGTGCCCTGTTATGCTTGATAAACTCTCAGGACTCTGGACCTTTAAAAGTCCATGAAGTTTTGGAGATTGCATCTGTACTCCAACAGCTTGGTCTTACTGCAGACCCTGGAAGTTGGCAAACTACGCTATGGTCGGTCCTCTCACCCGACTACCTGGGACCCAGCTCATGTTCACCCCTTTATTCCTGGCACACAACAACGTAGCTCTACATCTACCAATATAAATTAATTTGATAGTCTGACCAATGTCCTTATTTTTTTTCCTAAGATACGTTTGTTGCTAGATAACCATATATAAGGGTGTTATATTTCTGAATCCAATTACTATTGGGGGTTAATAACCTCCTACCTATTTTCCTCCCCTCACCCACTATTCCCTACTCTACAGATTGCCTCTTTAAGTCTTTCTTATGCATCTTTGCCCCTCATTACTGGTTCACAGAGGCATTATTCAGTTTTTAATTTCTGCAGAGATGTTATCTGATAATATAAGGTCCCATTCTTCTTTCATTTCCCTGTGCATGATTTCCTATCCAACTTTTTGTTTTAATATCATAAAATTCCTCAATCCAGAAACCTTGCAGGTGGTAGAGGGAAGGGCGGTGGCCAGTGATCTTGTATTATTCAATTTAAAGACTCGTATCTGATGCCAATCCCATTATTTTACATGACCCATCACATGGGAATGGGGCCTTTCTAGCATCTGTGCAGCAATAACTGCACAGTCGCTAATTTGAAGAATTTTGTAGATATGCTCCCATGTTTCACATGGCAGGTGGGGGCATAAAGAAAAAGCTTTACAGCAATATTTTTTTTTAAATATGGGGGTCTTATTTATTTACTTTTTTAATACCCACTCCTTAATTTCCACTCCTTAATCCACTTAATTTTCCATTCTTTCAAAAAATCTTTGAAAAAAAGACACTTCTTCAGGATAGCCCATCCTTTAAACTGTTATCGGGTTTTCATTCCCCTCACCTCCCCATGACTCCTCTCCTGCAACTGTCAAAAATAACTTAAGTTCTCAGTGAATACTTTTCTAGCAACCTATTTCATTACCCCTACTTCTCAGTGATTACTTTTCTAGCAACCTATTTCATTACCCCTACTTAAACCCTTTGTGTCACTATACCCCACTTCCTCTAGCATGTAAGCTCATTGAGCAGGGCCCTCAACACCTCTGTTCCTGTGCGTCCAACTTGTCTGGTTACAGCTACGTGTCTGTTAGTCCACCATTATAAAGCGCTATGGAATTTGCTGGCGCTATATAAATAATAAAATAATAATAATAATATGGCAGCATAATTAGCCAAGAGGTTTTAACTGTTTTCCTGCTGGCTGCTTGCTAGTGCAAATAATTCAGATTTTGTTAAATCAAGGCCTGGATTTGAGACATCCTTGCACAGATTTGAAGCATTGGGGCCCAGGTTTCAGCTGTCTGGTGGCACTAGGTCTGGATTTTCATTTGAAACACCGGACTTTGTCCAAATGACTGTAACACTAATATCCTCATCCCAACCAATTTACAGCACAGGAATCAGAGATTTATCAACAACCGCATGGAGGCTAAAGATAAACCAAATGCATCTCGTAGGGTGCACATTTGCAAATTATCATTCACTTGCTTTGTGTAAATAAACTGATAATTTGAAGGACTATTTGCCCACTGGCAGCACTAGCAATCAGTGGGAAAATAGTTAAAAACCCTTGGCAGCACAAGGGCTAATTATGTACGGCTGGCTAAGCACTTGCTAGGTAGCCACCACATAAAAATAGTAAAAAAACAAACAAAAATCCTTTGAGAGTCAATAAGACACTCATATTGCTATGATGGCGGTTAGAAAACGGTGAAAGGTGTGAAATACTAGGGGGAGGGAAGATCAATGGGGAACTACTTTAAACATTCATGGGAGAGGACCTATTGTCCCTCCCCCCAGACCTCACCCATGGTCGGCAGGTAGAGGTCCTAATATTAATGATAAATAATTGCTAGAAAATGTGACCTGTGGCTTGTGAAATAATAGGGGGGCTGGGAGAGATATGACCAACAGTTCTATGATTGGTTGACTTGAAAATCATTAAAAAAAATTGCTTTATTTCAGAATCTATAAAACACTTTGCAATTTAAGGTAAAAAAAACAAGCATTCAAATATCTTAAAATAAATACAAGGTTGACTCTGCTGCTATGAATTATATGACTTACTTGATAGATATCAGAAGTACTCTATTTTTCAGTCCCACCCCTCCACCATGTCCAAATGTTTCCATCAAACTGTCAGATAATGAAATGTTATTCATCACCCTCTACTCCTGTCAGGCCCCCAGCCAGTTCTTCACCGCTCGTGGTGGCTTTCGGGTCCCGTGTGCCGCACGTACTTCTCCCCTCACCACGAGCGGCGGCTTCTGTAGCGCGCTCGCCGCTCGCGGTTGCATTAAGTCCTGCAGGCAGTGTTTCTGACGCTGTACGCTTGCGTGCAGCATATTTAAATAGGCACCCGAGTCAGCCACCTGACTCGGCACCCAATAATGATGTCACTCCTCATAGTGGAAGGAATTAATACCTTCCACGTGATGTAATCAATTCTGATTAATTTTGTTATTATTGTATTATTTATATAGTAACAGCAAAATTCCGTAACGCTGTACAATGGGTGGACTAATAGACACGTAATTGTAACCAGACAAATGGACGCACAGGAACTGAGGGGTTGAGGGCCCTGCTCAATGAGCTTACATGCTATAGGGAGTGGGGTATAGTGACACAAAAGGTATAAGTAGGGGTAATGAAATAGGTTGCTAGAAAAGTATTCACTCAGAACTTAGGGTATTTTTGACAGTTGCAGGAGAGGAGTCATGGGGGGAGGGGAATGAAAACCTGCTAACAGTTTCAATTATATGCTTTCCTGAAGAAGTGTGTTTTCAAAGGTTTTTTTGAAGGTTGGAGACTGGGTAAACGTCTAACAGAGAAGGGAAGGGAGTTCCACAGAAAAGGTGCAGCCCTGGAGAAGTCTTGGAGGCGAGCATCAGAAGTAGGAGTACGGACAGGGGATAGACGTAGGTTACATACTTGTTTATTAGGGAGGATAGGTAGGTTGGAGCAGCATTATGTAGGGACTTGTAAGCAAGCACCAGAATCTTAAATTGAGCCCTATATCTAACTGGAAGCTAATGTAGGGACTGACAGAGGGGGGAGGCGTGGGCAGACAGGAAAATGCTGCTGTATTCATAATAGATTGCAGCAGTGCAATCTAGGAACACGTAAGACCACTGAGAAGGGGATTGCAGTAGTTAAGACGAGAAAGAACAACGGCATGGACCAGCAACTTAGCTGTGTCTGGTGTTAAATAAGGGCGGATGTGAGCTATGTTGTTGAGATGGAAGCGGCAGGATTTGGCGATCGACTCGACATGAGGGGTGGAGGAGAGGTCAGATTCAAAGAGAACACCTAGGCAGCGAGCTTGCGAGGTAGAGGTGATGGTGGTGCCATTGACTTGGTGGGAGACAGACACATGAGTAGCAATACTTGAGGGAGGAAAGACCAGAAGTTCTGTTTTGGACAGGTTTAGTTTAAGGAAGTGAGAAGCCATCCAAATGGAAAACGCAGAGAGGAAGTCAGAGACACAAGTCAAGATGGGCGGAGAGAGATCAGGAGAGGACAGGTAGATTTGCGTGTTATCTTCATATAAATGATAATGGAAGCCAAAGGAGCTGATGAGTTTACCAAGGGAGGCAGTATAGATGGAGAACAGTTGGGGGACACCAACAGAGAGGGGTTGAGGAGAAGAGGCAGAGCCAGAGAAAGACAAAGAAACACTGAAAAAACGCTGGGAGAAGTAGAAGGAGCACCAGGAGAGAGCAGTATCTCGGAGACCGAGATTATGGAGAATGAGAAGAAGTTGTTGATGATCAGCAGTTTTTAAAGGCAGCAGAAAGATCAAGGAGAATTAGGATAGAGTAATGGCTGTGAGCTTTAGCAGCGATTAAATCGTTGGATACTTTGGTCACAGCTGTTTCAACAGAGGGACGAGTGCAGAATCCAGACTGATGCAGGTCAAGCAGAGAGTTGGATTTGTCTGGATAATTTGGTTACCGAACTTTGGCTTGTCTTACGTTTACTCTGTCTTCTCTGATCCTTGACTTTGACTTGTCTCTTAGTATTCCATCTGTCTGTTATCCTTGACTTCGGCTTTTACTCTTACATTGTGTTCTTTGTGAATATGCTAGGTCTACCACTTTTCTAACTTTCTGGAGATATCATAAGCATATGCTGGATTTAATGTCATTGTTAGCAATAAATGAGGCCGAAACACTGTGGCTGAAACACCTAAACTCTGTAATTAGTAGAAGTGTCTATATAACATATGGAGTAAAAATTGTAAATAATAGAGAAGCTTAAAGAGAAAGCCAGACCTATAAAAAAAAAAAGTTATGAGTATTATACACAGTTTCACAGTTAGGTGGTATTATAGCTTTTTAGTTCTCATTGAATTTTTTTTAAAGATTTTTGACAAGGTCAGTAATAAGAGAATTCTTATAAATTGAGAGGGAAGGTGAGAGCTGTAAGTTAAACGAAAGCGAGTTCTAGCACAAGAAAATCAGGTTAGAATGGGCTAATTATTGCTGTGGAGAATCTAAATTTATATGAAGAACATGTGCACTCATCTTCACATTTATATATTTTACTGCTCAAAGTTTTTATTATTTTGTTTTTGTCTGTGAATTAATCAGCTGCCATGTTGAATTCTTAATGTGATAATTAAGCAAATTAATGCCGAAGTGAAGATATTAATGAGGCTGAATATGCTAATGTGCTTTTGATAAAGCATCTTGTTTTCTACTGTAAAACCCTGGCAAGCATATTTTATTTCAGACTAGACAGCTGATTTCATTTGATTTACTGAAAAGGCCCTCACTTATTGAGAACAAATCTTGGAAACAAGGGTTAACATAATACATTTCAATATCCGTAAAAGCTTAGACCGTCTATTGTTTTCCTGATTCTAAGATTTATTTCTTGTTATAATATAAGAAATTAGACAAATAAGGGTTTGTGTGACTTGCAGAAGTCTGTTTAGCAATCTATTCAGAGGAAAAACAAACAAATAAATGCATAAAACATGGGCATAGTAATTTATACTGATACACATTATAATGATGAATTGCACACGGCTAACAATACTGGTCTTTGGCCTTTCCAACATCTGAATAAAGATGCTCACTTATGTCCTTGGTAAAACTTAAGCATTAACAACAAATGATTAAACAACTGTACGTGAATAAATAAAGAAACATAGGTCATATTTATTTATGATAAAATATATATATTTATTTTTCTACCTTTCGTGTAGGGCAGGTTATGTGGTGTCAAAACAAAGGTCCCTCCAAGGGTAATACGTCCGAGGTAGTGGATCAGACACGGTTAGCACTCACTGTATTGATGACACTTTTAAAGGTTGTTGCTAGGTATTTCTAAAGCAAAGCGTGTTCTTCAAAAGTACTATGAGCGAGTAATAGCATTTCCTGCACGTATCAAGGAGATCCAGGGCTAATGTTAAACCACCATGCTTTCAAGACAGAATGACTCTTTGTACATACAGATCAAATGCTCAGAAGAAGTTACGGTATATAATGCAATTCTGGATTTGCTAATGTAAAACGAACCCTTCATTCAATTTAGGTTGTATTGTATTGTAACTAATATGCTTTTATGTAAATATCTAGATTCATTATTCTGAATGTATGTATTTTTAATATAGTAGATTCTCATTAAATGATGTAATGAATGTATATATTTCAATGCTCTCTAGGTACAACTGTTTTTTTTTTTTTTATGTAACTTATCACCATACAGAATTCAGCTTATTCTCCAATGAGTAGATTGTGTACAAATTAAGATCTAACACAAAAAGCATAATCAAATCTTATGGTTGGATGCAGAAAACAGATATGTCTCTTCTTAGCGTTCAGTTTGACTCTTTTAAAGGCAAAGCGAGGGCATTCCAAGACTCAAACATGTAGGCAGCAACATTACAGCGATCACTGTACTTTAAATGTAAAACTCAAGTTGTGCTCTATAATGCTCAGGCCAGTCATTGTGTGACTGGAATATCATTTTTAGGTAGGAATGACAAATGAACTGGGGAGTTGAAAGAGCCCTTGAGGAACATTCTGGGTACCAATACAACTTAAGTGAATTTGGCCTCTTAGTCATGCTGTGCTTTTCTTCACATTCAAAACTCTTTAGTTTTTCTAAACAAAAATGTTTGCAACTCTTTGCAGCAAAATTCTGACCCCTTTCACCTTTTCATGCCTTTTAAATGTTCTACAGATAATATGAGAACAGTGATTTACTGTAAAGCAGGATTAACCTAAAGGCGATAACAGGCTCAGGGCATAGTGAGTGTCCCATTAACCATCCTTATGTAAAGAATGAAGGGGAGGTGGGGCAAACCGGTAACCTGTCTAGCGCCCCATGAGATCTTAATCTTTCTTTGATTTACTGTGTGAAGCCAGTAGTTTATCTCACATTGATCTATCATTAGCTGAGCTACACTGTATATGGAGATATGCAGTGGTGTATCCTGGTTTTGTGCTGCCCTAGGCAGAACAAAACTCAGGCGCCCCCCCCCCCCGCGCGCCACCCCCACCCAACCTTTACCCCGCCCCGCATTCTAAACACACACACATTCACTGACAGATACGCATACACTAGCTAACAGAAACACACACACTAATAGACAAACTCACACTCAGTAACAGACAAACTCACACTCAGTAACAGACAAACACACTCACTAACAGACACACACTAACAGACACACACACTAACAGACACACACACTAACAGACTGTCAGGATCGGGACAGGGATCCAACACGCAGGGCACAAACAGTAGCCAGATACGTATACCGGACCTTAGAATGGCCGGACTAACGTAAGTAGTACAGTATAGAATGGTCAAAGACAAGCCGAGGTCGAGGGTAACAGAAGACAGGTAAGCGAGAGACAAGCCGAATCAAGGGTAACAGAGATAAGCAGAGTAAGGTAAACAAGCCGGGTCAAAACCAAAAGGGATAATAGAATACACAAGCACTGAGTGACTAGAACAAGCTAGAACCACGACAGGGCAATGAGCTAATGAAAGAAGCTCTGTTAAATACCCTGTTCAGAGCAGTAACCACGCCTCCGAGGCGACCTGATTGGTCCTGCCGCAATTGACTGACAGGTCGTTCCGGGGGAGTGTCCTGATGACTACTTCCTGCCTAGATGCTGTAAAAGGCAGTCACTCCTTCGCGGCCGGCCTAGCATGACCGGATAGACCGCGGGGAAGGGAGCCATTAGACCGTCTGGATGGAGGAACAGCTAAGTTTCTACCTCTTTCGGAGGTAGAGACCACAGGTACCCTGACAGTACCCCCCCTCTCAGATACGCCCACCGGGCGGAATGAACCGGGACGAGATGGGAAGCGAGAGTGATACGCCCTGCGGAGACGGGGAGCATGAACATCCTCCTGAGGTACCCAACTCCTCTCCTCAGGACCATATCCCTTCCAATCAACCAGATATTGTACTCTCCCCCGGGAGATTCGAGAATCAATAATAGAGTTAACCTCATACTCCTCCTGACCCTCCACCTGAACGGAGCGAGGAGGGGCTATTGTGGAGGAAAATCTGTTACATATGAGTGGTTTCAGCAATGAAACGTGAAACGAGTTCGGGATGCGTAAGGTATTAGGAAGAGCTAAACGATACGCAACTGGATTGATACGGGTCAGCACCCTGTAGGGTCCAATATAACGAGGAGCGAACTTCATGGAGGGCACTTTTAAACGGATGTTCCTCGTGCTCAGCCATACCCTATCACCTGGAACAAAGACCGGAGCCGCCCTTCTACGTTTATCAGCGTGTTTCTTGACCAACATAGAGTTGTGCACAAGGATTTGTCGAGTTTGATCCCAGAACTTCCTCAAATTGGCAACATGAACATCAACCGACGGCACCCCCTGGGAAGGAGAATCCGAAGGAAGAATAGACGGATGAAAACCATAATTCATGAAGAAGGGGCTTGAATGAGTAGAATCGCAAACGAGATTGTTGTGTGCAAACTCCGCCCAAGGAATCAAACCGACCCAATCATCCTGGTGTTCAGAAACAAAGCATCGTAAATATTGTTCAATTTTCTGGTTGGTACGTTCAGCAGCTCCGTTAGACTGAGGATGATAGGCAGAAGAAAAGTTTAATTTAATACCAAGTTGAGAGCAGAAGGACCTCCAAAAGCGGGAAACAAATTGGGAGCCTCTGTCCGATACAATTTGAGAGGGTATCCCATGTAGGCGAAAAATCTCCTTAGCGAATATCTGTCAATTCGGGAGAAGACGGGAGTTTAGGCAGGGGAATGAAGTGTGCCATCTTAGTAAACCTGTCAACCACGGTGAGGATAACAGTCTGTCTTTTAGAGATAGGTAGATCGACAATAAAGTCCATGGCCAAACAGGACCATGGTTTTTCTGGAACCTCCAAGGGGTGCAGGAATCCACATGGAAGCGTATGGGGTTGTTTGGTTTTAGTACAAACTTCACATGCAGCGATGAACTCCTCAATATCCCTCCGTAAAGCAGGCCACCAGAAGTCCTTAGAGATCAACGCGTAAGTTTTGCGAATACCAGGATGTCCCGCCATCTTGCTATTATGTAAACACTGTAAAAGTTCCAGTTGAAGAGCAGGAGGAACGAAATGACGGCCCGCAGGAGTCTGTTTAGGTGCTACATGTTGCAACTTAATGATCTCGGCCAGTAATGGAGAATGAATCCTGAGATTCGTATTAGCAATGATATTGCATTTCGGAACTATAGAAGAAAGAACTGGTTCAGGTACAGTAGAAGGTTCATATTGGCGAGATAATGCATCGGCTTTAGAGTTTTTAGAACCAGGTCTGTAAGTCAGTACATAATTGAAGTGAGTCAGGAATAAGGACCAACGAGCTTGTCTAGAGGATAAGCGCTTAGCCTCCCCAATATAGGACAAGTTTTTGTGGTCCGTCAAAATCGTAATAGGGTGTAGGGTCCCCTCCAACAAATGTCTCCACTCCTTTAAGGCTTTAATGACTGCTAACAGTTCCCTTTCCCCGATGTCATATCTGCTCTCAGGCCCAGAAAATTTCTTAGAGAAGAAACCACAAGGGTGTAACGGTTTATCCACCCCTAACCTTTGAGACAGAACAGCCCCAACTGCTGTCTCAGAGGCATCGACCTCGAGCAAGAAAGGCAGAGTCGTTTCAGGATGGACTAGAATGGGAGCCGAGGCAAAAAGTTCTTTGAGAGTCTTGAAAGCACCAAGAGCTTCCTTAGACCAGAACTTAGTATCAGCCCCTTGTTTGATCATATTGGTAATAGGCGCAATGATAGAGGAGTATCCTTTAATGAAGCGCCTATAGTAGTTGGAAAAACCAATAAACCTTTGGATAGCCTTGAGTCCTTTGGGCAAGGGCCAGTCTAAAATAGATTGGAGTTTTACAGGATCCATTTTAAAACCTTCCCCAGAAATCACGTATCCAAGAAAGTCTACCTGAGAGTGATCAAAACTGCACTTCTCCAATTTGCAATATAGACCATGTTGCAGCAGCTTGTGTAATACCTTTCTGACCTGTCTATGGTGAGTCTCAATCTCCTTAGAGTGTATTAGTATGTCGTCCAGGTAAACAATAACACAATCGTGCTGAAACTCCCTAAGTACCTCATTAATCAAATCTTGAAATACTGCAGGAGCATTGCATAGTCCAAATGGCATAACAGTGTATTCGTAATGGCCATACCGGGTATTGAATGCCGTCATCCACTCGTGACCTTGCTGGATTCTCACCAAATTGTAAGCCCCTCTGAGATCTAACTTGGTGAAGATTTTGGAGCCCTTAAGACGATCAAATAACTCGGTAATCAGTGGGATAGGATAGGCATTTCTGACAGTTATTTTATTCAAGCCTCGGTAATCGATACAAGGTCTCAGCGTGCCATCCTTCTTCTTAATGAAAAAGAACCCAGCCCCGGACGGAGAAGAAGACCTCCTGATGAATCCCTTTTCTAAATTCTCCCGAATATACTCCTCTAGAACCGAGTTTTCCTGAACAGACAAAGGATATACATGGCCCCTCGGAGGCATAGTGCCGGGTAGAAGCTTAATCTTACAGTCAAATGACCTGTGTGGAGGCAAAGAATCGGCATTCTTCTTGTCAAACACTGCCCTTAAGTCTAGGTAAAGGTCTGGTATTTGTCTTTCTGTGGACTGAGTAGGATACTCTCCGGTATGTTAATATTAGCTAATGGAGAAACCTTGCACAAACACCGATCCTGGCAGCCCTGGCCCCACGAGAGTATCTCTCCTAACTCCCAATCGATAATAGGGTTATGTTTTTTCAACCATGGGTACCCCAGAACTATGGGAACGGAAGGAGACAAAATGAGCAGAAGAGATAAATTCTCCACGTGTAGGATACCAACATTTAAATCAATGGGTATGGTCTCACGAAAGATAACAGGGTCTAGTAGTGGTCTACCATCTATGGCCTCAACGGCCAAAGGTGTCTCCCTTAGCTGGGATGGGAAATTGTTCTTACTAGCAAAGGCTTGGTCGATAAAATTCTCAGCAGCACCGGAATCTATCAATGCCATAGCCCTTACTACTTCCTTCCCCCAAGTTAAGGAAACTGGTAGCAGAAGCCTGTGATCTTTATAATTAGGAGTAGAGGACAAAATAGAAACACCCAAGGCCTGTCCTCTAGAGAGACTTAGGTGCGAGCGTTTCCCGGGCGGTTAGAACAGTTCGAGAGTAAATGACCCTTGGCTCCACAATACATACACAAACCCTCTCTTCTTCTGTGCTGTCTTTCCTCCTCAGAGAGGCGGGTATACCCTATCTGCATAGGTTCAGTAAGTAAAGATATCGTGGAGTCAGGACTTGGAAAAGCGGGAGCTAACCTAAAAGAAGGTCTCTGGTTCCTCTCTCGAGTGTTCTGTCTCTCTCTTAGACGTTCATCTATACGAGAGATGAACGAAATTAAATCCTCTAAATTCTCAGGGAGTTCTCTGGTAGCAACCTCATCAAGGATTACATCAGATAGGCCATTCAAAAATACATCCATATACGCCTGCTCATTCCACTTGATTTCTGCCGCCAGAGACCTGAACTCTAGTGCATAATCCACCAGTGTTCGGTTCTCCTGTCTCAGGCGCAACAGTAATCTGGCTGCATTAACCTTTCTACCTGGAGGGTCAAATGTTCTTCTAAAAGCAGCTACAAATGCGTTATAGTTATAAACTAATGGGTTATCGTTCTCCCATAGTGGGTTGGCCCATCTCAGAGCTTTCTCAATGAGTAGGGTGATAATAAATCCTACTTTTGCCCTATCTGTAGGATAAGAGCGAGGTTGCAATTCAAAGTGAATACTAATTTGGTTTAAAAAACCACGACACTTCTCAGGAGCCCCACCATAGCGTACTGGGGGGGTAATGTGAGAAGAAGCACCCACTGTGGCTACCTCTAGACCTGAACCGACAGGAGAAACAGGGGTATTACGTATCTCCTCTGGTGGGTTATTGGCACAAGCTAATAGAGCCTGTAGCGCAAGCGCCATCTGATCCATTCTGTGATCCATGGCTTCAAACCTAGGATCAGGAGCAGCCAGCTGACTGTTTGTACTTGCAGGATCCATTGGCCCTGTCGTAATGTCAGGATCGGGACAGGGATCCAACACGCAGGGTACAAACAGTAGCCAGATACGTATACCGGACCTTAGAATGGCCGGACTAACGTAAGTAGTACAGTATAGAATGGTCAAAGACAAGCCGAGGTCGAGGGTAACAGAAGACAGGTAAGCGAGAGACAAGCCGAATCAAGGGTAACAGAGATAAGCAGAGTAAGGTAAACAAGCCGGGTCAAAACCAAAAGGGATAATAGAATACACAAGCACTGAGTGACTAGAACAAGCTAGAACCACGACAGGGCAATGAGCTAATGAAAGAAGCTCTGTTAAATACCCTGTTCAGAGCAGTAACCACGCCTCCGAGGCGTCCTGATTGGTCCTGCAGCAATTGACTGACAGGTCGTTCCGGGGGAGTGTCCTGATGACTACTTCCTGCCTAGATGCTGTAAAAGGCAGTCACTCCTTCGCGGCCGGCCTAGCATGACCGGATAGACCGCGGGGAAGGGAGCCATCAGACCGTCTGGATGGAGGAACAGCTAAGTTTCTACCTCTTTCGGAGGTAGAGACCACAGGTACCCTGACACAGACACACACTCACTCGCTAACAGACACACACTCACTCGCTAACAGACACACTCACTCGCTAACAGACACACTCACTCACTAACAGACACACACACACACACACACTCACTAACAGACACACTCACTCTCTAACAGACACACACACACACTCACTAACAGACACACACTCACACTCACTCGCTAACAGACACACACACTCACTAACAGACACACACTCACACTCACTCACTAACAGACACACACACACTCACTAACAGACACACACACACTCACTAACAGACACACACACACACTCACACTCACTAACAGACACTCACATTAACACTTTTTTTTTTTTTTTTACTTTAACCCCCCCCCCCCAGCCTCCTTACCTTTGGGAATGCTGGGTGGGAGCCTTCTTTTTTCCCTGGTTGTCCAGTGGCTTTTTTTTTTTACTTTATCCCCCCCAGCCTCCTTACCTTTGGGAATGCTGGGAGGGGGGGGGGGGGGGGCTTCTTTTTTCCCTGGTGGTCCAGTGGCTTTTTTTTTTACTTTAACCCCCCCAGCCTCCTTACCTTTGGGAATACTGGGGGGGGGGAGGGGCTTCTTTTTTCCCTGGTGGTCCAGTGGCTTTTTTTTTTTACTTTAACCCCCCCAGCCTCCTTACCTTTGGGAATGCTGGGGGGGGGGGGGGGCTTCTTTTTTCCCTGGTGGTCCATTGGCTTTTTTTTTTTACTTTAACCCCCCCAGCCTCCTTACCTTTGGGAATGCTGGGGGGGGGGGGGGCTTCTTTTTTCCCTGGTGGTCCAGTGGCTTTTTTTTTTTTACTTTAACCCCCCCAGCCTCCTTACCTTTGGGAATGCTGGGGGGGAGGGGGGGCCTTCTTTTTTCCCTGGTGGTCCAGTGGCTTTTTTTTTTTTACTTTAACCCCCCCAGCCTCCTTACCTTTGGGAATGCTGGGGGGGGGCTTCTTTTTTCCCTGGTGGTCCAGTGGATGCTGGGCGGTCGGGCGGCGCTGCTGGGCGGGCGGCGAGGGAGCACTTCCTTTGAGCTGTCTGCTCAGCTCCCTCGCGCGCCGCACAGTGAGGCTGGGAGGCGGAGCCGGAATATGACGTCATATTCCGGCTCCCAGCCTCACTGTGCGGCGCGCGAGGGAGCTGAGCAGACAGCTCAAAGGAAGTGCTCCCTCGCCGCCCGCCCAGCAGCAGCCCAGCATGTCTGTTAGCCGCAAGGCTAACAAGACATTTGCCTTGGGCATTTGGGGGGCGGCTTTTTTTGCCGCCCCCTGGAAAATGCCGCCCAAGGCAAATGCCTTGTTTGCCTCGCGGCTAATACGCCCCTGGAGATATGGCTACTATGCTCCACAAAAACAATATATCCATATATATATTAATACAGCATGAATACAAGGCTGAAACCTATCAAATGCTCACTTAGTTATGTTGCTGACCTAATGCTCATGCTAATTCTCCCTAAACTGCTATTGGCCCTCCTTGTTCAAGTGTTAAAGTCAATACTTTGAAGTCCTTTAACATGCCTACCTTAATTTGATTAACTTGTGTGTATGTTGCTTGTGTTATGTATGAGTGCTGCAGCTGCTCTGTAGGGTTGTAATTCTGAATATGTGGAATGTGTTATAATGTGTGTGTACTTGAGCAGTTTGTGGTATTGTAATATTTGTGGTACAACTACAATGGACACTGTCAGGACACATAGTTACACATTACCACATACAGTGCTAGAACATTAACAGTGCTTTTATTTACAGTCACCCACCTTTTTGCTTACTATTTAGCAGGTGGAGGGTGGCGTGCTTGAGGTTCGGTAAGAACCAGTCTGACCAGGTACAGGGCAATGGAAGGTGCTACAGTAGGCTACTCTCCTACTGCATGGTTTCCTTCACAAGCACTCAGAAGAAGTGATCTGATATCAGTTCCTCCTAGCAATATCATGAGTGAATTAAAGGCTGCCTTTCACTGCCCGCTGCAAAAGAGCACAATCAGATATTTGAAGAAGTCCTACTGGGATCTCTCGGTCAGGCCAGCTTCAGGAGAGATCCTCAGATCTCCCCAGCCTGTTTGTGTCTGGCAGGCTTGCAAGCCATGCACGGCATGTGTGCCATTGGTTGCTAACCCCTGATCTAGATCCTTATCTACAGTCCCTGCTGATTATATTTATATACAGGAAACGTCTCCGCCTCACTTTTTCTCACAGGAATGTCTCCTGCAAAATATTTTCTACATATTGGGGACTTACATTTTTTTTGTCAATCAGTATAAATAAAGGTATACTTACTAGACTATACATATCAGAGTAGCAGTGCCCACTATTTTAGCAAACACGGATCACATTTTACTTTAATTTTAAATTGTGCACATACTGTGTAACATATTATTATTTTTATATAGCACCAACAAATTCCGTAGTGCTTTACAGTGGGTGGACTAACAAACATGTAATTGTAACCAGACAGGAACAGAGGGGTTGAGGAGGACCCTGGTCAATGAGATTATGTGGTGGAATCTCGGTAAAAATAAATTTAGTAGGCCGAGATTACCACGTGGCATGTGTACGTGCATATGCTGACGTATCGATCAGTTGGTTGCACGAGGCAAGATACGATCAGTAGTGTACGGAGCATGTGCAAGAATACAGGATGTAGTATTCCCCTCCTCCATTGTGCTGGACAGGCCATGCGGTCAAGCAGGAAGTTAATTCTTATTTGTATTGATTGGTCAAGAGAATGTGCGGGTGGAGCTTAATATGGGAGGAGTTATATACCTATATAAGGAGCCTGCACTATTGTCCGGGGCTCAGAACTTGCTGTATTTTGGTGACACTAGTCCCTCTGAGTCCCGATCGGTGATCCAATAAAGAATCTCTTCCTTCCTGAAGAAACCTGTGTCCATCTCTCTGTGCTTGGCTTCCGTCAGTTTCTCCGGTATCATTTGGTGCATTGGCCGGGAAGCTCATCGTTCAACGGTAGCTGAGAGGCAGAGGCGTGAGACGGTCTATCTTTGCCCACGTTCTCTACGGCTGCACCCCTGAACTTCTGCGTGGACCTCCCTTCGTCTCGGCGCCACTGGTCTGTTGTCCAGGAGATCATCGGCCTCTACGTAAGAAGTGCTGGGGTGTCCCCGTCGATGAGTGTGAACTCAGGTTCAGGAACGAGGAGGTAAGACAACTGCTGTTTTAGACGGCAGACCCACTAGGGGTATACCGATTGTGCGGTAGGCCCATAAGGGGTTTGAATTGTGTATGGAATCTGCCCCCTCTGTCGGAGGGAAGGAGCGAAGGCGCACCGCTCAATCGAACGCTCTTTAGTAAGACCGTTTGATTTGGTTAGTCAGGCGGGGTTCTGGTGTAAATAGCCCTAGCCGGACACCGGTGTCTTGTCTAGACTAGCGTTCTAGGGTGTATATTTTGTTCGCTAGGTCGGAGGGACCGGGAGACTAAGCGGCGTCTGTGTAAATTCAGTTCGCTAGCTCTCAACCTATCTTGGCTAAGTGGGAAGGCATGTAAATTTGGAACCCACTAGATTTTTGATAGAGTAATCGACTAAGAGGTGTCTGTGTAAATTCGGTCCTCTAGTTCGCTATATGTGGTGCTTGGGCAGTGTGGCTAACCAAAACGGATGTAGATAGTTTTAGGTAGTCCATTCAAGGTACTGGCCAATAGTTTAATTGGGATTGTAAATGTGTTAAAGATTGTTAGTAAAGTGTATATCTTGTTAGATAGCGCGAGCTCAGCCGTCTAGCGAGAGTGTTAATAGTGTGTTGCTGTATCATAGTGCACGGTACCATAACCCTGTATATTTACTGACACTGTATATAAGTACTAATCACTGTCGTCCATTGCATGTTTAACACCATAACCACTAATAATTGTATTGTGACCTTAAATTGTGCTTTGACCTATGCTAACCGTACTGTAACCGCTATTTGTAAAAGACGATGTTACTGGGGTGTGTTATAGACGGGTAATTCATATATAGAGAATTATAGCGTGGGTGACTGTATAGTTTCGCCAAAGGGCATAATATTGATTATCTAGTGACTGGTGTAACAGCTGTGTGTGTACGGGAATTCCCTGAGTGTTTATTGTGTTATTGTGTACGTTTCACTTGGTAACCGTACCACGTGGTGCTGTTGCCAGAGGAAACGGGTGTGACTGTTGAATAGTACGCGTGCATAGTATTCGTTGTCAACGACGTCCCATTGATAAGTATGGGCGCGTCGGAGTCAACGATTCCGGATCCCTTAGGTTGTATGGTAAAGAATTTTAAAAAGGGATTCAAAACATGTGATTTTGGGGTTAAAATGTCTCCTGTACGTTTGGTCACTTTGTGCACTAGGGAGTGGCCTACTTTGGTTGCGGCATGGCCGCCACGTGGTAGTTTGGATCCAACTCTGGTACAGCGCGTACACGTGGCTGTATCAGGTAGGCCTGAACTTTACGGACAGTTTCCATATATTGATTGTTGGAGACAGGCCGTAAACGACTCGCCAAAATGGATTCAGATATGCCATGAGGAGCAATGTTGCCTTATGGTGGCCAGGACTTGTTTGTCCAGTAGGACTGTGGTTAGGCCCATTTTGGACACGCCCCCTGAGTCCGAGATCCCTTTGCCGCCCCCTTACTTCCCTACAGGAAGAGGTAACGCGAATGCAGGAAGTTCTATACCCCTCCTCTCATTGCCCTCATCCACTTCCGCTTCCTCCTCTAGTACAGAATCCACCCCCCCTCGTATTAAACCTCCCCTTCCGGAACCAGAACCAACCCCCGTTAGATCTAAATATCCTGATTTGGCGCCACTTCAAACTTCCGGTCAAGCTTCTTCTAGCTCGGCTGGGAGTATTCTATTTACTAACTTTTCCCAAAATCAAGCTCCCACATCCTCATGCCCTATTTCCCCCCGACTGGAACCTCTAACTGACGCCCCTCCACGTAGCCCCATACTAACCCGACAACTGACCGGTACCCAACAATTAAAACATTATCAGATGCCTCTTCGTCTGAATCCTGGGTCAGCCTATATCGATGCCGCAGGTCAAATGGCACATGCTGACCCAGTCTTCGTATATGTCCCGTTCACGACTACCGATCTCTTGGATTGGAAGACCCACAATTCCTCGTACACTGAGAAACCACAAGCTATGACCGATCTGTTCACCTCGATAGTTCAGACACATAATCCGACATGGGCTGATTGCCAGCAGTTATTAATGACTTTGTTTAATAATGAGGAAAGGACAAGGATTAATCAAGCGGCCATTAAAGCGCTAGAGGATAGAGCCCGTGCTTTGAATCAAGCCAATCCAGCAGCATGGGCCGCAACACATTACCCTAATACCGATCCCTATTGGAATGTAAATGGCGCAGATATGGTTCAACTCAGAGCCTATAGAGACGCTATAATTGCTGGCATGAAAGCCGGAGGGAAGAAAGCTATTAACATGTCGAAGACAGTTGAGGTGATTCAGAAAAGTGATGAAGCGCCCAGTGTCTTTTATGACCGATTATTGGAGGCATACCGCTTGTATACCCCCTTTAATCCGGAAGACGCAGATAATTCCCGAATGGTGAACTCCGCCTTTGTCAGCCAAGCTTACGGAGATATTAAGCGCAAGCTACAAAAGTTAGAAGGGTTTGCAGGTATGTCTATCACCCAACTAATGGAGGTAGCGAATAAAGTATATATGAACAGGGAAACAGAGACAAAGAAAGAGGAAGAGCGCAAGATGCGTAGAAAGGCAGATATGCTAGCAGTAGCGATCGCAGGCGTAGATAGACGGGGCCCAGATAGAGGCGATAGTAAGTGGAATGAGGAACCTCTGAGTAGAAATCAGTGCGCATACTGTAGGGAAGAAGGGCATTGGAGAAATGAGTGTCCGCGAAGAGAACAGTATGAGAGAGACAGACCTAGGGCAGGTTACGGAAACTTTAGAGGCAGAGCGAGAGGTAGAGGAGGCCCCGGAGGGAGCAATGGTAATAGAGGGAGTAATGGGAACAGAGGAAGTGTAAGGGAAGATAGGTACTAACCAGCAGCGCAAAGGTCCCGCGATAGAGAAGGTAGGGACTTTGTAGGATTGGCTGACACGGTCATGGAGGACTATTGATACCGACCGGGCTCCATCCCCCTTGGTCGAGCGGAGCCTATGGTCGATGTATCAATAGGGGGAAAAAGGAGTGCGTTCATGATCGACACTGGTGCTGAACATTCGGTGGTGACTGACCTAGTTGCTCCTCCATCTGGAAGAACTATTACTGTAATAGGAGCAACTGGAAGAAGTGCTGCAAAACCGGTTCTTAAAAGTCGACTCTGTACATTGGGAGGCCACGTAGTAAAACATCAATTCCTTTATATGCCTGAATGTCCAGTCCAATTGCTGGGACGTGATATGCTATCTAAGTTACAAGCGCAGATTACGTTCCTACCAAATGGAACAACATCCTTAAAGTTTAATGGACCTTCAGGTATTATGACATTATCCGTACCAAAGGAAGAAGAGTGGCGACTTTATACAGCGTTGACTAGCCAAAACCCTAGGAGTGATGAGTCCTTATTCAACATACCAGGAGTTTGGGCAGAGAACAACCCACCAGGACTGGCCCGCAATATTCCACCTATTAAAATCGAACTAAAACTTGGGGTTTATCCAGTGAGCCTAAGACAATATCACATCCCGCAGAAGGCTAAGAAGAACATCCAATCTTATCTGGATAAGTTCATACGGTATGGTATCCTAAAATTCTGTACTTCCCCCTGGAACACCCCATTGCTGCCTGTTCAAAAGCCCGGTACAGATGAGTATCGACCTGTGCAGGACTTGAGAGCAGTCAATGATGCGGTTGTTAGTATACATCCAGTTGTGCCCAATCCATATAACCTGCTTGCTTTAATTCCGGGCGGGGCTACTTACTTTACAGTCCTAGACCTCAAAGATGCCTTCTTTTGCCTCCGAATTGCCGCAGAAAGTCAATGTATCTTCGCTTTCCAATGGGAAAACGCTGTAACGGGCTCAAAACGCCAAATGACCTGGACAAGACTGCCCCAAGGGTTTAAAAATTCACCTACCCTATTTGGTTCAGCTCTAAGTCAAGATCTACTGGATTTCGAGTCCATCCCAGGAGAGTGTGTATTGTTGCAATATGTAGATGACTTGTTGATAGCAGCAGTTACAAAGGAAATATGTCAGCAAGCAACGCACGATCTACTACACATTCTCTGGAAGGCAGGATACAAGGTGTCTAGAAAGAAGGCTCAGTTGTGTTTGCCAACTGTCAAATATCTGGGATTCCATATCTCTGAAGGTCAAAGAATTATGGGGCCAGAGAGAAAAGAAGCTGTGTGCCAAATACCGATACCCAAGAATAGAAGACAAGTGCGAGAATTCTTGGGGGCAGCAGGCTTCTGTAGGATATGGATTCCCAGCTACGCTATACTGGCAAAACCTCTGTATGCAGCTATCAAAGGTACAGAGCACGACCCCTTCTTATGGACTCAAGAACAGCAAACGGCATTTGAAGATGTGAAGAAGGCTTTGATGAGTGCCCCAGCATTAGGTCTACCTGATCACACACGACCATTCTACCTGTATGTACATGAGCAAAGAAGAATGGCTGTGGGAGTATTGACACAGTACTTGGGATCATGGCAAAGACCTGTTGCATACATGTCTAAGCAACTGGATGTAGTGGCCAGCGGACTTCCACCTTGTCTAAGAGCCGTAGCTGCAGCCGCTCTGCTAGTAGCTGAAGCCGATAAACTCACTCTGGGTCAAGAACTTTATGTACGAGTCCCACATGCAGTACAGACGTTGTTGGATTATAAAGGAAATCATTGGTTTAGTAACAGCCGTATGACCAAGTATCAAGCAATGTTGTGTGAAAACCCAAGAGTGCATTTAGAGACTGTAAACACCTTAAATACAGCTACCCTTTTGCCACAACCTACTGAAAGTCAACATGATTGTTTGGAAGTAATGGATGAAGTATTTTCAAGTAGACCCGATCTTCGTGATTTTCCCATCCAGAACCCCGATGTTCAATATTACACCGACGGCAGTAGTTATGTGAAAGAAGGGATCCGCTATGCAGGATATGCAGTAACAACAATAGACAAGGTGATAGAAGCTCGGCCACTGGCAAAAGGAACATCAGCACAAAAGGCAGAATTGATAGCACTGACACGAGCGTTACAATTGGCTGAAGGTTTAAGAGTGAACATCTACACGGACTCCAAGTATGCGTTTTTAACCACTCATGCCCACGGAGCTTTGTATAAAGAAAGAGGACTATTGAATTCAGAAGGCAAAGAAATCAAGTATGCAGCTGAAATCCTACAACTATTGGAAGCAGTGTGGGAGCCGAGAGAAGTCGGTATTATACATTGTCGAGCGCATCTGAGAGGAGATGGTGATGTAACCAAAGGAAATCGGATGGCAGATAGTGCAGCTAAGCGTGCCGCTGAATCGGGAAGACAGGAGTATGTGGGGCATATAGCTGCTCTTATACCAACTCCACTGTCTCAATGGACTCCAGTTTATACAGCTCAAGAAGATGAGTGGTTAAAGACTGAACCTGGAAAGTATTTGGAGAACAAATGGTGTCAGTTAGAAGATGGAAGAATAGTCATTCCAGCATCACTAGCGGTAGAAATTGTCCAAAACTATCACAACGGGACACATTCTGGGAGAGACAGCACAGAAGAATCTCTCAGAAAACATTTCTACATACCAAGATTGTCCAACTTGACTCGGGCCATTGTACGAAGATGTGTAACGTGTGCTAAAAATAATGCAAGGCAAGGACCAGTAAAGCCACCAGGAGTCCAGTTTATGGGGGGACTCCCCATGTCCGATTTACAAATTGACTATACAGTGATGCCTAAATCGGGTGGACATCGCTACCTGCTGGTAGTTGTGTGTACCTATTCAGGCTGGGTAGAAGCATGTCCTACTCGTACGGAGAAAGCAGGAGAAGTTGTGAGATTCCTGTTACGAGAAATAATACCCCGATATGGACTACCCTGCTCTATAGGATCGGACAATGGTCCAGCTTTTGTTCATCAGTGCCTACAACAACTGACTCATATGCTTGGTATAAAGTGGAGGCTTCATACGGCATATAGACCCCAGAGTTCTGGTAAGGTAGAGAGAATGAATAGAACTATTAAGAATCAGTTGGCTAAAATGTGTCAGGAAACCCAACTTAAGTGGAACGTTCTCTTACCCATAGCTCTATTGCGAATCCGCAGTACACCTACCAGAAGGATGGGCCTCTCTCCTTTTGAGATCATGTATGGGCGACCACCTCCCGTACTTGGTAACTTAAGGGGGGATTTGAGTCAGTTGGGAGAAGGAATTACCCGGCAGCAGGTTGTAGAGTTGGGTAAGACTATGGAGGAGGTACAGAAATGGGTACAAGATAGATTACCTGTGAATATTTATCCCCCAGTTCATAGTTACCACCCAGGAGACCAAGTGTGGATTAAAGAGTGGAATAATGTACCGTTAGGGCCCAAGTGGAGAGGTCCTTATGTTGTTCTTTTGTCTACCCCTACAGCGATAAAAGTAGCCGAAGTGACTCCGTGGATACATCACTCCAGGGTTAAACCAGCAGCAGTCGATTCTTGGCAAGTTACAGCAGATCCAGAGAATCCCTGCAAGATCCGGTTAAAGCGCACGACTCAGTCGGAGTGACGAGGAACCTTGTGGATTACAAATTTTATTGTTTCAGAGATTTGGTAAGTGAGTGAGAAGGCCATAATAAAGCCTGTCCGCTCACCGACGTATAGTATATAAGCCAGGAAAAGTCTCGAAGGGACCCCTGTGAAGACGAGCAGAACTCCATTCCCTGCAGCCCTTACATCCTGGAAGCTGAGGTTCCTTCGCACGGACGAAGACTGAGGATGACGACGAAAGATGTGTTTATGATAATGTTTATTTATGTGTATTTTTATATTCAGGAAGGTAGAGGTACCGACACTCCTAGCTGTGAGGTATGCATTAAGACTACAAGAACAGGTAACCATATTTCCCAAACCCTAATTTGGCATTCACAATACGAGTGTAAAGGAGATGTATCAAGATGTAGATACCTAAATATAGTATATAGTGTGTGCCATTTAGGAGTAGGAGAACCTAAGTGCTTCAGTCCAGAGTATCAACCTCGTACAATTTGGTTGATTCTCAGGAATGGAGATCCTCAGGGGACCCTAATTAATAAGACGGTATTAGAATCCGTACATTCTTCGGGTGTTCTGCTATTTAATGCGTGTAAGGCAATATCAAGTGGTAGAAAGCCGTGGAATGTATGTGGGGATCTTAGATGGGAGAGGACGTATGGGTCTAACGATAAATATATTTGTCCCAGTAGTAAAAATAAATATGTGAGTCCTAGATGCCCAAATAGAGATTATAACTTTTGCCCATATTGGTCTTGTGTGGGGTGGGCGACTTGGGGACAGACAGTAGACAAGGACATGATTGTGACTAAGTTGCCTACCAGCCCATATTGTAAGTCTATGGAATGCAATCCAGTCCATATACTTATAAATAACCCCGACAAGTTCTTAGATAAATATGGTAATTTATTTGGGTTTCAAATATATGGGACGGGTTTAGATCCTGGGACAGTATTGTTTATAGGGATAGAGACTGATACGGTATCCTCCCAGACTCATCAAGTATACCATTCCTTTTATGAAGAGATGAGCATAGATAATAAGATCCCCCATAATGCTAAAAACCTGTTTATTGATTTAGCCGAAAGTATTGCCGGTAGTCTTAATGTTACCAACTGCTATGTGTGTGGAGGTACTAACATGGGAGACCAATGGCCTTGGGAAGCAAAGGAGGTAATGTCCGGTTCTGAGGCAGTTGACCAATTAATATCTACACAAGCCGATTATCATATGAGTGTTAGAGGTAAATCTGAGTGGAGATTAAAGACCTCCATCATAGGTTATGTTTGCATAGCAAGGAAAGGAATGATGTATAATACTTCTGTAGGAGAATTAACTTGTCTAGGGCAAAAAGCTTATGATGATGATACGAAGAATACAACTTGGTGGTCGGCTTCAAATGTCTCAGAACCATCCAACCCGTTTGCTAGATACGCCAATTTAAAGGATGTGTGGTTTGACCTATCCATCACATCTAACTGGAGAGCCCCAGCAAATTTGTACTGGATCTGTGGTAAGAAAGCCTATTCGGAGTTGCCACAGGACTGGGAAGGGGCATGTGTGTTGGGTATGCTCAAACCATCCTTCTTCTTGTTACCTATTGAAACAGGTGAGACTTTAGGTGTTAAAGTGTATGATGTGAATCATAGGAAGAAAAGGGGACCCATAGAGATAGGCGCCTGGGAAGATAATGAATGGCCTCCCCAGCGTATTATAGATTACTATGGGCCAGCCACGTGGGCAGAGGACGGTACCTTTGGTTATAGAACCCCAATTTATATGCTCAACCGTATTATAAGATTACAGGCGGTGGTTGAGATCATTACTAACGAGACATCACAAGCGCTCAATCTTCTAGCGAAGCATAATACCAGGATGAGGACAGCAGTATACCAAAATAGATTAGCCTTGGATTACCTTTTGGCAGTAGAGGGAGTTGTATGTGGGAAGTTTAACCTGAGCAATTGCTGTCTTCAAATAGATGACGAAGGGCAAGCAATAGCTGAGCTTACTAGCCACATGGTTAAACTAGCGCATGTGCCTACTCAGGTATGGAAAGGGTATAATCCAAGTAGTTGGTTTGGTAGCTGGTATGAGTGGTTTGGAGGGCTTAAGGCAGTGGTAGGTGGAGTCCTACTAATTTTAATGTTGTGTCTACTCCTGCCGTGTCTTATACCCTTAGTAGTTAGGTCTGTGCAAAGCCTGATAGAAAATATAGCAGAGAGGAAGGCTGCTGCACAGATAATGGCAATTTATAAATATAAGGCTCTAGATCAGGGAGAACCAATGCAGGAAGATGAGTGTTGAAGATTCACATCATAAGATAAGTCTGGTCTGGTTCAAGGTAACTTGCGGTGTATGCAAACCAAGGTTAAGTGATGCCTCAAGTAATTGTGAAATAGCAAGAGGCATCAAAGGGGGGAATGTGGTGGAATCTCGGTAAAAATAAATTTAGTAGGCCGAGATTACCACGTGGCATGTGTACGTGCATATGCTGACGTATCGATCAGTTGGTTGCACGAGGCAAGATACGATCAGTAGTGTACGGAGCATGTGCAAGAATACAGGATGTAGTATTCCCCTCCTCCATTGTGCTGGACAGGCCATGCGGTCAAGCAGGAAGTTAATTCTTATTTGTATTGATTGGTCAAGAGAATGTGCGGGTGGAGCTTAATATGGGAGGAGTTATATGCCTATATAAGGAGCCTGCACTATTGTCCGGGGCTCAGAACTTGCTGTATTTTGGTGACACTAGTCCCTCTGAGTCCCGATCGGTGATCCAATAAAGAATCTCTTCCTTCCTGAAGAAACCTGTGTCCATCTCTCTGTGCTTGGCTTCCGTCAGTTTCTCCGGTATCAATTACATGCTAGAGGGAGTGGGGTAAAGGTAAGGATGGTATAAGGGAAGTAGATTTGTAAAATAATATTCACTGAAGACTTAGTGTGTTTTTTTTTTTAAATGACAGTTGCAGGAGAGGAATCAGTTGGGAGCCATTAACAGTTTAATTGATAAGCTTTTGTGAAAAAGTGAGTTTTTAATGATTTTTTTGAAGGAGTGGAGACTGGGTGAGCGTCCAACGGAAAACGGAAGAGAGTTCCACAGGAACGGTGCAGCCCTAAAGAAGTGTTCAAGTGTTAAAGTCAATACTTTGAAGTCCTTTAACATGCCTACCTTAATTTGATTAACTTGTGTGTATGTTGCTTGTGTTATGTATGAGTGCTGCAGCTGCTCTGTAGGGTTGTAATTCTGAATATGTGGAATGTGTTATAATGTGTGTGTACTTGAGCAGTTTGTGGTATTGTAATATTTGTGGTACAACTACAATGGACACTGTCAGGACACATAGTTACACATTACCACATACAGTGCTAGAACATTAACAGTGCTTTTATTTACAGTCACCCACCTTTTTGCTTACTATTTAGCAGGTGGAGGGTGGCGTGCTTGAGGTTCGGTAAGAACCAGTCTGACCAGGTACAGGGCAATGGAAGGTGCTACAGTAGGCTACTCTCCTACTGCATGGTTTCCTTCACAAGCACTCAGAAGAAGTGATCTGATATCAGTTCCTCCTAGCAATATCATGAGTGAATTAAAGGCTGCCTTTCACTGCCCGCTGCAAAAGAGCACAATCAGATATTTGAAGAAGTCCTACTGGGATCTCTCGGTCAGGCCAGCTTCAGGAGAGATCCTCAGATCTCCCCAGCCTGTTTGTGTCTGGCAGGCTTGCAAGCCATGCATGGCATGTGTGCCATTGGTTGCTAACCCCTGATCTAGATCCTTATCTACAGTCCCTGCTGATTATATTTATATACAGGAAACGTCTCCGCCTCACTTTTTCTCACAGGAATGTCTCCTGCAAAATATTTTCTACATATTGGGGACTTACATTTTTTTTGTCAATCAGTATAAATAAAGGTATACTTACTAGACTATACATATCAGAGTAGCAGTGCCCACTATTTTAGCAAACACGGATCACATTTTACTTTAATTTTAAATTGTGCACATACTGTGTAACATATTATTATTTTTATATAGCACCAACAAATTCCGTAGTGCTTTACAGTGGGTGGACTAACAAACATGTAATTGTAACCAGACAGGAACAGAGGGGTTGAGGAGGACCCTGGTCAATGAGATTATGTGGTGGAATCTCGGTAAAAATAAATTTAGTAGGCCGAGATTACCACGTGGCATGTGTACGTGCATATGCTGACGTATCGATCAGTTGGTTGCACGAGGCAAGATACGATCAGTAGTGTACGGAGCATGTGCAAGAATACAGGATGTAGTATTCCCCTCCTCCATTGTGCTGGACAGGCCATGCGGTCAAGCAGGAAGTTAATTCTTATTTGTATTGATTGGTCAAGAGAATGTGCGGGTGGAGCTTAATATGGGAGGAGTTATATGCCTATATAAGGAGCCTGCACTATTGTCCGGGGCTCAGAACTTGCTGTATTTTGGTGACACTAGTCCCTCTGAGTCCCGATCGGTGATCCAATAAAGAATCTCTTCCTTCCTGAAGAAACCTGTGTCCATCTCTCTGTGCTTGGCTTCCGTCAGTTTCTCCGGTATCAATTACATGCTAGAGGGAGTGGGGTAAAGGTAAGGATGGTATAAGGGAAGTAGATTTGTAAAATAATATTCACTGAAGACTTAGTGTGTTTTTTTTTTTAAATGACAGTTGCAGGAGAGGAATCAGTTGGGAGCCATTAACAGTTTAATTGATAAGCTTTTGTGAAAAAGTGAGTTTTTAATGATTTTTTTGAAGGAGTGGAGACTGGGTGAGCGTCCAACGGAAAACGGAAGAGAGTTCCACAGGAACGGTGCAGCCCTAAAGAAGAGGCAGAGCCAGAGAAAGAAACACTTAAAGAGTGCTGGGAGAGGTAGGAGAAAGACCAGGAGAGAGCAATATCTCGTAGACTGAGATTACGGAGGATGAGAAGAAGTGATGATCAACAGTGTCAAAAGCAGCAGAAAGGTCAAAGTGAATTAGGATAGAATAGTGACCACAAGATTTTGCAGTGAGTAGATCATTGGATACTTTGGTCAGAGCTGTTTCCACAAAACACTGTGCACGGAAACCAGACAGAAGTGGGTTGAGCAGAGAGATGGACTCCGGGAAGACTGTCAATCTCACATGCCAGGAATCAGACTTTCTTGCAGCAATAATGGGGCTGGAAAGTTTGGAAATCAGGCTGGGAAAAATAAGATATGTGAGGGTCATATAGGCTTGCAAAAAAGCTGAGGGAGGGGGATATGCATCTAAGCACAGAGATGAGGGGATGGTTTTTCAAACAAAAACAAAACATTTTAGATTATATCAATAACAGAAGGAAGGGTTCAGAGGGCAGAATTCAGAGGGGGAAATATAGATATGCATGTACAGTATCTCACAAAAGTGAAAACACCCCTTACATTTTTGTAAATATTTTATTATATCTTTTCATGTGACAACACTGAAGAAATGAAACTCTGCTACAATGTAAAGTAGTATAACTGTGTAAATCTTCTGTCTCCTCGAAATAACTCAACACACAGACATTAATGTCTAAACCGTTGGCAACAAAAGTGAGTACACCCCTAAGTGGAAATGTCCAAATTGGGCCCAATTAGCCATTTTCCCTCCCTGGTGTCATGTCACTCATTAGTGTTACAAGGTCTCAGGTGTGAATGGAGAGCAGGTGTGTTAAATACTGTGTTATCGCTTTCTTGTTGCAAGAAAATTTGGTTTTGTCACATGAAAAGATATAATAAAATATTTACAAAAATGTGAGGGGTGTACTCACTTTTGTGAGATACTGTATGTGAATAAAACAAGTACATACAGGGCTGGTAAAACTACACTTTAGCATTACATACAAGACATAAATGTAAGAAAATATGCAATGCACCCAGGATATATCAAATAAAGTAAGTTTACAGGATGGTTAAATTATAATGAAATGATAGTGTGCAGGATAGAGTCTTAGTGTGCAGGATAGAGTCAATCACAGTGCTTCCCCATAGGATTGGCTGAGACTGACAAGGAGGCAGATCAGGGGTAGAGCCAGCATGATTTAAACACAGCCCTGGCCAATCAGCATCTCCTCATAGAGATGAATTGAATCAATTAATCTCTATGAGGAAAGTTCAGTGTCTGCATGCAGAGGGAGGAGATACTGAATGTTTGGATGCATTTTAGGCAGCCATGACCCAGGAAGCATCTCTAACAGCTATCTGAGGAGTGGCCAGTGAAGTTATCACTAGGCTGTAATGTAAACACTGCATTTTCTCTGAAAAGACAGTGTTTACATCAAAAAGCCTGAAGGCAATGATTCTACTCACCAGAACACATTCAATAAGCTGTAGTTATTCGGGTGACTATAGTGTCCCTTTAAGGGTAACACTGCTTATTGAATGGCACTTTTCCCATAGACCTTGGTGAGGAAATTGCTATTCAGTAAGCAGAGTAAACCATTACTCTGCTACTTGTATCTGGGATACAGAATAATCTTGTAACTTGTGCTTTGTAATGCTAATCATGTACTCCATATTACCTCTCTCCAACCCCCCTATTCAATAAATCCTTCATTTTCCATTATAAATGCAAGTATTCATTGAGATCCCTTTAACATGGCATCCAAACAAAACAAAATTAAGCCACAATAATGGGATGCTCTGAGGGATTCCTGATGACATCTCTAACTCTTCTTCATATAGATAAAATTACATTACATGAAAAGCTTCCAGAACAGCTATGGGAGACTTTTAAATATGATGCTTCTACAGGATTCCAAAACTGTAACACATTAATGCTTTCCTGTCAAATGATGTAATATGTCCTTCATGTCATCGTGTACCTAAAGGGTCATAGTGGAATTATTCCTACATTCAGATTTGTACCATCAGGGACAGTATCTTTCCATGTTTATGACAGAGCCCCTACAAGTAAACACCATAAAGAACTGGATGCCACTTATAGGCCTTATAGACACTATGTTACCTTCATTCAAACTTCATTTACAGACATGGTGGTAAATATCAGAGGAGAATCTATCACTATATCTGTATAGGAAGTTCAAATAAAAGTGACATTGTGTGTATGGCCTACAAGTGGAGTCTGCTTTATTTATGACAGTCTCCTACTGGGGTTTATTGCCCCTATGGCAATTCCACAAGTTCCAACATATCTTAAGGTGTGATTCATTTTACATTTCAGAACATGCTTTTTCCGAAACAACCTTCAAATATTAAATTTATCTATCTGTATCTTTTTATACCCTGGGCTTCTCTCTGTCATCTGGGGCCCGGAAGAGCAGTGTGCATTGCGACACACAGTGTTTAAAATTCTGTGTCTGGATGTTTGTGTAATGTCATAAATTAAGGTGATCCTTCCAAGAAAGCAAGGATGGCGGGGTCTGAAAAGACATGTACATCCCGCAAAATGGTCCTAATGTAATGACACAATATGGAAGGTTACATGTTCTTTTTCTCGTTTCTATTAATAAGTCTAAGCTTTCTGAGTGCCGTAGTTAACAGACTGAATTTTCTGAAAAACATCCCTGTTTAAAAAATACTAATTTAATTAGAAATAAGCTGGTAGTTGCCATACTCTGTCTTTAAAATGTCCATGGCCATCACTGGACAGCACCGCTCTATGTAAACTTAGGTGTAAGAGTTATATGCTGGTTGAACTTTGTGGCTTGGAACATTTACCTAATAGACGGTTGGACTTATTGCCAAGAAATCTGCTAAAGAAACAATCGTTGATTTTTATTTTCTGGGCTTAAAGCCAAAACTAGTAGGAGCATACACAAGGCTGCTAGTGGCAACATCTCTGATTAAAAGAGTTAAGGCTTAATAAAATTATATTCAGCTTTGCTATGCCTCTGTGTCCATATTCCATTGTGTAAATCTGTAAAAAAAATAGGTTTTGGAGCCAGCAGAAGGAAGGACGCCAATAATACATTCTGTACTAATCTAACAAACTCAAGGGCTAGCACTCTGAGAGTCCTGATGGAATATGCATATAAAATACACTTAATATGTTCTATTTTACAATATTATAACAAATGACATGACAGAAATCATCTCTATACCATTTTGCAAAAATGATTTTTTTTTACTAATAATATATACCAAATACAATTAAAATAAACAAACATACAGGCAAAGAGTCAGTAACTTGCTGATGCTGACTAAAACCACTTACTGTAAAACAACAAATGTAGGATTCCAAACAGCCAAATGAGATCTTATGTGACAGCAAATATTGAGATGGGGTTGAAACATTTTGTTTAAATGCAGATCAAATTATCTTAAAAATATTGTTTACTAGTAAATATTAGCCTGCGATGCAAGACTGTACCGTTATTGCTCTGCAGCACCAGTGGTACACACTGATGTATAATGCTTTGCATTGTTCATGTGCCCTAAACTGTTGGGATGGACCTTTGTGAGCACGCACCATCAACTTTGGAATGAAGAGTATGCTGGGTGTCAGATAGAGAGGATATAATAGGAGCAGTGTAATATCATTCTACACAAAGAGAAAGAAACATATCTATAAGACAGCAAGCTTTGGCTAATCCAATAGCACAGTACCTAATAGAATCGGCAGGAATAGTAGAAAAGACCAAAGCAGGCAGTTCAGCTTAAATGTAAATAATACTTAAGTAGATGTTGATAAGCTGGGTATAAAAATAAGAGAGATATTGTAGCTGGGTAAGAAATGTACAGGATAAAACTCTGAAAGAATCAAGTTACCGGTATGTATTTTTGGTGTTGTTTGGATTTATGGACAATGCAACTCAATTTATGTGGGTGGCTTTTTATAAGGATTACTCAGTGGTTGGTGTGTTAAGAAACAACGCAGGCTGGAACACTGTTATTATTGCTCACATGCCACCTCTTGGTGGCATGCGTTCTCAAGATGCATCCAGCAAGGACAGCAAAATATTATGCATGCAACTCTGCAGGGACCGTATCACAAAATAATATAATTTCTGTAACCAAACTAGACCAATTCAGAGAGTTTGAGATAAGTGGAGAGACTAGCAGTGGGTCTCCTTCATTGCTGGTCCAGGCCAAATGTATCATATCCTTTATTGGGCCAGGGTCCACTTCATGCGTTTGGTGGAATGTTTTTAGTGCAGGCTGTGGGCTCAAAACATTGTAACATATGTCCTCTGGTCACTTTCTTCAATAACTATGACTATTTGCACTTAGCATGTGGACATAAAAATATACTCCACGGAATGCTGCATTCATTAATGACACAGAGAAAGGCTCAAACCTGAAATGTCAGTAAAATAGGCCTGTGGGAGGGGAAGAGAATGATATATTGGTTCATATACCAGAAACGGGCATCTTACTTACAGCTCTCAACTAAGGTAGATAATATAAATTATATAGGTCTTTTCAGTGTTCAGTGTAGTATTCGTTACCAAACAGTTCAACATAAAATACCAACAGGTCAAGAATTAGGATTTCCAGCTGTGTTCTAGTAGGTTTATTGATGAGACATGGACATTGTGTGTGCATGAGGGTATATTTGGAAACAACTATGGTATACAGCAGAATTAAATATTGAGCCTTCGATAACCATCCTCGTTCACACATGGAAAATCAGGGTCAGTGTTTATATCATTAAAAATAAAAACAAACAAAAAACACACCCAAATACAGCAACAACAACAAAAAAAAAAGAGGAAGAAACACACACAAACATACAATTGACAAGAGGATGGATATATGGACAAATAGAGAAACTCATTCAACACAGTTCTCTCTAGAAGGAAAAGAGGGGAATAGGAGACAGAAGACTGTACATACAAACTATAAACGCACACAATATTAAACATTCCCAAAAGCAAATACCAGAACGACAGTTAGGCTGACATAAATTCCATGCATGCATATTCTAGATGAAATAGAATCTTTCTGCAGTGGAAGGATAGAAGGTGACAGTAATTTTCAAGTCTTAATGGGTTTCATTGCTCGTTGCTGTGTGATTTCATCAACAAATGTCTCTACATGCGGCATTTTAAACATGTACTGATTGCAAAAACTCTTTGAGTTGCTTAATAATTTGTTGTTAATAACCCAAGGAATATTTAGAAGAGAATGAAATCTTAAGAGGAACATATTAATATTTCCCCTAGTTTCAAGTTCTTTATCATTTTGCATTAAATGTGCTCTTTTATCAAATAATAAGTAGAAGACCCAATGCTTGTGAAGGAAAAATCATGTTATCTTATTATCACCCACCTTGATTACTCAATTGCTGCTGTCAATCACAAATAATTAAATGCTCCAAAAATGTATTCTTAAGCCTACCGATACTATACAAGTCAATCGACATGAGGATGTCCAGCATCTTAAAAATCACCATAAAAAAGCATTGAGTCCTATGGGGAAGGCCTGCGCATGTGCAAGGTTCTCTCTCGCAATGAGACTGAGCCAACACCTAGGGACTTCGGCATTGGAATAAGGTAAGTGAAAAAAAGGTTTTTTTTAATCCTTTCATCACTGAGGTGGGGAGGGGAAAAGAGCGGCAGAGGGGCACTATAGTATTAGGAATACATTATATTCCTAACACAATAGTGTTCCTTTAAATACTACAAAGTCTTTGCACAATGGCCATGTTACCTTGTGTCTCATGTCATGTACTGTGCATGCAAAGAGAATGAAGTTTCAAAATAGAAAACAGTAACGGGTACATATTTGTGCCATGTGTTAAACCTTTGTGGATATAATTAACATGTAACTCAGCCAATAGTAATCAATGGTGTAATTACTTAATTACTTAGAACATTCCATAGATATGGTCTCTAAGCCCAAACTGGTATGTAATAAACCCATAAACCATCAGTAGTCTATAATAGCTTCATCACTTAAATAGAGAATTGATACAGTTATAGCAGAAACTAATGGCTCATGTATGCGAGAAAGTAGCTTCCACCGAGAACTCGGCGCATAACAAAGTAAAACATGACATTATAAGTATTTTAACCTGATATTCATTTTTAAACAATAAAAGACCCTTTCAAACTTTGTAGACAAATAACACATCCTGAATGGGTCTGGTGGGGCATCACACAAACCATATATCATAGGACATATACTGTTGCCAACAAAGAACATTTCGAGCATTACATTTGGGCAGATCTAGATTGATCTAGATGATCATACTTGGCCTTAGGCAGGTTACCAGTTTAAGACTCTCAATTATGGCCATGTGATCAGGCTGGGCTCTGTGATCTGGCTGGGGCCTGATGAAACACCCACACTTATTTACCTTTCTATTGTGGGAAATTTAGCTGTAGGTAGGATGAAATAAGAGTAAATATTAGGCAAACAGCTATTGTTTTGCCTAGAGCAAAATATGTGTATGGCCAGTACAGAAGGATAGAAAGACCCAGCTGAAGTTCAGAGAAGTATGAAAGACTGAAAGGGGCCCGTGCATACAATATACAAACATGCTTATGTATGAGCAATTTCCTGTTTTACTGAGACTACCTTTATAGCTGTTCTAACTGACAGGAAACTATCTGTGGTTTGACAATGACAGCATCATCCATTTTTAGATACATTTACATATACCATCGGCTAAAAGCCACCCCTGAGAGGTAAAGGATGAGTGGTTTAACAGCCGTTATTTCCAGTCATCCAATTATAGGATAAATAGTTTAACCAAATCAAGTATTAGAGGAAGAATAACAGAGTGTTAATGTAACCAGTAAACATGCAAAAGAAAAAAAAAATCCACGTAATAAGTGGATACATCAGCTAGAGGGAAGATATCAATAACAAGCGAACGGCTAATAGTGTGGAACACAGTAGACGAATCAAGCAAAATTAGAATAGACAACTGATTCCTACTAATAGCTTGCAAAATCAAATATTGAACAATGGGGAGGATAGTTTCTCTTGCAAAGAACTGAAGTCAAATTGAATTTGAAACATAATAGAGAGGATTTATTGGAATGAGTGTCATTATTTTTAGTTATCTGAATGTTATTAAAGAGAAGACAATAGAGAGGGACAAATGAGGGACACATTAAAAAAAATCATGAGATATGAGATACAGATGGAAAAATTAATATTAATGGTGTTAAGTACTTATGCTAAATAACTTGACTCAGATTGAAAGATGCATTAAAATATATATAAAAAAAAGTAAAAATATGAAATGTTAAGTTGCTAATGTGGAAAATGAGTAATACAATGTTAGCCTGTCCTTGCTAAGTAGAAGGAGTTCTGTATATAGTACTAAGTTAAGTTCTCTTCTGTGCAATATTCTAGCCCTGACGTTCACACATGTGTAGGTAAAAAAATATCCCAGGCTTCCTCTTAATCCCACATGAAAGACAAGGTGTGAAAATACATAATGGGTGTGTGCTAAGAAATCACAGGTGCCCCAGGGATCTCTAGTAACTATAGACTAGACCGGGTCCCCAACCCAGTTTTTATGGACCACCAACGGTCCAGGATTTATGTATTTCCCTTTTTTATTCAAATGGAGATACTGACAAAACCTGTACTGTTGGTGGTCCATGAGGACTGGGTTGAGGGCCGATGGACTAGAGGATGCATATAGCAGTCTTCCTGTCGCCACACCCCTTAAGCATGAGAATATTTATTAACGTAATAATGTAAGCTTGCAACATAGAACATCTAAATATCTAGCACATTTGATACAATTTTAAAACAAATTGAGAAAATACATTCCTACAAACTGGGAAAATGAATCCTCATCCTTCATGCTGGGAATTTACACATCCCGTGTCAGAAAAGGGCTACTTAACTGGTTCGTGGATTACACAATAGGGGGTATGATAGAAACATTTAAATACATAAAGGGAATCAACACAGTAAAGGAGGAGACCATATTTAAAAGAAGAAAAACTACCACAACAAGAGGACATAGTCTTAAATTAGAGGGACAAAGGTTTAAAAATAATACAGTGGGACCTCGGTTTATGAATTTAATATGTTCTCCGGGATGTTTCTTATTGCGAAAAATTTGTAAATCAAAACGCGGTTTCCCATAGGAATGCATTGATAACCAATTCATCCGTTCTGGAGGTCAGAAAAAAGTCAAAATGAACTGACATGGAAATCAACCCACAATGCGGAACACACAATAAAAGGCATGCAAACAATGAAGCTACCTTTCCACTGCTTGAGAAGTGCACCAAAAAGTCCCAAAACAACTGCAAGCAGAATGGCTACAAAACTCGATGCAAAAGCCGCTCCAACATCTCCACACTCAAAGCCACGTGCTACCCACAGGCTCCAGCATGCAGGGGGCGGTGCTATAAACCTCGCAGGTGCAATGCATACTGGGGAAACTTGCTTTGCATTGTGAAAAAAATTTGTAAACCGAGGCATTATTTTCAATAGATTTTCATTTGTAAGCCGAAAATTATGTTAACCGAGGCGTTTGTAAACCGAGGTCCCACTGTATCAGGAAGTATTACTTTATTGAGAGGGTGGTCGATGCACGGAATAGCCTTCCAGCTGAAATGGTAGAGGTTAACACAGTGAAGCAGCATGTGTGGGACAGGTATAAGGCTATCCTAGATATAAGATAAGGCCAGGGACTAGTATTTAGAAAATTGGGCAGAGTAGGTGGGCCGAATAGTTCTTGTCTGCCATCACATTCATGTTGCTCTAGGGGTAAAGACAAATTAAAAAATGTATAAATGTATAACTAAGCACATTTTCAGTTCTCCTTTTTCTTCAAGTTTGCTTAAAGGAAAACTATAGTTTTAGGAATTCAAAGCAGTATTCTTAAAACTATAGTGTCCCTAGGCCCCCCAGCCTTCCCGACACCTCCCTTCCTGGCCAATCAAAAGGTTGACAGCTACGGATGGCGAACATATGCGATGTTCGGTCCGCCAGCTATTCATCATCATTGAGTAAACTTTGACCCTGTACCTCACAGTCAGCAGACACATTCCAGCCAATCAGCAGCAGACCCTCCCTCCCAGACCCTCCCACCTCATAGACAGCATTCAATTTAGATTAATTCTGAAGCTGCATTCATTTTTTTTGTATAATTTTTTTGTGTGTGTTTGTGTTTATTATACATTATCCTCCATAGCCAGTAACCTGTGTTTATTATACATTATTCCCCCATAGCCAGTAACCTGTGTTTATTATACATTATCCTCCCATAGCCAGTAACCTGTGTTTATTATACATTATCCCTCCCATAGCCAGTAACCTGTGTTTATTATACATTATCCTCCCCATAGCCAGTAACCTGTGTTTATGATACATTATCCCCCATAGCCAGTAACCTGTGTTTATTATACATTATCCCCCCATAGCCAGTAACCTGTGTTTATTATACATTATCCCCCATAGTCGGTAACCTGTGTTTACTATACATTACCCCCCCATAGCCAATAACCTAAAGATTACTTAGTATTAGTAAATAATATGCCCCTACTCGCTATACCGCGAGTAGGGGCATGTCTAGTAAGTAGTGAGCAGCCTGTGGCTGCTCACTGTATAAAGAAAAACCTAATAACCTCCCCTCCCCCCCTTGCGCGGCTGGTGGGGGCTCCATAAATAACAATAAGGGGGGGAACCTAATGTCCTCCCCCCATGGCCCCCACCCCATAGCGGTGGGTGGGGGCCCTAAATAAAGATAGGGGGGACGACGACCTACTATCCTCCCCCCGGCCCCCACCCCTGAGCAGTGGGTGGGGGCCCTAGATAAGAATGGTAGGGGGGGACCTACCGTCCTCCCCCGCGGCCCCCACCCCTGAGCGGTGGGTGGGGGCCCAAAAAAAACAATAAGGGGGGACCTACTGTCCTCCCCCCCTGGCCCCCACCCCTGAGCGGTGGGTGGGAGCCCTAAATAAAGAGAGGGGGGGACCTACTGTCCTCCCCCCGTCCCCCACCCCCCTGAGCAGTGGGTGGGGGCCCTAGATAATAATGGTGGTGGGGGGGGCCTTCCATCCTCCCCCCGGCCCTCACCCCTGAGCGTTGGGTGGGGGCCCTAAAAAAACAATAAGGGGGGGTCTTACTGTCCCCCCCCCCCCTAGCCCCCACCCCTGAGCGGCGGGTGGGGGCACTAAATGAAACCCCCCCAATCAAGGTGACTAGGGGTCCCAAGCCCCTAGTCCCCCCCCCAACCCAAATCAAACTATCCCCTACCTACCCCCCTCACCCTAAAAATTGTGAGGGGGAAATAAAATAACTAACCTGTAAAAAATAATTAAACTTACCATTTGACGTCTTCTTTTTTCTAAAATCTTCATTTTTCAGCCCCAAAAAAGGCCAAATAAAAAGCTATCATATTCGTCGAACTTAAAATAAAAGAAAAAACCTGAGCGCAAAACAATTATCCATCTTCACCCATGGAGGGCTCCGCGCAGACTGAGCTACGCAGGGCGGGTGAAGGCTTATAAAGCCTTGCCCCGCCCTGCAATTAGGCTAAGAACACTCTGATTGGTGGGTTTAAGGCAATCAGAGTGTTCTTTGTCATTTTACACAGCGTGGGAAAGTTCTTTGGAATTTTCCCACGCTGTGTAAAATGACACAGAGCACTGTGATTGGATGGCTTGAAAACCATCCAATCACAGTGCTCTGTGTCATTTTACACAGCGTGGGGAAGTTCTTTGGAATTTTCCCACGCTGTGTAAAATGACACAGAGCACTGTGATTGGATGGTTTTCAAGCCATCCAATCACAGTGCTCTGTGTCATTTTACACAGCATGGGAAAATTCCAAAGAACTTTCCCACACTGTGTAAAATGACAAAGAGCACTCTGATTGGCTTAAACCCACCAAACAGAGTGTTCTTAGCCTAATTGCAGGGCGGGGCAAGGCTTTATAAGCCTTCACCCGCCCTGCGTAGCTCAGTCTGCGCGGAGCCCTCCATGGGTGAAGATTAATTATTTTTTTGCGCTCGGGTTTTTAATTTTATTTTAAGTTCGTCGGGTATGATGGCTTTTTATTTGGCCTTTTTTGGGGCTGAAAAATTAAGATTTTAGAAAAAAGAAGACGTCAAATGGTAAGTTTAATTTTTTTTTACAGATTAGTTATTTTATTCCCCCCTCATTTTTAGGGTGAGGGGGGTAGGTAGGGGATAGTTTGATTTGGGTGGGGGGGCTGACTAGGGGCATGGGACCCCTAGTCACTTTGATTGGGGGGGGATTTTCATTTAGGGTCCCACCCACCGCTCAGGGGTGGGGGCCGGGGGGGAGGACGGTAGGTCCCCCACCATTCTTATCTAGGGCCCCCACCCACTGCTCAGGGGTGGGGGTTGGGGGGAGGACTGTAGGTCCCCCCCTCTCTTTATTTAGGACCCCCACTCACGGCTCAGGGTTGGGGGCCAGAGGGGGGAGGACAGTAGGTCCCCCCCATTGTTTTTTTAGGGCCCCCACCCACCGCTCAGGGGTGGGGGCCGGGGGGGAGGACAGTAGGTCCCCCCCACCATTCTTATCTAGGGCTCCCACCCACTGCTCAGGGGTAGGGACTGGGGGAGGACAGTAGGTCCCCCCTTTCTTTATTTACGGCCCCCACCCACCGCTCAGGGGTGGGGGCCAAGGGGGGAGGACAGTAGGTCCCCCCTCTTATTGTTTTTATAGGGCCCCCACCCACCGCTCAGGGGTGAGGGCCAGGGGGAGGACGGTAGGTCCCCCTCACCATTCTTATCTAGGGCCCCCACCCACCGCTCAGGGGTGGGGGCCGGGGGGAACAGTAGGTCCCCCCTGATTGTTTTTTTAGGGGCCCCACCCACCACTCAGGGGTGGGGGCTGGGGGGGAGGACGGTAGGTCCCCCCCACCATTCTTTTCTAGGGCCCCCACCCACCACTCAGGGGTGGGTTCCGGAGGGGAGGACATGCATCAACTATGTAATTTTCCATGGGAGTTTTGCCATGGACCCCCCTCCGGCATGTCACAGTCCAGGTGTTAGTCCCCTTGAAACAATTTTTCCATCACTATTGTGGCCAGAAAGAGTCCCTGTGGATTTTAAAGTTTGCCTGCCTATTGAAGTCTATGGCGGTTTGCCAGGTTCGCCCGTTCGCGAACATTTGCGGAAGATCGCGTTCGCCGTTCGCGAACCGAATTTTTTTTGTTCGCGACATCACTATTGACAGCCACTAGAGATAGTCTTAACCCTGCAATGAAAACATAGCAGTTTCACAAAAAAAATATTGTTTTTACTTGCAGGGTTAACGGGTCAGGGGCACTGCACCCAGACCACTTTAATGAGATGAAGTGGTCTGGGTGCCTATAGTGTCCCTTTAATATCAATAATATTATTTATCTTAATTAACTTGAAGAAATAGGGGAAATTAGTACATTTGAACATAAATACTTTTTAGTATTTTTAAAAATGTCATTCAATATACTACCTGAATTGTATTTCCTGAGCAATTTTGAAACTAAGTACATAAACCATATAAATGTTGTCACAGATGGATGAAAGGCAGGAAACTATATACAACTCTGCATACACGATGTGTGTCCTACCATCCCCTGGAGTTTGTAGCTTTTTATCAGAACATGTCATTTTTTTTCCACATCCAACTGTGTATTATTTGCTAAAGCGGTTGAAGCTGTGCTGATTTAATGAATATTAAGACTTGGTAAATGCTTCCAAATGAGCAGTGAATTTTTAAAAAGAGTTTTTTTCTTAATGTGAACATACGGATGAAATGTTTTACTCTGCCTTTCTATGGCCAAATGATATTAAGATAAAACATGTAAGCTTTATATATATATATATATATATATATATATATATATATATATATATATATACGGCCAAATGATATTAAGATAAAACATTAATAATTATATATATATTAACATGAAACACGAATGCTTTATATATACTGTATATAGGGGTAGAGTGAGTGCTACAGCATAGTTAAAACTGCTGGTAATTTTTTTAATCTCTGAAAGATCTATTTAAAACGTACAATTTCCCACTGGGTTGTATATTTCACAGACATGCAAGTTGAGAAAATATATGCAGATGAACTGTGTAAAACAGATTATAGAGTTAATTCATTAAACTCCAAAGTAGCTGTGTGGACTATTTTTGGATTAAAAATTTAAATCAAGAATTAATTATCACAAATAGTTCGGTTTTAAACTCTGTGTATCATAAAGTTACTAAGATGAGTCCTTTAAAGTTTGGCAAATAAAATCATAGATCAAAGTAAAGAATTGTTATAAAAAAAAAGTGACGGGCCTCTTATATCTTTGTAAAGATATAAAAAAAAAAACATAGCCCACACCGGACAGTCTTGCGGCCTACAGGAAACTCTGAAGCAGAGGAGGTGCCCGACCCTCTGCTGGGACACAAGCCTGAAGGAAAAACTACAGAAGCCCTGTCACACCCCCCCCCCCCCCCACTTGGACCGGTAAGGGTTATCCTGGTCCCCGCTGGGGCAACTTACCTCCCTGCTACATCTGTTTTACAACCTGAAAATCCAGGGATCACGTGGTGAGAGCCTCATTCAGACCAGCCGAACACACAGAGCTGGGGTTGGAGGAAATGCTTCAAGGTGAGAATTGATGAAGTCTGTGAAAGGTTCTGGAGCCGACTAAGCAGCAGACCTCCCGCATCTTCTCCACTTCTCCACAAGACATGACAGAGGTACAGGTGGTTGAGCCAGCCTGCCGCACCTCTTCTAGGCTGGGGGCCTATGGGGAGTCGTATCACCCCTGCCGTCCACATGGCCAGAGAGTTCTTCACACTAAAGAGATCCCATGGGCTCATGAGTCCGCCACCAGGAGTGAGAGAATCCGCGGACACAGTGCTATGGCCCTTATCAAAGCCTGGGCTCGAGGCGACAAGCATTTCTGGCGCCATGGGACTTACCTGGCTATCTCTGGACTCACTCTGATCAAATGGAGAGGTCTTCTAAAGAGCTGGTGACATCTAGAGAGTTGACCCTGGAGGGTGTATGAAATGCCAACTCTTACCTACTACACTTGAGAGCCTGAAGCATCGATCCACAACCACCATGGACAGTGCTCTGTTCGTGGTGGGCATAGGGTGTATGGGGACACTGAGTCTGAACCATAGAGAGCTTTGTCATCTTACCAGCTGCTGCCTTATTCCTTATTCTCACACAGCATCTAACACCCTTTCACATCTATCATCTGTCACATGGATATAGACGAATGATTCCTTCTACATTTTCACTAGCTAACAAATTAGCCCTCCACACCTATAGTATAATAGAAGTATAACAAGCAGTAACCCAGCGGCCCTCTTGTGTATGAATGTCTTTTGTCTATTAGTCTTTTTTTTTTATTCTTTATTTTTGTTGTGCATTTTGTGTGACATATTGGTGATTGCTTTGCCACAACAGCAATAACGCAATAACATATTGCAAGAGACTGGTACATGGCAAGCGGTAGTACTGCACATTTTTGTAGTAATACGTAACAGGCTAATTAAACTTTTCCAGATCAAGATACAATTAAGTTATTATAAGCTAACAATTTAGAATGGGTTAGTCGGTAGAGCAAAAATGAATGCGTCAACATCCTATACGTATGAGAAGAGTGTTCAAGTGGTATTAAAAAATAAAAACATATAACAAACATGAAACGCGTGGTAGTAATAGTTGCAGCCTCATCGTGTTAGTATGTAAGCGTTACCCCATACTACCTATTACTAGAAGGGTAGGCTCAAATTGGTTGCTTACTGCGATGTGCGTCTTAGGTAGTGATGTCCCGAACGGTTCGCTGGCGAATAGTTCCTGGCGAACATAGCATGTTCGCGTTCGCCACTGCGGGCGAACACATGCAATGTTCGGTCCGCCCCCTATTCTTTATCATTGAGTAAACTTTGACCCTGTACCTCACAGTCAGCAGACACATTCCAGCCAATCAGCAGCACACCCTCCCTAGCAGACCCTCCCACCTACTGGACAGCATACATTTTAGATTCATTCGGAAGCTGCAACCATTTTATTTTATTTTTTCAATTTATTATAATTTTTTTTTTCAGTGCATATAAATGTTACAAGCAGATACTCCCCCCAGACACTGTGTATTACTGCAGATACTCCCCCCCAGACACTCGGTATTACTGCAGATACTCCCTCCAGACACTCTGTGTTACTGCAGATACTCCCTCCAGACACCCTGTGTTACTGCAGATACTCCCTCCAGACACTCTGTATTACTGCAGATACTCCCTCCAGACACCCTGTGTAAATGACAAAGAGCACTCTGATTGGCTTAAACCAGCCAATCAGAGTGTTCTTAGCCTAATTGCAGGGCGTGGCAAGGCTTTATAAGCCTTCCCCCGCCCTGCAGAGCTCAGTCTGCGCTGAGCCCTCCATGGGTGAAGATGGATTATTTTTTTTCCGCTCGTTTTTTTTTTTTTTTTTTTTTTTTTATTGCGTCGGTTCTTATGGCTTTTTATTTAGCCTTTTTTGGGGCTGAAAAAAGAAGATTTTAGAAAAAAGAAGACGTCAAATGGTAAGTTGAATTTTTCTTTACAGGTTAGTTATTTTATTCCCCCTTCACTATTTTTTAGGGTAAGGGGGTAGGTAGGGGGTAACTTTTTTTGGGGTGCGGGGGTGGGTGACTAGGGGTGGGGGCTGGGGGGACAGTAGGACCCCCTTATTGTTTTTTTAGGGCCCCCACCCACCGCTCAGGGGTGGGGGCCAGGGGGGAGGACAGTAGGTCCCCCCTCATTATTTTTATGGCCCCCACCCACATCGCAGGAGTGGGGGCCGGGGGGAGGACAGTAATTCCCCCCCTCATTATGTTTATGGCCCCCACCCACCGCGCAGGGGTGGGGGCGGAGGAAGGAAAGTAGGTCCTCCCCCATTGTGATTTATGGTCCCCACCCACCACGCAGGGGTGGGGGCCAGGGGAAGGACAGTAGGTTCCCCCTTCATTATTTTTATGGCCCCCACCCACCACGCAGCGGTGGGGGGAGGACAGTAGGTCCTCCCCCATTGTGATTTATGGCCCCCACCCACCGCGCAGGGGTGGGGGCCGGGGGGAGGACAGTAGGTCCCCCCCTCATTTTTTTTATGGCCCCCACACACCGCGCAGGGGTGGTGGCGGGGGGAGGACAGTAGGTCCTCCCCCCATTGTGATTTATGGCCCCCACCCACCGTGCAGGGGTGGGGGCCGGTGGGAGGACAGTAGGTCCCCCCCTCATTATTTTTATGGCCCCCACCCACCACGCAGGGGTGCGGGCGGGGGAGGACAGTAGGTCCCCCCCCCAGTGTGTATCAGGGTCCCTGAGGACAGGTGTGAATCCATATCTGCCAAGTGACCCTATGTAGGGGGAACAGTCCCTATTCTGCTCTGTGTCAGTGTGTATCAGGGATCCTTAGGATAGGTGTCAATCCATATCTGCCAAGTGACCCTATGTAGGGGGAACAGTCCCTATTCTGCTCTGTGTCAGTGTGTATCAGGGATCCTTAGGATAGGTGTCAATCCATATCTGCCAAGTGACCCTATGTAGGGGGAACAGTCCCTATTCTGCTCTGTGTCAGTGTGTATCAGGGATCCTTAGGATAGGTGTCAATCCATATCTGCCAAGTGACCCTATGTAGGGGGAACAGTCCCTATTCTGCTCTGTGTCAGTGTGTATCAGGGATCCTTAGGATAGTTGTCAATCCATATCTGCCAAGTGACCCTATGTAGATGTCAGGATCGGGACAGGGATCCAACACGCAGAGTACAGACAGTAGAAAGGTACGGATAGCGGACCTTAGAATGGCCAGACTAACGTACGGAGATAGAGAGAATGGTCAAAGGCAAGCAGAGGTCGAGGGAACGAGAAGACAGGTAAGCGAGGAACAAGCCGAGTCAAAGGGTAACAGAGATAAGCAGAGAAATACAAACAAGCCGGGTCGGAACCAAAAGGATAACTGGAATACAAGAGCGCTGAGTGACTAGACAGGCTAGAACCACGACAGGGCAATGAGCAAATGGAAGAAGCACTGTTAAATACCCTGGCTCAGGGGAGTAGACACGCCTCCGACGAGTCCTGATTAGTTTCCAGACAATTGAGTGACAGGTCGGTCCGGGTTGGCGTCATGACGTCGACTGCTGGGCGTCGTGTTACAAAAGGAAGTGGATCCCTCGCGGCCGGCGTGTAAATGACCGGAAGGACCGCGAGGGACGGAGGAAACAGCCCTTCTGGACGGATAAACTTCTAAGTCTCTACCTCTCTCAGAGGTAGAGACTTCAGGTACCCTGACAGTACCCCCCCTCTCAGATACGCTCACCGGGCGGAAGGAACCGGGACGAGATGGGAAGCGGGAGTGAAACGCCCTGCGGAGGCGAGGAGCATGAACATCCTCTTGAGGTACCCAACTCCTCTCCTCAGGACCATATCCTTTCCAGTCGACCAGATATTGTACTCTCCCCCGAGAGATTCGAGAATCGATGATAGAGTTGACCTCATACTCCTTCTGACCCTCCACCTGAACAGAGCGAGGAGAGGATACCGTGGAGAAAAATCTGTTGCAGACTAGCGGTTTCAGCAATGAAACATGAAAGGAGTTAGGGATGCGTAAGGCAGATGGGAGAGCTAGACGATACGCAACTGGGTTAATTCGAGTCAGAACCCTGTAAGGTCCAATATAACGAGGAGCGAACTTCATGGAAGGCACTTTTAAACGAATGTTTCTAGTACTCAACCATACTCTATCGCCTGGAACAAAAACCGGAGCCGACCTTCTACGTTTATCAGCGTGTTTCTTAACCAGCATAGAATTGTGCAGAAGAATTTGTCGAGTCTGATCCCACAACTTCCTCAAATTGGCAACATGAACATCAACCGACGGTACCCCTTGGGAAGGAGAAACCGAGGGAAGAATGGATGGATGAAAGCCATAATTCATGAAGAAAGGGCTTGAATGAGTAGAATCACAAACGAGATTGTTGTGCGCGAACTCCGCCCAAGGAATCAAACCGACCCAATCGTCCTGGTGTTCGGAAACAAAACAACGTAAATATTGTTCAATCTTTTGGTTGGTGCGTTCAGCAGCTCCGTTAGACTGAGGATGATAGGCGGAAGAGAAATTCAATTTGATACCCAGTTGAGAGCAGAAGGATCTCCAAAAACGAGAAACAAATTGGGAACCTCTGTCAGATACAATTTGGGAGGGTATCCCATGTAAACGAAAAATCTCCCTTGCGAATATCTCTGCCAACTCGGGAGAAGACGGAAGTTTAGGCAGAGGAACGAAGTGAGCCATCTTGGTGAATCTGTCAACCACGGTGAGGATAACAGTCTGTTTTTTAGATATAGGTAAATCGACAATAAAGTCCATAGCCAAACAGGACCACGGCTTTTCTGGAACCTCTAAGGGATGCAGAAATCCCCATGGAAGCGTATGAGGTTGCTTGGTCTTAGTACAAACCTCACACGCACCGATGAAATCTTTGATATCCCTACGTAAAGCAGGCCACCAGAAGTCTTTAGAGATCAAAGCACACGTCTTGCGAATGCCAGGATGTCCAGCCACCTTGCTGTTGTGGAAACATTGTAACAGTTCCAGTTGAAGAGCAGGAGGAACGAAATGTCGACCCCCGGGAGTCTGTTTAGGGGCTAGATGTTGCAGCTTTAAGATCTCGGCAAGTAACGGAGAGTGAATCCTGAGATTCGTGTTAGCGATAATATTGCATTTCGGAACTATAGAGGAAAGAACAGGTTCAGATATAGTAGAAGGTTCATATTGGCGAGACAAAGCATCGGCTTTAGAGTTCTTAGAACCAGGTCTATAAGTAAGCACATAATTGAAGTGGGTCAGGAATAAGGACCCATGAGCTTGTCTGGTGGACAGTCGCTTAGCCTCCCCAATATAGGACAAGTTCTTGTGATCCGTTAAAATGGTAACAGGATGTAAGGTCCCCTCCAATAAATGTCTCCACTCCTTTAAAGCCATAATGACCGCTAATAATTCCCTGTCACCGATGTCATATCTGCTCTCAGGACCAGACAGTTTCTTGGAAAAAAAACCACAAGGGTGTAGTGGTTTGTCCACCCCTAACCTTTGTGACAGAATAGCGCCTACGCCTGTCTCAGAGGCATCGACCTCGAGTAGGAACGGCAGAGTCGTATCAGGATGGACTAAAATTGGAGCAGAAGCAAAAAGTTCCTTGAGAGTCTTGAAAGCAACGAGAGCTTCAGTAGACCAAGTCTTAGTGTCAGCCCCCTGTCTGGTCATATTGGTAATAGGCGCATTAATAGAAGAGTATCCCTTAATGAAGCGCCTATAATAATTGGAGAAACCAATAAACCTCTGAATAGCCTTGAGTCCCTTAGGCAATGGCCAATCTAAAATAGACTGGAGTTTGTCGGGATCCATCTTAAAGCCTTCCCCAGAAATCACGTAACCAAGAAAGTCTATCTGAGACTGGTCGAAACTACATTTCTCCAATTTGCAGTATAACCCATGTTGAAGAAGTTTGTGTAATACCTTTCTGACTTGTCTGTGGTGGGTCTCAATCTCTCTAGAGTGTATAAGTATGTCGTCCAGGTACACAATAACACAATCATGTTGAAATTCCCTAAGAACTTCATTAATCAAATCCTGAAATACTGCCGGTGCGTTACAAAGACCAAAAGGCATGACCGTGTATTCATAATGCCCATAACGGGTATTGAACGCTGTCATCCACTCGTGTCCTTGCTGGATTCTCACCAAGTTATATGCCCCTCTGAGATCCAACTTGGTGAAAATTTTAGAGCCCTTTAGGCGATCAAACAGCTCGGCAATCAAGGGGATCGGATAGGCATTTCTGATGGTTATTTTATTCAAACCTCGGTAATCAATGCAAGGTCTTAGGGAACCATCCTTCTTTTTAACAAAAAAAAAAACAGCCCCGGCAGGAGAAGAAGATCTCCTAATGAATCCTTTGTCTAGATTCTCCCAAATATATTCCTCTAGAACTGAATTCTCTTTGGTGGATAGAGGATATACATTGCCCCTCGGAGGCATGGTACCAGGTAGTAGATTAATTTTACAATCAAAAGTCCTGTGTGGAGGTAGAGTATCAGCATTCCTTTTGTCGAATACTGCTTTTAAATCCAGGTACAGAGGCGGTATCTGTATATCTGTAGACTGGGTAGAACTACCTGGTGTGTTAATTACACCCAATGGAGAAACCCTCCGTAAACACCTCTCCTGGCAACCCTGGCCCCATGAGAGTATCTCCCCTAACTCCCAATCAATAATAGGGTTATGTCTCTTTAACCATGGGTAGCCCAGGACTATGGGAACAGAAGGGGACGAAATAAGCATAAGCGATAAGTTTTCCTCGTGTAAGATACCAACAGTTAAGTTAACGGGTATGGTTTCACGAAAGATAACAGGCTCAAGTAAAGGTCTACCCTCTATGGCCTCAATGGCCAAGGGTGTATCCCTTAACTGGGATGGGATAGTATGTTTAGTAGCAAAGGCCTGGTCGATAAAATTCTCAGCAGCTCCGGAATCTATCAAAGCCATGGTCTTTAGTACTCCCTTCTCCCAAGTTAAAGAAACTGGTAGCAGAAGCCTGTGATCTTTATAATTATGAGTAGAGGACAAAATAGAAACACCCAAGGCCTGTCCTCTAGAGAAACTTAGGTGCGGGCGTTTCCCGAGCGATTAGGACAATTCAGGCGTAAGTGACCTCTGACTCCACAATACATACACAATCCCTCCCTTCTCCTGTACTGTCTCTCCTCTTCTGAGAGGCGAGTATTGCCTATCTTCATAGGTTCAGGAAACAGTGAGGTAGTGGAATCAGGACTTTGAAATGCAGGAGCTAATTTAAAGGAAGGTCTAAGATTCCTCTCTCGAGTGTTCTGTCTCTCTCTTAAACGCTCATCAATATGAGAAATGAATGAAATTAAATCCTCCAAATTTTCAGGAAGCTCTCTAGTAGCAACCTCGTCAAGGATTACATCTGATAGCCCGTTCAAAAATACATCTATATAAGCCTGCTCATTCCACTTAACTTCTGCCGCCAAAGACCTGAACTCTAGTGCATAATCCACAAGTGTTTGGTTCTCTTGTCTCAGGCGCAAAAGTAATCTAGCTGCATTGACCTTTCTACCAGGAGGGTCAAAAGTTCTTCTAAAGGCAGCTACAAAGGCATTATAATTATATACTAACGGGTTATCATTCTCCCATAATGGGTTGGCCCATCTCAGAGCTCTCTCAATGAGTAAGGTGATAATAAATCCAACCTTCGCCCTATCTGTAGGATAGGAGCGAGGTTGTAATTCAAAGTGAATACTGATCTGGTTTAAAAAACCACGACACTTCTCAGGTGAACCACCATAACGTACTGGTGGGGTAATACGGGAAGAGGCACCTACAGTGGCTACCTCTAGGCCTGAACTCACAGGGGAAATAGAAGTAGTACGCGTCTCCTCTGGTGGGTTATTAGCACGAGATAATAACGCCTGTAGTGCTAGGGCCATCTGATCCATTCTGTGTTCCATGGCTTCAAACCTAGGATCGGAAGGACCAAGCTGACTGTTTGTACTTGCAGGATCCATTGGCCCTGTCGTAATGTCAGGATCGGGACAGGGATCCAACACGCAGAGTACAGACAGTAGAAAGGTACGTATACCGGACCTTAGAATGGCCGGACTAACGTACGGAGATAGAGAGAATGGTCAAAGGCAAGCAGAGGTCGAGGGAACGAGAAGACAGGTAAGCGAGGAACAAGCCGAGTCAAAGGGTAACAGAGATAAGCAGAGAAATACAAACAAGCCGGGTCGGAACCAAAAGGATAACTGGAATACAAGAGCGCTGAGTGACTAGACAGGCTAGAACCACGACAGGGCAATGAGCAAATGGAAGAAGCACTGTTAAATACCCTGGCTCAGGGGAGTAGACACGCCTCCGACGAGTCCTGATTAGTTTCCAGACAATTGAGTGACAGGTCGGTCCGGGTTGGCGTCATGACGTCGACTGCTGGGCGTCGTGTTACAAAAGGAAGTGGATCCCTCGCGGCCGGCGTGTAAATGACCGGAAGGACCGCGAGGGATGGAGGAAACAGCCCTTCTGGACGGATAAACTTCTAAGTCTCTACCTCTCTCAGAGGTAGAGACTTCAGGTACCCTGACAGTAGAGGGAACAGTCCCTATTCTGCTCTGTGTCAGCGTGTATCAGGGATCCTTAGGATAGGTGTCAATCCATATCTGCCAAGTGACCCTATGTAGGGGGAACAGTCCCTATTCTGCTCTGTGTCAGTGTGTATCAGGGATCCTTAGGATAGGTGTCAATCCATATCTGCCAAGTGACCCTATGTAGGGGGAACAGTCCCTATTCTGCTGTGTCAGTGTGTATCAGGGATCCTTAGGATAGGTGTCAATCCATATCTGCCAAGTGACCCTATGTAGGGGGAACAGTCCCTATTCTGCTCTGTGTAAGTGTGTATCAGGGATCCTTAGGATAGGTGTAAATCCATATCTGCCAAGTGACCCTATGTAGGGGGAACAGTCCCTATTCTGCTCTGTGTCAGTGTCTGGAGGGAGTATCTGCAGTAACACAGAGTGTCTGGAGGGAGTATCTGCAGTAACACAGGGTGTCTGGGGGGAGTATCTGCAGTAACACAGGGTGTCTGGAGGGAGTATCTGCAGTAACACATAGTGTCTGGAGGGAGTATCTGCAGTAGTACAGAGTGTCTGGAGAGAGTATCTGCAGTAATACAGTGTCTGGAGGGAGTATCTGCAGTAATACAGAGTGTCTGGAGGGAGTATCTGCAGTAACACAGAGTGTCTGGAGGGAGTATCTGCAGTAATACACAGTGTCTGGGGGGAGTATCTGCTTGTAACATTTATATGCATTAAAAAAATAATAATAATAAATGTAAAAAATAAAATAAAATGGTTGCAGCTTCCGAATGAATCTAAAATGTATGCTGTCCAGTAGGTGGGAGGGTCTGCTAGGGAGGGTGTGCTGCTGTTTGGCTGGAATGTGTCTGCTGACTGTGAGGTACAGTGTAAAAGTTTACTCAATGATAAAGAATAGGGGGCGGACCGAACATCGCATGTGTTTGCCCGCGGTGGCAAACGCGAACATGCTATGTTCGCCAGGAACTATTCACCAGCGAACCGTTCGGGACATCACTACCTAAGACGCACATCGCATTAAGCGACCAATTTGAGCCTACCCTTCTAGTACTAGGTAGTATGGGGTAACGCTTACTTACTAACACGATGAGGCTGCAACTATTACTACCACGCGTTTCATGTTTGTTATATTTTTTATTTTTTAATACCACTTGAACACTCTTCTCATACGTATAGGATGTTGCCGCATTAATTTTGCTCTACCGACTAACCCATTCTAAATCTATGTCAGTATGTATCAGGGATACTTAGGATAGGTGTCAATCCATATCTGCCAAGTGACCCTATGTAGGGTCAATATGTCATATGTCAGGTGTCAATCCATATCCATTGTGATTTAGGAATGTTATGTGATTTATGCCCTTTATGGATTAAAACCAGACTCTGCATCAACTTTGTAATTTTCCATGGGAGTTTTGCTATGGATCCCCCTCCGGCATGCCACAGTCCAGGTGTTAGTCCCCTTGAAACAACTTTTCCATCACTATTGTGGCCAGAAAGAGTCCCTGTGGGTTTTAAAATTCACCTGCCCATTGACGTCTATGGCGGTCCGCCCGATTCGCCGATTCGCGAACGTTTGCGGAAGTTCACGTCCGCCGTTCGCGAACCGAAAACAGTTGCTGAAATGCTTTATGTGTGAGGTGTATATTATCTTTTTTCATTTTACAAAAACTACAGATTTCAATAAAGTTAGCACTTTTATAAATTAACCTTTTTACACCTTCCCAACTGTCAGACCGATTCTATGGCTTTTTGCTTTGGTTAGCTCAGTAGAGCTAATCTCAAAACGCAGCAGTTGCCCAGAGTAATAGCCTTGCAAAGACTTCTAATTGAATCTGTGATTGGACAACCACAGAAAGCCTGGGCGGGGGTAGAAGAGGAGGGCCTGCAGAGAGTTCAGACAAGAGATCTACAGCTTTTGTAAGCTGTTTTAGATACACTCTCAATTAAAATGTATAATTAAACGCTTGCATGTTTTCATTGAGGGCCTCTCTACTAAAAAGGGATTTAAACATTTTTTTTATATAGTGGAGTGTCCCTTTAAGTTGTTTTTATGGAAGAGAGTTTCCTTGAAAATGGAGGGGACAAATCAAAAATAAAAATTTTAGGTTTGAGAGGAAACTGTTAGCTAGATCATCTTATTTTTACTGGCTCTCAGCAGTTATACAATATATCTTCTTGCATAGATAACTACAAAAATGCTTATTATTGTATTGCATGTTATCTCTGGTTTAAGAGTGACATTCATATAATTTTTTTTTTTGCATGATTCATGACATAAACTAAATACTTAATGACTTTCATTGTAAATATATTGCAAAAATGGATAGAGAGAGACAGAGATAAAAAAACCAAAACAAGACAAAAACAACAACAAAAAGACAACAGCGGTGAAGATAGATTGCATTAATCTCTTGTAGATAAAATATCCAGTACTAGTTTGGACAAGATACTTATCAGTTGTAGCACAGGAGATAAATAATCTCTGGCAATATGTGTTTGTACTGCTATATCACGACTGAAATCTCTGAACGGTTGGATAGTAGGAAATCTACTTTCTTTAGCTAGACAGAGCAGATGGTGTTGTAGATGTTGCCATGACCATAATAAATAGTCATTTTTTTATCTACCCTTCATTTTAGATTTAACTTTCTCACTGTCCACCCTTATTGCAGAGGTTATTGCAGAGTTTATAACCCTTAGTAAAGCGTTGTTCATCTCTTCGGCACTCTACTGGTTAATTACAGATCTGATCGTGATGACTATTTTGGTGAGGAATATTGTGCATGCAGATCGAGTTATGCCATGTTTCAATTAAGCGTTGCAACTGGGGATACTGAAGTGTGAATCACAGGCTATGCGCTATGAAGTGGCATCAGTGAGTGTGCCAAGACTGCGCGCATGTTTGCAAATAGCAGAGGAAAGTTGCTAATTGTTAAGAAGCTCAATTCTGTGCGTGTCTCGTTTCTTGCAACAAATATCTTTTCTGTGACGATGCTAAGCAAGCTGATGCCTCTACACTGCAAGAAAATATGCTCAGTAGGGTTTGGATTTAACTGGCTTTTTGGTGCCATCTGGCAATCAGAAATGAAACAGGAATAGGTCATTTGGATAAACTCATTTGCTGAACAAAATAGTTAACAACTCATGAATACAATTTGTTATGCCTAAAAAAAGAAAGAAAGAAAATGAAATCCACTTCAAGAGCTTGAACAATCGTGCCAGGGAACTGGCTTCATGTTTTATTGTCGTTCTGTTTTGATTTGTGTCAGCAATCAACCCAGCCCACTTTTTTTCCAGTTCATTTCCAGCATTATGGAGAGAAACATGTGGTTTTGTACTGTTGTAATGTTAGTGTCAGCAATCTGTGCCGATGTGCCTAGCAGATTTCTAATGACTTTTCAATGATAATGTACAAGGCTTTGTGCCTTCCATTCTTTCTTCCACTCCTTCTTGCAGACTCTCTTTCGCCTTTTGAGGAGATGATGACTTTTGTCCCGTTTTCGCTTCGTTAAACCTGTTCTTTTGGTTCCCTCCTTCCGCAAGGTCAACTTTACCCATCCTAATTCGCTGGTCTTCTCTTACAAGAAAAAAAAAAAAAAAGAAGAAGGAGAGAAAAAATAAAAGAAAAAAAATAGAAAGAACCCTTTCAATCTTAAAGGATAAGGATTAAATCCATTTGCAAAAAGAATCGAGGCAACATAGTCTGTCACATGGGCAAAACTCATCAACTTTATCAGGGCAGTGATTGCAGAAAAGTATTAACCTTAAAGCAAATGCATAGATTTGATAAAATCCTTTTATATTGTACAATCTCGACTTTGGAATGCAGGCCTGAATTAATAAGATCATCTGCATCCTCCTTCTGTGCTAAATTCCCCTGGTAGAGATTCAGTTTCCCCATGTAAGCTATTTGTGTCTGAGATTTAATCAAGACTTTCTGAACCAGATGTGAGCGCTCTTCACCCTTCGTAACCCTGAAAAGTGAAGTTACACATCAAAGGAAAAATAAATAAAAAAATAGACGGTAATAGTATGCTCATGTGATGATCTAAGAGACTGGTGTCACTCAAGTTGGGATGTAAACATTTTTTAGTCATTCTAACAATGCACACTTAAGATTTTTGTGATATGTGTATTATTTATATCAAGGACGGAAGACACATACGAGTAGAAAAATCATTTGTTTTTTTTATTATGGCCCACGGTTAAATTCAATGTAAAAATGCCATAATGCCGTCATCTGGAAATGTATTGCTAGCACTGCAACATTTTTCTATATTTTCCAATGGATAAACGCAAGGTGATTTAAAGGAAGGTGCCTTCACCGAATGCCTAAAGACATGATTTCAGCATTAATGTCCAATATGATGTGCTGACTTACACTTTCCTTCCTGGGGGATCAACGATTCAGTAAGTCCCAGGGTTTAGCACAACAGTAAATGAAAGGCATATGGATATGCAGTTGGTTAATCATTGTTATCATTGAATTATATAGTTAATAAGGTGATGGGAACATTTCAGACTGGAGTGACTAATTAGGGCCTGTGCATGGCTCATCACACCATATGTCAATGACTGCTGGCTAATGCTCCTATATTCTGTGATCGCTATACTTTTCTAATCATTCATTATTGGCTTCAAATGTCTCCATGATTCAGTCACAATCCTTTATATGGGCTGTGACATGTTAAAAATGCATTATTCAAGTCAAAGGTCTAACCTAGCAAAGAAAACTGGACAACTATGGGGTCTATTCACTGAACTTTGAGTTATAGAGAACTGACATAAATTTAGGCAAAAATGTGAGACTTGAAGTAAAAAAAAAAAAAATCTGCAAATCAGCAGATATGTGCTAATTTTGAAACATCAATGCTAAATATTATCTTTCCTGTATCCTACAAACTACAGCCACAATTATAAGAGGGAGTCTGGTTTATCCCATAGAGGCACTCTGCAAGGAGGAAACAGAATAATCCAGGTTGTCTTAATAGAACAGTCCAACCTGATGTAGTGGTTATGGTTCCAGGTGTGCCCTGGTGCAGTTCCACACTAACTAGTCAAACATTTAACAACTTGCTCTGTAATTACATATTTGAGAGGATCTAATGAAGGGGTTATTGGAAAATCTGCACGTAGAGGGGTTATTTAGGGGTAGAATTGAGAAACACCTCAAATTGTTGATTTTCAGCAGACTTGGGGAGACCCAAGGATTTTCAGGAGCCCACTTAAATTTGAATTCTAGGTCACTTCCACCCTACACTGTCTTTATTATTGCTTCTCCTCTATTCAATGACAATATACTGTCCACCTTTATTTAACGACCTCTGTCATCCTATGTTCTGAAACTGTTAGCCTGCTTTATTGCATTCAGTGATTACTGTAGATAATTTCATATTCAGTAAGTAGGGCAATCCAGATGGGAATCCCATGCTCACTATGATTAAAGGGGCATCTGCTACATCTCGCTGACGAGGCCTAAAGAAGGCCAAAACAATCGTCCAGGGGCTGTATCTCTCGTGCAGAGGGAACTTGCCAGTATCTTGCGTGTGGACTGCCCTTATGGGTGGAATCAATCTGATATGTAAATAGTATAGGTGAGCAATACATTTTTTATACCTGAGTGGGGAATAACTGAAGGGCAAGTTATTGAGGTTTCTCTTGGCTTTTGCTAGTTCTCAGAGCAACCTCTTGTACTAAAGCATTGTTTACTACACTTCCTATTATACGCAGTCAGTCGAAGTATAAAGCAGGTAATGATTTACAAATTCTTGCAGAATGGAGTGGTGGAGGGGGGCGACAAGGAGATAATTACATTAATACCAGTGGAACAACACAATGATATTGTGCTCCTATTCCTACTGAGATTACTTCTTAGATAAAATAAAATTTTGCTTACAAATATTTACATATCTCCACCTAAACGTTTTCACACTTAAAAAGAGGAATGGTTAGCTGATTATGTTCAACAATTCCTGTACAACTGCTACATGCGTTTATGCGGATTTGTTGCATGGATGACCTCTTCATCCCTGGAGAAAATGTTGAGAACTGGTTTCTGTTCTACAGATAAAACAGTTTGCCATTGATTGACCTATATGCGAAAGACCCACCTGTATGTCTGTTATACATGAAGAAGTGTAATGACTAAACCATTACCTTAAAATTAATTCATTAGAATATACACACTTAAAAGGAAAGTCTAGGTGACAAGATTCATATATTCTTAATGCACTAATAAAATGCATTTTAAAATTGTATGCATGTATTAGTTTTTGAAAATTCCCTTCCTAATTGCCTAAATTTCATCCCAATTTGCTACCGTAGGTGAGCAGACCCACCCATTTATGCAGAAACACAAACTGTGTTGTTAGTGCTGGCAAATGTCCAGTCAAATACTTGTCACAGAGAAGCATAGTGGACTCAGGGAGCATATTATAACATTTTATAAAAACTCGGTTACAGTTCCCTGTAGTGGTTATGATGATCTAGTTCTCCGATAATGGGGTAAACAGCTTGTCCCCTTACCTGGGTCACTGCCAGGCTTCTAGGCGCTGTGATGATCTGCTGATGCAACTCTGCAGAAGCTAGAAGCCATAGTCATCTCCATTCATTAGCGGAGAGCATCAGCTGACCGCCCTCAGCCAATGACTGACATTCTATGTAATTAACTTTGCACAGAATTGACATTAGCCAAGTCCGTAACTCTAGCTCTTGGCTGGCTGATGACACCCCAATGACACTGCTGGAAGTGGAGTTACACCTCTGGCTGCAGACGGTTCAACTTCATATATGCAGTGTTTCATAGCAAAAAGCAGCACATACAGACTCTAGGCACCATGCCAACTTCAAATCATGATGTGACCATGGTGTTTGGATTAACTCTTGAACTTATTTTATTTCATCACTTTTTCAAATTCTAGTATACTCTACTTCTAGAGTATAAGCTAATTTTGAGAAGGTCATTCTAATGCTGTACCATGTGTTGGTGTTTTTAAAAGCTAATATCAATAATAATAGTCTGGGTTCAGTTTATGTTTTAGCCTAAAAATAAATGATGGTTCTTTTTTTTCTGCAGTTTCTTCAGAAAATAATTTTTTTTTTGCATTGTTTGCATTTCTAAAATGTATTTTTATGAAAGATAGTCGTAAAATAGTAATTTTAGAAAGATGAAATAAATTTGTTGACGTGAGCTAAAATATTTATTATCCATGACCTTCCATGTTATGTAGAAATCCAGAAAGAAAGAATGGAAAAAAACAATTCCTGCATTAGTAAGCAAAGTGATTATCCACCTTTTTTGGGGTGGGTATGGTATAATTTTGTGAATTTCTATAAATTATAATCGTAACAAGTACAATGTCTGCATCCCTTGTCTATAGGACTACAGAACCTTATTGGATCTATGGACCTTAGAGATACATCAACCAAATTCAATGTTTTTTGGTCACTTATGTTGGTCACAATTTTGCATGGAGCATTTAATGACAATACAGGAATCTTAAACTAAAATTGTCTAGGCAGTTGTCAACTCACCACAAATAGCTGTTTAGAGATTTAGCCTCTAAGAACTGTTAATTTCTCTTTTGCAAAGAATCTGAACGTTTTGGTGAACTATGAATAAATTAATTAATTAAGAACATAATCAGAACAAGGGGCGGCACTGCACAAGCTGCTTACTGAAAACTTCTAGCAAGGTAGAATATGTTCTTTCTCCTTATTGTGTTCTAAAAAGGATCATTTATCATAATGACTAATTATTTTTTCCATTGCAACATGCAAATTTTACTGCGAATATTCATTAATGTATTATTTACCGTGATTGCCACAATAATTTAGGATCATAGGGCATTTCAGAGTTTAAAATCTTTGATCACCTTGAATTTCTAAGGGTCCTTTTTAAATAGCAAAGTGATTTGACTGCACACAATGTGATTGCTCCTGACTCAATCTATTTTGAGCCAGAAGAGAAGGAAAGAGCCCTACAGGGCTGTAGCAAAGCACTGGGAAATAAATGTTTTTTTTATTCTCGATATTACTTATTTATTAAAGCTGGTGAAGCATTACTAAAAGGAAAAAGGACCAAAGAAATATAGAATACAATGGCCTTTAGATTTTAATGGGAGATATGGCTGGAAGCTATTACTTAATTATTTAATAAATCATTCTTTTTTTTTTGTTTCAGCCAATCTCCAAGTTGTGTTTCCCAACTTTGAATGTTTGCTTTAAAACCAACTTAAAACCACTTACATAGCGGAAGGGGTTTTCATGTTACAAGCTATTCCAGTGGTATAATTAACCGTTCGATTGCTGGAGGGGACAATTGGAAGAAAAAAAAAATAGTTTCTGATACCTTCAGCAATGAACTACCTAGACATGTAAGAAAGCAGTGTTAGTTTACTTATAAAGCAGGATTTGCAGCTTGAAACTCTATTCACGTATGTGTATGCAGCGATTGCTGCGGTGCTGAAGCAGATATTTATAATATTTTCTCATCTTTCACAAATTATTCCAGTCACTGCATTGTTATTTCTTTTCTTGGCGTTAGATGCAGACAATTTTATTACATACTTTGCTCATTATATGCGATTATGGAAGCATGTCGAAATTGGACTGTTAGAAGATGATTTTTGCAAATGGAAGGCTAGTTCATTTAAGGGAATAGTGATTTTCTCTCTTCAAACACAGTTTTGGGAAAATAGGCAAATTCACTTATAATAATAATTTTTAGAAGTCTGGTATGTGAAGAATAAAAACATAAAATATACTTATAGCTTACTGGCATCTCCAAGCGCCAGTGGAAGTTCATCAATTAGTAGTGCAAATCTATTCTGTTTTACTTTCCCCTCAAAATAGTTGCTTTGCCCAGAGGAGGGAAATCAAACTGAATGGGAGAGAAAAGTCAATGGATGCATTGTATGGACTACTGATGGGTCATGAGGTAGGTACTCAAATCTACTTCATCAGGGTTTAATCGCTGGACAGATCTACATTACTTTATTCCAGACTGAAAGGGTGAAGCCAACTTCTGGTCCATCATCAATTTAATTGTATCTGTTTTTCCTTTATTCTGAAACAGAAGGAGATACCAGTATACATTATAATCCAAACTATACCCATGAGGACATTCCTATTGTGTCAGATATTCCTAAATGAGAGAACTGAACAATTGAGTAAATAGATATTTATTAGCTGAAGAACAACCTTCTTCTCTGGCATGGCCATGTACAATAACTTGGAGAGTTATAATTTATGTTTTTATGAGGGCAGGATTTTCCAAGTACCTTTTTACCTTAAGAGGTTAAACAGTTCATCAATGATTGACCCTTGAAGTTGAGGCTCAACTGCAACACACCACTGGATGTATGTACCCTTTCTGCCAATGGTTGATCAGTGATGAGCTGAGAGTGCTCTCACACCCCTGTCCCCATAACAACTTAAAACAAAATAAGTTGCTATGTGGATGGAGGTGTTCTTTTAAGGAAGAACAACATATAGCAGTATCCCAATGGCTGCCATATTTAAGGAACGCATGACAAACATTACTGACATATAAGTAGCACTTACCTATTCTGGACCATGAAAAGGAGACCTCCACCTTGAGGTCCCATATTTTCAGTAAACAAATGAAAAATGCTTAGTTCAAATGGGGGTGGGGGGTAAGGGGAGGAAAATTCAAAAGAACATTCAGAGGATGCCACAGATTAGGAAGGAACTCCTCCCTTGGCCCTGGTGCCTTGTGTCAAGATATGCCCAATAGATCAGCAAAGGGTTTTGCTTTGGGTACTGTAAGTAGGATGAAGGATAAGGGGATGAAAGTTAAATATGAGTTGAGGATTAAAGGCAACATGGGTGATGGATAGTGACATTGCAGTATGTGTTGCTCAAAGAATTGGTTAATTGTTGTAAATTAAAAATTGATGATATGCACACAGTTCACCCAATAATTTTTTATACCTCTCGGGCCTGCATTCAGTTCACTGATGCATAACAGGAAAACAGAGGAGCAATTTTCACTGATTTCAGTCCTGCCTTTAGCCATATAAAACCACTTTACTGCTGCTGCTGTGTAGCATTTCCTGCAGAGAAAAGGACTATTAGATACATTAGAAATTTCTACTTCACAGAACCCAACTGTATACTTTGGTTTTAACATTTGTTTTCCCTTTTATGCCACTTTAAATTTTAATATGAATTTGTTGAATAAATGCAACTGGCAGGGAAAACGTGCTATACATCTGTGAAACAAATGCAAAGAATGTATTTTAGGTGCTGATAAATATAGCTATTAATAGATTTGCATTAAAATGTTTTGTTTAGTCTACAGGTTATTCCGAAAATCTTCCATCGGACAGTCAGTTACGCTGGTTTGAGAACTGAATTCCAAAATTTGGGCTATATTGCCATTTCGGAAAATAAATATTTAATTAAGCAGAGTATTATTTATTTTGCTTTTCTAATTTGGCTTTTATTTGTGTGTGTGTTTTTTTTTTTTATAGTGGTGTTTGTTACACGGTTCTGGATATTATATCATGTTTGCAAAGTCTCCAGATGTTGCTGTTTAATTTTGTTGTTCAGTCTTTTAGGTAAGGGTGGGCTGCTATTCATACCAGGTTAACACACCTGTTGAAATAGGACACAATCAAGTTCAATATTTAGTAAAATGTTTGTTACATTTCCTGTAATTCTTTGTCAGACACTGACTGGAGTTCTAAGTAATAGCCGTAACAGTACCGAGCTGAGCTAATTTTTATCTATTGATTTAAAGGACCTCTATAGTGCCAGGAAAACAAACTCGTTTTCCTGGCACTATAGTGTTAATAGGTCCCCCCCACCCTCATGGCCCCCCTCCCGCCTGGCTCTAGGGGGAGGAAGGGGTTAAAATCTTACCTTTCTCCAGCGCCAGGCTCCCTCAGAGCTGGGGACTCTCCTCCTCCTTTGGACGTCATCGGCTGAATTCGCAAGTGCGGCAAGACCCGAGCGCGCATTCAGTCAGTCCATAGGAAAGCATTCTCAATGCTTTCCTATGGATGCTGGCATCTTCACACTGTGAAAATTACATTAACATTATTGGGGCAAATTTCCAACTATTTCTTTCAAAATACGAGTTATATATTTTTGTTTCCACATTTTTCACATGCACAATGGTATTTATTACCCTTGTTGTTTGCTACTGTAGAACAAAAATGAAAAGGGAATTTTAATTTTTGGACAACATAGCTTAAATAAAAGTATAGTTCACTTGTGAATTTTTTCTGATTGTTTTTTTTTTTTGACACGCTGGTGCAGTCTCACTACTTAGTGTTAAACGTTTTTGGTTAGATTTTTTTGGGGTCATCAATCCCCTGTGGTTCCACCCCCCAAGCTGGAGGGTAGAGGTTACATTTTAATTCGCTGTCACATCTCATACAAGTGATCAGTGGCAGTGATAGCCTTAGAGCACAGAGCTGTTGCTGCCAGTCTGTCACTGCCACCCATTGGTGGTCTGGCTGAGGCAGCCAGGGGTCCTTACTTAGTGACTGAAAATGGTTTAACATTGAAGAGTAGGATTGCACCAGGGGAACAAAATGGTTATGGTGCTTAGAGTGTCCCTTAACATTCCAGATATTGGCTAGATCATAGAGATAACTGCACAGTTTGACAGGTATATAGCAAACCTTTTCAAGCTTGTGAAATACATTTGACTGCCCCCACATTAGCTCACACCGGTTGGTCACAGCAGTAAGCATTCACACTCATATACACAGGACACGAACACCTGCGCTCTCTTCCCCAAATAACTATTGCTCACAGTATGCCACGGTGTAGCACATTTTGTTATTGCAGTTTAAAGTACAGTAGGTGTTAAGTTCTGATTGGGCAGGTTAACTTCTTCAACCAGCTGCTTCTCTGTCCTAGTTACATGGGAGCTGGGATTAGATTTATACACTGTGCCAATGCTGTGCTGAAATAAAGTGCTGGGCACCAGGATGTCCTGGATAACAAATTGGATTTATTGAACGCATAAACACAGGAAATTTAACAGATGCTGGCTGTTTCTGTCAGGTGCAGTCTCATTTGTTCTTCTCTGCTGAATCTCTTCTATCGAGTTTCTATGTAAAGTTGCGTTTTGTCTCAATGAATGTCTACAGCAAATATGTATTAAAAGACTCAGTACCAATTTACACCCTAACTGGGCTCATGTTGTCATTTTGTTCATTAACAGAAGCTAGACAATCGTCTGTGGCTATTTTTTTATTTTGTATTTCATCGATTGCCAAAAACAAGTAACAAATAACGAAAATGTAATAATGGTATGCAACGTGTGCTCAATACGAGATACAGCATAAGGAAGTGACGAGTTTAAATAAAGGTACCAGTGCCCTGTTCGGACAGCGGACCCAACAAAAGCTGTGGATAAAGAATTGAATAGAGATTGGGAGCAGTAAGCAAGAAGCAGTAAAATATGAGTTGAACTCATTATAGAGGTGGAAGTAAAAAGAAGAAATGAGAGAAAAAAAAATAAGGTGTGTACGATTTTTAAATATAGAAAGCAAATCTTCATATTAGTAAATTATTTATTTAATTCCTGTGCTCTCATTATGTCTCATTATTTACCAATCTGCATATTTTTATATGCAGAAAGTCATTGGCAATACAAGACGCTGATGGCTGAGTGCTATTTTTTTTATTTTTTTTATTCATTATAGCCATTTCTATTTCCATTACATACAAACGATTTAGTTTATATATAAAAACACAATTGGCCAAAATGTGTGATATAAAAGTATGTTTATCTGTGACGCATGCATGAATACTTATTCAAAATATTGCATTGACCTAAATTCATAAGATTTGGTACTCACTAGGTTCTAACATTCCAGGTCTACCAACTACCAGTCATTATTATTGTGACCTGTTCATTATTGTGTATCCTTATACTTTGTATATCCATATAATGAGTTTATTCATTAAACAAGCCAAAATTAATACAAAAAAATATATAGTTGTGACAATTGCCCCAAAATGTCATATTCTGCTGATTTGGCATACATCTTTCGTGTGTGTGCGCGCACGCACGCACGCACGCACACACACACACACACACTTTTTTTTAATTAAATCTGAAATACTGTTTTTCACATATTGACTGTTACTAGCAAATATTCCAATTTTATAGGATGACTTGAAGAATCAAACCTAAAAATCAGCTAGATGTACTTTATCAAAGACAACTCAGGACAACTTATAGTGCATTTATAATGTACAGCTGAATTACCCAATGCAATATGCGCACAGGCTGTGAGTTGGCAACAGTCTTGGCTATACATTTAAATTAAATGTTCACTTACTAACTGCACTTGTGAATTGAAAATAGCCACTTTTACTAGCTCTATATTATATTAATAACCCTAGCTCTCTGTAATGTGTAGACATAGTTATTAAATTGAGATTAATGGGCCTATAAATCTTTAATTAATAACTGTGTTTCGACATGCTACATATCTTGCTTTCAAATACATTATCCCCTTCTGAGTAAAATAAAGCTGCAGAACTTAACTTTTTTAACTGTGATTAGTATAACCTAATTTAAAAAACAAAAACAAAACAAACAATGATCCCCCACTGCCAATAGGGAATTAAACATTCTGCGTCTTGTCAGCTAATGTAAAAGGACATTTATATCTATTTATGCCATGTTGACGATTCGGGAAGGTATACAAATTTAATCTGTGCCTGCACAATCTCTAAGTACTATGAAATAAAATATTACAGAGTCGTCATGAATGTTTAAGCAGTGCTTACATTGGAAATTCTATGCAATGGACTGTGTTTCTGCACAAATATTTGTTTATATGTTTCAGTATAAGTTCTGGTGTTGTGCATTCTCCTAATGGCTCCTTTCTCTTAATAAAAGCTAATACACACACACAAAAAAAAATAAAAAAAAAATAATAATAATAAATAAAAAATCTCTAAGTACTGACAAGATTGTGCAATGAAAGGAAAGTTATGGTTATGGCTGATTCTTATTCCTAATTAGTACTATATTATAAATCACCATTATATTGGGACTAGCACAGCCGAGAAAAGGTTTGGTATCTTGTCTTTGCTGAAAACTGAAAGAGTTTGTGAATATACATATATATTTGTTTGCTAGCTGTTTGGCCACCACAATGTATGGGTGAAAAGGACTTTGTCCTATTTTACATGGCAGAGTTTAAAGAACTGGTAGGGTAAAATGTCATGTTGGAAATATGGAACACAATAGCTGTCCATTGAGACCACATGTTCTGCTATAGTGTTTTTCCATAATGAAAGTTATTAATAGGGATTTTGTTGCAGCAGATGGAGCTTCCATTTTAATTCCAGGTGGTTCTAGCATGAAGAACCTACTGCTCTCATGCACCCCCCCAGAATAGGGCAAGATTTATACAGCATCTGCATATTAACGAAGTATGCTCTTTTGTCTTAAGGAATTAATATATGCTAAGTCTATTAGTGGCCAAGTTCATTTTCCAAAGTTTTTACGGTTATTAGTCTCCTTGATGGACATTGTTGCAATCTTCTTATATATTTATAAACCTGAAACACTGTAAATTATAGTTTTGAGACAAGAGAGACAAACACTTTTATTTGTGATGTTATAAACATAAGTGTTTTATAAAAAAAAAATATAAAAATTGTATAGGTAGGTATCGATCTTGCCGAATAACCTTAAAATCTTATTGAGGCCATCTAGATGAATAAGGTTGTGGATTTCTTTCTTTACTTCATTTGGAGGAGGTATTGTTCTTTAATTCCTTTAAAAATGATAGTAGCCAATGACAGTAAAAATGGGGTAAATTTGTGGGTGAGGACAGAGATACAAGCATTCACATACACTTGAAAAGTGATGACGCAGACAGACAACACATCTTACTAGTAATAACTGCTGGATATATCTCATGGCATGATACAACTTCTTTCATGATTGTCACAGTAAGTGATTACCCATATTGCTGCCCACAGAAATGATTATGATGCTCTGCATGGAGATGCTAAATGCTCCCCATAAAAATGCATTGTTTTAATGCATCTCTACGAGAGGTTGATTAGAGCAGTGCGGAATGTTGCTGTGCATGCACAGTTGCCTCCCAATGCTTTTCTATGGGAAAGTATTTGGATTGGCTGAGATCTCAGCCATGTAGGCGGGACCAGCCACGGCAAGGTTGGCGCATTGTGGGAGAAAAGGTGAGCCACACCAGCACTTTAGTGACACTGTAGTGTTTCTTTAACTTTGATGTGGTTAAACCCCACACTCTAATTTAGTCTTCCCATTTGTAACCTGGCATCCGATGTTTAACTGAAACACAATGTTTAGAAACAAATGCTGCTTAAATTCCCTGGTAAGAAAACAAATTATGCAACACATGTTACTGTTTGTTATTGACTATGTTGGTGTAATGTATGCATCTGCATAATAAATCTACCTTGTTAAATTTGACCTCAGTATAATTAGTATGCCTTTTTGTTCTCCAACGTAATTAAACTATCTATAATTATGACATTCTGATTTAAACAAACTAAACAGGCTTGATTCAGTTGTTTTTCTCATCTAATAAACATAGCAAGCTCTCACACCATCTGAAAAGAATGCTCACTCCAGCATGCATACAAACAATAACCCCCAGTCTACTTGCAGCCCTTAACTCACTATCACTTTCCACAAAGGAAGCAAGTTGAGTTAGCCCCTCCTATAGCGCTTTATAAAGTCCCACAACTGTAAATGAACCTTCTGTAATATTTAAAATTGTCAACTAGTTCACAACAGATGAAATAATCTGCAGCCTTCACCGTAAATCAAAATACAGACATTGTGGCTGTCTGGTAATGTTTAATTTACACTTTATTCTCGTGTGTATGCTTATGTTATACAATTATATCTATGTGTAACTGTATTGCTGTATTATAGAAACTTGTCAGGACATATCCAAAATCAAGAGCAATATATGTGAATTCTATTTAATGAAGAAAAAAAACAACCAAACAAAAAAAATGTTCATTTTCTATGCTATTGATGTCAACCTTTTTCTACAAGCCTCTATTCATCTGAGTACTTTCTTTCCGAATAGTCTTTGTGTTTCCATCATTAATCCTGCAGGTGCTCTTCAGATTCATAGACGTACTGTAATTCAATCTATTCCACTACGTCTGCTGCAGTGAAGTATACAAGGTTACTTTGTAATTTGCACTCAGTACTACCGTACGTATGTTATTATATGGTTTTACATGCACTGCCGATATGATCGCAGGTTACAATACAATGGCCAATAGGAATTTAGATGTGGTCAATTTGCATATATTAAGTATACCTAAATAAATGAAATAGAAAAGTAAAGGAAAATATTTAAGGAATAACTTGAGCTTGGCATGTTTTCCTCAGGCTCAAACGATTTTATTTCAGTTAATAATGGCTAGCAGATGTCACAAGCTAGTAACATTGGATTCAGTTTACAACAAGAAATGATAAAAGTCAAATTCCGATGAACTCAATGCCGTAATAACATTGCATGCATTATAATGATTTCTAATTGGGATTATAAAGAACAGAGCACATCCTCCAGTTAAAGTGCGCTGACCATGAACATGGAGTCCTTAAAATAGAACGTTATTTGATCTATACATATACAGCCATACTTCCAGCAGAGCATGTATAAGAATATATTTATTGCAGATTATCTTACAATTTTTATTTTTTGGTGCCTGTAAGTAGGGAAATGTCAACTAAGCACCAACTACGAGCCTATAATGAAATGTGTGCAAATCTATAGAATTATAAATAGCAGTGTGCTTTTAATGATGTATTATGGTAGCAATTGCATTAAGGATTACGTTCGTTATTTATCTCCACTAGCACTCCTTAAAGGGACATGCATCACTTGACAATTATTTACAGCAAGCAAATACTAAACAAATATACAAACCAAAATAAAGCATAACAAACTCTGAAAGTATGTAATACATGTTTATAAACTTAGTCAGATTGCATTTGTAGGCACACCTGTCAGCTAGGGGAGTTTATTCATGATTTCACCCCTTCTTCTAAGAGACCAATTAAAGTTTCATACCAGTCCACTAATGACACAAATAAGGCATCATTGTGCAAAAGCAGGAGAGAGAAACCCAACACTAGAGCCTGCTTTTTTCCAGTGCCGCACGGATCTCCATGTGGCTGGCACTGCTCACACTTTACCCCTTGGATGAGATCTGTTGATTTCACGAATTGTTGATTTCAGCCAATCCAATGCTGCGCCATTCAGCACCTCCTCATAGTATCAGTGCATCTCTAAAGGGAGCGTTTAGCATCTCCACGCAGAGCCTTGATATGCTGAACATCAGTGGTGCACACTGTGCAGCACTGATCCAGGAAGCACCTCTAGTGGCCCTCTGAATGACTGCCACTAGATGTGTTCCTAGTCAGCAAAGTAAACAGTGTCTTTTCTCTGTAAAGGAAGTGTTTACATTAACCCCTTAAGGACACATGACATATGTGACATGTCAGGATTCCCTTTTATTCCAGAAGTTTGGTCCTTAAGGGGTTAAAGAGCTTGCAGGGACATACTATACATACCATAATAGCTACATTAGTCTGGGGACTACAGTGTCGATTTAAACACAGATTTGACTTGAAGTATTTTTCTAAATCAGCTACTTTGGCCTACATTTTTAAATTCACTTTGAATTCCCCACAATTCTCACTTTAGTGAATAACCCTGTATGTCTCTTGAACTTTAATATATTAACTGCAGACTTGCATTTAAATCAGACGGGTTCCATTTTGTACCTGTTCCCCAAAGAATAATAAAACAGACATCAAATATCACTTTACATTTACTTTAATATTAATTGGCCTCCAAATAGACTAAGACCAGCATGCCTCTGTGTAGTTGTCCTGATAATTTTGTTGCCACAGAGATTTAATTGGTCTGGAGTTTTACAATCTATTGCTGCTTGGCACACACTTGCTTATGTGTGTGTTGCTTTTATTCCAAGACTTTCAAATGACAGGAGCGATAACACTGGTAATGTGCAGTAATGAATTCAAGCACAGACTGTGGTCACAATGCGTAATTGTATTTGCCTCGATACAAAAGTATGTCAGGTTTGTGTGTTTAAAAGCCGAGCAATTTTATAAAATTCTAATTATTTGTTATATGAGTTTTCATCTAAGAATAAAAATGTTTGATTTGCTTTATGGGTAAAAGGTTACACATTCTTTTATCTGGATTCCTGCAGCAATTTATGTTTAATAACAATCTGTCATAATTCCTTATCATTAATACCCAGCTTGAGAAACAAAAATAGAAATTCGGCTTTTGAATCTAAAAGGGAGACATATGCATTTTTTTTTTTTTTCAATCTCCCTAATTAACAAACACATAAAGTAGGCTGGGTGTGCAATTATAATACTGCTTGTGTTAAGATGAGATGCTGTTTTTTTTATTTATTTTTTTAAGTAAAATCTATTCTTTATTTTTATTGCTTTAAAATAATCTGTTTTTACCCAACGATCTGTCCGTTTTCCCATTGGAGCTACTTTATTTTTACCTATTGCTATAATTACTTATTTCGAGTGGGTTATGAAGTGTCATTTACTGAACAATTCTGACAGTTTGTCACTGCATGTTGAAGCTTGCCACTTCTCAAGCATATATACTTTCACTGCCTTAATCTCCTTGTCTCTCTCCATGAGAACCTAAAAATGTAAATCAGGGTCCTCCTCAGGGGATAGCTGTTTCAGTTGTGGAGCATGGCATTAGAAGTCTTGGAAATGTGACATTTCTTATTGTTTGAAAAGAACCAAGGGTCTAGTGTGGGATTAAGACCAGATGTCACATGAATTCCAAAATGTATGCTCTGAGTCAGATGAGGCCTACTCCCTTTATTGATCACATAGTACATGCTTTTCAAATTAGAAGTGGTTACACTGCTTTTGTCCAATATACAGATTGCAATTCATTTCTAATTATCAGAGAGTAAAGAACAAATTAAATAGCGTATACAATCTGTCTAGCCAATAATGAAGTTCAGATCTATAATAATGTGCATTTGAGATTTAATCAGTTCAGCGATACAGAACACACCAGTGCTTGGCATTTAAAGATGGAGAAAAAGTTATATAGCACATTTGTTTTTCCCTCAGCCCTCATAAGGATTGATATGGAGAATCAATGAGGAAAATTAATTAAACTCATTGTTTACTTTAATAGAAAAAATAATAGGAATTGTTGTTGAACTAGTCTGGGGCTGAATATAACACTTTGTTGATACTCCCAGTAGAATGTGCTATGCATAGAAAATGGGGCCAGGCTCCTTTGTATACTTCCTTCCCCTGTGTGAAGGGTATAAAAAAGCCGACACTCCGCATATCAAATTTTGAAATTAAATTTCCATTGCTTTAGTCATTACGACTGAAACAATTATTTGAAATAACTTGGGTAACATTTGGCATTCAAACCATCAACCCTTACCACAATAACAAATGATGTCTACTTTGATTTTTTTTTCTTTTTTAAATACTCAGTGTTACTTTTTATCATACTTTCTCCAGATTTTATTTGTGTAGAACACTTTCTCTAGATTTACTTGATATATCACTTTTACCTTCTCACTTGTACTTTGTTCTGTCATGTACATTTATTTTTAGCCCATCAGACCATTGTGATCAAGATTTTCCAGTTCATATGATTAGGTTTAGAAAATAATATGTTGTGTAATGTAATCAGATAGAGGCTGTAGTTAGACACCTTTCCCCAAAACTACTGGTTTTAACAGTAACCAGTTAGGTAAGAATACAATGTTCCTCTAAAAATAAAAAATAAAAAAATGAATACATGACCCCAAAGGCCTGGTTAACCAGGGAGTGAAAAGTTTTCCACATTGAGGAGGAGATCATGGCTAATGATATCATAGTAAGGGGTCACTGAACATCTATACATCTTCCGTCACCCCCCATTGATGTAATAGATATATCAATATGCAAGTAAAGGTGATGTCTGCCAAATATATATATATATATATATATATATATAAATAAATATATATATATATAAATATATATATATACATATACATCTAAATCAACTTATTCTGGTGCATGACTGCCCTAAAGTCACTGGACAAATGTACTGAGAGCAAGTCATAGCTCTGTAGCATGTGAGTGGATTGGGATACAGGTTGCACATACATTTACCATGAACTTTATTACAATTTTATAATTTTTCTGATTGGTTCCTTTTACATATGCACATTACATCTACAACATTGGTAAAAAATAAGCGTAGATGCATGGAAAAAAACCCACCTAATATTTATAATTGTACATAACTGAAACAGTCATCATAGTGTCTTGTCTAAAATCAAGCTTGGTAATTACAGTAATTCAGGCAGCTATAGGAACCCCTGGTCCAAATATACAAACACCAGTGAACCTAGGAAGTCACAAAACCATTCATTTTAGGTTTAAAAATGCAGCTCCTAGGCACCCTAAAAATTATGTAATCACCCTAGACTTCCTGGGGAAGGGTACAGACATACGCCATTCTGCGTTATGTCAGGACAGAAAGTTCCTGTCTCTTCAGGAACTGGTCCCAGACAGGACCCCCTCTACTTTGGATTTGTTTAAATATCACCAGCTTCCACCTTTTGCTTTCATAGCCCACCAGCTGCACTAACATAGCACTTACATAGCACTTACCTTTGCTACCCCTGAAATATATTTCACCTCAGGCCAAAACACTACACCGTGGTATCTCCATGTTATACCAGCTACTCTTATCGGTGGACAGGCCTACTGCATTTAAATTCCAATTCCTTATCCGAAGATACACTTCATATGTCATTCACAACCCAGGAATGAACTAAAATGGCAATGTTCATCCATCTGAGTTCCATGTGTGCGAAATACCAGGAAATTAATTAAGATCCTCACACATTGGTATGATACACTGCTGAAAATCCACAAATTCTTCCCAGAGGTGCGGGATAGGGGTCAGGTTGATGGCTGCGTGCTCCTTAAACTTAGCTCTCTGGTTGCAGTGAGATCTGTCAATGTTTCAGGATTGGCTCAGAAGGATTGAACAGATTCGCCAGGTGGAGGACAGGATAGCTGCATTTAGGGGAAGAATAGGGAAACATGAGGACATCTTGGATGGCTTATTTGAGTGCGGATGGACAGGTGGCATTATCATATCGGTCTGCGTGTGTCCTGTAATAGTAGATGGCTGACTATCCTATTTGGGGGTACTGGCACGCCATCGCGACCGGGCTGTCAGCTCTGGGACATTGGATGACCTCTTCTCTTATGTGTGTTACTTCCCGCTCCTGCCCCCGGTTCTTTTTCATCTTCTCTCTCTTTCCCTTTCTCTTATGTTTCTGTTTATACTATTATACCTTCATCCAGCAATTCCTAGTTACCTTTTCCACCTCCTGTACCCATTTCCTCACCACTGGACGTGCAGCCAGGGGTTAATTGTCCACTAAGGAAATGACCAGGAAGACATTGTAGTCTCAAATACCACCTACCTGATCTTTTTGTACAGCTTTGACTGAAGCTAGCCAGACTTCAAGCTGAGCTATGTTCTTCCAAGCTCAGACCTTTAAGGAGGTTTCATTAAGATATTTTCCCCTTTCTTTCTGCATCTTGGTTTACCTCACTACTAGTTTATCCAGGATTGATTGCAATCTAGCATAGCCTTGAAGTTCTCTACTAGTTACCAGAGCCTTTGGTTCACCACCTCTTTTGTATACCCATACTGAACAGACCATACGTTTATCCTATACTCACCAGAGGTTTCTGATTATTTCTTGCTCTAGGCTTGCAGTACCAGTATATTATCACTATTGTAAAAATGCCTGTCATGCTTTTGATTTTGACTGGCTGTACTGGCAATGCTGTTGTGCATCTGCTGTGACAATTGTTTAATTGTAGCTGTTTCTGATTCTCTTCCTAATATATTTTAAATAAAATAAAAATAAAGATGGTCAAAAAAAAAATTGTGAGTGGTGCTAACAACAATCCAGTTGATCTACACTATCTAACTTAAAAGTACCATTAGTGAGTACAGTAATTCATTATATGTGAACTCCTGTACATATAGGTAGTTTCAACTGACATTGTATTGTCATTTTATTTAAACATTCTTCAACTGTGTGAATAAAAAGTGGTGGATAGCTGATGTTGCCATTGAAATGATACACTATATCAGTCCTTGTGAAAAAAAATAAATACGGTACATAAAAAAAAAATATATATATATATATATAATTATATAACACTTACTGTTGATTTTCATTTGATCTTGTAAATTTTGGTAAAAATACATCACTCTTCGCCCATTTATCTGTACTTAAATGTCATTTCTATTCAGAATTTTACAGCAGTGGAATCAGTAGTATCTTATTAAATTTGCCATCCACTTGAACAAATCATTTGAGTGATAGCAGCTTTCTCGTTGTCAGTGAGAAACTACAATTACCTGCATTTAGCCCTCTTCAGTGATCTGACCTCCCTTTCAATGTACCACTAAAACCACGCAACTGTACTAGCTCACATTCCACTGTTAGGACAATATATTCACATGTAGTACCCTAGCTGCTGCGTATTTTAACTTAACCAAGAGATTGGAAATGGTAGTTTCTTGATGATGAGAGTACAAGCTCAAAATAATTACCACAAGGAATACCAAAACAGAACTCCCCTAAAAATCTTATCAATTTATGTTTGTTGACTGATACAGGGGACGTTGCTTAATTAAAAATATAATAATCAAATTGCTACATTTATTGACATAGTAAGTCAAATATGTTGACATTTTACTCACTATGCTAAATTAAAAACAATGAAAAAATTGTCTATAAATATCTGTAAATTGATGCAGATTTTAAATAATTTTTGGTTGAAAGCACACTGTTAATAAAAAATACCACAAAGCCTCCGTAGACAGCACATCGAACTACCAAATGAAAAGCTTAAAGGAACACTATAGCGTTAGGAATACAAATATGTATTTCTAACGCTATAGAGCCCTAGTCACCTAAATGGTGACTAGAGCCCCGTTCCACGGTGAACAAATGGTTGCTTAACCATTTGTTTGCTTACCTTAATCCAGCGCCGGGCTCCCTCGGCCTCTCCTCCTTCATCGACTTCAGCTCCAGAGTGGAGCCGAATGTGCATACTTTCCTATAGGGATCTTTTTGGATGCTGGAGGTCCGTGAGGATGTCCAGCGTCAAATATGTGCGATTAACTCAGTGTAAATCGTGAAAGCACCTCTAGTGGCTGTGAGGAAGACAGCCACTAGAGGCTGGATTAACACTGCAGTGTAAAGATAGCAGTTTCTCTGAAACGGCTATGTTTTCAGCTGCAGGGTTAAAATTAGGAAGACCTGGCACCCAGACAACTTCATTGAGCTGAAGTAGTCTGGGTGCCTATAGTGGTCCTTTAATTTGCTTTTTTCCTAATATGGGATGTATTAAGAACTGTACATATCACAGACTATTTACACCTCTTTTAGCATTACATGGGTTCTGCATCATTGCCAGTAGCTGTATTTCATTATGCATGCCAGTGCAACCTTTCATATATATTTTGCAATAGTCCTTATTCTGGACATTCCATTCACCTTTTGAAGATGTTTCTGTTTTCCTTCTCTGGAGATTGCTGTATATGGATAAAGGAATTGAAAAGTCCTGAGCAAAATGCCTTTGTTCCTCAAGGTTTAATATAATGAACTAAAAAATAAATACCTAACAAGAGAACGATTGTCACAGATATACAAGTTAGGATTCTATTTTGGTGGAGTGCTAGTAGAGCTACACACCATTCCACACCACTTTGGGAAGATATTTGGATGTCAAAGTGCAAATTGAATTGATTGATTATGAAACCACTGATGCCTATGTGAACCACCAAACCCAGTAAATACATTGACGAATGAGGGTTTTATGTACTGGAAGAGAAACTCAATTGAGAAGATCCAATTATTTAATTTCTAGTGTCTTTACCCACATCTTTCTATGTACATTAGGTCTCTCTTTATCTCTCTAGAAGACTACTATGAAGAAAGAATCCCAAATGAAATATCTGCTTTTGTAACAGACAGAAATATAGGCTGCATACTATAGTTGGCTAGCTGCAGGGCTCGAGTCCTGCAGGAACGCGTGGGAACGGCGTTCCTGCACTTTTTTTAGTGCAGGAACGCCGTTCCCGTTTATGGTCCTGCAGGCACTCGGGGGGCGGCAAAAAATGCCGCCCTCAAATGTCCCCCCTGTCATGGGGGGCCCAAGAGGTGGCCTAATGGCCACCTGAAGGATCCCCCCGGCCGGCTCTTGTCTCGCTGTCAGCCTCGGCGAGGGAGCTGTGTCCTCTCTGCTCCCTCTCGCCGCGCCGTTTGCTGATGCTGGGAGCCGGAATATGACGTCATTTCCGGCTCCCGGCATCAGCAGACAGCCCGCGCGGCGAGAGGGAGCAGAGAGGACACAGCTCCCTCGCTGCGGCTGACAGCGAGACAAGAGCCGACCGCACTGAAGCCCCACTGGACCCCAGGGACAGGTCCACGCCAGCTCTCCAGGTAGGGAGGCTAGGTGGACATTTTTAAATTAAAAAAATATATGCAAATAATTTTTGTGTATGTGAGTGTGTGTGTGTCTGTGAGTGTATGTGTGTATGTGTGTGTGTGTGGGAGTGTGTGTGTGTGTATGTGTCTGGGAGTGTGTGTGTGTATGTGTCTGGGAGTGTGTGTGTGTCTGTGAGTGCGTGTATGTGTCTGTGAGTGTCTGTGTATGTGTCTGAGTGTGTGTGTGTGTATGTGTCTGTGAGTGTATGTGTGTTTGTGTCTGGGAGTGTGTCTGTGAGTGTGTGTGTGTCTGTGAGTGTGTGTGTGTCTGTGAGTGTGTGTGTGTGTGTATCTGTGAGTGTATGTGTGTATGTGTGTGTGTCTGTGTGTGTGTCTGTGAGTGGATGTGTGTGTGAGTGTATATGTGTCTGGGAGTGTGTGTATGTGTCTGTGAGTGTATGTGTGTGTATGTGTGTGTGTCTGGGAGTGTGTGTGTGTGTGTGTGTGTGTATGTGTCTGGGAGTGTGTGTGTATGTTAAAAAACAAAAGAGAAGCTACAGACAGTCTTAGAAGAAAAACCCAGACTGTCTGTATAACCTGGAAATAATATATAGTACCAGAGCGTCAGAAATAAACTGGTTATCTTGTATGGGTATCTAAATCAAAAGCGTAACTTAAAGTTTAATATACATACTCGAGACTAATATGCCTGATGCCACCTGTAGGTAAAGGAAAAAATTGGACGCCAGTATGTGGCATTATATAGTCTGATCCCCCATCCTATATAACAGCTTTATTCGAAAAAATATATATACTAAATAGGACCGGATCCAATATACTATACTCCAAATATAACCTTCTCAAAGGTGGTGTCACTTAGAGAATCCTGTAGCCACAGGAAAAAATAATAATATTAATAGGAGTGTCTGTTGTAAATTAATACATGCACCCAACCTAATGTATTATAGCAGTGCATGGTCAATATCTTCCACAGCAGTACACCTCAATAAGAAAGAATAATAATAATAGCAGACAGGATACTGCTCCTATAGACATGGAGCTACAGGGGTAGAGAGGAAAGAAAGTATCAATATCGAAAAGTCAGTCTAAAATAGGCTGACTGTAAAACATTACAATGCCTCTCTCCCTGTTAAACTGACTAGACAGGCATAGAAGTAAAAAATGATAATAATATTAAGAAGGAATAAATAAATCAAGTGAAAATCATAATATTAAAGTGCCATTCAGTGCCCAGTGTGCAATGTGCATTGTGCAAAGAATATTAACGCCCTGTGTGTGTGTGTGTGTGTCTGTGAGTGTATGTGTCTGGGAGTGTGTGTGTGTGTGTCTGTGAGTGTATGTGTCTGGGAGTGTGTGTCTGTGAGTGTGTGTGTCTGAGTGTATGTATGTTTGTGTGTGTGTACGTGTGTGTCTGTGAGTCTGTGTGTGTGTCTGTGAGTGTGTGTACGTGTTTATATATGCATGCAAGTTTTTTTTTTTTCTGGTGGTGGGGTGAGGGTGGAACTCGAGTGAGTTCCCACACTTTATTCCCCAGGACTTGACCCCTGGCTAGCTGTGCAAATATATCTAATACATTGGAACACTGATAAATAGATATTAGCGGACACCTGGATGTTTGGGTCCAGCGGGTTCGGCCAATTTTTGAAAAAAAGTCCGGGTTCGAGCTCGAATTTGACTCCGAACTTGACCCCAAACCCGAACCCCATTGAAGTCAATGGGAACCCGAACTTTTGGGCACAAAAATGGCTCTAAAAAAAACTCCTGGAAAGGGATAGAGGGCTGCAAAAGGAAGTAAAATAGGGGTAAGAGTAGGACAAGTGCCCTGCAAACAAATGTGGATAGGGAAATCACTTAAAATAACATAAATAAGCAGCTGCTTAGTAGATAACTCCCTAATTCCCACAGTATTAGTGAGCTATCTACCAAAAGGCTGAAAGACTTAAATTGCTCACCTAAATTGGTCTTTCAGCCACATTTACTAAAACTAAGTAAAGATTACTTAGTATTAGTAAATTCAGCCCCTACTTGCTATACCGCGAGTGGGGCGTGTCTAGTAAACAGTGAGCAGCCACTGTAAAAAAAAAAAAAAAAAGAAAAAAAACCTATTGCCCCCACCCGTCGCCTAAATAAGAATGTGGAGGGGGACCTACTGTCCTCCCCCCTGGCCCCCACCCCTGAGCGGCAGGTGGGGGCCCTAAATAACAATAAGGGGGGGGACCTAATGTCCTCCTCCCTAGCCCCCACCCCTGCGCGGCGGGTGGGGTCCCTAAATAACAATAAGGGGGGGGGGGACCATAAATAAAAATTGGAGGGGTGTGGGGCGACCTAATGTCCTCCCCCTGGCCCCCACCCCTGAGCGGTGGGTGGGGGCCATAAATAAAAATTTGGGGGGGGAACCTAATGTCCTCCCCCCGGCCAACACCCCTGCGCGGCGGGTGGGGGCCCTAAATAACAATAAGGGGGGGCCTAATGTCCTCCCCCCGGCCCCCACCCCTGCACGGCGGGTGGGGGCCCTAAATAACAATAAGGGAGGGACCTACTAAAATCTTTTTTCAGCACCAAAAAAGGGCAAATAAAAATCCAGAATAACCAACACACTTTAAAAAAAATAAAAAAAATAAAAAAATAATAATTTTTCACCCATGGAGGGCTCCGCACAGACTGAGCTCTGCAGGGTGGGGGAAGGCTTATAAAGCCTTGCCCCACCCTGCAATTAGGCTAAGAACACAGGCTGCTCACTGTTTAACCCCTTAAAGACACATGACATGTGTGACATTTCATGATTCCCTTTTATTCCAGAAGTTTGGTCCTTAAGGGGTTAATAGACATGCCCCTACTAGCTGGGTCACATGCTGCACTGGCCAATCACAGCCATGCCATTAGTAGGCATGGCTGTGATGGCTTCTAAGGGCACACAAGTCAAACGCTTGTTGATTGGCTGCCCTGCAGGCTTTCAAAACACGTCATAAAATCGCCGAACACCGAACTCCAACCCGAACATACAGTGATATGACCGTGTTCGGGTCCGGGGTCCAAAAAGCTTAATGTTCGGTACGAACCCGAACTTTTCAGTTCGGGTTCGCTCAACTCTAATAGATATATCTTCTATTACACGTTTAATACCTACATTAATAAGGTTGATAATTTAAACAAGTGTTTTCAACCTTTTATGAAGAAGTACCCTTGTGGGTCCAAAAAACATTCCCAAGTACCCCTGCCTCAACAAAGTATTTTATATTGATTTAAATTCCAAATGAACTGTGTAGATACTGATAAATAAGTTAATAGCATATTGGAGAACATGCCTGATTAAAGGTAGTAAAGAATATATTTAAAATAAATATGACAGAATATGAATATTGTGTATGTTAGGAGGATGTATGAAATATTAATCTGAAGTATAAAAGTCAGAAAATGAAAATATAATATACATAATATTTACATGCCATGTGTCCTTAAGGGGTTAAAAAGACCTGTGAACGGATACATTTCTACATATATTGTCTACTCCTACTTTTCTCAATTTGAAAATCCAGCTGTCTTAATACAGATGGTAGTTTTAACAAATATATAGTTATTATACTATTCTCAGATATGTGCCTTTCATACACCCAAAGTGATTGGTCACCCAGGACCATGCAATCATGTTATGCTTAGTACGTGTCTTGTATGCTTCCAAGGCCTTCCATCAATCAGGACCTTTTTGTTTTTCCCCTTCCAGAAATAAGACCTGCCATCATTTAATTCATAGTATGTACCTCTCATCTCTAGAACCCTCAGTCAGCCAAGACTTTACATACATTGCTGATATTGGACCAGGACACATAGTTATTCTTCTACCGACATTGTACTTTAACTCCAGTTTATTCCTATAAATATCTGTGGTTAGACCCTGACCTCTCATTTGGACATCTTATTGATAAAATGTCCTTTATGCACACATTCTGTGGTAAGTAAATGGATGGTATAACATATGCCTGTCAATGACTACGGGAAGATGTATTCGTTTTAGTAAATTTCTTGCAACATGCTCAGTCCCACTCTCTGCATACAATAAAAAAGGTCCACTTTCATCTCTTTTTTTATCCAATGGGGTCATGCAATCTTCTCAAATTTAGCAAGGTAACTGTGGAATGTAAGCATTAAAACTTCCATGAGCCAGCCACCTCTGAAAAGCTCTCTTTTGTCAGTCAAACCAAAACCAAAACAATTAAAAATGGTTATCTATATTCTGTGCATGTTAAATATGTAACCTTGCTAAAAGGATTGCATTTTGCAAGTGTATCAGAACATATTGGAAAATGAGAGAAAATTCAATGCTTTGCTCCTGGTAAACATTTTCTAAATAATTAAATGCAATAGTGTCAGGCTTTCTCTGTATTCTAGGATATAAATGAAGTGTGGAACAGGCTCTGAGTGAAGCAAAATATTTATTTTCTGAAGGGTGAAGAATAGTAAAAAAACAATACGCTGACTGCTGTCTAAACAGGTGTGCCTACATAACAAACAGAGCAAAGGGAAATGCCATCAACACTAACGAGTTTAAAGAAGCTGGCATCTGTAATGATTAAGCTATGCTGCAGTGCTCGCTGGCAAATTTTCCAGGTTTCTTGTATTAATTTTGAGTTCAAGGAACGGGTTGTAGATGTGCATGTTTCTGGCAGCAAAATAAGAATGTGATTATGAAAAATTGTCCTCATCATTTTAGTTACTTTATTATATTTAACCGTCCCATCATTCATTTTCTTTTAATGTCCTTTCATGTTGTTGTGAGGCTAATTTAATCCTTTGCCATTTTCGAAGTGTTTTGTTTGCTTTGCATAAAACGCATTTGTTAGTGTTTTTGTTAGTGTTTCTGCTCACCACTTCTCCTCTCGGCTTACTTGGAATGTCCATCTGTTTCACTTTATGATCCAAATTCTCCTAACTAGGGAAAGAAACACATAACTGAACTAGATGACTTATATTCACCAGTTTTAATTTGTCCAGCATTTCATTAAGTGTATTTATGTATCAAACAGCAACATGATAAAAAAAAGGCACACTTTCAAAAACGTATGCTGTAAGTATAAACAACATATTGACACCCATACCGTAAATTCAGTAGGTAGATATACTACAGGTTGAATTCTTGGCTATGAGATTTTATCCATTTTCAGAAAAAATTGGTTATTTACATAAAAAAACATGCTGCTACTTTTACTTTTTTCTAAATCACAGCTTTATTGGCTGGAAAATTCAAGTCAAAATCCCATTCAATAAAGTTCAATTTGATCATTTAAAACAATTTCAGCTTTTGATATTAAGGAGGGTTAACTTAAATGGCTAACTGGATTGTTAGACATGATACTTAATTTCGACTGCTGGTTTACGCACATAATTGGATGTAGCTGCGAGATTGTAGTCCCTCCTGCCAAGATCCACTGGGATCATTTGGTAAGCCAAACTGAATGTTGCTGTTGAATACAACTCAGGTTGACAGCTTATGAGTTTGGCAACTTAACTTAGAACCAAGTAGAAACATGGAAACAATGCAGATTTTAGCTCAAATTAGCCAAGTTGCAAAATACCGTAGTTCAACTAGAAAATGTGTTTTCTTTACAGTTAATTTGAACTTACATTTGCAATTCACTTATCCAATTTTCAGAAAAGATGATTTGGTGAATAGACCTCTAAACATTAAATTGATGATTTAGACAACATTATGAATGGTTGCTGTATATAACGTACTATGGAAAGCCAACAGATTTAAAGGTGCATCTGAAGATATGATATTTATCCAAATCTAATTATGCAAGAATAATTTTGGTACAATATGTGAAGTTATCTGCAGCAGGATTCCATTGGTTTCCATGATGATTATTTAATTATTCACACTTTGCACAGATCGCTGTTTGAACATATAGTCCAAAAGTGTACCCTTACCTTGCCTCATGTGTCGACCTAGAATACAATGATCACTTTGTAGTCATGGTTGTGCTTATGTAGCTAATCAACAGAAATGATGCTTTTCCTTGTAAAGAAACATTACCTAGACTGTAAATATCAGGCTGGGATCCTATTACAGTGTCCGAAGACCACAGCAACCTGACATAGCACTATCCCTCTCATTAATTTTAATAAATATCAATGCAACAAGGACTACTTAAAGCTGAAATTGTGTGGGAGCTTGCAATAATGTGTTAATGAGCGCTGAACATTTTATTACTTTAAATGTACACACTGGGTTCTTCACATGAGAACAATTCGTAAGACTAATTATGACACAACTTTCATTATTCCAAAGAGATACATGCTAATAAGAATGAATGCTTTATAAAATGGTATTGATTAACATGTTAACAAAGGCTATTGAGAAAATAAGGAATACATTTAAACCTATCTAAATATTTATCAATGTGGTTTATTAGAGTGCATTTCTACATAACTGGATGAAGGTTTGGACATTAGGTTCTCTACTTTGTTGAAGGACTGTTTTTATTAGCATATTCTTGAATGCACAACAAATTAGTAAATTCTAGTTAAAACGTGGAACTTATATTTACTCAATTAAGGAAAATTAGCTCATAATCTTTTATGGTTCTATTTAACTTGGGGTTAAAATACAAGATACATGGTACATGGAGGGTACAAATTTAGTGGCAGAGAGAATGAAGACTTAAGTTATATTTGAATAAAGTGGGGAATTAAATGCCAAAATTATAGGAAGGTATGGAATATTTAAGAAACGCAGGGGTTTGTAAGGAGATTGTATACAATGTAAAATATTTAAACAAAGCAGGGCAAGAGGTAGGCAGTTGTAGTGAAGTGAAGATTGGATTTTATGAAAGTGATGCTATGTTATCTTGAAAAACATTAAAATCATGTTCTTTTTGACAAAAAGGAAAATCATACAGAGCGAAGACAGGAAATTGTATCTTATCTGCAAATAAAGTCTATAATGGGTGGGCATGTAAACAAGGAAAAGTAAGTGTCTGTCACTGCAGTTTGGCAACGGTGTGGGTAGAGGACGCTGCAGAGAATATTAAAAGAAAAACACATGTTAATGGGATAATGTCGTCGCTGTAACTGCTTCATCTCAAGTAATTATGATGCCTGCAGTCTACTGCAGCTGTCCTACCATTCAGTGTTAAACTGATTTTAATGTTTTAATGCTCCCCGGCAGTCCATCCTTTATGTGTTGCTTGGGCTAATAAAAAAAAAAATTATACTGAGCAGCGGTTGGTGACTGTGATTGGCTGAGAGTATCAGCTGATTCCTTACAGCCTATCACTATGCCCATTGCAGGTATGAAGTGGTATGGCTAGAAAGAAGTGTGTAATCTCTGCCTTAGCCATACCGCAAGTAGGGGCTGGCTATGGGGAAGCAGAAACCCTCATTTAGTGTTAAACAGCTTAAAATGGTTTAACATTGCATGGAGGGACAGTGTGAGGGTACTCCAGGCACTATAGCCAATTCAATGAGATGAAATAGTTATACATCAGAGCTCCAGAAAGATATATTAGGAAAAAAACAAAGAGTGGTTTGGATAAGTGAAAAGGTCATAAAGGGAATATTCACAGTTTTTCTCTTATTTTGAGGTTAAAGATAACCTGTAACTACTAGCAGGTTTATGAAAGAATATGTTTGTTCAAGGAATCTAAGTGTCTATACTCTAGGAATAATTGCACAACATCATCTGTTATGCCTCTATTAGAAACTTTCAAGTACACTTAGGTTTGACTTGTTTAAGTACTGTTTGAACCTATAATTGTATACTATCAACAGATATCATATATCCACTTATCAAGTATTTCCATTAAAGCTGCCCATCTACTGATGCCTACCATTTCACAACCCCTGATAACCCGCCAATCCCATATCCCCACTAGGTCTGCTGAGCCTATTAGCTCTCCTCAGTGACTTAGATGTAGAGTGATTAGTTATTTTGTTTATTTTTACTTTTGTATCTTATGGTCTACAATAAACTGTGTTTTTAATCTACTTTATAAATTTACTAGCAATACTCTGAGGACTCCTTTGTATGTCCCTGGGATTTTTTGTCCCTGCATCACACTGGTGTTTGTTCTTTAACTTTTTAAGGGTTACCCTCTGTCAGAAATCCTCAGGACTAAGGGCTATTTCAGTTTCTTTTTGAATAGAACAATTTTCCTAACTCATATTTTGTCTTACTTTTTACACTACAATTCATGGATTTGTAAAGGAAGACGTAGTCAGGGGTATAGACATTAACCTATTTCTTTGTAATAGAACTACAAAAAAAAAATAGGATTGATCAAAATGTATCTCATAAGAAAAAGTTTAAATATTTCAGAGATCATTTTGCTGGCAGTAGAAGTGTTTCAAGCAGCAAAAACATTAGCTCTAGCAAAGGTGCCCTGAACCATAAGTACGTTACGGACACCAACATTCTGCACAAAGACTTTCTTTCATTAATTTATTATCCAGAATATCAACAGATCCATTTTGTGGTCTTGTTGATTCCCATTCAGATACCTACTGCTCATATTATTATATATGGGGTTTAAATTACCCTGTATATATTATCAAGGAGGGCTACAGACTACTACGCCGGGAATATCATACCAAGATAAGAAAAAGATATTGGTGATTGAATTTTGAAGATATTTTGTGCCATGGATTCGGGATAATATTTATCTTAATGCTCGGTGATATATAGTGTTAATTCAATACATTTTAGTTAGAGAAATCCTAGAACGAGAGCAAGATTACATCTTTCAAGGACTCAGAATGACATAACTGCACCAAAGGGAATAAGGATAAAGTTCACTCGGCAGACGCATAAAGTTGCTATGACTTTCGTTTTCATTTTATGACAGATAAACGTAAAACTTCTAATGGTCTTAGCTGGGCTTCTTTAGGAGAATCAGTTCAGTATTCTAGAATTTTTGTTCATTGCTTTTAGATATTCTCTCCTAAGGTCAAACAGCAATATTACACATCACGTCTCACATATTGATGAGCACAAGCAAAAGTACCATAAAAAAAAATTAATTTTAAGGTATGTTATAGGTGTTTTATTTTATTTTATCCTGTGGTTTATATTGTGGTCCTTTAAAGAAACCATCTAAACAGCATACAGCCAATGTGTTTGTCTTTATGCATACCTAAATCCCATTGCCACTGTTGAATAAACTTTGCTTTTCCTACCTCATTAGGAACCGTAATCTATAAATAATATATGTAAAACCTTTTACCACTTCACTCTAGAGGATATGCAAAGTGATATAAAAACATTCCTTTCAAATTAAAGCATGAGGCATGCAATTAAAGTGAAACCAGAAGTTTGTAGATGTAAATTATAAAAGTAAAGGTTATGTTCTCATATAACGTGAAATATACCACTTGGTCAGCTTCGATGTTCAAGCATTGCGGGGCAAACTTATTTTTTTCTTTAGAAAACTAAAGCCTAGGTCCAGCTAGTGAGACTCTCTTCAATAATGAGGGTATGAAACTTCCAAAAGGTTATGTATAGATCTACAAATGTCAGAAGCAGTGAAGGAGAAATGATTCCATCTACCTTACTATCAAATCTAATTTAATCTGCCAAGCAATGTAGACTTCTATAGCATATAAACAAGGCACTAACGATTATATTCTTCATACTGGCTAGAGAGCAATGAATAGAACGTTGGGGATGATTGAAAAACAGCTGAGACTATGAGCTTGTGAGATAAAAGTCAATTGCCAAAGGTACTTTGCATAACTGTACATGAATTTAACAAGCACTTTAGAAGAATAATGTTATATTAGTGTATATTTGGAAATGTTTCTGAGAATTAAAATGTTGCGTTGATAATATTCCTATGATGAAGATCCAATTTAAGGATCATTGAGTCCCAGAGATGTTTGCATCGTTGGCCCTTCAACATGGTAACTATTTAGGTGAACAGCCTTAAACTTTTTTTTTTTCTCGACCTTTTGGGTTAGCATTCACTATTGTGGCAGCTCTAGGAAACTGACTTCAGACTGGCTTAGGAAAAATTTGTAAAATATACTCCAAGCTCCATAGTCACTTTATCTCACTGTAGTGGTTATGGTGCCAAGAGTGTCTTGGCATCCAGTCTTATTGTAAGTAGTCAAATTGTTTTAGAACAGTTTGAAAATGTACCTGTTGTTTGCTGGGTGCCGCTTCCCTTCTCCAAGATAAACTGTAACAGTGAAGTTTGAAGAGGTGATATATTTTGTGCATTAACCAGCTGGGTGATTTCACTGATTGTAATGTTAAAGTGAACCTGTTCTCCACAAATTGTGAGGGTGACAAGTTCTCATTCCCTCAAATTATACAGGTGCATACTAAGAGTTCATTTGGGAGTGGATGGTCATGACACACTTTACTATTATGTCATGTTCTTGTTAAGCATGATGAATTCATTTAAATAGTCTATATCAGGGCTTTCCAAACTGGGGACCCACTTTTGAAAACTTTAATTTTTCCGAGACCCACTTGCCTTTAAAGCATATTTTAAAAATGAACACCATAGCAATCCGTTTTTAGAAGCATACAATTGGCACACCATGGAAATCATCTTTAGAGATATATAATTGGCACACCATGGCAATCATCTTTAAAAACATACAATTGGCAGACCATGGCAATCAGTTTCAGAGGCATAAAATTGGCACGTCATGGCAACTTTAGGTGAATAAAATTGGAACACTGTGGCAATCAGTTTTAGAAGCATAAGATTGGCACACTATGGCAATCAGCTTTAGATGCATATACTTGGCATATCATGGCAAACAGTCTTAGATGCATACAATTGGCACACCATGGCAATCTGTTTTAAAAGCATACAACTGGCACACCATGACAAACAGTCCTAGATGCATAAAGTTGGCACATAGCATCTTTAGAGGCATACAATTGGCACACAATGCCAATCAGCTTTAGATGCATACAATTGGCAATTTTAGAGGCATAATTCTGGGAAATCACGGCAGTTTTAGAGCAATAATTTTGATATATCATGGCAGTTTTAGAGGCAGAAACTTGGCACATCATAATAATCTGTTTTAGAGCCATACAACTTATGTATGTGTGTTTGAATGTAAGCATGTTTTTGTATGGAGTATGTGTGTTAATGTTGGTGTTTGAATGCAGGTGTGCATTTACATGAAGTGTATACACTTCCACACACATACAGAGACACACACTGACACACATGCAAATACACAGACACACAAATACGCAAACTGACACACCGATACACACACCTAGTTTCCCACACACAGGTTACATTGGGGGCGGGGGGAGAGTGAGAATGGGTTACAGTGTGGGGGGCAGGGAGAAAAGGGGTTACAGTGTGGCGGACAGGGTGGAAGGGGTTACAGTGTGGGGGAAGGGCAGGGAGAGAATGGATTACAGCGTGGGGAGATGGCAGGGTGAGAAGGGGGTACAGCCAGGGGGCAGGGAGAGAAGGGGTTACAGTGTGGGGAGGGTGACAGGGAGAGAAGGGGTTACAGTGTGGGGAGGGGGCAGGGAGAGAAGGGGTTACAGTGTGTTGGGGGAAGGAAGAGAAGGGGTTACAGTGTGGGGAGGGGGCAAGGAGAGAAGGGGTTATAGTGTGTGGTTGGGCAGGAAGAGAATGGGGGTTAGATGCATACAATGGCATATCATGGCAGTTTTAGAGGCATAATTCTGGGAAATCATGGCAGTTTTAGAGCAATTATTTTGGTATATCATGGCAGTTTTAGGGAGAGAATGGGTTACTGTGTGGGGAGGGAGCAGGTAGAGAAGGGGTTACAGTGTGTGGTTGGGCAGGAAGAGAATGGGGGTTAGATGCATACAATTGGCATATCATGGCAGTTTTAGAGGCATAATTCTGGGAAATCATGGCAGTTTTAGAGCAATTATTTTGGTATATCATGGCAGTTTTAGGGAGAGAATGGGTTACTGTGTGGGGAGGGAGCAGGTAGAGAAGGGGTTACAGTGTGTGGTTGGGCAGGAAGAGAATGGGGGTTAGATGCATACAATTGGCATATCATGGCAGTTTTAGAGGCATAATTCTGGTATATCATGGCAGTTTTAGGGAGAGAATGGGTTACTGTGTGGGGAGGGAGCAGGGAGGGAAGCGGTTGAAGTGTGAGGGGCAGGGAGAGAAGGAGTTACAGTGCGTGAGGGACAGGGAGAGAAGGGGTTACAGTGCGTGAGGGACAGGGAGAGAAGGGATTTTAGTGTGTGGAGAGGGGCAGGGAGAGAAGGGGTTACAGTGTGTGGGTTCAGGGAGAGAAGGGGTTAAAGTGTGGGGGGAGGGAGAGAATGGGTTACAGTGTGGGGTGCAGAGAGAGGAGGGGTTACATTGTGAGGGGCAGAGTGTGGGGGCTGTGTCCTACCTTTATTATATTGGTGGTAACACTCTGGATGCTCACGAGACTTCTATCACATGGTCTGTAGCTCTGCACCCAGCAGAGCTGCAGACCGGAGGTGCTGGGTAGACTGATTGGAGGGAGCATGGCCGCTTACAGGGCAAGTTACCGGGCCCCCTCCTGGTGTTGGGACAGCAGTCATGGACTAATCGGTCTGCCTGATGGTCTCTTAGGTCCACCGGCGGAGGCGTGGGTCAGCACAACCAACTGTGAATAACCCTGCGACCCACACTTTGGGAAACCCTGGTCTATATGATAAACTACCTTGGCCTTCTCTTCTGCAGAATACCAAATATAACATAAAGCTATCTTGGCTAATCAATTAATGTCCTACCTCTTAATAACAGTTGAGCAAGACTTAAAAGATTAGTAAAAAGAACTTGCCTTACTGTTCAAGATAAATATTGCTATACATTGGCCTTAGTAAGTGTTATGCAATGTTCTATCCAGTAAAAAAATAAAAGTAATATATGTTATAGTTTGGAAGGTTTTCAGTTTTGAGTCCTTGTTCTTAACGAGGATCCACTCGCTTAACCCCTTAAGGACACATGACATGCGTGACATACCATGATTCCCTTTTATTCCAGAAGTTTGGTCCTTAAGGGGTTAAAGATAAAGAAGTCATAGTGCAGTAAAGTACACTAATTAGGTACTTGGAATTTAGCAAAACAGGTATGCTAAATAGGAATGTTTCATACAGGGAACTGTTAGACATCTGGTGCAATTGTATATAATCTCAAGGGCAAAAGAGGTGTAAATGTATGTTTTAAATATAACAGGAGGCTGTTGCCAACTTGACAGATGGCACTGCTGCCACAAGGGTCCTGGGAATGTGCTCTTTAGTTTTACCAAATTAACCAAAAAAATGGGAATGGATGAATCACTTCTATAAGGTTATTGGAAGTCTAATGAAATTAGGCATTAAAAAAACAAACAAAAAAAAAAAAACAAGCATAGCTGTACAGTAAGTTCACATCCTACCTGGTTACTGTAATGATTCTCAGGTTCAGTTTGATTTAATCCTGAGACTCTCTCAGGGTTATTCATAAAAGTGTAAATTAGTGTCAGGAAATAGTGTTTTCAGGAGTTCACAGTGAACTATACATGGATCTAACATTTTAGAATAAATTAGCAAAATTAAAAAAAAAAAAAAAACGTCAGCTATGTTTTCAGTTTGGCTATTTAACCCCTTGAGGACGCAGGACGGTTCAGGACCGTCATCGGCATTTTTGCGTTGCCGACCGACGACGGTCCTGAACCGTCCTAAATTTAAAATGTACTTACCCGATCGCCGTCGTTCCCCCGGCGGCGATCGGCGGTGCTCCCGTTGTGGGGAGACTGCCTGCAGCCCAGACAGTCTCCCCATGGCGGATTAGGACCCCTGGGGCCATGTGATCGCCCAACAGGGCGACCACATGGTCACAATAGGTGTCCTAGACTCTGCCTGCAGGGGGACTGTCTGTGCTGACAGGCAGTCTCCCTGCCAGTGTAAAATCAAAAAAAAATTTAAAGTTATAGTTAATAAAAAAAAAAAATTATTATATATGTGTATATATATGATATATAGACATATATTATACCTATATAATATATGTCTATATATCATATATATAATGTCATGCTAAGTGTATTTTTATATTAATATGTACATATATTAATATAAAAATACACTTATAATTAATTTGCACACGTATATATATAATATATATAATAACTATATATATTGTATATATATATTATTATAAAATACGAATAATAAATAATTTAAATTAAATTAAAAAAATTAAAAATAATAATAAAAAATTGAAAAAAAATTATATATCTATACGAAATTTTATTCTAACTGTATTTTGATATTAATATATATATATTTATATCAAAATACACTTAGAATGAAATTGTATATATATCTATGTATATTTAAATAAATAAAAAGAATGCAAACTATTCATATGTCGATATACAAAATTACATAAATAATTATATAAATATACACGTAGACTTCAAATATATAAATATGCATATATATTTAAATTCTACGTGCGTATTTAGGTAATATTTTTACATAATTAAGTTATTTTATTGATTGCAATTTAAGGGACCTGCCTGCCAACCCAGGCCGAAAGACCAGAGAATTTAATTTGCTATCACTGTATTTTACCCTGTAACGTTCTACGACACCCTAAAACATGTACATGGGGGGTACTGTTTTACTCGGGAGACTTCGCTGAACACAAATATTAGTGATTCAAAACAGTAAAACATATCACAGCGATGATATTGTCAGTGAAAGTGACTTTTTTTTGCATTTTTCACACACAAACAGCACTTTTACTGATGATATAATTGTTGTGATACATTTTCCAGTTTTGAAACACTAATATTTGTGTTCAGCAAAGTCTCCTGAGTAGAACAGGACCCCCATGTACAGGTTTTATAGCGTTTTTGAAAGTTACAGGGTCAAATATATAGGTCAAATATTTTTACATTGAAAATGGCCAGGTTGGTTACGTTGCCTTTGAGAGCATATGGTAGCCCAGGAATGAGAATTACCCCCATGATGGCATACCATTTGCAAAAGAAGACAACCCAAGGTATTGCAAATGGGGTAAGTCCAGTCGTTTTTAGTAACCACTTAGTCACAAACACTGGCCAAAATTAGCGTTCAATTTAGTTTTTTACTTTTTTCACACACAAACAAATATGAACGCTAACTTTGGCCAGTGTTTGCGACTAAGTGGCTACTAAAAAAGTCTGGACATACCCCATATTGAATACCCTGGGTTGTCTACTTTTAAAAAAACATGTACATGTGGGGTGTTATTTAGCAATTTATGACAGATAACAGTGTTACAATGTCACTATTGATACATTTTAAAAATGTATGTTTTGAAACCACAATATCCTACTTGTACTTATAGCCCTATAACATGCAAAAAAAAAGCAAAAAGCATGTAAACACTGGGTATTTTTGAACTCAGGACAACATTTTGAATCTATTTAGCAGTTTTTTTCATTCGCTTTTGTAGATGAGTAAAAGATTTTTCACATAAAATTCAAAAAACGTGTATTTTTTTCAATTTTTCATCATATTTTTTCATTTTTTTTAAATTAAATTAGATGAGATTATATAAATAATGGTATGTAAAGAAAGCCCCTTTTGTCCTGAAAAAAACAATATATAATTTGTATGGGAACAGTAAATGAGAGAGCGGAAAATTACAGCTAAACACAAACACCATAAAAGTGTCAAAAAGATGCCTGGTCGCAAATGTACAACATCGCAAAAAAAGTCCAGTCCTTAAGGGGTTAATCCTTAAATTGGAATTCACTTTGAATTAATTACGAATTTCTAACAATTCCAGCTTTATGTATGTGTGAATAACATAAACAATAAAGGCATTGAATATTGCATTCCTGCCAGTAATACTAACTGCACTATAAATATCATAATGAAACGTTGTTTTTGCATCCACATTTTTGGGTGTGTTTTTTTGTTTAAAAACTTATGGCATTGCAGGTGAGAACACCAGGGTCTACTTGTTCCGTTTCATTTTATCCTAATAAAAAACTGTCCATATTCGGTTCAAATATGTAAGATATTCCAGAATAAATGAAACTTTAAATACTTAAAGGGAAAGGCCCATCTACTGCCAACATTTATGTGATATTTGTATCAAAATTGTTGCCACAAAGCTGAAATAATAGACTCTTTAGGGAGGGGTAGGAAACTTTTGGCACTTCAGATATTGTTGACTACATCTCCCTGCTCTAGGCACTGGAGCAACTTTACACACACTCATTTACATATACACATTCATATTTACATTCATATACACACACATACATTCATATAGATTTACAATAAATATACACAGACCCACACATTGATATATATATATATATATATATACACATACAGACTTAGGAAAAACAAGAAATGATGTATCTAATGCATAATGCAGAGTGTATGCATAAATGGGATATCAAGATAGTCAGTGGACGTATTATAGGCCAGGTAGACCAATTCTTATTCTGATAAGCACAAAAAATAATAAAGTTTTATTAAACAAAATATACGTATGTTGTGAAATAAGCACCCCAAAAATGTGAGTTAAAAATAAATACTAGACGAATCTGTGATACAGATACAGGATGTCTAGCCCACCATTATCAAAAGCAGGTAACTGTCAGTAATATTGCAGACTGGAGAGCGGAGCACCGATCTGCGAGCTAGACAGTTGATTTCACTGTCTGTCTCGTCAGGTAACAATAGTAGGCTAATGGGTTGCAAAGTTAATCAAAAAAAGTCTGCAACACCAAAAAATTAGGAAATCTGCAACACTAGTTACTTAGTGGGTGATATGACAACAGAGAATGGAAGAGGAATAGTCTGATCGCTAGGTTGACATAACGAAAGACTAAAAGATCGCTGATTTAATATGACCAGCCTCTGTCTGCACTTAGCTAAGTTCAGGGCCGGACTGGGAATTAAAAGCAGCCCTGGAAAAATATTATTTACCAGCCCCATAATGCGTCGCGCCAGCATAGTGTGCAGATACAGAGTTAGAAAAGATAACTTAAAATTATTACTCCAACGTGAAAAAAAGCACATATAGGCTTAAAAAAAAAGAGTGCAGATTTATTTTAAGCAGACGTGCCTTTGCATATAACCAATGTTTCAGTCCAACTACCATGACATATTAAGGAACTTAATAATTGGTAATGGGACTGAAATGGTGAATGTATGTAGGGCACAACTGTAAAAAAATTACGTTATCTTGTTTATTTTGAGTTCCTGGGGGTGCACTCTTCACTTTAAATGTTATTGTGCTGGATTATGCACCTAGCAACAAGACTGGGCCAATATCTGCTTATTACATATTGTACATATCAATGACATTTCTTAGTGTATTATGCATATATAAATGTACATTAATATATGTGTAAATATAATAGGCATAATTTATATATATATATATATATATATATATATATATATATATATATATATAATATAAATCAGTGGCGGATCCAGAGCCTGATCTCAGGAGGGGCACCTATAGATTATTTAAAGAAATAATCCATGCACAATAACCACTACTGCTCTGTGTAGTGGGTATGGTGCCAGGAGTGCCGGGACCCGCTCCCAGAGTAAGTAGTCAAACCGTTTAAGTACAGTTTGACAACTTACCTGGGGTCTGCTGGGATATGGGGCTGTAGTAGGGTATAGGAGCAGTGGTGAAATGTGTGAGGGGTGCAATGTGTGTGAAAGGTTCAGTGTGTAGGGTGCGTGGGGCAATGTGTGTATGGGTGGCTGTGTGTGTAGGGGAATGTGTGTATGGGGGTGTGTGTGTGTATGGGGGGCAGTGTGTGAATGTGTATGGTGTGTGTGGGCAGTGTTTGTATGGGGCTAGAGTTCACTCTCACCACTTGGACCACCAGGAATCCCTGGTGGTCGCAGTGGTGAGAGTGAACTCTAGCCCGTAGCTCCAGGGCTAGAGTTTCCCTGTGGCACTCTCCCTCCCCCTCTGTCTCTCTCTATTCATCCCTCTTTCTCCCCTTGTGTCTCACTCTCCCCCTTTCCCTGTGGCACTGTCTCTCTCTATTCACCCCTCTTTCTCCCCGTGTGTCTCACTCTCCCCCCTCTGTCTCTTTCTCCCTCCTTTCCCTGTGGCACTCTCCCTCCCCCTCTGTCTCTCTTTACTTACGCCTCTTTCTCCCCTTGTGTCTCACTCTCCCCCCTCTGTCTCTTTCTCCCTCCTTTCCCTGTGGCACTCTCCCTCCCCCTCTGTCTCTCTCTCTATTCGCCCCTCTTTCTCCCCTTGTGTCTCACTCTCCCCCCTCTGTCTCTTTCTCCCTCCTTTCCCTGTGGCACTCTCCCTCCCCCTCTGTCTCTCTCTATTCGCCCCTCTCTCCCCCTTGTGTCTCACTCTCCCCCCTCTCCCTGTGGCACTCTCCCCCCCTCTGTCTCTCTCTCTATTCACCCCCCTCTGTCTCTCTCTCTATTCACCCCCCCTCTGTCTCTCTCTTCACCCCCACCTCTGTCTCTCTCTTCATCCCCCTCTGTCTCTCTCTTCATCCCCCTCTGTCTCTCTCTTCATCCCCCTCTGTCTCTCTCTTCATCCCCCTCTGTCTCTCTCTTCATCCCCCTCTGTCTCTCTCTTCATCCCCCTCTGTCTCTCTCTTCATCCCCCTCTGTCTCTCTCTTCATCCCCCTCTGTCTCTCTCTCTTCACCCCCTCTGTCTCTCTCTCTCTTCACCCCCTCTCTCTCTCTCTCTCTTCACCCCCCTCTGTCTCTCTCTCTTCACCCCCCTCTGTGTCTCTCTCTCTTCACCCCCCTCTGTGTCTCTCTCTCTTCACCCCCCTCTGTGTCTCTCTCTCTCTCTTCACCCCCCTCTGTGTCTCTCTCTCCACCCCCCCTCTCTCTCTTCACCCCCCTGTCTCTCTCTTCACCCCCCTGTCTCTCTCTTCACCCCCGTCTCTCTCTTCACCCCCGTCTCTCTCTTCACCCCCGTCTCTCTCTTCACCCCCGTCTCTCTCTTCACCCCACCCTGTCTCTCTCTTCACCCCCCTCTGTCTCTCTCTTCACCCCCCCTCTGTCTCTCTCTTCACCCCCCCTCTGTCTCTCTCTTCATCCCCCCTCTGTCTCTCTCTTCATCCCCCCTCTGTCTCTCTCTTCATCCCCCTCCTCTGTCTCTCTCTTCACCCCCCCTCTGTCTCTCTCTTCATCCCCCCCTCTGTCTCTCTCTTCATCCCCCCCTCTGTCTCTCTCTTCATCCACCCCCTCTGTCTCTCTCTTCATCCCCCCCACCTCTGTCTCTCTCTTCATCCCCCCCACCTCTGTCTCTCTCTTCATCCCCCCACCTCTGTCTCTCTCTTCATCCCCCCCCACCTCTGTCTCTCTCTTCATCCCCCCCACCTCTGTCTCTCTCTTCATCCCCCCCACCTCTGTCTCTCTCTTCATCCCCCTCCTCTGTCTCTCTCTTCACCCCCCCTCTGTCTCTCTCTTCATCCCCCCACCTCTGTCTCTCTCTTCATCCCCCCCACCTCTGTCTCTCTCTTCATCCCCCCCACCTCTGTCTCTCTCTTCATCCCCCCTCTGTCTCTCTCTTCATCCCCCTCCTCTGTCTCTCTCTTCACCCCCCCTCTGTCTCTCTCTTCATCCCCCCTCTGTCTCTCTCTTCATCCCCCTCCTCTGTCTCTCTCTTCACCCCCCCTCTGTCTCTCTCTTCATCCCCCTCCTCTGTCTCTCTCTTCATCCCCCCTCTGTCTCTCTCTTCATCCCCCCACCTGTCTCTCTCTTCATCCCCCCACCTCTGTCTCTCTCTTCATCCCCCCCCACCTCTGTCTCTCTCTTCATCCCCCCCCACCTCTGTCTCTCTCTTCATCCCCCCCCACCTCTGTCTCTCTCTTCATCCCCCTCACCTCTGTATCTCTCTCTTCACCCCCCCCCTTCCACCCCCCCCACTTCCATCCCCCCACCCCCCACTTCCATCCCCCCACCCACCTGAGAGGAGTCAGGGGGCCGGCCGGCAGGCGGCCGCATTGCACGCTGCAGCCTCACCGGTCCGGCGGCACACCTAATGCTGAGGGCTGAGGGAGGAGCATGGTAGAAAGACGAGGGAGCATGGTCCGGCGAGGGAGCATGGTAGAGAGACATGCTCCTCCCTCAGCCTTCAGCATTAGGTGTGCCGCCGGACCGGTGAGGCTGCAGCGTGCAATGCGGCCGCCTGCCGGCCGGCCCCCTCAAAGTGTGTGCCACCGGACCGGCCACCCGGTGGCACATATTGCCAGAGCAGCCCCCAGGAGCCGCGGCCCACCGGGAAATTTCCCGGTATCCCGGTGGGCCAGTCCGGCCCTGGCTAAGTTAGCAGTTACAGACAGAGAACACGTCGCTGTAAGTGATAGATACTGGATAGTTTGTTCAGAATGGACAATAGTCTGACAAATCAACAGAATTGGTCTACCTGGCCTATAATAAGTCCACTGACTATCTTGATATCCCATTTATGCATACACTATGCATTATACATTAGATACATCATTTCTTGTTTTTCCTATTTTCTACTTTGGGGTTACCCCCCACTTTTGTGTGTATCTAATGCGGCTCTACTAGTTTGTTTCTTTTTCTCATACATACAGACTTATACACAAACACATGGACACATATACCGCACCCAAACGCCTTTATACGCCGCACGGTATATGCCTTTTTTTCTGTTTGCTTGTTTATTTACGAGGTTGGAAAACCTTGCAATGTGTACTGCAGCCCACATACATAGACCCCTCCAACTATAGCAAGTGCCTATTTCCAATACCAATTTGTATACATGGACACATATAAACACACACACATCCAAATAAACACACAGAGGTAAACACAGACTTATACACACACACACACACAAACTCATATACACACATTCATATATGCATACAGATGTCTACACACATGTTCACGTACACTAAGCACACCCAACACACAGTACGATTATAATCTCCTGCTCTGTTAATTGAATTTATCCCACAGGAAGCTAGTGCAGGCTCTAACAGGCTATTAACAAAGCAAGAACTAGCAACAATTAAATTAAACAGGTGCAATAAGGAGATTAAAATGTTTAGACTTTATTTTAGTAACTGTGTAAGGAGGTAGTTCATGGCCATTTGCTTGATTTTATACAATGACTGTGACTGAAGTACACACATTCACTAATTAAAATTGGTGTCCACATGGATTCTGCAGTTAGTGTAGTTAGTATTAAATGGAAACATCCCAACTAATGTAATATAGGATGCAAGAGTTTAGGGACAAAGTTTCAATACAAAAAGAGGTCAGGATTTCAAATGTACCTACATTCACAGGACTATCAAAAATCCCAAATTGTGATTACACCCTATGATAGCCAGGTAATTTTAGACTGTAAAGAGGCCGAAGAATCTTCAAATTCAGATACCGGTATATGAGACTGAAATTAAACATTGGCACTTATGCTTCAGTAATTTGTAAAAATATTCATGCATGCCATAATAACCCACCATTAAAATAGGTTATAGGTAAAAATGTAATTAGCATTTAAACATTTCAATCATTTAAAAATATTATTCTTTCAATAAGGATTCACAAATTCTAGTATAATTATTACGTACACACTGTACAGGTGTTGGCTTCTGTTAATGCAGTTGTTGCATCATCATGAGTATCATCTGAAAATATGCATTCAACATTTAATTTCCATTCTTGCTATAAAATCCATAACATGGATTTGGAAATACATATGCCACCTTGGGCTTTACGTGCATGTGGGCAATTACTGCCTATAAAATGCCAACTGGGAATGCTTTCGCTAAGTGAGTACAGTGATAATTACTTGCTCATTAGTACTGATGTTTTATCTCTGTATATTCAGTGCGCACAGCATATCATTTGGCATAAATGCTTTCCAATAGGATTTTGTCAAGATAACTAAAATGTATATTTTCAATTTTTGTATTGGCATTTGTGTTAAACTATTTCACAAAAATACAATTTTAGGGAACATTGTGAATGAGTGTTTTAAGTAAGTTGAGTTTATTTTACGATTCTAGTAGTTTCTGTCAGTTTCAAACCTTTTTTTTTAAGTTTCCAGTAGGCGTTAAGCATTATTATGTTACAAACATGTCAGAATAAATAGGTAGACGGCAGACAGACAGACAGATGGATGGACGGTTGGACAGAGACAGACAGACAGACAGACAGACGGTTGGACAGAGAGACAGACAGACGGTTGGGCAGAGACAGACAGACAGACAGACGGTTGGGCAGAGACAGACAGACAGACAGACGGTTGGGCAGAGACAGACAGACAGACGGTTGGACAGAGACAGACAGACAGACGGTTGGACAGAGACAGACAGACAGACGGTTGGACAGAGACAGACATAGATATAGATATATATAGGTAGATATCGATAGATAGATATGGGTAGAGTGGGGGTGGATGGCCGGTATGGTCAGGCCATTTGAATTTTTGAAATTGATACATGTAATCTACATTTCTATACTATAAATAAGTGAGATATTTTGTGGTCCTGGCAGCACAAAATAGTGCACCACACTTCATTTTGTTTAAAAATATGAATCAAAATATTTCAATGGAGATTTGGACATTTTGCCGTTCTTTTGGACCCCTACCAAGAGTACTGATACCATGTTACTTTTTTAGACAGGCCAACAGGGTTATTCAAAGTGAAATTCAAATTTAAGGCCAGCATAGACAAAATTAAAGGGTCACTATTGTCACCAGAATCACTAGAACTTAATGTAGAGGTTTTGGTTTTTATAGCCTGTCCCTGTAGTGTTAGCCCTGTAAACAATGCGTTTCAGGGAAGAGGCAGCGTTTATATTGCTGGCTAGTAACACATCTGTGGCAGTTACTCAGTTGGCCATTAGAAGTGCTTCGTAGTCCAGTGCTACATGGTGTGCATCACTGGCGTTCAGCTTCTCCACACGCTGCATAGAGATGCTGAAAGTTCAGAAAAAAATGCATTGATTCAATGAATGAGGAGATGCTGATTGGTGCACAATAGTCTCCCAATGCTTTCCTGTGGAAAAGCATTGCATTGGCTGACATCAAAATTGATGATTTCAGCCATGGAGATCACAAGACTGGTATAGTGTGGGAGAATAGGGGACTAAAATAACCTTTTATTGCACAGAGGGGGCCGATCACCTAAACAGCCACTTTAGCACTATTTTGCCAGTAATACATGTTTGTATTCCTGACACTAGAGTGTTGCTATGAAACATAGCTGACATAGGGGCTTTTTCAAGTTCCGCTATTTTGAACTTAAATTTGAAATTCACTTTGAATATTATTTATTGCATTTCTATAGTATGTGATTTTTATATACAAAAGTAATATATAAAAATTATGTCAATTAATATGGAGACGATGCACAGACAACCCTAATTTAAAGGGAAACTGTCACTTGAAGTTTAATATTTTGCTTACTTATCTCTATATTTAACAAGTAAGTATATGAGAAGTGTGAAAAACTAAATTAAATGTAGAAATTCTTTATTCTGTAACTGTGTACCTCCATCTGTCAATCACTGGCACAAACTTTGTCTTTAGCACCTGTCAGTCAGCATAGAAAGAGCACACAGGATAGAAAATAAATGAAACACTATTACTATTTCTCCTCCTCGTTTGCAATATTCCCTTATCTGAGCTTGGTTAAGATATAATTTGCTAAATCTTTAATATTAATTTGGATGAAAATCAAGCATTTCATGAGAATTTTTTAAATCAAGGTATAGGTGATTTTAAGTGTTTTATTGTATGGTGTAGGTACCAGAAAACTGATATTTCATCTTTAAAGGTGTAGTCATACCTACGGTAGGAGAATCCATACAATACAGTTATGCAGGCAATAAGTGTATGTTATTATGTCTTAATCATCTGTGCATACCACATCCATACTGTGTTCAAATATTATTGTGTACAGTATTTTCTAGAGTGCTTAAAAAACATTATGGTAATTATCTTTGACATGTAGTTAACATAAGTTCTGTTGATAATCCATTTCAATACAATGTCATGTTGGATTGAGAGTTTGATTCCTGACAAAATTAATTTTTTTTTGGTTTCTATTTATTAGGTAGTTTTGGGGGATACGTGATGATTTTCTATTTATGTTACAGACTCAACACACACTATGTGAAATAACAATTCCACTATAATTCGTCTGAAGTTAGTGAGTTGCAGTGTGTTGACAAAGAACTGCAAATGTTTTGCTAAAATAGACAAGCTGGGAAAATTACTAAGCTGGAGAGTTTTTTTTTTTTTTTTTTAATGGGCTGTTAGTGGGTTGTTTTTATAATGGCTGCGGATATATTCCAGATTTATACGGTTTGAGACTGACTTTTGTTCTGACAAAATATGAAGAAATTTAAAAAGTATACTGTATTTTTATTTTTAAAAAATATTTGTATTTTTACCCCACTGAAAACAGCTTTAGACATTTTCCTGTACTTGGGGACTGAGATATAAACTTTATAAATGTTAGATTGAATAACTGGTCAGGTTCCTGAGTTCTAAATGTTTAATTTTTTTTTTTTTTAGACAGAACCAATCACAAACAGAAAAATCCCATTACAGTCAGATACCCCATACACACTGCGTACAATCAGACTATATAACACATACTATTCTTTTGCTGAAAAAATTGTACTTGTCTGCACTACAGATATACATTACATCACCTACATCTGTACCTGTTGGAATGTGAGCTAAGAGCAAAGTTGTTAATAACATTAACATTATACATGACCTAGACAGGTGGTGGTGGTAGGGGGCTCTATTATTAAGAGAGTAGATAGGGTAATCTGCCACTCTGATTGTCTCAACCGGACAGTTTGCAGTCTCCCAGGTGCTCGGGTCCGGCATGTTGCCGATAGAGTGGAGGGATTATTGGGAGGGGCTGGGGATGACCCAGTTGACATGGTCCATATTGGTACCAATGACAAAGTCAGAGGAAAATGGAAGGTCCTGAAGAATGAGTTCAGGGAAGAAAAGGACCTCCAAGGTAATATTTTCAGAAATATTACCTGTGCCGCGCGCTACAGCATAAAGGCAGCGGGAGATTAGAGAGGTCAATGTGTGGCTGAAAGAGGGTGCAGGAAAGAGGGTTTGGGTTTTTTAGAGAACTGGGCCGATTTCGTACTTGGGTACAACCTGTATAGTCGTGATGGATTGCACCCAAACGCAAGAGGGTCTGCTGTGCTGGGGGATAGGATGGCTAGAAGGATGGAGGAGATTTTAAACTAGTTGTAAGGGGGAGGCTCAAAGCAATCTAGAAAATGGAGATAGGATAGAAAGGAGATGGGCTTTAGCTCAGTATAAGGGGGGGTGGAAATGGGGGGAGGGGAAAGCTCAGAACAGAGGAGTTATGTAATATTGATGAAAATTCACAAAAAGTACAAATGACTCATGATGATATTAAATGTATGCTTACTAATGCAAGGAGCCTATATAACAAAATGGGGGAACTAGAGGCAATAGCATACACTAAACAATATGATATAATAGGCATAACAGAAACATGGTGGGACGAGACACATGACTGGGCAGTTAACTTAAATGGGTACATGTTATTTAGGAGGGATAGGAAAAACAAGAAGGGTGGTGGGGTATGTTTGTATGTCAACTATGAGTCAAAGTCAAATTTTAGGCATGTGGAGTGTGACGAGGAAGCTATATGGGTAGATATCTGCTTGGGGCAAACAAAGGGAAATCAATTATTGGTTGGGATATGTTATAAACCACCTAATATAAATATTAATGAGGAAGAATAGCTGAGCAAATTGTGAAAGCTGCAATTTGGGGTAACACGTTAATTATTAGAGATTTTAATTACCTGGACATAGATTGGGATAGAGGGACTAGTACTTCAGCAAGGGGAATCAGGTTTTTGAATGTGTTAAATGACACCTTTATGTCACAACTGGTACAAGCACCAACTAGAAAGGATGCTTGTCTAGATCTCGTTATAACAAACAATGTTGATCTTTTGAACAACATTCAAGTAGGGGAGCATTTGGGAAATAGTGATCACAATATGGTAATTCTTGAAATAAACTCAAAAAAGCAAAAGCACGTGGGGTGGGGTGTGCTAAAACATATAATTTAAAAAAAGCCAATTTCAATAAGATTAGGGCAGCTCTACAACATATCGACTCACATAAACTCCTTAGTGAAAAAAACACGGAGGATAAATGGAAACTATTCAAACAAATATTAGAAAGGTACATTTCTCAGTATGTACCATTGGGTAATAAATAAAAAAGAAACACATTGAAACCAATGTGGCTTAGTAGATAAGTAAAACAAGAAAATGAAAATAAGAAAAGGGCATTTAAAGCATTTAAATCGGACAAATCAGAGGCATCCTATGTAAGATATAAAGAAGCCAATAATGATTGCAAAAGGCAATTAAAGTGGCTAAACTAGAAAATGAGAAATTGATAGCCAAAGAATGCGAATCAAGCCCCAAATTTTTTTCAAGTACATCAATCCTAAAAAAAAAAAAAGTTAAAGTGTAGCTACACTGGAAACAGAGATGGGTCTGTTAGCTAATAAAGACCAGGAAAAGGCAGACATTTTAAATAACTATTTTTCTTGTGTATATAGTAATGAGGAAGGATCCTATGGCAAGAGATATGCAAATGATTGCTGCAAAAACCTTGCAGATAACTTGTGATTGGATGACTCGAGACTAGGTGTTACAGCAGTTAAAGAAAATTAATGTAAATAAAGCTCCGGGGACTGACGGTATTCACCCACGAGTACTTAAGGAGCTAAGTGGGCAAATAAGTGAACCTCTGTATTTAATTTTTCAAGATTCTTTTGTTTGGTTAGTACAGTTGAGCTAAACCCAAGAGGCGTCAATTGCCTAGAGCACCTGCCTTGCAAAGACTACTTGTATTGCAGCTCATTGAGAAGTCTGTGATTGGATAGTCACAAAAGGTCTGCTTGCAAAAGCCACACATACTTCAGATATTTTTGGCTTCCATTGGTGATTACTCCACTTACATCTATACTCCACTTTTCAGTTCAGGGCAGTTAGATACATCCCCCTAATAAAGTTTGTGTTTGGGACATTATTTTAGGGTGCAATATGGTTTAATATTTGAGACATGTTTTTAGTAATTGTTATATGAAAATTGCTATCCAAGCATTCAATACAATACATAATCCCATTTCGTAAGGTTAGTTATGACTATATGATAATTTCACACATCATAGAAGCCAGCAATAGATTCAAGAAACATTGTTCTTCTTGTGTTTTATTCAGCAAGTTCCTTAATTAAAGAAAATATGTAATCAGGATTCTGTCATACTAGAATAACGTTTATGAATCAAGTCACTACAGTACAATAGTCTGTCACAAAGGGACACTTATGATGCTAATAGCAGGTTTGTAAGCTCATTAACAGTGTGCTAGATACTCAAAGTAGAAAAAAAGAGATTTTCGTTGATGGCTAATGTGGAAATGTCACATACTCTCTTCTTGAAAGGGTTACCACCTTTTCTGATTAAAAATGCTGAGATGTTTTTGCTTAAAATATCATTATTATTGTGACTAAATTAAACCCTGTAAAACACCAGATAGGAATGAATGTTAAAACCATGCCCAGCATTATTGAAATCCTTGCTATTAGCAGCAACTGTAAAACGGTTGGCTGATTTAAATATTTTAGGTTTCTACCAAAGAGCTAGATTAGGGGACAGCAACCTATGGCACATGTGCCATGCATGGCACTCAGGGCTGCCAGAGCGAAACATACTTTGGACTATCAGGAGTCCTAGTGGGCCTTCAGAGAGCAGGTGATGATGGACAATCCTTAATTAACTCATTGCAGCATTTATAGGAAGTGATCGTAGCACTTGTGAATGAGAATCGGCACTGGAGAAGAGCTGCCCTTGACTTTTAACTGGCCAGCCTGGTCCCCACTAGACCACAGGGAAGCCACCAACACTGCTAAATATACACAGAGTTGCAGAAGTAGCCTCCTTGTCATGCAAATAATACGAACAGCCCACAAACAAACATACACACACAGTCCCCACAAACAGAGCAACACTGACAATTCACATTCATGCACAAAACCCCCAAAGCAGCCTCACATTCAATACCACAAATAGCCCCACCCATACACATAACGAAAAACACTGACATATCATCCACAAAACAATTCCAGAAGCAGCCCCTATACACAGCACACATTCATAGGTATTATACACAATACCAAAAACTATTCATGAACACATACTTTATAACAGCCCACATATGTACAAATAGAATGCTACAAAGCAACTGCAACACCCATATTCAACACAAGCAGAATACTCAACATACACATCTCAAATCAAGATATTCTTTTGGCACTAAACGGTTGCCTGCCCCTGAGCTAGATTGTGTCTTCTAGAACAGGAAATTTGTTGTAAATAGTTTGTTATATATTGTAAAATTAATTCAAACTAGCTGGAACCGTGAGTGGTGTAATGAAGCACACAGAAATAATTTGAGGACCAAGCAAGATATCAGACACCCATTGACTTCAGATCACTTTTACTCATTAATGGGACATTGTCATACATGCCTTGAACTATGCTTAGCAGGATTTTTAATATGGAGTAGGAGCTGGTTCAATAAAGAGATTGGAAAAGGGGAACCTATAGTGACTTTATTTTATTTAAAAGTAGTCTCAATAATGTTTAAAGCCTATAGGTATCACTGTGTTAAATTTCACTTCTAAACATCAGTATTAGTTGTGATGATTAATCCTTTCAGCCAATAGTGTCTTGTTCCTAATTCTAGGTCATGCAGCCCCTTCAATTATTATTTATTATTTATAACAATACTTCCAGACTTCCATGCAGATGATGAACCTTTATTTTATAACAAAACACAGTAAATAGAAAATATAACATTTAAAAAAGGGACACCCCCCTTTTTTTCTCCCTTTGAAGCTTAACTATTTAGTCCGAGCTGGGACGGAGGGTCCGAGACATGGGACCCAGCGCCCTCCTCCCCTCCCCCCACCCTGCTGCTTCTCTGCCACCTCTGCCCTTTCTCCCTTCCACTTCCCGACTTGCCGATCCTTTCTGTACCTCCTTTCCTCTTACAGATGTTGGGTTTACAACTCACAGCAGAGCACAGACCCACTGCCCACACATTCTTCTCGGGGAGACCGTCTCAGTCTCATAGAAACACTCCGAGAATACCTGGACCCCCGCACAAGGTGAACACATGCAGTACACCACAAGCTTATGGGCCAATAGAATGGGGAGACGAATCACTGCAGGGGAGATGGGTGGCTAACCTGGCGCTACAGGAGATACTGGGTGGGCATGTCCAGAAGACAATAGATACAGTGATACAGCCATAACACAATGGGAGAGATGTACTCTCGAGACCACCTAGTCTCCACACACACGGCACGCCGCCTTAACACAACCATGCAGAAACGCGCGACCTGGAGCCAACGTGTAACCCCCAAATAGGAGAAACCCCCTCAATACACAACCGTACTTAAAGAGGGAACACCTGAACACCTGTTCTCCCCTCACCCCCTTTTCCTCCCCCAATCACGACCCCCTTATGGCTGGAACACCTCCCAGCAGGTATATCTCGGACTCACAGATGGGCAGAATACTAAACAGTGGGGGTACCTCGTACCTTGTAAGATCCTGTCAATGCATGTAGTCTAGTATCACACGTATCAATTACACACAGGCACCTACGTCTTAATGGAACACCAATCTATCATGGTACACGTATAATTATATAATGAAGTGGAGTAGAAATCTACTAGCGATCATCCCCTTGGGACGGTCAGAGCGCGCAATATTCCTCAGTGCGCAGTTGGCTGCAGTTGATAATGACAAAAACAGCCCTATCCGAAGTAACAGAGAAAGGAACAATGGCCTGGGTGGCCACTGGGAGCCGATTGTTGGTCTGCCAACACGGGTATGGGAGACCTGCGGTGCATCTATATCAGAACTGAGATTCTAAGCTCCCTGATGCGTGACCCCCCCTTCTTTTTCATTCTGTAATTAATATTGCTCGCTATACCAAATATTGAAAGATTACAAATACAGAGCATAGGGCAAAAAATAGATAAATAAACAAACAAAAACAATAAAAAGAATCATTGGATCCTGGAAATACCCTGACAGCAGAGGGTAATAGCCTGTAAGAAAATATATCATTCAATGGGTAAATCTCTAAGCACACACAATGAGAACAAATATCCTTCCTCTAAACAAAATTAAAATAGCGATTCTTAAAGTATACATAAAAGATAACAGACAATATTAAGTACAAGGTAAAAACACACGTAAGGGAATATAAGGCAATAGCAAGAACAATAAACCTAAATGTAGTTATCTTCTTCTCCCTATACTAAGACGCCAACATCAGGAGGATCACTTGCAGGAAAAAGAAAAGTAGAGATGTTTAAGCTGTCCATATGTTGAATGTAAAGGAATTGTATAATTATGCATAGAAGGTTGTCTAAAGATTGCAAAATACACAACACACAATGGCCCATATGGCTGTCAGGGGACAAGATTACCAATGCTTCCCTTAATAGTACCTATGTTCTCTACAGTTTCTTACAAAGTTTTTATGAAGTTTTATTTTCTTTATATAAAAATTTAAAATTGTGACTGATTGACATACTTGTCATGCACACAAAGTGTGCTTGAGCATATTGACTCTATTGGCGTATGCGCAAGCCACAACATTGTATGACTGTTCTTTTCCTGTGTGTCACAACATAAATAAAGAATTAAAAAAAAAAAAAATATATAACAGTTACGGTAAGTTTTATAATAGATTGATTCATTTAGGAAACAATTGGCATAAAACAGTCAAAATCAACTAACTATTGTTAACCTTTTCTCAAGTGAAGTTCCATTTTCTTTCAAGTGTATATTAAGGATTTAGCATTTGACAACACAATTCAGTCCAGTCCTGGCACAGCTAGGGCACAGATTACATTGAAGGAGAAACAGAAATAATGTTTCTGTTTTTCATTCTCTCTCTATGCTCTCTCTATGATGCCTGTCACCAAGTGAAAAGACGAGCGCTAAGAGCACATATGGGGTGACTGACAGTTTCCCTTTAATCTTTGAGCTATTAAATATTTTTTATTTCCATCTGTTAGTAAACACTGTGAATTGTAAATTAAAAAAAGGTAAAAAGCCGCAAAACAATTGCTTAGATGAATGTAATTTTGACACATTTATTTTCAACTGTAAACAATCTTAGCCTTCCTTCAATACTTGATGGAAAACATGCATTCTTTCAAACATAAATGACCTTTAAATTAAAGAATTTTTAAAAATAAATCAGATGAGTACAAGTGACATATTTAAATAGAATTTGAAAAATCAATTCATGGAAGATTTTTTTTCAAGCAATTATTAATTTATAAAAGCATCTAAAATGTATAATTAATGTTTTACGCAAACATACTCATTAAATTTTGGTAAAAAATATAATTGATGTTTTCAGTTTGGTCCCTAAACTGTCATTTTAATTGTTTAATATACAGCAACAGACTCTATTCAAATTAATCATCTCTCTCATATCTTTCTCGGTTGTTTACCACTGAGCTGCAGTCATAACTTCAAGGTCAAATTTTGTGGAACATTTGTGTTAGTTTTTTTTTTTTTTTTAATGCTAGGGTACCATTTAATTACTTAATATAGCATTTAGATATTAGAAAAGGTGGCTACATATGCAATTTATTATTTAGATATTAGAAAAGGTGGCTATATATGTAATTTATTATTTAGATATTAGAAAAGGTGGCTATATATGTAATTTATTATATAGATATTAGAAAAGGTGGCTATATATGTAACTTATTATTTAGATATTAGGAAACATGGCTATATATCCAGTTTAGTATTTGTATATTAGGGAAGGTGGCAATATATGTCATTTAGCATTTAGATAGTAGAAAAGGTGGCTATATATGTAATTTATTATTTAGATATTAGAAAAGGTGGCTATATATGTAATTTATTATATAGATATTAGAAAAGGTGGCTATATATGTAACTTATTATTTAGATATTAGGAAACATGGCTATATATCCAGTTTAGTATTTGGATATTAGGGAAGGTGGCAATATATGTAATTTAGCATTCAGATAGTAGAAAATGTGGCTATATATGCAATTTAGTATTTAGATATTAGGAAAGGTGGTTATAATGTTATTTAGATATTAGGAAAGGTGGCTATATAGTGGTTACACTACTTTGATTTCTAACTAGGAGACCTAACTGGAGCTATTTTCCTTGATTTTGCAAAGGCCTTTGACACAGTAGACCACGACATTCTACTGCACAAACTCAAAAACTCAGGCATTGGTGATTGTCTGCTAACCTGGTTTCGATCATATGGATCGGATCGCTCGCAATATGTGTCCATTTCTGACAGCGACTCCCTCCCTCTCCCAGTCACGTGTGGTGTTCCCCAAGGTTCCATTCTCGGCCTCCTACTATTCACATTCTTTATACATGATCTGCCTAATATCTGCAAATCCTCAAATGTACACATGTACGCAGACAACACAGTAATCTAGCTGAGCAAATCCGATCTACCGCAGCTTGAGGCTGTGCTCCAAGACCAGTTTACAGAGGTAGAAAAGTGGATCGCAAAAAACAAAGTCTTCCTAAACACTGGCAAAACTGTCACAATGATCTTTGGAACAGTACCTAAATTACACAATTCCGCCCTATCCATCAAAACTAATTTGAATAGCACACTGACTGCAGTCCACTCTTTCAAATACTTGGGTATGTTGTTAGACCACAATCTATCTTCAGGCCTCCACATAGAAAAACTTGCATCTAAACTTTATCCAAAACTAGGTGCCCTGTACAGAAACAAATCCTGCCTACGCCCTACAGTAAAGGAAAATATTGTACAGCAAATGCTGATGCCAATCATTGATTATGGGGATGTAGTATGTGCATCTGTACCGCAAACCCCCCTTAATAAGCTCAATACATTGTATAACTCATTCTGCCGATTTGTGCTACAATGTAATTACAGGACCCACCATTGTGATATGCTAAAATAACTAAACTGGTTGTCGATGGAATCCAGACACACCCTTCATCTTTCCAGCCTTGTGTTTAAGAGCTTTTCTGGGAAGCTCCCACCCTACCTGAGCAGAATGATCTTCCTGGCTGTTCCCACCTCCTATAACCTGCGATCCAATGCAAGCACTTTATTTAGTTTACCTCAATACAAAAAGAAAGCAACCCAATCCTCCTTTTCCTACAGAGCACTGCAATTATGGAACGACCTCCCGCACACTTTCAAATCTTCCCCAAGCCTTAAGTCCTTTAAGAGATCCCTCTCTACATACCTCAAAACAGAATGCACAAGTCATAGTTGATTATATATTTCCTACCTGTTCCATGTTACATTTTGTATATATTGTGTATTAATATGTTATCTTTGTATTTTATTGTACCCTATTGTATCAATGCAATGTTTTCTAGACCCAGGACATACTTGAAAACAAGAAAAATCTCAATGTATCCTTCCTGGTAAATTTTTTTTATAAATAAATAAAATTGTGAAAGGTGGCTATATATGTTATTTAGTATTTAGATATTAGGAAAGGTGGCTATATATGCAATGTAGATATTAGAAAAGGTGGCTATATATGCAATTTAGCATTTAGATATTAGAAAAGGTGTCTATATATCCAATTTAGTATTTAGATATTAGATAAGGTGGCTTTATATGTCATTTAGTATTTAGAAATTGGGAATGGTGGCTTTATATGTAATTTAGTATTTAGATATTGGGAATGGTGGCTTTATATGTAATTTAGTATTTAGATATTAGAAAAGGTGGCTTTATATGTAATTTAGCATTTAGATATTGGGAATGGTGGCTATGTATGTAATTTAGTATTTAGATATTAGGAAAGGTGGCTATGTATGTAATTTAGTATTTAGATATTGGGAATGGTGGCTTTATATGTAATTTAGTATTTAGATATTAGAAAAGGTGGCTTTATATGTAATTTAGCATTTAGATATTGGGAATGGTGGCTATGTATGTAATTTAGTATTTAGATATTAGGAAAGGTGGCTATGTATGTAATTTAGCATTTAGATATTGGGAATGGTGGCTATGTATGTAATTTAGTATTTAGATATTAGGAAAGGTGGTTATGTATGTAATTTAGTATTTAGATATTAGGAAAGGTGGCTATGTATGTAATTTAGTATTTAGATATTAGGAAAGGTGGCTATGTATGTAATGTAGTATTTAGATATTGGGAATGGTGGCTATATGTGCATATGGAGTTTTATATATATATATATATATATATATATACACACACACATAAACATAAATGTTTATAAATATGAGTAGACTTATATGTACATAAATATATAAGTATATATCAAAATAAATAAAGTTATATATATACACATAAATATATATAGAAAGAAGTAGTGTTATATATCCATAAATATATACATAAATGTACATGTGAAGGCTGGTAGGCCTGGAGGTGTGGGCGGTGTCTTCCAGACAATTCAGTTTGGCTGGTAGGCTGATTATGTTGTTGGGACCCTGACCTTTTCCATACTGTCTGCCATTCAGGGGCGGACTGACCACTCGGGCACATCGGTCATAGACCGAGGGCCCGAGACAGTCAGGGGCCCGGCCGCACAGCCATGCTCCAGCTGGAGAGATCAGAGATCTCTCCAACTGGAACGGCAAAAAATAAAAAAAATTCATTGATAGGTTGTGGGGCCCCTGATGAAGTGCAGGGCCCCACAACCTACAGCTCTGCATGTCACACCCCCACATCCTCAAAGGAGACCTGGCAGCTTCAACTCCTCTCTCTCTGCCAGGTCTCCTTCTCCTGTCCCTCGCGACTCTGTGTGATGGGAGAGGCGGTACAGGAAGTGACATCACTTCCTGTTTACTCCTCTCACACAGAGCCCGATCACAGCCACCAGGGGAAGGAGCAGCAGCCTGGGAGACCAGAGGAAGCAGAGAGACAGGTAGGAACTACTCCCCCCTCCCCCTCCCACTGTGTCACTAATCACCCCCCCCGTCACTACTCACCCCATCCCTAATAACCCCCCCTGTCACTAGTCACCCCCCCTGTGTCACTAGTCACCCCTCCCTGTCACTAGTAACCCCCCACTGTGTCACTAGTCACCCCCATCACTAGTCAACCCCCCTGTGTCACTAGTCACCCCCCCGTGTCACTAGTCACCCCCCCGTGTCACTAGTCACCCCCCCGTGTCACTAGTCACCCCCCCGTGTCACTACTCACCCCCCCGTGTCACTACTCAACCCCCGTGTCACTACTCAACCCCCGTGTCACTACTCAACCCCCCGTGTCACTACTCAACCCCCCGTGTCACTAGTCACCCCCGTGTCACTAGTCACCCCCCTTCACTGTGTCACTAGTCACCCCCCTTCACTGTGTCACTAGTTACATAGTTACATAGTTACATAGTTACATAGCTGAAAAGAGACTTACGTCCATCAAGTTCAGCCTTCCTCACATATGCTTTTGCTGTTGATCCAAAAGAAGGCAAAAAACCCAGTCTGAAGCGCTTCCAATTTTGCAACAAACTAGGAAAAAATCCTTCTTGACCCCAAAATAGCAGTCAGATGTCTCCTTTGATCAAGCAGCTATTACCCCACTAATTAGAAATCATATCCCTGTATGTTATGTTTGTGCAAGTATTTATCCAATTGCAGTTTAAACATCTGTATAGACTGACAAAACCACCTCTTCAGGCAATGAATTCCATATCCTTATTGCTTTTACTGTAAAAAAACTTTTCTTTGCCTTAGATGAAATCTCCTTTCTTCAAGCCTAAATGTGTGACCTCGTGTCCTATGTATGGCCCTGTTTATGAATAGATTTACAGATAATGGTTTGTACTGGCCCTGAATATATTTGTATAATGTTATCATATCCCCTCTCAGGCGCCGTTTTTCCAAACTGAAGAGATTTAAATTTTTTAACCTTTCTTCGTAACTAAAATGCTCCATTCCTTTTATCAATTTTGTAGCTCGTCTCTGCACTTTTTCTAGTGCCATGATATCTTTCTTTAGAACAGGTGCCCAAAATTGCACAGCATATTCAAGGTGTGGTCTTACCAGCGATTTATAAAGAGGTAAAATTATATTTTCATCTCGAGAATTTATTCCCCTATTTATACATGACAAAACCTTACTGGCCTTAGCAACGGCAGATTGACATTGCATATTGCTACCTAATTTGTTGTCTATAACAATTCCCAAATCCTTCTCATGTGTGGTTATCCCTAGTTCACTACCATTTAGGGTGTAAATTGCTTGTGCATTCTTAACCCCGAAATGCATAACTTTGCATTTCTCTATGTTAAATTTCATCTGCCATTTTAGTGCCCAGTCCCCCAATCTATCCAAATCCCTCTGCAGCAAGGAAATCCTGCTCACATTTTATTACTTTACAAAGTTTTGTGTCATCTGCAAACACTGATACATGGCTTTCAATGCCCATTTCAAGATAATTTATAAATATGTTAATTGGAAGCGGTCCCAAAACAGAACCCTGAGGGACACCACTTACCACTTTTGTCCAGCTTCAAAATTTACCATTTATGACAACTCGCTGTACTCTATCCTTAAGCCAATGTTCTACCCAAGAACAAGAATATTCATCTAGACCAATGTCTTCTAGTTTGAAAACTAACCTATTGTGAGGAACCGTATCAAATGCCTTGGCAAAATCCAAGTAGATCACATCCACTGCAACACCCTGATCTATATTTCTACTTACTTCTTCATAGTCACCCCCCCACTGTGTCACTAGTCACCCCCACTGTGTCACTAGTCACCCCCTCCCTCACTCTGTCATGAGTCACGCCTCCCTAACTCTGTCACTAGTCACTCCCTCCCTCTGTCACTGTGTCACCCCCACCCTCTGTCACTAGTCACCCCTCCCTCCCTCTGTCACTAGTCACGTCCTCCCTCTGTCACTAATCACCCACTCACTCTAGTGACAGAGTGAGGGAGGGGATGACTAGTGACAGAGTTAAGGAGGGAGTGACTAGTGACAGAGGGAGGGATGGGGTGACTAGTGAAAGAGTAAGGGAGGGAAGGGGTGACTAGCGTGAGGGACACAGAGTGAGGGAGGGAATGGGTGACACTGACAGAGGGAGGGGGTGACTAGTGACAAAGTGCAGGAGTGGGTGACTAGTGACAGTTAGGGAGGGAGGGATGGGGTGACTAGTGACAGTCACCATTTCCCTCACTCTGTCACTAGTCACCCACTGCCGCACTCTGTCACTAGTCACCCCCTCCCTCTGTCACTGTCACCCATTCCCTCCCTCACTGTCACTAATCACCCCCTCACTCTGTCACTAGTCACCCCTTTCCTCACTCTGTTACTAGTCCCCTCCTTTCTCACTCTGTCACCAGTCATCCCTTCCTTCCCTCACTCTGTCACCAGTCATCCCTTCCCTCACTCTGTCACCAGTCATCCCTTCCCTCACTCTGTCACCAGTCACCCCTTCCTTCCCTCACAATGACAGTTAGGGAGGGAGAGACTAGTGACAGAGGGAGGGAGGGGGTGACACAGTGACAGAGTGAGGTGGTGACACAGTGACAGAGTGAGGGGGTGACTAGTGACAGAGTTAGGGAGGGAGTGACTAGTGACAGAGAGAGGGATGGGGTGACTAGTGACAGTCATCCCCCCCTCACTCTGTCACTAGTCACTACCTCACTCTGTCACCAGTCATCCCTTCCCTCCCTCACTTTGAGGGAGGGAAGAGATGACTAGTGGCAAAGTGAGGGAGGGAAGGGATGACTGGTGACGGAGTGAGGGGATGACTGGTGACAGAGTGAGGGGATGACTGGTGACAGAGTGAGGGGATGACTGGTGACAGAGTGAGGGGATGACTGGTGACAGAGTGAGGGAGTGGGTGACTAGTGACAGAGGGAGGGAGAGGAGGTGACTAGTGACACAGTGCGTGACTAGTGGCAGAGTGAGGGAGGGAAGAGATGACTAGTGGCACTCTGCCACTAGTCACCCATTCTCTCACTCTGTCACTAGTCACCCCCTCTCCCTCCCTCTGTCACTAGTCACCCACTCCCTCACTCTGTCACCAGTCACCCCCCCTCTCACTGTGTCTCCCACTCACTCTGCCACCACTCAACCCCTCCCTTCCTCACTCTGCCACCAGGTACCCCCTCAATCTGCCACCTGTCACAACCTCAAACACTCTTCCACCTGTCACTAGTCACCCACTCACTCTAGTGACAGAGTGAGGGAGGGGGTGACTAGTGACAGAGTAAGGGAGGGAAGGGGTGACCAGAGTGAGGGAGGGAAGGGGTGACACAGTGACAGAGGGAGGGGGTGACACAGTGACAGAGTGCAGAAGTGGGTGACTAGTGACAGAGTGAGGGGGTGACTAGTGACAGAGTTAGGGAGGGAGTGACTAGTGACAGATGGAGTCACCACCTTCCTCACTCTGTCACTAGTCACCATCTCCCTCACTCTGTCACTGTGTCACCCCTCCCTCTGTCACTAGTCACCCACTGCAGCACTCTGTCACTAGTCACCCCTTTCCTCACTGTCACTAGTCACCCCCTTCCTCACTCTGTCACTAGTCATCCCTTCCTTCCCTCACTCTGTCACCAGTCATCCCTTCCTTCCCTCACTCTGTCACCAGTCATCCCTTCCCTCACAGTAAAAGAGTTAGGGAGGGAGTGACTAGTGACAGAGGGAGGGAGGGGGTGACTAGTGAGAGTGAGGGAGGGGGTTACTAGTGACAGAGCGGGTGACACAGTGACAGAGTTAGGGAGGGAGTGACTAGTGACAGAGAGAGGGATGGGGTGACTAGTGACAGTTACCACCTCCCTCACTCTGTCACTAGTCACTACCTCACTCTGTCACCAGTCATCCCTTCCCTCCCTCACTTTGCCACTAGTCACCCATTCTCTCCCTCTGTCACTAGTCACCCCCTCTCCCTCCCTCTGTCACTAGTCACCCACTCCCTCACTCTGTCACCAGTCACCCCCCTCACTGTCTCTCCCACTCACTCTGCCACCACTCAACCCCTCCCTCCCTCACTCTGCCACCAGGTACCCCCTTAATCTGCCACCTGTCACAACCTCCCACACTCTTCCACCTGTCACCTTCTCCCTCACACACTCTGCCACCTGTCACATATGCATTCATACTGACACTATATATAAAAAAAGCACATGTAGTCATCCAGACATGCACAAGTGCATTCACACAGACTCAAATACAAACATGCATTAATACACAGGTCTTCACAACATACACATCCAAAGGAATGCCGTATTATGAGTTATATTTAACATTTATTTAATGCACATATATTTGGCATTCAAAGGGCCTGGGATCTAATTTTGCCCGGGGGCCCCAAAGGCTCTCAGTCCGCCCCTGCTGCCATTCTATGATGTAACACAGACTAGGTTAACAAAAACACACACTTGCTACACCTGCTTCCAGTGCCCTCCAGTGCATGTGAAAATGTATTGGTGGGTCCCTCTACAAAGAGAGTCTTGGGTGCTGACTCACAAATTGAGCAGATGGTGGGGTTAGTAGGCATTTCCAGGTCTATATTTATTGTTTAGACCCTGGTCAGGGAGAGGGAAATAAAGGCAGCATCGTTTGGATGAATACATAAATGCTAACTGAGGCAGTACTTTTGTAGTTTTCTGATAGTAGGCCCCTTCCTTATCGGACTGCAAATTTTGTTTGCAAAGATATACACACAATACATTTTTTTATAAAGTGGTATTTAATCCAGTAGTTTCTCTCCTCCAATTTTTATGTCATAATTAGTAATTATTATTCATTGATATATATCATCATTTTAGCCACCACTTGTATGCAACTTTTCCATGCACTATAGGCTGTTTCACTAGGATTTAGCTAGGAATATATGAATTTCATGTTTCCCTTGACAGATAGTTTGATACACTATGCAGTTCACCATACATTGCCCTTTCCCTATAGATTTGTCAGGCACGGTGCACTGGACATCATTTGATTTCATTCATTATTTCCAGTGGATGCTCTGGCCCATACTACATGTGTTCTTAAAGAACATTAAACACATATTCTAAATTTGTTTGCTTATTTCAGGTTTTATTTATTTATTAAATATTTGCCTGGAAGGATGATTTGAGAGTTCTGTTTTTTAAGTATATCTTTGTGAGCATATACTTAAATAATAATACATAAATGTTCAAACATGTACAATAACATTAGACATTTAGCAATGAGTGCAGTTGCTTTTGGTTAAAGATAGAATGAAGCAGATGTTTTCAGACTTGTGGCAGATTTTATATATTTAAACTAGTATAGTTATTCTGTAGTCATTAGAATTTGCTTTTCAGAACATTTGGTCAAAGGCATTGATGTTATGTGCCTTGGTATATCAGGGTATGTCTCTTTTATATCAAGAGTATTTTGGTTAGTTTTTGTTTTGCAACAGATTTTTGGTTGCATGCCTTTCCATTGCACTAGTCTTGTTGCAGAAAATGCCATTGAGGAAAGTAGTCGAGGGTGGGAGCGGTAACCAGTAGACACTGGCTAAGAAGTCAAACCATTCTAAAATTATTAGTCTCCTTACAATTAGGGGTGCCAAAACAGTCCTGACACCATAACCTCTACAGTGCGCAGAGGTGGTTATGGTGCTTGGAGTGCCCCTTTATGTATGTACTATGTGATATACATACAACTTTAATAAACATGTTGTGGTTGGCATTTGCTTTTAGTGGAGCCTTCATAGCTTCAATTAACAACATTTTCTATTTCTACATGATGGCTGAAAATCACCCATGAAAAAATATTTGGAAAAACATTCTGGCAAGCCAAACCAGCATGAAAAAAAAGTGCCTATTAGTGTGCTGCAATACAAAAATGACTACTTCCATATGTTATTCAAGGGGAAAAAATTCAGGGAAATATTGCAAAAAAGGCAGAAAACTACCAAACTACCAAAGTATCAGCCATTTTTGTTCTGCTAATTCTATGTTGCCAGCTGGTCATAGTTGTATTAATTATATCTAAAAAATGTACTTTTCAGTTGATAAAATTTAACTTTTCAATAAATGGATGGAAAAGTCAGTTGACCTGGCCTATTCCACCCTGAAGAGAACAAAGCTTTCCCACACATCCAGTCTGTTGCTTCAGCAGCCATTTTACTGTTAACAAAAAAACAAAAACAGAAAAAAACAGTGTCCTTTGAAGGGAGAAGTGAGTGATCAATTAGATCTCAGCTAGCAGATGAAGACCCCTCAAGTATCAAAGTAAAGAGCCGGGTAACCCAATGTGAGGAGATTCAATTTGAGGAATGTTGCTCCATCACTTGTGGGGAAATTTGTGAATGTTGTGGACTCAGAGGGTTCTCTGTAGCAGAACACAGTAATTTACATTTGACAGTGGTCAGTGGACAAGACAATAGCTGCTGTACAGACAGAGAGCAGGTCGCACACTCTGCTTCTCTTTCCAGGAGAAAATCATGGATTCTGTCAATAAGTCTGTCCCTTCAGTATTTCAGACTGCTCGATAGGGTTAATGTCAGTTTCCCCTTAATCCTATCATTACATATGGATGGTAGCATTAGTTCAAGGCAATTAGCAACTAGTTTGTAAACACAAACTTTGAATACATCCTTCATCATCTGAACCATTGCTGCTACATCAATCTAGCTACATTGGTTTGTAGTGTGCTGCAAGAACAACTTACCTGTTTTTCAGGAAGGCATCTATCTTATGAGGCGGGTGATGGTCTGGCCCAAATTGACATTACTGTGGCTCAATGTTTCTGTCAAACCCTTAAATGGTGTAAGGACTTTCACTAGCTGCTCAATTATTGTCCATTCACCAGGCCCAGTGGTTGCTTAATCAATGAAATGGTCAGATAATAGACTATGGATTGACTATAGACTCTGCTGTTGCAAAATTATTTCCAGTATGTCTAAAGTGAAGTTCCACTACATGCTGACATGCTGTCATAGCTGATGTAAGGGAAACCCTGTTTTCTCTTGTGCCTTCCTCAAGAGCTGGCTAGCCTTCATAATATGGTGGAAATGCCCAGCCTTTGTGTTACCTCCTGGATTTCAAGCCTTTACTACAAAATGTAGGATGTGTGCAGAATAACACACTTACAAAGGAACCCTTTTGCAGAGCTTTGAAAATGTTAGCGCTTCTGTTGACCATAAACCCAACATGCAACATTTTCTGCCTGCTATCACAACCAATTTTCTATTAATACTCTGTTTGCCTGCAAAATAAGGTGTGATATTCCACTGTCAATTTAGCATGTAGCATGATAGATCTGTAGCCTTGCTTCCGTATAGGCCTACTCCCAACCTTCCATGCTGCTAGGGTTGATCCTTGTCTACTACCACCACCACCACCATACTTAGGCATGGTCTGCCAGCAGTGTTCTGTCAATAATGAGGAAGGTGTACTGTTCACTAGACACAGTCTAAAAATCTGTGGTTAAGTTTGCACACTCACCTACAGTCTTTGCCAGCTGCTCCTTCAATTCTACCACACAGGAAAGGTACATTGAAGGTACACTGAGGATGTGGTTGGATTTGCATCAGTGGAAAGGGAAGCTGTAGCAAAACTAGCCTTTACACTAGCATTTGGTTGACTAATGCTAATGGAAAGGGTGTTGGGAGCGGTGGTGATAGTGGTGGTGGGGTTGATGGTAACAACAATGAAAGTAGGCAAGCTACTCATGGAGGTGGTAGCACATGAAAACAGACTCCTTTAGACGAGGCATTTCAAAAGCAGATCAAAACGGACTTAGTCAAGGTAAAGAAGATGCAGTAAAAGAGTGCAGACTATCTGCACAAAGTAGTGATCTGCCATCTACCCTCTCCTTATTCTTGCCTTGTCAAGCTCCTTCTTGGACAGATTTAAATTAATGTCTGCAGTGGAGGAAGAATAAGCAATATCATCACCAGATTCATCACTACCACAACCACTACCAATACCAAGACCAGGCAGTGTGTTCATTTCTTCTGTAGTCTCCTCTACTTGTTCATCAGAGCTTGTCTCTGATGGCAACGAGGAACTAGACTCTGCTGAGTTCTCCCTTAGTTGCTTCTTGGTGGGTGGGGGAGGGAATCTGGGTATGACAATAAGCTCATTAGTCTCACTGATTACTGATCATTAGGAGCTGCAGTGCCAGTGGAAGCAGTAGCAGATGCATAAACAAGCCAAGAAAAAAAGTCCTGAATGGTGAACTGGATGTAGCACACATGCTATTCCCACAATCCTGAGGCCAAATACTACTAATAGTGGTGGTTCGTCTGGTGTTGGTGGTGCAGGCAGAGGGGTTAAACCAGTCAGAGGCGGATTGAGGAACACAACCACTACCCTTCTTCAATTTCTTCTTGTGGTTAGAATGTATTACTGATGTTACTGAATTTGTTGCTATTATTCAAATAAATTAAATATAATATCCGAAAGTGTATTGTGTAAAGAAACACAGCTTTATTAAGTCCAAATAGTTGATTGTGTTGAAAAATGATTTGCTTCTTGGTGGATTTGCTAGTACAGTGCTCACACACTTGTACCCATACACACTGGACTGAACACACTCCACCCTCCAAAAAAGGATTTCCTTTCTATGAACAGTTAACAGAAATAGTCTTGTCAAAGTATAAATCAGTGAATACAACTTGATATAAGTGGCACTGGCAGTGACTAGCTATAGGATGAATTAAACTATATATATAGATATATATATATATATATATATATATATATATATATATATATATATATAAAATAATAGTTTAATTCATCCTATAGCTAGTCACTGCCAGTGCCACTTATACCAAGTTTGATATATATTGCTATATATATATATATATATATATATATATATATATATATATATATATATATTATCTCCAAATCAAAGTTTGTGTAAGAAGCACTGTGTCACAAGCAGAGGTTAGACAGGGACTAAGCACAGCGGTAACCAAGCAGTAACATGCCTCGCTAGGATGAGTGGTCCAGGCTAGCTATCTCCCACTCAAAATTGATATAAATGGCACTGACAGTAGCTAGGAACAGCAGTAACCTAAACACCAGTCTCACGCTCAAATTAAAGTATTATTAAACCAGGTATGTCTGTCTTCAAATCAAAGATTGTGTTGGTGACAATGTGCCTCTTGTAGGAACTAGGTACAGCAATGACCTAACCACTCTCACACTAAGATCAATGACCTAGGCTATCTAGTTCCAAGTCAAAGTTGTTGTAAGTGAAACTGGCAGTAGCTAAGGTAGGTACAACAGTAACCTGAACCAAAATAGTCTCACATTAGGTTCAATGGCACAGGCTATCTCCCACTCATAAAAAAAACCACTATTTAACAGATAAGTGCCAAATTAGTGAAGGTGCGTAGCGCTGAAAAGTGGATTACTTACTCCCAGCTTATTGGGGATATAGTAGTTGTGAATGGCTGTATAAGAACAAAAGGGAAAAGTATATAGTGCAACACTGTTAAATTAAAAAATGGAAATATATATTCCAAATTGGAAGCACTCACGTGGTTTAGAGCCTATTATGGATTGGCTCTAATCACTTGCGCCGTTGTGCACTTAAGGTGGCACACACCTTCTAGGTCCACGTGTAAGATGTTCCTCAGAAGCATGTAAAACAAAGGGGTAGGGGGGAGACAGGGAGAATTGCCCTGGTGCAGAAATCCTTAATCAGGTAGGGTATAGTATAAACACATACAGATGGCTTCTCACCTTAAAGAGAGCCTATCACTTGGCTCTGAGTGTATAAGCAGATGAGTCCAGTTCTAGGGTGACTCTACCCTTCTTTAAGCAGGATAAAATGGTCCACCAAAGTGCAGATTCAATAAAATTTATATTTATTCCATTAGTATAAAACTTTAAAAAATAAATTGCAATACATACACAGTGGTGTTAAGTCCAAAGTCCAAAACGCGTTTCGCCGATTCTGTTCGGCTTTTTCAATTGGTGAAAGCCGAACAGAATCGGCGAAACGCGTTTTGGACTTTGGACTTAACACCACTGTGTATGTATTGCAATTTATTTTTTAAAGTTTTATACTAATGGAATAAATATAAATTTTATTGAATCTGCACTTTGGTGGACCATTTTATCCTGCTTAAAGAAGGGTAGAGTCACCCTAGAACTGGACTCATCTGCTTATACACTCAGAGCCAAGTGATAGGCTCTCTTTAAGGTGAGAAGCCATCTGTATGTGTTTATACTATACCCTACCTGATTAAGGATTTCTGCACCAGGGCAATTCTCCCTGTCTCCCCCCTACCCCTTTGTTTTACATGCTTCTGAGGAACATCTTACACGTGGACCTAGAAGGTGTGTGCCACCTTAAGTGCACAACGGCGCAAGTGATTAGAACCAATCCATAATAGGCTCTAAACCACGTGAGTGCTTCCAATTTGGAATATATATTTCCATTTTTTAATTTAACAGTGTTGCACTATATACTTTTCCCTTTTGTTCTTATACAGCCATTCACAACTACTATATCCCCAATAAGCTGGGAGTAAGTAATCCACTTTTCAGCGCTACGCACCTTCACTAATTTGGCACTTATCTGTTAAATAGTGGTTTTTTTTGTATTCAATGTAATAGGAATAGAGAGTTCCTATTTTTGTGTGAAAGCTGCTATAACTGAGAGCACTTTAAATTTCACTATTTTAAGCGCCTTATAACACAGAACACTTTGTATATTTATCTCCCACTCATAGTTGTGTAAATGAAACTATCAATAGCCAGCTAGGTACAGCAGTAACCTTGGTCTTGTGAATTCCCCATTCACTAATTTTCAACAGGATATGGTTGTCTTGTATTTAGCACCGGCGATTCTGCCTAATGTGAAAGCTTATCAATGCCATTCTCTACCTGTACTGAAGGGTACCCATTGAGCATTGGAGTGTCTGGTGCTTTGCTTCATGTAAGAAGCAATTAAACTCAAGCCTCCACTGAGGGTGTTGAAGCCAATACGTGACATACCACTGGTCTTACAGGCTCTGACTAAACCATCATTCGAACCTCTAGCAGGAGCTTCCATGATGTTGGCACAGAAAGTGCTGTTGCTGGTGGCTAGTACCTCAGCAAGGATAATGTGTGAACTCCAGGCTTGGTCCTGTGAAACCCCATTCACGAATTTTCAACAGGATATGGTTGTCTTGTATTTAGCACCAGAGATCCTGCCTAAGGGGAAAGCTAATCAATGCCATTCTCTACATGTACCGAAGGGTATCAGGACACTCTTCACTCATGCTGTTGCAGCGTCATGGGCTTCCTTGGCAATGGTTTCTGCTGACACTTTTTGTAAATCTGGCATTTGGACCTCTTTGAAAACCTTTCTCCGACATTACATACTGGACGTTAAAGCAGTCAATGAGGCACAGTTTGGACGTCAAGTCCTTAACCCAGTTCAATCTTCTAATCTATGTTGAATTGTTATGATTATTTGATTGGCAGTTATTTACGTTTCTGTCCCTCCCTCTGAAGCTTGGGTATTCTCATGATGTATATGCTGCCATGATTAGCTAGGAAAGTGAAAAATGTATTCATACTTACCGTAATTTTCTTTTCCTGACTATTATTCATGGCAGCATATACTACTTACCTATCAATGTCTCTATTTATCTACTGTAGAGTTTGTTACTGACTTAGGACCTTAGGAATGGAGCCTCCTTTTAAAGCCTTTGGTGTTTTTCCTGTCCTATCGGCTGTAAGGGGCAGAGCTAACCCATGACAGATATGCTACCATGTATAATGTCCCTCTCTTATATCATCCAGATTATGGGTGGTGTTCTGCACTCTCAATATAAGCACATATAAGGTTCTTGGGGCTGTAGTGATTCCAAATGGTAGTTCTCTTCTGATATAATGCTGAAGATCTAGGGCTATTTTAAAAGTGATACATAGATATAAGGAAATTATCCTTTTAAATTGCTTGAGATATGGATCTGATTGACTCCATCCCGAAGACTGACATTCAGCCTTTTTTGGCCCTTCTTAGGTCCAGTATAGGCTTCCATGTCACTTTTCTTTTAGCACCAGAAGAGATGTGAATATTGTCCCTGGAACCGCTCTTGTTATGGGACCTAAGAAATCACTTCTTCGTCCAGAAGGTTTCTTCCTTTTGATTCATCTGTCTGAATTGTCTTGTTGGTATAAAGACTCCTGTGTCTGAAGAAAAAAACTCCAGTCTTTATCCATCTGGACTATGGATACCACTGCTATAGATAAAGCCATTTGTTTGAGAGAATACCCTAGTTACATCTAGGGAAGCTTCTGTGAAAAATTCAGTTCTAACCTGAAGACTTCAGAATGCATCTTCAATCTTGGCTCTTAATATCTCTCTCCATAATAGCCTTTAGATCTTTAATCACACTTTTCATGGTTATAGAAACAACAGTGCAAGCTACACAGCTGGATGACATCCTGCATCGGCAGGCATATAAATTTGAACAGGTCTGCGTCCACTTTTGATCCATAGGCTTGCGTAAAAAAAGCAGAGTAGCATCGTCCCACAGGCTGCCCTGAAAATCAGTGCATCCTCCTTAGGTGGTGTAATCCAGGGGGTAGACGTTCCTTCCTCCACAGGGTGAAGTTTGGCCTCTTTTTCTTACCCCTAAGGCCTTGAAATACCTTGGAACTTACTTTGTAAGCCATGCCCGCATGTCATGTGGCTGCGCAGGTATAAATGATGTTGAAGCGGTTACCTTCTAGAGACAGTCAGTGCATAATGGTTTTTCTTGCACTGCTTTCCAATCACAACCAGAACATGGTGTAGATTCAGACAATACCTTGCAACTTCCTTTGTAAGCTATGCCAACATGTCCTGTGGCTGAGCAGGTATAAGTGATGCTGAAGATATTACCTTCTGAAGACAGTCAATGCATAACGGTTTTCCTTCCACTGCATTCCCATCACAATCAGAACATGGTGTAGATTCAGATATCAAATAAACAATAAATATATAAAAAAAAGGGCACTGTCAAAATCTTTTACCAAGAAACCAGTCAAACACATTTAAAACTGGCTGAAAAGAGCACATACCCATGTCTGGATAACCTGCAAATACTTTCCAAATAAGTTTGGGATGTTTACTGTAATTTTCCCTCCATTTTAGGTACTTTCTGGCAATTGCCCTTATCCAAGATGGCTGCCGCAACTTGTATTTCCATAATGCAAGTAATCGCTGTTGGGCTCTTTAAGGCACAAACTGCACATCCGCGGGCCTCTTCCGAGTGCATTTGCCATTTAGAGACCAGGGAGAGAGCTAGGTCTGCAGCATACATGGCCCCTGAACACCCAGGGAACCGGGAATAAATCTCCGGGACAGAGGGGAAGCATAAGAGATAAAGTAAAAGTGCCTGCAAGGTGATTAAAATACAAGGTGCAGAAGTCAAGGTTTAAAGGCACCACTGCATAAAGGCATCATAGTATAAAAGGAATCACAGCCTACGGTACAGCTGCATAATGTACCACAGTTTAAAGACATCACAGTTTAAAGGCATCATAGTATAAAGGCATTACAGCATAAGGAACAGCTGCATAAGGCCCCACAGTTTAAAGACATCACGGCTAAAATGCATCACAGCTTAAATGCATCACAGTATAAAAGCATTACAGCATAAGACACAACTGCATAATGCACCACTGTTTAAATATATTACAGCATAAGGCACAGCTGCACAATGCACCACAGTTTAAAGACATCACAGTTTAAAGGAATCACAGTGTAAAAGTACCACAGTATAAAAACACAACAGTATAAGGGCACCCTTATATAAAAGGCACCACAGAATAAAGGCACCCTAAAATAGCAAAAACAAATAAAGTAATGAAGAGGCAAAACATACATGTCCGTAAGTAAAGGGAGCAAAATGCTCACATCCTAAGGGCTGTAGGACAGGAAAATGACCAAGGACCTTAGGAATGGAGCCTCCTTTTAAAGCCTTTGGTGTTTTTCCTGTCCTATCGGCTGTAAGGGGCGGAGCTAACCCATGATGTATATGCTGCCATGATTAGCCAGGAAAACTTTTTTTTTCATAGTTTGTTTCTTTAACACTTTGTAAATAGCCCTTATTACTGAAAGCATTAGAATGGCAACGAAGGGGCATAAGTACAATTACTGTAAAATGGTGTTTCTATGAAAACACCTGCCACTATAAGGCAATTTAGGAGCTTGTATGTCAGGTGACATACAGTAAGGCTTGTCCAATTATATAACTGTATTCACTAGTTTGATGACTTATCTGTGGTGTTGGTAATGTAACTATTGATTGATTCGTGATCTTTATCTATTTCTGTTGTTCTAGCTTTGTACATAATATTGACCTCAGCACTGCTATTGTGTTGCTAAATAGTAATGGAAGCTATTTATATTATAATGTAAGACATTTTGTTTGCACGAGGGAAATTAAAAATAAATATAGCCATAAAAGCTCTAAACTTATACCTGCTGGATCTTTGAAGTTTGTAACTCTGTTATTCTGTAATCATGTTCTGCAGATTCCACTAACACTATAATAAGATATAGAACCAATAATTTGAAAGTATAAATATGTAGTTTTTCTCAGATAAAAATGGAATGCATTATTTGGAATGTTCTATACAAATATAGAACATCCACAGAAACTAATTACGTTACGGCATGGTCTGCCAGAGAGAGATGTGGCAGAAAGCTCTATGTCGAATTTTAATAATAGGCAGGAAAGATTCTTGTCAGAAGACATTACTGGGCACAATGGAATGTGATTAGATTCACAGTTTTTTGTTGTTACATTATAGTCTTGTTTACCACAGAATGCATATCACATGTTTCCAATCTAATAAAATGTTTTCTCTTCCCATCATTGCAACCCCTAGGTTGTTGGTGGTGTGTTCATGCATAGATTTATAGGATGTTAAGAAAGAATCATTGGTTTTCACTAAAGTTCATAATGAGAATTGCATGCCCCTTCTAGGAAAATGTACGGTTCTCCCAGTGATATATTTAGCCTTTCCATCATTCAATTTTCATTAAGCCATTCTTCTCCTATTCTTCCCTGTTGAACCTCACCCACACATCCATCGTAATCCTCCTTCCCGTATAGTCCTTGTTAATGTGTGTGCAACTGTGTATCTAGTATGTCTGATTGGGTTTACATATCTGTCTTCCTCAAAAAAGAGTGCATGCAACTTCACATGTGTTTGTGATTGGGTATGTATATATAAAACTGCACACTTGTTGTGTATGGTGTGACTTGGTTTGTGTGCGACACTGGATGTGCCTGTGAGTTAGAAACTGTAATATTTTATAAGCAGTGACCAATAAAGAGTTGTCATGATGCTTACCTGTTTTTGACGAGGGCCGCAAAACACTGCTCGGTGCTCTCTCCTAAATGTTCGGAAGATACTGCAAATAGACTTACCCGTTCTGTGCTGTCGAATAACTCCTCTTCACAGGCATCGTGAGCCAGATGCACAATTTGGCCACCCGGACTGCCTTCCCATAGAAATTCAGAAACTGTCCTCTCAATTGGCGCATCCTTATATATAATTAATTTGCAAAAGTCACATCCGATTCCAATGTGTCCATGTCACCTAGGCAACCCTGTTCTTTTACTTTTTGCAGTTCCAGTGGCGATATGGACCAATCAGAAGTTAAGTAAACCTACATATGGCTTGTTTAGGTGGTACCCATATAGTGTGTTCTGTATCTCTTATATTTTTGGCATTTACCTTGGCTTGTTTTCAATATTTGTGTAATTCTACACTCCTGACCTGGCTTGTTTAATTGTATATCCTTATTTCTATAATCCTGACTAGTGATTTCCCGAACGGTTCGCTGGCGAATAGTTCCTGGCGAACATATGCGATGTTCGGTCCACCCCCTATTCGTCATCATTGAGGAAACTTTGACCCTGTACCTCACAGTCAGCAGACACATTTCAGCCAATCAGCAGCAGACCCTCCCTCCCAGACCCTCCCACCTCCTGGACAGCATCCATTTTAGATTCATTCTGAAGCTGCATTCTTAGTGAGAGGAGGGACAGTGTGCTGCTGCTGATTTAATAGGGAAATTGATAGCCAGGCTAGTGTATTCAGTGTCCACTACAGTCCTGAAGGACTCATCTGATCTCTGCTGTAAGGACAGCACCCCAAAAAGCCCTTTTTAGGGCTAGAACATCAGTCTGCTTTTTTTTTTCTTTTTTTTCCTGTGTAATCTAATTGCAGTTGCCTGCCTGCCAGCGTGTGTGTCAGGCTCACAGAATATACTGTGCCCACTTGCCCAGTGCCACCACTCATATCTGGTGTCACAATAGCTTGCATTTAACAAAAAAAAACTTTTTTGACTGTAATATAATAGCAGTCAGTTTCCTTCACACGTGTGCGATTCAGGGCCTGCCAGGGCACAGTGTCACACCAGTGCAACTCATATCTGGTGTAACAGTAGTGTACATTTGAAAAAATAAAATACAATTTTGACTGTAATAGATTGAATAGCAGTTAATTGTCTGCAAGCGTGTGTGTCAGGCCTACAGCGTCTACTCTGACAACTTCTGCCAGTGCACAGTGCCACTCATATCTGTTGTCACAGTAGCTTGCATTTAACAAAAAAAAACTTTTTTGACTGTAATATAATAGCAGTCAGTTTCCTTCACACGTGTGCGTTTCAGTTCCTGCCAGGGCACAGTGTCACACCAGTGCAACTCATATCTGGTGTAACAGTAGTGTACATTTACAAAAAAAATACAATTTTGACTGTAATAGATTGAATAGCAGTTAGTTGTCTGCCAGCGTGTGTGTCAGGCTCAAAGCGTATACTGTGCCCACTTGCCCAGTGCCACCACTCATATCTGGTGTCACAATAGCTTGCATTTAACAAAAAAGAAACTTTTTTGACTGTAATATAATAGCAGTCAGTTTCCTTCACACGTGTGCATTTCAGGGCCTGCCAGGGCACAGTGTCACACCAGTGCAACTCATATCAGGTGTAACAGTAGTGTACATTTAAAAAAAATTTTTTTGACTGTAATAGATTGAATAGCAGTTAATTGTCTGCAAGCGTGTGTGTCAGGCCTACAGCGTCTACTCTGACAACTTCTGCCAGTGCACAGTGCCACTCATATCTGTTGTCACAGTAGCTTGCATTTAACAAAAAAACAACTTTTTTGACTGTAATATAATAGCAGTCAGTTTCCTTCACACGTGTGCATTTCAGGTCCTGCCAGGGCACAGTGTCACACCAGTGCAACTCATATCTGGTGTAACAGTAGTGTACATTTAAAAAAATAAAAATAAAATTTTGACTATAATAGATTGAATAGCAGTTAGTTGTCTGCCAGCGTGTGTGTCAGGCTCACAGCGTATACTGTGCCCACTTGCCCAGTGCCACCACTCATATCTGGTGTCACAATAGCTTGCATTTAACAAAAAAAAACTTTTTGGACTGTAATATAATAGCAGTCAGTTTCCTTCACACGTGTGCGCTTCAAGGCCTGCCAGGGCACAGTGTCACACCAGTGCAACTCATATCTGGTGTAACAGTAGTGTACATTTAAAAAGAAAAATACAATTTTGACTGTAATAGATTGAATAGCAGTTAGTTGTCTTCCAGGGTGTGTTTCAGGCTCACAGCGTATACTGTGCCCACTTACCCAGTGCCACCACTCATATCTGGTGTCACAATAGCTTGAATTTAACAAAAAAAAAAACTTTTTTGACTGTAATGTAATAGCAGTCAGTTTCCTTCACTCCTGTGCGTTTCAGGGCCTGCCAGAGCACAGTGTCACACCAGTGCAACTCATATCTGGTGTAACAGTAATGTACATTTAAAAAACAAAATACAATTTTGACTGTAATAGATTGAATAGCAGTTAGTTGTCTGCAAGTGTGTGTGTCAGGCCTACAGCGTCTACTCTGCCAACTTCTGCCAGTGCACAGTGCCACTCATATCTGTTGTCACAGTAGCTTGCATGCATAGTACCACTAATCGAAAAAAAAATGACAGGCAGAGGCATGCCACCCCTCAGGGGCCGTCGTGGTGCTGTGATTCCCTTTGGTCCTAGAATAATGCCCAGTTTTCAGAGGTCACGTACCCTGAACTCGAAAAGTTCTGAGGACATAGTTGACTGGCTAACACAGGACATCCAATCTTCTACAGCTTCTGCTCGGAACCTTGACGCACCATCCTCCTCCAGCTTAACTTCGGGCACCTCTCAAGTTACCACTCACCTGCCTGCCGCCACCACCAACACTAGCACAACAGCCGCTTCACTTGATATGTCAGAGGAGTTATTAACACATCAGTTGGTAGAAATGAGTGATGCGCAAGCATTATTGCCAGAGGATGTAGATAACAGGGAAATGTCTCAGTCAGGCAGCATTACACACATGGACGTACGGTGTGATGATGATGATTATGTTGTACCCGCTGCTGCTTCCTTTGCTGAGTTGTTAGATACAAGTGAAGAGGTTGATGATGATGATGCGTCCGTGGATGTCACGTGGGTGCCCGCTAGAAGAGAAGAAGAACAGGGGGAAAGTTCAGATGGGGAGACAAAGAGCAAGAGGAGGAGACGAGTTGGAAGCAGGGGCAGGTCGTCGCAAGGAGCTGGTGGCACAGTCAGACAGCATGCATCGGCACCCGGGGTCAGCCAGACAGCACGCCAATCAACGCATGCTGTTGCCACCACCAGAGTGCCGTCATTGCAGAGCTCAGCAGTGTGGCATTTTTTTTGTGTGTCTGCCTCTGACAACAGCGATGCCATTTGCAACCTGTGCCAAAAGAAACGGAGTCGTGAGAAGTCCAACACCCACCTAGGTACAACTGCTTTGCGAAGGCACATGATCGCACATCACAAACGCCTATGGGATTAACACATGAGTACAAGCAGCACACAAACTCAAAGCCGCCATCCTCCTCCTGGTCCAGCATCTTCAGCCATGTCAACCACTGCTGTCCTCCTTGCCCCCTCTCAACCATCTGCCACTCCATCTCTCGCCTTGAGCAGTTCCTGCTCATCTGCCCACAGTCAGGTGTCTGTCAAGGACATGTTTGAGCGTAAGAAGCCAATGATACGAAGTCACCCCGTTGCCCAGCGTCTGACAGCTGGCTTGTCTGAACTCTTAGCCCGCCAGCTTTTACTATACAAGCTGGTGGAGTCTGAGGCATTCCAAAAATTTGTAGCTATTGGGACACCGCAGTGGAAGGTACCCAGCCGAAATTTCTTTGCACAAAAGGCAATCCCCAACCTGTACTCGATTGTGCAAAAGGAAGTCATGGCATGTCTGGCACACAGTGTTGGGGCAAGGGTCCATCTGACCACTGATACCTGGTCTGCAAAGCATGGTCAGGGCAGGTATATATTACCTACACTGTGCATTGGGTAAACCTGCTGACGGCTGCCAAGCATGGAATGCGTGACTCTGCAGAGGAGTTGGTGACACCGCCACGACTTGCAGGCAGGCCTGCTGCCACCTCCTCTACTCCTCCTACTCCATACTCTTTCATAACCTCCTCGGCTGAGTCCTCTTTTGCTGCTGCGTCTTGCTCCACATCAACGGCACCCCCCCCAGCTCCCCAGGTACTATTCCACATCCTGGATACGGCAGTGTCACGCCATCTTGGGGTTGACTTGCCTGAAAGCAGAGAGTCACACCGGACCAGCACTCCTGTCCGCCCTGAACGCACAGGTGGATCAGTGGCTGACTCCGCAGCAACTGGAGATTGGCAAAGTGGTTTGTGACAACGGAAGAAATTAGTTGGCGGCATTGAATTTGGGCAAGTTGACACATGTGCAGTGCATGGCACATGTGTGTAATCTGATCGTACAACGCTTTGTGCTTAAGTACCCAGGCTTACAGGCCAGGAAGGTGTGTGGCCATTTCAGGCGTTCCTACACGCAGGGGCGTATTAGCCGTGAGGCAAACAAGGCATTTGCCTTGGGCGGCATTTTCTAGGGGGCGGCAAAAAAAGCCGCCCCCAAATGCCCAGGGCAAATGCCTTGTTAGCCTTGCGGCTAACAGACATGCTGGGCTGCCGGCGGGCTGCTGGGCGGTCGGGCGGCAATGGCGGGCGGCTGGCGAGGGAGCACTTCCTCTGAGCTGTCTGCTCAGCTCCCTTGCGCGCCGCAGAGTGAGGCTGGGAGCCGGAAGATGACTCCTGGGCTCTGACTCCTGTTTTTAAATTTCAGAAAAGAGTTTATAAGGAAGGCATTTATGCAGAGTTAAGCAGAAGAGTAACTGGGCAGAGATTAAATATGTCTACTCTTTAAAGGAAATAGTTATCGAACAATTAATAGATTTGACTGTCATTTCTCCAATATGATTTGTTCATTTTAATAGGCATAGCTTGAATGTTAGACATTACTGACCATGCTGATTGGTTCTTCTGAGACAAGGTAGAACGCAACTTGAAAGAGTGATTTATTAGTCACCTACAAAAAGTTTGTGCTCTGATATTCGATTGGCTTAACATGAATTTGTAGAGGCGGTTATTAAGCCATAGTGTTTTTTTGTATTTGCAATAAAACTATACCTACAGCTACTCAAAGAAATAGGGCACATAAGCAATATGATTTAGTTTATTACATTTTACTTTTGACTTTTTTTCCTTATCGCTTTCTAATTTTTAGCATTGTTTAAATCAGGACTTTTAACAGGATCTTTGCCATGTAACGTGATGGACAATTTGTATTTATGTGGTATGACTAGTCAGAGCAAACAGCACTGCTGCTTCAATTAATGATAGTGCAGGATGATATTGATGAGATCAGATATACTTTAAATTTGTAATGCTGACATGAGGAATGAAATGAAAATTGACAACTTTCACCCTCCCCTTTAAAAAAAAAAAAAAACACCTAAAGTCTTCTTGTCATATTATAAAGCTTTTGTGACCGTACCTAAATTAGTGTATTTTGTACTGACACTGAATTCCTGATATTTACATTCAAGCAAGGTGAAAAGGGAGTTAAAGGGACACTATAGTCACCAGAACAACTACAAGTTATTGTATTTGTTCAGGTGAGTAGAATCATTTCCGTCAAGCTTTTTGCAGTAAACACAGTTTTTTTCACTTCTGATGATGTCAGGGGCTAAATGGTGTTATTAACACTAAAGGGTCAGAACTACATGTTTGTGTTCCTGACCCTATAGTGTTCCTTTAACTTATCAGATATTCCTATTTGCAACTTTCATTTATGTTTAATGATCTTCAGTTTAAAAAAAAAATGTAATAAAGTAAAAATGACATGATAATATATTTAACTGTATCATAACTGTAAATTTGGGTGTTATTATTTCTAATTAAGTACATATTGTCATGAGTTTATTACATTACCCTTGTAATAAAAAGATCTAATTTCAGCAAGGATATTACATTAGCAATGTACCGTACTTATATATCTTGAATACAAAGTGAACTGTGATATGCTCCTTATCTTTATAATGCATATTATTAACTAGAACATATTAGTAAGTATGTCATCATTATACACTATTCAAACCCATTCCATGCATTCACTGACATATATATCGCCAGTCTTCTATGACTCTTGAGGGCAATCTCTCCTTCTCATTTAAAACAGATCCCTTTATATATAATATGAGACGGTAGAGGATAGATGCACTTCCTCCTGCCCCTAATGACAAACACATGCTGCTGCCCTGTGCAGTAAATTAAAGTCATATTAAATGCATATTTATATGTAAGAACCATTGCTTTGAGCCATTGGTATGGTAATGTACCTTTGAATTTAGACTATTTTTATGATGCTCATCACTCAAGTGTCAAGATCCGCTCCATTACACCACTCACTGTATACGAGAAAACTACTTAATGCAAGCAATTGAGAATCTCAAAATATTGTTCTTGCATCAGCTGGGTTTCTTGTTTAGGTGAGCAATTCTATTTTTACTTGTGTAGCAATCTCAGGATCTGTTTGAACAGCTTATTATTTCAACATCCCTGCAGCTGCTTTATTTGCTTATTGTCCCCTATCAGTGTTTTCTCCTCATTTATCTTAGTTCTGCCCGTTAGTGCCAGTTCTATATTATGTTGGAGACCCTCATTGAGGTCTGTGCTTGTTTGCTGCATTTCGTAGCTCGATGTGTAATTGACAATGTACAAGGTCATCTAAGACAACCTGACAATGGGATCCAAGTTATGGAGATGTTCAGGCTAAGGCATAACGGTTTTGGGGGCTTTACTACATCTTGTTGTCTGGCTCTAACACCCAAGAAAGACAGTCTAGCACTTGAGTAGATTGGGAGGCTTCCAGCCATAAAGGTCATCTCTGCTTTATGAACCCATTGTTGCATTATTAATTGACAATCACTAGATACGGTTCTGGTTAACCTATAGAATAGATATAACTTAGTGTAACTAAAATTGCATCTTAATTTATCTGAGTTTGTGACATCCTAAAAGTAGTTTATGACCTACAACAATAAAACAAGTATCTCCTACAAGGTCTCGACTGGGAACTAAAAGCAGCCATGGAAAAAATGCATCGAGCCAGCATAGTGTGCTGATATAGAGGTGGAAAACATAACTTAAAATTGAAGACTATTACTCCAATGAAAGAAAGCACATAGGGCTTCAAAATAAACAAAAGAGCGGCTTTATTTAAAGCAGATGTACATTCGCATATAATCAATGTTTCAATCCATATGCCTCGACATATTAAGGAAAGTTTGTTAATGGGACTGAAATGGTGAATGTATGCGGTTGCACAGCTGTGAAAAAATGAAGTTATCTGTTTATTTTGAAGTCCTATGGGTGTGCTCTTCACTTTGAATATGTTATTGTGCTGAAGTATGCAACTAGCAACAAGACTGGACCAATACGTGCTCATTACATATATGTATATATTAATGCATTTCTATGTGTATTATGCATATATAAATGTACATTAATATATGTGTAAATATTATAGGCATAATTATATATATATTACTAATACACACATTAATATACATGCACACACATTATATATATATATATATATATATATATATATATATATATTAAGGTCAGAATCCCATGAATTATGTCTATCTGTACATTGTGTTAGCAAGTTTGCTAGCAAAATGCATATATTGAAAGGAAAATCTATTTAATAAGATATCTTTCTCTCACCTGTCAATTAGCTCTTCAGCATAAACTCCTGTGCTGAAGAACTGGGTTACAGTTAGAGCAGGAGACACAGGCAAAAATGCACCCCCCAAACACACACCAAAAATGCATCTTCTCTTGTGTTTCTCTTAACTCCCTTCTGAATTTCTTGCCTTTTTTTTTGTGTTTCTTATTCCCTCCTTTGATTTTTTTTTTTAACATCGTTAAGTGTACCTTTTCTCCAATTTTCTCCTTTGTGTCTCTTACAGCCACCCTTGTAATTCTCTTTTAGCTCCCCTTGTGTGTCTTTTACTTCATCTCAGCCCGTGTGTCTCTTTTTTACCATTCTCCAGCCCTCTGTATGTCTCTTTCCCCCAGCCTCTTTTGTGTATGTCCAGACCCTTCGTCTCTTTCTTTCCTTCCAAATCCCCTCTGTGTGTCTCTTTCTATCTCCAGACCTACTGTGTGCCTCTTTATCTTCTCCCAGCCCCTATGTGTCTCTTTTCCCCCAACCCAGCTTTGCCCTCCACAAACCTTGTGTGTCTCTTTCTTCCCCTCACTACTCCACTGTGTCTCTTTCTCTCTCTCTCTTACCCCTCTGTCTCTTTTTCCCTCCTTTCCTTGTGTCACTCTCTCCACCCTCTGTCTCTTTCTCCCCCTTGTGTCTCTCTCTCCCCCCTGTGTCTCTCTCTTTCCCTTCTGTCTCTTTCTTCCCCCTCCCTCTGTGTATTTCTCTTACCCCTCTGTCTCTTTGTCACCCTTCCCCCTGTGTCTATTTCCACCCTTCACCACCCTCTGATGCTGACCTTGTTTGACAGTCTGTCAGATAATACAGGAGGACTGAGGGAGACACCATAAAATAGTAATTATACATGATGTTCATATCAGAAGAACTTTTTGAACCTATAGTTCAGTACATCTGAAGGGATTGCCTCATAAGTACTGCAGACTGATATATGCCTCCCTAGAGAGATATATCTGTCTGTCTATCCACCCATTCTGTCCATACATCCTTCCATTCTCTCTGTGTATCACTCTTGCACAACAGAGCATGATCTGTTTTTGGAGTTTGTCAAGTCTTACCTTAAGATACTTAGAAAACCATTTAGAAATTGAAGGCAGCGTCAGGTACCTAGAGCACTGTGGGTTAGTTATCTAGATGATGTTTACATATGTCACATTACTCATGTGCCCAGGGTATATGTTTAGAACATTATTCAAGTATTATTGTTAATATGTGTATTTTTTATTTTTTCAGAATTTGAGACAATTTTGGTTCAAAGTTTTTTTTTTTTTAACTAAAATAGATTCCATGCCATATTTATGGAGACAGACATATAGCTATGCTGCAATAAAATAGCTGAATCTAGAATCTAGATGATAACTGTATGAAAATAGACTTTTAAAGCACATATTTCTTTGATATATTTTAAGTTTCAAAGATTACATTTTTTTGCATTGCTCTACTTTATAAATCCATTAAATAAAATAGTACATATATACGATATTCATGTACAAATGAGAGTCAGTCCTTCCAAATGTCATTCACCTTCCGTAATAAACAGTGTCCTCTACTCCAGCCACAAGTTCTCATTTGAGAATAAGTACAGTGCTACTCATTGTATGATCTGAGCATTTTATTAGTTCATTGTCTTTCTTCTTTACATACACAATTATTGAGGAAAGCAGTGATTTTTAGGGCTGTTTCTTTGCAAATGAAAGAAGCTTTTGATGTTGAAAAGGCATAATAAGAATTACTAAGTACTGTACTATAGTCATTTTAGAATGACCCAGATAAGGTACATGAGCTAGAAAGGAGAACAATAATTGTAAGAAAAAAACAACTAATAGAATATCATTATCTTAGAACCCTTTTGTCCAGAGATCTTTTATTGCACATAGCATTAAAAGTAATCATATTTATATGGCATTTAAGAAACAGAATAAATTAGGAACCAGGAAAGAAAATACAGTGAAAATGTTGGAGAATTAATATCAGGATGCTATACATGATTAGGATCCATGGATGTATAAATCTTTAAAATGTTTTGTTACCGTTGAAACCCAAGTTATTTTCCTCACTCTTAAATATGTCACCACCAGGTTGAGCCCTTGGGTTAATTCAGCTGTTAGATGTCCTAATCATCCATTACATTTCTTGGGTAATGCAGCACATTAGGTTAAATTCAGAAGCAGGCTGTCCAAGGATGAGAAAATTGAGGACAGGATAAACAGTGGTAAGCATGATGGATTGATATAAATAGGAGGCAGAAACCCATGACTGGCCTAGAGACCAGATACAAGGAGACAATCTAAAGTATAATAACAATATTTGAGCAGGCAGTTCCCATGAGCAAACCAGAGGCAGAATATCTGAAGACGGGAAAGTGGTAGAAGCTTAGACAATATGGCAGATAGGTAATGGGATAATTTATATAGTACCTAGATTATTTTAGTTCTACTGACAAGGGAATGGTATTTTTCTAGATTTTGTTCTTTTTATGAAAGCCCATTTACACTTCATAACGCTGATGTTTATTCATGTCACATGGATACTAAATAAGGTAACTTGAGTGAAAATAGGCAGACTTGCAAAACTAAGCATTGTTAGTGTCTTGAGCTGTCTATAGTTAAATATGTCTATGGAGCGAGGCTGTATTTATCACAATGCACAATGCATAATAATAGTAGAAACTTGGGATTGTGGAACATTGCTAGAGGAATTACAAATTTAGTTAAAAAAAAAAGTTCAAACAATTGCTGATTTGGAGATATTAAACAGTTTCAGTGAAATGATGTTATTTCATTATTGATGTATAACTAAAAACTATAAACACATCTTTTATGTTAGGTAGCACTGGAACATTATTTATTTGGTCACATATTGTCAAGTGCAATTCATAAGACCTAAACAAAATAATCAGAACATATAGTAATTTACATTAAAGAATAGCTGAATAAGTTGTAGAAAGAATGGAATAGTAACAAGTCAAAAACACACACACACACACACACACATGTATATATATATATATGTGTGTGTGTGTGTGTTTTTTTTTGACTTATATATATATATATATATATATATATAATAGAAATGCCCCAGAATCATTTCTCCAGAGTTGATAACAAGTCTTTGTCAACTCCAGAATGTGTTATAGTATACTGAGTGGAGTAAGAATTGTGAGTTGGTAAAACTGTAATCATTTTTGTATATATCAAATATAAAATGGAGAAGTAATATGGGGGTGAGAAACAAATGGAAAAAAACATGGACTGACAGAAGAGTTGAGAAGATTATGGCTTTATAATGATTGAGGTGAATGGGGTGGAGGTAAAATAAGCTAATATAAAGAAAGTAAAAGTAACTGTTCACTTACAGGCCAATTAACTTGCATTGAAGCCAGATATTGCTTAAAGGATTAAAGTATGTAAAGGTCTGTAGGGTAAAACAGATAATGTTGAAGGGATTAAAGAATATGTAAAAATCTGTAGACTAAGTCACCTTACAACTTGACTAGTCTTGGATCCCAGATATTTGTACAGCTTACAGTGCAGTAATGAAATGTAGCTGTCGTGTGTTCCCTTTCAAAGATGTACCTAATTTTGGATCTAATCTTGAAGAGTAAGGGACTAATTTCACAAATGGGCTCCATTCAAAAGGGAAAGCCCTTCCAGAATTTTGCAAATGCGCACCCTCATAGTTTTAAACATTGGGGTGATAAATTCAGGATTCCCAGACAATGGGAATCTAAGTGGATATTTACATTGGATGGATTTTCAAATTGTGAACATTATATAATGGAGGATTAAATATATATCTGGACCTGGTAATTTTAAAATGTATTATTTATTATTTTAAAAATTTTTTTATTGAAACAAATAAAATTATATATTTTAAAAAAAAATATTATTTATTATGCTATGGTATGCAGACATGTATATTATTCTGTTATTATTATTATTATATAGCGCCAACAAATTCCGCAGCGCTTTACAGTGGGTGGACGAACAAACATGTAGTTGTAAGCAGACAAGTTGGACACACAGGAACTGAGGGGTTGAGGGCCGTGCTCAACGAGCATACCTGCTAGAGGGAGTGGGGTATAGTAATACAAAAGGTAAGGATAGTATTAGACTAATGACAGTTGCAAGAGATGAATCAGTTGGGAGCTATTAACAGTTGAATTGATACGCTTTTATTAAGAAGTGGGTTTTTAATGATTTTTTGAAGGAGTAGAGACTGGGTGAGCATCTAACGGAGGAAGGAAGTGAGTTCCACAGGAATGGTGCAGCCCTTGAGAAGTCTTGAAGGCGAGCATCAGAGGTGGGAGTAAGGACAGAAGATAGACTTAAGTCTTCAGCAGAGAGTAAGGGCCTAGACGAGACATACTTCTATATTAGGGAGGATAGATAGGTGGGAGCAGCATTATGTAGAGATTTGAAAGCAAGAACCAGAATTTTAAATTGAGCCCTATACCTTACAGGAAGCCAATGTAGGAACTGACAGAAGGATGAGGCATGGGAGGTGCTGGCGGACAGGAAGATAAGCCTTCGCCACCACATTTATTATGGACTGTAGTCAAGGCGAGAAAGGACAGTGGAATAGACCAGCACCTTAGTCGCAGCTGGCATTAAGTAGGGTGCAATGTTTTTAAGATGGAAGCGGCAGGATTTGGTGATAGACTGAACATGAGGCATGAAGGAGAGTTCGGGGTCAAAGAGAACACCTAGGCAGTGAGCCTGCGTGGTGGAGCTGATGGTAGCACCGTTGACTTGGAGGGAGGGAGACACAGGAATAGCAACATTTGAGAAAGGAAAGGCCAGAATTTCAGTTTTGGTCAAGTTAAGTTTAAGGAAGTGGGCAGCCATCCTGTTATAAATAGCAGAGAGGCAGTCAGAGACACTAGGCAAGAGGGACGGGGAGAGATCAGCAGAGGACAGATAGATGTGCGTGTCATTTGCATAGAAATGATATTGGAAGCCAAAGAATTTAATAAGTTTACCAAGGGAGGCAGTATAGATGGTGAACAGTAGGGGACCAAGGACTGAACCTTGGGGGACACCAACAGAGAGGAGTTGGGGAAAAGAAACAGAACCAGAGAAAGAAAAACTGAAAAAGAGCTGGGAGAGGTAGGAGGAGCACCAGGAGAGAGCAATATATTGTAGACCGATATTGCGGAGGATGATAAGAAGCTGTTAATGATCAACAGTGTCAAAAGCCGCAGAAAGGTCAAGGAGAATTAGGATAGAATAGTGACCACAAGATTTTGCAGCGAGTAGATCATTTGATACTTTGGTCAGTGCCTTTTACGCAAAGTGCTTAGCGTGGAAACCAGACCGAAGCGGGTCTAGCAGAGAGTTGTACTTGAGGAAGTCTGTCAATCTGGCATACACAACTCTTTCAAGGATCTTGGATGCAAAAGGCAGTAGCGAGATAAGATGGTAGTTGGATGGGGAGTTAGGGTCAAGGTTGGGCTTCTTTAGAATTGGGGTTATAGTTGCATGTTTGAAGGGCGATGGAAATATCCCAGAGGAGAGAGAGAGATTGAGAATTTTAGTGAGAGGTAGAGAAAGAGAAGAAGACAAAGTACGGATGAGATGCGAGGGAATTGGATCTAGGGAGCAGATGGTGGGGCGGGAGGACTATAGCAGAGCAGGAACCTCTTGGGCTGTAGCGGGTGTGAATGAACATAGAGCAGCAGAGGGAGTGAGGTTAGGGGAAGTATTGTAAAGGGAAGAAGAAATATGAGCAATCTCTTGCCTGATTGTAGAGATCTTGTCAGTGAAGTGAGTTACATACAGTCTGAAGCGGTCAAGTTAGTAGGTGGTGGAGGAACAATAGGTCAAAGAAGAGAGTTAAATGTGTGAAATAGTCGTTTGGGTTCGCAGGAGAGTGTGATTATGAGGGTATTGAAGTAACTTATTTTTGCACAGGAAAGAGCCAAGCTGTATGAGCGCAGCATAAATTTATGGTGGAGAAAGTCAGTTGCACATTGAGACTTTCTTACAATAGTATTGGGGCTTGATAGTTTTGAAATCAGGCTGTTGAATAAAGATATGTGAGGGTCAGATAGGCTTGAAATAACGCTGAGGGAGGGGGATATGTATCTAGGCACAGAGATGAAGGGATGGTTATTCAAATAAAAACAAGCATATCAATAAAAGAAGGGAGGGGTCAGAGGTCAGTCAAAAATTAGAGGGGAAATAGAGGAATGCATATAGGTGAATAAAACAATTACATACAGGGCTAGCAAAACTACACTTAAGCATAACAGACAAGATATACAGGCAAGAAAATATACAATGCACACAGGATATATAAAATAAACTAAATGTACAGGGTGGTTAAGTTAAATATAAATGATGCTGTGCAGAATAGAGTCTTAGTGTGGTCTTCCAGAACAGAAGATAGACTTAAGTCTTCAGCAGAGAGTAAGGGCCTAGACGAGACATACTTCTATATTAGGGAGGATAGATAGGTGGGAGCAGCATTATGTAGAGATTTGAAAGCAAGAACCAGAATTTTAAATTGAGCCCTATACCTTACAGGAAGCCAATGTAGGAACTGACAGAAGGATGAGGCATGGGAGGTGCTGGCGGACAGGAAGATAAGCCTTCGCCACCACATTTATTATGGACTGTAGTCAAGGCGAGAAAGGACAGTGGAATAGACCAGCACCTTAGTCGCAGCTGGCATTAAGTAGGGTGCAATGTTTTTAAGATGGAAGCGGCAGGATTTGGTGATAGACTGAACATGAGGCATGAAGGAGAGTTCGGGGTCAAAGAGAACACCTAGGCAGTGAGCCTGCGTGGTGGAGCTGATGGTAGCACCGTTGACTTGGAGGGAGGGAGACACAGGAATAGCAACATTTGAGAAAGGAAAGGCCAGAATTTCAGTTTTGGTCAAGTTAAGTTTAAGGAAGTGGGCAGCCATCCTGTTATAAATAGCAGAGAGGCAGTCAGAGACACTAGGCAAGAGGGACGGGGAGAGATCAGCAGAGGACAGATAGATGTGCGTGTCATTTGCATAGAAATGATATTGGAAGCCAAAGAATTTAATAAGTTTACCAAGGGAGGCAGTATAGATGGTGAACAGTAGGGGACCAAGGACTGAACCTTGGGGGACACCAACAGAGAGGAGTTGGGGAAAAGAAACAGAACCAGAGAAAGAAAAACTGAAAAAGAGCTGGGAGAGGTAGGAGGAGCACCAGGAGAGAGCAATATATTGTAGACCGATATTGCGGAGGATGATAAGAAGCTGTTAATGATCAACAGTGTCAAAAGCCGCAGAAAGGTCAAGGAGAATTAGGATAGAATAGTGACCACAAGATTTTGCAGCGAGTAGATCATTTGATACTTTGGTCAGTGCCTTTTACGCAAAGTGCTTAGCGTGGAAACCAGACCGAAGCGGGTCTAGCAGAGAGTTGTACTTGAGGAAGTCTGTCAATCTGGCATACACAACTCTTTCAAGGATCTTGGATGCAAAAGGCAGTAGCGAGATAAGATGGTAGTTGGATGGGGAGTTAGGGTCAAGGTTGGGCTTCTTTAGAATTGGGGTTATAGTTGCATGTTTGAAGGGCGATGGAAATATCCCAGAGGAGAGAGAGAGATTGAGAATTTTAGTGAGAGGTAGAGAAAGAGAAGAAGACAAAGTACGGATGAGATGCGAGGGAATTGGATCTAGGGAGCAGATGGTGGGGCGGGAGGACTATAGCAGAGCAGGAACCTCTTGGGCTGTAGCGGGTGTGAATGAACATAGAGCAGCAGAGGGAGTGAGGTTAGGGGAAGTATTGTAAAGGGAAGAAGAAATATGAGCAATCTCTTGCCTGATTGTAGAGATCTTGTCAGTGAAGTGAGTTACATACAGTCTGAAGCGGTCAAGTTAGTAGGTGGTGGAGGAACAATAGGTCAAAGAAGAGAGTTAAATGTGTGAAATAGTCGTTTGGGTTCGCAGGAGAGTGTGATTATGAGGGTATTGAAGTAACTTATTTTTGCACAGGAAAGAGCCAAGCTGTATGAGCGCAGCATAAATTTATGGTGGAGAAAGTCAGTTGCACATTGAGACTTTCTTACAATAGTATTGGGGCTTGATAGTTTTGAAATCAGGCTGTTGAATAAAGATATGTGAGGGTCAGATAGGCTTGAAATAACGCTGAGGGAGGGGGATATGTATCTAGGCACAGAGATGAAGGGATGGTTATTCAAATAAAAACAAGCATATCAATAAAAGAAGGGAGGGGTCAGAGGTCAGTCAAAAATTAGAGGGGAAATAGAGGAATGCATATAGGTGAATAAAACAATTACATACAGGGCTAGCAAAACTACACTTAAGCATAACAGACAAGATATACAGGCAAGAAAATATACAATGCACACAGGATATATAAAATAAACTAAATGTACAGGGTGGTTAAGTTAAATATAAATGATGCTGTGCAGAATAGAGTCTTAGTGTGGTCTTCCAGAAGGCTACCTTTGCTTATTGCAGATGATCAGCTGATGGAGCACTGACTTTCTTACAGCAGTATTGGCGCTTGATAGTTTTAAAATCAGGCTTTTCTTATTGCAGATGATCAGCTGATGGACTTATGTTCTTATTGTTCACATTTGATTATTTATTATGGTTATTAGATCTATTTTGTGTTTTAAGCCCTTCACTGTGAAAATGAGCAGAATGTATCAATTGTATAATATGTCCTGGGGGGGAGGGGGCGGGAGAATTAAAAGTGTATTTATAGTTACAACAAAATAAATGTGAAACAATGCCATGAAAAAATAAATGTGAAACAATGCCATGACATATAGCACCATAATGTCTACAAGGAACTATATCACTATGGTGCTTAGATTGTCCATTTATTGCAGATGTAGACTAAAAAAGGTCAATATGAATTGCAGACCTTGCCACCAGAGGAACATTATTTAAAAAAAAAAATGGCATAAATATATTGATATATGGTAAAGTACCTTCAATTTAAATTTTATTTGAGTCTACATAAGGTCGAAAAATTATTCTAAACAAATGCTGGTGATAATTCCTCAATAGTGGTTAAGCATATTGAACAAATCTGTTAGCTTTCGGGCTAAAGAAAAGACTTGATTGTTGTTTAAAACTGCACGTTTATCTAATTCAAACAGTCAATAAAGTTAATATCTTTACACAGAGTAAATATGATAGCATTATTGACAAACTGAGTTATACATGTTAGCATCCCTCACAAAAAAACTTAGAACTGGTCACATTCATCTAAGTCAACTAATAAATGTGTCACCTGTAATCCACTTTCATTTTGTGTCTTCAGGGAGCGTGATAAGCAAAACATATATTCTGTTACAAAATGCGTAGTATACTATTGACTGATATTGGACACTGTTCTGTTCTATCATCAATATTTCTTTAAATTCTGCATAGATGTTTAAGAGGACAATACACATTTTTAGAGTTAAAGTATTCATGATGGGATAAGAGGGTAAAGGTAGCATAGGTATAAAAGGAATTAAATATTTATAATTATATAATTATATATTTTATTTCACATCTTGTTCTATTGTTTTTCTGGGCCTCAGTGGTCAATAAAACGCCTGCTTCCTTGCACAACACATATCATCAGGGTGTTCACCCCAAGAAAAATCCTTATAAGCTGGATATTTATTGATTACTCAATCACAAACACCATTTCTAGTTATCAAATATACTTACTTACTTATTTATTTATTTATTTATTTATTACTGGCATTTATAAAGTGCCAACATATTCCGCAGCGCTGTACAATTGGGAAAGACATCACAATAAGAACAGACCGATACAACAGGTAGAGGGCCCTGCCAATGAGCTTACAATCTAAAGGTTAAACTGGGGAGATGAGACAAGAGATAGCAGGGGGATTTAATAGAAGAGAGAGTTAATAGTATAACTGCAGCAGCTGATAGCATGCAAAGGGAATGCGGAGGTGATTGGCTGTGGTTCCAAACAGCTGGAAGAGCATGCTATCTAGTTAGAAGAAACCGTGGTGTGCGGGAGGGCGGGAGGGTGGGTGTGTAGAGCCGAGTAAAATGAAAAGGCCTTGATGGAGGGATGGATGGTGATTTGAGGCTAAGGAAGAGAGAAAAAACACAGTTACTTAAAAGGAATTTACAGCTGGGAGTGGCAAGGGAGGGGATGGCTGGGGCTAGGAGGAATGGAGCAGGCTACTTAAATGTGCTAAGTTTTTTGCATGTGTGTGGGAGAGGTTGCATGTGTGTGGGGTGACAATGCGTGTCTTGTGTGTGTGTGTGTGTGTGTAGTGTATCTTTGTATTTGGGGGGGAAGGTACTCAGTGTTTGTTTGTTGTGAATGTTGTGGAGTGACTGTGAGTAATGTAGCTGTGTCTAATGGCAGTGTGTGATGTGTGTTTTGATCATGTATGACTGCGTGATGTGTAGGGGTTGCTGTATGTTAAGAATGTGGAAAGCTGTGTGTGCTTGTCCATGGGAGGTGGCTGTGTGTGATGTATATTGGGGGCTAAGTGTGATGTTTGTGTTTTGTTGTGTGTGGCAGCAGTGTGCAGGGAGGCTATGTCCAAATAAAAATAAAATATAAAAATGTGTTTAATTTATTTTGTGTCCCCCCAACCCCCTCCCTTCAATTTTGGACACTATAATCTAGATTTGCTGTTGGACCACTGGGGGCTGTGATCATGGGCCACTCCTTGTTCACCCAGTGGGGTCTATGATTATGGTTGTGGGGCAATGAGGCTGCTCTCTTGTAGTCTTGTGAATGGAGCTTGTGATCTGTATCTCTGGTGGTTGCAGTTCACCATTAATGCTCCACATAGTCTAGAACTGTGAGTGAGCATTTAAAGTGATCTGTATGGACCTGCCCAACACCACATGCAATGATAAGGACACTGGGTGACAGGGTGTCAGGATTACAATACTCCACCATGCAGGTAAAAAAATCAGAGGATATAGTGTAGATATTACCGGTCCTTAGAGTGGCCATGCTAACACAAGAATATAGTCAAGGAAAAAAGCAAAGGACAGCTTTACGGAGATGAAGAGAAATTCGAAAACAAGCCAAAGTCAGTGTAATAGAGATACTCAGAGTCAATTAAACAAGCCAAGACCAATACTAAAGGTCATAAATACAAAGAAAAAACACAAATCTGAAAACCACAATTGAAATCATCACTGAGCAAGAGTATTTGGACAAAAACACTATTTGAATTGTTAAGTGTTATTTAATTGATCCACGTCACCCCCAAAAAGTACTGTAACAAGTTTGTAGGAATAACGTGGGCTACTTGGGACTAGAAATCATGCAACACACCTGATTAACATAAAAGGAACTGCAAATGGGCAGTGTTCTTATTGCAGCCCACCCTGGAGCAACAGGCTTCTGTTGTTGCACTGTGCACAGCTCAAGTGATGTCAGAACGGGAGAGGCAGAGTAACGCCGGGAGCTTCACCCAGCGCTGGATTTCAGGTACGCAACCTGGAATCCAAACCTTTTACACCAGAAAAATCCCCACTCTAAAAAAAATGGTTTTAGTATCCCTCTAACTATTGCTATTTTAGCTGCCAGTTAAATGAAGTTAGTATGTTTCTCATTGATTTAGAAATATTCAACATCTTCATATTTTTGGATATTGTTTTCAAATTATAAAATATTTTTGGATAAACTTGCCTCTGGGTGTACCATGACATTATGTACATTTTGCTTTCCAGGAAGAGACATGTGACGTTAACAATTGAAAAAGTACAGCAGCTTTATAGTAGTGTGTTAGATAGAGAGATTCCACCAATTTAGTGAATTTCTTACACGTTTATTTATTTATAAAATATTTTACCAGGAAAGATACATTGAGATTTGAGTCGTCAAATTACTAAGGACATTTTTAGTAAATACTCTTTTCATTGTGACAAAGGCAAACTAATACAGACATTATTGAGAGTCCGTTTACTATCTAAATGTTTGCTCATCATCTTCGGCAAATAATTAACTGATGAGATGAGCTAATTCGGTACTATTTTATAGTAAGGGAAGAGTGCAGAACCAAAAAAAAACAATGTTAAGCAAACACGTATGGGGATTTAGTCAAACCATAGGGCCATACCATGTCTAAGCTAACTATTACTTTCAAAGGGAGTTAAGAATGCTAAACGTAAAAAACCCAATTTCAATTTTCTAGCCTTAAATACGGAACCCTAAATTATTATCCTAATGGAAATAAATATAATCCATATCCTCAAGCCTAAATATTAACCCTATCCATAACAATATTTAATCAACTTTTTTTTTATTTATAATGATTTGTAAAACAAAATGTGTTACATAGAACATTTTAATCAAGCTTTTACCAGTGTCCAGGGAGTTTCTCTTAAAAAATAATGGAGACAGTGCCATTGCAGTACGCAATGTATCATGTACTACTGCATGGGGCATAAATAAAATAATATGTGTATTCCAACCAAAGGGGACTAAATGAAATATTCCTCCACAGGGGGATAATACAGGGAGTGAGAAATAAGAGATTGAACATGTTTTTTTCTCCTCCATCTGCTGGGAGGGAGGATTTATCAAGATATTATGTTACCATGGATAGTTAGAGAATACATTAATTTTTAGCTTTTAAGTTTTTAACAAGTACTGTAAGTAAATTTTCCCCTAAAACAAGCAGGAGAGAAGCAATACAGCATGTAAATGGAATGCAATTTGAACAAACATAGTTGCTTAGAGAATCAAGCTTCATAAATATGTACTGAAGCATAATCGTACACATGGATCACAGGATGTACTGAATTCTAATTTGCCCATGAATGTAAATTGCTGTTATAATAAATAACCTGCAACCACCGCTCTGAAGGAACACTTAATGGAGAGGTGCATGCACATCATCTCGAACATTTAGTGCAAAATCCCTAAAACCTACAGACTATTTTGTTTAATAAAGTGGGTAAAAAAAAGCAGAACATTGATTGAAAAACCATTAAACCTTTTTTTTTTTTTTTTTTAAAAGATACTAATTTTGTAAAGACACTTTTTAATTTAATTTTTTTTGCCAACGATCTTTACAATTTAGTAGCAATCCGAATTTTATGAAATGAATGCATTAATGATGACCAAACTGAACATAAAAAAACATCTTCAGAAAATTATTAATTTGGCCCCTTTCACGAATGTCAATCGAGCAACAAACTGTAATGAATGCAGTACATAAATGGTAAATCAAATGAAAGGCAGATGTACCAGTAAGGCAAATATTTAATGATCTCTGCAATATTACAGCATATCCTAATATAAATACACTGAACAAAATTATAAACGCAACACTTTTGATTTTGCCCCCATTATTCATGAGCTAGACTCAAAGATCTAAGACTTTTCCTATTTATACAAAAGGCCTATTTCATAAATCTGTCCAAACCTGTGTTAGGGAGCACTTCTCCTTTGCCGAGATAATGCATCCACCTCCAGGTGTGGCATATCAAGATGCTGATTAGACAGCATGACTATTGCACAGGTGTGCCTTAAGCTGGTCACAATAAAATGCCACTTTAAAATGTGCAGTTTTACTGTATTGGGAGGACTGGTGGGGGTCCGAAAACCAGTCAGTATCTGGTGTGACCACAATTTGCCTCACGCAGTGTAACACATCTCCTTTGCATAGAGTTGATCAGTTTGTTGATTGTGGCCTGTGGAATGTTGGTCCATTACTCTGCACCTGTTCATTGTCCATAACATACGCCTGCCCATACCATAACCCCACTGCCACCATGGGCCAGTCGATCCACAATGTTGACATCAGCAAACCGCTCACCCCCACGACGCCATACAGTCTGCCATCTGCCTTGTACAGTGAAAAACGTGATTCATCCATGAATATATGACAGCCATCTTTTTTTCCAGCATCAAATTTTCTTCTTTGTGGACTTTTTCATTTGTTCCAATCCATTTAGTTTTTCTTCTATGCCTAGGAAACGTTGGTTAAGAATCGACAGTTCTTTCTTTATGTATAGAGTGTTAGCTTGGATTTCTTCTCTCAGATTGATAAATTATGTGTCTAAGTGTCTGAGTAAGTTGTCATATTCATTTCTTCCTTCTTTTGATTCTTGAGATTCTTCCGCTTGTCCTTTATTTATGCCTTCCTCTAATGGAATATTAGAGAGAAGAGATTCCTCCAAGTTTGTATTATTACTTGATAGGTTTGGTGAAAAGAAGGAAAGGCGTTTTTCTGTTTAATTTTCAGGCCTTTTCTCTTTTTTTAGGTGCTTGCCATTTTGTGTCTTTTTTGTAGCCATTTGTGTTTTAATTTGTTTTTATATTTTAGTTTAGCTCTTTCTTCTGAAAGTTATTTGCTCTTTTAGGCTAGTGCTATCTTTGCTTTTAGTATAGTGCCCTTTCCCTGCGTTTTTTGCTCCCCGACTACTCCACACCTTCACTCCCACCTTCACCTTTCTCTCCTATCAATTACTAATGTTTTTCCTTCCTTTCCTTCCTATTCTGTCGTACTAAGTAACTATGGGATAGGTGAAAAGTTTTATATAAGCAAAGAGAAAGATACAGACAATAAATAAGAGAGAAGGCACTATAAGTGACAAGAGCCTCTGGGCAACTCCACATGGCTCACTGCAGACCTTTTTAGTAATCTGTTCCACACCATAGGCAGAGATTCACTTGGATTAACTGGGTTTAGATAGTCTTTAAATCTTATATTGCCCCTTATATACAGCTCTCTATCATATCTCTATTTCCCATCTTCTAAGGGGTTCACTAATTGCCAGGAGACTCATTGCTTTTTACCAGCCTCTACAGAATAAGCATAGAAAAAAAAAGACAGAAAATTGGTAGATGAAGGTGTGCTGTTTTTCTCCTGTTGGCATTGTTCTACATTCACTTTGGATGTGTTCACAAAGGTTCACTCCCTTGTATTATTTGGCTGGCTGTACTTTATCTGGCGTGAGAAAGGCTGTCTACATCCCCCTGCATCATCTCCGTTTTGCAGCACCCCAAGTGGTACACTAGGTAAGTCGGATTGTTTCCTCTGCTCCCTCGATCACTCCCTCACCTGCGTTCCACGAGGAAGCAGCACACCACGCTACGGCACCTTGCTCTGCCCCTCTGCGGATAAAGGCAGTGGGATAGTGATCTTGAATAATACAGCTAATGCCCACAAGATCCTTAGACAGCTTCAAGATCATACCAAGCTTTGGAACAAGATCCCACTCTGAAAATTGCACAAAAATTGAGGACATCCTCACACTTGGCCTAAGAGCAGGCCACATTGACCTTAACCTGTTCCTTTTTCTACAGAAGACGAATCCCCGAACTCCAATCATTTACACACTTCCAAAAATTCACAAGAACCTGAGGGATCAGTAGTGGATTGTATCCTTGAACCAATTGCTAAGTACGTGGATTATCTTTTGAAAGATTCGGTGATGGTAATCCCCACCTGTATCAAGGATACGAGCAGACTCTTTAGGGACCTTAAGATGGTAAGGGAGTTCCATGGTGTATTAATTACAATGTATGTAAATAGTTTGTACACCATTATTCCTCACGAAGATGGTATTGGGGCAATTGAGGGCCCAGCAGTTTAATTTTCTTGGAACTACTACTACTGACTCTACAGTGCAATTATTTTTGATTCCAGAGTAATTGGTATTTGCAGATCTCTGCTACCTCGATAGGGGCAGCAATGGCCGCCATGTACGCAAATACATTTATGTATGCCTTTGAGGAGTAATACATTATGCAAGTACTATCATTAAGTACTATTGCTTTATTGACAATGTTTTAATCCTTTGGAATTACACAGAAGACGAGGCCCAGAGATTTGTGGAATACATTAATGGCTTATCCACACCACTTAAGGTTACATCAAAGATTGATCCTGAGAATATACAATTTCTTGATGTTGAGTTGTCATTAAAGGAAGGAAAACTAAAGCACACGTTATACACCAAACCTACGGATAGGAACACAATTCTCCATTATGAGAGTACTCACCCTAAACATCTCAAGGATTCCCTCCCCCTGTCTCAGTTCCTTAGAGTTTTTAGAAATAATTCAGTGGAAGTTTAACAGACTGAACAGTTACAAATAATGTATGACAGATGCACTGCATGAGGGTATAAAAAGCACACACTCGCATGAACCTTGGATGAGGCCAGGATGAAATATACTGATGTTCGAGAAACTAGAAAAATGGATAAAGTATCGTCTAGAACAGTTTTTTTCCAATGAAATTCTATACAGCCAGAACAGCCTTTAAATCTTCATTTGTTCAAAACTGGAATATTTTGCAAAGGGATGCCACTCTTCCTGGAATTGTGTAACAGAAACCCATGATCGGCTATAGACGTAACAGAAACTTAAAAGACTGCTATAAGCCTGTAAATCAGGATGTGGTGAACTTGGGCTGTGTCCGTTGTTTGGGTTGTGTGACGTGTGGGCATATTATACCATCCGATACTTTTTGTCACCCCCATACGGGAAAATCCTATAAAAAAAAAGCATAGGATACACTGTAGAACAGAGTATGTGGTTTATAAGTTGACTTGACCTTGTGGCCTTTAATTATATTGGAAAAACTGAAACTGCACTCTGTGAAAGAATCAGGTCAAGTATACGGATTGCCTACAGAGACAAACCTGTGGCCAGACATTTTTTGGAAAATCACCAGCACCTCTCAACAGATGTGTTGAGATTGATCATATCCCAACACCAGTAAGAGGGGGTGATAGGACCAAATTGTTATTACAGCGGGAAACATTTTGGATCCTTGAGTTAGACACTTTGTCCCCTAGAGGACTTAATGAAAAGTGTTCCTTTTTACCATTCCTATAATGATTGTATTATAATGCATATATACTTATCTTCCTGTATTTAAGAATTACTGTACATTTAGACTTTTTTGTTTATTAGTAACATTACTTGAAAGCAGACTCTATTACGGAGACTCTTTCAAGTAGGAGTTAGAAAACCAGGAGTTGCTTGGAGTGGCTTGTATACTGTGGAGAATGGTTTGTATTTTATTTGTGTTTAATTGGTTCAGTTGGTAAAGTTTAAAAAAAAATGTGTTTTATTACATTTTGTTTTGCTGTGTTCTGGTGTTTCCCTCTCTTTTGTGCTGCTGCTTGATTGATTGGGGGGAGTGTTCATTAATTGCACCTGTGTGGGATTTGTATCCCCATAAAGGCACACCCCTAACTCACTGAGCTTGCTCACATTACTTGAAAGTAGACTCTATTAAGTCAGAGTTAGAAAACCAGGAGTTAAAACTAACTCGGGGTTTAAGCTAATAAGGTAATTGTTTTATTATTCGATACCTGGGGAAATGAGTGTTAGCAAGATTGCTGGTTTAACTCAATGCACATCTTGTTGCATGTATGGATGCCTGGATGTACCCGTCCAGGGTCCATACCTCTGTGACGGTTGTGTGCGAGTGGCTTCTCTGGAAGCTCAGATTGGAGATCTCGAGAAGCAAATCGCAAATTTGAGGGAGATTGACAATCTTGAGAGGAGTCTGCTGTTCACTGAGCAGAGTTTAGTGGGGACAGGAAGTGGAGAGGGAGGAGATAAGACAGATGGGAACAGGCATGTAGCTGGGTGACAGTGGGGCGAGGAAGAAGGGGGGGAGGGAAGAGGAAAGGGCTAGCTAGTCCTGATTTGGTGAAATTTGAGGGAAGATTTGCCCATTTGAGGGAAGATGTTGGGAGCATCAGCTCTAATAAGTGGAAGCTGTTACTTCTAACAGCCGAGCTAACAGCCCCTCTAGTACGGGTGGGGATCAAAATGTTAGGAAGGCAAGACAGGTTGTGGTGGTAGGGGACTCTATCATTAGGAGAGCAGAGAGGGCAATCTGCACTCTGATCGGCTCAACCGGACAGTTTGCTGTTTCCCGGGTGCTCGGGTCCGGCATGTTGCTGACAGAGTGGATGGGTTATTGGGAGGGGCTGGGGATGACCTAGCGGTCATGGTCCATGTTGGTACCAATGACAAAGTAAGAGGAAGATGGAAGGTCCTAAAGAATGATTTCAGGGAATTAGGTAGCAAACTTAAGAAAAGGACCTCCAAGGTGGTATTCTCTGAGATATTACCTGTGCCACGCGCTACAGTGGAAAGGCAGCGGGAGATTAGAGAGGTCAATGCGTGGCTTAAGTCTTGGTGCAGGAAGGAGGGTTTTGGGTTTTTTATAGCAAAGAGCCTAAATAACAAAATGGGGGAGGGAACTAGAGGCATTAGTATACACTAAACAATATGATATAATAGGCATAACTGAAACATGGTGGGATGAGACACATGACTGGGCAGTTAACTTAAATGGGTACATGTTATTTAGGAAGGATAGGAAAAACAAGAAGGGTGGTGTGGTATGTTTGTATGTCAACCATGATTTCAAGCCAAATCTTAAGCAAATGGAATGCGATGAGGAAAATGTGGAAGCTTTATGGGTAAATATCTGCTTGGGGGAAAATAAGGGAAAACAACTTTTGGTTGGGATATGTTATAAACCACCTAATGTTAATATTGACGAGGAACAGCAGTTTGAGCAAATTGAGAAAGCTGCAAATCTGGGTAACACGTTAATTATTGGAGATTTTAATTACCCGGACATAGATTGGGACATAGGGACTAGTAGCTCAACAAAGGGAATTAGGTTTTTAAACTTGTTAAATGACACCTTCATGTCACAACTTGTACAAGCACCAACTAGAATGGACGCTTGTCTGGACCTGGTTTTAACAAACAACGTTGATCTTTTCACCAACATTCAAGTAGGTGAGCACTTTGGAAATAGTGATCACAATATAGTGTCCTTTGAAATAAACTCAAAAAAACAAAAGCACATGGGGTATACTAAAACATATAATTTTAAAAAGGCAGATTTCAATACGTTAAGGGAAGCTTTACAATATATTGACTGGCATAAACTCTTTAGTGAAAAGAACACTGAGGATAAATGGATCATCTTCCAACAAATATTAGAAAGGTACACTTCTCAGTATGTACCATTGGGAAATAAATATAAAAGAAACAAATTAAAACCAATGTGGCTTAGTAGAGAAGTAAAACAAGAGATTAAAAATAAGAAAAGGGCATTTAAAGCATTTAAATCTGACAAATCAGATGCATCTTATAAAAGATATAAGGAAGCAAATAATGTGTGCAAAAAGGCAATTAGACTTGCTAAACTTCAAAATTAAAAAATGATAGCTAAAGAAAGCAAAACCAACCCCAAAGCATTTTTTAAGTACATAAATTCTAAAAAAAAAAAATGAAAGTGTAGGTACACTAAAAACTGAAACGGTGGTGTTAGTTAATGAAGACCAGGAAAAGGCAGGAATTTTAAATAACTATTTCTCCTCAGTATATATTAAGGAAGAACCCATGGCAATAGATGTGCAAATGATTGCTACTAAAAACTTGCAGAATAATTGTAATTGGTTAACTCAAGACAAGGTGCTGCAGCAACTAAAGAAAGTTTATATAAACAAAGCTCCAGGTCCTGACGGTATCCATCCACGTGTACTTAAGGAACTAAGTGTAGAAATAAGTGAACCTCTGTTTTTAATCTTTTAAGATAATTTTCTTTCAGGTAGTGTTCCGGAGGATTGGAGGAAGGCAGATGTGGTTCCTATATTCAAAAAGGGTTCAAAATTCTTGCCTGGAAATTATAGACCTGTGAGCTTAACTTCTGTGGCTGGTAAAATATTTGAAAGGTTATTAAGGGATAATATTCAAGAATTCCTTGAGAAGAACATGGTTATCAGCAAAAATCAGCACGGTTTTATGAAGCACAGGTCATGTCAAACTAACTTGATTGCGTTCTACGAAGAAGTAAGTAGAAGTATAGATCAGGGTGTTGCAGTGGATGTGATCTATTTGGATTTTGCCAAGGCATTTGATACAGTTCCACACAATAGATTAGTGTTCAAACTCAAGGAAATCGGTCTAGATGAAAATGCTTGTTCTTGGGTAGAACATTGGCTTAAAAACAGAGTACAAAGAGTTGTCATTAATGGTAAATTTTGAAACTGGACAGAGGTGGCAAGTGGTGTCCCTCAGGGGTCTGTTCTGGGACCCCTTCTATTTAACATGTTTATAAATGATCTTGAAGACAGCATTGAAAGTCATGTTTCAGTGTTTGCAGATGACACAAAACTTTGTAAAATAATACAATGTGAGCAAGATATTACTTTGCTGCATAGGGATTTAGATAGAATGGGGACTGGGCAATCAAATGGCAGATGAAATTTAATGTTGAAAAATGCAAAGTTATGCACTTCGGTGTAAAGAATACACAAGCAAGGTATACCCTAAATGGAAGCGAATTAGGGATAACAACACACGAAAAGGACTTGGGAATTGTTATAGACAACAAACTATGCAACAATGTGCAATGTCAATCAGCAGTGGCCAAGGCCAGTAAGGCATTGTCATGCATGAAAAAGGGCATTCATTCTCGGGACGAGAATATCATTTTGCCTCTTTATAAATCACTGGTAAGACCACATTTTGAATATGCTGTGCAATTTTGGGTACCTGTTCTAAAGAAGGATATTATGGCACTAGAAAAAGTGCAGAGGCGGGCTACAAAATTAATAAAAGGAATGGAACATATCAGCTATGAAGAAAGGTTAACAAATTTAAACCTATTTAGTTTAGAAAAACGTCGCCTGAGAGGGGATATGATAACATTATACAAATATATTCGGGGCCAATACAAACCATTGTGTGGAAATCTATTCACAAACCGGACTTTACAAAGGACACGAGGCCACGCGTTTAGACTGGAAGAAAGAAGATTTCGTCTAAGGCAAAGGAAAGGTTTTTTTACTGTAAGAACAATCAGGATGTGGAATTCTCTGCCTGAAGAGGTGGTTTTATCAGAGTCCATACATATGTTCAAACAGCTACTAGATGCATACTTGCAAAAACAAAATATTCAAGGATATAATCTTTCAATGTAGGGTAATCACTGCTTGATCCAAGGATAAATCTGACTGCCATTCTGGGGTCAAGAAGGAATTTTTTTCCTAGCTTGTTGCAAAATTGTGCTTCAAACTGGGTTTTTTGCCTTCTTTTGGATCAACAACAAAAAACAAATGTGAGGAAGGCTGAACTTGATGGACGCAAGTCTCTTTTCAGCTATGTAACTATGTAACTATGTAACATTTGTATTTTATTTGTATATTTTATTGATGGATTGAAATCTGTTATTGTTCACTTTATCCTCTGTCCACAATCCCTACCAGGTGGTTTATCTTATCTTATGCATGAATAGCTTATTCACTGCCTATGGCTCAATATCTTGGGGTACCTTTGTGATCTAACCCATGATTTTTTCCTTGGGGCATGTTTTGCACTTTTATTGAATTCTTGGTAACTTGAACTATTATCTTTTTGCACAATATGATTCAAAGCTCTTTATTCTGCACACCCTATTTATGCACTGTATATGAATATTTGAGACATGTTCCCTTTGTACCTACGATTTTTTTAAGTTTGTGGACCAACTATGGTTTAATTTGTTGCACATAATTGAGGCACTTCTGATTGATTACAGCACTATTCTTGCACTTTGAGTCAAATAATTGGAATTTTTATTCACTCTAGTTTTTGTATTAATGCACATTACTATGCCTCTTAATTCTTAAGTGGGCTGTAGTGGTTATGGAGCTTAGAGTATCCCTTTAAACTCCCAAACTGTAGCAAATTGAAAACCAAATGGGAAAATGTAGGCTAAAAAAATCAAGATGTGATAGCTGAGATGGAGATATTTTTTCCAATCGACTATTTTACTATAAATTTCAATTCAGATTTAAGTTTACTGCAGATTAGAGTTTAACAAATAAACCCCACACAATTAAATTAAGACTAGTGGGATTTTTTTCTTATGTTAATATAAAGTTACCCCCAATGTATTGATTAACGGAGGTTTAATATTTATTTATTTATTTTTTCATTCCAAAGGTTTTTATTAAGCGTGCATGGACATTTTACAAGCATGTTTAAGTATGTCTTCAGTTGTTACAAAATATTCATAACATTTATAAAACATAGTAATCCAACGTTAATGGTCGGGTAGAGGAACATGTCATTATTGTGTCATTATGTTTTGTAGTAGCGTGTTATTGGAGAAGGTTGCACATTCCCAGGAGTTTTAAGCATAGCTTCTCTGTGGTCTCGGTTACTAGGGGTTGTGTAGGGAGAGTACCAGTTGTTTGTGTGGGGATCTCTGGTGTTCGTCCGTGTCTCGGTTCTTTACATGCTTGACGGAGTAGTGAGGTTTTTGGGCTGTGCTTGTTTTGGTGTACTCGTGTCTCTTTTCTTGTCTGGGGATTGTTTCCTGTTTTCTGGTTTGGTCTCCCTTGTTTTCTCTCCTAGTGTCTGGTGTGTTGGTATCTCGAGTGTCCTAAACTTCCTTATCATGTATTTCTTCTGGCTTCATGTTTAGTCTGTCAAAGGCTGTTGTATTGCCTATCTAGCTATTTACTTCCATTAGTCGTCTCTAATTGTGTGTCTACTTGCTTAGGTCCCTTTATCTCCCTTTTCGTTATTCTTTCGTGTCCCTGTGTGAGGGTGTCCCCTGTGCCAGGGATATGTGTGCTGTTAATGAGTTGGCAGAGCGGCTAATGTGGCTATGTGGAAGTGTCTTAACCAGGTAAGAAATGTAAAAATTCAACCACTTATAGTTACTCAAATCTTATTATACTAGTAAATTTCTGGTAATTTGCTTGTAATCATTAGTCTATGTGAACCTATCTCGTGCATGTTATTTAGGCGTTAATCTTGGATTTCTTTATTCCTGCTACTGCATTAGAGTGCATCATTTATGTGAATGAGCCTTATCTTTATTAAACATGTTTTGTTTTGATGGAATGCTTATGTTTTCTCAATTATAGTCCAATGTAATTTCAGAGAATATTTTAGTTGGAAGACAATTGCATGTTTTTTTTCTGTTTATAAACTGCAATATATAAAACTTTGAAATACGATCTGTGAGTGAATAAAAAACAATTTTATTACATTATATACATCTAACCTTTTAAAATGCTAACGTGTCATGCTGTGTTGATGAATAAAGCCACCATGTTTAATTTATTAATACTAAGTGCCTTACAAGTATCCTGAATCTGATTGGATGTTACATAGTAGTCTTCAACTAATAAAAGCTGTCCTTTGCCCATTATTAGCCAATCAACATTAGAAGTTGTAAGATGGAGACAAAAGTCTGGCAGATTGTAAAACCATTAAAACAATTAAGTAAAGTGAGTGAACATCAGATGCAGCCATAATTGTACCCTTTGGCCAATTTCCATGACATGCTGTGGCTTACTTCCAACCCCTATTCCTATTCATTCTTATCCATCATTACCTCTGAATGTACATAAGCACAACTTAAAAATGTGTCAATTGCTCTAAAAAAAAAAAACAGTCTTTCCTTCTTTAACCAAAACGTCACTTATACATTACCCTTAGATGATTCCTGCTGTCCGTTTACTATAGAACATGCCGTATCTTGGAAAATGCAATATAGGATACAGATCAATTATCTGCACACTTTGCCAGGAGTTCCCATGCTTTGATTTACCATAAGGGGTGAACAGTTTAACCTCAAAGTCTCCTTGCCAGTGCCATTTCACACTGTCCCTCCAACAGAGCAAAACTCTTTCAAATAAAAGGTTCGGACTGCTGCGGGCAGGAATGCAGCAGATTGGCTTAGAGTGGTCAGGTGATGCTCTAAGCCATTCACTAGCACCGCATTTACAAAATGGATTTTGAAACATACCTACATTTCTTAAGCTGATTTGTGAATGAATGCTACTGACTGGCTTAGAGCAGCAACTCACTGTTCTAAGCCAATCAGCGGCGCCCCTGTCTCCAGCAGTCAAAAGGTTCAGTTTTCAAGATTTTCAGACAGTGGATGTTGAAATGGCCAGAGAAAAAGTCTCTGGTAAAGAGACTTTTTAGATAAACAATTTATGAAAGTTTTAAGCCCTAAATGTAAACCACTGCCAGGGACATCCTGGCACCATAACAACTTGTATTATTAAGTTGTTATGGTGCCAAGAGGGTCCCTTCAATTAGTTTGTAGAGGTTTATAAGAATACCTCTTTCTGTTTCTTTAAATATTTTGCCTTTGAACTGAAAGCAGCTAGATGAATTGTTAACATAGGACTCGCCTAAGAGGTGTGCCTTGATACGGAAGGAGAGCTAGCCAGTACAGTGGTACTTTAACCCTTTGCTATTTATTTAACCCTTCGTTAAATAAATAAAAATGTGTTAAATAAAAAACAATTTAACCCTTTGTTATTTATTGTGCCTTTGTTATTTATTTATTTAGAGATGTTTAATACTGCACATGTATTATAGACATTGCTGCCACCCAAGAGTGGAAGTTTGAACAAATTACTTTTTTTCTGTGTATTTAAATGCAAACATAATGTGCTGCTCTTATAATATAAAACGTTGTGTGCTCAAAGGCAAAATACGGTGTATGTATGTGTGACTGTGTATATATGTGTGTGTGTGTGTGTGTGTGTGCATATGTATGTATGTGTATATATACAGTATCCCACAAAAATTAGTACACCCCTCACATTTTTGTAAATATTTTATCATATCTTTTTATGTGACAACAATGAAGAAATGACACTCTGCTACAATGTAAATTAGTAAGTGTACAGCCGGTATACTGTAACAGTGTAAATTTGCTGTCCCCTCAAAATAACTCAGCACACAGCCATTAATGTCTAAACCATTGGTAACAAAAGTGAGTACATCCCTAAGTGGAAATGTCCAAATTGGGCCCAAAGTGTCAATATTTTGTGTGGCCATTATTTTCCAGCACTGCCTTAATCATCATGGGCATGGAGTTCACCAGAGCTTTACAGGTTGCCACTGGAGTCCTCTTCCACTCCTCCATGACAACATCATGGAGCTTGTTGATGTTAGAGACCTTGCGTTCCCCTACCTTCCATTTGAGGATACCCCACAGATGCTCAATAGGGTTTAGGTCTGGAGACATGCTTGACCAGTCCATCACCTTTACCTTCAGCTTCTTTTGCAAGGCAGTGGTCATTTTGGAGGTGTGTTTGGGGTCGTTATGATGTTGGAATACTGCCCTGCAACCCAGTCTCCGAAGGGAGGGGATCATGCTCTGCTTCAGTATGTCACAGTACATGTTGGCATTCTTACCTCAATGAACTGTAACCCCCAGTGCCAGCAGCACTCATGCAGGCCCAGACCATGACACTCCCACCACCATACTTGACTGTAGGCAAGACACACTTGTCTTTATACTCCTCACCTGTTTTCCGCCCTACACGCTTGACACCATCTGAACCAAATACGTTTATCTTGGTCTCATCGGACCACAGGACATGGTTCCAGTAATCCATGTCCTTAGTCTGCTTGTCTTCAGCAAACTGTTTGCGGGCTTTCTTGTGCATCATCTTTAGAAGAGGTTTCTTTCTAGGATGACAGCCATGCAGATTAATTTGATGCAGTGCGCGACGTATGGTCTGAGCACTGACAGGCTGACCCCCCCAGCCCTTCAACCTCTGCAGCAATGCTGGCTGCACTCATATGTCTATTTCCCAAAGCCAACCGCTGGATATGATGCTGAGCACATACACTCAACTTCTTTGGTTGACCATGGCGAGGCATGTTCTGAGTGGAACCTGTCCTGTGAAACCGCTGTATGGTCTTGCCCACCGTGTGGCAGCTCAGTTTCAGGGTCTTGGCAATCTTATTATAGCCTAGGCCATCTTTATGTAGAGCAACAATTCTTTTTTTTCAGATCCTTAGAGAGTACTTTATCACGAGGTGCCATGCTGAACTTCCAGTGACCAGTATGAGAGAGTGTGAGAGCGATAACACCAAATTTAACACACCTGCTCCCCATTCACACCGGAGACCACAATTCGGACATTTCCACTAAGGAGTGTACTCACTTTTGTTGCCAATGGTTTAGACATTAATGGCTGTGTATTGAGTTGAGGGGACAGCAAATTTACACTGTTATACAGGCTGTACCCTTACTACTTTACATTGTAGCAGAGTGTCATTTCTTCAGTGTTGTCACATGAAAAGATATAATAAAATATTTACAAAAATGTGAGGGGTGTAATCACATTTGTGAGATACTGTATATATACAGTTTGTATGTCTTTGTACGCAGATACATACACACACACACACACACACATATATATATATATATACACACACACACACACACACACACACACATCTACATATTACAACATTCTCTTCATTATAAAATTGATAGATATTAAAGTACACAACACAAATTATCTTTATTTTCATTTCAAGTAATACACAGTTTAATTATTCAATATAATTAATCTCATCCATAGCTCCATAGCTTTACTCATGAAAAAAAAATCAACAAAAAATTAATTATCCGTCAGCTCTTGAAGCAAAAATCCATTGGCAGTACAAACGCTGTAAACAATTCATCCAAGGACTGCAGATAAAGGTCTATGATCAGAAGCATATAAATTCATAAATAAAGGCCTTTATATATGCCCCCTCATTCAACACAGATAACATTGAAAGGGATTTACACAGGTTGCTTGAAAAAAATGAATAAGGTGGTAATATATGAAGGCCTTTGCTTATGAATTTATATTCTTTCTGCTATAGACTTGAAGCCTGGGGATTGTTTAGTGCTGTAGTAACATAAATGAATTTTTGGACCAGGCACTCTGCAGTAATAAATTTATGCTGAAGTTTTATCAGTGAAGCTATTGAAGAGATTAATGATATAAGAGGGCCATGATACTTTATGAGATAATATGAATCGGGTTTCTGCAGAAGAGAAAGACCTAGAGTATTCACAGATGATATGTGCATATATAACTGAACAGAGAACAAGCTGTGTGTACTGTGAACCAGGACGCGGAAGAACAATTTTCTGAAATAATGAATCTGAGATTGTGTCAAATGTGCTACTGTTCCTGCCACTAGAGTCCTAACCCTCAACCTACCTAATATGCATACACGGAAAAATATTTAATTCAGTGCAATTTTATTCTTCAGATATAGAATTTTTTTTCTCTGTTATAGGGGTAATAATAAAATGTCAGGGGAACGCTAACCTCCCCCCTCCCCCCCCCCACACACTATTTTACAGTGATTGCAGTGACTGTGGTTGTGAATAAAGAAAATAATGAAGTAAGACAATATCACATGCAATCATTATGTTCATAAAATAAAATAATTAAAACATAGCTTTTATTCTAAGTAATTAAAGAGCATCTATGTCCTGGGATCACAAACCAAATATAACATAAACTATTGCACTGTAAGCAAAAGTGAAGCTTTGCACAAGAGTGCTGTAACAATAGGACATTATGTAAAAACCTTTACACAATACACTTTAATAAATGGGGAGATATTTAGAAATAGTCCATGTAACAACCCCCCCAGGCATAAAAGGGGTTAAATGCCGTTTAGAGGATAGTCCCTTCCAGATACACAGGCTGCTACTGAGGACACCAATCTCACGAACTGGAAACCATATGAATATTCCAAACAGTCGAACCGGAAACATACAAATGCTCCAAACAGTCGACTAGGAAAAAACATGCGAAAGGTTTACACTCCTAGCTGTCGAACTGGAACAGCATACAATAAATCCCCCCAAGAACGAGACAAGGCTCCATGTTGCGGGTCAAGCAGAGATCTGGTTTAATGGGGCTACCTGCCCGGTATTTATGCAGGTCTTCCACCAGGTGGAAACTCCCCTAGGGGACCTGGTGGAAGACTGGGACACAATAGCAAGGTGACCAATCACGGACACACACAGTTAAGCCCTCCCACAGGTACATAACAATCCCTCCTCTCTATCCTGGAGATAATTGGGAAGCAATCCAATTATCTCAGAGGATAGAGGCAAAACTCCATTACACACGGTAATAAAAACACAAAATTATACAATGTTGCAACTAGTGCATAAAACATATACATTCAACATATCCCCCGATAGCTTAGATCTGAGCGCACATTATTACTGAATGGCGCTCAGATCATATACATACATTTCCATCGCCATGGAGCCAAGGTCTTTCACATAGTTTTTTGGTATACGAATGGGCTCCATGGCTTAGCTATCTGGGGTAGCAATGTTCACTCAATCAAAGTACCGAATGGACCGGTGTTTGTATGAATGAGTGCAGGAGAAGGGAGGTCAGCGGCTCAGTGGTGTTCGTGAATATAACTGTCCGTTTTCAGTTCCGTAGATTTGTAGCTGAACACCGCTGGCCGTTTGGCAGTTTAAAATGGCCGCTGCCACGTGTTCGACTATACGAACAACGGCCACACAGCGTTCGTCAATTAAGCTGCGGTTAACCGCAGCTTCTGGGAGGTAAATTACTGGCACACTCCATACCCCGGTGGTTCGGTTATTCGTCTGTTTGTTCCGTAGATTCAATCTACCGAATGCCCGGGCAGAAAGGCACGAACAAGCCTTTCTACAGGGAAAAATCAAAGTTTTTAACATGGGCCATAGTCCAGGGGCAGCAGGCGGGCAACCAGGCTTCTCCAGAACATGGTGGTGAGGTTGGTTTCGCCACAGTACAATTTACTAGCAATTACACTGTGAACACTATATTACAGTATTGTGTATCCAATGCAACCTTGTCCTTTAAAAGTTGTCAGACAAACATAATTTACTAACTTATGAGCAACACAGACAATATAAATTAGGCTAATAGTTAACTATATCTGTATCATAGCAAGACTTTAGGCACTAGCCCTTGCTGATGTGGTACACCTGAATTATTACCTCCCAATCAAACTCCTAAACTCAAAATATTTCATAGTTAAATCTAGACTAATATACTGTATCTAAATAAACTAAATTAAGCAATACTGAAACTTTATTACAATGTTCTCAATGTACAGAAATGCCCTGTACAGAAATTAATATTGTAATTTGGTCCGACCCAGCCACCACCAATAGGTAGGGGACAAGGGGAGGATATTCCTCTACCCTTTGATATCAATATTAGAGCCCCTATCTGCTGCTAATCGGTAAGGGTCATGTAGAGGAGATTCGGCCCTCCCACCTGAATGTTAATATCGGGCACACCACCTCATAAATTAGAGAACAATAATGTAATATAGATTAGACATTTCAAAATATGCGGAATGCTAGCCTGTTGGGATAATAGATCAAGCAGAGGAATTACTAAGATTTCTAAAATCTTATAGTTGTCTAAAACTAAGAAAAGCACACATAATTATTTGTGTTTCTGCGTAATTAGTTATGTCTATAAAAAAATATCCAATAATGCCAAATCAGTAAAATACACCTTCAAATGCATATTATGCGCACCCGGGGCAAATGTAACAATGACAGAATTATGCGCAGGTGGTAGCTGCAATGGTGCACAAATCGCTAATCCATTTAATGAACGCAAAGACAGCACAATACAGAGGTTCTGAGCAAACAGCCCTTTCTGTACAGAAATGCCCTTTCCGTGGACAGCTGGGTTAGAACCTGAAAGATGGGAATCCAAGGATCGCTGGGTAAATTAATCTCTTGAGATGGCAATAAGACTGTTTAGTGGGTATACTTCCTGCAACATGGCCGAGTTGTTATGAAGTATGAATTGAACTATGGAGTGTGAAATTGCCTATTACGACAGCAATAAGACGAAATAGTGTATTTTCTATCTCTAACATGTAAAACCAACATTAGATATATAAAAAACAAACAAAGCAAAAAAACACAACAGAATTGCTAAATTAAAGGTAGATGTTTATATCGTAACTTCATCTTTTATGGAGAATAATAATATAAATAATTGGCACATACTGTATACATACTTATAGAAACTTAGATGGGCAAAAAACAAACAAAACACAAATGAATAATTAAGTATGTAAAAAATGAATAATTGAAGTCCTCATTCAAACCTTGCAGATACACTTAAAAGTGTAAATCCATTTGTAAAAGTATATGATTAAAATCCCCATTGCTTTTCTGGGTCCCAGGATAAGTCTTTTTATAGCAAGAAACTTAAGGCAAAAGGGATTTGAAGCATGATTTTCCTTAACATGATTTGACATTGGTATTTCCACTTGTCCAGTAATTGAATTAACATGCTGTTGTATGTTGCATCTGAGCTGCTACTTTGTTATTTCCGACATTGTTTGTTGTATGCATGCATGTACATGTAATCAGATACACCGCTATAATAGTTTTAAAATGCACAAAAAGTATTGACCGCATACTTGAGGCCTGTTATCATGCTTTTAAACGTTTAATAATTAATAAAATATCAGGTGCAACACGGACATCTAAAATTTGTGTGGAGACAACTACGAGATTCAGCTTGAGCACTTATCATGTAAGAGTTTTTAATCTAGTTTTTTTTCAAATAAATGTAGTAAAGCTATACTATATAGTTTCTGACAAAAGAATGCAACGTGTGCAAATACAGAAAGCAAAACTTTTCAATTGGTTAAGGGTTAGATATTAGTAAAAGTAAACATTTAATTGGTTAAGTGTTAAGTGTTTTATCTTGATGTACTTCCTCCAAGGTGTGATGTCATCATTATCTTTGTGTGTAGCTCCGGATGGAGATGCCTTCTTGCTACACAAGGGTCTTAGACGATGGGAGGGGGGTGCTCAAGCAGCCATTTTGAGTAATAAATGAGCACAGGTACACATAGTAAATAGACATTTTACACACATTAATTTCTATCCATCACAGTTAAACCATTCGAGAACCCCTGGAGGCAGCTTTGGGGTTAAAACTTTTGAGAACAGTTTAACCCCTTGAGGGAAGACGTTGCACCAAAACAACTGCAATTAAATAAGTTGTTTTGATGCCTTGAGTGTCCTTTCAATGTGTCTGGATATACTTGCATCTACTGGATACCGTGGACAATATTTCAGCATTGGAGTATTTGAAACAGTCTTTCATTTAAAATGTTGCTACTAATGTTAATCATATTTAATGAAAATACATTTTTCGAATTCAAGCTCCTAGGTATTAATAACTCTGTCAGGTTTTAATTTGAGTTTGTTTATAGTAGTACCTTATGCTTACATTATGGGCTTATCTACTAAGCTCTTACATTATAATTTTATTTAATGTACAGCAGCTATTAGACCTACATAATTAAGTAATTTTAATAATTTTTGTCATTAAAAATATATATATTTTAGCATCCTGTTAGATATCAACATGTTTTTAATCATATTACATTTCTTATCAGACGTAGCCCTGACTTTGTCTTTCTTTGTCTTGATTGTCTTTCTTGTTCAGCTTTAGCAGGATAGGTCTATTAAAACCCATAGATTAGCACATTTTAGTGGCTTTTCAGGGGATCCATTCTTAAACAACATATTTCTTGAAGCATTTACATGTATTCTGAGGTCATTAAGGCTGGAGCCATAACATCTAGCTCTCAAATATTACCTGACTTGTAATATTTTATTGAGATTTTAGGATAATAACTTCCCTAAACCAACAAACTCCTTCTAGCTGTTGTTTTGTGAAATATAAAGGTTGCAACCAGATTTCCAAATGAGGAAATTGAAATTTGAAAAAAAAAATAATAATAATAAAAAAATTAAAAAAAATGTATATAGATCTAATGTCATTTGTAGTGTTTTTAAGGCTTGAATTTTCCATCATTACATTTAATAAGTAAATACTTCCATACCAGAATAAAAATATATTGCTGAAATAATATAGACAGTGTATTTAGTCTGGATTTTAAAAGGACCATTTCTAAGCACCAAACAAGACATAAATTTGCATAGCATAATTAAAGGCACAAAGAACTCACAATCACTGTGCCCATAGTTTGCATATACTTATAGTTTGCCATCAAAAAAATAAATATATGCCAATATGAATTCAACTCATTCCTGTAGGAAGAGATTAAGCTCACTGTAACTTTGTCATTTTTGTTACAGAAAATACTCCCAAGCGCTAAGTAACATTACATGGGAATATTACTATTTAATAGGTGCACGTCCAGGCTAGCTAGAAACATACCCTCTTGAGACAGATGTTTTTGAAGTCTTTCAATTGCATGCTGGGTATCCCTAAAAAGGATTTAGTTCCCACTGCAATGGAGGATTTGCTTAACCTAGACACCTATCTTCTCAATAAGGCTATTGTTCACTGCTATAGTAACAGCTTGCCTATTCTAGACTCCGTTTTGCCATTTGGTTTTTAGTTTGCTACATTACAGATTTTACTGAAAAAGCCCCTAAAGTGTGAATTGCCTTGATTGCAAAGTGAATTCATAGTTATTTTGGTCCGCATTAACCATGCTAAAAAACTTGACAATTCTTGACAATTTGCTGAAAAACGTCACATTTTTGACAATTTACACTTTATTGAATAATCTTGTCAAACGAATTTGGAAAGGCACAAAAAACATGTTCAAATTCAGTTACCTAAGCTGTAAATTCATCCAAATATAAATTTGAGTATGGACAGGAGTCCCCTTGTATTTCTGTGTTCGGGTTGAGTACAATGTTGCTGCATGAAGATAGCTCTGATACAAAGGAACTCCTCATCATGCTGTACAAGTTAAGCAATGCTGCTGTGGAGACTAATTTATCTTGGTGTGGGCCGCCTTACACAGGAAAAGGGAGGACCCACGTGGACCAGAGGACAATAAAATGACAGAAGCAGGTAAATACAGCTTTACATCATGTCCTATGATGCTTATGCATGAACCTGTATTTTACACCGTTGCAGATGGAACCTGGTCTAAAGCCATAATATATTTGATTATCCTATTTGAAAAATCAAATTTCATTTAAGCAAATTTAAAATGTGGCCAGTTCAGTCTATCAAATGCTTTTTCAGCATCTAATCCTAACAATAATCTAGGTGTTGAGTGTTTAAGCACTGGATTATACTCAGAAGTTTGCAGGTATTATCTGACCCTAACAGTATATTTGGAACATTATTCGATGTCTAAAAATGAGAAGTGAAATAGGGTGCACATGGCTTCTTCCTGGGCTTGGGAGTGTTACAATATGAGATCTAAATTTGTCAGTTGGGAAAGAATTAAAGTCGTAGCTAGATTGGAATAGAGTTGTCAGGTGTGGGAATAGAACATGTAAAAAGATGTGATAATATAGGCTGGGTAGGCCATCTGGCCCCAGGATCTTGTGTAGGGAAAGGCTATTAAAGAAACATTATAGTGTCAGGAATGCAAGCATGTATTCCTGACACTGCAGTGTTGTAAATAGATTTTAGGTCCCCAACCTTCCCCCTGCCACTGTTAAGAACTTTTTGCCCCACTCTGGCTGAGCTCATCAAAATTGGCGATTTCAGAGGATATTGCGCATGCATGGCAAAAAGCTGCGATGTGCCAATCACATCTCCTCAGAGAGATGCAATGGATTAATTAATCTCTATGAGGAATGTCTAGTGTCTCCATGCAGAGCGTGGAGATGCTGAACATCAGTGCTGCACATTGTGCAGCACTAACCCAGGAAGCACCTCTAGTGGACATCTGAGTAACTGCACCTAGAGGTGTTAATAGACAGTAATGTAAACACTGCTTTTTCTCTGAAAAGGCAATGTTGACATTAAAATGCCCACAGAGTCATACTATACACACCAGAACCACTACATTAAGCTGTAGTTGTTCTGGTAATTATAGTGTCCATTTTCCTCTAGTGTTTTTCCTCTAGTATTAAGTATTTTGTAAGGTTTGCTTTATGAGAGTCTCCAGAGAGTTGGTCCAGAGTTTGAAGATATATCTTGCACAGTGACATCAACTTTTAATTTAGACAAACTCGAGTAGTATTTTGCAACTTCATTAACTATACATGGGTCTACAATTTTTGTACCATCTTGTGCTCTTAGGAAGGTGATTCTGCTTTGGGCAGTTTTCTGTTTGAGTTTTGCCGCAAGTATTGCACTTTTTATGTTATTCATGAACAAAGTATTTTTGGTTCCTCTTAAGTAAGAATGAGGTTTTGATTTGGTTTAATTGGTTTAATTCCAACTAGATAAAGAGAATGTATCCGATAGTTGTCTTACTAGAGGACAACCATTCGGAAAGGCACCCAGTCCAATCCCAGTAGTAAGTGTGGAAGAAAAATAAGAAAAACTTTATTGAAGTCTATTAAAACACAATAATGATGGAGAATTCTAGATAGAGTCAACCAAGGAGAGAGACCAAGCATAGAATAGAAAGTGGCTAGATAATAGCCTACTACATAATTCCTTTAAAAAATGAAGGAAGGTAGGTATACTAATAGTGCTCAGGCTAAGGGTATAGAAGCAGTAAGAGAGATGAAAGGGGGAGGTAAAGGAGAGAGGTAGAAAAATAAGTATATAGGTATAGTATATAGTATAAAACCTAACCTATGGTTTAAACCTCTCCCCACATATGTAGACTCCCAACAAACAGTCACTCTCTGTGCTAAACCCTGCACTCCTATAAAACACCTTCGAGGGTGTTCTAATCTAGACTCAATCTAAAATAGAAACGTACCAGAGTATCAATCAGTGAAAAATCATTTGTGCAGAGTGCTCAAAAGGTGAGTAAGTGAAGGCTAGGACCCGACGCGCGTTTCGGCGTGACCGCACGCCGTCTTCAGGGGTAACGCAAGTGAAGCTAGCCCGGCAATTTATTTTATACCCATATGATATGGGTATAAAATATAAAATAAATTGTTATTATTAGAGCTCACCACCAGCTGCCCATGAGTAGTGGCTTAAAGGTCTAGTAGATGCTGGACAGCGGCCACATATTCCCGCAGGGCTTTTTAACTGGCAGCCAGTGCTGTAAATAGGGTAATTAGCTTGGATTGTTTAACATCTTGGCCCAGATTAGATGGGTTCTAATCAGGAAGTTAGACGTCCAGCAGCAATCAGTCTGGATGAAATCCAGAACTAATTCAGCCTTGTCCAGAGTCTGTATGCAAAACTCCCGCAATTGTTAAATAGCATGAATAATATCTGGATTTTGTAGTCTAAATGGGCTCATATGCTGTTGGATGGTTTTGCCCCATTTGTTACAGAGTGAGCATCTCTCATACTAGCTCCGATTCCAAGCTAGTATGTTGTGGACTTTCATTCTCATGATGTTCTGCCACTGATTAAGTTGCCTGACCATCATGGGAAACATACAGTCAGTTAGCTTATCAGTTACAGCTGTTCAGACATCAGTCTTATGGGTCTTAGTCAGGTAAAAAAAATGTATTAGTAATTTTACCTTAGTGACATCATTCATTGTCTTGTAGTAGTAGTAGGAATTGGCTGTCACTTGGGTACCAACTGAAAATCTATTTGTAATTCAGCTGATCTATTCTCAAACAATTCTCATTGCAGCAAAGGCATCGAATTGAGAAAAAAAGCAGTGACCCATTCACATCAACGTAGGTAATGATGAATAAAGTGAACCTCAGAGGAATTTTATCTGCCAAATTGAGAGAACCGGGTCATATTATTAAAGTGACCAAATTTGCTTTTGTTTGATGTTGGAAAATATAACCTACTGTTTTTAACAAATCATTAAGGAATGTAAATTTGAATAAAAGGATGTATGACTAAATGAATATATAAAACATCAATATTATTAGAGTACAAAATACATGAATTTTCCTACAACATATTTTTACCGATAATTAGTGAATGTCTGTAAAATAGCATGATGTACAGAAAAATACTAAATTTTTTGAGGAGGGACGGTCCCAGTAATTATACTGCCTGAGGCATATTCATTCTCACCAACCCAAACCTAAAAAAAACAACAACCAGAAAATAAAAAACAAATAAAAGCATTGCTTTGTGGTGGCACATAAGCCTTGCTCACCTCCCACAGGATTGCAGTGGTTGAGTCACTACATTAACAGGAAAATAGAAAGGCTGGCTTGAGAGCCTGAAGATTTTATCAAGCATTTATTATTTGTTAAGAAAATCGCTAACTTAGCAATCTAGTTAAAAAATAGACTCAAAGCAAGCACATTGAACCTTTCACATAGCTTTGTTATTTATATTAGTGTTCCTAGCTAACGCTAAAGTAACCCTTTTTCGCTGTTGTTGAGAGCGGCCAAGCTCAGCCTTTGCTGCGACACTGAAATAAAAGCACACGTTCTCCACGTCTGGCTGCCAAAGCCTCTCTCTCTGGCCTCAGAGTTTGAAAGGCCCTGAGGGCAGTTGCACAATCTACCTTGGCACTACTTTTCCCTTGCGTGTAACAGCTAGGATGCTGACAGTCACTACTGATTCTGTTTGCTGTAGTGTGTTAACTCCGTAGAGAGTGACACACAAAGACAGTCTCAGGTAATTCTCAGCTCCTTTAACCCCTTAAGGAAACATGACATGTGTGACATGTCATGATTCCCTTTTATTCCAGAAGTTTGGTCCTTAAGGGGTTAATCAGAGACAGCAGAGCTGAATGGGACTTTTTACCCTGAGGCAACTCTCTGGGGCTGACACCTGATTGGCCTTATGGATCATCCAGGTTTCCTCATTATGGAAATTCCTTAATTTCCCACCAAAAGCTCACCAAAGCCAAAGGTATTCAACTAATTGGCTTTCCCACAATCTGCCAGTCGTTAGATGTACAAGGAAAGATTGAGCATCCTTAAAGACATCTGCTATGTCCTGTTTATCACTCTGCGTGTCCATTGTCATAAAATATACTTATTAAAATATTTGTGTAGATTGTTTACACGTTGAACTAAAGGACTTGTACTTCAACCTGCTTCACTAAACACTAAATTAATGTAAATGTTAAAAAAAATTAAATAAAAAAAAAGAGCAAAATCCAGACTAAACTGGCCAGCTGTGACTATCTGTGAGATAGAACATTCCTCTAAATCAACACTTTTCACTTGTGCAGTTTGGTTTTCAATTCACTTCGGCTGAAATATTTAAAGGAACACTATAACTTTAGAAATACAAAACTGTATTATACACTATTATAGTATGCCCCTGTCCCTATTATTTTAGGTGTCCACCCATCTCCCCGTGGGCATGAAAGGGTTAAAAACACTCTTAGCACTTACATTAATTTTCAGGAAAGAGGTCCCTCAGCAATGTTCACTCTCCTCGTGCCAACAGAGGGAACTAGTGCGCATGTGTTGCAAGCGCCACACGTGTATTAGAGATTCCCCATAAGAAAGCATTAAATCAATGTTTTTTTTTTGTTTTTTATGGGGTTCCTGAAGAAACTGGATGTCCTCATGCAAAGTATGAGGTCATCCATATCATTGCACAGCATTACATTTTGTGAGAAGCCAGGAAGCAACTCTAGAGACTGTCTGGAACTACAATGTTTTCACTTGCAGGGTCAAGAGGACTGGGACACTTCACCCAGGTCACTTCAACGAGATGAAGTGGAGTGAGTGCCTATAGTGTCCCTTTAAGGTCGGATGCAAAACAATAAAAACAATTGAATTTAGGAAACTTATTCATTTACTTATTTGTACACGTAACAAAAAAATGAGTTACATATATTTTACTGGAAAATCTGTCTGTCTGTCAATATTTACATGTATCACTAAATGTTATAACATAGACATAAGAGATTTTTAATTTTTTTATTTTGCATTAGAGATCTATGACCCAGACTTGGTTTTGTGTGGTTTTTCTTTTCATTGTAACAGAATTTGAATCTTAGATTATATTCTTTGCCATTTCATGGGTGGAAAGGATGCATCATGAAAGGCAGTATGCTGGATTGGTCAGTGAAAGCCCTTGAACTGAGCTGAGCAGGATTCTGTCTGTGTCACTGCTTGATTGAACAGTTACACACCCGCTAAGCAAAACCCAGGCTATAAAGGATTCATGCAGAGAAAGCCTATTGTACTGCATTTATCTAAAGAATAAAGGAAAGAGGCCACTGTATCTCTAAAACAAAAACACACACACTGGTGCATTGTGTATCAAAATGTATTCAACGATCTTGATCTGCCTCATTAGAGGATTGATGTGAGCCTTTCTTTGCCCCTTGTGGAGCAGTATTTAAGGGTCTGTCCACATATTTCTTACTAATAGTCATTGATGACACATGTCCTCTTGAGACTTTGACATTTATTTCAACGTGACATAAAATCTGAAAAGTTATTCAATCACATAGGAACCCTACTAGACTTGTTTTACAATGTAATGGCCTACAAGGGAGTCAAACAAAGTATACACATTTAGAATTTGTATATATTTGAGTTATCTTTGCTTTTCACCTTTCAGCCAGTAGATTGCTTTTCCCCTCTCAAATTCAGCACCACAAATGAGTGGGAAGATCATGAATAAATGACGTAATTATGTATATTTGATTAACAACGTTTATAAAGCGAAGTTTTTAAAAACAGTGAATTGTGATGAATAGTGCGAATCAAAGGAGTAATAAAGTTAGAAACCATTTTTGTATCTTTTATTGACTTAAGCACAGAGAGAAACTCAGAGAGAAGTACAGAGATCCAAAAATGTTAACATTTTAAATGTAAACAGTCTACATAAAAAGCAATATAAAGTTAAAAAAAAAATCAGGTATCTGTTCAATATCAGAATTGTCAAAAATTCTGTCCAAGGTCCATTTTTGAAAAAAGGTTTTCGTGAAAATATTTGCAAAAAAACCCATCATAGATGTTAGATCTGAATTATAAGTCAACAGATAATATTAATAATAATACTCTCAACTCCAGCAGCAATGCATCATTGGTAAGTACTGTGTCCCGGACTTATGTCACTGTTCATTCCATTATACAATTTTGTAATCTGCTTGAAGATTATTCCCTTTCTTTGTGCCAGTATTATGTTTTAGAACTGCAGTAGTTCAATAGAGTATAAGAGTAAATCTCCCTGGATTAAGCTAGCAGTAAAGTCTTTAGTATTTCTTAACATTTCTCTTGCTCTAGAGCATGTATCACAATACCTACGATTTGTGCATTGTCCATATTTGCCATTTTATTTAATTTATTAGCTCTGCATGCAGTCCTTGTGGTTTCGATATAATTAACCCCTTAAGGACCAAACTTCGGGAATAAAAGGGAATCATGACATGTCACACATGTCATGTGTCCTTAAGGGGTTAATGATGCTGCTCCTTTTAATGTTTACATGTTCCTGCTGGCTACAATAATTTGGGCACTGAAGATTCGGGCATGTCATTTGCCCCTATATCCACTCACATGTTTTACTGAAATGACACAAGATCGAAACTATTTAACACCTTTTCTCCTTAGATGCTCCAGCTAGATTGTGTCGTGTGTTGGTGGCTTGATATTGGCTTGTTGACTCAGAGCTGCTTTGTTGAACTTAGAGACCACACCCTCTGCTGGTTATATAAAGTATGCAATATTGCACTTGCCATAACATTCAACTGCATACCATGTGAGTTGGCAACCACTTTCCATGGTCTGCATGTTATACATATATATATATTTCATTTTATGGTATGCTAGGTTAAGAATGAAACTTTTTTTAAGGTGGTCTTAGAATGCACTTATGTACCTGTCCTCCCCTGGCCTGTTACTCTCCTTTCCTTCTTGAGTCAGTTACTATCTATGTGCAGGGCCAGATTAAGAGCCCAGTGGGCCTGGTGCGGACAATTATGATGGGCCTCATGATGGGCCTATTTACAGAATCTTATCGACCAAAAACACTAAAACAGTCATACCTCCCAAGCATCATGTATCTGATGGAGATGGTGTTGGAGGGAAACTGAAAGGATGTAGCTATACGAAAACACATACTCTATGCTAATCTCTCTCTAATTTATGCTTTCATCTTTCAAGTAAATCCATATCCCCTAACAGCAGTGTCCAGTGAAGCAGGAAGTCAATGTGCAGGGTAAAAGACTGTGCCACTGGCGCAAATCACGTGACCAGACCTGCCAAAAGGGGTAAACGTGCACAAAAAGGGGGCATGTTTGTCCAAAGAATTGGAGGGCCAGCCTGGCATAAATGCAGGTCAGGCTGCCTACCAATCATGCAGGCTGTCCAACTAAGGGCATACTATGCAGGCAGCCCCCTGAGCTTGATGATGCACCTACTCCACCCTTTCTAAAGACTGTCCCCTAGCACTCACATGACCACTTGTCTCCTTATCATCTTACTAGCAGGCAGAAGTTCCTGGTATATAGTCTGGGACAGAGAAAAGGTGGGTGTAGTGAGTGTAGAAGAAAGGGGACATGCCACAGTGTTAGAGAGACCAAAGTCTGCATTATCTAAATCATCATTATCTTATTTTATTGTCAGCCAGTCCACACAGGTTTTGTTCTCATGCATCCCTCTTAAGCTTCCAAATTTAAAGGGACACTATAGTCACCAGAACAACTACAGCTTATTGTATTTGTTCTGGTAAGTAGAATCATTCCCTCCAGGCTTTTCAGAGAAAATAACTCTGATGGCCACTCCTTAGATGGCTGCTAGAGGTGCCTCCTGGGGCAGTACTGCCTAGTGTGCAGCACTGCCATTCAGTGTCTCGAACCTCTGCAGGCAGACACTGAACTTTCCTCATACAGATGCATTGAATCAGTTTATCTTCATGAGGAGATGCTGATTAGCCAGGGCTATATTTGGCTTGTGCTGGCTCTGCCCCTGATCTGCCTAGTTGACAGTCTCAGCCAATCCTATGGGGAAGCATTGTAATTTGCGCAGACCACCACTTCTGATGGTGTCAGCAGACAGAGTCAGTTCAGAGGCAGACAGGGACAGAGCCAGCAGCTGCATACTTGAATACAAGTAAGAGTTTACTATATTTAGGGAGGCAATAGGGGGCCAGGGGGGCTAAATTGTGGTTTTAACATAATAAGGTCAGAAATACATGATTGTGTTCCTGTCAGGGTACCTGCTGTCTCTACCTCTGTGGAGGTGAGACACTTGGACGTTCTTCCTCGCAAAAGGGTTGAATCACTCGTTCCTCGCGGTTCCCTCGGTCGTTTACACGCCGGCCGCGAGGGATCCACTTCCTTTTATGACGCAGCGTTCAGTAGCCGACGTCATGACGACAACCCAACCCGATCTGTCAATCAAGCCCCAAGCACGAATGAGGATTCGTCGGGGGCGTGATTACCTGTTTAGAATCAGGGTATAAAAGAGGGCTTTCTACGTTTGTTCATTGCCCTGTCGTGGTTCTAGCTTGTCTAGTCACTCAGTGCTCTTGTATTCTGTTAGTTTCTTTGGTTTTGACCCGGCTTGTCTGTTCTACCTCGTTTACCTCTATTACCCTTTGACTCGGCTTGTCTCTCATTTACCTGCTCTCTCGTTCCCTCGACCTCGGCTTGTCTCTAGACCATTCTTTACTACTACTTACGTTAGTCCGGCCATTCTAAGGTCCGGTATACGTACCCTGTACCTGTTTGTACTCTGCGTGTTGGATCCCTGTCCCGATCCTGACATTACGACAGGGCCATGGATCCTGCAGGTACAAACACTCAGGTTGGTCCTTCCGATTCTAGATTTGATGCCATGGATTACAGAATGGACCAGATGGCTCTAGCGCTGCAAGCTTTATTATCTCGATCTAGTAATCCACCAGAGGAGATGCGAGCTACGTCCATCTCTCCTGTAAGTTCAGGTCTAGAAGTAGCCACTGTAGGTGCTTCTTCCCGTATTACACCTCCTGTACGTTATGGTGGTTCTCCGGAGAAGTGCCGTGGTTTCTTAAACCAAATTGGTATTCATTTTGAATTACAACCTCGCTCTTACCCTACAGATAGGGCAAAGGTTGGATTCATTATCACACTCCTCATTGATAAGGCTCTGAGATGGGCCAATCCTCTGTGGGAGAATGAGAATCCGTTAGTCTATAATTATAATGCCTTTGTCACTGCTTTTAGAAGAACTTTTGACCCTCCAGGTAGAAAGGTCAATGCAGCTAGATTACTATTGCGCCTTAGACAAGATAACCAAACCCTTGTGGATTATGCACTAGAGTTCAGGTCTTTGGCGGCAGAAGTTAAGTGGAATGAACAGGCCTATATAGACGTATTTGTAAACGGATTATCTGATGTAATCTTAGACGAGGTGGCTACTAGAGAGCTCCCTGAAAATTTGGAGGATTTAATTTCTTTTATTTCTCGTATTGACGAACGTTTAAGAGAGAGACAGAACACTCGTGATAATATTCGTAGACCTTCCTTTAAACTAGCGCCTTTATTTCAAAGTCCTCAAACCACTATCCCAGTTTTTTCTGAACCTATGCAAATAGGCAATACTCGCCTCTCAGAAGAGGAGAGACAGTACAGAAGAAAGGAAGGATTGTGTCAGGGACAGGCCTTGTCAAGGACAGGCCTTGGGTGTTTCTATTTTGTCCTCTATACACAATTATAAAGATCACAGGCTTCTACTACCGGTTTCTTTAGCATGGGAGAAGGGAGTAATAAAGACTATGGCATTGATAGACTCTGGAGCTGCTGAGAGCTTTATCGACCAAGTTTTTGTTTCTAAACACTCTATCCCATCTCAGCTAAGAGATAGTCCCTTGGCCGTTGAGGCCATAGATGGTAGACCATTATCTGAACCTGTGATTTCTCATGAGACTATACCTGTTATTTTGACTGTTGGTATCTTACACGAGGAGGATATATCCCTTATGCTTATCTCTTCCCCTTCTGTTCCTATAGTTCTGGGGTATCCATGGTTAAAGAAACACAACCCTATTATTGATTGGGAGCTAGGGGAGATAACTTCATGGGGTCAGGGTTGCCAGGACAGGTGTTTACAGAAAGTCTCACCACTTTGCGTAGGTAATACACCGGTTAACTCCACCCAGTCTACAGACTTACAAATACCGTCTCGATACATAGATTTAAAGGCAGTCTTTGACAAGAAGAATGCTGATACTTTACCTCCACACAGGTCCTTTGATTGCAAGATTAATCTCCTACCTGGTACTATGCCTCCGAGGGGCAATGTATATCCTTTATCCACTAAGGAGAACTTAGTCTTAGAGGAGTATATCCGTGAGAATCTAGACAAGGGATTCATTAGGAGATCATCCTCGCCTGCCGGGTCCGGTTTTTTTTTTGTGAATAAAAAGGATGGCACGTTAAGGCCTTGCATTGATTACCGAGGTTTGAATAAAATAACTATCAGAAATGCATACCCAATTCCCTTGATTACTGAGCTCTTTGATCGTTTAAAGGGTTCCAAGATTTTCACCAAGTTAGATCTCAGAGGGGCGTATAACTTGGTGAGAATTCAGCAGGGAGACGAGTGGAAAACAGCGTTCAATACTCGATATGGGCACTATGAGTACACGGTAATGCCTTTTGGGCTCTGTAATGCACCGGCAGTATTTCAGGATCTGATCAATGAAGTTCTTAGGGAATTTCAACAGGATTGCGTTATTGTATATTTAGATGATATACTAATACACTCTAGAGAAATTGAGACCCACCACAGACAAGTCAGAAGGGTATTGCGCAAACTCCTACAACATGGGTTGTACTGCAAATTGGAGAAATGTAGTTTTGATCAATCTCAGATAAACTTTCTTGGTTACGTGATTTATGGGGAAGGCTTTAAAATGGATCCGGATAAACTCCAGTCTATTTTAGATTGGCCATTACCTAGGGGTCTCAAGGCCATTCAGAGGTTTATTGGATTCTCCAATTATTATAGGCGCTTCATTAAAGGATACTCTTCCATTATTGCTCCTATTACCAATATGACCAGACAGGGGGCTGACACTAAGACTTGGTCTACTGAAGCTCTCGTTGCCTTCAAGACACTTAAGGAACTTTTTGCTTCTGCACCAATTTTAGTTCACCCCGATACAACTTTACCTTTCCTACTCGAGGTAGACGCCTCAGAGACAGGTATAGGTGCCATCTTGTCTCAAAGGTTAGGCGTGGATAAACCATTACATCCATGTGTTTTTTTTCCAAGAAACTATCTGGGACTGAAAGCAGATATGATATTGGTGACAGGGAACTACTAGCTGTTATCATGGCCTTAAAGGAGTGGAGACATTTATTGGAGGGGACCTTGCATCCTGTTACTATTCTGACGGATCACAAGAACTTGTCTTATATTGGGGAGGCCAAGCGCTTATCTGCCAGACAAGCTCGTTGGTCCTTGTTCCTCACCCATTTCAATTACGTGCTCACTTATAGACCTGGTTCTAAGAACTCTAAGGCCTATGCTTTGTCTCGCCAACATGAACCTTCCACTATATCTGAGACGGTTTTCTCTTCTATAGTTCCCAAGTGCAATATTATCGCCAACACTAGCCTCAGGATTCATTCTCCGTTGCTTGCCGAGATTATGAAGCTACAACATCTGGCTCCTAGACAGAGTCCTGAGTCACGGCATTTTGTTCCTGCTGAACTCCAACTAGAACTGCTACAGTGCTTTCACAATAGTAAGGTGGCTGGGCATCCTGGCATTCGTAAGACATGTTCCTTAATAGCCAAAGATTTCTGGTGGCCCACCTTACGTAAAGATATTAGGGATTTCGTCGAAGCATGTGAGGTCTGTATGAAGACTAAACGACCTCAGACGCTTCCATGTGGGCTTTTGCATCCCTTAGAAATTCCTGAGAAACCATGGACCTGTTTGGCTATGGACTTCATTGTTGATTTGCCTGTTTCTAAAATACAGACTGTGATTCTCACGGTGGTTGACAGGTTTACTAAGATGGCTCATTTCGTGCCCTTACCTAAACTTCCATCTTCCCCTGAATTGGCTGAGATATTCGCTAAAGAGATATTTCGTTTACATGGGATACCTTCTGAAATTGTTTCTGATAGAGGTTCCCAATTTGTTTCCCGTTTTTGGAAGTCATTCTGCTCTCAAATGGGTATCAAATTGAATTTCTCTTCTGCCTATCATCCCCAGTCTAACGGAGCTGCTGAACGCACTAATCAAAAGATCGAACAATATTTGCGTTGTTTCGTTTCCGAACACCAGGACGATTGGGTTGGTCTGATTCCTTGGGCAGAGTTCGCACACAACAATCTCGTTTGTGATTCTACTCGTTCTAGCCCCTTTTTCATGAATTATGGCTTTCATCCCTCCATTCTTCCCTCGGTTTCTCCTTCCCAAGGAGTACCGTCGGTTGATGTTCATGTTGCCAATCTGAGGAAGTTGTGGGATCAGACTCGACAAATTCTTCTACATAATTCCATGTTGTTCAAGAAACACGCTGATAAACATAGAAGGGCGGCTCCAGTCTTTGTTCCAGGGGACAGGGTATGGTTGAGTACCAAAAACATTCGCTTGAAGGTTCCTTCTATGAAATTCGCTCCTCGTTACATTGGACCTTACAGGGTCCTGACTCGAATTAACCCAGTTGCGTATCGTCTGGCTCTTCCATCTGCCTTACGCATTCGTAACTCCTTTCATGTTTCCTTGTTAAAACCCCTAATATGTAACAAGTTTTCCTCCACTGCATCCTCTCCTCGCTCTGTTCAGGTTGAGGGACAAGAGGAGTATGAAATCAATTCCATCATCGATTCTCGTATCTCCCGGGGGAGGTTACAATATTTGGTTGATTGGAAGGGATATGGTCCTGAGGAGAGGTCTTGGATACCACAGGAGGATGTGCATGCGCCTCGCCTCCGCAGGGCTTTTCACTCCCGTTTTCCATCTCGTCCCGGTTCCTTCCGCCCGGTGGGCGTTTCTGAGGGGGGGGGGGGTACTGTCAGGGTACCTGCTGTCTTTACCTCTGTGGAGGTGAGACACTTGGACGTTCTTCCTCGCAATAGGGTTGAATCACTCGTTCCTCGCGGTTCCCTCGGTCGTTTACACGCCGGCCGCGAGGGATCCACTTCCTTTTATGACGCGGCGTTCAGTAGCCGACGTCATGACGACAACCCAACCCGATCTGTCAATCAAGCCCCAAGCACGAATGAGGATTCGTCGGGGGCGTGATTACCTGTTTAGAATCAGGGTATAAAAGAGGGCTTTCTACGTTTGTTCATTGCCCTGTCGTGGTTCTAGCTTGTCTAGTCACTCAGTGCTCTTGTATTCTGTTAGTTTCTTTGGTTTTGACCCGGCTTGTCTGTTCTACCTCGTTTACCTCTATTACCCTTTGACTCGGCTTGTCTCTCATTTACCTGCTCTCTCGTTCCCTCGACCTCGGCTTGTCTCTAGACCATTCTTTACTACTACTTACGTTAGTCCGGCCATTCTAAGGTCCGGTATACGTACCCTGTACCTGTTTGTACTCTGCGTGTTGGATCCCTGTCCCGATCCTGACAGTTCCTGACCATGTAGTGTTCCTTTAAGCAAGAGTATGTAAAGAGTAGTTAGGGTTTCCACCTTTCTTGGAAAAAAAAAACAGCCTTATACATTTTAATAATTACTTAGTTATGCGTGACATCACATGAGGAGTGACCTAAGAGAAAATTCTGTAAAATCACCAACAAACTACTTACAGTTTGATTCTGCTGTATAGATGGATTGCTCCCAGTGTCCCCTTGTCTCCCAGTGTCTCAGTGTTCCCATTAATCCCAGTGTCCCTATATCTCACTGTGTCCCCATGTCACTGAGAGATCCAGGGACACTGAGACACTTGGGGACACTGGGAGAAATGGGGCACTGAGACACTGGGGACACTGGTACATGGAGATACTGAGTCACTAAGGACACTGGGAGACATAAGGGGCACAGACACTGGGAGACTAGGGGACACTGAGACACTAGGGACACTGAGACATGTGGACACTGTGTCCCTAGTGTCTCCGTGTCTCCCAATGTCCCTATGTCTCTCAGTGTCCCCATGTGTCTCAGTGTCCCCATTTCTCTCAGTGTCCCCATTTCTCTCAGTGTCCCTGTGTCTCCCAGTATCCCCTTGTGTCTGTGTCCCCATGTGTTCCCTAGTGTCTCAGTGTCCCCATGTCTCCCTATTGCCTTTCCCCCCATCCCTCACTTACCCGAGCTGTAGAGCTCCTGTCTGGACTCTCTGTGCTGTGGAGCTGCTCCCCCATGGATCAGTGAGTAGTAGAGAAAGGCAGGGAGGGATATGCTGTAACTTAACCTATAACCTATCCCTGCCTCTCTCCACACACAGTGACCCCTACTGGCCGGTGCTGGTATTGCAGAGTAATTTCCGTTTATACTGAGAAAAATACCTGCATTTGTATTGCCTGTATAACTGCAATACTGTCACTGGCCAGGCAGCCTCAAATGCCAGCTGTGCCTGTAAAATACCAGTCAGGTGGCAAACCTAAGAGTATTGTGTAAAAAAAAAAAAAAAAATTTTTTTTTTTTTCATTTTTTTTTTTTAAATGGGCCTATTCCATGGGCCTGGCCCTGGAGCTGCAGCTCCATCAGCCCCTATGTTAATTCGGCCCTGTCTATGTGAAATCATTCCATAAATGTCATCTTGATACTTTATGTGTAATCTCTTCAAAACGGTTAATGATCCTTGTAATGGCAATAGCGCTATAAGTCTGATCAGTTCTGGTTAAATTTGTCCTGTTTTATACTTTAATGTTTTGCCTCCACTATATTCATTTACACAAAAAAATATTTCTGTGCACTTTACAGCCTTTTTCATGTAAATTTTATTTTAGCTATGATATCTGTCACCCACTGCATGACCTCAGTAAATATCTAATTTGATATCCAAAAGCAGGTCCTTGAAACCTCAGAACCTCGTCAGATAGGACATCTGGAGTAGAGCTACACAAAGGAAATATTAGATATAGGGAGCTCCCCAAGCAGTTAGCGTGCATAGAGAATAAAACCGAGCAGAGAGCAGACAGTGTGGCAAAGCATATCTAAAATGTAAAGTGTAAAGCTTCTATATAAAGAAAAAGAGGGATGGTAATGTGTGACTGCATGTTCTCTTTTTATGTTTCTAAAATGGTTGTACTTAAAGGTTGTACCTCATGTTTTCCTAACAAATGTCTAGTTGGTATTAGTGGAGAATTTGGATGATTTATTCCCTGTTCGGCAATTCTAGACTTCGGCACCCCTACCTCTATCCCTACCTCTACCCCTAACCGTAAACCCTTATCCTAACCCTTATCGTACCCCTAACCCTACCCCATAAACCTACCCCATAACCCTACCCCTAACCCTACTCCCTAACCCTAGCCCTACTCCTACCCCTAACCTAACACTACCTCATAACCCTACCCCTAAGCCTACCCCTCCCCCTTACCCTCCCCCCTAACCCTACCCCTAACCCTACCCCTCCTCCTAACCCTACCCCTCCCTCTCACCCTACCCCCTCACCCTACCCCTACCACTCCCCCTAACCCAACCCCTCACCCTACCTCCACCCCCAACCATACCTCAGACAGTGTTTACAGCAAAGAGCCTGCAGGTAATGATTCTACTCACCAGAACAAATTCAATAAGCTGTAGTTGTTCTGGTGACTATTTTGTTCCTTTAAAAAAGTAAATATAGATAAGCCTGTAGCTCCGTGCTCACAGAAGCCAAAACGCCTGAAAACCGACACCCTTACCTCCGAAAACTGACCGCAAGAGCTTTCCGGGTCGGCCTGGACAACATGGGCCGCAAATCTAAGCGCCCAACGACTGATAAACTCGCTCCCGGACTTACTATTGGGGACATGTGGAGGCAGGCACATGGCGCCGGCGGGCCCAAAATGGCCGCGCTCTCCAGTGGCTGCTCAAACTTCTCGGATGGGCTGTCTGACGACTCTGATGATGATTATCTGCCCATGCCTGCACCGGCCCCCTCCCAAGCACCGAAACACACCAAAGCAGGGTCTGACTCCTCACCTGTGACCACAAAGGTTTTCAAGGCACTGCTTACAGACCTACAAAGGAACATCTTGGCAGACATAACAGCGGTACGCACTGACCTGCAGGGGCTGACGGGCCGCATAGGGGCCCTGGAAGGGACTTCCCAAACCACCACCCAACAAATTGCCGAACTCCACCTAACCGTACAGGACCTGCAACAGCAGACCCGGTTACAAGAACGCCGCCTTGCGGCCCTGGAAGACTCACGGAGACAAAACAACCTCAAACTCAGAGGGGTCTCCGACGACATCTCTACGCAAGAAATGCCACACTTTTTGAGGCACATGCTGGCGACCCTGCTACCACAGAGGCAGGGGAAAGCCATCATACTGGACAATTTCTTCCGACTCCCTAAATCCAACAAAGGGCCAGCTTCATCCCCCAGGGACTTAATACTTACCTTTCAATCCGGGAAGGACAAAGCAGCGGTCCTCACAGCACTGCGGGACAAGTCCCCCCTCCGCTTCGAAAATATGGCGATATCATTTTACGACGATTTATCGAGCGGCACACTAGCATGGAGGCGATTGCTCCGACCGCTCACCTCCCTACTCCAACAACAGGGGATTCAATACCGCTGGCACCGATCCCACAAGCTAGCGGTCAAGCACGGAAGCGAAACCCACTACATCCAAGACCTACAGAGCTCTGCGACGCTACTGCGGGAGATGGGCCTGTCCTTGGACTCCCTGGCACAACAGGGAGAGCGCAATACCCCCCCTCGACTCACACCTGGGATCCGGCAAGAACCACCGTTTTTATTCCCCAAGGAAGGACACCCGACTCCTATGCAGCTGTCACCACATGAAGGGCAACACAAACGGCCCAAGGACCGAGACTGTATGTTTAATGTCTGAGGGACACTATCCATGGTTTTAATGATCCCTGTTATTGACGGATATGATGCCTTCAGTCTACTGTTACAAAGGTTGAACCCCGTTCTTTCCCCCTACGATACCCTACCTAACAAGCGAATACACCACAGACACGTCAGCTGACACATGGCAGAATATATTACCAGACATAGTAACGTTTACACACACACACACTGCAGGACTGACACACACTACGCTCACTCCACTGTCACCTTACCGCCCCTGCATTCACACACGCACCAGATGCTCAGTAACAACACCACCCACATCCACACCCTATATGCACCGCCAAGTTGTCTGACGACAGCGCCCACTCCTCCACACAAGGCGACCTTATCTGCAGCATTAAAAAAAGGGCAAATGCAGCAGCCACGCACCCCACTCCGGTACGCCGGTAGTTTGTGGCGACAAACTTTTCCTGAATGACTTATGGTTTTTTCCTGTTTTTTGTTTTTGTTTTTTGTGTCGCAATATTGCTTCTAATGTGCTACCCAAGATGTCTAGGGTCCCTACTTGCATATAGTTAGGGCTTCACAAGTGCACTCGCACGCGTAGAGAAAACTCACAATGGGAATTCTGCACTATCCTTAACTGAGTCAGCATCCAGTGCAAACGCTACTGACTTTATTTAGTTGAAAGGCATAGGCCGACAATGTTCATGTGCTGGCGGAGGGAAATTGCACCTAGATAGCCGGGACCCCCCTAAGGGGATTAACCTAATGTTTCACATAGCTGTAACCGAACAATGATGTTCACTCACTCGAGTGTATTGAATACCATAGCTAGACAGCGTACACACACTACGTTTCTGTTATATAGTACTTCACAGCTAATCCTGTACAACTAAACGACCTGATCCCCTAAGCAGAGTACACGCATACGTGTTTGCACGTCTACTCATACGTATATAGGACTAACCATAGGCTTAATGCCTCCTCACACGGCCTAGCACGTTAGATGTAACCTTCTAGCCTGTATTCAGCTTGCAATATAAATACTGAAAAATTGTGCCAGGTTTCACGAATACCATGCACATGTATAACTATGTTTATTTTCAAATGCCTGTAACTGCCGTCGCGGCATTGCAGGCACACTTGTTACTTCTTACACAGCAAATATGAAGAAATTACAAACAAGCTACTGATTTAGCGCAGATTAAGACAGTCACTTTAAATGTAAAAGGCAACCGATGTTAACTAATGTTCTGTTTCTACATTTATATATAAAAATGAGCATTGCTCAGACGCCACCATTGTAATATCAATGTCCTATGTTGATGCTTGCGAATGCTATTGTGGCAGAGTGAGCTGTATTGTCTCCTAATGCACTCAAAAATAAAGAAATACAAAAAAAAAAAAAAGTAAATATAAAAATAATTGTAATAGGAGTTTTATTTGAATTAGTTATGCAGATTTTATACCCATGTCGCTAAAATTTAGTAAAGTTGCTCTTTATATGTTTACTCAAAATTATTTCACTACTTGAACAAACAGCAGGGGAGGTTTCATGGGAGATACCTTTATAGGTACATAATGATGTTTATACCTGTCTACCATTACATTTTTATAAATAGAATATGATTAATGCATTTGGTTGTAGTGTGTAGGTAGAGACCATCAATTGCTTAAAGGACCAATCTATTCATAAACTATATAAACCGTACAATTTAAAAGGCACTTCGTAAAAGTGGTGATTTCTATGAGAAATCACAACTTTTATAATTAAATAATGAAACATCCCCTGGCTGTCAAACAATCAAACAGGGGAGCTAATGGAAGTGGAAGGTGCACCTATCTTCCCTTACATACCTCCTCTCAGACCTCAGATATAGAACTTGCAAAGACTGTCGTTCATAAGATCTGCAGGTTTTGCAAACTCTTTTAAGATATACCCCCAATGATTGCGAGCATGAAAAACATGCTTTTGTTGGCATAGATCTGCTAAACAGTAAACAAAAAAATAAAAAAAAGTCATTTACAGTTTGGCGTGTTCCTTTTATAAAATAATAACATGTGTTAAAGATATCTCCCTAATAATATCACCCAGGTCTTTTTTTGTCCTGGGTAACTAATATTTATTTAGCTTAGTTTCAGATATGACATGTACCCGAATCCAAAGATAAAAAGAAACAGTAAGTTAAAGGAACACTAAATTATGTGCGAGACTGAAAGAATCTACAGTAATGGCTCAGAGCAGCCATTATCCAACAATTTTGTACAATTTTGTGGGAACAGCAACTATTCATAAAGCCATTGTTTGCTGCATACCAAGTGAGCAGTAGTAAACATAGTAGTTATAATATGCGTATCCCATTTTCCAGGCTTAAAATGTATCTCCTAGATAACTGTTAACTATTAGTATCCACCTCTGAATATAGACTTACACCACTAAATTTAAAGTGCACTCATTTTCAATATAAGTTTAGAAGTCCATATAAAGAAATCAATAAGGTGGAAGGTAAAAACAAATTGTAATTGGGGGCACACCTGGAGCATGCATGCACATCAGCCCCCTGTATGTATTGGGGCTGATGTGTACTGTGGTCGTTGCTGCCGCCCATGAGTGATGGGAGTGAGCGCAGGACTTATCTTTTTGTATTTGTATTCACTTTTTGTATCACACAGCTATGTTACAATGCTGCCATCCATCCCATGTGTTCCCTATTAAGGGTTAATAAGTATATAGGGGTGTATATAAAAAATACCCCTCTCTGTCTCAAGGAAGCAAGGTGAAAGGTCAGTGTAGGACCCGCTAAGGGGGGTCTGCCTTGACGTTGGCAGGCAGGCATTCTTTCCAATGGCCACTGGTGTAACTAAATGACCTCCATTTGTTTAAATATACATAGGGATTTAGGAGAGAGCGCAGGTAACTTTTTCTTTAGCAGTCTCATATACCTTAATTTCCCTCATAATGTAAGCTTTCATGTGCAATGGCCTCCACTTATAGACATTTTGATTGATTGTATGCATTTTGTATTTACATATAGGACTAACCTGCAGATATAGAAGCACATTGCAAATGAAGAAATAATCTGTGCATGGTCTATCACTCTTAGTTCATGTGTAAATAAGAATTTCTGTGCATTTCTAAATATATCATTTTGCTCAGAAACAAAATTGATGCATCTGAGCAATTAAAAATACCTTATCACTGGAGCCATTATTCTGATAATCACAGCGTTCAATAATTTGCTATTACGACAAACCATCAACATCCATCTGTTCCTCACTTAGTTCTGCAAGGGCTTGAAATAGTCAAATAGAAATACTATTTCATTTTCATGCACTTTTGTCGCACAAGCCTTTGAACTGCCTGATGTGAAGACAAGTTAAAGTATTTGTGTCCGTGACGAGGTCAGACGTGGCACTCATCAAAAAAGGGGCAGATTGCACAACAGAGAGAACCAAGAATTCTACGTACAGGAAAACATCAGCAGATGTAGACAGGATTTTAATAGCTACATAAAGAGGAATGCATGACAACCTCATTAGGAGAACCATAATAGCCTAGCAGGAAATCTCATGGAAGACAATTTATCAATGTCTCATTTGTTACAGCATCACTAACTATAGTAACTGGCTTTTCTTATAATCTTTTATTTGTTTTTACGGGTCTGTACAACAATACTGCCACACCGCACTATGAATTTAGGCTCCATGTGAGCTTCTTCACAGTTGCTGACATAACTCTGTAAAAACACAAGCATCAGAGCTACTGAAGTGACAGTAATAAAACTGCAGTTAGTTGGCTTCCCCACTGATACCCTTGACACGGCACATTAAGGGCATCACTTGATATTTTGCAGGAAGTCTGACGACCACTCCTCATCATACAAGCCTCTGCAGGATGAGGTCAGGCTGTCACTTCACACTGAGCCCATGGGTCTCGAACCATCTGCCACTAAACGAGGAAAAGCAGGGATCAAATGGTGCCCTTAAAGAAATTGTTTAAAGTCATCCATCACATGCCTGGAAGAATAATTATTATTAATTTCACACACTGTGCTGTTTTCTTAAGTGTGCAAGTGATACCCAGAGGAACATTTTAATCTTTCATTTATCATTGTTTCCCTAGCTAAAAGGTAAAACTCAACAAAGGAAGGCATTGAATGATCATAGAACAATCAAGGAATAAAATAGAAATCAAGGAATAAAATAGATATTAATTGCAAGCATTGTGTTTATCGCACATGAAAACAATATTGGAAAAGCATTTCTATAGACTAGTGCACAATCTTGTATTTACTTTAACGGGTTGCTCATTGGCAATTTTTTTTTACTTTACCTTTGGCACGCAAAGGGTTTATCCACTACGCAATAAGTCACAAGACGACAATTTTGTCTGGTAAAATGTAGAGAAAAATTGAATAGTTGGTAAAATTCCTCAACTCATTTCTTTCCACCTTGTCTCTGTTAATGTAAATCTAGTAACTTACCACGACTCATTGTTTAGTGAATAAATCATAGATAATTGATATGACCTTCATTTGTTTTGTGGCAATAAGAGTTAATAGCGTGTATGATCCATATATTTGAACATCAGTGCACGTTATGCTTATCTGCAGGATTTGCACATTTGCAGGCTATTTGTAATGTAGTGCAGAATAAAGTACTATTACCGAATGTGCCAGTTTTACATATTTACTACCTTTTTGACTTTGCTAAATGTACCACTTATTCCGTCGACTTGAAACTGCACAAGGTAATGTATTTTTTTGTTCGGAGAAAACAACATAGCTGCAGTTTGAATATTGAACTCACTAGTGCCATGTTTGCTTAAAAAATTCAACATTCGTGTGCTCCTCTGTTCTCTTGAAAGGTCAAAGATGTTCCAGGATGAACCTTGTCTGAACAGCTCTGTGAAGCAGAAAGAAGTACTTTGGAGATCAGAAATGCGGTCTCTGATATAAATTCATTAGGAGAAATGTGAACACTAGAAAGGCAGGTGAATGAATGGAACATTAACTAAATACATCACTCGAGACCTTTAAAACAGTGCAGGAATAGTACTTTCCTTTCCCAAATGATGCTTACTTGCTCAGATTTAGACAAATTCAGTTAAATCTGCAGCTAACAGATAGGCTAATTCTAGTAATGCTTTTATATTTTGACCCTGAATTTAGCAGTAATAGAAGAGAAATTGTGGAACAAGTCCCACTATAGTACCATGGGTAGGGGAGGCTTGGAGTAAAATGAATTTAATTCACAAAATAATCAAGTGTACACAAAACATACTTGCTGTGCTAACACTGATATTCAGTGTTTGTCTATGCACCATTGAGAAATATTGTTCTCATTCGTAGGGCTGAGATGACTCGTAATGTGGTCGTTCTCAACAGCTACTTTCATATTTTTCCTCAATATTTGATTGAGTAGTTGGGCAGATAATAAAACATTTAGAGAAGAAACATAAGCAGTGGTAACCTTAAAAATAAGAGATTTGTAGTAAAACCACCAGGATTAATTAAAACAGCCGTGTTAACATATGTTAAGGTATAGAGGGTTTAAGTGGGAGATAGATAGGAAAAGCACAATTGTGGTCCTGTGTTAGAGAGGTGATATATGTTAGTCAATAAACAATTTCATAAACTATAGAAGAGTTCTGGTAATGGTGGTAAGCTCAAGGTGAATTTATTCATGGACCAAAGGTAAGCTCTAGGATAGTCTTAATTTATTTTTGTAAGATTTCCTGCTATGATAGAATATATGTTTCCCAACACTGGAAACATTTTTTGGAGTATGAATCTTCTTAATTCTGCATAATTTCAAGACAGTGCATTCTATTTTCAAAGGTAGGTTTATCTTTAGATATCTGTCGGCAGGGTGTACTTGGTTGTCTCAATACAAGTCATGTTTTACAGGTTGCTGTTGCAATAATTCTCATTAGTTTCTCATGACCATTATAATAAGGTGCTAACCTACTGAATAGTGAGTAGTTAGGTAATTTGTTTGGATGAGCATCTGAAATGATCACAATCCGTTAAAAAAAAACAACAACAACCTTTCAAATGATTTAGCGACAAAAAGTCATAAAGCCTTTGATGGAGACTTCTACAGATAAATCATTCAAAAAAGGTTTTGTTTATTTCTAACAGCTTGATAATTGTTGATGCTGATCCAAACAAATTAAACTGAGACCTATGTATGAGCTTCAGTTTGACCAAAGAGCTTGAATGGTAGATCTGAAGATCTGAAACAGTGAAATTAATCTGCGTCCAATACGACTAGAATAAGTGTAATATAGAACTTTGAGAGGCATTTTTGAGATTCATTTTCATAGGAGTAATATGCTTTTCAAAAAGAATGTCAACATCTAAGTCATGCGGTTATAATAGCCATTAACTAATCCAGGTTTTAAATTATATAGATTAAGTATGATGTTGTTACAGAAGGCCCTACCAATCTCTTTCGTATTCAAAATAAATGCTCCTCCACTCAAAACATGATTTGTGATACTTTATTCAGTCATCATACAAAGTGATGGTCACATTTCTACCCCTAGTGGGGTCTTTGTCATGTCTTGACAAAGACTCGACAAGGTGCTGAAAGTTGTCAGGTCACTTTGTATAGTGGTTAAATAAAATATAATAAAACCAGCGAAAAATATTACAAATTAATAAGCTTGTAGTGGAGGAGAATTTTTGTCAATAAGATGCAAAAGTTAATTAGTGGGTGAATGTGCAAGTTTTTGCTAGTTTCTATGCATAATAGTTTTTTTGGCATTTAAGACTGGTTCAAGAAAATAATTCTGCTAAATTTTTCCTGGGATATGTTTTGGTGTGTTGCCTCTAAGAAATGTAAAGCATTATACACACAACACATTCATACAGACACATGCTCACATTTATATACACATACTCAAATCCACACACAAACATGCACATAAACATTCATATGCACAAACACACAAACATATTTATACACCCACAGTTACTTACAATCATACACTGACACACACACACACGCATTTTTATTCAGATCCATGGTACCCAGCGATTTTCTGTTGGGATCACTGGATTCACAGCTCCCTATTGATGCAAGGGCTAGGGTGATGTTATGGCCCGGCTCCTGGCATCAGTATAGGAAGGGAGCTTGAGGCAAAGGTTAGGTGATTTACACAAAAATCAGAAGCTCCAAAGAAGAAAAAAAGTCAGCCAGTAGCAACATCATGAACAGAGCAATGTGTTAAGCAAGCAGCCAGTCAGCCAAGCATGTTGGGCTCATGTCCAGAAAGTCAACAGTGAAACAGCAAGGCCAAGCCTCCACAAAATCCCCAAATTACAAATACTGACCTTCCATTACTATTGTATAACAAAATGAGAGGGACTAAAAAGGTAACAAAGACAATTAAAAGGAAAAAAAACCACCAACATTATTTTATAAAGATTATTAATAAAAACAAACTATTGATTAAGTGGAAAATCCCTCCACTCTTAAATTCAAGAGAAGGAGGCAATAATCTCCTCTACTTACAACAGATCATATGGAGAGTAGAGATGTCGCGAACATAAAATTTTCCGTTCGCGAATGGCGAACGCGAACTTCTGCAAATGTTCGCGAACGGGCGAACCGGGCGAACCGCCATAGACTTCAATAGGCAGGCGAATTTTAAAACCCACAGGGACACTTTCTGGCCACAATAGTGATGGAAAAGTTGTTTCAAGGGGACTAACACCTGGACTGTGGCATGCCGGAGGGGGATCCATGGCAAAACTCCCATGGAAAATTACATAGTTGATGTAGTCTGGTTTTAATCCATAAAGGGCATAAATCACCTAACATTCCTAAATTGTTTGGAATAACGTGCTTTAAAACATCAGGTATGATGTTGTATCGATCAGGTAGTGTAAGGGTTATGCCCGCTTCACAGTGACAGACCAAACTTCCCGTTTAACACACCGCAAACAACCGCAAACAGTCCATTTGCACAACCGCAAACTCCCCATTTGCACAAGGTTGGATACCAAGCTAGCCATGACCCGTTCCTTGTCCTCACTGATGTCATTGAAGGTCTCTTCCTCCACCCAGCCACGTACAACACCAAGGGTCCCCGAAAGGTGACAACAAGCCCCCTGTATTTTTTTTTTTAAATGTACACTACTGTTACACCAGATATGAGTTGCAATGGTGTGACACTGTGCCCTGGCAGGCCCTGAAACGCACACGTGTGAAGGAAACTGACTGCTATCATTTCACAGTCAAAATTCTAGTTTTTTTTTTTTATGTACACTACTGTTACACCAGATATGAGTTGCATTGGTGTGACACTGTGCCCTGGCAGGCCCTGAAACGCACACGTGTGAAGGAAACTGACTGCTATTATATTACAGTCAAAAAAGTTTTTTTTTTTTTTTTTAAATGCAAGCTATTGTGACACCAGATATGAGTGGTGGAACTGCGCAAGTGGGCACAGTATACGCTGTGAGCCTGACACACACGCTGGCAGGCAGGCAGGCAACTGCAATTAGATTACACAGGAAAAAAAAAAGCAGACTGATGTTCTAGCCCTAAAAAGGGCTTTTTGGGGTGCTGTCCTTACAGCAGAGATCAGATGAGTCCTTCAGGACTGTAGTGGACACTGAATACACTAGCCTAGCTATCGATTTCCCTATTAAATCAGCAGCAGCTACACTATCCCTCCTCTCACTAAGAATGCAGCTTCCGGGGGGCGAGGCCTAGCTGTCATGGAGGAAAGACGCACTTCATGTGAGCTCCCTCAATATCTCACTTTAAGCAGCTATCAACAAGCGAATTTCACCCCAGAAGGGAATGACCCAGCAATGTTGCTCCTACCTGACCGACCCGACATGCTTAATAGTGGTCAACAACTCGACAGAGTCTTACTTATCTCCGCGTGGCAAGTGTTGGCTGGTGCTCACCGGGGCGGGAGAGGCGGCCGATCTCCCGATCCTGGGATGCCCAGGAGCAGCTACTTCCCGGCAGGAGCTCCGTTACCTCCCCCTTGGACCGGTGGGGGATATCCCGGTCCACCCCCGAGAGGCTGTCTGGAGCTAATGGACACACAGAGCACAGCCGCCCAGGCTGACATACTCATCTGCGACTCTCCCAATATGGCGGCTGCCGCGTGTCCTCCTGGTACCAGCAAAGCATGGCAGGATATTGAGTCTAAGCTGGACAGACTCTTTAATCAATTTTGGAAGCAAATAACAAGCAGGAAGCCCCAACAAGCTCCACCACAGCCCCAACAAGCTCCACCACAGCTGAGCGAAGCAGGCCCCATTAAAATCCACCAACGCAAAAGGCGTTGAAGACGGGACCGGAGGCACAAACAGAAATGCAGAGCCTGCCCCACGTCAAGCCCTCGCCTCCACCTTAAGCCACCACAATCCCGCACCGGACGTGAAGCACCACCGGGACAGATCCGACCACTAGACAAAACAAGCGTCCACCACCTCAAGCCGCGAACCCGGCACTCAGCCAGAGACTTGCCTTTGTTGTTCCAGGTATCAGGGACTCCCAGGGTCTGCACCTGGTGCCCAGAAGGGATCGGATGAGCACAAGCAGTAAACAGCAGCCTGCCAAGCATGGCTCAAATATAACATACTTCTGTCTAAAAAAAAAAAAAAAAGAATAAAAAAAAAAGAATGCAGCTTCCGAATGAATCTAAAATGGATGCTGTCCAGGAGGTGGGAGGGTCTGGGAGGGAGGGTCTGCTGCTGATTTGCTGGAATGTGTCTGCTGACTGTGAGGTACAGGGTCAAAGTTAACTCAATGATGACGAATAGGGGGCGGACCGAAAATCGCATATGTTCGCCATCCGTGGCGAACGCGAACAAGCTATGTTCGCCAGGAACTATTCGCCAGCGAATCGTTCGGGACATCTCTAATGGAGAGGCTACAGAAAAAAAGTAGTATTCAGTACAGCCAACTTGAAACAGAATGATACATACAAAGTGGATGTCTACAAATAATAACAGCGTTGCTAATAAAGTGGCATTTAACATTTGTCAGTATTTGAGATCATTTAGTGTTTTAGTGTCGAGCCCCCAAGAAAGAAATCCACCACAAAAACAAAAAAGAAAAAAAACTGAGCAGTAAAGTCAATCAACTACTGTCAGATAGACCAGACTTATTTCAAGTATTTGAAAATCATTAACACCCCACACTCTCTAATTACATGTTATATTGTGAAAAGGTTTTTCACATTACCCTTTGTTCTTTGGATATTACTATACATTTCACACCTATTGCAGCAATTCACACCATAAATAATTAATTCTATTTTAATAGTTACTGCAACACCAGAAAATTTGAAATGTCAGTTATTAATGCAATATTGATATAAAGACTATAGATGAAAGTCTAAAATGTTATCAAGCTAACACTAACCAACTTTTCCTAAAATAGATATATTAGTCACTCCTGATGATTGCATACTTGTTTTGATTCTAATATAACAGGAGCAAAAGCTAATCAATTCCATTAGATATATGGGCTAAATTTCAAGAGATTACAGGTTTTTTTATTTTTAAATTCTTTATTTTTGGTGTGTTTAAGAGTAATTACAAGCTTTGGTGCGCCACAACAGCGACATCGGGGTACTATATTGAACATTTGAATTACAGGTTGTGGTAATTGATTGTCAGGCAATTTTTTTTAGTTAAAGTAACAAATTAGTAGTTGTTTAGGTTCTCGAGTAGCGTAAACATTTAAGTATTCAGTGCAACTATCATTTATAAACACGTTTGACTCAGTAGCTTAAAGTAAGTGTTCATGGTGAGTGTCATTGTTTCAGTTCCTCGATAGTAATATGAGTATGCTGAACTACGCTTATCTGTGCTTAAAACAGGGACATGCATTCCATACAGTGACATCTTGTAACGAGAATATACCCCTACACGCAGGATCCAGCCAAACAGAAGACAGCACAGAGGAGAGATACGTCTACCGGACCTTAGAGTGGCCGGACTCGACGTAATAGGAGAATTACAGAGTCAGGAACGATCCAAGGTCAAGGGCACAAAGAGACAACGTAAACGAGAACTAGCCGGGGTCTGGTACACAGGAATCAGCAAGCCGGCAAACAGAACAGACAAGGATAAAGCGAAAACGAAGTCAGAATACAAAGCCAAGGTCAAATACGGAGAAACACAACTGAACACAACAAGCACTAAAGGGAACTGTAGCAGAAACCACAATAGGGCAAGGAACTAAGGGAAAAGAGTAAGTATAAGTAGCCTTCAAACTAATGTGATTGGCTCCTGTCACTTCCACACCCCCAAAAGGTAAGTGTATGGGGTGATTGGCATGACAGGAGCCAATGGGAGCCTTTTTGCAATTTAGGCTCCCACTGTCTCTTTAAGAGCGCGCCCGAGACTCGCGGCGCGCTCTTAGCTGCAGGTGGGACACGTGACCGCATCTCGCGGTCACTGCCCGTCTTCCTGTTAGGAGAGTCGGATGAGCCGCGCGCGGCTCGTGCAACCGCAGGACCGCACGCGGCTTGAAGAGAGGACCGCGCCCGGCCCCCGGATAAGGTAAGTAACGCTACAGTACCCCCCCCTGAGGACACGCCCTCCGGGCGGGCAGGACCAGGCCTGGCAGGAAAACGCGAATGGAAAGAACGTACAAGGCGGGGAGCATGAACAGCATCCGCAGAAATCCAACTGCGCTCCTCAGGCCCATAACCCTTCCAATGCACCAAGTACTGAAGCCGACTCCTAAGGAAACGAGAGTCAAGAACAGCAGACACTTCGAACTCCTCATGACCCTCCACAGAGACAGGAGGGGGAGGGGGAGTATGCCGGGTATAGCGGTTGCGTACGTAAGGCTTCAATAACGAGGTGTGAAAGACATTAGGTATACGCAGATTCTTAGGCAGACCCAAGGCATAAGAAACAGGATTAACCTTATGTATAATGCGATAAGGACCAATGAAGCGGGGAGCCAATTTCATAGAAGGCACCCGGAGGCGAATATTCCGTGTGGAAAGTAAAACCCTGTCCCCCACAACATAGGAAGGAGCCGCTCTGCGATGCTTGTCAGCCTGAGCCTTCTGGCGGGCAGCAGAGTCCACCAAAGAATGCTGAACCTGCTCCCAAGTATTACGCAAACCAGCCAAATGCTCATCCAGAACTGGCATGCCCTGTGAGGAGAATGCAGCCGGAAGAACAACGGGATGCTGGCCATAGACAACGTAAAAAGGGCTTTTGCCGGAAGAATCATGAGTGGCGTTATTCCGAGCAAATTCAGCCCAAGGAAGCAGGTCAGACCAATTGTCCTGATGGTGAAACCCAAAACAACAACAAAAGTCTGCTCCAGAGACTGGTTGGCACGTTCAGCAGCTCCATTAGACTGAGGATCGTAAGCGGAAGAAAATGAGAGAGAAATACCCATCTCCGAACAAAAGGCTTTCCAGAACCTGGAAATAAATTGGCTACCCCTATCGGATACAACAGATAAGGGAATACCATGTAATCGAAACACTTCTCTAGCGAAGATAAGAGCCAGTTCCTTGGAAGTGGGCAACTTGCAAAGAGACACAAAGTGAGCCATTTTGGAAAACCGATCTACTATCATTAGGATGACTGTGTTACCATTCGAAGGGGGTAATTCAACAATAAAATCCATTAATAGATTAGACCAAGGTCTCTCGGGAATGGGTAACGGATGCAACAGCCCACAAGGAACTCTACGAGAGGATTTCATACATGCACAAGTAGTACAAGCACTTATATAGTCAGTGACATCCTTACGTAAGGTATCCCACCAAAAATACCGAGAAATGGCTGACACCGTTTTGGAAATACCAGGATGTCCAGCAGTCTTAGTATCATGATACAGTGACAGAATATCCCGTCTTTCGGGAACGTCAACGAACAATTTATCATTAGGCCTCTCACTAGGTGCCATGCTTTGTTTCGCTTGTATGGCCTGCAAGAGGGACGAGGAAATAGACAATATAGTAGTTGCTATTATCCTGTCTGGGGGAATGACAGGAGTAACATCAATCTCCTGTTTGTCAATAGTCTCGAACTGTCTAGACAGAGCGTCCGCTTTAGTGTTCCGATCACCTGGCCTATAGGTGATTATATAATTAAAATGAGACAAGAACAGTGACCACCTAGCCTGCCTGGAAGACAATCTTTTAGCTTCGCTAAGGTAGGATAGGTTCTTATGATCCGTAAATACGAGGATAGGATCCTTAGTGCCCTCTAACAAATGTCTCCATTCTTTGAGTGCTAAAATGATAGCAAGGAGTTCGCGATTACCCACATCATAATTATTTTCTGCTTTGGACATTTGTTTAGAAAAGAAGCCACAAGGATGCAATGGCTTGTCAGGAGACTCTCTTTGGGATAAGACAGCACCTACCCCTATATCGGAAGCATCAGCCTCAAGTATATAGGGCAATGAGGGGACAGGATGCTGTAAAATAGGTGCAGAGGCGAACGTAGTCTTAAGAAAGTCAAAAGCCTGAAGTGCCTCGGTAGACCAGGCACGTGTATTGCCATCCTTTTTAGTCATACGAGTAATAGGTGCTACGATAGACGAAAAACCTTTGATAAAACGTCTATAATAATTAGAGAAACCCAGAAAACGCTGGATGGCTTTCAGACCTTGCGGCAGAGGCCATTCTATGACCGCAGCGAGCTTCTGGGGATCCATCCGAAAACCCTTAGCGGAAATCAAATACCCCAAAAACTGGACTTCGGATTGGTCGAATAGACATTTTTCTAGTTTGCAATAAAGACCATTAGCAAGAAGGGTCTTCAGAACTGTCGTAACGTGTCTGTGATGAGTGTGTAAGTCTGTAGAATATATTAAAATGTCATCCAAGTACACAATAACAAATGAGTGAATAAAGTCCCTTAAGACATCATTAATAAATTCTTGGAATACTGCTGGGGCATTGCAAAGCCCAAAAGGCATGACGGTATACTCATAATGACCTGACCTAGTGTTAAAGGCTGTCTTCCATTCGTGGTCCTTTTTTATACGTATCAAATTGTATGCTCCTCTAAGATCTAATTTGGTGAATACCGTAGCATGTTTGAGCCTGTCAAACAATTCTGTTATTTATGGTATAGGGTAAGCATTTTTGATGGTGATTTTATTAAGACCTCTATAATCAATGCAAGGTCTTAAATCACCTTCTTTTTTTGATACAAAGAAGAACCCCGCTCCAGCCGGAGAAGAGGATCTCCTAATAAATCCCTTGTCTAATGATTCTTTAATGTATTCCTCCATGACACGGTTTTCTTGAACCGATAGAGGGTACACCCTGCCCTTTGGAGGTATAGTGCCAGGCAACAAGTCAATAGCACAATCGTAGGGTCTGTGAGGCGGTAATTTGTCAGCCTCTCTTTTATCAAAGACAGTCTTTAAAGATAAATACTGAGAGGGTATAGCCGTAGACAAAGGAGGAATGGTAGGAACATTAATAGAATTCACAGGCGTGACTTCAATAGTACATGACTCATGGCAGGCTTCACTCCATGATTTTATCTGCCCTGTCTCCCAGTCAAAAATGGGATTGTGGGCACATAACCATGGATACCCTAACACTAACTGTGAAGAGGGAGAGGTGATGACCTGGAACCGAATGGTTTCATAGTGTAAAACCCCTGTGTACATGTGTAACGGTGCAGTCTCATGAGTAACAACTGGAGATATCAATGGTCTACCATCTATGGCCTCAACGGCCAAGGGTATCTCCTTCTCCCTGATGGGAATGTTGTTTTTCTTTACAAAACTAGAGTCTATAAAATTCTCAGCTGCCCCAGAGTCAACCAGAGCATATATATTTTCAATGATACAACTCTCTACCATATGTAAAGAAACAGGGAGAAGCAGTCGGTTAGGAGGCAATGTAGGAGACTTAGAAATCACACCCAAGGCCAGTCCCCTATAAGGTCTTAGGTGCAAGAGTTTTCCGGGAGCAAAGGACATTCCTTTACCATATGGTCTCTCCTACCACAATATAGGCAGAGTCCCTCCCTTCTCCTATGTAATTTTTCATTATCAGAGAGTTTGGCAACCCCTAATTGCATAGGTTCCTCTTCAGATACTTTTACACTCTCCGGTGTATCAACTCTGGGGTGAATAGGTGTAACAAAACGTCTGTTTCTGTTCTTGGTATAGAGCCTGTCACGAATCCTATTATCTATATCAATGAGGTAGTCAATAAGGTCCTCTAAAGCAACAGGAAGCTCCTTAGCTGCTACCTCATCCAATATAGAGTCTGATAAGCCTTCCATGAAGGCAGTAGTTAACCCATTGTTGGTCCAATCTACCTGTGAGGCAAGAGTACGAAACTAAATAGCATAATCAGCCACAGACCTAGAACCCTGTTTAACTCTCATTAATGCTCTTGCGGCATTTTTAGACCTTTTCATAGTGTCAAAAGTTCTGCGAAATGCTGTAAGAAAACTGTGAAAGTCATGCACCATAGGTCCATTAGCTTCCCAAATAGGATTCGCCCATTCAAGTGCTTTGTCAGTAAGTTGGTGCATAAAGAACCCAACTTTAGACCTCTCTGTGGGAAATGAACGTGGATACATTTCAAAATGAAACTCTATTTGGTTAATGAACCCTCTGCATGTCTTAGAATCCCCTCCATACCTAGGAGGAGGTGTTAAATGGGCCGAAGTAGTAGGCAAAGTGGATACTTCAGGAAGCAGGGGTGTAGGAGGGTTAGGTGTGGTTGCTGGAATGGTTCTAAGAGCGTCTGGAGCGCCTGAGCTATCTGATCCATACGGTGATCCTGCTCTACAAATCTAGCCTCATGGGACGCCATCTGTTGAGCTAAATCTGCGGGGTCCATGGCCCTATCGTAATGTAACGAGAATATACCCCTACACGCAGGATCCAGCCAAACAGAAGACAGCACAGAGGAGAGATACGTCTACCGGACCTTAGAGTGGCCGGACTCGACGTAATAGGAGAAGTACAGAGTCAGGAACGATCCGAGGTCAAGGGCACAAAGAGACAACGTAAACGAGAACTAGCCGGGGTCTGGAACACAGGAATCAGCAAGCCGGCAAACAGAACGGTGATGGGTGGTCCCCTCTGGTAAGCTGGTGAAGTAACAGTACTTTTTAGCCGGCGGCCATCTTGTGGACTGTTGCCATTTTGATGTTCCTCGCCAGGGAGGTATTTTAGGCCCAGGGTGGTGTGCCCCCCCCGGTCCAGAGGGGGGGGGACGCGAGCCGCCAGCTAGGAGACCGGGGAGGGCGGCCGTCCCATCCCGGATCAAGCCCCAACTAGCTCCGAGCCTGTTACTCGGAGGTTACTGGTTACTGTTTACTGTTGGTTTACTGGTTACTGTCGGTGACAGGGTCCTATGTGGTATCTCCGTTCTCCCTAGTAACTGGGGGTTTGTGTGGACTTCGGTTTGCCGGTATGGTTTGCCGGTCGCAGTTAACCTCCAATTTGCTCCAACTTTTGGGCCCTGGAGCGGGAGCTCAGACAGAACACGTCTGATCCTGCCGGCGGTCCGGCCCCGCCCCCCTAGAGATTACAGTTTTTGGAAGAGGGTAATTCTGGTGTTTATATAAAAAAATAATCCCTGTTTTATATAAATGTCACTCTTGATACTTGTCAGTTACTGATCCAAATTTGCTAGAAAGTTTTTGAAATGCATGCTTTAATTAAATAATTAATTATAGCATTTTTGATTTAGCATAGCAATATTTCTTGGGTTAGATGATAGAAATAGGGTCACATGTTTAGTCTGGTCAGTATAGTTACATGGATAATATCATAATATCAAACAGTACCTTTGGTAAGTAAGCTTGATTCAAATGGAAATGTAAGTATTTTTTAAGGATTAATTGAATTCATTTTATAGCATGACAGGAGGCTTCATATTTGCTTAAGTCTCTCTTTACTAGAACTCCACAGCAGCACATTAACATAGAGAGAAAACACCAAAGACAAAAACATAAGGAATCCATAAAAGGCTCCTCCCAACCTACCATTTCCTCTTTCTTTGCTGCTCCACAGACAGTACAGGTCAGAGTACCACTACCTCCTTTTATTTATGGGTGGTTGTGTGTTTTCTTATTTATAACTTGTAATTGTTATTTGGGTTTTGTGTTGCAGTATTTCTGTATTTAGTTCTGTTTTGTTATGTGCTTTGATTTTCTTTTGGGGATATTTTTTGTCCTGGTTCCTTTTTTATTGCCTTGGTTTTGTTTCCCTGGTGCTTGTTACTTTTGCGGTCGCAAGCGGTCCCTCGTGTTCTTGGTCTTGATTCCCGCCCGCCGGCTTCGTCCGCCGAGCGGGAATCCTCGCTTTTGCTCACGTCCCTGCTCACTTGCTTGCTGTTACCGGCGTGGGGACAGAGCAGGGAGCTATACTGATTGCCGCGGGAGCCTCCGCTCCCGAACGCCCTTTCCCCACGACCACGTGGTCGGACAAGGGGTTGCGCGGCTCTTCTCTGAGTCTGCCGCGCGTGTCACTACCTTCTTAAAGGTACAGTGAACGTTTTTTCTCCCGTTTGTTGCCCTGCCTACTGATCAATCTCCACTGTTTGGGGGACATCTCTGCTGGTTCTGTTTTTGCTCTGGGCATGTGTGGGGTTCAGGGTTTTGCCTACAGTCTTTTCTCTGCTGCATGTTTGGTAGCCCTGCATGTTTTTTCTAAGGACATTCGTATTTGCATGTTTCCCTGGGCTATACTGACTTTCTGCATTGCACTGCATGCCACCTGAATGAGACCCTGCTTGGCATCACTACCCTCTTATTGACCTAGCACTGGTCTGGGACCCGCTTCCATCTCTACCCTACACGCCCTATAGATCAAGATTTTACTGCATGTCTACAATAAGGATCTACATTTCTGCCTACAATAAACCACTGGGTTGGTGCCGCCCGTACCCATATACTGGCCTGCTTTGTCTGTGCCTTTATGATTGGCCTGCTTTGTCTGTGCCCCTTGATTGGCCTGCTTTGTCTGTGCCATATTACGCATGCTATTGGCCTAGTGGCTCCATACACTGGACCACGGTTTGTTGAGCCTGCATGCGTTTAATACTTGCCTCTGCCTATACTAGGGGTGCTGCCCCTACTGCCTGCTAGTGATACCTGTTCTCTATCTCCTTAGGTATCACATACCATCATCTCAGACGTTATGGAAGCCTCTGCACAGGAGCAGAATTTGCAGGCATTGATTAATGCGGCTGTGACCGCCTCTGTGGAGAAAGCCCTGGCTAGGGCACTCCCTCATCCACAAGCGGACAGGGGTGCGAGAGGAACCCCTCTTTTGGCAGACGACTCGGCTGAGTCAGACTCTCAAGAAAGAGAGCAGGCAAGTGCGCAAATGCGCTATTGGAAGGGTGAAGGCCCTGAACCAGGCTCCCGGAAGGGCAAGGCTCCGGCGAAGCGACATGGTTCGAGGTTATCAACCTCACCGGCCAGGCGCCGCCGTCTATCGGGAGCAGGGGAGGAGGCCTCCTTACCCCCCCCCACCATGGCCGTGCTGGATGAGTGGTGGGCAGACCAGTCTCCCTCAGATGAAGAAGATGATTAGGACGAGGACCATGGGGATGACCCCGGTTGGCGCTGGGAGGATGAAGATGCGCCTGGAACAGAGGCCCCCACGGTGGTGCTGGGGGATGACACCTTTCTGGATGCTACAGGAGAGCCTCTGTTTGACCCTCGGTCTATCCGGCACCCCAGATCCTCGGAATGGTTACTGCCCGACCACTTGGCACAGTTCGCGCACTACTGTGTCCGCAGACCTCTTGAAGGGAAGGCCCGCAAGAAGACTCGTCCTGCCAGACAAGGTGGCAGCAATCACGGATTTTGACCTCCTGGTGGCCACGTATTTGACTCGTACGGGTCGGGACCCCAAGAAAGGGGTGGATTGTAGCCTCCGTTCAGCGCAAGATAAACAGCTGGATATGCTGGGCCCCCTGTGCAGGATGTTGACCATAGCAGATGAGGCCTACACAGAGGGTATGAGCCTGGACCCGGCCACCATGCGGGACTGGGAACTACGTTCCATTTGCCTGCTAGGCAATGCCAATGTGGCCCTCTGCACTGAGCGCAGGAAGACAGCTCTGTTCCGTATGGACAGCAAGCTATCGGAGCTGGGGTCCAAAGAATTGGGCCCCCTGGCTAAAGGCCAGCTGTTCGGGGAACCCTTCATTAAGGAGCTACATAAACACATTAATCTGTTTACTTCCCTGGATAAAGCACAATCCTCCATTAAGAAGGTATTTCGCCCACAATCATCCCGGGTTTTTGGACGGGATGGATGACAGCGGGGTCGTGTCTCCAGCCGCGGCTGGTCTTCGGGCCGCCACAGATCCCGTGGTCTATCCTTCTTTCCATCGTACCAATCCAGAACCCCCTACACTCAGAGGGCGGATAGAGGTCGTGGATACCGTGCCAGAGGACGGGCAAGATTTCCTACAGGTGAGTGCTACACCTGCCACTTTCAATGACCCTATATTGCATGCGGGCAGACTGTTTCACTGCAGAGACAGGTGGCGGGAGGTGTCTTCAGATGTATGGGTCCTTCGGACGGTACGGGGTTATGTTATAGATTTCCATTCCCCTCCAACGCAGGTTGGACCTCCAAGAGTCCCCATCATCACGGGCCCCGGATTTGGGGGGTTTCTTCAGCTCGATTTTCCTAGTGAAGAAGAAGTCCGGAGAGTTCCGACCAGTGATCAATTTACGGGAATTGAACGCCTTCGTGGTCTACAACCACTTCAAGATGGAGGGCATTCATCTTCTTCGGGACCTTCTCCGGCCGGGAGACTGGTTCACGAGGCTGGACCTGAAGGACGCTTACCTCTCCGTCCCGGTGGACGAGGACTGTCGTAGATTCCTCCGCTTTGTCTGGAAAGGTGTTCCATGCCAATTCACATGCCTTCCCTTCGGCCTCAGCTCGGCTCCTTGGTGCTTCACCAAGCTCCTGAAGCCGGTGGTCGCCCGATTCAGGTCGGAGGGCGTCCGCTACATAATATATCTGGACGACTTGCTGATTTTTTGTGAGGACCCCTCCAGGCTCAGATTTCAGACACGCTCTGCGATCTCCTTATTGGAACACCTGGGGTTCGTAATCAACCTGTAGAAATCGGCCTTGGAGCCTTCCCAGACGGTGGAATTCTTGAGTTTGGAAGTCGATGTGAAAGAATGCGTTCTCCGCCTGCCTTTGGCAAAGATAGCGACCATTCGGAAGGAGATAAGATGGACTTTACGGCAAGACCGGATTCCCCTTCGAATGTTAGCTCGCGTGGTGGGTCTCCTCTCGGCCTCGATACAGGCGATCTTCCCGGGCCCACTACATTACAGGGCCATGCAACGGATGAAGGCTCATTTTCTACGCAAGAGACCCTCTTACGACCAGATGATCTCCCTGTCTCCGGACGTGAAGACTGAACTGCGCTGGTGGCTCCTGCATATGTCCGCCTGGAACGGCAAGGCGATATTCGGACCGATCCCGGATTTCGTGCTGGAATCGGATGCGAGTCTTTGGGGCTAGGGTGTCATGTGTGCGACCGGGTCCACGGGGGGGCCGTGTTCGGACAAGGAATCGGTATTCCACATCAATTGCCTGGAGTTGATTGCGAGTTCATTTGCGATTTGGAGCCTGGCAAACCACCTGTTGGACTGCTGCATCCTCCTTCGGATGGACAATGTCTCAGCGGTGCAATACATCAACCGTTGGAGGGCGCTCGGTCTCGAGCACTATCGGAGGTGACGAAGGAGATTTACAGCTTCTGTTTCCAACGCAACATCAACTTACAAGCAGAATATCTTCCGGGGGAGTTGAACCTGATGGTGGACTGGTTCTCCAGACATTGGAGGGATGGCAGTGACTTCGGACCATCTTCCTCAAACTCGACTATCAGAGGGGTCCATTCACAGTGCATCTATTCGCCTCCAGGACGAATCACCAGACCCAGACGTATTTCAGTTGGCTCCCGGATCCAGCGTGCGCAGTGGTGGACGCTTTTCTCCAGGTGTGGCCTTCACAGGGAGCGTATGCGTTTCCTCCGTTCGCTATGATTCCCAGGGTATTGCTACAAGTTCGACGTCAGCGTGTGTCCTTGGTGTTGCTGACTCCGCTATGGCAGAGTCAAGCCTGGTTTACGGAGCTCCTGGATCTCTCCTATTGGGATCCTCTTCTCTTACCGTCCTCTCGAATGCTCCTCTCGGACTCCTGGGGGAACCCTCATCCCCTAGTGAGGGACGGCCACCTGCTCTTGGTGGCCTGGACTCTTTCAGGGGTACCTGGAATGTCGAGGCATTATCGCAATCGGCTAGAGACCTTCTCTGGGATTCCTGGGCTCCCGGGACAAGGAGGTGCTATCTCTCAGCATGGGGTTCCTGGTGTAGCTGGTTCTTGGAACAGGATACCGATCCCTTTACAGGCCCTGTAACTAGGGTGCTGAATTTCCTGTCTCACCTCTTTGACCTGGGTCGGTCATACCGCTCGGTTAACGTGATTAGGTCAGCTATCTCGGCGGCGCATGTCCCGTTTAGAGGTTTTCCCATCGGCCAGGATCCGCTAGTATGCAGACTTCTGCGTGGGATGAGGCTGGCGTGTCCTCCGGCGCCTAAGTACTCTTCCCTCTGGGACGTACGTATGGTTTTAGCGTTTCTTTCGGGAATGGCCAGATAACCATGAACTTTCCCTTTGCCAGCTTTCGGTGAAATTTGCCCTCTTGTTGTGTCTGGTCTCGTTCAGACATGTTTCGGATGTCCGGGCCTTCGATGTTGACGCTTTCACGTTTTCTCCAGAAAGGGTTTCCTTCAAGTTGGTTAGACGTAGCAAGTCGGATTCGACGGCTGTGTCATATCCTTACTTCAGGGATTCGCCTAAACTTTGAGTAGCGGAAGCTCTGGCTCGCTATGTAGTGGTTACCGCTCCATTTCGCTCTTCTCATTCTGGACAGTTGTTGATTTTGTATGTCAGACCCCACAAGTCGGTCTCGTCTCCTACCCTGGCTCGGTGGATAAGATGGCTATTGACACTGGCGGGGATGAATGCGACCTTTGGAGCGCATTTGGTTAGGGGCGCCGCAGCTTCCGGAGCTTTCATGGCAGGCACTTCCCTTCAGGACATTTTGCGTTCGGTGGACTGGTCCCGTGAAGATACTTTTTGCCAATTCTACTTTAGACCATCGGACCATGCTTCTTTTGCTTTGCTGTCGGAGCGTTAAAACAGCAAATATGAAGCCTCCTGTCATGCTATAAATTGTAGATTATACTAGCTTTAGTGTAACTATAATCTTAATTTTATTAATGACAGGAGGCAAATATTTCCCACCCAGTTTTATTTCCCCCCCCCCCCCCCCCCCTTGTTTGGATGGATTGCTTTGAATGAATTTCTGCTGAATTGTCTGGTTGCCTGGGCTAGATTTGGTAGTCTGGGGTGATGTCTGGGGAAGTTGGGGGAGGTGTCTGGTATATTGTATTGCCGGTAGTTGATGATGGTTTTCATGTCTTTTATAATATCAGTACTGGATCGTGGGATTTATGATTTCTCAGTACATTTCGTTCACTAATCAGTGTTTTTCAACTTTGTTTATTTTGTTTCAGTTTAATGGTTCGACTACAGTTCATAGAATCAACTGTTTTGCAGGATGAAGATCAGGATCCCATCCATTCTGCGAAGTTTCATCTGGATGACATTCATTGTTGTGTTATGTTTTTTCCTTTAATTCGTTTATTGACTTTGTTTGTATCTTTTTTTGTCGCAGCGTGAAAGAGGAAATGGTGGGTTGGGAGGAGCCTTTTATGGATTCCTTATGTTTTTGTCTTTGGTGTTTTCTCCCTATGTTAATGTGCTGCTGTGGAGTTCTAGTAAAGAGAGACTTAAGCAAATATTCGCCTCCTGTCATTAATAAAATTAAGATTATAGTTACACCAAAGCTAGTATAATCTACAATTATTGGTGCTCATGCATTTTTTTTTTTAATCTCATAATAAAGACCTGGAAGTTGTAAGTTAAAGAAAAAAAAAAAAACAATGAGGCTCAACAATAGATCAGTTGGAACTAGAGATGTCCCGAATAGTTCGCTGGCGAATAGTTCCTGGCGAACATAGCTTGTTCGCGTTCACCACGGCGGGCGAACATATGCGATGTTCGGTCCGCCCCCCATTCGTCATCATTGAGTAAACTTTGACCCTGTACCTCACAGTCAGCAGACACATTCCAGCCAATCAGCAGCAGAACCTCCCTCCCAGACCCTCCCACCTCCTGGACAGCATCCATTTTAGATTCATTCGGACGCTGCATTCTTAGTGAGAGGAGGGACAGTGTAGCTGCTGCTGATTTAATAGGGAAATCGATAGCTAGGCTAGTGTATTCAGTGTCCACTACAGTCCTGAAGGACTCATCTGATCTCTGCTGTAAGGACAGCACCCCAAAAAGCCCTTTTTAGGGCTAGAACATCAGTCTGTTTTTTTTTTCTGTGTAATATAATTGCAGTTGCCTGCCTGCCAGCGTGTGTGTCAGGCTCACAGCGTATACTGTGCCCACTTGCCCAGTGCCACCACTCATATCTGGTGTCACAATAGCTTGCATTTAAAAAAACAAAACTTTTTTGACTGTAATATAATAGCAGTCAGTTTCCTTCACACGTGTGCGTTTCAGGGCCTGCCAGGGCACAGTGTCAAACCAGTGCAACTCATATCTGGTGTAACAGTAGTGTACATTTAAAAACAACAACATTTTTTTGACTGAGAAATAATAGCAGTCAGTTTCCTTCACACGTGTGCGTTTCAGGGCCTGCCAGGGCACAGTGTCACACCAGTGCAACTCATATCTGGTGTAACAGTAGTGTACATTTAAAAAAACAACAGTTTTTTGACTGTGAAATAATAGCAGTCAGTTTCCTTCATGCGTGTGCATTTCAGGGCCTGCCAGGGCACAGTGTGACACCAGTGCAACTCATATCTGGTGTAACAGTAGTGTACATTAAAAAAAACCTAGAAATTTGACTGTGAAATAATAGCAGTCAGTTTCCTTTTAAACGTGTGCGTTTCAGGTCCTGCCAGGGCTCAGTGTCACACCAGTGCAACTCATATCTGGTGTAACAGTAGTGTACATTAAAAAAAATATTAAAAAAATTGACTGTAATAGAATGAATAGCAGTTAGTTGTCTGCAAGCGTGTGTCTCAGACTTACAGCGTCTACTCTGCCAACTTCTGCCAGTGCACAGTGCCACTCACATCTGTTGTCACAGTAGCTTGCACGCATAGTACCACTAATCGAAAAAAAAAATGACAGGCAGAGGCAGGCCACCCCACAGGGGCCGTCGTGGTCGTGGTGCTGTGATTCCCTTTGGCCCTAGAATAATGCTCAGTGTTCAGAGGCCACGTACCCTAAACTCGAAAAGTTCTGAGGACATAGTTGACTGGCTAACACAGGACACCCAATCTTCTACAGCTTCCGCTCAGAACCTTGATGCACCATCCTCCTCCAGCTTAACTTTGGGCACCTCTCAAGTTACCACTTGCACGCCTGACGCCACCACCAACACTAGCACCACAGCCGCTTCACTTGATCTGTCAGAGGAGTTATTTACACATCAGTTGGAAGAAATGAGTGATGCGCAACCATTATTGCCAGATGATGTAGATAACAGGCATATGTCTCAGTCAGGCAGCATTATACACATGGACATACGGTGTTATGATGATGATGTTGTACCGGCTGCTTCTTCCTTTGCTGAGTTGTCAGATACAAGTGAAGCGGTTGATGATGACGATGCGTCTGTGGATGTCACGTGGGTGCCCGCTAGAAGAGAAGAAGAACAGGGGGAAAGTTAAGATGGGGAGACAGAGAGGAGGAGGAGACAAGTTGGAAGCAGGGGGAGGTCGTCGCAAGGAGCTAGTGGCACAGTCAGACAGCATGCATCGGCACCCGGGGTCAGCCAGACAGCACGCCAATCAATGCATGCTGTGTCCACCACCAGAATGCCGTCATTGCAGAGCTCAGCAGTGTGGCATTTTTTTTGTGTGTCTGCCTCTGACAACAGCGATGCCATTTGCAACCTGTGCCAAAAGAAACTGAGTCGTGGGAAGTCCAACACACACCTAGGTACAACTGCTTTGCGAAGGCACATGATCGCACATCACAAACACCTATGGGATCAACACATGAGTACAAGCAGCACACAAACTCAAAGCCGCCATCCTCCTCCTGGTCCAGCATCTTCAGCCACATCAACCACTGCTGTCCTCCTTGCCCCCTCTCAGCCATCCACCACTCCGTCTCTCGCCTTGAGCAGTTCCTGCTCATCAGCCCACAGTCAAGGACATGTTTGAGCGTAAGAAGACAATGTCACAAAGTCACCACCTTGCCCGACATCTGACAGCTGGCTTGTCTGAACTCTTAGCCCGCCAGCTTTTACCATACAAGCTGGTGGAGTCTGAGGCGTTCCAAAAATGTGTAGCTATTGGGACACCGCAGTGGAAGGTACCCGGCCGAAATTTCTTTGCACAAAAGGCAATCCCCAACCTGTACTCGATTGTGCAAAAGGAAGTCATGGCATGTCTGGCACACAGTGTTGGGGCAACGGTCCATCTGACCACTGATACCTGGTCTGCAAAGCATGGTAAGGGCAGGTATATCACCTACACTGCGCATTGGGTAAACCTGCTGACGGCTGCCAAGCATGGAATGCGTGGCTCTGCAGAGGAGTTGGTGACACCGCCACGACTTGCAGGCAGGCCTGCTGCCACCTCCTCTACTCCTCCTACTCCATCCTCTTCCATAACCTCCTCGGCTGAGTCCTCTTCTGCTGCTACATCTTGCTCCACATCAACGGCACCCCCCCCAGCTCCCCAGGTACTATTCCACATCCTGGATATGGCAGTGTCACGCCGTCTTGGGGTTGACTTGCCTGAAAGCAGAGAGTCACACCGGACCAGCACTCCTGTCCGCCCTGAATGCACAGGTGGATCAGTGGCTGACTCCGCACCAACTGGAGATCGGCAAAGTGGTTTGTGACAACGGAAGAAATTTGTTGGCGGCATTGAATTTGGGCAAGTTGACACATGTGCCGTGCATGGCACATGTGTGTAATCTGATCGTACAACGCTTTGTGCATAAGTACCCAGGCTTACAGGATGTCCTAAAGAAGGCCAGGAAGGTGTGTGGCCATTCCTACACGGCCATGGCGCACTTTTCAGATATCCAGCGGCGAAACAACATGCCAGTGAGGCGCTTGATTTGCGACAGCCTGACACGTTGGAATTCAACACTCCTAATGTTCGACCGCCTGCTCCAACAAGAAAAAGCCGTTAACGACTATTTGTATGACCGGGGTGCTAGGACAGCCTCTGCAGAGCTGGGATTTTTTTTGCCATGTTACTGGACGCTCATGCGCAATGCCTGTAGGCTCATGCGTCCTTTTGAGGAGGTGACAAACCTAGTCAGTCACACCGAAAGCACCATCAGCGACATCATACCATTTGTTTTCTTCCTGGAGCGTGCCCTGTGATGAGTGCTGGATCAGGCCGTAGATGAGCGTGAAGAGGAAGAGGAAGAGTTGTGGTCACCATCACCACCAGAAACAGCCTTATCAGCATCGCTTGCTGGACCTGCGGCAACGCTGGAAGAGGATTGTTAGGAAGAGGAGTCAGAGGAGGAATGTGGCTTTGAGGAGGAGGAGGAGGAGGAGGAAGACCAACCACAACAGGCATCCCAGGGTGCTCGTTGTCACCTATCTGGTTCCCGTGGTGTTGTATGTGGCTGGGGGGAAGAACATACCTTCAGTGAGATCACTGAGGACGAGGAACAGGACATGAGTAACTCGGCATCCAACCTTGTGCAAATGGGGTCTTTCATGCTGTCGTGCCTGTTGAGGGACCCTCGTATAAAAAGGCTGAAGGAGAACGACCTGTACTGGGTGTCCACGCTACTAGACCCCCGGTATAAGCAGAAAGTGCCTGAAATATTACCGAATTACCGCAAGTCGGAAAGGATGCAGCAGTTCCAAAATAAATTAAAAAGTATGCTTTACACAGCGTATAAGGGTGATGTCACAGCAACGGGAATCTAACAGGGGAAGAGGTGAAAGTAATACTCCTCCTCCCACGACCATGCCGGCAAGGACAGGACACTTTACAGACGTGTTGTTGATGGAGGACATGCGGACCTTTTTAAGTCCTACGCATCACCACAGCCCTTCGGGGTCCACCCTCAGAGAATGACTCAACCGACAGGTAGCAGACTACCTCGCCTTAACTGCAGATATCGACACTCTGAGGAGCGATGAACCCCTTGATTACTGGGTGTGCAGGCTTGACCTGTGGCCTGAGCTATCCCAATTTGCGATAGAACTTCTGGCCTGCCCCGCTTCAAGTTAATTGTCACTCAGAAGAGAAGTCGCCTAGGTCAAAAAAGTCTAGATTACCTCACCTTTATTAAGATGAATGTGGGATGGATCCCGAAGGGACTGACAGTGCGCGATACATTCGACTAAAAAAGGCCTGATGAGGGGGACATAACAGGGATTAAACTGATAAGAATAGTACTACTTAACTCACCACTCCTATCTGGTGGCACATTAGATTGCACGTGCAGTGCCCCAAATTTGAAGTAGGAGGACCGACCAAGCATCTTTTTCCATCTCCCGGTTCCTAAAATCGATGCCATATACACGTCCCCTGATAGGGGACGTAACAGGGATTAAACTGATAGGAATAGTACTACTTAACACACCTTATAATAACGCAGAGAGAGGCAACGCAGAGAGAGGAGTCTGAAGAAGAGGAGTCAGAGAAGGAAGGTGGCTTTGAGGAGGTGGAAGACCAAACACAGCAGGCGTCCCAGGGGGCTTGTTGTCACCTTTCGGGGACCCTTGGTGTTGTACGTGGCTGGGTGGAGGAAGAGAGACCTTCAATGACATCAGTGAGGACAAGGAACGGGACATGGCTAGCTTGGTATCCAACCTTGTGCAAATGGGGAGTTTGTGGTTGTGCAAATGGACTGTTTGCAGTTGTTTGCGGTGCGTAAAACGAGGAGTATGGTCTGTCACTGTGAAGCGGGTGTAACCCTTACACTACCTGATGTTTTAAAGCATGTTATTCCAAACAATTTAGGAATGTTAGGTGATTTATGCCCTTTATGGATTAAAACCAGACTCTGCATCAACTATGTAATTTTCCATGGGAGTTTTGCCATGGATCCCCTTCCGGCATGCCACAGTCCAGGTGTTAGTCCCCTTGAAACAACTTTTCCATCACTATTGTGGCCAGAAAGAGTCCCTGTGGGCTTTAAAATTCGCCTGCCTATTGAAGTCTATGGCGGTTCGCCCGGTTCGCCGGTTCGCGAACATTTGCGGAAGTTCGCATTCGCCGTTCGCGAACGGACAATTTTATGTTCGCGACATCTCTAGTTGGAACCAGAAGCACTGAATATGGACTTTGAATCATGTAATTTTATGAATTCTTTTGCACAATTTCATATTACTTGCTATTTTTTATTTGCAATGGATCCACTCTTTGTGACATGTTTTTTTCACAAATCCAATCATGTTTAAAGAATTTTGTGATATCAAATTGACACATTATATCTGCATATTGTAGAATACAGAATATATTTTTTCTGATATTTTTCAAATATTGCTTTTAATATGGTTTTAACATTTGTTTTATAATTTGTTATAAAGAATGAATAATTAATGATAGTACTCACTATATATATATATATATATATATATATATATATATGCGTGTGTGTGTGTGCCCCCCATAATTAAATTTTCATGTTATATTGTAAGATGTGTGTGAATTTGTAAATTGTAACATTTGTAACATGCTGTATGTTTTCTAAAGAGTTCAATTATAAAAGTTAAAGTTAAACAAAAAGTTAAAGTTAACAATTAGAAAGTTAAGAAAGGCTTAATGTTAAAAAAGACTCTGAAAGAAGGCCTCCAGGGTATAAATATGACAGGAGGAATATGTCAATCAGAATCTGAAGAAGAATGCCCTAGCGAAATGTGGTGGAGACTGTGAACAGCATCAAGTGGAGAGAGAGATTGCGACCTATAATCTTGCTGGGACTCAATTTAAATTGCAACCCTATATATGGAAAAGGTAACTGAATAACTTAAATGTAAGGTTTTATGTGTATAAATAAAGTTTGTATTTTCATTTTTATATCATCTATCTTTTCTGCTTTGTTTATTTCTGCATTGAAAGGAATTCATCAAGCCCATATCTCCAAGCCTGGAGTCTATATATCACATAAACATACCCGAGCTGATTTTCAGGGCTCAATATCAATATATGTTCCTGTATATCGCCATACTGAATATACCTATGCAGTCTAGTCAATCCACAATTTACATCTTCTTATTTATTATTATTATTATTATTTTTTTTTTACAATACACTGGGCACTGTGAATATTGATGTACTAAACATTTTGCATGAAATACCTGTTGGTTGCACAAGAGAACTGCTAAGATTTTGTTTTTCAGATATTGATTTTACTTACAACAAATAGAAAACACAAACATCTTTGCAGCCATGTGTATTTTTTTTTCTTTCTTATTGTACTGAGAGCCTTTAAAGGGACACTCTAGGCACGTTGAAAAGGTTCCTGGAGTCCCTTACTTTATCTCATTTAACCCACTGTTAATTGTTAACCCATTTTCAATGCTTCTGCATTAGTTAAACCAGCAATGCGGGGGTAAAACCACTGGTTAATGGAGACCCTCATTCATTGTCAAACCAATCAAAAATACATTAAAATATTGGGAACACATCAGTGGATTCTAGGCTGAACAACCATGTCAATAATTTTCATTTTTTAGTTTATTTATATTTATTAAATGCCTAGCATTTTTTCCAATCAGGTAGACCCCAGACATTCATGGATTGTGGGCAGCCCATGACTAGTAAAGGTAGCAATGTAGCAGGGCAGTCACAAGTCACATGGTAAGATGATTATGTATATAGGAGAACAGTACACAAACATCATATTTAGATAAGATATTACATACATAATATTACACAATAACTCTCCCAATGCACACTGTTCTTTTTTATATGTGTATTAGAGATTTACTTGCTTTTTGTATTGAGAGAAAAAAACCTTTAACAATACTATTTTACATCTGCCAAATGTAGGGTTAATAATGTTAGGAATATTTATATTTTATAAAGCAAGATGTGTGAAAATAACCTTCTGGTGACAAACCTTTTAGCTGTGCCATAGATAGAAATCCCATCAGTGAACGCTTCTTACTCCTATGACTAAGGATCCGCTATCTGAAACTCTTAAAACATCACAGATACAACTCTACGTTGTATCACAGATATTTTATTAAGATTATGGACTAAAATATATTTAGTTTTAATCAGGTTTAACCAGTAACAAGCCTGATTTTCCAATGTGTTTTGCTTGCTTTCAGTATTCTTAATCACAGACAAATAATATTACGCAGTGTTTAGTTGCAGCGGGTTAGTGAATCAATGCCCCTTTTGTACCACTACGATCATGGCTATCAGTTCATATATGTCTTTCATTGGTACATAGCCTGTTTTATTCATTCTAGTATAGCCACTGCCAAATAACACCAACTTGGAATCACTCATTTGCAGCCTTTAAAAGTTTTTTTGTTAAGTGTTTACAGAAATTAAATAATTTCTTTAATGTGTTTTTTTAGTGTGTTCAGGCAGTGTGTACTCTGCAGGTGTGTATGCACTGTACAGTGCACTGCATACTGTGTGCATTTCTTACAGTCAAACACAATAAATCCTTCAATTACCAACCAATATTGCAACACAAACACCTATTTTTTGCTGAATAAAATTGCGTTAGCTAACAAAATACACAATTATTCATATCCCAAATGTACTGTAATTAGAGAAACAAACCCACCATCGCTAAAGGCATATACTAATCTCAAGAGAAAATTGAGGGAGGGTAGAGGTTGTGTTCCATAAACCACCATCAACATTAGTATCATACACACCAGAACAACTACATTTAGCAGCAGTCGTTCTAGCACGCCAAACCCGGAAGTATCTGCACGTGTACAGGGAGTTTGCGATCAGCTGGGCATACAGTGGGATAGAACTTGGACGGTTTATCCACTAACATCCAGGACTTATCTTATCTACTCTAGTACAGCACTAGTTATTCTTTTTACATTTGTTTATTTGGAAATAAAGAAATATCTTGTAACTTCACGTCTTCGGCTGAGAGTGAGTTCGCGAATCACACTGTATTTGGATCCTATGTCCTTGAGGGGCTGAATCTCCCGGTGCCTGATAGTCTGGAGTGGTACTTCAACCACTCCACAATTGTGAGTTTAATCTTTTTCAAACCTCTATACCATTTATTTACAACATTGCACTAGGTCCTTGTCTTTATGTATTTTAGATCAAGTTGCTCCTTAACAAAAGTGCAAGTGCAAGTATATGTTTGTTTGTTACAGTATCTGATTCGACCACATTGTTTCTTTTTCGCTTTTTGGCTACTCACAGGCTATATTTGTATTTTTATTTACACTTCTGTAGGTGGAAACCCGTATAATTGACACACTCTGTCTATTTTTTCTTTCCTGGTTGCTATTTCTCACATTGTTTTGCGCACCTACATTTTTTTTTATTTGTGTTTTGAGGGTTCCCTATATCAGAACTCCTTGCAGGTTACTGCACTATTTAAAATTCTCGCTTGTAGCAATATTTTGTTTAGTTCCTTTTGCACCAACTTATTCTGTTTATTTGTTTAACTGTTCTGGTGACTAAAGTGTCCCTTTAATTTACACAATGATCACGCTGCACCTGGGGGAGCACTACAAGGTCACACTCATTTAGGGTGTGGTTCAGCCTGAAACAGTATGTGTAAATACATAAAAATACTATTTGGCACTGAACTTCTAGTCTGACAATTCTCATTCATTCTGTACCCATGATGCTATTTTAAAAAAGTATGACATTGTATGCCTTGTATGGGTTACCTTTAAATACATGGATAATTTTACTATCATAAGCAGCTTGTGAACTGAGGTGATTTTTTGTATGATCTATCAACTATTCTGTTATATACTCCCACTTCAATACTAACACCCATCCTTTCCTATACTCCCCCCACTTAAGTCTTAATATCTACCCTGTCATATACCCCTCACTTCAATCCTAATTTACACCCTACCATATGCCCCTCATTTCAGTCCTAATATCCACCCTGTCATATACCCCTCACTTCAGTCCAAACATGTACCCTGTCATGTACTTCTCACGTCAGGCCAAACATGTACCCTGTCATATACCCCTCACTTCAGACCAAACATGTACTCTGCCATATAACCCTCACGTTAGTTCGAGCATGCATCCTGTCATATGTACTTTCTTGTATACCCCCAAGACCTTCCACTGACCCATTTACATAGTTCCCATCTCACCTCCAGTCACTTTCATCAATCCGCGTTGTCACACAGACATATAGCACCCAGTCATTTAAACACTCCCAGCTTGTCACAAACAATTGTGGCAAAACACACAAGGAACACAGACAAAAAGATAATATAGTATAATTCCATGCAGTTCATGTTAAAGGTTTGATATACTACTACAAATAAGGTACAAAGTGATAGATCAAATGGACTTAAGGTGAACTGCTATATGGAGTAAGTGAACACTAGAAGTTTAAACGTAAAGGAACACCCCAGTTTGCTGAAGTGCTTTATGTATAAAGAGTATATCCTCATTTTTCTTTTTAGAAAAAGGGAAGATTTCAACAGAAATTGGCACTTTTATAAATTACAGTACAAATAAAAAAGGGTAGGTTAGCGCTAATAATTTAATGGATAGGCAGCGACCTTATAGAGGGTAACCCTCTAACCCTCTATATGAGAAATATACAGTAAGGAAAAAGAAAGGCTGCGCCAGAAATAAATAAATAAAAAATAAGAAATAAAAAAAATATATAAATGAAAATAGGTAAGTTCCAATAAATATCAGAAGGTAAAATGGATAAGGTCACTAGTTCCGCTGTAGGGGTAACTTCTCTTGTTATAGTAGTTCACACCGTCTCATGATATGGAAGACACAAGAAGAGAGGACCAATCATGCGGAGTGTATAAAATGAATGTAACAATAGTAAAATATATATGTTAACAGAACAAAGTAAAAGGTAGGTGAGGTGCAGTGAAAGGAATAAGTGCAGGCAAGCCTCTGTAAGGAGGTCACTCCAACCCCAAATATATACCAAAAAACAAAGAAGCACAGGGCGCCACAGTCACTATATAAATAATGGATAAGGGGTTAAAGAAGGAAGAAATGAGATCAAAATAAAAAATAAAAGATAAAAAATAAAGTAGACAAGAATTTATTACATAAAAACTCCACAATATACAGCACAAAACATGTGCAATTAAAATATATATATGAAGGCCACAATGGGCCAGAGACCCATAGGTATAGCAGCTTAACACAATAGATACTGGACTAAATACATAAAGTGCAAATGTAAAAGTGCAAATCGAGATAAAGTGCACAAATTGAACCACTAGCAAATGCAGCTGCAAATGCAAAAGTGCAAATAGAAATAAAGTGCACAAATTTTGGTCATCCAAGAACGCATACAATATTGCACAATAAAAAGAATGAGATGATAAGATGATAAGATTAGCACTTAATGGTCCACAAACAGACACAGTATTGCACAAAAAATAAAGCCAGCACATATGATAATAAAACTGCTGATACCAAATCGCAGGGTCTCCTAGTAGCCTACTAAGGAGGTCACTCCAATACTGTGTCTGTTTGTATTGTTTGTATACATAAAGAGTATATATAGGTACACTAGTACTTTAAAAAATGGCTCCAAAATGACATCATTGGTTGGTGGCCAATCAAAATCATACATTGTCCATATACAAAATCAATTTGTAAGATTGTAAATAAAACAATGAATAAAAGTATGTATCATTTACAGACTGTATATCCCAATCTTTTGGAGTAAATTAAATAAAAAAACGAGGGTCCAAACCATAAGTTAAACTTTATAATAGAGATGACGCGTCACAATGTGCTGTGCGTGACGCTGTATGCGTACAAATCCTGAGCTGGTCATAGCTCATCCAAATGTGAGTGTAACATATATATTTTACTATTGTTACATTAATTTTATACACTCCGCACGATTGGTCCTCTCTTCTTGTGTCTTCCATATCACGAGACGGTGTGAACTACTATAACAAGAGAAGATACCCCTACAGCGGAACTAGTGACTTTATCCATTTTACCTTCTGATATTTATTGGAACTTATCTATTTTCATTTATATATTTTTTTAATTTTTTATTTCTTATTTTTTATTTATTTATTTCTGGCGCAGCCTTTCTTTTTCCTTACTTTTATAAATTAACCTTGTCACACTACCCTAGCTGTCAATCAGATAACCGGCCCTGTTACTTCTTGGTTGTTTAGCTCAGTGGAGTTAAACTTAAGAGGTAGCAATTGATCAGAGCACCTGCCTTGCAAAGACTTCTCATTGAGCTGCATTGGGAAGTCTGTGATTGGACAGTCACAGAATGTCTAGGCGAGGCTAGAAGGTGAAGAGAAAGACATCAAGTAAAGAGAATTTGCAAGCTGTTTTTAAATATACCCCAATCAATAAATGCATAATTATATGTATGTTTTCTATTTATTTATTTTGGATTTTTAGCAGTAGTGTTCCCCTTTAACTCCAAAGGGTACAGGAAACCACTGTAAGAATTGATAAAGAAGTGAGATACTGGAAAGGGATGACAAAAAAGATTAGCAGTATTCATTTTCTTTTGAAGGAATGCATTTGAAGATAGAAAGATAATGATAATGATTGCTTCTTGTCTTGGTAATCAGGAAGGAAATGATTATTTTTAAAATAAAAAACATGGAATCAGGAGATACAGTGAATTAGACCAGTGCATGAAAAGTCAAATAAATAAATGGTGGCAGAAATCAAGTTGTAATAAAATATTGTTGGCAACCAAAGATATATGAAGGGATACTAAACTGCGAAAGATCAATACCAGACAAAGGAAAGAGAACTGTGACGGAACCATCCGTCTGTCCAGTACTCTTGTGGATTCGGCTATGTTGGGCCATCCGTATAAAGGACTGATTTGGGATGTTATAAAGTATGTTTTACCGTTCCAGCCTGTTTCCAGCCGTTCGCCTCGTTCCGTACGAACTCTCTGTCTAACATATGGGTGGCCGCCATTTCGGGACTGTTGCACGTGTTCGCGGCCATCTTGTGTACGAACAGCGGTGTTTGCCTGTGAACGCGTGGAACTAAAAACGGATACCCAAACAGGCGAACACCGCTGAGACCTCCATACACCCAGAAGTTCGTGTTGGAACAACCGAACGACGAGCCATTCGGTAGTTACGTATAATCAACTACGGGGAATCCAACGAACTCGGAGACAGTTGTGGATGATAAAGATTTCGGGTGATTTTAACCGGCGAACGGAGACCGACTGCAGGGCCGAAACTTGTGGAACTCTTTTCGGCTAGAAGATCCGTGCAGTCGGTCAAAACTTCAATCGTCCATAACTCCCGAACCCCTTAACCGAATGGGCTGAGATTTGGACAGAATGTTCCCCTAACCGAGATCTTTCAAGCGGTGCTGGACTCAAGGGTGTACCCCCTGGTTTTGGGGTACATCCATAACTGGGGTGAATTATTGTACAGTTTAATTGTGTTATGTGATTATCTGAGGGGAGGAGAAGTGGGGGAGTTACCCTGTGTATAATTGGTTATTTTCATCCTCCCCCTGGGAGTGCCCTGTGTGTGCCTTTTTCTAATAAAAAGCAGGCTGGATGTTCCAGTCCTCAGATCTTGTTTTGACCCTCAACACGGAGCTTTAGTCTCGTTATTGGGGGATTCTTATTTTACGCTCAAGGACTATTATTGGGAACTTATGCCGTTTGGTGGATATCGTTACTCGAGAGATTACTCCTTCCCCTGGTTATGGTTCGTGGATTGTGCAGAATACGAACAAGGACTTGATACGGTGAGAGGGGAAGGTAGACTAAACAGTGACTTACTTACTAAGACAAAAGGTGTCTTAACAATTGGTGGCAAGCGACGGGATGAATCCCACAACACAGAAGAAAAGAAATGCAGTATGAACAGTTAAGACGTGCTACTCTTAAGGACATAATAGAACGCCGAGGTCGATCAGCAAGCAATTTGAAGAAACGAGAAATTATTGCTTTGCTAAGGGAAATGGATGCAACACAGGGAACGGAGAACGCTAATGTGCCCAGCAGTTTGGATTTAACACCCGAGGAGATACAATTTAACCGGGCAGTGCAAATAAGGCTGGCACACTTTGGCCCCAACCCCTCAGCAGACATTGTAGAACGTGTGCAAGCTGCAGTAACAGCACACCAAGCACTCCAAGGAAGGGGAGCTGCAGCAGCAGAGGTACCCAATAACGATTCCGGAAGGAAAAAGGTACCATTTGCTGCATTCAAAAACTTTATTGAAAATGAAGGAGAGATCGATGGGTTTCTGGCCGATTTTGAAAGGCAGTGTGCCCTCCATCAAGTACCCACAGACCAATGGGTCACCATCCTCTCTGGGAAATTATCCGGCCGGGCTAGTGATGCATTTCGGGCCATCCCAGAGGAGGAGATCACCAGCTACCGGGCAGTGAAGGATGCGCTTCTAGCCAGGTATGCGGTGACCCCAGAAGTTTACAGACGGCGCTTCAGGGAAACCAACAAACAAAGTGGCGATTCGTATATGGAATGGGCCTGCAGAGTTCACCGTACTGCAACCCACTGGATGGCTGGATGCCAAGCAGTATCAGGGGAAGAGGTACTACAGGTATTCTTACTGGAACACTGTTTCGAGAAATTGCCTACCGGGGTTCGGGAGTGGGTCAGAGATAGAAAACCCTCGACCCTACCCGAGGCGGCCCGGTTGGCCGACGAATATACTGATGCTCGCAAACTGGACAGTACCGTGGTCAAAGTTCCGACCAGAGTGGAATACCGACCAGCAGCCCCTCCGATTTCAACAACCTACCAACCCCCAGTGCATCGCAGCCCAGTAGTACCACCGTCCAATAATTATGTACAGCCATCTAAATTTAATGCCCGGGATTATTCCCAACCCATCCGGTGCTTTCTGTGCAAACAGTTGGGACACAAACGCCCGGAGTGTCCGCTGAACCAAGCTAACCAAGCTCAGTCCTGGAGGAGAGCAGCCAACCCGAATCAGCGACCACCACAGCCTGCTGCTCACTGTGTAGAACAGGAGGAATTCTGGGGTATCTTGCACGAAGCCGACCCGGTGCAAGCCGCCCATCAGGACAATCGCCAGCAACACCGGCAGACTGTGAAACTAAATGGCCGAGTGGTAAATGGACTTAGAGACACAGGGGCCACCATGACACTGCTCCAAAAGAACTTGGTCTCCGAACACCAGCACACCGGAGACACAGTAGCCGTGAGGGTAGCAGGGGGAGCCGTATTCCGGTTACCTGTTGCCCGTGTGCATCTGGACTGGGGAGTGGGCGCTAGACACGTGGATGTTGGGGTTATGAAAGACTTGCCCGCTGATGTGCTTCTTGGTAATGATTTGGCCCCCTTGGTTTCGGCCTATGCTCCAATGGGTCCCTTGGACGTTAACCCAGTGACTACTCGCTCTCAGACCCGTGCCTCTGGAACCAGCCCACCTGCCGAGGAGACCCAGGTAAGACCCTTTTCCCCGACTGACACCTTAGCTCAGACCCCCTTACGTTGGGATTCCCCAGAGGAGTTTGGGAGGGAAACCCGGGCAGACCCTACCTTACAAAAGTACAGGGACCGAGCAGACGCTGGGGAAGAAGGGATAGACGGAGAGCGGTATAAGTGGGTGGGGGACAGGCTATACAGAATCCCGAAACCTTCCCCGAAAAAGATAGCCCCTCCGCAGAACCACCAGCTGGTAGTACCCGCGAAATACCGGCAGGAGCTTCTGCGGATAGGACACGACGTCCCTTTAGCAGGACATCTAGGGTCACGTTGCACAGCCTATAGGATCTCCCAGAATTTCTTTTGGCCCAACTTCAACCAGGCTGTACGGATATATTGCAGTACTTGTGACACATGTCAACGGGTAGGAAAACGGGGGGACCACCCTAAGGCTAAACTATCAGCGATGCCTATTATAGGGGAGCCTTTTTCCCGCATAGCTGTTGACATTGTGGGACCACTGGCCAGGGCTAGTCCATCAGGCAAGAAGTATATCCTTACTGTAGTGGACTATGCCACTCGCTATCCAGAGGCAGTAGCGCTGTCGAACATAGAGGCAGAGACAGTTGCTGATGCCCTGGTGAGGGTTTTTACCCGGGTTGGGTTCCCTAAAGAGATCCTCTCCGACCAGGGAACCCAATTTACTGCGGTGCTCACCCAGCAGCTGTGGAAAGTATGTGGCATTAAACCCTTGCTTAGCTCGCCTTACCATCCACAGACTAACGGTCTCTGCGAGCGTTTTAACGGTACCCTCAAGCAGATGCTGAGGACCTTTACGGACACTTGCAGGGACTGGGAGAGATTCTTGCCGCACCTTCTGTTTTCATACCGGGAGGTGCCCCAGGAATCTACTGGGTTCTCCCCTTTTGAGTTACTGTATGGGAGACGGGTCCGCGGACCCCTAGATCTCATCCGGGGACACTGGGAAGGGGAGACCGAGCAAGAAGGGACCCCCATAGTGCCATACGTTCTGGAACTTCGGGACCGCATGGAGAAACTGTCCCTGATGGTAAGGGAGAATCTCCAGGCGGCCCAGGGGAAACAGAAGAGGTGGTACGATCAGGGTGCCCGACAGCGAGCCTTCCAGGTGGGGCAAAAAGTATTAGTGCTCAAACCTGTGAAGGCCAACAAAATGCAAGCCTCTTGGCAAGGCCCGTACAGGATAGTGGCGCAGATCTGCGATACTACCTATTTGATAGCCAGCTGTTCCGACGAAAGGGTCCAGAGATCCTTTCATGTGAACATGCTGAAAGAATATCAAGAACGACCTGAGAACATTGCAGCGGTATGTGCCCCAGCTGCAGATGACCCGGAGAATTTGTCTCTCCCTGATCTATTAGAAAGGGACCCCCAGACTGATCTCACCTCCCTCGTACAGTTAGGAGACAGGTTAAACCCCGCAGAAAAGATCCAAGCAAAACAGTTGTTATGGGAAAAACAAGCAACTTTTTCCCAGGAGCCAGGTTACACCCACCTCGCTATACACAAGGTAGAGACCCCCGGACAGACCCCCTTACGACAGCCGCCCTACCGTATCCCTGAAGCAGTCCGAGATGGAATGCGGAAGGAGATACAGGAAATGACCCAGCTTGGGGTCATCGAACCCTCGGACAGCCCTTGGGCTTCGCCTGTAGTCCTAGTACCGAAGAAAGATGGGACCACCCGGTTCTGTGTGGACTACAGGCGACTCAACGAGCGGACTACCACTGACGCCTACCCGATGCCCCGGGTAGACGAATTATTGGATCGTATTGCCAGGGGACGTTATCTGACCACCATAGACCTATGTAAGGGCTACTGGCAGATTCCCCTGGCCGAGGATGCTATCCCCAAGTCGGCCTTCGTCACCCCATTCGGCCTGTACCAATTTAGGGTCATGCCGTTTGGGATGAAGAATGCTCCGGCTACGTTCCAACAGATGGTGGATAGACTCCTGGATGGCTTCCAAGAATTTGCATGTGCATACTTGGATGACATCGCGATCTATAGTGGGTCCTGGGAGGAACACCTGGTACACATAGGGGTAGTGCTGGATAAGATCCGGGCCGCTGGCCTGACATTGAAGCCAGAAAAGTGCCATGTAGGTATGGCAGAGGTACAGTACCTGGGTCACCGAGTGGGATGTGGGAACCAGAGACCGGAGCCCGCCAAAGTAGAAGCAGTGGCTAACTGGCCCACACCCACTACTAAGACCCAGGTATTGGCCTTCTTAGGGACAGCGGGGTACTACCGACGTTTCGTTCCTGACTACAGCTCTATTGCTAAGCCCCTGACAGATCTGACGAAAAAGAATTTGCCTAAGCAGGTCCTGTGGTCCCCGGCTTGTGAAGCTGCGTTCCAGGCACTGAAGCAAGCTCTCGTGAATGCCCCTATCTTGGCTGCCCCAGTCCCTAACAAACGCTTTCTCGTTCACACAGATGCTTCCATGTATGGACTGGGGGCTGTGTTAAGCCAAGTTGGGGAAGATGGAGGAGAGCATCCTGTCGCATACCTCAGCCGAAAATTACTACCTCGAGAAGTGAGTTATGCGGCAGTCGAAAAAGAATGTTTAGCCCTAGTCTGGGCATTGAAAAAGTTAAGTCCCTACTTGTATGGGCAAGAATTTTCCCTTGTAACAGACCATAACCCCCTCGTTTGGCTTAACCGGGTCTCAGGCGACAATGGGAGACTGCTGAGATGGAGCTTGGCATTACAACCGTACAATTTCACTATTAGCTACAGACCCGGTAAGCTGAACGGAAATGCGGATGGCTTATCACGACAGACCGACATACCCACCACCTCGTAAGTCCGGACATCCCCAAGTTGACCCGCCACAGGGTCAAGCCGGGTCTGCCGGAGTGTTCCACAAGGGGGGAGCCGTGTGACGGAACCATCCGTCTGTCCAGTACTCTTGTGGATTCGGCTATGTTGGGCCATCCGTATAAAGGACTGATTTGGGATGTTATAAAGTATGTTTTACCGTTCCAGCCTGTTTCCAGCCGTTCGCCTCGTTCCGTACGAACTCTCTGTCTAACATATGGGTGGCCGCCATTTCGGGACTGTTGCACGTGTTCGCGGCCATCTTGTGTACGAACAGCGGTGTTTGCCTGTGAACGCGTGGAACTAAAAACGGATACCCAAACAGGCGAACACCGCTGAGACCTCCATACACCCAAAAGTTCGTGTTGGAACAACCGAACGACGAGCCATTCGGTAGTTACGTATAATCAACTACGGGGAATCCAACGAACTCGGAGACAGTTGTGGATGATAAAGATTTCGGGTGATTTTAACCGGCGAACGGAGACCGACTGCAGGGCCGAAACTTGTGGAACTCTTTTCGGCTAGAAGATCCGTGCAGTCGGTCAAAACTTCAATCGTCCATAACTCCCGAACCCCTTAACCGAATGGGCTGAGATTTGGACAGAATGTTCCCCTAACCGAGATCTTTCAAGCGGTGCTGGACTCAAGGGTGTACCCCCTGGTTTTGGGGTACATCCATAACTGGGGTGAATTATTGTACAGTTTAATTGTGTTATGTGATTATCTGAGGGGAGGAGAAGTGGGGGAGTTACCCTGTGTATAATTGGTTATTTTCATCCTCCCCCTGGGAGTGCCCTGTGTGTGCCTTTTTCTAATAAAAAGCAGGCTGGATGTTCCAGTCCTCAGATCTTGTTTTGACCCTCAACACGGAGCTTTAGTCTCGTTATTGGGGGGATTCTTATTTTACGCTCAAGGACTATTATTGGGAACTTATGCCGTTTGGTGGATATCGTTACTCGAGAGATTACTCCTTCCCCTGGTTATGGTTCGTGGATTGTGCAGAATACGAACAAGGACTTGATACGGTGAGAGGGGAAGGTAGACTAAACAGTGACTTACTTACTAAGACAAAAGGTGTCTTAACAAGAACCTTTTTTTTTGCTTTGGAGCAGTTCAGTTTAAATCCAAGGTAGTCTTTCTCATGGATAAAGCAGATAACCAGTTGAGGACAAGATCTGAGATAGAATGATCATGGAGAGTATTGCATATCGGAGTGTTGTTGGCATGCAGGTGATATTGCATCCCAAATGAAGCTATTAGATTGTCAATAGTGGCAGTGAGAATAGAAAGAGTAACCTAACAAAACAGTGGAAATATGCTTCTGAGCCCAATTAATGGTTACCGTCATCCTCCGTGTATACATCATAAATTCCCCGTTCAACACAGCAGATTGGTTAGTGGCATATTGCATTGTGAGACTCATACATCAGTCACATACTAAAAGAGAAGTCCTGCGCTTAAGCAGCAAGGACTACAATACACATCAGCCCCAATATATAGTAAAAACCAAAGAAAAGAAAAACGTTACCTGCGCTTTCTCCTTAATCCCTATGTATATTTAGACAAATGGAGGTCATTTAGTTGCTCCAATGGCCATTGGAGGGAATGCCCGCCTGCCAACGTCAAGGCAGACCCCCCTAAAGGAATGCCCACCTGCCCCCTTTAGGGGGGTCTGCCTTGACGTTGGCAGGCGGGCATTCCCTCCAATGGCCATTGGAGCAACTAAATGACCTCCATTTGTCTAAATATACATAGGGATTAAGGAGAAAGCGCAGGTAACGTTTTTCTTTTCATCAGTCACATACTAATTGATGAAAGAAACTAGGAGCCACAATGCTGGGTCAGCCAAACCAGGTTATTGTAGAAACAACCAGACAAAATTGAATAATCCTTTGATGAGATTTATTTCAAAAAATCTACTGGAATTTTGTCTCACCAAGATTTGAAAAAGGCTCTTGATGAGCAAATTCTTATCTTATCGGTTTGCTTATAAACCTTTTTAAAGTATTATTCATATGCATATGGTCAAGTGAGTAAGGCACCACTGAGAACAATTATGATTAAGTTAGCAAATCTATTTTTTCAGGTTTTTTCTTGGCATGTAATACTTATGCTGCTGTTCAGACTTCTGGGTAGAAACTTGCAGTAAAGATGGATTTTTATCAAATTTTGTTATTTTACCTTAAAATGTTCAAGTCAACTCTTTCTTTACTGACTAAGCCTACAGTATATTTTTTTGAGTTACTAGAGGATTATTGAAATGTTTGAGAAACAATTTTCTGTCCGTGATACTAAGCTGTAAAAATTTCAATCCCAATATCAAAAAGATTTACAATATCTCTTTCGGCTATAGCTGTCGTTTCTATGGGTATTCCTGACCATAATAATAAACAATAACACTATTCTCTACCATGTGTATAGCGGTTTTGCATATGACAATGTTGATTTTGCATTCTTTAGTCTTATATTTTCACATAGATATTCAAGAATGGCTTTCTTCTCTGCATTGTAAACTCTTGGATTTTCAGCAAAAGCTGTGATAGTTTCTCATTATTCAGCTGAATGTATTCATAATCTCATTTATTTACTCAATATTCCAATACACAATGGAAAGTACTCATTATTAAATGTGATCTGTGGTATTTGCTGGTGGAATTTATGAAGAACACAAAACTGTCAATTCTACCATTTGTGTTAAGTTATTTCTGTTAGTCAATGAAGCACATTGCATCTGACTGCAGATTACACGTGACATGCTAAATGAATATGCTAAATGAATTCTTCTATACTTTGCCGACTAAAACCATATGCTAATATAAATATATACATATGAAATATAAAGATACAGCTAATCTGCTTTAGTAATGTATTTGATTTATTTTACGTTTTAAGAAGCACGATCCTCTAATTCTGTTATCATTTTGAGCACCTTACCCAGTTAATATATCTAATTAAAATTGAGATACATTTTGAAAATTAATTTTATAGTATAAGATAACAATGCATCAATTGAAGTTTATAGTATATAAAATAGGACATTCTTTAATGTTAATATTTCTGTAAAAAAATATGGGACATGACTGTGTTAGTTATTTTGCTCTAGGAAACTTGCTTTCTATAACAAACATTAGGCTACAATTATAGCCTGCCTACTGCCATCAGACTCTCCCCTAGTCGTCAATCGTTTAAGAAGTTCCTTAAAACCCATTTCTTTAGGAAAACCTATGGCCTCCCAGACTAATCTCTACCTCACATACCTGTCTCTTGCTCTCTCCTAGAGGGCAGCACTCTACTCTCTCCTCCAGCTCTGCTTCACTCCCACCTAGTTTGACTGCTATTTCCTATCCTAATGTGTTTTATACCCAACCTCCTATAGACTGTAGGCTCATTTGAGCAAGGCCCTCTTCAACCTATCGTTCCTGTAAGTTTTCTTGTAATGGTCCTATTTATAGGTAAATCCCCCCTCTCATAATATTGTAAAGCACTACGGAATCTGTTGGCGCTATATAAATGGCAGTAATTATAATAATAATAATAATAATAATAATAATAATCATATATGAATTTTGTTGACATCAATCGTAAACCATTCCACATCCTCACCTGTCAGTATCTATCCAACTCATCTACAATGCAAATGTTTTTTTATGTTTGAATTGTCCAAAAAACTCTTTTGATAATCATGAGGTGGGGGATCAGGAAGCACAAATGAGATTATTTTTGCAAATACCATAGATGAGGCCTCCTGTCATCTTACAAAGACTTTGCAACATTCAGCAATCTAAACAATCCCCCTGCCTTGCAATGAATACTAAAGTGATATAAAAACTGTGAGATTCCTCTTGATTTGACTCTGTAAGGACTCCAACCTATATGGACCGCATATAAATTTGGGTAGAAAGTGAGAACTGACTTCACAAACCTGTATGACATTATACCCAGATATCTTACAAAAATGCATCTTTATTCAAAGATGTTACAAATTTTGACTGCTAAATCTCTTGAGACAGCCTTCTGGGAACTATCTTTATTATGGCATCAAACTGTATTAATTAAGAGGAGTTTGATGCCAAAACATAGCGTAGTCTCATAAGTAGATTTAGTGTTTTACCTATATCTTCTGGTAGTACAGTGAGGGAAAAAAAGCTTTTGATTCCCCTGCTGATTTTGAACGTTTGCCCACTGACAAAGAAATGATCAGTCCATAATTTTAATGGTAGGTGTATTCTAACAGTGAGAGACAGAATAACAAAAAAAAAAATCCATGAAAACGCTTGTCAAAAAAGTTATAAAATGATTTGCATGTCAATGAGTGAAATAGGTATTTGACCCCTTCGACTTAGTACTTGGTGGCAAAACCCTTGTTGGAGGTCAGACATTTCTTGTAGTTGGCAACCAGGTTTGCACACATCTCAGGAGGGATTTTGTCCCACTCCTCTTTGCAGATTCTCCCCAAGTCATTAAGTTTTCGAGGCATGCGTGTGGCAACTCGAACCTTCAGCTCCCTCCACAGATTTCCAATGGGATTAAGGTCTGGAGACTGGCTAGGCCACTCCAGGACCTTAATGTGCTTCTTCTTGAGCCACTCCTATGTTGCCTGTGTGTTTTGGGTCATTGTCATGCTGGAATACCCATCTATGACCCATTTTTAACTCCCTGGCTGATGGTACATGGCCCCGTCCATCGTCCCTTTGAAGTGGTGCAGTTGTCCTGTCCCCTTAGCAGAAAAACACCCCAAGGCATAAAGTTTCCACCTACATGTTTGACGGTGGGGATTGTGTTCTTGGGGTCATAGGCAGCATTCCTCCTCCTCCAAACATAGCGTGTTGAGTTGATGCCAAAGAGCTAGATTTTGGTCTCATCTGACCACAACACTTTCACCCAGTTCTCCTCTGAATCATTCAGATGTTCATTGATGGCCTGTATCTGCATTCAGACAGCCTGTATGTACTCCTGAGCAGGGAGATCTTGTGGGCGCTGCAGGATTTCAATCCTTTACGGCATAGTGTGTTGCCAAATATTTTCTTGGTGACTATGGTCCCAGCTGCCTTGAGATCATTAATAAGATTCCCCATGTAGTTCGAGGCTGATTCCTCACTGTTCTCATGATCATTGAAACTCCACAAAGTGAGATTTTGAGTCCCTGAGTGGGATGAAATGTGTTGGATTGAATTTACCTGTATTTGATGCTAGCTGTTTTTTACTACTGTGTAAGTAATTTAAAATGTTTATACTATACTTTAAATCTTCAGTTACCTCATTTTGGATTCACTTTATTTGACATGCTACTCAGACCTACAATATAAACAATAAAGAGGGAGACACAACTTTAGATCTCAAAAGATTGCTGAATGCCCTTTTTTTTTTAAAATAAAGTGAGTGACCCATTGGCACAAAAAATTACTCTATTTGGGTTCCACAGAGTTGCACTATGTTTTATTCTTTTTTCCCCTGGTTGGATTCACCCTATATATTGTATGCATACTTGTTGAAGATTTGAGGAGCTCTTCGGGTTATATCCAATACTAGAAGGGAAGTCATATATTTATTTTTATTTATTTATTATTGCTATTTATAAAGCGCACACAGGTTCCGCAGCGCTGTACAATTAGTGGAGAAACGTACAATATACACATACAAATACAAGAGGTAAGAGAGCCCTGCCCGTAAGCTGATATCTAGCCATTGGAGCTCTTTTATACAAAGTGCTTGGCTAGTTGGCCCGTGAGCTTACAATCTAAAGGATACAATGGGGATTTGAGACAAGAGGTAGCAGGGGAAGTTTGGAGGTGATGGCTGAACGAGTTAAAAGAGAAGCAGCTATTGGTAAGATGTAAGAGGAATGAAGAGGTAATTGGGTGAGAATCTCAAACAGCTGGAGAAGCATGCTATATATTTAAGGGGAGCCTGGGTGGGCGGGAGGAGGGGAGGGTGGGCGGGAGGAGGGGAGGGTGGGTGGGAAGTGGGGAGAAAAAATGCAGTCTTCACTGAGTTGATTGTGAAGTGAGGCCTGAGGAATAGGGATAGAACAGTCATATGAAGGTATTTACGACTGGGGAGGGGAAAAGGAGAGTGTGAGAGGGGGGAGGGGGGAGGGGAGGGGGAGGGGGGAAGGGGAGGGGGGAATGGGAGGGGGGGCAGAGTAGGCATGTGTTATAAACTATTGAAAAGTTTAGCAACCAAATTATATCACCCAAAATATTAATAACTGTCTACATGAAATATTGGTCAGTATCATTAAATGACAGTGGTACACACTGCATGCACATAACATTACAGTGGCAAACTACAGGTATAAATTGTAACAACTCTATAGTAACACATGAGAATATTGTAGCAATCCAGTAATACGGGAGGTGGAGTATCTTCCAAGCTTCAGTCAGTACCTGAGAGTGATGGGTGTTTCTGCAGGATGGTAAATGCAGTCTTCACTGAGTTGATTGTGAAGTGAGGCCTGAGAGTGATGGGTGTTTCTGCAGGATGGTAAATGCAGTCTTCATATATATATATATTTCTTATATGAACCTTCAACTCACTTAAGCACTGTACTATCTGAATTGGTGCTACTACATAGCAAACACTATATTGTATTTAAATTACTTATTGTTTGTGATATAGTGAAATATTTTGCGCTTTTTTCTATATTTGCAGACTTTAATATGCCTGTCTTTTAATAGCTCTTAATTTTATTAATATAAAGGTAGAAGTTGAATATTTTGACAAATATATATATATATATATATATATATATATATATATATATGAATATAACTGGAAGTGGTGGAAGAATGTAGAGAGAAAAGGAGCATTATGGCATTCGAGGTTCTAGGTCAGGGGTAGGCAACCTTTTAGCAGCACTGTGCCGATATAGGATTGTGATGTCCCATAGCGTGCCGGTCCTATTTTGTTTAAAAATGAGGTGTGTATGCTGCCGTATCCTGCTTGTGTTATTTTTACTGTAATTGCTTTGTATCGTTGTATTTGTGCATATATGCAGGGCCGTCTTTAATATTGACTGGACCCTGGGCAAAGCATTTTTTTGGGGCCCCCTGGACCCTGTCCCCCCTCCCCAGGCGTGCAATCACGTCCTCCACCTCAGCGCAGTGGCGGACCTAAAGTAGAGAGGTGCAAGAATTTATTTGGGCCTCCCTGTTGCACGAGTGATTAAAAGGTAGATCCCCGTCTGTCATGCAACTCCAGTAATGCATTGACAGCTGGGGCTCTACCATTTACCCATGTTTCCAGGTCTTAGCACTAAGCGGTTTTTGTGTGTTCGAATGTAAACATGGAATATGTTTGTATGTGATGTTGGCGTGACTGCAAGCATGTATTTGTGTAGTGTTGGTTTTTGAATTCAGGGTGTATTTACATATAATTTTGGTGTGTAACACAGACATGTGTTTGTACGTAGTGTTGAAATTTGAATGTCGGGGTGTATTTGTGTGTAGTGTTAGTGTGTGAATGCTGAGATGTATGCACATATACACACACACAGAGATATATACACACTGAAACATACACACTGACATACTGACACACACACACAGATATACTGACACAGATTTACTGACACACACACACAGACATACTAACACACACACACACACACACACACACACACACAGACATGCTGACACACACACAGATATACTGACACACAAACAAACTGACACACACACAGATATACTGACACACACACAGACAGACATACTGACACAGACATACTGACACACACACACTGACATACTGACACACACAGATATACCGACACACACACATACTGACACACAGACATACTAACACACACACTGACAGACATACTGACACAGACATACACACACACAGATATACTGACACACACAAAAATTACACTTTTAAACCCACCCTCCAGTTTCCTACCTTTCCTGCTGGTGGCTGAAGGTGTTGGGAGTTGAGGTCTGGCTCTCTCGGCCAGCCCCCCTCCACTCTGCCTACTCTTCTTTCCCGCACGCTCCTCTCTGTTCTCTCCTCTCGCGCTGTTAAAGCGCCTCAGTGCGCCACCGGGACCCTGCTGACAGAAGCCCACCGGGTGGCCCTTTGTGCACGGGCCACCCGGTGGGCCTCCTTAGTGTGCGGATTACCGGCCGGGGGTTAGAAATAGTTGAGGCCAGCGGGGCTCATGGTGCAGCTGCCCAGATTGCCCCGCGTTAAAGACGGCCCTGCGTATATTAGCTATTATATTGTATATGTTCATGAGTAGTTTATGGTATTGTGTATGATACATATGAATGTGAGTTGTGTATGGGGGCTGCTTGTGGAATTGTGTGAATGGATATGTCACATTGTGTGTTTGGTAGTATGTGTGGGGGCTGATTGAGGTACTGCATGTGAGAGGCTGCATGTGGGGTTGTGTGCATGTATGTGGATTGTTAGTGGTGATGCGTTTATGCAGATTATGTGTATGTTTGTGTGTGGGCTGTCCGTACTATTTGTATGAGGGATTACACAGGAATGCAGGATTCTGCATTCCTGTGTATATCTAGCAGTGTGGGTGGCTTCTCCAGGTTCCAGTGGGGACCAGACCGGCCAGGTACATGTCAAGGACAGGAGCTGCAACAGCAACTGCAGGCTGCTCTACTACAGAGTGGCTTCCTATTCACAAGTGCTGGGAGGAAGTGATCTGAGATCACTACCTCTATGTACTGCAATGCATAAATTGAGGATTGTCCTTCACCACCTTTTCAGATTAACAGATATCTGAAGTTTTACTGGGACTCCTGATAGGCCAGAGCCTATTTGTCTCTAGCAGCCTTGAGTGCCGTGCAAAGACACCTCGAGTGCCGTGCATGGCACTAGTGCCGTAGGTTGCCTACCCCTGTTCTAGGTGCCTACCATGTGTCTCCATAGTATCCATAGGGACAGGGATAGAGCTAGAAATGTTGCAGCCATAGATAAGGATAGAGAAGGAGATGAGGATCACAATCTTATGTGTTTAATGTTAGTTTATTTTTCTTTCTCCTCTTCCACTTCAATGCATTTCTTTATCAGTCTTCCTTTTTACTTTCTCTGACACTTTATTTTTAGCATTGTCTCTTTCTTGTGTACTATTTTTCCTACTTCTCCTGCAGACCCTTTTTCACTCCCTTACTCACTTATCCCTTGTTCTCACTTTTTTACACACTTTCCCCAGCTATTTGTTAATCTTTGTACTAAAACCAATATTAGCTATTCTTGTATCCACTCTTTATATATATATATGTCTCTCACCTATATATCGTATTGTTTATTTAAACCTCTCCTAATAATTTCTCCTCAACTGTGTTGTTTTTTTTTCTCTTCAAACTTTTGTCCCCTGGTCTCCCCTATTTACTTTCCCTTCTCCCCTTTCATTTAAATGGACACTATAGTCACCAGAGCAAATACAGCTCATTGCATTTGTTCTTGTGAGTAGAATCATTCCCTTCAGACTTTTTTGCTGTAAACACTGTATTTTCATAGAAAATGAAGTGTTTACATTACAGGCTAGTGATAACTCCACTGGCCACTCCTTAGATGGCTGCTAAATATGCTTCCTTGGGCAGTGCTGCAGAGTAAGCAGCACTGCCATTCCGTGTCTCCACCCACTGTATGCAGACACTGAACTTTCCTCATAGAGATGCATTGATTCAATGCACCTCTATGCGGAGATGCTGATTGGCTAGGGCTGTGTTTGACTTGTGCTGGCCCTGCCCCTGATCTACCTCCTTGACAGTCTCAGACAATCCTATGGGGAAGCATTGTGATTTGCTCAGAACATCACTTCTGATGATGTCAGCAGACACAGGCAGCCTTCCCAGAGTCATTAAAACTTACTCTTGCCTTTGTACTGTGCACTGTTGTAGTTTTTGCCTTTTTGATCATCTGAGAGACCAATTATCTGTTTGATTTCACTGGCTTTTTGACCTTGGCTTTGTCCATTCTCCATTCTATAGTCTATCTAATTACATTAAGCTACATCTCCCTGACCTTGGCTTGCATCTGACTTCTCTATTATGCCAAGACCAGCAAACCATGGCACCGCTTCACAAGAAGTATAGGGGGGAGGGAAGGTGAGGGGAGTGCTGCCTGCTAACTAAACTGGTCAGAGTAGACACCAGTGAGTGTGTGTATATCTGCGGTTATGTAGGGAGTTACTTAATTTTGATCTTTCCGTTGTTTAGTATATAACTCCCTAAGTTGGTACCCTTATGTGGGATTTCCATATTTCTGGATACCAAATAAGGGCACTGTTTAGCAAATAGCTCTCTTACTTGGTGTCTATATATAAGGCAATGTCACATAAGGATAGCAAGTAACGGGAGTTACTACTAAACAACTGAAAGACCAAAATTACTCTTCTAGCTGTTTAGTAGATAATTCCCTAACATTGTACCCCTATGTGGGTTGCCATATTTAAGGATACCAAACTATGGTGCTGTTTAGGAGATAGCTCCTTTATCTGATGCCCTTAAATATGGAAATCCCACATAAAGAAAGCAAATAGGGTAGTTATCTACTAAATAGTTGAAAGATAAAAATTTAGAGGTGTTATTAGCCAGCCCGAACAAGAATTCTGGGTGGCTACTTTGAATTCTGGTCAAATTTGTTGTCTGATGGCAGCTTGCCATGCATGCTGGAGCCCGGCAGCCAATGGCAGCATGTTAACCAACCAGCGGTAGATATCATTAGTGCCACCCCAGTTTAGACAGGTATCTTATGTGTCCCCTATATATTGTTTCTAGAGTATTTATATTTACTATTCTATTTATGCTGCTCATCTTTACTCTATAGTTTTATTAACTTAAATTCTATGTATTGAGGTGTAGTGAATTGTAACATAAAATTGAATAATGGAGTACAATTCATGCAAAGAGTATAAATAAATTGTTTTCAACCCAGGTTGAGTTGTTGATCTGGACACTCACTCAGTTTATGTGGACTGAGGTGGAAACGAGAAGGAATCTGCTGACAATTCCTTTTGCTCGCACAGCTGTGCAACCTTGTTTTTGTACTGCAACTCAGTCAAATGTAGAGCTACAAAGGCTTGACATTTGCACAGACGTTATTCGGCATGTGCTAAACTTTTATATAAACCTTTGTACAGACGATATTCGTATGTACTATAACCTTGAACTGAATAAGACACGGACACAGTTAATTCTGTTGGAGTATAAAGTCCACAGCTTTTATTAATTAAATTATTAATTAAATTATCATAAATTAACATAATTTGGGGTCATTGTCCAACTATACATTAACTTACTATACCCCCCACACAGTACCCCTGACAATGACCCCACCAATTGAACAATGTATAACAAATAACAATTCACTTGAAACACGGCCTACCAAAGAGGCCCCACATCATATTGTTAACTGTAGGGGTGTACCTCAGACACCCCTACACCCACAGGTTCGTCGCCACCGAAGAGCTAGAACCAACCAGTCCTTAATTCCATCAGGCCTACACCTCGGCCTGTCCAGTCCAAACTCTACGCCAAATTCCAATTTCTCCTATGCCCTGTTCCGCCGCTGTGACTGAAACGGAACTGCTAAACCTAGGGAGGGTGGGTGGGACAATTTACACGTAAGAAAGGCTCTGGTTAAAATGGCCCCTATTCTAAAATGGCTGCTCTTTATACTCCCTGTCTCCGCCCCCAAGCTCCATTAAACTAATCCAACCCCCAAACACTAGCACCTGCCCACTTCCTGGCTCTGTCAAGGCCCACTCCTCCTACTGCGTTGTTCCATGGGCTTCATGACATTTGCACAGACGTTATTCGGCATGTGCTAAACTTTTATATAAACCTTTGTACAGACGATATTCGTATGTACTATAACCTTGAACTGAATAAGACACGGACACAGTTAATTCTGTTGGAGTATAAAGTCCACAGCTTTTATTAATTAAATTATTAATTAAATTATCATAAATTAACATAATTTGGGGTCATTGTCCAACTATACATTAACTTACTATACCCCCCACACAGTACCCCTGACAATGACCCCACCAATTGAACAATGTATAACAAATAACAATTCACTTGAAACACGGCCTACCAAAGAGGCCCCACATCATATTGTTAACTGTAGGGGTGTACCTCAGACACCCCTACACCCACAGGTTCGTCGCCACCGAAGAGCTAGAACCAACCAGTCCTTAATTCCATCAGGCCTACACCTCGGCCTGTCCAGTCCAAACTCTACGCCAAATTCCAATTTCTCCTATGCCCTGTTCCGCCACAGCACATGGCTTGACCTCCTTAAGCGCATGTGCGACCCCCACCACACCTAAACAGGGCCTGCTCAATACCTTCGTGGAACCCAAGGTTCAACAAATCGTTCCCCACATCTGACAGGTGTACTCCGTCCCTCCTGAAATACCCAGGTAACATGCCCTCCAACTCTCTGTGACGCACCACTACGCCCCCAGAACGTCTAATGAAAACTGACATCATCTTATTCACCTTACCCCTCGATCGAGCTATTGCAGCCGGGTCCCTGGCGTGCCGCCACGCAAAACGTGGCACCATTTCAGACCACACCACCACCACGCCAGGAAACAGCTCCCTCAGCCGATCTACATCCCTTTTCATCCTTCTCACCAATTCCCTTTGTGGAATCCCACCTAGGTCGTTCCCTCCTCCATGAATCAATACCACATCCGGGACCGACCCTCCAACCACTTTCTGAAACAAAAAATTACACAAACTCTGCCAACTTGCCCCCCTGAAACCAAACCAACATAGAGTCACTCGTTCCAAAGGAAAGCCCAGCTGTGATCCGCTTCTGCGAACTGCGGCCCTCTTCTCCGCCCAGTACACATACGAGTGGCCCAGCAACCAAACTTTCAAACCTGAAAAGAGACAAAGTTAGTGGCAGAAAAAGGCAACGTCCCCATCCCCGGATACTTGCACCCTAGCAATTACACCAACATATCAGGCCTTACATACGAGCGGAATCGCACGGACTCCCACCTCCCAATTTGCTTGATCTTCTCGTCCCCCAGACCTAAACGCGCAGCTTCCGTCGCTGCCCCAATGCGAAAGGAGTGCGTCCCAAATTGACTCGGCTCTAAACCCATTCTCTGCAGACCCATTCGAAAAATCCGCAGAAACTGAAATCTCGACAACGCTGAACCATCGGCGTGTAAAAAGAAACAACTCGTACCTTCTGGCCGCACCTCACAGTACCTTTTGCCACAAGCCACCGGGCAAGCCTCTGAACCTGGCAACTCATACAGTACCACCGCACGGCCCTTGCCGTACACGTCCGTTTTAGACCGGCGCAGCCATATCTGCACCTGATCAATACCCACGACCACGTCCTTGAACATTAAACCTCCGTTCCCCAACTTGTTGGCACTCACCAGCTCACTAATGCGAAAAGCCCCAAAAAACGCCCAGACAAACGCCCCGGAAAATAGTGTCACTTCGAAAGGGGAATTACACAAATCAATCAACACACTTAACAGGTTTTGCAAAACCGAAAACGACACCGGTCGCCTCGGGTCCGCGAGCTTCTTACCCTTCTTAAAGCCCTTCAAAGCCTGGCGTATTAGAAAATTCTTCGTAATGTCCTCCCACCCGTTGAACTTGAACAAAAACGCCATGGCGGACATGCACCTATCTATCACGGCCGGCGACGCTTGTTTAGCAAACAAGCGACACAGTACCCACAACAGCACGTCCACCCTCTGCCCTTGCGAACTGTCACCCCCTACCTGCTGTACCGCCTCGTCCCATTCTTTCCACACCTTGACATAGCCAGACCACGTGCTCGGCGCAAGAGAATTCTTTATACACTCCCCAAGCATGCGGTCCCGAGCTGCCACATCTCGCCAGGGCAAGCCTGCCCCTGTGCCAAAGCTTCCGGCGCCGCTTCCCGAAATCGTTCCCACTGAAAACGAGAAAGCGCATCAGCTACCACATTCAGCATACCAGGGATGTGCCTAGCCCTAAACACCAAATTAGAAGACATACAAAGAAGGACAAAACGCCGCAGCAAACACAAAACAGGGGGGGACGACGCCGACAAACTATTGATCGCCTGTACGACCGCCATGTTATCTGAGTGAAATATAATATGCTTGTTGGATAACACCCGTCCCCACAAACTCACCGATACCACTACCGGGAATAGCTCCAGAAACGCCAGATTTTTAATCAGCGAGCTTTGCCTCCAGGCCTCCGGCCACGGCTCAGCGCACCAGTGACCCCCCAGGTAAGCCCCAAAGCCTACGCTGCCAGAAGCGTCGGTGTACAAACCAACAACCTCCCCCGATGCCGCCGGCTCTCGAAAAATCACCGTTCCGTTAAAATCCTGCAAGAACCGGTCCCACACCATTAAATCTGCCTTCATATCCGCCGAAACCCTAATGTAATGCGACGGCAGCCGCACCTTACTCGTAGCTCGCGCGAGGCGCCTACAGAAAACCCTCCCCATGGGTATGACCCGGCACGCGAAATTAAGGCTCCCCACCAGCGATTGGAGCCCTCGCAGTGTCACTTTCTTGGCCCTCCCTACCGTGGCCACTAGCTCCCGCAGCCGTGACAATTTGTCCCCCGGTAACCTGCATTCCCATTTACAGGAGTCAATTTCTAAGCCCAAAAAACTAAGGCACGTCGTAGGCCCCACCGTCTTGTCCTCCGCCAAGGGGACCCCTACTTTCTGCGCCACCCACTGAAACACGTCCAATATCTGCTTACAGCGGTCCGAATCCCTCGGGCCCACGCAAAGAAAATCATCTAGGTAATGCACCACCGCACCCTCTGCCGATTCCGTCCGCACAACCCACTCCAAGAAGGTACTAAACTTCTCGAAATAGGCGCACAAGATCGAACACCCCATAGGCAGGCACAGATCAACAAAATATTCCCCTTCAAAACAACACCCGAGCAGATGATGGCAGTCCGGGTGTATCGGGAGCAGTCGAAATGCCGCTTCCACATCCACCTTTGCCATCAGTGCCCCATGCCCCAGCCTCCGAACCAACTCGACTGCCTTGTCAAATGACGTATAAGAGACGGAGCTAAGAGCCGTGTCGATGTCATCATTCACCGAAGCCCCTTTTGGGTACGATAAATGGTGAATCAACCTGAATTTGCCTGCCTCCTTCTTGGGGACCACGCCCAACGGGGATATTCGCAAATCGGGCAATGGCGGTGCCGAGAACGGCCCCGCCATCCTCCCCAGTTGCACTTCCTTACTTAGCTTGTCCCTCACCACCTCTGGGTGTTCCCGCACTGACTTAAGATTCCCACATAACGTACCAGGTCCCCTAACTACGTAGGGAATAAAGAACCCTTCCCGAAAACCCCGCCACAAGAAAATAGCGTCTTCCTTGTTAACGTATCGCCTTAGCCAAGGCAACATCGCGTCTATTTTCACCGGAGACGCTCCCAACGGGAGCTGCGGTGGCTGCCGCCCCTGCGGGCCCACTTCCCCCGCCAGACTTACCCTTTTTGAAACAACGGTTGACACCGTGGGACCCCCCGCAGCCTGAGCATTCGTGCCGGAACCTGCAATTATTTCCCCATTTGCAATGTCCTTCGTTGAACATCCAACAGAAACCTTTCTTTTGCCCAGCCGACCCGGCCCCTGAAGCCGTGCCGGCTGCCCCAGGAAAGGGCGCCGCCTTCTGGGCCATCATAAGGCGCATCCATAACGGCAGGTCCATTTGGTCCCACCGCATGCTCGCATTCGCTGCCAGCCGCTGACGAAATTGTTCGTCGTACCTCCACCAAGCCAAACCTCCGTAAGTTCGGTACGCGTCACCTATCCCGTCCAAATAACAAAATAGTTCTGAGCAACGCCCCGGCGCCTTCTCCCCAATTACGCTAGCTAGAATGCAGAAGGCCCTCAACCAATTCCCAAAGGTCTTAGGTATCTTGCGATACCTCCGCCTTTTCTCCTCTTCCTCCTTTTTAGCATCCTTCTTATCCTCCTCCTTCAAGTCTAAAAACTCCTCTAGGGGAAGGAGGGAAAATATCTCCACAAACTCACCTTTCCATATCTTCTCCTTCACTTCTATTTTTAAATGACATCCAAGGGGGCCCGCGAAGGACACGTGCACATTCTGCCGCGCCGCATCCGGGACATCACCTACCTCCCGCTCTTCGCCCCCTCCTTCCAACCCGGACAAATCAGCCCCGGCTCCGGACTCACCTCCACCATGCACGAACAGCTGCGTAACCCTGAGCCCTGTAGCTATGTCCCGGCTACTCTCACGTGCCCACACCTTCCCGAACTGCGCAGGCGACCCCTCTTTCCCAGACCAAGAATCTAAGAATGTTCTTAAATCATTTAACAACTGTCCTGGGTGTCGTGTGTGTGCGAACTCACCACTCGAACCTCTGGCCGTAACTGGCTGCAGAGGCGCTGTCCTTCCGTCCACCTTTTCAGGCACCGGAGAATCCCGTTGTCGCCGACTCCCATCTGCCTGGACTCGCCTCGAGACCGTAGGGGTATTGCTCCGAGACCTGTAGGGAGAAGGAAATCTGGGTAGTCTGTCCTGAGCCTTCCTCACCCGCCTTTCCTCCCTACGTTCCTCCCACTCCTCCTCCGCAAAGCTGCGTCTCGCAGGGCGACTGCCCTCACGAGATGACCCCCTCCACCGATCACTGAGCCTCTCTCCCGGCGAACCCGATCTTCTCCGCTGACTCCTCCTCATGCTATCCCTGGAATCACGCCTCCTGCAACATGAGCCTGCTAAGCTGCACCCGCTCCGCGCAGGTGATCCTTCCCTGCTCCCTGAACTCCTTGCTCTGCTCTTCGAAACGCTGCGCCTGACACCAGAGAAGCGTCGTTCTGTTCTCCACTCACTCCCTGAGGCCTCCCTGTCGTGAAGCTGACCCTGGGAGCGGCCAGATGGGCCCTCCCGCCTACCGCTGACATCCCTAACCAGCTTAACAGTTTGAGCACCCTGTCCCTCAACTGTCAGTGCCGAGCCTGGCCTCTCCTCGGCCGTCTGCCCCATGTCCGATTCATCTCCGCTATCCTGGCAGCCTGCCGTGTGCCCAGACCCACTCGCTTCTTGTGAGGTCCCCTTGTCCTTGCCTCTGTCTCCCTGACCTGCCTCAGCCTGAGACGTCCCTGCCCTCACACTGCTGTCCTGGCCTCCCCCCACAGCTTGAGGGGCCGTCATACATCCGCCATCACCATCACACCCCTGCCCTCCAGCATTCGCACTAGTGGCTGACTCACCGGGACGTGTCCGCTTTGTGCCGCCGCTCACATGTCTCCCAGCCAGCCTGGCCTCCGACCCGGCCGTCTTCCGAGATCCGCCCGGACCGTTCCTCCTGCCAGCCGCGGAACCGCGTGGCTTAGATCCATCCGCCACCATGCGCTGCGCGGCCGTCCTCGCCAGGCCGCTGCCGCGCCCACCGGAGCGAGCCGTGCGCCTGCCTGGCTCTGTTGACCGGGGCTCACCCGGACCGTCGGTCACCCCACTTCCCGCTGAAGGGCTCCTCCGCCGCCGCGCTGCAGGCCCAGCGCCCGGGCCCAAACGCTGAGGTGGTCTCGTTCTCCTTGCCGGTCGACGGGCCGGTACCGCAGGAGCAGGCCCGGCAGTCCCCAACTGCTGATGAAGCCAATCCAGTCCTCTGTCCTTCACCGCTGCCCGAACACCATCCAGAATCTCCTCTAGCGACGCCATAATCCTGCAGAAACGACAAAGAAAAAGAACCTCGCCGACCTGACACAATTTACAGGTAAGAAAGGCTCTGGTTAAAATGGCCCCTATTCTAAAATGGCTGCTCTTTATACTCCCTGTCTCCGCCCCCAAGCTCCATTAAACTAATCCAACCCCCAAACACTAGCACCTGCCCACTTCCTGGCTCTGTCAAGGCCCACTCCTCCTACTGCGTTGTTCCATGGGCTTCATGAGGACAAAGGTTATATATATATATATATATATATATATATATTTGCAGTAGATGAACCTGAGAGTAGAAAATTATGATTTATGAAAATGGTCATTTGACCAGTTTTACCCATCGGCAGGACAGACAAAACTAACCTACGGTACATTTCTTCAATGATACGTTCATGATGTATCACAACATGATATTACAATTAGATAAAACAAGATAGATGGTGTTTTATTTAATAAATGTTATGTGCCACACTCTATGTGCCACATTATATTAATCTGATAAATGTGTTTACTTTAATGTTTCCAACAAAATAATTTTATAGAAAAGTACAAGGTTTCCTGGTTAAATCATTAAGCATTATATCAGAGTGCATAAGACGATTTTTAAATAATAATAAAATTGCTAAATATGTACATTAGGTTGGCTGTGTTTGCACGTTGTAAAAATAGCAAAATATATCCTGCGGATTAAATCACATGTATTTTTTTTTTGTTGTTGCAAGGTTGAATGCAAGCGATTTGCCTGCAGACATTGTTCAAATCTTAGTCCAGATGGCTGCATCCTCTGAGTTCACCTTAAACAAAGTTTTAGCTGTAATTTCATTTTGAAAGGGAGATCATGTGTATATTTCAATGAATAAAGTACTGTATATCACATAGCAAAATCTATATCATATCATGCAATTGTTCATTAAAATTAAGTTAAAGACAAACATACAACACACAAGCAAACATGCATGGGCGGATGTAGCGGTACTTACCTTATCCGGGGGCCGGACGCGGTCCTCTCTTCAAGCCGCGCGCGGTCCTGCGGCTGCACGAGCCGCGCGCGGCTCGTCCGACTGTTCTGACAGGAAGGCGGGCAGTGACCGCGAGAAGCGGTCACGTGTCCCGCCTGCAGCTAAGAGCGCGCCGCGAATCTCGGGCGCGCTCTTAAAGAGACAGTGGGAGCCTAAATTGCAAAAAGGCTCCCATTGGCTCCTGTCATGCCAATCACCCCATACACTTACCTGTTGGGGGAGTGGAAGTGACAGGAGCCAATCACATTAGTTTGAAGGCTACTTATACTTACCCTTTTCCCTTAGTTCCTTGCCCTATCGTGGTTTCTGCTACAGTTCCCTTTAGTGCTTGTTGTGTTCAGTTGTGTTTCTCCGTATTTGACCTTGGCTTTGTATTCTGACTTCGTTTTCGCTTTATCCTATTCTGTACTGTTTGCCGGCTTGCTGATTCCTGTGTACCAGTCCCCGGCTAGTTTTCGTTTACGCTGTCTCTTTGTGCCCTTGACCTCGGATCGTTCCTGACTCTGTCTTATCCTATTACGTCGAGTCCGGCCACTCTAAGGTCCGGTAGACGTATCTCTCCTCTGTACTGTCATCTGTTAGGGCTGGATCCTGCGTGTAGGGGTATATACTCGTTACATTACGATAGGGCCATGGACCCCGCAGATTTAGCTCAACAGATGGCGACCCATGAGGCTAGATTTGTAGAGCAGGATCACCGTATGGATCAAATAGCTCAGGCTCTCCAGACGCTCTTAGCTAGAACCATTCCAGCAACCGCACCTAACCCTCCTGCACCCCTGCTTCCTGAAGTATCGACTATGCCTAACGCTACAGCACATTTAACGCCTCCTCCTAGGTATGGAGGGGATTCTAAGACATGCAGAGGGTTCATTAACCAAATAGAGTTTCATTTTGAAATGTATCCACGTTCATTTCCCACAGAGAGGTCTAAAGTTGGGTTCTTTATGCACCAACTTACCGACAAAGCACTTGAATGGGCAAACCCTATTTGGGAGGCTAATGGACCTATGGTGCATAACTTTCACAGTTTCCTAACAGCTTTTCGCAGAACTTTTGATACTATGAAAAGGTCTAAGAATGCCGCTAGAGCATTAATGAGGGTTAAACAGGGTTCTAGGTCTGTGGCTGATTACGCTATACAGTTTCGTACCCTTGCCTCACAGGTCGATTGGACCAATAATGGGTTAACTACGGCCTTCATGGAAGGTTTATCAGACTCTATATTGGATGAGGTAGCAGCTAAGGAGCTTCCTATTGCCTTAGAGGACCTTATTGACTACCTCATCGATATAGATAATAGGATTCGTGACAGGCTCTATACTAAGAACAGGAATAGACGTTTTGTTACACCTATTCAACCCAGAGTTAATATACCGGAGAGTGTTAAAGTACCTGAAGAGGAACCTATGCAATTAGGGGTTGCCAAACTCTCAGATACTGAGAAATTACATAGGAGAAGGGAGGGACTCTGCCTATATTGTGGTAAGAGAGACCATATGGTAAAGGAGTGTCCTCTGCTCCCGGAAAACTCTCGCACCTAAGACCTTATAGGGGACTGGCCTTGGGTGTGATTTCTAAGTCTCCTACTTTGCCTCCTAACCGACTGCTTCTCCCTGTTTCTTTACATATGGGAGAGAGTTGTATAGTTGAAAACATAGACGCCCTGGTTGATTCTGGGGCAGCCGAGAACTTTATAGACTCTGGTTTTGTAAAGAGAAACAATATTCCCATCAGAGAGAAGGAGATACCCTTGGCCGTTGAGGCCATAGATGGTAGACCATTGATATCTCCTGTTGTTACTCACGAGACTGCACCGCTACACATGTACACAGGGGTTCTACACTATGAAACCATTCGGTTCCAGGTCATCACCTCTCCCTCTTCACAGTTGGTGTTAGGGTATCCATGGTTACGTGCCCACAATCCCATTTTTGACTGGGAGACAGGGCAGATAAAATCATGGAGTGAAGCCTGCCATGAGTCATGTACTATTGAAGTCACGCCTGTGAATTCTATTAACGTTCCTACTGTTCCTCCTTTATCTACGACTATACCCTCTCAGTATTTAACTTTAAAGACTGTCTTTGATAAAAGAGAGGCTGACAAATTACCGCCTCACAGACCCTACGATTGTGCTATTGATTTGTTGCCTGGTACTATACCTCCTAAGGGCAGGGTGTACCCCCTATCGGTTCAAGAAAACCGTGTCATGGAGGAGTACATTAAAGAGTCATTAGACAAGGGATTTATTAGAAGATCCTCTTCTCCGGCTGGAGCGGGGTTCTTCTTTGTATCAAAGAAAGAAGGTGATTTAAGACCTTGCATTGATTATAGAGGTCTTAACAAGATCACCATCAAAAATGCTTACCCTATACCTCTAATAACAGAATTGTTTGACAGGCTCAAACATGCTACGGTATTCACCAAATTAGATCTTAGAGGAGCATACAATTTGATACGTATTAAAAAGGACCACGAATGGAAGACAGCCTTTAACACTCGGTCAGGTCATTATGAGTATACCGTCATGCCATTTGGGCTTTGCAATGCCCCAGCAGTGTTCCAAGAATTTATTAATGATGTCTTAAGGGATTTTATTCACTCATTTGTTATTGTGTACTTGGATGACATTTTAATATATTCTACAGACATTCACGCTCATCACAGACATGTTACAACAGTTCTGAAGACCCTTCTTGCTAATGGTCTTTATTGCAAATTAGAAAAATGTCTATTCGACCAGTCCGAGGTCCAGTTTTTAGGGTATTTGATTTCCGCCGAGGGTTTTCGGATGGATCCCCAGAAGCTCGCTGCAGTCATAGAATGGCCTCTGCCGCAAGGTCTGAAAGCCATCCAGCGTTTTCTGGGGTTCTCTAATTATTATAGACGTTTTATCAAAGGTTTTTCGTCTATAGTAGCGCCTATAACTCGTATGACTAAAAAGGATGGCAATACACGTGTCTGGTCTACTGAGGCACTTCAGGCTTTTGACTTTCTTAAGACTACGTTCGCCTCTGCCCCTATTTTACAGCATCCTGTCCCCTCATTGCCATATATACTTGAGGTTGATGCTTCCGATATAGGGGTAGGTGCTGTCTTATCCCAAAGAGAGTCTCCTGACAAGCCATTGCATCCTTGTGGCTTCTTTTCTAAACAAATGTCCAAGGCAGAGAGGAATTATGATGTGGGTAATCGCAAACTCCTTGCTATCATTTTAGCACTCAAAGAATGGAGACATTTGCTAGAAGGAACTAAGGATCCTATTCTCATATTTACAGATCATAAGAACCTATCCTACCTTAGCGAAGCTAAAAGATTGTCTTCAAGGCAGGCTAGGTGGTCACTGTTCTTGTCTCATTTTAATTATATAATCACCTATAGGCCAGGTGACCGGAACACTAAAGCGGACGCTCTGTCCAGACAATTCGAGACTATTGACAAACAGGAGATTGATGTCACTCCTGTCATTCCCCCAGACAGGATAATAGCAACTACTATATTGTCTATTTCCTCGTCCCTCTTGCAGGCCATACAAGCGAAACAAGGCATGGCACCCAGCGAGAGGCCTAATGATAAATTGTTCGTTGACATTCCCGAGAGACGGGATATTCTGTCACTTTATCACGATACTAAGACTGCTGGACATCCTGGTATTTCCAAAACAGTGTCAGCCGTTTCTCGGTATTTCTGGTGGGATACCTTACGTAAGGATGTTACTGACTATATAAGTGCTTGTACTACTTGTGCATGTATGAAAACCTCTCGTAGAGTTCCTTGTGGGCTGTTGCATCCGTTGCCCGTTCCCGAGAGACCTTGGTCTAATCTATCAATGGATTTTATTGTTGAATTACCCCCTTCGAATGGTAACACAGTCATCCTAATGATAGTAGATCGGTTTTCCAAAATGGCTCACTTTGTGTCTCTTCGCAAGTTGCCCACTTCCAAGGAATTGGCTCTTATCTTCGCTAGAGAAGTGTTTCGATTACATGGTATTCCCTTATCTATTGTATCCGATAGGGGTAGCCAATTTATTTCCAGGTTCTGGAAAGCCTTTTGTTCGGAGATGGGTATTTCCCTCTCATTTTCTTCCGCTTACCATCCCCAGTCTAATGGAGCTGCTGAACGTGCCAACCAGTCTCTAGAGCAGTACCTCCGTTGTTTTGTGTCTCACCATCAGGACAATTGGTCTGACCTGCTTCCTTGGGCTGAATTTGCTCGGAATAATGCCACTCATGATTCTTCCGGCAAAAGCCCTTTTTACGTTGTCTATGGCCAGCATCCCGTTGTTCTTCCGGCTGCATTCTCCTCTCAGGGCATGCCAGTTCTGGATGAGCATTTGGCTGGTTTGCGTAATACTTGGGAGCAGGTTCAGCGTTCTTTGGTGGACTCTGCTGCCCGCCAGAAGGCTCAGGCTGACAAGCATCGCAGAGCGGCTCCTTCCTATGTTGTGGGGGACAGGGTTTTGCTTTCCACACGGAATATTCGCCTCCGGGTGCCTTCTATGAAATTGGCTCCCCGCTTCATTGGTCCTTATCGCATTATACATAAGGTTAATCCCGTTTCTTATGCCTTGGGTCTGCCTAAGAATCTGCGTATACCCAATGTATTTCACACCTCTTTGTTGAAGCCTTACGTACACAACCGCTATACCCGGCATACTCCCCCTCCCCCTCCTGTCTCTGTGGAGGGTCATGAGGAGTTCGAAGTATCTGCTGTTATTGACTCTCGTTTTCTTAGGGGTCGGCTTCAGTACTTGGTACATTGGAAGGGTTATGGGCCTGAGGAGCGCAGTTGGATTTCTGCGGATGCTGTTCATGCTCCCCGCCTTGTACGTTCTTTCCATTCGCGTTTTCCTGCCAGGCCTGGTCCTGCCCGCCCGGAGGGCGTGTCCTCAGGGGGGGGTACTGTAGCGGTACTTACCTTATCCGGGGGCCGGACGCGGTCCTCTCTTCAAGCCGCGCGCGGTCCTGCGGCTGCACGAGCCGCGCGCGGCTCGTCCGACTGTTCTGACAGGAAGGCGGGCAGTGACCGCGAGAAGCGGTCACGTGTCCCGCCTGCAGCTAAGAGCGCGCCGCGAATCTCGGGCGCGCTCTTAAAGAGACAGTGGGAGCCTAAATTGCAAAAAGGCTCCCATTGGCTCCTGTCATGCCAATCACCCCATACACTTACCTGTTGGGGGAGTGGAAGTGACAGGAGCCAATCACATTAGTTTGAAGGCTACTTATACTTACCCTTTTCCCTTAGTTCCTTGCCCTATCGTGGTTTCTGCTACAGTTCCCTTTAGTGCTTGTTGTGTTCAGTTGTGTTTCTCCGTATTTGACCTTGGCTTTGTATTCTGACTTCGTTTTCGCTTTATCCTATTCTGTACTGTTTGCCGGCTTGCTGATTCCTGTGTACCAGTCCCCGGCTAGTTTTCGTTTACGCTGTCTCTTTGTGCCCTTGACCTCGGATCGTTCCTGACTCTGTCTTATCCTATTACGTCGAGTCCGGCCACTCTAAGGTCCGGTAGATGTATCTCTCCTCTGTACTGTCATCTGTTAGGGCTGGATCCTGCGTGTAGGGGTATATACTCGTTACAGCGGAGAGGCCTGGACTTAATACATAATGCTGTCGTTTTTAGAGAATAGATAGGGCAGAGTTACTAATATCACCTGAAAACTTGGACATTTAAGGGTCCATCTAGGCACCAAATACACTACAGTGCTCTTTGTTGGTTATGATGCCAGAAATCCACTGTTGCAGCTCCTCTTTTTGAATGATGTGATGAATGCTTGGGTCCCCTAGCCATCCATGGTCTGCCACCTTTTCTCAGATATACCTAAAGCAGAAGTTCCCCTTCCACAGTAGATATATAGTTCTAATCAAAATTATTCAACCCCCAGGTTTATTGTTAAAATATGCAGACTATCAGCTGTTTGCAATGAACAAATCAAACAAAAGCAATTGAAATAGTTCAAAACAATGAATTATTCTAGTGGTTTCTCTAAATTCAACTGAAAATGTAACTTATGATGACTTCTCCAGTCTGAAATGTATTCACCCCTTAATAGAATCCCTCACAACAGCACAAATATGCAAAACAGGTGTTGTCTCAAACACACCTGATGCAGCTAATCAAGAGATTCATTAGTTGCACCAGATGTGCTGGAGCTATAACACTTAAAATACCTTAACTGGCCAGGGGTTTGTTGAGTATCCTGTTTGACTGCAAGTTAGAAATAAGTCAAAATAATGGTCCACAAAGGTAAAAGAAGAGATCATTGCCTTTCAAAAATAAGGAACAGGATACAAAAAGATAGCAAAAGCACTGAGTGTTCCTAGAGAAACTGTTGGAAGCATTGTTCGCAAGTTCAAAGTTGAAAGAAGAGTGGTTACACTACCTGGACAGACAGAAAAAGGAAGCTATCAATGGCTGCATCCAGGTTTCTGAGAAGGCAAGTTGTGAAAAATCCTTGAGTGACTCCAAAAGACCTGCAGCAAGACTTGTTGGCAACAGGCAATGTTGTGTGTTAGTTTTAGTGAGCACAGTAAAGTGCGTACTAAACTAGGAAGGTTTCCATGCCAGAACACAAATCACAAGAAAAGGTGTCTTCAATATGTTCAGAATCAAATAAATAAGCCACAGAAGTTTTGGGATTCTGTTCTGTGAAGCAATGGAACAAAACTGCAATGTTCAGCCCAATGGATCAGTCTGGAGGAAGAAGAATGAAGCATATGCTGAAAATAACACTCTGCCTACAGTTAAGCATTGTGATGGTTTGGCAATGCTCCTTTGTTGCTTTGCATCCTCTGGTACTGGAAACCTGCAGCATGTGGATGGCAAGATTGATTCCTTGAAGTGTCTGGAAATCCTAGAGGAAAATTTTATGGCGTCTGTGAGGAAACTGAAACTTGGGCGTCATTGGTCCTTCCAACAAGACAATGATCCCAAGTATACCCTGTATTACACGATTACGAAGGATTGGTTAAAGAAAAAGTCCTGGAAAATTCTACAGTGGCCATTACAGTCACCCGACTCAAACCCCATATAAAATATGAAACAAAGAAATAAAGTATATACACTAAGAGAAAACACGTATACTGAGATAGTTCCAGGTGAACTTCACAACCACCTGTGGAAATATGTTACAAAAAAACAAAAGTGGAGACCACCCAGAATACGTATAATGAATGAAATACAAAGGGACAACCTGATAAGGGTCCAATTCCCTAGAATGGGATCTGTGTGAAAATGAAAAACACTTTCATAGCGTAAAAAAGTAAATATAAATGGTGTTTAAAGTGAGATTGGAAATGCACTCACAAACAAACGGTTATTCAGGCCTTTCACCCTCTCAGGGGTAATAAGATGAGCACAGAGGTCCTCCAGTACGATATATGTGGATATAAAAAATGCAATATAGTGAAGAATGTTTAGAAATATATAAATTCACATTTATTCATTGCACTTACAAATTTTCAGCATAAAAAAGGCATCTCTCCATAAACATATGGAACTCCTAGTGATGATAATCGAGTGTCCACAGTCCAGAGTCAGGAAGAAGATACAGCATACAAATAAAATTGAATAAAAACAATAGTACATAAGTACATAAGAAGTGTGGTGATATCCAACGCGTTTCGTCCTGTTGAATGACGGACTTCTTCAGGGATAATAGTAGATCCACTTCTGAGGGTTTTTGTACCCTTCAACATCATTTTCTTAATCCGGTACAGCTGTTTACGGGCATGCGATTCACTGTGAAACGCAGAAATCCGGCGCGAATACAGGAGGCTTCTCCAACAGTTCCGGGTAGTAGTGCGCATGCGCGTAATGTCCGCGCATGCGTCTATTGAAAAGACCACTGCCTGTGGGGGACAAAAAGCATAGAAAGGCGAAAACGCCTGAGAACCAAACCGAACCCCTATTGCTACAGATTCTAATGAAGTGGAAGAGTTACCGAAAATATTACATCATACAAATTAATTATACATATTAAATATATCTCTCCTAATAGAATATATGCACACATATGTACATGTAGGCACAGAATAAGATGCATAATATGGATAGTACATATATATATATACAACCATATGTAAATATAAATTAACATAAATTAATACATGAAGATGGATTCAAATCCAATTGATATAAACCCACTTGGAGGGACATATAGCCCCTTAATGAATTAATTAGTATACAAAAATACTGAATGTGATTATTAGTGTAGAATTATTATGTGTAAAATAAAAAGTAAAAAGTAAAGCTCAATTAAAGGGCCATGTATACCCATCATATATTGTTGATATACAAGGAAAAAAGTATAAATTAGATTGGTTGAGAATTGAATTAGTTAAAGAGCTTCTTTATACGTGAATTAAGGAATGTGTTATTGTTTTATTCATAGTGAGGAATGTATATACTTAAAGAATATAAAGGTATATTCTATATATTTACATATAGGCTAATATATACATATAAACATATAAACAACGGAAATAGAGAAAAATAATGACATCTGGTTATAGATATTTGGACAACAAAGAGAACCCTTAAGGAAATGATTAGATGAGACCCTGTAAATCTATTTCTTGGTTAAGTCCCATATTCAAGGTTTTTAGATTAAAAATCCACCAAGCTTCCTTCCTGATTAGTTCCTGTAATTTATCTCCCCCTCTCCATCCTGATTGAACCAAGTCTATTCCATAAACTTGCAGAGTATTCCAAGAGAATGAGGGGCAGGAATTGCAGTGTCTTGGTACACTGTGGTCAGTTTTATTTTTGCGTATGTTGTTATGGTGTTCCAATATTCTGATGTGTAACTTTCTGGATGTACGTCCGACATATTGAGCACCACAACCGCATTGCAGTAAATAGATTACAAAAATAGAGGAACAATGAATATAATTTTTTATTTTGTATGTTTTTTTCGTGTATGTACCAGTGAAATCTTGGATTTTCCTTTTAAGATGTGTACAGGTAGAACAATGGCCACAGCTGTAAAACCCTTGTACTTGGGTCTTAAAAAAGGGGTTACAGGGAGGAGTGGTGGGTAATAGACTGGGTGCCAATTTGTTCTTTAAATTGCTAGATTTTTTGTAGATTACTGTGGGTAAATTTGGTAATACATCTTTTAGGATCTCATCTCTCTTTAAGATGTACCAATGCTTCTTAAGGATTTTTTCTACCTGTCTAGCTTGAGAATTGTATTGTGTAACGAACGCAAATTCAAATTTGCTTTTAGTATCATTTTTGTTACTCTTATTTTTTCCTATATCTGTACTGTCACTTAACTCCTTATTTCTGTTTTTCCATTTGAACCTATTTTTGATTTTTTGCTCAGCTGTTAGTAGTTCCAGACCCTCTTCATTTTTGTTGGTCAATAGTAGTGATCTATCAGAATTTAATACTTCAGATTTAGAAGTCTCCATTTTTTTCACATTGTATCCTTTATCAGTATATCTTTGTTGTACAATCTTAGACTGTTCTAAGAACATATGGTTGTCTGTACAGTTCCTTCTGAGCCGGGTAAATTGGCTCTTAGGAATGTTTGAGAGCCAAGGAGGATAGTGAGTACTAGAGTACTCGATAGCTGTATTACAGTCTGTGGGCTTAAAATACGTCTTAGTTTTTAGTTTGTTTTGTTCTACATATATAGTTAGATCCAGGAAATTAATAGTGGAATCACTGGATGTGGAAGTAAATTTTAAATTATAATCATTCTCATTAACTTGACCCAAAAATAAATCAAGGTCTTCTATAGAACCATCCCAGATGATTAGGACATCATCGATGAAGCGCCGCCACAGGACCAGACCACACCCACCTCGTCTCGCCAACTCGATGTGCCGACGCTCCCAATGGGACACATACAAGTTGGCGAAACTGGGGGCGAACTTAGTCCCCATGGCGACGCCGCACCGCTGGAGAAAAAACTGACCATTGAACCAGAAGAAGTTTTTGGTGAGTACAAATTGGATACAACTCACCAGAAACTCGATCTGGGCATCCTCTAAAACTTGTGGTGATCTAAGGGTATCTTGGATACAAGCAATACCTTTCGCATGGGGTATGTTAGAATATAGGGCTGTTATGTCTGCTGTCGCTAGGATATACGAAGATTTCCACTCTATGGATTGTAAATCTTGCAAAATATGCCTGGTGTCTTTAATGAAAGTATGATGTAATGGAACATACGGCTGTAAAAATAAATCCACGTATTCTGATAATTTGCATGACAGGGAATTAATTCCACTGATAATGGGACGTCCTGGTGGTTTTTGTGTGTTCTTGTGAATTTTTGGCAAAAAATAAAAAACTGCCACTTTGCAATTTGGGTTAAATAAGTATTTAAACTCATCCTGGTTTATGATGTTATTATTTAGACCGGTGGACAGTAGTGTGTGTAATTCTGCCAAAAATTCAGAAGAAGGATTTTTATCCAAAATTTGGTATGTGGTAACATCATGTAAGATATTATAGGCTTCCTGTAAATAGTAGGTTTTATTCATAATAACAATCCCTCCTCCCTTGTCAGCTTCTTTTATAACCAAATTGTGATTTTCTGTAAGGGTAGTAAGAGCTAGTTTTTCTTTTTTGGTAAGATTAGGTTTAAATTTTCTGTCCACCATTTTATTTAAATCTTCCTGTACCAGATCATTGAATACCTCCAGGAATTTTCCCTTAGCTGCCCATGGGAAAAAATTGGATTTGGGTTTTAAAGAGGTATGAAAAATTTTTGATTCTATATCGAGTGCCTTGTTCTCTATATTCGGGTCTAAAGAAGTATTGCTGTGACAAGGCTCTGAATTTATCAAATTCATTTCCTTACTACTGAAGGAACTATGCAATTTTAAAAGAGAAAATTAAAGCCGTTGATGATAAAATCTCAAATACTAAATCCACCAAGTTTAGGAGGGATCAGGATGATTACCAAAAAGGCAATCAAAGAAACTGGCCTAGGCAAAAACCTGAACATGGGCATTCTAGATACCCGTACAAAAATCAATTTAATTCTAGATCCCAAGATTCCCATCCAAAAAGACCAGACACAAGACGTTTTTCCAACTCTAATTCTAATTCATTCTCCAAGCCTCTATTTAGAAAAAACTCACATAGCAATGTCAATCCTACACAGTATAAAAAATACCCCACACGAACAACAGGTAGCTATTCTCCCAATCATTCTAGATATTCTAAAAACAACCAGGAAGTTTTTTTAGGCAAGGAGCCAAACCAAAAACCATACACAACCCAGTTTTCCATACATACTCAAAACAGATTTCAACATCTAAAATCTCCCACAAAGAAAAGGCCACACTTGGAGGTGGAGGAGGAGGATCCTCCACTCCACCTCTCACACAGACAGAATTAAACCAATTTGAAGGCATTTTTAATCTTTCTGACATATCCCTTTCACCACAAGAATTGTCATTATTAAAGAAAGGCTTGAATTTTGCCCCGTCTTCCAACTGTAATCCTTTTAACCTGTATTTAGATAACCAGAAATTTCTAAGAAAATTAACATTAAAAAGATTCTTCAGAAGTAAGGAAATGAATTTGATAAATTCAGAGCCTTGTCACAGCAATACTTCTTTAGACCCGAATATAGAGAACAAGGCACTCGATATAGAATCAAAAATTTTTCATACCTCTTTAAAACCCAAATCCAATTTTTTCCCATGGGCAGCTAAGGGAAAATTCCTGGAGGTATTCAATGATCTGGTACAGGAAGATTTAAATAAAATGGTGGACAGAAAATTTAAACCTAATCTTACCAAAAAAGAAAAACTAGCTCTTACTACCCTTACAGAAAATCACAATTTGGTTATAAAAGAAGCTGACAAGGGAGGAGGGATTGTTATTATGAATAAAACCTACTATTTACAGGAAGCCTATAATATCTTACATGATGTTACCACATACCAAATTTTGGATAAAAATCCTTCTTCTGAATTTTTGGCAGAATTACACACACTACTGTCCACCGGTCTAAATAATAACATCATAAACCAGGATGAGTGTAAATACTTATTTAACCCAAATTGCAAAGTGGCAGTTTTTTATTTTTTGCCAAAAATTCACAAGAACACACAAAAACCACCAGGACGTCCCATTATCAGTGGAATTAATTCCCTGTCATGCAAATTATCAGAATACGTGGATTTATTTTTACAGCCGTATGTTCCATTACATCATACTTTCATTAAAGACACCAGGCATATTTTGCAAGATTTACAATCCATAGAGTGGAAATCTTCGTATATCCTAGCGACAGCAGACATAACAGCCCTATATTCTAACATACCCCATGCGAAAGGTATTGCTTGTATCCAAGATACCCTTAGATCACCACAAGTTTTAGAGGATGCCCAGATCGAGTTTCTGGTGAGTTGTATCCAATTTGTACTCACCAAAAACTTCTTCTGGTTCAATGGTCAGTTTTTTCTCCAGCGGTGCGGCGTCGCCATGGGGACTAAGTTCGCCCCCAGTTTCGCCAACTTGTATGTGTCCCATTGGGAGCGTCGGCACATCGAGTTGGCGAGACGAGGTGGGTGTGGTCTGGTCCTGTGGCGGCGCTTCATCGATGATGTCCTAATCATCTGGGATGGTTCTATAGAAGACCTTGATTTATTTTTGGGTCAAGTTAATGAGAATGATTATAATTTAAAATTTACTTCCACATCCAGTGATTCCACTATTAATTTCCTGGATCTAACTATATATGTAGAACAAAACAAACTAAAAACTAAGACGTATTTTAAGCCCACAGACTGTAATACAGCTATCGAGTACTCTAGTACTCACTATCCTCCTTGGCTCTCAAACATTCCTAAGAGCCAATTTACCCGGCTCAGAAGGAACTGTACAGACAACCATATGTTCTTAGAACAGTCTAAGATTGTACAACAAAGATATACTGATAAAGGATACAATGTGAAAAAAATGGAGACTTCTAAATCTGAAGTATTAAATTCTGATAGATCACTACTATTGACCAACAAAAATGAAGAGGGTCTGGAACTACTAACAGCTGAGCAAAAAATCAAAAATAGGTTCAAATGGAAAAACAGAAATAAGGAGTTAAGTGACAGTACAGATATAGGAAAAAATAAGAGTAACAAAAATGATACTAAAAGCAAATTTGAATTTGCGTTCGTTACACAATACAATTCTCAAGCTAGACAGGTAGAAAAAATCCTTAAGAAGCATTGGTACATCTTAAAGAGAGATGAGATCCTAAAAGATGTATTACCAAATTTACCCACAGTAATCTACAAAAAATCTAGCAATTTAAAGAACAAATTGGCACCCAGTCTATTACCCACCACTCCTCCCTGTAACCCCTTTTTTAAGACCCAAGTACAAGGGTTTTACAGCTGTGGCCATTGTTCTACCTGTACACATCTTAAAAGGAAAATCCAAGATTTCACTGGTACATACACGAAAAAAACATACAAAATAAAAAATTATATTCATTGTTCCTCTATTTTTGTAATCTATTTACTGCAATGCGGTTGTGGTGCTCAATATGTCGGACGTACATCCAGAAAGTTACACATCAGAATATTGGAACACCATAACAACATACGCAAAAATAAAACTGACCACAGTGTACCAAGACACTGCAATTCCTGCCCCTCATTCTCTTGGAATACTCTGCAAGTTTATGGAATAGACTTGGTTCAATCAGGATGGAGAGGGGGAGATAAATTACAGGAACTAATCAGGAAGGAAGCTTGGTGGATTTTTAATCTAAAAACCTTGAATATGGGACTTAACCAAGAAATAGATTTACAGGGTCTCATCTAATCATTTCCTTAAGGGTTCTCTTTGTTGTCCAAATATCTATAACCAGATGTCATTATTTTTCTCTATTTCCGTTGTTTATATGTTTATATGTATATATTAGCCTATATGTAAATATATAGAATATACCTTTATATTCTTTAAGTATATACATTCCTCACTATGAATAAAACAATAACACATTCCTTAATTCACGTATAAAGAAGCTCTTTAACTAATTCAATTCTCAACCAATCTAATTTATACTTTTTTCCTTGTATATCAACAATATATGATGGGTATACATGGCCCTTTAATTGAGCTTTACTTTTTACTTTTTATTTTACACATAATAATTCTACACTAATAATCACATTCAGTATTTTTGTATACTAATTAATTCATTAAGGGGCTATATGTCCCTCCAAGTGGGTTTATATCAATTGGATTTGAATCCATCTTCATGTATTAATTTATGTTAATTTATATTTACATATGGTTGTATATATATATATGTACTATCCATATTATGCATCTTATTCTGTGCCTACATGTACATATGTGTGCATATATTCTATTAGGAGAGATATATTTAATATGTATAATTAATTTGTATGATGTAATATTTTCGGTAACTCTTCCACTTCATTAGAATCTGTAGCAATAGGGGTTCGGTTTGGTTCTCAGGCGTTTTCGCCTTTCTATGCTTTTTGTCCCCCACAGGCAGTGGTCTTTTCAATAGACGCATGCGCGGACATTACGCGCATGCGCACTACTACCCGGAACTGTTGGAGAAGCCTCCTGTATTCGCGCCGGATTTCTGCGTTTCACAGTGAATCGCATGCCCGTAAACAGCTGTACCGGATTAAGAAAATGATGTTGAAGGGTACAAAAACCCTCAGAAGTGGATCTACTATTATCCCTGAAGAAGTCCGTCATTCAACAGGACGAAACGCGTTGGATATCACCACACTTCTTATGTACTTATGTACTATTGTTTTTATTCAATTTTATTTGTATGCTGTATCTTCTTCCTGACTCTGGACTGTGGACACTCGATTATCATCACTAGGAGTTCCATATGTTTATGGAGAGATGCCTTTTTTATGCTGAAAATTTGTAAGTGCAATGAATAAATGTGAATTTATATATTTCTAAACATTCTTCACTATATTGCATTTTTTATATCCACATATATCGTACTGGAGGACCTCTGTGCTCATCTTATTACCCCTGAGAGGGTGAAAGGCCTGAATAACCGTTTGTTTGTGAGTGCATTTCCAATCTCACTTTAAACACCATTTATATTTACTTTTTTACGCTATGAAAGTGTTTTTCATTTTCACACAGATCCCATTCCAGGGAATTGGACCCTTATCAGGTTGTCCCCATATAAAATATGGTGGGATTTGAAGAAGGCACTTGCAACATGCAAACCCAAGAATATTACTGGACTGGAGGCCATTACTCATGAGCAGTGGGCTAAGATTCCTCAGGAACGCTGCCAGAAGCTTGTGTCTGGCTCTGCATCTCATTTGTAGCAGGTCATAACAGCAAAAGGGTGCTCTACTAAGAACTAAAGATGCTTATCACGAAGGGATTGAATAATTTTGAGAATGGAGAAGTCATTATAAGTTGCATTTTCAGTTGAATTTGGGGAAACCACTATTTCCCTTTGTGGAGCTATTTTGATTGCTTTTGTTTGATTTGTTATTTGCAAACATCTAGAAGTCTGTACATTTTGACAATAAACTTGATTTTCAATGGGGGTTGAATAATTTTGATTACAACTGCACTTTTGTCTCCTTCTGGATGGAATTAATTAATAAGTAATCAATAATTGGTAAATAAGTACATTTGTAATATTTGTAGAGGAGGCTGCACAGTGGCTGCATGGGTGACCATATAAAAATAGTTTAGCTCTCACCTGGGTGATAGTACTAGGCACTATAACCACCTTAGTGCACCATAGTAGTGCACCACAAATAATGGTAATCAGCGAATATAACAATAAGGAAATGGTGTTTACACTGGATAACTCTAGGAGGGTGGCCGACCATGAGCAAGTCGTGAGTGCGATCCATGATGATTGAGTGTCCCATCCTGTTGTAAATCTGCAAACCCTTACTCACAATGGGTCATAATGGCATGGTCTGACTTACCTTAAAAGGGTAAGAAAAAGGTAATGCCATTTAGAAGAAAACACTCTATTGTTTGTTTCATTCCAAACAGTCTTTTTTTACACTAGAAAACGTTTGACATTGGACAATAGTAATTAGCTTGAACTCAGGGCACGGAGAGGCTCTAGACTTTGCGAGGCCTTAGGCGAAACTCAAACATGAGGCCCCCCCCTACCACCTCCCCATATGTTTACCCTCCCATACGTTCCCCCCACACATGCAGACAAACAGATACACATGCAGACAAACACACATACACATACAGGCACACATACATATAGAACATACATACAGACACATACATACAAACACATTTACAGACACACATACACACACAGAGAGGCAGGTATATACAGATATACATACAGACATACACACAGGCACACATAGACATACATACATACATGCAGACACACACACACACGCATACATAAAACACACATACACACACATACATACAAACACACACACACAAACACACACACAAACATACATACAGACACATACATACAAACACACAAACATACACATACATACAAACACACACACACACAAACATACACACACATACAAGCACACACACACACAAACATACATACTAACACACATACATACATACAGATACACATACAGACATACACACACGTACAGACACATACATACAAACACACACACACACATACATAAAACACACATACACATACATACAGACACATACATACAAACACACACACATACATACAGACACACAAACAGACATACAGACAGACAGACACACAGGCATACACACACAGACACGTACAAACACACATACATACATACATACAGATACACATACAGACATACACACACACGTACAGACACATACATACAAACACACACACACACACACATAAATACATAAAAACACACATACACACATACATACAGACACATACATACAAACACACACACAGACATACAGACACACAAACAGATATACATACCGACACACATACATACAGGCATACACACACATAAATACAGGCATACACACACATACATAAAGACATACACACACACACACGTACAGACACATACATACAAACACACACACATACATATATACAAACACAAAAATAGAAAAAAATCTTGCACTCCATATACTTAGAAATATACTTGCCCGGTGCTTGTCCAGCAAAATGTAAATAAATGTGGAAAGGATAGCACTCTCAGGACTCCAATATAAAATTTAACTTTTAATTGCTAAAGTAAAAAATCGACGTTTCAGTCTGCTACTCACAGACTTTCATCAGGACTAACATATACAGAGCCAAATACACACATATATACAAATATGAGAACCAGCAATTAACTTACCCACCACCGGAATAAACTCCTACTCCCTGTCTGCCCGCTCCAAAAAACGCGCGGGTTCCGCCATCAGTCACGTGTGCGTGCGTGACGTCATCACGTGGCGACGGCGTCATTACCGCGTCACGTGATCGGCCGAAATGCAGCTTGATTGGGAGAACGTTGCTATGTGACCAAAGCGTCCCTAGCAACTAAAATTACATGAAATAAAACGAAAGCACAGCTTAAGGGGCATATACACAATATATATAATGGGTAAAACCCGGAAAAATGCCCAATCTAATGCACTATCTAAATATAATGCCCATATACCCATAAATGGAATATAGAAAAATATAAAGGCAGAGCAGGCATTTAAATCAATCTGACAATAAGACAGAACAGGCATCTAAATCGAAACAGAGAGGAGCTGTACATCAAAACATATAGTAGATGAAGTCTGAAATAGAATGGTAAATAAACAAATTGTAGATATGGCACAGCAGCTTATGCTGCCTATTGATAGTCATATAGCATATCCCCATATATACTTTGTGGGTCCTAGGAATAGTCCTATTTGTTAGTTGGGATGTTCAATACCGGGAGCTATTTGTGTCTAGGTGGGATGGTACCACCTTTAAGTTTCAGCTTCTTGGGTTTACCCCTAAGGTTGTTTTTGCGTAACGGCGAGTTTTGAAGGAAAGGGAGTATGGCCCACCCTGGGGGACAGGCACGCACCCATATACTTCACTCGTTTTACTGTTGTACTTATCACTGGGGAGACGCCCCGAGGAGTAATGGTGACTCTATTTCCTAACATCGTGCTCCAATTAATTCTGCTATATGACTCTGAGATGCTATATGACTATCAATAGGCAGCATTAGCTGCTGTGCCATATCTACAATTTGTTTATTTACCATTCTATTTCAGACTTCATCTACTATATGTTTTGATGTATAGCTCCTCTCTGTTTCGATTTAGATGCCTGTTCTGTCTTATTGTCAGATTGATTTAAATGCCTGCTCTGCCTTTATATTTTTCTATATTCCATTTATGGGTATATGGGCATTATATTTAGATAGTGCATTAGATTGGGCATTTTTCCGGGTTTTACCCATTATATATATTGTGTATATGCCCCTTAAGCTGTGCTTTCGTTTTATTTCATGTAATTTTAGTTGCTAGGGACGCTTTGGTCACATAGCAACGTTCTCCCAATCAAGCTGCATTTCGGCCGATCACGTGACGCGGTAATGACGCCGTCGCCACGTGATGACGTCACGCACGCACACGTGACTGACGGCGGAACCCGCGCGTTTTTTGGACCGGGCAGACAGGGAGTAGGAGTTTATTCCGGTGGTGGGTAAGTTAATTGCTGGTTCTCATATTTGTATATATGTGTGTATTTGGCTCTGTATGTGTTAGTCCTGATGAAAGTCTGTGAGTAGCAGACTGAAACGTCGATTTTTTACTTTAGCAATTAAAAGTTAAATTTTATATTGGAGTCCTGAGAGTGCTATCCTTTCCACATTGATATATACAAACACACATACACATACATACAGAAACACACACATACAGATACAAAGACAGACACACAGACAGACATACACACACACACATACATACAGATACACAGACAGACTGATGATGCCACTGACACTGATACATGCACATGCATACACACACAAACACACTGATGCACAGAGGCACATCTATTGACTAATACAGACATACAGTCACAATGTGTATTTATCTTGCTGGGTGTATTTCTGTATGTCTGGCATGGTTGGAGGAGGGTGTGTTACAGGGTGAATGGAGGTAAGTGTGACAGGATTAAATTGTTAATGTGACAGGGTGAATGTGGCATGGTGGGAGTGGTGAGTATTACAGGGTTGGGGTGTGTATGGCATTATTGGAGTAAGTGTGATAGGGCAAGAGGAGGTTAATGTGACAGGATGAAGGAGGTTAATTTACAGGATGAGTGTGGCAGAGAGATAGGGGTGTCTGACAGGATTAGCGGTGACAGGATTAGACAGGGACTGGGTGAGAGGGCAACAGGGTGAGTGTGGCAGGTTTGGAGGAGGGAATGTGACAAGAAGAGAAATGGGGTGCATGAGAGAAAAGGTGAGAGAAACAGGATTAAGGGGGTTAATGTGAGTGTGATTTGGTTAGAGGGGTGACAGGATCAGGAGGGGTTAAAGTGGGAGTGTAGTGTTAGTGTATGTGTGGGGTAGTGGCAGTGTGTGTGGGGAGTGGTGACTGGGTATGTGGAGGGAGTGACAGTGTGTGGAGGGAGGTGACGGTGTGTGTGCGTGTGTGTAGAGGGGTTGACAGAGTGTGAAATGGGGTGACAGAGAGTGGAGGGGGCTGACAGAGTGTGGAAGAGAGGGATAGAGTGTGGAGGAGTTGACAGGTGGCTGAGTGTGGTAGGGAAGGGGTGACAGGTGGCATAGTGAGGGATGGATGGGGTGAGGGGGTGACAGGGGGTAGAGTGAGGGGGTGACAGGGGGATGAGTGAGGAGGATACAGGGGGCAGAGTGAGGGGGTGACAGGGTACTGAGTGACAGGGTGACAGGGTACTGAGTGAGGGGGTGACAGGTGGCAGAGTGAGGGGGTGACAGTGGACAAAGTGAGGGAAGGAGGGGGTGACAGGTGGCAGAGTGAGGGGGTCACAGGGGGCAGAGTGAGGGTGTGACAGGGGCAGAGTGAGGGTAGGAGGGGGGGACAGGGGACAGACTGAGGGGGTTACAGAGGGCAGAATGAGGGTGTGATTGGTGACAGAATGAGGGAGGGGTGTTTTTTTTCCCTGGTGGTCCAGTGAACTGGGTCCCTGGTGGTCCAGTGGGCTGTCACTCTCCCTGGTGGTGTGGTGGGTTTCCGCTGGGTGCTTAGCTGCAGATCATGTGATAGGAATCTCGCAATCTCTATAAGTCAGAGTGTTGCCATGGGAACCTGTGGCAACAGTCTGATTGGCTGGAGATCGCGAGACAGGTCACAGTCTGCAGCGGAGCTGCAGACTGAAGGTGCTGGCTATCTCCCTCTCATGGCAGACTGGAGGGGCCTCGCACCCCCCTTCCAATGTTGGTCCTTCGATCATGGACCAAGGACCCGACATGTCAGTCTGCCCTAATGCGATTTAGGCGGCCGTGAGGCCCCAGCTCAGGGCACAAGAATTATGCAGAGTGCACTTCAGAAACACCCTCTGCATGGTCTGCTCTGAATGGGGCCACCTCCCAGAGTTTGTAGATGTGTAATATATATAAAAATATATATGCCATTATATTTGGAGCAAATAGTATCTTCCATAGGATACATTAGACACAGCATTTGGTGTCAATAACAAAATGTAACAATGTTTAATCAGTCATCTTTAAAAATATAGATCTTGATGTGGTCCCACATGAGAGATCTGTTCAAGTCAATATGCATTGATCATTTTCACATAAATGTACGTAATTATAACCCAGAAGTATGAAAGAGATAGACAGACGGACAGATGGACAGAGGGACGGACGGACGGAGCTTACATGTACAAAAAGTATATAAATAAGACTCCCGACATAAGTTGCTTTTTTAGTGTTTTTATTTTTTGTATAGTCCCTTTAAATCAATACTTAACCCCTTAACGCCGTTACGACGTTCCATGCCGTCCCGCATTAAAAGGGATTTAAAGCTGTTGCGGCGGCATGGCACATAGTAACGGCTTTGAGCCCTTGGAGGAGAGTTGTACTCACCTCCGCCGCGATCCACTTCTGGGGGGCTGCCTGACAGCCCAGGCAGCCCCCCTCCGGCAAATGAGGCCCCCGGGGGCCATGTGATCGCTCTCAAAGAGCGATCACATGGCCCCCTATAGCTGGCTATGGATCTGCCAGCAGGGGGACTGTTTGAAATATCAGACAGTCCCCCTGCTGGTGGGAAAGTAAAAAAATATATATTAGACATGTGTAAAATTAAATTAAATATATTTATGTATATATATATATAATATATGGTGTATAACTTATGGTGTTTTGGAAAGTTAGAGAGTCACATATAAGGCTTGCATTTCATTTATTTCACATTGAAATTTGCCAGATTGGTTATGTTGCCTTTGAGAGCGTATAGTAGCCCAGGAATGAGAATTACCCCTATGATGGCATACCATTTGCAAAAGTAGACAACCCGAGGTATTGCAAGTGGGGTATGTCCAGTCTTTCTTAGTAGCCACTTAGTCACAAACACTGGCCAAATATTTGTTTTTTGCTTTTTTCACACAAAAACAAATATGAACGCTAACTTTGGCCAGTGTTTGTGACTAAGTGGCTACTAAAAAAGACTAAACATACCCCATTTTCAATACCTTGGCTTGTCTACTTTTTCAAATGCTATGCCATTATGGGGGTAATTCTCATTCCTGGCTACCACACCGTCTCAAAGGTAACATTACTAATCTGGAAAATTTCAATTTGAAAATGGAATGTTCTATATTTGACCCTGTAACTTTCCAAAATAACATAAAACCTGTTAATGGGGGGTACTGTTGTACTTGTGACACATCGCTGATTACAAATATGTGCATTTTTGTGCAACAGTATTATGACATTCACAGTTAAAATGTCAGACGGAAATGCAAATTTAAAAAAAAATCTTATTTTCTCAAATTTTTTAAAAATTTTATTCATAATAAATTATGTTCCATATATGAATAGTTAATGATACATTAAAGCCCTGTTTCTCCTGAACAAAATGATATATAATAAGTGTGGGTGCATATAATTTGAAAGAGGGGAACTACGGGTGAACAGACATATAGCGCAAATTCTAGTTTTTGTTTACGTTTTGTTTTGATCAGAACGTGCACTATTGACTCCATCCTGAAGGGGTAAAACAAGAGAAATCTCAATGTATCCATCCTGGTAAAATATTTTATAAATCAATAATAAATAAATAAATATGAAGTGAATTGAAAGCAAAATGTAAGAAAATTATCCATCTCACCTAGTTATTATTATTATTATTATTTTTGCAATTTATATAGCGCCAACAGATTCCGTAGCGCTTTACAATATTATGAGAAAGGATTTAACTATAGATAGGACAATTACAAATAAACTTACAGGAACAATAGGTTGAAGAGGACCCTGCTCGATCGAGCTTACATTCTATAGGAGGTGGGTGTAAAACACATTAGGACAGGAAAGTGCATCTAGGCATTTATTGGCCTATTTGGGGTACAGTGGTATAGAGGGTATGTTTTATTTATTACTGTATTGAAGAGATAATTAGCCACATGGACATTCCTAACTCAAGATTTTAAGCAATAACTCAGAAAAATAATTAACTATTAGAAATGACCATAACTTATGCAAGAAGTAAAGATGGTTACAGTATGTGGTGCACCCGTTTAAGTATTTTGGCACTGCATGAGTTAATGAATAACCCTGTGAATTGCTGGCTCTAGGGTTACTTTATGCCTCCTCAGCAGTCATGACCATTTCAGATTTCTCGCTTTACTTTTGCAAATGGTCGCAAGATTCTGGCCTTAGAAGCTTGACAGATTCCATTAGCATATTAGTGCAGATCACATTACCATGACAGTATCACAATTCTAATGTGCGTTCATTATACACATCATTTAAAGCACCCATATAGCTTAAGTCAAATAATCATTTTTGTCTATCTTATGCTTTCTTTTTCCAATAAGTGCATTACATGCTGATGTTGCATTCAAACTAATAAGCAAATACCTTTGAAAGCAGCCTATTGCAAATGTACCCAACTTAATAACAAATGCCCCGTTATTAGATGTTCCGTTCCTGACAGAATTAATGGAAGGGGAGAAATTAATGATACTTCATTATTTTTGCATTCAAAGCTAGTAAAATAAATTAGCCAAAACAATTTCCTGACTAAATATTAATATTTGAAATGAGCTTTTACAGATTAGAATTATCACAACTGTTACCACTATTACAATGTACATTGCACATTTTATGATATATTTTTAAAGAAACACTCCAACGTTAGAAACAAATGCATCTCCTTCTAATATTGAAATTTTCCTTTATACTATTAGATCTATGGGCTCATAATTTTGTAAAATAATGTTATTTACTGCAAATCCAGCAGTGAGAGGGTCTTCTCTCAACAGCTTTGCTCTGCCTCTGGGACATCATTACTAGTGATGGTCATAGAGAAGCATTGGGTGGTATGGGGCATTTGCAACATTTGGTGTGTTGGCAATGCTTCTCATAGACACCAATTCTTCTTTATGAGAATTATGGGATTGGCCAGGAGTCCACCACTAGGTCACAGTACCTCAATATCAGTGGGTCCTACACTTGTTTTAATATGGAAGATTAGAATTAGTGTAGGACCCACAGCTCTTAAAGAACTGTGATGTAATGCTGTGCTTAACACAATATGGGCAAATGGTATAACTGAATCTCCATATTGTTTGCGAAGATAGGTGATATTAAGGAACCTTGTAAAATGTTAAACTGTATTTTCTGTTCCCTAATCTGAATTTTAAAGGACTCTCTGTCAATCCAGCAAGAAAAGAGGACATGCCCATTGTATGGCTATAAACTGTATCACTGGCATATCATACATCAGACCACTCCACTTGATAGCCCATATTGCACTAATTGTATATGGCACAATTGTGAGCTACACTCAACTACATTGTCACAAACTGTCTAATACTAACTCAAAACATATTTTGATCATGCAGGTATCTAGTGTTTTGAATAGTGTACCTCAACACCTTGACTTTATGTAAGGCCTCTATCCCTTGGACATGTGAAAGATATGGTGTTGGTAAGATTAATAACACTTTATGCCAGGAGCTGTTGGCTTTAGGTGCATGTGCAACAAACAGATTACTGAAGGATAATGTGTAGGAAAAGGTTGAAGAAAGATAGTGATAGAACTCTGGTCTGGGTGCATATCTGACTATCTTAATTACACTATTGAACATATCAATTTGTTTCCTGATCTCAAATACAGTTTCAAAGCACACTTGGGTGATTGTCCTCTTTACAGCTAGAGAACTGAAGCCGGATACCATGATTGGCTTCTCCGAGCAGCACGGTGGCAGGTAATGGCAAACACAAAAACTTCTAAATGATACTATGCTTGGCTACTTCTTACCGAAATAGAAGGCACTATAAACAGTATAAATATCATGGTTAAGATAAAAAGTGTTTTGGGTACCATCACCCTGGTTTGTGTCTGACTCCAGATACATCTGAGTCCAGGTTGTATGACACCAACCAAATCTAGTTGTGGTAGCTTGCAGGTCTTTGCCATTAGGGTGGTCCTGTTTAAGAACCCCTTATGTCAATGTTTCAGCATGGTAATTTAGTGCCCGAGTGGGGGAAATTATGTAAAAAGAGTAGAGAATGGAAATACAGATTTGGAAAGACTGTAACATTGGGGAAGAAATATAAGCTTAAAATATATAATTAGTTATTCTTGTAACATAGTATGGGTTCTCTGGGTACATTGTCTTGAAAATATTTCCAGAAGCTCATTTCTATTCTGGTAAAATAGAAACAAGGCAATCAAAAAATCCAAACATTTATTAAGTATGGAATAAGTCAGCATGAGGGTGAACTACAACAGAAACATCGTTTTTTTTTTTTTTCCTCTAAATTGCTTTGTGCATTATAAGATAGTGTTAAAAGTAGACTTACAAAATGCAGCTTATGGAAAAAGTATTGTTGCTTAAAGAAAATATGCATTGCCTGGATTAAAACATAATCACATGCTTTTAATTAGTCAAGTGAATAATTGAATGACTTCTGTAATAAAAAATTAACTCTATACAACTAAAACAAAACAAAAAAACCAATAAATTAGTTAGCAAAAAATCAATGAATAAATAAACACTGACTGTTTTTTTCAAGTCGGTGCTGCTAATCTAATTATAGATTAGAACACATAGAAAATGATTGCTGTAATGGTGTGTTCCATAATTGTTCGTTCCACATTTTATTTTATACATTTTATCATTTAAAAAGGGAATCATTTTAACAGTTAACTTTTACTTAGACAGGGACAAATTTAGCTCATTCAATTTAATCAATTTAGAAAACCTTGCAGCACACCTTTAATATATATTTTATTTTATATCAATTTGATCACAATCTTTTTCTTAATGTCCTCTAAAACATTGGCCTTGGTGTTCTTTCTTTGCCCCCAAGATCATTTTTCATTTTAACACTGACTATTTTGTCAATCCTATTAATACTTGGATTCTAATACAACTTACTTTGAAAATAACCCATTACACCTCTCCCTCCTTTATACCTCTCCTCCTCTATAAATGACTGACTGCCTCTCAAACTCAGTGTTCCAAACCAAGTTTTCTCTTTTTAAAAACAGCCCACCATTATCACTCCAACTCAACGTCAATGAAACACCCATTAACACAAGCTCTCTTCTCTGGAGTTTTTTTTTTTTTTTTTTTTTTATTAATCTAACCCCACATTTTCTCCTTGCATGGAATCTGTTCTAAATCCTTTACATTTTTTCACCTTAAACATATTGCTTGCTTGCTTGTCATGCAAGGAACTAGCTATTGGGGTTATCATTCTATGTCTCACCTAATACAACTCACTTCTTATCAATTTCCCTATAGTCTACATTGCCCACTACTATCTATAATGAATGCTGTAGCCAGGTTATCCTTGCTTGTCTATCCTACCACATATAAACTCAGTCCTTATGCTGCTATCCCATATCCGTAAGGACAAAAGTTAATTATATAGATCCAACAGTTTCTGCAGTGCTTTACAGTATGGATATTTAACAATAAGTAATTGACATCCTAAAATAATGTTGACAGACTTAAGCGGTGAAGAAGGCTCTACTCAAACAAGCTTACAATGGAGGAATAATAACACAAGTTTACAAAGTTTTCAACTACAGAATATCCCTTCTCAATCACTTGACTCTGACAGTGACAGAGTCCGAAAATACAAATATAGAACAGTTCACAGGACAGTATTACCAGTCCTTAAAGTGGCCAGGCTTAAGATTACATAGCAAGAGGATAGTGAAAGATCAGGACTTGAGAAATCAGGATAGTCAGAAGCCGAAAATAATTAACCAGATAATCAAACAACAATATAAAAGGCTCTTTCAGGCTATTACAGACCATGACAGGTCACAGATCTCCTTGTGATCTGAGTTTGAAAATACCTAGCACCTCTGGTCTGAGGTTTTTTGACAACTCGATAGTGCAATCCTAAAGACTGTGTGGTGGTAGCCTAACTGACTCTCACTTGTCAAACACTTCTCTAAGATCAAGGTATTGAGACTGCATCTATGTAGAAAAGGAAGGACCGGTACAAAGGCTAACACTGTCTTAACAGGCATTATACAAGAAAACTGACATTCAAGTCCCCATGATGTGACTTAGCCTTGCACCCAATTAATACTAAGATTATGCTTTCTTAGCCAGTACAGGTCAAGAGGGAGAAGTGATAATTTGTAACACAGTACTTTCTCTATGAAGGGAACCTGTTTTTAAAAAAAATAGAGATAGCGACTTATTGGTGATTTTAGGGGTCAGAAGAGGTCTACCATCTAAGTCCTCCACAGCCAATTGATTATTCTCTGATGTATTGATATGTAATTTTGTAAGGCCTTAACAGAAAAACAGCAAGCAAGCAACCTACACAAAAAACAAACACACAACCTACCGTACTGTAGATCCCCTACAGAAACAAAACCAAATGGGAGGGAAAAGAAGAACCCAAACAGAGGTATACAAAACAAAACACCACAAGGGCAAGACAATACTTGCCTCATCAAATCTTCCAAATGCACCCCCGACAATCACATTGTAGAAGTGGGTGCACCCCTGGAAGAATGAGCACCAAAAACACATGTGCCAACATCAGGCTGGTGCATAACCCATTTTACCCAAAGCGTAATGGTCGTACTCAAAACTGGAGAAAACTGTAAAAATCCAAAGCATGTACAGCAGAAAGCCTCTTGCAGAAAATGAGGCAAACGATTGTGACCAGCTTGAGCCGACCTCAGCCCTGAGTTTATTCTGGGCCACCTTACTGACCCCCTACAAATGATTAGAAAGGGTTAATTCCCTATATTAGATCCCACTTAGAACAAGAAATAAAATGGTAAGGTAAGGGAAAAGGAAACCTAAAGGGGAACTCACCAGGGCCCAGACCAAGATATGCAGACCACAGGAAACATGAAGAAGGGAATGCCAATCTCGTGAGACAAGCAAAAACGGTAAAATTCGACAGAATTCGGTCTGAAAATCTCAGAATTCAGGCTGAAAGCTGACCAAATTCAGACTGAATTTGAGCTGACAAAATGCTGAATTCACACTAAATCGACATGAAAATAGTCCCAAATGGCCAAACATACCCAGGACAGCACAGAATAGGGCACAATCATGGAAGAGGCTGCACAGAAAATGGGGAAGAACAGGTGCAGGGGGTCAAGGAGTAAAAACAGAACCTGAAAAGTAAATCACGAGAATTCAAGAGAAAAATGAACAAGGAGAAACACTAGCCATAGAAAAATAAAGTCCCAGGGAAAAGGAATAGAAGCAACAATGAAGGACAAAACCACAAAGATGATCTGGGCACCCTGGGAACCAGATAATAACACGCAGACCACACAGTACAAAGCACATAAACACCAAATAACTAGGTAATAAACAATTCTAGCAGAGACAAAATTAGAAGTACTTACCTGTCTGTGGAGCAGCAAAGAAAGTTGAAGGTTTTGGGGTGGTGCTTATGGTTATACTGCGACTGGGTAGGAATTGGCTGGGGACACGGTATGTTCCTGTTTTTTCTATTCTGTTTATTCTTTGCTGCTATTAGTGGTCATTAAAGGAAGTGTAAAGCAATATGAGCCTCTGTGTCTTGGCATAAAGTTAGGTTGCCGCTGGCTTATTAAGGGCAGCAGTTTAAAATATGTGATTATTTTTTATTGAGGTTGTTTAATTTAGGTTTGCATTTGGGTTATTCCCTACTTTAGAAGAGTTGTTCCCTTTCTTAGTCCTTGACCGAGATGGACTACATATGGTTTACCTCAGTTTCATATTTTTTTGATTGTGTTTTGATTATGTATGTTATCCGATATATTTGTACTTGTTACTGGGTTATTTGCCTCTGATGAAGTGCCATAGATCTATGAAACAAATTAGCATAATCTACCGAATGTCTTCCTCCTGTGCTGTCTTCCAGCCTGGAATTTTAATTGGAGAAATACAGATTTATATTTATTGCTATCCTTAAATGAGCAATTCCTTTTCTTTTTCTCGAAGTCCGGTTTTGGAAACTTTATTTAAAAGTTAAATTGCTCAACTTGGACCTTTTCAGGCTAAAAACTTCTGCTAACTCTGTTAGGAAGTGAATCCAATAGTTACTACAGTTGATGTATCGACAGATGTAATTCTCCAGCTTTTGAAATGGACTCTACTTAGTCTGAATGACAAACAAGTGAACTAATAGAAAATGCAATTTATGCAATAGATTTAGAACACATGACTACATGATTAACAATTTGTTAAACATACTAGGTTTCCATTCTTTACAGGCATATACCTCTCCTGCATGACTTGTATTGTACATTTTCTGTCTGCAGCATTTATTGTTCAATTGTTCAGACCTCTCAGCAGTCTAATGAAAATCTTACATTGTTCAGAATTTTACACGTTCTATAGTGCAATCGATTATTCATGGCTACGTAAAGCAAAACAAGTCTCACAGCTAAGGCCTCGCTTGGTTGTTTTATTGCTTGTCTCATCTTTGGTTTCAAGAACAGGGGGACTTCAGGCAGCCAACAAATAAAAGTCAAATGTCAAACCTTTTTAAAATTCTTACAAATCTTTAGTCACTTTCCCTTCTGTATATTTGTAGCAATATTTATTGTATTGCGGTGCCCGAAACATTGGGTTCTCTACATCGATTTACTGCATGTTGTTTCACTATTCAATACAGTATAACATTATGAAACAAAAAACAGATGTTTAAATATATAACTATACATGCAGATTAGAAATGTAGAATTAAGTATTTTAGGAGAATAAAACCGGACAGAACCACTTGCATAGAGTGTAAGTATTATACTTCCTGCCAACATCTGCAAAAATTTAATTTTTGACGTAAATGTCTTCACATCTCTTGTAATTTTTCTAACGTGTATAAAGATTGTACCGCTCACTTTTCGGAATCTCTATTTCAGGATTGTCAAACACACGGTCAGCGGAGCCTCTGGTTTTGGACTGAGGCAAAACTGGCTGTTCCTCTAAGCACTCGCTGTGCTGGGAGGAAGTGACCAAACTACACTTATAAAATCACCCATTTGATTGCCCAACTGACAGCTTCACGGGGAGCACTATAAGCAGCTGATACAGGCCATTGCTCTGCAATATGTATTCCACCTATGATTCACTTACAGATGGAAGATAGCTCCTTCTATGAGCCATTCCTGAAGACTCAGCTGGGTAAGCTGTATGTCACTAGGTACACTTCACAACAAATTTATGGAGTGCTCCGAGTGGCAAGAAAATCCCTCCTCTCTATGATGGCAAGCTGGCGGCAGCCCACAGTGCATGGGCATGGTGGGTGCCATGGATGGGGGTTTAACCTTAGCAACATATCAGGTTGGGAGTGCATCTGTAAGGTAGCAGGGCTATTAATTTCACCTGCACATGTTAAAGTGACCCATGGCATCTCCTGGCCACGCTGTGAAACACCGGTGCTTACGAGAGGAAGAACCGGTCTGTCGCCTGTGGACGTACAGAGCAAATAACTAGCACACTGGACCACCAGGGATCAGTGAGCTCCCTCTCCCCCGGCAAGGTAATGAGAGGGAGGGGGAAGCAATGTCTGTGTTTTAAAACATATAATACAATTAGTAAATTAATTTGTTAAGCCCCTCTTATTTAGGCCCTTAAATACACACAGCACCCCCTGCACTTACACACACAAATACATTCCACACACTCTCTACCCCTATATACACACTACACCCCCTGCATATACACAAACATTACTCACACTCGATATCCCTATTTACACTCTACACCTCCTGTACTTACACACAAATACACTACTCAAACTCTATACCATCTAGAAGCACACACCACACCCCCTTCCATAGGCGTGCGCAGCCTATTGCATTAGGGTGTGCACCCTAAAGCACAAACACACACCGCATGTATGTATATATATATTTTTTTTTGTTTGTTTGTTTTATATATATATATATATATATATATACATATACATACATACACACACACACACACTGCTGTTTGTGTGTGTGTGTGTGTGTGCTGTTAGTGCGCTATGTGAGGGTGCTGGTAGTGTGCTATGTGGGTGAGGGTGTTGTTAGTGTGTTGTGTGTGAGGGTGCGGTTTGTGTGTGAGGGTGCTGGTAGTGTGCTGTGTGTGAGGGTGTGTGAGGGTGTGTTAGGGTCCTGTTAGTGTGCTGTGTGAGGGTGCTGTTTGTCTGATGTGTGATATGTGTGTGTGTGGGTGCTGTGTGTGTGAGGGTGCTGTTTGTGTCGTGTATTTGTGAGTGTGCTGTTTGTGTGAGGGTGCTGTGTGTGTGAGGGTGCTGTTAGTGTACTGTGTGTGAGAGTGTTGTGTGTGTGACGGTGCTGTATGTGTGCTGTGTGTGTGAGGGTGCTGTATGTGCGCTGTGTGTGTGCTGTAGTAAATATCCCCCCTCCCTTCTTACCTTATGATAGGGAGGGGAGATCCTTGCTGCCATGTGCCATCCCTGGTGGTCCAGTGTAGAGTATACTCTAGCCTGCGGGGCTAGAGTTCACTCTCGCGAGATCTGAGCGTTGCCACGGCAATGCTCAGATCTCGCGAGAGGAACCTGGCGAAGCTTCTGTCTAGAGCTCCCCGGGTCCTCTCCTGCCTCCCTCTATGCTGCTGTGGGCCGGTGAGGTAGATCTTTGATCTCCCCGCCGGCCCATGGAGGCTTAGAGCAGAGCCGGCACTCAAATAGTGCCGGCTCTGCATGAGCCTACAGGGGAGATCCGGAGATCTCTCCTGCCGGCAGGGGTCAAGTCCTGGGGAATAAAGTGTAAGAACTCTCCCAAGATTCCCACCCCCCAAAAAAAATAATATACACTCGTGTATATATACGTGCACACACACACTGACACACACACATATATATACGCGTACACACACACATACACTCACAGACACACACACATACACTCACAGACACACACATACTCTGACACACACCCACACATACATTCACAGACACACACACAGACACGCACTCACATACTCAGACACACACATACTTAGACACACACACACACACACTCACAGACATACTTAGATACACACACAGACATACTTAGACACACACACACACAGACATACTTAGATACACACACAGACATACTTAGATACACACACACACACATACTTAGACACACACACACACACACAGAGACACTCACAAATTATTATTTTTTTAATAAAAAATTGTCCACCCAGCCTCCCTACCTGGAGTGCTGGCGTGGACTTGTCCCTGGGGTCCAGTGGGTCGGGTGCCGGTCTCCATCTCAGCCGCGGCGAGGGAGCTGTGTGCTGTCTGCTTCCTCTCACCGCGCGGGCTGTCTGCTGTAGCTGGGAGCCGGAATATGACGTCATATTCCGGCTCCCAGCTACAGCAAACGGCGCGCAGCGAGAGGAAGCAGAGAGCACACAGCTCCCTCGCCGCGGCTGAGATGGAGACCGGCGGGAGGGGTCCATTACCTCTTGCCCTCCCCCCCATGACAGGGGGAATGAGGAGGGCATTTGGGGGTGGCAGAGTGCCTGCAGGAACGCGTGGGAACATGGTTCCCATGCGTTCCTGCAGGACTCACAGGCGTGCCGCGGGGATTAGGGTGTGCCTAGGCACACCCGGCACACCCCGTGCGCACGCCTATGCCCCCTTCACATACACAAACCTTACTCACACTCTATACCCCTATTTACACTCTACACCTCCTGTACTTACACACAAACACACTACTCAAACTCTATACCATCTATAAGCACACACTACACCCCCTGCACATACACAAACCTTACTCACACTCTAAACCCCTATATTAACACTACACCCCATTCAATTACACAAAAAAACATTACTTTACATTCTAGACCCCTATATCCAATCTACATTCCCTGCACTGTTCTGCATGGTTATCACCGTGTTTACTCACCTAATAAACATGATGGATGATGGTTGTGCACTAACAGCAGTGGTCAGAAAACTGAAATGCGGGGCAAACAAGATGCTAATTACTCATAACTGATGTTATCTTCCCTGTATGATCCTAGGATTAAGAAGAACGTGGCACTCTGATCAAACAGTCTAACATACTGGAGGGATTGACTGGTTGAGGAAGAATGGAGCAGCTACGTTTTGGTTTAATGCTGTCAGTGATTTTGGTTTATGGTGATTTTTACAACTTACTATTTAGTTGTTACATTTTAGCTGCACCTTCAGCACACATAATTGCTACGCCAATTAATACAAATTAAACAGATTGTCACCGGACCAAGACATTGGCCATTTATAAATTGTGGAATAGTTTGCGAGAAGTACAGCACACAACTATGATTTATATTTCACCAATGATGGATATATTTGCAAAGGAGTATAAAAAACAACAGACAATAGGTGCGCTATATCTTGAAGTGCAATACTATTAAAGCAGCACACAATATATATAAAATTACAGTGCAATGGCATACAGTGCTAAATATTGTGAAAAAACACTTATACACACTTGTAGCAATCTGTGTAAACCTTAAAATAAAGTGCTTCAATCCAGTGAAAATCGCTAATATATATAAGCAGCAAATAGTATAAAAAAACACAGCTTATTAGTGCAAAAATGTGAACTGAAAAAAACACTTAAAGTGATATTGTGCAAAAGTAATGTAAAAAAGTTATGTAAAAACAACTTACAATAGCAGCAAATTTTCAGGTAAAACCCAGTATTAGGAACATAAAATAGAAAAAATATCCTCAGCCTCGGGCGGAGGGAAACCCGCGGCGACCCCAGCTGCCATCGAGCTTCCCCAGAGACCCAGCCCGATCCACCCACAGCACCCACGCACAGGAGACACAATCGGTCTTTGTATATTTAAGGGGAGGAAGAAACCAACCACCCAGGTACCAACCAACCAACCTTCCAGGTTCTCTGCACTTCCCGCTGTTGGGTGTTGGCTGATCGCGGACTTACCGTCTGCTGCACAAATCATGCCAGAGCTACCTGATCTGCCGGACCCCTGTGGAAGCCATATTGTCCAAGGACATGGTTATGTTTAATATTTGTTTTGCCCTTTGAATTAACCGTTACTTTTGTTATTAACTCACATGCGACAGATAAAGCCTTAAATAAGCCTGTGCCTTTAAATCCACATGCAGTCAATATGTTAATTTGAATAGCTTCTCGCTTGCCCTACCTGATGCATGACGTGTAGATCTTAAGCCTGACGTCTTTCCCTGCTGTACACACATGCAACCCACTCTAGGCCCACATCAATTAACTGACAGCTTCACCCTGTTGAGCTTCCACAAGCCAGCAGTAGCATGTAGTGAACAAATAACACAAACTGTGACTTGTCCATTTACCTGAGCCTACTGTATAACATAACTAGACTGCATACCCACACTAAGCCCCTGTTCAGTGTAATCAGGGCCGGTGCAAAGATTTTTGGCTACACAGGCGAAGATTAATTTTGCTGCCCCCTCTCCCCCCCTCACACACACACACAAATAAGATGTATCTTTAGCGGTGTCCCGTATCCAGCCTTTTGAAATCCCCATTTAGTGTATTGTATATATTAGTGTGTCTTACACCCCCTTGTATGTCTCTTACAACCCCCATGTGTATCTCCTCCCCCCCTCAGCCCCTCTGTGTGTCTTTCTTTCCCACATCCCTTTTCTGTGGGTCTCTCCCCTCAGTCTGTATTTTGTGTGTCCCTCTTCCCCTCAGGGCCCTTTGTGTAACTTTTCCCTCCCAAGCCATATAGACATAGATATATAGCTACACACACATACAGGCACATAGTCACAGAAATATGCAGGCACACAATCAAACAAACACAGTCATACAGGCACACAGTCATACAATCAACACATACAGGTACACAGACATACAGTCATACAGACACACACATATAGATAAATAAAGACACAGTTATACAAACACAGACATACAGAGACATGAAGATGCAGGCATACAGAGACATACAGAACAAAGCATACAGATACATACAGGCATGCAGAGACATACTTACACAGGCATGCAGGGACATATATACACAGAACAAGGCATACAGAGACATATGGATACGGTCATACAGAGACATACAGACACAGGCATACAGTGACATACAGACACATTCAGAAACACACGGACACAGTCATATAGAGACATACAGACACAGACATACATACACTTTCATACACAGACAGACATAGTCATACAGAGACATGCAGACACAGGTATACAGAGCAGGGGCAGATCCAGAACCTAATATTGGGTGGGGGGGGGGGGGGGGGGCTGGTAGTGAGTTTTAGTGGGGTAATAGGGGCTCTAATTGAGGAGTTAGGGGCTGTGGTAGGGGGACAGGGGCTGTAGTTGAGAGTTAGGGGCTGTAATTGGGGGCTTAGTAAATGTAGTGGGGAATTGGGGCTGTAGTAGGGGGTTAGGGACTGAAGTAGGTTGATGGCTGCAAGTGGGAACAGGGGCTGTAGTGTGGGGGATATGGGCAGCAATTGGGGGAGAGGGGCTCTAGTGGGGGTAAGGACTGTAGTAAGGGAATAGGGGCTGTACTGGAGTTATGGGGTGTAAAAGGGGGCTGTATAGGGGGTAGGGGAAGTAGAGGGGGGAGACAGGGGCAGTAGAGGCATGTGAAAGGGGGGCAGAGGCAAGGGGCAGGGTCTGTAGAGGGAAATAGAGGAGGCACAGGGGATAAAGAGGGGGTCACAGAAGCAATAGAGGGGGGCATGGGCAGTATAGTGGGGACAGGGGCTGTAGAGGGGGCGCATGGGCAGTATGGTGGGGTAGAGGCTTTAGAGGGAAATAGAGGGGCTGTAGACAGAGCAGGGGCTGTAGATGGAAATAGAGGGACTGTAGAGGGGCAGTATGGTGGGGCAGGGGTTATGGAGGGAAATAGAGGTGCTGTAGAGTGGCACATGGGGCAGTAGAGGAGGACAGGGTCAGTATGGTGGGGGCACGGGCTATAGAGGTGCTGCAGAGGGGCACATGGGGCAGTATGGTGGGGCAGGTGCTATAGAGGGATGTAGATGGGGCATGGGCAGAATGGTGGGGGCAGGGGCTATAGAGGGAAGTAGAAGTGCTGGAGAGAGGCACATGGGGCAGTAGAGGGGGGGCTGGGGCAGTATGGTGGGGACAGAGGCTATAGAGGGGCTGTTAAGGGGCAGGGGTAGTATGGTGGGGCAGGGGCTGTAGAGGGGGCGGGGTAGTATGGTGGGGCAGGGGCTATATAGGGGGCAGGGGCAGTATGGTGGGGCAGGGGCTATAGAGGGGGCAGGGGCATAGAGGGGCTGTTGAGGGGGCAGGGGTAGTATGGTGGGGCAGGGGCTATAGAGGGGGCAGGGGCAGTATAGTGGGGGCAGATGCATAGAGGGGCTAGAGAGGGAGCAGGGGCAGTATGGTGGGGCAGGGGCTATAGAGGGACATAGAGGGGCAGGGGCTATAGAGGGGCTGTAAAGGGGGCAGTATAGTGGGGGCAGGGGCTATAGAGGGAAATAGAAGTGCTATAGAGGGGCACATGGGGCAGTAGAGGGGGCAGGGGCACTATGGTGGGGCAGGGGGAGTATAGTGGGGCAGGGGGAGTATAGTGGGGGCAGGGGCAGTATGGTGGGGGCAGGGGAAGTATAGTGTATAGTGGGGCAGGGGCAGTATGGTGGGGGCAGGGGCAATATGGTGGGGGCAGGGGCAGTATAGTGTATAGAGGGGCAGGGGTAGCATGGTGGGGGCAGGGGTAGTATGGTGGGGGCAGGGGCAGTATGGTGGGGACAGTATAGTGGGGGCAGGGGTAGTATGGTGGGGGCAGGGGCAGTATAGTGTATAGTGGGGGCAGGGGCAGTATAGTGTATAGTGGGGGTAGGGGAAGTCTGGTGGGGGCAGGGGTAGTATGGTGGGCAGGGCATTATGTTGGGGGCAGGGATAGTATAGTGGGGGCAGGGGTAGTATGGTGGGGCAGGGGCAGTATGTGGGGGCAGGGGTAGTATAGTGGGGGCAAGGGCAGTAGAGAGGGGCTGCAAAAAAAACAAAAACACGTTTTGATTAAAAAAATAAATAAACAAACATTCTAAAAGTTCTTCCCCTCCCAGAGGCTTACCTTGGGCCAGGGAGGGGAGAACCTTAACCCTAGTGGTCGGCTGGGACTGGCTACACTGGAGGCTGGAGCTACAGTCAGGACTGCTGGGGAGTCTGGGAGCAGTAGAAGTCCCGCCCCCTTCTGGCATCATCAGAGGAGGACGGCTGACTTCACCTGCCCGGCTGTCTGCTGTGTGTCAGCTCTGATGTAGTAGGTGAGATAAAAATCCAATTCTCCAGCTCAGGTTCAGGATTTTTGCGCCCCCCTCCTCTGGCGCCCTAAGGCGGCCGCTTGTGCCGCCTTATGGATGCGCTGGCCCTTAGTGTGATCACAGTGTTTATTCCTGCATAGCTAAGCGAACTCTTTCATACTTAAGAACCAATATATGCATTATGTTTTACTCGCTGACCTCAACGTGACCCACTACATTAATCGTACTTACTTAGCCTATATTCAGCTTGCATTACAAACTTCATAAAATTGTGCTTCTTCCCTAAATGCCACGCAAATGTTCAACTATGTTTGTATTAAAATAGCCTGTAACAGCCGTCGTGGCATTACAGGCATGCTTGTAATATCTTGCACAGCAAAAATAAAGAATTAAAAAAAAAAAATAGAAAAAAAATATATATGGTGTAAAACTGTAAATTACACACAATCTGAAAATATAAGTGAGGTAGGTAATGAACTCACAAACGCAGATCAAATGAGTCTGCTCTAACTATGACAGCCTTAGTAAGTAGATATTCACTCCAGCCAGTGGAAAAATGAACAGCCTTTATTTGTAACACAAATAAAATCAAAGCTTCCAAAGTCACCCTGATGCCTGGTAGCGAAGAGCTGTCTTGCTGCGGAGTGAGTGCAGTTGCCGGCCAGCACAAAAGTTACTGCAGATTCCTGTATCAGCTCCGTTCTCGATCAGCTACTTCCGGGAGGCGGGGTTAAGCGTGAAGACGTCAGATGACGCGTTTCGCCTAATCTAACCTGCTTCCTCAGATATTTGCAAAGGAGTACTAAACATTTATAAAAATTAAGTATTTATCTATTTATCTATACTTGTTTTTTTGCTGTTTATCTTACATTTTATTCCAGAGTATACACATACAGTAAGAACACTAAAATTATCCTTTATTAGTTCTGCCAAAATATTTCAGTAACTGACCAAATATAATTTTCTCTCTTTTTCTGTCTTTATCAATAAAAGTAATTTAAGGTACTTTTGCATCACACATTACTAAAAACATGTCAGTATTATCTTTTGCAGAGAAATTTGCACATTGGCCTTTACTTGATGCTTAATTGCCTGTAGCTCTGCTGATAAGTTATCCTTTGATGGCATATAAGAATCTAGGAACAAAAATACATTTATCAGATTTCTGAAAAAAGTACAATACAGAGCGTAGGTCACAGCGACCCTAAGATGACACCAGTTATTTTCCAGAGTTGAACTAAACTTGGGAAATAAAGCAATAATTTCAGAAGGAAAGAGTAAGTTTGCTTTCAGCAAGTATGTACCTTAGGTGCCAAGTATTATTAAAATATTCATCTTCAGAATTGTCTTGGGGGCTTCATGTGCCCACTACCGTTAGTCGTCTTGGCAGAAGTGAGAAACAAACAGGATTCCTTCTATATTTGTGTTTTCTCTTTGGGGGAAAAAGGTGTGACTGATTGCTAGTTAGCAACCACTTGATAAAAAAAAATCCTCTAGAAAGTCACATGCAAACAATCTTACTCTGATCTCTTTTTAGCGATGGTAAACATTACTATAGAATAGGTTTTTGTGGGGGGGGGGGTTTCTTCAAGAGATTATGTAACCACAAAGGTGATTAACACATGAGCAATGTGCAGTTTCTATTTCACGAAGGTTATGCCATCTTCAGTGTTTAAAGCATGTAGTCTCAAAGAAATAAAGAAAACACATAAATAAAGAATTGTACTCAACATGCAAAACAATGATATTATTAGACACGTATTATAAGTATAAGAATTTCTTTGTCAGTTTCTCAGAAATGGTGCCAATAAAATTAACAAATATAAAATGTGTATAAATATTTAGATATTATTTGTGGATCCAACAATGACTCAATGGCTAAGAACATGCTACTTGCATGGACATGTAGCTATGTTTTGTCTCCTACGTTAAAGGGAAACTATTGTTCCAGGAAAACAAACTTCTTTTGTTGGCACTAAAGGTAACCCGTCCATCACAGATGCGGGCAAGCTCACATTAGGGTTTTCCCATAGTAAAACATTATACAATGCTTTCTTATGGGTATTCAGGTGACGTTGGAAGTCCTCATGCATAGTGGCCATCTAATGATCCGTAATCTCTCTAATGGCTGTCTGGTAGAGAGCCACTAGAGGTGGAGTTAGCCCTGTAAAGTGATTATTGCAATTATTGCAGGGGTAAGGGATCTGGGACAGTGCACCCAAACTACTTCAATGAGCTGCAGTGGTCTGGGTGCCTAATGTTTCCCTTTAATGCAAGTGGCTAATATAGAAGACTATATTAATTACAGTATTCTTTAAAGGATCACTATAGGGTCAGGAACACAAACATATATTCCTGACCCTATAGTGTTAACACCACCATCTAGCCCCCCCCCCCCCCCCTGGGCCCCTCATGACTCCATAAATATAGCAAAATCTCACTGTATTCAAGTCTGAAGCTGTAAGTCTGCATGCTGTTAGACTCAGAAAAACAAGCTGTCTGCTGACATCATTAAAAGTAGTGGCCTGATCTAATCACAGTGCTTCCCCATAGGATTGGCTGAGACTGACAAGGAGGCAGATCAGGGGCAGAGCCAGCATGATTTAAACACAGCCCTGGCCAATCAGCATCTCCTCATGGAGATACATTGAATCAAAGTTTGGTGTCTGCATGCAGAGGGAGGAGACACTGAATGTTTGGATGCATTTTGGGCAGCCATGACCCAGGAAGGATCTCTAAGTTCTAACAGACATCTGAGGAGTGACCAGTGAAGTTATCACAAGGCTGTAATGTAAACACTGCATTTTCTCTGAAAAGACAGTGTTTACAGCAAAAAGCCTGAAGGTAATGATTCCACACACCAGAACAAATTCAATAAGCTGTAGTTATTCTGGGGAGCATTGTGTCCCTTTAAGAAATGACTAATGAATTCAGCTCAATGAAGTGGTCTGAGAGAGCTGCTGAACTACAGCAAGCGAGCAGAGTTCCCTCTCCTCCCACAATGATATTATTAGACACGTATTATAAGTATAAGAATTTCTTTGTCAGTTTCTCAGAAATGGTGCCAATAAAATTAACAAATATAAAATGTGTATAAATATTTAGATATTATTTGTGGATCCAACAATGACTCAATGGCTAAGAACATGCTACTTGCATGGACATGTAGCTATGTTTTGTCTCCTACGTTAAAGGGAAACTATTGTTCCAGGAAAACAAACTTCTTTTGTTGGCACTAAAGGTAACCCGTCCATCACAGATGCGGGCAAGCTCACATTAGGGTTTTCCCATAGTAAAACATTATACAATGCTTTCTTATGGGTATTCAGGTGACGTTGGAAGTCCTCATGCATAGTGGCCATCTAATGATCCGTAATCTCTCTAATGGCTGTCTGGTAGAGAGCCACTAGAGGTGGAGTTAGCCCTGTAAAGTGATTATTGCAATTATTGCAGGGGTAAGGGATCTGGGACAGTGCACCCAAACTACTTCAATGAGCTGCAGTGGTCTGGGTGCCTAATGTTTCCCTTTAATGCAAGTGGCTAATATAGAAGACTATATTAATTACAGTATTCTTTAAAGGATCACTATAGGGTCAGGAACACAAACATATATTCCTGACCCTATAGTGTTAACACCACCATCTAGCCCCCCCCCCCCCCCCCCCTGGGCCCCTCATGACTCCATAAATATAGCAAAATCTCACTGTATTCAAGTCTGAAGCTGTAAGTCTGCATGCTGTTAGACTCAGAAAAACAAGCTGTCTGCTGACATCATTAAAAGTAGTGGCCTGATCTAATCACAGTGCTTCCCCATAGGATTGGCTGAGACTGACAAGGAGGCAGATCAGGGGCAGAGCCAGCATGATTTAAACACAGCCCTGGCCAATCAGCATCTCCTCATGGAGATACATTGAATCAAAGTTTGGTGTCTGCATGCAGAGGGAGGAGACACTGAATGTTTGGATGCATTTTGGGCAGCCATGACCCAGGAAGGATCTCTAAGTTCTAACAGACATCTGAGGAGTGACCAGTGAAGTTATCACAAGGCTGTAATGTAAACACTGCATTTTCTCTGAAAAGACAGTGTTTACAGCAAAAAGCCTGAAGGTAATGATTCCACACACCAGAACAAATTCAATAAGCTGTAGTTATTCTGGGGAGCATTGTGTCCCTTTAAGAAATGACTAATGAATTCAGCTCAATGAAGTGGTCTGGGTGCCAGGTCCCCTAGGTTTTAACCCTTCAGAGGTAAACATAGCAGTTTCAGAGAAATGAGGAAGCACGGCGCTGGATTAAGGTAAGTAACCCCTTTCAGCGCCAAGGGAGGGGGACCCTGAGGGTGGCGGGATCCTAAGGATGATATAGTGTAAGGAAAAATAGTTTGTTTTCCTGACACTATAGTGATCCTTTAATATTTATAATTAGTATTCGTATTTATAACAAACCAAATAAAGAAAGATGCACAAATCCCGTAGAAAACATTGTAAAATATCACATTTTAAGAAAATTGGAAACATTAATATATAGTTACAAATATCAGGGTATAATAAATCTCCAAATTAGCACAAAGTATGAAATTTCGATTGAGTCCCACTTTCAACCTTCCTATGAGTAGCCAGGAGTAATTCACACCATTCAAGTAATGTAAAGGAGTCATTCTTGCTACACAGATGTTCTATTCCAAATAGATTCAATGCTGGATGTTAAGACATGTTAAATTGACATTAACGTTACCAAAACAACTTTAGCTTAATTAACCCCTTCAGGACGGAGTCAATAGTACACGTTCTGATCAAAACAAAACGTAAACAAAAACTGGAATTTGCGCTATATGTCTGTTCACCCGTAGTTCCCCTCTTTCATATTAAATGCACCCACACTTATTATATATCATTTTGTTCAGGAGAAACAGGGCTTTCATTTCATATAAAATATTTGTATTTAAAACAATTTGTTATGAATAAAATTAAAAAAAACTGTGAGAAATTTGATTTTTTTTTTTAAATTTGTAGTTCCGCCTCACATTTTAGCTGTAAATGTCATAATACTGTTAGGTTTTACGGCAACAAAATGCACATATTTGTAATCAGCGATGTCTCACGAGTACAACAGTACCCCCCATTAACAGGTTTTATGGTGTTTTGGAAAGTTACAGGGTCAAATATAGAACGTTCCATTTTCAAATTGAAATTTGCCAGATTAGTAATGTTACCTTTGAGACGGTGTGGTAGCCCAGGAATGAGAATTACCCCCATAATGGCATACCATTTGAAAAAGTAGACAACCCAAGGTATTGAACGTGGGGTATGTTTAGTTTTTTTTAGTAGCCACTTAGTCACAAACACTGGCCAAAGTTAGCGTTCATATTTGTTTTTGTGTGAAAAAAGCAAAAAACTAATATTTGGCCAGTGTTTGTGACTAAGTGGCTACTAAAAATGACTGGACATACCCCATTTGCAATACCTTGGGTTGTCTACTTTTGCAAATGGTATGCCATCATGGGGGTAATTCTTATTCCTGGGCTACCATACGGTCTCAAAGGCAACATAACTAATCTGGCAAATTTCAATGTCAAAAAAATGAAATGCAAGCCTTATATGTGACTCTCTAACTTTCCAAAACACCATAAAACCTGTACATGTGGGGTACTGTTATTCTCGGGAGATTTCACTAAACACAAATATTAGTGTTTTAAAACAGTAAAACATATTACAACAATAATATAGTCCATAAAAGTGCCGTTTGTTTGTAAAAAATACAAAAAACGTCACTTTTACTTAAAATATCATCGTTGTAATACAATTTACCAGTTTTAAACACTAATATTTGAGTTCAGCGAAGTCTCCCGAGTAAAACAGTACCCCCTATGTACAGGTTTTATGGTGTCTTGGAGAGTTACAGGGTCTAATATAGTGCATGCGAATTAAATTCTCTGCACTTTCTCCCTGTGTTGTCAGGCATGTCAATCAAATTTTAATTAATCAAATGACATAATTATGTTAAAAAATTACTTAAATATACACGTAGAATTTTAATATATATGCATTTATAGGTATATAAATTCTACGTGTATACTAATGTAATCTTTTATGTAATTATATGTATTTATCTCTCTATATATATTTGCGGTTATTTGTATTTTATATATAGATAGATATATATAGAATGTCATTCTAAGTGTATTCTGTTTCCAATATATATATATTAATAACAAAATACAGTTAGAATGAAATTACATATGAATATATAATTTATTTTATATTTTGTTTCAATATTTTATTTATTTATTTAATTATTTTATTTATTTATTATTGTAATTATGCGTATATATATATAATATATATATGTAGATCTATTATATATATAATATATATACATATTATATATATATGTAACGTCATTCTAAGTGTATTTTAATATTAATATATATACTAATATTAATATTAAAATACATTACGTATGACGTTACATATATATAATATGTATATATATTATATATATAATATATATACATATTATATATATATAAAAAGGCATTTCATTTATTTTATAACATTTTAATATTTATTTTTTTACACTACCTACCAGCAGGGGGACTGTCTAATATTTTAAACAGTCCCCCTGCTGGCAGATCCATAGCCAGCTATAGGGGGCCATGTGATCGCTCTTTGAGAGCGATCACATGGCCCCCGGGGGCCTCATTTGCCGGAGGGGGGCTGCCTGGGCTCTCAGACAGCCCCCCAGAAGAGGATCGCGGCGGAGGTGAGTACACCTCTGCTCCTGGGGCTGCAAGCCGTTACGGCGTTCTATGCCGCCGCAACGGCTTTAAAGCCCTTTAAAGCCGCGACGGCATAGAACGCTGTAACGGCGTTAAGGGGTTAAGCTGCTTTGGTGTTTAGGTCAAGTCCCTGCAGTCTCACTGCTCACTTATCTGCCATTTAGTAGTTGAAGAACTTTCTTTAGGCACACCTCCCTGTTTGCACATCGATCCTAAACATTTACTGCAAAGAAATATTTAATGTTTAACCCCTTAAGGACACATGACATGTGTGACATGTCATGATTCCCTTTTATTCCAGAAGTTTGGTCCTTAAGGGGTTAAACTTCCTTTATTGCACATTCTGTTTAAGTTAGAGTGTATTTTCTACCACTCTCCCACTCTAGACTGTGCAGGAGCCTCAATTTACAGAACATGAGAAAAAACAACTTCTAAATCAAGTTAACATCTAATTAAAAATGAAATTATGTTTCATGCATGCTATGTGAGTCAGGTGAGGCGTGGCTAGGGCGGTATGTACATAAAACAAAAGCTATTTAACTCCTAAATGGCAGAGTATGGAGCAGTGAGACTTCAGAGGCATGATCTATACACAAACTGCTTCATTAAGCTAAAGTAGTTTTGGTGCCTGTAATGTCCTTTTAAGTGAGATTAATCCACATAGTAATATATTCATCCAGTGGTGTATTTTGGTTTTGTACACACACACACACACACACACACACACACTGACAGACACACATACAAATTCACTGACAGACAAACACACATTGACAGATACAGATACACATTCACTGACAGACAAACGCACACACTCTTTGATAGTCACATAAATATACACTCCCCGACAAACATACACACTGATACTAAAACATATACAATTTTTTTTTTTCATTTTAATACATCCAACCTCCCTACCTATGGGAGTGCTAACGTGGATTCCCTATTTCCCTGGGGTCCATGGGGCTACTGGGCTGGCTCCTGTGGTACTTGGCTGCTGAGCATGTGGGCGGTTAATGCAGGTGGCGAGGGAGCATTGTTCTTCCTGTTCCTGTTCCTCTCGCGCCGTTTAGGGATGCCAGGGTCGGAGTGATGTCATATTCCGGCTCCGGCATTATTTCGGGACGCGCCTACAAACAGAGCAGATGCCAGCCTCGTGGAGCCTCAAGATGGCCAGCCGGCCACTTCTTGGGACCCCAAGGCAAGAGGCTGACAAGGTATCTGCCGGGGTGTATTTTTTGCCGCCCGGCTGAAAGTGCCACTCTAGGCAAATGCCTTGTCATGCCCTGTATTTATCCTCGTTTGTAATAAAAATGTTAATGGTTTTCAAAAGCTATGAAAATGGTCTACGTCTAATGTACTAAACTAATGCATTTATTAATTTGATTAAAGACTGTGATATGACATGTTAATTAACAAAGAACTACACAACTGGTTTTCATCTGTACAAATAACAATTATCTAATATAAATCCTAAAATAGACAAATTGAAAACCAAACGGCAAAAACACATTTGCTTTGGATGATTTTTTTTATTAAAAGTAAGTGTAACAATGTGGTGTAAGGATTTCAATGATAATGTATCATATCCTATTAATTAATGTATACCAAGAATAAAATCTGCTTGTCCCTCTAATGGCACTCCATCATTGTCTGAACAGACTTCCATTTGTCTGGAAAACTATTAACACTATCTCTAACAGTTAAGAAAGTGGGAAAATTGTACATGTCATTGCAGTTTGCACAATAGTTTGTCAGACTTCCCTACTTCCTGGTCATTCTTTTATTCTTGTCAAACTCATCTCACCTCCCCCAATATATACGGTATTTTTATGTGCCTTTCCAATATGCCAAGGATTCTCCGGTTCAGGCACGCGAGGGGAGTGAGGTGAAGGAAACACAGCGCTTTCCAAGCAGAAAACAAAAACATTTCTAAAGTGCTCTTGAGTGACACTTCAATTCTCTGTTCTCTCCACCTCCCACCCCACAAGAATGATTTCTATCCAGACATCGGAGTTGAAAGAAAAAGTCCAATTTTCTGGGAGAGAGAGAGAGAGAAAAGGAGGCAAAGTGCCTGTAAGGAAAAACAAAAGGGCAGCTATCAATCATAGGCAAGTTGGAGAACTGGGCTGGAGAGAGCTGCTGAACTACAGCAAGCGAGCAGAGTTCCCTCTCCTCCCACCTGAAACCTTTAGTTTTCAATTCGGTTATTATTAATGCGCTGGGAAAAGTAAGATTTCACAAGCTTTTCTAGCAAATAACCTTGGAAATGAATGGACAATCAGACTGTCTTTTATTTATTTGTTTAGTTGCTCAGCACAATACCTTATCTTTAAGTAGGACCTTTAGGGCCCCTGAACCTCATGTCCATTAACCTACTTTTACCAGAACCTTGGAACCTTGGAAAATGACTACTGCGCATATAGTGTTTTATCATGTGCCCTCGAGTGAAAAGGGTTTCAATAGCTCTTTACAATAAGACTACTTCAATTTAAGTGTTGCTTCTCCAAGCAACCATGACATCAAACAATAGAACAAAGAAGCACAAAAATATCAGAAACACTGTTGTCATATTGCCTAACAGAATTTGATATTACTCTTTCGATGCGATGTGTAGGTGGTATGAATAAGTTCTATCCCTGCAAGCCCAGATTGGTTCTTTTGACCTAAAAGTAAACTGTGTTGTGAGTACATTGATTCATGTAATATCTGTACCTCGAGCAGACTTACAAGATATCTGAGACAGTGACAGACTGACTGCATTTTTGTTCTTCTTTGTTCATGTTCTAGTCAAAAGATTTTTTTTAGCTGTAGCTATTAGAGGGTTGATAGTACCTCTTGTAGTTATTTTAGAAACGTTTGGCAGAATTCTGCAATGCTCTGTGTATCCATATAATTTGTCACTGTAACAATCTGCCATGTCAATGACTTGCTATGTTATAGCAATACATTGGCCAAATTCTAGAGGCAGCATTTCTAATAGCTGCTGTGCTTACACCTACTCACATGAATGCTGCTGGAGAAAGTCTCACTCCGCATCTGACTATCTCCACTATAAATACAACTTGGCTCTTTCCTCTGCCAAATTAAATTACTTCAATACCCTCATAACCACACTTCCCCGCAAACTCAAATGACTATTTCGCACTTTTAACTCTCTTCTTCCCCCTGTTGCTCCTTCTCCGACTTAACCGCCACAAACTTTGCAACTCACTTCACTGACCGAAATTCGCATCCATCGTGCAGAATGTCCATAGGAAAGCATTGAAAAATGCTTTCATATGGACTGTTAGAATGCCTTGCCGCGCATGAGCATTACGCTCCACTCAGGAGCAGACGTCGGCGGGGGAGGAGAGGTTACCAGGGCTGAGGGAGCCCGGTGCTGGATTAAGGTAAGCTGCTGAAGGGGTTTTAACCCCTTCAGCACTATGGGAGGGGACCCTGGTGGTGAGGGTCCACCAAGGATGACATAGTGTCAGGAAAAAGGATTTGTTTTCCTGACACTATAGTGATCCTTTAACTTGGATCCCAAATTAAAACCTAGTTCTCCTTGCAGCCAGACACTTTTCTGGTGATGTTGCTCCCCTTCAATGCAAGAGGTGGGATATCCTGGAGGATGAGCTGAGGAGAGGAGTTAGACAGCATGGGGGGGAGGGCCTACATGCCGCTATTGGTTATCTTTTGCAAGCTATGAATGCTGATGATGGACGCAAAGACATGCATCAGCTTAATTTTAATTTTGGCAAATTTGGGTAATGATGCCTGCGGAGATTGGACTTACACTATGACTTTTCTCTGAATGTAAAGGAGTTCTTACTTTGCTTTTACGGACTCCAAACACCATAGTCACTGAAGTCATGGGGCTTAGAGTAATTCTAAAATTACTGCTATGCATACATATGTTTTTCAGATACAATGTAAAATACATGCGATGCATGGACAATGCATGACAATAACATGTAAATTACGCAATATCCAATGAGGCTGAAAAATGGCATACATTTTATTTTAATTTTCATTCCTTTTAATAACAGGCTCTGATGAGTTGACAGTGTGTAGATATAAACTATATTAATTCCCACAAAATAATGTGTGATAATTGTTTACAATAAGTTCCTTTTTGCAGGAACTTTTTCCGTCAGAATGTAACATTATTCCGTCTAACTGTAAATTCACCTCTATGTGACATGCAGCAATTAATAATACAATGAGGATAATTTCTCCTTTCACTAGGCTGGTATTATACAGTACTATATACAAAATTATACAGGACAATTAATTCCTTCTCTGAATACCTTAGGCATGGAAGATAAAGATAGCTCAAGGTTAAGAGAAGATCTTTCAGCTTTAACCCGAAAGCTTAATATATGTTCACCTTAAGTCAACCAAGGACCAAATAATATTTAACTATATGAAATGTAACCTTTCAACTAACACAGAGCTCAGCCAAGTCCGTCATCAAGAGCAACACTGCAGATTTAAAGAGGGGCTGTCACTTAATAAAAAAAACTAGCTTTTTTACAGTTCAGTACACTTAATACATTTATATAGTCGTGTTCACAGATTAAAATAACCAATATGTATGCATTAGAAAGGTACCATACCAACTGCCAAAGGGAGCATTCATCCTATTTTTCATGGGATTTTCATGAATATAATTTACCTTTAAGTTATTCATTTGAAGGGAGTTTATTGGTTCTGGTAGCCTTAGTGACAGGTGGGATGAAGAGAGTTTATTATAGTAGGAAATTGGAAAAGCCTGGTATAGTGTAGCATCATTTGGCACTGGGGGTTTAGATGCATTATTGGTAAATCAGTCAGGATAGATTCCCCCAGGTGCCAAGCAGCTGGAATTTGAAACGGCAGTCAGAAACGTGACACATTACAACTGGTTTGCGTTATTTAAGGTCAACGCAACAGTAAGGTAAATTAGGCAATTGGCTCAAAGGGAGCACCCAGACTTTGCATGGGCCTGCAGGATCTCTGTAACGAGGGAGCATGTGGTCTGCATCAGTGTGATTGCAAATCACTATAAAAGCTCCCACATTCAGGAATGGAGTGCTGAAAAGCAAGACATACTTACAGTGTAGCTGAGCTCCACCAGGGATGCTACAGAGGAGCTTAGTCACCCCCATATTAAAAAAGTTTGCATTAGGGGGCACAAAATCTCATTCTATAAATATGTTTTGAAATAGTATAGTAATAACTTTGGGAACTTTGTGCCTGCATAGGTTATTTATTGTATGTATGGTGTAGGCTTGGTGTTGTGTTTTCAGCCTCTGACATATACCATACGCAGCTACACCATACACACAACACAGACTCCCATTGCACACAACATACACAGCCCCGTGTCATTACACAAAAAAGCCTTCCAAAAGACAAAAAACATCCACAGGCGCCACACAATCACATACAGCATCCCCACACAACACACAAAGCCTCCACAAACATAGACTTCATTCCAGAAACATGCAGAACCCTATAAACAACCTTCAGAACAAACACAATTGTGGAAAGGGAATGAGAAATGTCAGTTCGGATGATAACAATGGAGGTAAAAGGGAGCAGAAAAGAGACAAAATGTTGCAGATCAAAGACACAGGCAGCCTGAGGTGTATATAAAGACACTGATAAACAGACTAGGAGACAGACAATATAATCTCAGAGGGAGAAAATAGCAAAAAAGATGGACAAAGAGAGTGAAGGGAGATGTGCCTAGGGCCATAAAATATAATTGCACTGGTCCTGAAGTAATTTAATATAGGAGTAGATCTTGCCATAAACAGAAGTGCGGCTACAATCCTTTCCCCCATATTTCGCACAATGGTGCTCTCTGCCATGGATATCATTGCATATGGTGTGTAGTGTGCAGGGTATTTGTTAGCTCTGTACTTAATGAGCTACTGTGCTTTTCCAACATTCCTCAGGAGAAAAGGACCTCGGTCAGATGAAAGATGCAGACACAATTTATTAGCAAAATGTGAGAAACATTTACTGACATTATATGAAAATCTATTGAAATGTATTTTGCATATATTTCGATAGGTGTAAATATGCATGAATCAAATGTTTTTAGCATGAATTTGTTTGTTTTTTGTAACTTAACCATTTACTGTTGGCTTTTGAATTTTTTTTTCTATTGATTCATTTAATTCTCCAAGCTGGTATGTTCTATGATTAACTGCAAACACTGGGACTAGGATGGTGCATTGGGGGAGATACAAATACTTAGAAAAAAAATGATGAAAGGATTATGTGAGAGAAGATGATCAGAAAGACTGTGTATACCTTTCACACGTATTGCCATTAAAGAAAAAGAGGCATTTCACCTGGCAGGCCATTATATTTACTCTCTATCAAAATTTGCAAGAAAATGCTGGCCAGCCGCAGACATTAGTGTTAATTGGCAGGTTTCATCAAACAGCAACGAAACAAACAAATGCAATTACGAACAATATTTTAAAATACGTAATTCATTTTTGTGTAGTCCACTTTCCAGATAATCAGGTATCTACCTGTAATTCTCAAAATGCCATATTATTACTTTTTAATTTATAAAGCCTTTTAGAGCAAAAGGGATTGGGTTTTGGTGAACATTCATTATGATGTAAAATATATATTATTTACATACCGGTACATCAAAAACATGGAAATATTTTGAAATGACATTTTTTTTATTTTATGTCTCCATATGCACAGAAATATATATTAGTACCAGAAAAAAAAAAAAAATATATGTAAAGGAAAATCTACCTTTTTACTCTTTAAGATTTTTGTATTTTTAATTTAGTCACAATTTCAAGTTTAAAGCAGTCCTTTCATGTTATTTTTCCTTGATTTTGCTTTAATGCTCCCAATCTCTACTTGCCATTATTCATATTTATTGTTGTTTCCTCCATGTACTGGATCTTTATATCTGTCTGTCGCCATTTTGTTCTCATTTGCCCATGATGTCTATTGATTGTCCTTCTGTTGGATTCATTTTACTGATGGATTAATGATAAGTATGATAGGTAGCTGAAAGAAAACCTTGTTTAAGCTCTGCCTATCGTCATGTTTTGTCATCTTGATTGCTATACATAAATAAAATTAGTGCATTTTATAAAAAATATAAAAAATTATAAACAATATAATATGTTCAGAAAAATATTAGACTTCTACGTTCATTTTTATCCAAATTATAATTTGTCAAAATTTAGTCTTATCGGTTGGTCATGTGAATTCCATAACTCCATAGTACCATAGGGATACATAACTGAACAAATTACTTGTGCCGTAGATGAGCCTGTTAGTTTGATTTGAATGCGCCTGTGGTGCAAAAAAACAAAAAGAAAATTGATGGGAAACATAGATGATTGATGGCTAGAGGACAGCCACTAAATGTTGATTTTATTCACAGATCAAGGAAGAAGTGACCCCTAGAGGACAAAAAGAAAGAGCAGTGCAAACTATATTTATATATTATATATTTTATAAACATATAATGTGTAAATATATTTTTTACTGTTCCCTTTTTTCCCTCTATTGTCCATTTTTAAATTAGAAGGCAAAGGTTTAAAAATAATATTCGGAAGTATTACTTTACTGAGAGGGTAGTGGATGCGTGGAATAGCCTTCCAGTTGAAGTGGTAGAGGTTAACACAGTAAAGGAGTTTAAGCATGTGTGGGATAGGCATAAGGCTATCCTAACTACAAGATAAGGCCAGGGACTAATGAAAGTATTTAGAAAATTAGGCAGACCAGATGGACTGAATGGTTCTTATCTGCCATCACATTCTATATTTCTATGTTTCTATGTTGACTTTTTCCCACTTGATCTGTGAATCAAACTGCTCGAAAATGCGCCTATCATCGTACTGTAAAATATACAATCAAATATATATTTTGCAATACACTGGTAGGGCCATTAACATGCCTATTTGATTTATCTGAATCATTTTCCTGAATATTTTTCATGGATCGGACTACCAAAATTAAAGGGTTTTTTTTTAAACTGATTTGGCCAAAACAAGTTTTCCTGTTGAGCAAAAATGTAACAAATACAGTGATTCTAGCACAGGGAGATATATAGAAACAGCTTAGAAAAGTTTATTTTTAGTGACAGAAACATTGTATTTGCTGAAACACAGACAGATTTTACAATATTCTGCTTGGAACTGATTAATACTTAAAGGACCACTCTAGTGCCAGGAAAACATACTTGTTTTTCTGGCACTAGAGTGCCCTGAGGGTGCCCCCACCCTCAGGGACCCACTCCCGCCGGGCTCTGGGGGGAGGAAGGGGTTAAGCTTACCTCTTTCTCCAGCGCCGGGCGGGGAGCTTTCCTCCTCCTCCTCTTCTTCCTCGCGACGTCATCGGCTGAATGCGCATGCGCGGCAGGAGCCGCGCTCGCATTCAGCCGGTCGCATAGGAAAGCATTCATAATGCTTTCCTATGGACGCTTGCGTGCTCTCACTGTGATTTTCTCAGTGAGAATCACGCAAGCGCCTCTAGCGGCTGTCAATGAGACAGCCACTAGAGGCTCTGGAGGCTGGCTTAACCCTCAGTTTAAACATAGCAGTTTCTCTGAAACTGCTATGTTTATAAAAAAAAGGGTAAAAGCTAGCTGGACCTGGCACCCAGACCACTTCATTAAGCTGAAGTGGTCTGGGTGCCTAGAGTGGTCCTTTAAAGACATGCAAGGATTCAAAGTTATTATCCCACTTCCATCTCACTTTACTTTCTCTACTGGGAGGAAACAATAAAGAGTGAAGCAGCTAAATATGAATAATTCCACCACGTTGGTGGATTTTAGTATATCACCTGATAATGGTGGTGCACGTATTGAGGCTAGCACATTTTAATCAGGGTCGACCCAAGACATTGTGTTGCTTGGTCAAAAGAAATGCTGTCCCTCACAGCTAACATACAAAACAGCCTCCTCATGCATCCTTAGGGAAGTTCTAACAATTCATCCGTAACTGCAATATGTGTTTTTTCTACGGATCTTCTCACCTGAATTATTAATTTCATCATATTCCTAAGTTCATATCCCCCAGCGAAAATCCTTGCAGACAACTGTCCACCTTTCTGAGGAAGCCTGTAGGTATAACACATTAAGGTAACTCCTTCTCCATATTAAGTCATCAGGGAAGCATGTTGATGCCACTGGGAAATTAGGTAGAGGAAGTGAAGCAGAAAAAAACAAGAAGAGAGAAATGTGGTACTTACTGTTTTATTTATTGGTATTGACAACAGATAAGCTGACTATTCTACTTTTAATGTGAGCATTTTTTATTTGTTATTTTTTTTTTAGCATTCTAAATTATGAGTTCCTCAATTTATTCAAGAGGGAATTTTTCTTAGACCAGAGATTGTAAAAATGTACTTACAAAAAGGATAATGTGGTATGCAGCTACCCAAGAGGATGGTGTACCGTATATACTCGAGTATAAGTCGAGTTTTTCAGCACATTTTTTGTGCTGAAAAACCCTCACTCGACTTATACTCGAGTTAATGTCTGTATTATGGCAACTTACATTGCCATAATACAGACAAGGACCGCTGGGCATTACAAGCCCGGCGGTCCTGTTGGGGGGCTGGCAGAGAGCATTAACTTACCTTCCTGCAGCTCCTGTCAGCTCCCTTCTCCTCCGTGCAGCTCCTCTGTCAGCTCCCACTGTAAGTCTCGCGAGAGCCGCGGCTCTCGCGAGACTTACAGTGGGAGCTGACAGAGGAGCTGCACGGAGGAGAAGGGAGCTGACAGGAGCTGCAGGAAGGTAAGTTAATGCACTCTGCCAGCCCCCCCTCCTACACAGCCCATACACTGGACCACCAGGGAGTGAGAGCCCCCCTCCCTGGCAAGCTAACAAGCAGGGAGGGGGGACGAAAATTAAATCAAACATTTAAAAAAAAATATATATATATATATATTAAAATAAAATAAAAAACTTAAAATATTAAAATAAAAAATGTATAATAAAAATGCCCTCCTCCCACCCAGTTCTCTCTCTCTCACACACACACACACACACACACACACACACACACACACACACACACACACACACAATCTGCATTCTACACACACTCATACAAACACACACTCTGCATTATATACACACACACTCATACAAACAATCTGCATTCTACACACACTCATACAAACACACACTCTGCATTATATACACACACACTCGTACAAACAATCTGCATTCTACACACACTCATACAAACACACACACTCTGCATTATATACACACACACTCATACAAACAATCTGCATTCTACACACACTCATACAAACAAACACACACTGCATTATATACACACACACACTCGTACAAACACACACACTCTGCATTATATACACACACACTCATACAAACAATCTGCATTCTACACACACTCATACAAACACACACTCTGCATTATATACACACACACTCATACAAACACACACTCTGCATTATACACACACACACTCATACAAACAATCTGCATTCTACACACACTCATACAAACACACACACACTGCATTATATACACACAGTGTGTGCGTATATAATGCAGAGTGTGTGTGTTTGTATAAGTGTGTGTGTAGAATGCAGATTGTTTGTATGAGTGTGTGTGTGTATAATGCAGAGTGTGTTTGTATGAGTGTGTATATAATTCTAAAAATCACAGAATTTCATAGCCCCAAGTTTTACCCTCGACTTATCCACGAGGCATAGCATATTTCACAATTGTTGGTCACAAAACTGCCCTCGACTTATACATGAGATCGACTTATACACGAGTATATACGGTAATCAAATAGCTCCCATTGGCTTAAGTTTCTCCAGTTTAAGCCTCCTACACTATTTTATTTTATTTTCTATTTTTTCTACACATAGAGTGTTTCATTATCAACATGAAATACACATGATTTGAGAGATATACATTGGTTACCTGTACCCACCCAGCATTCTCCATGACAATGCACGCTCTTGCGCAGAGTGCTCTTCTGAGTGTCCAAAAATTCGGGTCCAATTGGCACATCTGCCGAATGGAATTCAGGTCTGGATTTGGCATGATCGGATGACATCTTGGATCAGTCTCAAAGGGTATTGTACCACCTACAAATCATCTGTAACTCTAAGAAGATTTGGGCTTACAGGGAACAAGCTCTGCCTATTTATACTGACCTCTCCCACTCCTCGGTGCCCTCTTGTAGTTCTAGTTAGCCCAATAGTGCATTCTTGTGTATTCAGATCTTGCTATCTGATTCTTGGCTTGTTTAACATTTCTTTTACCATTCTTTCAGTTTTCTCCTATCTTAACCTGGGATATTTAATCTGACTCTGTTCACTGTTAGTCTGGCCACTCTGAGGACTGGTACACAGCTAGCCATTTGTGTGTTATGTTCTGGGTATGTGTGTTTTGGTTCCTATCCTATCCTGACATAAATTTCCTATATCACACAGCCACATCTGATGCATTTTGTCCTGGTGTTACGTTACCTATTTGCTTTTAATAAACCTATATTATGAGGTCCTGTTGTAGTTCATCTGTGGCTGAGTTTCTTCTGAGCTTGTGATATTCCTAATGTGAACACTATTTGATGTGCATTTTGTGAAGGAATGTAACTAAAATATTAAGAGCACAAGACATATTCATGCTGTGTGATCTATATGAGGTCTGAGGTGAGAAAGAGAGAAAAAAAAAATGAAAATGATATTCTAATTTTGGAAATAGGATTATCCACTGACTGAGTGCATCTACTGATGTAAAATATTTAATGAGAGTTCTCCAGACATTCTCTAATGGTGCATGAACATTCAAAACCTACATTCCTTGTCCACTCCATTGACTTAGAACTCTAATGAAGTCTATTTTCGATACTGGAGAGACTTGATTGCAAAATCTTTATTGAAGATATACAGCACTTCCTTTATAGTCATGTGGAAAATGTCAATAATGGAAAAAAAGAAAATGGTGTATACTATACATGGCATCAAGTCTTTAGTTAATAATAGATTAAGATTGCACAGATCGACTACTATTAGTGTACTTTTTACCTTACATCATTGCTCATTATTCATCATATACAACTAATCAACATTACATAAACTAAAACATGTTTTATTTTTTTTTAAGAATTCCCAGGAGTGCTATCTGTTATATTTGCTTTTTATACAGTTGGATGCTAGATTAAGCACTGGGTGCTCCATTGAGTGCAAGTCTATGTAAAATGTTATATATATTAATTCATACAGTATAGAAATAAACTGTCACTTCTTATTTTTCACATGGTGCACTTATTACTATTTGACACTGTCTGTATTTAGAGCTCCATAAAGAACCATGTTTACGCAAAAAAATAAATTTCTTCTATATGTATCTCATATTAATGCACAGGTTAATTGTTTAAAGGACCACTATAGTGCCAGGAAAACATACTCGTTTTCATGGCACTATAGTGCCCTGAGGGTGCCCCCACCCTCAGGGTCCCCCTCCCGCCTGGCTCTGGGGAGAGGAAGGGGTCAAAACTTAACTTTCTCCAGCGCCGGGCGGGGAACTCTTCTCCTCTGATCCTCCTCCTCTCCTCCCATTCGGCTGAATGCGCACGCGCGGCAAGAGCTGCGCACGCGCGGCAAGAGCTGCGCGCGCATTTAGCCGGTCTCATAGGAAAGCATTATCAATGCTTTCCTATGGACGCTTGCGTGCTCTCACTGTGATTTTCACAGTGAGAATCACGCAAGCGCCTCTAGCGGCTGTCAATGAGACAGCTACTAGAGGCTTTGAGGGCTGGATTAACCCATTTATAAACATAGCAGTTTCTCTGAAACTGCTATGTTTATAAAAAAAAATGGGTTAACCCTAGCTGGACCTGGCACCCAGACCACTTCATTAAGCTGAAGTGGTCTGGGTGCCTAGAGTGGTCCTTTAAATACATGTGAAGTAGCATAAAGACAGTAGACAATCTAGCAAAACATATTGAAAGCTTTACTTACTAGCAAATCAGTAAGAGCGTGATACAATATGTTTAACCCCTTTTTCTTCTCTGTGTCTGAGACAGACTCAGTTAACAGATATATTCACATCTATATTTTTACTAGCCGTTTGACAAACTGATTAGATTCAATTATTAAGACAAAACAGAATTTCTCTAACTAAAACAAAATGTGAATGCAAACAGGGAAGGCAGATTGTATAAAGCATTATGTCTAAAAGCCTGTATTTGACAGTAATTACAAGACATGGAAAGAAAAACAATAACAAACATGCACACTGGCAAGGTAGCTCTTTTGTAGCTGATTAATGTTCAAACCTCGAAACCTGTTCAAACTTTGAAAACTGTTCAAACCAATCCAAATTTGTCAAATTCAGCAATGTTTTCAGTTCAGTTATTTTTGCCTCAAACCTGAAACTCATTTTAATTTTATTAAGAATTCAAACTTAAGTAAATAATCTTTTTTTTTTTTTAAATGAGCCTAGGACACACGGAACAGGTAAAATCTCAGTTTGTCCTTTTTCACAAAGACGTTTTATTATTATTTATTATTAATTTTACTATTATTTAAATTTTACCCTTATTCTTACAGAAATAAAAAAAAAATACATGTTTACTGAAATTGTGTTCCCGGCCTTTGTTAATGTAACGACACAGTGTTATTATAGCAAAAACTATAGTAATAACTAAGACAGACATGCATTTTTTTTAAATTCTCGGGTGATGTTTGGTAATTTTGCTTTCTGATATTGCAGGGTGGTCCGGTGACTGCGCCCCTAACATTGTTACAAATTGCTATGAATTCTCTTGCTGTTTAATTCTTTGGGAAATGCAATTCCTTCCATTATCTTGAACTGGTGACCTTGGTTAAATTGCAGAGCAGTGACTAAAGCAATAGGACTAATGAAGTGCATGTGAAACAAAAGTTGCTGCTACAGCAATTGGTGTTGAGGGTATTGTGTGTGTGTGCACTTTAGAGGGCGGGTTTGCAAAGTGACAGCATTGAAAAACTCGAACAACGAAACCTACTAAATCATCATTGGAAACTCATTAGAAATCTGGTGGAAGAGCTGGCCACAGATTGTTATATGAAAGCACACAAAGTCTTCTGTCCCCTCCACAATACCTGTAATGAACTGGAAAGTCTGGGGTGGAGTTGAAAAACAGATTTGCCTCCATAAGTAAAAGCTATTTAAATGCTCCTTTTGCAACATTGTTTGGGTGTGTTAGAATTTTACATTCATACGCTGTTAACCATTCTCTCAGCATTAAAACATTTTATCTGTCTGACCTCCACCTTGCCATATGGTAGTGCAAACTGTTCACACTTAAATGAGAGAATGGGGAAGCTTGTAGAAGATAAAATACTCTCGGGTATTGCATGGCAAATAGCTGGAGATAGAGAGTTCCCTTTATCATAATAGGTCTAGTGAAGAGTAGCATGTGTGCTATTATTTCTGAAACATAAAGAAAATGCAACATCTGCTCTTATAGACGGAATGTCATCAACACTTGGGGCTTGCTTTTGAAATAGCTCATAACTAATTTACTTTCTTTCAGAAGTGGGTTTATTTTTTTTTTCTTTGGTAAAATAAGAAAAATGAAAATGCTTTACTCTTACACAGAGTGTCGGTGATGTGATTCTATTGATCAATGGAGAGACACGAACGAGTGTACTTCACAGCAGGACCTAGACCGGGCTTCTTGCACTGAAATGTTAGAAACCTGTTGGAAATAGGAAAAGAAGGGATATTATAGGACATGTTATATAAGAACTAGAAAAGCTAGGTTATTCGTTGTATCTGATTTTTACATATATTGTTTTATAAATAAATTTGATTTTTATATTTTATTCGATCTACTTAATATTTTACTGTTGGGGAGCGCACATACTCTTTTTTACTTCTGAGTTTTTCTCTCATCTAGACGCTTAACGGTGAATGTAGCAGCCCATCTTATTATATATTTTTTATTATACCTATTCTCATAGAATTTTTATGTTATAGGACATTCAAAGAAAAAAACCCAATGGGTTAATAAACTGAGATCTGCTGCATATTGTATATCATATAAACGTGTGTGTAATATACAGATATATATATATATATATATATGTATATATATATATATATATATATATATATAACTTTATTCTGCATCTGTCCGTCTGCCTGTCTGTCTGTCTGTCTGCAGTCCATCTGTCTGTCTATCTAAGTAGGGAAATCAGCAGAGTCTCATCATAGTTCATTTATAACATTCAATGGATCAATCAAGATTATGTGAAAAATTGAGCTTTATTCACATATTATGACCTATGTCAAAGTACTCTGTTTTGTTAGTGCGTAAGCAAAATTACCTATCGAAATAAAGCTACAATGTCGTACCATGGTACATTGCTTATCACTTTTCCCTGCAATGGGAAGCACCAAAACCACTGCAGCATGTACAATATTGGGATGGTATGCACTTACAATGAAAGTATACACATAATTAAATAATATTAATGAGATAAAATTATAAAAAGTAAAGTATTTCTCACATGTAACTGTAAGTTAGTTTCAACGTTTTTTTTTTTTGTTAAATTGATTTAAGGAATGAGTTGACGTGACACAGTGTTAATAGTTTTATTCATGTATAAAATGTGTACTGATATTATTAATTAGATTTCATCATGGTTATTTATTGTTATGATGTTTTCTGGTTGTCAAGTATATATTTTACCCGTAGCATAATTCATATGTCATTTTTACCAAGTTTTGTTTCATGGGTAATGTTAGTAAAGGAACACTCCAAGCAACTTAATCAATATTGCCCACTGTAATGGCGCTCTGGCTGAAGTCAAACTGTTTTAGCTGAGCAGTGCCAGACACAGGTATGCTGTCAAATAATAGTAAACTCTTTGACTACTTACCATGGGGTGGTGCTAAATACTCCTGGTACCATACCTACTACAGTGGATTGCAGAGTGATTATGGTGCATGGATTGTTCCTTTGATTGTGACCACGTACAGCTGAAATGTATTCATATGTAGAATAGTGTCATGGCTCCCGGTGATTCTGTTGGCGTGGTCGCACATAAAGTAAGCAATCACGCCGCCAGAAACAAATATTACTTACCTTATTCGCGGCAAATCACTGCCCGACCTCCGTCTGGTCTTGTCCCCAGCGGGTGCAACGCTATTAGGAGTGCCGGCCGTTGCCATTTGGATTTTTGTAAAATACTTACCTTCGCCCACAACAGAGATGGCGCCAACGTGCGTGCGATGTCACGTCATAGACGCGCACGCACGTTTTGGGGTCAGAGGTCGGAGGTAGCCAACTACAGCCAAAGAAGGGTTATTTAAACACAAATTACCTTTGGTTCAGTGCCATGTCATGGTTTCCCTTAGTTGGTTATCTGAGAGTGTGTTCCTGTTCGTTTAAATTCTATTTTTTGACTTTGGCTTCGTTTTGACTTCCCTGAATTCTGGTATCCTTGACTTTTGGCTTTCCCCCATCGTTGTGTCTCCCTTTGTATCCCTGACCTCGGAAAGTATTCTGACTATTATCTGGTACGTTAAGTTCGGCCATTCTAATGTCCGGCAAGTCGTTACCTTTAGTCCTAGGTGTGATATAAATCTGCGTGCTGGATCATCTAGTAATCCTGACAAATAGTCATCATTAGAAGTAAATTATTTTAATCAGATGGATAATATGTACTAGAATTTCCCTGCCCTTCTTATGGACTATATCAAACAAGCAAACAAACAAATAAACAAACAAACAAAGGGGATGGATCAAAAAGGATTCTCTCATTCTAGTCTATATTTTTTTTATTTCTTACCAGGCTGGGATTGGGATTTCCGAGGTTTTTTTGTTCACCAGTTCGGTGTTGAGTTTCATGGGATCTTTAGTTTAATCCCCAGTTGCTACTTCACTCAATATAGAAGATAACATACAGCTCTGCTGGAAATATATCCGTGTTCTGTCAGTAAAATGATAACTCTGTTTGATAGTAGACACCACATATAAATTGCAGTTATTCTGTTATACTTTAATACAATTCATTTATATTTCAATATATTTTCTTTCTGAAAAGAGAATCTAAAAACATCATTGGCGGTGAAATGGCATTGGATCCTTTCATTAAGCCAATATTGTTTGTTAAGGTATTTTCTCTGCAGAAAATCATAAACATGAAATTGAAGTATGTACATAATAGCATTTCTGAATAATAAGATAGAATGGAAATAAAAATTTTCAGAGTTCATATTTCTTAACTATCATCATTGATCTGTTTTATTATTATAGAAATTCAAAATGTTGGATATTCATACATAGTTTTTCCTGGTGAAACAGCGGGTTATGTACTGGAACTAAAGATGAGTAGTTCCAGTGGGGGGCACTCAGAATCTTTGGTTGCACTAATTCAATGAAACGATCACTCCAGGGTTTATATGCTACCACATGTTTGGTAATTCCTAATACAATTTTGTGTGTGATATTTCATACATTCTAAAGGTTCACCAGAAGTCTAAAGGGTAAAGCAGGGGTGAACACCGGACACGCTATGCCTAGATTAATGATAGCTCTACCTCCCTGATGAGGCAAAGTCAAAGCGATCATCTGGAATGAGAAGCATTTTATTATAATGCATTGCAATTCAGCTACTTACTGGAGTTGTAGAGTCACTCAGAATAAAAAGGTAATACTTATTTAGTGCAATTACATCACAAATATTTGCAAATGCCACAATGGCTATAATGCTATTTTACATTAATGGTACTGTATATGTTTCTGGTTTTCTTTCAAGTATATACTATACTTCAATCCTCTAACCGTCCATTTATAACAAAGAAAAGTCTTTCTCATATGTAACTGTATGTTAGTTTCAACAGATGTACTTTTTATTACATTGTTTGAAGGAATGAGTGGAATGTGAGATAGTGCTACTCATTTTATTCATGTATCAAATGTGTACTGCTATTATTAATTATATTTCATCATGGTTATGTATTATTTTATTTTCTTGTTGTTTTCTATCTATTTTACCCGTGGCACACTTCATAGGTATTTTTTTTAACCAAGTTTTGTTACATGAGTAATGTTATTGTAGGAACATTCCACGCAACATAATCAATACTGCCCACTGTAATTATTACTATTATTATTATTATTATTTATATAGCGCCAACTAATTCCGCAGCGCTTTACAATATTATGAAAGGGGTGGAAATTTACAATAAATGAGACAATTATACAGTGACACAGGAAAAATAGGTAGATGAGGACCCTGCTAAAATGATCTTGCAGTCTAGAGGAGGTTGGGTACAAAAACACAATAGGGCAGCAAGGGTGACAGCCACCAAACAATGTGGAAAAGTAGCAGAATTGGGTATGATACCAGGAGCGCTCTGGTACCATACCACAATAAGAAGTCAAACTGTTTTAGCTAAGCCAGGCCAGACACAGGTAAGTTGTCAAACGGTACTAAAATGTTTGACTACTTACCACAGGATGGTGCCACATCACTACTGGTACCATACCTACTATAGTGGATTGTAGAGTGGTTATGGTGCTTGAAACATTCACTTTCTAGTGCTCCATGTCACATTCAGTTTGAATGAGCTGTAGTGAATGACTGTATTGTGCATTCAGGTCTTTTCCCATTTATTTGTATTCTAAAAATATTTTTGCATGAATCAGGGATTCTTTGGTATTGCTGTGTTCTAAGATCTGGGCAATTGAGAATTAAGACAATTTTATACTGGCATCATGCAAAAAAAAGTCAATTATTTTTGCATTATGGTTTTGTCTGGGTGGGCTGAAATACCACAATACCATGTTTGCAACTAAAAATAGATAATTAGACATTATGAGATATGTATCTTATGGGTATTTTTAAGGAAACAGATGATTTTTTTCAGGAATGCAATTTCCCAATAATGCCATCATAATCTAAAATTGGAACAATTATTGGCCATATATAGCATATGCTAAACCTTATCTCGTTGCACTACTATATATATATACGGTATATAAAATAAACATAAACATTGTCCCTCATTTAAAAAAAAAAAAAATTCAAAATGACAGGGTCATTAGGGCTCCCTTGAACACAGATAAATATGATGTCTTCCTCAAAACAAGGAGATGGGGGAAATTATAGCTGCTATGGGCATGTTTCTTTCTGTATCCTCTTGGCTGTTAAGTGGAGAATTATAGATATCAGTGGAGCTTGGGGGTTCTCAAGACCTCTACCAAACATTTGGTGATAACCAGTATCCAATTAGAAAGCATATAATAGCACATTCACTTGTGAGCCAAGATTCGAGGACCATGAACACCTATTCCATAACCGACTTTTTACCTAATATGATCGTAGTTCAAAAGTCATAACTGCTGGGCTATGTCCCTTCCTAATACTAGGTATCTCTACCACTCTTCTATTTTGCATGGACAATCCAGATTCTGCATCCAACAAAAAGAGATGGACATGATGAAGCTTTGAAAATACTGAATATGTTGAAATGTCTAAATCCCAGTCCCAAAGGCTTAACAGTTATTTTACACCCAAGGCTTTTTTGCATTATGTATTTATGTTTTTAATTTGTATTTAACAAGTAAGGTTCCTTTTTTCTTAGATGTTTTTTTTTTAGATGTATTATTTTCATTCATTTGCATTTTTTTTTATACATTATAACAAATTTCTGTTTAGAAACAAATATTTCTTGTAGAATTTAACTTGCAGAACTAAAGAAGCAGATATTATCATATCATCTCTATTCATCTTGTGAGTAGCATAGCTTGTATTATACGTTGCTCAGAGTCCTATGGCTGTTTGGATTAAATATCATTGTACAATAAATACCTGAGAATATTCATGCTTTCTCTGATATTCTTGCTATTCTTTTGCATATTCTGTCTGTACAATGATATACAGTCGTGGGAGTGTGTTACACATAGCAGTCTAATGTAGTTTATGTTCTACACAGCATTACTTTAGACCAGGAGTTCCCAATTATTTTTTTTCCATGGAACCCTTTGACATAGTATGCCAACATTGTGGAACCCCCTGTAATGTCTTCTTTTTTGGCATACAGTGGCATACAAACACCTCGGTTAACATAATTTTCAGTTTAATGCTGGAGCCTGTGGGTAGCACGTGGCGTTGAGTGTGGAGGTGTTGGAGCGGATTTTGCATTGAGTTTTGGAGCCATTCTGGAAATTGTTTGCAGTTGTTTTTTTTTTTCTTTTTGGTGCATTTCTCAAGCTGTGGAAAGGTAGGGAGCTGATCTTTGTCGTTTGCATGCCTTTTATTGTGTGTTTTGCATTGTGGGTTGGTTTCCATGCCAGCTCATTTTGACTTTTTTCTGACCTCTAGAACGGATTAATTGGTATTCCTATGGGAAACCGCATTTCGGTTTACAAATTTTTCGCAATAAGAAACATCCCGGAGAACGCATTATATTTGTAAACCGAGGTCCCACTGTATTTAGTTTTGTGATATATATACACTCAAATCTATAGATAGTAAACAGATTATAGTACTTGGAAGCAGGCACTGGTGGATCCGAGGAGGGGGGGTAATGGGGCTCTCCTGCAGGGCCGGTGCTATCCAAGTGCCGGCAGTGCTAAATGCCTTCATGGACCGGAGGGGAGAACAGAGATCTCCCTCGCCGGTCCGCAGGCACATTGCTGGGCAGCTGGCACACAGAGAGGACGGAGAAGAGACCCGGGAGCTCTAGCCTGCAGCTCCACTGGGTCTCCTCTCGCGAGCACGGAGTGTTGCCGCGGTTACCATGGCAACGCTCCGTTATTGCGAGAGTGAACTCTAGCCTCAGGAGATGCAGGCTAGAGTTCACTCCCCACTAGAAACCGCCAAGGATTCCACCAGACTGCCAGGGATTGGAAGTAATATCCCCCCTCCCTGGGCAAAAGTAAGAAGGGAGGGGTGATATAAAGAATATTTTTTTTAATTTAAAAAAAACTGCATTTGTTTTACTCTGCCCCCTCCTTCAACTACACACACACTGCTCCCACAGCCCCTATATACACTCTGCCCCACCACACACACTGCCCCCACAGCCCCCCATACACACACTTCCCCCACTGTACCCCCATACACACAGTGCTACCCCATACAAACACGGAACCCCCACACACACTGCTCCCCTATACAAACAATGCACCCCCACTCACTTCTCCCCCACACAAACACTGCACCCCACACCCCACACACGCTTCCCCCACACACATCTCCCCCCCCCCCCCCACACACACACACTGCACTCCCATACACACACTGCCCCCACCACACCCTCATACACACACTGGTCCCATACACACACAGTGCTCCTACTGCACCCCACATACACACTGCACTCCCATGCACACACTACTCCCCTCACACAAACACACATTGCCCCTCCTACACACAGTGCTCCCACTGCACCCCATGCACACACTGCACTCCCATGCACACACTACACCCCTCACACAAACACACACTGCTCCCACTGCACCCCCATACACACACTGTCCCACATGCACTGCCTTCTGTACACACACACTGCCTCCCATACCCACCCTGCATCCCTCACACACTCAGTGCCTCCCATATACTGCCTACACATATACAGACACATTACTAGAGGCCCTATCCCCTACTACAGCCCCTATCCTGGCAGACCCCAGGTAAATTGTCAAACTGTTCTCAAACAGTTTGACTATTTACTCTGGGAGGGCGCCACAGCACTCCTGGCACCATAACCACTTGAAAGAGCTGTAGTGGTTATTGTGCCTGGATTGTTTCTTTAAATAATCTGAGTGCCCCTCCAGAGATAAGGCTCTGGATCCGCCAGTGGAAGCAGGTGTGCTTCTGTGTGTAGAGTTGGTGTTTGTATATATTTTTTGCATTTTAATACAGGAGTTTGTTTGGATGTAATGTTTGCATTTGCGTGCAGTGGTGTGTTTGGATGTAGTGTTGGATTTTAAATTCGGACATACATTTGTGTGTAGTATTGGTGTTTGCATGAATTGTGTGTATGTATTTAATTTTGGAGTTGGAATTCAGAGGTTTTTTTACGTCATATTTGTGCTTGCAGGGGTATATTTGCATGTTGTGTTGGTGTTTGATTGCTGGGATGTCTGCACATACACTGCCACATACATACTTACACAGATATACATACACATTAACAAACAGTAACACACATAGAAACACACAGACACATAAAAACACACTGAAACACAGATTCACACACTAGCATAGCGTAAAATAGTATAAAGAGAATAATGTAAATAAATGTAATATAGATACACTCACAAACAAATGTGAAATCAGGCTTGTCACCCTCTCAGGGGTAATATGATGGATATGAGCTTGTATATCTTTCAATGAAGCCAATGAAGCATATAGAGATAAAGGAAATCAGATATAGTGAAGTTTGTTATAATAATACAAAATCACATTTATTGGTTGCACTTACACATAGAAGGTATAAAAGTAGCATGTCTCCATATAATCATGGAACTCCTGAATGATGGTATAGGATATCTTGCAGTAGGAATCCAGGAGCAATAATATAGAGGCAGACAAAAACCGGACAAACAATAAAATACAAATAAAATTAAGAATAAAATACACAGGACATAGATCCAACGCGTTTCGTCTGATAAGGTGCTGGACTTCTTCAGTTCCAATGATTCAGTGGTAACAGTCGGTCAATTTCAGGACATCCAAAACAACCAAAAAGACGAACGGTTGCCCTGGCTCATATTTAGCGTTCATTCTCTTTGTTTGTGTGAACAAACCTACCGAACAGCGCTCTCCTGGCTTGTTGTGGAAAGAAGCAGGCGTTCGTGAAGTTTAGCCGGTGTTTGCGAGGTCAAGTGTCCAACTTAGAGTTCCAGACACTTGACGACTAAGTCATGCTGCCTGCTTTCGTGAGACAAGATGGCCACCTTTTTCTCCAGCACTTGTTGTTAGGTTATACAAACGGCGGCCACACAGGGAAAGCACATAAGTCTGTAGTTTATTTGAACTTAATGAGCCAGGGGGGTGGTTGGTGTTCGGTAGATTTATTTACCAAACGCAGGAAAAGTAACTTGGGGAATATAGTATATAGTTTTGTCACACACACACTGACAGATACACTGACACACAGATACTCACACTGGCTTACATCTAATGGCCATTGGAGTCAGGGCCGGCCTTAGGGGTGTGCGAGCTGTGCGGCCGCACAGGGCGCCATGTAGCAGGGGGCGCCGTGCGGCCGCACAGCCGGCCGGGATTAAAAAAAAAAAAAAAAAAAAATTTTCCCCCAAATTTGCAGCGGGGGCGGAGCTTACCGTGCGGCGGGGGCGGGGCTAAAAGCGCCGGAAAACTGCTGCAGGGGAAGCAGGAAGGAGTCCCTGCTTCCCCACCAAACAGTCACCAGGAGCTGCACTGCCTCAACAATGAACTCCACAGGTAACTGTGTGATTGTCAGGTGAGTGTGACTCTCTGCCTGTGTTTATTACTGTCTGTGTGTGTATGACTGTCTGCCTGTCTGTCTGTGTGTGTATGACTGTCTGCCTGTGTGTGTCTGTGTGTGTGTGTATGACTGTCTGCCTCTGTGTGTGTCTGTGTGTATGACTGTGTGTGTCTGTGTGTATTACTGTCTGCCTCTGTGTGTGTCTGTGTGTATTACTGTCTGTGTCTGTGTGTATGACTGACTGTCTGCCTGTGTGTGTCTGTGTGTGTGTATGACTGCCACTGTGTGTCTGTGTGTATTACTGTCTGCCTCTGTGTGTGTGTCTGTGTGTATTACTGTCTGCCTCTGTGTGTGTGATTGTGTGTATTACTGCTTCTGTGTGTATGACTGCTTCTGTGTGTATGACTGCCTCTGTGTGTATGGCTGTCTGCCTATGTGTGTATGGCTGTCTGCCTGTGTGTGTCTGTGTGTATGACTGTCTGCCTGTGTGTGTCTGTGTGTATGACTGTCTGCGTGTTTGTCTGTGTGTATGACTGTCTGCGTGTGTGTGTGTGTGTGTGTGTATGACTGTCTGCCTCTGTGTGTGTGTATTACTGTCTGTGTCTGTGTGTATGACTGACTGTCTGCCTGTGTGTGTGTGTGAGACTGTCTGTCTTTGTGTGTCTGTGTGTGTGTGTATGACTGTCTTCCTGTGTGTGTGTATGGCAGTCTGACTCTGTGTGTGTGTGTGTGTGTGTGTCACATACAACCAATACACGCATATCACACACTGTTAATACACCCATTACAAATATCACACATAGCATACATATCACACACCGTCATCACACCTACTATCACATACACAGACAACACAAACATTACAGCATACATGGATGACGGGAGGGGGGGGGGCGCTGTGAAGATTTTTCGCACAGGGCGTCTAAATGCCTAAGGCCGGCCCTGATTGGAGTGGAACTAAAAACCTTAATTTATATAATAAGCACATGGATTTGGAATAGTGCTCAAGTAACTTTAAAAAAAAAATGTATTGTATGTATTGGGGCTGATGTATACTATAGAGTAGTGGAAGTTTGAGCACAGGACTTATTTTTGTGTATTTGCACATAAATACACACACACTCAGATAAACACACTGGAACACACACAGATGCACATACACATATACATACACAAACACAAAGATGCACACACTAGCACATACATGCACTCAGATACACACACAGGTACATGTGCACACACAGATGCACACACTGGAAGATGCACACACTGGCAGATACACACTAACATACAGACACACACAGACTGGCACAAAGATAGATACACACACACATAATGTTTATAGTTGCAGCCACCCTCCTGTTGACTTAACTTTTTTCTGCAGGAGGATGGCTTGCTTGGAGTGCTGCTGGCTGCTGGTGTTTGAGGTCAGCAGAAGGTCTTTCCCCTCTACTGCCTTTTTACGTCCCGCGCTTGACTATATCTGCGAGGAAGTGACAGGCTGTCACTTTCTACCAGTATCCCATACTACAGCGATACCTATAAGGTGGCCCTAAGTGCTTAGGCCACCTGATGGGCAAATCGCGGCAAAACTCCAATTTTGTTCTCGTGTATCCTTAGGGTTCTGTGGAACACCAATTGGGAAATGCTGTTTTGGACAAAGAAAAGTCCGTAGTATAGAAATATATATTTTTTCAATTAAAACAAAATCTTTGCACAAGTTTTTATACATAAAGAATATAAAATAAGAATATTTTGAAACACTTGTGGAAGGTGGGGAGGAGGTTAGGTAGTAGGAATGCTACTAATATGTATAAGATTATACAATAAGACATATCAAGGAGAGAGATTTAAAAGCCATGATAAAAAGCTGGTTAATTGTTTTTGTTTGGGATTTTGTTTCTTTGGGACTATACAGAACTGAGTGAAGGAAGACAAAGACCTTGGAGTGGTCACACTACATGGCATGGTAAGTATAGGCTGTCACTTCCTCCAAGCATCCCATACTTCAGCGATACCTACCGGGTGGCCATAAGTGCTTGGTCCACCTGATGGGCAAATCGCGGCTGAACCCCAATTTTGTTCTTGTGGAACCTTAGGGTTCCACTGAACACCAATTTGGAAATGCTGCTTTAGACCATGGAAAGTCAGTAGTATATATATATATATATATATATATATATATATATATATGTATATATATATATATATATATATATATATTTAACTTAAAACATAATCTAGTAGGCATACTACTAATATGTATAAGATTATACAATAAGACATATAAAGGAGAAAGATTTGAAAACTGTGATAGAAAGTTGGTTCATTGTTTTTATTTGGGATTTTAGTTCTTGGGGTTTATACAGAACTGACTGAAGGAATACAAAGGCCTTGGAGTGGTCACACTACAGTGAGGGAAAAAAGTATTAGATCCCATGCTGATTTTGAATGTTTGCCCACTGACAAATAAATGAGCAGTCTATAATTTTAATGGTGGGTGTAATTGAACAGTGAGAGACAGCATAACAACAAAAAAACTAATTCAGAAAAACGTATGTCAAAAAAGTTATAAATTAATTGGCATGTCCATGAGTGAAATAAGTATTTGACCCCTTCGACTTAGTACTTGGTGGCAAAACCCTTGTTGTCAATCACAGAGGTCAGACTCTGTTTCTTGCAGTTGGCCACCAAGTTTGCACACATCTAGGAGGGATTTTGTCCCACTCCTCTATGCAGATCTTCTCCAACTCATTAAGGTTTCAAGGCTGATGGCAACTTGAAACTTCAGCTCCCTCCACAGATTTTCTATGGAATTAAGGTCTGAAGATTGGCTAGGTCACTCCAGGACCTCAATGTGTTTCTTCTTGAGCCATTTCTTTGTTGCCTTGGCTGTGTGTTTTGGGTCATTCCCATGTTGGAATACCCATCCACGACCCATTTTCAATGCCCTGGCTGAGGAAAGGAGGTTCTCACCCAAGATTTGACAGTACATGTGATGCAGTTGTTCTGTCTCCTTAACAGAAAAACACATCCCAAAGCATAATGTTTCCACCTCCATGTTTGACAGTGGGGATGGTGTTCTTGGGGTCATAGGCAGCATTCCTCCTCCTCCAAACACGGCGAGTTAAGTTGATGCCAAAGAGCTCGATTTTGGTCTCACCTGACAACAACACTTTCACCCAGTTCTCCTCTGAATCATTCAGATGTTCATTGGCAAACTTCAGATGTGCTTTCTTGAGCAGGGGCACCTTGCAGGCGCTGCAGGATTTCATTCCTTTACGGCGTAGTGTGTTACCAATTGTTTTCTTGGTAACTATGGTCGCAGCTGCCTTGAGATCATTAACAAGATCCTCCCGTCTAGCTCTGGGCTGATTCCTCACCGTTCTCATGATCATTTAAACTCCACGAGGTAAGATCTTGCATGGAGCACCAGACCGAGAGAGACTGACAGTTATTTTGTGTTTCTTCCATTTGTGAATAATCGCACCAACTGTTGTAACCTTCTCACCAAGCTGCTTGGGTGATGGTCTTGTAGTCTGTAACGGCTACCCAGAGTGGAGAGGGAGATCTGCCCTTGGGGACGTCCTTTCCCGGGTCAGGTGCCTGGTTGAGGTGAAGAGGCGACGTCCCATCAGCTGAATCCCTGGAGGAGTAGAGAGGCAGAGCTCTGAGAAGAGCTAGTGATATATAGCAGGTTCCCTTTCAATAACGAGACACAGCTAAGTTTTGAAGGGTAAAGTAGAACTGATCTTTAATGGCACTTGCTCTCCTTTTATGTGGTGCTCCCATGCAAGGGAGACACCCACAAGCAATTATACAGTAACCAATAAAACACAAGTTACATCCCACACATCTCCTCCCCTTAGATAAGCATTAACATAATTATTAAACACACATTTTTCCCCAAGATTCTGGATGTAAACTTGGTATCCCCTGATAGCCCTACTCTGGGTGAGCAACATATTTAAAAATCACCCAGATCGGGCCAGGGGCTCGGGAGTTATGAGGGTTTAAAGTTTTGACCGACGCACAGGTAAAGTATCCGAAAACAGTTCCATAAGTTTTGGCCTTGCGGTCGGTCTCTGTTCGTGCGCTAAAAAGTCCCAAACTGCTTGCCATCCATGGGTTTCCCGGGGTTCGTATGAATCCCCATACTTAACTTAGTCTTTCTACCGAATGGTGGAATGTTCGGTAGTTGCAGCACGAATTTCTGGGAGTCTGGAGGTCTCAGCGGTGTTTGCTTGGTCGAGTGTCCGATTTTAGTTCCAGACACTCGACGGCAAAACACCGCTGTTCGGGTGTTTAAGATGGCCGCCGCCACGTGTAAAACTCCCGAAATGGCGGCCACCCAGGGACTTGAACAAAGCGTTCGCGGTTTTCAATTAGTCACACAGGGAGGTAAATTGAAGTACAATTAATCATCAGGGTGGTCCGGTGTTCGGTATTTAATTCGGTATTTTGGACAGTTCGTGTTATAGTCTATGGCAATCGGTTGTACAGTGGTTTTAAACGAATGAACAGTTCACATAAAATACAGATCCCACGAATGAGTCCAGAGGGGATCTGTTACATAGTCCATTCCAGCCTTGTGTAAGTCTACAATCTTGTCCCTGACATCCTTGGACAGCTCTTTGGTCTTGGCCATGGTTGAGAGTTTGGAATCTGATTGACTGATTGCTTCTGTGGACAGGTGCCCTTTAAGACAGTGCTCCTAATCTCAGCTCGCTACCTGTATAAAAGACACCTGGGAGCCAGGATCAAATACTTATTTCACTCATTGACATGCAAATCAATGTATAACTTTTTTGACGTGTTTTTCTGGACTTTTTTTGTTATTCTGTCTCTTGCTGTTAAACTACACCTATCATTAAAATTATAAACTGATAATTTCTTTGTTAGTGGACAAATGTTTAAAATCATCAGGGGATCAAATACTTTTCCCCCTCACTGTTCATGGCATGGTAAGTACTGTAAACAATCAAACAAGGAAATATGTAACCAAATCTACTATATAACTTTTGTCGGAGGAAAGAAAAATAATATATTTGACCATAGGGTGCATTAACCTCTTGGTCCATGAATTTGGTGTAGTAAGGAAAGTCAGCCTTTCCTCAAAGCTTTCTGAGGTTTGTATGTGGTACTGGAAAATGAGGAGTAAAAACTAAAAAGGAAGAGATAACTGAGGTAATAATTGAGCATTAATGAGGGTAAAAAAAGGAGAAAGTATGAGGGACAAAAGTAATAAAAGTAATAAAATATTATGTCTAGCAACAGGCATATCTGCTCACCAGGTACCATATCAAATCAGTCAAGGGAAGTGTGACCATTAGAGAAGGGTTGCCTAATGGAGAAATTGCCAAGAAAGCTCTGAACTATTAATGGAATATATGTGTTCATAGAGCATGTAATATCTATCCAGACCCACTCCTGGCAGTAGAGAGCTTTTTTAGAAAGACATTAAAGTACCATGTCTTATGAGTCAAGATTTAAGAAGACAGAATAGGGTGGTGATACCTGCCCATGGTAAGACATATTCTGATTCATATGAGAGATCCAAGTCAGGTCTGTGTTACTTCTTGGACAACTTGTCTGGTTTTCACTCTTCCTTTAACAACTGTGACAGTAAATCCAGTGATAACTGGAAATTTAGGAAGAGAGTAGACTCATAGACTGTTTATGCACATCCGCAGCAAGAATTCTGAGGTGTCCACCAAATGCACAAATAATCAGGCTTCATCCAACTTCTTTATTGAACTGAAGCATTTCTAATGCAGGACCACTCTCGTTACTTGAAAACACTCAACTGATACTGTCATGCAATGAGAGTGGCCCTGCTTAGCTCAGTGGAACTAGTTAGGTTCTCCTGCAAGGGGAATCCAGAAAGCATTTCTGTGGCTGCAGGAGCCAGTGGACCCAATTGTCAAACTGTTCTACAACGGTCTGAAAAATTACTCTGTGAGTGTGTCAGGGTACTCCTGTCACAATAACCAATGCAGCAGTCTGTTGTGGTTATTGTATTTGAAGTGTTCCTTTAATAGTAGAGCTGCACTACAGTGAATCAAATTATACACATTGTATGTGGCTGGAATGTGCTTTCTAGTTTAGTAGCTGAAACTCAAGGCTTAGTAAACAAGTCCATGATTGGATTGCATTTTATGATTATATTGATTTATTTTGAAATCCTTGATGGATTATACATAATCTAAAACCCTACAGTAGTTTGCATTAGGGGAAACAGGTCATGTCTGAAGAATTCAATGTAAATAGTCACCCTCGTGGCTCTATGAAACCGGAGATAAAACCAACAACATTTTGTTAATTAGAATATGGGTATTGCAAATGATCTATGTGGATCATCTTGTAGGAATAGATTATTCCTGAGTGTTACTGCTATGTTCGTATTTTAAAAGGTATAAAAGAATGGTATGCAACGATTCCCCATAGACTGAACTTTTCCCATTTAAAATGTTTACACATAATACTTTCATTGTATGCTTCAAACAGATTGGTAATTAATTTATTTAATCTTCAATCAGTGACTCAATTCTCTATAATTGAATATTCTGGAGGAATTTTCATACTTTATTTCAGAAGATAATTAAAAACGTTGCACACAAATAGATTATTAACTGTATTTATATATATTTTTTTAAATCAATTCATATAGCAAATCCTGTAAAAGTCATAAGTTTCTGCAAGAAAATATTTTATGGGATTAAACTTGAATTTTTTCTGTGATATAAAATCTCATAGCTTTTTGACAATGACTTTTCTTATCTAAAATTACAATGCTGTCTCCTGCATTGGTGCTCCGTAATGTAAGATTATCATTTAAATTCCTTTTGAGATCTGAAGCAAAAAAAAAAAAAAAAGACGTTGTTAAACTAAAATAACGTATACTGCTACATTTTTTTTAAGAACTAAAAACGCATGTAAATTATCTTTTAATGTGTCCATGTAGGCTTTACTGTTGTTAGAATCATTAAAGGTCAAAGTAAAATGATGTTGTTTTAGAAGGCACACGATATTAAACCTTTTACTAACTGGGTGTCACATGGTCCGTGCAGCTCTACTCCAGTTGTGTAGTTTTATATAAACTCTGGTTCTATCCTCAAGCAGGGTTATCATTAAGATATCGCAGCAATGTTTATTATATTGCAGCAATGGTTCAGCTCCATGAATAGACAGGTAAAGTTGTACAATCAACTGATTATGATGCTTTTAAAAGGCTCTTTTTGAAGCTGAGAATATGTGCTTTTACATCCTAATTAAGCTACCTGTATACAACATAAGCGTACCCCACGTTTTTGTATGTACATAGTAGTATTTCTTTCATCATTATTCCTTTTTTTTATTATCAAAACTGCAACTGTTTCCTAATCTGTTTTTAGAACACAGTATGTAACAGCCATGTTAAAGTAATACCACTTCTGCAAAAATTGTCATAAATCAAAAGCCACTAGAAATGTATAATTTTGGTTGCATTCTAAATTGACTGTCATGATAACCAAGGTCCCGAGCATGCAAAACCAAAATCCAGGGACCAAACAAGAAAGTAAGTCGGCAGGATAGTCCATACTGCCTGTCCTTACAGTGGCTGCACTTATAGGAACACTTGAAGACAGGGGTGGTTGGGCCCCCTTTTGTGCAGAGCTTAGCTGACTAGTTGAGAGTGATAACCTTACACTTTCAGCCAATGAGCTGCCTTGCACTGCAGAGTTTAGCTCAGGAGAGCTAAGGAAAGTTCTGGCTCTTCCTTTCACATGCTTGAAGGAGTGGTTTGGGGCCTGGGAGAACCTCAGCAAAGTATTCTAAAATGGTTTCACTACTTGAGGCAGGTCCGGACTTGGAAAGAAATTCAGCCCGGGCATTTTTGAGTCACATCGACTCACTGAGAAGGGGCCGGAGCCAGAGAGGGGGTGTTTTGTCATAACCAAGGTACAGTGTATATGAAAGGTGCTGTTTGTATGTGTGTGTCTGTGTAAAGGGTGTATCGCATCAGGAGTGAAGGGTGTAGTTACTGTATGTGTGTGTTTGGTGTGCAGTGGTGTGCAGTTGGGGGGGAAGATTAAATTAATACATAAATATATTTGTTTTTTATTTTTTAAAAAAAAATCTACACTTTATACCCCCCCCCCGTCCCTTCTTACTTTTGGCTGGGAGGGGGGACATAGAGGGGAATCCCTTAAATCCCTGGTGGTCGTGGTGGAGGTGAATTCCTGGTGGTCGTAGTGGTGAGTTCACTGTTGCGAGATTTGAGCGATGCCACGATAACCGTGGCAATGCTCTGACCATGCAAGAGGAACCCGGCGGAGCTGCAGGATAGAGTTCCACTGGATCCTCTCTCCCTCCCGCCCTCCGCAGCTGGCGGCCCCATGTGAGTGCCTGTGAGCCAGCGAGGGAGATCTTTGATCTCCCCACCGGCGCATGAAGGCACACAGCAGGGCCGACGCTTGGACAGTGGCCGGCTCTGCATGGGCCGACAGGGGAGATTCTGTGATCTCCCCAGCCGGCCTAGGCCCATGGCCATCGTGGCCCACATGCATTTGCCCAGTGTGCCCGATGGCCATCCCGGGCCTGACTTGAGGGGTGACCAGGCACTCCTGGCACACTCTAGTGGTTATTTAGTTAGGGTGTTCGTTTAGTAGGACACCTCTAGTAGGAGATAATTTTAGATTTGTCATATATTCAAGCCAAGGACAGGGAGGGGAAAGATCAGGAAAAACTGTAAAACTGGCCAAATTCAAGGAATGGAAAAATCAAATAAGGGCATAAATAAGTAAAAAAAATATGACAGTAAACAAGGAATGTGCTGTTTGGATAAAGGAGAACCATAACAGGATGCCTGGTTACTGAAGATGGGTTAAATACTCTAAGGAATGATGCTATTGGTTTGACTCATTTCTGTGCACCAACTGACTAAGAAGAATGAGGTGTACCTATAGCACAATTTTCCTGCTGGAATAGCATGGCTGAATTATCAATATTAACAAAGTTATATGGGATCATTTATGCACAAGTTAGCATCACTTGGGGCAAAAACATTGCATTAAAATAAACAAACACTAATTCTTTATTCTGGACAGAATAATTTAGCTCTATCTATTATAAATTATGATGTGATGATAATAACAACTATATTTGATGTGGAAATTCCTGTTTATTTAAAGCACTTTCCAAGTAATAATTTAGTTTTAATGTTATAATGTTAATGATTCTAATGTGACAATGTTCTTATTTAATTTACTTTATGACATTTGTTTATTTATTTGCGTTTTTTTCACTTTTCCCCCATTGCATGGAGTTAAACTTGTAAACATCAAATCCAGGCAGGGGCCATCTTGTATCTGCCTAATAGTCATAATTTATCTAGGTTTCTCTTTATTTTCTGTCTAGGCTTCCCGAAACAATTCACCAATTATGGTCATGTGATATATCACAGCCTAGAACTATTCCAATATATGTGCCAAGTTGATTACTTCATTAAGCGTGATGTGTATATAGAACGTGATTGTGCTATTACTGCCTAAGGGCATGCGTCATTTTTTTCAAATTTAGGGAATAGATAAATATGGCACCATTTAAAAATATTACCTCAGGATATGTTGTTTTTATTTACACAACATGGCATTAATTGGTCAGTCAGGCGTTCGATAAATGCATTCATAAAAGATGACATGTATGTATATATGTATTCATCTTTCAATAATATGTTGTTATTATTATATATCTATTATAAATCACTAGATTTATATTGGGCACACGCAGGTTGTTTACAGTTGTGTTATGCCATTTACAAGACAGCATGTTGCACTCATTTCTGAGATACAGTTGTAATCAAAATTATTTGCCCACTCCTCCCCACTTCCCCCATTGAAAATCAGGATTATAGTCAACATTTATCGACTTTCAGCTGTTTGCAATTAACAAATCACACAAAAGCTATTAAAAAAAGCTCAACACAACAAATGCATCAAGTTGTTTCCTGAAATTCAACTGAAAATGCAACTCGACAAATCTAAGAAAAAAGTGGGATGGTTATTCCCTTACAGTTTTTATATTCACAATACTTGGGTGCACTGGGATTCTGAACTAGAGTATTTTGCTTTATTTTACCCAGTTTAAAAAAATAAATAAAAAATTGATAAATAAAACCATTATTAAACATATGCTAAGAATGTAAAATGCCAATTGATTATTGTTTATACACTATTTGTCTGTTTGCTATTTGTTGTTTTTTGTTGTTTATTATTTTCAGGATTTTATTCTGAAAGAGTGTTGAGAAAATTGTGGGAAAAAAACAAAATAGCAAAAAAAAAAAAGAGTATGAAAACTTATCTAATGTGTCCAAGATGATGCTTGATTATTGCATCTAAATGCAGGAAAATTGGCAGGTGTAGAAATTAAATTGTTTGAAAACCGTGGCTGCAGAATCATCTGTGAAGCGTTCTGCTATTGAGGTGCTAGAAGAGAAGATAAGGATTCTAAAGAGAAGATAAGAGATCAGGATGGAGTGTTTTGAAAACGGAAAGATAGAACTTCTAGTGAAATTGCTCATTTTAGAGGGCAATTTATATGCTGATTATTTGCAGAACAGTAGCACTGGGATTGTTACAGAAAAACTCAGAAACAGAGTTCACATAGTGAACACATTGTAATGTAGAGAATATTGAGAATGCATATAGTAACACTAACTGGAAGGTAAAAAAGGAATAATAGGAGCTCACTATAGTATTAACCCCTTAAGGATGGCAGGCGTTCTATGCCGTCCTTTTTAGAGCAGTCCTAAACACCGGCGGGCGGCATATAACGTCCCCCGCTGTCCTTTGGACTTACCGGGTCCCCACCATTCCCCTGACAGTGGTTACGATCCTGGGGTCTGCCTGGGAGCTCAGACAGACCCCCGCTGCCCGAACCGCCCCCCTACGGCCATGTGATCGCGGGGTCCTTGCAATCACATGGCTGCCTAATGCAGTGCCTGCAGGATGCCTGCCTGCCTTTTAAAAACATATATATAAGAGCAGTCCCTATCCTACCCCACAAACCCTCTATTATACACTACACACATACACAATGCATCCTCACACACACACACAGAAACATACAATGCATCCTTACTCACACACAGACACACCGAAACACAAAATACATCCCTTATGCACACACACACACACTGATTCTCTTAACACAGAAACAAAGTGCATCTCTTTCTACACTCAATGCACCCCTTACAGACACATACTGCATTCAATTACATTCAGAGAAACACACCTTGTATCCCTTACACACACACACACACACACAGAAACATACAATGCATTCCAGACAAACAAACACACTGCATCCCCTATACACACACTACATCCCTTACAGAAATTGGTATCCCTATACACTACATTTCATAAGAACACACACACATTACATCATCTACAATAACTCGTAACACATCCCCTACACACATACACTCCACTCCCTGTGAGAGAACTCATGGGTGGGCCATGTAGGTGGATTTATGGGTGGGCCATGTAGGCATACTCACGGTCAGGTCCTAGGGGGCCCAGACCTTGAGCTATGTAAGGGGCCTCCTGTTCGTTAATTGTTGTGAGCACTGTTACAAACAGTCTCCAGAGAGCTTCTTCTACACCAGACCTGTGGAGCCAGACTGCAGCCTGAGCCCATAATCATCCTCTTGTACTCATCTGGTGGTAAGTAGGCAATCCAATATATTATTAGTGGCACTAATCTCTAATTTATCTCACTTTAAATGGCCACTATAGTCACCAGAAGCACTACAGCTTAATGTAGTGGTTCTGGTGTCTATAGCCTGTGCCTGCAGGCTTTTTAATGTAAACACACTGCCTTTTCAGATAGGGCAGAGCATATGGGTGGAGCATTGTGATGCCATGTGGTGGGCACGACATATGCGGGGGCAGCAAATTATTTTTTTGCCTAGGGTGGCAAAGATCAATGCACCGGCCCTGTGTATGGTAGCCCAGGAATGAGAATTACCCCCATGATGGCATACCATTTTCAAAAGTAGACAACCCAAAGTATTGCAAATGGAGTATGTCCAGTCATTTTTAGTAGCCACTTAGTCACAAACACTGGCCAAAATTAGCGTTGAATTTAGTTTTTTGCATTTTTCACACACAAACAAATATGAATGCTAAATTTGGCCAGTGTTTGTAACTCAGTGGCTACTAGAAAAGACTAGACATACCCCATTTGTAATACCTTGGGTTGTCTGATTTTGCAAATGGTATGCCATCATAGGGGTAATTTTCATTCCTGGGCTACCATTTGGTCTCAACAGCAACATAACCAATCTGGCAAATTTCAATGTGAAAAAACTGAAAAATGGAACATGCTATATTTGACCCTGTAACTTCCCAAAAACACCATAACACCTGTACATAGGGGGTACTGTATTTTATTGTAGTAAAAACAAACAGTATTATGACATTCGCAGTTAAAATGTCATGCAGAACTAAACAAATAACAACATTTCTTATTTTCTCCAATTATTTTATATTTTATTCATATTAAATTATGTTTCATAGCTAAATATTGGATGTTAAATGAAAGCCCTGTTTCCCCTGAATAAAATGGTATGTAATAAGTGTGGGTGTACCTAATGTAAAAGATGTGAATTACGGTTGAACAGACATATAGAAAAATTCCAGGTTTTGTTTTAATCACAACGAGTACATTTGGCTCAGTCCTTAAGGGGTTAAACACAAGATAAATATAGACTGCAGTAACCGTTTCAAGGATTCACAAACCTTGTGAATACATGAAATATAAGAAAGAGTAGGGGAAACCTCACCCAAAGATTTATGTACAGAAATGAATACGTACTTTATCTGAGGCATCAGTGACAAGCATATCATCATACATCCTTAGATGGGGATTGCTCCGTCCATGCGCAACACAGCAGAGCTCTAAGTTAGCGCAAGCAAATGTGAGTGGAAATAACACAAGATTATCCACCAAGTTTTCACTGTACATACTGTACCACACTATTATTTTTTTGTCTCTCTCTTTTTATCTTTGAGGTCAATTGTGTACATAACCCTAAAGACCTGTGTACGTATGAACTTCTGTACATAAATCTTTGGGCATAAATCTAGCTGGAAAGCCTAAGATTAGCACTCCTTATATGGAGCTGTAGAACTGGGCAGTTATGATCTAAATTCTAAAAAATTACCTTGAAACTAGGGACAAATGGAAAGTATTGCATTTTAAAAGGCAAACCTGGGGAAAACTAGAGATGTGCAATTTATTTAGTTCCAAATTGAAATTAGGACAAATGTGGTCAAATTCAGCAAAGTCGAACAAACCGAATTGAAAAATAACAAATCGACCTGAAAACCAACCAATCAAAAACAAGTCAAAACAACACTTTTCAGATGTTTTGATAAGGATACCAAATTAGGGAGTTATACTAAACAGCCCCTGATGCGCGTTTCGCCAGAGTGGCTCATCATAAGGGAACCGGATAAAGGTACGGAAACCGGTATTTAGCGTGGAAGTGGATTATCAGGGCCTGGTGCAGGATAACCACACGCCCCCTGGTGTTGAGCACCAGCGTTTGTGCGGCCACATACCAGAACCATGATGCAGCTACAGCGGATCCCAGAAACTTGAAGCTAGGAAATAAGCAGACCTCCCAGAAAGCCTGCCAACAACGCCAATGTACCACATATCTGGAAGGTCCTACTCTGCCTAATGTATGCTAAAGGAACCATAAGAAACACATATGGAATTTACCTGCAAGAAAGGACAGAAGGCTTGAGCAACTGCCTGCAGGCTCCAACTGAAACAAAATAAATCATGGAAAAGGAATGGGTGTGGCAACATAAAACAAACATTTAAAGGAACCCTGGAGACTGGGAATTCCTGGGACGGAATACAAGAATGAACCCAGAAAAACCCAGCATAAAGAAAACCAGACATGGAATAGAAAACCAGAAAAAACAAGAAAAACTAAACAAGAATTGTAAAAAGAGTACTGGATACCAGAAGCCATCACCAGATATCTCCGCAGAACATGGCATGATGTGACAAAAGGTAAGTAAACATTTTTATCTGTATAGATCGAATGGGATTGGCCAAAGCCAATTTGAATGTACCAATGACCATTCACTGGGGTAGGTCTGAGAATTAACTGAAAAATCCATCTGATTTTCAGGATATCGGCTCATAGTTAACCCCTAAGATTCCAGGTCCAGTAACAGCTTAGTTAAAAATTGAGAATTTACTATGAAAAAAGCCTAGACTTAAGCTAATATGGTTTCTACAGGGAAAATGAAATGTTGTCAGGAGTGCTGTGCATAGTTACGAGATATCGATCTACGGTTGTATCTGTCTTACCTAGTCCGACGAAGTCCAATGAATTATGTCAGCTATAATGTATTATGCTAGAGGAAACACCGGATTGTGCGCAAATATATGGTAATATACCAATGTATAATGCAGAGTAAATGAAAGGGTGTAAAAAATAACACATTATTTTGTTTCTACATAAATATGAAGTCGAGAGATGCGGATTTGGGATACCTCATCTAGTTAAAAAAGTACATGGAGGCAAAATATACCACATACAGCCTTATACATACTGTAAAAAGGAAAATGAACAAGAGAAAGGAAGAAATTAATTAATAAATGGGAAAATTATAGTAATTGATCTAAAAGAAGGTGCGGCAAAGGTATCAGTCCAGCCTGATTAAAATATTGTGAGATGTCGGCTCAGGGATAACACCTGCGATTGCAATCTCTAAATTAACAAAGTAGTCCCCACAGGATATGAGGTCTACACTTTAAAGAATGGGATTTTTCAAAATCGCATCTGAATCTTGTAAAAATAATGATAAAACTAGAAACAGTGCTTTAGGTTGCAGATATTGTACATATTGCAATACACATTTCGACCAGCAGGTGGCAATGTTTGTAATACAATATTTTATATCTAACTGGCCACAGGGGCAGTCATTATGAACCCTTTAATTATATTTAATGGGATCATTGTCTATTATTATTATTATTATTATTATTATTATTATTATTATTATTATTGGTATTTTTTCTGCAGCGCTTTACATTCAAAGGGGAATTTAACAAATGAGACAATAACAAAATGTTACAGGAAATAGGTAGACGAGGACCCTGCTCAAATGAGCTTACCGTCTATAACTCTTTATTCTACTTAAATAACCATTATGATATTTTGCAAAAATATTTTTAATATTAGATTGGAAAATGTATTTATGGTATCATTTACTTTCCGTATCCAAAAGGAAAGGTTTACTCCATAAGGTAAATAAGCAAACATGGGAAAAGAAAAGCCAAAGAACGCCCTTCTTTACATGTTTTTGACCTCCTGGTCCTTAGTCTCCTATGTCTAAAGACCGGGTGATCCGAAACATATAAGGCAGATTTTGGGGGCTTTTCTTTTCCCCTGTTTGTTAATGCACCTTGTTGAATAAACCTTTCATTTCGGATTTGGAGTGCTTACTTTTCCTGACTTTGAGGATTTGGAGTTCCTTGTCTGGCGTCCTGAGAGAGATCTAGGGCTGGGAATGCCTTTTCAAAACCATATCTAAATCCTATTAAAAATAATGCTAACATTAGAGGAATTTACAAATTGACACATTGAAATTCACATTTAGACCAGTAGGTGGCAATGTATGTAATAAAACATTTTATATCTAACTGGCCACAAGGGCAGTCATTATGAACCCATTCATTATATTGATAGAATATCATAGAAATAATGTAAAGTATATGAATATTACAGCATTTTCAGCATTTGTATATAAATGCCTAGCTACATTTAGCAAGCCCATAGATATGTGTGTATCCAGTTAATGCGTTCTAATTCTGCTGTCAGCTTTTTATGAAATCTACAAAGCTCTAGTTAGTTTCATTAATAAAAAAAACAGAAGCTGGGTGAGATAGCTTTATCTGTAATGTTTATGAATGAAGTAATTTGAGGCCAACTTAGTCACTTGCTCTATAATGTTCTAGTGGAACTGTCATTGTTTTTAAACCAATCAAGTTTGTCAAGTATGGGTCAGCATATGGGCTTCTTTCAATTACCATTATGTATAACTATGGCTATATGGGAATAATCATTTTACAATCCCTTTAAAAAATGTCTATTCCAGTCTGGAGTGCCTTTTTTAAAAATCTGGATCAGGTGAAGAAATAAGGGTCCATTCGCATGTCTCACTACTACATTGTCATCTCAAATCCAAAAGGATACATTTGAAGAGGGCATAAAATATGACTAGACAGATTGTGGTGAGGGATGGAATAATTCAAACAAGAGGGAGCAATGGAAGTGAAATAAGCCCATCCCTCTTATACTATGAAAGCTATAGGTTTTCTGAACTATAAGAGGATTCAATTAAACAAATGACACTTATGTCACCAGTGAACTGCAGCATGAACAAGAGAAAGGAAGAAATTAATTAATAAATGGGAAAAACAAACACTCCAAGCACCGTAGAGTAATCTTCCCCCCTCCTCCCTTTCATTGTAGTCAGGGACATATCTTCTGCATGACAAACAAGGCATCTGCCTTGGACGGCACTTTGCAGAGGGCGGCAAAAAAAAGCCCCCCCAAACGCCCATGCAGATCCCTTGCATGCCTCGCGTCCTGGAGGACTCAAGAGCTGGCCATCTGGCCACTTTTGAGCCCCCCCAAGGCAGGCGGCCAGCGAGGGAGCATACTCATCTGTGCCCTGTAAGCTCAGTTCCCTTGCGCGCCGCTCAATGATGCTGGGAGCTGGAATATGATGTCAGACCGGCTCCCAGCATCACTAAGCGGCGCCCGAGAGAGCTAAGCAGGAAGATTAAAGCTCCCTCGCTGCCTACTCAGCCTGTCCGTCCCCTGCCTGCCAACCAGCAACCCCACTGGTGTACCCCACCAGGCAAGGAATCCAATCCAGCTCTCTCATGGCTGGGTGGATTTAAAATAAAATTAAATAATAATAATTAAAATAATAATTTGTAAATGTTAGGGGAAATGTGTGTGTGTGTCTGTCAGTGAATGTGTGTGTATATGTCTGTGAGTGAATATGTGCGTGTGTGTGTGTCTGTGAGTGTGTGTGTGTGTGTCTAAGTGAATGTGTGTCTGTAAGTGTGTGTGTCTGTAAGTGTGTGTGTCTGTAAGTATGTGTCTGTAAGTATGTGTCTGTAAGTGTGTGTGTCTGTAAGTGTGTGCGTCTAAGTGAATGTGTATGTCTGTGAGTTAATATGTGTGTGTCGGTCTGTCAGTGCGTGCATCTGTCAGTGCATGTGTCTGTCAGTGAGAGTGTGCATCTGTCAGTGAGTGTGAGTCTGTCAGTGTGTGTCCGAGTAATAGTGTGTGTCTGTCTATCAGTGTGTCAAATCAGTGAGTGTGTGTGTATGTCATTGTTTGTCAGTGTATATGAGAGTGTGTGTCTGTCAATGAGTGTATGCATCTGTCAGTAAATGTGCGTCTGTCAGTCAAAGTGGGGTCTTGACAGGAAGGGGTGGGGAAAATGTAAATTATTGGGGGGAGGTGCCCGAGCACTGTCCTGCCTAGGGCAGCACAAATCCTAAATACACCACTGATTGTAGTAGGTTAAATCATTTTAGAACTAACTCAGCCAGGGAGCTGGAACTCCTGTTTCGAAACTTCCATTAGCATTCCTGAGCTAAACACTACAGTGCAGGGTAGCCAAGTGTCAGTGGATTGCGTTCAGCTTTGCGTCATTTAGTCAGAGAGTTTTTTAAGAAGTTGCTTGGAGTGTCCCTTTAAGTGCATTGAAATTATATTTCTTGTCTAGAACTATACTAATTAATAGGAAAAATGGACTATAAGACAAATAGTTCTAAAATTATTTTTCTTTTATATTTTAAGTTTTATATGAATCCATCACTATTTTACACTAATAAATACATTAAAAACAATATTTTGAAATGTAAAAAACAGTTAACCAAGCTGCATATATTGCTCAAATCTTCATTCTCAACCTCTACAGACATTGTGCGTGGTCCGTTTTTACATTTCAGCATGCAATATTGTATGATCTTTGCAAAACGCGTGACTTGTGTTACAAAATTACATTGAATATGTAACATTTTGCAATACAGTGGGACTGTTTTTATTTCCTGAATTACATTTTCACCAAATGTCCTTGACTGTGAAGGTTTGATTTACAGAGTTAGATGAAGGTTGTGAAGGTTTTTCTCGGACTAATCATAATGATTTGCATTGGACATGTGAAGAAGTCCATTTATAAAGCTTTCAGGGAATTTTTTTTTTTTTTTTTTTTAAATGGCAATAAAATCATGATTTTTTGCCAACATTATTCTAAGCATCTTTTATATAACTGTTTTACAGGAAGCTCTGAATACAATTCTTGCCCTCTTTCACCTGCTTATTCTGGTAGTTTCATACACCATGCCAAGAAAGCCGACGATATTAAAAATACTTCTTCAACTGAAGGAGGTGACCAGGCAAACATTTCATTTTCAAATAATGTGTTTACTTTATTACAGCACAATTAACGTGTATACTTACAGATTCCTAGAAACTAATAGACAATTAAATTAACCTTACAAACTGTCATGATGTTTTTAATTACGTAATCCAATCTAAAAGATCAAAATGATAGTGCTATTTTAAATCACTTTATATAGATTTGCTGGGGAAAAAAATACTTTCAAGAAGGTTTGAGATAACAGAAGACAAAATAAACACTTAAAGAGACATGCATCACTTGACAATTATTTTTTTAAACCAGCAAGTAACTACTTTTAAACAAATATAACACCAAAATAAAGCAATAAACCTATGAAATCAATATTTTTATACTTACTATAAATTTGGTCAGATTGCATTTTTTGGCGTGCCTTTAAGCTAAGGGAATTTATTTAGCCCACACCCCCTTGCCCACTCATCTAAGGAGAGGAAGCCACACACCTAAGCTTGCCCTGCATTATCACACTGATCAGATTCCCTCTCTTTTCCGCCTATCAGGATGCAAGGTGAAGAGATTTTCTAGCTGCACACGTGTAATTGTATTTACATTCTTAGGGATAGCACACTGATTGGCTAGATCAGTGTCCCACTTGAAGTGAGTGTGGAAAGAATAAAAAAAGAAGAAACAGGTAAATATGAAGATAAAAAAATATCACTTGGGACATAGGGACTAGTAGCTCAGCAAAGGGAATTAGGTTTTTAAACTTGTTAAATGACAACTTCATGTCACAACTTGTACAAGCACCAACTAGAATGGACGCTTGTCTGGACCTGGTGTTAACAAACAACGTTGATCTTTTGACCAACATTCAAGTAGGTGAGCACTTGGGAAATAGTGATCACAATATAGTGTCCTTTGAAATAAACTCAAAAAAACAAAAGCACATGGGGTATACTAAAACATATAATTTTAAAAAGGCCAATTTCAATAAGATAAGGGAAGCTTTACAATATATTGACTGGCATAAACTCTTTAGTGAAAAGAACACTGAGGATAAATGGATCATCTTCCAACAAATATTAGAAAGGTACATTTCTCAGTATGTACCATTGGGAAATAAGTATAAAAGAAACAAATTAAAACCAATGTGGCTTAGTAGAGAAGTAAAACAAGAGATTAAAAATAAGAAAAGGGCATTTAAAGCATTTAAATCAGACAAATCAGATGCATCTTATAAAAGATATAAGAAAGCAAATAATGCGTGCAAAAAGGCAATTAAACTTGCTAAACTTCAAAATGAAAAAATGATAGCTAAAGAGAGCAAAACCAACCCCAAAGCATTTTTTAAGTACATAAATTCCAAAAAACCCAAAAATGAAAGTATAGGTACACTTAAAACTGAAACAGGGGTGTTAGTTAATGAAGACCAAGAAAAGGCAGGAATTCTAAATAACTATTTCTCCTCCGTATATATTAAAGAAGAACCCATGGCAATAGATGTGCAAATGATTGCTACTAAAAACTTGCAGAATAATTGTAATTGGTTAACTCAAGACAATGTGCTGCAGCAACTAAAGAAAGTTAATATAAACAAAGCTCCAGGGCCTGACGGTATCCATCCACGTGTACTTAAGGAACTAAGTGTAGAAATAAGTGAACCTCTGTTTTTAATCTTTCAAGATTCTTTTCTTTCAGGAAGTGTTCCGGAGGATTGGAGGAAGGCAGATGTGGTTCCTATATTCAAAAAGGGTTCAAAATCCTTGCCTGGAAATTATAGACCTGTGAGCTTAACTTCTGTGGCTGGTAAAATATTTGAAAGGTTATTAAGGGATAATATTCAAGAATTCCTTGAGAAGAATATGGTTATCAGCAAAAATCAGCACGGTTTTATGAAGCACAGGTCATGTCAAACTAACTTGATTGCGGTCTACGAAGAAGTAAGTAGAAGTATAGATCAGGGTTTTGCAGTGGATGTGATCTATTTGGATTTTGCCAAGGCATTTGATACAGTTCCACACAAAAGATTAGTGTTCAAACTCAAGGAAATCGGTCTCGATGAAAATGCTTGTTCTTGGGTAGAACATTGGCTTAAAAACAGAATACAAAGAGTTGTCGTTAATGGTAAATTTTCAAGCTGGGCAGAGGTGGCAAGTGGTGTCCCTCAGGGGTCTGTTCTGGGACCCCTTCTATTTAACATTTTTATAAATGATCTTGAAGACAGCATTGAAAGTCATGTTTCAGTGTTTGCAGATGACACAAAACTTTGTAAAATAATACAATGTGAGCAAGATATTACTTTGCTGCAGAAGGATTTAGATAGACTGGAGGACTGGGCACTCAAATGGCAGATGAAATTTAATGTTGAAAAATGCAAAGTTATGCACTTCGGCGTAAAGAATACACAAGCAACGTATACCCTTAATGGAAGCGAATTAGGGATAACAACACACGAAAAGGACTTGGGAATTGTTATAGACAACAAGCTATGCAACAATGTGCAATGTCAATCAGCAGTGGCCAAGGCCAGTAAGGTATTGTCATGCATGAAAAAGGGCATTCATTCTCGGGACGAGAATATCATTTTGCCTCTCTATAAATCACTGGTAAGACCACATATTGAATATGCTGTGCAATTTTGGGCACCTGTTCTAAAGAAGGATATCATGGCACTAGAAAAAGTGCAGAGGCGGGCTACAAAATTAATAAAAGGAATGGAACATATCAGCTATGAAGAAAGGTTAACAAATTTAAACCTATTTAGTTTAGAAAAACGTCGCCTGAGAGGGGATATGATAACATTATACAAATATATTCGGGGCCAATACAAACCATTGTGTGGAAATCTATTCACAAACCGGACTTTACATAGGACACGAGGCCATGCGTTTAGACTGGAAGAAAGAAGATTTCGTCTAAGGCAAAGGAAAGGTTTTTTTACTGTAAGAACAATCAGGATGTGGAATTCTCTGCCTGAAGAAGTGGTTTTATCAGAGTCCATACAGATGTTCAAACAGCTACTAGATGCATACTTGCAAAGACAGAATATTCAAGGATATAATCTTTCAATGTAGGGTAATAACTGCTTGATTCAAGGATAAATCTGACTGCCATTCTGGGGTCAATAAGGCATTTTTTGTCCTAGCTTGTTGCAAAATTGTGCTTCAAACTGGGGTTTTTTTTTTTTGGTTTTTTTTGGGGTTTTTTTTTTTTTTTTTTTTTTTTTTTTTTTTTCTTTTGGATCAACAGCAAAAAACAGGTGTGAGGAAGGCTGAACTTGATGGACGCAAGTCTCTTTTCAGCTATCTAACTATGTAACTATGTAACTTGCTTGTTCCAGCCTGCAGGTTGAGGCAACTGCCTCATTCAAAGCTGAAACTTTTTAATGAGACAGTTGTCTCAAAGTAATGTATGTTACGTAAAACACCAGTATATACAGAGAGATATTTAACAATTTGCATTTAGAGACTTGTACTCTAGTACCAATGACATAGGCTGATGGAAAGCATTTTACTTGGCATGAATGTTTTTACGTTAGTGTGTATTCTTTAAAACCCAGTGCCCTACTGGAAAATTCCAGTCTGCTTTTTCAAAAAACAAACAAGCAAAAACAACAACAAACAATATGTAATGAAAACTCTGGGACTAGACAGGGCTAGCAAGAAAATACATCAAAACTACAAGTCATGTTCACATGACAAATATACCATAACATGTACATCATCAATGTTGCTGTAAAGAAATGGCTTGACACAATGATTGAGTCGTGGTGTGTGAGGAGTATAGTAAAGTCATTTGACGCACTTTAATAGATTTAGTTCTAGAAAGTCTGCAATCACAGAAAATCAACCAAGGGTAAATTAATTAATTACATCCATTTATCATGTCCTTGCAAGAAGATAATCTCATGATTGCTGGTCCTAGCTCCCAGATGGTTTCTATCTACTTTTGGCTTCAATACACATTTTTTGCTGTTGTTGTTGTTCTGCTGCATATGGTGGGTTTCATGTGGTCAGCTGTGTATGCCCCATTTTTTTGCAATTAATATTCTTTTTGTTTTTCTGGCTTTCTAGCCTCATTGTACTTTTTTTTTTCTTCAACGATACCTCATTCCTTTCTCCAAATCCTGATGAATTTCACTTTTTGAAGGCTTGTAGATCTTGATACAGTATTACTGCCCCTGTAATATCTATTTACAGCAATTTCATGCATTAGCAAAGCTTGTGAATATTGGATCCACACTTCTATATTTTTTTACATCAGTCATTATTTTGGTATTTTTCTGTCAACAATCTTACCCTTGTTTCTCCATTCATGTTCCCATTTGGTTGATTTGATAGCCACATCTACATAAGGTCATGTTCCAAGGTCTTATTGTATCTTTAATAGGTCATAATATCGTTTTTTTTCCCCATGGTGATCCTGTTACTTGCGTTTGGACTACTTATACAGTGTTACCTGCCTTATTTTTATTAATTGGTTATGCTAAATTTTGACACTTAATTTGTGTTCTGTACCTCCAGCTTTGGTCTTATATAGATTCTGGTTCCTGTTTCTTTTTGCCTGCCTGGTTTTACCCTCTCCCCCTTTCATTGATGTCTTTAAGTTTTGTCAAGATGAAAAATGTATTAAGTTGAGTACCTTATGGTTTTATGCCTGGTCCACCTCTCATGAGCATCAAACGTCATGTGGTAATATTTGTAGATGACACAAAAACAAGTAAGGTGAGCAAAAAAAAATAAAAAATTAAGGTAAACAAGATATTGCTTCACTTCAAAGAGATTTAAAGAAATTAGAGGACTGGGCAAGCGTTTTGCAGATTAAAAGCAAAGCACTGTAGTACCACTAAAATGCACAATAAAGTTGCTTAGTATATTATTATTATTATTATTATTGCCATTTATATAGCGCCAACAGATTCCGTAGCGCCTTACAATATTATGAGAAGGGATTTAACTATAAATAGGACAATTACAAATAAACTTACAGGAACAATAGGTTGAAGAGGACCCTGCTCGATCGAGCTTACATTCTATAGGAGGTGGGTGTAAAACACATTAGGACAGGAATTTGCAATCAAATAAGGTGGACTGCCCTTTAGGAGAGGGCAAGAGACAGGTATGTGAGGTAGGGGTTAGTCTTGGAGGCCATATGCTTTCCTAAAGAGATGGGTTTTAAGGCACTTCTTAAAAGATGCAAGACTAGGGGAGAGTCTGATGGTGTAGGGTGTGTCATATCGTGTATATAGCTCTTGTTGCAGTAATACCTGTTGCCACCATCAATTAAAACACATAAGTCCTCATATGACAATTCCAAAGTTTGTCACTAACATTGAGGCTTGCACACAGCCAATTAGATGGATAATGGATGCTAATTTGGATATCTGTATCTCCCCAGTGTCAGAATGCATGATGATCTACATGCATGAAGATCTATAGCTATGCCATCATTAAAACATTGAAATCGATTATTGCATAGACCATTAAATGGACATTACGGGGGTTAAAGTGTAAACCTAAAACTTTCTAGAATAATTTCCAACCACATGGGCTCAATAAAAAAGTTGAAGATGATTCTCTTGGTTCCTTTTGGCTTTATTCTATACTAAAGTATGAAATATAAGCTAGTTTCCCACTGAAGAAAAAAAAATGCTATAGGTGGTAGGTACAAAAACCCAACCCTACTGCAAGAAAAGGGAACTATATGGGTAATCATTAAGGGGCATAACCCCTGATACATTTCAACAAACAAGCCAAATAGCGATTCAACTTCCAAAGAGATGGAGTAAAATCTCCAGAGATTGCCACCAGAATAAAACCACTTATTTTAACATTACAATAGCAATACAGTTAGATATAATTTGATTATATTCTTTATTAGTAATAACTGGACACCACTTGTACATAAACACTGTCGTGAAAAAAATATAAAATAAATAACGTGAAAAAATAAAAAAGTGAATAAATGTGAATTAAAATAGGAGGTTATCCCTATAAAGAGTACTAAGCTTGATATCATACATATGGCAAGTTACTCTGTATATAAATGCATTTATATCACAATTTAACAGAGGATATGTCTTTAAGGATAACAGCAACTCCTTATACTGAGACACATTGAGTATCTGTGCTTAGATATTTGTAGTTATATTAGCACAGTTGGGGGTCTCCTGAGTAAACATAAGATTATAAAGCACCTGTGGTCCTCAGTTGTGGTATATTACAAACAACTAAAGTGGTTATAGTGCCAATCCCACTCTCCTTCATTAGAAATCTAACAGCACAGGAGGTATTCCCTATAAAGAGTACTAAGCTTGATATCATACATATGGCAAGTTACTCTGTATATACATACATTTATATCACAATTTAACAGAGGACATGTCTTTAAGGATAACAGCAACTCCTTATACTGAGACACATTGAGTATCTGAGTGAAAAAGAGTATAGTATACACACTAACCACAGATAATAAATCTGCTAAATTGAAAGGGTCCCAGGTGTACCTCACGAACACCCAAAGAAGTAAATGTGCAACAGAGAAGTGGAAACCTCATTTAATAAGCATACGAAAAATACAACCTGGAAAATATAACCAAAGTAGGTCTATTTTCTATAGGAATAGGATAAAGTCTAAAATGACAAAAAATAAATACAAATCATAGCGTGATTTGTATTTATTTTTTGTCATTTTAGACTTTATCCTATTCCTATAGAAAATAGACCTACTTTGGTTATATTTTCCAGGTTGTATTTTTCGTATGCTTATTGAATGAGGTTTCCACTTCTCTGTTGCACATTTACTTCTTTGGGTGTTTGTGAGGTACACCTGGGACCCTTTCAATTTAGCAGATTTATTATCTGTGGTTAGTGTGTATACTATACTCTTTTTCACTTTGATTACTGTTCCTCACTTGTATACTGCTAATTATATAATTAATTTTAACGCTATGATTTGTATTTATTTTTTTATCCTATTCCTATAGAAAATAGACCTACTTTGGTTATATTTTCCAGGTTGTATTTTTCGTATGCTTATTGAATGAGGTTTCCACATTGAGTATCTGTGCTTAGATATTTGTAGTTATATTAGCACAGTAGGGGGTCTCCTGGGTAAACATAAGATTATAAAGCACCTGTATTCCTCAGTTGTGGTATATTACAAACAACTAAAGTGGTTATAGTGCCAATCCAACTCTCCTTCATTAGAAATCTAACAGCACAGGAGGTATTCCCTATAAAGAGTACTAAGCTTGATATCATACATATGACAAGTTACTCTGGATATTAATGAATTTTAGATTACAGTTTATATCACAATTTAACAGAGGATATGTCTTTAAGGATAACAGCAACTCCTTATATTAAGACACTTTAGATACTGAGTATCTGTGCTTATATGCTTGTGGTTATATTAGCACACTAAGGGGTCTCCTGAGTAAACAAAAGATTAAACTGCACCTGTGGTATATTCCAAAAAACTAAAGTGGTTATAGTACCAATTCCACTCGCCTTCATTGGAAACCTAACAGCACAAGCTATCTATCCCATAAAATAGTTCACTCTTAGTAATTGTCTTTTATATTTCTATGGAATTGATTAGCGCAAAAAAATCATTCCTCACCACGAGCAACAAGTGGCACTTACACAATGTGATACTAATCAACACAACAGTAATAGAGCAAAGCAGTCAAATATATTAGATATATTGCAGGGGTTCAAGATAGCCAGCAATCTGTATTTGATAGACAATGTAGCTAATGCGAATCCTCTTAAACCTCCCCCCATATATGTAGATCACACTGCTTCAAGGCAATCCCCTTAGATCTACCCTCAAAAGATTCTCACTATCAGTATTTTATTGGTCTCAAAAGTAAATGGTTCCTCCTAACAATATTAAAAATCAGCGTCAGCTCAACGCGCATTTTGGAGCAATATCGCACCTTTATCAAGAGCTGCCAAGTTTCCCATAGAAGCATACATATGTAGCTTGACTGATACTAAGTGGGAATAAAAGAATGCAGGATTCTGTGACATGTCATAATTGCCTGGAGATAAGAACGTATGTCTCTAAAAAATAAAATAAAATAAAAATAAACTATGGTACTCTGCCTTGGTTTCTGACATCATTCTATTCTAGTAAATACCATTATGCCACACCCAGGGGAAAGTTTAACATTATGATTCCAATAAGACATTATATGATTCTATCTGTTACTGAGACTGACCTGAAGATCTTCCATCAGATTAAGCTTTAGTGTTTGACTTTGCTTTCACATTTTTCTTTTTATGAGTGAATTAATACAATACCGCTACTCCCACATTACAGACTACTTCAATAAATGATAATGTATTTTCCTGGAATCTAAAATGGGAACAATGCAGGTACATTTTGTAAATGTAATGGACAGAGATATCCATGATGTCTAATGCTAAGATATTATTCAGATATGTTATATTGTTTCAGTTGTGAAGGACGGGGTTATAACTTTTTAATTATATATTTATATCATGTATAATTTTTAATAGAAAAAGACACGTTGATTTGAACAGAAGTTTGGCATTGCTAAACATACAGTTTAGCACAGCACTAAAACATGACAATTCTGAAGACATGGAAGCTCCATCAGCAGCAGATAGTGCTCTGAATTATATACACTAAGAGCTCAGAGAGTGCACAGCAATTCTAAATGTGATCTGCCCCCAAGATAGATGCAGGCCACAATGGTCTCCCACTGGGCCCCAGGAATCCAGTTTCCCTGCTCTATCAGACCACCAAGGATCCAGACCAGAGTGGACTCCACTGTACCACCAATGATAAAAGCAGCCTACTTTCAAAAGGTAAGCAGGATGCAGGAAAAGAGCAACATTTGTTTTGAATGCTCGGTCAAAGAGGAAGGCAATGCATCTCTACAAAATAACTTTGTACCAATCTCTCTCACACATTCTGTCTTAGAGCACAGCTAAAAAGGAGTGTGCTAAGATCCAACATGACCACAAAATAAAATTTGTAATATTAATACTTAAAATAGCACTATAGTGAGGATGTCCTAGCGGTGGAGTGGAGCTGCTGGTTTAAAGGTAAGGACCAGGTTTATTCAGATACAAGGGGGCTGCAATCTAATTAAACAATAGGACACTCCAGAATTATAAATAAATGTTTAAATCTATTTTTCAGACATTGTAAAGTGATCAATGCAATTGGTATTTGTTCTACCTAAGGGCAGTGTAGGTTTGGTGGTGCCTGTAACCTATGTGGTGTAATATCCTCAGGAAGGTGAAAAAAAAGCCATGTAATTGTAAAGTTTGATAGACCCTCAAGTGTTTTGGCAATGAATTGGATTTGCACTGAAGATCAGGTAAAACACATGTTAAAATAACATATGGTAACAAAGGCATTGACATACAATATCTGTTGAACACATGGCAATTTCCATGAACATTTTGGGTAGAGATGTTATGCCTTAACACTACCTTATGTACACTCAAATTATAGTACAACAGACTATAACAGTAAATAAAGCCTATCCCATCTAGGAAGACTGCATTGCTTTACAATTATAGAAATTGGATATTTAAGGCAAAGGAGCTTAAACAAGCTTACAAACTATGAGGATTTGAGATAGGTGGTGTCTTACCCAAGGATTCAAATCAGTGTTTCTCAGTTCTAAGACAGGAACATTACCAGTGCCATAATCAGCCAATTGATAACAGGCATTTATCCCCATGATGATAAATGCATGCCTCCATGTGTGTTTAACCTAGATTGTTTCAGAAGTTATAATATATGGAATATCTCCTACACATTCTGTTTTAGAGTCCAAGTGAAAAAAAAAGAGTATGCTGGGTTCTACTTGACTAGAATAAACTATTTATAACTTAAACGAACACTATACAGACAGCAACACAAATGTGTATTCATAACCCTATAGTGTTAAAACACCATTTAGGCGGCTTTCCCACCCTGGCCCCCCCTTTAAAAGGTAATAAAACTTACCTTATTTCCAGTGCCGCGCAGGTCCTCCGGTGCTGCCCTGCTCCCGATCTGCCTCCTTGACTGACATCATCAGAATTGATTATCTCAGCCAATTCAGTGCTTTCCCATAGGAAAATCATTGAACTGGCTGAGATCATCAAGGAGGTAGAATGGGGATGGGGCCAAATGCAGCACTAACCTAAGAAGCACCTCCAGTGGCCATCTGAAGAGTGTCCCTAGGCTGTAATGTTAACACTGCCTTTTCTCTGAAAAGGCAATGTTTACAGCAAAATGCCTACAGGGGCTGACTATACTCACCAGAACAACTACATTAAGCTGTAGTTGTTCTGGTGACTATAGTGTCCCTTTAAAAAAATATCATACCAAGAACACCTTAAAATAATCTGATATCTCAAAGCAAGTAGCCATATGCAAGGGTTTCCCATGGGCCCCAAACATGTGAATGTATTTATTTAATGCTGCACATACACAGTATTATATTTTATTTTGTAGCAGAAGTAAAGGCTTGCACACTATGCACATTATTGCATTTTACTGCTTCCCGTGGTGCTGACTATAATCAGGGCTAGCTGGTTAATTAGTAGGTGGTTAAATATGGGCTGTTTTTTGCTGTGTTGTTGCTTATTTTATGTAATTAACATTTTGAGCACCAACATATTACATTTTAGTTATTTGTCTAAGAAATATAAAGGAACGTAAAACATTGTTTTCATTCCCAGCAGGTCCGTTTTTCTGTATCCTGCGCATGCTGAGTGCATGTATATTATTATGCTTTATACAAAATATGCTTTTTTTTCTGGTCTTTGTACAATCAAAGTCTATAATTTTATAATATTTTGTTTAAAAAAATTGCTGGTTCTTTACAGTGCAATATAATTTTTTTTTAATTTTTTTGTTTTTTTCACAATGTTTCTTTTATTGAGGCATCAAAAATCACATTACTGAAAAAAAAGTAGTCATAACAGGTGTATACATGTGTATACAAATACATAAAAGAAAACATAAACGAAAACAAGCCAGGCAAACATGTCTAGATATTTGGAAGTCATAACAAAAATGCTATACTGAAGAAACACTATAAATTTATAAAAAGGCTATATTCAAATCTGGAAGGATGTGCTACACTTGGGTCAATAGGCTAGGGAGCTTGTCTAAAACAGAGATTAAAGAGAATACCTCTAAGTTGGTCAGGCTAGATAGACACATATAAACAGTGTTCCCAGATAAGGCCTGTATACAAATAAATCCTTCTAGACATGAGAGAAAAGCTAGGTTTAAATACAATAAAATGAAACTTGGTGTTTTAATTTATGAGACAAAATAGCTTTAGAATCGCTGGGTACATAAAAAAAACAAAAAAACACACAGTTATCCCTACACTAGAATCAGGACAGTCACTCATAGTTAAGCCAAATCTTCACTGTCAAGAGATCAGTGGTTAATCCGATACCACAGGTAGGTCATAGGATACAGTCCATCCCCATGTCAGGCAAGATGTCACCTCACTTCTCCACACAGTCCCACAAGAAGAGCCAGGCTGTATACTCATGGACCATGGTAGGTCTGCTGTACCAGGGTTCTTCATATCCCTGAGCCCAGGCCTTAACTGGAGCCAGTACAGAATTTCCAAGAACACCTTTTTTTCCAGTCAATAGGTCATGGAACATTCGGCGCTCTGGAGTTCGGAGGATCTTCCAGGTTTTGGGCTGTTGGTTGGAGGTACCTCCAGGTGGGCCCCTAGCCCAGAGCAATGTTCATGAACTGGAAAAGCATTCCTGTGTTCCTGTGTAGCAGGCGGGGCATTGATGTGAGATCTGTGATTAATTCACTCCCAAAAATCCAGACAAAGCTTATCAAATCGAGCTACAAAGTGTTCTCTCCACCTCTGGGTCTCTAAGCTCTCATGAAACAGCGGAGGCCGAGGTGTGATGGCCATCAACATGGGTTCTGATTTGGCAGGAGATTTTATTTATGCATGTGGTAGGTTTCCCCCAATGGGGACCAGGAAAACCCCTGCCGGTTCAGATGGGGAACTGCAGGCGACAGATGGGTTAATTAAAAATCTAGGCACCATTGTTGGGAAGTAGAGTTTCACTGTAGGATGATGGATAACAAGCATCCACAAGCTCCCACTCAATATAGTGACTTCCAACAATCACTCAAGGATGCCCATGACACGATTTAAGCATTAAAAAGGTTTGATTAAGCTCAGATGTGCAGGAGCTGTTATAGAACACATCTGGCCATCTTTGCTGCCAGGCCGCACTATGAATAAAAAGTGAAAACTGTCATGAAGATACTGAATTACGCAAAACAATTTTTTCCAAATGGATTGATTTGAAGGAAACCACATTTATCGACATGTGCAAGTCTATTATCTAAACCAATGGTAGGCAACTTTCGGCACTCCAGTTGTTGTGGATTCCCCTGATGCTTTGCCAGCATTATGGTTGTAAGAGCATTATGGGAGATGTAGTCCACAACATCTGGAGTCTCAAAGGTTGCCTAACTCTGATTTAACTCAATGACGGTGTATAAATATGTAATACAGTCAATAGTGTTTATATATTATTCTGTGGATTTTATTTGTTCACATAACATTTCTCTTCTGGGAATAGAACACAGTACATTTTTGCATACTTCCATTATATGTGTTGAATGCTTTAGAATATATTGATCTTTATTCAATATTTGTCAAAACATTAGCAAAATGAAAGCCTCATGAAAACCCAAGACCGCTAAAATACAGATATGTCAATTTTGTAATCTCTTGTTTGCCATCTGAACGGTGAAGAAATGATCTGTGGGCAAATGGTAAGTTTGAAGTTTTATTTATAGACTTTGAATTCTCAATGTCCTTTAAATGTAACCACGTATGCATTTTGAGAAGATCATGGAATATAGTGATGATTTTTATTACACAGAGTACCTTCTATATTAATTCTAAGCTGCTCTTCACATGACCAGTTTCTATTTGTTTGGTTGATTTCACCTTCTTAGCAAAATAAAAAACAAAATGCCCTTGACTTGTAAAATACTGTTTTAGGACACTCAGTATTCCATTTGTTAAATTGTTGAGTCAAACTAAAGGATTTTTTAATGTCTACTTGAAGTACAAAGTAAGATTTATAGTGAGCTCAGAGTATGATGGATTCTGTTTGAGATTTTTTTCCTTCTTTGAACTAGCTCATTAATGTAACTTACTGTGTGTGCGGCTTATATGACTGCAATTCCTCTGAGTGACACATTAATATATTGGAATGTTGGCATGTTTATTAAAAAAAATATGTTTTCTTAAAAGGCAGTTTCCTTTAGAAGGATGGACACCTAACTAAAATTAAAAGTGCGGACATTTCCATTTATTATAGCATACAAATCATTTCTTTTTATATGTTTAAATCTCATTCCTAGATATATTTAGTCTATCCTTGTTTTAGTAAAACCTTGGTTAACAAATTATTTTATACAAAATAAGAATTTTGGAAATGTATTAGAATCCATCTGTGCTCCTGTTCAATGCTGAGCGGTTGCGTGATGATGTTGGAGGAGCACGCACGCATCCTGAGGCGGGAAGGCGGAACTTAGGTGATGGAATGACCACGAGCAGTAAGTACTCGAGCAGCAAGGATGGCTGCAAGAAGCACGAGGCAGTGTATAAAGAGAGGAATGGTTATTGCTTCATGCAGAGCTAGGCTCAAAATAAAGATGAACACTTAAACGCAGAAGTCTGCAGAAATTAAATTGCTTCGAAAAGATAAGTACACTCAAGAAAGTGATTGTTTCAAATATACCAAAATGGCCGCTCAATGCTAGCTTGGCAAGATTGTAGAAAGATTACAATAGTATTATACTTTTACTTTAGCAAGATTTCACTAAATACCACAAAAACAGAAGAAACAATAAAAGGGAAAAAAAGAGATTAATTGTTTTAAATCATTTAAATCAATGTCCAATGGTAGTTTTGGACTAGAATGAAGCTGGCAATGTAAAGGAAAAGCAGCACATGCAAGAGATTAATTGATCTTAAAAAAACTGAAAATGGTGGTATCCTGTTAGTTTGGAAAATATTGCAATTAACAACAAGACGAAAAAAAAACAGGCAGATAGGTGAGTGACGAGAAATAAGGTGGAAACAAATAAATATAGTACCACATAATTTGAAAACTTGAGCAATAAAAAGGGGGTGGGTAAACTAAAGTAGTTACTCAAGATTATCACCTCCAGCTTAACTCCTATCACCTGACTTCAATAGAAATATCTATTAAATAATCACAAACTATGACTACTAAATCCATAGAGAAGATGCCTGCAAAAAAAGAAACAAAAAAGGATCAAAAATCAGAAAAAGAACCATCAAGTTTTTTTTCTCCTGTAACTAAACTGACAAAAACAAGCAAACAAGACAATGCATCTTTTTGCTCATCGAGATGTGAAGAATCTATGCACAGCTCCTCTAGCCAAACAGAAAATGATATCACTGGAAATGCAACTTGAAGCAATAACCGATCTACTCAAAAAAAAACTCTGAAGAGATTAAAAATCAGCTAAAAGAAATATCTGAAAAAATACAAGTAAATGAAGAAAAAAATATAACTTTAGAATATAATAGAAAAGTATTGAGAGACCAAAATGAACAACTTAATGATCAACTGAGGATTATGGAAGGCAAAATAGGAGACTTAGAGGATCGCACAAGACGCAATAATCTAAGAATAAGAAATGTTCCAGAGACGGTTATACAAGAACAAATTCCAGAGTTCTTAGGGAAGTTATGGTCAGCATTGAAGATAGAAGTACCAAAATACAATATTAACATAGAAAGATATCATCGATTATTTAAACCGAAAGCTATACCACAATAACTACCAAGAGTATTTTAATATCATAAAATGTAAGAGAGGGAGAGGGAAAGGAAGAAGGGAAAGAGTAAAGAAATGGGTAAAATAATTAGGAGAGATATATTAAACACAATAGACAACGAATAAAAAGTCACAAATAGATGAGGAAGAGAATAGAAAGAGAAATAAATAGAAAGAACACAAATAGTGTAATAATAAAAAAACTGGAAACTATTTAGAGAAAGGGAAGGGGAAAGAAAGGAAAAAAGATTACACTAAAATAGATAAAAGAAATCACCATATATTCTTCAACACTTAAATATAGACATAACACAACTTTGTAAATTACAGTTCAAGTAAATCAATTAACGCACAACAGATCACCAACAGATAGAGAAAAGCGCAGTAAGGGAGGAGAATATAGAAAAAGAAAGAGAGAAGGGAGAAAGAAATAAGGTTTAAATGTATACGGTAAAAGAGGAAAAGGAAGGAGAAAGAATAGGGGTTCTTCTTTTTTTCTCTCTTTCCTCTGATTTATCGTCATGTCCCTCTTTGATCGAATATCCTCTTATATTGAACAGAAAAGATAGGAAAAATAGATTCATACTTATGTAGAAGGGACACGTAGCAAGACACTTCTAAAATAGCAAAGATATACAAATATAATATAAGTATATTTATTAATTACGGTTTAAGGAGCAAGAAAGTTGGAAAGAAGGAAGTAAGGGAGAAAAGAGAGTGGAAGGAAGAAGGGAGAGTGGAGGAAAAGAAGAGAAAGGGCAAAGGAACAGGGTTAGAACAAAGGAACTACAGTATTGACTCTCTCTGTGAGATTAGGGTCAGATTGAAAACTAATTACCTTAGCTTAGGCTGAGCCTCCACCGCCACAATCCTGTAAGGGTTGAAGAGTGTGCAAATAAAGGCACACGTATTGGACTGTGTTATGACTCTTTTTAGAGTCTTGAGTTTGTAAAGGTATATGGTTTATGTATGTTTTTTGTGGGTTTAAATGATGTCAGCAAAAGCCCCTTTGTCTGTCCAGGACAATCACAAACCAAAACTATGAATTATGGTTAAACTGATCACTATAAACATACAAGGTTTAAATATCCCACAAAAGATATTTTAAGACTACCTAAAAAAAGAAATTCAAATTGCATTTGTCCAAGATACTCATTGGTGTCAGAAAGATGAAAAAATATGGCATTGTAAATATATCCTGTTAAAAATATGCACTTCTAGAAATGAGGGTAAAAAAAATCGGGGTAGCTGTCTTCTTCTCTAGTGCTTTAAAGATTAGCATTTAATATAAAGACCAAGATCCAGAAGGAAGATATAGCATAGTTATATGTACAATTAATTAAGAATTATTTACCTTAGTAAACGTTTATCTGCCCAATAATACAATCCTATGGGTCTCTTGAGTGTTAAATAGAGTGGATAAAGTGGGAGAAGGTCTTAAGATTATTGCCAGAGATTTTAATTGTAGACATAACCCTTTAATAGATAAGTTTTCTAACAGGAAGAATTCCTGGGACAAACATGTCCAAAGAAATGCAAACATTTTCAATAATCTTTTTTAAAAAAGGGAAGGTTTATTTGACATTTGGAGAGTTTATTTGACATTTTACTCATGGCCTCATGATTCACACTCCAGAATAGATTTTTTTTTGGGGGGGGGAAATAAAGTTGATAGAAAGAACGCATAAAATAGAAATTAAGCCAGCAACATGGTCAGATCATAATAGTGTAATTTTAGAGTTAAATCAAACCAAATATAGAAGAAATTATAATACAACTTGGAGACTTGATGATACTCTATTACAGAATAAGGGATATAAAGACCATATAGACAAAATGACAAAGTTTTATTTCCAAGAGAACAATAATGGACAGGTGGAGGATGATACTCCATGGTGCTCTTATAAAGCTGTATTTAGAGGCCACTGTATTAAGCTAAAGAAACGAAGAGATACGAGAAATGGAACAAGCTTAACAAGTCTTCATATTTTATTTTATAATTTAACTAAAGAAAATCATGTCAATCCGTCTAGGGAGAATTAGCTGAAAATAGTGAATATTAAAACAGAGATTAAAAATAAGACCTTTGATAAAATTAAGAAAAATGTGTCAAAATTTAAAATTAAATACTACCACAAATATACTAGCGTGGACAAGATACTGACCAATATGCTTAAAAAAAGAAATACAATCAATTTAGTTGACAGAATTATTCTAAATGATAAAATATGTTTATCACCTGAGGAAATAGGGCAAGCTTTTAACAAATATTACGCAAAATTGTATAATCTATCAGACATAACTCCGCTAGATATGATTAAAGAATATATCAAATCGGCTAATCTATCTAAATTAACAAATTTACAATTAAGCATTTTAAATAAAGAAATTTCGGAGGAAGAACTTATAAGAGCTATTGATAGGCAAGAGAACTATAAAATTCCAGGACCGGAAGGATTTGGGAACAAATTTTATAAGGAGATGAAAGTTCAATAATGATCTAAAGAATACTTTTAATAATGCTGTCTCTAAAGGAAGGTTCCCAAATGAAATGCTGAAAGCAAACATTTTACCAATACTAAAACCTGTGAAAGATCCAACAAATGTCAAAAGCTACCGTCCAATATCATTAATAAACGTAGACATTAAGTTATTCTCTTCTATCATCGCCTACAGAATGAAAGAAGTTTTGAAATGTTTAGTTCATTCTGATCAAATAGGCTTCATACCGGAAAGAATGGCAAATAATAATATGAGAAGACTGATTGATGTATTAGATAAATCGCAACAGAATCCAAGCCCCATGCTGATCTTTTCACTAGATGCCGAAAAGACCTTTGGCAGGGTCAGCTGGGATTTTATGCAACATACTTTGGAATCATTTGGAGTATCAGGTTGGCTCTTAACTGTTATAATGGCACTATATAGAGATCCAATGGCTAGAACAATTGGACCTAACAAATGCTCAAACTGATCCAATCTGGAAAATGGGACCTGACAGGGATGCCCATTATCTCCCATTCCATATATATTAACTATGTAAGTATTGGCCAACAGAATCAGACAGAGTGCAGAGATTAAAGGCTTTCCAACAACAACAAAAAAACAAATTAAAGCTGTCACTACGCTGATGATCCAATTTTGTACTTAACCAATCCATCTACTTCCCTGCCAACTGTGATGTCAGAAATAGATTTATATAGTGCCGTTTCAAACTATAAACTAAATAAAACAAAATCAAATGCACTATATATTAACATATCTAAAAACCTATGGTTTTATAAATGCAAAAACATTTATATATCTGGGAATTAAAATCTGCAAGAATATAAATAGTATTATGTGAATAAACTTTATAGATCTCCTAAAAGAAACTAATAAAAACTTAAACGAATGAAGGAAATTAGAAATATCCTGGGAGGGGGAGGGGGGAGAATAAATACTCTGAAATCATATGTCCTCCCGAAATGGATATACTTCTTTAGGATGCTCCCTCTAGCCATCCCGACGTCATGGTTAACAATGGTAAGAACTGCCTTTTCAAATTTTGTGGGAAGGGGAAAAAAAACACTGTTGTCCAGAGGAATAAAAAATGGGGGATTGGGCTATCCAAATATAACAAAATATTATGAGGCTGGTATAACTATGCATGTAATGACATGTCAGTTAGAGCAAAACAAAACAGAAGCTTGGCTAAATATAGAACTGGAAGCTAGTTAATTGAAGGACCCAGTTGATTTAATATGGAACATAAAAAAATGTAGTTTATCCAACTCTTATATTCTGAATCAAATTATACCAATATGACATAAAATTTATAAGAAAATGGACATGAAAAAAACATAAAATGTTTGACTTGCAAAGTTTGAACTCACTAGAAACAATAATGAAGAACATTTTTCTTAAATACATAAAAAGCCAAACATATAAAAACAAGCAAAATCTTTATGTTGGTAGAAGAGTTTCACTTGACAGGCAAGGATATTTTACTTATATCAGGGTTAAACATTTTATGGAGAAAGCCATATTAGTATGAGAAGGAAATCTGCATAAAATAACAAAAACAATATTACAGCAAAATAAAGTAAAAGAGCTTTTCTCCAGATGTGTTAAACTAATAGAAGAAAATAATATCATAGAAACACCTACAGATATTAGAAAATGGAATAAAGATGTAAGAATAAAAATAGATGAAAAAGGTATCTTCTGATATAATATTAATACATATGTTCACTCACTCACGTTGATAGAAACCCATTTTAAACTGATCAATTTATGGTATATGACTCCAACAAGACTAAATTCTCTTCAGGAATTAGTGAGGAATGTTGGAATTGTAGAGAAGTGAAAGGTACATATGTGTTGGACATGCAAAAAAGTGTCTGTTGTGTGGCAGTGGGTTCAAAATATTATATATAAACTATGTGATGTAAAACTATCTATAACTCGAGAAATAATGCTATTACATATATATTGGCCTAAAATAAGGAAGATAGATCAATTTGTGATAACCCATTGCTTGATAGCTGCAAAGATAGTGATAGCAAGAAATTGGAAAGGAGAAAATGTTTTTACCATTAACCAAATATGTTCACAATTATATACCAAATTAAAATGGAAAAGGACTATTTTAAAGGTCTGAGTAAGACCTCTGGCGTATGGGAAAAATGGGAAAAATAATTACGTATCTTATCTAATTAAGATCAGATTCAGAAGAGAAAAGGGATAATTTGATTGATGGAGAACTCTCGCTGACAAAAACAGGTGGAGGTTGCTCCTGTGCAGGAGGGTAATGCAGTCACTAAGATGGTAATAAGAAGAATAGAGGTATACCTGATGAAATAAGAAGAATATAGGGATACCTGATGTAGAAGTGATGAAGTTCTTGTGTGCCCACCTTCTGTACAAATGTTTGTGTATTGTTTAGTCGAATGTTTTTATTTTATTTTTTGTTTATGTTATGTACTGATGCCGTACGTCCTTTGATATTGGATATTAAAGGAAAAATATAATAAAAGAATTTGAAAAAAAAAATAAGAATCCATCTGTGCTCCTATTTCCCAATCTCATTGAGTTGTTTGTAACATGCATTATAAGTATATGTTTGCAGTCAGTGGATTTATAATGGAAGATGGAAATTAATTGGTGCAAGATAGCCACACTCCACCTAGTGTTCATCAGGTTTTGTTCTGTTGTGATGCATATGCCGTTACAAAGACCAACAATCCTTATCATCAGACACAGAGGTCTCTAGGACAAAACAAAAGCCAATATGACAGCCAAAATGAGGGAGTTATTTAAATGAAAAAAAACATTGCTTTAATAAAAAAAATATATATTTTATTATTTTTATTTTTTGGGTTTGAGTAACCCTTACTGACACACGCTCTTAAAAAAAGAAAAGTTAATTTCACCTGCAATCCAGTGCCAAGGCCAAGTTCTCATAACACCTTCCTTGACGTCACCCACCTCACTGCAGACTGAGAGAAGACTTAGGGTACAATGGAGTGGGTTATTGTACCACCATTGGAGTCCTTTGTTAACATGCTATAAAGTGGATATATGCTGAAGTGGTATATTGAAGTGCACATGGCTCTTGGAGAAATCATCTAAGTAGAATAAAGCTAAAGACAATAGTCGGAAATCTTAGATTCAAATATAACAAACAAACATTATCAACCAACAACACCTATGAGATTGGCATGCAAGTACTTTATGTGCTTTTATTTTTTTGTATTTGCTGACAAGATTTTAAGTATTGTAGTGGTGGCACACTCAGCCAAGGGCAGCTACAAACAGTTACTCAAAGTTACTGAAAGTTGATTAAAACAGAAGTAAAGTAATGGGATATCAATAACTAATATAATCATTATGAAGAGAGTTCAAACTGTTTTGCTTAAATACAAATGTTTGATTAATTTGTCTATCTACTCCTTCCAAATTAATAAGTATATGCGTGCACGCTCCCTAGAGTAATTCACACAGATCACAACTTGTTTTGTTCAATGAAATCTCCAGGAGTGTTTTTTTCCAAGGGGTGGGACCCTTTTTTAAAGCAGAAATACGTTATGTACAGAGTCACAGTTAACATAAAGTATACATTCAACAATTGGTTAAAAGTTAGGAGGTCTTGTCTAAACCCATCCATATTCCAGCTCTATCTTGGTTACACGATGGGATGGTGAGTGAGTAGTTACTGGACAAAGAAGGGGGAAGGGGCTGAAGGGGGAAACAGTTATTTTAACAGTGATTCTGATTCTCCATTTTGTTACACGTGGCAGAGAGCTGTTTAGTTGCACAAAGGAAGTGGGGGAGGGGTTAGTAAAGGAAGCTGTTCCTTTAACACAGGAATCTGTTACACAAGGCTTGCTCGATGGGAAGGGGGAGGGGAGCAAGGCTATCTTGCACATCTGTCTGAACAGGCCTTGAACGCTTCACTGCGCGGGTATCCCATAGAGGCTTATCCACTACTTCTCCCGCGGCAGACTTCTGCTCGTAGAGACAGACGCTATCCCTGAATGTCCCTAAGAGGAAGTAGCTGTTGATTTAGTGTGGTGGGACTGTAAGTGTGTATGTGGTGTATCACGGTCTATGTCGTCAATCTCTTGGTGTTGGAAAGTCGGGGTGGTCTGGTCGCTTGTCTGATCAACTGTCTTTTGTAGGCATTTCTTAAAACAGGGTAACACACAACAAACAAGAAGAGTGAGGATGATTATCATTATTAAAATGGCCACACCTATTTGGGCCAGAGCACCTTGCCATCCAGACATCCATCCAAACCATCTTTCCCATGGATCTGTGGCCCCAGAATTTCGTCTCAGCTCATTGGACAAACTCTTTAACTTTTCTATGGCCAAAGTTACCTTACCATTAGGGCCTGTATTATCCAGAATATAGGTGCAACATGTCATAGCGTCTGGGAGTATTTTACATATTCCCCCTTTCTCTGCCAGAATCATGTCTAAGGCCATTCTATTTTGGAAGGTCATCTGGGAAGTAGCTTGTAATTGTTCTGCCAAACCCTGGAGGGTATCTCTTGTATAATAATTGTTTTGCCAAACCCTGGAAGGTATCTCTTGGTTATAATAGATGTAATTAATCCAATTTAAAATTTTATTGGCCGTGATGATTGGGAAAATAGATTCAAACCCTGCAGACACTTCATCTATTGCTTTAAATTCATTCGGTACCCCCCTTGGCACTCCTATGGCATCTATATAAATATGGGGATCAAAACTGCCTTTTACAGGAGTACCTCTCTTTATTCTAGAGTATGGGTGTGACGTACCTGGGGTATCTTGGTGTCTGTCAGAGATTATGTGTATAGGCATAATTACCTTAGCTAGAGCACATTCTCCCCACCATACGCCTTCCAATCTGGTTATAATCTGCATATCCCCACAAATCCAATATATGTCTCCAAGGGATCTCACATGTTGCTGGATTAAGGCAGGTGGAATTGGGCTATATGTGGCACAGTACTTACCAGTGAAATTACCAAAGAATTGGCCTACCCCATCATATATACCGTAACAAGTGTAGTTTCCTGGATATATGGTGATAACTTTATCTGGCTTAACATCTTTAAGGATAATTGGGTATTCCTTTGTCCATGACTCACATTCCGTCCGGTCAGTTTTAAGTATAGTATAGAGACTTAGGAAACGCATCTCTATCTCCGGAGGTATGTTCAAAGGGACAGTACCTAAGTGAGGCCTTGCTCCTCCACAGACATAGCAGTTAGATTTGTTAATTTTGTAGCTTTATATTTCATCCACTCAAGCCACAAATTAGTGTCAGAGAAACCCGTCTCTACAGCCATAGTGTCCTCATACGTGGGGTTAGCTATAGCTATCATGTCTTTTAGAGTCTTGATGTGTGGCTTAAGGAGATTAATAGTCATGTGCGTGGCACCTACCCATTCAGGTGAGTCATACATGTCCCGTGAATAAAAGATCCCCTGTTTATTGTATGAACCTCCTCCCTTCCAGTACATTCCCATTACATATTGCCCAGCGTCTCCAGGACTAGGGTGTTCTATGTTTAAAGCTAATTTCATAGGTGTCAGCCCCCCTGGTTTCCTGAACTGAACGTCATTCTTTTTAGTAAGGACTCCCCATTTTTGTCTAATCTGTCTAAGGCACTTTGTGGTCTATAGCCCCAGGCTGGCCCTGTATTCCAACCTGCTGCTTTCCATGAACTACACTCATATCCCCAGTAGTCATCAGTCACACATATGCATGGGTCCTTGATGTTAGGTATATCTTTGTACAATTTACGACATCACAATAATCAAATGCAAATGTGGTTACCCGTGTACTAGAGGAATTGAACCAAAATGTGTAAACATGATTGTCTTTGGTTAGAGCAACTTGTTGGGCCTTTATCAGACCTAGCAGCAAGAACAAATACACAAAAATCATGATATAACAGGATCTGCTTCCTCTGGAGCTGGAACTTTGCATCTCAATCAACTAGAACAGGTCTTCTTCATAATTATCTTCATATTCTGGTATATTTCTGAACCACAAGATGCAATGAGGAAAAGGCTGAAAATAATAGAGTCAATATCTAGGTCTCAGTCAAGACCTTATCATTTCCCCTCCCCCGGGAAGTGGCAGAAGAGTAACATCTCTGCAGGGGGACAGTATCCTGCACAGAATTTGTCTATTACAGGGAGAAGTGGGATATTGCAGGGAGAGTCTCAGGGAACCAGGGCACCATTTGACACCAGAACCTTAACCTGTTAGGAAATAGCAAGAGTTTGGACAGGCTTTTTTTTTTTTTTTTTTTGGGGGGGGGGGGGGGGGGGTACTGAGGCTTAAGGACAGGCTGGCCCCTGGGAGCAACTTCACCAGAACTGGGAGGGGGGGGGGGGTACATGGAGGTGTACAAAATCTTCGGGGCCTGTATAATTCAGGAAAAGGTATTGAGGGAACTAGCTAGGACCCTTGCATCCTGGTCAGGTTTCTCTGTGTGGAGCAGAAGAAGCTATACACATAAAGAGATTTACTTAAAAAGGTGATGGAGAGGTCAGGAGATGTATAGGTGATGGAAAGGTCAGGAGATGTATAGGCAAGTGTCTGCTCCATAAATTAAATACATTAATAAATGAAAAAGTGTGAAAAAAATCAAAAGATTTAAAGAACTAAACAGTGACTGATCAACAACAACTACTAAGCATATATTGAATAGCCAGTGGGCATTATCCTTAAGCAGTAGAATAATTCAAAGTTACATAAATTGTCAATCCAGTTCGTCCCATTTGATCTTGTCTTGTTTGATCTCTCTAATGTGTTGCAGTACATCCCTTGTATCCCTTAAACGGGCTGGACAATAATCTTGAAAATACTGTTTTATTGAAAAGAATACCATGCGACACTTTGACATCATTAGATTTGTCTATATATATATATATATATATATATATATATACAATCACCCCACCCGTATCAAATTATTTTATGACTATTTCACGATTACGCTTTAGTTACTGTAAGCCTCTTTTCTCGTAAAATGTTATACTACAAATAAAAGGTAGTATACAAATAAAAGGCAGTAGCAATTTTATTTGTTTCTTTCTCAAAATGGTAACATGAAATTTTATAAAATTGTTCTCAACCATTTTTAGATAAGTATCCAGTATTGAACCCCTACTATTACCTGCATAAAAATAAGAGTGTGACTTAAGGTCAGTAGTAATTTGTCTCCCTACAACTGTGTTTTTCAACTAACATCAAAACAAAATTGTACGTGTCTGCACTTTAAAAGGGATAACGCTGAATCTGTACACAGAGCCAGACGTTCTTAGCAAACACATACTATTTTATATTATATACTGTATTTTCCATAGCTATAGCATGTTGACATAAGACATAAACCATAACTGCACTGATGCTTACACCCCACACACAATACAGCTATTTTTTTAAGATGGTGCTACATTTTTGGTACATTTAAAAGCAGCAGTACACCTGTCAGTTGAGAAAGACATTTAATATAGAAATGTAGTTTAATTTACACATTTGATTGACATTTGGCTAACATAATATATAGCCTAGATTTAGTTTCTTATTCTTAGCCATGGAAATGGGCCAGACACTATCCAGTTTCTCTTGTGTTGGAAATAGTAGGTGCCCATATTTCTGATAAATAGCTGCTAGGTTAAGAATACTTTATCTGATTGACATTCAAGATCCTTATTAATAATAATAATTATTCCATTGAGTCAGAAATATAATTATACAGAATTTGCGCAGAATGCTTTCAAACACAGCCACGGTTGTCAAAGAACATTAGAAATCATCACCTTTTTTTTATTACAATAGATTCCATTTAAAATAGATAGCCACTTTTGTATTTTGTCTCTAGCATGAGTGAAAAATGTACTGGTAAAAAATCAGGGAATAAAATTGCTATGCAATAATACATAATGAAGGGTTAATGGAGAGCATTCGGTAAATGGATACAGAAAGCATTTTCAGATTTTTCTTCTTTCAACATCTCATAGAAATATAAGAGGAAATGGAATTATACAGGGTTATTCGTGTAAAGATAATTTACAGTGAATTTAAAGGGAATTTCTCATTTAAGGCCAGAGTAGCCAAACTGAGAGAATTTCTTATTTGGCTATTTTTACCTTCAATTTGAAATGAACTATGAATTTATTCTGAACTCTCACTTTATCAAATAACCCTAAAAGTAAGTAAAGAAACATTTTTTGTGTTCCTGGATAGCCATTACAGTATTTCCATATGTTCTTAGAACTCAAAGAGCACAGGAAACAAACTAATGCAAACATACAAACAATTTATTCAGATGCACCAAGACTATAGTCCCAAAAAGAGCACATATTAATGAAGTTCTTGGAAGCAGCCAGGCAGCTAGGAACATAGTGCACTTGTGGAGGTAGCTTCCACAGTTTTTGAACCCCAGCATAATAACAAACACTCTGAGTTCTACTTTTCAGATCCACTTTAGGGATAACAAGATGGTGAATAGATGGACAAAATGCCATAAAACCATAATATTATGTGTAGGCCTTTGAGGTTGAGGAAAGTTCCATGTGTGATGTGTGGACTGTTGGGTTGTGTATGAGTATGAGTGTATGAGTTGCGTATTGTGATTTATGTGTGGTTGGGCTGTGGATGATGCACTTTCTTTCTGGTACTCCCCTTCCTGTTCCTGTTAGCAGTTTGTAAAATATTCGAGGGATTTTAAATCGCAGCTAAAGAAACCCTGTGTAACAAGGCCACAATATAATGAACCTTTTATATATGGTTTAATAAAGTGAGTACTTGGTTACTCAGAAAGAATTGACTGGTTTGTGCAAGACCTCAGAATCATCAAAGTATTTAAAATGCTACACCATGAAGATATAAACATTTCCTTGTATAGACATATAGACATGAGAGATGTAGACCATGGAGCAGAGCAGGGGGATGCCAGGTGGGCTAAACTATTCAAAGACCTCCATAACCTAATATGACTTCAATAACATGAAGCTGAAAGGGGGGGGGAGGGGGCTGCAGTGTTCCTTTGATATAATATGATATTGATATTGAATTCGCTTAATGTGCTCATTCATGAATGTATAATAATATGTATCTATGTAAAGCATCCCGGATTGGGCACATGTATACAATATTTGAGATAAAGAAATACGTATAACAAAGAGAGAAGAAAAAACCATTACATGTGGAAAAACAAAAAAAATATTAACTCCAATAATTCAACAGTCTAAACAATAAACCACTGTATATAGTTTTGTCTGTCATCCCAATCACTTGTCATATAATTGATTTCATAATTTGAAGTGTAGAATTTGATAAACACAAATTCCAATACTTTTGACCACGATAAAGTAGTATTTCAGTAAATTGTATGTGTGTGGTCTGTGGTTACAAAGTAAACAAGGAAATGTTTTTACAGCACTTCAAAAATGCATATTCAATATAGCGATTCCTGTAACAGATAACAAACATTGCCGTTTCCTCCAACACTGTTTAACAAAATATGCCCATTACGCATTCTGTTCCTCTGATGGCAATCTATTTCAAATGAGTTGTGTGCATTTATCATTCCTGTATCCTCGCATGCAAGCATCAATAACATTTTAAGGATAAACTTACTTTAATGCAGGTGAGACAATTAAGGAGGGGAACAGGGACTGAGGAAAGGTACAGGGGCTGAGGGGGACAGGGCTGAGGAAGAGGGACAGCAGCTTAGAAGGGGGGCAGGGGCTGAGGGGGACAAGGCTGAGGAAAGGGACAGGGGCTGAGGGGGACAGGGGCTGAGGGGGACAGGGACTGAGGAAAGAGACAGGGACTGAGGAAAGGGACAGGGACTGAGGAAGGGAATAAAAAAAAACAACCTAAAGTGCATTCCCCCCTTCCTGAGGCTTACCTTGGGCCAGGAGGGGTGGGACAGGATCTGGAGCCTGCAGCCTTCAGTAAGTGGAGTTGGCCGGCCTCTCCTGATGATGTCAGGAGGAGGGGCCGTGACTTCCTCTGGTCTTTTCCCAGACTCCCCAGCGGTCCTGGGAGAAGAGCAGTGAAAGTCACGCCCCATCCTCCTGACATCATCAGGAGTGCCGGCCGACTCCACTGGCTGCAGGCTGCAGGGAGAGAGGGGAGTTTAAAAATCTGAATCCCCAGCCAGAGGCAGGGGATTCAGATTTGTGCTCCCACCTGCTCTGGTGGCCGCTTGTGCCAGCCCTGGGTCCTGCAGGACTAGTAACGGGAACGGGAACGGGAATGGGAGCCCTGCTTTAGGAGTCACCCAATGAGCTTGTGTGTTGCTAAGACCCAAAAAGACAAGAGACCGCAACCTCATGGTAAGTTTGGTAGTTCTTCCTAAAATAATCCCAATACCCATGGGCGTCCGCAGTGATTTTTTCCCGGGGGGGGGGGGAGGGGGCATAATTGTAATGACATCCATGCTTGGTCCCTTTTTGACAGTGTCATGACAGAGAAGGGGCATAGTCATTATCACATAAAGCCAGGGTGAATAGCATTTCACAACTGTGGTGTCAGGAATACATGCGTGTATTCCTGACACTATAGTGTTCCTTTAAGCATATTAATGGAACATTCTGGTCACCATATAACTTCATCTAAATGAAAATGCTTTGATGCCAGGAAGCCCCTGGGTGCTCTCTTTCCTTTAAGCGGCTATACCGCTTTCAAATGGTTTAACCCCAAAGGCTTCCTCCAGCTCCTGATCTCCAGGTTGCTCAGTGGTATTTGGCTTCTGAAACGGAGTGTCAGGAAGTGCAGATTGACATCAGACATGGGTGCCACTGATTGGCTAGATTGGTCAGTTGACGCTCTAAGTCAATCGCTAGCTCCCGGTTCATAAAAATGTTTTACTTTTTCATGAATGGGGAGTTACTGATTGGCCTAGAGTGCCATCTGACCACTCTAGCCAATCAGTGACACCCTTACCCAGCTGCACCCTGTGCTACCTGACACTCAGTAAATAAAAGTGAACACATTTTTTTTTTACCTTGGGAGATGAGAAGGTCCACAGTTTCCCTGCCAGGCCCAGGTACCAAAGCGTTATGATGTGGTGTCCAGAATAAAGTGGAGAATTGTCCTTCCTGCTCCAATCTCCTTTTCTTCTCCTTCATTTGACACAGTCTTCTTTTTCTTCTCACACATAGAAACATAGAAACATAGAATGTGACGGCAGATAAGAACCATTCGGCCCATCTAGTCTGCCCAATTTTCTAAATACTTTAATTAGTCTCTGGCCTTATCTTATAGTTAGGATAGCCTTATGCCTATCCCACGCATGCTTAAACTCCTTTACTGTGTTAACCTCTACCACTTCAGCTGGAAGGCTATTCCATGCATCCACTACCCTCTCAGTAAAGTAATACTTCCTGATATTATTTTTAAACCTTTGTCCCTCTAATTTAAGACTATGTCCTCTTGTTGTGGTAGTTTTTCTTATTTTAAATATAGTCTCCTCCTTTACTGTGTTGATTCCCTTTATGTATTTAAATGTTTCTATCATATCCCCCCCTGTCTCGACTTTCCTCCAAGCTATACATGTTAAGATCCTTTAACCTTTCCTGGTAAGTTTTATCCTGCAATCCATGAACCAGTTTAGTAGACCTTCTCTGAACTCTCTCTAAAGTATCAATATCCTTCCAAAGATACGGTCTCCAGTACTGCGTACAATACTCCAAGTGAGGTCTCACCAGTGTTCTGTACAATGGCATGAGCACTTCCCTCTTTCTACTGCTAATACCTCTCCCTATACAACCAAGCATTCTGCTAGCATTTCCTGCTGCTCTATTACATTGTCTGCCTACCTTTAAGTCATCAAAAATAATCACCCCTAAATCCCTTTCCTTAGATGTTGAGGTTAGGACTCTATCAAATATTCTGTACTCTGCCCTTGGGTTTTTACGTCCAAGATGAATTATCTTGCACTTATCCACATTAAATGTCAGTTGCCACAACTCTGACCATTTTTCTAGTTTACCTAAATCATTAGCCATTTGACTTATCCCTCCTGCAACATCAACCCTGTTGCATATCTTAGTATCATCAGCAAAAATACATACCTTACCATCAAGACCTTCTGCAATATCACTAATAAAAATATTAAAGAGAATGGGTCCAAGTACAGATCCCTGAGGTACCCCACTGTTGACAAGCCCAAGCTTCGAATATACTCCATTGACTACAACCCTCTGTTCCCTGTCACTCAGCCACTGCCTCACCCATTCAACAATATTGGAATCCAAACTTAAAGATTGCAGTTTATTGATAAGCCTTCTATGTGCAACAGTGTCAAAAGCCTTACTGAAATCTAGGTAAGCAATGTCTACTGCACCACCCTGATCTATAATTTTAGTTATCCAATCAAAAAAATCAATAAGATTAGTTTGGCATGATCTCCCTGAAGTAAACCATGTTGTCCTGATCTTGAAATCCATGTGTTTTTAGATGTTCAACAATCCTATCCTTTAACATGGTTTCCATCACTTTCCCCACTACTGAAGTAAGGCTTACTGGCCTATAGTTGCCCGACTCCTCCCTATTACCTTTCGTCTGAATGGGCACAACATTCGCCAACTTCCAATCTTCTGGGACTACTCCTGTTATCAATGATTGGTTAAATAAATCTGTTAATGGTTTTGCTAGTACACCACTAAGCTCTTTTAAAAGCTTTGGGTGTATTCCATCAGATCCCATTGACTTATTTGTCTTTACTTTTGACAGTTGAAATAGAACCTCTTCCTCTGTAAACTCACGTGTAATAAATAACTAATTTATTCTTTTTCTTAAATGAGGTCCCTCTCCTTCATTTTCATCTGTAAATACCGAACAAAAATATTCATTGAGGCAGTCAGCTAGACCTTTATCCTCTTCTACATACCTTCCTTCTTTTTTTTTTAATCTAACTAATCCTTGTTTTACTTTTCTTTTCTCATTCATGTATCTAAAAATAAAAATGTTGTCCCTCTTTTTTACTGACTGTGCTATTTTCTCTTCTGTGTGTGATTTGGAAGCTCTTATAACTTGCTTAGCCTCTTTCTGCCTAATCTTATAGATCATTCTGTCTTCCTCACTCAGGTTTTTTTTTACAATTACTAAATGCTAACTTTTTGTTTTTTACTATTTTGGCCACATCTGCGGAGTACCACAGTGTTTTCTTGAATTTTTTGCTTTTACTGACAAGCCTAATGCAATTTTCTGTTTCCTTCAGTAGTGCAACTTTTTAATAATCCCATTTCTCTTGGAAGACATTTATATTGCTCCAGTCTGATAATGACTCCTATACACATATTCTAATTTTAGAAAAGTCTGTTTTTCTAAAGTCTAAAACTTTTGTTTTTGTGTGGTGTGACTCAGTCACTGTTCTTATATTAAACCACACTGATTGATGATCACTGGATTCTGTCTTCTATCCTCCTTGGCTCCTTCACCTTTCTGCTACTTTCTGCTTATTTTGCGCCCTTCTGCTCCTTTCTCTTCTGATCCCTTTCTGCTACTTGCAGACTCTTTCTGCTCCTTCTCCTACTTTACCTTTGTGCTCCTTGCTGTCCCTTTCTGCTCCTTGCTATCCTTTTCTGCTCCTTCTCCTACTTTATGTTTGTGCTCCTCGTGCCCCTGCCAGCTCATTGCTGACCCTTTCTGCTCATTGATGTCCCTTCCTGCTCCTTGCTGACCCTTTCTGTTCCTTGTACTTTACCTTTGTGCTCCTTGCTGCACTTTCCAGCTCCTTGCTGTCCCTTTCTGCTCCTTCTACTTTACCTTTGTGCTGTTTTACCTTCTAGCTCCTTGCTGACCCTTCTTGCTCCTTGCAGACCCTTCCTGCTCCTTGCAGACCCTTCCTGCTAATTTCTGCTCCTTCTCCTACTTTACGTTTGTGCTCCTTCTGCCTCTTCCAGCTCATTGCTGACACTTTCTGCTCATTTATGTCCCTTTCTGCTCATTTTTGTTCCTTCTCCTTTCCTTCTCCTTTCTGCTCCTTCTCTTACATTACCTTCCTGCTCTTTGCTGACCCTTCCTGTAGTCTATCTCTCCCATCCCTCACTTCCCTGATCTATAGGCTCTCTCCTCCCCTATGCCTCACTTGACAGATCTATAGGCTATATCTCTCCCCACCCCATGCCTCACTTCCCTGATCTATATGCTATATCCCCCCCCCATGCCTCACTTCCCTGATCCATAGGCTATATCCCCCCGTCCCCCATGCCTCACATCCCTGATCTATAGGCTATATTTCTCCCAAGTTCCTCCCCTTTTTTCATGAGCCCACTTGGGGCTCCAGTTCCTGTCAATCCATACAAGAAAGCACCTGCCAGTAAGGATATCAGCCATCCTGGCATACCTTAATGCAAGACTGACATGCACCTTTTTGGATGGGCTCACCCTCTTTTCAGACCACTTTCTTTTGAGCAAACCCTACCACAGCCCTGCTGACTCTCAGTCCTGACTACCCAGTGTTAAAATCATGTAGATTGGAATGAAATTCTCCTGATTGTCAGAGAATCTACCTGGCATGGGAGGGGATGTTTGCTGGTATATCTTACCTGTGAAAGAGCAGCAGCTTTAGGAACTTCAAGGGTATGCATTTTTTTTTATTAGAGATTAGTCTACATATTGTATTAAAAATTGTGATGACTTCCTGTCTGGAGTCTACCTTTAATGAGTTTATTTATTAAAACGTAAGGGATGTGTTTACTAAAAATTTTAATTTAAATACTAAATGATAAAGCAGATGAGTAGAAAAATGGTATCTATGACTCTTTTCAGACTAGGTTGTTATGACTTAAATTGTACAATTTGCTTTTCCATTTAAGGCAATTTACAGTTTAGTTAATAAACTTCCAAATCTATTTTTTGAAGTACCATGGCAGCTCTCTCATTTATATAAATACTTACCTGCTGGTGTTTATGATTACATATTTATTTAACACTCGGTAAATGTTTTTGCAGATCTGAATACATCTGAAAATGTAGGTTTTATTATTAACGCTAAAAAATAGACATTGATTTAGCTTAACTGTAACCTGACCTCACTATATCATGCATCACTTATGAATCTGAATAGCAAAAAGCTATTAACTCAGACAGAAAATGGAAATCAGTTTGCACCAGTTAATACATGTTTGGGTTATTTATATTTAACACAATATACTGCAATCTGTAATAGTTTAATGTACTAAAAGAAGGAAGCAAAGTTTGTATTAATGGCTACATTGAATAAGTATCATCTAAAGTGTAATAGTAAAAAAACAATTGGATTCTAGGGATCAATTCTAATGCATTATCATAACATTCTGACACATTTAGTGGGGTCAATATAATATATACAATAATTTATTATTTACCCCACTTGCTTCCTCAAGGCCCTATTCCTCCAGGCACCCCAGCTCCTTCACTGTCTCATTTTGTCTGTATATACATATTTGTGAAAATGTTTGGTATATGTGATCGGATGGGTGAATGTGGCTAGTTTGGCATATGTGATCAGATAGGTGAATGTGGCTAGTTTGGTATATGTGATCGGATGGGTGAATGTGGCTAGTTTGGAATATGTGATAGGATGGGTGAATGTGGCTAGTTTGGGGTATGTGATAGGATGTGAGAATGTGACTAGTTTGGGGTATGTTATAGGATGGGTGAATGTGGCTAGTTTGGGATATGTGATCAGATGGGTGAATGTGGCTAGTTTGAAATATGAAAACGGATGGGTGAATGTGGCTAGTTTCGGATATGTGATAGGATGGGTGAATGTGGCTAGTTTGGGGTATGTGATAGAATGTGTGAATGTGACTAGTTTGGGATATGTTATCGGATGGGTGAATGTGGCTAGTTTGGGGTATGTGATAGAATGGGTGAATGTGGCTAGTTTGGAATATGTGATAGTATGGGTGAATGTGGCTAGTTTGGGGTATGTGATAGGATGGGCAAATGTGACTAGTTTGGGATATGTGATCGGATAGGTGAATGTGGCTAGTTTGGGGTATGTGATAGTATGGGTGAATGTGGCTAGTTTTGAATATTATTATTATTATTATTATTATTATTGCCATTTATATAGCGCCAACAGATTCCGTAGCGCTTTACAATATTTTGAGAGGGGGGGGGGATGTAACAATAAATAAGACAATTACAAGAAAACTTACAGGAATAATAGGTTGAAGAGGACCCTGCTCAAATGAGCTTACAGTCTATAGGAGGTGGGGTATTAGAAACATTAGGATAGGAAATATCAAGTAGGAGTGAAGCAGAGCTGGAGGAGAGAGCAAAGCACTATCCCATAGGAGAGCAAGAGACAGGTATGTAAGGGAGAGATTACTCTGGGAGGCCATACGCTTTCCTGAAGAGATGGGATTTAAGGCCCTTCTTAAATGATTGAAGACTAGGGGAGAGTCTGATGGCAGTAGGCAAGTTATTCCATAGGAGAGGAGCCGCCCGTGAGAGGTCCTGCAAGCGTGAGTTGGCCGTACGGGTGCGAGCAGCGGTCAGGAGGTGGTCGCGGGCAGAGCGGAGGGTACGAGGAGGGGCATACCTCTGGATAAGTGAAGAGATATAAGAGGGGCTGGAATTGTTCAGTGCTTATGTGATAGTATGGTTGAATGTGACTAGTTTGGGGTATGTGATTGGATGGGCGAATGTAAATAGTTGAATTAAAAGTTGGACAGAGCTGGGAAACGGTGTGTGTATGTGTGTGGAGGCTTATGTGGTGTTGCATGTGTGGTGGGAAGGCTGTTTGTGGCGTTGTATGTTTGTGGGGTTGCATGTGTGGGGATGACTGTTTGTGTTGTTGAATGTGTGAAGGCAGGCTACTTATGGTGGTGCTTGTATTTTGGAATACTGCTGGGATTGTTTGGGTGGGTTTGCTTGTGGGGTTGTGTTATGGGGCAGAAGTTGCTTGCAGGGTGGAGTATGTGGCGGAGAGGTTGCTTGTAGTGTTACATGTTGTGGGGTTGTGAGTGTGGATGGGGCTCTGAGTGGTGTAGTATGTGTGTGTTTATGTGTATAGAGACTGTGGTGTGTGTTCAAGGGTATGTAGTGAACATTTTGATGATATGGTCTTAGTGTGTGTTTGGGAGTATAAGGGGTGTATGGTGTGTTTGAAGACTAGAGTAGTTGTAGGGTGTGTTTTAATGGGGTTAGGGCTGTAGAGTGTGTTTTTATGGGATTGAGACTACAGGGTATGTTTCTGGGGAAGGGCAGCTGTTGTGTGTGTTTGAGGGGATAGAGGCTATAATGTGTGTTTAGGACTATACCTGTGGCTGTAGTGTGTGGGGGAAGAATTGGGACAGCAGGGATCTTTCGTCTGCTCTGTCATTATAATAGGGGGGGGGGGCTTTGCTTTGCTTGACAAAAGCATTGCTTCTGCCCTGAAATAGTATACAATGAGTCAGTATGCACTAATACAAACAGACTAGGCATAAAAAGTATATTTTATTCTCCCTCCCTCTTGTTTACCTTAGCTCAGGAAAGAGGAAATAATAATCTATCTCTGTCCAGTGGGTGTAATATCTGGACTGTACCTTTGGTTGATATTGTATTGCTTCATCTGGTGGAGCTTTGCCATGGTAGCAAGGATCAGGGGAGAAATGCATGTGGTCTGTACCCACTGGGGGTGCAGCCTACAAGTTCCATGGGACACAATTTGGCATGAGAATGGATTAGCTGGTGAGGATCTGTGATCTCCTGCATACCACCAAAGGCTCTGGGCTTGGTGGCCTTGTGAGAAATCCAGCCCTAATAAAATGTGTTACAGAAGTGTTTAAAAGTGTTAAAAGGGGAGTAATGCTTGCAAGTCAAAAATGACAATTCTGTGATTGCTATCAACATGATTTGGGGTTAAACTTTAAGGTGTAATTAATCACTTCTAAAGTATACCTTTTTCTGGAGTAATTGTCAAAGTAGTTTGACTTTAGAAAAATAAAACCTTGCAGAGGCAAGTTGTAAAACAGTTTTGCTGTTTTTGGCCATGATGTTTTCTAGCCCTTAGAAATAAACAAACAAACAAATGTGAGACCCCCATTAGTTAATCCTAGAGAGTTGGGTAGATTAAAAAATGGTGGGGATTCCTGTACCTCAAGATTAACCAGTGTGTACCTGCCTTATCCATAATCTCTTTATTCATCCTGTGTTTTGAGATTTGAAATGAAGTTAATATGAGGTGGGGTAGTGAATTGCCTCTACGTGTTCTTGGACAACAACCCAAGCAGGGTGTGAGCCTATCTCCTGGGTTCCAACCCACTGGGGAGGACAGAATCATTCTGAGGATGCCTAGTTCCTCTGACCTTTTTTTTGTAACAAAGTAACAATTATCCATAGCCAAAATATACATTATTATTATATATTTTTTAAAGGAACACTATAGTTACCTAAATTACTTTAGCTATATAAAGCAGTTTTATTGTATAGATCATTCCCCTGCAATTTCACTGCTCAGTTCACTGTCATTTAGGAGTTAAATCACTTTGTCACTGTTTATGCAGCCCTAGCCACACCTCCCCTGGCTATGATTGACAGAGCTTGCATGAAAAAAACAAACTGGTTTCACTTTCAAACAGATGTAATTTACCTTAAATAATTGTATCTCAATCTCTAAATTGAACTTTAATCACATACAGGAGGCTTGTGCAGGGTCTAGCAAACTATTAACATAGCAGGGGATAAGGAAATCTTAATTAAACAGAACTTGCAATAAAGAAAGCCTAAATATGTCTCTCTTTACAGGAAGTGTTTATGGAAGGCTGTGCAAGTCACATGCAGGGAGGTGTGACTAGGGTTCATAAACAAAGGGATTTAACTCCTAAATGGCAGTGAATTGAGCAGTGAGGCTGCAGGGGCATGTTCTATACACCAAAACTGCTTCATTAAGCTAAAGTTGTTCAGGTGACTATAGTGTCCCTTTAAGAAGAATTAAGCACATATAGCCCTAAGGGTATTTGGGTTTCATGACTAGCCCATGTATTTTTGTCATTCTACAGAGTCCTGGGGATAGAGGAAGGAGTAGGGTCCATTCTCTAGTCTCCATTTCACTGCACGCAGGGAAGAGAAAATAGAGGCTGAAATAGCATCAAATGCCCCACTGGTTGATATTGGTGTCTCCTATCTGGATGGGGATGAGAAGGTCACTTGGTTCTTTTGTTGTATATTCTGTTGTCTCAAGGATAGCCTACATGTTTCTTATTTTTTATGCTTTTTTATTTTGACCTTTCTGCATCACAAAAGTTGATCTTTTATTTTTGCCAAGGATGCTAAGTTAGGTGGTAACTAGTTTACATAGTTACATAGTTACATAGTTAGATAGCTGAAAAGAGACTTGCGTCCATCAAGTTCAGCCTTCCTCACACCTGTTTTTTGCTGTTGATCCAAAAGAAAAGAAAAAAAAAAAAAAAAAAAAAAGAAAAAAACCCAGTTTGAAGCACAATTTTGCAACAAGCTAGGACAAAAAATTCCTTCTTGACCCCAGAATGGCAGTCAGATTTATCCTTGAATCAAGCAGTTATTACCCTACATTGAAAGATTATATCCTTGAATATTCTGTCTTTGCAAGTATGCATCTAGTAGCTGTTTGAACATCTGTATGGACTCTGATAAAACCACTTCTTCAGGCAGAGAATTCCACATCCTGATTGTTCTTACAGTAAAAAAACCTTTCCTTTGCCTTAGACGAAATCTTCTTTCTTCCAGTCTAAACGCATGGCCTCGTGTCCTATGTAAAGTCCGGTTTGTGAATAGATTTCCACACAATGGTTTGTATTGGCCCCGAATATATTTGTATAATGTTATCATATCCCCTCTCAGGCGACGTTTTTCTAAACTAAATAGGTTTAAATTTGTTAACCTTTCTTCATAGCTGATATGTTCCATTCCTTTTATTAATTTTGTAGCCCGCCTCTGCACTTTTTCTAGTGCCATGATATCCTTCTTTAGAACAGGTGCCCAAAATTGCACAGCATATTCAATATGTGGTCTTACCAGTGATTTATAGAGAGGCAAAATGATATTCTCGTCCCGAGAATGAATGCCCTTTTTCATGCATGACAATACCTTACTGGCCTTGGCCACTGCTGATTGACATTGCACATTGTTGCATAGTTTGTTGTCTATAACAATTCCCAAGTCCTTTTCGTGTGTTGTTATCCCTAATTCGCTTCCATTAAGGGTATACGTTGCTTGTGTATTCTTTACGCCGAAGTGCATAACTTTGCATTTTTCAACATTAAATTTCATCTGCCATTTGAGTGCCCAGTCCCCCAGTCTATCTAAATCCTTCTGCAGCAAAGTAATATCTTGCTCACATTGTATTATTTTACAAAGTTTTGTGTCATCTGCAAACACTGAAACATGACTTTCAATGCTGTCTTCAAGATCATTTATAAAAATGTTAAATAGAAGGGGTCCCAGAACAGACCCCTGAGGGACACCACTTGCCACCTCTGTCCAGCTTGAAAATTTACCATTAACGACAACTCTTTGTATTCTGTTTTTAAGCCAATGTTCTACCCAAGAACAAGCATTTTCATCGAGACCGATTTCCTTGAGTTTGAACACTAATCTTTTGTGTGGAACTGTATCAAATGCCTTGGCAAAATCCAAATAGATCACATCCACTGCAACACCTTTGTGGAACCTAATGCTTGAATATAAATGTTGCATAAAGATAGGACATGCATCATGCAGTTGCAGTTGTTGGTGACCTGATCTGAGATCAGTTTAATTTATCTTTGTAATTGAGCTATAATAGTTTAATGATTGTCTTAAATTATGAAATGCTTTTTGTTAAGTAACCTACAAGTATACAGAACACGGCGTTTTGAAATAAAAGTAATAGGTTTGTGTGTGGAAATTGTTCTTGAAATTATGTCTGCTATTTGATTGCCTAATACAAACCACAAAAAGAAGAAAGGGGAACATGGTATATTTTTAATCCTCTGTTTTACTTTTCATTTCCCTAAACTTCAGTAGAGCTGAAAACACTGTTCATAAAAATTCTAATGAATTAGTAAAGTTTATGAAGTGTATGAGAAACATAATTAAATTTTATTATCTAGATTTTACTCTACAAGTAAACCCAATATTGAAGCAGGTTTAATACTTATTTTGTCTGCAAAGAGCCTTTAAAAAAATAAGTGAGAAAAAAACCGACATAATTAATTGCAGGCAGACAGCATTACTATTATTATTATCATCATTATTACACGAATTAACCACTTTAATGCAAAGTTATTTTGTTTAAAACTATTAAAATAACTTTTATATGAAATAAAGGATGCACAGTTACTATATAACAGGATAAAAAAAAAAAAACCTATATTGTATAAAGACTGTTGTAATCTATACTGACTGTTGAAAGCTCAACACTCTCAGCCAATCAGCTGCTGTCCAAGATGAACAAACTTACCACCAGAGATAGGTCATTGTATGCTAGCTTTAGTGTACTTAAAGTCTTAAAGGGATCCTATAGTGCCAGGAAAACAAAGTTGTTTTCCTGGTACTATAGATTTCTAAGGTGCCCCTCTCGCTCGCTCTCTCCCTCCCTCGGTGCTGAAGGGGTTATAACTCCTTTAGTCACATGCAAAAACACAAAACTGCATCAGCGCTTAGCAGATATTCCCCTGTGAAACAAAATGATAAAAAAGGAAAAAGTAAGTCCAAAATGTTAGAGTCCCAAAGTACATATAATTTAAAAAAAAAGGATATTTCCAGATAGTGGGGAATATACTTGTAGTTGTACAGTGTTCTGTATACTTTTTGAATTGAAATGAATCCAATCCCAGTGTGACAATGTATCCACCTTAAATTAAAAAGACACAGATATAGTGTAACACTGTAAGTATTTCATTATCACCGGAAAAAACCCTTTGTGGAACTCTTACAAGATTGGGTAGTGGAACTTTTCACTAAGAACCACAATAAAGCATTGGTGCAAATAGAGTGCACAAGTCCCAGGTAGTTTACCACTCCATCGGTGAGATACTGTAGACTGATCCTGTGCACCCGAGCCAGTGCAGAACTCTATGACCGTGAGTGCCACTGGATCTGCTTCCAAAAGCTTTCAAATTAAAACTGCTGCCAGGCTCAGTCTTTGCGTTTCATCCGTTAGGTTGGACTTTCTCAAGACAGCCTTTTAGTCACTTACCTGAATCCAGTGTTGATGTCCCTCGGCGCTGAGTCAGGCTCTGCCCACACTCCTCCCCCGCCGATGTCAGCCTGCGGGGGAGACCTAATGCACATGCTCGGCACTGGCTGCGCTCTCATTAAGATTTCCCCATACGAAACCATTAATCAATGCTTCCTATGGGGAAAAATTGGACGTTGGAGGTCCTCATGCAGAGCTTGAGGACGTCCACCATCAGATAACAGACTAAGGGTCCATTTGGATTCTAGAAGCCCTCTTGTAGATTTCTGGAAGACAGTCACTGAGGGCAGGCTTAGAGCTGCAATGTAAGTGCAAAAGGGACACAGCACCCAGACCACTTCAATGAGCTGAAGTTGTCTGGGTGCCTACCGTATCCCTTTAATTTTAGAGGACCAAGCCATTATATGCCATGAAATACAAAAGGTAACTTTTGTATTTGGAATGCATCCATATCAAAGGTGTGAACATCTGACACCCGATGAAATTAGACATAAGCATATAAACATAATTAGCATAGAGAAAGACTCTCATTGTTCTGCCATTCATGCAGAAAATGCAAAACTATAGAAACATTCCATAATTGAGCATATCCTTGGGATCCAGGGAATGTTGAAGACAAAAATGAGGGGACCTTTTCCTACAGGGATACTTTAAATTGGAGCATGAGCACAACATTGCATCACATTGGACAAGTAAAAACATGCAAAGGAAAAAAGGGTAGGTAAATAATTTAAAACAGGGTCAAGGGCTGTAAAGGGATTGAGATCCCTTTCCAAACACCAACCAGATCAGGAACCCTTGGCATATTGTCGTATTACAAGTGCTCATGAGTCCCATTAGAGGTCCTTAGTGGCCTGTGATAGCTCACCAACATACCAGGAACTCCTGAAAGAGTCCAAGCCACCAGGTGAAGTTGGTCCTCCAAGAGCATAGGGTGATTGTTCCCTCACAGGTCCGTGTAAAGCTTTAGGTAACAATGCGCTGCCAGGGCAATTAATATAATGCACAGTGGACACATTGTGAGCAAGATGCAACAGTTGAATCTCCCCTTGTTCATGCTGCGAATGGTGAATGATCCTGCAAAGAGCTCAAAACAATATATGTGGAGGGAAGGTTTGTGCGTCGACCAAGCACTCCTGGAGAGTTCTCCTTGCTGGCTGTGTCCTAGAAACAAAGGCTGGTGTCTAAATCAAGCATAAAGCCCAATTGGGCACCAAAAATGGCTCTTCCATTCCAATCCTGCATGTTGTCTAACCACCACTGAAGTTTCATCCAAGCCTCCTCCATTACCAGAACTAACTGGTGGTACATAGGATTCCTACATACCACAATTGGGCCTTTAGCTGCTGCATTGCTTGGTAGTATAACTGGCCTTGAAATATTGCTTGTATAGAGGACACTAGAAGTCCCACAATATTTGTGAGCAACCGAAGTAGAATGGAGTCATGGTTAAATATCCTGTGAATCTCCCTCATATTGATTAGATTTTGGAAGTTGGTGCACAGGAAGTCAAGATCTCAGAATAAAACAAGTCTGTTGTCATAGCCTTAATGATTCCGAACAAAAGATCAGAATGTCATATAAGTAGATGATACAGTGAATACCCTGTGCCAGTAGTGACTACTGGCTTCAGAAGTTTGGTGAAGCACATCGAGCTGACCTGAGATCAAATGGAAGGTCGGTGAACTGCCAAGGGGCTCTGTGCCAGTGAAACAGCAGATAACATTGGCTGGTCGGATAGATGGGAACTGTAAGATACATTTCTTTTAATTCAAGATGTGTAAACCAGTAGCCCTCCTGAAGGGGGTCCTGCAAGAGGTGTATATCCTCCATCTGAAAGTGGTGATAAACCAAGAACATTGAGATCCCTCAGAATAATCACAGGATGAAAGTCTCTGAATTTCTTCCTGACTAAGAAAATATTGCAGAAGAAACCTCTGCAATCTGTGAAGGACTGAATGGCTCCACCCAGTCTCAACCCCTTGAACTCCATGTCTATAAGGCATATGTCGCTTGCTGAGAACCAGATAGGGCAAGGTGGAATCACTTGGAGAGGGCCGGTAACAAACACTGTCATGTATCCTTGGAATGTCTGTAAGATCAAAGCGTTTGATGAAAGATCTGCTAAGCTATTGAAAAAATTGAAAGGACAGCCTGGTGACAATCGAGACGAAACCAACTGAACTCTTACCTGGGGAGAATCTTGCACGTGCTTGATTGCATGGTCCACTACTTCTGTCACCTATTTGATAATGAAACCCTTGTAGTCCACCCATTTCTGGATAGAACAGTTGAGGTTGAGTTGCACGAGGGCTTGACAGTCAGAAATGCCTGGCAGCATGGCCACACTACTAGCCAGCCTACCAAAACACCTCTGGTAGGTGTACCTCTGAAAATCTTTTTAATCAAGATCTGAGCTTTGTTAAGAGAATGTGAAGATCCTTAATGAATGACTCCTCAAAGAGCCTGCCTTGTGCCTGTGGTCTCCTTGGAACCTAAATCTGCCAGCTTACTATCTATTAAGAAGAATGCTGCTGTCTGTTTCTCTGAAGATAGGGCAACATTAGTGTTTCCCATGAAACAAAAGCACATGTGTGTCCATTCTCTGATCTTGTGGGCCTATTTGCGCATTGTGTGCATGTCAAACTTTTAAGTCCTGGAGAAGGCATATTCAGTCAGATACATGATACGGGAGATGGGTCCGATGGTGTCCAGGAGATCATCCAAAGCTTTCTTGAAGCCTTTTTCATCCAATGCTTGGATCCCAGCCACTAAGTGATCGAACTCCAATGGTTACGTGATTTTGTCTGGTAAAGATGGATGCGGACATACTGAACGCAGATGGTGGCAGAGGCGGACCTCTCTCTTCATCAGCTTCATATGCATGCATTTGACCAATCCCCCAAACTGGGATGATGAATATTACATGGATCAAACATCTTCTGACCCGTGGCATCCACGATGCCTAATAGTCAGCTAGTTGGGGTACAAGCGAACCTTCAATACTTTCTGCCACATGGAGCACAGAGTCCATGGAAGGGACAGGTTAGAAAAGGGATGTAATAATTACAATACAAATAAACAATACAAATAAAACGCTACCATATACACAATGCACAGAGAAGCAAAAACTCTGATCAGTCTTTTGGAAGGAGCAGCAAAGAAAGAGGTGGGTCGATGCATATGTTTCCTACTCCATTTATTTCTATGGTATGTTGTGTATTAGATCTTTGCACACGGTAGAACAAAATCAGGAACAGAAAAATACCTGATGTTAATGCATTCCAGATAGTTACTTACATCATAGGTAACCCTTGGCACAACACTAATGATTAGTGTAACTTAATTACTACATTTATTAGAGGATTTTGAGTGTTTCCTAATTGTTGACTCACCCTATACACTGGACCTTTGCTTTTACCAGATGTAATAAATATCCCTGTATTTAGAACATCCAATTAGTACACAATTAGCATTAGACTTGTGCACAATTGTGTTACAGGTTGTACAAACAAATCAAATTCCTTTTAATCTATGATGTATGATCGTGTTTAATTCAATGAATCTGACTCCACAGGTAATTCCCAGATCGATCAATTCATTTGGGAGTAGATTAAAAAGAATGTTATTCATCCATACCACCTGAAATGCATTTCTGCACAAGTCTAATTAGCATTTAGATCATGTCAAGTTTGCTAATTAATTGGCGATCCATTTTGTTTAACAATTGTTTGCACATAAAGGGCAAGCAGGTAAAAATTCAGTTGCGATAAATAAAATGAATACGTAGAAACTTAGTATATGACCCTTGCATTTTCTCTGATTGTATTAATTTATTATACATAACATGAATCAAATGCTGTTTGAACATTATGACAAACCTAGCACTTGAAATTAATATCTAAGAATGATGGCAAGTATTGTAAGAGCTGCATGTAAAACGAATTAGAAACCAAAAGGGAGTATTTATTTAAATACAATTGTACCATTTCCTGTTGCTTTGATTTTAGTTGGCATTAAAATGAATACACATTAGCTGCTTTTATTGCCTTGCGGTCCCACTAAAACATTACTGCGTTGTTCCCTTTAAGAGTGTTCACAGCTTTTTAAGACATTATGATACTAAGAAGAAGATTATGAGCAAGCAAAGTCAACGTGCAAATTAGCTGCCTTATGACTGTCTTAATTATTTTTGTGGAATTTAATTAATCCCAGAACTGCAATAATGCAGAGCAAAGCAAATTTTAAGGGACAGTGGGTGCAATTTATCGTTTGTTTGCAAGCATTCTGCTGCCTTTGCAAAAGTCGTAGCTGTCATTATATTGGGAGGGGGGATGTCTCTTTGATTAATAAAGCTGTTTGAGCCAGTTGTCCAATAAATATTTCATTTGCGCAGGTTTGCGGTTGTACGAAAAAAAAAGAGACCCAATAATTATCCGAAGATCAACCACCAGGTGGCAGCACTATGAGGCCTTTGTTCAGTAAACAATAAGCCAGCATTTCCATTATATGTCCTTCCTCCAAGTAATACACCATTAAAGAACAGTTGATAATGATGCTGCTAACACAAAGGATATAAAATGCTCCAGTACGGAATTGTGATAAAAGTCTTTTGGGAGCAATGGTTACATGTAAGTTAAGTGTTATTGCTTTATTATGATCATTGTTAATTTAAGCAGCACTTCAAAATTCCGCAGCTCTGAATACACAGTGTAAAGGCTACAGCAAAACCTAGTGACATAGTAAACCAACCAAATGGAAACAATGGGTTTTAATAGTTCTTCCTGCAAGCTTACAATCTATTATCTAGAATGCAACTTAATCGGTAATACATGAATACAAATATTTACATGTGCAACGAGTGTGGTGGGAGAGCTCCATATAGAGCTAGATTTTAGTTTAGGTGACTGAAAATGAAGAACAGTGGTGACTAAAGCTGACACTTCAGATCTTTTTTTTACTTTTTACCAGAATTTCCAATGACGTTAAGACTGCGAAAAGGTTAAAAGGAGACTATAGACATCAAAACAACTTACTTTAATGAAACAGTTTTGATGTATAGATCAACCCTCTGCAGTCTCACTGCTCCATGTACTGCCATTTAGGAGTTTAATCACTTTTGTTTCTGTTTATGCAGACCTAGCCACACCTCCCCTGGCTGTGACTCACAAAGCCTGCATGAAAAAATAGTTTCATTTTCAAGCGAATTTTAACTTGCTTTAGCAGTTTTAATCGCCTGCTCTATAAATTGAACTTTAATAACACACAGGAGGAGCCTGCAAGCTCTAGCAGGCTATCAAAAGAGCAGGTGATAATAACTTGTACATTAAACAAAATGGGCAATAAAGGAAGTTTAAATATTAGATCTCTCTTTACAAGAATTGTATAGCAAGGCAGTGCAAGTCATATGCAGGGAGGTGCATAAACAAAGTGATTTAACTCCACAGTGGCAGGGAATTGAGCAGTGAGACTGCAGGGACATGATCTATACACCAAAACTACTTCATTAAGCTAAAGTTGTTGTGGTGCCTATAGTGTCCCTTTAGTTAGAATTTACCCTGCCGAGCTACTTTATAACATAAATCTCAATGTCACTTTGCTATATTCATGTTGCCCAATCGAATACAATCTCCCCACGTCCTTGGTTCAATATCTCTTGCATCCTTTTTCAGTTTAGAATACTTTCCCAGGCTCTGATATCTGCTTAGGACAGAGTGACTTACTGGTAGGAATAACTGTCACTGCATCGAGTGCTATGACAGACTGCACAGAGTTTGACATGTGCTCCGGATGGAGCGGTTTTGGATGGGAATATAAATCTAAAAAAATCTCCATCAGTTTGTGAATTGTTTTCTACAACAGCTGTAAATGTTTTCATGGGTTCTGTAATGGGAATACTGTGTTTGTATGCCCAGGAGCTACAGATGTCTTCTAGATTTCTATGATTTGACATTCTCTTTAAATGCTTGCTTCCTCTCCTCCTGTAAACAGCTTTTATGTTCCCTCCTGCTCTACGTCTCCAATTTCACCCAGCAAGATTATCAGCTATTGACTCTTTTATGCATCACCCAGGAATAAAGGAGAGCAATGGGGTTCTTTTTCTTGTCAATCGTGCAGTTTTTAAAAGCATTATTGCATGCTAACATCAAACTTTTCCATGCTTGATCCCTTCAGTTTATTCATAACCCACCAAGCCAAGCATTCCATAGTCATATTACAAGTTTTTTTTCCGCTCGATCTCTGCATTGGAAGGGAGCATCTCTTTATTGCAGATTGGCAGGTATTATCAAGTAATAGCATTTTTTAAGAATAGTTTGACAAATTACCTGAGGGCAGCCATATTCTATGGAACTGGTTTTCTCCAATAGGAAAAGCCAGATGTCTCTGTAAAGCATGGCAGATGCACGACTGTGCTCATTGGCTGAGAGTTCTCAGCTTCCTGTCAGACTAGGAAGGGGATCCGCTACTGCAGTAAGCACAGCCACACTAGAAGGAGTTAAGCAAGCACACCATGAGGGGAGAGGAAGCATGCGACTACAAAAGGGACAGAGATGATGGAGAAATAGACACACAAGTGGGAAGGGGTAAAAGGGAGTCTGGGGGAGAGACACACAGAGGGGCTTGAGAAGTGGAGAAAGAGACAATGTGGTGGGAGGAAGAAACACACAGAGGGTCTGAGGGGGTGGAAGTGACAAGGTGCAAGAGAGAAGGAGACAAACAAAGATGAAGAGCAGAAAGCGACACAGAGGGGCTGGGAGGGGAGACATACAGAGGGGCTTGAGAATGTGAGAACAAGACAAACAGAGGGCTTGGGAAGAGGAGAATGAAACAAGGTGCTGGGGGGGGGGAAGAGGAGAATGAAACAAGGTGCTGGGGAGGAAGAGGCACACATAGGAGCTGGGGGATAAGAGACAAACAAAGGGACTGAGGGAGAGACACAACTCTAGAGGATAAGAATCATACAAAGGGCAAAATGAGGGATACTAAAAGGAGTAAGAAATTTAAAAGGTGGTTCAGAGATACACAAATAAAGATGCATTTTTAGGGGCGTCAAAATGCATTTTAATCTGTGTAGCCAAAAACCCTAGCACCGGCCCTGTGTGCATGTATCAAAGTGTGTATATATGTGCATGTATCAGTGACTATAATTGTATCAGTAAGTGTGTCTGGAATATCTGTATGTGTACGTGAAAGTGTGTATATGTGTGCATGCATTAAAATGTATGTATATATGTGTGTGTGTTTATATATATAGAGAGAGAGAGAGAGAGAGAGAGAGAGAGAGAGAGAGAGAGAGGAAAATGTATTCATGTGGGTATACAGAGGAAGAGGTTCTATTTCAACTGTCAAAAGTAAAGACAAATAACTGAGGCCCCTTTTTTAATTTTCATATGTAAATACAGAACAAAAATATTAATTGAGGCAGTCAGCTAGACCTTTATCCTCTTCTACATACCTTCCTTCTTTTGTTTTTAATCTTATTATTCCTAGTTTTACTTTTCTTTTCTCAATTATGTATCTAAAACATGTTTTGTCCCCTTTTTTTTATTGGCTGTGCCATTTTCTCTTCTGTGTGTGATTTGGAAGCTCTTATAACTTGCTTAGCCTCTTTCTGCCTAATCTTATAGGTCATTCTGTCTTCCTCACTCTGTTTTTTTTTTATAATTACTAAATCCTAACTTTTTTTTTTTTTTTACTATTTTGGGCACATCTGCGGAGTACCACAGTGGTTTCTTGAATTTCTTGCTTTTACTGACAAGCCTAATGCAATTTTCTGTTGCCTTCAGCAGTGCAACTTTTAAATAATCCCATTTCTCTTGGACTCCATTTAAATACTCCTTTACACATAGTCTAATTTTAGAAAAGTCTGTTTTTTGTTAAGTATAAAACTTTTGTTTTTGTGTGGTGTGACTCAGTCACTGTTCTTATATTAAACCACACTGACTGATGATCACTGGATCCTAAACTGTCATCTACAGTAATATCTGATACCAAATCTCCATTTGTTAACACTAAATCTAGTATGGCCTCTTTATGAGTTGGCTCCTCAATGACTTGTTTTAGAGACAATCCCAGTAGGGAGTTTAGAATATGTGTGCTCCTGGCACAAGCAGCTATTTTGGTTTTCCAATTCACATCAGGAAGATTAAAGTCACCCATGATGATTACTTCCCCCTTCATTGTCATTTTAGCTATTTCCTCAACTAGTAGATTATCTAACTCTTCCATTTGTCCTGGGGGCCTATAAATCACACCTACACAAGTTACTGTGTGATTACCAAATCCTAACGTAACCCAAACGGACTCTATGTTCGGCTCGCTAACTTTTATTAGGCTAGATTTTATGCTATCCTTCACATACAGGGCCACTCCTCCCCCTTTCTTGCCTTCCCTGTCTTTTCTATATAAAGATTACCCTGGTATTGCTATGTCCCAATCATTTTTCTCATTATACCATGTCTCAGTAACAGCGACTAAATCTACATTATCAGTTGCCATTATTGCCACAAGTTCATTGATCTTTTTTCCCTAAACTGCGAGCATTTGTAGACATGAATCTAAGCTTATCATTTTTTAAGACACTTGCTACAGGCACCTTCTGTCCTTGTTTTGGAGGCAATTGGATTGATGTTTTATCACCCTTTTGCCCCCTCCCCCAGTTTAAATACATCCTAGCAAAACCTCTGAACCAGTGGTATACACACAATCCATGGGGCCCCGGTGCAAAACTGAACTGCTCACTGAGCACCTTTGTTCCCTTTTGAGAAAGATGCAAACCATCTTTTTTGTACAGTTTATTTCCATTCCAAACAGAGCTACCATGAGAAATGAAGCCAAATCCTTGCTCCCGACACCATTCACCAAGCCACAAGTTAAAGTCCCTAATACGCATCCACCTGTCGTTCTGAGTGTTGTGCACAGGCAGAACTTCAGAGAATGACAATGTGGAAGCAACCTGCCATATATCATTGGCAAAAACACTAAAAACGTCCTTTACCTCTGAAACCTCATTGCAAGCCAAGTCATTTGTCCCTAGATGAACAAGTACATCCAATTTCCCATCCTGCATTGTTCGCTTAACAGTATTACAAATACGTCTCCTGTCTCTGTGAGCAGTAGCTCCGGGAAGACATCCAACAAGACCACCATTGTCCATCTCCACACCTCTTATGATAGAAACCCCAACAACAACTGCTTTCTATTAGGCCTCACCATAGTCTCCAAGCCTGTCTCCACAACACCACTACACTTTGTGTCTAAGCCTGTCTCCACAACACCACTACACTTGGTGCCTGAGCCTTTCTCCACAACACCACTACCCTCAGTGCCTGAGCCTGTCTCCACAACACCACTACGCTCAGTGCCTGAGCCTGTCTCCACAACACCACTACACCTGGTGCCTGAGCCTGTCTCCATAACACAGAAAATACCAAGGGAGGGAATAAAACTCAGACTTGAGATTAAATAATGCCAGTGTATTAGTAAACAAAAAAATTTGAAATCACAGCAAGTAAATCAAACTTATAAGTTAGATGCAGAAAGAACAGTTTTACCAAATTGGCCCAATCATTCTGATGGTGGGACACAAAACAGCAAAAGATATTGCTGTTTTGTGGCACATTCAGCAGCTCCATTAGACTGGGATTGGTAAGCAGAGGATATGGCATGTTCAGCAGCGCCATTAGACTAGGGGTGGTAAGCAGAGGAAAAGGATAGAGAAATGCCCATCTCTGAACAAAAGGCTCTCCAGAACTGTGAAATGAATGTCACGTATTCATCCGCACATAAAAATATGGTTAATGGCATTTACTGTCCTGACAGGAAAAGTGGTGCAGAGCAGCATTACCGTCCTGACAGGAAAAGTTGTGCTGAGCAGCAATCATGCACATGTAAACCTGGTAATTGCTTTTGGGGTCAAAGGCCAGTCATGGCCAATCAGATCCACAGGTGGGTTTGTGCTGAGCAGCAATCATGCACATCGAAACCTGGTAATTGCTTTTGGGCTCAAAGGCCGGTTACAGCCAATTAGATCCAAAGGAGGGGTATTTAAACCCAATTCTCCTTATCCTCATTTGCCTGTCGTGGTTTCATCCTGATGGTAATCCGAGAGTGCGTTCCGGATTTTGATTTTCTGGTATTTGACTTTGGCTTCATTTTGACTTCCCTGAATTCTGGTATCCTTGACTTTTGGCTTTACCTTATCGTTGTGTCTGATTCTGTGTTCCTGACCTCGGCAAGTATTTTGACTATTCTTGAATACATAAAGTCCGGCCACTGGGCGGTGATGGGGGCCCAGGGCTAGCGGTTCGCGTGGTCATAGTGGTAGTAGAGGGGCGGGGGGAGAAGGGGATGAGTGAAGAGAAAGAACAAGCTCCTGGCTTTACTGCGGGTCGTGCGAGGGAGCTATAGCAGAGCGCTCAGAGGAAAGTGCTCCCTTGCTGACAGCTTAGTGTGGCTGCCCGCCCACCCACCTGCAAATCAACTGCCCGCTGCCCCGGGGGAGCCCAAAGGTGGCCAGCCGGCCAGCTCTTGGGATCCCATAAAACGAGGCAAACATGGTATATAAATGTAATTGCTTGAATCATTTAAATTGATTAATTGTTAAATTGGGTTAATTGTGTTAATCACTTGTATTCCTATAAAAATGCATGTGTGTATGCATTTGATAGCTTGACAAAGACTGTGTAGGTCAAAACGTTGCAGTAGGCTCAATAAATTTGCCTTTTTGTATCCTGAGAGTGCCTGGACTTCTCTTCTATTTTTCCTCATCAAATACTTGGTTCCTGGTACTGGGACTGGTCTGGTGCACCCGGATATATTTCAAATGGGTTTGAGTGCAGTTCCACATTCCTGCTACAATCTACTACCTGTCACATTGTTAACAAAGGCCGGTCATCATCTTTGACAGTTTTGAGATTTTTGAGGAGACTCACTTAGGTGGCAGCCAATGACCAGTTTTTCCTCACTTGTATTCACATCCCGGGGGTCACTAATGTATCGGCTCATCAACTGTCTCGTTCTGCTAGCAGGCATTCCATAGCAGGCATTCCACGAGACTCTGCCCACCGCTTCCCGTTTGGCTACTCCTGCCCCTCCATTCCAAGACATGTTAATGGATTACATGTTTTAATATCACACACACAGAATCTTACCCACCTAGCACTCTCGGTTAACACTAGGAAATCATACGATAGGGCTTTTCACCTTTTCACCAAGTTCATAGACGATTTTTAAATTCATGAAATGTTTGCTATGGAGTCTTTATTAGGATTTACCTCTTTTTGCCACCTTAAGTTAAAATTATCATTTAACACTATCAAACTCTACTGGGCATTGGACATCACATGCTGATACAACACCCTAACAAAACAGGATTCCTATCATCCTACCAAATTAAAACCTTACTGAAAGGAATCCAGAAATCTGACACAATACTACCCTCTAAGAGACTACCCATCCACGGTAAACTGTTCCAATCACTATTCAATTTATTAGACACATCACCTTTCGAACCTATTACCAATATTGTAATTAAAACCGCCATATAGGTAGCTTTTTACGGATTCCTACGACCAAAAGAGTTCACCTCTATTAATCTAACTTCCACAGATTAAAACTATAAATATCCATAAGTCTATAGATCACTACATCCTTTCACTTCCCCACTCTAAAACCATCTAGATGGTTCACTTACGACTGCCAAATTTATGATCTATGTTCACATGCTATTAACAAGGCTTGACCCTAATTCAACTTACTACTCAGGCCACTCTTTATGCATAGGGGCAGCATCATCTGCTTCCTCCAATCACATTTCAGCACATATCCTCAATGCAATGGGACACTGGAAATCATCCACTTATACATTATATATAACAGAACCAGTTAAAGAGATTCGTCAGACATTTCGTGACTTATCCAAGGGATTTTGATGTATTGTAGAACGAATACATTTTGTATGGTACACTTCTTTTTGCCCTCTATTACTACAGGCCTACTGCATTGTCTGTTCCAGCACACCACAAACGACTGGTGTTTTTAACTATGGTATTTACTACTATTTATTTGTTATCTAACTCTTATGGCAATATTGCCCTGACCACAAATACATTTATATATATTTTTATTTATATATATATATATATATATATATATATATATATATATATATATATATATATATATATATATATATATATATATGTGTGTGTGTGTATTTGGTATTTGCAACACTATTTCCTTATGTGTAACTTTGTTATTTGGTAAATATTTTTTAAACGTTTTACTGTCCAACCAATATTTTTGTTTTTGTTTCCATTAAATAATGTGTTATTCAAGCATACAAAAAGTAAATTAAAAAAACTAACATTACTTTCCAGGACACCCAAAATGCTCAGATTCTAGAGGTGTTTTTTCTTTTTGCAAACCGCTTGGTAGTGAAGGGGTTATTGAAGCTTTGTCTGCAGTTATTGCCGGACAATGGTTTATGATCTTCGTTGATTGTCATTCCCCTCTGTCTGATCCGTGTATAGCTTTGCCTATCAATCACTGCAATTTTTTCCTACATTTCAGATCATGGCTCTATGCTCCTATCAATGCCTAGGTGTTATTTGCCACTTCAAACCATCTCATATAACAAGATCCCTGAGAATGGACAGGGTAAGAGAACATTTAATTGCCCTGTCCACAATGACCCACACAGTATCACTATCTGACATTTCCTAGCAATGGTATGTAAAACAACTAAAGCTTAATGTAGTTGTTCTGGTGAGTATAATCATTGCCTTCAGGCATTTTCATGTAAACACTGCCTTTTCAGAGAAAAGGCAGTGTTTACATTGCCCATTGGGACACTTCCAAGTGGCCATGCCTTAGATGCAGGCAGGGCCGTCTTTAATGCAGGGCAAACGGGGCAGCTGCCCCGGGCCCTGTCCCTGCTGGGGGGCCCAAGACAGCCGCTCCATTTGCCCCGGCCCGCAAACTATGGGGGCCCATCGGGTGGCCCATGCACTTAGGGCCACCCGGTGGGTCTGTGTCAGCAGGGGCCCGGTCGTGCGATGTGGCGCTTTAACAGCGCGACCGGGCCCTTGCTTTTCGGCAGCCGTCTGGGAGGAAGTGACCGCCGCGCGTCACTTCCTCCCACAGAAAACGGAACCGCGCGGGAGGAAGGAGGACCAGCTGCTCAGAAGGGGGCCAGGCCGAGAGAGAGCGAGAGCTTAACTCCCAGCCACCCCAGCCAGCCCACTGGACCCCAGGGAATCCACCCTCCAGGAAAAGGTAAGAAACTGGAGGGTGGTTATCAAATTTTGCATGAATTTCTGAGTGTGTGTGTCAGTATATATGTATGTCTATCTGTGTGTATGTGTGTTTCACTATGTCTGTCTGTGTGTATGTGTGCCAGAATGTCTGTCAGTGTGTCAGTATGTCTGTGTGTGTGTGTGTGTGAGTCTGTCGGTGTCTGTGTGGTTCAGTATGTATGTGTGTTTCAGTATGGCTGTCTGTGAGTGTCAAAATGTCTGTATATGTGTATGTCTGTCAGTTTCTGTGTGTATGTGTGTTTCAGTATGTCTGTCTGTGTGTATGTGTGACAGAATGTCTATGTGTGAGTCTGTCAATGTCCGTGTGGTTCTGTATGTCTGTGTTTGTCAATATGTCTGTCAGTGTTTGTGTGTTTCAGTATGTCCATCTGTCTGTGTGTATATGTGCCAGTATGTCTGTCAGTGTATCTGTATGTCTGTGTGGTTCAGTATGTCTTTGTGTATGTGTGTTTCAGTATGGCTGTCTGTGTCAGTACGTCTGTCAGAATGTGTCCCTGTATCTGTATGTTGTCCATTTGCGTTTGTGTGTGTATCTGTATGTGTCAGTGTTTGTATCTGTATATCTGCATGTGTGTCTGAATGTGTGTCAGTGTGTGTGTGTACCTTTTGTATCTGCATGTATGTCAGTGTTTGTATCTGTGTGTGTGTGTCTATGTGTGTGTCAGTGTCTGTGTGTATCTGTATGTTCTTGTGTGTATCTATATGCGGTCAGTGTGTATCTGCATGTGTGTCAGGTAGTGTATTTGTGTGTATCTATATGTAGTCAGGGGGCCCAAGTAAATGCTTGCCCAGGGTCCAATCAAAATTAAAGACGGCCCTGGATGCAGGGCCGGACTGGGGATACAAAGCAGCCCTGGAAAAAAAAATCTATGCCAGCCCCATAAGTCATTGCGCCATATATTGTCGCATGTAATATGTAAGGCTATGTCTTGCCACCCCAGATGATTGAGTAATATATATATATATATATATATATATATATATATATATACATATATATATATATATATATATATATATATATATATATATATTGCTTTTTCTAATATAAAATATTAGTCCTTTCAGAGTAAAACATTTAATTATACAGTAAGCATACTCACATGCAGACACAGACAATCTCACTGACACACACAAGCTCATTGATACACAGCCTCATAGACAAACAATTTCACTAATATACATAAGCTCATTGACATAAAAACACAAGCTCACTCACTAGCAGGCACACATACATGCAAGCAAGCTCACTCACTAGCAGGCGCACACACACAGCTTAATGTGGTGGTTCTGGTGTTTATAGCCTGTCCCTGCAGGCTTTTGAATGTAAACACTGACTTTTCAGAGAAAAGGCAGTGTTTACATTGCTTCCTAGTGACACCTCTAGTGACTGACACTCAGACGGTCACTAGAGGCGCTTCCTGTGTCAGTGTGGATTGGCTGAGATCATCAAGCTTGATGATCTCAGTCATAGAGGCAGAGACCAGCACGATGTTGGAAAAAAAAAAAAGGTGAGTAAAACACTATTTTTAAAAACACACACAGACACCACGACTGACACACACACACACCACGACAGACATACACACACCATGACAGACACACCATGACACAGACCATGACACAGACAAACACACACACACCATGACAGACACACACGCACACACCATGACACAGAAAGACACACACACACAGCATGACACAGACAGACAGACACACACACACACACCATGACATAGACAGACACACACACACACACACACCATGACACAGACAGACACACACACACACACACCATGACAGACAGACACACACACACACCATGACACAGACAGACACACACCATGACAGACAGACAGACACACACACAGCATGACACAGACACACACACACAGCATGTCACAGACAGACAGACACACACCATGACAGACAGACACACACACACACACACACACACACACAGCATGAGACAGACAGACAGACACACACATCATAACACAGACAGACACACACACACCATGACAGACAGACACACACATCATGACACAGACACACACACACAGCATGACACAGACACACACACACACTCCCACTGACATACATACTTGTTGCTACCTGTGTGGGTGGGCAGACTGATAGGTGTGCTGGTGGCCGCAGGGAGAACCTGAATGGTGGCCGCAGGGGAAGCTCTTCTGGCGGCCGCTGGGGGAGCAGGCTGTTCTGTCTCTGCTCTTCCGCCCTCGCGCGCAGCTTAATGAGACCGGGCCAGAATATTACGTCATATTCCGGCCCCGGTCTCTTTCTAGAACGCGAGGAAGGGAGAGCAGAGATAGAACAGCCTGCTCCTCCAGCAGCCGCCAGAAGAGCTTCCCCTGCGGTCGCCATTCAAGTTCTCCCTGCGGCCGCAGGTCACTGAAATGTCTCCCCGGCCTCAGGTGCCGACGGCCCACCAGGAAATTCCCCAGTACCCCGGTGGTGCTTAGATGGCCACTGGAGGGGCTTCCTGGCTCAGGGCCGCACAGTAAGCTTTTTCATTCAGCGTCCCCACACTCTGCATGGAGACACTGAATTTACATCATAGAGATTTGATTATGATTTAAATATTTATCATTCTGCTTTGATTGTTCTTCTGCCAAAGTATCAGTAGTTCTGATATGCTATTCTTTATTATAGTGTCTATTATGCACATTGCTTATAGACACTTCTTTTGTATATTCTTGAATATTTGTATATACCTATTTGTATATAGTCCACACTTTTTTGACACTTTCTTCACGTTACACATCATATTTTATCTTCCTCTTATTCAATTATCATCCTCACTTCACTTTTATTTATTATTTTTTATTGCATCACACTATTCTGTGATATCTTATTCCTATGTTTGTCCTTTACTTTTTTCTCTGTCTCTTGATCAATTATTTGGTCCTTGCTCTCTTTTCACTTCATTTTGCTTTTCACCTATTCTATTCTTTGCATGACACTCACACTATCCACTCCTCCCTCACTCATCTATCTGTCTTCTTATAATCTGGGCTACATGTTATTCTTTTAGTATATTTCTATAGGCGTATTTACTGTCAACTATATATGTATTTTATATACATCCTCCTAGTTGTTTTTACTTTATTATTCACGCACCGCACGATTCACAATCACTTATACTATTGAAATTCAGTGTCACCATGGTAAACAGACGCTTTTTCACGACCTTTTCCGGTCGCATTTATATGACGTCATTACGTCTTCATGAATTTCATACGCGATCACCTGATCACTTCACTGCGTCCACACACGGATCTGGGGCTGCACACCTGCACTGGGTAAGTGATTACCTCTTAATTATTTTTGTGCTATATATGCAATTGCTTCACTTATAATTACATCTTGACAAAGACCTCTTGGGTCGAAACGGTGATCCTCTTCATCACATATAAAATGTGATTGAAAATATCCTCTGGAGTGCTCTCTTCATCATTTATATATATATATATATATATATATATATATATATATATATATATATATATATATATATATAAAATAAACAAAGAAGATATATATGCATATATTATAAATATATAATGTATATCTAAATATCTTATATATATATATATGATGCCATACTAGGTGTATTTTTATATTAATATATACATATATTAATATAAAAATGCACTTAGAATTAAATTATATATATATATATAATATATAATAATATATATTTTATATATATATATATATATATATTATAAAATATAAATAATAATTAAATAAAAATAAGTGCAAAAAATTACAAATAATAAAAAATAATTTTATATGTATTAAGGCCGTTTGGCCTGTATTTGTGGGAGGGGCTTAAATTAATTCACTCCCCTATATAAGGGACACCCCTTACCTGTCTCATATCGCTTGAGGTCAGCATCAGAATGATTTCCACTTTCGGGTCATCCAGACGCCATTTTACCTGATTACTGCATGAGGTTTTCTAAGCTGAGCTGTGTCATAAATCCAGCCACAGGCTTTTCTGGCCTACCACCTTCTTTCTTCGCCATGGATGGTGTCCAAGTGACTCACAAACCGTAAGTCGACCTACCCGTTATGCCAGGCATCAGTCCCACGGCACCATGCACGGGTCAGGTCCTTACTTTACGGCTGCATTTTGTCTAAGTCTGTTCTAAAACCATTGCATGTTCATGCATATCATTCGTTTAAACCCCCTACCGGTCTTTGGGTGTACTACAGGCTTCTTAGACATTATTGTTTTTCATGTACAAACCAACGAACCACTGCATTTTCGCCTACACACTGACCCCTACCGGTCATTCGGTGTACTACAGGCTTCTCAGACATTATTGCATTTCATGTACAAACCAACAAACCACCGCATTTTTCACCTACACACTGACCCCTATCAGTCATTTGGTGTACTACAGGCTTCTTAGACGTTTTTGCTTTTCATGTACAAAACAATAAACCACTGCATTTTCACCTACACACTGACCCCTACCGGTCATTCAGTGTACTACAGGCTTCTCAGACATTATTGCATTTCATGTACAAACCAACGAACCACTGCATTTGCGCCTACACACTGACCCCTACCGGTCATTCGGTGTACTACAGGCTTCTCAGACATTATTGCATTTCATGTACAAACCAACAAACCACCGCATTTTTCACTTACACACTGACCCCTATCAGTCATTTGGTGTACTACAGGCTTCTTAGACGTTTTTGCTTTTCATGTACAAAACAATAAACCACTGCATTTTCACCTACACACTGACCCCTACCGGTCATTCAGTGTACTACAGGCTTCTCAGACATTATTGCATTTCATGTACAAACCAACGAACCACTGCATTTGCGCCTACACACTGACCCCTACTGGTCATTCGGTGTACTACAGGCTTCTCAGACATTATTGCATTTCATGTACAAACCAACGAACCACTGCATTTTTACCTACATGCTGACCCCTACCGGTCAATCGGTATACCACAGGCTTCTCAGACTTTATTTCACTTCATAAGCAAACAAACTAACTACAACATTTTCGCTTTTATACTGACTCCTATCTGTCAAACGGTAGGATTAAAGGGTATTTTTACCATACTATCAGCATTTCTGACCCTCACTGGTTAACAGCAAAACTGTCTTCACGTCAAATACAATTTACCAGCCAGTATAAATTACACATAAGATTGTTTTAAACATAACCATAAACCATAAATTAAACTCCAGCACGGACTCATCTTCAGGTTTAATTCACAATAATTTACATTTCACATCAAGACCAACAGTGGTTCTATCAACACTGCCACCTACAGGTCTGTCAAGTACAAACATTTTCATGGGGTTTTACAAACACCAAAACACTGACACCTATAGGTCAACAGACAAACAACATTTCACATACCAATCAGTTTCCAGCTACACTGCCACCTATAGGGCACTTGGCAGATCTCCAGTGCACTTGCATTTTGCAACACCATGTTCACTGACCCCTACCATTTAATAAGACATACAAAAATTCACATAGCAAGTACTATATCAAACATCTGATATAAATACATATATTATTACACAGTAGCAGACGTATCTGTAGATACGTAACTGGTAATATAGTTCACATACATTTTTTCACAGCACGCTGCTCACACAACAGACTTTCCCCTAGCAAGGGGACATACAACATACAAGGTGTGGACAGACCACTTTTTCACTTGTACATACGCCACTTAATAGGTTAAGATTGATACATATTTAACCAGTATGGCTACAATGTTTAATATTTACACATCACGGCACTTTACTTTTCCCTTCAGATTAGAGGCAGTGCTTATACCACAGGGATATCCAATCTGGAGGGAAAAAACAGGCAGGCAAATCTCCAAACATTTAAACCCTCCCCTAATTACCTCCTTTCCAATAAGTAGCAGCTCCTCCTGATCATACCCAGTTCTTTGCCTGCCTTCGGCAGGGGAGGTTAGACAGGAGGTTCTCCAGGAAGCAGGTGAGAAGGGCTGAGGCTCGGGAGGCTCTGCTTCCTTTATGTCCGGGTAAGTAGCGTTTAACACGCCGGACGGCGTGGTCCCTGAGATTTTATTATGCCGTCTCTTGCCGTGCCAGGTGCCGGTCTGACGAAGGACGCAGGCGTGCGTCGGATGGGAGGTCCTGTCGGTGGAACGCACGCACAGGTTGCGTTGCGTTCCACCAGGGAGTCGCAGAGCGCTATGCACATGCGCAATGCGAACCTTGATTCAGGCGCCAAATTTGAACTGGGCGTTTTTGTTTGGTTACAGGACTTAAAAGGAGCATTTACCAGCAGCAACCTCTGTTTGCCAGGAGCTCTCAGAACGGTTGCAAAGTGTGTTTCTCACCTGCCCTCCAACACACTCTCAGGCCATTTAAGGTAAGACTGATTAAGTTTTTATTTTAAATGGTTTTAGCCTGAATCTTTAAGGAGAAAAATTTGATTATTTTCCCTTTCTTGTTTTCTGTTCCCAGTATGTCTAATCCGGAAAATTTGGATAAAGTTGCTGAGAAGGGGAAATGTACATCTAAATCCAAGCATTTAATGTGCTCTGTATGTGGCCAACCTATGCCAGATGGTTGTAAAAAGAAACTTTGCTCAGTTTGTTCAAAAGTAGCTTCAGAGGAAGCAAAAAGAACAGAAATGTCCACTTTTCTCAGCTGGTTGCAACAAAGTATGCAGCAAACATTTGTGGATATGCAGTCGGCAGCATTACAGTCAGTCCAGGCTTCGGTTGCCCAGGATTCACAGATTGTAAAACATGCTATAAAAAGACTGAGATCTTGGGAAGTTTCCGATACTAGTTCAGGAACTAGTGGTTCTGAGTATGGCGAAAATTCAGGTAGTGATTCATCAGATGAGGAATTTGCATTCCCAGAAGAAGCCATTGGGAAATTGATTAAAGAAGTGCAGTGCATTTTTGAAATTGAGGAAACAGGGAAAAAGTCCAAAGTGTTTCCTTTTCACCCACAGATTAAGGAATTGATTTTAAAAGAATGGAAATTCCCTAGTCACAAGCCGTTTTATTTCTAAACATTTTAAAACTCTCTTTTCCATAGAATCGGAACAAGACTGTAAACTGGATACAGTCCCTGTAGTGGATGTTCCTATTGCTCAAATAGGTAAGAAGACTACATTACCGATTGGAGACTCAAGCGGGCTGAAGGATGTCATGGAAAAACGCATGGACTCCTCCTTAAAAAAGTTGTTCATCTCTTCTGCAGCCCAAGCTAAAGCTTTGATTGCGGGGGCATCCGTTGCCAAGGCCCAAAAACTTTGGTTGGAAGAACTAGAAAAGGTATATACGGGAGAAGCAAAGGAAGACCCGGTAAAACTATTAAAAAATATCAAGATGGCAGCTGATTTTTTAGTAGATGCTTCTGCAGAAAGCCTGAAATTATCGGCCAAGAATATAGGTATTTCAACAGTCGCCAGAAGAGCGCTTTGGCTTAGAAGTTGGTCAGCAGATGCGGCATCTAAAAATTCACTGTGTGAACTAGCTTTTGAACCAGGAAGACTGTTCGGCTCGAAATTGGATGAGTTGTTAAAACAGATGAAGGAAGGAAGGAAAGCTTTACCAGAGTCATATAGGAAGCAGTTTAGAAGCCGGAAATCGGAGACGCTTCCCTCATTTAGAAGTTCCTTTCGTAGAACCTATTTCAGGGGTCAACATAAAAGAGCCTTTGATTATAGGAAGAAGGAAAGATTTACAGACAAGAGAAATAAAAAATTATGACGCCAGGCCTGTGGGAGGAAGGTTGAGTCACTTCCTAGATCACTGGAAAAAGACAACATCAGATCGCTGGGTCCTCGCAGTGATAAAGCACGGATACGCTCTAGAATTATCACAAACCCCAAAGAAAATGTTTCTATGTTCCGAGGTTCATTCTCTAGATATGGAACTCTCTCTGATGCGAGAAGTATCAACTCTGTTACAGAAAAGAGTGGTGGAAGAAGTTCCTCTCAAGGAAAGACATCAGGGCACCTATTCAAGACTTTTCTTGGTGCCAAAACCAGATGGATCGTTCAGACCCATTTTAGACCTAAAAGCCGTAAACAGGCGGATTATCAAAAAGAAATTCCTCATGGAAACAGTAAAATCAGCTACTCTGCTTATTCATCCAAAAAGTTGGTTTGCGTCCCTGGATTTAAAAGATGCCTATCTTCATGTACCCATAGCAGAATCCAGCAAAAGTCTTCTAAGGTTTGCGGTGAGCTGCCAATCGGTAACCAAACATTACCAATTCAGAGCACTGCCTTTCGGCCTGTCATCAGCGCCCAGGGTATTCACAAAGCTTCTAGTAGTCGTTTCAGCTTTTCTAAGAGGTATGGGCATCGCTGTCATTCCGTATTTGGACGACTGGCTGTTGATTGCAGAGTCCCAAGATCAGCTACAGTTAGACCTGGGGACAACTATAAAATCGCTGGAAAATCATGGCTGGCTAATAAATTTCAACAAATCGGAACTAGTGCCAGTTCAAAGGATCCAGTTCTTGGGTCTAATTTTGGATTCTATCGCTATGAAGTTATTCCTGCCAGAAGAGAAGAAACTAAAAATCAAGCGTTTAATCCGGAATCTCAGAGAAAAAGGTGTGTTTTCAATCAGAGTAGCCATGTGCTTACTGGGTCTGTTTACAGCCTCAATCCCGGCAGTCGGTTGGGCAAAAGCCAGAATGAGACCTCTACAAAGAAACATTCTGCAGGTCTGGAATCGACAGGAACTCGGCCTAGAGGGGCTTATGAGGTTCAACAGTCTAACTTTGAGAAGTCTGCAGTGGTGGACCTCTTCTCGATTCCTGCACGCGGGTCTTTCATTCCGGATGAAGTCCTTCACTATAATAACAACAGACGCCTCTGCGCTGGGCTGGGGGGCCCATCTGGGAGGCATAAAGAAGCATGGATGCTGGCAAGAGAAGGATATGAGAAATTCCTCGAACTTCAGGGAATTAAAGGCCGAATGGATGGCGCTCTTGGCATTTCAGTTTCTCATCAAAGATCAACATATTCAAATTCGTTCAGACAATCGAACGACAGTGGCATATTTGAACAAACAGGGAGGTACAAGATCAACAAAATTAGAAAGTCTTTGTTCAATGATCATGCTGTGGTCAGAAGTGCACCTTATGTCAATCTCAGCAGTTCACATTTTAGGAAAATTCAATGTGGTGGCAGATGCCCTGAGCAGGCATCATTTGAAACAAGCAGATTGGTCCCTGTCATGCAGAATGTTCAAGTTCATTACGGACCGCTTCGGTGTTCCGGAGATAGACCTGATGGCCTCCAGAATAAACAGGAAGACAAGACGTTTTGCATCCCTAAATCCAGCAGACAAGCCGGATATCATAGATGCCCTGTCAGTAACATGGAAGTTCAACCTGGCATATATCTTCCCGCCAGTAGTTCTTATTCCCAGAATACTTCAAAAAGTAAGGCTGGAAAATGTAAGGATTATCCTAATCCTTCCATGGTGGCCAAGAAGAAGTTGGCTCTCGGTTCTTCTGAACTTTCCAGGGGCCACCTTTTGGAAGCTTCCTCTTTCGGTAGAAATACTAGAGGACGCCATGGTGCCTCTTCCGACCCTTCGGAGATTCCAATTGACGGCCTGGTTTCTGAACTCCAGATCTTAGAGAGTAAAGGTCTGGATCCTGAAGTTATAAAAATCTTGTTGGCAACTAACAAGGAATCTACTTCAAGGATCTACGCTAGAATTTGGAAGATATTTTGTCAGTGGTGTTGTAGGTTTAAAGTCAACCCTGTTTCCGCGTCCATCCAGAAGATTCTAAGTTTCCTTCAGATGGGATTTGCAAAAGGTCTTAAACCTGCCTCATTGAAATTACAAGTTTCTGTGATCAGTTTCTTCTCCCTCAGATGCTTAGCCTCAGATATTCTGATTTCAAGGTTCTTCAGAGCTCTGACACGTTTGGTGCCCTATGTTAGGGAAACCTGTCCTCCCTGGGATCTAAACTTGGTCTTTTCCGCGCTTTGTGAGCCGCCCTTTGAACCATTGGAGGAAGCTTCCCTGAAGATTATTTCGTTAAAAACGTTTTTTTTTGGTGGCTATTACATCAGCTAAAAGAGTATGTGAGATCCAAGCTCTTCGGGCGAATTTTCCTTTTTTAGTTTTTCATCAGGACAAGGTGGTTCTAAAGCTCGATCCTTCATTCATCCCTAAAGTTTTTTCTGTTTCGAATGTCAACCAAGAAGTGGTTTTGCCGACCTTTTGTCAGAATCCGTCTAATGCCTTGGAAAGTAAATTTCACTGCCTAGACGTAAAGAGATGTCTTTTGCAATATCTAAAGGCTACGAAATCCTTCCGGAAGGATAACAGTCTTTTTGTCTTGTTCAAGGGCACAAGAAAAGGCATGAAGGTTTCGAAGAGTTCTCTGGCTAGATGGCTGAAGGATTGTATTCTGTTGGCTTATTCCAAGAGTGGCATGGAAATTGCAGGCCCTATAAAGGCCCATTCTACTAGAGCCGTTTCTACGTCATGGGCTCTGCGAGCAGCTGCTTCTCCTTCTCAGATTTGTTCAGCTGCTACTTGGTCCTCTCTCCATACGTTCTCAAGACACTACAAGTTGGACATACTGGCCTCGGAGGATGCAGCTTTTGGGCGCAAGGTGCTTCAAGCAGTAGTGAAATGAAACCCGCCCTCAGGATCTGCTTTATTATATCCCTGTGGTATAAGCACTGCCTCTAATCTGAAGGGAAAAACATAAATTTTACTTACCGTAAATTTCTTTTTCCTGAAGATTAGAGGCAGTGCTACAATTCCCGCCCCTTTTTCTAATAAACTCAGTAATTTTGCAGCTATTTGTCTTATGTATTTTCTGGGAATGATCAGGAGGAGCTGCTACTTATTGGAAAGGAGGTAATTAGGGGAGGGTTTAAATGTTTGGAGATTTGCCTGCCTGTTTTTTCCCTCCAGATTGGATATCCCTGTGGTATAAGCACTGCCTCTAATCTTCAGGAAAAAGAAATTTACGGTAAGTAAAATTTATGTTTTTCACATATACTGTACGTATTAAGATAAGCTTGGTCTATGCCATATTTCCTTATGCCATACGTTTTTATCCATTCAGGTTACAGTTACTACTAAAAAACCTATACGGATTGTCAGGTTCAATACCATACTACCAGGTACATACACCTGCTCATGTAGTTATCCATCTCTTACCTTCCCTGGAATAGTAATAGTGTACTGGTAATTAGGGTTCTAGGGCCCAATAGGTATTACCCCCTTTTTTCTTTGCATTATGCTTCGGTTAGTGGTCCCGCGAGGCCAACACCCCGCCTCACACTCGGAGGCATACACCACTCGGGCCACTCGTGAGCTAGCCGCCTAGCATTGTATCATAGAGAGGGCCTCACCTGTCACTCCCCTTCCTATTTTCTGGTTACTGTCACCGAGAGGCCAACATCCTGCCACAACGGTTGGTGGCAACACAAAATCCACTCGCGCCAAGCATAGATAGAGCCTCTCAAGCCACTTGGCAACTAGCAGGGCCTCACCAGTCACCAAAAAACACCTAGCCTAATCGTTTCGCCTTACAGCATAGTTAGCAAGCCCCCTCGGTACAAATAATAATTGCAATCTTTATTGTTATTTAAGTATTTCTCAAAAAGATGGTGAAGAATCACCTCTTCCTAGCACCTCGGCTTATGACAGACTGGCAATCTTGAGTCGGTCACCACAGCCCTCACAAGTCTGGGCCTCATGCTACTGTACAACCAGCACCAACCGAAACTCGGTTACCCGGTACAATCAATTCTTGTGACACACAAGACGTTAACCCTGCACGTATGATCCCAGCACATTTGGGAAGCAAGGCATATGTATGATGTATCTGTGATGGTCAGATCCAGGGATTCCAGGTAAATCAGGAACTGACTATCCCTTGGTTGGGTTGACATTTGGAATATGTAGAGATGTTTATTTGTGCAGGTACCCATACAGAAGGGATTTTCTCCCAAACAAATGGACGAGCACTCTTAGGCTCCAGGTACCAGCACCTCTGAACTACCAGAGACAATTGATATTAGTAGTTGCATTGCATATAGACTGTTGCATATATGTTCAAATGGTTCAGGGCACATAACAAACCATGTGTCCCAATCCAACTTACAAATAACATACTCACCATCTGTACTCACCAGTGCATTTTCACTCATCACCCTTGCAGACTTGTAGTAGATTTACTAAAGCTCTGGAGATTCAAAGGGCTCCCTTACAGGTATCATAAATACACCTTCAAGGAATATAGCATGCCCTCACTTACAGTCAGCACAACAGAACCATTGGCTGTAAACACACTCATAGCCAAGATTTTCAGAGAGGTCTTCCAATCTCCACCATTTACAGCATGGCACCAAACACAAACACATTGGTATTGTCACAAGTAAATCTTCCCTTAACCAGTTAAGGACACATGACGTGTGACATGTCATGATTCCCTTTTATTCCAGAAGTTTGGTCCTTAAGGGGTTAAACAAAGACTAACCATAGACTTATTGGCACCACACACCTCCGCTACCCCAAGTCTCAACTCCCTCATACCCTCCTAGGAGTTTCCTTACTATACAACACCATTGATCTACCTTTACAGCTATCACTCAAGCATGGGTTGAAGCTTGGTTAAGTAAGACCAATATCATCAACGCAGTAAATGGCTACCATCTACCCTACACACTGGCACTTACATGGCATAAAATGGGCAATCCTTTCCCCACTCAACTTTCGGGCTACAGATTAGCCTACTATCGATATTCGCAGATACTCTGTGCTGGTTATGATAACATATCCAGAGGCCTTACAGTCATACACTATCTAGAAGACTTCTTGTTGATCAAAGATAACATATTTTTCACTAGAAGCCTCACAGTAGGCTTGGTTGACCACTTGGGTGTCCACGTACCCCATAAGAAAAAGAAGGCCCAGGCACTATCATCACATTACTGGGCATACAACTTGAGTCGGCATCCATACACGCAAGTTACCACAAGACAAATAGGGAATATTTTCAACTACATCAATCACTACCTCCTGCTTTATACTTACAACTGCAAGGAACTACAATCCCTTCCAGGTTCCTTAATTTTGCCATGCCAATCATACCACAAGACCACACTTTCACATCCAGAGTACTTTCCCCTTTTTTCCACACTTCCAACATGACGATCAGAGGATGTCCCTAGACACCCCAGCAACAGCAGACCTGCACATGGGGGGGGGGGGGGATTTCTTAACCACTTGGCATGGTAAAAGCATGTTCCATTCAGGATTGTCTGACACTTCTCCAACCAGATGGTCAGACGCGGCGTCTACCACGGGTTTGGCAGCGATCTACTGGGAACCATTACTTTGGAGCTGTTGGCCATGGCATCCAGGTTTGGAAATTTTTCCACCACCTCAGCTCCTTTGGGGGATCTACCCCATTGTAGCAGCTGCTGTGGCATGGGGTGAATCATGGTCAAGGTCATCAATCCGTTGTTACTCAGACAACTAAGCACATGTCATATCATCAACAAACGCCACTACTCATCCATAAGGTTATGATATTTCTATATTCAACTTGGTTGGCAACTTATCACATTTCTTTTACTTTCATGTACTAGGCGGGGGTATACATCCCTGCCGACAATTGTCTCATTTATATTCCAGGCATGTTCATCATACGCTTCCTACAACTGCCCATACAGTCACGCCCACTCTTTCGTTCCAGAGACAAAATCATGGATTAGACATACTCATGCAGCATAGCATGCACTATCCCACCTAGCACTTTCGTCCCATACTTGTAGAACGCATAACACAGCTTTTCACCTGGCTTAAAGAATCTCATTGGAACACGACAAAGCTCAACCTGTGTCATAACATTTCTCCTAGGTTTTGCTTCTTTTTGCCACCTTAAACTACCTCACACACCATTAATTATATATTTTACAGGCATTCAACAACACAGGATAACCTATGGCCCAAACTACCATAACTTCATGCTATCATACCAGACAAGAATATACTCAGAGGTTTTCAGGAATCCATTCCCCCACGTTCCTCTCAGAGATTACCAATAGCCATCCAACTTTTCATCCTTATCGGACCTATTAGATCTACAACTATTCAATTATACTACCAGCCAGCCAATACCAGCCATGCACACCGCCTTTTATGCCTTTCTCAGGCCAGAGAATCCACTACCATCACCACCACTCAGACAGATCATTGTCTTTAACGATCCCACGTACGTAAACACATATATCATTACCTATTGGCTCTACCACATTCTGAAACTCGTCAACACGCCCCAACAGTAGAGATAACATACTATCCTACCCACATCGCATGGTGTCCACTTTCGGCCCTAGATTCCTACCTTCAAAATCCTTCCAGGAATTAAATACTGTAATGCATTTAAGGAAATGTATGGTTAATTTGTATATATTTGTTGACTGTATTAAATCTTTGATTATTCATTTTTGCCTTCTTTATTTACAGGCCTACCGTATCGTCGGTCTCGGCACTCCACAACCGACTTGCTCCCTTTATACTATCCTACGCTTATGCTGGAGCCTTACTCCATATACGGCTATTTACCCCTTACACAAGTATTAAGGTCGTTTGGCCTGTATTTGTGGGAGGGGCTTAAATTAATTCACTCCCCTATATAAGGGACACCCCTTACCTGTCTCATATCGCTTGAGGTCAGCATCAGAATGACCCTCCCAACCACTCCTCATTTCAACACTTCCTCTTTTCTTTCCATATTCTTTATTTTCTTATTCCTTGGTGGGCCCTCTTTATTTACAGGCCTACCGTATCGTCGGTCTCGGCACTCCACAACCGACTTGCTCCCTTTATACTATCCACGCTTATGCTGGAGCCTTACTCCATATACGGCTATTTGCCCCTTACACAAATATATATATATATATACATATTTATATCAAAATACACTTAGAATGAAATTATATATAAATAAATAAAAATACGAAATATACAGATATGTCCATATACATAATTACATTAATAATTATATAAATATAAATGTCAACTTCAAATATATAAATATGGACATATATATATATATATATATATATATATATTTAAATTATACGTGCATATTTATGTGATAATTTTACATAATTAAGTAATTTGATTGATTGTAATTTGAGGGACCTGCCTTAGAACCCAGGCCAAAAGTCCAGAGAATTTAATTTGCTAGCACTGTATTTTACCCTGAAATTTTCCATGATACCCTAAAACCTGTACATGGAGGGTACTGTTTTACTCAGGAGACTTAGCTGAACGGTAAAACATATCACAGCGATGATATTGTCAGTGAAGGTGAAGTTTTTTGCATTTATCACACACAAACAGCACTTTCACTGATGATATCATCGCTGATACGTTTTCCTGTTTTGAAACACTAATATTTGTGTTCAGCACCGAATATAACAGTGCCCCCCATGTACAGGTTTTATAGTGTTTTTTAAAGATACAGGGTAAAATATAAGACTTGATTTTCCGTTGTTTCACATTGAAATTTGCCAGATTGGTTATGTTGCCTTATAGATCGTATGGTAGACCAGGAATGAGAATTACCCCCATGATGGCATACCATTTGAAAAAGAAGACAACCCAAGGTATTGCAAATAGGGTATGTTCAGTCCTTTTTAGTAGCCACTTAGTCGCAACCACTGGCCAAAGTTAGTGTTCATAATAGTTTATTGCATTTTTAACGCACAAACAAATCTAAATGCTAATTTTGGCCAGTGTTTGTCACTAAGTGGCTACTAAAAAAGACTGGACATACCTCAAATTGAATACCCTGGGTTGTCTACTTTAAAAAAATGTACATGTGAGGTGTGATTCAGAGATTTATGACAGTGTTACAATAAAAATATATATTTTGAAACAGCAAAGTCCTACTTGCAGTTATAGCCCTATAACTTGATCAGTATATTCAACCCTTAGAAAAGAACTGGAAATATTCTGTTGTGTCATAAAAAGGCCAACCTAGGCAATCTTTCCCGTCAGTCAAACAAATTACAAGGCTACCCATCTCCTCCGGTTGATAGACTGGCATTCACAGAAGACGCAGAAGCAATTGATCAAGATGGAAAATACACAAATGAAGGGCCAACTTCTGTCTATGGCTTGGATAGCGGAACCTCTTAAGGATAGGCAAATACGTAACCACCCACTAGTAAGCGCTACTTTGAAGGTCTGGTGCTCTCTCCAGAAAAAATTACAGCTTACCACTTCTCCCTCTCCTCTGACTTCCATAAATCATAATCCAAACATAGCTGGAGGGCTTACATCAATGGATATCAGGTGCTTTAGATGACCAGGCTGGATGTACCTGAGACATACCATCAAGTGCGACAATTCTACGCCTAAATTTCAGGTAAACACTTAGAACACAGGGAACTTACCCATTGCAAATTGTTTTGCCAGCACAGAGAAAACCTTTGACTATTTATATCCCCCCACATATATGGCGAAATGGGAGCAGAGAGTCAGGGTCACGCTTACAGAGAATCAATGGGATCAAATACTTATACTGGCACATCAGGGCACAATATGTGCTAAACTTCAAGAGCTTAACTGTAAATTGATCACCCGCTGGTACAGGACGCCAGAGAGACTCCATTGCATGCCTGCAGTGAATCCATCCACGTGCTGGAGATGTGAATCAGCCGAAGGCACTGATCTACATATCTGGTTTTCTTGCCATAAGATTGTCCCATTTTGGACTAGTATACATGGGCTAATCACCAAAATCCTGATTTACCAATGCAACCATTGCCTATATTGCTACACTATACAAAAATGCCATGCTCAGTGTATAAGAAATTTCTAACAAGACATCTTTTAAATGCTGTGAAGTCACTAATCCTATTGAGGGAGCATTCCACAGCGACTCCAATGGTTAAACATTGAATGGATAGAGTGGAGGAGATCTATAAGATGGAGACCCTAGCAGCTTCACTACAAGGCACAACTGAGTGCTGCTCCCAATTGTGGAGTGTGTGAAGTGATTTTATGTCCAGAAGAACTCCTGCACTGGGTAATTAAATGAAATATTATCTCCCTTTTCATACTGCTGCTCCTCAACTACTTCAAAGCAATGGGTATGGACCTCGGGGGGAAACCTGATGTTGCAACACTTTGCACAGTGGCGTGAGAAGCTCCAATCGGTGACTATGAATGTCTTGTGGCAGGGATTAGACCCGTGGCTGAATGAACTGGCACATTCTATTCCTTCCCCATACCCATCGTTTTTTTTCTACCACCCTTCCTTCTGCCTCATCTCCCCTCCCCACCTTCTTATTCATTCCCATTATACATATTCAATTTCAGGGATCACATTGGATTGCCTCCAGAGGAAATGACTCATTCTGAATTTGTGTGGGCCTTCCGGTGGAACAGTTTATTAGTTTGCCTGAATGAGAAATGTAAGCTCTTATACAAATACCGATACACAGGGTGCGATCTCCGGTATTCAATAGTGGGAAAACATGCTTTCATTTTCAATGGAAAGAAGATTTAGGGATGACAATTACTGAGGAAACATGAACCACTATGATTACTGCTGCAATTAAAATTAATAGTAAGAAAGATGCCTCTAAGTGCATATCACGCTCATACCTTAATCTTTTAAAATTGAGTAAATAGTATCCCTCCTGTATCTCATTTTATGTTGTTGTGTGGTTGGTTCATATTACCACTAGTAAATGTTTTGGGGGAAATTCTGACCATGACACCAAGGTTGTCCTATAGTTAGGCAAATCCATTTACTGCAAGCTCTCTTAGTGTGCACTCAGACTTTCAGTCGATATCTCTCATATTAATATATAAAATTTTAAATCTGGGGCTCAGTTTCCTTATTTTCAGGCTGTGTTCCCATATTGTCTACTTATTCCAAACATGTTCAAAATATCATGTTTTCAAGGCAATAATTGTCTTAAACCAGATGTCCAGGTTTGTTTGCAATAAGTCTAGACTATGCTCATTTATTATTGCATTTACTTTATATGTGAAACACCATTGTTATCCTTGTGTATGGAATATATTTTCTCCTCTGAACCTTAATATTATTTGAAACAAAATATGTGTCACAAACACAACATAATTTGCATTATGCAATCTAAGAAACTATCATTTTAAAAGTGTTTCATAATTTGTCATGAAATTGCAGAAGAAATAGCAAAGACTTCAGGTTGCTGTAAAGTGCAAGAAATCAAAAAGAACTGAAGAGAGAACTGTATATTTTAGGTGAAATTGCTGTATGTGTAAAATTCAAGTCGACCACTACTCACTGCTCAGTGGACGAGAAGGAGAATTGTAACTCTATACTGTGATGGTGGAAAAGGTCTTCTTCGATATGTGGAACATCCAAGACATTGCTACTTTACCTACCAGTGGAATATAGAATCATAATAAACTTTTCCTTCTCGTCAACTTCAATATCAATATATTTTTCAATTTTTTTTCAAACCCAAGTGATATAATATAAGGGGTTTGTCATTACTTGCTTAGATTATTGAGGAATAATTGAGGTTTCCAATCTAAAATTGTTATCTCATCAGTCTCTGTATTTCTGCTAATCTGCAGATGAGTACTAAAGAGAACATTAGTGAAGACAGGATGTAGATGATGCTTACTATTATCAGATCTCTCCTATGATTTAAACTATGAACTCGAAGAAGAAAAAAATATGGAAACCAATCAGTGTTTTGTGTGTTTCAGAATCAATTCTAGTGTTTCATTCATATTTCAAGTAGTTAATTGTATGATCTTTTGAATGGTGGACCTGTTTTACAGAGCAATATAATGTGTATATATTAGGTGCTGCTTATCTGCTTACTAAGTGTGCTGCTGTAGTGGTTATGGTGCTAGGAGTGCCCTGGCACCTCCCAATGTAAGCAGTCAAACTATGTGCTGTCATTCCCTTATCTAATAGATATGTCCTCTCTGGGCTACACAATTCCCTAGCAAATTTACCAGCAAATGCGTAGATTAAAATATATATTTACCTAATGATCACTGCCTCCTTAGCAGCATGTATTTAGCAGCATGGAATTATTTGATTTATATCTCCCAATTAAAAGCAGCGTACTGGAAATTGAGGACTGTTAGCACTAGGCTGACAGTATACCAAGTTACCTTCCACGTAGATTGCCGAAATATGAACCGTTTTTTCAATAAAGTGAGAATTGCAGGAAATGCAAAGTGAATTTCATATTTAACCCCCTTAAGGACCAAACTTCTGTCATGTGTCCTTAAGGGGTTAAAATCAAAATAATGAAACTGAAAACAAAAATGAATTAGACAATATTCCAAATGTGCTTATTTTGTCCTCTATTTTACAATTCACTTTGAATTTCCAGCAATTCTCTCTTAAATGAGTAACCCCGTATATGTCTTTATCTTTTATCTACACATTTCATTGCCATTTACTTACACAATTTATAGATGACATTGTATGCTCAATAAAACAAGCCATGTAGTCATGACAAGTGTACTTAAATTATAGCCATCTTACATTACCCTCAACCTATGCACTTCTCTTACAAAAGACATAGCATTTTCCTGCCTGCAATCCTAAATATGAATAATTATTTTGAAACTGTCTGACCTTGTCTATCACAGACTGTCTGTAACATATTTGTAATGGCATCTAAATAATTAACCATGTATAGCATGCAAAGTCCAAAATGACTTCATAAATTATGACCCTGGAACTGCTATTCTCGAAATGCACTAAATTGTCAGCTGATTATGAGGAAAATCTGAAGCAGAAAGATGTAAATTCAGCTTTGTTATAGTCTTTGCCTAGCCAAAATATTTATGTCCTCATAAATGCAAATTTTGAGAAGCTGTACCAAACCTTTATTGCACATATCAAGACAATATATCTGAGCAGCCTTTTAGATAGAAGCAATGAACATTTCAATGTGGCACATTACCTAAATAATTGCATGATTAAACATTAAAAACCATCTTTTCAGACATGATGTATAACTATTGCCAAGGTCTACCTTCCCGAAAGTAAATATCATATGTTGTTTAATAATATGCTATGTAGCTCTGTTGTAACTTACTTAGTCATTTTTGACAGAAAGGCCACATGGTGTTGTACCTTTCATTTTAACAACTACTGAGACACAAGTTAAACTGTAACAAAAACAAACCAAAGTAAACACTTCAAAAGCTGAAACAAGTATTTTAAGTCATGATATACTATTCGAGAGTTACTAGTTTAAAACATCAACCCAAATGAAAAGTGTGCGGCTAATTGGTCTAAAATTCAGACGAATTTCAATCCGGCTGAAACTGAATGCACAAGTCTAATAAATTATAAGCTCTTCACAGCAGGTCAAAGTAAAATTAGAGTCTGTTTGTATGTACCTCTGACTTAAAGGGACACTCCAGGCACCCAGACCACTTCTGCCCATTGGAGTGGTCTGCGTTCCAACTCCCACTACCCTTAACCCTGCAAGTGTAATTATTGCAGTTTTTTATAAACTGCAATAATTACCTTGCAGGGTTAAGTCCTCCCCTAGTGGCTGTCTACTCGACAGCCACTAGAAGGCACATCATGCTCTATAGCACAGAAAACCTGTGCTAGAGCGTCACTGGACGTCCTCACGCTATGTGAGGACCTCCAGCATCGCTCAATTCCCCTTAGGAAAGCATTGAAAAGCATTTTCAATGCTTTCCTATAGGGAGCTCTAATTCGCATGCGCGGCATTAGGTCTCCCTGGCCAGTGGACGGGAACAGTCTCGCCCACCGGCCGACGTAAAGACTGGGAGGAGTGGCGGCGAGAAGAAACCACCACCGAGGGTCTCAGGTAAGTGACCTGAAGGGGTTTTCACCGGGGATGGGGGTGGGAGGGAGAGGGGACCTGCAGTGCCAAGAAAACTGATTGTTTTCCTGGCACTGGAGTTTCCCTTTAAAGGACCACTCTAGGCACCCAGACCACTTCAGCTTAATGAGGTGGTCTGGGTGCCAGGTCCCTCTAGGATTAACCCTTTTTTTTTATAAACATAGCAGTTTCAGAGAAATGTTTATACTGAGGGTTAATCCAGCCTCCAAAACCTCTAGTGGCTGTCTCATTGACAGCCGCTAGAGGCGCTTGCGTGCTTCTCACTGTGAAAATCACAGTGAGAGCACGCAAGCGTCCATAGGGAAGCATTGTAAATGCTTTCCTATGCGACCGGCTGAATGCGAGCGCGGCTCCTGCCGCGCATGTGCATTCAGCCGATGACGTCGCAAGGAAGAAGGAGAGGAGGAGGAAAGCTCCCCGCCCGGCGCTGGAGAAAGAGGTAAGTTTAACCCCTTACTCCCCCCAGAGCCCGGCGGGAGTGGGTCCCTGAGGGTGGGGGCACCCTCAGGGCACTCTAGTGCCAGGAAAACGAGTATGTTTTCCTGGCACTAGAGTGGTCCTTTAAAGAAATTTAGATAGGAGTTTCATTGAATGATTGCTTTTTTAAATTTTATTTATGTTTGACATTTTTTATACTCTGAATACAAGATACACTGCACTCAAGTCCCGTGTATGCTGCTCACTCATCATCATCGGAGCTCCATTATAAAGATACCAGAGTCCATAATCTAAGCAAAGAAGGACAAAACATGCTACATAAAGTATGGTGCAAAAGTGAGTCAATATTTTGGGGAGAATGTACATCCCAACAAAAGTGTATGAGGGTATGTACATTCTTCCATAAATATTTAATCATGTTTGCACCATATTTTGTGTAGCCACTGTTGTCTTTTTATGTTTTATACTCTTATAAAAAAAAGAATTAAACATAAATAAATAAATAAACAAATATACTTCTATGATAAACTTTCTTTATACTTTATTCTTTATACTTTAATACTTTTGTCCTTCTAACTTCATTTGTTTATAGTTACTATGAATAAACCTTTTACAGGTTAAAGAATGAAGCACCTACAAGGTAAAAATTGACTTTACTTTGAAAATTGCTTTTGAAAGTTCTTTTCAGGTTTTTTTTATGTAGCCCTTCGTATTTTGCTCACAGCTAGACATCATTAGCTTGACCCCTCAGCAAAGAACATCCAACAGATAGCACCATTATATTACAGCTCTTACAGACGTGCTAAACCAACTTTTAACTAAAGATGATGTAATCACGTTTTCTTTACTATCCCATGTAACTTGTGAATGACTTATTTATCATGGTATATTAATTATTCTAGATAAAGAAACTGTGAACAAATCTACATCTATGGATGGGTGGTAGTCAATAATGGGAGATGTACGTATGTGTGCCTATATATATATATATATATATATATATATATATATATATATAAAGTTATTTCTAATCAAATCATATTAACTAAGCATATCCATTGGCTTCCTGATTAATTTCTGATACAGTTTAGCTTGCAGTAAATAAGTGATGTGATGTACTTTAATTCTGTGTTTATATGATACTTTGGCTAACTCTCATATATAACAGCTCAGTCTAATAAAACATTTAGCAGTGTCTTACTGTATCATTTGCTGTTATAATTGCAAGTCCATTAAAATATTATAAAGTATTCTGAATTTAAACTAAATGGTACTGTTTGCCACGTTCCCTATTTTTATTCTTAATTATTTGATTAGATCGATTTCTATTTTTTTTATAGTCAGCGACTCATGGTGTGTAATTGCCCAGGGTATACTGTATTTCATTGTGCTTTAATATCCTATTGAAAGTGTCACATAGCTTTTCGTCCACTCTATCACCTACTAATTATATAGCTCCACTTAATGAACACTAATGGAATATGAACTTGAAAAAAAAAACACTATGTCAGCTCACAGACTTAGAAGCCAGAAGAGACAGGGCATTCAATTTATGCAAGAGACCTTGGAGAGAATGAACATGGAGAGGTTATATTTGTCTAAAAATAGAAGATCTCTGACAGAGATGAAAAGATATATAACTAAGAAACGACATGATAGGGATTTGAAGGTCAATCCTCACCACTTTGCTTCTTAACTTCTTTGACTCGACCTACCTTTAAAATACTTTCAGAAATTTCAATGTTATTTCACAATAAATGCGGAACATCTATAATGTTGATCTAATCGTTATTCAATAGGAATTATTATGTTGGTCTATGCAGTAACCCTTATAATAGCTGCTAGGACATATACCAAAGCAGGATGATTGGAGATGTTTCACTCCAGTCCAAAAATCATATTCACTTCTTATGTTATTCTCTGGAGTCTAAATACTGAGGTAAAATACATCACAGAATGTCACAGAAACCACAGAGGTGAAAGGTCCCTGATTTATCTCACCCTGGTACATGACATCTATCTGGATGATTGTTAAATGAAAAGTAATGTTTAACCTTTTCAATTCATAGTAACTGTTCATGACCAACATTACTTTAACAGTACCATATACCGTTTGGTTAAAAGAAAAACGGTCACTTTACCAAACTCGTTATGTACTTAGTGTTCCTTATACTTACTAAATCTGTGATAGATTGCTGAAAGTTTAAAATGTGTGTACATTAGAGAGCCTCATTGTTTATCATCCAAATATAGCAGCCTTGTTAATAATTTATTTAGTTTCTTAATCACATACTCATATTCCCTTACCAAGTCACTTTGTGGAAGCTGATTAGCCAAAACATTTGAAAGCGGCATGAAGACAAAGTAAATTAATTGGTTCTGCATGTTTTACCTTACATTCCCTCATTCCACTGAAAACAATATTTTTATGAAGAAAATTAGTTTAAAAAGAATGGGTTTTATGATGTATAATTTGGGTGTCTACATCCACTTCACCATTTTTAGATTTAATTTTACCTAATTTAGATTATTTGCTAAGAATATGTAAAAATTGAATAACATATTCAAAAATATTTATATATTTCTATATAATTTAACATATTAAAGTACTACGTATAATGCGAGTAAATAATAGACACTCATTTTATTAGGGAACTAAAAGCTGGAAAAAAGATATTAATAAATATGTAAACTAAATATTTTATCCTTAGGACCTTGCTAGGGTACATATAGAAGATGTCAGAATATAACCTGATCTGATCAGTAATTGTGCTAAGAAGGAAATACTTAAATTGTGTATAATAAGAAATTGTACAATAGTTCCTATCGGCTCTGAAAGGTGAAAATCAATGCTGAATGTTATAGGTAATTGCATTCTGCAATTCATGGACTCTGGATACCTACAACAATCTCAGACATTTTCTGATATTTTCACCATAATTCAGAAAAAACAACTGGTCAGCTTCTAGAGTACAAATATGCTCACCCACAAAACTAGCTGTAACTGATATTTTAATGTAACAAACATTGAATAGGGGCTATATGAAACCCAAATCTTGACATTACTTAACATAGCTTTTTGAAAGAATGATATAGTTACTATTTAACTATGACATTATGGGATTTTGGAAGTGTCTTTGTAAACATTTATAGCTCTCAATTGAGACTATATAGACTTATAACATATGTTTTATTGTTTTATTTTATCCTTTCATAAATAGCATATGAAAAAGGGAATCTATGTCCCTTTAGAATTAATTAGATAATTGTTTTGTACGTTGCGTAATAATAATAATGTGTACTTTGACTACTGTTGGGGGTGCTGGGATACATGTGGCATTAGTAGATTGATACTTCACTCTGACCATCACTCTCTGATCATATATGTGATTCTATAGCAATGTTTAAAATGTCTGTGGAAGATGACAATGTGAAAAGATTGTAAAAAAAAAATAATTGAGCAATTTAATATTATTATTTTCTTTAAAAAATGTTTTTTTGGGTATGGAACTAGTTAAAGGGACACTATAGTCACCCAGACCACTTCAGCTCAATGAAGTGGTCTGGGTGCCAGGTCCCTCAGGTTTTAACACTTCACATGCAAACATAGCAGTTTCAGAGAAACTGCTATGTTTACAAGCTATGTTTACTGCTATGTTTACATAGCAGGGTTAATCCAACCTCTAGTGGCTGTCTCCCTGACAGCCGCTAGAGGCGCTTCTGCGACGCTGGATGCGAAAATCGCATTCAGCGTGCATAACGTCCATAGAAAGCATTGAGAAATGCTTTCCAATGGACTGTTAGAATGCGCGCATGGCTCTTGCCGCGCATGCGCATTCCGCTCCACTCAGGAGCTGACGTCGGCGGGGGAGGAGTGGTCACAAGCGCCGAGGATTATGGTAAGCTGCTGAAGGAGTTTTACCCCTTCAGTGCCACGGGAGAGGGACCTTGAGGGTGAGGGTCCCCCAAGGATGACATAGTGTTAGAAAAATGGGTTTGTTTTCCTGACACTATAGTGATCCTTTAAGTTGTGCAGCATTTTTAACCTGCACCCATAACTGTTTCTTTAAATATTAGATATTAAAATGCATGCAGCTTTTTTTTTAAACTATCATGGTCTAAAACTCATAAATGTTATCAATGCTTGAACACAAAAGAAATTTCACTGACTGCAAGAAATCCTATAGAATAAAAGGAAGAAAAGATTGTCTGTGAAGCACAATATGCATTCTTTCCAACAGAAGTTTAAAGCAGCAAATATGTGTATCTTCTTTCTTCTGTAATCATCAGGGATATTTCTTAACAATAGACTTTGACTAGAATAGTTATAATTGGAAGCATAACCAACAGTTTATTTAAGTGAGAGCCCGAGTCTATATAGAGCAGATCAGATAGAAATTGATTTGGCAGACATTTTCTCCTGTTTCCCGTGGTGATGCAGTCCTATTAACACAATCACCAGAGGTTATCGCAAGTTTAAAAACACAAAGAGTTCTTGGGCGGAAAAAAAAAAAAGGTTAGAAGATTGAAGGGAGAGGGTATGTTTTAAGGTGTATACGGAAGAAGATATGAAAAGAAAACATGGCAGAGGTCAAACATAATATCGGTTTACTAGTAAATATGTTTCATGGGCCTACAATATGTATTATGTTCACAGCCATAAGGTCTGAATGTAAGATAGACACCTCGTAAAAAATAAATATTGTATTTTCATTGGTAAGTTTATTACATTAGAAAACACTAACATGTTTAGAACTCTCTTGAAAGGTACTTCTGAGAAATATTACTATTAGGTTAGCAAATCTGCTTCTTCCTGGATTCAGGAAATATTAGTCTTCATTTATTAAGCACCAGGGGCTAGATTCAATGTTTCAGCGGCATGAAACAAAAAAACAAAAACAAAAAAACAGGCTATGAAAAGATTATCAGTAGCTTTGGCATTCAGTACTTCCCTCAGAGATACAGTGGAGCGCTTTGAAAATACATGCTGACTGCAAGATTTGAAACCATAGAATCCAATGGAATATAAAAATAACTGTTCAAAGTGTTATGGTTTAGAGAGGGGAAAAGGGATACAAATTCCACACGCACTTATTGCATCTTTAAATCTTCTCTAGAGGGCTTGAATGAGCTAAATACAACCACGTTACAAGATTGTAAGTTCAGTGCACAGTGAATGTACAACCTGTCTAAGGTTTGACTAAAACACTTTGTGGCAGTAATAACATCTGTAAAAAAATAATACATTAAGGGACTTTTTTCTTCCTAAGAACCCAATTTTTGAAAAGGGTACCTAGCACTGAGCAAAGGGTAAAAGATTGAAAAAGTTCCTTCTGGAGAACACCAAATGCCATCATTAGTAGAAGGAGCCCAGCAAATTATCACTCTTCTCATGCTTATCTTCTTCTCTTCACAAAAATACTTACACGTGGATGGGTAATCATTAATTCACAGCTAAAGGATGATCAGATTGATACACTTTGACATTTTGGGGCAATAAATGTAAAAAATGAACAAGGAGGAAAAGTGAAATCCAATCCATTTAACAAATTAGCCATGTTTAAGAATCTCTTTGCGTGCTCAGTGTGTCTGCCAAGCAGTAAACATGACATCTATAAAAGTAATGATTTACAAAAAGACAGATGGTGTTGTAAGCATCACATGTAAAATTAGTAAAAACAAGTTAATACATATCATTTGGTTCAGTCAAAATGCATATGCAGGACATTCACACCAGTTACATAGTAAAGTATTAATTTAAGACCACCAAGTTTAAACATCCTCACATCTGTTTCTGCAGTTGAAACACAAGTAGGCAGAGTTTGTAGCCAGATCTTGTTGTGCCACAAACAGGGAAACAATTCCTCAGTGATTCCTAAATTGCAACTAGAAAAGCTACAATTTCTGGGGAAATTGTGTGAAGTGTTCTTGCCTCCACCAGTAGTCTACAACTGGAGTGGGCGGAGTAACTGGGTGGAGTGGCTTGAGTAACTGTTGTGTGGTTGGAGTGGCTGGAGTAACTGTGGAAAGGTTGGAGTGTGGTTCACTCACTCTACAGCAAGGGCAGAGAAGAACTTTCAAACCTGTCAAATCCCTCGAACATTCCACCAACTGCCAACAGGAACTAATAGATTTCAAATAGGGCAGAGAAGAGCGAATAAAAACAAACTGCTCCAAATTGCTCACTTCACTGGCGGTTGCCATCTTCAAACTGTCGTATTTTAAAAACTATAAATCCTGCAGTGAAGAGCTTTATATTGTGAGAATCACAAGACCCAGACCTACATTTAGATGCGTAGTATGTCTCTGAAATATTAAAAATGAAGGCACAGTCACAGTTTAGATATTGCCCTTCAAATTTGAGCTGGCTAGAGTGGAGTTTCAATGTCAATGGACGGCGTGAGTTGCAAACAAATAGTCATATTGTGAAAACTATCAGGACTATGGCTTAGCCGTGGACATGTTTAGTGGCAGCAGGGATAGCTGAACGTTTTGATATAAGATTTGTGTAGGTGGGCTTGAAAATGAGGGAGTGGTGGCAGTTTAGAAATCATGTCCTGATATTTCAGCTTTTGCCAGCTCCCACTCTAGTTTTGAACATTTCACCATTCATTCCTATGGGACCAATTTTGCCACAAAAACGACGATATTTCGTGAACCATTCCGCGAAACGTTCCACAAAGTAATAGCAATCCAACCGGGACCAATCCGCACGTTTCTGTATATTACTGTCTATGTAGTGTAAAAACTGTGGGAGGAGTTAGGGTGGCAAATTTGGCTTTAATAAGAATAAGAATAATATATATGTGAGATAACATTAAGTGGTCTTGCTATGCAAGACAACTTAATTAGGTATCTCAACATGTTCTTACCATCTATATTAATTATTATTATAACCTACAATATATTGGCTTTCACAAAAATTATCCAAACCTGTTTTAAATGTTTTTATAGAATCTGCTAAAACGACTTCTTGGACTGGGCCATTTGACAAAAAAATCCAGCAGACACCACAACACAAAGCTGAGGTCAATGTGTTTCATGCTTTAAGAGAGCAAGTGTGTCTATTGAATGTAAGAATGGACCAAGAGTTTGCAGCCCCCCTTGTTCACATACTATACCTTTTACTAACTGATATCAGACTGCAGGAAAAGATAACTATGTTAGACATATAGACATATATAAACTAGAATACACTAATGAATCTCCATTCAACATATCAGTTATGTATAGTTTTTTTTTGTAGTAAGAGAAGGACCAAAGTGATATTAAAGTTGTGCATTTTTTGCTGAATTGCTATTTGTTGAAATATAAGTTGATCGTCTATTTGGCTGAATTCTGTATCTTTGAAGTGCCATGCCTATGTATAACTGAGGAAACAAATAAAGTGAGGGTTAGATATGTTCATTTGATTTGTGCCAAACAAAATCACAGATAAAGTAAGAAGTAACCAATAGAGGAAAAAAAGACAGTAAAAAAACATCCAGATTCATATATTTGCTAAACATATATCATATTTAAATATATAAATGTAGATATTTTTTTTTTATTACTGCTCTTTGTCTTGTTCCCTCTGTTGGTCACTTGATATGTGAACAAAATGATGGGAAAATGTTTTTATCAGTGTACTGCATAATATTTATACTATGAATATTTTTTATGGGCAATATCCAGATAAGACAAACCAGCAACTGAATGAATGTCTGAGGTCTCCAACTAGATTTAATTTCAGGAAAAACTGTACTATTCTGCTGTGTACAAGTCTAATAAGTATATGCAAACATTGCTATATATAGCTGGTTCAATACTTACAGTATTACGGTATACTGCCCTCTAATATCCAATTCTAATAATAAACCAAGCCATAGAATGTGAAGTTTTGACTATGTTTACATATATTCCTTTAAGGAAGATCAAATTGGGGTAGTTTGGGCTCATAAATGCTCTACTTGCCACATTTTTCTATTGATGAGCAAATGGAAAGCTAAGTTCAATGTGTGTTTTAAATGTTCTGATTCATTGTTAAAAGGTATTTATTATATACCATTCCACAGGCATATGATCATATAACTAGTAGAAATTGCTCTGAGGCTCAGCTCAGGATTTTAATCCCTTTAGTAATAATTGTGCTCAATATCAATATCATGCTCTGGGTCTATACCTTGTTTTCTTTTAATAATAAACAGAGGTTGTGTGTAATTTTTACTCCTTTATGAAAATTGGGTGAAACTACAGAATAAAAAAAAAACTATGCTCAAATAACTCAAAACTAAATACAAAATAATTATAATGCTGACCGTGTGACCCACTGAACTCATGCAAAATTAGCACTATAACCAAATAAAACTGTTTTTGGTTAATTAAAATCTGGCAAACATTTCTAGGGACACTATTCTTGCACTATCACCTAATCAATAATTCAGAGTGTCACCAATAACACAAATTCATAACAGCACTTCAGAAGTTTCACCACTAGCCTAGTGCCCAGGAACTATATTTTCCCAGAAAACAGTTTGACACAAACAGCTTGTTGTGTGTGAATCCCACTATATTGATAAACAAAACTCTCCATTACCAGAAAATTTATAGAATGAGACCTTACAAAAATGTTAGCTTTCCTTGTAAGCTAATATTTGCAAAAATGTTGTTTGAGGACAACTCGTTTCCAAAAAGCTTGCAGTATAAACAATATTAACAACATTTGATGTTGACTAAAGTTTGGCTTAACCTTACTTTGTTCAAAAGCTGTGAAAGTCATTTCTCATCTGTGTGCACAGTATTGGTAACCAATACTGCATCAATATCTCCCTTATCAGCAACAGAAACATTAGAGTGAAACAAAGCTTGTATAAGAATACATTTAGATTGACATTTCACTGCCTTAATTTTCTTTATGCTATTCAAGGTAAAATGACCAAACTGCTAAATTTACAGAGCAATTAACAAATGTAGATCAACTTAAAAAGTAAAAATCTAAATTAGGAAATGTATGTAATGCAGACATAGCTGCATAGAGAAAAGAAATTGTCAAACTGTATATTTGGTGTTCATTACAGGCAAACATTAAAGGACCACTATAGTGCCAGGAAAACAAACTCATTTTCCTGGCACTATAGTGCCCTGAGGGTGCCCCCACCCTCAGGGTCCCACTCATGCTGGGCTGAAGGGGGAGGAAGGGGGTTAAACACTTACCTTTCTCCAGCGCCAGACTCCCTCGGCGCTGGGGACTTTCCTCCCTCTTCTGATGTCATCGGCTGAATGCGCATGTGCGGCAAGAGCCATGCGTGCATTCAGTCAGTCTATAAGAAAGCATTCTCAATGCTTTCCTATTGACTCTGGCGTCTTCTCTGAAACTGCTATGTTTACAGCAGGCAGGGTTAATCCTAGATGGACCTGGCACCCAGATTACTTAATTGAGCTGAAGTGGTCTGGGTGCCTATAGTGGTCCTTTTAATGTACTTGTTGTACTGTTCTATGCTGAGATGTAACATACAAAAGTATACATTTTTAATGGGAACGGTCAGGCCAAGTTGTTAATTTATAAAATGGCAGTTGCATTGTTAGATTATACCAACAGTTGCCACACTACAAATTCTAACATTTATTAACTGGTGATTAGCGGTTGCTGAAAATTTTAATATTTCACTTTGAAATCAGTATTAAGTATTAAGTAGCACCTAACCTACATGCTAGAACATCTTGCCAGATATTGGAGTTGGCTCATTAAACTTTAGTGAAAAAAAACACAAGTTAATGGATTGCCACCTAGGGATTGTAAATTTAAGTAAAATTAAGAATTAAAGAACATCTTTAAGCATAATGTGGATATATACACATATTTATGAAGACATATTTATTAATGGCTTTATTGCTTTTGAGATAGTTGACTACTCACTGAATTTTGTATCTCTGAAGTGCCATGCAGGTGTACAACCGAACAAATGCCTATGCAATGTCTGAACATGTTTGGATGCTTAAGGATTAGGAGTTCCCCACATGGCGAAAAAATTAGAGGGACTGGAATGGAAAGGAAGCAGATTTTTTAAGGGAGGGCCAATAACTAGCTTAGTTTGCCATAACGGACAAGAGGTCTGCCCAATGCTGCATCTCCGGTCCAAAGAAGAAGTAAAAAAAAGGTGATTGATGGTTAGGGGACATCCACTATCAGGGTTATTTAGTAAAGTGAGAATTGCTGGGAATTCACCTGATACTACACACTGGATGTGTAGGAAAGCGTTCTTCTCAGGGTGGAAGCGGTTAGTGGGTCATCAATTTTTTTAAACTTAAAATGACTCCTGCTATCGCTGCTCCTAATTTTTAATTAAGACAAGATTGCAAAAGGAAAAACTATCAGACTGGACTCACCTAAACATGAATACATTATAAGGGTATGAGCAAAGGTGGCCCTAGCAGTACGCTTATAATGTGTGAATGTTTAGTTGAGCGTGGTCCTCTTGTTTTCATATTTAAATATATTTTGGAGATCAGGCCAACTCCTGTGACTTTGTGAGCTGTAAAGTTGGTGTTTAGTGATTGAGTGAGTGGATTCTGTGTGTTGTATGAATTGGCCCCAGCAGCACCCTTATAATGTATGCATGTTTAGGTGAGTGCAAACTTAATTTACATATGTATTTGTGTATGTTTTAATGTCAAATGCCAGTAAACATGCAAGATAAACTCTAACATAAATCAAAGAAATTATATATTAATAAAAAGGGCAAATACTGTATATGTCATACAAAATTAGAAAAAATAAAATCTTTGTAAAACTCAAATGCAAGTGTTACATTTCTAACAATCACTTCATCAACATGCTATATTTAATCACTGAAGTGAAGTCATAATTTTCAGAGTAAATAGGGAATTAAGGAGATATTGTGAACATAAGAGCAGAATCAGTTCACATTCTAAATTTTACTTAAATATTATCCTTGACGTTGGAGGGAGGGTATAGGGGTTTAATATTGGAAGTGGCTATTTAGAGTTAAAGGTATGAATTAATAGTGCTCATTTTTGTTGATTAGTACATTTACATTGTTATTAGCTTTAAATGTGCATATGGAAATTTCTTGTGCATTCTTGGAAGACCTTATCTAGTAGAAAATGTGCCCATTCTTATTTACTGAAAAGCTAATCAAGAGCAATCACACAAGGGTTAGAACCGAATGATGACACAGAAAGAATCTATTTTTTATAATTTTATGAACCTTAAAATAGCCAGCTTTACAGATTATATGAACATATATCACACTATCATGTTGGTAAATTGAAGTAAGGAAAATAAATAGAAATGTATTTTCGGCCATCACTTTCACTTAAATGATTAGCATCAAACTGTCCCTTTAATCTCACACCGATATTACCATGTGTCATTTCTAAAATACTGCTGGCAGCTAAACATAATGTGTACACTGCTGCTAATTTCATGTGGTGATCTGATCTGCCACTTTTACACTTCATTTAAGTATTTTTTACCCCCAAAGAGCTTAGTCAAAATTAAGACACTATATTTGGAACCTTTTGGAATGTCCATTTGATTGCTTTTTTTCCACTTTAAGCTTTTAGGGTAGGATAAATCTGTTTTGTTTATGCTGCTGGCATCACCACATGGGCGTAGGAACCGGGGGGGATGGGGGGGACGCATCCCCCCCAGCAAATCATGCGGGGGGACAGGTAATGGGGAAATCCCCCCCAGCTCCGCCGGCCCCCTTTTGCTGCAGCCGCCCGAGCGCTCTGCAGAGAGCCTCAGGCGGCTGCAGCTCTGCCCGGGCGCAGCCAGAGGAGAGGGGCTGACAGGAGGGAAGCGCTCAGCGCTCCCTCCTGTCACTCCCTCAATGTAGCGTGGCCGAGCCCTGCATAGTCCGCCGGTACAGGGAGCATCTGTCTCCTGTACCCGGCCGGACTAAAAGGAAGTGAACACTGAGTGTGCACTTCCTGTTAGTCCGCCGGATACAGGAAACAAAAGCTCCCTGTACCCGCGGACAGTACACAGCTCGGCCACGCTACAACACAGGTAGGGGAGGGGGGAAGAAAGAAACAGGGAGGGAGGGGGGAAGAAAGAAACAGGGAGGGAGGGGGGAAGAAAGAAACAGGGAGGGAGGGGGGAAGAAAGAAACAGGGAGGGAGGGGGGATAAAGAAACAGGGAGGGAGGGGGGATAAAGAAACAGGGAGGGAGGGGGATAAAGAAACAGGGAGGGAGGGGGGATAAAGAAACAGGGAGGGAGGGGGGATAAAGAAACAGGGAGGGGGGATAAAGAAACAGGGAGGGAGGGGGGGATAAAGAAACAGGGAGGGAGGGGGGATAAAGAAACAGGGAGGGAGGGGGGGATAAACAAACAGGGAGGGGGGGATAAAGAAACAGGGGGGATAAAGAAACAGGGAGGGGGGATAAAGAAACAGGGGGGGATAAAGAAACAGGGAGGGGGGATAAAGAAACAGGGAGGGAGTAGGGGGGATAAAGAAACAGGGAGGGAGTAGGGGGGAGAAAGAAACAGGGAGGGAGTAGGGGGGGAGAAAGAAACAGGGAGGGAGGGGGGGAGAAAGAAACAGGGAGGGGGAGAAAGAAACAGGGAGGGGGGATAAAGAAACAGGGAGGGAGGGGGAATAAAGAAACAGGGAGGGAGGGGGGGATAAAGAAACAGGGAGGGAGGGGGGATAAAGAAACAGGAAGGGAGGGGGGATACAGAAACAGGGAGGGGGGATAAAGAAACAGGGAGGGGGGATAAAGAAACAGGGGGGGGATAAAGAAACAGGGAGGGGGGAGAAAGAAACAGGGAGGGGCGGAGAAAGAAACAGGGAGGGAGTAGGGGGGAGAAAGAAACAGGGAGGGAGTAGGGGGGAGAAAGAAACAGGGAGGGAGTAGGGGGGAGAAAGAAACAGGGGGAGACAGAAACAGGGAGGGGGGAGAAAGAAACAGGGAGGGAGAGGGGCCAAAGAAACAGGGAGGGAGGGGGGAGAAAGAAACAGGGAGGGAGGGGGGGAAAGAAACAGGGAGGGAGGGGGGAGAAAGAAACAGGGAGGGGGGGGGAGAGAAACAGGGAGGGGGACAGGGAGGGAGGGGGGAGAAAGAAAGAAACGGGGGGGAGAAAGTGAGTGACAAGGGGGGGACAGAGGGAGAGAGGGGGAGAAAGAAACAGGGAGGGAGAGGGGGAGAAAGAAACAGGGAGGGAGAGGAGGGAGAAAGAAACGGGGAGGGAGAGGGGGGAGAAAGAAACAGGGAGGGAGAGGGGGGAGAAAGAAACAGGGAGGAGGGGGAGAAAGAAACGGAGGGAGGTGGGGAAAGAAACAGGGAGGGAGGGGCGGAGAAAGAAACAGGGAGGGAGTAGGGGGGAGAAAGAAACAGGGAGGGAGTAGGGGGAGAAAGAAACAGGGAGGGAGTAGGGGGGAGAAAGAAACAGGGAGGGAGTAGGGGGAGAAAGAAACAGGGGGGGAGACAGAAACAGGGAGGGGGGAGAAAGAAACAGGGAGGGGGGAGAAAGAAACAGGGAGGGAGGGGGGAGAAAGAAACAGGGAGGGGGGAGAAAGAAACAGGGAGGGAGGGGGGAAAGAAACAGGGAGGGAGGGGGGAGAAAGAAACAGGGAGGGGGGGAGAAAGAAACAGGGAGGGAGTAGGGGGGAGAAAGAAACAGGGAGGGAGTAGGGGAAGAAAGAAACAGGGAGGGAGTAGGGGGGAGAAAGAAACAGGGAGGGAGTAGGGGGGAGAAAGAAACAGGGGGAGACAGAAACAGGGAGGGGGGAGAAAGAAACAGGGAGGGGGGAGAAAGAAACAGGGAGGGAGGGGGGAGACAGAAACAGGGAGGGGGAGAAAGAAACAGGGAGGGGGAGAAAGAAACAGGGAGGGGGCAGAAAGAAACAGGGAGGGAGGGGGGGAGAAAGAAACAGGGAGGGAGGGGGAGAGAAACAGGGAGGGGGACAGGGAGGGAGGGGGGGAGAAAGAAAGAAACGGGGGGGAGAAAGTGAGTGACAAGGGGGGGACGGAGAATTGGAAATGTTAAAACATCTCTATCCAATATGCAATAAAGCAATTCTGATTTATTTAGGAGACTATTAATGTCTCCTCCTCTCCAATGAGTTTTAACACTTTCAATGCCCATAATATCTAGTCCACTGGCATCGCCTTTGTGGACCTCTAAAAAAGTGTTTAGATACGCTGTGTTGGTAAAATTTCCTATTAATATTGTAAATATGTTTCTTTATGTGTATCTTAAGGGCTCTTGTTGTTTTCCCTATATTTTGGAATCCTCAAGGGCATGTTAGCATATAAATTACATTTTTGGAATTGCATGTAATAAAATATTTAATATCGTATTTTGTTTGTAAATGAGGTGAATTTTGTGACATTTTTACTTTTGTTCCATCTTAAAGTGCAGACTCTGCAATTTTTACAATAATGAAAATCATTTTCTCCTTTAAGAAAATTATTTTTAATTTGTTTTACTACTTTTTCTGAAAAGCTATTTAGGTTGGCACCCATTATCCATTTATTACTGTCCCAGCTTCTCCAAATATTTCTCCTTTCCATGTAAGTATGTTATTTATTGATTCATTGAGTTTTCTATTTGTGTCATGCTCCCTTGATAAAGGCGGATTTTCCGAAACATCGGGGGCTATTTTTTGTATTTGATGTCTGTACCCTCTTCTCATATTTCCTGTTGTTCTTGGTATCTTTTTGTTTATCAGTATATACAGGTATCTAATATACTGTTGCTCTGAATTAGTAATTATACTACTTTAATTGGATAATTTTTGATCAATACTGTTTTTTTTTCCCTATTTTGACTTTATCTGCCTGTTAAGGCAGTGCTGGAAAATAATGGTGGCCACACAAAATATTGACACTTTGGGCCCAATTTGGACATTTCCATTTAGGGGAGTACTCACTTTTGTTGCCAATGGTTTATACATTAATGGCTGAGTGTTGAGTAATTTTAAAGGGGACAGCAAATTTACACTCTTATACAGGCTGTACACCTACTACATTGAGTGTCCTTTTTTCAGTGTTGTCACATGAAAAGATATAATAAAGTATTTACAAAAAATGTGAGGGTTGTACTCACTTTTCTGAGATTATATATATATATATATATATATATATATATATATATATATGTATATGTGTGTGTGTATATATATATATATAAATAGTAAAATATATATGAGTATAATAAATATATATAAGTACACTTGGTACTGAAGAACATTTAAACCGACTGAGGTCACCATGATCACCAGGGGTCTGTGCTCCCCAAGGCATTAAGAATTCATAATGCATACTTTCTAGTAAAACACTTCCTATAGACAGATAAATGAAATAAAACATGAAATGGGTTATTAAAGGATTATTTCTTATTATATGTTGGGAATTGGTTTTTTTTAAGCATACGATTACAGCAATATAAGACCCAGTTCCTTAAAGAGATAGAAGTGTTTAACCTATAATTTACATTAGTTGGTAAATTAGATTAGAAAGAGACAAATGTATCAAACTCTATATAACGTCTATGAATATTCATACCGAATAAGGTACAAATCTTCATAAACCAGAAAATAACTAAACACATCTCAAAAGGTTCCTTTTTTTTATTTTCTCTGGAGGAGTTAAAAATTCTTGTTATATCCAGAGGCTATCGTTTTTTTTCCCCTGGCTCATCATTTCTTACATTGAATAATGGCTTCACATTGTATATATAAGGATGTCTTGTATGTTTTTTTTTTTTTTTTTTTTAAACTGATGATTCTGGCAATGTTCCGTTATGTGATTTTATTACCAATGGGCAAAACAGTGTTAGTTAAGGAATTGATCTGTTTAGCAATAATAAGGGCAATGAGGCATAGAAGCTTAATGTGCATTGCAGTTTCCAGGAGTTCATGTTTAATCTCTAAAACTGTCACTGTACAATACTGTATGTATATATGAAAGATGTTTAGCTATGCAAATCATCTTTATTATTATTTAAAGATGACATATTTTTTTAGATAAATATGAAAATGATTTATAATTTTGGGAAAATTGAAGCTGCATGGTAGCAAAGTACACAGTAGCGAGTTGATGCATTCAACCCACATTAGTGTTTTTAAAATGTAAATGCCACTTACATCTCTCACCTATTCTTATCTTAAGGGATTTTTTTTTACATCTAGAGGCCCAGGAGGAGGGTATCCTTTTCAGAAATCTGCAATGTTTCAACACACAGTCACTAAAATAAAAGTTCTAGCCATGTCAGGTATGAAAGTCAATGAAAGGTGCATTGGCGTACATACCGCGGTCGCAGGGGTGTGTGTGTGTGTGTGTGTGTGTGTGTGAATATAGAAAATAATACAGGCACTGTAACGGATCACCTGGCACCCCGACTTGGTACCTCCGTTAATGGATGCTCCTAGTGCTTCCTGAGGACTCCAAGCACTCTGGCAGACACCATAATCACCGAATACGAGAAACCTTTAAATTCTCCCAAGCGTATGAATGCTGTAGACCATTGAATAGGAACCATACGAATAGGCTTGTACTCCTAGCAGTCAACTGGAACAGCATACAATAAATCCTTCCCCCAATAATGAGACGACACTTCACTTTGAGGGTAAAACAGGAACTCTGGACTGGCTCATCCAGCCTGGCTTTTATTACACTAATCCACATACAGGCCACACCCAGGGGGAGGCATAAAATAACCAATCACATACATGGTTCAGCCCACACATCCCCTCCCCTCAGATAACATTAAACTCAATTATCTGGTACACTTTTTCAGCCAAGTTCTGGATGTACCCCAAAACCCGGGGGTACACCTTTAAATCCAGCATCGCTGGATAGCCCTTATTCAGGGGGACAACATATCCAAAATGCAAGTAATTCGGATGAATGGTTCGTGAGATATGGGGTTCCAAAGATTTGACCGACCGCATGGGTAAAGTATCCGAAAACAGTTCCATGCATTTTGGCCCTGCGGTCGGTCACAAACAAGGGAATGAAAACAGGCGAATTGCCTGTGTTATAGAGCCTGGAGAGGGGTTGAATGAATTCCCTTGTTTATGGGGTTCTTTCTACCGAACGGCGGGTCATTCGGTAGTTTCCATACGAATTTCTGGAAGTATGGAGGTCTCAGCGGTGTTTGCCTAGTCAAGTGTCCGATTTTAGTTCCAGACACTCGACGGCAAAACACCGCTGTTCGGTAGTTTAAGATGGCCGCCGCCACGTGTTTGTTTCCCGAATGGCGGCCACCCAGAGGACAAAGAATACATTACACTGATTGCCAATTACCCGTTTGCAACATTGTTGCAAACGGTAATTGGAGGCACACTTAGTCCTGGGTGGTCTGGTTGTTCGGTAGTTTCCCTCAATATAATGAATGGAGTGATTCTACCGAACAATCAGGTGAATGCTGCATACATATCCCAGGTTAAACTTAACACACAAATACACATATAATATTACAGGCAGTACACTAGAATATGTAGCACAGTCTTAAAGGGACAGTAGTCCCAAAAGTCCCAATATGTCCATAGATGCTGTTAAAAGGGCCAGTAGCAGCAATATACAGTACAATATGCCCCAAATAACCCAGGGGCCATAGTCAGTAGGTAGGAGGCTAGCAAACAGGCTTCTCCAGGGCCCAGTGGCGAGGTTGGTTTCGCCACATTTCTCCCCTTTTCCAAACATACTAACAGGGTACCTGACCTCTTGCCGGTCAGTGCCCTTGTTAGTCCAGCAGCCCACCCACAAAACAGAAACAGCAGTACAGTCCACCCACAATGAATGGTTACTACACCTGAGTAATGGAAAAACTTGTCCAGGTCCAGGTGCCTCACCCCGGCTGTGTGGGGGACTGGTAGGCTGTTTTGGTGGGTTGCTGAGTGGGCAGAGACCAGCGGTACTCTGCCCTGGTGCCAGCACTACTACAGGAGTAGTCTGGTTGGAGCCTGGTTGCTGGAGACCGACTGTCTCCCCTTTAGCTGCGCAGCTCTGCTGCTGGAGACCGACTGTCTCCCCTTGAGTTACACCGCTCTGCTGCTGGAGACCGACTGTCTCCCCTTGAGTTACACAGCTCTGCTGCTGGAGACCGACTGTCTCCCCTTTAGTTACACAGCTCTGCTGCTGGAGCCAGACTGTCTCCCCTTTGGCTAAACAGCCCTGTTGTGGGGGGGCAGGACCGACCGTCCCTACCCCCTGTGCTGGAAGTGCAGAGACCACGGTCCCATCTGCACAGGTGTGGGGCTTACAGTCTCCCCCTGGTACATTAAGCTGCCGCTGGGGAGAGGTGGTAACCAGCTCCTCTCCCATTAGAACACTCTGCCCATTGATGATCTGCCGCTGGGGAGAGGTGGTAACAATCTCCTCTCCCATTAGAACACTCTGCCCATTGATGATCTGCCGCTGGGGAGAGGAGGTAACAATCTCCTCTCCCATGCCTACTTTCAGTCTTTGTGGAGGGAGACCGACTGTCTCTCCTCCCAATTCAGTGTCCTGCTGCTGGGGAATAGAGACTGGGCTCTCTATTCCCAAAAAAGCACGCTGCTGCTGGGGGGTAGGACCAACTACCTCTGCCCCCTGTAACTCAGCCTTCCGCTGGGGAGGGAGGACGCTGCTCTCCTCTCCCTGCACTTCACACTGCCTTCCCGGCATATCACTCTGCTGCTGGGGGGTAGGACCAACTACCTCTGCCCCCTGTAACTCAGCCTGCCGCTGGGGAATGGAGACTGGGCTCCCAATTCCCAACAAATCACACTGCCGCTGGGGAGGGAGGACGGCCCCTTCAGCTCCCTGTAGTTTGGGCGCAGAGACCACGGTCCCATCTGCGCTGGTGTGGGGCTTACTGTCTCCCCTTGGTGTGCTAAGCTGCCGCTGGGGAGAGGGAATAACAAACTCCTCTCCCTTACACACCTTCAACCGCTGGGGAGAGAGGATAACAGGCTCCTCTCCCTGCACCGTAGACTGCCGCTGGGGAGCAAGAACGGCACCTTCAGCTCCCTGTAACGCACACTGCCGCTGGGGATCTGGGCCGACTGCCCAGCATCCCTGTAGGGCCGGTAGAGAGACCGCAGTCCCATCTCCACCTGCCATCGGTGGGTCTTCCCAGGACCAATCCGTGAGGCCCCTCAACATTTGTGAGTAAGGGCCACCTGCTTCCCCACCTGGCAACTCTGGCTGCTGCTGGGGATCTGGGCCGGCTGCCCAGCATCCCGGTGGAGTGACCTTGGTCCCATCTCTACCTGCCTGTTGTGGTTCCTCACAGGACCAGTCTATGAGGACCCCCACTTCGGGTTCCTCCCGCCGCCTCAGGGAAAGACGGCTAACCTCCTCGGATGCAGCCTCTACCCGGCTGCTGTAACGCTCCTGCTGCTGAGCATACTTCCTCTCTTTTGCCAACCGGAATTCTCGGTCCAGCCTTGTGTTTCGCTCGGCCATGACCTGGTTCCAGATCACCCGGCGTGTCTCCATGGGTATATCATCCCCATACTCAGCCACTCGCTGCCTCACCTCGGCCAGCCAATCATCTCCAGAGCCAGAACCTTCCATACTTGTCTGCTCCCAGGGGCGCTGCACGACTGCTAGCGTTGCCCTCAATTTGTAAATCCAAACGAACTGTGTCTCCGAGCTGCTTTACCTCACACTAGGACGCCATCCCACCGCTTGCCACCAATGTAACGGATCACCTGGCACCCCGACTTGGTACCTCCGTTAATGGATGCTCCTGGTGCTTCCTGAGGACTCCAAGCACTCTGGCAGACACCATAATCACCGAATACGAGAAACCTTTAAATTCTCCCAAGCGTATGAATGCTGTAGACCATTGAATAGGAACCATACGAATAGGCTTGTACTCCTAGCAGTCAACTGGAACAGCATACAATAAATCCTTCCCCCAATAATGAGACGACACTTCACTTTGAGGGTAAAACAGGAACTCTGGACTGGCTCATCCAGCCTGGCTTTTATTACACTAATCCACATACAGGCCACACCCAGGGGGAGGCATAAAATAACCAATCACATACATGGTTCAGCCCACACATCCCCTCCCCTCAGATAACATTAAACTCAATTATCTGGTACACTTTTTCAGCCAAGTTCTGGATGTACCCCAAAACCCGGGGGTACACCTTTAAATCCAGCATCGCTGGATAGCCCTTATTCAGGGGGACAACATATCCAAAATGCAAGTAATTCGGATGAATGGTTCGTGAGATATGGGGTTCCAAAGATTTGACCGACCGCATGGGTAAAGTATCCGAAAACAGTTCCATGCATTTTGGCCCTGCGGTCGGTCACAAACAAGGGAATGAAAACAGGCGAATTGCCTGTGTTATAGAGCCTGGAGAGGGGTTGAATGAATTCCCTTGTTTATGGGGTTCTTTCTACCGAACGGCGGGTCATTCGGTAGTTTCCATACGAATTTCTGGAAGTATGGAGGTCTCAGCGGTGTTTGCCTAGTCAAGTGTCCGATTTTAGTTCCAGACACTCGACGGCAAAACACCGCTGTTCGGTAGTTTAAGATGGCCGCCGCCACGTGTTTGTTTCCCGAATGGCGGCCACCCAGAGGACAAAGAATACATTACACTGATTGCCAATTACCCGTTTGCAACATTGTTGCAAACGGTAATTGGAGGCACACTTAGTCCTGGGTGGTCTGGTTGTTCGGTAGTTTCCCTCAATATAATGAATGGAGTGATTCTACCGAACAATCAGGTGAATGCTGCATACATATCCCAGGTTAAACTTAACACACAAATACACATATAATATTACAGGCAGTACACTAGAATATGTAGCACAGTCTTAAAGGGACAGTAGTCCCAAAAGTCCCAATATGTCCATAGATGCTGTTAAAAGGGCCAGTAGCAGCAATATACAGTACAATATGCCCCAAATAACCCAGGGGCCATAGTCAGTAGGTAGGAGGCTAGCAAACAGGCTTCTCCAGGGCCCAGTGGCGAGGTTGGTTTCGCCACAGGCACTCCAACAAATTCCAAACAAGGCAATTTTATTGGAACCACAGAACAAAAAGGAACGTTTCAACCCCTTAGGGCCTTTGTCAAGCTACTATAGCACATCAATCACAAACAATATATAGGTGTATGTGACTAAATAACAAGTGATAAAACAGGTGAAATAACTATCATTGATTATAAATATATTGATCAAAACATAAAAACATAATTGTCTCTCCAATCATTTACTTACATATTGGCGATGTCAGATCACACAAGCAACTTCAGCCAATAGTACACAAATGAGATAATTATTTCATCTAATCATTCAATTGTAAGCAAGGTGTTCAGAGTTGTTTTTAAATTAGAATAAATTAAATTATATATAAACGACACTGTAGTAAAGCTCCTTACTTACATTTCCAGGTGAAATGGGATGTGTCCGATCATGTGACCATGTCCGGTGTCTCGGACGTCTCAAGTCACATGATCGGATATGATTGAGTTCACACAAGCGTCTCAGTGTGCATGCGCGAACAACCAAATCTATAGTGCGCATGCGCAACGCTGCGCACGCACAACACAGCATATCTCCGAAATTAGAATAGCTAGAACAGCTCTGATCTCCCTGCCCTGCTCCCTCGCGCGCCGTTTGCTGATGACATGGTAGCCTGAATATGATGTCATATTCCGGCTCCCGTCATCAGTAGACAGCCCACAGGGCGCAAGGGAGCAGAGCAGGGAGATCAGAGCTCCCTCGCCGCCTTTGATTCTAACACAGCCGCACGTCTCACAGCAGCCCCACTGGACCCCAGGGACAGATCCATGCCAGTTCTCCAGGTAGGGAGGCTGGGTGGAAAATGTTTAATTATAAAAATAATAATAATAATTAGTGAGTCTGTGTGTGTGTGTGTGTATGTGTGTGTGTATGTGTGTCTGTAAGGGAGTGTATAAGTGTGTGTCTGTGAGTGTATGTGTGTGCCTGTGAGTGAGTGTTTTAGTGTGTGTGTTTTTGAGTGTATGTGGGGCGGAAAAATTAATCTTCACCTATGTATCCAAAAATCCTTGCACCGGCCCTGAGTGGATGCAGTATGTGTGTTTATGTAGTGGATGCAATGTGTGTAGTAGATGCAGTGTGTGTGTTTGTTAAGTGGATGTGTCTGTGTTCTACAAGGGTTGTGGAGGGATGGATATTTTTTTTATGATAACATCAAATTCCCCTTCCCTGTCACTTACTTGTGGCCAGGGAGAGGGGACATTAGATTCCCTGGTTTCACAGCAAAGAGGGGGCCCAGAAGTCTCCATCTCCCCCCTCTGACAGTCAGCCCTCTCCATTTGTCTCAAGCTCGGCATGTGGGGAGCGTTAACATGGCAAACTGTTGCAATGCTTTACAGCCGCGGCTCACAAGAGTACCGGAGGGGGAGCTTCGTGTGTTCTGAGCCCTCTTTTTGAAGGTTGCAGGGACCAAAGGGGCATATAAATATAGCGGCACACTGGGGGACGGGGGTATAGAATCTGGGCACGTGAGGCAAGCAGTCATAGCTGACCAGAACTGCCGACCCCGTGACAACCTTATAGCAGCTCTGTTTGTAACTAATAACTTGTACTTATGCAAAATTTTAAGCTCCCTGTCCCTAAATCAGTTTTTCTATGCTTCAGTCTCTTAATAAACCTACTTAATAAACCTCTGACTGGTTAATAGTATAAGGCTTTTTCAGAGGGTATAGGCTATTTGCCTAACAGTTATATAAAGAATACTGTAACAGATCCCCTATACTCTGACTGAGTATATCCATTGTAATTCTCCCAAGTCCCCAGTGAAGCAGTGATTATAACTCTGAGCTAGCCAAACATCAGTCAAGACTTGATGAAGGGTACAAGAAGACTGGTTTATTATGGCCCAGTGGCCAGCTTATATACTCAGACCCCCAGCATGGGGTCTCCAGCAGTAACATAGTAAACCACTCCCACAAAATGCCCGGGACACTCCCATAAAATGTCCAGGAGTCTCTGTGTCTGGCAGATAATTTAGTGTACTTTGCCTAAACTAATTATCTCCCAGGCACTAGAGTTACAAAGTATAAAACCATAAAATATTATAATATATATAACACATATAGGTACCCCCACAAATATTGTATCCCCGAATAGCATGGATCTGAGTGCCCAAGTTGTACAAATAGCACTCAGATCCCCAAAACACAGCCGAATTGTCACCGGAGTAAAGTTTTAACCGACCGCACACGTGGCGTCTGCTCAAATTAGTTCCAGAGTAAAAGTGGTAGCGGTCGGTCACTGTTTGGAGTTCATACGAACAAACAAACAGACAAACAGTTCCCCTGGCTCATAGGTAGCTATTGTTCGTCTTGTTCGTGCGAATGAGTCCTACCAAACAGCGCTCTCCTGGCTTGTCGTGGAAAGAAGCAGGCGTTTGTATGAAATCACCAGTGTTTGTGAGGTCGAGTGTCCGACTTATAGTTCCAGACACTCAATGACCAAGTCCCAGTGCCTGCATTTGTGCGACAAGATGCCCATTTTCTCCAGCATGTGTTGTTCGGTTATACGAATGGCGGCCACACAAGGAGAGCACATAAGTTTGTGGTTGGTTTGTAGTTAATGAGCCAGGGGGTGGTCTGTGTTCGGTAGATTGTAGCTGCCGAACTGGGGACATGTATATCCGTTCGGGAAACTGTATAGCATTACCTAGGAGGGAAATGTCTTGTGAACAGAAGGGGAAATAGTGAGTTTGTCACAAAGTATATGGCCCATAGTCAGTGGGCAGGAGGCCAGCTTCCACACTCCTCCAGGAATTCGTGGCAAACGTCCAGGGTAAGGAGCATTTGTCACAAATACTAAAATTGCATTTAATAATCTGTGATGTTGCCATTTGATTTGTGCACAACAAGGAAATGTGGTTCTGCTGAACCATTTATTACAAGAGTGGAACATTTTTCGGGACACCTGAATTTCAGTTCGGATTGGCAGAATATCCGAACCAAGATTCTAATTTGGGAAGCGAGCAGGGCCGGACTGGGATAAAAATTCGGCCCGGGCATTTTTTTATCACAGCGGCCCACTAAGAAGGGGGCAGGGCAGAGAGGGTGTGTTTTGTCATCACGACAAACACGCCCCCTTCTCAAAGTGCAGGCCAGGGCAGACCATGCGCAGAGCTCTGTTAAAGAGCTCTAGCATGAGAAAAAAGCCCTGTATTTGTTCTGCACAGCGCAAGCAAATTTAATAACATGCTTGCACTGTGTTTCCTTGCAACTTGTCTCTGGTGTCTCTATACATGGATACCAGGAGACAAAAATGCAAGGAAAGAGTATTGTGCATGTGTTTGGAGCCTGCTTGTGGGATTGTGTGTGTGTATAGAGTGAGATGATTGTGGTGTGGTATTGTGTAATAAGGTCGGTTTTAGTCGTGTTGTGTTTGTGGTGTAATGTAATGCATATGTGGCTAGGGGCTGTAGAGAATGTGTGTATAGGGGATGTAGCAAGTGTGTGCATACAGACTATAGTGTGTGTGTATAGGTGATGTAGTGTTTATAGAGAGTGTGTTTAGGGGTGAAGTATGTGTTTGCTTACAAGGATTCTAGTGTGTGTATGTCAGGAATGTAGTGAGTGTGTGTGGTATATATACACACACACATACATATATTATATATATATATATATATATATATATATATATATACATATGTTTGGAAGTATTGTGTATGTGTGTGGTGCAGTGTGTTGGGGAGGTTCTGTGTGTATGTGAGGGGTGCAGTATGTGTGTATGATGGATGCTGTGTGTGATGTGGGTGTGAGGGTGCTGTATATGATGGGTGTGAGGGTGCTGTATATGATGGGTGTGAGGGTGCTGTATATGATGGGTGGGTGTGAGGGTGCTGTATATGATGGGTGGGTGTGAGGGTGCTGTATATGATGGGTGGGTGTGAGGGTGCTGTATATGATGGGTGGGTGTGAGGGTGCTGTATATGATGGGTGGGTGTGAGGGTGCTGTATATGATGGGTGGGTGTGAGGGTGCTGTATATGATGGGTGGGTGTGAGGGTGCTGTATATGATGGGTGGGTGTGAGGGTGCTGTATATGATGGGTGGGTGTGAGGGTGCTGTATATGATGGGTGGGTGTGAGGGTGCTGTATATGATGGGTGGGTGTGAGGGTGCTGTATATGATGGGTGGGTGTGTGGGTGCTGTATATGATGGGTGGGTGTGAGGGTGCTGTATATGATGGGTGGGTGTGAGGGTGCTGTATATGATGGGTGGGTGTGTGGGTGCTGTATATGATGGGTGGGTGTGTGTGTGTGAGAGTGCTGTGTGTAAATGTTGGGGTAAATAAACAAATAAAAAAAAAATCTAAGCATTCATTATATCCCCCCCTCCCATCTTACCTTTAGTCTGGGAGGGGGGGACCTGCACGCTGGTACTTGGGAGGTGGGGGGAGAGGCACTCGCAGTCGCACGCTTTCCCTGGTGGTCCAGTGGGTGAGTGAACTCTAGCCCGGGGCTAGAGTTCACTCTCGCGAGATCCGGTCGTTGCCATGGCAACGGTCCGGATCTCACGAGAGGAACCCGGCGAAGCTGCAAGATAGAGCTCCGCCGGGTCCTCTCCCTCCCCAGCCGCAGCTCTTTTTAAGTGGGCCGGTGAGGGAGATCTTTGATCTCCCTCACCGGCCCTTCATGGAATACAGCGGGGCCGGCGCTCGGATAGTGCCGGCCCTGCATAGACCGGCAGGGGAGATCCTGGGACTTCCCCTGCCGGCCTCGGCCCCTGGCCACCGCGGCCCACCGGGCATTTGCCCGGTGTGCCCGATGGCCAGTCCGGGCCTGGAAGCGAGTAAGAAAAATAAAACGGGATGTGAAAATGGGCTAAGCAATGTGCTGCAAAATATATGCTTAATATATTATTATGTATACATTTTGCAGTACACTTATTAGCCCATACACTGCAGTACAATTAACAAGACATACATGCACACATAGAAATGCACTCAGACATTTACACACTCCTATACATGTGCACACACACTACTCGCATATACATACACATAAAACTCTGTATGTGTGTGTATATACAACATTTTTTATCATATTTAAACGGTCAAGTTTTTGAAAATTATTTTGGAAACTGGGGATTGGGTGGCACATGACAAAATACTGTGTATACAGGAACTTGTAATGTAAGTTCAACCCTGTGCACAAGCGTAGCGTCATTTGCGGAATGACTGCAATTGCTGCACGCAGTAATATGCAAAGAAAATGCGTGTGTGTGCATAGTTATCCTCTATGCTTCATGAGAATGTCCTCTCTATTACCGAGAAGGGCAGCCGAGCAAAGAGGTTTATATTTCCCTCCTCTGCACATCATAACCCATCAACAGAAATTACTGGAGTATGTGAAGTTGTTCTGTTACCTACACAAAGGTAACGTTTCCCTTTAAGCCTCCTACACTGTAGAAATGTTGCTGGATGGCTGAACTAAACCCTATTAATTTTCACTAATTGGAGCAGCAGAGTTACTGTTTGCTTCCACAGTAGCTGACTTGAAACCAAGCATACTAAGTACAACGTCAAAACATATGGCAAAACCTCTGTAAGTATAAACAAGTATTAATTTTGTCTGTATAGTAAAATAAACTTTCTTGTATAATGTTTCTGGTAATTATATTTATATTGGCCAAAACTCAAAATGACTTATCCTGGGCATTTCTATGATGTAAATCAATGTGTTATTTTCCCAGGGGACCATATTATTATTATCTGAATTTATTTCCGAGATCATCTACCACAAACCGTTCCTCTTCTTAGAAAGAGAATATTTTTATTGCTGAGACTGGAGGGATAGTATATTTGCACCAAAACCATTACAGTGAACAGTAATGGTTCTGGAGCGTAGAGAGCCCCTTTAATTGAACCACACTGTGTCCATTGACCCAATATCTTGTTTGAATTCATACCCTAACAAAACTAATATGGCACATATTCAAGCCCTGCATTTCTATAACTTCACCAAGGTGCTGCCATGCCAGTAGATAAATTAAGATCTGGGACTTAAGAACAGGTTTGAAACACAAAAAGTAATTCCAACAGAGAGGAAGATCTGTTAAAGGAACACTATAGTGTTAGAAATGCAACCATGTATCACTAACGCTATAGTGTCCCTGTCCCTAGTTATTGATTCCCCCCATTGGCCGATTAAAGGGTTAAAAAACTTTTTTACTCTTTTCTGATCTGAGGCTCCCTCTGCACTGGCTTGGTATCCTACTCCCTCAATGTCACAGTGATGGTGGTACCTAATGTGCATGAGCAGCGCATAAATGCTCTCCTATAGGGAATTTGAAGACATTAGACGTCCTCACGGAAAGCATCAGGATGTCCAACGCCGTTTCATGGAGTAAAACTCTGTTAGAGATCAGGAAACACCTCCTCTATTGACCATTCAGTCACTAGAGGAGGACTTGACCCTGCAATGAAAACTTGCAGTTTCTCATTTGCAGGGTTAAACAGACAGGGGCACTGCATCCAGACCACTTCAATGAGAAGTGGTCTCTGTGTCCCTTAAGGCAAATGTCTGTTTTGCTTTTCTATATCATACTTTTGTTTGTCTGAGTGAAAGTGCGTGTGTGTTCATCTGTTGAAGTGTATTTTTGAATAATACATAGAAACATAGAATGTGATGGCAGATAAGAACCATTCGGCACAGTTTTCTAAATACTTTCATTAGTCCCTGGCCTTATCTTATAGTTAGGATAGCCTTATGCCTATCCCACGCATGCTTAACCCCTTAAGGACCGCTGACGGTTCAGGACCGTCAGCGGTAAAACATGCGTTTGGACCGCTGACGGTCCTGAACCGTCATAACGGTTTTGGTCAACTTACCTGATCGCCGTCGGTCCCACGGCGGCGATCAGCTCTCCTCCCGGTCCAGTGGGACTGCCTGTCTGCCCGGGCAGTCCCCCCTCGGCAGATCAGGACCCCACGGTCATGTGATCACTCGATCACATGACCGCAATAGGGGTCTGTGTATCTGCCTGCAGGGGGACTGTCTGTGCTGACAGGCAGTCTCCCTACATCTGTAAAATCATAAAATAAAGTGTAAAAAAAATAAATCAGTGTAAAAAAAATAATAATATGTGTATATATATATATATGATATATATACATGTATTATATCTATATATACCTATATATAATATATGTATATATATCATATATATAATGTCACACTAAGTGTATTTTTATATTTATATATACGTATATTAATATAAAAATACACTTATATTTAAATTACACACAAATATATACAATATATATAATAACTATATATATGGTATATATATATATTATTATAAAATACAAATAATATGTTAATAAAAATAAATAACAAAAAATAAAAAGAATTTTTAATAATTAAAAAAAAATTATATAAATATATTCAATTTTATTCTAACAGTATTTTGATATTGATATATATATATATTTATATCAAAATACACTTAGAATGTAATGATATATATATCTATGTATAAATAAATAAATAAAAATAATACGAAATATGCATATGTCCACATACATAATTACATAAATAATTTCATAAATATACACGTAGACGTCAAATATATAAATATGTATATATATTAAAATTCTACGTGCATATTTATGTAATATTTTTACCTAATTAAGTAATTTTAATGATTGCAATTTAAGGGACCTGCCTGCGTTTAACCCTGTAACTTTCTATGACACCCTAAATCCTGTACATGGGGTACTGTTTTACTCGGGAGACTTCGCTGAACACAAATATTAGTGTTTCAAAACAGTAAAACATATCACAGCGATGATATTGTCAGTGAAAGTGAAGTTTTTTGCATTTTTCACACACAAACAGCTCTTTCACTGAGGATATTATTGCTGTAATATATTTTACTGTTCTGATACACTAATATTTGTGTTCAGCGAAGTCTCCTGAGTATAACAGTACCCCAGATGTGGAGGTTTTATAGTGTTTGTGAAAGTTACAGGGTCAAATATAAGGCTTGATTTAACTTTTTTTTTTTTTTTATTGAAATTTGTCAGATTGGTTAGGTTGCCTTTGAGAGCGTATGGTAGCCAAGGAATGAGAATTAGCCCCATGATGGCATACCATTTGCAAAAGAAGACAACCCAAGGTATTGCAAATGGGGTATGTTCAGCCTTTTTTAGTAGCCACTTAGTCACAAACACGGGCCAAAGTTAGCGTTTTTTGCATTTTTAACACACAAACAAATATAAATGCTAACTTTGGCCAGTGTTTGTGACTAGGTGGCTACTAAAAAAGACTGGACATACCCCATTTTGAATACCCTGGGTTGTCTACTTTAAAAAATATGTACATGTTAGGTGTGTTCGGGGATTTATGACAGATAACGGTGTAACAATGTCACTATCGATACATTTAAAATATATATATATTGAAACAGCAATTTCCTACTTGTATTTATAGGCCTATAACTTGCAAAAAAAAAAGCAATAAAGCATGTAAACACTGGGTGTTTTTAAACTCGAGACAAAATTTTGAATCTATTTAGCAGTTTTTTTCATTAGCTTTTGTAGATAAGTAAAAGATTTTTCAAGTAAAAGTCCAAAAACATGTTTTTTTTTTATTTTTCACCATATTTTATTATTTTTTTTAAATGCAATATATGACATAATATAAATACTGGTATGTAAAGAAAGCCCTTCTTGTCGTGAAAAAAACAATATATAACTTGTATGGGAACCGTAAATGAGAGAGCGGAAAATTACAGCTAAACACAAACACCACAAAAGTGTTAAAACTGCTCTGGTCCTTAACGTACAAACATCGCAAAAACAGGCCGGTCCTTAAGGGGTTAAACTCCTTTACTGTGTTAACTTCTACCACTTCAGCTGGAAGGCTATTCCATGCATCCACTACCCTCTCAGTAAAGTAATACTTCCTGATATTATTTTTAAACCTTTGCCCCTCTAATTTAAGACTAAGTCCTCTTGTTGTGGTAGTTTTTCTTCTTTTAAATATAGTCTCATCCTTTAGTGTGTTGATTCCCTTTATGCATGTAAATGTTTCTATCCTATCCCCCCGTCTTGTCTTACAGTTTTGCATAATTTGCACCTAGCACAAGAAAATACAGGAAGAATATAATTACAGTGAACCTCTCAAAGGAATTTTGGTGGCACAATAAAATAAATAATTAATGATATCAGAAGCTGGAAATGGTTTTAGAAATACGATAACACAAGATTTAACAGTATAATAACCTGTGGCTCCTATTCTGCATTCTCCCAGCTACAGTCTAATTATAGATTTTCCGTTATAAGCATATTTTGGTTTTACACTCCACATAACTATTTCACTGAGCTTTTAATTGTTTGTATGATTGCTTGTATTTCCAAGGAATTACTTTATTAGAAGAAATAAACATTTTAATTGTGATCGTGGTAGGCCAAGATCCCATAATACCTTGCAAAATACCTATTTTCTCTTTATTCTTCCATTTGCTGTGTTAAAACATGTCTACTTTGATGGTACAATATGCACATGAAATAACAAAAATGTCATTATTTTAAGATGTGTGTTCCTCATTTCGGATCTGTTTATTCCCTTTTAAATGGAAATTGACTGTTTAATGTGTAAAAAATCTCTCATGTTTTGTTTCAAGCTGTGGAATCCTTTCTCTGATAATTTAAAAATATAAAAGGTGCTCAGATGGAAATGACTCTATGTGCTATATATATATAGATAATTATTTTTATAATTATTTATTTATGCACAAATCTATTTCTCTCTTTCCCTGATGGAAAAACTGCTGAATTGCTGATTGCTGATTGTGTTTCTCATCTATTTGTTATTTAGGGATTCGGTCTATGTTTTCTTAATAGGGGGTTTTGGAAAATCAGATGAAATCTTTTGCTTTCCATCTCATAAAGCAATGACATTATAAGTAAAAAAAAAAAAAAAAAAAAAAAAAAAAAAAAAAAAAAAAAAAAAATACAATTAAAAAACATCATTGCTCGGGGGGGGCGGAGCTTGACTCCAAACGAACCAGACGTACCTTCCAAGAGCTCCTGCGTCTGGGGCCCAGATTCGGGGTGTACTGCCCGACCACTTGGTAACACTGGCTGCCAACAGCAATTAACCTGACCGGAGGACACCACTGCACCCGGGGATACCCGACTCGAGGTTCCCCAAGCCTGTGTGTCCAAATCGAGGCTTGCGGCCTAAACAAGTGGGAGCCGCGGAGAGACGGCCGCTCTCCAGGTTCTCTGGCTTGCGGAGGGGCGCTCACTCATCGCTAGCCCCCCCCCCTTGGGACCGGGGGGGATATCCCGGTCCTCCACAGAGTACTCAACTAAACGTTGCTGGGAAGCAGGGTGTCGGGGGCAACCAAAACCTCCCAAGCTGTCTGCACGAGGCACACAAGTTAAGATGGCCGCCGACATGTCATACACGACATGGGCCCACTTTGAAGAGCGCATTGAAAAAGCCTTTAAACTCCTGTGGTCTCGACTACGTGCTGCCATCAAGAGGCAATCTAAACGAGACTTACCTCCACAGACAGCGGAATATCAGACACCAGCAACACGGCCAGCACTGGCAAGCAAATTCACAATGCAGTCGGCTCAATGGAGGGGAGGAAGGAGGAAGACGGCGCCTCCACTCTACAGGTGCCTCTCCAAGATCTGCCGCCACCCACCTAGACCTCAGCCCACACGGGGACATATACCCAGGCACTGTTTACAAATCCAGGTACTCTATGCTCAACGACAATGCCAGCTACAAGCAGGAAGGTCCCAGGTTTCCATTCAAACTGAGGGAAGCGAACGGACTGTACTGGACTGTATCAGAGTATGGGGCTGGTGGGGTGGCCTTGTACAATCACAGTACTGGATTATACCTTGGGGCAGGCTGTATGTATCAGTGGGCATAGGATGATGATCCTCCTCAACAGGGCCCCACTCCCCACAGGCACCCCTGCACCCCCATTTTTCAACAACTTGCCAGTCTGAGCAACAAGTTTCGTTTTTTCCTTATTTTGTGCTCAGTTTATTTTAATCTTGCATCAATCTAGCTAAGTGCTCCTCATGGCCAATGTGCCCTCATTTAACCTAAGCATGAGTAACCATTTAAGCGTCATTGTTGAAGCCAGTTATTTAGCCACAGCATGATTTTTTTTTTGTAATAGACAGTTCCTTGCAGCTTAGTGCAGCTAAATCGTCTAGAGCCTGCATAAACCAACATAGCATGACACTCAACTGTTTAAACTATGTACACCAATATCTTGCCATAGTCTGCCTAACTGATGTTCCTATCTTGTTCTAAAAAAAAAAAAAGTGCAGTACCTCTTGACTACATGTACCAAATGTCTAAAATGCTATGTAACTCTGAACATGTCACTGTTTACGCCTGTACTTAACTCTGCACTCAAAAATAAAGAATTAAAAAAAAAAAAAAAAAAACATCATTGCTCTATGTGATTCAATCTATGATATTCCAATTTCCTAGTATTAATCTAAATGAAGCAATGCATCCAATTGCATTGTAGATTTATGTTGGAAAAATCCCTAGATCCCTAGTTTTAATCCTGTGTTTGAAAAAAACAATTTGTATTCATTCTGCCTATCATCATGAAAACTACTCTTATGAACTAAAATCAAATGTAGGTAAAACTTTAAAGGGACACTATAGGCACCCAGACCACTACAGCTCATTGCAGTGATCTGGGTGTAGTGCCCCAGTCCCATTAACCCTGCAAAGGTAATTACTGCAGTTCTTAATAAACTACAATAATCAACCTTGAGGGTTAACTCCACCTCCAGTGGCTGTCTACCAAGACTAATAAAGGTCTGCTTGTTCAACTAAAGTTTATCGGTATGCTGAGCATCTTTATACACTTTATATAAGGGCACAAGCATTTCAGTGGGTGGTTGAATAGTAAGTGGGACAGGCCTGGGAGAGGGTGTAAGTGAAGGCTGCTTGTGGTGTTGCATGTGTGTGGGGAATCTGATTGTGTTGTTGTATGTTTGTGTGGATGATATTTAAGGTGTTGCATGTTTTGGGCTCGTGGGGATGCTACTTGTGACATTGTTTGTGGGGATGCTTGGAGGGAACATGTATTTTAGTGTGTGTTTGTAAGAAAAGGGGCTGTAGAGAGTGTTTGGAGGGCATAAGGATGTGTTTGTGGGAAATAGGGGCTAATGTGTATGTGTTTGGGGGAGGGGGGGGGTAAGGGCTGTATTGTAGGGGTAATTGGGACAGTAGTGTATTTTTGGTGGAAATTGGGGATGTAGTGTATGTGTGCCTTATGCTCTGTCCTGCTTTCAGGGAGCTCTTCCTCTACTCTGTCCTGACAACAAGACCTTTCCTCTGTCCAGCCTTAACAGCATGGCCCTTCTTCTGCTCTGTCATGATAGTAGGGGGCACTTGCTTTACCCTCCAAGTGCTCTGCCCCAATAACAGATGGCCCTTCTCTGATTTGCCCTGAAAACATAGGACTTTCTTCTGCTTTGCATTGACATTGGCCATTCTTCTGTTATGACATTGTTATGGCATATTGAATTTCATTATATGCACTGAAGTAGCACACAATGAAAGCCAATATGCATTAATACAGACAGACAAGGTATAAAAAAATATTAAAATAAAAATGTACGTTTATTCGCTCCCTCTTCCCTCCTCCATCCTCCCTCCTGTTTTTCCTTACGTTGGGCCATGGAGGAAGGAATACTAATCCCTGGTGGTCTAGTGAGTGTATCATCTGGTGTGCACATTTAGCGAGAGACGGTCACTTGTATTGTTCCATTCGGCAGAGCTTTGCCACGATAAACCATGGTAATTCTTGTGGGAGTATTATGTGTGATTTGCAACATGTTCCCAACATGAGAATGCACTAATTTGTGAAGGAGGTTTTTGATCTTTTATCTGGCCGTGCCACCCCTCTCCTGTCTGGCCTTGTAAGAAATCCATCCCTGGGCAGCACAATACCTTTATACGTTTCTGCATGTGCCTCCTACTGGTCTGTTAATGTTAGGATGAGAAAGGATCCTCAGCAAGATTAAAGTCAGCAACCTACCAAAAATATGGTAGGAAAGATAGAAAGGTGCATTACCGGGCCTTAGAGTGACTGAGTTTAACCTAGGAAGTATCCAAACTAATGCTAACACATTTTAGGTCAGAAACATTATAATTAGAGAGGATAGCTGGTAATATGGGACATTCTAAACTCTAAGTCAGGAATGTAGCTGTGTCTGTTACTCTGAACACAGAACTAAGACTAAGCTTGTGGTCAGGAACATCGCCAGGTCAAAACACAATAAGCTAGAATAGACAAACGCAGGGTCAAGGAAACAGCCAAGTCATGACATGCGTCGTTATTCAGCATGTGTACACTTTTTCCCCCACACCCCAATAACCACAGTCACCATATTTCTGTTGGAAATATAAAAAGTCCACAGCTTTATTTATTGTAAATACGAGATAACAAATTGGGGTCATTGCCACATAGTGTTAATTTACTAACATCCCCCACCGTACATAATTACCCCTGGCAATGACCCCATACCAATAACAATAAATAACATCATAAATAACAAATAATACATAACACATGGCCTACCAAAGAGGCCCCATATCCATAAGTTTTTTAACTGTAGGGGTGTACCGAGACACGCCTACACCACCAGGTTCGGAGCCACCGATGAGCTCGAACCTACAGACCACTTAACACTCCAGTCTAATCCAGCCTAACTTTAGCCTAACCACTTGATACTCCTCCTACATCCCAATTACCCAAGCCCTATCTCGCCACAGCAAGAGACTTGACACCTTAATGTCTCACCCGCCCCCACCACATATGAATAGGGCCCTAGCGTAAGTCCACCATGTCCAGAAGAAAACCCAGCTGTGTGCCTTGTCTCCGAACTGCGGCCCTCTTCTGTGCCCAGTAAACATACGAGTGACCCACCAGCCATGCGACCAAACCTGGAAAGAAACAAAATGAGTAATCCAGCAGAGCACCCGTGTCCAACAGCCAAACCTGCTCCCCTTCACACCAACCTATCCGGCCTCACGTATGAACGGAACCGAATGGACTCCCACCTTCCAATCCGTTTTATCCGATCATCTCCCAGCCCCAAGCGCGCCGCCTCCGTTGCCGCCCCTATGCGGAATGAGTGCGTCCCAAATTGCATGGGTTGTAGGCCCAACTTTGTTAGACCCATGCGAAAGACCCGCAAAAATTGAAAGCGCGACAGCGCCCGTCCGTCCTCGTGTATCAGGAAACAACCCTTGCCCCCCGGGCAAATCTGCAGAAACTTGCCCCCACACAACACTGGACAAACCTCTGACTCCGGTAGTGCGAACAAAACGATCTTCTTACCCTTCCCGAAAACGTCCGTCTTCGAGCGCCGTAATAGAATCTCAACCTTGTCCTGCTCTACCACCACGTCCTCCAACCTGAGCCCATTCGTCCCCGACTTGTTGGCACTGACCAGTTCACTGATGTGAAAGGCCCCGAAGAAAGCCACGGAAAACAATATTACCTCGAATAACGTTACACACGTATCATTCAAAACTTCCACCAGCCCTTGAAGGACAACGAATGACACTGGCCTCCTCGTATCCATCGACTTCTTCCCTTTCCGGAAGCCCCGCAGGGTTTGTTTTACCCAAAAATGTTTAGTAACGTCTTCCCATCCATTAAATTTAAAGAGAAATGCCAAAACTGACATATAACGATCGACCCTAGATGGGGACGATCCTCCTGCCACTAACCGACATAGTAGCCATAAGAGTGTATCCAACCTACCTGCTGCGGAGTTCCCCACTCCTGTCTGTCCCACCATCTCCTCCCATTCGTTCCAAACCTTGGTATATGCTGCCCAGGTGCCTGGTGCTAGCGAGCTCCTTATAAACTGCCCAAGCACGATGTCCCAAGCTGCCACATCTCCTCTGGGCACGCCTGTCCCAACACCTGTGCCTCCGGTGCTGCTTCCCGAAATCGCTCCCACTGCAAACGAGACAGCGCGTCAGCAACAACATTCAACAGACCCGGCACATGCCGAGCCCTGAAAACAATATTCCAAGACATACAGGGGAGAACTAAATGCCTCAACAACCGCACCACAGGGAGTGACAACGCCGAAAGACTATTGACCACAGGAAAAAACTCAAAAAAATGCCAGATTCCTAATCAGGGGGCTCTCCTTCCACACCTCATGCCATACCTCTGCACACCATTTACCCCCCAAATATGCCCCAAAGCCGACGCTCCCCGAGGCGTCTGTAAACAGCCCGGCGTCACCCGACACCACCGCCATATCCCTGAAAAACACCCGCCCATTAAACTCCTTTAAGAAACGGTCCCAAATGTCCAAGTCCTCTCTCATGTCCACCGACACCCTGATGTAGTGACCCGGCAACCGAACTCCACAGGTAGCTCTGGCCAGCAGTCTACAAAAAACCCTCCCCATTGGAATCACCTTACAAGTGAAGTTAAGGCTTCCCAACAGTGACTGCAGTTCCCATAGGGTCACCTTCCTAGAACCCCTCACTTCGTCCACCCACTGGCAGAGCGCCCTCAACTTCTCCGCTGGCAGCCGACATTCTCCCTTGACTGAGTCGATTTCCAACCCCAGGAAACTCAGGCACTCGGTCGGTCCCACCGTCTTATCCTCGGCCAAAGGGATCCCGAACTTTTGTGCTAAATGGCAAAATTTAGACATGATCTATTCTTTACACAAATTTATTCATAATGTAAAAGTTGTTTTGATGCCTATACGATCCCTTTAACTTCAATTAACAGCATGCCTGTTCACTCAGAAGTCAGTTTAACTCCAACATAAAATTCTGTTTAAATAGCTGGGACAGGCTTGGAATTTCTTTTTTCCAAGTTTTTGGTTGGCAAATTGCTGCAACTCACTGTTTAGTAAATGTACCTCTGTGCTTTGTAAACAGAAATAAACATGATTCAATGTTTTGAATTATTTGATAAACTATTAATCACTTCTTTACTATTCATGCATGGTATGTTTAAAGGCTCACTCTGTTATGCAAAATGCACTAGGCAATTGGACTAAATTAAAGATAGCAGAGCTGGGTAAATAAGGCTGCTTCATGTTAAATTAAGTAACTTTTTAAAGCCATTTTTTACTGAATGGTTTTGGGTTAAGCTCCTGTTCTGCAAATGAAAAAAAGTACAAGATGCACACAGTCATGATTCATTACTGCAAAAAGAACCACACTATTGTCTATTCCACAGCTTAGAGGCACAATTCTCCTTTATTTTATTTTTATTGACATTTTTAGAATTGGTTTACTGCTGAGCACCATCAATTGTAAAAACTCAATAGCAACTATTGTCATCCCACTGCACATCAGGCAAATTCACAATATTTAAATTAGAGGTGATCTGATAACATGTCAGCTCAAAGCCTTACTGCAGGATACAATTATATTTCGTACCTCAGCTGAATATGTGACATAGGAAAATTTGTGGTCTTGGCAGTACGGTATTGTGGCCATTGCCACTAGCAACTGAAACATTAGAATGTGCTTTAAAGCCTGCTAACTTGTTATGATTTTTTAGGTCAGATTAGAATTTTTTTTTTTGTTTGAGGCAAACTGCATTAACGTTATTATTTCAAATGAAAGGTTATTTTACATTTAATTTTACCTTTTTTTAATAATCCTATGATGTTGCTCAGTTTTTCCCATAGGCCTTTCTGTAAGCTTACATGTAAAGCAATATTTTCATTATTTTTACATCTGAACCTGCATTTCATGTGCAAGGTTTTCATTATTACAGCAATCAATTCATAGATATTTTGATACGCATGCTATTAATCATTGCTTGTTGGTAGTGGAATTAATTTTAGTCCAGAGCCACAGACATACTACGTGGTTCATGTTAGCTGTTGGAGCACATATCTGGTAACTGTTTTGGCATATACATTAAAATACATTTTGAAGCATTGGTGGAGTAAGGGGTATTTTAACCTAAATTTCCCTAGAAAGAAACACGGTTCTTGTCAATGAAATGTGCATATCTGTGTTTAACAATATATTGACTATCCACTGAGTTCAATAACTTCAGAAGGGGTTTTCAGTCACTATTTTTCCCCACTATAACTTTCTTGGTTTGTGCTTCGCAAGTAATGCCATACCTCAGTAACAAGCCAACCTCATGCTGATGAGCTGCATTAACACTGAAACAGTTGTCCACGAGTGGCTTAGTGGCTTTGCATCACTTCCTGTTGTGTTTTCAAAAATTGTATACATTATACAAAAGCTCCAAGGAATCCATGTTTAAAATGTAATAATTAGGAAAAAAATCGAATCTTTGTTGAACTAAATTGCATTTGCCCACCCAGAATTCCTTGTAGTAGTAACATCATTGCAAATGTGAGATTTCTGTGTGAAATGTAAGTCTTATGGCTTGACTGGTGTGCAGATCTGTGTTTAACAATGTATTGACTGTCCACTAACCTCAAGTGGAAGGGGTTTTCAATCACATTTTTCCCCACCATAACTTTCTTTGTTTGTGCTCCGCAAGTAACGCCAAGCCTCAATAACAAGCCAGTAACCAACCTCATGCTGATGAGTTACATTAACAATGAAACAGCTGTCCATGAGTGTCTCACTGGCTTTGCATCTCTTCCTGTGTTGTGTTTTAAAGAAGTTGTATAAAGCAAACATAAACTCCAAGAAATCCATGTTTAAAAAGGAATAGTGAGGCTAAAAGGTGATTCTTTGTTGAACTCATTTGCATATGCACACGCAAAATTCCTTGCAGTAGTAACATCGTGAAACGGATGTCCATGAGTGGTTATCTGGCTTTGCGCTTCTTCCTGAGTTATGTTTAAAGCTGTTGTATACAGCAGGCACAAACTCTGAGGAATTCACGTTTAAAGTAGAATAATGAGGCAACTCATTTGCATATGCCCATCCAAAATCCCTTGCTGTAGTAACAGCAGTGCAAATGTGAGATTACTGTGGGAAAAGCAAATCTTATGATTTGACTTGTATGTGCAGATCTGTGTTTAACAATGTATTGACTATCCACTAACTTCAAGTGGATGGGGTTTTCAATCACTCTTTTCCCCACCATAACTTTCTTAGTTTGTGATCCCTATCTCTGTATTAAATCCTACAAGATAAGAACTCCTCCTACTGTGTTCAGAATAGAGTGAAATGTGTTTGTGGGAATTTTCTGCCATTACTAGAAATGAGGTTTCTTAAACTCTAAAGCATAAATAAAATTTATTGAAAACCAGAAGGTTTGTGACATACATTTCTCATGATGCTCCTCCAACTATATGACTTTTTATTTAAGATCCCTTTTAAATCTTTGTAGATTTTGTAGATAGGATCATCCTCATGAAACAAAATTCATAAAGTTATATATATGAGTTAGCGCACCACCATTAAATATATATATACATATACATATACATCTATTTGAGATCAGAGTTTTTATAGTCTTTGCAACAGAAAATTCCATTAGGCTTGTCAGGAAGAGCAGAAAAATTAAGAAACCACTGTGGTACTCCGCAGAAGTGGCCAAAATAGTAAAAAACTAAAAGTAAGCATTTAGTAATTATAAAAAGAAAAACAGAGTGAGGAAGACAGACAGATCTATAAGATTAGGCAGAAAGAGGCTAAGCAAGTTAAAAGAGCCTCGGAAGCACACACAGAAGAGAGAATAGCAAAATCAGTAAAACAAAAAAAAAAAAAAAGAGGGTAAAACATTTTTAAATACATAAATGAGAAAAGGAAAGTAAAACAAAGATTAGTTAGATTAAAAACAAAATAAGGAAGGTATGTAGAAGAGGATAAAGGTCTAGCTGACTGCCTCAATGAATATTTTTGTTCAGTATTTACAGAAATAAAGGAAAGGGGCCTCAGTTAAAAAAAAAGGACAAATGGGTCGTTGGTTACATGTGAGTTTACAAAAGAAGAGGCTCTATTTCAACTGTCACCAGTAAAGATAAATAAGTCAATTGTGCCTGATGCGATACACGCAAAGTAATTAAAATATCTTAGTGGTGTACTAGCAAAACCATTTTTAAAGGATTTATTTAACCAATCATTGATAACAGGAGTAGTCCCAGAAGATTGGAAATTAGTGAATGTTGTACCAATTCACAGGAAAGGTAGTAGGGAGAAGTCCGGCAACTATAGGCAGTAAGCCTTACATCAGTAGTGGGGAAAGTAATGGAAACCATGTTAAAGGATAGGATTGTTGAACATCTAAAATCACATGGATTTCAAGATCAGAGACAACATGGGTTTACTTCAGGGAGATCATGCCAAACTAATCTTATTGATTTTTTTGATTGGGTAACTAAAATAATAGATCAGGGTGGTGCAGTAGACATTGCTTACCTAGATTTCAGTAAGGCTTTTGACACTGTTCAACATAGAAGGCTCATCATTAAACTGCAACCTTTAAGTTTGGATTCCAATATTGTTGAATGGGTTAGGCAGTGGCTAAATGATAGGGCAACAGAGGTTTGTAGTCAACGGAGTATATTTGAAGCAAGGTCTAGTTACCAGTGGGGTACATTAGGGATTTGTACTTGGACCCATTCTCTTTAATAGTTTTATTAGTGATATTGCAGATGGTCTTAATGGTAATGTACCGTATATACTCGAGTATAAGTCGAGTTTTACAGCACATTTTTTGTGCGGAAAAACCCCAACTCGACTTATACTCGACTCACTGTCTGTATTATGGCAATTTACATTGCCATAATACAGACAATGGGGCTGTGTAGGAGGGGGGCTGGCAGGGAGCGTTTACTTACCTCTCGTGCAGCTCCTGTCACTGCACTCATACACACACGTGGCATTCATTACACACACACTGCACTCATACATACACACACTGCATTCATACACACACACTGCATTCATCATATACACACACTGTAAATAAATATTCAATTAATATAATAATTTAGGATCTAATTTTATTTAGAAATTTACCAGTAGCTGCTGCATTTCCCACCCTAGTCTTATACTTGAGTCAATACGTTTTCCCAGTTTTTGGGGGTAAAATTAGGGGCCTCGGCTTATATTCGGGTCGTCTTATACTCGAGTATATACGGTATGTCTTTTTGCTGACGATACTAAAATTTGCAATAGGGTTGATGTTCCAGGAGGGATAAGCCAAATGGCAAATCATTTAGATAATGTAAATAAGACAAGGTGGGCACACTCGACTAAACGACAAGATAGCCCCAACATAAGGCTAAATAAGTAAATGCTGGGTGCTCACCCACATAAGGCTCTATCCCCTGAAGAACCCAAAATACACAACAATGTGAATAGAGTAAGGAGCACAACCATAAATCTTTATATATATGAAAAATCTTTATTAAATGGGTATATAATATAGGAATGTCTCTTTAAATTTTATCAGCAAAGATACAAGGTCATTGTAAACCATTTACCAGAAAAAAATTCTGGACATATATAAACGTGCAGTGCGTGATATAAATGAAAGAAGTATCATGCAAACAGACCACTGTAATGCTAGTATAATCAAAAACCCAAACATATAAAAAAATGCAAAAAAAACATACCAAGTTCAGTGAGAAGCAGGGACAAAGTCAATAAAAAAAAAAAAAACAACGTTTCGGCAAGACGCCTTTGCATTTTTTTATATGTTTTGGTTTTTGATTTTACTAGCATTACAGTGGTTTGTTTGCATGATACTTCTTTCATTTATATCACGCACTGCGCGTTTATATATGTCCAGAATTTTTTTCTGGTAAATGGTTTACAATGACCTTGTATCTTAGTTGATAATATTTAAAGAGACATTCCTATAGTATATACCCATTTAATAAAGATTTTTCATATATATAAAGATTTATGGTTGTGCTCCTTACTCTATTCAAATCATTTAGATAAATCAGAAAAATGGTCAGAGCTGTGGCGACTGACATTTAATGTGGATAAGTGCAAGATAATCTTGGGGTGTAAAAACACAAGAGCAGAGTATAGAATATTTGATAGAATCCTAATCTCAACATCTGAGGATAGGGATTTAGGAGTAATTATTTCAGATGACTTAAAGGTAGGTAGAAAGAGAGAAGTGCTCGTACCATTGTACAGAACACGCAGTACTGGAGACTGTATCTTCAGAAGGATATTGATACTTTAGGAAGAGTTCAACTACCAAACTGCTCCAACTACCAAAAGCGACCTAAAAATCCTCTTAGCAGACATCCACAAACTCCTGGCAGCTGTCTCAGCCCTCCTCAAGACTGAACTGAACTACTCACAGTCACGGAAAGGGTGAGAGCCATGGATGAAGAAGTGGTGACAGTCCATGCTCACATAAACACCATGGGAGAATCTATCAAACAAATCCAACAACAACAAATGTATCTGTCACTCAAAATGACAGCCATGGAAGACCGGCAATACCGCTCAAACATAAAAATCTGGGGCATCCCCATGGCAGTATCGGCTGAAAAACTGCCACATTACATCAGGTGCCTTCTAACTATGGTACTTTCCCACGCAGTGGCAAAGAAAATCATCATTGACAGGGTATACCGCCTGCCTGGCTCTCCCCACCTAAAAACCCCAACAGCCAGAGATGTCCACCTCAGATGTGTCACAGTGCAAGACAAGCTACACATAATGGTGGGTTTGTGTCATGCCTTAACTATGGTATCCTCTTACTTCCTGGTTCCACGGAGCTTAGCCACACCCCTTTATGACACGGTCTCCTTATTTAATCCGACCGCACCAGCTGAGCGACGCTGGATTATTGAACTACGTTCCGTACTCACGAACCGGTTACAACATCGTTGTGAAAACCCTCTGTTACCGGACCGGACTGGAAGACTTCAAGTTCCCTTCACCTCTCCTCATACACGACTAAAGCTGAACTCTCTCCTTCCAGGATAACCGCCTCTGAGGAGATCTTGGGAACCAGTGTTCTATGTGCCGGAAGCTAAGTAAAACCTCTGTGATAAGCGTTGCATCTCAAAGCTGTTATTTCCTGTCTCCAAAGTCCTTCGATAAAACAAACCCGTTACAGCTAACTTCAACTCATACTTTATCTCAGTTAGCTGCATCTGTCTTGCTTCAGTTAAAGTCTATGGAACAGCTATTGTAACTTCTTATCACCTAATTCATTAATACTACTAAGAGACTCTTTCTGATTCAGTGTCTGCTAATTACTACCGTTTACTACTTAAAGCTACATTGCCTGTAATTGTGGACTTCAGTTATCGTTTACTACTTAAAGCTACAGTGCCTATAATTGTGGACTTCAGTTATCGTTTACTACTTAAGCTACAGTGCCTGTAATTGTGGACTTCAGTTATCGTTTACTACTTAAAGCTACAGTGCCTGTAATTGTGGACTTCAGTTATCGTTTACTACTTAAAGCTACAGTGCCTGTAATTGTGGACTTCAGTTATCGTTTACTACTTAAAGCTACAGTGCCTGTAATTGTGGACTTCAGTTATCGTTTGTTAATTAAAGCTACAGTACCTGTAATTGGACTTAAAGTCAATACCTTTTACTTTTGATAATAAATATTCAAACTATAAGAAATCTGCAGTTGTGTTCCTTCATAACAAATGTTTAGACGTGACAGAATAATCCAGCCATTGTAATGGATCCAGCAGATTTCGATTCTACGATAACTACGCTGAATCAAAGAGTTAATACACTAGCCCAAGGTGTGCAAGACCTGCAAGTTACTAACGAAAGAATTCTCACTTATGTCAGAGATCTACAAACTCATACTCCTCATACCACTCTGCACTCGGCTAGTGATCCTGCTGTATGTAACCCTGAAAAGTTCTCTGGAGATCGTCCAACTATAGGGAGTTCCTCAACTCTTGCAAACTATTAATTGCTTTGAAACCTAGATCTTATCCTACAGAAAGAACTAAAGTTTGTTCGGTTATTTCCTTTCTAAGAGGTGAACCTATGTCATGGGCCCATTCCTTTTTGGAAAACGATGACACCATCTTAAACTCACTAGATGAATTTTTTGAAGCCATGTCTCTTCTCTATGAAGATCCTAACAAACAAGCAACAGATGATTTAACAATCAGAACACTACAGCAAAGGCATCGACCCGTTGAAGATTACATTGCTGAGTTTAAAAGATGGGCAGTAGAAACGCAATGGAATGACATCACATTGCGCACCCAATTTCGAATTGGGTTATCTGAAGCTGTAAAAGACGAACTATCTAGAACAGAACTCCCTACTACTTCGAACGCTCTAATACACTTATCAATCAGTATTGACAGAAGATTAAGAGAAAGAAAGGCCGAAAAAGCCCTTTTACATTCTAAAGACCGCAAACCTTTCACTCCCTCAAAAGCTCCAGAAAAGACTTCCTTACCAAGTGAACCTATGGAAATAGGGGTAATAAGAAGTCCTCTCACTCCTGAAGAGAAGAACCGAAGACGTCAATTAAACCTATGCATGTATTGTGCCTCTCAAGATCATTTGGTTTCTGATTGTCCCTTATTAAAACGGACAAAGGCCGGTAGGCAAGCCTATACCTCTGCGATCTTCAGTGCACTCCCTTCTACACCAACCACTCAGTTCACTCCTATATCTCTTATACTACAGTGGGACAAGGTGAGAATTGTGACTGAAGCTATCATCGATTCTGGTGCAAATGGAGTATTCATCGATTCAACCTTTGTAACAAAGAATAAAATTCCTTGTGTTCGAAAAACCATTTCTGTTCCTATTAAAGTGATTGACGGCTCCCTTATATCCTCGGGACCGATTCTTCATGAAACCATCCCTTTAAAGGTAACCACCAATCATATTCATACTGAATTTCTAGTATTTGATGTTATTCCATCACCTCTCTATCCCGTTATAATAGGGATCAACTGGTTAAGGAACCACAACCCTCAAATTTCATGGTCTCCTTTCTCTCGCACCTTTAACTCACATTATTGTAAAGAAACATGTTTACAGCAAATTCCTATTCTTCAGATCTCCAAAGAACCAACTATACCTTCTTGTTATTCAGACTTTTCAGACGTATTCAGTAAAAAAGAAGCTGAAACGCTCCCACCTCATCGTTCCTACGATTGTCCTGTAGACCTCATACCTGGTGACCCTATGGATAATTCAAAAGTCGATTGTATCATCAACTGGCCTGTTCCCTCTACAGTAAAAGAATTACAGCGATTTCTAGAGTTCGCCAACTTCTACAGAAAATTTATTAAAAACTACTCTGAGATAGCTCACCCACTCAATCAACTTAACAGTTAAAAACATCCCTTCAATTGGAACAAGAAGGCTCAAACTGCCTTCAATGAATTAAAGAGAAAGTTCACAACAGCTCCTGTTCTTCAACTTCCAAATCCTTCATATCTTTATGTCCTTGAAACGGATGCTTCGGAATGTGCAATTGGAGCTGTCCTTTCTCAACACAAAACTCCTCAGGAACCTCTTCATCCTGTCGCCTTCTCCTCACGATCATTATCTCCTGCCGAAAAGAATTATCCTACAGGGGAAAAAGAATTATTAAGTATCAAAGTGGCTTTAGAAACCTGGAGACACCTTCTTGAAGGTGCTCAGAACTCTTTAATCATATATACTGACCATAAAAATCTCGAATATCTTCACTCCAATAAAACACTGTCTGCTCGACAAGTAAGATGGAATCTCTTTTTCTCCCGGTTCAACTTCCAAATAGTCTTTAGACCTGGGTCTAGAAACAAAAAGGCTGATGCCCTTTCCAGGATCCATAAAGACACTAAAATTTAACCTCCTCCGTCTACAGTTATTGGAATCTTATCTTCTCTTATTGACGACATTAAAGGTCTCAGTGAAGATGCTCTTGAACTTCCTAAATCAATTAAATTATCCAAGAAAAACGGTCTCTACTATTTTAAAGACCGGATTTACGTACCTCCCTCTTTCAGAACTAAAGTACTCGAATTTATTCATGATTCTCCTCTGGCAGGTCATCCAGGTATAAAAAAGACCCTTGAATTGTCTAAAAGATACTATTGGTGGCCTCGTCAAGACCAAACTATCGAATCTTATGTCAAATCTTGTTCTGTATGCCAAAGATCCAATCATATGTCCTCTTTATTCAAGAAATTACATGAAAATCTAGAATTGGCCTCCTCCAATCAAAAGAAGTTTTTTGATACAAAAAGACAACCTTCACCCTCTTATAAAATCGGTGATCTTGTCTGGCTTTCCTCAAAGAACATCTCTACAAACTGTCCATCAAAGAAGTTAAGTTCCCTTTTTCTTGGTCCTTTTCCAATACTATCGGTTATCAACCGTAATGTTGTTAAATTGAAACTTCCACCTACTTTAAAGCTACATCCTGTTTTTCATGTGTCCTTACTAAAGCCTCATCATCCTGACCCTTTCCAAAGAAATGTCACTACTTCTCCTGATCCCATATTGGTCCAGGGCGAAGAAGAATACGAAATTCAAAGTATACTGGATTCAAGGATCCATCGTGGCTCTTTACAATACCTCATCAGATGGAAAGGATATGGAATTGATGAAGATACATGGGAAAACTCCTCTGTCGTTCATGCTGACAAATTGATTTCCAAATTTCACAAGCGTTACCAAATTCAAAGTATACTGGATTCAAGGATCCATCGTGGCTCTTTACAATACCTCATCAGATGGAAAGGATATGGAATTGATGAAGATACATGGGAAAACTCCTCTGTCGTTCATGCTGACAAATTGATTTCCAAATTTCACAAGCGTTACCCTTCTAAACCAAGTCAATAGCACCCAGAGGTTGCTCATTAAGGAGGGGGTACTGTCATGCCTTAACTATGGTATCCTCTTACTTCCTGGTTCCACGGAGCTTAGCCACACCCCTTTATGACACGGTCTCCTTATTTAATCCGACCGCACCAGCTGAGCGACGCTGGATTATTGAACTACGTTCCGTACTCACGAACCGGTTACAACATCGTTGTGAAAACCCTCTGTTACCGGACCGGACTGGAAGACTTCAAGTTCCCTTCACCTCTCCTCATACACGACTAAAGCTGAACTCTCTCCTTCCAGGATAACCGCCTCTGAGGAGATCTCGGGAACCAGTGTTCTATGTGCCGGAAGCTAAGTAAAACCTCTGTGATAAGCGTTGCATCTCAAAGCTGTTATTTCCTGTCTCCAAAGTCCTTCGATAAAACAAACCCGTTACAGCTAACTTCAACTCATACTTTATCTCAGTTAGCTGCATCTGTCTTGCTTCAGTTAAAGTCTATGGAACAGCTATTGTAACTTCTTATCACCTAATTCATTAATACTACTAAGAGACTCTTTCTGATTCAGTGTCTGCTAATTACTACCGTTTACTACTTAAAGCTACAGTGCCTGTAATTGTGGACTTCAGTTATCGTTTACTACTTAAAGCTACAGTGCCTATAATTGTGGACTTCAGTTATCGTTTACTACTTAAGCTACAGTGCCTGTAATTGTGGACTTCAGTTATCGTTTACTACTTAAAGCTACAGTGCCTGTAATTGTGGACTTCAGTTATCGTTTACTACTTAAAGCTACAGTGCCTGTAATTGTGGACTTCAGTTATCGTTTACTACTTAAAGCTACAGTGCCTGTAATTGTGGACTTCAGTTATCGTTTGTTAATTAAAGCTACAGTACCTGTAATTGGACTTAAAGTCAATACCTTTTACTTTTGATAATAAATATTCAAACTATAAGAAATCTGCAGTTGTGTTCCTTCATAACAAATGTTTAGACGTGACAGTTTGAAAGACAAGAAACCATTGATATTCAAGAACTCCTCATTAATGTTCTTCCAAGATCTATCGAAAGCCACCCGCCTGTGGTGCAAATCTTACAAACCGCTCATTGCACAGCTACGATCAGCAGGCATAGTCTACAGGTGGGTTGCTAATGGGACTCTAGAGGTAACCCATGATGGAACTACCCATGTTGTAAACTCCGTGGAGGGAGCATCTCCCCTCCTTGTTACCCTGGGACTGCCTAACTCAATGGCTACGCTAGAGGGGAGCCCTCATATGGCGGCATCGAACCCTGTGAGCGCCATCCCGTTTGACACGACCCAGCGGATCACAACACCCCATACCATGAGCGTTGTCGACTGAGACCACAAGTTTTCTAACATAACTGTTGCATACCTTTCATTTTGAGTTCCTAATGTCTATTTAATTTTTTTTTCTCGTTATATATGTTCTTCCACCACAGGTCAATATTGCATAGTCTACAGGTGGGTTGCTAATGGGACTCTAGAGGTAACCCATGATGGAACTACCCATGTTGTAAACTCCGTGGAGGGAGCATCTCCCCTCCTTGTTACCCTGGGACTGCCTAAATCAATGGCTACGCTAGAGGGGAGCCCTCATATGGCGGCATCGAACCCTGTGAGCGCCATCCCGTTTGACACGACCCAGCGGATCACAACACCCCATACCATGAGCGTTGTCGACTGAGACCACAAGTTTTCTAACATAACTGTTGCATACCTTTCATTTTGAGTTCCTAATGTCTATTTAATTTTTTTTTCTCGTTATATATGTTCTTCCACCACAGGTCAATATTTCATTCACCCTATTTCATAGGGAGTGCAGGCTCTTTAACTCAATGAGAGCCAGCGCAACATGCGCCCAAACACTTGGCATCCGAAACACCACTACCCCTTGGTTAGGGGTAAACAATCTAGATGCATCACTTATGAAAATATGCTTTTCTCGACTAAAGCATACAGAAATTCTAAACCAACGCAGCACAAAGAGCCAAACCAAGAGGCATTGTTCTAATGCAAACCTGTTACCTTACAACTTAGCCCACACCTTAACGCTCAAATGGAGTACTAATCTCACCATAACCACTACATACATGCGCTGCCTCATATCTCATCCCAAATCCAAGGGTACGCAAAACATCTTGACACCTTTGTATCAATCATAATGTATTGTTTAACATGTTGTTCCTGAACCTTTAACTGCTTGACCCAAAATATGGTGCAAATCTCTAACGACATTGTATCTATACTTTAATGGTGAACTTCTGTACCCATATGTATGTAAAACTTGAATATGATGCACCAAAAATTAAAAATAAAGAATTTAAAAAAAAAAGGATCTTAACATGTATAGCTTGGAGGAAAGACGAGACTAGGCCGTCACTCATAAGTTACAGCCCACCATGGGCATTCCACTACAACTCCATTTCAGCTCCTCATTTGAGCAATTACATATGATTACGGCTTCGTTAGGCCACTCATTTTCTTCCTATACCACCCTCTGTCAACATTCACAACCCCAATCACAGACACTTGCTGGATCTCCAAAGTTCGTTTCCTGCTGGTAAAATATAAATGTACAACATACTCTCACACATACTATTGGTCCTTCTTAAGGAAGGACGCACAGTTGGAATTCATACCTAGATACCTAGATAATTATGTTCCCTATCCACATGTTGATGGGACTTATGTTATATACATATTTTTGTTCCCTGATTGTCTTGATTCTACTATCTATACGTGTCACCCCGTTGTAGATGTCTTAGTCCTTAAACACAACACAGGTACGTTGTGCCATTATCTGCATTAAACGCTTACACCATACTGGAAACATTCCCATTAGTGTTCCTATTGTGTCATTAGGTTCCTCTCTACAAGAGTCCATTATCAAGCTCAACCACACTTGGGCCATGTATGTACATTCTCTATACCTTCCATCAATTCATTATGCTCCTATTCCCCTACATTCCGTAGCGATAGATCAACTGTAAAGGGTAGTGGTACTGGCCATAATCTAGTTTAATGGTAATTCTGTCGCGCATGGCCAACTCCCATCCTCAAACGGAGGTAATTGCCCATCGGCCCAACTCATAGTTAAAGCCTCGCGTCAAGCTCTATAAGTTATTATACAGGGCCTCACCTGTCATGGCCACTTGTATTGAAGCTCTTACTTGTCACTTGTCATTCGGTGGCCTCAGTCCCTCGGCTAAATTCATATCTAGAGCCTCTCAAAGCCACTTGGCAATTAGTAGGGCCTCACCTATCCCTGGTTTAGCTAATTTCTTCGCCATTTGGCACTAAGCAAGACGCTAGTTGATGCAGGGTTACACACTCATAGAATGGCTGTTAAATTACACGTTATTTATAACCTCATACTACGTCTCATAACTAGGTGCAAGGCGTATTTTCACCCCTTTGTTTTCTCAGGATACTGTGAGGCCAGTCCCTTGCGATCCTGGAATAGTCCAATTGCTGATTTCCAGACATATCATTCCCTGCCACTACTCAGGAGCAGGATTCATGATTACCAACCCTGAGCTTTGCAAACAGCATAGCAGATTGCAAACCGTGAAATCTGACATCCGTTCACCCATTAATACGATTCACGTTAAACTGAAGAAGTAAAATCTCCTAATTTATTAGTTCCTAACCCTCCCACGGAGCACTTACTTTGTACCCCTTACTTCCATCCTACCATATAACATTACCAGTTACAATCCAACACAGGTTCCCCTTCTCACATCAGTACAATGGCACATTTTCTTCCCTGTCCATTAACAAGGATGTACCTGAAAACAGAGGCATCAGTTTGGTTCCTTGTTATTGCCTAACTGAGACCGGTCATAGACAGATGCCCCACAGAGTCTAGCCAGTAGTTTGAACTAGGGGCCATAGACCGTACTCCTGTACAAGCTCAAATTTGGTCTACCCAAATTTAGTCTGTATAAATACACTATCTCATACATCCTAACATCTTAAGGGACAATTGGACCTCTGTTACAAGACCTATTATGTTCCAGGATTAGGCATACAGCTCTAACAATACATGATGTTTTATGCAGTTTTGCTTATGGATTACGCCACATCTGGTACCTGTTTCTCTGCTAAACCAAACCATGTGCACTATCCTTCTTTTCACAGGCAATGACTATCAGAAGTTAACTTCGACAACTGGCCATTACCTCTATTACTCACCCTTCCCCTTTACTAGTCGACTTATACTTAGATTAGAAGTACCAGTTACTATACCTCGAAGCACGAAGTACACATGGCCCTACTTTATTCCCTGGGCGTTCAAATATCTCAAGTATTTCTGTAGCCTCTTCCAGCAGTCTAATTTGCTGTGTATATAATTGGACTCAATTGGACAAAGTACTGCCTACCTATAGATAGGGCCCCGTGTACCAGGCAGCGTGGAGACCGTCTCTGATGAATGCCTTTTATCATAGGTATCTTCAGAGTCTCCTTGGTTCTCTTAACTGTGAGGTCACAACTACATTTTCGGACTACTCCGCCAACTCACAGGTAACCCGCCTACATTAACCCTGCCTGCCTGTTCTAAAAGACCTATCCAGGTGGTCAAATTTTTCTTTCTTATAGGAATGGGAAGCCACATCCATTTCCCACAGTCTGTTAATTCCCCCATTATATAGCAGATACAGCTGCCACACGGGATCCACAGCCCTTTTGGGTCACTGGTTCTGTGACTTGTAGCCCCAGTTGCATGGAACCTACCACCCTTTAGTATACTTTGGGCTCTTTGTAGTATGCCCCACATATTCACTGTTTGCCAGGGGTCTCTATGGATGGAGTATCCATCAAATGCTACCGAGACAAAACATCAGGTTGTAAAGTTCATCAGGGTCGGTTCTCCCTACTCACAGTTACATGGTTACTTTCGAAGTTCATTGGCTTGCAACACAGCAATTCTATCTTGTCCGCATACTTATACAGCATACCTTTCATAGCAGCTGTTGACTCGATCACACTTGCTGACATAATACCAAGCACAAAATATGCTAACAAACAACCTACAATACCCCAAAACAATTAGCATTATATTACATTAGGTCATATTATGGCCTTGTTCTGTTGCTGGCACACCTGACACTCTGCCAATATCTGCAGTTAAAATAACAGAGCTCTGGCCACCACCGACATGGGGCACTTTGACTCATCATTTTGTCAGCACGTATTCCATCATACCTTGGTGGTTTTCATATCCTTTTGCCACCTCATCTATAAATTAGCTCACAAACAGGGGCGGACTGAGAAGAAAATTCAGCCCGGGCATTTTTTAATTACAGCGGCCCACTAAAAAGGGGGCAGGCGCAGATAGGGTGTGTTTTGTCATCACCAATGACAAGCACGTCCCATCACAAAGTGAGCATGTTGGTTCAATGCTCTTCCAAGGTAGACCATGCGCAAAGCTCTCCTGAAGAGCTCTGGCATGAGAAAAAGACCCTGTATTTGTTCTGCACAGTGCAAGCAAATTCAATAACATGCTTGCACTGTGTTTGCTTGAAATTTGTCTCTGGTGTCTCCATTGTTGGGATACCAGGAGACAAAAATGCTAGGAAAGCATATTGTGCAGTGTGTGTGTGTGTGTGTGTGTAAGGGGTGTAGTGTGTTTGCGTGAGGGTGCTATGTGCATGTGAGGAAGCTGTGAGTGTCAGGGGTGCAGTGTGTATGTGTGTGCTAGTGAGGGTGCTGTAAGTGTTAGGGGTGCAGTGTGTGTGTGTGTGCTGTGAGTGTAAGGGGTGCAGTGTGTGTGTTTGTGTGAGTGAGGGTGTTGTGAGTTTCAGGGGTGCAGTGTGTGTGTGCTGTGAGTGTCAGGGGTGCAGTGTGTGTGTGTGAGGGTGCTGTGAGTGTCAGGGGTGCAGTGTGTGTGTGTGTGTGCTGTGAGTGTCGGGTGCAGTGTGTGTGTTTGTGTGAGTGAGAGTGCTGTAAGTGTTAGGGGTGCAGTGTGTGTGTGCTGTGAGTGTCAGGGGTGCAGTGTGTAGGTGTGTGTGTGTGTGTGTGTGTGCTGTGAGTGTCAGGGGTGCAGTGTGTGTGTTTGTGTGAGTGAGGGTGCTGTGAGTGTTAGAGGTGTCTGTGAGGCTGAAGTGACTAGGGTGATTATTTCCCCCCTCCCTGCTTACCTTATGCCTGGGAGGGGTGATCCTGCTGCTGGCATCCATCCCTGGTGGTCTTAGTGGTGAGTGAACTCTAGCCTGTGAGGCTAGAGTTCACTCTCGCGAGACCCGGAGCGTTGCCATGGCAATGCTTAGAATCGCGCGAGAGGAACCCGGCGGAGCTGCAAGTTAGAGCTCTGCCGGGTTCCTCTGCTGGCAGGCTGGCTCCCTCCCTCTCTCCCCCGGCGGCCAGAATATACTCTATGTGGGCAGAGATCTCCCCACCGGCCCACCATGGACTGCTGCAGGGCCGGCGCTCGGATAGTGCCGGCCCTGTAAAGACCGGCAGGGGAGATCCTGTGCATTTGCCGGGTGTGCCCGATGGCCAGTCCGGGCCTGCTCACAAACATCACAATGTATATCATACCACCTACAGATTTATCTCAAACAATAGGTCCAGGTCTACATACCAGGCCAATTATCCAACACACTTATATGACTATACGTACATACGCCTGTCTTAAGATCACACAAGAATACACTCACAACTTTAAATAGCATGACATACGACAAGACTTTTTCGTAACTCATACACGACTCTTTAGCATTTTGCAAGTCATTCTAGTAGTATGGAACTACTTTCCAGCCTCTAGTAATACCCCAGTACACATAATCGAACACTGGGACATAAGAATCTGCTGTAAGATATCTCTCAATAGAGAGGGATTTGAGGAAGGCGTTTAAAGTATTGGTTATGTATTGTCTCCACGTATCAATGTGTTTATCCATTAAACTTTTTGCCCTCTTTATTTAGAGGCCAACCTGTATGTCGGTCCCGGCACACCACGACCTACTTGTACCACATCCTACTTACCATCAATACTATTACTTGGCTTATTGTCCTTGACTACAAATAGAAAGGCGTAGCCTGTAATTGTGGGAGGGATTACTCAGCTATGAAAACACAGGCCACCCTTCTCAATGGGCCGTTAATGCCGGGTTCAGCCCACCCACCACTTCCCTTTTTCAAGCCATTCATTTGGTGGTCCCTCTTCATTTACAGGCCTACCCGGACGTCGGTCCCGGCACACCATAACCGACTTGTACCATATCCTACTTATACCATCAATACTATTACTCGGCTTATTGTCCCCGACTACAAATATTGTATTTTTTAGTATGCCTGCCTATTACTTTCTTTGTAGCAGGAGGTTAGAATGAGTTCCAGTTGAGGTCAACTGCGGTTTTGGCAGCCATTAAAATAGGAAGTTAATATTTTTTTTGCAGGTCTGATGGTGGGGAAATATATAAACACATGGAACATTATGTACTTATGACCGTCCTAATCACACATGGACTATGCTACATTTGCAAAAATCTTATTAAATGTGTCTGTTTGTCTGTCCACCTATAGCATAGGTTTTTCTGCTATATGCAGAGCACATAGACAAAGAAATCTGTAAAGTATAGATATGAAGATCGTGGTGGTTGTAGGCTGTATAATCAATGGCAATTTCAAGCACTTAAAAACAGCAGGGAAAGCAGCACAAAAGCTACAAAACAGTAGGAAGTTTTATTCTTTAAAAAACAGCATAAAAACATACTTCTTAACTTTGTGATACATTTTCATTTCATTGCTTCTCAATAGAGAACAAATCTCACTTATTTGTTTGCAGTCAAATTTCCAAATGTATAGTGATTTTTTTAATCAAAAAATGTTTGACTGAAAAAGAAATCTGTCTATAATTAAGGTATATATATGATGTTGAACATGACTTACTGTTCATGATCATATCTCATATGTATTTCTCATGTAAGCAGTGGTGTACCTACCACGGTCGCAGGGATCACAGCAGCGACCGGGCCTGTCTCAGTGAGAGAGCACTTCCTGTCAGATGGGTACCGCGGCAGCCATGAGCAGGTACAGGAGGGGAGGGAAGAGAGGTAATGGGACTAATGGAGGGAGTGGGGTGAGGGAGGTAATGGAACACATGGAGGGGATGGGGGGAAGGAGGTAATGGGACTAATGGAGGGGCAGAGGAGAGGAAGGTAATGGGACACATTGAGAGGCTGGGGACTAGGCACATGGAGGGAATAGGCACATGGAGGGGCTGGGGAATGGAAGGAATGAGACACATGGAGGGGATGGCTACAGGGAAAGGGGCAGATGCAGGGGCTTTGTGGAGGAAATGGGACACATGGAGGGGCTGGGTGGAGCGAATGGGACACATGAAAGGTTGGGGGGAGGAGGGAATGGGACGCAGGGAGGGAATGGGGAGAGGGAATGTGACACATTGTGGGGCTGGGGGGGAGAATGAGACATATTGAGGGGCTGGTAGAGGGAATGAGACACCTTGCGGGAGGGGGATGAAACACATGCATGGGGGGCCCCAGGGCAATCTTCACATCGGTACCCTGTGGTTTCTGGTTCCTCTACTGTGCATCAATCATGCTATGTGATGAAGGTGAGCTGGCACGGTGGAGGGGGTCGAAGGAGAAGCACACAGAGGATTAAGGGGGAGAGGCACACCGAGAGCTGGATAGTAGAGCCACAGAGAAGGCTAGAATTGTGGGGGTAGGCATACAGAGGGCTGAGGCATGAAGGCACACTAGGTGCTAGGGGAACAAACAGACCGAGAGAGGGGCTGGGAGAAGAGGCACACAGAGAGACTGAAGGAGGGGAAAAATATACACAAAGGTGTTGGGGGTGAAAGAGATACGCAAAGTGGTTGGGATAAGAAAGAGACTCATAAAGTTGGCAGTTTTTGTTTTTTTGAGGGGCAAAGTAGCTGGTCTTGCCTAGGGCACAAAGTGGTTTTGCACTGGCCTTGGGGTTAATACTGTAATACCATGGAACACTTTCAGCATCCAAAAAAAGGATATTGTTGCAGCGCAGTTTATGTTTAAGTGTGTAACTGTTCGTTTGTAAGTGTAATTATATAAGTGCAGCCTGCCATTTTGAGCTAGTGCTGCCCTGACACTCTGGAACTAGTGATAAGTGTAATGTAATTAAACATATTAATGTTATTGGTTTCTATTATGTTACTGTTATTGGTTATGTTTTGCCCTCCTTGTGTTTTACCTATACAAGCTAATATCGACTCTAATAAAACTTACATTGTTCTTCCCTTCTGGTATTTGGTGAGACATATTAAACTATTTAACACACCCTCAAGTGACAAGAAAGTTATGGGAGATGAAATCAAGTAGAAGAACACCTTAGGATTGGTTGTTAGAGCCCTTGCAAACGCAGAGAGGGGACAATTGCACTATACCAGGTTCAGGTCTGGTCCTCCCAGAGACTAGTCCCCATGTTCTAGTTCACAGATTTTATTTTTACATGCTAGTGACATTTATTTAGAAAGTTACATTCCTCATAATGCTAACAAATTGCTTTGAAATGTGTTTTCATGCAAATAATGATGACCATGTAAGTACAGTAAGCACAGTTACACCAAGAATCTATCAGAACAATGGTCATTGAAAGCTGCTTTTACAGCCTGCAGAGAATCACTGTAGTGTCTGCCTATCAATCTTCCTCTGCCCCTTTGTTTCCTTGACTGCTAGGAATAAGCCATGAAGTTTGATCTCCAAAGGTGCTTGTATCATATGGAAAATTGTGGATCACTATTTACAGAGATGAAGAATGAGAGAATAGAACTGGTTCTGAGTATACTAATAAGGCACACCACATGGATTGCTAGCAGCCTGTAATGGCCAGGAGTTTGGTGTAAATTTTTATACATGCATTATGCCTACATACAAATATTGTTTTAATATTAGCATGTAAGCTCATTGAGCAGGGCTCTCAATTCCTCTGTTCCTGTGTGTCCAACTTGTCTGGTTACAACTACATGTCTGTTTGTCCACCCACTGTAAAGCGCTATGGAATTTGTTGGCGCTATATACATAATAACATAGTATTATTATTATTATTATTATTATTATTATTATTATTATTATTATTTAGTGGCATTTTTAAAAAGCTGCATTCCTAGAAATGCAATGAAGCAAAAATATCTATTAGCAGTTCATTTGACCATTTTCACATACCGTTTGTCATAATACCTACTTTATGTTACAAAAATTATTTCTGATTTGATAAAAAAAATATCACAATCTCTCTGAAGTATTGTGAGTTCGGCCATATTATTAGATCCTCTTTAGTAGACTTGGATATTTGTTTTGATATAAACTTCAATTTGTCTGAATTTGGGCCAAACGTGCAAATTACCAAACTCAAAGCAAAAATCTACATGAATCTTGAACCAACCAATGTGCAGTTGATGTGCATGTTTGTTTTGATTTGAGATTCTGGATTCCACGTGTGGCACAAAAAAAAGAGGTCAAATTATTTTTCTGCTTTTACTATGTGAGTGTTTGATAAACTATCACAAAAACGGTGCATGTTTTAAATCTTGTATATTTTTCAGTCACATGCACTCAGGAATAAGTATTAATGCTATGGACTAGTTAAGTATAATTAACTAGACTTGTTCATTTGGTTTCAAATTGATTGCGTTTCGTACTGGATTTGGATAATCAGCGGTTCATCTGGATTCCATAACTCCAATAAAGTCATATGGATAATCACAAAACAAACAAAATTAACAATAGACAAACAGTTTTGTTTGTTTCTTGATTTAGAGTTCCGTATTTGGTGCAAAAAAAAAAAAAAAGATGATTGATGGGAAAGGGGCTAGTGGACTGTCACCAAAATTGATATTATTCTTACATCAAGCAACAAGTGAGAAATATAGAAAAAATTAGGATTAATAAAAAAAAAATATATATATATATTTTTGTTATTGTTTGTCCTCTTTTTCACTCTATTGGTCACTTTTTCTCATTTGATCTATGAACCAAATGGTATATATGTATATATTTTGCAGTATACAGATTGGCCAATTTTTACATCCTTTTGATTCTTCTGCTTCAGTTTCAACAACAGTTTTTCAGTACCAAAATTCTGCTGACCTGAAATGACAAATGACCAAAATTTGGGCATCCCAAAAAAATGTGGTCAAGCTGAACTTCCTTGTCATGCACACGTCTAGTTTTTAGCCTTGCTTAAATTTGCATAATTTATGCATTCTGATGTTTTAGAAATATATTCTTATTTTTTTTCAATGAAAATCACTTGGTAGTGAAGACTTAAATAGTTATTATTAACAGCAATTTCGTCAGTGCACAAATGGTGTAATTTTTATGATTTCCGATCGAGAGCAAGTCTTAAAATGTGCATACTTTTCTGAATGTCAATACAGAAATATAATGACCCATGTGCAATATTAAGTAGATTTTGGTTTCTGTTAACTCTACAATTAAAGGGACACTCCACTGCCCAAATAAAAGAGCATTGTTTAGTAGAAATACATCAAATAAAAACATGTATGCATTTAATTATGCATTTTTATTGGGTTTATACCTAAATGCAGCTGAGAAGTCTGGTGCCTCTTGAGTTTAGCTCCACTGAGCTAAACAACCAGGAAGTAACATAAATGGTTGTCTGATTGACAGCCAGGGGGTATAACAAGGTTTATACCCCAATTTCTATAGAGAATTGCAATGTTCCTAAATGAAAAATAGCAAGCTGAAGTGTTTCATGTTTGTCAGGGAAAATACCTGAATAATACACTTCAAGGTTTCCGGATTAGATAATATCGAGCGCTGGGGAAATCAGACACGCAGACACAGATTGTCACTGTTAGTTGATTCCTAACATTTAATGGGAGAGCAAAGGTTTTTATGCAAAAACAGAACAGTGTCTACGTAATTAATAACTGGTGATTGAGAGCATAATGTAGCATCTAGCGTATTCTTCTTATCTCTGAGCATGGAGGCATTGCGGTCAGAGTGTTTTTAAACACAAGCCACTTGGTACATAACAATTTCATGAAAAGTATGTTAAAAGTACATTCCACAAATGATAAATTGCCATTTAACTAAATGTTCTAAAACTATATTCAGTGATCATCAGAAAAATACATATTTCGGTAAGTAATCCTTCACATGTTCTGGAGCGTCCCTTTAACATATGGCTAAATTATTGTGTAAAAGAGAAGGTTAAGGGAGTTATACATAATCATATTTCATGTATTAGAAATTGTATATTATTACTTGAATAGAATAACAAATATATGATTGGCATTAGGCAGGTTTGCCTGATCGAAATGTGAGTTATTAGTTTCCAAAAGTCTCTAATTCCAAGGAGTAAGAAAATCAATTTCTATAAAAGTAGCAATTGCCCTAATTCTATTGTGTTAGACTAGTTTAGAACTGGATCACAATATTCAGGTTGTTTTATGCACAGCAGAAAGCTAAGAACATTCCCAAGGCTGCTCATTAAACTCCAGCTTTCTAAATAAACAATGATGTAGATCTTGGAACAGTCAGTAGAGGGAAATCAATAGATATGGTTTATAAAAATATGTAATCATTTGGTGTCTAGCACATCACTATAGCACTAAATTTAGACTTATAATCAATTATATTGGCCTTGATCTCATCTATGTACAAGTGCTTTTTATTTCTCTTGCTAGGAGGTCTCATAAAGTGTAACTCTTTCCCAACTGATTAGTTCTTTATTTTGTTTATTAGTTTTGTTGTTGGTTTTTAATCTCCTCTGCAGTACATGGTTAATACATAGAAATACAGTCATATTGTCTTCACAGCATGAACAATATTAAAAACCCATTAGCCTACTTAACAGTCCCAGGGAAAGTGAATCACTGAATGGGGAATCCATATTATCATTTATGTAGATAGTTTAAAAAAATACATATTTTCAAACACAAGCAATAGCATTCTAAAATTTGACATTCTAGTGTGTCACACTAGAAAATGATGTTCAGTGCCAAGATTGGCTAAACCCTTGGATGCTTGAGGCTGATAAGCATTGTAGGTCGAACAACTGGAATTCTAAAAGTTGTCTATTCAATTAATTAATACTGAATAACCCATAGGGTTGCCTGGATATATATATATATATATATATATATATATATATATATATATATATATATATATATTATTTGTTATTTGTTTATTATTTAAAAAGTGCCAGCAAATTCCGCAGCTCTGTACAATAGGTAGACTAGCAGACATGCATTTGCAACAAGACAAGCTGGACGCACAAAAACAGAGGGTCTTCCATTCTAGAGGGAGTGGGTTAAAGTTGCACAAGAGATAAAGGTAGGATGTATTTTGTGTATGGACAAAAAAAAAAGTAGTTACTAGAATAGTTTACAATGAAGGGTTAGGTTTTTGAATGACACAGTTGCAGGATAGGAAGCAGGGTGGGTTATCAAGGTGCGGGGACTATTAATAATTGATATGCTTTCCTAAAGAAGTGGGTTTTTAATGATATTTTGAAGGAACTGATACAGGGTGAGAGTTTAACGGAGCAGGGAACGGAATTCCATAGAAATGGTGCAGCCCTAGAGAAGTCTTGAAGGCTTCAAGAGGTGCAAGTATGAACAGAGAAGAGACACATATCTTCAGCAGAGCATAGGGGCCTGGACGGGACATACTTGTGTTTCAGAGAGGATTGGTAGGTAGGAGCAGCGTTATGTAGAGATTTGTAAGCAAGCACTAATATTTTAAATTGAGCCAGTGTAAGGACTGACAGAGGGGGGAGGCATGGGAGGTGCGGGCAGACAGGAAGATGAGCCTCGCTGCCACATTAATTATTGACTGTAAAGGGGCAAGCTGGGAAAAGTTAGACCACTGAGAAGTGGATTTCAGAAGTCATTTATTTATTTGATTATTTTGTGTGCAAAAACTATAAGTTGTAAGCATGCATTTTAATTAGGCCAAAACTTACCAAATGCATTTAAGTTGGATGCTCAGAGTTTAAATAGAAAATGCTACAAGCACAAACTATTTTCAGATTGGCAATCATTCATTCCTCTTGTTTTGTATAATGATTGTAAACTCAAATGTAGAAATAAGAAAAAAAAATATTGAAACTAATTACAAATACTATGATAATTCACAAGGGAAAAAAAACCAAAACGAAATAAGAAGTAACATTGTTATGAGTTTATTTCGGGTCAGAGTGTTTAGAAACAGAGGAAGAGGACAAACTTTTAGAGTGAGTGATTTATCGGTGTCATTACTAGTAGGTAAAGGAATAATCCTGCTGGGAGCTTCTTTCAGATGTTCAAAAGAACATGATTTTGCTGAAGATACAAATCCCTAGCCTTCCCAAACTACACAGTAAAATTCAAGCTGTAAACCTTCACGACATGTACGTTTCCCGTCTTTACTAACGGGCTTTTTTTGTTAAAATAGTTTTGTGTATTTTAATGTAATTTATTGAAAAATAGAATGAATAGCTTGTAAATAAATTTAGAACAAAGAAAACATAATTTGGTATACATAGATTGCTATTCAGATATACATTAAAAATCCTTATAGCAGCCAGTGTACAAATAGTTAAAAAAACAAGTTTATTATGTGACGGCTAGCCAGTGCTTCTTAGCCAGCCACCTCATTGAAAAAAGTTAAATAAATAAATAAATAAATAAATGAAGTAAATAAAAAGCTTGACCTCCTTATTACTATATTGGGGGTTATTAACCTCTATATGTCCCCACCTGCCGCATGTCTCCTAAAGGTTTAAAACTAATCGCTAGAAAAGGCCCAGAGGGGATGGGTTGGCCTGGGAAATAACTGGTGAGGCACATAGCCCCCCCACATGGGACCTAGGTATGGGCTCTTCAAATATTAATGGAGGAGGACTCAGTGCCACAAGCCGCCACCCATGGGTGGTGGGTGTGGCCCTACTTAATTATACAATAGGAGAGTTGAAATGGCATTGTCCACCACCAAATAATATGCCCTCCCTGTGTCCCTGGGAAGTCCCTACCTACACTCCTTCCCCCTAAAATAAATGAAAGTCTCTACCTACTCCCCTCACCCTAATAATAGGGAGAGGGGAGATAACTGAACTAATACCTGTTGAAAAATGTTACACTTACCAGATTATTTTCTAAAAAAAGCTAAAATAGATAATAATTAAAATGAATAATAAAACCCAATCGCAAAAAAAAAGTCATAAAAAAATCAAACCATGCCTCAATAAAAAATAATCCTTCTTCACTCATGGAGGGCTTGCTGCAGAATCAGCGGTGAAAGCCCTTATATAGGCTATATCGGCTATCACAAAATGTTTTGCAATATGATCAAAAGCGCTCTAATTGGCTGGATAGTAAGCCAAGCAATCAGAGCACTATGACAGCCAAATCTCGAGAGAAGTCTCACTCATGCCACTGAAGGTTTTGCATCACTATTTATTTGATAGCTGCTAGCGATGTCAGCTGGCAAACAGTTCAGATTTATTTATTAATCTGGTCCAAATTTGCAGCATTCAGTTGAAATTTTAGTCGTCCAGCAGCATTCGATCCTGATAAAAAAACAAATTCAGGCCCATTTGGTGCCTGATTTACAACATTAATTTAGTATGGGGCCATTCGGAATTTAAATAATAATCCTGTAAGTGTTTAATATTATAAACGAGCCCACATCCTTAAAATTCACTTAAAAAAACAGCTTACACTTACTAATACGTCATCACTGTATGAAAATTATTACCCACTTAGGTCCTGCTTGAAATGAAAGCTGTTGAGACAAAGCAACACAATATAACATTTTCTATATTCTATTACTTTTATATTTCAAAAATGATGTTTTTGTTGTTGCTATGAAATATAATTTAACAAAAATATGTCAATAACTGCAGCCAAGCTCTGCAACCAGTGTACCACAGCATTGTGCTAGATATGCCACGCATTAATGCCGACAGCGTTGCCAGATAAGATGGATGTGCTGTCTGTGGTTGTGCCTCTGCCGCACAAGAAGAGTGGTTCTTGAGAATAGTGCTGTGGCTCTGTGATTGTAGTGCCACCGTCATGCAAGAAGATAAAACTGTTCGACCTAGCACTGGGAACACACAGTATTCTGAGTGATGCTCAAGCCAGGTAAGGAGTTCACAGGACTATTGCCAGAAGCGGAGCTGAATGTTGTGTTAGCACGTTCGTCACTTAGCTATGGTATATGTTTAAGGCGCACACTATTATGGCAAACTTACTGTGATATTTATTAGTTGGCAAGCATATGGTGGTATTTTCAAAGGGCATCTGACTTGGCATTTGTTTAATGTGAAAATTTATTGTGGCAAGTTCTGTGGGGCAAAGTGACACTGTTCTGTGTATGCACTCTGTTACTCCTCTATCTATCTACCGTATCTATCTATCTATCTATCTATCTATCTATCTATCTATCTATCTATCTATCTATCTATCTATCTATCTATCTATCTGTCTGTCTGTCTGTCTGTCTGTCTGTCTGTCTGTCTGTCTGTCTGTCTGTCTGTCTCTGTCTATCTATCTGTAACATCTGTAGTGTGCATTGGGTGAGAAAGGGTTGGGGAGGACTGAAATGAAGGTCATATTTTAAAAGGTTAAACAAGAATATAGTATTATGTTTTGTGAAGAACAGGTGATTGAAATAAGAGATCTTGTAATCATGACTTTTCTTTTATGTAAGAGCCACTTGAAGTGAGTTCTGGGTAAAAGAGCTTTTCAATAAGATATAGAGTCCCAATGAACTAATCAGGAAATGAAGGTATTGCAGTCGCAATACTTTTGATCAAGATGAAACTGGACTGGCATGAAATTCAAAAGACACATTCCCAGACTAAAAGAAAACTATAAAGCTAAAAATTAATATTCATTATTTATCTGAAGCAAATTAACATTTTAGCAAAAACAGTCTGCTGAAGGATGACATTTTATTTAATGAGTAAGAAGGATGTTTCATTGATGTTCGGGACTGAAAATATGATTAGGTACAAAGTATGCTTAAAAAATGGGAATTGCTAGATAAGACAAATTCATTAAGATGATATGCCTATGGATAAATTGATGTTTTTATTGATTCTGATAAATAAATATTTTTAATAACTCCATGATTGGCAATACAGTTAAAATTGTGAATTATGGTTTTATATTTATACCTCAAAAAATAATTGACTAATTCTTACTTTTGAAATCACGAGTTACATTCCTTGGAGTTTACCCAATTGACATGTAAATCTAATTGCCCACAAGTTCTTCCATGCAAATGTCTCTAAATAATAATAATTGTAGTAACTGAAGGGTGGACATGAAATCTAGAAAATGGATGACATTAATGAAAGCAAGGTTAGTGTGGAAAATTGATTTGAATAGAGTTAATATTGAAGATTGAAATATGGTAAATATGGTATCATGTCTTAACAAATACTATATTATTACAATATCGCTGCAATGCCTCACATGTTGTTGTTCCCATTCTAATGACAGTATTTTCTTTAGTTTAAAAGTGAATTGTTGTGGAATGCACAGATTCCCTTTTTAAACTGTATATCACAGGTAAAAAAACATGCAAACTAAAAAAGAATTAACATTGTACGAGACTTATTTTGTTGTTGTTTTATTTATTGGGGGGGGGGGGGTGGAGCAGAGGGGGGTTCAGGTTACTCAAGAAAGCCTGAATAGCAACAAGAAATGTGATTATGACTGTGCTGACATGAAAAAAGCAGCTAAAATATTGCCTGACCTAATGGTTACCCAATATCAGTCATTGACAATGCCAATTCTGAGTTGCCAAGATTTTTTTTTTTTTTATATAAATCTGGAGAAAAACTCATTTTTGAAATGACTGGGTGCCTTTTGATATTTTGTTTTAACAAAAATTGGGGAACAGGAGTCATTTTATGGTGAAAAAGAGGGTTTACGTAAACATTCATGGAAAAACTCAGTGAGCAATTGACCACCCACTCACCCCTTCCACATAAAACGATAGAGGCTAGAATTACCACAGTACTCTAAATAGTCAAGGTACGGGTGCTGCTATACCACCTCACTGTGGCTCCTACAGTGATATATGCAGAAAATTTTAGAAAAAAGGAGGGAAGCACAACCACAAGTGTGTGCAACAAGTGTTCCAGCTTTAATTGAAGAACAAGCATATATACAAACGTCTAGGGCAGGGGTAGGCAACCTTTTAGCAGCACTGTGCCGATATAGGATTGTGATGTCCCGTAGCGTGCCGGTCCTATTTTTTTTTAATTGAGGTCTGTATGCTGCCATATTCTGCTTGTGTTATTTATACTGTAATTGCTTTGTATCTTTGTATTTGTGCGTATATGAGCTATTATATTGTATATGTTCATTAGTAGTTTATGGTATCGTGTATGATACATATGAATGTGGGCTGTGTATGGGGGCTGCTTGTGGAATTGTGTGTGGATGGACATGTCACATTGTGTGTTTGGTGTGTGTATGTGTGGGGGCTGTTTGGGGTATTGCATGTGAGAGGCTGCATGTAGGGTTGTGTGCATGTATGTGGATTGTTAGCGGGTTACGTTTGTGCGGATTGTGTGTGTATGTGTATGTTTGTTTGTGGGCTGTGTTATTGGGCATTTCTGTGTATATCTAGCAGTGTGGGTGGCTTCTCTGGGTTCCAGTGGGGACCAGGCTGGCCAGGTACAGGTCAAGGACAGGAGCTGCAACAGCAGCTGCAGGCTGCTCTACTACAGTGTGGATTCCCATTCACAAGTGCTGGGAGGATGTGATCTGAGATCCCTTACTCTATGTGCTGCAATGCATAAATTGAGGATTGTCCTTCACCACCTCTTCGTATTAGCAGATATCTGAAGTTTCACTGGGACTCCTGATAGGACAGAGCCTGTTTGGCTCTAGCAGCCTTGAGTGCCGTGCAAAGACACCTTAAGTGCCGTGCATGGCACTAGTGCCGGAGGTTGCCTACCCCTGGTCTAGGGCAAATCCTTTCTCAATGCATCTTGTCCTTCCACCCCTATGACACTGAGAAGAGCAAAGCCTTACCACACATACATACTTCAGTGTGGAAAAAGCACAGTACCCTTGCAGCAGAAAAAAAAATATCTTTCAAAAAAGGAAAGGGTGGAATGGGTGAGTGGGTCATTAGTTGCCTGTTCATTTTTTCTTTAATTTTTTTAAACATCTCCAGTTTAAAAAAATCAATTGCACCTGCTTTTGCTCCCCCTTTTCTCAAATGCCTTTTATTGTAGTGGGTGATTTTGCCCTGCTGGTTTAGTCTTGTTGTACCTGTTACCTCTACAGACGGAATCGGGAGAAGTTGATGGGGCACTGCTTTTTGTCCATTTAGTTTTTAACTCACCTTTTTCACCTTGAGAAAACAAAACTTCCCCACATCTGTACCATCAGTGACCATCTTTCAATGTGGGGTAAAAACAATGCTCTATCCTCTATCCTATCATCAGCTTTTCCCAGTTGCATCTGTTGAGGCTGGAAGCACCACCAGCCAGGCAGGACAAAACCATACTGGAAGGCATTTTGTGACAACCAAAATAAATTAGTGTGGTGTGAGCACTTGAAAATACAACTTTATTGATTGACGTTAAACATCCCAAAAAAGGGGGGTATTGAGCTATAGTCTAGATAAATACATAGAAAGAAATGGTATATAAAGTAGAACATGGGGATGAAAAAAAAATGACAATACAAAATGATGATAAAAAAGTGAATACACTGGAGCTTTCTGAGTGGAGGGTCTTTTCACACTGATGACTTATATTTAACTTCACTACTCCCCCTCCTGGGGCTCCTTCTATATTAGATCTCTGTAACGGATCACCTGGCACCCCGACTTGGTACCTCCGTTAATGGATGCTCCTAGCGCTTCCTGAGGACTCCAAGCACTCTGGCAGACACCACAATCACCGAATCAGAGAAGCATAAGAATCCTCTCTAGCATATGAATGCTGTAGACCGTTGAATAGGAACCATACGAATAGGCTTACACTCCTAGCAGTCAACTGGAACATCATGCAATAAATCCTTCCCCCAATAATGAGACGACACTTCACTTTGAGGGTAAAACAGGAACTCTGGACTGGCTCATCCAGCCTGGCTTTTATTACACTTGTACACTTACAGGCCACACCCAGGGGGAGGCACAAAATGACCAATCACATACATGGTTCAACCCACACATTCCCTCCCCTCAGATAACAGTAAACCCAATTATACGGTACACATTTTTAGCCAAGTTCTGGATGTACCCCAAAAACAGGCGGTACACCTTTAAATCCAGCTGGATAGCCATTATTCAGGGGGACAACATATCCAAAAATCAGTTCATTCGGATAAACGGTTCGGGAGATATGGGGTTCCAAAGATTTGACCGACCGCATGGGTAAAGTATCCGAAAACAGTTCCATGCATTTTGGCCCTGCGGTCGGTCACAAACAAGGGAATGAAAACAGGCGAATTGCCTGTGTTATAGAGCCTGGAGAGGGTTTGAATGAATTCCCTTGTTTGAGGGGTTCTTTCTACCGAACGGCGGGCCATTCGGTAGTTTCTATACAAATTTCTGGGAGTAGGGAGGTCTCAGCGGTGTTTGCCTAGTCGAGTGTCCGATTTTAGTTCCAGACACTCGACGGCAAAACACCGCTGTTCGGGAGTTTAAGATGGCCGCCGCCACGTGTTCGTTTCCCGAATGGCGGCCACCCAGAGGACAAGGAATACATTACACTGATTGCCAATTACCCGTTTGCAACATTGTTGCAAACGGTAATTGGAGGCACACTTATTCCTGGGTGGTCTGGTTGTTCGGTAGTTTCACTCAATATACTGAATGGAGTGATTCTACCGAACAATCAGCTGAATGCTGCATACATATAACTCAGGTTAACTGAACACATAAATGCATACATGATATTAAAGGACTAACGGCAGTAGTACTGTAATATGCTCCACAGTCTTAAAGGGACAGTAGTCCCAAAAGTCCCAATATGTCCACCGATGCTTTTAAAAGGGCCAGCAGCAGCAATATAAAGTACAATATGCCCCAAATAACCCAGGGGCCATAGTCAGCAGGTAGGAGGCTAGCAAACAGGCTTCTCCAGGGCCCAGTGGCGAGGTTGGTTTCGCCACAATCTCTCTAAGAATTAGACGTATTTGGGAATGGAGGCAATTTTCACTAATTTGTACACCAACTTTTATTTGGGAACATGGAGGGGACATGTGCTGGTTGCAAAATATGTAGGGATTAGAAATCTATATTTAACGAGACTATCTATATTTAACCTCACTGTTAATCCCATTTTGACATGCACAGATATTAGTCTGCAAGTTTAACCATTTCTGCCCATATAACTATTACTATTACTCTGCGGCAAATATTTTAAACTTGTTGGTCTATCTGTAAGTTCAAACTCGTTTGTCAGTCTGCTATTTTATCCATTTCTGCCTATATTATTACTTTAAGGCAAATACTCTAAACTTGTTGGACACATTACTATTAGCTTTCTGCATAAAGCTATGTGATACACAGTTGCAAGAGTTAGCTGTGCAGAGTATAAGTGCTATACTTGATACTTTATTATCCACTATCCTACCAGGAAATATATGTGCCTAAATGTGTACTTTTAATTATTTACTCCTTTTGTATCCCCTCTACTTAAAGGGATACTTAGATTTTTATCATCATTTTGTATTATTATTATTATAGCGGTGGAAGTAGCACTGGTTGAAGGTTGTGACAAATTAGCAGAATTAGATACAGCGCCAGTGGACTTGTTCCATACCATAGTACATAGTATCTTGTTCTGTTTCTTTACACAGATACACACTGTGTGTCAAGGTGTGTGTATATGTGTCAGTGTGTGAAGTGTGCCACTATCTGCCAGTGGGTGTTTCTGTGTGTCAGATTCATACACACTGGCACATAAAAACACAGATGCGCACATCTTGATACACAGACACATACAAACAAATATACACACACTTTGACACACAGATACATACATACATACATACATACATACACATACACACACACACAGATACACACTGTGTGTCAAGGTGTGTGTATCTGTGTGTCAGTGTGTGTGTTTGTGTGCCATTATGTGCCAGTGTGTGTGTGTGTGTGTATCTGTGTGTCAGATATACACACTGTCACATACAAACACAGATATACACACCTTGACACACACCGGCACATACAAAGAAAAACGGCGCAATTTTTTTTTTCTGGGGGGGATGGGGCGGGGGGATTGTTCCACGATCTTGATACACTATATCAAAGGGTTCCATGGGAAAAATTAAATTGGGAACCCCCAGTCTAATGTAACACAACTATATTCTCTTATTATATTAGGTGTTATGCTGCAAAATTGTCTTAACCAGAACAGCTTGCCTATCCACCGAGTATCCAGTTTCTGTACCTACATAGCCTACCAGCTGTAATTGAGGCAATAGAAATACCTCTGTGTGCCAAACCCCTCCACCTAGGTATGGTGGTGTTTCTAAAATGTGTAGGTGGTTCATCTATCGACTTTACTTCTTGAGAACAATCTTTACTAAGCTAGAGAAGTGCCTATTCGATCAGACAGAGGTGCAATTTCTGGTATACCATATATCTGCTAATGGTTTTCATATGGATCCTAAGAAGCTCTCTGCAGTTTTACCTAGAAACATGCGTAAACCTAATGTTTCCCACACCTCCTTGTTGAAACCTCTTGTGTGTAACAAGTGTACTAAACCTAGATCTCCTCCTTCTCTTATTTCTGTTGAGGGTTGAGAAGGTAGCAACTGTGTTTGATCCCGTCTCCTCGGGTGTTGTCTCACTTAGACGCATTCAGTCTCTTCTCCATTCCTTCCCCCATTTTTTCTGGTGCTTGGAATAGATCTCCGAATCAAAAACAGAACTGAACAAGTACAGGTTCATGTGAGTTGGTTTACCCAAAATTCTGCCACGTGGCAATTTGAAAACTGAAAAAAAATCATCCAATCACCCAATCGGCCTGAAATGGACCAAATTGTATTTCAGTCTGAAAAGAATCTCCACGTCCACTTGTACATAACACTGTTTCATGTTCAGCTAAGTTTATAAACTTTCTTGGATGTAAAGCTGCTGTGTTTTTATTTTTATTTATTTTTTATTTAAAATTTTTATTGTTTTCCAAGTCAAGGCAAACATTAGAATGTAAAAGAGAACATGCACAGTACATACATGACAAGTATACAGCCATCTTTATACTTTCATTGTAGTCAATCCTGTACACAATTTGAAGGGTAGTAAAAACTGAGAAGCCAAACAAAGCTATATCATCCTACACTAGGGTATATCTTTAGCTTGAACATTATGTCACCACTTTATGGTACACAAGCACATGGCAAGATCGAAGTGGCAAGCCTTGTATTTGTTTGTCTAAATCAGAATAGCAGTATCACGTGTGGAAACCTTGGTCTCTGTTGGCTCTATCGCTAGGATTGACTCGGAGCTGTTGCAGTTGGGTACTTGGCCCCCATATGTGGTAGATGATACACTGTCACATTCATGGGATACCTGTATATTGAAAAAAAGAGAATAGAGAATAGAGGAACACAGACAGGAAAGGGTATTTTTATTTTTTGAAATACACAATAGTTATCCTGCAAACAAAGACATACATTTCAATAGAGTTTTTGTCATTTTGAAAACTCTATAGCAATTGTTGTATGGTAACATTTTAGACGTGTGAAATTTTTTTTGTTTTTTGTAATTAATGTTTATATATTTTGTAGATATTACATATCAACTGAAATATAATATATACCTATAAATATAGAATTTATGTAGTTATTTACTCCTTTTTCTCTCTAATTCCCTCATGAACTGTGAATAAAATCATTAGTGAATAAAATGAACATACTAAGCCATTGTGTGTATCGGTTGGTTCATGATTCAGCAACATTTCAGTTCAGAGATCAAGAATTTTACTCATCACCTAAATTGTCCCAATTTTGGTTGAATTTAAATTAAAATTCAGAACATAATGAATATCCAAGTCTAGTTACATCACTCATTAGGAAAAATAAAGTACACGGTCATATACAATGATCAGCCACAACATTAATACCACCTTCCTAATATCATGTACATCCCCCTAATACCACCTACCTAATATCATGTACATCATGCTTCAAGAAATGGACTCCACAAGACATCGGAACATATCCTGTAGTATCTGGCACCAAGACATTAGCAGCAGATCCCTTAAGTCCTGAAAGTCCTCCATAGATCGAATTGTTGTTCCAGGACATCCCATAGCTGCTCAATCTAATTGAGATCTAGGGAATTTTGAAATCTTGAAATGTTTGTAGCTCTTCTATATGATCGGACTAAACGTGCTAGACTTTTTAGCAAATATATATGTAACCCTTGATATTTGATACTTTATTCATCTGAAAGTTAGGTACTCCTGTTAAAGTATAAATTGCTTGTTATGCTGTGCTCTAACCAAACATAACCATTACTAGATTAAATAGATCTTGGATCAAACACCTAGTAATTTTAAATAAGCAATCCAAGCACCATAAACACTAAAGTTTGCAGTAGTGGTTATGATCCCAGTAGTACCATGGTACCTCCCAATGTAAGTAGAATACTTTGCCTTCTTATCTTGGTTAGCCAGAAGCTATCAGCTCTGTGAAGACTGACAGTGTGTAGATTAGCTCATTGACTGAGAGTGATCAGCTGATGTTCTCGGTAAATGAGCTAGCCCTGCTTCCAGTTCGGAGAAAATGCATTGAGTGGTACCTGGGTGATTCCAAGGTACAACATCAATACATTTTAAAGTAGTTTGACTTCTTACAGTTGGGGTGGGGATAGGCGAGAGTTATGGTGTTTGGAGTGTTTTAAAGAATGGATTCTTAAATGTTTGCAATGGTCTTGACATTTGGGCAAACTGTGAAAACACATGGTATGGATATATATTTGTTTCATGTGTACATGCTATTGAAAGTGAAGGGGAAAGATAAACCTGGAGATTCTAACACATTACATAGCTACATAGTTACACAGGCTGAACAGAGACATGTGTTCATCAAGTTAAGCATTTCTCACTTCTGTTTTTGCGCATGGAGGCAAAAAAAAACAAACAAAAACAACCCAAAGAACAGTTTAAAGCACTTTACAATTTTGCAACAAACATTCCTTCTTGACCTCAGAATGGCAGTCAGATCTCTCCTTGGATCAAGAAGCTTTTACCCCACAAATTAAAAATAATATCCCTAAATATAATTTTTTTGCAAGTATTTATCCAGTTGCTGTTTAAACATCTGTACAGAATCTAATAAAAACTACCCCTCCAGGCAGTGAATTCCACATCCTTATTGTTCTTACTATGAAAAAAAAACAACCTTCCTTTGCCTTAGACTAAATCTTCTTCCTTCCAGTCTAAATGTGTGACCTTGTGTCCTAGGTATAGTCCTGTTTATGAATACATTTCAAGACTATGGTTTGTATTGGCCCAAACATATTTGTATAATGCTATAATTTCCTCTCTGTGGCACTGTTTTTTTTTTTTTTAATCTAAACAGATTTAAAATTGTTAACCTATGAATTTATAAACACATTAATTTAAATGCTACAAGATATTAATTGTTTCACCATTATTCAGCCAAGTCATTTGAAATCTATTTTCCTATGTACATGCAAAATGTGCTCTATTTATATAGCTGGTGGTTTGCTAATTTTTATTCTGTTGACAGTACTTAACACTGAAGAATGCAATATTTTTCTGGCATTTGTTGCCTTAATACATCCAGGCAGAGAACATTTCTTCGATTTCATCTACTTTGATAATTCTCTGCTATAATTTTAATAAACATTAACAGAGCAATAAAAATCATTTTCTGGTTTTAGTCTGAAAAGCAAGTTTGCTCCTGTTTCATTATTTAGCCAATGAAGACAATAATATAAATACAAACTATTCTCAAAGTAGGATGCATAGAATAACTCGTTGAGTGCTATATTGACTCAGATTATGATAGGGTGTATCTGATTACAAGCTGCTTTATAGCAGGAAATACAGTTTTCAGATTAAAAGGAACATGTTTTCAAGAATTTTTGTGTATTGGTGAACATGATTTGTAGAAAGATAAAGTATAACCTGTATGCTATTGTATGATCTATCCTTCACTGTATGCTGCTTCCTTTAGAGGCATGACACGAAAAAGAACAAATATAACTTTTCATAAATATTGGGATAAAATTATGTTTTGGAGATATTTTGGTATTACCTGTCTTGCAGTAGTGTGGACAAGGTGTGACATGTTGGCAAAGAATTAGAGATTCAATTTGCATATAAATAATCTCCATAGTGTACTGAGTCTGCTCAAGGATCTTCGTTAACAGTTGCTAACATCTATTCATTAAGTATGGCCTACAGGAGATAGGAAGGAATGGTTTGTTCTGTCTACAAAGATGCAGAAGTACAGAATGAAAATTCTTTGCTCTTCAAAGTGAAACGCAACACTAAATCAAAGTAGAATTGTACTTATTCTAAAAGAAAAGTAGTATACCTCATTAGATAATTTTTTTTTATGTTGAATTTTTAGCACATTTACTTCTCCACAGTAAAACACAACATTTGTTTCTACGAAATCATTTTGGTCGGAAAAACAAATTTGCGTCAGTTGATTCGAGAATTTCAACCATGCAGTTGTTTTGGGAAAAGCTATTCCAACTAACCAAAAGGGCACAACAATGGACCAATTAGTGTACTGCATAATATAATTTTTATGTATATATTTCACAGTATACTGTACACATTTTAGAATATCATAACAAAGGGGTGAAAGAGAAATCAAAAGAGAAAGGGAGGCAGTGAATATTTGCATCCTGTAATTATTAAGATAAAATTAAGATTATTAGTACACTAAAGTTAGCATAATCGTAAATCTTACAACATGAAAGCAGCGTTAGAACACGGTCGGATATAAAAAGTCCCAAATGTAGACTTGGGTGTCCAATCCGCTGCACATAAAATGTCAGAAAGAGAGGCACCCACTGAGAAAGCAGACAAAGCCACTGTCCTTGCACAGTATGTGCCCCTGCCAATGCAGTGACCGAAACCGCATTATCAGGGAGAACAAGGAAGACCGCAATATCACGATAACTTCACACAGTAGCGTAGTAGCAAAGTTGAGGGTCCCAAGGAAAAAGCATATAGAAGTCCGAGGACAAATCTGATTTCATATGATGGGATACATAAAAGGTGAATGGGAAAGATAAGCCCATTCCATACATAAAAGGTAACCCGTTCAGGAGAGAAAATAAATCATCCACGTCGAATGCCTGAATATCCAAACTGTCACGATTCGGGGAACCCAACACGCTAACACACACACAGACACACACACAGAAAGTGTGCAGTACCGGACCTTAGAGTGGCCGGGCTAAGCACACACAGAATAGTCAGGAGACAAGCCGAGTAAGGGGAACCAGAAAACAGAATAACGAGAAACAAGCCGAGGTCAAAGGGTAGGAGAAAGTCACAAAGTCAGTATAACAAGCCAGGGAGTACGTAACCAGAAAGCACACGTTCAGTATCAATACTCTAAAGCAAAGACCACAACAGGGCACTGAGAGACAGGAAAGGTAAGTATAAATATCCTTGCCTTAATTCTGATTGGATAGCTTCCAATCAGAATTAACAAACACATGTGGGGGGTATCTATACCCCCCACTGTGATTGTTGCACTGTCGCTTTAACGCTGGGTCACGTGCCCGACCCCGGCGTACTGATATAGGTGCCGGCTCCCAGCGTGCAGTGTTAGACATGCTGCCGCTGGGAGGAGGAGGAGAGGACGCGAGTGGCGTGTCAAGAGGAGAGGACGCCGCTCGCCGACCGGTAAGAGGAGGGGGGACCACGGACAGCGACGGACCGAGAGTGAGTGCTGCAAGAGGATTGCAGCCTCCCCTCACCGCTGCCCGCGGAGCCCTGACATAACCCCCCCCTCGAGGACCGCCCGGAGGGCAGGAAGCCGAAGGCTTCAAAGGAAACCGCGCATGATCAAAGAGGGTGCGTCCAAGTCAGAGACAGAAACCCACGACCGCTCTTCAGGGCCATAACCCTTCCAATCAACCAGTTACTGCAACCGACCTCGAGAGAAACGAGAATCAAGGAGAGCAGCCACCTCATATATGTCACTAGAGACCGCGCGGAGGGCATCGGAACGCCTGAGAGACCCAGAGAACCGATTACAGAGCAAGGGCTTCAAAAGGGAGGTGTGAAAGGTGTTAGGTATACGCATGGAAGGGGGCAAGGCCAGGGAGTAGGACACAGGATTCACCCTACGCAACACCTTATAGGGACCAAGGAACTTGGGCGCGAACTTCATCGAGGGAACCCTAAGGCAGAGATTCCTAGAGGACAACCAAACCCTATCACCCGGAGCATAAGAAGGAGCCGCACACCTACGACGATCAGCAAATCTCTTTTGAGTAGCAGCAGCACAACAAAGAGCAGCATGGACCTGATCCCACATCTTCCGTAAGGAGGCGAGGTGCTCGTCCAAAGCAGGCATTCCCTTGTCGGAGAACACACCGGGAAGGACAGCGGGTTGGAACCCATAAGCCACCATAAAAGGACTTACGCCAGTAGAAGAATGAGACACATTGTTCCTGGCAAACTCAGCCCAGGGAAGGAGATGGGACCAGTTGTCCTGGTGTGCATTCGTGAAACAGCGTAAATACAACTCCACAGACTGATTTGCTCGTTCGGCAGCTCAATTAGATTGCAGATGATAGGAGGAAGTAAACGATAAGGAGACCCCCATCTCAGCACAAAAGCCCCTCCAAAATCGAGAGACAAACTGAGGGCCCCTGTCAGATACGATATCTTGTGGTATACCATGCAAGCGGAACACTTCTTTGGTAAACACCTGAGCCAACTGAACCGCAGAAGGTAGCTTCTTAAGCGGAATGCAGTGCGCCATTTTGGAGAACCTATCCGTTATAGTCAAAATTACTGTCTGTCCATCAGATGAAGGAAGATCCACAATAAAGTCCATGGATAAGTGTGTCCACGGTTTCTTGGGTACAGATAGGGGCATAAGGAGTCCCAGGGGTTTAACATTAGGGGACTTACACTGTTTACAGACACAGCAAGCCTGCACATAATCTACCACGTCTTTTTTGAGTGAGGGCCACCAAAACTGTTGGAGGAGACCCTTGTAAGTCTTGGTAACCCCTGGATGACCAGCCGTTTTGGCTGTGTGAAATAAAGTTAACAACTTCTTTCTGTCTTTTACTTTCACGTATAGCTTACCAATAGGAGTCTCAGAGGGTGCTTGGGATTGGTATGCCTTGATACCATCAAGAAAAAGAGACAAAATAACCAAACGGGTAGTAGCTATTACATTAGTTGTGGGTACAATGGGCTCAGGAGTGGAGGTAATATAATCTACAGGTTCGTACTGGCGGGAGATAGCATCAGCCTTGACATTTCGATATCCAGGCCTGTATGTGATTATGTACTGGAAACGTGAGAGAAATAAAGACCATCTAGCCTGACGAGAGGATAACCTCTTAGCATCTGCGATATAGGATAGATTTTTATGATCGGTTATAACCAGAATCTTATGTCTAGCTCCTTCTAACAAGTACCTCCATTCTTTAAATGCCATCACTATAGCTAATAATTCCCTGTTCCCGACGTCGTAATTCTTTTCAGACTCTGACAAGCGTTTAGAAAAGTAACGACAGGGAAGGAGGGGTTCGTCATACGATTGTCTTTGTGACAACACTGCTCCTATACCTGATTCAGAGGCGTTGACTTCCAGTACAAAGGGAAGGATCAGGATGGTGTAACACAGGGGCAGTGGCAAATGCCTTTTTAAGAGTCTCGAAGGCCACAATAGCATTAGGATTCCAAACCCTGGGGTGTAAACCTTTTTTGTCAGTTTAGTGATAGGGCAAATAATGGATGAGAAGTTTTTAACAAACTTTCTATAATAATTGGCAAACCCTATAAATCGCTGTATTGCCTTAAGTCCTTGGGGAAGGGGCCAGGACAGTATAGCTTCCAATTTAGAAGGATCCATGCTGAATCCTTGTTCAGAAATAACATAACCCAGGAATTGTACAGAAGTTTGGTCGAATAAGCATTTTTCTAATTTACAATAAAGACCGTTCTGCAACAACCTCTTAAGCACCATCCTAACATGAGTATGATGTGTCTTCAAATCCGGAGAATATACAAGTATGTCATCAAGGTAGACTACGGCACAGACATGCAGTAGATCTCTAAGGACATCGTTTATGAGATCCTGAAATACGGCAGGAGCATTACACAATCCAAAAGGCATGACCAGATACTCGTAATGCCCACTACGTGTATTGAATGCCGTTTTCCATTCATCGTTCTCCTTGATACGAACAAGGTTATAAGCCCCCCTGAGGTCTAGTTTTGTAAAATATCTAGAACCTTTGACACGATCAAACAATTCAGTAATGAGAGGGATCGGATAGGCATTTTTAATCGTTATATTGTTTAGAGCTCTGTAGTCTATACACGGTCTCAAATCGCCCTCCTTTTTTGCCACAAAAAAGAAACCAGCACCAGCAGGAGAGGAGGACCTTCTAATAAAACCTTTACTTAAGGCTTCCCGTATGTACTCCTCCATGACCTGGTTTTCTTTCTCAGAAAGAGGGTAGACCTTACCCCTAGGAGGCATAGTACCCGGTAATAGGTTTATGGCACAGTCATACTCACGGTGTGGGGGTAGCTTATCTGCCTCCCTTTTTTCGAAAACCAAAGCAAGGTCTGCATACACAGAAGGGACAGAAACAGAACGTGGTTTAGCCGTGGGCACGTTAAGTAAACAAACGGGACGTACATGGGCCATACAGTCTCGTTGACAAAACCCCCCCCAGGAGAGTATATCTAAACAACCCAAGTCAAGTACTGGGTTGTGTTTAACTAACCAGGGAAAACCCAGAACGATGGAAGCAGTAGGGGAGTCAATTATTTGGAAGGTTAACCTTTCCTTGTGTAAAGCACCCACAGACATAACTATATCTCGGGTTTCATGGGTCACCAGAGGTTTCTCAAGTGGTCTACCATCTATGGCCTCAACGGCCACGGGTGTGGCCTTTTGGATCAAAGTCAAGGCTGCGGTTTTGGCAAAGTTCTCATCCATAAGGTTGTCTGCCGCACCTGAATCGATCAAGGCTTTGGTTCTTATAGTGGTTTTATTGACCAAAATAGAAACCATAATAAATGGTCTGGAGATGGACACATGAGGGGACAAAGTCATAACACCCGAGGCCGACCCCTCTCTAGGCCTTAGGTGCTGGAGTTTCCCTGTAATTTAGGGCATGTATTACAGTGGTGCCCCCTCTTTCCACAATAATGACATAACCCCTCCCTTCTACGATACGTTCTTTCAGCCTCAGTAAACCCCGTAGCACCCAATTGCATGGGTTCGGGGGATGGTTGCCTAGGAGCGGGTAACGCTAGTAATGCAGTACTGGGTAGAGCAGGTAACACACGTGTATCCAGCCGTCTTTGACTATGTCTCTCTCTAATGCGGTTATCAATAAGGATTACATAGTTTATAATATCATCTAGAAGGACAGGCAGTTCCCTGGATGCTATTTCATCCAGTATGTAAGCGGCCAAACCCTCCTGAAAGGCTGTTACGAGGGCGTCGTTATTCCAAACCACTTCAGCTGCTAGAGTGCGTAATTCGATAGTATAATCCGCTACAGATCTGTTACCCTGTCGAACCCTAAGCAGAGCTTTGCCAGCAGAGGCAACCCTACCGGACTGATCAAACGTGCGTTTGAATGCTGACAAAAAATCTGCAAAGGGCATAGGAGACATATTTTCCCACATGGGGTTTGCCCATGCTAAAGCTCTCCCGGACAGGTGGTTTATCAAAAAGGCAATTTTGGATCTGTCGGTCGGATAGGAACATGGATTCATCACCAAATGGATGTCGATTTGATTGAGGAAACCACGACACAATGCTGAATCACAACTATAGCACTGTGGCGGTGTCATATGGACTACATGAGCAGGAACGGGTACTGGAGTGGCAATGGGTTCGGGCACAGCAGCAACCGCCTCCTGGACGGCAGGCTGCAAGTGTGCAGTACGAGCCAGTATGGTCTGCAAAGCTGATCCATACGGTGGTCCAAGCTATCCATTCTAGCCTCCTGATTAACTAGGAGCTGTGGTATGTCAGCAGGTTCCATTATGGCCCTGTTGTAATGTCACGATTCGGGGAACCCAACACGCTAACACACACACAGACACACACACAGAAAGTGTGCAGTACCGGACCTTAGAGTGGCCGGGCTAAGCACACACAGAATAGTCAGGAGACTAGCCGAGTAATGGGGAACCAGAAAACAGAATAACGAGAAACAAGCCGAGGTCAAAGGGTAGGAGAAAGTCACAAAGTCAGTATAACAAGCCAGGGAGTACGTAACCAGAAAGCACACGTTCAGTATCAATACTCTAAAGCAAAGACCACAACAGGGCACTGAGAGACAGGAAAGTTAAGTATAAATATCCTTGCCTTAATTCTGATTGGATAACTTCCAATCAGAATTAACAAACACACGTGGGGGGTATCTATACCCCCACTGTGATTGTTGCACTGTCGCTTTAACGCCGGGTCACGTGAGCGACCCCGGCGTACTGATATAGGTGCCGGTGTTCTATCAGATTACTATACCTCGTCAGATTGCTATACCGGAAGTGACGAGGCCGCACCGGATGTGACGCGGCCGCACCGGACATGACGTTTCGGAGCTGGAGGAGGAGGATCGCATGCGCATAAGAACAGGTAGGTGAAAATTTCAGACAGATCGGGAGTGAAGGCCACCTAATGCGCATGCGTGAAACCCACACTGCGCCTGCGCCAGTAGCTACAAGGGAGGGGAAGGTAGGGGATTTAACGGGCCAGTGCGCACGCGCGCCTAAGTACTCCCGTCGGCCACAGACAGCGGGATACAGCGTGCGTGCGCACCAGCGGGCAGGGAGATCGATTCAGCCGAATATTCATCCGATCTCCCTGCCCCACACTGCGCACGCGCCTACCCGGGCACGGACAATGCGCATGCGCACTGAGGGGGTATAGAAATCTGATGGCCATAGCTTCTAAGAAATCTCCTACCCCCGAGTGCGCATGCGCGGTGTCTGCATCCTGACAGCTCTCAAGTAAGCCTCGCTCACAACACTCTCAGCCATCAGGGGGGACTGTGCTGTATGGAGGGGGGGTCTGTATGGGGTGGGGGGGTCTGGACAGTATTGGGGGGGTCTGGAGGGTATGGGGGGTCTGTACAGTGTGTGTGGGGGGGTCTGGACAGTATTGGGGGGGTCTGGACAGTATTGGGGGGTCTGTATGGGGGGGTCTGGACAGTATTGGGGGGGTTCTGTACTGTATGGGGGGGTATGGGGGACTGTACAGTATTGGGGGGGTCTGTACAGTATTGGGGGGGTCTGGACTGTATGGGGGTGGGGGTCTGTACAGTATTGGGGGGGTTCTGTACTGTATGGGGGGGTCTGGAGGGTATGGGGGGGTCTGTACAGTATTGGGGGGTCTGTACAGTGTGTGGGGGTCTGGACAGTATTGGGGGGTTCTGTACTGTATGGGGGGGTCTGGAGGGTATGGGGGGACTGTACAGTATTGGGGGGTCTGTACAGTATTGGGGGGTCTGTACAGTATTGGGGGGGGTCTGGACAGTATGGGGGGACTGTACAGTATTGGGGGGGTCTGGACAGTATGGGGGGACTGTACAGTATGGGGAGTCTGGACAGTATGGGGGGACTGTACAGTATTGGGGGGGTCTGGACAGTATGGGGGGGTCTGGACAGTATTGGGGGGGTTCTGTACTGTATGGGGGGTCTGGAGGGTATGGGGGGACTGTACAGTATTGGGGGGGTCTGTACAGTATTGGGGGGGTCTGGACAGTATGGGGGGACTGTACAGTATGGGGGGGTCTGGACAGTATGGGGGGACTGTACAGTATTGGGGGGTCTGGACAGTATGGGGGGACTGTACAGTATGGGGGGTCTGGACAGTATGGGGGGACTGTACAGTATTGGGGGGGTCTGGACAGTATGGGGGGACTGTACAGTATTGGGGGGTCTGTACAGTATTGGGGGGGTCTGTACAGTATTGGGTGGGTTCTGGACAGTATGGGGGGGTTCTGGACAGTATGGGGGGTCTGGACAGTATTGTGGGGGTCTGTACAGTATTGGGGGGTCTGTACAGTATTGGGGGGTCTGGACTGTATGGGGTGGGGGTCTGTACAGTATTGGGGGGGTGCTGTACTGTATGGGGGGGTATGGGGGGTCTGTACAGTATTGGGGGGGTCTGTACAGTGTGTGGAGGTCTGGACAGAATTGGGGGGTCTGGACAGTATTGGGGGGGTCTGGAGGGTATGGGTGGACTGTACAGTATTGGGGGGGTCTGGACAGTATGGGGGGACTGTACAGTATGGGGGGGTCTGGACAGTATGGGGGGACTGTACAGTATTGGGGGGGTCTGGACAGTATGGGGGGACTGTACAGTATTGGGGGGGTCTGTACAGTATTGGGGGGGTCTGTACAGTATTGGGTGGGTTCTGGACAGTATGGGGGGGGTTCTGGACAGTATGGGGGGTCTGTACAGTATTGGGGGGGTCTGTACAGTATTGGGGGGTCTGTACAGTATTGGGGGGTCTGGACAGTATGGGGGGACTGTACAGTATGGGGGGGTCTGGACAGTATGGGGGGACTGTACAGTATTGGGGGGGTCTGGACAGTATGGGGGGACTGTACAGTATTGGGGGGTCTGTACAGTATTGGGGGGGTCTGTACAGTATTGGGTGGGTTCTGGACAGTATGGGGGGTTTCTGGACAGTATGGGGGGTCTGGACAGTATTGGGGGGGTCTGTACAGTATTGGGGGGTCTGTACAGTATTGGGGGGTCTGGACTGTATGGGGTGGGGGTCTGTACAGTATTGGGGGGGTGCTGTACTGTATGGGGGGTATGGGGGGTCTGTACAGTATTGGGGGGGTCTGTACAGTGTGTGGGGGTCTGGACAGTATTGGGGGGTCTGGACAGTATTGGGGGGGTCTGGAGGGTATGGGTGGACTGTACAGTATTGGGGGGTCTGGACAGTATGGGGGGACTGTACAGTATGGGGGGGTCTGGACAGTATGGGGGGACTGTACAGTATTGGGGGGGTCTGGACAGTATGGGGGGACTGTACAGTATTGGGGGGGTCTGTACAGTATTGGGGGGGTCTGTACAGTATTGGGTGGGTTCTGGACAGTATGGGGGGGGTTCTGGACAGTATGGGGGGTCTGTACAGTATTGGGGGGGGTCTGTACAGTATTGGGGGGTCTGTACAGTATTGGGGGGTCTGGGGATGCTGGAACCTCCATATGCTTACCCTTCCACCGGCTGCTGAGCAGAGGTGGAAGATGCAAGTCCCATAGCTACCAGTCTGTTGGAGGCCCCAGTCGGGCTTGCAGCTTCTGGGCAACCATTCTCTGGGTCACCCTGCTAAGATCCAGAGGCGGAAGCCCACCAGCACACTCAATCATTAGCCCGACAGATGCGGCAGCAAACCTCCTGTTTCCGGGACTTCAGTGTGGCTGAAGCGGGTTTCCCTCCGGTCTTCAAGCAAGCACAGAGTTGGGTTAGGGATGGGTGTAGAGCCACTCGTGGAGTGATGGTCTCCACATCAGCTGCAAGAACAAGGGTGGCCAAGAGTGCATGGTGGACCAGGATAACCCCCACCCCCCACCCCTCAGCCCCTAGTGGAAGGAGCGGGGCCGCTTCAACAATCATCATAATGTTTGGCATAGGTTGGCTTCTGCCGATAATGGTGAGATTTCCCCTTTCCCGGGTTAATGCATATAGTTCTCATGTGTTGTCCGCAGCCAGCCTTTTATCCTTGCCAGATCTTCCTCTTGGGTGCGGAATATAATTTCCAAATCCGTAACATTAAGGTATTGGGGTTCACCTCCTACAAATCCATGTGGTGTGTTGACAGGTAAGCATTTAGTGAGCTTAATTTCAGCATTATTTTGGTCGGAGCTGTGTGTGATGGCTGCAGAGCAGCTTGATGGTCCGGCCTTGCCTCCCTCCCTTAATTCTTAATTGTGTAAATCATGTACTTAATTTGCTTATCTATTTTTTCGTACTAAAATGAAAGCCAATGTGTATTTCAGATAGTATTTAACAGGCAAAACGCATAGATTCTTAATTTTATAAATGTAATGTCATTAGAAAATACTAACCGCATTCTCTTTTGGAGAAACAAAAAAAAAAAGCTACAAAACCAAATGTGGCCTCTGGATGAGTGGAATTGGCTCAATATAGAACAACAACTAAATAAATTAATAAATTACTCATCCAGTTCACATTATATTGATTTTTACCATCAACAATGTATAATGATCATTTATTACATATTTGTGTTGTGTTTCATAATATATAAGATCATTTTACAAAGTTTTGCTTTATTGAACTCTGTCCAGCTATAATAATAACATTTATATATATATATATATATATATATATATATATATATATATATATATATATATATATATATATATATATTTCCAGATTAGTTAAAAATATGCTAACCATTTCAGGACCAATACTATTTTATTATAACAAGACTAGAATAAATGTTGGCATTTTTGCTTTGTATGGTAAATCATAATTTCTCATTTAGTGCAAATCTTTTGATGTAAAGATAACTCATTATATATTATGAATAAAATAGAAAATATTACAACAATTTTAAATTACACTACATTGACCATTTACTGCATAATTAGTTTATACAAATAGTGTGGCTGTACATTCATAAATATTCATATATTTTACATGATTTAGCAGTATCGCATATTTTCCAGATGAACAAAATGTCCATTTATTTGGGACATTTACAGACTATGAGGGAGATTTAGCAAACCAAAACAAGTGTATAGTGCTAAATATTTCTAAATGTTGAAAGACATTCTATTGGTTTCCATGGTGATTAGTCATTATTTAGCACGTTGCCACAGAATTTCTGTCCAACAATCTAGATGAATCTCTCCCATATATTACCAAATGACAATATCCAATGGTAATATTTTTCGAATTGTAGTGTCCACTGTCTGTAAATTTCATTTCAGCCACTGTACCAAAACCCAAAACTGTCATAAGAAAATAAACACATCTCTGGCAAAATTTCTGTTAATATTTTATTTGTAGTTTTTTTTTTTTTACAATATACACAGACCATGTGTTAATTTTTAAAGATATGTTCTTTTCAGTTTTCAAACTTGGCTTAAGACAAATTGATTCATTGGGATTATGTATCTTTGTATGGCATCTTAGCACCAGTTTAAACTCTGAGAAATGTAGATATTTTTTAGAGAACACATTGTGTTTAACATAAGATATGGATCAAAATTGACCATCAATCCATTTTTGTCTCAGTCATCATTTGTGGTGAAAGGTTTGTCCTGAATTTTTTTAAAAAAATGTTACATGATAACTGTAAAGCAAGCATGTCAAACTTGTGGCCCGCGGCCTGCAGCCCAGGGCCTGCATGCGGGTCACAATGGACATCTTTGCGGCCCAACGAGCTGCAAGTACATGCTTAGTGTTCCAAGCAGAGTCGGCACCTGCTTTCCCCACATTGCAGATGCCTACTCTGCTAACATTTACCTGGCCAGAGGAGAGGAAGGTGGATACAGTGAGGGAGTTCAGCCTTCCTGCTCCTCACTGTTTCCTCGCGCGCACCATCTGTAGTGATGACGTCATATTCCCGCTCCAGGCATCACTAAACTGCACGCGAGTGAGGAGCAGGAAGGCTGAGCTCCAGATAGAAGATCACCACTGGACCCCAGGGATAAATACAATAATGTGAGTGTGTGCAAGAATGTTTAAATGTGTGAGTGTGTGTCGGTCAGAGTGTGTGTGTGTCTGTCAGTGTGTGTGTCTGTCAGAGTGTCAGTGAGTGAGTGATTCTGCCTGTGTGTCAGTGAGTGTCTGTGTGTCTGTCAGTGAGTGTGTCTGTGTCAGTGTGTGTGTGTGTGTCTGTCAGTGTTTGTGTCTGTTAGTGAGTGTGTGTATCTGTCAGTGAGTGTGTGTGTCTGTCAGTGAGTGTGTCTGTGTGTCTGTGAGTGTGTGCGTTTCGCTGGTAAGCAGCAATTCAAGTAAAAGCCGCCACCTTGAAGAGCCGCTTACCGGCGAAACGCATGTCGGGGCTCAGCCGCACTCTTTACCCTGCCACTAAGCCTCTAACTTTGCACAGATATTTCCAGATTTACTAAATCACAGATATTCCCAGATGCATTAAATCAGATTTATTTATTTTTCAATTCTTCACTCTGCAGGAACGATCTTTGGGCCGGGCAGGGAAAGTGTTTAGTTATTGCATTGCATATGTAGTAAGAATTTAGACTGATTTACTCTTCTAATTTAGCAGCAGATTAGGTGCCCTCGAAGGCACAGCCTTAGGGTTTTATATCACCTATAGATATTGGATCTCTCCACCGTTAGAAATTTATCCAGTGGACATCCAAATACCCTTTTATTATAGATTTGGGGCTTCTACGTTCTATACCTATGTATGAGCATAACCTACATTCTGGTTCCTTTAACCTTCTAGTACTCAGTAGAGGTACTTTAACTATACTACATTTTACCACGCTTAGGCACCATCATTATATTTTCGCTTTTATTTGATTGTTAAACTGCGGTATAGAAAGGCATTTATCTGGCGGTTTGGACCTGTCTAAACTAGACATTTAGGCGATATCCCCCCTTTCTTTTCCATTTATTTTTCCCCTACAAGATATATTTAATATATCTAGTTTATCATACAGTTCTTACAGACAGCTACTTGTTTCTGTTTAGTTACATGTCTTTACTCATTAACTTAACTTTCATGTAACTATTTTTTATCTTTCTTGTAGGACAATCTAACAGTTTATCCATATATTTCTAGAATTTAACTTTAGTGATTCTCTTTTCTATTTGACACTATTGAGAATCTCTCTAGTATATTTACCGACAAGATATAGCAAAATCTTTTGTACCCTCTTTTGATTTCCCCTGTATATAGTTTTTTTACCTTTGAACTATACCTATTAAATGTTATATTTTATATGTGTCAATTTTACTATATTAGTGATTTCATTAGGATAGATTACGCCTTCCCGTTCTCTTGTTTAAACTTCTTATAAGGGCTATCCCCTACAATCTGTCCTAGACATTTTCTACGTATATATCAGTAGCTTCCCATGGATCCTTTTTTTTTGCAACAAGCACCTATGTCGATCCAATGAAATTAACTGCCTATTTGCTGCAGGGTTTGGGGGATAGGGCTATGGTGTAGGAAAAAGAGCTGTGATATGAGGGATAGTGTTGTAGCATTTGGAGTAGATAGGGACTGTAATGTGGGGGATAGAGCTGTGATGGGGATATTGGCTATAATGGGGGGCTAAGGGTTGTGTTGGGAGATGGTTACTGTTTTTGAGAATGGACAATTTGAGAATGGGCTGTGCGGGGGGTATAGTGTCTGTAATGGGGGATAGGGTATATGAAAAGGAGGATAGGGGCAGTAATGTGGTGCTTAGGGGCTGTGATGGGACTTTGGTTGTGACATTGGGGCTATGTTAGGGATAGGGGCAGTAGTTAATGTATAGGATCTGTGATGGCGATAGGGGCTATAGTGTTTGGATGAGATATGAGCTGTACAGTGTGGGGGATGAAAGGACTGTAATGTGGGGGAATATGGGTTGTTATGGGCTATGATGGGAGGGTGCTATGTTGAAGGGATAAGTGCTATGATGAGAGATAGGTGATGAGGGGTAGGTGTCATGATTGGGGGATGTTTTGGTGGTGTGACGGACCGCTGGCACTGCGACTGAGTACCTCCGCCAACCGATGCTCCTAGCGCTTGCCGAGGACTCCGAGCACTCCAACCGACACCATCAGCACTGCGGACCCCACTTCCAGTGATGCAGCTGCGCCGAGGTCTTGCCGTCTTTCACCCACCCTGGATCCACGACCAGGATCCAGCTCCCAGTGGGTGAACCTCTCCTAAATCCAGAGAGCGTAGCAGGAACAAATCAAGCTCTTAAAAAAGCTTACTCTGGGGAGTAAGTGATTGTAGCAATCCCCAGAGTGTAGGTATCCCTTCCCCCAAGCATGAGCCAAGGCTTCAAGAAAGGTGCAAGTAGGCCTGGTTTATTGAGGGCTACTTGCCCGGTATTTATGCAAGTGTCCACCAGGTGGACACTCCCCTAGGGGACCTAATGGAACAATGGGACACATATTGGATATTAGCCAATCATAGACAATACAAACAAAACACTCCCACAGTGACATCACAATCCCTCCTCTCTATCCTGGAGATAATTGGGAAGTAATCAAATTATCTCCCAGGACAGAGGCAAGACTCCATTAACCACATGGTTACAAAAAGACATACAATTACACAATGTTACAATTACTACATAAAACATATACATGCAACATATCCTCAGATAGCTTAGATCTGAGCGCACATTATTACTGAATGGCGCTCAGATCACATACATACAATTCAATCGCCATGGTGCCAAAGTCTTTTTCATAGTCTTTCGTTACACAAATAGGCTCCATGGCATAGCTATCAGGGGTAGCACTACACACATACTGAAAGTCCCAAACGCCCTGGCAGAAATACACAAATAAACCTTTCTGCAGGGTAAAATACAGCTATCAGCACAGGGGCCATAGTCAGAAGGCAGGAGGCTAGCCAGTAGTCCCCTCCAGGCACAAGTGGCTAAGGGCACTTCGTCACAGGTGGCTAGGTGCAGTAGTGGTGAATAGGGACTGTGATGTGGGTATGGTGCTGTTTCTCTAATAATCCATGTCAGTGACATCAGTGGTCACTGTATATCCACTCTGTGATACGTTTGTCATGTCACTAGTCATTAGGGACCTAAACATGATAAAATGCTAAAAACACATGCTCTGTACATATAGGAGCCCCTATCCTACATGCATTAAATCAGTGCATCTCTATGTGTATCATTTAGCATCTCCATGCAGAGCGTGAAGATGCTGAATGCAACAGCACACACAATGCTGGACTGAAATAGGAGGCACTCTAGTGGCAGCAATGTGAGCACGGTCTTTTCTCTGATTGAAAAGCCTTTATGGACATGCTATAGACACTATTTTTATTATTATTAATATTGCCATTTATATAGCGCCAACAGATTCCATAGCGCTTTACAATATTATAAGAGGGGGGTTTAACTCTGACTGCCTCTCTGCTGTTTCTAACTGGATGGCTGCCCACTTCCTTAAACTAAACTTGACCAAAACTGAAATTCTGGTCTTTCCTCCCTCAAGTGTTGTTACTCCTGTGTCTGTCTCCCTCCAAGTCAACGGTGCTACCATCAGCTCCACCACGCAGGTTCACTGCGTAGGTGTTCTCTTTGACTCCGACCTCTCCTTCAAGCCTCATGTTCAATCTATCGCCAAATCCTGTAATTTCCATCTCAAAAACATTGCGCGCATCCGCCCCTACTTAACGCCAGATGCGACTAAGGTGTTGGTCCATTCCACTGTCCTTTCTCGTCTTAACTACTGTAATCCGCTTCTCAGTGGTCTTACGTGCTCCCAACTTGTGCCTTTATAGTCCATAATGGATGCGGCAACGAGGCTCATCTTCCTGTCCGCCCACACCTCCCATGCCTCACCCTTCTGTCAGTCCCTACATTGGCTTCCTATAAAATATAGAGCTCAATTTAAAATTCTGGTTCTTGCTTTCAAATCTCTACATAATGCTGCTCCCACCCATCTATCCTCCCTTAAACACAAGTATGTCCCGTCTAGGCCCTTACGATCTGCTGAAGACTTACGTCTATCTTCTGTCCGTACTCCCACCTCTGATGCTCGCCTTCAAGATTTCTCGAGGGCTGCACTATTCCTGTGGAACTTGCTTCCCTCCCCTGTTAGATGTTCACCCAGTCTCCACTCCTTTAAAAAATCGTTCAAAAACCCACTTCTTCATAAAAGTGTATCAATTAAACTGTTAATAGCTCCCAACTGATTCCTCTTCTACAACTATCACTAGTCTTATACTATCCTTACCTTTTGTGTCATTTTACCCCACTCCCTCTAGCATGTAAGCTCATTGAGCAGGGCCCTCAACCCCTCTGTTCCTGTGTGTCCAACTTGTCTGGTTACAACTACATGTCTGTTCGTCCACCCATTGTAAAGCGCTGCGGAATTTGACGGCGCTCTATAAATATCATAATAATAATAATAATAATAACTATAAATAGGGCAATTGCAAGAAAATTTACAGGAGCAATAGGTTGAAGAGGAAACTGCTCAAATGAGCTTACAGTCTATAAACTAGAACCATTACATTAAGCTGTACTAGCTATGGTGTCTATAGTGTCCCTTTAATTGCATTAGTCAAGCATTGTATTTGTCTGTTATTAAATATAGGCAGAATGGCTCTTTACACCAAGATGTATAAAGCATAGGCTCCCACAAATGTGAGTGTTTCTTTCTTCTACTATATATGTATCTTCATTTATACTTTTTACATACCATCTGCACTACATTGTGTCTGTTTCTGTCTTTTACATGCTCTGCAAGTTTTAGATCTCACAAGATCATGTGTGGTAAGTTATCCCCCATTTTCAATACATTTTATCACGCACTCCACTTATAGGTACAAGCTTTACCTACACCACTCTACACATTGCATATTTTTTAGGTGTGGATAATAATGTATTCCACAAAAGTGTTTTGAGCTGCTAATAGGAGGTGTATTTTGTTTGAAAGCATAGGCCTAACCTTTATCATTCAAAGACAATGCATATTACCCACTTGCTTGTTCTCTGTCACCAAAATATGACTGTGAGCTAATAGACAGCTAGAGGCACTTGGAAGCAGAAAGTGTGTTGCATATTGATACAAATGTGTATATTAAGTATTGGAGTCCACTCTTTTGGCACCATGAACCAATATATGACAATGATTTGGGCCTTAAATACGTCATGATATATGTAGATATAAAGGGAATCATCAAACTTGTGTACCCATCTAGCCAATTGCTAATATTGTACTGAGTCAATTACTACTCAACAATTCACAATCTGCTAGTATTGCTGATAAATGAAGTGGTGTTTGGTTGTCACAATTAAAAGCAAAAATAATGTGGTTAGCAAAATATTGTTTAAAAAAATCCCTTGTCTGCCCATAACACATAAAGAAGAATCTTTATTTTTTGGAGAAAAAAAAAATGCTTTATTTAATCACTTGTCAATAACCATTATAAACTAATACAGATTCCATATAATTTGAAGAACATGCATTATAGAAAAGGACGTACATTTAGCACAAAACACTGAAGACAAGACTGTAAACAAACATACTGTAGACAAACAAGGTCTGGAATTATCAAGACAATATAAAAATTGAAGACAGGCTGTATTTTTTATCTCTTATAATAAAAAATCCTTTATTACATTTTTCTTAACAATCAAGTGCTTTAAGAAAACAAAAGTTCAATGCCAAAATATGACCTTATCTTTTTTTATGTCACATCGCTCCTTGCTGTAAGGTTGTACCTATTTCATGGTTATCTAATATTTGTCTATATTGATTCTGTATATGTATACTTTGAAAAACAAAGTTAAAAAAAACAATACCAAAAAAACCCCATGGTTGTGCACCAAGTATAAAGCAGGGCTTATATATAAACTACAGGGAGTGCAGAATTATTAGGCAAGTTGTATTTTTGAGGATTAATTTTATTATTGAACAACCATGTTCTCAATGAACCCAAAAAACTCATTAATATCAAAGCTGAAATTTGGAAGTAGTTTTTAGTTTGTTTTTAGTTATAGCTATTTTAGGGGGATATCTGTGTGTGCAGGTGACTATTACTGTGCATAATTATTAGGCAACTTAACAAAAAACAAATATATACCCATTTCAATTATTTATTTTTACCAGTGAAACCAATATAACATCTCAACATTCACAAATATACATTTCTGACATTCAAAAACATAACAAAAACAAATCAGTGACCAATATAGCCACCTTTCTTTGCAAGGACACTCAAAAGCCTGCCATCCATGGATTCTGTCAGTGTTTTGATCTGTTCACCATCAACATTGCGTGCAGCAGCAACCACAGCCTCCCAGACACTGTTCAGAGAGGTGTACTGTTTTCCCTCCTTGTAAATCTCACATTTGATGATGGACCACAGGTTCTCAATGGGGTTCAGATCAGGTGAACAAGGAGGCCATGTCATTAGATTTTCTTCTTTTATACCCTTTCTTGCCAGCCACGCTGTGGAGTACTTGGACGCGTGTGATGGAGCATTGTCCTGCATGAAAATCATGTTTTTCTTGAAGGATGCAGACTTCTTCCTGTACCACTGCTTGAAGAAGGTATCTTCCAGAAACTGGCAGTAGGACTGGGAGTTGAGCTTGACTCCATCCTCAACCCGAAAAGGCCCCACAAGCTCATCTTTGATGATACCAGCCCAAACCAGGACTCCACCTCCACCTTGCTGGCGTCTGAGTCGGACTGGAGCTCTCTGCCCTTTACCAATCCATTCATCTGGCCCATCAAGACTCACTCTCATTTCATCAGTCCATAAAACCTTAGAAAAATCAGTCTTGAGATATTTCTTGGCCCAGTCTTGACGTTTCAGCTTGTGTGTCTTGTTCAGTGGTGGTCGTCTTTCAGCCTTTCTTACCTTGGCCATGTCTCTGAGTATTGCACACCTTGTGCTTTTGGGCACTCCAGTGATGTTGCAGCTCTGAAATATGGCCAAACTGGTGGCAAGTGGCATCTTGGCAGCTGCACGCTTGACTTTTCTCAGTTCATGGGCAGTTATTTTGCGCCTTGGTTTCTCCACACGCTTCTTGCGACCCTGTTGACTATTTTGAATGAAACGCTTGATTGTTCGATGATCACGCTTCAGAAGCTTTGCAATTTTAAGAGTGCAGCATCCCACTGCAAGATATCTCACTATTTTTGACTTTTCTGAGCCTGTCAAGTCCTTCTTTTGACCCATTCTGCCAAAGGAAAGGAAGTTGCCTAATAATTATGCACACCTGATATAGGGTGTTGATGTCATTAGACCACACCCCTTCTCATTACAGAGATGCACATCACCTAATATGCTTAATTGGTAGTAGGCTTTCGAGCCTATACAGCTTGGAGTAAGACAACATGCATAAAGAGGATGATGTGGTCAAAATACTCATTTGCCTAATAATTCTGCACTCCCTGTATATGGTCATATTAAAGGGCTCCTTTATTTAGATGGGGAATGTGTGTCACTGAGTGTGTAATTCTGATAACTTAAAGTGGCAGATTTTCTGGTTAGAGTACAGTGAAGATATGTTGTGGAATATTGCCTCTGCCCGTACTTTCGTAAAGGAATTACAGTAAAGTTTTGCCCTGTGGATCCTGGAATGGCATGGGCCTGCTAGAGACTGAATTCACTGACAAGCAGGGCCGGCGCCACCGTTAGGCGAACTAGGCATTCGCCTAGGGTGCCGGCCTGCTGTGGGCGCCCACCGGGATATTCCCTGGTGGTCTCCCCCTGTCACACAGCGCTGGGTGACCGTCTCTTGAGCCGCACCCCCCAGCGCTGGTTGAATCCTCCAGGTGCCCGAAAGTGGTGGCGTCAAGAGGAGCTCTGTCTCAGGGTGCCCCCGATGCCGTGCTTTTTAGGAATGGCAGAGTAGGCACCCACTGCCCCACACTGGACCCCACAGAGGTAGGGAGGCTAAATTTGCCTTAAAAAAAAGAACATTGTGTGAGTCTGTGTGTCAGTGAGTGTGTGTTTTCCTGTCAGTGAGTGTGTGTTTGTGTGTCTTTCTGTCAGTGAGTGTATGTCTGTGTGTGTTTCAGTGAGTGTGTGTCTGTGTGTGTCTGTCAGTGAGTTTGTGTCAGTGAGTGTGTGCTTGACTGTCAGTGAGTGTGTCTGTCTGTGTGTTTGTGTGTCTTTCTGTCAGTGAGTGTATGTTTGTGTGTGTCTGTCAGTGAGTAAGTGTATGCATGTCAGTGAGTGTGTGTGTCTGTCAGTGAGTGTGTGTCTGTCAGTGATTAAGTGTGTGTCTGACAGTGAGTGTGTGTCTGCCTGTCTGTCTGTCAGTGAGTGCCTGCAGTGTGTGTGTCTGTCAGTGTGTTTGCTCGTCTGTGCTAGTCTTTTAAATACATTTTCACCAAATGCATTGAATACTTCATTTATCACAGTGATAAATTATGTTTTCAATGTACAATGTATGTATTAGGCAGTATGTGTGTTTGGATGTAGGTATTAGGGAGTAAGTGTGTATGGATGCATGTCTTGGGCAGTATGTTTGTATGGATGTATGCATTAGGCAGGGTGTGTGCATGGATGCATGTATTAGGCAGTGTGTGTGTATGGATGTAGGTATTAGGCAGTATGTGTGTATGGATGCATGTATTAGGTAGTAGGTGTGCATGGACGCATGTATAAGGCAGTATGTGTGTAAGGATGTAGGTATTAAGCAGTATGTGTGTATGGATGTAGGTATTAAGCAGTATGTGTGTATGGATGTAGGTATTAAGCAGTATGTGTGTATGGATGTACGCATTAAGCAATATGTGTGTATGGATGTATTAGACAGTATGTATGTTTATGGATGTATGTGTGTATGGATGCATGTATAAAGCAGTATTTGTGTATTTATGTAGGTATTAAGCAGTATGTGTGTATGGATGTAAGCATTAAGCAGTACGTGTGTATGGATATGGATGTACACATTAAGCAGTATGTGTGTTTATGGATATACACATTAAGCAGTATGTGTGTATGGATGCATGTATTAGGCAGTATGTGTGTATGGATGTACACATTAAGCAGTATGTGTGTATGGATGCATGTATTAGGCAGTATGTGTATATGGATGCATGTATTAGGCAGTGTGTGTGTTTATGGATGTACACATTTGGCAGTATGTGTGTATGGATGCGTGTATTAGGCAGTGTGTGTGTATGAATGTAGGTATTAGGCAGTATGTGAATATTAGGCAGACCTAACTGAAAACCATATAGCAAAATTTCAGCCAAAATAGCTGATCTAGAAGAATTCTCCAATTAGGCTACAGCCAAGTTCAGCTGTTTTTGCTTAAACTTTTCAATTTGGTTTTCAACTCACTACAATTCAGAGTTTAATTAATAAACCTCTGTGAGATTGGATTCGCTTTCATGAGTGGGCAGCAAAATGGATATTTGCCTAGGGCGGCAGAAATCCTTAAACCGGCCGTGCTGACAAGACCATTGAGCTTGGATTAAAATTGGGGGTGGTTACTCACCTCCAGACATTGAAGCAGCAGCTGGTGGCAGTGATATTACCTGGTTGCAAAGTTTATAAGTTGGAAAAATGTTAGAAGAAGCTGCGGTCAACTACTGCATATCCAGCATTACATGATGCTGGTGGGTGGAGTAAAACTGGATTGGTCAGCAAATTGCATTGTGTACCTATCCAATGGGGGCAGACATGCCCAGACACCTGGCGGGTCTGCTCAAAACCTGCTAAATGTGAAATCTGGCCCACTAGAAATGGACCATGCAGAGATCCATCATTTTATTATTTATAATTGAATTGAGAAGGAAGATGTAAGTATTACCCCGCTGAAGTCACGAATAATGAATAATGGAGAACTAACAAGTAAATTGTACATTTTTGGCCAAAATAGTAAGTACCACTTTACCTACACCAAAATATGGTTGCCTCTTAAGTACGTCATTACTCATTTCAGATTCTTGTTTTGCCAGACTTAGTGGCATTAACTATAGATTTCCAACGACTGTGAAAAAAAACAGATTTGTTACTGATACCTTTTATAATGTTTTATTCTAATATTGGCAATTTTGTTTATGGAGGAATGCTATAAATGTTATAGAGCTGAAGTCACTCATTGGGTAACATTTAAAATCAAATTCCGAGATTTTTGATACACATCTGTGCAAATATGACTTCCACTATTCACACTTAAATGGAAACCTTTAAATATTTTGCGTTAAGGCTCTCATGGGATGCATGATATTCATATTTAATAATATGTAAGGTACTGAGCTTTTGCAGTGAATTCAAAGTTTTAAATATTAAAAGTAAAGATTTATTCAGAGGTCTGTTTTAATATAACAAGAGTTACATTTTTTGCTGTTTATGGTTTTATGAAGCACATGACATTCTAATACTTTGTTAGGGCTGTTAAAATGCCATCTACTAAGAGTCTAAATTAGACTAACAGTGCTTATGCTTATTAATTCAAACATTACAGAGCAAAGTCAGCTAATGCATTGTGTTGATGAAATGAATAATAATAATAATAAAACATCTAAGATGAAGACTATATGACTTTTCTGTACAATTGAATATAACATAGATGCTATTGTTAAGAATGCTTACTCTCATTTAATAGTAAAATCATTTTAATTATTACCCACAATGCAAAGTGAAAGGGTTACTTCAGGCACTATCTCAGCTTTAAATAATTACATAGCTGATATTGCATAGAGCACTTTGCTGCTTTGAGGCCATTCACACCTCTGATAGCAGCTTAGAACTGCAGTGACTTGAAATAACTGCTGCATCCCTAAGACTGCCTTCTAAAGCTGTCAGTCAGGAACATTGACCAAGAGTTCTAGGCTGTCTCTGATAATTGTGTCCATGTTCTGAGTGTAACATCAGCATGGACTGAGGTCTCTCTCCTGTGAATCAGTCTATGTTTAACCATTTATAACCACTATTAGTTTGCAAAGCAGCAGGGCTGCCATCAGAAACACAGCTCAAGTTCTGAGCCCCCCCGGGTCAACCGTCATAGTTGTCATGCCCTAAAGGCGGCCTTGCAAAGCAGTTCCATTCATCTAACATGATGAGTGAAACTGCTCTTGGGGATAAGCTACTTATCCCATAAACTTCTGCTTTGCCAGTGCAAGTATCAGTAGCAGGAAGACCCGTGCCAGACCTGATGAGGCTGTACTAATCATCAATCTTTCATTCTGGTGTGCTAGGTCTGTTCTTGTCCCATAAACCCTACACAGTAGAGGTTTATTTAGGATGAGTGAAACTGCTCTCTGCCCTGACAGCAGCGATATTGTGCCTGCTATGTGATTAAATACCGTCCTGCTCACTGTTTACTGTTTGTGGCCCGTCTACTTCTTTCCACGGAGCTAGCTTCAAGTTGTGTATTTTGCATGTGCAATTTAGGCAAGACTCACTTCAAGTTGTGTGTTTTGGATGTGCAATTTGTGCAACAGATTGGACATTCTGATTGACAGCTCTCTTATATCTGGATCGTTTTATTCTAAAAAATTGGTGCAGTTCTAAGTTACTCAATTATAAATATAGGTGCAGAGTGCCTTTGACACCATTCATTTTTACACCAAGGAAAGTTGGTGCTGCTCATATGGACCCTTTGGCTCATTCCAAAGTCATGAATAACAAGAAAATATCATATACATAATGAAAATACACTTATTTGGGCCATGAATTTTTTTTTTATTACTTTAATATCTTATGCGAATAGCCTCGACAATAACACAATCGTTTGATTTTATGTAGAAAATGTCATAGTCTATCTTTATAAATATATGTTTCCCCTATGGGTCCTACTTGCTGTCAAACAAGCTTGAACTATTAAACCTTGATCTTTGACAGGGGATATTTTCACCCCCAGGCCTTCTCATCCAGTCACAACTGGTTGCTTCATCACTTGGCTGAGTTCTTTATCTGGTGCAGATGATTGGTTAACTCTTACAATAATGAATCTGATTTTCAACTAACTATACAGACAAGTACTTATATAGAAAATTCTTCTCATTTCTGGATCTTGGTTGTCACACATGTGAATCTGAAACATACTAGAGACATAGATGTGAGTAGAGAAGGTGCGCTTGTGTCCATAATTAGCGTTTCCATAGCATTATAAACTCCTGGGCTGGGTCTCAGGAAGAGATTAGAAGTACTAGTCATATCTGGTAAAAAAAAAAAAAAGCCCATTAGTCTACCAATAATGGCTTTAAATGGTTGTGCTTTGTTGCGACCAGAAAAAAGTCCACATGAAAATTGTACACAAAAAACCCCACCGTCATAAATACCCACAAGAAAAAATACCCGCATGGAAAAATGCCCACACGGAAAATTCCCCACACGGAAAAATGCCCACACTGAATTTCAGACTGGGCCCCAAATAACAGTATTGATTAGCAACTAAGCCTAAGCAGAGGTATCATCTCTGGAAGGTGACCCACCTTCCCATCCACACACCACCCCACCCCATGGTCATTACCATACTTATAGATAGTGCAGATCAGCTGGTTTTCAAAACACACCAATCAATTCACTAAATCTCTCCTTACCTGAAATCCCTCTGTTAACAAATGGCATCCTTAACCATGGTTTAAACACACATAGGTATATGTGTGTGGGTATATATGTATAATCTCTAAATAAAGTTCTCTCTTCTATTTTTCACTTTCACTCTAACTTCTCTCATTACCAAAATATCCGTGAAGCTGCAGTTGTTTTGTGGAAAATGCAAAAATCAAATCTGAACACTAAGTTTGGCCAGGGTTTAAGTGTCTACTAACAAAGACTGACAAAGATATGGGTACAGGTCGAAACGTTGCTGTGCACCTAGATGTTCCATTAAAATCTGCCTGATAATTAACCAGTGAGTGTTTTTTTTTTTTTTTTTATACTAACAAAGACTGGACATACCCTATTTTGAATACCCTGGTTTGCAAACTTTTGGAAATGGTATGCCAATATGGGGATAATTCTCATGAATGGGGAATTATCCTTACCACGATCCACAGTTCAACAGATATTAATTTTTTAGACCTTCATATTTTTATAGAGGATAATTTTATTAAGACCAAAAACTTTTTTAAACCTGTTGACGCCAATGGATATATTGACCAAAACAGTTGTCACCATAAGCCATGGTTAACCAATGCACCGAAAGGTAAATTTTTAAGAATAAAACGTAATTGCACAGATGACGGAGATTTTTTGAACCAAGCCGGAAAGATAAAAAGCCAGTTTATTGAGAAGGGATACGATGACACTCTTCTAACTACAGCAATAGAGGAAGTGAGAAAAATCCAGAGGGAACAATTATTAACCTACATCCAAACAAAAATAAAAAAAATCTCACAAGATGCTCTCTTTATATGCAATTTTAATGGCAATAGTAAAAAAGTAAACAGAACTATCAGAAAGTACTGGCACGTCTTACAAGACGATCCAATACTTAAGAAAGTGTTACCTACAAAACCTTAGATCATTTATAGGGGGGCCATAAATCTGAAGAGAACAATAGTACACAGCAGTAAGGAACCCCATATACCTAAGCACTTTATAAATCAAACAAAAGTTTTTTTCGGATGCGGATCCTGCCTAGCATGTAGAACCACTAAGAGCACAAAAAGACACATAACAGAAGTCAAGGAATTTATAGATATAACTTTTTCCATTAAAAAAACAACTAACTTGTTATTCCAAAGGGGTTATATATCTCCTGAAGTGCCCATGTAACTTGATATATATAGGACGAACTATTAGATGCGTTAATGTGAGGGTCTCAGAACACATTAGAAATATAAAAAAGGGACTAGAAACTCACAGCGTATCTAACCACTTCAAGATACACCATAACCAAAACCCAGAAAATCTCTTTTTCTGTCCCCTGAAACTAATGAAAAAAGATTGGAGAGGTGGAGATTATATCACCAAATTAGGAAAGGAAGAAATTAAGTTTATTTTTAATTTTAATATTTTAATACCACATGGTCTCAATTCAGATTTCGAGTTGTGTCACTTTTTGTAATTTTCAATTTTTGGTCTATTTTTATGATTTGTTTTTTATAGGGAACCAGATCAATATTATAATATTTTTGAGATTTCTAATAATCCTTAGTGTTTTATCATTGTTGTTTTATTTTTATTTGTATATATTTAGATTCTTGATTTTCATTTTTAAATATATGACAATTAAGTCCAGAACCAAATATTATTTTAAATACGAATATGTTCTTATTTCATCTAATGGTTATCTTGGTATATTATGTTTTATACATTTGTATTTAAATTAATATTATACCAATAAGATTGTTTTAAGCAAATGCACTTTAGTATAGATGGAGAAGACACATTTTAATATATATCATAATGAAATATAATATTCAGTTATATAATTACATGTAATCTAGTTTTATTCATGCTATTGTCCTCTGGAAATAGGAAACTGTAATATGTATTACTGTAACTATACCGTCTATTATTTGGATAGAGATTATTTATTGGAACGCACATCGGATACGTTGTGCGTTCCAGAGACGCAAGGGTCGCAATAATTAACACGTCACCCTGTGCGACCCGGAAGTGGAGCGCACGACGTACGAATTGGAACGCACGTTGCGTTCCACGTGCGCACAATGCCGGAACCCGGAAGTAACGAACAGAAGAACAGAATCCGGAAATGAACGCTAGCAACCAGGTACATAAAGTGAAGAGGACTCACCACAACATTACACCGACTGAGGAAGCCCCCATAGGGGCAAAACGCGTATCAGCACTGGTACAGAAGCTACCAAAGGTACCATTTGGACTTTCTTATTATATATTGGACTTATTTTTATTGGGACTTTACTTTTGGGTCTGATCTGGCTATTGACAGTACCCATATCCAGATATATATTATATATCTTTTTATCTACCTAAGCACATAGATATATGTGCTCATCTTTTCAATAAAGAATTGTTTATTTCTGAAAAGACATATTTTTTCATCTATTACTTCCACCTAATCCATCAGAAAGCAGGATTGAGGATGTCCTTAAAGAGTCCTCCTGTGCAACTCATGAGAGCCTTATGATTTTATTTGCCTCCATGTTTGTGAGCATTAATATTTGATCCTTTATCATTTATTTTCAATCTTACGGTATTACCCTATGTGATATATTTTTTCTACAGATCCGTGTGAAGTGTTCCACCTACTGTATGTATTTATATTTGGATATTTAGAGTGGTATAAGGGGTTCCCACTCAGGTGGTTCATAGCACTCGTTGCTAACACTTTTTTCCCACTTATTGTGTATTGTTTTTCTTTATTCAATTTTCATTCCTTGGCTACCATATAGTCTCAAAGGCAACATAGGCCCAGCAAACCAAGCTGGAAAATTGTGGTAAATTGCAATGGGCAAGCTCCTAATTTGACCCTGTAACTTTCCAAAACACGATGACAGTTATACATCAGGGGAATCGTTGTTCTCATGGAACATCACAGCATACAAATATGTCTGTTTTATTTCATAAAAAATTGAGAGTAGCTTGACATTCACATTTAAAATGCCATAGAAAAGTTGGAAAATAGACACATTTCTTACTATTTCACACTTTTTTAAATTTTATTCAAATTATATATCATATATAAATTAATATTTGATGTTAAATGAAAGAAAAAATATAAGTGTGGGCACAGTTAATATAAAAGAACAAATACATTATGATTGGACAGACATAAATAGCTCAAATTCTAGGTTTTGTTTTGGTCAGAACTTGTACAATTGCCTCTGACCTTAAGGGGTTAAAACCCTCTACATACACAGGCCACATTTTGTTTAACATTGAATTAGCATACTTATAACATAGGAAAAATATTATTTAATTATACATTATAAAATCACAATGCAAATTGTTGCATATGAATATATAAGATATTTTAGTAATAAGATATCATTACCAATATAAAATGTAGGTAAATAAATGGGAAAATTACTATATGTGCATATTATTCAGTGTGGGCATTTTTCTTTTTGGGCTTTCTTGTGTGTGGGCTTTTTTCCATGTGGGCAATTTTCCCTGTGGGCAATTGTCTGTGCTTCTTGTGTTTTTTTCATAGAACCATGCATTGCATATTCTACTCAAATTCCATGTATGCTTGTTGAATTGCAAGTGATAGTATAGTTAGATTTTCCAGATACAACTGCACTTATAGCACTTGTTCAAGAAGAGGGAGCTGAAAAGCGCTATACTGCAGTATAAAGCAATCATGTGCTCTCTGGCTATGTTCAGTTATATAACTGTGATTGTGGTTCTCTGTTGGATTAATTGATTGAGTCTATGCTAGCAGCCTATGTATTCTGCATGCCGATGTGCATCACTTATTGATGCACATCGGCATGCAGAATACATAGGCTGCTACTGGCCGAATGACAATGTGACCGAATTCAATATCTGAAGTGCCATACAGTCGTATACACAGGCAAATGACTAATGTGGTGACTGAACATTTGGTATTGGTGGTTTTGCTAATGCACCCATAAACAAAAGATGATTGATGGGAAAAAAAGATGATTAATGGCTAAGAGACAGCCTCTAATAGTTAATTGTTTAACCGACCAAGCAAGAAGTGACCAATAAATATACATAAAAATATATAGTATGCCAAATATGCTATGCTTTAAACCATTTTGGCTTCCAGCACTCATTCAGAAATCTTAAAAAAATTGGCGACCTCATAAAACTAAAGTTATAATAGAAGTCGAGGTTTCAGCGCCACCTGAGCCTTTAGCAGGACAAAACGTGGTGTGCAAGTATGTTTAAATATAGAATGAAAAAAGCGTACTCACCAGTATGCTCTGTGTGAAAAAGTGGGCCACTTCACCAAAAAGTCGGTTGGAAGTAACCTGTGCGACCTGCATCTTGGTTACTATGGTGACTTAATCTGATTGTCAATGATGATCTGTCCTAATAGTATCACTGATATAATAAAGATGACAAATGTAAAATACAACATTTACTAAGTATAATTAAAAAATGTGAAAACCTTAAACACATAAGAGAGAAAAAAGGGGGAATTAGTAAAACATTGGCTATACAAATACTGTATATACTAAAAAATATCTAAATAGTAGAGAACATAAACAAAAATGACGAACGGTAAAGTCTAGATATATGTTTTAAATATGCTGCTTGATTGAGTTAAATAGTAGTGGAAATAGTAGCATTCTGATCAAGTCCCTGGATAAGAAGTGCAATAGAATAGAAACAAGTAGCTGTCTGTAGCAACTATCAGTACAGCTAGATATATCTTGTTGGTGGCAAACGGAAGGGAAAGAGAGCGGGAGATCACCTAAATGTCTAGATAAGTTGGAATCTAGACCAAGATTGGAAATGTCTTTCTGACCAAAGTTTATCTATTAAGCAAAAGCGAATATATAATAACAATGTATACAGAGTAATTTAAAGGGTGAAATAAGTCAAATGCAGTTTTATACAAGGTGCCTTTATGGATATTTGAAGGTTAGCGAAGCTAGATTATAGTGTATGGTCGTTGAATAGATATAAGATATATTGGAGCCCTAAGTCTGTGCATTAAAGGGCACTTAAATATCTGCTGAATATATGTCTAACAGTGGAGATCCATTATCTGTGGTAATGTCAAGCCCTAAAATTGTGCCTTCAAGGGCACCTAATCTGCTGCTAAATGAGAACGATAGATAATCCCTAATAACTGTTATCTATACACTACGATAACAAAACACCCTCCCTGCCCACTCCAAAGATCGGTCCTGCAATGTGGAGGAAAAAAGCAAAAATAAGTCTAGCTGTGAATATCTATACGCAGAGGTTAAGGTTTAGTAGCAGGATAAGGAGTGCGACTGAGCCCCGACGTGCATTTCGCAGGTAAGCGGCTCTTCAAGAAATGGCTATAAACCAGTCTCTGCTGATGTATAGCCCTGGAAATAAACACTACTCAAACTCAGGAGTCAAAAAAACACTACTCAAACTCAGGAGTCAAAAAAAGTTTTAGCTTTGTTCCAAGAGGAACAAATATATATTTTTTTTTTATGCAGTTCCTTGAGGAAAGATTCTCCAAATAACATCCCCTGTGCCTGGTATCCCAGTTCTCTTGAACTTAAATCTGCCAGCTTCGGACCTATATGAAGTAATGTGGCCTTCCACCTCTCAGAATTCATGGATACATTACCATTGCCCTTTATACATCCGATACATTGGTCCCATTCCCAAATGGTATTTGTGGAGGTCATTGCAGCATCAGCCAGATATAGACTTTGTGTTACAGGGCCCAAAGTATCTAGTATTTTGTCTTGGGCAAGTTTAAGCCATTGTTCTATATAAATGCTAGGGTCTTACCCTGAGTGGCTCATGAAGGTGTCCATTGCCTGATCATATTCAGGAGTCAGGGACTTTGTCTGGAAAAACTAGCCTGGGACACTCAAATTACTCTCAAGGGTTTTGCAAAGCCAGAAAAGTAAGAATTTGACTAAGTGAGCCAGGGGAGTCCACTTCATGGAATGTGGATGATTAATTTTATGCATATCAAATATATGGTCGCCCCAGTCGCATCACCAATGATTTCGTATTCCTCAGATTCTCTAGGGTTAGTTCTTTTGTGTCTGGCCAAACAGGATTTACATATTATGAATTGCAAAAAGCCTCATCAGCCCAGTTGTTACCCTCTGAGTTAGATCTCTCTTTTCGACACTCATCTACCACAGATAGCTTTGGTGAAAATAATTGTCATCATTATCCAATGACTGTCTGTCAGCTGTCCTTGAACCTCAGGAGAGAGGTAGCATACTCCTTTTTTGCAGAAGCCATGCCTTTCCAATGCCTCTTTGCAGTCCTGGCATGCTCTCTGTTGGAACTGTCTGAGTCCATGGAGGAGGTACTCACTGTTTGGTGGGCATATAAGGAAACACCCTGGCCAAGGCCCTTTCTACTGATAACGCCACAGCTGCATTGATCAGATCAGCAGATCATTAGGGTATTTCTCCCTACTTGTAGGTATGAAAACAAGAGACACAAAAGCACAGTCAGGTGTAAATAACCTCTGAGGGGTACAGTAAGTGGCCATATTGGTAAATCAGAGTTCCCCCCAAAGGTAAATATGACCCTGTTATTACAGTATGGGCTCACCACACAATCACAGTTTATGCATTTCTCAGAATTACAGTAATGCAGTCAATATGAGGGCTCATCACACTAAATAGTAGTAAGTATGCACCTTTGTATGTTTACACAACAATGAGGGCTCACCCAAATGGCAAGATAAGATATTATTAGGCACCCTAACCTATAGGTCAGACCTATAGGTCTGGCACAATTTCCCCAATAATTTGTGCACATGATGTGAAGAGTCTTGCAGAGAATGGAGTCTGGTAGTGAAAACTCCCTTGCCCTTCCCAGAGAAATAAAACGGCCACCACATCTATCTGACATATGCGTAATGCTGGGCTCCGAGAGATGTGAACACCAAGGTGACCGTGGGATTCAGAAGATACTCACAATAAATTTGCCAGAAAGTGGCCCGCGCCAACTTTGAGTGTTCTGTGAGAGGTTGGGAACAACTCCAGCACCATCAAAACGGCCCAGCCTGAAGCTAAGATCAAGCAGTAGGAATTAATGAGATTCAGCTCATTTAAACCGTCACATGAACAAGCATTAGATGTCCCAAACAATATTTTGATTTTGGCCAAACCGAAAATTCCTACCATGCACAAGTCTATCCAATGTCTTGCAGAAGTGATAGGTATATGCAAAAACATAGTGGCTGTGATAACCATAAATGTAGTTTATTTGCAACCATCATTAGTATGAGAAACAGCATGCAATATTTTCATCTTCCTATCATAAACATTTATTCTTAGTTCTTGAAAGACCCATTTTTCTAGGGATGTGTATGCTATTAAACTACAGGATGCTCTGTTGAACCATTTATGGTTCAGTGCAGGTTCATATATCTACAAACACAAAGATTGTGTTTGCAGGTAACAGTATAAGTTTATCTGTGATATTAACACCGCGAACTGTGCTAGGGTCAAAACTGAAAATAATATCTAGGGGAAATGGTAATAACACATAGCTTTGAAGCAATTGACATCCACTTACTGTGTATTTATTGAAATAATTTTCTGAGATAAATGAAGCCAGTTCATGAAATATAGTGTTATGTCACTGTAGCTTTTCAAGGGATATTTCATAAGTGCAGCATTGTAACATGCCTTTGAGGAAATGCTAATGAGAAGTTATCTCACCTGTTTCAACAGGCAGTTGCTTGTGACTAAATAGAAAAAAAGGCAATTTGGCAATACAGTAACAGTTCCTAACTGTCATTCAGAACTCAATGAAACATTAGATTATGTATGTCGTTTGAAATTGTAACAACTTTTCTTTCTTTTTCTTTCTATCTTATAGATTTTTTTCTGTTAAATATCATAAATAGTAGACTCCAAAACTAAATTTAAAGCTTCTAAAACTACCTTTCTTCATAAAGAGTTTAATGGCAAAATATAATCATAGATTACATTACTATGCCACAGCACCCCACAATATACCCCAGTCTTGGTGTGTGCTATTCATTTTTTATTATATTGGAGAGTTGACTAAAATTGCCAGTTTTGCATGAATGGTTTTTACTGGGCCCCTATTAAAACCTTGACCCGGTGACAGGGCCAAATTTCCATGTCAGGCGCTTGTAGGGATACAATTTTAACCCCTTAAGGACCAAACTTCTGGAATAAAATGGAATCATGACGTGTCACACACGTCATGTGTCCTTAAGGGGTTAAGGTGCCCCCTGCTCCACAACTGTAAAATAAGTCATATAATACATGTATTAATTTATTTACAAGACATTGCAGACATAAAAACATCTAAAAAAATATTCATATTTGACAACTGCATATGTATAAATGTACGTAGTGCAAATTTCTACTATTTAAACTTATAATGTTTGAGTCTGTTAGTATAGTGAGTATGCAGCCGTGTAAATGCATACAGGGTTGAAGATAATGTTAGAAGTGGTTAACGTTATAGGGGAGTTAATGTCAGAGAGTGTGTTGCAGATGGCAAATGGGAAGTCATCTCTTCCACTTCCTGTCCAGCCCCACACAAAGACACTGGGCATAATTGAGTTTTAATCTTCTATAACAGGTCTATTAAAGCTGACTAGACTACGGAGGACACTGGACAAGGCACATTATGCTAAAAAGGCACATTATAAGTGAAAACACTGGTAGTTAGATGCCTCTAGGCGGGTGCCTACTCTGCCTGCCGAGAGCCCTGAGAAGATGGATATCCCATGAAGTGGGTTAATCTCATAAAAGCAGTTATTAGTAATCCTTCTAGATATACTAGTTAGATTGAGAAGGACGTGCAAGAAATGGGATACATTGGTGCAGAATTGTTATATTTATTATAAGGAGTGAAACTGTTTCAAAAGATGATCTTACAACTCATTAATTAATGATACAATTATTACTAGGTGTTTCTGTTATTTGGTCTATTTCTATATGGACCAATATGCATAAAGATTATTTATTATCTAAAATATTTATGTGAATATGTGCGTCTTTGTTGAACAGAGAAACAGGTTATTATCAATAACAGTGCAATACATAGTATCTCTCTCTATCTGTACCCACAAACAATGGAAAATACAACATTTTTGCATTATGGCATTGTTTTTGTCTTAAGGCTTGACTACTGGCTTGTGAATCTGGCCTGCAAATGTAATGCACATTTTAATAGCAAGATCTGCTTGCACGATATAGAGAGCAGTGTCATTCTATTTTAGAATTCTCCTTTCTCCTGTGCTTTATGATTTAATATTAACTATCTATATGACGTAATGCGGAATAACATATTCTTCTTTTCAGGGGAATATGCGCCACCATGTGGTAGAAAGAGGTATTTTATGTTCAGAATATTTTCTTTCCAAAACAAAAGTATTTGTATGAAATGTCAAGGTTTAATGAAAAAAAAGCATGAATGCCATTTAAATGTACTTGTGATTGCAGAAAGCACAGAAACTCTGCATTACAAAAATAATTTGGAAAAAAAGCAGGTTAATGCATACGTTAAGAGCATAATTGTTTATCGATATTACTGAACATTGTGTTAGTTATACCACTAGCACATACAGTATATAAATTGTTACTTTGCAGTTTATTAGACCTTATTGATGCTTAATCTTAGGCAGTAAATGGTGCCAGCCATGAACAGATAAGCGAGACAAATTCTGCTCCCATTTTATATGGTCACAAGAGCTTTTACTTATTGTATACTCTTTCGATTAGGGTCCTAATTAATCAATTTTTCCTGGCAAAATGTGTAATAGTTTGTCTCATTTGTTGTTAAATAGTCCACCCTTTATTTTATTTTTTTTTTACAATCTTTAATTATAAACAAAGAATTACATGAAGTGATGACATATAATCACCAGAAAGCAAAAGTCCAGAATACAAAACAGCCTTACAGAAAAGGCATGGCAGTACTGTAGAAACAGTCGCATTTCTCATTTATAACATAGTAAAATGCTTAAGAATACGTTGCCACTATTAATGCCAATAGTAATAATAATAATAATAATTGATGCTAGGAATTGTTGGATGCAGTTCACATTAACTGTAGTCACCAGAACTACTACAGCTTATTATAGTTGTTCTGGTGAGTATAGTCAGGCAATGCAAGCTTTTTAATGTAAACACTGTCTTTTCAGAGAAAAGGCAGTGTTTACATTACAACCTAGGAAAACCTCCAGTGGCCACTCCTCAGATGGCTACTAGAGGTGCTTACTGTGCAGCACTGCCATTCGCTGTGCAGCACTGCCATTCAGTGTCTCCACCCTCTGCATGGAGGCACTAAACTTTCCTCATAGTGATATATTGATTCACAGATGCATTGATCTCTATAAGATGCTGATTGGCCACGGAGGCATTTGGCCCCACCCCTCCAGTCCACCTCCTTGTCTGAGATCATTAAAATTGACAACCTCTGCCAATCCAACCCAACCTTTGCCCATCCAATGCTTTCCCATAGAATTATGTCAGTCAAGGAGGCAGATCAGGGGCAGAGCCAACAAGAGCACCAGCACCAGCGGACTGGAATAAAGGTAAGATTTTACTATATTTAGGGGGGGCAATGGGTGGCCAGGGGGGCTAAATAGTGCTTTTAACAATATAGGGTCAGAAATATATGTTTGTGTTCCTGTCCCTTTAGTGTTCCTTTAAGGGTGTAGGGGAAGCAACAGCTCAGTACAGCCAAGGATGCCATGTTGTGTGTGGAGGAAGTCTTCAAGAAGTGATCTTCAAGCATATATTTCAATTTTCATATGTGCTGGTGATTTTGCCGACACACTACACAGAATATGTCTATGACTGTGTGAAAACAAACACGATTTGCAGATGACAGGTTTACTTGAAGCACAGAAAGTGTTGACAAAACTTTAAATCTAGTAAATGCATTGCCGAATGTCTAAGCATGAAATTGCTTGGCTTACAGTGAAATTTTTAAATTATCCCTGTGTTTTTCCACCTTTTTTCTCATCTTCATTTCAAGATAATGTAAACACTGTCTTAACACTCTTAACCTAATTGCAGTGAAAGGATTTTATTGTTTCGCTGAAATATGGATATACAAGAATTAGCTCTGGTATTTAATTGGAATTTAATAATTTGTCTTTATTCCCCTGCTGCAAGAAAAGATAAGCTTCAGCCATTTGTAAGTTGTATTAACACCTATAAATGACTTTGTCTTAGAGTTCGAAAATGCAGATTCTTATAAATGAATGATTTTACATAAAGTTTCAGTAAATTAACACTGCAAATGCATAACATCAGAGGGAAAACATCAAACATTTCAGAAAATGTTAGATTATATTGCATGAGATCAGTGACATACTATGTCTTCAAATGATGTTCGAGTGATTATTTTCTGAGTTGTAAATCGTTCGCAGTACCATTTTTTTTATTTTTTTTTATCATTTAACTTCAAATGTCACACTTAGTTTATAGATTTTTCAGCTCTTGCAGCATATGTTGTTATAAAGAATTTTGAAATTCATGACTGACTAAAGAAAATAATAATCCAATCTCATATTCTTTTAAACCTCTGTAATTTCAAACACTGCTTCTGAAGGGAGCTATGTTTTGACTTTGTAGCTGACACAGATTAATTGTGGTCCTGTTTTTTTTAACTCTTTTGTTACGGAATGATGCAATTGTTAACACTAATGAGACCTCACTTGGAGTACTGTACGCAGTACTGGAGACCTTCAGAAGGATATTGATGCTTTAGAGAGCGTTCAGAGAAGGGCTACTAAACTGGTTCATGGATTGCAGGATAAAACTTACCAGGAAAGGTTAAAGGATCTTAACATGTATAGCTTGGAGGAGAGACAAGACAGGGGGGATATGATAGAAACATTTAAATACATAAAGGTAATCAACACAGTAAAGGAGGAGACTATATTTAAAAGAAGAAAAACTACCACAATAAGAGGGTATAGTCTTAAATTAAAAGTTTAAAAATAATATCAGGAAGTATTACTTTACTGAGAGGGTAATGGATGCATGGAATAGCCTTCCAGCTGAAGTGGTAGAGGTTAACACATTAAAGGAGTTTAAGCAGGCGTGGGATAGGCATAAGGCTATCCTAACTATAAGATAAGGCCAGAGACTAATGAAAGTATTTAGAAAATTGGGCAGACTAGATGGGCCGAATGGTTCTTATCTGCCGTCACATTCTATGTTTCTATGTTACTATGTTAATGTGTCAATTATGTATTGTTTAAAACGGTAACCCATATCTTCTACAGGGAGTGCAGAATTATTAGGCAAGTTGTATTTTTGAGGATTAATTTTATTATTGAACAACAACCATGTTCTCAATGAACCCAAAAAACTCATTAATATCAAAGCTGAATATTTTTGGAAGTAGTTTTTAGTTTGTTTTTAGTTTTAGCTATTTTAGGGGGATATCTGTGTGTGCAGGTGACTATTACTGTGCATAATTATTAGGCAACTTAACAAAAAACAAATATATACCCATTTCAATTATTTTTTTTTTACCAGTGAAACCAATATAACATCTCAACATTCACAAATATACATTTCTGACATTCAAAAACAAAACAAAAACAAATCAGTGACCAATATATAGTGTCAGTGTTTTGATCTGTTCACCATCAACATTGCGTGCAGAAGCAACCACAGCCTCCCAGACACTGTTCAGAGAGGTGTACTGTTTTCCCTCCTTGTAAATCTCACATTTGATGATGGACCACAGGTTCTCAATGGGGTTCAGATCAGGTGAACAAGAGGGCCATGTCATTAGAGTTTCTTCTTTTATACCCTTTCTTGCCAGCCACGCTGTGGAGTACTTGGACGCGTGTGATGGAGCATTGTCCTGCATGAAAATCATGTTTTTCTTGAAGGATGCAGACTTCTTCCTGTACCACTGCTTGAAGAAGGTGTCTTCCAGAAACTGGCAGTAGGACTGGGAGTTGAGCTTGACTCCATCCTCAACCCGAAAAGGCCCCACAAGCTCATCTTTGATGATACCAGCCCAAACCAGTACTCCACCTCCACCTTGCTGGTGTCTAAGTCGGACTGGAGCTCTCTGCCCTTTACCAATCCAGCCACGGGCCCATCCATCTGGCCCATCAAGACTCACTCTCATTTCATCAGTCCATAAAACCTTAGAAAAATCAGTCTTGAGATATTTCTTGGCCCAGTCTTGACGTTTCAGCTTGTGTGTCTTGTTCAGTGGTGGTCGTCTTTCAGCCTTTCTTACCTTGGCCATGTCTCTGAGTATTGCACACCTTGTGCTTTTGGGCACTCCAGTGATGTTGCAGCTCTGAAATATGGCCAAACTGGTGGCAAGTGGCATCTTGGCAGCTGCACCCTTGACTTTTCTCAGTTCGTGGGCAGTTATTTTGCGCCTTGGTTTTTCCACACGCTTCTTGCGACCCTGTTGACTATTTTGAATGAAACGCTTGATGGTTCGATGATCACGCTTCAGAAGCTTTACAATTTTAAGAGTGCTGCATCCCTCTGCAAGATATCTCACTTTTCTGAGCCTGTCAAGTCCTTCTTTTGACCCATTTTGCCAAAGGAAAGGAAGTTGCCTAATAATTATGCACACCTGATATAGGGTGTTGATGTCATTAGACCACACCCCTTCTCATTACAGAGATGCACATCACCTAAAATGCTTAATTGGTAGTAGGCTTTCGAGCCTATACAGCTTGGAGTAAGACAACATGCATAAAGAGGATGATGTGGTCAAAATACTCATTTGCCTAATAATTCTGCACTCCCTGTATTCAGTATAGGTGACAAACACAGATAATTGAAAATGGTCAAATGATACACCTTAAAGGATGTGTAGGGCACATGATGGTTTTATTATGAATGCAGTTTTCCAAAATGCCAGCAGAATCTATGCATCTAAGCATTATAGCTGTGTGGGGACATTTTACATACATACAGTGAGAATATGTGAGAATAATGTCTTGCTAAAACTATATCTGTATTGTCCCTCACAATACTTAGAGCCCTTCCAAAGTAATGTCAAATGCAATGTACCCTCTATATATTTAGGGTTGGGTGAAATGGAACATGAAAATTGCATCTGTATTGGGAATTCAAGTTTTGGAATCAGCATCCTAATGGCACCTAGTGGCTGTAAAACCTAGACTACGCCTTTAATGATGTAACAATTTTTCTCTGGCATAAGTATGTTCTGGTCAGACACTGTGTTAGCAATTTCAGTATGTATGGGCCAGGCAAGGCATACTTGGCTTTGATCAAACCACTTAAAAACAGTTGGTCAGGTACTAAGGACAGCGTTCACAACCTAGTAGCACCATAAGCACTACATTTGCATATAGTGGTTATGGTGACTGGTCTGCTACTCTTTAATAAAATGATGCATTGTGCATTACATGTTTTTATACATATATACATAACTTTTATTTATTAGTTAACATAGTTCTATTTACTAATGCCTTATTTTTAAATGATGACTCTGATATGCTGTGTTCCTTGTTCCTTGTCCAAGATAGCCTTTGCTGACTCTTTCATTGCTTTGCTTGTATTCACCATGGTGATCCTATGCCTCATACAGAATATCTGAGCCTTAAGGCAAAGCATATGGAAAATGCTTTAATTTTACATTTGTTTCCCTCCTGACTCCTGATAAATTGCTTTCTTTGCATTAGAGGGAAAGTAGATCTTTAGATTAAATAAATCACAAATACACATAGAATCGTGTTACCAGAATAAATAGGGTTTTTTTTTAGATTAGTATTTGCTCCTGCAGCAAAATATTGATGAAACCCAACCAAGATCAGCTCTGTTTATCTTTCTTCTCAGCTAAATAGAACAATCCTTTAGATACCGACTGGAAGGGGATTTTGGAAGATACAAAATGAATTTTCAAAATTGCTAGATATTACATATGTTAAACAGAAAAGTGGCAGATGTATGCACAATTAAATATATTTATCAAACAACTGTGTATGAAGAGGCAATGTCAAACAATTAGGGATTATTCTAGCTTCGGTGAGGGAATAATCTAAATTTTATTAAAGACAGGAGGTGAATATGTTGCTTTACCTTCTTTACTGAAAACCTCCAGCAGCAAAGATACAGTTAACACAACTGTTCAGAACAACCAATCAGAACAAAACAAAAGCAGTTTAAAACCACTTAGGCAGACCATCTCACTTCCTCTTTCTTTGATGAGGTCGAGCAGGAGAGCATGAAGACCAAACAAATCCAACTGTAACAGGCACACTTAGATGAGAAACAGCCATAACCAGAAATAAACCAGATTACACTGCAAGGAAAAATAATCATTGTGAAAGTAAACTGCCAAGGCAGAATGTCACACCATACACATTAGTACATCAGCGAATTACGACATGAGAAAAATATGCACACGGACAACCAAAATCGTAGCACATAAAATGTATTTATTAATCAAACTTGAGACCATACATTGAAAAGAATACAACAATACCCCCAATTAACACAATAGAAAAAAAAAAAAAAACTATTTCGGGGAGGGAAACAAGGGTGGGAAATATTCGCCTCCTGTCTTCAATAACATTTCGAGTATTCCCTCACCGAGGCTAGAATAATCTCTAATTTTAAGGCAAAACAGGAGGCCTTATATTTGCAATTTTAACACCAAGACATAAAGACAGAAGAAACACTAGATCGCGTACGGAAGAAAAAAGTACGGAAAGTCGATTCCGTAGACCAATCAGCGGCGTTGAAAATATCTGCAAGGGATCCACCGGCTTCTAGAGCTGCTGACGCTGGAGCATCCGGAACCAAATAAGTCCCAAAGGAACTCGCCACGCCAGTCGATGAAAGAAGCAATTGAATCCAACGAGCGATTGTAGGTGCAGAAACAGCCCTAAACGGTCGGATGTAGGAAATCAATAACTGCCCATGGGCAGAAGGCCGAAAGGACAAAGTCACAGACAGATACGTCCACAGATAACGCGCCACACAGAGACGAGATCTATCTGGGAAGTAGAGATACGACACAGAAGACTAATTAGATTTCGTTCAGCGTAAAATAGAAACAGAGACACCCTCTGGTGAAAAGGAGAGAGATTCTACATCAAAAGCATAAACATCAGAAACGCATTGAAAAGACACAAGACATAACAGTAGAGCCAGCTTAGATGAAGGCTGGCGTAGAGATAAGTCCCAATTATCCGGCCATTCCTCAAGTAAGCGCAACAAGAGAGAAGTAAGCGGCCTCAAAAGGCACACACCTCGTAACAGTCTGCAGACTGAGGGGTCCTTACCAACGCCAGAACCTTGAGAAGGCATATGAGCTGCCGAGATAGCCGATCAGAAAACATTAATAGTCCTATATGACTTACCCTGAGAAAACAATTCGGCCAGGAAGTTCAGTACAACCATGATCGGGGCGTAAAGGGATCCAAACGTCTGTCCAGACACCAGCCATGCCAGGATCGCCAGGCGTGCAGATATGATCGACTGGTGCCAGATGCCCAAGAGTCCCAGAGTAATTATTTAGCCATTGTCGATAGGCCTGACACATCCCAGGAACCCCGGAAGCATTACAGGAGGATCCTGCACCAACAATATCACAGCACACAGCAATATGCATGACAGTGACTATAAAAATAAAAGCCAACAATAAAAGCATTAAATACAAATAAAATAACCCAGAGCAAACACACTCTCTGAGTTGGAAAATGCTCACCTGGAGGTAACAGCAAAGAAAGAGGAAGTGGGAGGGTCTGCCTAAGTGGTTTTATACTGCTCTTGTTTTGTTCTGATTGGTTTGTTCTGATTGGTTGTTGCTGGAGGTTTTCAGTAAAGAAGGTAAGCAAAATATGAAGCCTCCTGACTTGACTTAAAATTAAACAGTGGACCTAAGCATTCTCCTAGCCTGTCTACTGACAAGAAAAAGCACAACCATGGGCTTTTAACACTAAAGTTTATACACTAAATATTGATTTGTAGTCATTTGAAAGGCTTTTATAAAATTGCGTATCTCTTAAACCCTTGTATGTATCATAACTCTAATTTTACCACGTCTTACCTATCTTATTATGTATCTTTACCCCCCGTTGTGTCTCTCCTCCCCCATTTGTGTATCCTATCCCCCTCTTCTATCTCTTATCCCTTCATTTGTCTATTACTACCTTTTTTGTCTCTTATCCCCTCCCCCTTTTGAATGTCTTATGCTCCTTTTTAATTTTTTAAATTTTTTTTTGTAAATCGTGTTTTATTAAGATTTTATCCAAGAGATAGTAAAGATCAGGAGGAGCATGCAGGCCTCAAGAGGTAAAGCAGCAATATGACAATAGACACAGGTTACATAAAATCAAATGTTAAACATTGAGAATATACAGTTAAGGTGTAAAAATACATATTAATCATGGTGGCTGTAGCTGAAGGGCATACTGATGCATAGCTATCAACCATTTGTAGTGGTATTTGAGTAAGAGTATTCCGCCGGTCTGGCTGTGCTTACCAAAGAATCAAGGTATGTCTAAAACAATCCCCACATAGTGTAGGTTCAATGGTAAGCGGTTCCAAAAAGCGTAAGATTGTACAACCTACAATAATGACTCTTAGAGGTTGTGTATTCCAAATTAAGAACCTCCGCCCAGTGAGCTAGTATGCACTTGTAGTGTAGCTACGTCTCCCACCGCACGTATATGCGTTGTGTCTATATCTGGTTCATTTGCAAGAGCTTGTCCCTACGACTGAGAAATAAATAGAATGAAGAAAAAGGAAGAAGTAAGTTGAAGTTAAGGTATACAGCAGCGTAGATATACAGATAAATGAGAGAGGTAGGATAAGATGCAGGTAGGGTTAGGTGGGTGAGGATACGCTCCTTTTTTATAGCTCAGCCCCCTGTTGTGTTTATCACCCTCTTTAAAGTCATAGCCCACAACTTAGTTAGAGCAACAACCTTTCTTGTACCGGTTGATACTCCATGCAGCAGGGATCCTATCTGGAGATAACATTGTCCAATTACATTCTATTGATGCTACTTTTTGAATATAGTGCGATAATCACATCATGCAATAAGAATTCCTCTCTGTTCCCGAGATATAAATAAACATGTAATACAATTAACAAAATCGGGTTATGAGGCACACTACAATTTATGTTGCCTAACCATCTTGCCTTCTTTGTATCAGCCTACTTTGCAGCACTTGTCCCAAATCTGGAACTGTCACAGTTTTTGTTAGACAAACACCATGCACAAATGCATCAATGCATTGGATGGTACTACCAGAAATACCATCATCAGAATACACAACTTCACTACCAAGAAAAAAAATATTTTGGCAGCAAAAAAGAAAACCAAAGACAAGTAGAAAAGAGACTGTCACTGGGAAGTATTTTTTGTCAAAATGTTCTGCCCACACTCATTAAATTTTTGTTGTTAGTTGATTGAACAGTTCCTATATCTTACCTTATGGTCTATTCTTGTTCCACTTGTATCTTTATTCTTGGAAACAGATGATCAGTGCTTGCGGTTACTAATAAAATATAGAAGGGGCTGGACATACTATTGTCTACCTCCCCAAAAATGCGCACAGTATCCACCCTCCATACCTGCCATGGAGACTGGGGCTCCCCCTGTTTATTCCTCAATAAAAATACTGCATTTCCCCTCACCCTAATAATGAGGAGGATACCCAAAAAAAGATAATACATGTAAAAAAAGTTATACTTTACAATAGTGATGTCGCGAACATAACATTTTCGGTTTGTGAATGGCGAACGCGAACTTCCGCAAATGTTCGCGAACGGGCGAACCGGGCGAACCGCCATAGACTTCAATGGGCAGGCGAATTTTAAGACCCACAGGGACTCATTCTGGCCACAATAGTGATGGAAAAGTTGTTTCCAGGGGACTAACACCTGGACTGTGGCATGCCGGAGGGGGATCCATGGCAAAACTCCCATGGAAAATTACATAGTTGATGCAGAGTCTGGTTTTAATCCATAAAGGGCATAAATTACCTAACATTCATAAATTGTTTGGAATAACCTGCTTTAAAACATCAGGTATGATGTATCGATCAGGTAGTGTAAGGGTTACGCCCGCTTCACAGTGACAGACCAAACTCCCCGTTTAACGCACCGCAAACAACCGCAAACAGTCCATTTGCACAACCGCAAACTCCCCATTTGCACAAGGTTGGATACCAAGCTAGCCATGTCCCGTTCCTTGTCCTCACTGATGTCATTGAAGGTCTCTTCCTCCACCCAGCCACGTACAAAACCAAGGGTCCCCGAAAGGTGACAACAAGCCCCCTGGGACGCCTGCTGTGTTTGGTCTTCCACCTCCTCAAAGCCACCTTCCTCCTCTGACTCCTCTTCTTCAGACTCCTCTCTCTGCATTGCCTCTCTCTGCGTTATTATAAGGTGTGTTAAATAGTACTATTCCTATCAGTTTAATCCCTGTTACGTCTCCTATCAGGGGACATGTATATAAGGCATCGATTTTAGGAAGCGGGAGATGGAAAAAGATGCTTGGTCGGTCCTCCTACTTCAAATTTGGGGCACTGCACGTGCAATCTAATGAGCCACCAGATAGGAGTGGTGTGTTAAGTAGAACTATTCCTATCAGTTTAATCCCTGTTACGTCCTGTATCAGGGGATGTGTATATAAGGCATCGATTTTTGGAAGCGGGAGATGGAAAAAGTTGCTTGGTCGGTCCTCCTACTTCAAATTTAGGGCACTGCGCGTGCAATCTAATGAGCCACCAGATAGGAGTGGTGTGTTAAGTAGTACTATTCCTATCAGTTTAATCCCTGTTACGTCCCCTATCAGGGGACGTGTATATAAGGCATCGATTTTAGGAAGCGGGAGATGGAAAAAGATGCTTGGTCGGTCCTCCTACTTCAAATTTGGGGCACTGCACGTGCAATCTAATGTGCCACCAGATAGGAGTGGTGTGTTAAGTCGTACTATTCTTATCAGTTTAATCCCTGTTACGTCCTGTATCAGGGGACGTGTATATAAGGCATCGATATTTGGAAGCGGGAGATGGAAAAAGTTGCTTGGTCGGTCCTCCTACTCCAAATTTAGGGCACTACGCGTGCAATCTAATGAGCCACCAGATAGGAGTGGTGTGTTAAGTAGTACTATTCCTATCAGTTTAATCCCTGTTACGTCCCCTATCAGGGGACGTGTATATAAGGCATTGATTTTAGGAAGCGGGAGATGGAAAAAGATGCTTGGTCAGTCCTCCTACTTCAAATTTGGGGCACTGCGCGTGCAATCTAATGTGCCACCAGATAGGAGTGGTGTTTTAAGTAGTACTATTCCTATCAGTTTAATCCCTGTTACGTCCCCTATCATGGGACGTGTATATAAGGCATCGATTTTAGGAAGCGGGAGATGGAAAAACATGCTTGGTCGGTCCTCCTACTTCAAATTTGGGGCACTGCACGTGCAATCTAATGTGCCACCAGATAGGAGTGGTGTGTTAAGTAGTACTATTCCTATCAGTTTAATCCCTGTTACGTCCCCTATCAGGGGACGTGTATATAAGGCATCGATTTTAGGAAGAGGGAGATGGAAAACGATGCTTGGTCGGTCCTCCTACTTCAAATTTGGGGCACTGCACGTGCAATCTAATGTGCCACCAGATAGGAGTGGTGTGTTAAGTAGTCCCCCTCATCAGGCCTTTTTTAGTCGAATGTATCGCCCACTGTCAGTCCCTTCGGGATCCATCCCTCATTCATCTTAATAAAGGTGAGGTAATCTAGACTTTTTTGACCTAGGCGACTTCTATTCTCAGTGACAATACCTCCTGCTGCACTGAAGGTCCTTTCTGACAGGACACTTGAAGCGGGGCAGGCCAGAAGTTCTATCGCAAATTGGGATAGCTCAGGCCACAGGTCAAGCCTGCACTCCTCGGTCGAGTCGTTCTCTGATGGTGGACCCTGAAGGGCTGTGGCTATGCGTAGGACTTAAAAAGCTCTGCATGTCCTCCATCAACAACACGTCTGTAAAGCATCCTGTCCTTGCCGGCATGATCGTGGAAGTAGGAGGATTACTTTCACCTCTTCCCCTGTTAGATTCTCGTTGTGCTGTGACATCACCCTTATACGCTGTGTAAAGCATACTTTTTAATTGATTTTGGAACTGCTGCATCCTTTCCGACTTGCCGTAATTCGGTAACATTTCAGGCACTTTCTGCTTATACCGGGGGTCTAGTAGCGTGGACACCCAGTACAGGTCGTTCTCCTTCAGCATTTTTATACGAGGGTCCCTCAACAGGCACGACAGCATGAAAGACCCCATTTGCACAAGGTTGGATGCCGAGCTACTTATGTCCTGTTCCTCGTCCTCAGTGATCTCTCTGAAGGTATGTTCTTCCCCCCCAGCCCGTACAACACCACGGGTACCAGATAGGTGACAACGAGCACCCTGGGATGCCTGTTGTGGTTGGTCTTCCTCCTCCTCCTCAAAGCCACATTCCTCCTCTGACTCCTCTTCCTCTCAATCCTCTTCCAGCATTGCCGCAGGTCCAGCAAGCGATGCTGATAAGGCTGTTTCTGGTGGTGATGGTGACCACAACTCTTCCTCTTCACGCTCATCTACGGCCTGATCCAGCACTCTTCGCAGGGCACGCTCCAGGAAGAAAACAAATGGTATGATGTCCCTGATGGTGCCTTCGGTGCGACTAACTAGGTTTGTCACCTCCTCAAAAGGACACATGAGCCTACAGGCATTGCGCATGAGCGTCCAGTAACGTGGCAAAAAGATTCCCAGCTCCGCAGAGGCTGTCCTAGTACCCCGGTCATACAAATATTAATTAATGGCTTTTTCTTGTTGGAGCAGGCGGTCGGACATTAGGAGTGTTGAATTCCAACATGTCGGGCTGTCGTAAATCTAGCGCCTCACTGGCATGTTGTTTCGCCGCTGGATATCGGAAAAGTGCGCCATGGCCGTATAGGAACGCCTGAAATGGCCACACACCTTCCTGGCCTGCTTAAGGATGTCCTGTAAGCCTGGGTACTTATGCACAAAGCGTTGTACATTGCCCAAATGCAATGCCGCCAACAAATTTCTTCCGTTGTCACAAACCACTTTGCCGATCTCCAGTTGGTGCGGAGTCAGCCACTGATCCACCTGTGTATTCAGGGCGGACAGGAGTGCTGGTCCGATGTGACTCTCTGCTTTCAGGCAAGTCAACCCCAAGACGGCGTGACACTGCCGTATCCGGGATGTGGAACAGTACCTGGGGATCTGGGGGGGTGCCGTTGATGTGGAGCAAGACACAGCAGCAGAAGAGGACTCAGCCAAGGAGGTTATGGAAGAGGATGGAGTAGAAGGAGTAGAGGAGGTGGCAGCAGGACTGCCTGCAACTGGTGGCGGTGTCACCAACTCCTCTGCAGAGCCAGGCATTCCATGCTTGGCAGTCGTCAGCAGCTCTACCCAATGCGCAGTGTAGGTGATATACCTGCCCTGACCATGCTTTGCAGACCAGGTATCAGTGGTCAGATGGACCCTTGCCCCAACACTATGTGCCAGACATGCCATTACTTCCTTTTGCACAATCGAGTTCAGGTTGGGGATTGCCTTTTGTGCAAAGAAATTTCGGCCGGGTACCTTCCACTGCGGTGTCCCAATAGCTACAAATTTTTTGAACGCCTCAGACTCCACCAGCTTGTATGGTAAAAGCTGGCAGGCTAAGAGTTCAGTCAAGCCAGCTGTCAGACGCCAGGCAAGGGGGTGACTTTGTGACATTGGCTTCTTACGCTCAAACATGTCCTTGACAGACACCTGACTGTGGGCAGATGAGCAGGAACTGCTCAAGGCAAGAGACGGAGGGGTGGATGGTTGAGAGGGGGCAAGGAGGACAGCAGTGGTTAACGTGGCTGAAGATGCTGGACCAGGAGGAGGATGGTGGCTTTGAGTTTGTGTGCTGCTTGTACTCATGTGTAGATCCCACAGGCGTTTGTGATGTGCGATCATGTGCCTTCGCAAAGCAGTTGTACCTAGGTGGGTGTTGGACTTCCCACGACTCAGTTTCTTTTGGCACAGTTTGCAAATGGCATCACTGTTGTCAGAGGCCAACACACACAAAAAATGCCACACTGCTGAGCTCTGCAATGACGGCATTCTGGTGGTAGCAACAGCATGCGTTGATTGGTGTGCTGTCTGGCTGACCCCGGGTGCCGATGCATGCTGTCTGACTGTGCCACTAGCTCCTTGCGACGACTTCCCCCTGCTTCCAACTCGTCTCCTCCTCCTCCTCTCTGTCTCCCAATCTGAACTTTCCCCCTGTTCTTCTTCTCTTCTAGCGGGCACCCACGTGACATCCACGGACGCATCGTCATCATCAACCGCTTCACTTGTATCTGACAACTCAACAAAGGAAGCAGCAGTGGGTACAACATCATCATCATCACACCGTACGTGTGTAATGCTGCCTGACTGAGACATATCCCTGTTATCTACATCCTCTTGCAATAATGGTTGCGCATCACTCATTTCTTCCAACTGATGTGTAAATTACTCCTCTGACATACCAAGTGAAGCGGCTGTGGTGCTAGTGTTGGTGGTGGCGGCAGGCGGCCAGGTGGTAACTTGAGAGGTGCCCGAAGCTAAGCTGGAGGAGGATGGTGCGTCGAGGTTCCGAGCGGAAGTTGTAGAAGATGGGTGTCCTGTGTTAGCCAGTCAACTATGTCCTCAGAACTCAGTACGTGGCCTCTGAACACTGGGCATTATTCTAGGGCTAAAGGGAATCACAGAACCACGACCACGACGGACCCTCCGGGGTGGCCTGTCTCTGCCTGTCATTTTTTTTTCGATTAGTGGTACTATGCGTGCAAGCTAGTGTGGCAACAGATATGAGTGGCACTGGTGTGACACTGTGCCCTGGCAGGCCCTGAAACGCACACTCGTGAAGGAAACTGACTGCTATTATATTACAGTCAAAAAAGTTTCGTTTTTTTTAAATGCAAGCTATTGTGACACCAGTGAGTGAGTGGTGGCACTGGGCAGGCCCTGAAACGCACACTAGTGAAGGAAACTGACTGCTATTATATTACAGTCAAAAAAGTTTAGTTTCTGTTAAATGCAAGCTATTGGGACACCAATGAGTGAGTGGTGGTACTGGGCAAGTGGGCACAGTATACGCTGTGAGCCTGACACACACGCTGACAGACAACTAACTGCTATTCAATCTATTACAGTCAAAATTTTATTTTTTTATTTTAAATGTACACTACTGTTACACCAGATATGAGTTGCACTGGTGTGACACTGTGCCCTGGCAGGCCCTGAAACGCACACTAGTGAAGGAAACTGACTGCTATTATATTACAGTCCAAAAAGTATTTTTTTTTGTTAAATGCAAGCTATTGTGACAGCAGTGAGTGAGTGGTGGCACTGGGCAGGCCCTGAAACGCACACTAGTGAAGGAAACTGACTGCTATTATACTACATTAAAAAAAGGTTTCTTTTGTTTAAATGCAAGCTATTGTGACACCAGTGAGTAAGTGGTGGCACTGGGCAAGTGGGCACAGTATATGCTGTGAGCCTGACACACAGGCTGGCTGGCAGGCAGGCAACTGCAATTACATTACACAGAAAAAAAAAAGCAGACTGATGTTCTAGCCCTAAAAAGGGCTTTTTGGGGGTGCTGTACTTACAGCAGAGATCAGATCAGTCCTTCAGGACTGTAGTGGACACTGAATACACTAGCCTAGCTATCAATTTCCATATCAAATCAGCAGCAGCTACACTGTCGCTACTCTCACTAAGAATGCAGCTTCACAATGAATGTAAAATGGATGCTGTCCAAGAGGTGGGAGGGTCTGGGAGGGAGGGTCTGCTGCTGAATGGCTGGAATGTGTCTGCTGACTGTGAGGTACAGGCCAGGGTCAAAGTTTACTCAATGATGACGAATAAGGGGTGGACCGAACAGCGCATGTGTTCGCCGTCCATGGCGAACGCGAACAAGCGATGTTCACCAGGAACTATTCGCCGGCGAACAGTTTGAGACATCACTACTTTCCAACAGACATCTTCTTTCTTCTTAAATCTTCATGTCTTCAGACCCACAAAAGCCCCCCTCCCCTCAATAATTCTCAACATTCCTATGAAAAAAAGAAACAAATTACAAAAACCTGATGAAAAAAAGTAAAACCTTGCTGCACCAAATGCCCCAGGGCTGAATTTCTCAATAGGCAGAGTAGGCACTTGCCTACAGGCTCCTGACCACTAGAGAGCGCCTGATTCCAGCACTTCTAATGCACTTGTAATTGAGATTACATAGGCTGAAAGGGAGAGATAAGTACCAGGAGCCTTGATCAGTGTCATCTGTAGTCAGCATTGATAGCACAGCAGCTGGACAGGAAGTCGAAGGATCACTTCCCATCTGCCTACTATTATCTAGTGAAACAGGGAATACCTTGCTGCATGAGCAGGGGAAGCTTTTAGTGATGCACTCTGTATAACCACTCCTGAAGCTATAATAACAATCTTAAATTATGATTGGACTACCGAAGACATAGGAGGGTGAGTACTTTGCAAGTAGCCCTTCAAACTCCAGCACTCATTTACCTTAATCCTATGTTTAATTATTTTAAAAAAATAAACACATCTACTACTAAATTTAAAACAACTCTGCATTTTAAGCAACTCTAACCCTAAACTCCATCGTTCTAAAACACACCTGTACCCAAATTCTAAAGACAACCTCACACTAGCCATAACACAATAATTCTAAACAGCCATTATACTACAAATTCAACACTTCTCAAACTGTTCTTTTTAACACTAAACACCCTATGTAATCTAACTTTGACATTAACCCCTCTCTAATCTTAAACCCCCTTTACTCTACCCATTTCTAACACAATTCTAACACTATCTTTAACCATGCATGCATTTACACAGTTGCACGCACACACACTATACACAGATTCAAACACAATACATTATATGTAGAATTATGAGCATACATACGTATGCAGTTGTCAAATGTGAATATGTTTTTTTTTTTTTAGATGTTTTTAGGCCTGTATTGTCCAGTTAATAAATTAATTATACTTATTGTTGGGTTGGTAAACAGCAGTTTTAGAATGTTATGCTTACAGCTGCCTGACATGTAAATCTGGCCCTGTTGAGTCCTGTGAGTGCTCTGCACAGAATGAGCTTTCAATGCATGAAAGCCTTTTTTTCCTTGCTTTGAAATCTCAGTAGAGTGCTCTGATTGGTTGGCTTGTTAGCCAACCAAAGTGCTCTGACAGGTAAGCATCACGTCTCTCGAGACTTGCCATGGGAACATTAATATAATCCAACCAATCAGAACCAATAGGAATTTTCAACATGGAATAGCCATGTGTCTGTTTCATCAAAATCCGGTATTTAGTGAATTACCCAGTAAGAGCTATTTTATTTGTGAATTTTTATTTTTTTTTAATTGCTATGGCTGGCAGATTGCAGGAATAGTAGCAATACACTGGCTTTCCCTCTACTACCTCCTTTCTGGCAGCACAGATGATAAGCTAAAAGGTTTGTGATTTAATTCTGCCTCAGCCCTCATGCACAAAACAATAAAATGTAAAGAGATCAGATTGAGGTAAATAGATAAATTGGTTGCTAGACAAGATCAGTCACATCTGGGAAAAAGATTAAAAATGTATATAAGCTACGTATGTGAAACAAAAAAAAGTTGGTTTTATTAAATAATTTTTGCTTAAGATTTTGCAAACCACTTCAAGGACAAGGCTACTACAATATAACAGGAAGGAAAACATTTACTAAGCAGTGAAAGTTCTGATTAATTTCATGTAAAAATCTATAAAATCCTATGAAGCGCTTTCATTTGCTTGAAATGAAAGCTTTTAGTAAATTATTTCTATTATTCACTGATCAGCCACAACATTAAAACCACCAGTTTAATATCATGTAGGCCCCTCTTGAGCTGCAAAAACAACTCTGATGCATTGAGATATGGACTCCACAAGACCTCTGAACGTGTCCTGTAGACATGTGCAATTCGTTTTGGTCCAAATGTAATTTCGGCAATTCGGACATTCAGATGCTTCCGAATGTCTGAATTGCCGAAGTCCTGAAATGCTATAGTCCTGAATTACCGAAGTGCCGAATTTCAGAAGTTCCGAACTGAATTGCCAAAGTGCAGAATTTTGGAAGTGCCGAAGTGCTTCGGATTTCTGAAAAGTGTCAAAACAGGAGAGGGAGGGAAAATTAAGGGATAGATGACAGGAACCTAACCCTAACATTAGTTATCGTTAGGAGTAGGGTTAAGGTCATTGTTAGGGGTAGGGTTAGGGTTAGGGAATTGCTGAAGTCCTGAATTCCCGAAGTGCCAAAGTAACGAATTGCCAAAGTGCTGAATTTCGGAAGTCCCGAACCGAATTTGTTGCCCATGCACATCCCTAGTGTCCTGTGGTATCTGGCGCCAAGACATTAGCAGTAGATCCTTTAATTCCTACAAGTTGCGATGTGGAGCCTCCGTATATCAGATTTATTGTTCCAGCACATCCCACAGATGCTCAATCAGATTGATATCTTGATTGTTTGGAGGCCAAGGCAACACCTTGAAATATTTGAAATGTTCCTCAAAGCATTCCGGAAACATTTTTGTAGTGTGGCAGGGTGCATTATTCTGCTGAAAGCTATTTCAGCATGGCACTATTGCCATGAAGGGGTGTACATGGTGTGCAACAATCTCTAGGTAGGTGGTACGTGTCAAAGTAACATCCGTATGTATGTCAGCACCCAAGGGTTCCCAGCAGAACATTTCCCAGAACATAACACTGCCTCTTCGTTTAGTACATCCTGCTGTCATATCACCAGGTAAATGATGTGCACGCACCCTGCCATCCACCTGATTTAAAAGAAAATGTGATTCATCAAACCAGGCATCTTTCTTCCATTGCTCCATGGTCCAGTACTGTAACTCGGTTCCAAATTAAGGCACTTTTGGCAATGAATAGAGGTCATAATGGACACGGGCACTGGTCTGCAACTACATAGCCCTATATGCAACAAACTGCAATGCATTGTGTGGTCTAACACAATTCTATCATGACAAGTGTAACATTTTTCATCAATTTGTGCTACAGTAGCTCTTCTGTGTGATCGGACAAGACAGGCACTTCCCATGTGCCTTAATGAGCCTTGGGCACTCATGACTGTGATGCTGGTTCACAGATTGTCCATCCTTGCTAAACCTTTGGTAGGTACTAACCACTGCATACTGGGAACACACCACAAGACTTACTATTTTGGAGATGCTGTGACTCAGTTGTCTAGCCATCAATAACTGTATCTTGTCAACATCACTCAGATCTTGTTGCTTGCCCATTTTTCCTGCTTCAAACACATGAAATTCAAGAACTGATTTCTGCTGCATTATATATCCCACCCCTTGACGGTTACTACCTAATATATGCCACCATCTCAATTATATAATCGATGATATTCATTTCACTTGACAGTGGGTTTAATGCAGTGGCAGATCCGTATATTCATCAAATTTATAACTACTTCTGCCTTTCTCGTGTTTTTGTTTAGATGAAGTTGTTATGGTGATCACAATGTTACTTTAATTTGCCTAAAGGAACACTATAGTGTCAGGAATACAAACATGTACAGGTATGCCTGACACCATAGTTGTGAAAATGCTATTCACCCTAGCTTTATATCATAATGACTATGCCCCTCTCCTTCATGAAACTGTAAATAAGTGACCAGGTATGGATGTCTTTACAATTATGACCCCCTCCCGCCCCCCCGAAAAATTCCTGCGGATGCCAATGACCACAAACCACGTAAAGCAACTTCAGGGGCGGAAGTCAAGGAGAGAGTGTGGCACGCCTTGCACTGAAGAGCTGCAGTTCCAGCTGGCATGAGGAGTGCTTGGTGCATCCCCCACTCCAGATGTGGCACCCGGTGAGTGATCATGCCGCACCAGCCTGACATGTATGAATGGAGAGGGGACCTTTTATGCAGGCTGACTCTTCCTTAACTGTACATTACTGCCTAGGAACACCTCCAGTGGCAGTCACTCAGAAGGTCACAACATGCAGCACTAATATTCAGTGTCTCTAGACACTGATCTTTACTCATAGAGAAGCACTGAGTCAATGCATCTCTATCAGGAGATGCATATTGGCGTAGAGTGGCATTTTGCCGCACATGTGCAATAACATTCCTACAATTTCCTATGGGAAAATGTCATGATCTCAGCCTCAGAGTGGAGTGTGGGAGGGGCCAGCAGCAACTAGACTTATGCGGCGCTGTGAAAAGGTGAGTAAGTCACCTTTTTAACTGGAGGTAAGGGGGGCCAGTGTCCTAAACTGCTATCTAGACCTGTTTGTATTCCTGACACTAAAATGTTCCATTAAGCCAAATGTTTTCTTTTGAAGTTGCACAATTTTTCCCCAGCATTTCCTTGAACTAGTGACATATATGTATGTTATTCTGAGATATGCTTAAAAAAGATTTTCCAATCTTCTCTTGTTTCTTACAACCAGTGTAGTAACGTGATAGTGAGAATTGAGATACCTGCAAACTTACTATGCTATGTGCAATCAGAAAAAAAGAATTAAGAAATGTAACTTGCTCAATAATTTGGAAATGTTTTAAACTGTTGTACTGTGTGGAAAGGTAAGAAATATTTCCCTTTAAAGAAAAAAAAAAACGGTTGAAACTGGAATTAGGAAATCACTATTGCTAGTGGATAAAAGGTCTTTCACATTGGGCAGACCTGCTTGTAGTCTGACCAAGGGGCGAAGATGAAGTTTATAACATCATGTCTTCTAGCAGTCATCCTATCCTGCCTTCTTGTATACATTTCTGCACTAGATGTAAGTTCATTTTCTCTACTTTAAAATCTCAACTAGTGATGTTAGTTTTACATGTGTATCTTTTTGAATTTCATCAGATCAAATCGGAATGTTTGGCATCAAGCATTAATCATGTATAAGGCGTCATGTCGAAACATTGTATATAGTTTTATTCTCCTGATCCTGAATAAAATTCCTTCCTATTTGCACCACTCTGTGAAGCCTTTGGAATTTTATTTTGAATACTTCTAAGGAATTAGATAGCATGCCTCATGCTATGTGGTAAAAAAATCATGCTCTTCTTCAGGGGTGCCCAATATGTTGTAGAACAAGAACTCCCATGATGCTTTACATGCCTTTAAAATTCCTTTGGAATGACAACGTATTATGGAAGCTGTAGTTTTAAAACATATGGGGATCTACCTTTTGGGCGTCCCTGCTCTACTTATTGTATGACACTCAAATGGTTAATATTTATCATTCTATCTCTAAAGAGTTTACATTTATTTTTTGTTTTGCTATTTATCATTACTGCTTTTATGCCCCATTATTACAATAACAAATAAAACAACTTAGTAATGAATATAGTAAAAAGGAGAATCATGCTTGTTAGTTTTTGAATACCCAACTACTGCTCATAAATCTAAATGCTTATTTTCAGAAAGGGAAATATGAGGGGTCGGATGTATTTGAGTAAGGGAGAAAAAAAAGAACTGGACTAGTATGGTAACAGCAAGAAAATAAAAATATTAGGGGACAAAGGACTCTTGTATCACCCAAGTGAACTTGGTCACTTTTTCCATTCCCCATACTGTAGACTTCTCACTAACTCAGAACTCAACAAGTAGCCTAGGAGGACCTTACGTTTATCCTGTCCACCTTCCAAAGCTCATGATAATATAAATATAAATGATAAAATGAAGTGTGGTGTCCATGTTCCCGTACTCCCATCCTATATATAGTATGGAGATTTAAATCTGACCAATCACGGGAGTCTTTATGTATAATTTAAATATGTGAAGGAGTGAATGAATGTTTTATCTGCACACTTTTCCATCATCTTACATGTTTGACAGGTGTGCTCCAGCAGTAAAAAAAAATACAAATTCTCTCTCAAGAAATTTAATTATTAGGGTTATTTATTAAAATGAGAATTGTCAGAATTTCAAAGAGATTTCAAAATTAAGGTTTAAAATAGCCATACAGGAATATTTTCCAAGTCAGTACTTCCATTTGGCCCTAAATTTGAGTTTTAAAGTCACTTTTAATTTCTTGCAAGTCTCACTTTAGTAATTAAACCTGTATGTGTCAGAAGAATTCCCGTTTGATAAATGGTTGGACGGATTGATGGATGAATGGACGGATGGATGTAGTTCTATGACATAAACAAGGAGTAGAAAATATACATACAAATGAAAGTATTATTTGATATGTTTAGCACTAACAACCTGAAAGGATTAGTAGTAATTGATTACAATAAATTTTAATCAATAAATTAAAGACAATTACAATATAAGTAGCAGAATTCAATGTATCAGGAACTGCTATTTTTGTTTTCAATCTTGCTCAATTTAGAAACAAATTACCTAAAGAAAATCCTCTATGCCCCTATATTAAAGTGATGAGTTTTTTTTATATTCTAACTAGTATATTGTCTGCAGCACTACACTGTGATGAGGTTTTTAACGTTGGGGTGTATTTATTAAACAAGGAATAGAAGTAGCTGGAGCAAAATCTGAAATTTAAGACAAAATATTTGTGGGGATATTTACTCAAGTTGAGCATCTTAGACTACATTTTGCAGCTCTCTTACTTGCTTGCCACTTCGCCCTGTTTAGAGAAAAGGGAATTTGGGAGCTCACCCAGAACATACAAGTCACATTAGTGGTGCTGATGTAAAGACCAAACTACATGCAAAATACAGATTAATGGAACAACACACTCACAAAAATACAGTTTTACACTTTATTTGAGTATGGTCTTTGGAAGCAGTTAAAGCAGTAAGTATGACAAATTGAATATTTATTTCCCATATGTTAAAATTAGTATAGAACCCACTGATATTGAGGCACTTGAAGAAGTCATATGGTGTAACCAAATCCCAGAGCAAGTTTAACACTAAGGCAACCCTAGGCAGCATCCTATGGCACAGGGGTTAGAGAGGGGCCCTGGAACCATGAATTTACTTTGCCCCATTAACCATCCCCATGATATTAGTTTTTTGCATTTTTCACACCACACAAACAAATATTAACACTAACTTTGTCCAGTGTTTGTGACTAAGTGGCTACTAAAAAAGACTGGACATACCCTATGCGCAATACCTTGGGTTGTCTACTTTTGCAAATGGTGTGCCATCATGGGGATAATTCTCATTCCTGGCCTACCATACGGTCTCAAAGGCAACGTAACCAATCTGGCGAACTTCAATGTGAAAAATTTAAAAATGTAACTTGCTATATTTGACCCTGTAACTTCCCAAACAACCATAAAACCTGTACATGGGGTACTGTTTTACACGTGAGATATCGCTGAATACAAATATGTGTATTTTATTGCAAAAGCAAACAGTATTTTGACATTCACAGTTAAAATGTCATGTAGCACTAAAAAAATACATTTCTTATTTTCTCCCATTTCTTTTTATATTTTATCCACATTAAATTATGTTTCATAGCTAAATATTTTATGTAAAATGAACGCCCTGTTTCCCCTGAATAAAATGACATATAATAAATGTGGGTGCACTTAATACGAAAGAGGTGAATTACGGTTGAACAGACATATTGTCAAATTCCAGGTTTTGTTTACGTTTTGTTCTGATCACAACGTGTACATTTGGCTCAGTCCTTAAGGGGTTAAGTAAATAAATCAGGGGAAGGATAACAACATTTGGCCTGGGGACAGTTACAAATAAATATCCCAGTTAGAGCAAATGAGCCAACTCTGCTCCCTTCCTTAATTTTAGTTTGATTGTTTTATGATAATTCTGCAAGAACCAATATGCAATAATAATAAAGAACACAATTTCATATAATAAAAATATAATATTATATAATAATAAAAGAATACAATCCTATACCAGCAGCCCGGGGTAGGGTGTGGGGCATAGCCCCCTTTGCCAGTCCACCCCCGGCGTATCTCAGTAGATATCAGTATACAGTAATATTTTGCTTTCATACCCCACTTGGTATACAAACGATGTAAATATTATCACTAGTGCTTGTGCTGAATTATAAAGCTAGAATTCCAACAAGGTACTAAAAGTACTAACTCTATGCATTTGTGCTGGAACTCTAAGGATGTACCTGGGAAAATTCACCATTTAGGGGACATTATGATCCAAATTAGACATGATAAATCAAGGCACCATGGATGTCATAGGAAACAAATGTTGAACGCTGTTTGAACATGGTAGTAAATTTAAGCTTGAACCGTTCAACATCCTTTACATCGAACTTGGTGAGACCAAAGCAGCCGATGGGTCCAGCCTGATCTAGTGTAATTAAATCCATGTAAATTTTTACAAATACTTTTTTTTTTGTAAATCAGGTAAAGAAATTGAAGGCTTGTGAATAGGTACTCCGGGTGGTGTTTTACTGACAGAAACATGTACTCTCACTGGGCTGCCCAGGGACAGTTCCTCAGTGTCCCCAGATACAGGACACAAGGGAACTAAAGCGGGATGGCAGGACAGAACACCAAAATCTGAATTGTCCTCCAAATTCAGGACTGTTTGGAGGCATTTAATACAAGGGGCTACTTCACCCCCAGGAGATATACAATGAGAATAAAAAATGTGATGGCATAAGAGGAAAAAAGAAATGGAGTTTAAATAGCTAAATAATTTTTTTTTATTTTTCCAAAGAAGGCAGACTTATATTCAGAGTTTTGAAGACAGCTACGACTTTAAAATAACAAACGTTAACATGTTCATAAATTACAACAATGTAAACGGTTACATATTGCACATTACGATGACATTTGTTGCTGTGGAGCTCTAGAATATACTCTTTCACGCTACACATTACTTTGAGTTTTATTGCTGTGGAGCTCTGGGGTACATTCACACACAGTGCACATCACTATGGTTTTTATAGCTGTGGAACTCCATGATACAATTCCTGAAATTCCTGCTTTAGCTGAGGTAGGTTAATCAGTCTGGTAGTAGAAAATACAAGTAGATATTGGCATCAGATCACTTTGTAGATAAAAGTTGAATTATTGAAGCAATAGAACCCAGAAGACGTCCAATATGATGTTCCAGGCTGTGCTTTAGTAAACACTATGAAACAGAAACATGGGATCACTTAGAATAAACAGAATGCATTAATATATAGCATAGCTATTTCACATAATGATCATCAATTGCAGCAAACAAACAAACACCTGCCCTGGATTTTAAATATGAAGTTTTATTTAAGCAGCGAACGCATTAATTCAAAATAAACAAATCTTTAAAATTGTAATAGCAATTATTTCAGATCGCTGTTAATAACACAGGATTAAAATCTACAATGATGATGATAATAATAATAATAATAATAATAATAATAATAATGATAATTTCTATTACAGAACAATCCTGACCATGACTTAAAAATTATCTACAAATGTTAAACATGTTTTTTTTTTTTATTTTTTTTATTTATGTCAGCTATATTTTGACAAATGTAAATTCTACTGCATCTGTGAAATCTTGGCAATAGCAGCTGGAGCAGCATTTAATTCTCTTTGTGTTAAATTGTTCTCATTTGGATTTCAGCTCACCTTTAACGTCACTGGAAAAGCAGATGACAAAGGGATCTGCAGTTGTTCTGTTCAGATACCTGATAACACGTTCCCGGTTGCAAGAATGGAAGTGCTGGAAAATACTGCAAGTGCACTTTCACTGAAAGTGGAGAGAGAAATTTCAAAGGTAAGTGAATTAGAAATAGAATTTCCTATACAGAGAGAGAGAAATCACACATGTATGCATAATTGTTGACAAACTTGATTCATATGTAAAAAGAAATGTGATGCTGACTAGGACTGAGCGAAAAAATGTGCTTGCAAAAACTCAAGCAAATAAGACACATTATTTTTACATTTTCTTTAAAGTCCTACAACTGCTTTTTTGGCCATGTATGAGGCCTGCTGTGGTGGTTATGATGCCAGGAGTGGCGTTGCTCCCTCCCAGGGTAAGTATTAAAAGCATTTAAGAATGGTCTATAAGGAATTTGCAGATTACTACTCTGGAATCAGAGGTTCCTAATGCTAGCTGCACTAAGTTTGCCATGCACGGATGGCTCATTGGTTGAGAGCGTCAGCCGAGCTAGTCCTTGCAGTGCCAGGCTGCAGAAGAGGCAGAGGCCACCATTGGGACCTGGTTGATCCCAGGTAAGTAGTTACATTATTATTATTTTATTATTTATATAGCGACAGCAAATTCTGTAGCGCTGTACAATGGGTGGACTAACAGACACGTAATTGTAACCAGACAAATGGACGCACAGGAACAGAGGGTTTAAGTGACACAATGGAGAATATGGAGTGGGGTGTAATGACACAAAGGGTATAAGTAGGGGTAATGAAATAGGTTGCTAGAAAAGTATTCACTGAGAACCTAGGTTATTTTTGGCAGTTGCAGGAGAGGAGTCATGTAAAGGGGAGTGGGGGGAGAATGAAAACCCGCTAACAGTTTAAGTGATATGTTTTCCTAAATAAATGTGTTTTCAAAGACTTTTTTAAGGAGTGGAGACTGGGTGAAAGTCTAACGGAGAAGGGAAGCGAGTTACACAGAAAAGGTGCAGCCCTGGAGAAGTCTTAGAGGTGAGTATCAGATGTGGGAACACGGACAGTGGATAGACATAGGTCTCTGGCAGAGCGCAGGGGCCTCGACAGAACATACTTGTGTATTAAGGAGGATAGGTAAATCTGTGCCCTATGTTTAAATTCTGGCACCATAACTACTTCAGTGAGCTGTAGCAGTTATGGTGACTTGAGTATTCTTTAAAAGTTTTAAATCAGCTGAACACTACATAACAATGGAGCCATGATAATGACTTCCACTCATACCCACCAATGTGAACTGCATTATGGTGACATTGTAAAGTCATTTTCATGAAAGGAACAGTATAGCGTTAGGAATACAAACTTGTCCATCCCCCACATGTTTTTCCTCGTCTTGGTTAGGTCTCCTTCTCCCAAATGTCACGATGATAGTTACACAAAATTCGCATGCGCATACAAACTTTGCAATAGGAAAAAACACACAAATGGGTCAGCGCTTTGTAACAAAAAGAAATAGACAACAAGGCTGAAACCCTAAGAACGGGATCCCTCTCAACCCTTCAAAATAACACAAGGAAAAAGAGAGAGAAATGCTGTGCCACAGAAAATTAAACAAAAGTACTGTGAGTCTTGTTCCAGCAGTGCAAATGGTCACATATAGAAGTGTCTCTTTTTCAAGAAGTAGATGCAACTGTGATTTCTAAGTTCTTTATGCTTGGGGGATGTGGAACGTCTGAGTGTCTTTAATCTCAGTTTGTGGGTAGAAGAAAGACAAAATAACCTAATAGTGAAATATGTCAAGACTAAATAGGCCATGCATAGGTAATAGTGATATTGCACTCACATGTAAGAGAGCTATGACCAGCTCCAGTGTGTATTGCATATAGTGGTAGTCAATAAGACAATAAGAGCTGTATAAAATTAAACAAAATTGTACTCACAAGTGTTGAGCAGGCTCACTGCTCTATGATGATAGTGTTGGTGGTATGATCCCCACCTGGGATTTTCTTATGAGTAGGGATCATAAAGTAGTAGTAAATAAAATAGTATAATTAAAATGCCAGGAAAACATGTTGAAATAAAAAGGTGATGGTACAATAAATTATTGTAAAAACAAAATCCTTTATTGAATTAGATAAAAAAAAGTAATGCCCATAACGCGTTGCGTCATAACAGACTTTCTCAAATGGATAAGAAAGTCTGTTAAGACGAAACGCGTAAGGGACATTCCTCTAGAATGTAAGCTCATTAAGCAGGGCCCTCCACCTCTCTTTTCTTGTACGTCCAGTTGTCTGGTTACAATTACATTCCTGTTTGTCCACCTATTGTACAGTGCTACGGAATCTGATGGAGCTATATAAATAATAAAATAATAATAATATGTAACCATTTGTACTACTGGAAAAAGACTCACAGTACTTTTGTTTAATTTTATGTGGCGCAGCCCTTCTCTGTCTTTTTCTTTGCCACAGGAAAGCATTGAATCAATGGGGAACATAGAAGATGTTAGACGTCCTCAACATCGAGTAGTGGAGTAAAAATCCATAGGGACCTGGAAATGCCTTTGCAAGGCAACCACTAGAGGTGAAGGTAACCCTGTAATATAATCATTGCAGTTTCTCAGAAAATGCATTGCATTATTAAACAGACAGGGGCACTGCACCCAGACCACTTCAATGAGATGAAGTGGTCTGGGTGCCTGTAACATCCTTTTGAAGCAATGCTACACAGGACAATTTTCAAAATGACAGTCATTTTTTCAGTGCTTTGTATATAAATTACAAAAAACAATCACAAAGTCTTGTTTACAGATATAGAATATGCAATGAAGCAAACTGATGCTAATGAGGGCACCGACCACTAGAAACTATAATATAAAATCTGATTTGGATTATGTGATATGTGACACAGAACAAATATCAATTCATAAACTCCAAAAAGCAACAAAAAATGAAATGCATTCTGTGGGTTTATGTGTAAAGCTGTACAATCAGCCATTATATAATATGAATTTCTGCTATTAACTCTAATAGTTATTATCAAGCTAGGCAAACAATGTGTCCCTAGGCGGTATTATGTTGATGGTCCTACACAGTCCTCCAAGTTTATAACCAGAAACACTGAAAATATTTTGTATTCATTTAACCTCAGAGAATTTAGACCATGAATATAATTGTGGTGTCGTAAAGCTGTTTATTTAAGCAAATCTTTATTGTTCAATAATCAGATAAAGCAAGCCATTATCTTCATCTTGTTTTAGCAGAACCAACTGGAAATATTCCTGATGTAATGTTCCCCTGGCTTCCCTTAGATCAAGTTGCAAACAGGCCAGTCAGGGGTGATTGCATCTGTGAAATGCAGGTCTGTCATGTGTCAATGACATCAGTCTGTCACAGAATGCAGGCTCCTTCATTCTAAGCATCAATGACCCCATACATTTCACAGACGCCTAACTCAACACATTGGAATTATTCTGTTAACTGTTTCAGAATCCCATTATCTTTGTCAGTGTAATGGAATCTAAATATTGTCTGTCACTGTCGAGAATTCCACATCTGTAAACATAAACTGTTTATTTGCTAAACAGTGAACTGTGGCGAAATAAAGACTACAAATTCTTCATATAGGGACAAACTGACATTTACTTTTTTCCATTTGCTAATTTGGTTTTAATTATTGCAACCATTCAACGTTATTATCTAATTTACTAATTGTCATGGATTGACAAGTGAATTCCAAATTGAAAGCCATGATAGCTGAAATTTGACACTTCCTGGCGAATTCCTTATTATTGAATATTTATGTTGGTCTTCAGTGCAGCTCGGTTCAGTGTTCAGAGAATATGCCACTCTGATTTACATCCTTTAGGGCATTATTTACTAAACACTACTAAAATCAAAATGAATTACATTTACTTTTTTCTAGAATAATCAAGCTGTGATTATAGCAAAGACACATAAATGTAAATATTATTACTGGAGGTCTGGCATAAACTCCAAACCAACAAACCAAGAATAGTGAGCTTACAAAAGAGTAGTATTGGAATGGAAAAGAGGGACAGAGGGACTTGGGCAAACCAGGAACTGTCACTCCTAAATATGGACACTTGGGAGGTATACAAAATGTGATGGACCATTTGGCACCCCGACCGGGTACCTCCATAAGTCGCTGCTTCCTAGTACTTGCGAACACCATAAGCCCTGTACTGGAACACCATGACCAACGTAGACCCCCTTTAACTGCCGCAGCTTGGTTGGGGTCCTCCACCCACCCTGGACCCAAGACCAGGATCAAGCTTCCAGTGGTTAGACCTCTCCTAGTCCAGAGAGCATAGCAGGAACAACTCCTGTAGTTCTCCAATCCCCTAAATATGAGCCAAAACTTCATGAAGGGGTAAATGAATCACTCTTTTAATGGGAGTCCCACTGGCCTTTTATGCAAGTCCCCAAGCAAGGTGCACGCCCACATGGACCTTGTTGGGGACAGGGACACAAACTTACAAACCAATAATAACCGAGTTACAATGCATGACACTCCCACATACAATATAATAAGCCTTCCCCTTTACTTAGGAGATAATTGAGTCAAGCACTATACTAAACACTCAAAACCCCCCAATTACCTTGAAACACATAAAATCCCCGTAAAGTGAGTTTCATCCCCTGATAGCCCTGATAGCACAGATGACCAACATATCCAAAAATCACCCAGTGGATCAGAAATTTTATGGAAGTCATAGTTTTTGCTGACCGCAGGCATGGTCCCATAGCCTAAAATAGTTCCATAGAATCGCAGCTAAGTGCTGCTGGAGGACCAACCTGGAACCGCGAAGTTGTTAAGCCGAAATTAGTTCCATAGAATCGCGGCTAAGTGCCGCTGGGGAACCGACCGGGAAAGATTTCATGCCAAAAATAGTTCCAGGGCATTCGTGGCTAAGTCCCCCTGAAGTCTAGTCATGGTTTTGGTCCATGTGAACAAGATGGCCGCCACCACGTGTTTGAATGCTATTTCGAATGGCCTCGTGAGTTCGAAGTGCCGCTTCGAAAGTTTGAATTGTTCCTGTTAGAAGTCCAAGAGGCACAACCAGAGTCTTTAACCCAAAATTCTTTACAGGGGCCATAGTCACAGGGCAGGAGGCTGGCAAACAGGCCCCTCCAAAAACCAGTGCTGAAGTTACTTTCGTCACACAGATGTCCCTAAGTATATGTGCAAAACAGAGACATACATGCCTAAGATTAATGGGAGTCAGATTTGTGGTCTGCATCAGCAACCATTCATTTGTGCTGAAAATATGCCAGACAAGGAGAATTTAGACCATTAAAGCCAAATTTTTATATTTTCCTTATTAGCTATGTTTTGAGTTAGGCTCTTTTTGCTACAGTGAGGGAAAAAAGTATTTGATCCCCTGCTGATTTTGAATTTTTGTCCACTGACAAAGAAATGATCAGTCTATCATTTTTATGGTAGGTGTATTTTAACAGTGAGAGACAGAATAACAAAATAAGAAATCCAGAAAACACATGTAAAAAAAAGTTATTAATTGATTTGCATGTCAAGATTTCTGTGTCCCAGGTGTCTTTTATACAGGTAACAAGCTGAGATTAGGAGCACTCTCTTAAAGGGAGTGCTCCTAATCTCAGCTTGTTACCTGTATAAAAGACACCTGTCCACAGAATCAATCAATCAGATTCCAAACTCTCCACCATGGCCAAGACCAAAGAGCTGTCCAAAGATGTCAGAGACAAGAGTGTAGCCCTACACAAGGCAGAAATGGGCTACAAGACCATCACCAAGCAGCTTGGTGAGAAGATGACAGCAGTTGGTGAGATTTTTCACAAATGGAAGAAACAGAAAATAACTGTCAGTCTCCCTCGGTATGGTGCTCCATGCAAGATCTCACCTCGTGGAGTTTCAATGATCATGAGAATAGTATGGAATCAGCCCAGAACTACACAGGACAGGAGAATCTTGTTAATGATCTCAATGCAGCTGGGACTATAGTCACCAAGAAAACAATTGGTAACACACTACGCCGTGAAGGACTGAAATCCTGCAGCGCTCGCAAGGTCTCCCTGCTCAAGAAAGCACATGTACAGGCCCGTCTGAAGTTTGCCAGTGAACATCTGAATGATTCAGAGGAGAACTGGGTGAAAGTGTTGTGGTCAGATGAGACCAAAATCAACCTCTATGGCATCAACTCAACTTGCCGTGTTTGGAGGAGGAGGAATGCTGCCAATAACCCCAAGAACATCCCCCACCATCAAACAAGGAGGTGGAAACATTATGCTTTGGGGGTGTTTTTCTGCTAAGGGGACAGGACAACTGCACTGCATCAAAGGGACGATGGACGGGGCCTTGTACCATCAAATCTTGTGTGAGAACCTCTTCCCTCAGCCAGAACATTGAAAACTGCCAAGGCAATAAAGAAGTGGCTAAAGATGAAGCACATTAAGGTCCTGGAGTGACCTAGCCAGTCCCCAAACCTTAATTCTATAGAAAATCTGTGGAGGGAGCTGAAGGTTCAAGTTGCTAAACGTCAACCTTCGAAACCTTAATGACTTGGAGAGGATCTGTAAAGAGGAGTGGGACAAAATCCCTCCTGAGATGTGTGCAAACCTGGTGGCCAACTACAAGAAACGTCTGACCTTTGTGATTGCCAACAAGGGTTTTACCACTAAGTTGAAGGGGTCAAATACCTATTTCACTCATTGATATGCAAGTACATTTATAACTATTTTGACATGGATTTTTCTGGATTATTTTTTTTTATTCTGTCTCTCGCTGTTAAAATACACCTACCATTAAAATTATAGACTGATCATTTCTTTGTCAGTGGGCAAACGTCCAAAATCAGCAGGGGATCAAATACTTTTTTCCCTCATGGTAGATATATATGTGTGTTGCATTTTCCATTAGCTGGTATGAGCTAGATCAGATGATCTATATTAGCCCACCTGCTATGGAACAAAACTTGAATAAATAAATATATATATTTTTTCAAAATCACCTAATTGAAACTGTAACTATTGTTTGTATGTAGGATGTAGGCTGTAGGCAAAACACATGGGAAACCTATGTTTCAAAGAAGATCAGTGGGTATCTGTTTATAATATTCAGACTTTAAGGAGTCTGAATGAACTGTATTATGAGGATCTATGATGCCTTGAAAGGGCACTCAACTGCCCAAATGAAGTAAAAAATTGTCATCTCAATGTAGTAGATATACCCCGTCCCCCAGTGATAACACACATGCATTTAAGGGAACACTATTCCGAATGCTTTTCCTAATAAAAAACAAATCCCCTCCAGACACACACAATTTACAATATAAAATAATAAAATTGATGATTTTGCTTACTTTTTACAGCGCAAAGGCTAATTTTTCTCTGCTTACCTCTCTGCCTCCCACAACATCAGAGATGAAGCATGGCTTCCTCCACCAATGTCCAGTCCAATACCTCTCTTAGAGAAATATTAGGGACTTGATGCGTATGTGCAGTGAGCTCCCCGCTCATCCAAGCTTTGCCATTAAAAAACAAAGAATCATTGCTTTCCTCTGAGTATTCCTGTGACCGAGTTCTACTCAGTCAGTTACGCGTAAGCACCTCTTGTAGTCATCAGTAAGTCAGCCACTAGAGGCGGGTTTAACCCTGCAATATAACCATTTTATAGTGCACGGGTAAAAGGACAGGACCACTGCACCCAGGCCACTTCACTAAGATGAAGTGGTCCTTTAATTATGTATTTTTTCATTGGTGGTATATCTTAAAACAGCAAGATCTGTTGTCTGTTGTCTGTTTGTTAGATTAGTTTTTGATAACGAGAAGAGAAATAACAGACGATCAATAGCTAACCTTGAAGAACAGAGTTTAAAAGGTCAAAGGAAAAAAGTATAATAAGTTATAATCAGGGCAAAGGTTATCTAAATGGTAAACTGATGAGAACAAAGCCTTAACTGAAAACTAAGCGGTAACAAGTGCTTCATTGTCATTTGAGTTTGTCAATTATTTTTTTTGTCTTAAAATGCATTTGCTTGCCATATGTTTTGCACTGCTGTCTTGTTCTCTATGTTTTTACAAATCTTTAGGTTTTTTTTATTAATAATTTAACAACTGAAATATTTTAATCAGACTGGGAATTCGCCATGTATTGCAAAAGTCTTCTCCAGAAGTATTCTAGTGGAGAACAAGCAGAGCTGTTCACAGGATCAAAAATAGTATATTTCTCTAATACATACTAGTTCGAAATAACACCACAGTGTTTAGAAAGATTACTACAAGCGTGGCCACAAAGATGTACACTAATGAATATTTAAACAGAAGAAGACAGCAGAAAATAATTGAAACTAATAGTAGTAGACAGAACGAGCAGAACCCAAGCAGTTAGATAGAAGAACGGAAAAGTCATTTTTGTTAAATAGTGTCCATTGAACTTTGAGAGGCAACTGTCCAAGGATGCTATTACCCCTGTCAGGCTGCCAAACTCTGTGTCAGGTTGGTTTATCTGCGATTTACAGTAAGCATTGCTCATTTAAGCATAGGTAGCCCAAGGCTAATTTACTTGCCTTATTCTGAGTTTTCAGAAAATGTCCTCAGCAACATTTCATGCATGAATCAGTGTCCTTTTCTGATTTATTCAGTTTCCCCTCTATTTCCTTATTATCCTGACCCACTTAACTTGTACCCTAATCAGGAAGCATTTTATATAAGTTTCTTTCACCAAGATGTGCTTGGTTCTTGTATTAACAGCTTGAAAATGCTTTAAATTAAATGTGAATTTTATAAACCTATTTTTGTGTCTTTAATAAACCACACGTGCTTACCTGTTCAACCTATGCTTTTATTAATTGTAGTACAACTGCAATTGGTATTTTATTGGATTGAACCAATTTACTAGAATTGATAGCTAGTTTAGCAACAAGAGGCTGTACATTTAATATATATATATATATACTCACCAAAATTACTATTAAGATCCTAAGGGCCCGAGGCTGGGAGTTGATGTAGAAACTGTAATTTTGTATCCAAGTTTCCCAAGCAAGTTTATACAACCGAGCTTTGTAATGCTATTGGCTTCAAAGATTTTCACAACAGAACAAATGATTTTTTGGCATTTATGAACCTTATATTTACATCATCCAACATGCATCCCGCAGTTTGATGGTAGTACTCAGCAAGTCCACCATTTGCTTGTGATTTTATTTTATATTCCCAGAATTTCTTGAGTTAAGTCCCATTTCGATTAAATGGGACTAAGGATAGCAGTTGAACTCATTGACAACTCAAGACTGGCTGAACTTTATACAAACACAATGTGTTTCCAAGATGTGCAAATCAGGGGAACATCACTTTTTTTAATGTTCCCCATTGTGACTGAACTCACCAGGTTCACATTTAAGGTTGTCTTTTAAATCTTCACAGTTTTTGTCCCTATTTTATTTATTATTTTCAGGACACCATCAGCTATCGGTTAAGGCTATCAATGGAGACATTTCAGTTGTGCTCCTGCTTAATATCCATTTTATTGCTTAGTATGTATTGAATTTGTGTGTAGATTTTACGGTTAGCATTGAACAATTTTCTATTTAATTGACAGACAAATACATTCAAATAGTAGTATCTCAATTACACCTCTCAGTCTGACGTATCTATTTCAGATTTCTGAATACACAAGATCTATACAATTCTATGAACAAAGAATTCGAAACCTCTCCATTAAGGTTGAAACAATGGAGAAAACCAGTATTTCATACACGGAACTGGACTTTGAGTTTCTAAAACTGGAAATCGCCGAAATGGAAAAATTGGTTTCTCAACTAAAAACATCTGTAACTGGAAATGTCATTGTTGAACAACTATACACAGAGGTAAGGTTATACAATATGAAATACATTATAACTTCAATAACAGGAAGTAGTTTTGCTCCAAAATCTGCAACATCAAAGTCTACACATTAGGGGTAATAATAGATGTGCCCAATTTTATTAACTGAAATATTAACGCTACATTAGGCAACAATATTTAACCCCTTAAGGACACATGACATGTGTGACATGTTATGATTCCCTTTTGTTCCAGAAGTTTGGTCCTTAAGGGGTTAAAGGACCACTATAGGCACCCAGAACACTTCAGCTTAATGAAGTGGTCTGGGTGCCAGGTCCATCTAGGGTTAACCCTGCCTGCTGTAAACATATGTATGTATACATATGGGTTAATCCAGTTAATCTCACTGACAGCCGCTAGAGGCGCTTCCGCACTTCTCACTGTGATTTTCACAGTAAGAAGATGCCAGCATCCATAGTAAAGCATTGAGAATGCTTTCCTATGGACTGACTGAATGCGCGCGCGGCTCTTGCTGTGCATGCGCATTCAGCCGATGTCGACCGAAGGAGGAGGAGAGTCCCCAGGTAAGAGATTAACCTCTTCCTCCCACTTCAGCCTGGCGGGAGGGGGACTACGAGGGTGGGGGGGACCTATTAATGCTATAGTGGCAGGAAAACAAGTTTGTTTTCCTGGCACTATAGACATCCTTTAAATTGTCATTGACATAAGGATGTATGAAAGTTTAAGTCCTTTTTCAGTCATATTACTTGTGATTATGTGATTATGTGTTTAGGTATTAACATACTATACTTAAAGAGAAAAACTAATCATCAAGACTTGGCCAATATCCAGGCTAATGTTTACTTATTTATTATTATTTAGTTCACATTAAACATTAGAAATTAATATTTCGTATTTTCACACTTCTCATGTCCTCTCACTCATAACGTGATGTTATCACAAATAGCTGCACTATTCTGCAAGGCTTTATGATAATCTATCAATGAGATAGGTCACATCCTATTAAACCCTTCTATACAAATGTTTATTGGAAAAGCATGAATCTGCCACAGGAACATATAGGAGCACTGGGAATTGCTCAAACGTTTTGGAATTTACTGCAGAAGCTGCAAATCATAGAGATTTCCAGCAAATGCAGGAACTTTGTGAGTACATCTTCACTACTTAAACTTTAATGAATGAACTCCTTCCTATCATGTCCTTTTATCCCAACTACATTTCATCTATTTTTCCTAAACACAATTGTAATAATGTGAAAAGTGTGATTTCCTAAACATGAAAATAAAGTTTCAGTACCTAAGAACATCACATGTTTTTCTCATTATTGCTTTGCACTTTATTCTGTTTTGTATAGCAGCCTCCTGCTCTGGAAGTGCTTAAGGGACAAAATGCAAAAGAGAATATATTTTTAAATGTCTTATATTTTGTCAACTCTGAAAGAAAAATATGCTGGTGCACACACACTCATACATACAGGCATAGACTTTATTTTCATGTGGCAAAATGTTTTTTCATGTGTCTACGTGTCTGTACTTTTTGCTGTTGTAGACATTTAACCCACTGTGAATGTATTTCAAAGGGGTTGCAGTTCACATTTTCAGTTTTTTACTTATCCTGAAGCAGATTTCTATTTTACTGAAATCCAGTATTTATAAGGATAAATTTGGAAAGTAATTTCCTGCTGCAAATGTTCCCATTCTTTCTTGTGCAGATTAAGAATATGACTCTGATGGTACATCAGCTAGAAAGTCTTGATAAGAACAATGTCCTTGCAATCCGCCGAGAAATTGTTGCTCTAAAGAATCGTTTGAAGGAATGTCAAGAGCACAGCGGCAAAGAAAATGCATACATCCCAGCTGGTGAGCAGCTCTTTCTACACTTATTACAAGATACTAATTTCATCCACTTTAGTAGATAGTGCAAAGGGGAAAAAAAAATACATTTTAAAAAAAAAAAAAAAAAAACATGAAAAGAAAGCTATGTAAAATAATGTAAAAGCACTTTTGACATTTGCATTGAGTCCAGTAACTTATTAACTTCTTCTTCATCAGTTCATTTTAATTTGAAGACCATGAGTGCAAACTTCCTCTTTGCAAGTGTATATATACATATATTGCCATTTGATAGATATATGCCAATGAACACATACATGCACTTAATTATGCTTTCTTTTCATTGGGGTACATCTATAAACGGCTTGCAAAAGCTGCAGATCTTGTGTCTGCAGCCTTTGCAACCCTCACTTCTCTAGATCAGACTTTCTGTGGCTGTCCAGTCACAGACTTCCCAATGCAACACAGTGAGAAGTCATTGCAAGGCAGGTGTTCTAAGCAATTGCTGAGCTAAACAACGAGGAAGTAAGAGGGCCTGTTGTCTGATTGAAAGCCAGGAGATGTAACAAGGTTAATTTGAATGTGTAAATTGGATTAGCCGTATTAGTCCAGTAGACGAGATGCCAAAATACCAGAGTATTGCAGAATGCAATGATACCCTTTAATATTTCACAGACAAGCTTTTAAGAGTTGTCTTCTTTCCTCAGGTCTGAAGCAATACTGATCAATCTGATAGAGATTAACACTTGACTTTCCTCTGTTTATTTATTTTTTCTGGCTTTTTTCAGCCAATCTGTACCCTTCAGACATACCTTATGCTATTTATAACAGCTAATTCAACCCCTTCACAAGCTTTAATCATGCTTCTACTGGCCATATGGACTGGCAAATGCCCAGTGAGGCAAAAGCCTTTAAGAGGGTGGCCCTGTTTAGGAAAGTCCACAGGATCATTCGTCATTTCAATTAAAAAAAAGGGACATTAAAAACAGAAGAATAAAATTAAATATGAATGCAAGCTAAAATGTATGTATTTTTTCTTACCAGCAAGTATAATTACCCTTTATTTTGTATTTTTTTTTTTCCCAGTTAAATTATACATTTTCATAACGCTTATTTGTGTTTTAACCGTGTTTTTATAGGTACTTGCAGTCATGGTGGTATTGTGAATATCAGCAAACCTTCTGTGGTTCAACTGAACTGGAAAGGATTTTCCTTTAAATATGGAGCCTGGGGTAAAGATTATTCCATCCTTAAAAAAGACAATTCTGTGTACTGGGTCGCCCCATTGAATGCAGATGCCAGATACCTGGAGTACTATCGATTGTACAACAGTTATGATGATTTACTTTTGTACAGAAATTCTAGAGAGAACAGAGTGGATTACGGGCAAGGCAGTGGTCATGTGGTTTATGATAGTTTTCTTTTTTATAACTGTCATGGTTCTGGAGATATGTGCAAGCATGATGTAAATGGAAACAAACTGGTTCTTCGGAGAAACCTCCCAGGTGCGGTGTTTAACAATCGTTTCTCTTATGCTGGTGTAGCTTGGCAGGATATTGATTTTGCTGTGGATGAAAGTGGTTTGTGGGTCATTTATTCCACTGAGGCTAGCACAGGTAATATTGTCATCAGTAAGCTCAATGACACAACACTTACAGTAGAAAATACTTGGCAAACAAGACAATATAAACCTTCTGTGTCCAATGCATTTATTGTCTGTGGGGTTCTGTATGCGGTCCGGCCCGTGAACACCAGGAAGGAAGAAATATTTTATGCATACGATACAAAGACAAATCAGGAGATCAGTGTAAACATCATGATTGATAAGGTCTTGGAAACAATGCAGAGTATTAATTATAGCCCGGATGACCACAAATTACATGTTTATAATGATGGTTATCTGCTGTCATACCAACTGGAATTTCAGCCACTCCCAAGCTGAGACATAATGAATTCTTGAAATGACATTTATTCACTAAACTTGGAACTGTTCAGAAACAAGGAAATGCCACATCTCATACTTAGCTGGCTGACGTGTTAATATTATCAAACACACCTATATTATTTTAAACTAATATCTGCATTTCCTGTCTCTGTTCTCTGTAACCTGGTTTATTGAATAAAATCCTGATGGCTAAATCTTGGCTTCATATAGTGTAACCTGCAATATTTCAGCAAAGTCAGTTCATGTGCCTCAAATAGAGCCAGCATTAGATAGATAATGTATAGGAATCTCTTGCTATATGTGTAAGGACTTCTTAATTTCAACCGTTGTGTGAGATATTCAAAAAATACCTGTGACATCTTATATGTTCAATTATTGTGCCCTATGCAGCTCACACCAATGTGTTAGAATATTGGCCACATATTTTTTTTGCCTGCTCTGTTACTTTTACTTTGCGTTAGAATCGCCACATAGTGAACTGCACATCACTGTTTCGCTTAGGGGTCTGCATGTTCTATTGTTTTTTTCGTGGTGAATGTTCTGTGTTCTGCTAAATCGTGTTTTCCTGTATTTATGTCTCTGCTTAAATAAAGCTTTGAATAATAAAAAAAAAAAGAACCTATCCAGAGTGCTGCTTTGGTTTTGCTGCCTAGCCTGCCTCTTTAAACTACCTACCTCTACCTCTCTCACACATGCAGCAGATTTCAGACATCCACTAACTATATGCAAAATCGAGTTTAGACAGTGACCTTTATATATGTCAACAATTACAGTTCATGTGGCTTGCAGTCAGAATTTTGTGTTTACTCATGAAACGATAACTTCTGGAGAGCTGAAGAGAGCAGACAAACCAAGAAACAAAACAGATTTAAAAATAATAATAATATTTTAAATTGTTTTCACTGTGACAATGTTGGCATTAAGAACTCAGACCTTAACGCACGATAGCGCACTGTTTAGTGGATATACCCTTATGGCAGCTTGGACAATAAAACAACATTTTTTAGATTATTAAAAAATAATTATGACCATGTTATTAGTAGTTATTAGTAGTTAATTTTACTAGTTAATTATACTATTTTATTGTTGAAGAAAACCATACTCTAATAAAATACATTATAAATATCAAAGGAAATATATTTGCTCTCTTGGATACATTGTGCTCTATCTGTTCTGCAGATCTGCATTTGGGAAGCATTTCTATGTATCTCATTTTGCTTCTTGTTTTGTTTTTGCAGTCCATTATTTGTTTATCTTCTTGTTATTACTCTGTGCTGTTTTGCTATTTACTTGGCTGTATATTTGTTACGCTTTTGCCAATGCTCTTTCTGTTTGCCTTTTGCATTTTCTCTGGCTTGAATTGTTACTTTCAGACAGATGGACAGTTTTCTGAATAAGCTATCTCAATCTGGATGCCAAATGCTAGGAAAATATTCATGCTGCTGGCACTGTGGCCATTTTCTTACAAATTACACAGAGGGAATTATTATTCTGCCAATATTCTACTTCTGAATATTCTGAATGTCTCTGTAATATTCAATTTATATGTTACGCAACATTAATAAAATAGTATTTCGTATCAAAAACGATGGTGGGATACTATTTTTTGCTCAGTCTGTTGTGCCATGGACATTTTAAATAGCACAGGTTAAAGTGCTTGTTCTACTTAAAGAGTTAATGTCAACATTAAACAAACAAATATGAGTACTGCCCCTTGTTTCAATTTGAAATTAATGGACACATAATACAAGGCAACAGAGAAGGTTTTTTTGTTTTTTTTTATGTTTTCCCCCTCTTGTTTTTCTCCTGGCATCTGTCTATGTCATTTCAGAAATGAAACAAAATGTTCATTGTTGCATCTGACAAAACAGTCAGTGCTTTAAAGAATTGTGCTCAATACAGAGCAGGAAGACGTCAGGTCACAAAATCCCTTCATTCCCTAAGGGTGTAGGACATGGTTTTCTAGAGGCTCCAGGCCCCCAAAAAGATTTGGTTTTTAAAAAAAATAGGTTGAATTTAAATATATAACATTAAAATATATGTGCAGTTTATTTGTATGTGATATTCTTGTACATTTATTAGTAATGAGATAATATGGTAATTTTGACTATCTATCTATCTCAGTAATTATTTTCCAAATATGCTAATGTGCTAATGCCAGTTGAGTAGTGCTGACCAGTATTTGTTGACACCCCTCTAGCAGCATATGAATTCTACACATCCTGTACGTTTCATGCGGTTAGACCAGCGGTTTTCAAACAGGGGCGCCGCAAGATATTTTCCTATTTTCCTGGTGCTAGCACATAGAACCGGGAACTGTGCTCTCCCCTGGAGATCCGCCGGGTTCTCCTCTCGCGAGCTTGGAGTGTTGCCACACTTATCACAGCAACGCTCAAAATCTCGCAAGAGTGAACTCTAGCAGCTCCTGAGGCTACTAGAGTTTACTCTCACCACTGGGACCACCAGGGCTTCCCCACCGGACCACCAGGAATTGCAGGAAATGTACCCCCTCCCAGACAGGTAGGTAAGGTAAGCAGGGAGGGGGGTAATATAATTTTAATTTTTAATTTTTGAAAAAATAAAGTATATATTTATTAATTTGTCCCTTCTACTCCCACAGACCCCACACCACACAATAGCTCCCCATACACACACAAACACACACTATCCCCCATACACACACATTTACCCCCATACACACACTGACCCCCATAAATACACATTGCCCCCCCATACACACACACTGTACCCCTCACACACACTGTACCCCTCACACTCACTACCCAGCCACACACACTGCACCCATCACACACACACACTGTACCCCTCACACAAACACTGTACCCCTCACACAAACACTGTACCCTTTACACACACTGTCTGACATACACACACACTGCACCCCTCACACACACACACACACACACAAATTACATCCTTCACAAACACAATGTACCCCTCACACACACACACTGCACTCCTGTACACACCCATGCACATGCACTTCTCACACACACTCCACCACTCACACACACCTACAGACAGTAGTTAAACAGTTAGACTACTTACCCTGGGAGGGCACTATGGCAATACTGGCACCATAACCACTACAACATAATGTAGTGGTTATTGTGCCTGGATTGTTTCTTTAAATAATCTACCAGTGCCACTCCCAAGAATTTATTTTTATTTGTATTTTATTTTAAATTCTTTTTTTTTTTTTTTGCGTCAGATATTGGGACTACTTTACACCATTGCCGAATAGCATTATCAAAGTCCCATATCATCATATGCTTTAAACAATACAAGAAAGAAAGGAGAGAAAAGATTAGATTCTCTATCTGCACCTGAATGGCAAGCATTTCTGCCAAACAGGGGCCCAGTATATGCTGCAGCGATGTACATATATACAACATAGACATTTTTTTGTCTTGGGGTGCCTTGAGAAAAAAAACTTAAAAAGTTTGGGAACCACTGTGTTAGACAGAATATTGAATATCTGAGTAAGCGATAAAAAAAAAAAAAAAAAGTTGAGGTGGTAATTCTACTCTGTGTCTCTCCAACATTAATTTTCATTTTCCCTGATGAATTTGGGAATATACAATTCATACATATTGTTTATAGCGTTTTCAAAAATGATTTTTCTTATCCTGGTAACGAACATTTAAGGTATATATTTCTGGCAACATGAAATGTTAACTATGTCTACTGAAAGCAGAAATATATAGAGGCAAGGCTTCCCTTTGGGTAGGGCAATAGGGACACTTGCCCAGGGCAAAGCACATGTTTAGGCAGCTCTCACCACACAATCTTGAAGAGCCAGGCAGAGAATTAACCACTGACTGCCTGGAACCCAGATGTTGTAGTGAAGGTTGTACAGAGTTACTGTGAATGTGTGTTTATGCATATCTCCCAGCATTTCAGATGGACAAAGAGGGACACTTTAATTTTAGGTGTGTGATTTATGGAGTGGAAATTTTAGGTGACTTACTAATAATTTATACAACTATAATGTAATGTAGAAAAAGAACAATGTATCTTATTTACACAGACTGATTTCTAAACCCATGTATTGTAGTTTAAACACACATTATTTTGAGTATTATTGCTGTTTAGCTCTGCTATACACACACGCACAAACAATATGGATTTCCTAGAAAAAAAAAAGGTCCAGGGGGATCTTTTGCACCAAATAGGGACTGCCATTCCTAAATAGGGACAACTGACAATATGAGTATGTGTCCAGATATGTCTGCTTTTGTGTCTCAATTGATGAATTCCAGTTTGTTTCTATTGATGTCTGCTAGTGTGTTTGTATGCATGCCAGTATGTTCTATGTGTATGTGCTAGAGTGTGCAGTAGGATAGGTCAGAGTGTGGTTCTCTGTGTGGTATTGTGTACCTATGAAAGTGTATATTTGTGTGTGTCTAGGAATGTGTCTAATTATGTATGTGTGTATATCCTTTTGTCTGATTAGATATGTGTGAATAGATGATTCTGGAATTGTTTGTGACTTCTGATATATCTGTACGTGGCTAACTATGTATGTTTTGCTAGTAATTTATTTCTGTCATGTGAAAGCATGTATAATTGTCATTTCCAATGTCATGCAAATTTAAAAGGGTTTCTTTGTCTAGAGGTTTACCATATTCGATGTTGTGATGAATATATAAATAAATAGTGTTGATTGAGTGTTGCCATTCTCAGTTGCCAATGAGCTAAGCCTTAAGCTTCATGCAGTGGAGCGGCAACTGGAGGACTTCAGGTAAGAAGTTAAACCATTTTAAAATGGTTTGACTACTTGCAATAGAAGGGTCACTGGGACACTCCTGGCGCCAAACCTACTTTAGTGTGATGGAGTATTCCTTTAAAGTTTACTTATGAATGCAGCAGCAAACAATAAAATTAGGGAGTAATCATACATCATATAAGCTTCAATATAGATTACCTGTAATGATATCCAAACTCAAATACAGGCGAATCACTGGTAGAGTCATTTATCTTTAATGACCTACCTGCATTCAATCCAGGATAAATGTAGCCCATTAGAGCTCCCCTACATACTGCTGTGGAAACAGCTGATTTAAAACAGCATATTGACAATAAGCAGCATGTTCAGAGCTGACGAGTAAAGAAATCCATATTGTAGATATCCTACGATTTCTGATACTTCAGTACTAATTAAAGTTACATAATATATACGTTATCTCTGTTAGAAGACTTTGGAAAGGCAGATTTGTTTCCTGGAAATCCAAAATATGTATAGCAGACAAGAACAAAGTAAATAAAAGGAACTTTAAAGTCAAATGCAAATGAACCATAAATGGGGATATACAGTTACTGGGGAAAAGTACACCCTCTTGAATTCTATGGTTTTACATATCAGAACATAATAACAATCAACTGTTCCTTAGCAGGTCTTAATATTAGGTAAATACAACCTCAAATGAACAACACATGACATACTACACTGTGTCATGATTTATTTAACAAAAATAAAGCCAAAATGGATAAATCATGTGTGAAAAACTAAAAACTAAAACACCCTTACTGCTTTCATAGGAATTAAGACACTAAGTAACAGACAGGTGGTGCTAGTCAACTGCCCTTGATTGACCATTAGCAAGTGTGACCACCTCTATAAAAGTTAAAGTTTTAGCAATTTGCTGGTCTGGAGCATTCAGGTGTGTGTTAACACAATGCAAAGGATGAAATACATCAGCAAGTATTTTAGAGAAGCAATTGTTGCTACATATCAAACTGCGAAGGGTAATAAGGCCATTTCTAAACAATTTACGGTCTTTCATTCTACAGTCAGAAAGATTATTAAAAAGTGGAAACCACTCAAGACCGTTGCCAATCATCCCAGGAGTGGACATCCCAGCAGATTCATCTCAAGTTCAGACCACGCAATGGAGAAATTGCAAAAATCAGTTACATCTCAGACCGCAGGCCTCAGTTAGCATTTTAAAAGTTCATGACAGTACAATTAGAAAAAGATTGAACAAGTATGGTTTGTTTGGAAGGATTGTCAGGAGAAAGGCTTAGGTGTGCAAAGTTGCATCTGAACAAACCCGAAGACTTCTGGAACAATGTCCTTTGGACAGACAAGACCAAAATGGGGATATTTGGCCATAATTCACAGCTCAACATTTGGCGAAAAACCAAACACAGCATATCAACACAAAAACTTCATACCATGAACTCCAAAGTATACCAAAGTATTCTAGATTTAAATGTGAGGCCATCTGACAGCTTAAACTTGGCCGAAATTGGGTCATGTGGCAGGACAATGATCTCAAGCACACCATCAAACCTACAACAGAGTGGTACAAAAAGAAAACAATCAAGGTGTTGCAATGGCCCAGTCAAAGTCCAAACTTTAAACCAATTGACATGCTGTGGTAGCAGGGCCAGTGTAAGGATTCTTGCTGCCCTAGGCAACAATACATTTGACGCACCCTCATGAATGCAACTACATTCCCTCAGAGGTTTATTCACTAAACTATGAATTACACTAAAGAGACATTTAGAGAAAGAGGCGCACTGAGAAGATACTAAAGGGAAACTATAGTGCCAGGAAAACAAACTTGTCATCCTGGCACTATAGCTTCCCTCTCCGTCAAGCACATCCCCCCTCGTGGTGCAGCAGGGGTTAAAACACCTTCTGTCACTTACCTGGGTCCAACACCAATGTCTTTTGTGCAGGCTTGGGTCTGCCTTCACTCCTCAATGGCCGCGCTCGCAGTGGTATTTCCATGACTGGACGTCCCCGTGCATAGCCACTAGAGGAGTTAACCCTGAACGGTAGTTATTGAAGTTTCTTAAAAATTGCAATAACTACCTTTGTAGTGTCATTTACACAATCTCACTAATACACACACTCTCACTGGCATACAGACCTACACATTCTAACTCTAACTTACACACTAACACATACACATTCTCATTGACCTACACATTGTTATGTACACACTCTCACTAACACACACAGTGTCACCTTTACACTCTCACTAATACACACACTCTAACTTACACACTGTCACTGGCATACACATTGTCAGTTACACACTCTGTCGTTATAGCTTTGTGACTCTGTGCCTGAATAACTATGTGCCTGTATGGTTATCTATTTGTGCATATATGTATTTTATCTGTATATCTATGTCTATATGATAGAAAGAGACACAGACAGGGGCTGGGAAAAAGTAAGAGACACACAAAAGGGCTGGGGGGCTATGAGAAATGTAAATGAAGTAAGAGATGGGATGAAACACTAAAGGGGGTAAGAAATTCAAAAGGGAGGCTATGGGACACAGTGGTTAAAGGCACTCGGGGGCCCCCTACCGTTGGGCTTAAAACCCCTTCAGCCACTTACCTTAATCCAGCCCTGGACTTCCCCAGTGCTGGTGACCTCTCCTACCCTGCCGACTTCAGCTCCTGAGTGGAGTCGAATGCACATGCGCGGCTAAAAGCGTGCACGCATTCCAACCCGCCCACAGGAATGCATTACTCAATGCTTTCCTATGGGGTCTTATTTGATGCTGGGCTCTGTGAGGACGTCCAGCATCATTTCAGTGAGATTTACTCACTGAGAATCGCGGAAGCTGCCTCTAGTGACTGACAGGGAGACAGCCACTATAGGCTGGATTAACCCTTCAATGTAAACATAGCAGTTTCCCTGAAACTGCTATGTTTTCAGCTGCATGGTTTAAACTAGGGGAACCTGGCACTCAGACCACTTCATTGAGCTGAAGTGGTCTGGGTGCCTATAGTGGTTCTTTAAGATGCATTTTGTTGGTGGGGGGGCTGGGAAAATGCATTGTTGCCTGTGTAGACAAAAATCCTTACACTGGCCCTAAACGCTATACTTAGATTGTTAAATTTAATTGTAAGTTTACTTTAATGCACACCACTTTATTTTTGTTTTATATATGTAAATAGAACCCTGACAATGATATCACTTTTAACTGCCACATTGAATCCTCTGTGCATATTCCTGCTCAATCACAGCAGGATCATGTAGGAACTGCATAGCCAAAAGGCAAATTGGACTAGTTCCCTGGCTGTGTTGAATGAAGCTGGAAATGGCATGCTGGGAATGTGATAAAACCTTCTGCTGCAGAAAGCACAGTTTGTACAAAGTGCTGGTTTTATGAATTTATATAATATATATATATATTTTATAATGAATATATACTTTATTAAAATTAATTCTTTAATATTTAATATTTCATATTTTATATGTTTATTTCCTCCTACGTTTAATATCAATACTTAAATAGCAAGTACACAGTACAAAACTACTTGTTTCAATGTTATGCACCAATATTAACACATGCATTCTCCATTTTAAAATATAGTATGGTAGCATCATTACCTATTGTTAAAATTACATGGATTTTTTTCATACACACTCTTTGCTACCTCCACAAACTCATGCATTACACGGGCACACAACATCATGCACGCGAAAAAAAGCATGTTTCTTTCATGAATATATCTGCAGTCCCCACCCCCCTCCTTTTTTGATGGCAAGAGATGCTACTGACAGACTAAGCAACTAATTAAGTAAAGAATTTGGAGAAGGTATTTATTTATGTATTTATTTAATGTTAATTTTCTGGATGTAGACTCGTCAGACATGCTTTGATGCTTGGGGCTCTAAAAGACAGGTCTGCATATTGTCCTGTCTTCTAGAGTTGTTAATGTCAGAAGGTGGACTTGTGGTTGTTGCTTTCAAAATACATGTGTCCGTAGTTTTATGGTTTGAACTCCTTGGTTAAGTACATGCCTTTAACAGAGAAGAACTTAACAAAGTCAAAGAGCCGTGCCCAATACGATTTTTTGAGTTTGGGAAAAGTGTTTTTTATATATTTGTTTATACATTTTCTTAGATAACCTTCATCACAGTTTATGACTCTATATTAGAGATTGCCAACAGATATCAATAATCCCTGGATATGGTATTATATCCATTTTCAATTTGTACTTTTAAATTGATTAAAAAACTTGTAATGATCCCACACATGATTTAAGACATTTAATGCACGTTTTTAATTCTTCAAGGCAATGCTTTGCCCCTGCAGGGACAAAGCATTGCCTTGCAAACTTTGAAGTTCAATCATTCATTAATGGTTTAACCACTACAGGTAAGATGGTGCTTGAGACCTCTTCACACCATAACAACTTTCCCAGAGTTGACATTTTAACCCTCTTACATTTTTACTGAAGATATTTTTCTTTACTTTCAACTTTTTACATCATATAATTTTTAAAGGAACAGAATTTTGATTTGAGCATGTTTGTTAAAAGAAATTAGAAGAGACTGCTACCGATTTGTTATTGTTTATAACTATGAATATAGTTAATTTGCTGAATGTCTTTCTTAATGAAGCGAGAAGACTGGATATTAATAGAGGACACCACATGGTGCTGAGTACTTATGAATTTAGAAGATTATTAGTAATGAGATGACAGATATAAAAAGGATCACATTAGCAAGCTAATCACAGATATGCTGTTCAGAATTTAGATTAGGTGTGTTTTTTGTTTATAAATAGAATGAATTAATTATGCCCAAAATGCACATATTTAAAAATTAAATTTAGAATGCAGGAATTTATCTGACCAAAACACACTGAATAATGTGGGTTGAGTAGGAAGATGTGTTAAATGAATGTTATAAGATAAGGTAATCATGCATACAGAACAAGCAAAGCAATAAATACCATTGGTTTGAGGATATCCCCATCGAAACATCTCCCTTAATGTGGTAAAATGATGTCAGAGAAAGAGAAAACATTGTAATGCACCTGAGGAGAGGTTACCAGGTGTGTTTTGTCGTCAGACAGACCAGAAGAAAAAAGTGAGTAATATGGTGTGCATAAAACAGCAGGGACGGAAACATAAAGCACCTTAAACATAAAGCACATGAAAGAAAGTAATAGAAAAGTATCTAGTGGAAACACGATACATAATAACCTGTGTGAAAAATCCAACTGGGGGACCGATATAAACAGTAAATACAGAGTCCTAGTAGTGGTGAGTAAACATGGGAATCATGCAATCATGGGAAACAGTATCTGATCCCAGTATCTTATCGCAGCAAGCACTAAGCATGGAGAGCACATTCACAGGGCAATGTGGGCCTCTAATCGTGTCTGAAGGACCTCTTCCATATGGAGCAGTATATGAGTGCACAGCAACAAAGCAACTAAGTCCCTGGTCCAATCAGAGGATGAGTACAAGGAAAGCGTGACGTAGAAACGCGAGCAAAAATAGAGTATTCTATCCTAATGGGGATAGACTATGTATAAGGATCAACTATAACTAGACTGGAGGGGGCGTGGCTTGGCAGCCGAAGAACATGGCCGCTTAAACTTTCCCGCCGCCCGGGTCCCGCCGCCAAAACCGCAACCTACCCGCTACACTGCCGACATGGGGAGACCAAATAGGACCCCACAGACCGGGAAGACCCCAGAGCCCAAAAAGGGACAGCTTACCTCGTCCCTGCGCCAGTTCCTGGTGACCCCTGCAGACCTCGCGACACAGCCGCATGGCGCCGACGGATCAATGGCGTCGGAGGAGTCCGCGCCGTCATCACCGGCATCAGACATGCTCACGGGCGGCACAGAACAGCCCCCGTGGTTAGACCTCCTGAGAGCACTGCCCACCAAAGAAGATCTCCGCTCGGCCACCTCAGAAATGGGAGCTACAATCCGGCAGGACATCCAGGCACTGAGAGCTGACATGCAGGGCCTGTCAGACCGCGTGAGCCACATAGAGGCAGCCTGTGACAGCCTGAGGGAAACACAGAATACACTAGCAGAGGCTGCAGACACCACCTCAGAACAGGTACGTGGCATGGCCCTACATATTGAGGATCTGGACAACAGGGGGCGACGCAATAACTTAAGACTGCGCGGCCTCCCTGAAACTGAGGACTCCCCCCAGCAGCTACAAGAAATCCTCCTGGAAATATTAAATGGGATCCTGGGCCGCGACCGCCTGACACCCATAGAATTTGTAAGAGCTCATAGAGCCCTCCGTCCTAAGGGCACGCCAGATAGCCCACCCAGGGATGTCATATGCTGCCTGGCGAATTTTGCCTTAAAGGAGACTATCCTTAAACAAGCACGAGGCCGGCAATCGCTCACCTACCGGAACCAAGACCTGCAACTCTTTCCAGATTTATCACCGGCTACCCTGACCTACCGACGCGCTCTGAAACCACTCACGAGGGTACTGGTGGCCCAACAGATTCGGTACAGATGGCAGATGCCCACGGGACTGCTTGTCCACACGCCGAGAGGTCCGTTCCTGGTCCGCACACACAGCGACTACATAGCACTGGGCACGGAGCTCCAACTGCCTGCCATCAACATGAGATGGCCTGACCCATTGGACATCTATACCACCGCAAGAAACCCCTACCCGAGACCGGCACTGCCGCAACGCACTAGAGGGGGACGCCAGGAGGCCACTAGGCCCACAGGTACCGCCCGTTAGAGGGCATGACTTTCCCCCCTTCCCCCCCCACAATGCGCCCAACACCAGCCTGACCCCCTCCAGGGCACTAATAGCCCCGTTCCAGGACATAGACACTGTCCCCAGATACGAACTTAGCCAACCTACCAATTGGACATCCCACATTGGCACCCTGTCTCTCCGCCCCACAGAACTGATCCTTATGCCGGGCGGACAGTTGCTGAGCCACACTTCACCTACAGCCAGGCCGCACAGAAGCGCCACCATGGACACGAGGGCCCTGTCTACCCCGATGGCGTTAGGTGTGGCGGTGGATATGGCCCAGGGGACCGTGGTACCTGACAATGTCCGCCAAGGTTGACACTGGCCCGCTGGGTGCACCTACTGCCCTATGTCTCTGTGGCACACGCGCCCACGCATGCTGCAACTGCCCACCGCTTATGTGCCAGCGCATGCTATAACTATCCACGGCGCTGCATATCACCCGCACGCACAGGTCACAACTACCCCCCCCCCCCCGCGCTGCACACCACTGTTTCTGCGCCCGCCATCACTAAAACGGCTCACCGCAGTGCAGGCACCACGGCATAAATGCCCACACCCGCCACAATTGTCTACTGCATTACATTGACCGCTGTAAATGTGCCGGCTGGTGTATAGCCCCATATGCACGCTCGCGCATGCTCAAATTGCCCATTGCATTGTATAGCACATGAGATGTTTTTTCCTAGGAGCTGTTCGCAGGTCCCCCTACTTGTGGGGCTCCCTTTTTGACATGCCCCCCTAGTACCCTGCATTGCTTTATATCTGTACAATATGGTGTTCGCGCCTGCTACTGTTAGACTTGTATACTGCACTACATGAACCAATGTGTATATATTGTGTATTTATGTGAATGTGTATATATATGTGTAGACCTGCCAGGCAGGCTAACGGTACTCCTTGGTGCACATGCCACACTGCGTACACACCCGTACACGCTACTAGCACCATGGGACTGGGTACAACACAAGATATGCCCCTGCATGTCCCACACCTGGCTACTACTTATACCTCAGGTTCGGCGCACGTGCAAGTCCCCAGGGTATAGGGGTTCGCATGCAACATTGGGATAGGTGCCAGACCTCGCTACACCAGGGTACAGTTCTATATGCAATATAGTATGAGCATCCGCGTACACAACCCAGAGACCTGCTGCAACCAGAGCGATGCAACCCACCACCACACAGAAGGGGGAACCCACAAGGGGGTCCGTTAACCGGGATACCCTTCGGGGACACACAGGCTTCCCATACCACTTCCAGGGACGGAGGAATGGCACCACGGGACTACACTGATGCTCAGAGGGGGAATGGGTTGGGGGAGGGGGGATCCACCAATATCCTAACCACCCGCACTGTAGAAAGGAGGTCACACCCTAGGTAGGCTAGTGCATCTTCCCTTCAGATAGGACAACGTCGGGACCCGGGGGCGAGTCCCTGCAGACACACAACAGGTTACAGTTACAGCCGGAACCCGGCCATACCCTGGGAAACTCGCCCCGGGGGCGCGACAGCAATTTTCACAGGTTTAAGTTACACCCGTTGGTGTTTGTTTTGATACACAACCGCCGCTGTTGGCGAGTTGACAAGGCGCCTTCCACTCCCCGTGAGGTCGGTGTCTACTGTATAGGGGGGCCATCCCCCACTCCGGTCTCCGGGCCGGGGGATCTCTACCCCCCTGACACCGGTGCCTCTGCTCCACTGCGCGGAGATATCCGCTCCCCTGCTCAGCCCTGCGTCCCCCGGACCGGGCTCTACCTACCTAGACCATCACCCGCCCTCACTGACCGGGGCGACTTAGACACCCGTGGGACTTGACATTATGGCGACACCCGCACCCAAATACGCACCGGCCCCACTCACCTTCTTATCCCTAAACGCAAAGGGCTTAAACTCCCCCGAAAAGAGGTCACACGCTCTACACCTCTGTCGGAAAACCAGAGCCCATGTGGTCTACCTCCAAGAAACCCACTTTAAAACCAACGCCGCCCCGAAACTCTGCAACCATATATACACCCAAGGCTTCTACAGCAATAACCCGGAGGGGAAATCTAGGGGGACGGCAATACTCCTACACAAATCCATACCCTTCGTAGCTGACTCGACCATGACTGATAACTGGGGCAGATACGTATTCGTTAGGGGCAAAATCCTGGACGAAACCTACACCTTTGCCAACATCTACGCCCCAAACACGCGACAGGACAGATTCCTCCGGGACGTACTCCGGGCCCTTCACGATTTCACGACGGGCTGTCTGGTCCTGGGTGGGGACTTCAACATCGCTCTACACCCGACGATGGACGCATCCAGGGGCCACTCATCGACACCCCCCCCCACACTGCTTAAAATTCGTAAACTTCTCCACCAGTACAGGCTTACAGATTGTTGGAGGGCGACACACCCGACAGCCAGGGACTACACCTTCTATTCGACCCCGAATGACTGCTACACACGCATCGACTACTTCTTTCTGCCATACTACTATCTACCCAGACTGCGGGACGCTGCCATAGGGGGGACAATGTGGTCCGACCACGCACCACTCACGATCCAACTCACATCGCCACTACACAAACCCAAAACCACGACATGGCGGCTCCACGAAAACCTCCTATCCAACCCACAGGTGGCCCAAGACGTACAACAAGCCCTGACAAACTACTTCGCCGAGAACCTACCACAGGACACATCCCCCCTCTTGACTTGGGAGGCCCACAAGTGTGTGATGAGAGGAATTCTCATCTCACACTCCTCTGCCCTGAAGAAGGCACGGGACCACACGATCCAAGAACTAACTGCCAGGATAGGGACCCTAACACAGGCCCACAAGCAAACACTAGACGACACACTTCTCGGGGAACTTACAGCAGCCCGTGAAGAACTAGCACGGACCCTGCGACAATCGTACACTAGGGCTCTCCAGCGCACTAAATCGTTCTTCTACACAGAGGGAGATAAGTGCGGCAGGTTGTTGGCCAGAATGATTAACAAAAAACGCTCCACGACATATATTGCACGCATGCGCGACGCCGCAGGCCAACTACACCACATGCCAGATCAAATCGCCACAGCCGTAACCCGCTTCTACACGGAACTTTACGCGATCCCCCCCCACACCCCTCGGGCGGACCCTAACGTGGGAACGACCCGCATGAACGCATACCTCTCTAAATACACCAAATCTAAACTCTCCACAGACGCAGCGGAGGCTCTGGAAGCGCCCCTGACAGAAGGGGAACTGGCCCTAGCCATTAAATCCTCAAAGACCGGCACAAGCCCAGGCCCTGACGGCCTCCCCCTCAAATACTATAAAACCTTCCTGGCCACATTGTCCCCCCAATTTATCTCGGCCTTCAACTCTATAACAGAGGGAAATACTATCCCCCAGCAAACACTAGCGGCCAATATTGTCCTGCTGCCAAAGGAGGGGGGAGATACCGAACGGTGCACGGGCTACCGACCGATATCGTTACTCAACTGCGACCTACGCCTATTCGCCAAAATACTAGCTACAAGGTTGAACCCACACATACCAGACTTAATCTCACCTGACCAAGTGGGATTCGTCCCCCACAGGGAAGCCCGGGACAACACGGTCCGGGCCCTCTCCCTGATCCACCACGCACAGCGCACCTCGGAGAGCCTTCTCCTCCTCTCTACGGACGCAGAGAAGGCCTTCGACAGGGTGGCGTGGGACTACCTGTTCTCAGTACTGGAGCATGTTGGCATGGGGACCCACATGCGCCAGTGGATAGAGGCCCTCTACTCGTCCCCCACGGCCAGGGTGTGCATAAATGGGGTCTATACAGACGCATTCCCGGTCAGGAATGGCACCAGGCAGGGCTGCCCTCTGTCGCCGCTTTTGTTCATCCTGGCCTTGGAGCCCTTCCTACAAGCGGTAAGGGACAACCCAGATATCTCGGGGGTGGCGGTGGAGGCAGACCACCACAAAATCGCAGCATATGCGGATGATATGCTATTTTTTATAACAAACCCAGAAATCTCCCTCCCAAACCTCATGGCAGAGTTTAAGACATACGGCCACATCGCCAACCTCAAGATCAATTACGCTAAATCCTCTATTCTTAACATTGGCTTCCCCCAGAAGAGGGCAGACCAAATCCGACGAAATTTCCCCTTCCAATGGCAGGACACCGCTATTAAATACCTGGGGGTGAAGCTCACGGACGACCTATCCAAACTCTACCATATGAACTTCACCCCACTGATGGCAACATTACGGAAGAACCTGACAGAATGGGCCACACCTCACTTCTCCTGGCTCGGCAGGGTGGCCATTGCCAAAATGAACATCCTCCCACGGGTACTTTACCTATTCCAGACACTGCCACTCCAACTCCCTACCACCTTCTTCTCCGCACTCCGCACCCTCCTCATTAAATTTATCTGGAAGGGTACCAAACCCAGACTCAAGTATACACAACTCACACTCCCCAAAACAGCAGGAGGCCTGGCCGTTCCTGATTTTAAACTATATTACCAAGCATGCCACATGCAACGGGCCCTGGAATGGGCAAAAGAGGGAATTAGCAAACCCTGGAAGGCCATCGAAACACACCACGCAGGCAGGCCCCTTTCAGCCCTCCTGTGGCTGGACCCATCGATTGGTAGGCGGCTAGTTCGCCAACAGCCCTTCACCACCGCCACCCTAACCGTATGGCACTCACAAGCGAGGAAACTACGCCTCTCCTCCTTCCCGTCCCCGCTACTACCTCTGGCGTACAATCCGGAGTTCGAACCGGGGGTAAGACCGGGGAGCCTCCGCTGCGTCCTCCCTCAAACCATACCCAGACTCCGAGACATGACCGCCAATGGGAAAATTGTGTCCCTACAGACGCTCACGGGCACACCCACCCAGCATTTCATGACAACATTTAGATACACCCAAATTAGGAACTACATCACCGCTATACCACAACATCCCGACATATATAGGGACCTCACGCCATTCGAACAGCTATGCCAAGACCCGGAGCCCATGCCCCATAGTATTTCGTACCTCTACTCCATGCTACAACGGCAACAGGGACACCCCCCACCTCCCTTCATGTCCAAATGGGAGACTGCCGTAGGGGAAACACTTACCGAGACCCAGTGGCACAAGATCTGCGACCTAGTGCACCATTGCGCAATCGCTAGCAAAACCCAGGAAACGGCCTATAAGGTTCTCACACAATGGTACCTGACCCCAGAACGCTTACAGAGAATGCATTTGGACGCGGACGGCCTCTGCTGGAGGTGCAAGAGAGGGGAAGGATCCTTTCTTCACATATGGTGGGACTGCCCACTCATAGTACCGTTCTGGGAGAAAATAGCTGCCATGGTGGCCATGTTCACTGACAAGGTCCCACCCTTCCAGCCCGCCCCATACCTCCTACACCACACGACAACCCCCACATCACGTTACAAACGCTCCCTGACCATCCGAATTCTTAATGTCGCAAAACACCTAATACCTTTGTACTGGAAAAAAGACACAACCCCAACACTCTCCCTATGGTTTACCAGAATGGAGGAGTTACGAGTCACAGAGGAGATCTGGTATTCAGCCCAAGACCGAACGCAGACATACTTAGACACATGGACACCATGGTTGGCACGGGTGGGTACAGAGGCATTCCGGACTATGCACTTGACCATGGGGGGAGGAACAGACAATCCCCAGGAGAGGACGCTGGGAGACTAGCGGGACGATCCACACCTGGCCCAAACCGTGATGCCTCACTCCCGCCCCACGTCAAAAGGGGGTGGGGCGCTGTCCGGGGGACCCGGGGGGCGGTGCCTGGGCCGACCCCGCGGGGGTGTGCGGGGAAGGCTACGGCGCCTGCTGGGGTGCGACCACATGCGGAGCCCGGGGCGGCCTGCGGCCCCGCTAGCGAGGGGGGTGGAAGTGCGCCAGTTTTGTGCGCTATAGAGCTAATGAGTTTGGAAGGAGTCGTAGGATACCCCTTAGGTTATCCCCATCAGTACAACCTACACCGCTGGGCAGAACCGAACCACACTAAGGTAGGGGGCCAACACCCCACAACACTGCCATCCAGGACCATAGACACAGGGTCACTGGAGGGCTGCACGTCCTGAAGGGACCCTATACAACAGATGGCCACACGCCTCACTACTGCCTAGAGGCTACAGGGTGGGCAGGGGGAAAAGACAAACAAAACACAACAGTGGGGCATGCAAAACCACCCAACGTAGAAATGGTGCATATTGAATATAACAGAGTACGAAACACCACCGGGTAACACCGGACCTGCGAGTCCATAATACACATGCTATTTACTCAAGAAAGCGACCTGCGAGTCGCCCAGACACGTACGACATCATATGCCTTCCGATGAGTCCACGTTTCTCTTTTACATGTTGCAAAACCAACAAAAACGAAAGGTTCAATAAGAAGATATTTAAAAAAAAAAAAAAAAAAAAAAAAAAAAAAAGAGTACTAAACACCATGTAACACCGGACCTGCGAGTCCACAATACACATACTATTTACTCATGAAAGCGACCTGCGAGTCGCCCAGACACGTACGTCATGACATGCCTTACAATGTATAAGCTTCTGTGAATGACCAGAGGGACCTGCGAGTCCACGTTTCTCTCTTCCATGTTGCAAGTCCAACAAAAATGAAAAGTTTAATAAAAAGATATTTACAAAAAAAAATAACTAGACTGGAAGTAGAACGTTTAGCTAACCATGGTAACTAAACAGCAAGTAACCGTGCAAAGAAATAAAATCAGGTTTCCATGGTAACGGTCATATGAAAAACAGTAAGTGCAGCATATCAATGCTCACATCAACTCTACCAAGTATCAGGCAATAATCACTAATAACTAATAGTTGGAAAGAACATAAAAATGAGAGGGAGATAACTTGGTGAACAATATTGTCTCCTTAAAGTTCTATTGACCAAGTCCACAGCTGGAGATAAGGGAGAATATGGTAACATAAAAGCATACAAAAGGGTAGACAAAAGTATGGTAGCAAAAGTGTGAGGAAATGAGATTCTTGGGCTGTGTAAATACTGTGTGAGAAAACCAGAGAACTGAAGAGGCAGATCTGAAGTCAGGCACTGTGGGAGGGACCTCTAGTGGTGAACAGGTGAAGAGCTAATAAACAACATAGTTACTATACATATATGATCAAAGTAAAAAAGTAGCGGGAGTGTGCAAGAGATACAGTAGCAATGTAACAGAATGTTGAACATAAATGTACATCATAATAGCAAGGAGACAATATAACCAAATTGTGCATACATTATCACACTCTCTCCATCCCCACTATAATCTCAGAAGCAAGAGAATCATAATTGAAAATAGATGTAGACTATAATAAAGGTTGGAAAATACATAATAAAAAAATCAATCACAGCAAAAAAGGGGAAAGGAAATCCTACATACTTATATACATATAGACAATAAGTGTAAGGAGTGTATATCATATCCATCTCAAAATAAATAATGTATGGCAAACTCTCTATTGAGTTTTTGTTTTTGATCAGTCATCTCGAAAGTGTAGATCCAGAATTTTTCCCTATTTAGGATTAGGAATTTTTCCCTATTTAGGATTAGGAATTTTGTAATATCTTTTAAAAGAGAAAAATAATTACAAATGTTATTGTGCATTATTAAAGAGCTATAATGTCATCATTTTGAAAAAAGAAATATTTGCCAGTATTGCGCTGAGTAAATTGCTGTCATTGATGCTGTAATAACATTGGGTATAACGGTATACCCAACAGTGGAGATTTACGAGGACTTAAGAACTTTGGCTTAGGAGGAGTTTAAATGTCTGTCTGAGAACTATATCATGGTCCACAACACCTTAAAAGCAGGTATCTCCTAATCCTAAACCCCCTTTTATATAAAAGCCAAACTAAGGCCTTAATTTAATATTTTTGGATAAACTTTTAAAATTATTTAATATTATGAAAATATTTAAATGTTGTAATATTTTAATTTTTTTATATACTGATATAATTTTTTATATATGATATACTTTTTGATATTTTAACCCCTTCAGGACGGAGTCAATAGTGCACGTTCTGATCAAAACAAAATGTAAACCAAAACTGGAATTTGCGCTATATGTCTGTTCAACCGTAATTCACCTCTTTCAAATTATATGCACCCACACTTATTATATATCATTTTGTTCAGGAGAAACATGGCTTTAATCTATCATTAACTATTCATATATGGAACATAATTTATTATGAATAAAATAAAAAAAAAGGTGAGAAAATAAGATTTTTTTTTTTTAATTTGTATTTCCGTCTGCCATTTTAGCTGTGAATGTCATAATACTGTTAAGTTTTACTGCAAAAAAATTCACATATTTGTAATCAGCGATGTCTCACGAGTACAACAGTACCCCCCATTAACAGGTTTTATGGTGTTTTGGAAAGTTACAGGGTCAAATATAGAACGTTCCATTTTCAAATTGAAATTTTCCAGATTAGTAATGTTACCTTTGAGACGGTGTGGTAGCCCAGGAAAGAGAATTACCCCCATAATGGCATACCATTTGAAAAATTAGACAAGCCAAGGTATTGAAAGTGGGGTATGTTTAGTCTTTTTTAGTAGCCACTTAGTCACAAACACTGGCCAAAATTAGCGTTCATATTTGTTTTTGTGTGAAAAAAGCAAAAAACTAATATTTGGCCAGTGTTTGTGACTAAGTGGCTACTAAGAAAGACTGGACATACCCCACTTGCAATACCTCGGGTTGTCTACTTTTGCAAATGGTATGCCATCATGGGGGTAATTCTCATTCCTGGGCTACCATACGCTCTCAAAGGCAACATAACCAATCTGGCAAATTTCAATGTGAAAAAAATGAAATGCAAGCCTTATATGTGACTCTCTAACTTTCCAAAACACCATAAAACCTGTACATGGGGGGTACTGTTATTCTCGGGAGACTTCACTAAACACAAATATTAGTGTTTTAAAACCGTAAAACATATTACAACAATAATATAGACCATAAAAGTGCCGTTCGCTTGTAAAAAATGCGAAAAACGTCACTTTTACTTAAAATATCATTGTTGTAATACAATTTTATACATACAGTGGGTGGAATGATTCGGTTCAGGGTTAAATATGATGGTATTGAGGTAGATGGAGTAACTGTGGAGATAAAAGTGTACAAGCACCTAGTGCAATATTGTACTGTATAATAATAATTCAACATACAGTATATAACTCAGTACTCACAAGGAGGGAGCCAATTGGAAATGGCTCAGTCCAGACGCCTGTGGGATAGTTAGAAGGGATCCCACTCCCTTCCAAAGTGCAGGTGGTGCTCCGCAACTCTTAAAAAGGAATGTCCACACCAATATAAAATTGGGGACTAAGTCCTTTTATTGATAGAGTAAAAAGTGGATATACAACAAAGTAAAATGAAATAAAAACAACAAACTTGATTAAATCCACTAAAATCGTAATAAAGTAAATAAGTCCACTGTGGGATAAAAAAGAATGATTGCAAAACGCGTTTCGCCCAAGTCCTGGCTTCCTCAGTTGCTAAGGGTGTCCTTCGGATGCTCTGTTTATGTACCCACTTCAGGGGATGCTTGTTTCCGTGTTCGCGCCGGTATCCCCATTTCCGGTCGCATGTCCATGACGCACTTCCGGTCCGCAGTCCTGCTGTTGGAACGCATGTGCGTTCCAAATCATCAACAACTTTATTGTTCTTTGTTAAGTCCAATGAACATAGGGGATATCTAATCAAGTATCCACTTAGTGTGATACATAAAGGGGAAAAAGGGTTAGCGATCTTCATAAATGGAGCATATAAGTGACTAAAAATACATGAAAAAGTCAGTAATAGAAATAGGTGGCAATAGGGAAAAGAGTATACTTATTAAAAGGATAATTGGCAAGTGTCATCTTTCATAAATAGAACATTTAAAAAAATACAGCATTTAAAAATACATACATAAAGGTAAATAATGTTGTGGGAAACTTGTAATAAATGCATAAATAAGAGTAAATAATTTTATGGAGAACTTTTAACGGGGAAAAAAAGGAAGTGTATTGTTAAATAAATAACTACTACATATCTTGTGAAGATAATGTCTAGCCTCTTGTTCGTATTCGATACTAATAGGGTCTTCAAATTCCATAGTCATCTGGCTAGTTAACTAAATGGCAAATATGAGGTACAAATGGAAATAGTACCATGTAGAGCCACTAAAAACAGAAAAAGACACCTTATAGATATAAGTGCAATAATAGGTCGATCGTACAAAATTAAAGATCACCTCACATGTCATTCGAAGGGAATCATTTACGTCCTAAAATGCCCCTGCAATCTCCTTTACATAGGAAGAACCATACGGCCCCTAAATGTACGGATTGCGGAACATGTCCGCAATATCAAAAAAGGTCTGGAAACGCATTCTGTTTCTCAACATTTTAAAACCCAACATAAACAGGACCCTATAGGACTAGAATGAAATAAGAGGAGTGTGTCAGACACCTCATAAACTTATGAGGGTGAGTGACAAACTGGGGTCAGTTTGGTGGTTCCAGTTCCACCGTATAGGGCTTGTACCCAAAAATAAATTATTAAACGAAGAGTGAATATATTAGAGACTCACCCGGAGGTGAGACTCATAAACTGGGTTTGATACAATAGATACTGAATAACTTAATACAAATGAAAATGACTAAACCAGACGCACTGTATATTGATGCGGCATCTATATTAATCTAGTAGGTAACTCCAAATATGGGGTATTGGGTTGTAATCAAAATACTTTATTATGTTCTCAACAGAACAGAAAATCAAAAAGAAACCACAATTCCCTAAAGGAGTACCAAGGAAAATAGATACAGTGTAAAAAGAAGATAGAGTATTGAGGCTGGAGTGATAGTGGTAGATTCTCTAAACAGTGAGAAAATAGAGAGTCCACCAATATATAGATGGTACACTTATAAAGATGGTACCATTAAAGTACAACTCCTAATTATAGAGTCTCCTAAATACAACACCTTCAATGGTGTATTAGGCTATCAATGTTGGATCCGAGGATCTATATACAGATACAGCCACAGTAAGGCAGAAAAGAAAAAAGGAGAAACAATAATATATCCCTACAACTCCTAAGAAAACACCTTCGAGGGTGTTCTATGCTGTCCCTAGGAGTAAAGAGGAGAAAAGAATAATACTGCTCCAAATGTCTACAATAGATTACTTCTAAATAGCATCAAACTGTGCTGTCTGGACAAAAAAGTAAGGTGAACCAAATCAAAATTAACCACCTAGTGTTCCCATAGTGTTGCGTGAATAGTTAAAAGAAATAAACCCGACGCGCGTTTCGGTGCTTTCAAAGGCACCTTCGTCAGGCTAGCCCCTGACGAAGGTGCCTTTGAAAGCACCGAAACGCGCGTCGGGTTTATTTCTTTTAACTATTCACGCAACACTATGGGAACACTAGGTGGTTAATTTTGATTTGGTTCACCTTACTTTTTTGTCCAGACAGCACAGTTTGATGCTATTTAGAAGTAATCTATTGTAGACATTTGGAGCAGTATTATTCTTTTCTCCTCTTTACTCCTAGGGACAGCATAGAACACCCTCGAAGGTGTTTTCTTAGGAGTTGTAGGGATATATTATTGTTTCTCCTTTTTTCTTTTCTTCCTTACTGTGGCTGTATCTGTATATAGATCCTCGGATCCAACATTGATAGCCTAATACACCATTGAAGGTGTTGTATTTAGGAGACTCTATAATTAGGAGTTGTACTTTAATGGTACCATTTATATAAGTGTACCATCTATATATTGGTGGACTCTCTATTTTCTCACTGTTTAGAGAATCTACCACTATCACTCCAGCCTCAATACTCTATCTTCTTTTTACACTGTATCTATTTTCCTTGGTACTCCTTTAGGGAATTGTGGTTTCTTTTTGATTTTCTGTTCTGTTGAGAACATAATAAAGTATTTTGATTACAACCCAATACCCCATATTTGGAGTTACCTACTAGATTAATATAGATACCGCATCAATATACAGTGCGTCTGGTTTAGTCATTTTCATTTGTATTAAGTTATTCAGTATCTATTGTATCAAACCCAGTTTATGAGTCTCACCTCCGGGTGAGTCTCTAATATATTCACTCTTCCCTATAGGACTACTCTTTTGTGCAATAAAATTAGTTAAAAAGGACTGGAGGGGAGGCAACTACATTAATAAACTGGGTAAAGAAGAGATGAGATTTATTTTTAACTTCAATACCCTCATACCCAACGGCCTCAATGCAGATTTCGAAATATGTCATTTTTTATAACATCTTTTACCCTATATTCTGCTAGTATTATTACTAGTTGGATATATTGGGACGTTCTGCAACCTATATTTTAATTATTAATTTTTATAAATGCTAGATATATGTTTATGCCCACATGCATCGTTTTAAAAAAAGTGTTTTTTTTTTTTTTTGTTTTTTTTTTAATTATGCCTTAGATTCCGTTTAAGGAATTATACTATTTCCATTTGTACCTCATATTTGCCATTTAGTTAACTAGCCAGATGACTATGGAATTTGAAGACCCTATTAGTATCGAATACGAACAAGAGGCTAGACATTATCTTCACAAGATATGTAGTAGTTATTTATTTAACAATACACTTCCTTTTTTTCCCCGTTAAAAGTTCTCCATAAAATTATTTACTCTTATTTATGCATTTATTACAAGTTTCCTACAACATTATTTACATTTATGTATGTATTTTTAAATGCTGTATTTTTTAAATGTTCTATTTATGAAAGATGACACTTGCCAATTATCCTTTTAATAAGTATACTCTTTTCCCTATTGCCACCTATTTCTATTACTGACTTTTTCATGTATTTTTAGTCACTTATATGCTCCATTTATGAAGATCGCTAACCCTTTTTCCCCTTTATGTATCACACTAAGTGGATACTTGATTAGATATCCCCTATGTTCATTTGACTTAACAAAGAACAATAAAGTTGTTGATGATTTGGAACGCACATGCGTTCCAACAGCAGGACCGCGGACCGGAAGTGCGTCATGGACATGCGACCGGAAATGGGGATACCGGCGCGAACACGGAAACAAGCATCCCCTGAAGTGGGTACATAAACAGAGCATCCGAAGGACACCCTTAGCCACTGAGGAAGCCCAGGACTTGGGCGAAACGCGTTTTGCAATCATTCTTTTTTATCCCACAGTGGACTTATTTACTTTATTACGATTTTAGTGGATTTAATCAAGTTTGTTGTTTTTATTTCATTTTACTTTGTTGTATATCCACTTTTTACTCTATCAATAAAAGGACTTAGTCCCCAATTTTATATTGGTGTGGACATTCCTTTTTAAGAGTTGCGGAGCACCACCTGCACTTTGGAAGGGAGTGGGATCCCTTCTAACTATCCCACAGGCGTCTGGACTGAGCCATTTCCAATTGGCTCCCTCCTTGTGAGTACTGAGTTATATACTGTATGTTGAATTATTATTATACAGTACAATATTGCACTAGGTGCTTGTACACTTTTATCTCCACAGTTACTCCATCTACCTCAATACCATCATATTTAACCCTGAACCGAATCATTCCACCCACTGTATGTATATGATTTTCTGTGATTTTTAGTGTGGATAGAGAGGTTACCACACGGGTGTTTGAGTGTTTTTGGTATCTATTTGGGTAACACGCTGTGACTCTGTACTTTTATTTGTATATTGTAATACAATTTACCAGTTTGAAACACTAATATTTGAGTTCAGTGAAGTCTCCCGAGTAAAACAGTACCCCCTATGTACAGGTTTTATGGTGTCTTGGAGAGTTACAGGGTCAAATATAGTGCTTGCGAATTAAATTCTCTGCACTTTCTCCCTGTGTTGTCAGGCATGTCAATCAAATTTTAATTAATCAAATCACATAATTATGTTAAAAGATTATTTAAATATACACGTAGAATTTTAATATATATGCATTTATAGGTATTTAAATTCTGCGTGTATACTAATGTAATCTTTTATGTAATTATATGTATTTATCTATATATATATATTTGCGGTTATTTGTATTTTATACATAGATAGATATATATAGAATGTCATTCTAAGTGTATTTTGTTACCAATATATATATATATTAATAACAAAATACAGTTAGAATGAAATTACATATGCATATATAATTTATATTAAATTTTGTTTCAATATTTTATTTATTTATTTTATTATTTTATTTATTTATTATTTTAATTATACGTATTTATATATAATATATATATGTACATCTATTATATATATAATATATATACATATTATATATATGTAACGTCATTCTAAGTGTATTTTAATATTAATATATGTACTTATAATAATATTAAAATACACTTTGCATGACGTTACATATATATAATATGTATATATATTATATATATAATAGATGTACATATTATATATATATTAAAATATATTTAATTTATTTTTAAACATGTTTATTTTATTTTTTTTACACCTCCTACCAGCAGGGGGACTGTCTGATATTTCAAACAGTCCCCCTGCTGGCAGATCCATAGCCAGCTATAGGGGGCCATGTGATCGCTCTTTGAGAGCGATCACATGGCCCCCGGGGGCCTCATTTGCCGGAGGGGGGCTGCCTGGGCTCTCAGGCAGCCCCCCAGAAGAGGATCACGGCGGAGGTGAGTAGTTGCTGGCTCCTGGGGGCTTAAACCGTTACGGCGTTCCATGCCGCCGCAACGGCTTTAAAGCCCATTTAAAGCGCGACGGCATGGAACGCCGTAACGGCGTTAAGGGGTTAATAGGTTGAAAAATAATTTGAAACGTTTATCAAAAAATATTAAATAATTTGGAAAACTTATACAACATTATTAAATTGAGGCCCAAGTCCACATAATTCTAATTGTAATAGTTCCTAAACATAAAATGCTGACCTACCCTAAACCTCCCTTATGCTAACCTTATCATGTTGTTGTCAATTTCAACTGCATAATTTTAACTGTATTTGAATGATGACACTATCATATAAACACAGTGTTATCATAATGTCATGATATTAAAAGGCAGCATTTAAACTGTGTTTATACTGCTGATATTTTAGATGTTACATCTTCGGGATATTGTTTTGTATAGAGTTATAAAACTAAAATTAAACTAGAGAGCCATTGTATGGTATATAGTGCAGTTGGTACCACACAAACATTAATTTAAGTAAAATGAACGTGTAGTAAGAAATAAAATATTTTTCCCAGAAAATATTCTTCTGCAGCAACATGTTAAATAAAGCTACTAGGACATTCAAGATATCTAGACTTTTAAATCTACCAACAGTATCAAAAGCAGCTCTCAAAACAAAATAAAATGCCCTTAGGCTCTTGCGTGCAAATATCATGCTGTCACTCCATGAACAGAACATTTTAGTCACATTAAAATGAAAATATTATGTTTTTTTTTTCATACCCTAAAGTTACTAATCCAGTGAAGTATACAGTGTAACTGGTAAATGTTACATTAAGCAATTAATTCCTGCATAAAATGTGAATTTTTAAAATATGTCAAATAAGGCATAATTTAGTCTATCAAAAAGGACTGGTCAGTGACGTATAGATTTGTGCATTTGGTTTCAAATGAATTGCGATTTGTCGGAATTCGTGGGGATCTGCAATTGGTCCGATTTTGGCAACTCTAAAACATGGATGTATCATGAAACAAATGACACAAGCAATGATGGAACCAGTTCATTTATTTTCTGCTTTGAAGTTTCAGTCATAAGGCCATAAAAAGGAGAGGGCAACTAAGCAGCTTAGTTTGCCACGATGAAGAGAGGTCTGCTCAGTGATATGTGCTTTATTTAAAATCTCCTGTCCAATCAAGAGGTGGAAAAAAAGATTATTGATTGGTTAGGGGAGATCCATAAAATGTTCATTTTATTCACATATCAAGTGAGAAGTGACAAACAGGAAGCAGTAATAAAAATATATTTACATTTACAAGCAGGATTCTTCAAGACACTTTAACTGCAGAGCAGATTCAGGAGAGTACATGTCGGACTGTTTTCTCGCTGTCCACTCCAAGCTCTCCTCTAGAAATTTGTCTCAAAGTTGATTTTCTCCTAAGCCAGAGGTAAATAAGCTATGCCAGCAATGATGGTGCAATATAATCACCAGATCCATGACCACCAATACCAAGACCATACATTGGGGACACTACTTTATTACTCTGCTCTAGCCTTTTTATAGAGGGGTTCTCTGATGACACCAGCTAACTTGACTCTACTGATCTCTCCCTTATTTGTTTGTTTTCGAGGTCAAGAAGTACTAGTGTAAGTTTTACTAGTCCTGCTGCTGCTTGTCTGGGGAAGCCCTTCATGCTTTACAAACACACTGCTACTACATGTGGGTGTAGCTGACTCTGCTGCTGCAACTACAGATTTGTATGCTACTTTAGATTTTAAAACACCTATTGCAGCACAAAAGGCAGCGGAAACAACATTCGCCTCTTGAGTGGTGAATCAGGCGTAATGGACATGCCAGATGCAGAAGATGCATTACCCTGGTGAACACTAAATGATGGTTAAACAAGACTAACTGCAGCTGTAGAAGAGCCACCTATGCTGGCTGATTCCAAATGCTTGTTTATTGATAATCAAGTTATTCAGGGATACTATGGATGAAATCATAGCATGTAACTCTTTCAGTCTATGTTGGGTACCTTTTTTACCCCTTGGCCCTGGCATTAGGATGTTGGGTTGAGATCTCATGAGACTAAACAACTCCACTATACTTGCACTGCAGTAATCTTAGGAATTGTCCAAGACCTAATTGAGTTAGGGCTTGCTGACTCTCTGCCTGGCCAGAGGTCTTCGTCTGGCCAAAGTACTGGGAAGAAAAAGACCAATTCATTAAACATGCCATGAAACAAAATGAGAGACATCTAGCGATTTTAAAAAACTAACCCACCTTCTTGTTCCAAATGTGAACTGACTTCTAATTATTGCCATATGGTGAATATATTAATTTTGGGGGTAGCAAGTTGCCAAGTGGCATTAGGAGCTCTATCTAGGAATTTGGACAAGGGGCTTCGAGTAGGTACCTTACTTACCTTACAGTAAGTATGAAAAGGTGTTTTGCTGAATTCTGAGTAACAGAGAGGGGAACCTAAGGACAATAGCATAAACTACAGTTATCTAAAATCTGCACAAAGAAAATAAATAAAATAAAAACAAGTACCTACTAAGACAGGGAAGCAAATCATGCTTGTAGATTTAGGGAACACAGAATATAGTGTGCAGTAAATAGGTATAACTTGGAACTACCCCCTTTTCTCAAGGTTACATAGAGCATGTATACTAACCCAAGTGTAACTACACTAAATAGGAAAATGAGAGGTAATATAATCAAATAGAGGGTGTAAATTTAAACACAAGCCATACCCCAAGGAAAAATAAAATTTAAACTACAATATATGATCTTGGTTCCCATAGTAAACATAGCCCAACACAGACATGAACATGAATATTAAGCTTATGACATTGATTCCAGCATGAAACAACAGCACATGGAGAAACAAAACAATATAAGAACAGCCAGGTGCAAACCATATAAGCGCTCCCTCAAGTGTTTTAAATATTCAAATGTATATAGAATATAGAATGCACACCATAACAATCTCAAAAAAATATTAAAATTTTATTATGTACAAAAAAGTACCAGAATGAAAACATATAAGATAAAATGAATATAAACAAAGTAACAGAAGTAAAGGCAGATACAATAAAATAATAGTCATAAATTACCACAAAAATCCTTACAAGCCTCAGACAGAGGCACATGGTGCTTAAGGCCGGAAGAGGATTCAGGTATGTAAAACTCACCTTTTCCTGCCTTCCCCGGACACCGGACTCCCCAGTGATGATGTCACTGTCAGGGGTCTTTGCAAATTATGCCAAGTCTCCAGATGGTGACAGTTCTGCTTTAAGCAGAGATTTAATTATCTCTTGCCTGTCTGGTTTGCCTTCCTATAATACAGCACTACAGAATATGTTGGCACTTTTTAAATAGCACTAACATATAGTACCAGAATTAACTATAATTTGCCCATGACCTATATAATATAATCTAATCGTTGGTAGTTTGGTGATTTTGCCTATATTTCTTTCAGTAAGCATAAATAACAGATCAACCATACATACAATGGTTTCCCACTTCTTAAAACTATATGACCTTATATAAACTTTGTTTTAACTAAATAACCCTAAACATTTTTTTTCAAATTGAAATATAAAATATAACTTTAAATGTTATAAATAAATATCGTGTGGCTTGTTAATCAAAAAGCTATTTGCAGTTCTTTTTAAACTTGAAACTTTAGTTTTCTCAACAGTATTTATTTTTTTACTTTATTAATACAAGTTACATTTTATATATTTTTGTGTTCGAGAAGGTTTATTCTAATTTATATTTTAGAAAATAAATATGATTTATTAAGGCGTTAACCATAGCAGCATGCCTAGTCCATAACACTAATAGTTACCGAATAGATGGAAACATTGAATGCATATACCAAAACCACCCTGCTCTCAAAGGCAAAGAATTCAATTAAGAAAACAAAACAGTGTAACGATAATGATCAATGCCTTGCTAATCCCCATTAAATAAACCCAAAGCTCTTAGGACATTTCAAAATAATAAACAAGTTGTGTTAAAGCTCAGTGATAAGGATGGATGTTGGTGCTTTAGTATTGAGTATATTAAAAAGAAGGGATTCAGACACAGATTAATGTCATGTTGATTCTAATATATGTTGTATGTATGTTAAACAGTACTTGGCAACATTGCGGATTTTTCCAATGTAATTATTGCAGTCCACATTTTGCCAAAGCTCAGTGCATAGTATATGCTAAGAATGATAGTAAAATCTCAATTTGCATCCTGAAAAGCTATTGGCAAATCTTTCAAGCTGCTGATCTTAGAGGCTGCCAGTGTACCAAATAGTCCGAACAAATGGACTCTGGAATGCAACTTACAATTGCAATTATTTATATAGCACCAATATATTCCGTAGCACTGTACAATTTGTTGAAATTGTTAAATTGTTTTTAATTTTATCTATTTTTACAGGTTACAGTTGGTTCTTGTTTTTATCATTGTGTATTTCTTATTTGACAGGTAGCCAAGGATTTCCTATTAGTATGTAAAAATGTGGAAAAGATGCAAAGATTTACAATATTATGAGAGGGGGGGGGGATTTAACTATAAATAGGACAATTACAAAAAACTTACGGGAACAATAGGTTGAAGAGGACCCTGCTCAATCGAGTTTACATTCTATAGGAGGTGGGGTGTAAAACACATTAGGACAGGAATTTGCAGTCAAATAAGGTGGGCTGCCCTTTAGGAGAGAGCAAGAGACAGGTATGTGAGGTAGAGGTTAGTCTTGGAGGCCATAAGCTTTCCTATGGGTTTTAAGGCACTTCTTAAAAGATGCAAAACTAGGGGAGAGTCTGATGGCAGTAGGCAGGCTATTCCATAGGAAGGGAGCCGCCCGCGAGAAGTCCTGCAAGCGTGAGTTGGCCGTACGGGTGCGGACAACGGACAGGAGGTGGTCACGGGCAGAGCGGAGAGACCGAGAAGGGACATGCCTATGGTTCTGTGAGGAGATTTAAGAGGGGCTAGAGTTGTTCAGTGCTTTATAGGTGTGAGTTAGTACCTTGAATTGACTCCTATAGCATACAGGAAGCCAATGTAAGGACTGGCAGAGGGGTGAGGTGTGAGAGAACTGACTAGAGAGGAAAATCAGTCTGGCAGCAGCGTTCATTATGGGCTGTAGCGGTGCAGTACGGCTTTTGGGAAGACCAATCAGGAGAGGGCCACAATAATCCATGCGGGAAATTACTAGAGCATGGACAAGCTCCTTGGTAGCATCTTGTGTAAGAAAGGGGTGGATGTGGGCTATGTTTTTAAGATGGAATCTACAGGATTTGGCAACATGTGAGGCTCAAAGGTGAGCCCAAAATCAAGTATGATGCCAAGACAGCACGTTTGCAAGGATGGACTAATGTGGGTACCACTAACTTGAAGGGAGAGCGAAAGAGGAGGATCAGTATTAGGAGAAGGAAAGACAAGGAGCTCAGTTTAAGAGAGATTGAGTTTCAGAAAGCGGGAGGACATCCAGTCAGAGATGGAAGAAAGGCAAGCAGTGACACGTTGCAGGACGGCAGGGGAGAGGTCCGAGGAGGAGAGATATAACAGGGTGTCATCAGAGTACAGGTGGTAGTGGAATACAAAAGAGGTAATAAGTTTGCCAAGAGAGGCAGTATAAAGAGAAAATAGAAGGGGACCAAGGACAGAGCCCTGGGGGACTCCAACCAAGACAGGACAATTGAACCTTAGGGTGAATTTGTCAACTGTCTTGAAGGTTTTCATTTTTGAATAATCTTTCTCACTGTATTGATGGACTTTAAAATGTTTGGAGATGGCCTTACAGCCCTTCCCTGTTTGATTTGCAGCAACAATTGGCTCTCTAATATGATTGCTGATTTCTTTCCTCTTTAAAATTGTGTTAACACACACCTGAATGCTACAGACTGCACTGAGTTATACAATATTGCTCTATTATTGTTCTCTACCTTTTTACTTTTATTGGTAAAGCCTGCTTACTACCTACTTAAGGTATAAATTATTATTCACTTTTTTAGCACTTCACTCACACTTTTGTGTTTGGTGGGGTTTATCACATAAACTCTAAGTATTAGTATTTTGGCAGTTCTCAAAATTTTTAGCTCATCTTGTGCCTTTTACAGAGAAAATCTAAGACATTTCCATATTAGACTGATTCCACCCAAAAGAACGGTTCAGATCCAAATTTCAGGCTGACTCCCTTTGCACGAGAGATACAGCAATCCCGTAGGATTATTATTATTATTATTATGATATTTATAGAGCGCCGTCAAATTCCGCAGCGCTTTACAATGGGTGGACAAACAGACATGTAGTTGTAACCAGACAAGTTGGACACAAAGGAACGGAGGGGTTGAGGGCCCTGCTCAATGAGCTTACATGCTAGAGGGAGTGGGGTAAAATGACACAAAAAGGTAAGGATAGTATTAGACTAGTGACAGTTGCAGAAGAGGAATTAGTTGGGAGCTATTAACAGTTTAATTGATATGCTTTTATGAAGAAGTGGGTTTTTAACGATTTTTTGAAGGAGTGGAGACTGGGTGAGCATCTAACGGAGGAGGGAAGCAGGTTCCACCGGAACGGTGCAGCCCTCGAGAAATCTTGAAGGCGAGCATCAGAGGTGGGAGTACAGACAGAAGATAGACGTAAGTCTTCAGCAGATCGTAAGGGCCTAGACGGGACATACTTGTGTATAAGGGAGGATAGATAGGTGGGATCAGCATTATGTAGAGATTTGAAAGCAAGAACCAGAATTTTAAATTGAGCTCTATATTTTATAGGAAGCCAATGTAGGGACTGACAGAAGGGTGAGGCATGAGAGGTGCGGGCGGACAGGAAGATGAGCCTCGCCGCTCCATTCATTATAGACTGTAACGGCACAAGTTGGGAGCATGTAAGACCACTGAGAAGCTGTTTACAGTAGTCAAGGCGAGAAAGGACAGTGGAATGGACCAACACCTTAGTCGCATCTGGCGTTAAGTAGGGGCGGATGCACGCAATGTTTTTGAGATGGAAATGACAGGATTTGGCGATAGATTGAACATGAGGCTTGAAGGAGAGGTTGGATTCAAAGAGAACACCTAGGCAGCGAGCCTGCGTGGTGGAGCTGATGGTAGCACCGTTGACTTGGAGGGAGACAGACACAGGAGTAACAACACTTGAGGGAGGAAAGACCAGAATTTCAGTTTTGGTTAAGTTTAGTTTAAGGAAGTGGGCAGCCATCCAGTTAGAAACAGCAGAGAGGCAGTCAGAGACACTAGTCAAGAGGGACGGGAATAGTACTCATTGAGGAGGTAAAGCCAATACCCTTCTAGGATAGCAAGGGGCCAATGATTACCCTTTTACTTTAGGGAGAGCAAAAGTAAAGGGTGCAAGAGAATGTCCTTGTAGAGACCATGATTAGAATCTATTTGTTTGCACCTTAACTCCAGAATGATCTTCATGTTTTCCAACACTTGAGAAGCTAAAGATTGCTGCCCCATCTACTGTTTGCACTTGTGATTGTATATGCAAAGCTCTTCGGCTTGTCTCAGTTTGTCTCCAGTCAGGCCCAAGTTAACTCAAAGAGGTGTAATGTTCATAATGTTTATATTGCCTTTTTCTCCTGCCTTTCACCTTTCTGATTCCTTCAGTGTTAGGAAAATGCTGTAGTACCAAAAAAAATGACATTGAGATTGTAGACCACAAAAGACATTGCTTTTACAAGATTTACCAGGATCATTTTACCATTATTTCCATTTCTGAAGTAGTTTGAAACCGTGACTGTCACTACCTACCCCATTTTGTTCACACTGCATGGACTGATGAGATTTGATGTCAACTGGCAGTGATAATTACTAAAGTGTGAATCGATGGTGAATTCCAAACTAGCCATAATGGAAAAGTTCTGTAAGTCATTTGGCCTTAAATTGGAAATTCACTTTAAATTCTCACTTTTGGAAAAAAATCTGCAAGTCTTCATTCTACACCAAAAAAAAAAACCTCTAAATGCATAACTGTGTCTTCTAGAGACATAATTTAGCTATGGAATTTGATGGCGCTATATAAATAATAAAATAATAATAATAATAATCTAGATTAATAATCACTTCTACTACAGTGTACAGGGCTCTTATTTGTGGCTTCTAATATAATGTTGACTGATCATTGTAACTCCTCGAGAAGTAACCTGCAACTTGCTTTAATTGGTGATCACTAATACAGCATAAATAGTTCTTCAATTATTTCATTGTTCAGATCTTTACTACTGTAACTAGTTATTCACCCCATCACGTGTCACAAAAATATGTGTCGGGAGCACACTGCGTCTGACATCTAACTACTACAATGATACTAATGCTAAATTTTCCTTTGTAGGTTTTGTTATTAATTTTACTTTTATTAAAAATTTATGAGAGGCCAGAAATGAGCAGACAGGTTGAAATTTCAAGTTACAATAATTTTATATGACAGTGCATGTATAGTGTGGTATGTAGATAATTATTGGAAATTGACGGTTGCATTTCAATTAAACTAGTAAACCTCCGGCATGCAGTAATTGAATTGGATGACAAAGTAATGAACTTGGATTGCTACCTATGGTGGAGAATTTTAATTCAACCTATGATTACTAGAAATACACCTTAGATTCTGATCATAATTAAATGAACAGCTTTAATGCTATAGTTAAGAGACAGGTTAATAGTTTTTCTTCTAATTTATAGATGAAGCCTACAGACAAGGATAACCTTTTCTGAAAAAGCAGTTCCCCATAAAGTGACATTCCGATAAGCCTTAGTTTGGACAGATGTTGAGAATTGAGCTACAGGATGATGTCTGCAAATTAAGACCTAATAAAAAAAACAAAAAACTAAATATCAGAAATGTGTGTATCTTAAGGGCAAGTCATAACAAAATAATCTCATTTCCACCGTTTGAGTGACTTAATTAAAATCCAGTTACACTGTACAACTGACATTTGCAACAAAATGCATTTCAATCTACAAGAAAAAAAAGTATTTTTCCATAATGCATTATTATAATATTTTATTTAATTAGCAGGCCTACATTTTACTGTATATAGTTATTTACATGTCTTTATTATATGTATTATTATTTATAGAATTTATAGAGCATCTAGTAATTCCAAATTTAGAAAAGGGTGAAACTTAACAATAAATAAGACAATTACAAAATGTTACAGGAACAATAGGTTGATAAGGACCCTGTTCAAATGAGCATAAAGAGGAGGTGAGATTTAAACATACAATAGGAAGGGCATCAAGGGGGATAGCAACCAATCGACAAGCTGGTAAAGTAGAAGAACTGGAAGATGAGCGGTGAGTATGGTCTTTCAAGAGATAGCAAGAGACAGCCATAAGGAGGGAAAATAGGAATCTAAGTTTTAGAGAGATTGAGTTTCAGGAAGTGGGAGAACATCCAATCAGAGATGGAAGGAAGATAAATATGATGTGTTCTAGGGTAGCAGGGGAGGATTGGGGAGGAGGAATACATCTGGGTATCATCAGGATACAGGTGGTAGCGGAATCCAAAGGAATTAATAAGTTTGGCAAAAGAGACTAATAAAGAGAAAACATAATGAGACCAATAATAGAGGTTTGGGAGATTCCAATCCAGACAGTATGAGGGGAGGAGATGTTATTAGTAAAGGAGAATGAATGTTGGTAGAGATAGGAGGAGAACAATGGGAGGACAATATCACAGAGACAAAGGGATCAAAGAGTTTGAAGAAGGAGGACATGATCAACAGTGTCAAAGGAAGCAGATAGGTCAGGAAGAATTAGTATAGGGTAGTGGCCTTTGGATTTAGCCACAATAAGATATTTCTTTACATTGATTGGAGCAGTTCAGTAGCATGGAGTGGGCAGAAGCCAGATTGAAGAGGGTCAAGGAGAAAGTTGGAATTGATAAAAGCAAGCCAGATAGGAAAAGACAAGTCATTCTACAAGCTTTAAGGATAAAGGGAGCAGGGATATGTGACGATTGTTGGAAAAGGAAGATGGATCAAGGGATGGCTTTTTTTAAGATGGATACAACAGTAGCATATTTAAGCAGAGACAATGCCAAAAGAAAAAGAGAAGTTGAAGATACGAGTTAAGGATGGCACAAGACAAGGGGGAGAAAGGGAGAAACGCAGTCAGCTCCTGTTTAGTAGCCAGTAAGAAGGCCTGAAGGGTAGGAAAGGTATAGTCTAAGTACGGTTGAGAGAGAGGAGTGAAGGGGCGAGAGTTATTTCCTGTTTAATCTTGTCAGTAAAGTAACATGTAAAGCTAAAAGGTTAGTTTGGGGGGTGGCCACAGCATGGCAAAGGAGAGAGCTGTTAGTACCAAAGAGATGCCTGTGTTTGTGGAAGTATGATCTAATGAGAGAGGAAAAGTATGATTGCTTAGCAAGAGTGAGGGATATGCTGTCAGGATATTTATATCGGCAGACATTTTGTGTTATGATAGAAATTAAAAGTGTATATTGCCAGAGTCACTCAGAACAGAGCAGACTCCATTTTGGATTTTCAGGCTAACAAAGAGACATGACATTTCTATCCTTTCTGTAAACTAAACACTAGCATGAGCTAAGGAATGCTTTGTATAAACAAACCAAGTGATACAATGAGTCTAACAGAGAAGGGGGATGGAATACTCTTCTTAATGTTAGCTTCACACAAGAAAGCCAGACACCAGTGACCAGATAAATTTCGCAAGTTCTCATTGTAAAGTAAAAGTTGAAATTAAGTTTAAACTGTCATTTTAGAAATTACGACAGAAATTGCCGACACAAAGACTGAAAGAAACGCTTTGAACTGACAAGTAAACTTAAATTATAACAGCCATATAGATAAGCCAAATTACGTCAAAATCGTCATCAGGAAAAGTTAACTGTTTCCTGGATAGGAAAGTTTAGTGAGACGAGACTGCCCTCTATGGACCAAATACCTAAATTGCAATCTGCAGGATGACCCCACCTTCAATTTCCTATTGGCTTATCAAATAATGACGAACAGAAAGTCTGGCCATTTAAAAATCAGGATCACAGGCTAAGGGAAAAGACAAGGAGTCAGAGAGAAGCAAGTGAGTCAGAGAAGAGAAGTCGGAGTTGAAAGAGAAAGTTTGGGCTTCCAGATTAGGACATGCAGAGAGGTTTATGACAGACAAACAAGTTCCTGAGACTACCTCCTTATCTGATGAGAATATCTACTCAACTGGTAATTATACTGGTTTCATTTAATTAATCAAAATTAATTAAAATCTAATAGCATGATATATGACTGGATAAATCACGGTCAGATTTCGATATTTAGAAATCTTAGTTAACTAAAGAATATATAGTTATAAACATTCCATTCTGCAGGTGGAATTAAGAATAATTATATATATATATTAATGTGATATCATCAAATGTTAGCATACCGTTGTTTTTATCCAGGTGTATTGATTTGCTCTAAAATAAGATAAGATATCTTTTTAGGCAAATTAAAATTTGGCTTATAGAATATGGTAGATTACTTTTATTGGATGGTTCCAGGAAATGACTAATGAGCTTGTTTAAATGTTATGTTATTTAAAATTACATGAGAATAGTTCTTATATGCCTAGGAGGATCTAGCCAGCATTGAAAGGGTTATTTTAACTGCTAGCTACAGTTTTATGGCTGTTCACTGGAAGCTTTCTCTGTGTGAAACTTTCACTTTCTTTCTCTGTGAAGCACCGTCATAAATCTTGTCTCTCCCTTCCTCTTTGGTTAATAAAGACCCTTGGAAATCCATTCAATTATATTTGGGAGGGCTCATTCATTTCCCTGATAAATTATGATGGGGTCTTGCAAACCTTTGTCAGTGGATAAGTGTATTTGTGATTCAATGCAAGGGATATAGATATGGGATAGCATATGGATACTGTAAACATTCGTCTTATATAGTCCCAGGGGCGTATTAGCCGCGAGGCAAACAAGGCCTTTGCCTTGGGTGGCATTTTCCAGGGGGCGGCAAAAAACGCCGCCCCCAAATGCCCAGGGCAAATGCCTTGTTAGACTCGCGGCTAACAGACATGCTGGGCTGGTTGCAGGGCGGGCGGCGCGGGCGGCGCGGCCGGCGAGGGAGCACTTCCTCTGAGCTGTCTGCTCAGCTCCCTCGCGCGCCGCAGAGTGAGGCTGGGAGCCGGAATATGACGTCATATTCCGGCTCCGCCTTCCAGCCTCACTCTGCGGGCGGCGCGCGAGGGAGCTGAGCAGAGAGCTCAGAGGAAGTGCTCCCTCGCCGGCCGCGCCGCCCGCCCTGCAACCAGCCCAGCAGCCACTGGACCACCAGGGAAACACACCTCTGCAGAGACCCCCCCCCCCCAGCATTCCCAAAGGTAAGGAGGCTGGGGGGGTGCTTAAATAAATTTAAAAAAAAATTGTTAATGTGTGTGTCTGTTAGTGTGTGTGTCTGTGTCTGTTAGTGTGAGTGTCTGTTAGTGTGAGTGTCTGTTAGTGTGTGTGTGTCTGTTAGTGTGTGTGTGTCTGTTAGTGTGTGTGTCTGTGTCTGTTAGTGTGAGTGTCTGTTAGTGTGAGTGTCTGTTAGTGTGTGTGTGTCTGCTCGTTTGTGTCTGCTAGTGAGTGAGTGTGTGTCTGTTAGTGAGTGTGTTTGTCTGTTACTGAGTGTGAGTGTGTCTGTTAGTGTGTGTGTGTTTCTGTATGCTAGTGTATGCGTATCTGTTTGTGAATGTGTGTGTGTATTTAGAATGCGGGGTGGGGGGGAAGGGTTGGGTGGGGGTGGCGCGGGGGGAAGGGTTGGGTGGGGGTGGCACGGGGGGGCGCCTGAATTTTGTCCTGCCTAGGGCAGCACAAAACCAGGATACACCACTGTATAGTCGATCTCTATCAGGTAATTCTCTCATGTTTGTTTGTTTTGTTTTTACTTACAGACTTTTCAGGAATAAAACATGACTTTTAAAAATGGATTATACTATGTGAAACCTTCCTGAGTTTACTTTTAGGAATCAGTTTAGTATCATTCATTAGTTATTAATTGTTTGATTAGGTAGGTATTGGCTAAATGGCAGCCTGGATAATTTCAAGATGACATTTTTATGGTCCTATGTATCACTATTTTATTAAATGCACATTAAATGCTTTCCATTTTTCCTAGAGTTTTTTAAATTGAGAGAATCTAGAAAATGTCCAGGCTGCATCTTAAGCTTTGGATTGTTATAATCTTCCAGGCTTGGAATGAAAAAGATGTAAATAATCTACCTATCTGCTCAGATAAGATGTTGATGTATCTTGCAGCTATTTTTTAGATTTATGATTTAACTACTATCTTATTTAGCTTGTTGATAAATCGCTTGCCTTCCATAACTGTCTTTATCATAGCACAACTGTTTACAGTGACTCTGTGTGATTAATACACAGGGCGTGTATAAAAGACTTGAAAGGATGTAAACAGACAGATCTGATGAAGCCGTGACTACAGCAAAACGCGTCATTACGCACCACGCACTACGCACGACACACCTTTGGAGACTCCTCCCCCCGGAAGTATTTGGCAGGCAGCAGTAGCAACAGTATCGGCTGGTAACCGAGAGACAAGTCGACACCTTTTTGTGAACGGCTTGTTATACGTGTACTGCATACAGAGGAAGGAGGAATACCTGTGCTGTGTTGGGCAATTCATTTCTAAAGTGGAACTCCTGGTCCAAGCAGCCTTTTTTCCAGAGGTTATATTTAAAGGAGCTGATATAGTTAGAGCAGGCTTTCTCTGCTCTATCTTTGTGAGTGTATCCTCTATTTATGTTTCATTTATAGTTGGTTTCTCACAGATTTAAACTATTGTTGGTTTTTTTGTGTCTCTCCCTTACATGTATATGATACCTGGCATGGACGCATATATGTATGTATAAGCATATTTTATAGGCTACTATCACTGTATACACAGAGTGCACTTTATACCACTTTGCACTTTAATATATTTAGCACTTGTGGCACTTTATATATTCAGTCTTAAAGACACAGCGCACCTTAATTCTGTTTTTTGCATTTTACGAGTGTTTGTTGGAGCTTTACACTTATTTCGGTGCAGCTTTTTTTTTTTGCGATATCCCTTGGTTTTGATATTTATTTTCTTTTTTAGACATTTATTACTAGCACCTATTTTCTACTTGTTCTTGTGTACATAAAGTGACTCTGTGACATAATCTTTATGAAATAGTCATACTAACTGTGTTGGACTTTCATTCACATTCCAAAACAATACAAAGATTTCATAAGACAATAAGTAAGGGCTACTTTGTCTTACTGGTATGCCTGAGGTTGACCATGGTTGGAGCTTCACGGTAACTGCTATCAAATCCCAGCAGCCTTCACAAGCGATGGCAGTGCGAATGAGGGATCATGAGCATGCAAGACATGACCTGTGGAGTCTCTCACCGTCTCCATAGAACTCAGACTATACTCTGGCACTAGGATAGGCAACCTTTGGCACTCCAAATGTTACAGACTATATCTCCCATAATGCTCTTACATCCATAATACTGGCAAAGCTTCCAGGGAAATGTAGTACATAACAGCTGGAGTGCCGAAGGTTGCCTCTCACGCATCTGCATGAGAGTACAGCACTGATGTGGCTCCTAGGAGATATAGCTCTGGTAAATGATAACTGTCCCCAGGAAGAAGATAGTGGCAGCTGAGAAAGATACTGTAGCTTTCACTGCACCCCTCGGTCACTGGACCCCAAGCTGAAATATCATCTTAGGGGAAATTTGCTAAATATGCAAAGACCCTTGAAAGACATAAGTAATAGCAGGGCCGCCACCAGAAATTTTGGGGCCCTGACAAAGCACAAGGTCTGGGCCCCCCCCCTCCCTGCCTGGCCTGCCTTCTCCCCCCTCCCCCCCCCCCAAATGAATGCAGTATGTGTGTTAGTGTAGTGGATGAAGAGTGTGTGTTAGTGCAGTGGATGCAGTGTGTGTGTGTTAGTGCAGTGTGTGTCAGTGTAGTGAATGCAGTGTGTGTGTTAGTGCAGTGGATGCAGTGTGTGTTAGTGCAGTGGATGCAGTGTGTGTGTGTGTTAGTGCAGTGTGTGTCAGTGTAGTGAATGCAGTGTGTGTGTGTCAGTGTAGTGAATGCAGTGTGTGTGTCAGTGCAATTAATGTAGTGTGTGTGTTAGTGCAGTGGATGCAGTGTGTGTGTGTTAGTGCAGTGTGTTAGTGTAGTGAATGCAGAGTGTGTATCAGTGTAGTGAATGCAGTGTGTGTTAGTGCAGTGGATGCAGTGTGTGTGTTAGTGCAGTGTGTGTCAGTGTAGTGAATGCAGTGTGTGTGTTAGTGCAGTGGATGCAGTGTGTGTTAGTGCAGTGGATGCAGTGTGTGTTAGTGCAGTGGATGCAGTGTGTGTGTGTTAGTGCAGTGTGTGTCAGTGTAGTGAATGCAGTGTGTGTGTGTCAGTGTAGTGAATGCAGTGTGTGTGTCAGTGCAATTAATGTAGTGTGTGTGTTAGTGCAGTGGATGCAGTGTGTGTGTTAGTGCAGTGTGTTAGTGTAGTGAATGCAGAGTGTGTGTCAGTGTAGTGAATGCAGTGTGTGTTATTGCAGTGGCTGCAGTGTGTGTGTGTTAGTGCAGTGTGTGTCAGTGTAGTGAATGCAGTGTGTGTTAGTGCAGTGGATGCAGTGTGTGTGTTAGTGCAGTGGATGCTGTGTGTGTGAGTGTAATGAATGCAGTGTGTGTGTAATGAATGCAGTGTGTGTATGTGTTTAGTAGTGTATGCATGTAAATGTAGTACTAGTAATGTAAATTTATTTTTGTTATTCCCCCCTCCCTGTTTCTTTCCTGGTTCAGGGAGGGGGGGAAGATCCTTTGATCCCTGGTGGACCGGTGCCATTGTAGGCCCCCCTGGCTCCCTATACTTGCAGAGGGGGCCCAGCGGACTGCAGGAACACTTTCCAGCATTTCCTGCTCTCACTCCCGCGAGATGTGGTGTGCGTGCCGCGCGGAGGCAACACTCTAATGGCCGCACGTCTCGCGGGAGTTAGAGACAGGGAAATGCTGGAAAGTGTTCCTGCAGTCCGCTGGGCCCCCTCTGCAAGTATAGGGAGCCGGGGGGCCCGCGACTACACCTATATATAGCGATGATCGCTATATATATGTGCAGAAAGTAATTGTGGGGCCCTGGACTGCCAAAGCAGTCCGGGCCCCCCAGGACCGCCGGGCCCGTGACAACCGTCACGGTTGTCACCCCCTGATGGCGGCCCTGAGTAATAGCCATCTATACAATTGGCTCCCTTATATACAGTATATGATGTCTCCACTTTCTTTAAATAAAGATAACGGTATGCAAACACTATAAACAGTCTAATAAAATAAGGAAAATATTTTTATTTTCTCTTGATGTTGTAATGAGTCTTTTTTTCTTTACGTTTGTTCTTCTGGTGAGTGCACATTTAACTTTCTTTTCTACGTTAGATGTGACGATGACATGTTCTATGTATAAACCAATTAGAACACATCTCATGGCTACAAGTCTCACTAGCGCATAGTGTACAACTGGCAGCTTCTATGAAACCCTTTTCCCCAAGGTTTCAACTGGCTCTGCTTTTAGGGACCAGCTCCATCACAACTCTAATTAAAAGTAGTTAATATGACATATTTATTGTTAATGTGGTGGCATGTGTCTTTAATGGGTAACTCAGTTATAAAATAATGTGAATTGCATGCTATTCTATTGAAACAAATGCAGAGAGCCAAAAAGCAATGGACCGAGCTATTTCAATCTCAGAAATAATTGCAAATTATAATTCTTTATTTATTTTTTTTGCCAGCAGAGCAGTGTATTCATGCTAACAGGGCTTGTTCTAGCATCAATAAGCTTTTCTCATTCTCTGTACCAATTTGTACTACAATTTACAGAAGATATAGCCCGAAGATTCATATTGCATCATTATTCAATCACTACATTCCCTGATTGCTCTGATAAAAGCTCACAGAATGGTAGGGTGTGCAGAATGGCACCTTGTCTGTCAATACTAAAATCAGATCTACAGGACAATGTTAGATATATGGTGGATTACAAAATGAACTTTTTTCAACAGGCCTATCATCTTTTTATCTTATCAGTGGGGTAGATACCTTGATGCAATCATAGTTTAAAGTAACAAGTACGTCCTATTTTTCCAAATAATTTTTTTCTTTACCATCTTTAAGCTTGGTTTACAGAACAGTACAACGAGTTGCTATGCTGCTGCAAAAATGAGTTATGCTTTGATGTCAGAGTATGGCCTCTGAGTATTACAGCTTAACAAGAGTAATAATTTTCCAGGAGTAAGTGCAGGCTTTGAACTATGCTAGAAAAACAACTGGCATAAGTGTTTAAAGGAACATTCCAAGCACCGTAACTACTGCAGCTTGCTTAGTACTGGTTATGGAGCCTAAGTGCCCTGGTTCCTCCAAATCGTAAGGAGTCAAAGCGTTTTTGTACAGTTTAACATGTCACTTGGCGTTTGCCGGGCACCTCCTTGCTCTCACCTCCAATACCATCACCCAAGAGTCGACAGATCTTTTTTACTTCTCCCGGATTCTCCTATTTAGAGAAGACATAGGATAAAAGAGAAATAGTAGAACCTTGGAGAAGTAAAGTCCTGATTGAAAAAAAGTCTACACAAGGTAAAACGCGTCTCAGAGAGAGGATTTCATCAAAATACTGTTTTTAATTATTTTCATTTGTTTTCATTTATTTATCCTAAATACACCTATTTACACAGTATTGCAATTGCAGATTCCTTCCTAAGTACTGAATCCCGGGTGACCCTATATTTGACACCACACCTACAAATCTTGGAGCCAGTAATTTAATTACATTTATTGATGTATTGAGTTTGCAAGTATTTTGAAAATTCATCAAAGCCTTATGCTCAGTTTGCAAGCCGGTGCTAATTCTATACGACTTCATACTGAAATTAAAGGAGAAATAAATGATTTAATCAGGAAATCGTATTAATCATCCCCCTGCAAAATATAAACAAACAAGCAGACAGGGCACTTTACACAGGAGAGAGGTGTCAGACAAAGATTAGACACAACTCTTTTTAGCATTTAGATAAACATACCATCTGACATCCTGGGGTTTTCATTCTCAATAATAGTGGTAACAAGATTATTTTATGCAAATGGACAGCTTTTCCTTTATTTTAGAGTGGATTCTGTAACTGTTATAAAATTTGTGACTAGGCACACAAGATTATATGTGATGTTATATTTAAATCAAACTCTAAAAAGACTTTTTGTTTGCAGGCTTTAAGAATTCCACAAAAAAAAATCCAAAACTTAGTTAAGTTGCAGTGTTGAACTAGGCTATTTTGAAATAAAAGCTACATGACCCTACTGATGTGGAGTTCATTTTTTTTTTTGCATTATAGTTTAGGTATAGGACAGGGTCCTTGGACTTCTCACCCAGGTCTGTGTGTTATATATTTGAGTGCTGGCTTTTGGAAAATTGCATGTCCTCTTTCATACCCTAAACCAGGGGTAGGCAACCTACGGCACTAGTGCCATGCACGGCACTCGAGGTGCCTTTGCACGGCACTCAAGGCTGCTAGAGAAAAACAGGCTCTGGCCTATCAGGAGTCCCAGTAAAACTTCAGATATCTGCTAATCCGAGAAGGTGGTGAAGGACAATCCTCAATTTATGCATTGCAGCACGTAGAGGTAGTGATCTCAGAGCACTTGTGAATAGGAATCCACACTGTAGTAGAGCAGCCTGCAGCTGCTGTTGCAGCTCCTGTCCTTGACCTGTACCTTGCCAGCCTGGCCCCCACTGGAACCCAGGGAAGCCACCCACACTGGTAGATATACACAGAAATGCAGAATAACCCTCCCCTCATACAAATAATACGGACAGCCCACACACAAACATACACACAATCCGCACAAACGAAACACCACTAACAATCCACATACATGCACACAACCTCACATGCAATACCCCAAAAAGCCCCCACACACTACCAAACACACACTGTGACATATCCATCCACACACACACACAATTGCACAAGCGGCCCCCATACACAGCCCACATTCATATGTATCATACACAATACCATAAACTACTAATGAACATATACAATATAATAGCTCATATACGCAGGGCCATCTTTAACGCAGGGCAAACTGGGCAGCTGCACCGTGAGCCCTGCTGGCCTCAACTATTTCTAACCCTCTGGCCGGTAATCGGCACACTAAGGAGGCCCACCGGGTGGCCCATGCACAAAGGACCACCTGGTGGGCTTCTGTCAGCAGGGGCCCGCCGCACGCAGAGGCGCTTTAACAGCGCGAGCGGGCCCCTTGCTTTTCGGCAGCAGTCTGGGAGGAAGTGACGGCCGCGCATTACTTCCTCCCACAAAGAGAGGAGCGCGCGGGAAAGAAGAGTAAGCAGATTGGAGGGGGGCTGGCCGAGAGCGCTAGACCCCAACTCCCAACACCTTCAACCACCAGCAGGAAAGGTAGGAAACTGGAGGGTGGGTTTTAAAGTGTATGTCTGTGTCAATATGTCTGTCAGTGTGTGTGTGTGTGTGTGTGTGTGTGTGTGTGTTAGTGTGTCTGTATGTATGTGTGTCATATCTGTGTGTGTCAGCATGTCTGTGTGTCAGCATGTGTCAGTATGTCTTTGTGTGTGTCTGTGTGTCAGTATGTCTTTGTGTGTGTCAGTATGTCTGTGTGTATGCCAGTATGTCTGTGTCAGTATATCTGTGTGTGTCAGTATGTTTGTATGTCAGCATGTCTGTGTGTGTGTGTCAGTATGTCTGTGTGTGTATCTGTGTGTGTGCGCGCATTTAAGTGTGTATATATCTCTGTGTGTGTATATGTGCATACATCTCAGCATTCACACACTAACACTAAACACAAATACACCTCTGCATTCAAATCTCAACACTACGTACAAACACATGTATGTGTTAAGAAGAGTAGGCAGATTGGAGGGGGGCTGGCAGAGAGCGCTAGACCCCAACTCCCAACACCTTCAACCACCAGCAGGAAAGGTAGGAAACTGGAGGGTGGGTTTTAAAGTGTATGTCTGTGTCAATATGTCTGTCAGTGTGTGTGTGTTAGTGTGTCTGTATGTATGTGTGTCATATCTGTGTGTGTCAGTATGTCTTTGTGTGTTAGCATGTCTGTGTGTCAGTATGTCTTTGTGTGTGTCTGTGTGTCAGTATGTCTGTGTGTGTGTCAGTATATCTGTGTGTGTCTGTATGTTTGTATGTCAGCATGTCTGTGTGTGTGTCAGTATGTCTGTGTGTGTGTGTGCGCATTTCAGTGTGTATATATCTCTGTGTGTGTATATGTGCATACATCTCATCATTCACACACTAACACTACACACAAATACACCTCTGCATTCAAATCTCAACACTACGTACAAACACATGTCTGTGTTACACACCAAAATGATATGTAAATACACCCCTGCATTCAAAAACCAACACTACACAAATACATGCTTGCAATCACGCCAACACCACATACAAACAAATTCCATACAAAAACCTGTTTACATTCAAACAAACAAAAACTGTTTAGTGCTAAATACAGACCTGCAAACATGGGTAAATGGTAGAGCCCCAGCTATCAATGCATTTCTGGAGTTGCACGACAGATGGGGATCTACCTTTTAATCACCCGTGCAACAGGGAGACCCCAAAAAATTCTTGCACCTCTCTACTTTAGGTCCGCCACTGCGTTGAGGTGGAGGACGTGATTGCACGCCTGGGGAGGGGGGACAGGGTCCAGGGGGCCCCAAGCAAATGCTTTGCCCAGGGTCCATTCACTATTAAAGAAGGCCCTGCATATACGCACAAATACAACAATACAAAGCAATTACAGTAAAAGTAACACAAGCAGAATACGGCAGCATACACACCTTGAATTAAAAAAAAAATAGGACCGGCACGCTACGGGACATCACAATCCTATATCGGCACAGTGCTGCTAAAAGGTTGCCTACCCCTGCCCTAAACTAATACTCATATCATCACTCAAACTCTATTTAGCAGAATCCAAATATTTGTATGATATAGTAAGCCGTAGCAAAAATAGATGAGAACAGGTGTTAATAATATGTTATGATTTATAGAGTAGCAACAAATTATCTGTTTTTTTTATACTGGATTAACCCCTTAAGGACACATGACATGTGTGACATGTCATGATTCACTTTTATTCCAGAAGTTTGGTCCTTAAGGGGTTAAAAAAATCAAAAAAATAAATTATAACAAAAGAAGAAGAGTTGATGAGGGAAGCTGACAATGGGGGCTAACAAATGGGGATAATGAGGGGGTAACAAAACAAGAGGTAAGGAGATGGAAACAGAGAATGCCATTAAGAAAAGGAAGTCATTTAGATATGGAATCATTAAGGATATCTTCAAATGATGACAAGATGGGTCTTTCCTGGGTCTCTCTGAGCCATTTGGAGATCATTATCAGCAAATCTTCTTAAAGCCCCTAGTGATATTTTAAAGGGTTAAATCTTAAAGAGTCTCAGGTAAAACTCAATAAGATAATTTCTATGTATAACAATATGAAACGTAATAGAAATATCAGAACAACACATAAAAAAATCCCCCAAATTGCCCTTTTTTTGTTATTGAAACAGTTATACACAAAGTGCAGATCTTTTATTTTGAAAACACTTGCCTTTTTATTTATGTCTGTCTAACATACTTTACACGCCTTCTCATTTTCTTGGATCTGCTCAATGCACAATGCACCAGAAATGTATTATAATGATTCTTCCGAAATAGCTATCACATGGGAATGTGCCAACAGGCCTCTCCTGTTCTGAGTTCCACAGCTGCGAAGGTGTGATTGCTGACACATACAGCAAAAAAGGCAGACACTTGTCATGTTATCTGTATGCGCACAGCGTGTGAAAGTCTGCCACTTCAGCTTTAAAATGTAAAATCAGATCGAAAAAAGGATTTACAGCTAAATGTGATATTTTATTCTGCTTATTATGTATTTAATCATACTTCATAAAGAATATGGCAAACTTGTTATTGAGCATATTAATGTATCGTGTTTTATAAGAATCATTAATTAAAAATTGAAGCAGAAAAGTGATTTTACTATTTTCACAGCTAAAAGCAAAGTTATAAAGAGTTATAAAATAAAGAGTTTTTATTTTGTATTTATTTATTTATGACTGGCATTTATAAAATGCCAACATATTCCACAGCTCTGATTTTTAATAATTAAAGGGACACTATAGTCACCAAAACAACTTTAGCTTAATGAAGCAGTTGTGGTGTATAAATCATGTCCCTGCAGTCTCACTGCTCAATTCTATGCCATTTAGGAGTTAAATCACTTTGTTTATGAACCCTAGTCACACCTCCATGCATGTGACTTGCACAGCCTTCCTATTACACTATATTAACCCCTTCAGGACGGAGTCAATAGTGCACGTTCTGATCAAAACAAAATGTAAACAAAAACTGGAGTTTGCGCTATATGTCTGTTCAACCGTAGTTCCCCTCTTTCAAATTATATGCACCCACACTTATTATATATCATTTTGTTCAGGAGAAACAGGGCTTTAATCTATCATTAACTATTCATATATGGAACATAATTTATTATGAATAAAATAAAATAAAAGGTGAGAAAATAAGATTTTTTTTTAAATTTGTATTTCCGTCTGCCATTTTAGCTGTGAATGTCATAATACTGTTGCACATATTTGTAATCAGCGATGTCTCACGAGTACAACAGTACCCCCCATTAACAGGTTTTATGGTGTTTTGGAAAGTTACAGGGTCAAATATAGAACGTTCCATTTTCAAATTGAAATTTTCCAGATTAGTAATGTTACCTTTGAGACGGTGTGGTAGCCCAGGAAAGCGAATTACCCCCATAATGGCATACCATTTGAAAAATTAGACAAGCCAAGGTATTGAAAGTGGGGTATGTTTAGTCTTTTTTAGTAGCCACTTAGTCACAAACACTGGCCAAAATTAGCGTTCATATTTGTTTTTGTGTGAAAAAAGCAAAAAACTAATATTTGGCCAGTGTTTGTGACTAAGTGGCTACTAAGAAAGACTGGACATACCCCACTTGCAATACCTCGGGTTGTCTACTTTTGCAAATGGTATGCCATCATGGGGGTAATTCTCATTCCTGGGCTACCATACTCTCTCAAAGGCAACATAACCAATCTGGCAAATTTCAATGTGGAAAAAAATGAAATGCAAGCCTTATATGTGACTCTCTAACTTTCCAAAACACCATAAAACCTGTACATGGGGGGTACTGTTATTCTCGGGAGACTTCACTAAACACAAATATTAGTGTTTTAAAACCGTAAAACATATTGCAACAATAATATAGACCATAAAAGTGCCGTTCGCTTGTAAAAAATGCGAAAAACGTCACTTTTACTTAAAATATCATTGTTGTAATACAATTTACCAGTTTGAAACACTAATATTTGAGTTCAGTGAAGTCTCCCGAGTAAAACAGTACCCCCTATGTACAGGTTTTATGGTGTCTTGGAGAGTTACAGGGTCAAATATAGTGCTTGCGAATTAAATTCTCTGCACTTTCTCCCTGTGTTGTCAGGCATGTCAATCAAATTTTAATTAATCAAATCACATAATTACGTTAAAAGATTATTTAAATATACACGTAGAATTTTAATATATATGCATTTATAGGTATTTAAATTCTACGTGTATACTAATGTAATCTTTTATGTAATTATGTGTATTTATCTATATATATATATTTGCGGTTATTTGTATTTTATACATAGATAGATATATATAGAATGTCATTCTAAGTGTATTTTGTTACCGATATATATATATTAATAACAAAATACAGTTAGAATGAAATTACATATGCATATATAATTTATATTAAATTTTGTTTCAATATTTTATTTATTTATTTTATTATTTTATTTATTTATTATTTTAATTATACGTATTTATATATAATATATATATGTACATCTATTATATATATAATATATATACATATTATATATATGTAACGTCATTCTAAGTGTATTTTAATATTAATTTATATACTTATATTAATATTAAAATACACTTTACATGACGTTACATATATATAATATGTATATATATTATATATATAATATATATACATATTATATATATATTAAAATATATTTAATTTATTTTTAAACATGTTTATTTTATTTTTTTTACACCTCCTACCAGCAGGGGGACTGTCTGATATTTCAAACAGTCCCCCTGCTGGCAGATCCATAGCCAGCTATAGGGGGCCATGTGATCGCTCTTTGAGAGCGATCACATGGCCCCCGGGGGCCTCATTTGCCGGAGGGGGGCTGCCTGGGCTCTCAGGCAGCCCCCCAGAAGAGGATCGCGGCGGAGGTGAGTAGTTGCTGGCTCCTGGGGGCTTAAACCGTTACGGCGTTCCATGCCGCCGCAACGGCTTTAAATCCCATTTAAAGCGCAACGGCATGGAACGCCGTAACGGCGTTAAGGGGTTAAACTAAATACCTTCATATAAAATACACTTTTATGTTACCACTACTGACTATTCATAAGAAATTTCCCGCTGTTTTCCTGTTTCTTTTTGCATCCTGCTGTAGCACTTAGAGAGTTAGCTGTTTGTTACCAGTGAAGGGGGATGTAAAGTGGCACTGGCATTGACTCACGAAACGCGTAAGGATAAGTCCTTACTTTTTGGCACACATCGTAAAAAAGAACGAGCTTCACGTGGAACGCAGGGAGATCGGTGACACGCACGCGGCTATCAACAGGTCCATTCATCTGCCGGCAGACCGAGAGACAATCAAGCTGCTAACACCGAAATTTTCCAGGTTCCAGTCTAGCGTCAGAGACTCTTTACTATACTGCGAGTGCATTATCTTCGTTTTTATTCTATTAAATAAACGGATTTTAATCAGCAAGAAGCACCTTTGGATTTCGATTCACTTTTACACAAGGAGAGATTCCGTTTTACCCACAACAGATTATCAACTATGATCTGTTAGTCACCAAATCACATACTAGGTATATTATTACCAATATTGTATACACTATATTATTAGTTAATAATAGTGTATTATATTAATCTAGCTTATCCAGCTTATCAGTTCCAGTTTTATTATAACTGGAAATAGCTGCAATAAGCTTACATACTGGACTGTTGCGAACTTTCACTTTACAGATACAATTGTATCTAAATAGAGACATTTCTATGCAAATTGGTTTATCTACTTGTTTTTCTGTATATACCACTATTCAGCTTATTTTGCACATACTTTAGTGCTACCAAATAATAGTTCACTATCTGTATCTTAAAGCTATATATTGTCTATTTTATCTTGCTCAGCACTTGTTCCCATTTAAAGGTATACCACTCCTGAATATTTATTAGATTTTATCTGATATTTTCTTCAATTCTACTGCACCTATAGGGACACTTTAGTGGAGTCCTTCATTCAGTTGAGAGGTTTTTCCTTTTAGCCAGATTTTTTACTCTTACACACAGGTCCATTTCTTTGGACCTTACTTTTTTATTCCTACTTTGTCTCAGTATATCTCTTGAACGGGTTGGAATTTCAATGAAGTGCTGCTCTAAGTAATTGGTGTTTTTAATGTTACTTTAATAAAACACCATGAAAATCACCAGGCTCTAATAAAAAGCCATCTCTCTGAAAAGAAATCGCTTTCAACCTATATTCTATATATTGACATATTTGGTGAAGTATTAGACAGATCATGTGACAGACAGGCAGATAAATAAATTAAATATAATGGCATGTCTTTAGTAAGGAATGAGGTGGAAAGCCTCCAACAAATTATAATTTGTTATGACTTTAAGTTTGACTATAAAGAAGCCCCCTCTGTTGAAACAGGGATCACAAACAATTTAATGTGGAGTAACTGAGTGCCAGGTACCATTTGCTAGTCAATTACTGAGTTGAATAAAACGAGTCTGTAACTGTGGCTGGTTTACCCCTCCCATTAGTCAAACAAAGGAAGCACAAGTGATAAGGTCACCTTTTTCCCAAATCCAACAGAAAGCTCTCAGATTATACTGCATAGAGAGCCTGTCATAAGTTTTAACTTATTTCTACTTAACAAAAAGTACGCTGCCTCAGGTCCCCACCGTCTACAATTTACCACATTAAAATGTAAACTTTTTTGCTAATTAAAATTTTATGCAACCCAGATCTTGATTCCCAGTCAGAAAGTACAGTTATGAATATATCTATTGTACTAGTATTAAAACTACCAACCTCCCTAACTCTTTTTTAAAAATATAAATACATAGAATACAAAAGGAACAAATATTATTATTATTATATTTATATAGCGCCAACAAATTCCGTAGCGCTTTACAATGGGATAAAAATCAAATTGTGATGTCTCAATTTATAATTTTAACGATGCAGAACATAAAACTTATAAAAAAAAATCTCTGTTAGAAACACTGTATGATGATTCTAGCATCATTATAATACACTCAGGACAATAATACAATATTTGAATCAGAATCTCATGTTGGCCTCAGAAGTATGCCACCCACATCTAGGAAGGCGTACATGAATGAACAATATTTTTACATGTCACTAATCTGCACTTTCGTAGCTTGGGGTAGTGTGGATGCACTGGAATATGGAAGCAACATTTAGAAGAAGGGCTCTCTGTCCACAAGACCCATGTTGGGAGACAACCATGATATGGAATTTTCACCAGCATTTCAGGATGTTACCTGCACTGATCCCATACTGTAATGCCCATTACATTAATAAACCAAGGGCAATACTGTATTGTCTTTTAACCCCCTAGTGTATTTTGTGTCTTTTACCCCCTTTTGAATGTTTTTCCCTCCTTTAATGAATCTTATCTCTTTTTGCACCATTTTTGTCTCTTACTGCCCCCCTTATTTAACCCCTGCAGATTTTCTTACTCCTCTGTGTCTTGTGTCATACATGTGACCAGAGGCGGCTCTCTAATTAGGCGATTTAGGCGGCCGCCTAAGGCCTCGCGCTGATGGGGGCCTCGCGGCCGCCTAAATCGCCTTAGGGCAGTGTGACAGATCGGGTCCTTGGTCAGAGACCGAGGACCCGACACAGGAGGGGGCCCGGCGGCTTGCCCTTAATGCCGCCGGGTGCGAGGCCCCTCCTGTGCCTGCCCGGGAGAGAGCCAGCCTGTGCAGAGCTGCAGACTGAGTGCAGAGCTGCAGACTGAGTGGGTCTCGCGATCTCACCCAATCAGAGCGTTGCCGCGGGTTACCATGGCAACGCTCTGACTGACTGAGATCGCGAGACTAAACTCACCACGTGGTCTGCAGCTCTGCACCCGGCGGAGCTGCAGACCGTAAAGGGAGCCCACCGGACCACCAGGGATAAAGCCTTTACCGCCCACTGGACCACCAGGGAAACAGTTCATCAAAAGGTATTTTTGTTTAATCTCCATACCCTGCCTTCCTACCACCCTCTGCCCCAGCCACCCCACCACCCTACTGCCCCAGCCACCCCACACCCTCCTGCCCCAGCCACCCCACCACCCTCCTGCCTCAGCCACCCCACCACCACCCTCCTGCCTCAGCCACCCCACCACCCTATGCCCCAGCCACCCTACTGCCCCAGCCACCCCAGCCACCCTACTGCCCCAGCCACCCCACCACTCTCCTGCCTCATCCACCCCACCACTCTCCTGCCTCAACCACCCCACCACTCTCCTGCCTCAACCACCCCACCACTCTCCTGCCTCAGCTACCCCACCACCCTCCTGCCTCAGCCACCCCACCACCCTCCTGCCCCAGCCACCCTACTGCCCCAGCCACCCTCTTGCCCCAGCCACCCCACCACCCTACTACCCTAGCCACCCACCACCATACTGCCCCAGCCACTGTACAACCCCTGCCCCAGCCACCCTACTGCCCCAGCCACCCCACCACCCTCCTGCCTCAGTCACCCCACCACCCTTTGCCCCAGCCACCCCACCACCCTACTGCTCCAGCCACCCTACTGCCCCAGCCACCTCACCACCCTCCTGCCTCAGCCACCCCACCACCCTACTGCCCGAGCCACCCCACCACCCTTTGCCCCAGCCACCCTACTGCCCCAGCCACCCCACCACACTTTGCCCCAGCCACCCCACCACACTTTGCCCCAGCCACCCCACCACACTTTGCCCCAGCCACCCTACTGCCCCAGCCACCCCACCACCCTCCTGCCCCAACCACCCTACTGCCCCAGCCACCCCACCACCCTACTGCCCCAGCCACCTTACAACCCCTGCCCCAGCCACCCTACTGCCACAGCCACCCTACCACCCTACTGCCCCAGCCACCCCACCACCCTCTGACACAGCTACCCTCTGCACCAGCCACCCTACCACCCTCTGCCCCAGCCACCCTACCACCCCTGCCCCAGCCACCCTCTGCCCCAGCCACCCTACCACCCCTGCCCCAGCCACCCTCTGCCCCAGCCACCCCACCACCCTCTGCCACAGCCACCCTACTGCCCCAGCCACCCCACCACCCTCTGCCCCAGCCACCCTCTGCCCCATCCACCCCACCACCCTCTGCCACAGCCACCCTACCATCCCTGCCCCACCACCCTCTGCCCCAGCCACCCTCTGCCACTACCACCCTACTGTCCCAGCCACCCCACCACCCTCTGCCACAGCCACCATACCACCCCTGCCCCAGCCACCCTCTGCCACAGCCACCCTACCACCCTCTGCCCTCCTACCACCGCACTACCCTGTCACTGTCCTCCTACCACCCTCTGCCCCAGCCACCCTACCACCCTCTGCTCAGCCACCCTCTGCCCTCCTACCATCCTATGCCCCTTACCATCCCCTGGCCTGTCACAGCCACCCTACCACCTTCTGCTCCCTACCACCCCGTACCCTGTCACTGCCCTCCTGCCACCCCCTGTCACAGCCACCCTACCACCCTCTGCCCCCTACCACCCCATACCCTGTCACAGCCACCCTACCACCCCACTACCCTGTCACTATCACCATTCCCAAACACTTTCAGTCCCCACACACTGTCGCCTCTAAACCCAGCCCAAACTCACATAACCCCTCCTAATCCTATCACTCTCACCCACTGCAACCATACCAAAATCCTTGCTTTTGCCACACCTACCCTATCGCATTAACCCCCCATCAACCCTGTCAGACTCACCTTCTCTTGCACTGTCACACTTACCTGCCAACCCTGTCACTCATCCTCTATCAGTCTGTCCCACTCACCCCCTTCACCCTGCCACACTCACCTTATTACATAAACCCTTACAATCTTGTACTCCAACTGTGCAACACTCACCCCAAACCCTGTTACACATAGGTAGACAATGCCAGATACACTCATATATACATACACCGGCACTTATGTATACACGACTGCAAGGCTATGTAACCATACCCTTCAGTCATGTATAAACGATTGGCATAATTGCTAATTAAATTAGTTTATTGCAAATTAAGTTAGTTTGCATATTATGCCATAACTACAGTCACAAAGAGAGATCATAATGCAGCGGCACAGGGAGCCGCAACACAGCAAGCCTCTGAACAATGAATACAGAGACTAGCTCTCTGTATCCAGCGCTGCAAGCTTGTCCTTAAATAAAACAACAGCACCGTATACACACAATGCAACCCCTATTTTTAACTTGAGGTGTTAGTGGGGGCCTCATGTTTGAGTTTCGCCTAAGGCCTCACAAAGTCTAGAGCCGCCACTGCATGTGACATTTTTTAAATGGAAAAAAAAAATCAGTTTATAAGAATGGAAACACTTTCTGGCACACACTATTGCTCACAGACCCATAGTCGCTCTCAATGACAAAGTTTTACTAATCTATACACACATGCACTCACTGGCTCATACGTAGACATATACAAACTCAGTGGCCTATAGACACACACACTTGCTAACACAAACTTGCTCACATATACTTGCTGACAAACACTCACTCATTGGCTCTTACACACACACACTGGCTCTTACACACACTCACTTACTGGCTCTTGCACACACTAGCTCTTACACACACACACACACTGGCTCTTACACACACACACATACACACAAACTGGCTCTTACATACACACATGCACACTAGCTCTTACACACAAACACACACACTGACTTTTACATTACACACTTACACTAGCTCTTACACATATACACAAACACTAGCTCATATATATACACACTTACAGTTTCCTATCAGGGATCCCACCAGGTGTTGCTGCCCAGTTAAACTTGCCACAGGGATATGATTTCATGTATCCCAGCAGCCCTTAGCTCATTGCGTGATTCCCCCCCACTCAGCAACATAGTATAACGACTGGGTAAATTATTTACATGGATATTGACAATTGATACAGAGAGTGACTGGCGGGATAGGGGTTCTCAGTGCACCAACTTCCTGACAGTCACCCCGGCATCTTTTGTCGCCTGGCCTCCTTATGGTAGCACCCTACCTGCGAGATAACAAGTTCTGTGAGGCAGGAAAGACTTGGCATACCTGGATGACATTGCTCTGTTCAATGATATCCAGGAGGAAAATTGCTACAAGGGTCCTGGACTACACAGCAGTTGCACACCTATAGTGAACATGTTGTGGTATGCTTGAATTAACAGATAACACTGTTAAACTATTTTAGCTTAATGAAGCAGTTTTGGTGTGTAGATTATGCCCCTGCAGTCTTACTACTCAGTTCCCTGCCATTTAGAAATTACATAGTTACATAGTTACATAGCTGAAAAGAGGCTTGCGTCCATCAAGTTCAGCCTTCTTCACATTTGTTTTTTGCTGTTGATCCAAAAGAAGGCAAAAAAACACAGTTTGAAGCACTTACAATTTTGCAACAAGCTAGGAAAAAAAATTCCTTCTTGACCGCAGAATGGCAGTCAGACTTATCCTTGGATCAAGCAGTTATTACCCTACATTGAAAGATTATATCCTTGAATATTCTGTTTTTGCAAGTATGCATCTAGTAGCTGTTTGAACATCTATATGGACTCTGATAAAACCACTTCTTCAGACAGAGAATTCCACGTCCTTATTGTTCTTACAGTAAAAAAACTTTTCCTTTGCCTTAGACGAAATCTTCTTTCTTCTTGTCTAAACGCATGGCCTTGTGTCCTATGTAAAGTCCGGTTTGTGAAAAGATTTTCACACAATGGTTTGTATTGGCCCCGGATATATTTGTATAATGTTATCATATCTCCTCTCAGGCGACGTTTTTCTAAACTAAATAGGTTTAAATTTGTTAACCTGTCTTCATAGCTGATATGTTCCATTCCTTTTTATTAATTTTGTAGCCCGCCTCTGCACTTTTTCTAGTGCCATAATATTCTTCTTTAGAACAGGTGCCCAAAATTCCACAGCATATTCAATATGTGGTCTTACCAGTGATTTATAAAGAGGCACAATTATATTCTCATCTCGAGAATAAATGCCCTTTTTCATGCATGACAATACTTACTGGCCTTGGCCACTGCTGATTGACATTGCACATTGTTGCATAGTTTGTTGTCTATGACAAACTATGCAACAATGTTAAATCACTCTGTTTAGCCCTTACTGCACCTGCCCTGGCTGTGACTCACACAACATCCTTACACACTTCCTTAACCCCTTAAGGACCAAACTTCTGGAATATAAGGGAATCATGACATGTCACACATGTCATGTGTCCTTAAGGGGTTAAAGAGAGTCTAAAGATTTTAGCCTCCCTTATTAACAGAGACTGTTTAATTTAGAATTATTTACTTCCTGCTCTGTCAATAGCTGGCTAGAGCCTTCTGGAGCTTCTTGTATGTAATTAAAGTTATATGGGCACCCTTAGAGAAGCAGGAGTTAAAAAACTCTGTCATATGCGGGGATAAAATGTAAGCATAAGTTTGATAGTAAAGATTTGTGTAGACATCAGTCCCAGGTGCTTTATGTTTGGGGGGGTGTTTGATGGACTCCAATTTTTTTCAAACTGTCAAAGGGAGCCGTTTGGAAGGTGTAGTGTTTCTAAAAATCTGGTAATGCTGCTCTGTGAGGGAACATTCGTTGATGGGTCATCTTTGAGGTTATATAATTTGCCATAATAGGAGGCAAATGTGTCTACTATGGCTTGTGGGTTAATGATTTTCTCTTTGGCCTGTGAGTACACATATACAATTTTTGCATTTTTGGAGCGTGCCTTAAATTGGGAAACCAGTAATGCCAGTTATTTCCCATTGTGTAAAATTTGTGTTAATATCGTTAAAGTACGGATGTCGTTTTTCCAGTTCCATCTCATGCAATTTGGTTTGTAATTTCACATGGTTGTCCTTCAATGTGGGGGACAGGGTTGTCTTATTTTTGTGCGTAAGATCTGTCAGTTATTTTATCAAGGAGGTGTACGCTTGAATTTTCTGTTTTTTTAACATAGCTTGCCGTCTTAATAAGTACCCCCCGATTATGACTTTCTGGGCTTGCCAAATATGTTCGATGCTTACGTCAGGAGTCGTGCTGTTGGAGAACTACAGCTGTAGTTCATCTCTGATAACAGAGAATATCTTGGGGTCAAGCAGGAGAGCCTCATTAAGCCTCCAAGAGCCTCTGCCAGTGTTTGGGGACTGTTCATGGAGTGACATGAGTATGGGTGCGTGGTCTGACCATGTTATCAGTCCTATGCTGACCTCCTGGATTTTGTGCATGATGGCGGCTGGAGTGAGAAATCTGTCAATTCTAGTGTATGTGTTGGGTACAATTAAGTGATATGTATAATCTTGTTCTTCAGGGTGTAATTTTCTCCAAGGGTCTATGTAGTCATGTTGAAGTATTGTGGTACATTTGTGCTCGTTAGCATTGCGCATTTTTTGTGCAGTGGTGTGGGATACCCTCCCCGCTGAGGAGGTGTCCAGCTGACAGTCCAATGAAATTGGTGTCGCCCCTATGATGATGTCCCCAAATTTGTGTAGTGTCACCATGGCAAGAATTTTGGTTAGAAATTCACCTTGATTTGTGTATGGTCTATATACATTTACCAGGGTATATGGTTCGTTATTAATATAACAGTGTAACGTCACTACCTATCAGGATTGAATCAGGATTGACACACCCCTCTTTTTCTTTTTAAAACAACAGTAATAATCATGTGGGAAGGCTTTGGAGCAGAAACTTGGTCTATGGCCCCATTTGAAATGCATTTCCTGGTAAAAGGCCACCTGAGCTTTTCATTTTTTGGCTTTAGTTAGGCCGACCCTCTGCTTGGTGGGGGAGTTAAGGCCCTTGGCATTCAGAGATAGTATAATGAGTGTCATCTGGATATCATGTATGGGGTACTCTGGAGCTAACAAAGAGCTCTCTTACGTGACGGGAAATGGTATGAGATCAGCAACTTGGCCTCCTGGTCGCCTGTGCGTGAGGGCAGAAACTGTGGGACCAACTGGGGCCCATAGTTTTTCTATGGTTTTTTGTAAAATAAATTTAGGTATTTTTTCATTTTATTTGTTTATTTTTTTGTCTACATTCATAAATTTTCCACACAGTGCGATTGTTACTGGTATATGAGTACCTGTGTTTGCAGGTAGTTGCCTTAGTATGGGGGTATTATGTCACAAAGCAGTATGTTGCGGTCACTTGTGCGCCCAATGTGGGATTGCAGTACATGTAGCCTCCTGCAACCCAGAGAGCAAGGAGGCCCGAACACCAGTACTAAGGCTGACAGCAAAGGCAGCCGCTGTGTCTGCCAGAAGGTGAACACTGGCACTGATTGATGGGCCAACGCCATCTCGAGTGGGCAGGTGAGCTATCAGTTTTGTGCCTGGGATGTAAGGGGGGTGGGGGAGAAGGAGATATTCAAACAGGGTATACACAGAACTATATAAAAGACTATATACAAGTATCCATCTAGGGGAGTACTATATAGTACGGACAGAAAGAACATGACTCCCATGAGTCTATGGGGGGAACCAGGACATTGCCTCAAATCATCTTGGTAACCTAGAGGGCCGTGAACCCTTTACCTCGTGACAGGTGTACCAAATGTCGGTACCCTTCTGATAGATAGTGGTGGGGGGTGTGGCATTAGCAAAGTCCCAAATCCTGAGGGCACAAGTGACCATAAAGGTACCAAGTAAATTACAGATGGGTCAGTAAGCTGTGCAGACCATGTTCCAGTCCCTGGATACTTTGGTGGGAGACTGCTGTGCCTTCTCTCGGTTTGTGTCAGTGGGTGGTAGTGAGAGCGGTATGCCCCAGTCTTTCAGAAGCCTGCCGCTTTTCTCCAGTGTGGGGATGGATTTTTCTGCACCATTCCTTCTGAGCTGTAGCTTGGTCAGGTAGTACCAGCGGTATATGATGTTGGCGTCTTGCAGGGCTCTAGTCACTGGTGCCAACATTTTCCTCTTGAGTAGGGTGGCTGCTGACAGATCTGCATACAGTTGAACTCCGGCAAAATGATCAGGAATGGTCTGGGCTCGCTGTGCCGCCTGCATTACTTTCTCTTTTGAGAAAGCTCAGCACCACGTCACGTGGTATCGTTGCTGCGAGGTGCTTCGGTTTCGGCAAGTGATGGATTCTATACAACAGCAAATCTTGAGTGGTCAACTCATGAACCAATGCAAGAAAAAGGTCAGCAGCATAGGCCCTTAATTCCATCAGCGGCACCTCCTCCGGGATACCCCTAATGCGGACATTGTGCGCCGATCTCTATCCTCATGATCAGCCACTTTATCGGTGAGTCAATCAACTTTTGTGCAGAGCTCTGTGTAAGCATCCGCCAACGTGTTGTGGGCCACGATTAATTCTTCTGTCTTGTCTTCTAAATGGGATATTCTATCTCCCAGGACTTGTATGTCTGCCCTTATGTCTCTAGCCATTTTAGCAAGGTCTGACTGCAGAGAGGCTTGAAGGTCCTGCAGCATCCTGTGGATCTAAAGATCCATTGCTGGAGCCGAGGTAGGTAAGGAGACAGATGCGCAGTCACTTTTGTCCAAGTAGGACGCAGCAGAACGTGGTCTGTAGGCACCATCTTGAGTCTGTGCTTTAGGCGTTGTCAGTGCCGTAACTTGTAGCGCTGTTTGCCGGAGCTTTGGTTTTTTGGCTGATTTTGAAGCCATGCTTCTCTGGAGCCTTCCCCCAGGCTGTGGTTTGGGGTTCCCCAGGCTGTGGTTTGGGGTTAAGGAAGCTCGTCTACACGCTTCAGAATGCCGATGGTCCACGGAGCTGGCATATTACGCGGCCATCTTTGTGGATTGCTTAGCCGTGCCCCCGCAAGATGACTTTTAATGTAAGCACACTGTGTTTTAAGATCTTATTGAAAATGTTGTCTGCGTGAGATACAGCCATTGGACTTGGGCTGCATAAACAGAAATAAAAGTAATTTAATTTCTAAATTTTAAAGAATCTAGCCCTAAAACAACTTATTATGAAGCTTTTGCCAAGATTAAAAAAGCACGCCGCTTCTACACCTGTTCCAGTCCTGCAAACCTGCTCCTTGGTCCTTCCCTGTTTCCTGCATCATTGGATCTCTTGAGCATTTGCACTTGGTTGATTGGACTTTGTTTATTTTTCTTTATTTAATTAATTAAGCTAACAGACACCCTAAATACCTCTAAGTGTCCCCAGAGAAGTTGTACTTTTAAGGGTATTTTGTCTCACTGCTGTTGTGTGCAGGCACCCAATCGGCCTATCAGGTCAGTGACACAGTAAGACTGCGGATCATGATCTATACAACAACATTACTACATTAAGCTAACATCTTTTGGTACTTAGAGTGTTCATGTAAGTAATGGATACGTATTTTATGATAAAAATTAATTGTATATTTAAATACCGTTTTTTTCCTCTTGCTGACTGCCACCACTCCTCAAGTAGTCCTGTCTGGGAACACTTCCAAAACTAGGACATTCTCCTGCATGACACAGACATGTTGACTTCAAGGGCTGCAGAGGCATGAAAGGGAAACTATAGTGCCAGGAAAACAAAGGAAAAACCTCTTCTGTCACATACCTGATTTTAGCGCCAATGTCTACACATTAGGACTTCCCCCACAGGAAAGCGTTATGGAGTTTTGGGTGACACTGGATGTCCCTTTACCTGGAATGAAAACTTCTGCCTCTCTATTTCTTTACTCGCCTAGCAAATGTGTGGTGCACATCCTATAGAAATAACTGCAGCAAAAAACATGTATGTGACAGAGAGCTGAAGAACAACCAATAGAAAGTTGACCTCTCCATTACAGAGGACACGGATGGCTATGCAGCTGGCACAAATCTCTATGAAAATAATGTATTAATAGGTGGGGAAGGGACCATATTTTTTATAAAGTTTTTCTTGAAAATCTCAAGCTACAACTAGCACATTATGTTTTTCATTAAAGGGACAGTATAGTCACCAGAATAATTACAGCTTATTGCATTTGTTCTGGTGAGTATAATCATTTCTATGAAGAGATGCTGATTGACCAGGGCTGTGTTTAACTTGTGCTGGCTCTGCCCCTGATCTGCCTCTGTGACAGTCTCACCCAATCCTATGGGGAAGCATTGTGATTGGGTCAGACCACCACTTCTGATGATGTCAGCATACAGCAGAGGCAGACAGGGACAGAGTCAGCAGCTGCAGACTTGAATACAACTAAGATTTTACTATATTTAGGGAGGCAAAAAGGGGTAAAGAGGGCTATATCATGGTTTTAACACTATAAGACAGGAATACATGTTTGTGTTCTTGACCCTATAGTGTTTCTTTAATGCGTTGAATCTGTGACAAGTACACATGAAAGTTTTTATTCCTATAATTAAAACTAAGAAAGGTGAGAATACAACAATTAAAAAAGTGACACCCTAGTGTTTTTCAACCAGATGCATAGCGTTAAGTACCAGATGCTGTTGGTTTGCACTGGGATTACATAATTTACTCTGTGTGATCCTGTTTCCATTGCAGTGATTATAACACTAATAATCAATAAAACAAACACAGTGATCAGCAAACATTACTTCTTTATTTGCATTATGGACTGCTGCTCTTTGCCAAATGCCATCTAATATTTTGTAATGTTTAATAAATGTCCATTAGTTTACACAGATAACTTTCTATGTAGAGTTCATAATTATGTTTTAACTTGTAATTGTTTAAAGTGACACATAATGTCACAAGAAGATTATAAAGCATTTGGGCAAGGTTTGTCTATTTGAGACAGGTTAATTTCTTTAAAATAACGCTGTTTAGATGTTTGTTTCTAATGTATCATTTTCACTCCGTTTCTTTATATGAACTAACGCTGACAATTTCCACTGTTTTTGAAGATGTCAGGTGTAAGATATGGTTATACTTATTTGTTTTAGCTGTTTTTTGTTTGTTTGTTTGTTTTTAAATGTCTGACATATTCATGTTATTCACTAAACAGAGAATTGTCACCTGGGAATTGTACAGTTAGGTCAAAACAGCTGAATTTTAACAATTCTACATATTAACTATGTTTCCTATTCAGTTATTCAGGCTGAAAGTATGCTATTCACTGTTCAATTTCCCAACAACTTATCCAACACTTCTCAATGTAGTGAATAACATGATTATATAGCTAGTATCTCTCTTACTTCCTATAGTTTGTAAGCTCATTTCATCAAGTACCTCAATGACTCTTATTTTCTGTGTCTTAAATCTGGCACTATTATTTTGTATAATTTTTAGTTTACCCATTGCACAGAAAATAGCCAATTACTTAGGTATGTAAAATATGTTACAGAATGAAATACACTATACTGGAGTGCTTAGAATATAAACATTCTATAAGAACCTATATAGAGCTATTTAATTGATATTCAAATATTTAGATATTTACTGTATGATCGCTACAACACTTCAAAGTGATCCCTTCACCACATGTCAAGTATTCTAAATAAAATATTAAGAAGTGGAGCGGTATTGAAATTGCAATAAGTCCCTCTCCCACATGCACCAAAGTTTACAAGAGGAAAAGAAAGGTACTTATATTTTTCACTGAATGATGTTCCAATTCATACTTGGCATGTAAGAAAAATACAAAACAAAAGAATCATAGAACAGATCTGTGAGGCTTACTTGAAGCTTCTTAAAAGATATTGAAAATACAGGTAGTGGCTTAATTATATGTAAAACAATTTATTACCAATATAACAATTATAGTTGTGCAAAAATTAAAAGTAAACATAAAAATTTAATATAAAACAAAAGTGTACAGCGTATCACTGCTTAGTTAGCAACTCCAAAGCAAGCGATTGCCCAATACACAGACAAAACAGATTACTGCTCAACAGATAGGACATAAGGCAGGTTGGCTGCTTACTAGATGGTGTGGTGAGTAAAACGGTGTATGTTCCCGTTACTCACAAACAGGCTTTCCCACACTGGGAGATGTCTCCTGGGTTAGGGGGTCAATGGAGGTTCTTTCACTCTAGTCCGGGTCGTGTGCAAGCGATCAAAGAAGCTGCTGCTTTCGGAAATCCCGGCTGGTTGATAAGCTCCGCCCCTTCTCAAAGTACTTCCGTGTTCGTCTACGCGTTTCTCCGTTCACAGACGGCTTCGTCAGGACGTAATGTGCTAAGTCCCTCCTCACTCTCAGGATTTTTATACGAAAAGTCTTTTCTCTCATTGGTGTGTTCCACCTTACTTCATTTGCATATGTGAGACGTTCAGAGAGCCTCCGGACCGGCAAGCTCAAAAGGTGTTTGCTTTACTTTTAAAATGGACAGTCCACATTTGCAGTAGCAATCTGCATATTGTTATTCACAAATATATATATACATATACCGAGTATAGGTGGCAACATTTTAAATATTGAAAATTAAAAATAAAATTATAAAGTTAAAACATTTAAACAGTCAAAATATATATACATATGTATACAAATCCGAGTGTATCCACACTCAATACCGCTCCACTTCTTAATATTTTATTATGTAAACTATGTTAGTTGAGACATACCTTCAAAAGTAATACATTTGTATGTGAGTGTGCATGATGATGGGTGACCGTTATCTGGTGTCACTGGTATTGGGACAGTCAGGACCCTAATCTCAGTATAGCAAAATGTCCTCTGCTTCCTGAAAGTAGTGTGCCTTTTATAGATTGTAAGCTCATTGGATCAGGGCTTCCTTTCTTTTCTTTTTGCATATCGATTACTTGCTGTCAAATATTCTATATTCCTATAATTGTAAATATTGTAATTGCACTATTCTATATTCTGTATTTTCAAAGCACTATATGTATACATTCCTACATATGGCATATTTTTAATTCCAGCTAAAGTGACAATATATGGGTTCATTTCTTTACTGGAGAAGTCAAATATTATAAAGTTTTATAGAAACATAGAATGTGACGGCAGATAAGAACCATTCGGTCCATCTAGTCTGCCCAATTTTCTAAATACTTTCATTAGTCCCTTGCCTTATCTTATATCTAGGATAGGCTTATGCCTATCCCACACATGCTTAAACTCCCTCACTGTGTTAACATCTACCACTTCAGCTGGAAGGCTATTCCATGCATCCACTGTCCTCTCAGTAAAATAATACTTTCTGATATTATTTTTAAACCTTTGCCCCTCTAAGTTAAGATTATGTCCTCTTGTTGTGGTGTTTTTTCTTCTTTTATGATAGTGATCCCATATTGTCTTTTATTTAATTCAAAAATAGAAGCTACAAATTCTGGTGATCTAGTTGACATGAAACATGATGGCTATAACTTTGTGAATTACGTGCATTAAATCCCCTTTGCTGCCATCAAAAGTAATGACTTCTTGGAATACTGTGATGTTGAGTGACAACTTTGCAACCTTTAAGACTAAGGACAATTAGGCAGTAGCCGTATGGCTGCACACCTAGCTGGGCAACAGACCATAAATGTGTTACTGATCTTAAGGTCATTTAAAAACAGAACATGAGATGGCATGAAAGTATATTTGTAAATGTTTGCCCTTTTCTTTCACTGTATTTTTGCTATTTCTGACAAATCCAAAATATAACCAACACTCCATTTACGTCAAGCATCAGGCTGCAGTATTGCAATATCCCGATGCTCAGAAATGCTCGAAGTCAATAAATGCCTTAACTTTATGATGAATTTTCTTCTCCTTCCTTCTAAGAAAAAGTTTATTGTATCATAATAATTTGATTAGTTACATTTAATACAATAAATTTGGTGACACGTTAAAAGGTGAATGCGATAAATAAAGAAAAAGGTTCATAAAATGTGTAATATGCGCAGTTGAAGTACAATGGAAGAAGGTAAAAATCATAAAAAATGACCTTTTCATCAAACTTCAGGATCATATGCTGCTAATAATTTTGACCTTTTCCAAGATGGCCTTCTTGTGATATGGGCAAAATACTACTACTGTACATAGTCCAACTTAAATGGAAAAAGGAAAGAATTATTTAACATGTGACACTCTGATGATACATTTTTCATTGTTTTGAATTAATAGTGCAAGGGGCAAGTTAAAATGTATATAGCACTGATAACTACTAGCAGACTATGCCCATCGATAGTCTTTTAAAAGACCTAAATGTTAGCCCATGTTTTTAAATAAGATATTATTTATGTATACTAATAGAAGAAATGCAATTCCGAACCATGAAATTTTACTTCAAGGAAGAATCCACTTAATTGTGTAAAGTTGGTTATATCTAGGCTGATTGATTCATTGTAATTAACAAAAGAAAGGTCACTTGGGTACTTTGTTTCTTTTAGTTTATCATCCACTTAATATTTTTTATCATATACTTACTCTTAATTGGAATCAGAAGATAAAGCTTTATATGGATTTATTGGTTCTCTACCATGTCTTTTAAAAGTGTAATTATGAAACAATTATATCATAATAAAGACATGTAAGAAAGGGATTAAGAAATTAAGCATTCAGTTGGGGAGGTGGGGGTTCTGATGTAAATTAGCAAAATTCACCTGTCTTGGATACACTCATTAAAAGTAGCAAGATGTTTCAAGACATATTATATATATATTTATTTATAATTCATCAGAAAACCTAAAAAATTTGATAGTTTGTAAATCTATTGTATTTTCCTACATGAAAATGTTTTTGGTGGTAAAATATATAACTTATACATATATAAGTGCTCATGCCATTGTACAGAACACTGGTGAGACCTCACTTGGAGTATTATACGCAGTACTGGAGACCGTATCTTCAGAAGGATATTGATACTTTGGAGAGAGTTCAGAGAAGGGCTACTAAACTGGTTCATGGATTGCAGGATAAAACTTACCAGGAAAGGTTAAAGGATCTTAACATGTATAGCTTGGAGGAAAGACGAGACAGGGGGGATATGATAGAAACATTTAAATACATAAAGGGAATCAACACAGTAAAGGAGGAGACTATATTTAAAAGAAGAAAAACTACCACAACAAGAGGACATTAGAGGGGCAAAGGTTTAAAAATAATATCAGGAAGTATTACTTTACTGAGAGGATAGTGGATGCATGGAATAGCCTTACAGATAAAGTGGTAGAGGTTAACACAGTGAAGGAGTTTAAGCATGCGTGGGATAGGCATAAGGCTATCCTAGCTATAAGATAAGGCCAGGGACTAATTGAAGTATTTAGAAATTTGGGCAGACTAGATGGGTCGAATAATTCTTATCTGCCGTCACATTCTATGTTTCTAAGTTCATATGGCATTTATATGATTGCATTTGCCATTATAAGACAAAACATTTTAAAATTCCATAGTTTATTTTTACTATTCTTAATCATGTTTCTATGTAGCTGTGACCAAGTTCTCTCATTGGTATGGTTGTAGAACCTATCTCTTATCACTTACTGATGTCACCGGCTCAGTAAATAAACCTCACGCAGGAGAACCCATTTTGGGCCCAGGCATGTTCATACTTTGTGCACACCCATACCAACAAAATTCTTTCTAAAGGCTGATCAAGGTTGGAACCTATCAAGCAAGGTATCCAAGCTGAATGTACAGGTCCTGTCAGGTAGGGTTTTGTTTCAACAAAACATAATGGACCTGAATTATTTAATTTAACTTTCCTTTAGGTTTATGTAAGAATGTCAAACACTGTAAGTAATGCTATGGCACAGGTGCCCAAAAAGTACCCCCAGGTGTTTTAAAACTACAGCTTCTATGATGCTTTTTCATTCTAAAGCATTCTGAAGGCATGCACAGCATTATGGGAGGTGTAGTTCTACAACATCTGGGTATATATCTTCTGGGCACCCTTGTGCTAAGGGAACTCTTTTGCCAAAATATGCCTTCCTATTTGTAGTCAGGGGACAATAAGCCCAGTTATAGTAGTGGTGGTTTAAGTCAGTTGTGCTGTGCCGAAACTGAAGTTCGGGTAGGCCTGTAAAAAGAGGGCAAAAAGTTTAACAGTTTAATACGTTTTGACATTACATAACCAATACTTTAAATGCCTGCCTTTAACTCACTCTCTGGCTAAGGAATGCATGGGGTGTATGCAGATGATCTCCCCTGTCCTAGTCAACAACTATTCTAAAAGAATGATTTGAAAATGGTGAAGGTTGTATCCAAGTAGTTTTATGGTGTTATGAGCCAATTTTAGTTTTAGGTGGCAAAAGGATGTGAACACCACCATGGTATTGATTGAGTACGGATTAACTATTCGAAATTCTGAAGTGAATTTATTGAAAATTGTCAGTGCTGTAGTATTTGAATGGTTGGTATCGGCAGAGAGTGATGCTTGCACCAGCAATCTGTCGTGGTCATGAGATGAGCTAGTGCAGTATGAGGGTAGGTCATTTGGCAGCCATGGGATGTGCTTGGAATAGTACCCAAAATTGTAATTGAGAGAAGGTCTTGGCTGCTATGTTGTGACAACCTGTTTATGGAAAAAGTAAGATTGCTGTGCTGCTGCCAACCAAATCATCATCCTAATTAACCTCACAATTGTTAGTGAGGAGGACTAACCTTTATTGATAATTATACATGCTGCTATGTGTTTTCTAAATAGCATTTGACAGATATTCCACTCCATAGAGACCCACAGGTGTGTGCGGAGGCCACAATGGGATATACTTCAAAGAGTGCTGAAGTTTCAATAAAAGAGGGTAGGCTCTGTGGACCATATGTCACAAAACCAGTTATTCTTGAAAATAGCTACAAAGCCAGTGTAGGCATCAGCCTAAGTACTGATAATGGGGGATTTATCAGACAGTGGTGGAATGAGCATGGTTTCCCATTCCAGTGGGTTAGGAAGTTTAGCACCACGAACAGGTCTGTTCAAGCCTGAGCATTGAGTGTCTCTGTGCAATTGTCGGTAGGTAACCAGGGAGCAGGTTCAGAAGTCGGGAGATAAAGAAGTGACCTTGTGGTAAACACGTAAGTTCAGAGAACCAAGGAGATACTGAAGATCCAAACGGGAATATCTTTGCCCAGGAAGAACTCCATGTTTCCCTGATACAATGGACCTTGCCCATGGGGGGTGGGGCATTTACTGAAATATCAAGTCCAGTTGTATATCCAAGAAAATGAAACTGGAGGAGCAGCCTAAGGTTTAATCTTACAACAGCTGAACGCTCTGCAATGAAAAAAGATCCAAGGTCTTGTGCATACTTTGGGATATAGTATTTGGTTTCTCAACTGATAGAAATCCTCTACATAATGTATCACTGTGGCCAGTTACTTGCATACAAGACAGCTACCAGTATTAAAAAGGTTGCAGATTGCACCTTACCTAAGAACACAATAGGTTTTCCCAATTTGTCTTTAAGCCCTTGTGTTGGAACCAGAGGAAACAAGACTCTTAGTGGGCGAACTGGATTCGATAGAAGATAAATTGGTGGAGTAGGAGTTGGAGGCACCAGAAGCATAAGAGAGTGGTTTAATGCCTGCAAAATGACCAAAGAATAGTTCCGTCTAATAGGCTCTATTCATGTGCTGAATTAAGCCAAACCTGTGGCCGATTATGGATAAAGGATTAGCAATAGTCATAGAATGTATAACCACCATATTTGTGTTCCAGGTCCACCATTTATGTAAAGTAGAGATCTAGGTCTTCCCTATATTGTGGTAATGTGTAACAAATTACATCTCTATATAGACCAAGGGCCAGAATGAATATGGGTATAGTAGTCAGTCATTCAGTCTGGCATCCCCAGCTTTCAAAACTACTGACAAGTCTCCATAGCAGTACGCCTAGTTCTCTATGAGGTCTGGGGAGGCAAACAACAAGGAGACCAAATTGACGTCTTAGCCGTCCAATATGTCCTTCCTAATTTACAGTGGAACTAAATGTGCTGGTGTAATAACATGAGAAGAGGGAACTCTGTGCTGGATTGTAACTGGTAATATTACTTTAAGAGGATAGTGTAACCCAGCATCAACTTGGCGAACAAATTAGCTAAACAAGGGGAAGGTGAGGCCCTACTAAATGCCAAGTGGCTGTGAGAGGATTTAGCTATTATTAGGTTGAGTGACAGAAGCCTCTTGGTTACAAGTAAGAAATTCAAATGAGTGGCTGTTACAGGTGAGGCCCTATCTAATAGCCTGTAGAGGTTTAAGCAATGCTCTCCTATGAGTTGGCCCGATAAGCGAATACCTCCGCATGAGGATGGGACTGAATTACAATTATACTAGAATATGGTACTCACCAATACCCTTTACAGTCAGTTAAACTATCCATAATGAATGTATGGGAATAGAAAAGTAATGAATATGTAGAAAGTATGTTGGAATGTACATATCTTGCCCAACTAGTGTGTGGTTTAGCTTGAGAAAGGAATATAATAGAGAGGAATGCAAAGACACAGTGGGAACACTATAAGAATGTGTCCAGGATAGTATAAGTGCTAATTGAGATAGGGGTATAATTGTCACAAATTTACCATTACCCTGGCGCCTGCGCCGCTCCTCTCCTTCTCTTGTTGTATTAATACATTAAGTCCGGCCATTCTAAGGCTCGGTAATACGCCTTTTGGATCCACCTTATGTGGGTTTCTTCTTTCCTGTGTGTTGGGGTACAACTCCCATGACAATAATATACCTGTGTTGTGGTTAAGGATTAAAATGTAAACAACAGGATGATAAGTAGAGATAGTAGAGACCTAGATAATAAGGAAACTTATGATTATGAGCATAAACCTAGGCCAATCAATATGAAAGAGAGAAACCTAGTAGTGCTTCATCTAATTAGGAGTTCCTACTGTGCGTCCTTACAGAAGAAGGACCTGAAGTATGTATGAGAAGGATGGGAACAAGTGCATGTGACAGGAGTTGTGGATTACACAAGGCTTAGGTAAAACCATGACAGACCGAGGAGGCCTAAATATTGTTAAATGTGTAATGAGGGGTTCAAGGTTCTCGGGAGTGCAAAGAGATGGTCATATAGGAAGGAATTGCATGTAACAAGGCTGAGAGGACTAGTCAAGTATAGTATGTTAGGGTTGTAGTAGACCCTTGTAAATACATAGGTGTTAAGAAACAATGTTTTGTTTTTTAGTTAAGAAACCATTGTTTATTGTTTATTATTTAGAAATATAACAATTTCAAAATGCATGATGGATGAAACTGTTATGACCATAATAATTATAACATCATTTTTTTTAATTTATCAAATATCTGTTCTGCTTCAATATTCAGCACTAATAGAAAATTGCATTGGCTTATTTCTTGGCAACTAAAGACATGTGAACTGCACACAAGTGTCAAGCAGCCATATTTTCCTGGAATGACAAATCCCACTGGCTATTTTTCTATGCACTTTTGAAAGTGAATTAAAATTCATGTTAATCCTCTTAATACAGATTAGTTCACTACATACACCTAATGAGGTTTGAAAATAAATATATACTATTGGCCAGAGAAAAACAACATACAGGGAGTGCAGAATTATTAGGCAAGTTGTATTTTTGAGGATTAATTTTATTATTGAACAACAACCATGTTCTCAATGAACCCAAAAAACTCATTAATATCAAAGCTGAATATTTTTGGAAGTAGTTTTTAGTTTGTTTTTAGTTATAGCTATTTTAGGGGGATATCTGTGTGTGCAGGTGACTATTACTGTGCATAATTATTAGGCAACTTAACAAAAAACAAATATATACCCATTTCAATTATTTATTTTTACCAGTGAAACCAATATAACATCTCAACATTCACAAATATACATTTCTGACATTCAAAAACATAACAAAAACAAATCAGTGACCAATATAGCCACCTTTCTTTGCAAGGACACTCAAAAGCCTACCATCCATGGATTCTGTCAGTGTTTTGATCTGTTCACCATCAACATTGCGTGCAGCAGCAACCACAGCCTCCCAGACACTGTTCAGAGAGGTGTACTGTTTTCCCTCCTTGTAAATCTCACATTTGATGATGGACCACAGGTTCTCAATGGGGTTCAGATCAGGTGAACAAGGAGGCCATGTCATTAGATTTTCTTCTTTTATACCCTTTCTTGCCAGCCACGCTGTGGAGTACTTGGACGCGTGTGATGGAGCATTGTCCTGCAGGAAAATCATGTTTTTCTTGAAGGATGCAGACTTCTTCCTGTACCACTGCTTGAAGAAGGTGTCTTCCAGAAACTGGGAGTTGAGCTTGACTCCATCCTCAACCCGAAAAGGCCCCACAAGCTCATCTTTGATGATACCAGCCCAAACCAGTACTCCACCTCCACCTTGCTGGCGTCTGAGTCGGACTGGAGCTCTCTGCCCTTTACCAATCCATCCATCTGGCCCATCAAGACTCACTCTCATTTCATCAGTCCATAAAACCTTAGAAAAATCAGTCTTGAGATATTTCTTGGCCCAGTCTTGACGTTTCAGCTTGTGTGTCTTGTTCAGTGGTGGTCGTCTTTCAGCCTTTCTTACCTTGGCCATGTCTCTGAGTATTGCACACCTTGTGCTTTCGGGCACTCCAGTGATGTTGCAGCTCTGAAATATGGCCAAACTGGTGGCAAGTGGCATCTTGGCAGCTGCACGCTTGACTTTTCTCAGTTCATGGGCAGTTATTTTGCGCCTTGGTTTCTCCACACGCTTCTTGCGACCCTGTTGACTATTTTGAATGAAATGCTTGATTGTTCGATGATCACGCTTCAGAAGCTTTGCAATTTTAAGAGTGCTGCATCCCTCTGCAAGATATCTCACTATTTTTGACTTTTCTGAGCCTGTCAAGTCCTTCTTTTGACCCATTTTGCCAAAGGAAAGGAAGTTGCCTAATAATTATGCACACCTGATATAGGGTGTTGATGTCATTAGACCACACCCCTTCTCATTACATAGATGCACATCACCTAATATGCTTAATTGGTAGTAGGCTTTCGAGCCTATACAGCTTGGAGTAAGACAACATGCATAAAGAGGATGATGTGGTCAAAATACTCATTTGCCTAATAATTCTGCACACAGTGTATTAGGATGCTTGCAGTCATTTCTGATTATATAAATAAATATGTTTCACAGGATGGATTTAAGTGAGGATTATTGGAATCTCCTAAGAAATTACTCATTATGAAGCAAAACTGTTTACTCAGCACCATCATGCACTTATTTGGAACAAAGATTTCTCTTTTAGGGACTCAAGGCTTTACTGTCACTTTTGTGTTTTGGGATATTTGTTGATACCATGTAGGCACTGTTTACTTTGAACTCTAAATTTGTACATGTATGTATTTCTTGTGTTATATGAAAACAGAAAGGATAAATGTAAGGATACCACTCCTTGGTAGATACGTTTGTATTTATTGCCAAGAAAACTAATGGAGTTATTTATTAGAATCCAAATGTACCCATACCAAGCCAACCCATAAGAGCACTCTGACAACTAAGACTCACTGGCCATGGGTAAGGCATGACTTATGTCCTCCCCACATTACTTCAAAGGACCCATCTCAATGCCTAGTCGCTAGTTTTTAATATTTTGTACCATGTCAAACTCAAAGTCTGTATCGGGCCACATAAACAAGTTTTAAGTTTAGGTGGGCCGCAAAAAAAAACAAAAAACGTAAATTTTCCTAGAAACGTTAAGGTTTATTTAAAAAAGTACAGTATAAAAAAAAAGAGCACCCCCCTCTACTAAACCACAGCACCCCCCTCTACTAAATCCCAGCTCCCCTCCCTCCCCCTACTAAACCATAGCACCCCTCTCTACCACCCTGTGCCAAATCTGAAACTATAAGGGGTTGATACACTAAGAGGGGTAATACATTCAAAAGATGGGATAAGAAGCACAAAATGTGGTTAAGAGACACACAGGTGAAAATATATATTTTTTCTAACAGACTCTCTAATGGACTCTCTAATGGACCGTCTCTGTTAGAGGGTCCCCCTCCAGGGTCCTTTATTATAATAATAATAATTATTATTATTATTACTACTGGGATTCATAAGGTGTGGGAAGTGTTGTGGTTGCAATATGGTACTGTGAGTACATTCTGGTGCTGTAGCTAGTGCTGTGAGTGTCTCCTAGTACTGTGGCAACTGATGTGCCTGCTACCTAGTGCTGTGGCGGTAGCTTTGTGTGCAGTAATTGTTATTTTTATAATTCAGTTATAGTGCCTTGATCATGTGTGTATGACTTATGTGGTGCATTGAATAGTTAAACATTAAAACAGATTAGAAATTGCAACACTCAAATCAGACAATGGCAACTTGATTATTTTATTAATCTTTTGCATCAGGTTTCTCAAATCTTTTGTATGTCTGTTCTTTATTTGATAATGGCTATGTCCCTCCCCTTCATGACACTGTCAAAAAGGGAAAGAGCATGAATGTGATTACAATTATGACTCCCCCCCCCCAAAAAAAATTTCTGCGGACGCACATGATGGAAGCCACCACACAATTAAAGGGACACATTAGTCACCACTTCAGCACAATGAAGTGGTCTGGGTGCCAGGTCCCTCGGGTTTTAACCATTCAGATGTAAACATAGTGGCTCTTGCCGCGCATGTGCATTCCGCTCCACTCGGAGCTGACGGCGGGGGAGGAGAGGTAACCAGCGCCGAGGGAGCCTGGCGCTGGATTAAGGTAGGCTGCTGAAGGGGTTTTAACCCAGATTTTGTATATCCAGACAAAATCCAGTGTCTAGTGAATAACCCTATAAGATTCTATTAAGAACCGCCAACTTCATCCATTTTTTACACAAACTAATACTTAATTTTAATTACTAGTATCATAAGCAAACAGCTGCAATCTCCTCTCCTCTAACTCTCCTTTCTGCTTTTTATTGCTTAATAAATATATATTTTTTTAAAACAGATTTTATGACAGAGACCGCTACACTTTGTATAGCCCCTACACCCTATTCTGGCTCTATATTACTGGCTGGTCTGATTCCTCTACTCTGGAATTACATGATCCAATAAAGCATGTACTGAAAGATAAAGTGACCATTATGATTTTGAAGCTCAAATCATCCTTTAAAACAATACACAGTGATACCTAGCTCTAAGACTCTGAATATGATATTGATCAATTGTGCTCTCAAATCTCACAAACTGAGACATATGTTTACTTGGTTTCCTAAGAAATTGTACTCCTCTATCACCACGTTGCTCCCTGAACCTTCTGTAGGCGAGGACGAACTGCCCTCCATCTCAACTGGGTTGGTTAATACAATTATGCAAAGACTGGTTGATTCGCCTGTGTTTACTGAAAGATCACATCATGTCCAAAGGCCACTGGGTCAGATTCTTAGTCACCCTTGAGACAACATCTTCTAGCTGGATTATTTTATACTAAAAGAATAACTTATTCTAAATGTCATGGATTCACCAGATCTCAAATCCAAGGCCCGTAGAGTCCTTGTACGGCCTCATTTGTCCTTGAATACACTGCAGGCAAGGAGAATTCCGTAACCACCTTCCTCAATGTTGCAAGAGAAGGCTTAACTATTTATGGAATTACCCATTGAGACTCACAGTATCCTAAAACTGTTCTACATCTACAATATCAACACAATAAGATGTTCCTCCAATCTTGCAAACTCTAAATCACTCCCTCATTAAAACCCTTAACTGGGAAACTGGCTCTAATTCGCATAACTCCATTGCAACACAGACCAAAATGGCAGCAGCAAGGATGTAAACATGGCAGAGTCCTAGAATGAGAGGTGGAAGATCCCCAGGAAAAGCGCCATTGTACAGAACACTGGTGAGACCTCACTTGGAGTACTGTACACAGTACTGGAGACCGTATCTTCAGAAGGATATTGATACCTTAGAGAGAGTTCAGAGAAGGGCTACTAAACTGGTTCATGGATTGCAGGATAAAACGTACCAGGAAAGGTTAAAGGATCTTAACATGTATAGCTTGGAGGAAAGACGAGACAGGGGGGATATGATAGAAACATTTAAATACATAAAGGAAATCAACACAGTAAAGGAGGAGACTATATTTAAAAGAAGAAAAACTACCACAACAAGAGGACATAGTCTTAAATTAGAGGGACAAAGGTTTAAAAATAATATCAGCAAGTATTACTTTACTGAGAGGGTAGTGGATGCATGGAATAGCCTTCCAGTTGAAGTGGTAGAGGTAAACACAGTAAAGGAGTTTAAGCATGCGTGGGATAGGCATAAGGCTATCCTAACTATAAGATAAGGCCAGGGACTAATGAAAGTATTTTGTAAATTATGCAGACTAGATGGGCCGAATGGTTTGTATCTGTTTGTTACTACCTGGTTATCTTTTAAGCTTAGGCCTTGATTTAATTAGTTTCTAAAATTATTCGATATCATTAGAAAAACTTTCCAAATTGTTTAATTACAGAGGTCACCATCAATGTCTACGGGGTTTATTGCAAATAAATCATTTGGAACATTTTTCTAACAGTAATTAATAATTTGGAAAGCTTATTAAATCAACAGCGTATTTTGACATTAGTTTGCCTCTAAAGGCTGATTTATTAGGATCTCAACAAGAGTGGCAATTTATTGATTACTGAGTATTATTCCTTATACATAATTTACTTCCCTTTCAGTCTTCAACCTCAAAAATTAAAGCCTATCGAGAGCACCATCTACACTGATCAGCCACAACATTAACACCACCTGCCTAATATCATGTAGGTCCCACTCATGCTGCCAAAATACCTTCGAGGCAAGGAGATGTAAGGTGTGTTTGCTAAAGTAGCTAAAATGGAAAATTCTCAAAATTCTCCAGTTCTGCTATTGCCTAAACCTATTGATAAAAGTCCTTTCTTTAATTCACATTATATATTAAATTAAGGTAACTAATAATTGTATACATTATCTGCCTGTAACCTAGTTAATATTATCATCATCATGGGTGGGATGAGCAAATTGGATTTGTATACTTGCACAACATGCAATCAGAGATTTTAGAATACCTATGTCAAAATAAGCACATCACTGCAGAATATTTCTAAGTACGGCCGTGATTTAATATTTTTAGATAAGCTTTTGAAAATTATTAAGTATCTTGAAAAATGCTCTCATAGTTTAATATTTAAATATTTTTATATTTAATTTTTTTATATTTTATGATTAAAAAAATCATTGTAAAATAGCTTACCCAAAAGTATTAAATTAATGCCTATATTTTAAATGTGTGACATGTCATAATTCCCTTTTATTCCAGAAGTTTGGTCCTTAAGGGGTTAAAGCACTTAAAGATGCTTTAGTACTTTAGGGGTCAACTGCATTTCTCTGCAGAAATCTGCTGTTTTATAAATCGCCTTAGTAACGTGTCCTGACTGTCTGCTAGAGGGCTTCCTGCCTCACTTGCATTAAACTGAAGTTCAAAACAGAAATTAATGCTTCTCCCATAAAAGCATGGGCTTTAATGCTTCTCTAGCAGAGACATCATTGCTATGTCCCAGTGAGAAGTATCTGGTTGGACACAAATCATCAATAAGATAACTTCACAGTGGATGGATTGAAGCTGCGGTGAGGAGACTCTGACACAGAAAAAGGGTGTTTATTTGATTTTAACTGTTTCATTGTCAAAATGGGGTATCAATTAACCTAACGCGTTCCTACCAAACCTAACTCTCAATGCTGATTTTAATAAAAGGAATGGAAAGTAAGGTTACATGTTGCAGTGGGAGAAGAAAATGGTGTGGAGATGTGGATCAGGTGTCTAAATGGCCTGAAAGGCATCACTTGCTGCTATAACCACAAGAAATGTCACTGGACATCAGATCTAATACCCAAATTCAACCAAGATTTCAATCTGAAATTGCTGGAGGTGGCTTCAGTCAATGGGCACACCCAGCCTTGCCCCTTATCCGTACATTTTGATCTAGGCTCCGTGACTTAATTACCTCTCTCTGCAAAGTGACCTTCCCTTTGGCAGCTATAGTGTAATGTGTGCATGGCCTTTCCTAACACCATATCTTTCTATCAGCGTACTTTGGCATCCCATGTGATGCTAAAAATATATTAGATCTCAAATGGAAAAGCCAGAAAAGCCGTGCAAGAATTCATATATAAATTACATGCTAATTGCTCATATGAACTCATGATCACCTTAACCGAACCTCAATGCAAAAAGTAGAGGGGATTTGGTTCCTATAGTGGGTACAAGCAGGGGTGTATTAGCCGCGAGGCAAACAAGGCATTTTCCTTGGGCGGCATTTTCCAGGGGGCGGCAAAAAAAGCCGCCCCCAAATGCCCAAGGCAAATGTCTTGTTAGCCTTGTGGCTAACAGACATGCCGGCGGGCTGCTGGGCGATCGGGCTGCACTGCCTGGCGGGCGGCCGGCGAGGGAGCACTTCCCCTGAGCTGTCTGCTCAGCTCCCTCGCCAGCCGCAGAATGAGGCTGGGAGGCGGAGCCGGAATATGACGTCATATTCCGGCTCCCAGCCTCACTCTGAGGCGCGCGAGGGAGCTGAGCAGACAGCTCAGGGGAAGTGCTCCCTCGCCGGCAGGCCGGCCGCCCGCCAGGCAGTACCGCCCGATCGCCCAGCAGCCACTGGACCACCAGGGAGGAAGAGACACCCCCCTCCCCAGCATTCCCAAAGGTAAGGAGGCGGGGGGGGGGGGGGGTTAAATTAAAAAAAAAAAAATGTGTTAAAAATAAATTTTAAAAAAATGTGTTACAAATAAATTTAAAAAAAAGTGTTAAAAAAAATAAATAAAAAAAATGTGTTAAAAATAAATAAACAAAAAGTGTTAAATTTTTTTTTTAAAAAATGTGTTAAAAATAAATTTTTAAAAAATGTATTAATGTGGGTGGGTGAGTGTGTGTCTGTGTCTGTTAGTGTGTGTCTGTGTCTGTTAGTGTGTGTCTGTGTCTGTTAGTGTGTGTCAGTGTGTGTGTCTGTTAGTGTTTGTGTCTGTGTATGTTAGTGTGTGTGTCTGTGTCTGTTAGTGTGTGTCAGTGTGTGTGTCTGTTAGTGTTTGTGTCTGTGTCTGTTAGTGTTTGTGTCTGTGTCTGTTAGTGTGTGTCTGTGTATGTTAGTGTGTGTGTCTGTTAGTGTGTGTGTGTGTGTCTGTGTCTGTTAGTGTGTGTGTGTGTGTGTGTCTGTTAGTGTGTGTGTGTGACTGTGTGTGTCTGTTAGTGTGTGTTTGCCTGTGAGTGTATGTGTATGTCAGTGAGTGTGTGTCTGCTAGTTTGTGTCTGCTAGTGAGTGAATGTGTGTCTGTTAGTGTGTGTGTGTTTCTGTTAGCGAGTGTGTGTGTGTGTATTTAGAATGCGGGGCGGGGGGAAAGGTTGGGTGGGGGTGGCGCGGGGGGAGGGGGGGGCGCCTGAGTTTTGTCCTGCCTAGGGCAGCACAAAACCAGGATACACCACTGGGTACAAGGTAGTCTAACATGCCTTTGGTCACAGTAATTGTTACCTGTATAGTTTCCTAGGACCTGATGGGCTGATTGGTTGCTTGTACCTAGGCAATTGCATTTGATCTACCTTGTAACAGATCCATTCTATTATACTGTATATATCGCACACGACAATGTAACCTTCTGTGCACAACTGCACAATGCTACTGTTGTAGGATACACCAATCTACTGCTTCTGGACACGTTAAAACATGCTTGTATTACAAGGTATCATAGTAGAATGTTGAACCCAATGTACATTTTTCATGATTTTTCAGATCATATATGTTTGCCACGTTGATTTTTCCTTAATGTATTTTATTTTTACTTTGATTTTATTTTAACTTTATCTTATTTTAATTTTGTTTATATTATTTCTTCTCCTCGTTGCTCTTGTATTGGTTTATGAATGTCTTCTTACATTGATAATGCCAAGTCATATCACGCTTGGCATCATCAATGCTTTTCTCATTACAATATTTTATGTCTGATTAAAAGTAAAATCAAATAAACTTTGATTTGAAAACCCCCCCACCCCAAAAAACGTGTATTTTTTGTTATTATTATTATTGTTATTCATATAGCGCCAAATAATTCCGCAGCACTTTACAATATTATAAAAGGGGGGTAAATTTACAATACAAGAGACAATTACACAGTGACAAAGGAACAATACGTAGATGAGGACCCTGTTCAAACGAGCTTACAGTTTAAATGAGGTGGGGTGCAAATACACAACAGGGCAGCAAGGGTGACAACCACCAAACAAGGTGGAAAAGTAGCACAACTGGAGGAGAGAGTGGAGTATGGCTCTTTAGGAGAGCAAGAGACAGACGTGGGTAAATATAGATAAGGTACTCTGGGAGTCCAAAAGCATTTCTGAGCAGATGTGTTTTGAGGGAGTTGGAGTATTGTCCGTCAGCACAGCAGACAGACAGGCATCCAGAGGCATCTAGAGAAACACAGAAATATACAGCATGATATATATATATATATATATATATATATATACAAACACACCTATAGACATGCACATATATATGCACATTATATACATATTCATAATATGATATACTAATAACATTACCATTAGCAATATTGAAGAAAATGTTGAATTATGAGTATCAGGAAAAAGATAAAAGGCACAGGGCAGCAACATCCTTTTTGTTCTTTTTTTTCTAGTCAAATAATTTGCAAGTAAGTTCTGCTAAAAATGAAGAACTATTCCCCAAAGCTCCCAACATCATTCTGCATAATCACAGATATTATTTCTTTCCCACAGTTTTTTTTCAGAGGAGATGCTATTTCAAAGCCTTTCATTTCTCTGTGCTATTATCAAATAATCTTTTTTGTACTTGGTTGTTTATTATTGGATTGTAACTATGGTAAATCTCTGGGGGTTTTTGTCTCCTTTGGTATGTTAATTAGTCATTTTTCCTTTGATCTTTTTTTCCTCGCTGAAAAGAGTGAAAAGCTATCTCGGTAGGGAATCTTACTGATGTGTGTTCATACTCTCATCTCCATAATCACGAGGAGATAACCATGTCATAGGTCTGTGCATCTGCTATCGCCTTTGTAAAAATATGTGATATGGTGCATTTAATCTAACAGGCACATGTCCTATTGGTATATATGTTCCTATAAAAAAATATAATAATAAGTGATTGAAGTTATTGTACTAGCTGTAGCCTTTAAATTAAGACTGCAGGAAAAGTTGAATTTTATCAAGGGAGGAATGCTCTTTGGACTTAGTTTTGACATTAAGGGCTTCATTACATATGAAGCGTTCAACAGATCTGGATATTTCACCTGTTAATTCCCAATGCTGTCAGATCTGCAGGCTTCTCATATAGAATAAGACCTGAAGACCTTGTTAGAACAGATTTCTCTTCTCTCTCTTTTTTTCTTCTTGTTTTCAATTTAAGGGACTTATCATAAAGCAAATCTAGAACCTATATGGAAACCTGGACATAATTCACATTGGAGATTCAATTAACGTAAATAATTATCACGTACAATATTTATTTATTGTTTTCTGTCTCCAATTAGAACTTAGGCCAGCTTCCAATAAGTTTTTTATCCCCATTGTACAGCACTATGAAATTGGCTGGCGCTATATAAATAATAAAATAATAATCATCTCTAATTGATTTAACTCCCACTGCTGACTTTAGAAAAATATCAAAAAATGATTTTATACTTAGCATTGAAAATATGAGCGGCGGGAGGGGGCCCTAAATTATAATATTTACCTATTGTAAAGCTTACCATTTGATGTCTTCTTCTTTTTCTAAAATCTTATTTTTTCAGCCCCAAAAAAGGCCAAATAAAAGGGGTGGGGGTGAGGGGGAGGACAATAGTCCCCCTCCTTTACTGTAATTTAGGGCCCACACCTGCTGCTCAGAGGTGGGGGCAGGGGGGAGGACAATAGGTTACCCTATTTTCATTTAGGGTGGGGGCTAGGGGGGGACGAAATGTCCCCCCCTTATTGTTATTTAGGGCCCCACCTGCCGCTCAGGTGTGGGAGTCTTGGGGGGAGCAATAGGTCCCCCATTCAGTTTAATAGCCCCCACTCACGCGGCACGGGTGGGGCTCGGGAGGGTTGACATCAGGGTGTTTTTTTTTTAACAGTGAGCAGCCACTGGCTGCTCACTGTTTACTAGACATGCCCCTACTCGCGGTATAGCGAATAGGGGCAGAATTTACTAACACTAAGTAATCTTTACTTAGTATTGGTAAATTTGGCTGAAAGACCAATTTAGGTCTTTCAGCCTTTTGGTAAATAGCTCCCTAATACCGTGAGAATTAGGGAGTTATCTACTAAGCGGCTGCATCTTGCAATAGAATGAAATTCTTGCTCAGAATGATATGCCGATCAGAACAAAGTCACGAATTGCGTCCTAACACGAATGGAGAAACCCTCCCTACTTTGTAGTCCCTACTTTGTCTTATGTTTTAAAGAAAACTAGAGCAGACAGGAAGAAATGAAGAACAGATCCCGACACAGGGAGAGAAGAGGAATCAATTAAAGAAAGGTACGTTCAGCATGACAGTGCCACTTTAAAAGTGGAGGTTGATAAAGACATGTTAGTGTGAGGAAGACATATGGAAGTGATGGAGATATAGAAGGATGGAGAAAGACATGCCAAATGGGGAAAGACCCCCCCAAAAAAGTGAAAAAATAATAAGGAAGGGTCTGATAAACACAAAAGTAGAAGAAAGAGGAGAGAGATTTAAGTGAAGGCAACGTTAGGATGGTACATCCCAATACACAAATATAACCAAGAAGGATATTGAAGGAAAAAAAATTAACTAGGCTGAAGGAAAATACTCAAAGAGGTAAACAAATAATGAACACAAAAAAAAAACCTCTAAAACCCAAGCAAATACCTTACCAGATAGAAATACCTTTCAAAAATGAAAAGTGATACGGTAAAAGGAAATGCACTTTCTTAAAAGTTTTAATTCAAGAGTTCAATTAAGTGTAAAATTGATGTCGGTTTAGCTGCTTTAAAAAGGGTGGTTGTGCATATTCAGAAGCAATTAGACATGACCCAACTGATGCGAGCTGGACCTGCTATCAGAGCAGTGCACCCAATGGAGGGCTGAGTGGCATGTGCCACTGTCAGAATGAGAATGTGGGGTAGGCTCAATTAGAGTGGTGTGGGACTTGAGGTGTGAGGTACGGTAAGTACATTTTAGAGAGAAAGTGTGATGGGAGCGCATGCAGGATAGAATATGGAGAGACAAAGCAGGCAAGAAGGGGAACTGAGAAAAAAAAACAAGGAACACATCTCTGCATTCATATATAGCTGCATCCAACATAAACATCAAGGAATAAAGTGTGCACTCAACAACACTGCTCTCAATCGGAATGTGTTAGTGTGGGTAGTACCAATCTACCCAGGGCATGAACCCAAATATAGAATTTGAAAAAAATATGTACTGAAGAAATGTCCACCAAAAGACACAGCCCCCTAGCTGGTAAATAAGAACCTACAGACAATAATACTCTCTGAATGGTGTCTAAAAGTAGTGTGTTTAGATAAAGATATAGAGGAATTTCCCAGAAATATCTACGACTTTATTAAGTGCGGTCAAATGTACACAGTAACAACGGCTAAGTAAAGTTGTATAGTGGTAGAGACCTATATTAAAATAAAAATAAGTAAGTAGTACACAGGGGCTTAAAAATAAAAGTAGATGGATACCAGTTTCCTTAGATAATCCTGTGAATAAAGGAGGGGGTCAGTGTCTGCGAAGCACTGAACCCTCCTCATTGAAATTAGGGTTCCCACTCACTGGGGAAAAACATATCTAAAGGGGTTTTGAAAAGGAACCATGAATTTCAAGGTACTGCAGTAGTAGGGAAAAAAACAGGGACATGAGGAGAGATCATTGAAAGTAGATAAATAAGTAAAGGTCAGAGAACACCTCAGTTGCTGAAGTGACAGCAACCTACTATCATCTATAGCTAAACTGAGCTAAGAGAATCACACAACCACTAAACTAAAGGACTAAATAGGTGCCATTATAAGAGGGCTCAAAAAAGTGCCCAGTCAAAAAAATCCGGATGCAAGTTTCAATGCAGCTATGCAGTGAAACGTGCATCGGGAATTTTGATTTATTAATTGTTTATTATTTTTTACTGAAAGAAGTTTGTTGAAGTATGTTTTTTTCCCATCACTTCAGCATGTAACAAAAGCTCCTGCACTGCCACCTCTCCTCCTATCATGGAAAAGGAAGCTGGGTGATCAGGAAGGTGATATTGTTAGTCTGCTGCTTTGACATGCCCCTTGCATGAAAGCCAACAAAATGTTCAAGATTTGGCTCGTGGGCACAGCTCTGAGATAATGTGGACTGAGTTTCTGCATGTACCTGTAGCCTGGTGGCACTAGACTCAACATCCCCCTGTTCTGCCTGAGGGTGGTGGCAGTGGAGGAAGTACCAGTGGTAGTAGTTTGTGAACAGATTTGGATAAAGTGGACCCTAGTATCTTCTCTTTTGTCTTCTTCCTCAGTAATACAGACTTCTAATGCATATGCAGATGTTATATCAAACTGGCATTGGTGATATGGCCTTCACTCTCCCCTTACTCACTTCTTCATTTAGATCTTCTGAGAAGCTGTTGAAGAAATGTCAAATCTTACTTTGTAGCCCAAATGCTTGACTTAGAAAGATGCAGGTGAATTTGCAAAGCTTCGGAAGCTGTCACAACACTAACCTCTACACGAGCACTTGGTTGGCTAATGCTAATGGGTAGGTAGTGAGAAAGTGGTATTAGTGATAATCTCACTACATGAGCTACATCTGGAACTGGTAGGAGATGATGCTCCACCTGTTTTTATTAAATGATACCATTCTACTGCAGTTAGAGATAGGCGTAGACAATTTGGCAAGGGTAGCCTGTAGATGCAGGAAATAGTGGACTGTTGACTCTACTCTCCAGACTTTGCTCTTCTAATTACTCTGTATCATAGTTGATTTATACCTGGGATGGACATAAACAAATGTCTTTAGTGGTGGGGAAATATAAATATCATTATCACTAGATTTCTCACCAGCTCTGCTACCACCAAGACTAGACATTGGATACTCTGCTCTGCCTCTTCAGTAAAGTGTGGCACTTACAATGTTTCTGTTGAGCTCTCTCGTTGTTGCTTTTTGAAATAGGGGAACATTCTTTTGTTGATTCTTTGGTTGACTGGAGAAGGCCTCTGAATACACATTTAATATATATCATGTATAAGTAAAATATATAGTCATCACATCCCATAAAAATAATGTGATGCTCAGTATTGTTTAACAACATTGAGACCTTGTTTGATGCACAGGTGGGGGAGATCTAATGCGCATGCGAGGTAATGGCCACGCTCGCATTTGGATCTCCCCATAGGAAAGCATTACTCAATGCTTTCCTATGGGGATTCTGGCGATGCTGGAAGTCCTCACGCACAGCGTGAGGACTTCTAGCGTCATTTAGACTACCAAAAGTCATCTAAGAACCCGGAAGTCCCTCTAGTGGCTGTCTGGTAGACAGCCAGCAGAGGAGGACTTAACTCTTCAAGGTAATTATTGCAGTTTATAAAAACTGCAATATTTACATGTTCATGGTTAAGGATGATGGGAGTTGGCACCCAAATCTCTTTAATGGGCTGAAGTGGTCTGGGTGCCTACAGTGTCCCTTTAAGAGAACTGGTTGTTGTTACTCTGCCCTTAATAATTATTAGATTTACTTATTATAGTAGACCAGTATGCATCACCCAGAGATAAAAGAAGAATAGCATCATCTATTTCATTTTCACTGGAAAAAATACAGAGACACCACTATCTTCCTTTATAAACTGATCCACACTGGACTCGGACAATTTTGTGTGCCCTGTATTCTAACGAGTTAGTGTCCCCAAATGTAGTTACATGTTTTTTCTTCCTTGTGAATTAAAAAATATGCCTCTCTGAACTATCTTCATGTATCATGTGCCAGAAGCTAAATAAAATCACTATTGCTCCCTGATGTCCTTTATCACAGATTGATCATCTAAAATGTGTCACTGGCTTTCCAAAATTAAATTTCTTCAAAGTAGAAATCTACATGGAGATTTTGCACATAATGACCCTAGTCAGTTGAATGAGTGAATCTGTGCGTTGGGGCCAGTAAGAAGCAGCTTAAATATAACTAATGACAGGGTTACTGAATTCCTGCAGGATTTCATAGGAAAATGTCAAATTCAGCATTGAGGCCTTTGAGGCCTTTGAGGTCTTCAAGCTTACCAGACCAGACCTAGTATTCCCTTCAAAGCCCCTTCATTTCACCAACTTCAGCCTAGGAAACCCACGCAATGGAATGTATACACAGGATGGCCAGCAATTATTAAGAAGTTTGTAGCATTCATTTTGACTACTCCATATCTACGTCTGCAAGAAAGGGATAATAAACTCTCACTCCACCAGCATATTTTCATGTGCATTGTCACTTATTCAATTTAAAAGAAAATCAAGTATTTAGATTTTTTTATTTCATCTTTATTTAACAACTATTTTGAACCCAAATGTATTTGTGAGATGTGTAGAATATAATTAAATGCAGGAATCCACATCTAATCTTTCAGCAACTAATCAATCCTATTCTGACTGCCTGTCTGTAGTTGTTATAAGTGTTATAATTTGTATCTGGCAGTCAGCATATAGCAAGCATGCAAAGAAGAGAAGAAATTAAAAATGTTTCTATTTCTCTACCTTGTTTGCACTGTTTGCCTTGGCTTTGCCTGAACTGAATTGGATTGTGATTGTAATTTGCTTAAATCTGTCAGCACCGAAGATGCTGTTTAGTGGATTAGGGAGAGCGCTGGATTTTCTTTTGTATTGTATAAATTGGCTTCCAGCAGCACCAAATATATGCATGTTCAGTGAGTGCAGCCAGTCCCCTGGTTTATTATATATACATATATATATATATATATATATATATATATATACAATGGTACCTCGGTTAACATAATTTTCAGTTTACAAATAAAAATCCATTGAAAATAATGCCTCGGTTAACAAATTATTTTTGCAATACAAAGTAAGTTTCCCCAGGATGCGTCTTGGGTTTTTTTTAGTGCCGGCCCCATGAATGCTGGAGTCCGTGGGTAGCACATGGCATCGAGTGTGGAGGTGCTGGAGGTGTTGGAGCAGTTTTTGCGTCGAGTTTTGGAACTATTTTGGAATTTTTTTGCAGCAGTTTCTGGACTTTTTTGGAGCGTTTCTCAAGCGATGGAAAATTAGAGAGCTGAGCTTCGTCATTTGCATGCGTTTCACTGTGTGTTCTGCATTGTGAGTTGGTTTCCATGCCAGCTCATTTTGACTTTTTTCTGACCTCCAGAATGGATTAATTGGTTTTCAATGTATTCCTATGTGAAACCAAGTTTTGTTTACAAATTTCTTGTAATACAAAACATCCCGGAGAATGCATTAAATTCGTAATCTGAGGTACCACTGTATATATATTTGGGAGCCTAGCCAACTCCTTGGTTTTGCACCCCTCCCTGGTCCCTATTTAGCCTTGTACTACAGAGAACCCCAGATGGAATTTTTTTTTTCCCAAGTAAGTATCTCATAAGAGAAGACATTAGGCTGTTAGAGTAGGACCTGCCAAAGATGGGGTACATTGACGTTGTGGCAGGCTTATGCAATGTATGATCATATGATGTAACTAAGCCCACATTATTTTTGCCTAGATTAGGATTTTTTATTTTTTTTAAACTTATAAAATCTGTCAACATTGAAGTTGCTGTTTAGTGGATAAGTGAGTGCGCTGGATCTCATGTATTGTATAAATTGGCCCCCAGCAGCACCCCATTTATGCCTGTTCAGGTGAGAGCAGCCCCCTGGTTTCATATATATCTCCATGGGTCCGCCGGCACTGGCACTGCCCCCTTGGTGACATCATTAAAATTGCACATTTTTCATTGGGAAAGCATTGGATTGGCTAAAATCGGCAAGGCAACGGGCCAAACACTGTTTTGGCCAATCGGGACCTCCTCATAGAGATGCATTGAGTAAATGCATCTCTATGAGGAAAATTCAGCCGTGGGGACACTGAACAGTAGGGCTGATTACTGTGCAGCCCTGAGCCAGGAAGCCCCTCCAGTGGCCATCTGAGAAGTGGCCACTTGGAGGTGTCCCTAAGGGCAATGTACAATTGTATTGCATAAAAATGCCTAAGCTGTAGTTGTTCTGGTGACTATAGTGTCCCTTTAATGACTGTTTTGGGGGTTTTGTTTCCCAGCGGCTGCCAGTAATGCTATGTCTCTACTTGTGAAATTGGTAGGCATTAAACAGTTACTACTTTTTAAAAGTAGCAACAAGCAATGTATCAAGTATCTGCTGGCAGGTAAAAGGTAGAGAGAGGTTTGGAGATACACCTGCCTAGGTCAGGCAAGGATTCCTGTTGTAAATGTGTCCCATTTCCGTGCATAAGTTACTTAGTCTATCTGATAAAAACCATTCTAAGTTGCTCTATCTATGTTTCTCTATAGGAGTATTTCAACAGGCTTGGAGAGTTTTCACGACCATAACTGATCAGATAAAGACTCTAGTCAATGTAATTTTTGTGTAACCTTTACCCTCCCTCTAGAGATTGAGTACATAGTATGTGTAGACACACATATTCTAGTGTACTAATGCTGTAATGAGCTAAACATGCCGTGTGCATTTACTGACCCAACCTTTCTGTGAAATTCTTTATGTTTAATGCTTCCTTTTTTTCCTTTTGTTAAATAGAAATATATACCACAGAGATTGCACAGAGATTATTTCATATAGATCTACTTTTGTATTTAATGTTGTTTTTAAGACGTCCCTGGTTCTATAAAAAGGGGCAAATGGGTTAATAAGTGGGTCAGAAGGTTAAGCCAAGGAATGCTCTATATCAATTAGTATTGTTTCTTTAACAATGAACCCATGTCAGCGCAGACCGGCTTAGTCATTTACACACAGTAGCTTCTGTCATCTCTCTGTATCCATATTAAATACATCACCAAGTGCAGCTAGCATATCAACTCATAAAATGGTACCTTTGTTTTTGACATTGACTTGTCAATCAGTGACTTCATTATATTGAGAAATGTTCACTTTGTTGCCTTATGAGCTGTTAAGGAATGAATGTTAAGGTCAATGCACATAGTAATGTGAACATCTGGATATACTTTATAAACACCTCCCACTCAGATGTGTATGTAATATTCATACAATAAGCAAATAGTGCATGTATATGTCCTTCAAAATGTGTTTTAGTTGTTTGTGTTTTTTGCTTTCTTTTATTACTATGTACCACAAGCACTATCAATATATGTTGCCATGTTTTGCCTCAATACTACAAATAGGTTGTATTTTACTCTTATTCTACAGCACACAAAACCAATTGTATTGTTCTGTGTGATAAAAATATATTGCAAATAGACATGGTTTATTTGATTAAATGCTAGAGTAGTTACTGTGTTCTCTTTGTGGGTCCTTTTCTTTAAAACTTACCTTTTATACGAATAGAACTTTTATCTTTGATATTTATGCACCAACAATGTTATTCACTAAATTCTTTCTTTTAGCAAATTAAATACAATGGAAAATTTGAGGTTAAAACAGCTGATTGTAAAAAATTATCCAATTTACCCAAAAACCACTAATTGGCTATTTTAACCTCAGTTTTGTAATTCAGATTTAATTTGCTTAAATTCTGAATTTCATGACAAACTTTGAGGTATTGTGAGTTCATATCTAACATAATGTTAAGGTCTATGCACATATTAATGTGAACATCTGGATATACTTTAATAAATACCTCCCACTCCAATTTGTATGCAATATTCATACAATAAGCAAATAGCGCATGGATATGTCCTTCAAAATGTTAGATTGTAAGCTTACGGGCTATCTAGCTAAGCACTTTCTATAAAATAGCTTAAATGGCTAGATCTCAGCTTACGGGCAGGGCCCTCTCTACCTTTTGTATTTGTGTATATTGTATGTTCTTCACTCATTGTACAGCACTGCGGAATCTGTTGGAACTTTATAAATACCAGTAATAAATAAATTAAACATTAAAATATAACTTGAATTAAGTGTGTTAAAAAGCTAAGCTGATCTTAAAAAATAACACAATTTCGCTGTTTTGCCTGCATTTTGCAATTAGTTTGGTAGATCTCTGAAACTCACCATTAAGTAAATGAATTACTTAGAACTGAGAGTTTAAAATAGATGTGTTAAAAACGCATAGATCTCTCATTTATACATCAACTATGCTACATATCTCTCATCCACATCTCATCTACATCATGCATCTTTCATCAGCACCCATTTGCAAACAAACCTCCCCTACATTCTCCACCCCCTGCTAATTGCATGTGCTTCTACACTTCTATCATTCTTGCTGCTGAAAACTTCCATTACTCCTTTACAAACACGGAGGCATTCAGAGAAATTCTCCACATCAGTCTGTCAGAGTGTCATCCACATTTAAAAATGTAAAAGGTTCTTTTTAAAACACATCTATTCAAAAGAACCCAGCTTGTTTCCCCCTAAAGGAACCTGACACACTCTAAAATAAATACAATTCCCGTAGAATTTTCTACTTGGACCACAGTTCATCTTTACATCATTCTAATCTAATCTAATCTAATCTTGCAGTAAGAAATCCCCTCCTTTTAGGAATATACTTCATCACAGATTTTCAGATTAAAATCCCATTTCATCTTTTACATCAGTTTGTATCATCACAGGTTATACTACATATTCAGTATGGACAACTCAAAAAGAAAGCAGGTTGTGCCAAATAACAAACAAATCGTAGGTATAGTAGAACATTATGTAGAAAGTCCAACTGGATATAGTCCACAATTTTCTGTATCAAATATACTTGCTACTGATGAGACTTGGAGTTAATCAATGGGTACATGAAGAAGAGCAAAACAAACAAACCAAAGGTGCAGACTAATATACAAGGTGGAACACAAACCTTGTGTATAAAACATAAAATATGTGAATGCCCACTCACACGATCCCATGCTTTAAACCAGCTCCACTTCCAACTTGTGTATGAAAGCGTTTTGTGAATAACAGCCAGTGGTGACCAGTGGCAAGTGTGCAGTAATTGCTCCCAAAATAACAAAAATGGACAATAGTGAGATGCTGTAATCAAACATGGGGTGTGTGATAAATAAGAAACACACTCACAGAACATTAAATGTTCTGAGCAGATTTGGCTGCTCAAGCAAAAATAAAAATGGCTCAATTTTTTTTAAATTAATTTACCATAAGAGAGAGCACTATAATTATATATTGTATTTCCTTTTCCTTACATGTGAATACTTCCATGGTTGAAGAATCTGTCACCAACTGATATTCATAAGGTGGGGATTATATCACCATACACCTAATACATTGAGCTAAGGCGTAAGCTCTTTTCTTGTGTGTGGTTTCTTATTTATGGCTTGTATTCCACCTTGTATATTAGTCTCTGTAGCGGAGGGCAGTATTAGAGTCCACGATCTCCGCTGGTTTCACAGGTAAATCCACAGTCAGCGCTGAAAAGTAATGCAAGTCCCCAAATCCTCCCAATAACCGGACGAAACACAGTTTGGGAGTCAACTAACTCGCTTTATTCACAAGATGGCATATTTAAGCAGTTCCCCATGCTAGGGGTTTCCTTACAGACAATTCAGGGGATTTCTCCCATCAGACATTGTAATTCTCCCAACAGGCACTGCTGCACGAGAGGGATACTCCCACCAAGATGGACGCTTAACCTTTAGGGGAACTTTTCTACCGAAAACCGGGCTCCCGAACGGCCTGGAAGTGCAGCGGTGTTCGCATCATCGAGTAGCCGTTTTTAGTTCCAAGCGCTCGATGACCAAACACCGCTGCAAAATAGACGAACCAAGATGGCCAACCGCCGCATGGTCGGTAGCCGAACGACGGCCACCCAGGAGGGTCTATAATTACCGATTGCAACATTGTTGCAACCGGTTAACAAGCGCCACACGACCATAAATGTGTGATCTATCAGGAGGGCCCGGATTCGTTTGGCGAACAGCCTAGATAGCCGCTGTTCGCCGAACGAAGTACTTGGATGCTGGTAGCTTACGGCTGCCAGCATGCGAATTACCATAGCAAAATACACACATAGCAAGTTATACATAGCACACAGTACAGCCTACAGACAACCTTCTCCGATTATAGTCCAGAAGTGGCTAGGTTTGCCACAGTCTCCACCATTGACTTAATTGTTTGTTTTTTTCTGCTCCTTTTCATGTACCCATGGATTAAACTCCAAGAAGCAAGAATATTTGATACAGAACATTGTGGACTATATCCTGTTGGACTTACTTCACACTTTTCTACTATACGCACTATTTATTTGTTATTTATTCCCATTGTACAGCGCTACGGAATTTGCTGGCGCTATATAAATAATAAAATAATAATAATAATTCGGCACAACTTGTTTTTTTTTAATCTATGTGTATCATTTGGGGGATAAAGGAATACCCATTCTTTTACAGTGTTTGCTGCCTCAGGTAACCCACTGTTTAATTACGTAGAGCTTATCCTCCCTGTACATATTCCCCTGTATTCCTATTCAGTATACCAGTGGCTCTGAATGTAATAAAAAAGTTGATAAAAAAAAAAACAATACTACTAATAAAGCAGTGGTTGTAAGAACTACAAATACATTTGATGGCATGATTGAGACAAAAATAGTGTAGACAGTGGTATGCATAGCAGGTTTGCTATTCAGTAGCCAATGTTTGTAGATCATCCTGTGTTTTGTTTACAAAGAGTTGAGATACACAGACTTTGCAAATATTTAGCAACTATTCACAATTTGTTTCTATACTATTTAAGCAGCAAAGAAACCTTGCGATCAATTTAAACTACATGGCTCAGCTAAAGGGACACTATAGAGAACCACACCACTTTATCTCAGTGAGATGTCTGAGTGCAGTATTTCTGTTACCTTAACCCTGAAATAAAAAGCATCACTCAAACAGCCACAAGAGGCACTTCCTATTTTAGTCCTGCATTGTGTGCATTCAGTATCGCCATGCTCTGCATTTATTCAATGATCTCAGCTGTGGAGGTGGGGCCAGCTGCATCGAGACCAGGTAAGTACTTTTTACTCCATTCAGAGTGGGGCCGGAATCCAAAATACATAGCCCAGCACTATAGTGTTAGGAATACATGTTTGTTTTCCTAACACTATATGTTTCCTATTACAGAGGTATCCTCACCATTTGTATATTGAAGTACTGGCAATCCTGGAAAATAAAGATCAAGAAGTACAGCGACCTCAAACAATTATTTATTTGTATTTATTTTTTTGTCGTTTTGGGAAAAACTATTAAAAAAAAACTAAAAAGGGGATTTTTTATTCACAGCGGCCCACTGAAAAAGGGGCGGGGCCAGATAGGGTGTGTTTTGTCACCCCCTAATGACAGGCACGCCCCATCTCAAAGTGAGCATGTTGGTTCAATGCTCTTCCAGGGCATGAGAAAAAGGCCCTGCATTTGTTCTGCACAGCACAAGCAAATTTAATAACATGCTTGCGTTATGTTTTCTTGAAACTTGTCTCAGTGGTTTCCATAATTGGGATACTCACTGTATCCCATTTATGGAGACACTGTGTTTGCTACATGGAATCTAGTGTGTGTATAGGGGATCCAGAGTGTGTATGTTAGAAATGTAGTGTGTGTGTGGGTGGTGCAGCATCTGTGTGTAGGGGATCTAGTGTGTGTATATCTGTAGATGATCCAGAGTTGGGTAAGAAATCTAGTGTTTGTCTGGAATTTAATGTTTTTAGGTGTGCAGTATTTGTGTGAGGGGTTTTGTAGTATATATACATATATGTTTGGAAGTATTGTGTGTGTGTGAGTAATGCAGCGTGTTTGGGGGCTGTTGTGTGTATGTGTGAGGTGTGCAGTGTGTGTGTGAAGGGTGTAGTGTGTATGTGTGAGGGGTGTAGTGTGCATTTGTGAGGAGTATAGTGTGTGTGTGTGTGTATGTTAGGGTGCTGTGTGAGGGTGATGTGTGTGTTAGGGTGCTGTGTAAGGGTGATGTGTGTGTGTGTGTGTGTTAGGGTGCTGTGTGTGTTAGGGTGCTGTGTGTTAGAGTGTTGTCTGTTAGGGTGCTGTGTGTGTGTGTGTGTTAGGGTGCTGTCTGTTAGGGTGCTGTGTGTGTGTGTGTGTGTGTGTGTTAGGGTGCTGTCTGTTAGGGTGCTGTGTGTGTGTTAGGATGCTGAGTGTGTTAGGGTGCTGTGTGTGTGTGTGTGTGTGTTAGGGTTTTGTATGTTAGGGTGCTGTGTGTGTGTGTTAGGGTGCCGTCTGTTAGGGTGCTGTGTGTGTGTGTTAGGGTGATTTGTGTGTTAGGGTGCTGTGTGTGTGTTAGGGTGCTGTATGTTAGGGTGATGTGGGTGTGTTAGGGTGCTGTGTGTGTGTGTTAGGGTGCTGTATGTTAGGGTGATGTGTGTGTGTTAGGGTGCTGTGTGTGTGTGTTAGGGTGCTGTATGTTAGGGTGCTGTGTGTGTGTGTTAGGGTGCTGTATGTTAGGGTGTGCTGTATGTTAGGGTGCTGTATGTTAGGGTGCTGTGTGTGTGTGTGTGTTAGGGTGCTGTATGTTAAGGTGCTGTGTGTGTGTTAGGGTGCTGTGTGTTTATGTTAGGGTGCTGTATGTTAGGGTACTGTGTGTGTGTTAGGGTGCTGTATGTTAGGGTGCTGTGTGTGTGTGTGTGTGTGTTAGGGTGCTGTATGTTAGGGTGCTGTGTGTGTGCTAGGGTGCTGTATGTTAGGGTGCTGTATGTTAGGGTGCTGTATGCTAGGGTGCTGTATGTTAGGGTGCTGTGTGTGTGTGTTAGGGTGCTGTATGTTAGGGTGCTGTATGTTAGGGTGCTGTGTGTGTGTGTTAGGGTGCTGTATGTTAAGGTGCTGTATGTTAGGGTGCTGTGTGTTAGAGTGTTGTCTGTTAGGGTGCTGTGTGTGTGTGTGTGTTAGGGTGCTGTCTGTTAGGGTGCTGTGTGTGTGTGTGTGTGTGTGTTAGGGTGCTGTCTGTTAGGGTGCTGTGTGTGTGTTAGGATGCTGTGTGTGTTAGGGTGCTGTGTGTGTGTGTGTGTATTAGGGTTTTGTATGTTAGGGTGCTGTGTGTGTGTGTTACGGTGCCATCTGTTAGGGTGCTGTGTGTGTGTGTTAGGGTGATTTGTGTGTTAGGGTGCTGTGTGTGTGTTAGGGTGCTGTATGTTAGGGTGATGTGGGTGTGTTAGGGTGCTGTGTGTGTGTGTTAGGGTGCTGTATGTTAGGGTGATGTGTGTGTGTTAGGGTGCTGTGTGTGTGTGTGTTAGGGTGCTGTATGTTAGGGTGCTGTGTGTGTGTGTTAGGGTGCTGTATGTTAGGGTGCTGTGTGTGTGTTAGGGTGCTGTATGTTAGGGTGCTGTATGTTAGGGTGCTGTGTGTGTGTGTGTTAGGGTGCTGTATGTTAAGGTGCTGTGTGTGTTTTAGGGTGCTGTGTGTTTATGTTAGGGTGCTGTATGTTAGGGTACTGTGTGTGTGTTAGGGTGCTGTATGTTAGGGTGCTGTGTGTGTGTGTGTGTGTTAGGGTGCTGTATGTTAGGGTGCTGTGTGTGTGCTAGGGTGCTGTATGTTAGGGTGCTGTATGTTAGGGTGCTGTATGCTAGGGTGCTGTATGTTAGGGTGCTGTGTGTGTGTGTTAGGGTGCTGTATGTTAGGGTGCTGTATGTTAGGGTGCTGTGTGTGTGTGTTAGGGTGCTGTATGTTAAGGTGCTGTATGTTAGGGTGCTGTGTGTGTGTGTGTGTGTGTGTGTGTGTGTGTTAGGGTGCTGTATGTTAGGGTGCTGTGTGTGTGTGTGTTAGGGTGCTGTATGCTAGGGTGCTGTGTGTGTGTGTTAGGGTGCTGTATGTTAGGATGCTGTATGTTAGGGTGCTGTGTGTATGTGTGTGTGTGTGTTAGGGTGCTGTATGTTAGGGTGCTGTATGAGGGTGATGTGTGTGTTTGTAAGGACTGTGTGTTGGGGAAGGCCAATATTGATGTATTCATTTTTTTAATAAAGAATAATAAAAACTGACATTATATCCCCCTGCTGCCATCCATCCCTGGTGGTCCAGTGGTGAGTGAACTCTAGAGTTCACTCTCGCGAGATTAGGACCGTGAGAGAAACCCGGCGGAGCTGCAAGTTAGAGCTCTGCCGGGTTCTTCTCTGCTGGCTGTCTCCCTCCCTCTCTACCCGCCGGCGGCCGCGTTTGACTGCATGTGGGCCGGTGAGGGAGATCTTTGATCTCCCCACTGGCCCTTCATGGAACACAGCGGGGCTGGCTCTGCATGGACCGGCCGGCCTCGGCCTTTGGCCATTGCGGCCCACCGGCATTTGCCCAGTTTGCCCGATGGACATTCAGGGCCTGGATCAAGTGATAAGAAGTAACCAATAGAGAAAAAGGAATATAGGCTATAAAAAATCAATATATATTATATACCTAATAAATATATCAAATGAAATATTTCAACATAGATTTATTTATTTCTCCTTTTTTATTTCTATTGATCACTTCTCACTTGATCTGTAAATACAATCAACATTTAGTGGCTGTCCCCTAACCTTCAATCAACATTTCCCATAAATCATCTTTTTATTTTTGGTGCCATCAATGGAATCCCAAATCCTGAATCAAATGATTTTTTTTTAATCAATTGTCCATTGCTTCATGATTTGTCCATATGCCCATTTGAAGTTACAGAATTCGGACGACCTTCCGATCTCCCATAATTCAAATGAATCACCATTTGTTTAAAGCTGAATGCATAATTCTAATAACCATCTTCCTTTTCACCACAGGAGATAGAGGCAAAGAGATTTATTTATTTATTTATAAAATATTTTACCAGGAAAGATACATTGAGATTTCTCTTGTTTTCAAGTATGTCCTGGGTCCACAAATCATTGCATTGTTACAGTTAGTGTTAGATGAGTGAAAGTGTTTTGCCTACTCTCTCTCTCTCTCTCTCTCTCTCTCTCTCTCTCTCTCTCTCTCTATATATATATATATATATATATATATATATATATATATCTTTGTGGCCACTCTTTGTTATAATAATAACAACCCATATACCACCAAGGTATGGCAAAATGGATGACAATTCTCCAAGCCCCTCTTGATGAATAATATTTTATTATTTTTATATATTTTTTTTTTTTTGTCCAGGGATGTGTTAGTCATCAGTATCTTAAACAGATATGTAACTATCTGTGAATATTAATATTGCTATTATTATTACTTTAACTCTTCAACAACCCACAGCTCAGTACTGTTCACATAATTCTTCCTTGTCCAGGTCAGACTCAGGACATTGGTGAGGGAGGGAGGGGGCGCATCCAACCAGATATATGCAAAACTAAACAACTGTACCAGCTACGTTTCAAGACCAAACTTTTAACAAAAATGTAAACAGATTGTTGGCTTCATTTCTTTTTTTTTTTTTATTAACTTTTTGTTTTGTTTTGTAACAGCTCTTTCACCTGTCAATGCTCAAGTTGTGCAAAATCATAATTTTGTGGAAAGGTTTTAGTAAATCAATAATCATGAAGAAAGTTGGATCCGGCACATATAGAAGGTCCTTTAACTTTGTATATATTTTTGTTATCCCCTAATTGTATTGTTTCCTTTCCTTTCCCGTGCCTAAAGATCTGTTTTTATTTAAATCCGTATATAACATATTGTTGTTTATTGCAGTATAGAATGATTTTCATCATTCTTTTTATTTGTATGCAAATAGTAACATTGCCATGAAAGCATGTGCATATTGTATGTTTCATAACTGTGAATATTATATTTTATATACACGTTTCATTGTAGAAGAAAAGGGAAATAACTTTTTCCAATTATTCCTACCCTGTCTTCTGTACCCTTTCCCTTAGTTTATTTTTCCGTTTATTTTTCCCCATATTGTATAACCTGTTATATTTTATAAATGCTTACTTAAAAAAAAAACATTCGAAAAGAAGGTGTTTAGGCAGATTTCATTTAAAAAAAAAAAAAACAGGCAATGTTTTGACTCCCACAGGAGATTTTATCAAGCTTCAGTATGTCAAAGACCATCTGTAGTATATCGGGGGCAATAGTCAAGTTTGTCACTTTTTTTTCCTTTTTTTTTACATATTATCTAATGTACTAGATCAAAAATTCATTTACTGTGTATGAAATGGTAATAAACAATTAAAACGTAAAAATCCAGGATATTATCATTTAATATTAAATCACATTGATAGGGCACAGCCCCTACACGAAAAATGTATCACACAGATGTAAACTTTGGTAAATTAGTTGTGACCGCAAGACCTTTTTGTGTGATTTAGCGTAATATCAGAGCTTGTTTTTCCATTCACTGGGTGTAATTATGCAGTAATTTGCTAGACTGAACATCCTTTATTTATACAAATATGTTAATCCTGTCATTCGATCAATGTAAACATTCATGAAACCCATGCCGCAGACCCCCTGCTTGTACCTAAAATAAGTTTAGCATCTGTTTAATAAACAGTGGGTTCTGGTTAGCACTGCATTTTGTCTCTCTTTTTTTTAATCTCTTCTCTTCTTGAGCTTGTTATCTGTGTGTGAGCTGGGTCAGCGGGTATTAGGCAAAGCTTGATGTTTGTGACATTGTTTATAATTTATATGGTCTCTCTGGCATTTGTTAATGATAAGGCACACAGGGATGTCATCAAAGTGAGATAAAGGCACATACTGGGTGGGCATTAGCACATGCAGGAGACAGTTACTAATAAAGTCCAGATCTGATAAGTTTACACTTCACTATTCCCAAAAGGCGACAAAAAGGAAAGTTTGAACTTTTGAATGCTGAGGTGTTAAAGCAACCACCTCTCCATTCTCCATCTGCTATCCTCAGTTTGTTCGAATGGCAAAAAGTCAAGGCTCCAAAAGCTACATATGTTCTTTAATGAGACAACAGTAAAATTACTATATATGTGATTTTGGTGAGTCATTAAAGAGGAGTGAAGATAAACTCTATTATTTCCTGGCAAAGCTTTGCATTTTGCATGTATATGTCTCATGAACCCTGTGCTCTTTTTTTTCCAAATGGAAGTAAAATATTTCATTAGGTTAAATCTAAAATGAAGAAAACCAATGAACTCATTTGTGATATTTGGATAAATGTGTTACGTTTGTTGTGATTTATTGAATTATATTATACATTACACATAGCTGTAAGAAATGGTTCTCTTGTTACCATCAGATCAGGTAGGGATTACATTGAACATTTTAATGGCATTTAATTATTTTCAGAAAAGACGAAATGTAATATAACATTTAGCAAAAATAAACAAGCAAATAAACAAGTATAAAATATAACTTCCATATTTTATATGTAAATCACTAACTCTGTTTTAGCACTAAACATTAGCTATTGGTTGTGGTGAACTTTTATTTTATTTATTTTTTTAGAAATATATTGCATTTTGGTCACTTTTGGTGTCCATTAAGCACTATCCATTGTTCATAAATATTTTGTTTTTATTAGCAGTAAAATTAATTTTCAAAACTATTGTCAACTTTCTGTATGTTTTGTTAGCTTTTTAACCCCTTAAGGACCAAACTTCTGGAATAAAAGGGAATCATGACATGTCATGTGTTCTTAAGGGGTTAAAAAACAGTTTATTTTTTATTTTTTATTTTGCATTAACACTGCTTTAATAAAATCAAACCATACACTACAATATGGGAATATAATCATATGCCCCTTCACCTATGCTTCAATATAAATATACAGTACCATCCTTATTTTAAATAGAAAAATAAAGAAAAACTTCAAGATACTCTGTATTTTAGATTTTAGATTATAACATCACGGGCAATCTAGCTAGCACTCTGTATAAAACAGTTTCAATGGCCAGATCTCTTTAGACTATAAGCTCATTTGAGCAGGGTCCTCTTCAACCTACTGTTCCTCTAAGTTTTTTTAATTGTCTCATTTATAGGTAAATCTCTCCCTTTGATTATATTGTAAAGCGCTACGGAATATGTTGGTGCCATATAAATACCAATAATAATAATAATAGATCTCAGCTTCCCCCTCCGAATTGTACAGCACTGCAAAATATGTTGAAACCTTATAAATGTCGGTAATAATAATAATATCTTATGAAAAATAAACATTTCTCATTGCTTTAGCAGTGACAGTCACCTTGATGACCACGGCCTCTCAAACTGCCACAAACAAACCTCCCTGCAGCAGTCACTGGCATATACCTACAAATATGCCTGACCAGTATAGACTAGTTAGTTGGCATATTTATATTTACAAATGCAGAAAGATAAGTCCTGCGCTCACTCCCATCACTGGGCGGCAGCAATGACTACAGTACACATCAGCCCCAATATATAGTAAAAACAAAGAAAAACAAGTTACATGTGCTCTCTCATTAATCCCTATGTATTTTTAAACAAATTGAGTTTTTTTAGTTACCTCCAATGGCCATGAGAGGATAAGCCCACCTGCCAACGCCAAGGCAGACCCCCCTAGGTGGGTCCTAACTCTAACCATTCACCTTGCTTCCTTGAGCTTCTGGCAAAGATCTCTAATGAGACAGAAAGGGGTATTTTTATATACACCCCTATATATTATTAACCCTTAATAGGGAACACATGGGATGGGCGGCTGCATTGTAACAAGGCTGAGGGATAAAAAAAAATGGATACAAATGCAGAAAGATAACTCCTGCGCTCAATCCCATCACATGTTTATATTTACATTTGGTAGTATTAAAGAGGATCCAGTGTGATTGGTTGGTTGTTCATGCTTAAAAAAAAAAAAATAGCTTGCTACCTCCAGCTTATATATCTGCATGTCATGTTTGTGAAATAAATATTCTGTCTGTGTGCTCTTTTTGCCCCATGGATGTGAAATATATCAAGTTAGGTTAAATCTAGACCGAAGAAAACCAATGAACTAATTTGCTATATTTAGGTAAACGTGTTACGATTGTTGTGATTTATTGAATTATATTTCAACATCACATAGAAGAGGTAAAACATTTCACTATAATTCTGAATATTCCAGAAAAGACAAACTGACTTTTTGTTATGCCTGATTTATTAAAAAAAGGTCAATGCTAGTGTTCAGATAGTTGATGCATATTGTATATTGAATTCTATAACCAATAATTTTTTTAAAAACATCTTCCTAATTGTCACAATGTAATTTCATAATCTGGAAGCCTAAAATCAACTGTTGCTAAATAATTAATCAAATTACTGTCTCAACTATTTTATTTGCTTTAATTATTCCTAGTCAGAATTTAGCCTTGAAAACAATAATTGCTCATCTGGCTGCATGATATACTGAGAGCTACAGGTGTCCACCATCTGGTCATTTGGCACTGCAATACCCAGGGTACATAGATGATATTTACAAAAATATTTAGAAGACAGCTTGGCACGTAGCCTGTAAAACGTACTTATCTTCCAAAGATTGGGATTTAATTTCATATGATTTTTACCCATCTTGTTAGACTGCAGGTCACTGAACAAATAGGTCTGTATGCACTGGATAAAAGTGCACAGCAAGATCCTAACCTGTTAAATATACAGTGACTAGCCACAACATTAAAACCACCTGCCTAATATTGTGTAGTTCCCCCCTCATCCTGCCAAAACAGCATTGATGCATTGAGGCAAGTTCATAAGACCTCTGAATGTGTCCTGTGTTATTTGGCACTGAGAGATTAGCAACAGATCCTTTAGGTCCTGAAAATTGCAAGGTGGGGCCTCCATGGATTTGATTAATTGTTCCAGAACAACAGAACAATTGGACTGAGATCTGGAGAATTTGGAGACCAAGACTCTTTGTCATGTTCCTCAAACTATTCATGAACAATTGTTGCAGTGTGGCAGGATGCATTATCCTGCAGAAAGAGGCCATCAGGGAACAACATTGCCATAAAGGTGTGTACGTCATTTGCGCCAATCTCTAGGTAGATGGTACATATCAAAGAAACATCCACCCAAGATTTCCCAGCAGAAAATTATCCTTTGCATAACATTATCCTTTGCCTTTTTCATATAGTGCATTCTGCTGTAAACGATGCACTCCCATCATCAGCCACCCACCTGATCCAAAAGAAAATACGATTGATCAGGCCTTTGCTAAATGGTTCAGCTCTGATGCTCACGCTTCCATTTAAGGTACTTTCGACAGTTGACAGGGGAAGGGCCGGATTAACATAGGGGCTGATGGAGCTGCAGCTCCAGGCCCAGGCCCATGGAATAGGCCCATTGATTTAAAAAATAAAAAAGTTTTTTTATTTTTTTTTTACATACACTACTCTTAGGGTTGCCAGGTATTTCTCATGTATTTCCCAGGTATTTGAGGCTGCCTAGCCGGTGCGGGTATTGCAGTAATAAACAGAGTATAAACAGAGATTATTCTGCAATACCAGCGCCAGCCAGTAGGGGTCGCTGTTTGTGTGCAGAGAGGCAGGGATAAGAAGTTACAGCATCTCCCTCACTGACTCTCTCTACTCATTGATCCGCAGTGGAGCAGCGCTGCACAGAGAGTCCAGACAGCAGTTTCGAGCCTGCGATACATGGGGACAGTCTCTCAGTGTCCCCATGTCTCCCAGCCAGTGTCCCCATGACTCCCAGTGCCCCTGGTGTCTCTCTGTGTCCCTAGTGTCTGTGTTCCTAGTCTCCCAGAGTGCCCTAGTCTCTAAGTGTCCCCATGTATCTCAGTGTCCCCATGTATCTCAGTGTCCCCAAGTCTCACAGTGTCCCAATGTCTCTAAGTGTCCCCTAGTGTCCTAGTGACATCGGGACACTGGGAGACATGGGGATACAAACACTAGGGGACACTGGGTGACATGGAGACACTGGGGGACACAGGGAGACATGGGGACACTGGGTGACTTTGAGACTTGGGAGATATGGGGCACTCCCAGTGTCCCCATGTCTCCAAGCCAGTGTCTCTAGTATCTCAGTATCTCCATGTCTCCCTATTTCCCCCCAGTATCTCCATGTCTCTCAGTGTCCTTAATGTGCCACTGTCCCTAGTTTCCCAGTGTCTCAGTGTCCCAATGTCTCCCAGTGTCCCCATGTCTCCTAGTGTCTCAGTGTCCCCTAGTATAAAATACTGTGATAGATTTAAGCAGGTTTATTGGACACCGCAACGTTTCGACCTGTACCCAGGTCTTCATCAAGTCTCCAGTGTCCCCTATGTATCACAGTGTCCCCCATGTATCAGAGTGTCTCAGTGCCCCATGTCTCCCAGTGTCCCGGGTGTCTCCCAGTGTCCATAGTGTCTCAGTGCCCCCTAGTCTCTCAGAATCCCCTAGTATCTCAGTGTCCTCATGTCTCACAGTGCCCCCAAGTGTCTCAGTGTCCGCTAGTATGAAATAAAAAAAAATAAAGCAGGTTTATTGGACACTGCAATGTTTTGACCTGTACCCAGGTCTTTATCGAGTCTCCAGTGTCCCCTATGTATCACAGTGTCTCAGTGCCCCATGTCTCCCAGTGTCCCCTCATGTCTCAAAGTCACCCAGTGTCCCCATGTCTTAGTGTCCCTAGGTCTCCCAGTGTTCCCTAGTATCTCAGTGTCCCCATGTCTCCCAGTGTCCCAATGTCTCTCAATGTCCCCTAGTGTCCTAGTGACATGGGGACACTGGGAGACATAGGGACACAGACACTAAGGGACTGGGAGACATGAGGACACAAACATGTCCCCTTTTTGTGTATGTTCACCCCCTTTGGCAGTTCTGGTTATGTGATTTGTGTCAGTGGCCCACCCTTTTACCCCATCCATAGACTTCCTGCTTTACTGGACACTGTTGCTAGGGGGTATGGTATGGGACGGGTTTACTTGAAAGATGAAAGCGTGAGATTAGCATAGGGTATGTGTTTTCTCAGAGCTGCATCCTATGAGTTTCCCTCCAGCACCATCTCCATCAGATACATGACGCTTAGGAGGTAGGACTGTTTTAGTGTTGCTGGTCAATAAGATTTTGTAATTAGACCCATCATAATTGTCAGCACCAGGCCCACTGGGCTCTTAATCTGGCCCTGGACAGAGGTCATCGTGTGCACTCTCACCAGTCTGGGTCTACGCAGCCGTGTAGGCTGACACATTTTTTTATCATGTCTTACATTATGTTTTACAGCAATTTAAGGTATAGTTGCTCCGCTGTGTGACAGGAAATTCATAGTCTAGCCTTCGCTGCCTACATACATCAATGAGCCTTGGGTCTTTGATTCTGATGCTGGTGGGTCTTTGATTCTGATGGTGGTTCACCGGTTTGTCCTTCCTTGAACTACTTTTGGTAGGTACTAATCACTTCAAATTGGAAATACCCTACAAGACTTGCCATTTTGGAGATGCTATGACCCAGTCGTCTCCATCACTATTTGGTCCATGTCAAAGTCACTCAGATCTTTTTGTTTGCCCATGTTTCCATCTTCCAACACATGAAATTCAAGAACTGGCTGTTCACTGGCTGCTTAATATATCCCACCCCTTGACAAATGCCATTGTAATGATATAATAAGTGTTATTCACTTTACCAATCAGTGGTTTTAATGTTGTGGCTGATCAGTGTAAAACAAGAGAAACAATAGAGCGTATGGGGCATTGCAATGGAAAACTCCAAATTTTTGTGCCTGTGCCGCAGGTAAAATCTTCATTCTGATGAATTCCCAAATATGTAAAAGAGATGTAGCCACTTGGTCACAAACACTGGCCAAAGTTAGTGTTAATATTTGTTTGTGTGTGAAAAATGTAAAAACAAATTTGCACGCCACTTTTGGCCAGTGTTTGTGACTGAGTGGCTACTAAAAAAGACTGAACATACCCCATTTGCATGTTATATTTAAGAGCAATACTTAGAAGTGACAATAGCAGAAATATATATTTTTCAGCAATTTAAAATGTAATTTTAATTAATAGGTAGGTAAAGCATTGAGTATTTAAAGGATCACTATAGTGTCAGGAAAACACACTCTCAATGCTTTCCTATGGACGTTCTGCACGCTGGATGCGATTTTCGCATCCACCATCGCAGAACCGCCTCCAGCGGCTGTCAGGAAGACAGCCACTAGAGGTTGGACTAACCATGCAATGTAAGCATAGCAGTTTCTCTGAAACTGCTATGCTTACATCTGAAGGGTTAAAACCTGGGGGACCTGGCACCCAGACCACTTCATTGAGCTGAAATGGTCTGGGTGACTATAGTGTCCCTTTAAGAATGCAGGGTGGAACAGATGGAATAGGTGGTGGAAGTTTGCTTAATTAAGCTACAATCAACAGCATGTATAGGTATCTGTAAGATTTAAAGGACCACTCTAGTGCCAGGAAAGCATACTCGTTTTCCTGGCACTAGAGTGCCCTGAGGGTGCCCCCACCCTCAGGGACCCCCTCCCGCCCGGCTCTGGAAAGGGGAAAGGGTTAAAACTTACCTTTTTCCAGCGCTGGGCGGAGAGCTCTCCTCCTCCTCTCCGCCTCCGTCCTCCCCGTCGGCTGAATGCGCACGCGCGGCAAGAGCTGCGCGCACATTCAGCCGGTCGCATAGGAAAGCATTCATAATGCTTTCCTATGGACGCTTGCGTGCTCTCACTGTGATTTTCACAGTGAGAATCACGCAAGCGCCTCTAGCGGCTGTCAGTGAGACAGCCACTAGAGGAAAAAGGGGAAGGCTTAACTAATTGATAAACATAGCAGTTTCTCTGAAACTGCTATGTTTATAAAAAAATTAGTTAACCCTAGCTGGACCTGGCACCCATACCACTTCATTAAGCTGAAGTGGTCTGGGTGCCTAGAGTGGTCCTTTAAGTATAGCTATCAAAGAGTATAAATTGTGTACTTTTTAAATACCTGTGAATGTGGAGCCGACTCTACTTGCAATTAAAGCTGTATGATGATGTCAAGCCATGTATTCACAGCAGCTATTCATTTTGCGCATCACCAAACTTACTGGGCATTATATTTTCTCTGGTAAACAAAGCAGTAAGGAGCAAGAATGTATAATACAGAGCAGTGACACTGAACCTGTAGTTACGATTTGTAAACCATGGCATGCTTAGTGGGATAAACTGTATAGGAAATCGGTTCTTTGGAAAATTATGGTTCTCTTTCCTATGGCTATAAGAGATTGCACTGGGCTTTACTCAACCTTTGTGTCCTTTTCGGCTAACAAGTAAATTTTGTGGCGAGCACCAGTTCTTATTTCAGCAAAATGTGTGATTTGCATGATGAATCCACAATGTAGCGGCACATTTATTGGCTATTCCATGACACAGGAAAAAAAACTACTAACCCTAAATCCTATTCTGAATGCAAATAGAGGACTAAAAATGCACACTCTGCTCTCGTCCTTCTGCAATTTGCTTGCGTTTTGCTAAAACTCTAAATGGGACTGCAAGTGAGCACAGGATATGAATGCTCCCAAGGTTACAGATACTTTAAGCCTTTGAAAGAAAGGAACTTTGAATGAAATAGATTAAGTACTTATGCAAATCACATAATTTAAAAGGGACACTCCAGGCACCCAGATCACTTCTGCCCATTGGAGTGGTCTGGATGCCAGCTCCCATCACCCTTAACCCTGCAAGTCTAATTATTGCAGTTTTTATAAACTGCAATAATTACCTTGCAGGGTTAAGTCCTCCTCTAGTTGCTGTCTATCAGACAGCCACTAAAGAGACTTCCGTGTTCTTAAAACCCAAAAAGTGTTTTAAATGACGCTGGCGCATTAGGTCTTTCCCGCCGGCTGACGTCGGCGTGGGAGGAGCTTTGACGGAGCCTGACCCAGCGCCGAGGCACATCGGCGCTGGATTCAGGTAAGTCACTAAAGGGGTTTTAACCCCTACAGCAACATGAGATGGGGGGTGAGAGGGAAAGGGGCACTGCAGGAACCTGCACTGGAGAGTCCCTTTAACTATTAAATTATCCTGGCTATTTTCAATATTTCTTTTTGTGGCACTGCCTACTCTCCTGTGCCCGTGACAGCTGCCATTGAAGCAGAACAATTTCCATGGTGTTACTGGCAGGAGGTATTCCACAATGCTGAAACACAGTGTTCCATTCCAGTGGCTATTCCTGGATCACAACATTTCTGGGTATACACGTCATCTGTCTGAAGAACAAACCTAATAATTTTAATTAAAAAATGATTATTCATTTTAAATAAACTGTAATGTAAAACCACTTTTTCTATGATATTGGTAATAAGTAAAAACTGAGCAAAATGCTGGCTTGTGACTCTATAATACTGTCATTGTATTGTTGGAAGGCAATCAGAGAAGTGAAATGCCATTGTGATAGATGCCGTTCCATCTGGCTGTTTGGAAGTGTTCACTGGAGTGCTCTTTGGCAGCAAAAATGTCTCCTTTCATATTGTCAAGTACTGTAGAAATACAGTGACAAAAGCAATCATGCACTACACAGGGCATAGAAGTATTTGACTGCTTAGAAAAGATAGACTTCATAAATTTGTTCATTTTTTAATGCATGCACACAATTTATCAGTTTGATACAGTCACAATGTGTCTCTTGATTATAGTTTGAATTCTGATTTCAAGAGTTATGGCAGATTGTGGCTACAACTCATTTATCCTGCAGGCATCAGCCATGTTTGGTAATTCATCCATATATTTTGCAGCCAAAATAAATCGGCTTTCCAACTAATTCTAACCGGTTTACAGGAATCCGTTACATGTTACCTCTTCTTAGCACTATATTAAGTTCATCTTGTAGTATATAAATATTTTATTGACAGCAAAGTAGATGAATTTAGATGAGACAACAAAATAGAGAGAGAGAGAGTGTGTGTGTGTGTGTGTGTGTATATATATATATATATACAATACACAAGATCCAGCGCACTCACCTATCCACTAAACAGCAACTCCAATGTTGAAAGATTTTATTAGTTTTTTTAGAAACACCTAATCTAGGCAAAAATAATGGGGGTTTAGTTACATTATATGATCATACATTGTATAAGCCTGCCATAATGTCAATGTACCCCGTCTTTGGCAGGTCCTACACTAACAGCCTAATGTCCCCCTTATGCCCTGGCATGAGGCACCTGTGACAGGGAGGGATGCAAAACCAAAGAATTGGCTAGACTCCCAAATATATATATATATAAAACAAGGGGAGTTGGCTGCACTCCCCTGAACATGCATAAATGAGGGTGCTGCTGCGGGTCAAATTATACAATACACAAGATATATTGTTTAATGTGTATTGTATAATTTGGCCCCCAGCAGCACCCCCATTTATACATGTTCAGGGGAGTGCAGCCAACCCCCCTTGTCATATATATATATATATATATATATATATATATATATATATATAAATTCTATTCTGTATTTCATTCTCAGAGGTCCATAAAATAAGCATCACTAAGCCGGAAATAATAACCAGGTTCCAAGACATGGAATATCTAGATGAAGCTAAATATATTCTGAATGTTGTTGTTATACATGCTAACATACAGATTTAATTAATGAGGTGGTTTTACACAGCTAGTTAAAGCTCAATGCCAGATGCTATGTGTACTCGAGCTGGATCACTTACCATTGTGTACACCTATCAGTGATTTCAGCAGCACACTGGTAATATTTACAAAAGGATATGTTAACTTACTAGTTGTGGTTATTCTTTAAACTGGGAATCATAGAAAATTCACACAAAAACAACCACATTTTTTTTAAAGTGCTAAATAGGAAATCAAATCTGAGTTCTAAACCTTCTGTCGTTACTACACATTTGTGGCCTTTATTCTGAAATTCCATATTAAATCGTAAATGTGATATTTTTCTGTCCTTGTTATTTTGGACTATATTTTGCTTCTGAATTCACAGTTTCTTGATTTGAAGATATCTTCCCAATTTAGGTGATATGTCACAGGTTTGGTTAGCGAATTTATATAGTGCAGGTTCTGTGAATAGCTGGTGAGATAGCTCAGTGGATACAGCTGTAAGCTAGTTCGAGCAGGGTCCTCATCAATGTATTGTTCCAGTAACATTTTGCAATTGTCTCATTTATTGTTTAATTTCCCCCATTTTATGATACTGTAAAGCGCTGCAAAATAAGTTGGCGCTCTATAAATGCCACAAATAATAATAATAATACAGCTGCATCTTAACCCCTTAAGTTCACATGACATTAACCCCCTTATTCCAGAAATGTGGTCCTTAAGGGGTTAAAGAATGACAGGTCAGTTCCTAACAAGGTCTACTTGGCTTTTCATCGTTCTTAGGTCCAATACATTGAGTGTAACTTAGTTGGGTAATAATACCCTCTACATCCGCAGACTTGGAAACCAGCAAGTTACAAAAAAAGTTTATAATCACAGCCCAGTAAGATAGCCATGTGCAAAGCCAAGAACACAAAAGTAGTAATGTTAGAAAGGACCTGATATTTTTCTCTACTTATTCTGAATGGCTATATACAATATAGAAATTCCAAATAATGGCAGTTGTGTAGTCAGTGAAAGGAATGCAGCTGTTAGGGAGGAAGGAAGTAAAGGTGTTTGTGCTCTCTGAGGTGTCAGTGACACATGGATTAAAAGGATGTGATGGAAACAGAGTAGTATAAAGGTGCTTCTAAAATCATGAACGGGAAACTCCACTGCCCAAATAAAAAGACAAAAATCAATGTTTACTAGAATTTCCCCAGAACTAAAACATTTAATTATGCATTTCTTAATTCCCGTTGTTTCTAAAGCAGCTTCCACTTTAATTTAATTGGAGTGATATTATACCAGCTTTCTTAATGAGCATAGGGTACTAGGATAGTGCACAAGTAACTTTTATTTTTTTACGGTATGTTTTGGGGCTGATGAGCACTATAGTCAATGCTTACGCCCAGGAGTAGTGGGACTTTGAGTGTATGGCTTAATTTTGTACGTTTGTATATACAGGATTATTCACTAAATTGATCATTTAAGGGGAATTTCAAATTTAAAGGACCACTATAGTGCCAGGAAAACAAACTTGTTTTCCTGGCACTATAGGGTCTTTAGGTCCCCCCCCACCCTCAGGGTCCCACTCCCGCTGGGCTGAAGAGGGCTGAAGGGGTTAAACACTTGCCTTTCTGCAGTGCTGGGCTCCCTGGGAACTGGGGAATTCTCCTCCCTCTGCCGACGTCAGTGCCGAATGCGCATGCGCAGCAAGAGCTGCGCGCACATTCAAACAGTCCATAGGAAAACATTTCTCAATGCTTTCCTATGGACGTCAGTATCTTCTCACTGTGATTTTCACAGTGAGAAGCACGGTGCGCCTCTAGCGGCTGTCAGTGAGACAGCCACTAGAGGCTGGATTAACCCTAGTGTAAACATAGCAGTTTCTCTGAAACTGCTATGTTTACAACTGCAGGGTTAACACTAGATGGACCTGGCACCCAGACCACTTCATTTAACTGAAGTGGTCTGGGTGCCTATAGTGGTCCCTTAAGGTCAAAAAAGCCAAATTGAAAAATTGGAAATGTCAGCTATACTTTCAATTCAGCTAATCAGGCTTTAAATGTAAAATTCACTTGAATTCTCACTTTAGTTAATAACCGTAATAGTAATCACAAGAGGCACTACAAACAGCCAAAATCTATCGCTCACCAAATAAGATTCAATGGATGACCAGCTGTGATTCCACTATAGCAGATAGAATTAGTGCATGAGCATCAAACTGCTGTAGGCAAACAGTATGACAAAAGGATGACAAAAGGCTCAGCCACGTAAGTCCAGCAAACTGCAAGATCATTAGCATTTTATGTGATAACCGTAAAGCTTTTGATGCAACTGGAGGAGTCAATCAGGGAACAAGTTGTTGTATACCTTAATTGGGTCAAAGAATATTAAATTACTGTTACTTGGCAACATCTAATTATTTCAGTCAACATGGTTTAAAGCCTATATGAAGTAAAGGTTGTAAGAATTATCATCAGGGGTTGAGGAGATAATGACATGTAACTGTGTAGTGGCAAATTATTTACAGTTAGAGATCAGGAAAGAGATTGCCGATTAGTGGAGTTGGAGTTTTTTTTTTCTGTAGCCATTCAGTTTTGTTTGTACTATTTGGTGACTTTTTTATTCTAGTTATATTGGGAACCATGTTAATTTAAAGGAATGCGCTAAAGCTAAACTCCTAAAACATATCATGTTAACATAGTGTGCCCTCTTTCTTACTTTATAAAAGAAAAAAATTATTTTTATAAAACGGCCAAGTTGCATCATCTTGGCTATCAATCAGACAGCTTTAACCCCTTAAGGACACATGACATATGTGACATGTCATGATTCCCTTTTATTCCAGACGTTTGTTCCTTAAGGGGTTAAGGGTGCTTGTCCTGACTGTTCATGCTATGGAGAAGTATTGCGTTCAATGTGTTTTTATGAAAATAATTACTTGCTCAGTGCAGCCATTGCTGAGCCTGTTCTGTGCCTTCCAGTACTTCTCTGTGAGAAGCATTCTATTGATGGAAGTGATGACCTCCTGGATGGCAAGTAAATGCTTTATTTTATAGGAGATGATGTGCATGGTAAATTACATTTACAATATCCAGCATTATGAATAAATGGTATTGGGAGATAATCCTCAGCAGACATTAAATCACTAATCCGGGTAACAATCGTGTCATCTCAAATCTACAACTTGTTTACCAGTTATTATTTCATGAATACTCAACTTGTTACATTGTTAAAGACATCTCCCTACACTCTCAGCCAATGAGATAAGCCCTGCAGTACAGGGCTTAGCTCAGGAGAGCTAAGGAAAATTCTGTGCAGGAATTTTTGGCAATTCTGCGTTGGTAGTGGGGGCAGGGATTGGCACCCAGCAAATCCCAAGTTAGAAGTGAAACCGTTCAAACATGGTTTGACTGCTTAAACATGGAGGAGAGGGCACCAGGGCACTTCTGCCACCATAACAACCACAGCCTGATGCATTGATCATGGTGCTTGAAGTAATTCTTTAAAAAAGCTGAGCTGTGTGAGTTTGCAACTAGCTTACTGTAAATAATTGTTAGAATTTGAATTTTTTTTCCACCAAGTTGGCAATTTGACCTGATATTGCCCAAAATAGGTACAATTTCAGTGCAAAGCAACCTTTCGTTAACAGACCCCAAGACAAACCATTAAATTAGATCAAATAATAAAAAAATAAAGACAAGGGAGATTCTCTGCCAAATCATGTATATGTTGCATTCAGTAGACTGAAGTCATAAACAGAGAGTTCATGAACTGTAGCATATGCTCCACGCGGAAAGAGAATAAAGACAGAAGTCAGGTGGGATACTGCAACAAGAGAACACAACGGAGGAAACAAAATTAGCAGACATGAGATATGACTCAGCATTAACAGTAAAGTTTCTCTTGGGTCACATACTGACTGAGCGTAATGGCCTTGCCAGGTTCAGACTCAGTTCTCAAACTTTCTTGCTCACAGTACATCTTTATAAGAATGCGTGTCTGTCAGCGACTTTGTAACAGTTATTGGCTGTCAGTGGCTATATGTGTGAATGACTATCCCTTGCTCACATAGTCTGAGAATGTCTGTGGGTATCTCTGATTGACTGCATGTCAATGTCTTTAGTTGGGGGTGTTAGCAGTTCTTCAAGTCTTTGTTTTTAGCAGATAAAGAACTTCAAAAGCATTTACAGACTTTACAAGCTGTAACAACGGGTGTATTCATAACTGTGATGGATTGAAAAAAAAAAAAAACTGCATTTGCTAAATTTCAGCTAAAATAACCAAATTAATAATAGATAGGAATGCAGAATTTTGAAAATTCAGTTATCATTTTTTCCATGATTAACTATTAGTATGGCACATATTTATTTATTTATTGCACAGAGCGTTTTGCAAAATGTTAACACTTCATAATAAGTATTCATACAGACAAAGGGATATGTCTTCATAATGGAACAGAGAGCCCGGCCTGTGCACTTTATTTTAATATTTCTTGCACTTTTACACAGAGTGTAATGTAATGACCTCTGGCGTATACTCTAACGGGGAAAACAGCAAAAATACAATAAGAGACAAAAAGTTATTTTAGGTGTAAGCAGTTGAAGAGTTAATTGGCGACCTCATTAATTGATTCTGACTTCACTTAGATTAAGATTGTTGCCCTCATTCCTAAACTCTATGGCTTGTACCCCATGGGGATCATCATCAGTCATTGATTGCCTGGGATCTTTTAAGACAAACTTGATCCTTTCATTACTTTTAATAGCAGAACTATTCGGAGCCCAAAATATCCTATTATGGATAGATTTACACGATCAGTGCTGTAGCAACAGTTACTTTCTATTATTTGGTGACCTATTTTTTTCTAGTTATATTGGGAATCTTTTTATTTTAAATAAATATGCTAAAGCTAAACTCCTAAAACATATCATCTTAAAAGATGATCTGTTAAGATGTAATTCTTCTATATGAAGCCCTCTAGAATGTAAACTCATTGAGCAGGGCCCTCCACCTCTCTGTTCCACTTCCTGTACGTCCAGTTGTCTGGTTACAATTACATGTCTGTTAGTCCACCCATTGTACAGCGCTACGGAATCTGATGACGCTATATAAATAATAACATAATAATAATAATAATTTTGAAGGCTTCTATATCATATAAGAATACATTTATTTGTGTATTTATTTTATAATGAATAAAATACAAACAGTGGTCCAAGGGAATAACGTGCATTTTCTGTTGAGGTTACCCATAGAAAAGCTTTGCGAGAGCTGTTTGTTAAAAATACATATGGTTGAAAGTACAGTAGAGGGCAAGTTTTGAATACAATGTGCTTGTGTTGATATTTTTTTTTTTATCCAATGAATTTATTTAAGGAATAGTAGGGTGTTTTGTTTTGGTTTATTACTACAATGTGAGTTACAATAGTTACCAATGCTTCCAACTAGGTTTGATTTGAAGCATTTATAGATTTGTCTTGATGTACAACCTAGTTTTGTGTAGTGGTTTACGTAATAAACTGTGCATTTTATTATTATTATTATTATTATTATTATTATTGGTATTTATATAGCACCAGTGCTTTACAATACAGCATTTAGTACTATTCATTAATATTCATAGCTGGCAATAGTTATTATGGCCTAACATTTGCGAGTCAAAGTTCACTAAAGAGGGATTGGAAAGAACTAACAAGTCAAAATAACAGTTCTCCCTTTTGTAACTTCCTTGTCAATTATCCGCAATTCTCAATTTGCATATTAAACCTTATATTCCCCATCATCTTAGGTTGGACAATGTGTGATGACAAGGAAGATATTGATCAAAGCGTTCTGACAAGTTATTTTTATTGTATTTATCAAATTGATTGAAATATTTTCTTTATAGTAAACCCTGCTAGTTTTTGCCGAAATATTCATTTTAGAAGTGCAAGAATTCTGCCACTTTTCTGTCAGAAGAAATTACAGAAAAAAATTATAAATTCATTGTGACAAAGACAAAAGAAAGTGTGGTATTAAAAAATGAGCGTAAAAATGCAACAGATGGAAACAAATCAGATCGATTTAATAAATTGTTTTAACAGTTTGCCAAAAACAAAAGACCACAATTACATAGAAAAGTTATGGTGACACTTTTCTAAATCTCTCCCATCTCTGACCTTTAGTAGTGCTTACTTTTTTGTACCCTGACTTTTCTAAAGTATATTTGCTTTTACTTTGCAATGTCATACCTACAAGTGATCATTCAGCACATTCAAAACTATATTAATTTAGTATCTAACATATACTGCATTTATGTTAGCAAACAAAAAATATTATATGGTCCTCCTATACGTACATAAGGCATATCCGAGAAATGTATAGATTATCTGTCTCATTGCAAAGGTAATGCACATTATTTGAGATTATCCCAGTACTTTTTATAATAGCTTCAGCACTGCATGGAATGGGATTGCATTCTTACACATCTTGTTAGGACCATATGTTCCTTATCTGATTGCTCTGAGATAATGCAAAGTAAATGAGATCTCATTTGCCTTTTGTCAGAAACAGATACCATGGGTGTATGATTAAAACGGTCTTTGTTAAAATTCAATTTCTGCTGACAATGGTTCTTTAAAAACTACTGTTACTTTGGATGAAGATACTACAGTTTGCGAGCAGCTTTAAAAACTTGTTTTCTTTATTTGCCTGAGGCAAGAGAACAAACCAAAAATATATTTGTCACTGAAACACCAGCGTTTTATTTGGAGAAATACAATGCGTCTGATATGAGACATGTTCGTTCTATTGTGCAGTCTCTGTACAGTCAATTGGGAATATCCAAATGAATATCAAATATTTTCATATTAAACATTGTGATTAAAAACAAAAGCTTGATGTGTTAAACAAATATTAATTCAGACATAGCTTTGTGGAGTTAATTTGAATCTTACTAAGTTACGAAAATGCGTTTTACATGCTGAAAAGCTAAAGTTTAATTGATTTTCACTCAGAGTAAATTTGTTACTAAAATGAAATAGTGATTGGTTGATTTTTATAAAATCATGGCTTCTCTGATTAACTATACGTTTCTAAAACTAAATTATGTGTGCATATCAGAACACTGTAACTGCAAGCAAATATACAAACAAACCAATCCATACAGATAAATTAAAGAAACACTCCCAGCTCCAGAACCACTACAGCCTGCTGCAGTGGTTATGGTGCCAGGAGTGGCCTGGTACTCTCCCAGAGTAAATGGTGAAACCGTTTAAGATCAATTTAATCACATACCTGGAATATAGCAGAGAAAGACAGACAAAGATATGTGGCACAGTCTGGTAATATTATGGTGAGAGATTGGAATAATGGGGTAGAAGGCTGTGTATATGTTTGTGGGTGGAATAGAAATATGGCTGCCGGCAACATGCCTGTGGTAGCTATGTATAGCCTAAAGAGTTTTATTGTAGATGCTTGGCTGTAGATGGAGAAATGTAATTGTAAATTTAGATCTCTGCTTCCTGATAAAACCAAAAAATGCCTTTAAAGGGACACTTTAGGCACTATAGCCATTTCATCTAATTGAATTAATTATAGTACTTGGAGTCCCCTGGCACTGTCCCTTCATCCCATGTTAAAACATTTTCATGCAGTTTAAAAGTAAATAATGGTCCCTGACTTCCCATAGCTCCGCCCCACTCAGTATTTGACCATACTGAGATTACACACTTCCTTCTAGCCATACCAATTCATAACCAAATCAGTACTTTGATAGGCTGAAAGTGGTCAGATGCCACTCTCAGCCAATTACAGCTGCCAATTGCTGCTCAGGTTAATATTTCCTCATTAACCTGAGCAGCACAGAGGTGGTGAGCTGCTGGGAACTTTTGTATAGCATTAACACAGAAAAAAGCATTGTTTGCATGAAAATGCCTGCAGGGACATACCATACACATCAGAACAACTACATTAAGCTGTAGTTGTTCTGGTGACTATAATGTCCCTTTAAGGCTCCTCCCCTGGAGGAAGATTAACTTACATTTAGTCCTCAAGGGATCATTTGTCAATGCACATATGTGGCAACAGCCACTCTGCACCAATCCAATATCCCCACAGAGATGCATTGAATTTATGGGGAGCATAACAATGGCTCCCAAAGTATTAAATAAACAGTGATCAGTGGAGGCTGGTCCATAGGGGCAGATGGAATAGCATCCCCTCAGATTTTATTCCAAAAACAAAAATAAATAAATAGAATAAAATCTACTGGCATTGTAAGAGCTACTGATAAGTGTGTTAGAAAAAACATGTGCTTATCATGATCATCTCCCCTTAATCAAAGTGACACTAGGCACCCAGACCACTTTATCTTTATCTCCAAGGTTTTCCTATGGGAAAGCACTAATCATGTGCAGTGCATGCTGGGCAAGCACATTTGGCCTTCCGACAGGCATGCCATTGCTGGAGAAGGAGATGCAGCTGGGTTTGAACAGGGCATGGCATATCATGGGGTTGAATCAGTAGAGTCCAAAAAGTCAGGGGGCAGCACGATCCTGAAACATCACCAGCCACCACTATCAGTACTATTTATATATAATACTACACATTTACAAAGAGTAAGGTATATATCTCAAAAGGAAATCTAAACACTCATAACGTAGCAACTGAAAAATAGTTCCATATGCATCATACTTAATTCTTATTGAGAAAGTGTACTGATAAAGTTAAGTTTGACTTTAAACCAGATAAACAAGGAAGCTGGGGGCCATAAATGTATTTATTTATTCTTCTTATCAGCATTTAAGTTTTTTGATTCTCCTAAATGCCTGTGCTTTAGATGGAAATCAGTATAGCCCTTCTTTGAAGACTAAATATCCAATTATGCGTCCAAACTTGACAGAAGGGGGAAAAAAACAGAACTCGAGCTCAAAAGAAGCTTTTCATAAAAATAAAAAAAAATCGTTTTACAATATTCTTTTTATTTTTTATTTATTCAAAAGTAAACCTGTCTTCAAAATAAAAATTGCACTATATACCACACCTTGCTGTAATGGGCTTTTCACATGCTTTTTTTGACAGTTGTAGTAGAAGTAATTACCTATTAGGGAAAGGGAGGATATGAAGACTACGTCATTCTGTGAGAGAAATAATATAGAAATATACAAAAATTGGGATACAACTTTAAATTTGCAAAGCAAAAAAATGATGACAGAAATAATGTATGATGAAAGGAGCAAAACAGAGATCACTTCTACTGGCTTCTCATCATCTCCAAAAAAAAAAAAAAAAATCAAAGTGCTAAGCCAAACCTACAAAGCCCTAAGTAACACTCCTTAATCCATGAGTCCATTAGTGAATTGCTTAAATTATTTTACATTTGCATGAAAAGTTGGAAACTGTGATGTTATAAGTAGACTAGATGAAATAAACTCTACCATAAATAAAATGACAGAGCTCCATTTTACTCTGTAAGTAAATCCATTTTGATAAATATCTGGCATATGTGTAGGACACCAGATTTCGTTTAAAAATCGATTACCTGATGACACTAGGCACCCATATCATGTCAGTGATAAAATCTATCCGACAAGCTTTGGAAGTCAGTGGCCATATGGCTAATGAATGTATATGTAGAAGTGTTTGCAGATTTAGCAGAGTCCCTTTAACCCCTTAAGGACACATGACATGTGTGACATGTCACGATTCCCTTTTATTCCAGAAGTTTGGTCCTTAAGGGGTTAAGGCAGGGTGACACGATCCACCATGTTTAGAGTGACACATTATTCTAATTATTATTTATATAGCACTAGCAAATTTCGTAGCACTGTACAATGGGATATACCTTTCTTGTATTTATGAAAATGCGTTAAAAGGTTTGCCCTGCAGTGTGTATAATGCATGTTATGCATTATTGCCTACTGCCTAATTGCTTAATTGTGTGATCTAATACACCTTCTTCTAAATCTACATACTACAGGGCTACCCTTTCATGTGCTACCCATCAAAATGTATATGTGATATATGTCCCAAAAAAACATGGTGGACCTGGTCACCCTGCTTTAACCCCTTAAGGACACATGACATGTGTGACATGTCATGATTCCCTTTTATTACAGAAGTTTGGTCCTTAAGGGGTTAAAGGACCACTCTAGGCACCCAGACCACTTCAGCTTAATGAAGTGGTCTGGGTGCCAGGTACCTCTAGGATTAACCCTTTTTTTTATAAACATAGCAGTTTCAGAGAAACTGCTATGTTTATAATGAGGGTTAATCCAGCCTCCAAATCCTCTAGTGGCTGTCTCACTGACAGCCGCTAGAGGCGCTTGCGTGATTCTCACTGTGAAAATCACAGTGAGAGCACGCAAGCGTCCATAGGAAAGCATTGTAAATGCTTTCCTATGCGACCGGCTGAATGCGAGCGCGGCTCCTGCCGCGCATGCGCATTCAGCCGATGACGTCGCGATCAAGATGGAGAGGAGGAGGAAAGCTCCCCGCCCGGCGCTGGAAAAAGAGGTAAGTTTAACCCCTTCCTCTCTCCAGAGCCCGGCGGGAGGGGGTCCCTGAGGGTGGGTTCACCCTCAGGGTACTCTAGTGCCAGGAAAACGAGTATGTTTTCCTGGCTCTAGAGTGGTCCTTTAAGAAGAATTCCAAGATAAATAAAGAATAAATTGCTTTTCTATGAGTAAAGCACATTTGTTCACACTTGCACAAGACTATAGAGATCAGTTTGCAGAAAATGCACAGTTTAAGTTAGTTTTTTTATGACGCTTACATAGTTACATAGTTACATAGTTACATAGTTACATAGCTGAAAAGAGACTTGCGTCCATCAAGTTCAGCCTTCCTCACATATGATTTTGCTGTTGATCCAAAAGAAGGCAAAAAACCCAGTCTGAAGCGCTTCCAATTTTGTAACAAACTAGGACAAAATTCCTTCTTGACCCCAAAATAGCAGTCAGATGTCTCCTTGGATCAAGCAGCTATTACCCCACTAATTAGAAATTGTATCCCTGTGTGTTATGTTTACTTACAGAAGTCACACCAATGCATTGACTTGTGCAAGCAGTTTTCATACATTTGTTTTCTTTCTTTTCAAAAATAAGAGAATATAAATGAATTTACTATGCATATGAGCTTGATATCTTCACATTTCCCATTTAAGTTTAGATGATAGACCAGGAATGGCTGAAAAAAAAATCTATTATTCGCTAGTAAAGAATATGTCTCTGCTGAATCATAAATTGGAGATTTTCTCTGAAAGCAAGATTTTCAGAGGATAGTTATTTTAATGCATTTTCTGTATAATGCATACACACATATGTCGGTAGGTTGCCCCTTTAATAACTAGATTAAATAATTCCACATGACTCTTATCTTGTATTCTCTGAACTGAATGCTGATAATGTATTTCTGATTTATTATTCTGCTTACAGTTACCTGACTGTGCTCGTAGTACTTTCAAATATTTGTTCACTGTTTTATTCTTTTTGTGTTCAACTTGCAGAATTTAAAAACCGTTTGGTAGGTAAGGTAAGGTTTTTTTTTTATTAATTCTTTATTTTTGAGTTATAGCATAACAGATAAAATGACTGGTGAATCATATAAAAATATGCTGGATACATTAATATTGGCATTGATGTCACATAGTTGGAATCAACTCATTTTGTATTTTTGTGGTTAAGCACCCTCTCACATCAAGGAGAGTTAAAGCAATCTATGGTTGGATGGGTGCAGGTAATGGGCTTTTGTGCCTTGCATGTATATGGAGTAGGGGGTTAGCGTGGATGCCTTCTGTAGCTAGAGGTCTTAGGCATAAGTGTGTTTTCCTAGCCAGGAGGTCGGGTACAGTAGCCAAGCGTGCATTACTTTGCTCGTGTGGGAGCAGCGCCAAATCCTGGCACGTTTTAGTAAAGGTGGGGGATGGGCAAAAACTAAGCAGGGGCCAGGTCAGTAGCTTCCGGTGCCAGGATAGTAACAATGTGGTTCTAAATAAATTGCATACTTAAACAGAGAAACTTTAACATTTTGACACATTGCATACAGTCGACACAATTGTCTCCCGCTACAATCTTCAGGTAGGGTGTGCGTGTCAACCACTCCCCTTCTGGGCACAAATGGGGTGACTCCCGCAACATTCCACAATGGGAGTCAGCTGCTAGAATGTTCTCCGCTATGCTTAGGGCCTGGAGGAAAGCTGGTTCTTCGGAGAGATGTGCCATCTGGTGTGTCTTGCCAACCTTTTCAGCTAGTATTCGGCGTGGGCCCCACTTTTATGGTATGGTATGTTCCTGTAGTAGTTGGGTAACCTGCTTGAGGGAGCTTTGCAGCACACCTATAGCGGTGTCGGTAGCCATTTGGGCTAGCTTGGTGCCCTCCTGAATCGGTGCCATGTCTGCGCTAAGCATTAACTTAATTTCTGTAATTAAAGCTTTAATATCAGCATTTGATTTCACGACTGGTTTCTACTCACCACTAGAGCTAGATTTAACACTTTAACACTGCAGTTTCTAAAAAGAATTGCAATGTTTTACATTGCAGGGTTAACATTATTGAGATGAAGTGGTCTGGATGACAATAGTGCTCCTTTAGCAATGCCAATTTAGTTGACATTGAAAATGGCACCTGTAAAACATTAGCCACTGAAAGAATATGGGTGTAAACTGTACTCTAATGTGTACAGCAATGTGTTTTACATGGCATTATGGCAATCAAACTAACAGTAAAGTGATGTTTGAATGAATGTATCACAGAACTACAACCCAAGAAATCTCATAGTAAGTTCTGCAAGTATCACAGAGTTCCACAGCAATAAAACACAGTAATATGCTCTATGTGTGACTGTATCCCAGAGCTCTAGAAGAGCAATAAAACCCACACTGATTTGCACAAGTTTCAGATTAGCTGGCTGACTGAGACATGTAACAAAACTTTTCAGTTAAATATTATTTTTATTTATTTATTTATAAACTATTTTACATTGAGATTTCTCTTGTTTTCCAATATGTCCTGGGTCCACAGAACATTGCATTGATACATTAGGGTACAATAAAATACAAAAACAATATTAATACACAACATATACAAAATTTAACATAGAACAGGAAATATATAATCAACCATGACAGGTGCATTCTGTTTTGTGGTAAATATGTAAGTATCCAGGGAGGATGGGAGTCACACTTTTTTACATTACCCTGTCAGTGCTACTGATTATTTTATGCTACTATGTTCTTGCCCATGCAATATATGGGCTGCTCTGTCACTGCCACACTGCTTGTAGTAGGTTTTAGTGTGCCCATTGGCAGTCAGAAAAGAAGCTCCTCGTATTCCCATAATGCAGAGCAGCATGCAGTGCTATACGCTCCCAAAGAGCCTTGTCAGTGACTTTTCTGGCTAGGAGGTGGCAGAGAAAATCCTCCTCACCTTTTCTGAGTAATAGTAGTGTTGATTTAAGAAGCAGCCAACTGAATAAAAAGCAAGATGAACTATTCTCCAGCCCCAAAAAGGTCTTGTACCAGGGCCCTCTCTACAATAGTTCTGCCACTGTGCATTTGTTCAATGACTGTGCTCATAAGAAAAAAGTTAAAACTCAGCAAATACTTATTTTGTGTACTTTTTACAAACATATGAATGCAGTGTAATGGTTATTTAATGGCTACTTGATTCATATTCAAAAAAGTTAACACATGAAAAAACTTTTCCAAAAAGCAAAACCTAGCCATCTTGAAAGTCCTCTTGATGCTGAAACACTGTTAAGTAGTATAACTTAGCAGCCATCTTTTAAAAGTCAACGAGTCGCAAATCAGCAATGTGTAAAAAAGATTAAAGTAGTAGTAGTAACCTCCTAACAGGTGACTTGGTAAATGACAGATGACAATACATATGACAATGGAATGTGTGTTCAAAGTCATGTTTGTGATCTGAATTTAAAAGTGGGTGATGTATCCAATATGCAAATTAAGTGTGTAGTATTGCTACTAAATAATATGTGTTTCATATTTACAACATGTCTGTGAAAAGGGTGCCATGAAGGAGAATGCTCATTAATACCGTGAGGATTTAGAGCTCTGATTGCACGTGTGTCACTGGAGTCGTACCATAGCACGCAGAAAAGAAGAGACCCACAAAAGGTGGATCTGAAAGACGTATTATTGAGCGTTACAATGGGCGAATTTATCTGATTAATATAGCGAGAATCAAGGTCAAGGATACAGAATTACACAAAGTCAAGACAAAGCCGCGTCAGGATACCAGAATATGATGAGTCAAATACCGAGCCTGGTCAGGATACCAGAAATCACAAGTCAATATGAAGCCGAGGTCAAACACAGAAAATCCCTAGGGAATCACTAGGAGCACAAAGTGAGGATCCATACAGAAACCACGACAGGGCAATTAATGGGGGCTAAAACAAGCCTTAAATAGGCTTACCTGTGTTCTGATAGGTTCACTGAAACTCAAACTAGATTAGGACCGCAATAATTACGTTGTCAGAACGGGCGTGTCACGCCTACTTTTTATTTCTAGATGTCCTGCCGAGCGGCCACGTAGATCGGTCAGACCGCGTGGCAGGAGGGAGTGAGTGCAATTGAGTGTGCTGCGCGGTCGGACTGCTTGGCAGGACGAGGGCTGCGTGGCTCAAGGGAGGTGAGTATTCCTCAGTATGCCACGCGGCCACGTGGAGCAGTCAGACCACGCGGCAGGAGGAGGTTCACACGGCTTGAAGGAAGTTAAGTACATGCTACAACGTGTAATTTTAAAAATAGATAACCCTTGTCACTCCAGATCCTGGCTTGATTTGTGTGCGCACTTCACACACATATTTACTCATAGACAATGAGAACTGGAAAGTACTTTACATTCCAGTACAAAGAGAAGAGCAGGAATAATTATATTGCGACCCTAGGCAGTCGACTAGCATCCAGGAGCAGGGACGTATTAGCCGCGAGGCAAACAAGGCTTGCGGCTAACTAAAAATCCGGTCGGTCGGTCGGGCAGGCGCCGCTGGCGAGAGAGCACTTTCCCCTGAGCTCTCTGCTCAACTCCCTCGCGGAATATGACCTCATATTCCGGCTCCCGGCATCACCCTGTGGCGCACGAGGGAGCTGAGCAGAGAGCTCACTAAACAGTGCTCCCCACCCTCCCAGCAGCCCAGCAGCCACTGGACCACAGGAAAAGGGAGAACCTCCCCCCCCCCCCCAGCATTCCCAAAGGTAATGAGGATAGGGGGGTGAATTAAAAAAAAAAAAAGTGAGTGTTTTAATGTGAGTGAGTGTGTGTGTTAGTGTGTATGTTAGTGTGTGTGTGTCTGTTAGTGAGTGTCAGTGTGTGTCTGTCAGTGTGTGTGTGTGTGTGTGTCTGTTAGTGAGTGTGTGTTTGTGTGTTAGTGTGTGTGTGTGTGTCTGTTAGTGTGTGTGTTAGAGTGTGTGTGTGTGTGTGTGTGTGTGTGTCTGTCTGTTAGTGTGTGTGAGTGTGTGCCTGTTAGTGAGTGTGTGTATGTCAAGGAGTGTGTCTGTTAGGGGGTGTGTTACTATGTGTGTGTCTGTTAGTGAGAGTGTATGTGTGTCTGTTAGTGAATGTGTGTGTCTGCTAGTAACTGTATGTGTCTGTTAGTGAGTGTTTATGTCTGTTAGCTAGTGTATGCGTGTCGGTCAGTGAATGTGTGTGTGTATGCATTTAGAAGGCGGGGTGGGAAGGGGGTTGGGGGGGGTTGGGCGCATGAGTTTAGTCATGCCTAGGGCAGCACCAGAATACACCACTGTCCAGGAGTTAGACAGGGGCCCAAGAACCATATATTTGCATCATTCCATATTGCGCAACCGTTTGTGAAGAATAAAGAAGGGGCAATCTGGCCTCATGGGATCTTAATCCTTCTCTGAGGAAACTCCATACCTGTGGAGGCAGTCAATCCATCTCCCTGATTCTATGCATTGTCTCTCATACCCAAATTTCATGATCATTCAACTTAATGACAAAATGATTCCTTGTAAATAGATGTTTTTTAATACAATCTGTTTTCACTAGCACTATGTTTGACTATGTTGTACACCTTATGCTTTGATCTATGTATACATTTTTAACCTTGTATGCTACCTGTCATAATAAAGGCATTAAAAATTGATGATGATCTGTCAGTAGATGATAGCATATGTTTATCTGAAGCTAAGTAAAGATTGATTTCCCAGGATCCACTGTAAGCATACCATGTTTACATACCTATTTTATTGATTTTAAATTGTTATTAGAAACAATGAAGTAGTATACTACTTTCACGAACGCAGACATTTATAGTAACCTAAATAGTAATTAAACATTTTTGATAATTGTTCTAAAAAAACTACCTGATGCATTTAATACAAATTAAACTCTGTACACGTTGGTATCTTTCTATTTTGTATACTTAATTTATTGTAATAGAGTATGTTTTCAGTCATGGCAACCTGTGATAATTTGTGCTTATGCTCATATTTGTAATATGTTTCTGAAAAAAAACATTTATAGTTCTAACAATGAATAATATTTGACTAAAACAGCAATTTACAAAATAATATACTTATATAGTTCGTATGTAACTGCTTTTAGTTTTTTCATGTGCATCTGCAGGTTTTTTTCACCGAAGTGGGCATTATCAGGCATTCAAAGCAAATTTACATTTAAAGGCTAAAATAGGCAAATTGGACAATTCTCCAAGGGCAATGTTTTGAATCTTGCTATTTTGGCCTAAAATTTTAAATTAATAAACTTGATAGTGACTATTCACTAAACACCAAATTGTAGTGAATTAAAAAAATAATTGTAACATTTAGGCTAGAAATAACTGTGATTATAGCTGAAATTATTTAATTCTCCAAATGAGCTATTTTGGTCTAATTCGGTTTTCAGTTCAGTACAATGTGATGTTTAATGAATGAACATTATATGTAGTTTTATAATTAAAGGTAACAATGGTGTTTTCTATCTAAATAGTGATGTGAGAACTGACTAGCAAAATTTTGGAAAAAATAGGTGAGTTGGAAATAATTGCAAACTCTACTGAACTGGACCTTTAACTTGGCTATCTTGCCTTATATGTTTACTTTTTAATATATAAATATATATGATCTAATGTAAGAAGGTACTCACGTATAGGAAAAGGTACAGGTTTTAACAATATCCTCACTGAAAATAAATTGGTAAATGACTAAATAGTGAACAACTGTCCCTTGTAGCTATATGTATTATCATTCCCATATGCTTTTATAAACTGGAAATGATAAGCACATGTAACCCACACAAACAGGCTGAGCTACAGAGAAATTCACTGGAAGAACAAGGGGTTCAAGAGATCCCATTCATTCTATGATTACTAGAACACAGGGAATCATTTCTATAGATAGTGGGCCACATAAGATCTGCTCCACGGAGCCTCTACTGTGTGCAATGTGCCTTGGGTCCTTTCACTTGTTAATCAGATCACAGATCAGACACACAATGGTATGTACAGTTCTAAAGCTACCTTTAACTCTTCATTTTATGAATGGCGTTACCCATGATGCTGCTCAACGTGGTCAAAAAATACATATGTGTCTCCCTGGCAACACTGTGTTAGTATGACACTCTGCGTGTAGCAAGAGATCACAAAAAAAGAAAGAAGACAACAACATAAACAGAACAAACAGACAGCTTGGGCCTATTGCATTACATGTGCCTGGAGCTTCAGCTTCAACAACCCCTATATTAACCTACCGTAGGTTTATCATGAACTATTGGGGGAACATGACGACTGAGTTGGATGTTATTTTTCCAAGGTGCTTTATTTACAAAATACATAACCTGGGGACTTACGTAATGATTTTAAAAAGTACTCCAAAATGAGCATAAAGCGCAAAAATTATAAAATGTGTGCCACTGAGCTATTTAAAACCTACATTTTGCAATTCATCACAACTAGCTGCTTCTTGTGTAATCTCCTATGTACACTGTGGTACTACAGTCGTTATATTGTGCTCTAGTCAGCAGATGTATTAATTCATGTATTGCTGTAGATGCAATACCTTCCTACACAGTTTGGAAAAAGGCTGTCATCCATATTAAAATAAATTGGGTTTTATTCATTAAACAACACTTTTTATTGAATTAAAATAAACATTTAAATAGTGTAGCAAAGATAGCTGATTTAAAACAAATCTTCAACTCAGCTATAGTCGTGCTTTTTTCTTTGTTTTTTGTTTTGTTTTTTTACTAAAAACTATGCAATTAAATTTTACTAGTGAATAAACCCTGTTGAGTCTCCTCCTATAAAATCGATATTATGGGACACTGAATGTGAAGCTCATATTTGTATTGATTTCTGGTTCAGCTAATTCTAAAGGTTTTGAATTGTAAGTAACATTTAGCATCCCATGTTACCTACTATGTGCATTATATTAACATGGGCGGATTGTGTTATGCAAACATTCTGTATATTATTAAATTAGCACAGATGATCTCATTAGAGCCCAATCACTAATGTTTGAATTTACACTGTAAACATGTAATGCAACACAGGAAATCCTCTCTGTCTCTCCGTCAACTTCATTAAGGGTCTGGGGTTTATTTTCACACTGTCTAGTACAAACAGGTTTAAATGATGCAAATGTATAAGGACAGTTTTAGCAACTGCAGCCTACATGAAGGTTGAAAGAAAATAATTTCAGACTTCAAAGCATTTAAAAATGTAAACAGTAGAAAATGAGCTGTGCTGACCTGACAAAGCGGAGACTTGTATTGTCCATTCAAGTGACTGTCTTGACAACTTTCGCTTTTACAGTAATACCAGAGTTAGGTTGGATTTAAAGGGCAAGTGTGTTTAGCCTGATTCATTGCTTAATAACTATGCTTTGCTCTCAAGACATGGATTGTTCATGTGCATTCCATGGCTTGGTAGCATTCTAGCCTTTTTGATTGACAGCCCTACTGGGCTTTCCTATATTAGCAGCAATTTTATTTATTTATTTATAAAATAGTTTACCCAGAAGGATACATTGAGATGTCTTTCATTTTTAAATATTATTATTATTATTTTATTATTTATATAGTGCCAACAAATTCCGTAGCGCTGTCCTGTTTATATATATATATATATATATATATATATATATATATAGATTGACAGACATAATGAGTTTTATATATATATATATATATATATATATATATATATATATATATATATATATAGTAAAGCGCTACAGAATCTGTTGGCGCTATATAAATGCCAATAATAATAATAATAATAATAATAATAATACAGTTGCTGCTCTGCTGCTATTATTCTCATTTATGAGAGTGGGCTCGGGAAGCTCTAACACCATGTTCCTTGCAATAATGCAGAGGTTGTATGGTACTTAGACTAATTATTTAATTTGTGTATACCCTACAATCCTCAATGGTAGGCCTGTGCAAAAGTTTAGTGAACAAAAAATTAGAAACAAAAAATAACAATAGAAGGATACTGCTCTTCCATCTTGGAGAATCAGATTCTTTTTTAGTTGCTTTTGGACTTTTAAAAGGTTACATTTTTGTATCAAATTTCTATATCCATGGGAAGAATTTAAGAAACAATTGTAGGGCATGTGTGGTTATTGAGAGATATGTGTACCAGTAGTTTTGTGCGACAACTTGGCACAGTATTTTGTGGGTTATTAGATAGAACTTTGGGCTGATTATTAGGACATACAGGTAATTTTATAGGCCAGTGGATTGGGGATCCCCTAACATTCTTTGATCTGGACTTGTTCTCTATCCCAAGGGTGAAGGATTAAAGGAAACCTTTAGAATATTAAAACAGAATTGTCTCAAGTGAGACTTTTGCTCAATCGAGTAGCTAACTAAAAGTTAGATATTGATTCAAATGTTCTACTTTACATACCATTCCAGAGACATGACAGTTCTACTTGAAGAGGTTGTGGTGAAGTGCTATTTTTATTCATCTATATTATGTTTTATTAAATCATTAAGGATTCTGAAATATCATCTCAAATTCAAAAGACTGCTAGGTAGTACAGAATATGAATTACTTTGCAGCGAATGGGATTTATTCACTGAACCCTGAATTCTAATGAATTAAAAAAAAAACTAAAACTTTATTGGAAAAAAAATTAGAATAGAGTAATTCTCCATCTATCCCTTTTTCTTAGCTTAATTTTTTTCGTTGCAGCTTTCAGTGTATTATAGTTTTGTGTTTTGTGAACGAAACCCTAAGAATAATTTCAGTGTTACTCCACAACACACTTGGATAAGGGGCTTACATCTCATATTTTCAAAAAAATGTCCTATCATGAGAGGTATGAGAGAGGTATGGAACTTATCTCCATCTGTAGGCAAATATACAAAATATTTTTAATTTTTTAATTTATTTAAACCTAAAACAATTTCTTTTTTATATATATTTTTTTTTTATTGAAATTTTTAAAATATAAATTACAAAGGACAAAACAATACATTAATACAATAGCCATAATAAATATAAGGTCGTCACATAGTACTTAATATTTTGTTTGATTATTTTTAACAATGGACTGAGAATGTGCTCAATCTATATTTGGTGCTTATGATAGTACATATAGACAAAACATGAAACACAAGCCAAATTATAAGACATAACACAGGACATAAAATAATTTCTATATGGTGCCAAAAGAGAAAAGAAGCTACAATGTTTCAAACAGCCAACTTATTGGCTATAACAGAATTAAATGGATACCTATATATTGTATTGCGTCCTTTTTCTTTTCTTTTTTGCTTCTTTCCCTTCCTTCTCTATCCTTTTCTTTCTTTCAAACCTAAAACAATGTATTTAATTATAAAAGACAGTATGTTTACCTCAATACTTTACAGCCCATTGTAGTGTTTATTAATTTATCATATGCAGCACTGTCCTGTAGATTTTTTGTATTATTCCAGGTATTCTTTGATTATAGTCTAGTAATATTTATATTTTAATTATACACAAACAGCAGATATTGGTAACTTCTAGCAATGATGTGCCTGTGAACAGTAAGTTATACTACCCTGACAATAATAGGAGTAGAAATCCAGAACATTTGGAATGACAAACTTCAATGATTTCTTGCACACTGGCTGGAGTTAACTACAACTCCCATCATGAGTATCCACACTGAGTATGGTTATAGTTGCAGTTGCAGGAATACAGGATGCCTATTCATCTAGAGCAGCAGATTTAAGTCATAAGGTGTTCTGAAATCAGTTAAATTGCTGAGATTACTTTTGTTATCGTTAAAATCCAATTTTATGGTCTAAATTAGCAGCGGCTGGTGAAATTAGTGACTGACTGGATCTTATGTCTGAGACAACAGCTAGCTCTGCGGGGGCCCAGGGCCTTCATCCATGAGCTGACAAGCCTTACAGTCAGCACCAAACTGAGCAGGAGGAACAAACTGGCTTTTCATCGCGTGTCCACTTGACACCTTTGTACCTTTTGTGTTTTTATTATTTTTTTAGACGTTCTATAGGTTTGTTTGCGTTTTGCACCAAGCCTGTGCAATAAAACGTTTGTAAGAAGCAGAGATGGCTCCAAATGTCTCAGCTGGTTGATACCTGGCCATATGGGAGATATACACACAAATGGAACAAAATGCCTGTACTTAAAAATAATTTGTGATAAGGTGATTGATTAAAACTTTATTATTGCACTGTAGGGAAATATAATCAGAAATAAATGACTTGCATCACCTCAGCAATCAAGTAAGAATTGAGGTAGGAATTGAAACCCTCTAGGGTCCAGACTTCTAATGCCATTCTAATGGGATTTAACAAAAAGAACACTGTCTTAACTTCGAATGTGTGTAGTCTTTTGTATTTCAAAAGACCCAAAGGCACTACATTTAATTACCTATTCAATCGTAATTAATGCAATTAGAACCTTTAGGGAATTCATTGAATCAATGAATAGTACTGTGTCTCCAGATCAATGGACTAGTAATAGATAAACATCCTCTCCTGCCTTGGATATTAGTGTAATGAGGCAGGCAGTGTATGGTATAGTCAGATATAATGGTGAAATAACACACACCTACACATACACTCACAGATTCGTGCATGAAGGCCTTGATCAGTCTGTGCTAGGTGGACTTTCTAATTTACCAGTTTAAGGTGTTCTTCATACAAACTAATTTAAACAGTCACATCCTGTAAGGAGGAATGAGATGAATTGTACCTTCTTTTAAACCCTGACAGCTATTTTGCAACTGCAAATCACATTGCATCCAATAAGCTTGGCTGAGAGTGTTGGGGGATGGGTTAAATGAAAATAGTGACATTTGATTATTGTGTATTGCATTTCAATGAGTCTGACAGCATTTGTTCTGGATGTTTGGAGCTTGTTCATTCTGCATGTAAGTGTGTAATCAAATTAAAAAGAAATCTTTAACTTCAACTGAAATACTTATATCACATATAGGTGTGTGTGTTAATTGGATATTCTCTTACTAAACACACAGGTTATAATTTACAGCTGAAGTAAAGTAGATCTAAAGTAAATCATTTAAAAGTCCTTTATTAAACAGTAGGTTCTGGAGACTGAAAACAACTTTTAAACCAAAATAGGAGAAATTATATATATATATATATTATTTTTTTTATTTTTTTTCAAACACTCTTATTTTAGTCTGTGAGTGTACTTTCATCCACCAAAAGTGGCTGTTTAGAAAATAAACCCCCAATCAATTTTAAATCCCCTTAGAATACTAGTGAGATCCATATTTTAGATAGAATCATTTTACATCACCTGTGAACATACTCATATCTAATTTAAATGAAGGACTAAGTAGGCAATGACTTAAATTGATTTCTACCGAAATATTGTTAACTGGAAAAATAACATAACCCTTTGCAAAATGCATTTTTAAAAATAGAATTCGTAAATTATGAGCTGTATCGTGAACTTTTATCAACAAATCAATCGACTCCTTTTTGGAAAAAAAAAGAGTAGTTTTTTTTCTTTGGCATAGGGGTGATTTGGCGAATATATTTTAATAACAGCATTGCTGAATATTTTAACATTTGCAGTTCCAAACTGAGGGGAAGGAAATAGTTAAACGAACATTATTTAATACACTCAGTAACAATTATATAAATAAAAAAGCAGTACATTCATTATTAAATGCATCCACCGTTTAAAGTTACTTTGTGGATATGTTCACTGTCAATTTTTTAAAAGTAACAAGTTAACAAGTTAACAAGTTTTATGGATACAGTGGTTTGATTATTCGAATTGATCCAAACAACTAATCTCCATTGGAGAGAGATTTGTTTGAAATTAATTCTCACCTATGTATTAATTCCAAATGAGAAATTGTGTTTTGGAGCTTGTCTGCATGGCAAGCTATGATTGATTTGTTTGAGAAGTGACAAAATGTCCCAGTTTATTAGTCCCCCCCCTGCTGGGATCTCTTTAATGACAGGGTAATTTGCTGTGCCTGGGTGACCATTTGCCTTGCAGAGTGTAGGGGCTCGTGAAGGAGGGAGGGGTGATATTTGCATATCTCTCCAGGATATAACTTCAGGATTGCTGAGAGACAAGCCAGTCAAGCACTCACTGACCTCCTGAATACAAGACACACTTAACAGGATGTACTGAGTGATTTCCCAGCTCGAGGGGATTGATAGAATATTTTGCTTTCCCACTGCAAAGAACACGTGCAACATTTGGGACTTGATACTTAGTTGCAACTTCAATTGCTACAGATTCGGGAAAAATAAAAAAGAAATAGAAGATGTTGGAGTTTTGGAGAGCAGCTCCCGTACTGCTGCTGCTCAGTGTGCTACTTCCATTGTATTCTTGCGAAGTGGCCCATTATTACACCTTTGAAGAAGAACCTCCCGGATCAGTTATTGGGGTTTTGGCCAACAACTCAAAGTTCAACTCCACCGAAGGACCCATCAGCAACTTCCGTCTGATGAAGCAGTTTAACAGCTCCCTCATCCATGTTCGGGAGAGCGATGGGCAGCTGAGCATCGGGGAGAGGATAAATCGGGAGCAGATTTGCAGACAGACTCTGAACTGTATCCTGGCCATGGATGTGGTCAGTTTCTCCAAGGAGCAATTCACCCTCATTCATGTTAAAGTAGAGGTGAAGGACATCAACGATAACAGCCCCCAGTTTCCTAGGTCCGAGATACCTGTGGAGGTGTCTGAAAGTGCTCCTGTAGGCACCAGGATCCCCCTTGACATAGCCATTGATGAGGACGTTGGGTCAAACTCCATCCAGAGCTTCCAAATCTCAGTGAATAGTCACTTTAGCCTTGATGTCCAGACCAGGGCTGATGGGGTGAAATACGCAGGCCTGGTGCTGATGAAAGAGCTGGACCGGGAAAGCCAGTCCTCCTACACATTGGAGCTGGTGGCCATGGATGGAGGAAGCCCATCTCGCTCAGGCAGCGCAGTGGTCAGTATCCGGGTGATTGACTACAATGATAACAGTCCAGCGTTCGAGAGGAGCTCGGTCACTGTGGAGCTCATGGAGGATGCTCCCATGGGGTACCTGCTGCTGGACCTCAATGCTTTTGATCCAGATGAAGGTGTGAATGGAGAAATTGTCTATAGCTTCAGTCCTCAGGTGTCCCAGGAGGTTCGACAACTCCTTAAGATCGACCCCAACTCCGGTCGCTTAACTCTTGAAGGTCAGGTTGACTTTGAGACCAAACAAACCTACGAGTTTGATGTCCAGGCTCAGGACATCAGCCCGAACCCTTTAACAGCCACCTGCAAAGTCATCGTCCATATTATAGATGTGAATGACAATGCCCCAGCTATCAGCATCACCCCTCTGACCTCCATCAGCTCGGGAGTCGCCTTTATCACCGAGGCAGCCACTGAAGGTAGTTTGGTAGCTTTGATCAGTACCACGGACAGAGACTCCGGGACAAACGGAAAAGTTCATTGCACTCTGCATGGACACGAGCATTTTAAGCTCCAGCAAGCCTATGAGGACAGCTTCATGATAGTCACAAGATCGCTATTAGATCGGGAGAAGATTGCCGAGTACAACCTGACTGTGGTGGCTGAGGACCTCGGATACCCTTCATTGATAACCCGCCATCAATACACTATCCGGGTGAGTGATGAAAATGACAATGCCCCTGTTTTTGCCAAACCGGTATTAGAAGTGTCTACCGTTGAAAATAATGCCGCTGGCGCCTACATCACTACAGTGGTAGCCAGAGATGCTGACATTGGCGACAACCGTAGAGTTTCTTACAGGCTGATGGAGGGTGAAGTTTTGGGACAGCCCTTGTCTACCTTTGTAGCTATAGACGCAGAGTCTGGGGTGTTGCGAGCTGTAAGGTCCCTGGACTACGAAAAACTCAAACAACTAGATGTTGAGGTTGAGGCTACAGACAAGGGGATCCCTCCACATTCTACCCGAGTTCAACTGCACATCAAAATAGTTGATCAAAACGACAACCCTCCTGAGATAACATTCCCTTATCTGCACAATGGGTCAGCAGAAGTTCTCCTGCCAGTCAATGCTCCCTCTAATTACCTGTGCTTCCAAATCAAAGCTGACGACCCTGATGCAGGGGTTAACTCACAGCTCTTCTATACTATACTGAGGGATAACAATAGACTCTTTGCTATCAACAGAGGAACTGGTGAGGTATACCTAAGAAGAAAAGTTAACCTTCACGAATTTGAGGACCTGACCATTGTGATTGCTGTTTATGACAGCGGCAGGCCTTCCTTGTTCTGCAATGCAACCATCAAGTTTATTCTCACTGACTCCTTGCCTTCTAGTGTAGAGATAGTCATCATGCAAACACAAGAGGAGGAAGAGCAGCAGCTAGATCTGTCCATAATCTTCATTGCAGTCTTGGCAGGAGGCTGTACTTTGCTCTTGGCAGCCATTATGTTCGTGGCCTGTACTTGCAAAAGAAAATCAAGTCTCTTCAAACGTGAATCAGAGGAGAGGAGAATCTACCGAGAAGCACAGCCATTAAACTCCAGTGGCCAAAGCACCAGTTCTATTACTCAATCTGAATCGTGCCAGCTCTCCATCAAAACAGAATCCGAGGATATCAGCGTGTCGACCGGTCAGAGAGAGGATCTTAAGTCAAACTCAAATGTAAGTATGCATTTTAATTACATTGCTCAATATAAGCTCATAGTCTGCTATATAATCATTTATCTGTAATATAAAAGGGGAATGTTGCTTGTGAATTCCTGTCATCTCATATACTAAATTGATATTAGAACTGATATTATCCCCCTTTTATTTGCATATTATAATGCTTCCAAGCCTGACATTTTCGTGTATGCATTTTTTTTTTTTTTTTTTTTTTACAAAATTATTCTATTCTGATGTGGTGAGAAAACGTCCACATTTCAAACTATAGCCAAATTGTTGAAGTTTGAGACATTATATTCTTAACCCCTTAAGGACACATGACATGTGTGACATGTCATGATTACCTTTTATTCCAGAGGTTTGGTCTTTAAGGGGTTAAAGTAAGTGGTTAACTTGTATAACTCACAAGTCAATGAGCATGCCCTCAGTTAAGTAGTACCACACTAGCAGTAGTAGTTTTAGAAGTGATCTTTTAGATAAGGGGTTCCAAACCTAGTCCTCAAGTACCCCCTACCAGTCCAGGATTTAGGGATTACCCTGTTGTGTTCTTTCTAAAAACACCTTAGACACAACTGGGTAATCCCTAAATCCTGAACTATTAGGGGGTACCTGAGGATTGGGTTGGGAACCACGGTTTTAGCTAATTGTCTCTGGTCTGGTGAGGTGACAACTAACTAAAAATGTAGGCTTCATCTTACCACATGCCAATACTACTTAGTAAAGAAAACAATGTTTTAAAAAAAAAATACCTATAATGAATTTAAAACTATTGTACTTTTTTAATTCATATTGGGCTTTTGCCTTTTCAGGTTTCGGTTTCTGCCTCTCCAAGTCAAACATCTTCTTGGCATCAGGAAAAGTCTGCTGGAAGCATAGGGTAAGATATTTTGTCACTTTATCAATGTCATAAAACACATTTTCTTTGTGCCCCCCTCCCTGCATTACCTCATTGTAAGTTCCCAGTTACTAGAAAAAAGTATGATTTCTGCTCCCCAACTTGGCTCTAGTTCCACAATATTATACAATGCATAGGCTTTGTACCGTATCTCTGCACCTACTGTGTATCATATAGTATAAGTTAATGGGCAAGAAAGATAGATTTGTGCCATAAAAGTAACAGCTCCCACTAGGCTACGATGAATTACCTTTTAATCCTCTTACTAGCCCAGAAGATTATGTAAAAGGTAGGGGAAAATCTTTTTCATAAATATTGTTAGTAGATATTTTGGTGTTGCTCTGGTCTTACTTTAGAAATAAAATTCTACATTAAAATTAATTGATTTGGCGTTTCTTTAAAGGAACTACAGTATAATTGTCTGGCTCCCCTGTGCTTACTTTAAGGAGATTTTACTCAACTTTCTTCTAGCGCTGCGCCAATCTTGTCATGGCTGGCTTTGCCTGCTTGAATCAGTACATCTCTATGTAGAGTATTCAGCTACTCCATGCCGAGCATGGAGCTTCTGAATGTCAGTGCAGCACAGCTGACCCAGGAAGCACCTCTAGTGGCCATCTGAGTTACTGCCACTTGAGTTGTTCATAGGCAGTAATGTAAGCATTGCTTTTTGGCAGTGTTAACGTTAAAAAACTTGCATGGACAGGCTCTAGACACCAGAACAACTTCATTAAGCTGTAGTTGTTCTGGTGATTATAGTGTGCCTTTATTATACACATCCTTGCTATTAATTTTATCTCAAGATGTATTATGATCTTTAACATCTACGTGAATATTCTGTGTTAATATATATTGTGAATATTGAGAAGGAATAATGGTTAAACAAGGGTTCTAATAAATGGCGAAGTGTGTCGTCTAACAGAACACTATATGTATTTATTGCAGTGGGAACTCTAATGTGGATCAAGGAAGCACTAAAGACAGTGGCAAAGGAGACAGTGATTTCAATGATAGTGACTCAGATGCCAGTGGTGAAGGCCTCAAGAAGATCTCTGACCAGAACATTCATAGTCAGCCTGGTAAGTTTTGCTATCAATCATTTTGCAGTTTAAATGATGCTGTGTTAGCACAAACAGCCACCGAAAAGTATCAGGAAAGGTTTGTGAAGGCACAGTATATACTTGTACATAGTACCAATTCATTAGGGCAACATGTGGGTCATTGGTAGACCATGTGAAACTTAACCATTTAACATTACATACTTTCACTACTAAGTTATTTATAAAAGTGCCCTCCTTCCTATTGAAATTTGCACGTAAAGTATTTCAGCAAGCTAAAGTGCTTTAGGTGTTTAGAGTGTTCCTTTAAATTATTTGTCATTTGATATATTTAAAGGAACATTCCAAAAATATAAAGCAATAGGGCTTATGCGGGAAGAGTGTCCTCTTTTTTTTAAGTTTTATAAAAGAATCGAATAGAGAAGTCTGTTATTAGAGAGCCTCAAAAATCTTTGTCAGACGAAGTGGAGGGATTGCAGTAGCTTCAGATACCAGATCTGCAGCTATTGAAAGCCAAGCAAATATTTCATATACCCCAAATAATAAGATGCAAAACAAAGGGGTATATCTACTAATGTGTTTTTTTATGGTGTGTTCCTTTAAGAACATAATAATGTTGCTTAATCCCATTCACAGTTAATTACTGGCTTAGTTAACAAAGGGCATAGTACCCCCAACTGCATTGCCTTGACATTTTCGTGTGCATTTTTTTTACCACGATGTACCAAACTATTGCCAATTAGCATGCCATTGGAGTAGTGTTGGTTAAGATTTGAAAGTAGTGTAAAAGAACATTAAGTTTATGTGCTGGTAGGCTCTTTAGAGGTTTTATATTTCCTGCTCTGACTTTAGCAGAAACATAAAAGTAGCTGTACAAGTTAAAATGAAAGAGAAAACGCGCATACAATTTATTGGAGACATTTCTGTTTTGTTTTACTTTTTGTTCTTTTTGATTTTATTTGGAAAACATATGGAAACATATTTTGTTCAAGTATAATGTTCAATACAAGTTAGCATTAGTCTGAGCTTCAAATAAACACCCTTTAAAAATATATATTATTATTTGTTGACAAACATGACAATAATGAAGACTACATATATCAAGGTATACCTTTATTTTGTATAATTGGACTGTTAATTTATATATCCTATAAATTTTCTCTTTTTTTTTTTTAAGGTGTTGTCTACATGGAAAGCTCAAAGGCATATCGCAGTGCTGAACATTATTACAGTCACAGGATTGACACTGGTCTGCATAATGGAAACCTTACTATGCATTACGAAAAGGGGTTCGCAGTGCCTTATTCATTAAGAGCCCCTTATTACAATACATATCATCCAAGAATACCTAACGCATACATTCCTCATCATAACCTCAAAGACTCAAATTATCATATGAACACTGCAACTACTGGACGAGTACACAGAGAGTATGATGTAGATTATTTAAACAGAGGCAGAACAATATCTCCTCCTAGGCTGTCTCGAAAATATCAAGAATTCAGTTATGCACCAGAAACAATGTTACAAACAAACGCTTCTGAAATAGCCACAACATTTTAATAAGTTGTGAGCATTGTAATGAAATGCCCTTTCAAGGTCTTAAAAAAAAAATAATAATCAAGAATGCTTTTCCTTTATAGGATTACTAGCCTAAATGACAGCGGGATTAGATTTCTATCCTGTGTGTCTAGGCAGAGTATCTTTACCTGTAATTAATAGGTACTCATATATGGCGAAGCTAAACCAATGTATTGTTTATCATAAGTCTCTATGCTTGACGAAAAAATGAAGGACGGTTAATCTAACCAAACTTGCAGAAGGAAGAGAATTAATAGGGATGTGTTTGCTTTAATCGTGAATTTTGGGTGCCAAATATCCTTTAAAATAGTACATTTATAATTCTTGAATGAGAATATTTGTACAGATACTAGTGATGTTCTTTGTGGAATTGAAGATTTTATGAAACAATTGGCATGCTTTCCATCCAGAAGCAACTTCACGTTTAATAGATGGCAGGAAAAGAATATTTTTTCAAAAATATTCAATATTGCTCTTTCAATAATATTTTGTCAGAAATACTTCTCGTTTGCACTCCTGTAATTTTATTGCGTGAACTATGTAAATATCCTAAACAATCTGTATATATGCACCAATCCAATACTTTCCTTGTATATAGAATGCAGTTTTCTATGTTGTATAGTATGGACATGCTTTTTAAATAAATATTTATTTTTAAAAATTGAGGAGAAACCCTGTCTTTCATTTTTAATTATGTTTTGCTATAACCCAGTGAGTTAATTAGTGTTGCTAGGCAAATCTATTATTTTCTTTCTATTACATCTCAGCACAATGGTAATGAAACGGCAGCTGCAAAATTGACAGTGTTCCCATGTTCATAATTATCTAGTCATTGAGGTGCATTAATAATGACAAGGACATATTACAATAATGCATTGGGTCAGGTAGATACTGTTTATGTGTCCTTCAAAATCAATAGTGGGTGAGTAGAATAGATGATGCAATAAGCTGTTTGAACATCGTGTCATGGTACAATATAGTGAATGAAAAACAATGTATTCTGTATGTGTTACATTAAAGGCACTGACCCTGTTAGATTTAAATTGACATTCCACTGATACTTGTAATAAGAATCAGTACTGCCTATACACTGCTACTGCAATTAGAATGCTGGTGGGGAAAGACAAATAAACATATTAACATTCTAGACTGTAAGCTTGTTTGAGCAGGGTCCTCAGCAACCTATTGTTCCTGTAACATTGTGTAATTGTCTCATTTATTGTTACATTTCCCCATTTTATAATATTGTAAAGCTCTGAGGAATAATTTGACACTCTATAAATACTACTACTAACAATAATGATATTAACATTTACTAAACCAAGGGTAGGCAACCGTTGATGCTCCAGATTTTTTACTACATCTCTACAGATGCTTTGCCAGCATTATGGCTGAAGGAGCATTATGGGAGATGTAGTCCACAACATCTGGAGTGCCGAAGGTTGACTAGCCTAACTAAACAGTGAAGATCAGTGAGTTGTAAAATTGATTGCAAAACATACCCAAAATAGCTGTTTTTGGAGGAAAAAAATCCCCAAACCAACTAAAGTTACAGGTTGTTTACTTTAGTCAGAGTATTGCGATTCAGTTGAACACTTTCCACAATTCACTGTTTCGTGAATAAACCCCATTTCTGCTAACAATCCTCCCATAAGAAATTATTATTATCTGCAATAATGGTGCATATCACATTAGATGTTATTGCACCTACCACATATATGAAAAATACATTGCATAAACATTACGGGTTCCAGAGTCTAATCATAAAGACTGACCTTTCCAACCAAATTCATTTCATATCTGCTTGAGTTATACACTTTAAAATCAGTCAATGTTATTCACAAACAGCTCAGAACACAACCCACAGTGAAAAATGCCTGGAAACTATTGGAAATAATTTGAAAATTAAAAAATAATTTTGCAATGCTAATAAAAGTGAAAAATGTATATATACAAATTTGATATACTAGATTCACAAATCTGCTTTGGAATCCTGCATAACTCTCATCAACCAGGACTTGCTAGGGCGGGCAGTTAAATTGCCTGCTGAGAATTCTGGGTGCAGTAATATGCAACAACTGGTATTTAAAATTCAGATGCTTGTTTACAAATCTCTGCACAACGCTGCTCCTACCTATCCTTACTAATACATAGGTATGTCCCATCCAGGCCCCTATGCTCTGCCAACGATCTGTGGCTATTCTCCATTCTACATACATATATACTGACAGACATAAATACTGACATACATACATAGACAGACAGACATACATAGACAGAGAGACATATACACACATACATACTGACATTCATACACATACATATAAACTGAAATACATACAGACAGGCATACACATACTGACACACATACATATACATACAAACAAACACATACATACAGACACACAGACAGACACATACATACATACATACACACACACACACACACACACACAGATATACTGACATACATACATACTGAAATACATACATACAAACACATACATACAAACATATACTGACATACACACAGACATACGTACATACTGAAATACATACACACAGACATACATACACACACTGACATAAAGACAGATAGACACATACTGACATACATGCACACAGGCAGACACATACATACATACATACACACATACATACATACATACTGAAATACATACACACAGACAGATATACATACTAACACATACATACATACATACACATACTGACATACATACACACACAGACATACATACATACGGAAATACATACACATACATACTGAAATACATACACACAGACAGACATACGTACACACATACTGACATACATACATACATACATACAGATAGACACAGACATACATACAAACACATTACATACATACATACATATACATACACATACTGAAATACATACACACAGACAGACATACATACACTAACATACATACATACAGACAGACACATACTGACATACCTATACACAGACAGGCCCATACATACATACACACAGACATACATACATACATGCTGAAATACATACACACAGACAGATATACATACTAACACATACATACACATACTGACATACATACACACACAGACATACATACATACGGAAATACATACACATACATACTGAAATACATACACACAGACAGACATACGTACACACATACTGACATACATACATACATACATACATACAGATAGACACAGACATACATACAAACACATTACATACATACATACATATACATACACATACTGAAATACATACACACAGACAGACATACATACACTAACATACATACATACAGACAGACACATACTGACATACCTATACACAGACAGGCCCATACATACATACACACAGACATACATACATACATGCTGAAATACATACACACAGACAGATATACATACTAACACATACATACACATACTGACATACATACACACACACACAGACATACATACATACTGAAATACATACATACAAACAGACATACGTACACACATACTGACATACATACAGATAGACACAGACATACATACAAACACATTACATACATACATACACACACACACACAGACATACTGAAATACATACACACAGACAGACATACATACAAACACATACTGACAGACACACACACACTGACATACATACACACACACAGACAGTCATACATACACACATACTGACATTCATACATACTGAAATACATACACACATACATACATACATACATACTAACATACATACACATACAGACATACATACAAACACTGACATATTTAGCTAATTTTACTTACTTTTTTTTGCAGGAGGGTGGCGATGGCTGATGGGAGTCGGCATGGCTCTCCCATCCTTGGGGCCTGTCTTTCTTACCTCTCGTTCGAAGGGAGCTGGGAGGAAGTGACCACTTCCGCCCAGCACTACTTTGCGGCTGCAATTTTTTAAAGGGGCACGGCCACAGTGCTGACCCAGCTTCTGAAGATATAGGGCCCATTGTGTGACCCTAAATACTCAGGCCGGGTTCAGGACCCAGGAGGGCTGAATCTGGGCCGCGGGCCATAGTTTAAGGACCACTGCATTAGAATCTCACCTACAAAAGACCATTAAAAACCTACTTCTTTAGAAAAGGAAATCAATTAAACAGTTATCAGCTTTTCCTCCCTGTACCTTGGTAATCCACCCTGTTTTTCTCTCCTACAACTGTTTCATCCAATAAACTAACCCTTCGCAACAAACTATTCTAGTAACCTACTTTCTTCACATACATGAAATAATCCTGCCCTTACGGGTGCTCTTGTGGCACTTTACCCTATACCTCCAGGATGTAGGCTTGTTTGAGCAGGGCCCTCAACACCCTATGTTCCTGTGTGTCCAGCTTGTGTTGTTGCAAATACATTTCTGTACGTCCACCTATTGTACAGCACTGCATAATTTGTCCAGTGCTGGATGCTTTATAAGTAATAATAATGAAAATTAGCAGTAATGGCTGCCAAGCACATGTGGCAGTAGAATTCTATGTATCTATAAGCGGGGCAGTACAACACACAACTCTGGTTACTTGAGCATGTGAGAAACTCAAGACATTATTTTTTATGTTCACAGGTGAGAGACATGCCGTATAGAAGGAATTATAGGAATTATGATTTAACATTTCAGATTCTTCGAAGGAAATTGGCTGTGGCTCATTATTATTATTATTCTTATGGTATTTATATAGCGCCGTCAAATTCCGCAGCGCTTTACAATGGGTGGACGAACAGACATGTAGTTGTAACCAGACAAGTTGGACACACAGGAACAGAAGGGTTGAGGGCCCTGCTCAAAGAGCTTACATGCTAGAGGGAGTGGGGTAAAATGACACAAAAAGGTAAGGATAGTATTAGACTAGTGACAGTTGCAGAAGAGGAATCAGTTGGGAGCTATTAACAGTTTAATTGATACGCTTTTATGAAGAAGTGCGTTTTCAACGATTTTCTGAAGGAGTGGAGACTGGGTGAGCATCTAACGGAGGAGGGAAGCGAGTTCCACAGGAACGGTGCGGCCCTCGAGAAATCTTGAAGGCGAGCATCAGAGGTGGAAGTACGGACAGAAGATAGACGTAAGTCTTCAGCAGATCGTAAAGGCCTAGATGGGACATACTTGTGTATAAGGGAGGATAGATGGGAGCAGATGGGATAGGTGGGAGCAGCATTATGTAGAGATTTGAAAGCAAGAACCAGAATTTTAAATTGAGCTCTATATTTTATAGAAAGCCAATGTAGGGACTGACAGAAGGGTGAGGCATGAGAGGTGCGAGCGAACAGGAAGATGAGCCTCGCCGCCGCATTCATTATGGATTGTAACGGCTCAAGTTGGGAGCACGTAAGACCACTGAGAAGCGGATCACTGCTCACCACTATACTCCCTCCTGTACAGTGAGATAATATATTATCTTTTCAATTAAATAGATTGTGAAAGCTGGTTGTGGTACAGTATCAAGTTAATAGCACTCCTGATAATGTTGTACATGGTGTTTATCAGCTATAAAGGGGAAAAAAACCTATTGGCTGATTACTCATCATTAAATTCTCCTACCTCTAATTCCATATTAAATCAGTATTCTGCCTATGATTAGATTTTGCCATCCTGGACAATCAACTAAAACAGGGTTAAAACTGATTTTATGGACGAAATCTCCCCTGATGCTTTGCTATCATTATGGCTGTGAGTATCATGGGAGATGTAGTCAGTAACACCTGGAGTGCTGAAGGCTTCCTACCCCTGATTACTAAAACATTAAAGGGATTCTTTAGTGCCGGGAAAACAAACCTGTTTTCCTGGAACTGTAGAATCCTACAGTTCCCTCCTCCCTCGTGCCCCTTAAAACCCCTTCAGTCACTTACCTGAAACCAACGCTGGGTTTGGCTCTGCCCATGCTCATCCCCCGCTGACGCCAGCCGGCAGAGGGAGACCTAATGCACATGTGCGTCAATGGCCGCACTCGTATTAGGATTTCCCCATAGGAAAGCATTATTCAATACTTTCCTATGGGGAAAAGTCTGATGCTGGAGGTCCTCATGCATAGCAATGTATGGTAGACAGCCACTAGAGGAGGAATTAATCCTGCAAGGGTTAACTCCTCCTCTAGAAACTGCAATAATTACTACTGTAGGGTTAAGGGACATGGGATATTGCACCCAGACCACTTCAGTGAGCTGTAGTGGTCTCGGTGCCTACAGTGTCCCTTTAAAGGTAAACTATAGTGCTAGGAATACAAAGTCAGGGAAGGAGAGGAGGTGGAGCCTGACCCTTCGCCGAGGGACTTTGGTGCTTGATCAGCATCCACCTCTGCTTCTACTCCCCCGACGTCGGGACGCATGTTGGCGAGAGCCACACTCGCATTAGGACTACCCCATAGTTAGACATTTCATCAATGCTTTCCCTATGGGGTTTTAGCTGATGCTGGATGTTTTCATGCAGAGCATGACAGGTGACCAAAAGTCGCCTAACAACCCGAAAGTGCCTCTAGTGACTGTCTGGTAGACATCCACTAGAGGTGGAGTTAACCTTACAAGGCAAATATTGCAGTTTATCAATAACTACAATAATTACAATTGAAGAGTTAAACTGACATGTTCACTGTACCCAGACCACTTCAATGAGATGAAGTGGTTTGGGTGACTTTAGTGTCCCTTTAAGCTAACTAGTTGTTAGTTGTTCTTTTTATGTTGATGCTTATTGTGCTATATAATTGTCTGTTAAAGTTGCAAAAGACCACTACATTTCCTTTGTTGATTATAATGAGATCTATAGTAGATGTAATCATGTATCTACACTTAACACCTTCTTAGATCATTTTCACCTGCTAAGGCTTTATTGGTCAAAGGTAAAAACAAACAGATATTAACAAAGGTCTGCCCAATTTGATTGCTAGTGAGGTTATAAGTGAATGAGACAGTGTATGGATGTTCACAAAAAATGAAATTTGCATGAATTGACATAAGAATAGGCAAGTTGGAAAAACCTTTCCTAAAAAGTTAATTGTTGACATACTTTTCATTGACTAACTAAAACTGAGTGTTTAGCGTTTAACCTTCTCTTAACATTGAGCTAGTAGTTTGTCAATAAAAAGTATATCAACAATTAACATTAGTTAGTAATAGCAAGTAATAGTTAGTAATAGCAAAATACAATCTTTATTTATAAAGAACAGCCTAATATGCCTTTATGAAAGTGGAGCTATCACCAAAACTGCTTTACTTTGAGCAGTTCACCTACATTAGCATTACTTCTGTATGCAGCACCTACAATAATTTTCAGATTGTATTTTAGGTACTGGTAACCAAGTTTCCATCAAGTCTATATTGTATTCCTTCTGAAAAGAAGCCATAGCACATTTTAAACTACTTTTTAAATAAAGTTGGAAACTTTTTTCATCCTGGAGTGCGCACATTTCCTTTTTATAGCTTATGTATAGCAGTAGACCTCTGAATTCTGTACTTAGAGTCAGGTGTGTTGCTAGTGAATACTGGGAGGGGGAGCGTCTATAGTCCTGAATGTGGGACTACATAGCTCCAAATATTTTTGCACAGTCTCAAATGCCTTTCCTGTCCACTTTCCTTAGAAAGGAGTCAGTTTGGAGTAGAAGAGGGACAGTGGTGGAAATAAATGAAAAATTACACTCTGTGCTATTCCTTGTGTATCTCTAATACTCTGCTGCTTCCATTCCAGGCTGAAACAACCTGAGAAGATTGGCCATGGGGGAGCACATAGGAGCCGGCCAGAAGGGACATGTGAGCTGCACCATAAAGAGCAGGGCCAGTGGACTGTATCCTGTCCTCCCTACAGGAGGCGTGTGACCAGCAGCCCTGAAACAGTCACTGGATGACTGACCTACATTCCTCCCACCCCCTGCTTGATGACAGGGAATAGGAAAGAAAGGAATACAGAAATGAATAGGGAATAAAGCCAGTATCCTTTTTTTTTTTTGTAGTGTAAGTAAGCCTTTGTGTGCCTGTGTCGGTATGGATGTTTTTGCAAGGATGTGTGCTCCTGTCTATATGTGCCTATTTGTGCCTCTGTGTACCTGCCTGTATCTGTGTGTGTCTGACTGTTCCTGTCTGTCTGGAATGAAATAAAAATCAAAGCTGCACCCTTACACCAAATAAGTGTTGAGTGAGGTAAAAAAAAAGTACCATAACTCAATGCAGAGTAGCTTCTCAAGAAGTCTTCCCTAGCAGTGGCCCACAGTAGACAGGTTTATATACACAAGTATGGGATACAACTTGGTAACTAAAAAACAGAAATTAAACAGCACATGATGTTTTGTACAATATGCTTAATGAGGTAGATAATGGTTACACTCACAAGATATAAGATATAGGCTCTGGTAGTCCACTCTCCTTCTTTAGCTGGAATTGGTGGCCTTTGTAAAGAAGGAATCTCAGCAGATGGAGTCAGGAACCAGTAAAAAAATATTTTTTTTTTTTATTTAGGCAATAATAAGCCACCAATAATAAAAAAAGGTAATAAAACCAATAAACATAAAATGCAAAATATCCAACACATTTTTTTCCACACAAGGTGAACTTTCTCAGGGATAAAAATCAGCAAGTCATAACATGCAGCATGAATGTTATTATTTGCTGATTTTTATCCCTGAGGAAGTCCACCCTGTGTGGAAGAAACACATTGGATATTTTGCATTTTATGTTTATTGGTTTTATTACCTTTTTTTTTTTTTTTTTTTTTTTTTACATATTTGTGTATATAAACCTTAAAAAAATTATTTGCCTGTGTCAAATATTTGAGCATGTTTGAGCATGTGTGTGCCTCTCTGTATCTGAGTGTGCCTGTGAGTGTATGTATACCTGAATGTGCCTCTCTCTGTCTTTGTATGCCTGTGTGTGCCTTGTTGTGTGTACCTGTCTGGGTACACTTATGCCTATCAGTTTCTTTCTACGTCTGTCAGTGCCTGCCTGTGTATGCCTATGTCTGTCTGTGTCTTTTTGTGTCTGACTGTATCTGTCTGTTCCTGTCTTGTACTGTGCCGGGATGTTACAATCTGTGACTGTGTGCCTATCTGAGTGTGTCTATTCATGTATGCCTGTCTTTTTCAGTGTCTGTTCATCTGTGTCTTTGTGTGCAGGTCAGGGGTGAGGCTCTAGGAAAAGGTCACCAAATTACTGTTGGGCTTAAGTCCAGATGTTTTTTGACTATAGCATTGCCCCTGCTTGTCCTAATTAAAATTTGGGTGGAAGAAAGAGGTGATGAACAGAAAAAAACAAACTTTGGAATCAAACTCTGCCTTAGCCATACCTCCATTGTGTGTCTGGCTGTGGGCCCCCGCATTCAGTGTTAAACCATTTGAAAACAGTTTACCATTGAAAAGTGACATTACTTTTCTCATTTTTCTAAAACAATAAAACACTTGATTTTACCAGCTGCACAATCATAACTGGGGAGATCTCACCACTCTAATTCTTCCTACTAGATTTTCGGGTGAAGGTATTCATTTTGTGTTTTTTTGTGAAAGAAAGAGAAATGTACTTCTCTTGCAAAAATTACGACTAGGAAATGCTGCAGAATTCTGGTCTAACAAGTCATCAATAATCTTTCCTTGCTACTGTTGCAAAATAGCACCAGCATTATATAAAATGAACTATTATTGTTAGGTAAACTGGCTTCAGATATTATTGTTCAGCATCCAGCTGGCTAATTTAAGAAAACATGCACCCTACCTATCAGGGCCTCTGTCAGGGTATGAAAACCATGGCGATTATCTTGGACAGCTCTGGGAGTTCAGGGCCCCACATTCCCAATGTACACAAATATTTATAGATTATTGCAATATATGTGTGTACCTGCAGGCCTCTGGCTGCCTGTACACTGCAGGGGGCCCAGTGAACTGTGGTTTCACTTTCCAGCGAATTCTCTCTCTGCTTCCACTACACATAAACACTTCATCCACTACACACTGCATTTAATATACACAAACAGTACATCAACTACACAAACACACACTCTGCATTCACTATACACACAGTACATCCACTACACAAGCACAAAATCTGCATTCACTATACATAATGCATCCACTACACAAACACACACTCTGCATCCACTACACACACCATATCTACTTTACACACACTCTGCATCTACTACACATATTCTACATCCACTATACACACAACACATTCAGTACACACACTGCATCCTTGTAGACATACTCAGGGAGAATTTACACAATGTTGATTATCATGTCATCTTATGGGTTAATATTTTTCATGTTTTTATGTATGTTTTTTTTTGTACAAACCCCTCCTTTAATACAACTCTTAACATGTCTATGTCTCATTTTAGGCTTAGACTTTAACTTCATAAGGGAACCAAATCCACCAAGAAGAATATGTTGATATTGATTTTCAATCTATCAAGCTGAATTCTAATGAAATAAATATTCTTTCCATAGGTTTCTCATTCATATCCTCTGTTGGACCTAATCATTTCCAATGGCTATCTGATCAATAGTCTTCAAATTAAAAAAATGCTTTGAAGGGGGGGCGGAGCCTGGCAAGCAAGCGAGCAAGACGTGCTCTGCTCGAGCTCCAGCCGATCGGGAGGTTTACTGCCTAATATCTAGGGGTGAACCGCAGAAAGAACCACGTACAGTGTCTAGAAAGCTTGGGGAAACCAGCACACACATGCGGATACCCGACTTACCACACAGCATGCCTGGGAACCGAAACGGCGGAGTGAGGCCTACAAGGTCGGACGGGCTGGGAAGGCGGCCGCTTCCCGCTCACCATACCGGGCCACAAGCAAGCACCAGGCGTCCCCTCCCCCCCTACGGACCGGGGGGGATATCCCGGTCCCCGCCACATGGAGCTGGCTCGGCTGCACGCCTGCACTCGGGACCGACAGCCGAAACAAGCAGACCGGAGGTGAGGGCCTCCAAAATGGCGGACGCAAGCGACGGCAAAACTCATGGTACGCAGCAGCAGCCTACTACACCCACATGCATCTCTAAAGCAGGCAAGAGGGAGGTGAAGCAAAGTGGGGCAACAAATCCACACAGCCTGTCCACAAGAGCCACCCAGCCAGTGCCCGAAATGCGGAGCATCAGCCTCAGGACACACAAGTCCTCACTAGAAACCTTTGATTGGCTCTGCGCAGGCCTCAGGGAGGCTTTATACAGCCAGGGAGTAACTCACCGCCAAGCTGAATTAAAGGTGGCATCATGGATACGTCCTGCAGCGAGACGCAGCTACTTTATACAGATGCCCCGAGCCTCCAAGATGGCCGTCCGCCACAACAGATATCGCCGGGCTCTGAGGCGAGATGGGGTACCAAACCCCCAGCACACACGAACCCAACAGCACAGTCGGCACAGCGGAGGGGCACCCAGAGATGTAGGGCAGAAATCTTCACCATGGACGAAAAGCCGAACCTCTGCAGCAGCTCAGGGATCAGATCCGAACCATCCGCACCGATATACCGGGACCCAGCGGTGGCACATACGGCCAGACTGCGCAAGGAACACCCGGCGCGTTAAACGACTGACAACACCTGCCAACTGCCGTGCGAGCGGAGATGGCCACACATGCCCAAGGGAGCGAGGTATGCCAGCGCTTGTCCCGCCCCTGAAATGCCCCAGCCAGCCCCACTGGCCCCAGTTCGGACCACGACACCCGAGAACTTTGCACTCCTGGGTTACTGACCCCCCACTCATGGGCATTGGCTAAAAGGACCGATGGCAGAACCCCACAGTTGCCGCCTGCCTCTACCTAACCAAATCTAGCCAGAAAAGCTCCTAACCCTTTGTTTATCAGATGAGAGCAGGCGTGAACTGACCGGGACTCTAAACACAGGCCAGCACTCCTAATTCAAAGTATTCGCTGACACCCAGCCTCATATGCCTCAAATGGACTCACAAGATCATCTATTACAGCGTTTGGTTCATCTTTTATGTTTATTTTTTCTGTTTGAAATATCGCCAGAGGCCTGACTATCACTATAGCGCAGCCATGTGTCACCCTGTCGACATATCCCCTAGCACTCACCCAACTACTGCTGTTTTGTACTAAGCTATGGCTTAACCACAATTCCTTTACCTACCGTATAGCACCACGGCTACATAGTTAACCTACCTTGTTTATGTTACAAGCTCAGTACTAATGCTATTAGTTTTAATGCAACAGCGCATTCTTAACCTTCAAAACGTATACTAAGCATAGAACAACATTGTATGTTCCTATATAAATAACATTTAGCAGAGTCTTAGCCATGAAGAATGATTCGCAGTTAGAAATATATACCTAGCTTGTTTACCATTGTATGAATATAAAAACGCAATGCTCCTTAAGTGAATTAACCTATAATATAAAAATTGTGCAAGTACTAACCTAAACCCTAATGTTATATCTGTTGAACAGCATGAGGACTGCCGTTGGGGTACCGCATGCCAGCTTGTTATATCTCAATGCACTGAAAAAATAAAGAATAAAAAAAAAAAAAAAAAAAATGCTTTGAAGACATTAAAAACTTCTCATCTCTCTTCACATTGTTTCAAACTGTGCTCAATGTTTGATAATCCAGCCACACAAGTATCTATTAAATAAATTAGATGTAATTTAAAAATGGAGAGCTCCAAGTTGCTTTGGTCTATTAGTTATAATCACAGTAACAATTCTGCTGATGAACATGAGCTAACACTATTTTCTAAGGAATTCACTATTGCTATTTGTTGCATTTGTGATGATTAAATAGACATTGTTGTTCTGCACAGTTACTCAAGATTATCACTAAAAGATCATGCTTTATGACAGCAATGCATACCAGCTTGAATCCAGAAATCTTGTTAGATTGTTTTTTATTGAGAGATTTGAAATGTTAAAAATAATGATATTCATTGTAAAACAATGAAATATACAGAAATGACCAGAGAATAAAAAATTAGAATACAAATAATTCAAACACAATTAAACAGGGGAGGGCGGGGGAGGGGGGGAGGCGGGATCGTCTATCAATCATGTAAAATTGGCACCATATGCATTATGAAAAACACTACATAGTGTCAAAGAAGGTGTAATAAATTATCACAAATCAGAAAAGCACTGATCGTATATGTATATGTTGCGCATACGAACAAAACAAGGCACATAAGCTACAATCCAGCAAAAAGTTTGTATTCCGTTGATATTATCCTCCCTTATGTTCCAGTGGCAAGGTAATAATTCTCTTGTGCTTGATGGCTATGAGGACTAAGAAAGAACATGAAGACCAAGACTTAACAGGAATTTAATATGAGGCTTATTGTGTGACAAAAATGCATACAGACCAGGATGACTGATAAAACCTACTATAGGACCTCCTAAAGCAAAGGCTTAATTTTTTTGTTTGAAAAGCAGATCCAGTATCTTGATGCCTGTGTAATGGTAAATTACCTTAATGCATTTATATCTTTCATTTTCCTTCTTTTGATGATTTAATTTGTTGCATTTAAGGATAGCAGTGATTGAACTGATAGGAGATTACTTAGAAGGCAGGTATTGAAGCAGTGGGGATTTAGACAACGTAATCTATTACAGTGGACTACTGTTTTTATTCCAGACTTGATGCAACTGAAAATGTATTGTAGCTGCTTCAACATTAATAATACAACTAGTTCTACTACTTCTTAGACATTTGCATTAGTTTTCGTACAAATACAATTTCGTCTGAAAATGTTGGGTTTTTTCGTATTCGTTTACTAAAACATACACGAAAGCCCTACAAACGAAATATAAACTAAACGAAAGGACAAATGCCAAATGCATTACCTTTTCGTTTTGTTCGTTTAATAGACTCCATGCTGCCAGGGAATTAACCTCTACAGTATGGAGAAAATAATACTGCACATGCACAAAATAAAAAAAAATGAAAAACAAGGAGGGAGCCGGCAGTGCTACCAGCTCCCTCCTTGTAATAATATTAATTCCTACCCCCGCCCCTTTAAAACTTATGGGGTTCACTATGACCCCCATAGTAATAAAAGGGAGGTTAAATACTCCCACATGTCCCTACTCGCAGCATGCGCAAGTAGGGGCATGTCGCCTAAACAGCGAGCTCGCTGTCATTTAACACTAAATATAAATCAGTATGAGGGTTCCTATGACTCCCATATTGATAAAAGAGAAGTTAAATTCTCCCACATGCCCCTACTAAAATGGGAGGGACATAGTGCCCACCTGTGACCCGCGATTGGGGGCTATTAATACATACGGGGGGACCTAATGTCCCCCTGTTCCCCACCCATGAGCGGCAGGTGGGGACCCTAATTAATTAAAGGGGGGACTTAATGAGTGGTGGGTGGGGAATCTAAATAAATAAATAATGGGGGGACCTAATGTCCCCCCCAGGTCCCCACCCTTAAATGGCGGGTGGGGACCCTAATTGACTAAAGCTAAGGAAACAATTCTCCCCTCCTTGCCGTTCTCTTTCTCAACCACACATAAATCATGCTTTCCCTACCCTTCAGACTTTCTCCCCAGCTACTGAACAAGAGGTGGCTGCACTTCTCCATTCCTCTCGCCCCACCACTTGCCCACTTGATCCTGTCCCATCTCACCTCATCAGATCTCTCTCCCCTTGTCTTGTGCCTATCCTAACACACATCTTTAACTGCTCTCTCTCTTCTGGCACTGTTCCTGCTGACCTTAAACATGCCACTGTAATACCTATCCTGAAAAAACCATCTCTTGACCCGTCCTTCCCCTCGAACTATCGTCCCATATCCCTGCTCCCTTACTCATCAAAGCTTTTGGAAAGACTTGTCTTTACCCGTGTGTCTCACTTCCTTAATTCCAACTCTCTCCTTGACCCTCTTCAGTCTGGCTTCCGCCCTCTCCACTCTACTGAGACCGCTCTTATCAAAGTGACTAATGACCTAATCTCCGCTAAATCCAAAGGTCACTACTCCATATTAATTCTCCTTGACCTCTCTGCTGCCTTTGACACAGTTGATCATTCTCTCCTCCTTCAAACTCTTCAATCACTCGGTCTCTGTGACTCTGTCCTCTCTTGGTTTTCCTCCTATCTCTCCCAACGCTCATTTAGTGTCTCCTTTTCCAAGGATACCTCCTCCCCTCGCCCTGTCTCGGTTGGAGTTCCCCAAGGCTCTGTCCTTGGTCCCCTTCTATTTTCTCTTTATACTGCCTCTCTTGGAAAACTTATTGCCTCTTTTGGATTCAACTACCACCTGTACGCTGATGACACTCAGATATACCTCTCCTCACCGGACCTCTCCCCGGCCGTCCTGCAACGTGTCACTGCTTGCCTCTCTTCCATCTCTGACTGGATGTCGTCACGCTTTCTCAAACTTAACCTCTCTAAAACTGAACTCCTTGTCTTTCCTCCTCCTAATACTGATCCTCCTCTCTCACTCTCCCTTCAAGTCAGTGATATCCACATAAGTCCATCCCTACAAGCGCGCTGTCTTGGCGTCATACTTGACTCTGGTCTCACCTTTGAGTCTCACATCCAGTTTGTTGCCAAGTCCTGTAGGTTCCAACTCAAAAACATAGCCCGCATCCGCCCCTTTCTTACGCAAGATGCTACCAAGGAGCTTGTCCATGCTCTAGTAATTTCCCGCATGGATTACTGTAACCCTCTCCTGATTGGTCTCCCCAAAAGCCATACTGCCCCGCTACAGTCTGTAATGAATGCTGCAGCTAGACTGATTTTCCTATCCAGTCGGTCCTCTCACACCTCGCCCCTCTGCCAGTCCTTACATTGGCTCCCTGTATCCTATAGGAGTCAATTCAAAGTGCTAACCCATACATTTAAAGCACTGAACAATTCCAGCCCCTCTTATATCTCTTCACTGATCCAGAGGTATGCCCCTCCTCGTACCCTCCGCTCTGCCCGCGACCACCTCCTGACCGCTGCTCGCACCCGTACGGCCAACTCACGCTTGCAGGACTTCTCACGGGCGGCTCCTCTCCTATGGAATAACTTGCCTACTGCCATCAGACTCTCCCCTAGTCTTCAATCATTTAAGAAGGGCCTTAAATCCCATCTCTTCAGGAAAGCGTATGGCCTCCCAGAGTAATCTCTCCCTTACATACCTGTCCCTATGGGATAGTGCTTTGCTCTCTCCTCCAGCTCTGCTTCACTCCTACTTGATATTTCCTATCCTAATGTTTCTAATACCCCACTTCCTATAGACTGTAAGCTCATTTGAGCAGGGTCCTCTTCAACCTATTATTCCTGTAAGTTTTCTTGTAATTGTCTTATTTATTGTTACATCCCCCCCCCTCAAAATATTGTAAAGCGCTACGGAATCTGTTGGCGCTATATAAATGGCAATAATAATAATAATAATAATAATAATAAAGGGGGCACCTAATGTCTCCCCCAGGTCCCCACCCATGAGAATAGGTGGGGACCTGGCGGGGACATTAGGCCCCCCATTATTTATTTATTTAGGGTCCCCACCCATTGCTCATGGGTTGGGACCTGGGGGGGACATTAGGTTATTTATTTAGGGTCCCCACCCACCGCTTACTAGGTCCCCTCATTTATATTAATAGCCCCCACCTGCGGGTCACAGGTGGGGGAGCACGATGTCCCCCCCATTTTAGTTATTTGTGTTCCCCACCATGGGGGAACGGGGTATCCTGTGCCAGGTCCCCCCTTATTGCACTAGCGACTGGGCAGCAATAGCTGCCCAGTCACTAGTAGTTTTAAATGACAGCAAGCAGCCACTGGCTGCTCGCTGTTTATCCAACATGTCCCTTCTCGCGGCATGCCACGAGTAGTGGCATACAGGAGGATTTAACCTCCCTTTTATTAATATGATTTATATTAAGTTTGAAATGACAGTGAGCAGCCATTGGCTGCTCGCTGTCATTTAAAACTGGATATAAATGTATCCTATATAGAAGTGTTAGAGCTACGGTAAGAGTACATGTGAAAAGTAGCTATTTAGATCTAAATAGCTACTTTTTCATATTGCAACATTGTTATAGTTTCTTGCTATAACTTTTGGTTACACATACTCTTATTGTAGATCTCTATCACTTCTATATAAAATACAGATTTTTATATCCAGTTTTAAAGGACAACGAGCAGCCACTGGCTGCTCTCTGTTTAGGTGACATGGCAACAGCTGCCCAGTCACTAGTAGTTTTAGATTAGGTAGGTTATTTATTACAAGGAGGGAGCTGGTAAAGCTGCCCACTCCCTCCTTGCCTTTTTTTTTTTTTTGGCGCTTGCACACTGCTATTTTCATCCAAATGGACGAAAACAAATTATTTTTTAACAAATTTTGTTCTAAAACGAATGGTTTGCGGACGAAATTTGGTATTGAAGAATTACATTTTTATTTAGTATGAAATCATTTGTATGAAACAAAAATTTCCCTAGTGCATATGTCTACTACTTCTGCAAATTCTGCTATTACTACTGCTGATACTACTTATACTACTATTACTGCTACTACTACTACTAGTCATCATAATGTTAATACATTACTTCATATTATTACATATCATTCATTTAAAAATGGGATTTCTATTACTGTATTGTAATGCTTATACTTTAAAAAATATATTATACCGTTGCTGTTTTCTTATTCAATTTTGGTTCTTCTATATGACCATTCTGTCCCTAGAGTAATTTAAAAATATTGCACATTTAATGCTTCGAATCACATTAGTTTTGAAGTTCTTCTGTGAAAAGATCCTTTTTTGGCTGTATTAAAAAAAATGTAATGTATTCCTATCACAAAGTTCTAAATTGGCTGTAAATATATGTGGGCGGAGTGGTTTCCTTTCCAACAAAGCCATAAAAAGAAATAGAAAAAGAAATAGAAAATAAAAATAGAATTCTGTTGCCATTGGATGTAAACATTGTCATAGTATAAACAACATATGCACATTTAAAAGAGCATAACATTTCATTTGCATATTATGTAAGCACAACTGCTAGCAAATGCACATATTTTAGCTATTTCTAATCGAAACTAAAACCAAAACTTGCCAATCAATCTTTGACATAAACACAGGCTTAGCCTCTATTCTGAGGATTGGATTGAGTGGCAAGAGAGCAGAAGAACCCTTCCAAAGTCAGTTCTACAGCTTTCTCTCATAGCAGCTAGTGTGCTGTGGGTATGATTAATGTCCCTCCATTCTGACTTGGATTTGCTGGCAAATAAGCCAGCATATTGTTGTCTTAAAGGAGGTGTACCTTGCTGGAAGGGGTGTCCCTTGCAGGCAGGGGATGTGACTTGCTTGGGAAGACTCCTAAAGCAGTGCAAATTTCATTAGAGGAGGTTGAAAGGAAGCATAGTTAGGGCATGTTACATTAGTTTAATACCCATAGAATTGAATGGTGGCAACACTGGCACTCTTGAGAGGATATGAGCAGTTAGAGATATAATTGATAATTCTGCTCAATATTATGTTTGTTGCTTGAAAGGACATGCACCACTTTGAGACAACTGTCTCTTTCAAAAGCTTTAGCTTTGAATACGAGAGTTTCCTCACTTTGCAGGCTGGAAAAAGCAGGTTTATTACTTTTGTCATATTCACCAGCTTTTTCTTTCTTTTGCTTTTCACATCCACTCCAATGTGTATGTAGTGATGGTGGTAGGGACACTGATTTAACCAATCAGACAACCTAAAAATTGTTGGTTTTTTTTACAAATAGAATGGGAGTGAACAAATAGCGAATATGTAGTAGAGACTAAAAAATAAGGTGGTCACACAGATTAAGGGGTAAACAAACAGAGAATGTGGATAAACATACAGAGAATGGGCGGTGGATAAACAGAAAAAATAATTGGGAAGAGATGGACTTAAAATGTAAGAGTAAAAAGAAAGAGAATGGGGGGAAACAGACTGAAAAAGGGGGGTGAACAGGGCCGGTGCCACCTGTAAGGCGACCTAGGCAGCCGCCTAGGGCGCAACTTACTAGGGGGCGCCGGATCCCTGTCCCCGGTGCGCCTCCTCATGCTGCGCCGCCTGAGCGCTTTAGCAAGCCCCAGGTGGCGCAGCACTGCTGTGTGAGGGCGGCCGGGTTTGAGTGACCGGCAGGAGGGAAGCGCAGAGCGCTCCCTCCTGCCGGTCTCCATGTAGCGTGGCCGGGCAGCGCGGAACGGGGACAGGAACCTTTGTTTCCTGTACCCGGCCGCCGGCGGAATGACAGGAAGTGCTCACTCAGTGAGCATTTCCTGTCATTCCGCCGGCGGCCGGGTACAGGAAACAATGGTTCCTGTCTCGCGTTCCGCGCTGCCCGGCCAAGCTACATGGGCAGGAGGGGAGGGTAAGGACCACTAAGGGGGGGGGGGTGTTAAGGACCACTAAGGGAAGGAGGGAGGGTTTAAGGACCACTAAGGGAGGGGGGGAGGGTATAAGGACCACTAAGGGAGGGGGGAGGGTATAAGGACCACTAAGGGAGGGGGGGTGTATAAGGACCACTAAGGGAGGGGGGGGTATAAGGACCACTAAGGGAGGGGGGGAGGGTATAAGGACCACTAAGGGGGGGTATAAGGACCACTAAGGGGGGGGGTATAAGGACCACTAATGGAGGGGGGTATAAGGACCACTAAGGGAGGGGGGAGGGTATAAGGACCACTAAGGGAGGGGGGTATAAGGACCACTAAGGGAGGGGGGGTATAAGGACCACTAAGGGAGGGGGGGGTATAAGGACCACTAAGGGAGGGGGGGAGGGTATAAGGACCACTAAGGGGGGGGTATAAGGACCACTAAGGGGGGGGTATAAGGACCACTAAGGGAGGGGGGTATAAGGACCACTAAGGGAGGGGGGGTATAAGGACCACTAAGGGAGGGGGGGTATAAGGACCACTAAGGGAGGGGGGTATAAGGACCACTAAGGGAGGGGGGTATAAGGACCACTAAGGGAGGGGGGTATAAGGACCACTAGGGGAGGGGGGTATAAGGACCACTGGGGGAGGGTATAAGGACCACTAAGGGAGGGAGGGGGTATAAGGACCACTAAGGGAGGGGGGAGGGTATAAGGACCACTAAGGGAGGGGGGGAGGGTATAAGGACCACTAAGGGAGGGGGGAGGGTATAAGGACCACTAAGGGAGGGGGGTATAAGGACCACTAAGGGGGGGGGTATAAGGACCACTAAGGGAGGGGGGGTATAAGGACCACTAAGGGAGGGGGGGGGTATAAGGACCACTAAGGGAGGGGGGGTATAAGGACCACTATGGGAGGGGGGGTATAAGGACCACTAGGGGAGGGGGGTATAAGGACCACTAGGGGAGGGGGGGGAGGTATAAGGACCACTAGGGGGGGGGGTATAAGGACCACTAGGGGAGGGGGGTATAAGGACCACTAGGGGAGGGATGGGGGGGTATACCTTGCACCCCTTACACACACACACACACACACACAGAAACATACAATGCATTCCTTACAAGCAAAAACACACTACATCCCCTATAAACACACTACATCCCTTACACAAATTGCACACATAAAACATCCCCAACTCACGGATGGGCCATGTAGGTGGATTTATGGGTGGGCATTGTAGGCGTATGCCCCCTGGGGGCCCAGACCTTGAGCTGTGTAAGGGGCCCTAAAAAATGGAGCTGCTTCCTGTTCGTTAATTGTTGTGAGCACTGTTAAAAACAGTCTCTAGAGAGCCTCTTCTACACCAGACCTGTGGAGCCAGACTGAGCCCATCATCAGCCTCTTGTCCTCATCTGGTGGTAAGTAGGCAATCCAATATATTATTAGTGGCACTAATCTCTAATTTACCTCACATTAAATGGATACTATAGTCACCAGAAGCACTACAGCATAATGTAGTGGTTCTGGTGTCTATAGCCTGTGCCTGTAGGCTTTCTAATGTAAACACACTGTCTTTTCAGATAAGACACTTTGTGAAGACTGGCGTTGGCCCATATGGCAGAGCATATGGGCGGGGCATTGTGATGTCACATGGTGGGCTGGACATATGGGGGGGCGGCAACATTTTTTTGCCTAGGGCGGCAAAAATCCTTGCACCGGCCCTGGGGGTGAAGAAACAAAATGAGGGTTGACAAATATGGAATGGGCTGATAGAGAATGGGGCTGGCGGTGGACAAAGAGGATGGAGAGTTTGGAGGTGGATAGAATGAAACTGGGGTAGACGATGAGATAATGGGGTGTGGGCAGAGTGTAAGTATGGGTTTGGACAGACAGAGTTAAGTGGTGAACAGACAGAATAGGCACATTAGTGTACCTGACAACATGGGCGGGCTTTGAAACCCGTAGCTTCCTGGCACCGAAGCCACTACAACAAGCAATAACATGAAGCTTAGGCTTTTCTGTTTTTGTTTTTGAAATAAAAAATAAATTAAAAAAATCAATAATACAGTATCAATTCAGTGTGTTTGCTCAGATAGTTATAGTCTTACATGATTGTGTAGCTTGTTAAAATACATGTGGAATTTGAAAAGAAATTACAGTAATTAACTAGGTACAAGAGGCAATTTGATGTTAGATGAGAAGAGTTTATGGTCTGAAGAATTAATGTTTCAGAGACAATATTATACCTAAGGAAAGGTGGAGGAAACACAATATAATGTTTTAATCAAAAGGGCTTCATAGAAGACTCCAGGAACAAATGGGATAAACAGAAGGCAGCCCATAGGAAATTAAATCAAGAATTAAAGTGAGTGGGGACTTTATGTTAGAAGTGGTAAGCTAGATTTGTCAGTTGTTTCTTATTTACTGTCAAATGTAATGTTCATATGTAACAAAGCTGAGACCTCACACAATGTAGTGACAAATCTTTGTTTCAAAGGCCTGTCACACCTCTAACTATCTGACAATCACACATCTAGACAATGGCCTTCTGGAACATACAGTATACATTCAAAGAAATCAATTTACATTTCTTCATCTAATTTTAACACATCATGTCTTTTTCTCCTCATAATTAATGAATCCTTACATCTATCAAAACATGATTTGGGACATAAATCCCTTAGTAAAAAAAGTATTTAAAGGTGTTGTTCTACATTAAATAAGTGTATGGTGTAAAGTGGGCAACATTATTTTATTTCATTCCTAAACGTTTCCTGTTACATAAAACACTCCATATGAACATGTAAAGCATTAGACTTGTGCATTCGTTTTGCATTCATCCGAATTTCGGGCAGTTTGTTCATTCATCAGACACATAAATAAATGAATCACATTTTGAACAAAATTAACAAAAAATGAATTGCTTGCTTGACAGAATTAGTTCATGGTATTCATTAATTATATTTTGTTTATCTAATTGCAAGTGACAACTCTTTGATTGTTCTGAAATAGACTGTGTCTGCTAAATGGATCAATCCCAATAAAGTTAATTGCTCTATTCATGTCCTTATACACTGTTTAAATATACACTGTTCAGGCATAATTAATAAGCAGAGTAAATGGTGGGAACCGCACTCATTCCCAGCGGCCAAGGGTGCTCCAGAGCAGGACCAGCAATCCCAGAATAATAGGTAGAGAAGAAAGACTCACAGCCACTCCGAATTCAAGCTGCAGGCAGTTTTATTGTAACAGAATGTAACGCAACGTTTCGACCGTAAAGGTCTTTTTCAAGCTTGATAGATTAAACCAGGCATAATTAATAGACTAAGCAGTCAACATATAAGTAATAGGGAATTTTATACAAGCTGTGTTCCAATTCCCCTCCTCTTCATTTTCCATTTTGTTTTCACTTTTGAGTAGTATCGGAGTGTGCAGCACTGTGTGTGGACACTGTGTGTGGACAGTGCAGGGGTAGTATGAGCAGCTGTGTCGGTGTGTGTACCTTTTCTGAGTTGTCCAATTATCCTGTCCAGGCCTCTCCCTTCCACACAGATCAGGCTCCTCAGTCTGAATACAGGGATCTGGCTGGGGAGTTTAAAAGACAGAACAGGCACCCCCTATTGGATAGGTGCCTGTAGGCAGGTGCCTACTCTACCTAGTGGGAAATCGAGTCCTGTAAGTATGTAGTTATGAAATCTCACATTCATTAAGGAAAAAAATAAAAATAAAGTAAATATCATTAAAAAAAGGTTTTTACTAAACAGCTGATAGATCAGTATTAAGAAATTGGCTGTTTAATGATGTTATTATTATTATTATCATTATTATCATTGTATTATTTATATAGTGCCATCAGATTCCGTAGTGCTGTTATTCAAGAATCATTTATCGTCCCATATCCCTGCTCCCTTACTCATCAAAGCTTTTGGAAAGACTTGTCTTTACCCGTGTGTCTCACTTCCTTAATTCCAACTCTCTCCTTGACCCTCTTCAGTCTGGCTTCCGCCCTCTCCACTCTACTGAGACCGCTCTTATCAAAGTGACTAATGACCTAATCTCTGCTAAATCCAAAGGCCACTACTCCATATTAATTCTCCTTGACCTCTCTGCTGCCTTTGACACAGTTGATCATTCTCTCCTCCTTCAAACTCTTCAATCACTCGGTCTCTGTGACTCTGTCCTCTCTTGGTTTTCCTCCTATCTCTCCCAACGCTCATTTAGTGTCTCCTTTTCCAAGGATACCTCCTCCCCTCGCCCTGTCTCGGTTGGAGTTCCCCAAGGCTCTGTCCTTGGTCCCCTTCTATTTTCTCTTTATACTGCCTCTCTTGGAAAACTTATTGCCTCTTTTGGATTCAACTACCACCTGTACGCTGATGACACTCAGATATACCTCTCCTCACCGGACCTCTCCCCGGCCGTCCTGCAACGTGTCACTGCTTGCCTCTCTTCCATCTCTGACTGGATGTCGTCACGCTTTCTCAAACTTAACCTCTCTAAAACTGAACTCCTTGTCTTTCCTCCTCCTAATACTGATCCTCCTCTCTCACTCTCCCTTCAAGTCAGTGATATCCACATAAGTCCATCCCTACAAGCGCGCTGTCTTGGCGTCATACTTGACTCTGGTCTCACCTTTGAGTCTCACATCCAGTTTGTTGCCAAGTCCTGTAGGTTCCAACTCAAAAACATAGCCCGCATCCGCCCCTTTCTTACGCAAGATGCTACCAAGGAGTTTGTCCATGCTCTAGTAATTTCCCGCATGGATTACTGTAACTCTCTCCTGATTGGTCTCCCCAAAAGCCCTACTGCCCCGCTACAGTCTGTAATGAATGCTGCAGCTAGACTGATTTTCCTATCCAGTCGGTCCTCTCACACCTCGCCCCTCTGCCAGTCCTTACATTGGCTCCCTGTATCCTATCGGAGTCAATTCAAAGTGCTAACCCATACATTTAAAGCACTGAACAATTCCAGCCCCTCTTATATCTCTTCACTGATCCAGAGGTATGCCCCTCCTCGTACCCTCCGCTCTGCCCGCGACCACCTCCTGACCGCTGCTCGCACCCGTACGGCCAACTCGCGCTTGCAGGACCTCTCACGGGCGGCTCCTCTCCTTTGGAATAACTTGCCTACTGCCATCAGACTCTCCCCTAGTCTTCAATCATTTAAGAAGGGCCTTAAAACCCATCTCTTCAGGAAAGCGTATGGCCTCCCAGAGTAATCTCTCCCTTACATACCTGTCTCTTGCTCTCTCCTATGGGATAGTGCTTTGCTCTCTTCTCCAGCTCTGCTTCACTCCTACCTGATATTTCCTATCCTAATGTTTCTAATACCCCACCTCCTATAGACTGTAAGCTCATTTGAGCAGGGTTCTCTTCAACCTATTGTTCCTGTAAGTTTTCTTCTAATTGTCTTATTTATTGTTACATCCCCCCTCTCAAAATATTGTAAAGCGCTACGGAATCTGTTGGCGCTATATAAATGGCAATAATAATAATAAATAATAATAATTTAATTGGAATTCTTGGTGTATCATAGTTAATGTACCACTCCACACATGTAATCCAGTTCATAAAAGTGCCAATTTCTATAAAAAATCTGCACTTTTATAAATAATTAATTAAACACTCCCCTGGCTGTCAGACCAGGTAACTTTGCTGCCCCAGGATGACTTAGGACTGATCGTGTGCACTTCAGCTTTCAACAGAGAAATGCTGTATCTTCATATGAGAATTTTTTCTGTAGATATGACACCGGAGGGATTAATTTAATTTATATGCCGAGTCTGGACAGCCAGACATGAAATCCCAGCAGAATGCTTCAATTAACAGTACTAAAACGCACTCTCACGTAATACATTAAATCACACAAATAACCCAAAATGTATCAATGAGAAAGAGAGAAAGAAAGAAAAAGAGAGAAAGAAAGAAACTCACATTTCACCCAGCAGTGTCCCAAGCTCCTCATTGCTGCCGCTCTGCCTTATACTGATGTCATCCCACAGATGGTCTTTAGCCACTCCAGTGCTATTGTGGAGCCAATGTGTATACATGGCAATGGCTGCACTGGCCAATTGAATTCTCCTCATAGAGAAGCATTATCCTAAGCTATGTAACATTTATAAAACTATCAATTACTTATCTTCCTCCCTTGGTCTTTCCTAATCGCAAACCCATGTCAAACACACAATTTTCCCTGGTCCTTATTTTCCTGTTTCTACTCTATAACCTCTATTCATTATATCTGACAATCTCCAACTTTCATTCCCACTAATCGCACTGCTACTGAAGAAATACCACTTGCATATGATATTCATTACCTCTCAAATTCACTGAGTATATTGCCCCTTATACCAAGGAAGATGCATTTGTCCTTAGTTCGCCCTCACACTATACAACCTGATTTCTTAACAATTTCAAATTCAAGTTTAGGAAGTGATTCACACTAGGAACACTACTTATGCATTCCATTATCCTCTCTGTCTCTACTGAAATAGCTTTTATCATGTTAATATCCATCCAAAAATAAAAGATGAAACAAAACACTTCACTGGATACCAAGATATGGAGCTACTGTCAAATTAATATTTTTAGTTTTTGCCTTCAAAGAAGTGGAGAAGAAGTGTGCATATTTGTTTGATTAACTAGGGATGTGCATGGGCCATTAATTTTGTTTGGTTCGGAAATTCGGGTAAGAAATTTTTTTGTCTGCTTCGGCAATTCGGACCAATGGCATTCGGTTCGGCAGATCCAAAATTCAGGACTTCTTCAATTCGGCACTTCATCAATTTGGCACTTCTCCAATTTGGAACATTGGCAATTTGGCACTTCGGCAATTTGGAACTTTGGTAATTTGGACCCTAACACTACCCCTAATCCTAACCCATTACCCCTAACCACTTAACCCTAACCCTACTCCTAATCCTAACCTTCGGCAATTCGGAACATAGGCAATTCGGTTTGCTTCAGAAATTCGGCACTTCGGCATTTAGAAAAGTCATCAATAGTTTCCCATTTTGTCAATAATTACAAAAGCCCATACAACACTACACATTACACATTTTCCTCTATCTTTACACATTTTAAGTGTAATAACATCAATTCATTGCTACCCCATTCCACTGACTATTAGAGTTGTAATCAAATTTACAAATTTTTAAGCTGTTTGCAATGAACAAATCAAACAATTGAAATAGCTCAACACAACACAGTGGTTTGCCTAAATTCAACTGAAAATGGTGTTTAATTAACTGACAGCTTAAGCTTGATGCAAATTGGATGCTAATGGAGACAATGCAATAATTGTGTATACTATGTAAATAGTGTCAATGATTGAATTGATTATAACTTTACTCCTGCATAGCAGTTAAACATTTAAGTTACAGAAAGCCAAAACTGAAAGTATTTGTTTTTTCTCAGTCATCCTAGGTGAGCATAATTGTTCCTCTTTCCGCACAACAGCCCATTTCTTTTATTTTTTCGTAAAATCTCTAGTATTGCAGCGAGGATCCTGTTAACATGAGTACCCCATATGCAAGGCATGCAGACATCACATCCAGGGGCATGGTGGCCCAGATTGAACTGGCCCACGGGCTACTGACAGATTTTCAGAAAACAGTATAGAGGTGGCGCTAAAGGGTCAAATAGGTGAATGGTGCAGCCAAAACCAAGTATATCACCACTATATATACTTAAAAAGAATACTGTACGACCAAAAAAGGTAAAAGCGCACACACACACCAAAAAGGACTGATTACCTGAGATATGACAAATAGTAGGTATCTCCTCCTTATACACAATGAATAGATTCACTTATAGAAAATCCCTATACAAAAAATATAAACACAGAGAAGGACGTAGTGCAACCTGTATATTATATACAATACAAAGGGAAATTCTGAGATGGAATCACTCACACTTTAATGAGCCGTTTAGAAGTAGGCTCAGGACTTATGCAACTTTCATGTCACTTAAATGGGACATGCACATTTCTTTGAATCCTCAGGCAGGTTCCCCTTGAGTCTCAATAATTGTCAAGTTTGGAGTCAGGAGCCAGGAGCCAGGAGTATCAGGATAAGTAATTTATTTTAAAAAATAAATAAAAGATAAGCAATAAAAAGCAATATTGCACAACGCGTTTCAACCAACTGTTAGTGGTCTTCCTCAGGTGCTCTTCTAAATTACAATGAATATACCACAACTTATATAGGGGGTAGTATTGCAGGCTTAATTACTTAATTTACAACACTTGTATAAGTAATTACCTTATATGGTCCGGACCGGATGTGGTCTGCCACCTCCAATATGGTTCCACATCCGGTTCGGAAAAACACATAGATGCACAGAATAATACACAAATAGCAGAAAACATCAAAACACAATATTAATAATTCGTATCCTCCTCCCATCATAGTCAACATACATGATATGGTAAGATCATGTGTGACTATGGAGATGGGGGTGTTTTGAGTCCATTCCGGTATTCCGTCACGTCACTTCCGGTGACGCGTACAGCAATGGAGTCTGTCCGTCGCGTCACTTCCGGTGACGTGTATAGCAGAAAAATCCGTCCGTCACGTCACTTCCGGGTCCGCTAGAGGTCAGACGGCAAAAAAATCTTCCCTCTTCTGAGAGTATAGGAATGTCCATTTTCAACTTGAGGGCAAGGTGGCCATCTTAAGAGTGGGCAAGCAGTCCCCATATATAAATACTCATACCGCAGAGCAAATATTGCGTACAAAATCGAAAAAGAAATATACATATTAGTTACATCATCCAGCATAAATTTAATAACTTAAATAGATGTATCTCTTATGTAGCTCACTAAAATAGATAGTAAGTGAACTACATTATCTTTAAAGTGCATAAAATTAAAGTGCTAGATGGACCCAATACAGGGTCACTGTACAAAGATAACTAAAAATCCTATATATACAAAACCAGCTGTCCAGCAATTTCTTGATCCCAACCGTCAAAACCAAAAAATCAAAGCTTCTCCAATAATAAAAAATATGTTAATAAATAGATAAAATCTATAAAAAATTGCTAAAAAAAGGCTAAAAAGGGCCTTTTACCTTTTTTGGTTGTACTGACAGATTTTGCCAGAAATGTTACCATCTTCTGAAGATTTTTGAATACCACCCTCTTCAAAATGAAATTACAGTTAAAATGCAGAGAACTCCACTTGTATAGCTATTTTAAGCTATTTTAAGCTGCTGTAATACAGGGCATTTACATCCCAGTGTCACACCATTTGAAATATATTACATACAGTTTGATACTTTCTCAAGTACTGAATTTATACAAACGTTGTAGAAGTTTCATTGTACATTGCAATGTCTAAGTACTATAAGTCATTTTGCATGGGCTAAGCCATGCGTTCTTTCAATATTGTATTTTTTATGAGAAATAGGCCTTGGGATATGTATTAATGATTGAAATTGCCAAGAGAGTTCTCAGAAACTGTATAATTTATTATAAATCCTGGTATTAATTCTGAATGCATACAGTACTAGTATGTGTGTGTGTGTCAATGTATGCATGTATAACACAATGTGACATGGGAGGTCCATTACCTATGCAGAAAAGCCTTAAAAATTGCAGTTTACAGGCAAAGTTTCCACTTCTATCAATAAAATATAACAAACATTGCCAAAATATTCAGATGAAAACATAATTTTTTAATTGAGAAAATAGATGTCGGCTTTTGTATTTCATATATAAATATTAATTTTATAAAACATACTAAATGTTCCACTATTTCTTATCTCATGTGACACCAAAAACAACTCAAATGATCCTCACTCAGTTACTTCATTTAATTTTGTGTGTACCACTGCAATATGATCTGTATTTGGTTCATGGTGTAAATCCTGTGACATTTGGGAGTTTCCATAATATTCATTGTTTTCAGAGAGCTCGCTCTCTCTCTCTGCAGCTTCAAAGCTTAATTTCTATCATTTTATTAAAGAATACTGCATTGCTAAATCACCTAGTAAAGATGGTGGCTCTCTGCTGCCACCTATCCACCATATTTAAAAATGTCATATTCGGAAATTCTATAAAATGTCAGGTACATTATGATTCATACTTTACCTTCTTATTTTATAAAGGTGTTCTATTATCCTTACATTTAGAGCTCTGGGTCTTTTTCCTACATATTGGTGACTGCAAGGACAAGTAAATAATATTTTTCATATTGCACGTAATAAATTATTAAAACGTATACTTTATGTAGATGTAAATTAATTAAATTCTTCTACAATTTTAGTATTTTTTTTTCCTATACTGGCATTCTATTCAAAAACCAGCATTTATATAAAAAACTAAACAAAAAAAAAATATAATCATTCTTATTTTTCTCTAAAACTAGTAGTTAATAATCTTATAAAATGTCTTGCCCCTCCAAATGCAATCAAGTAAAAATCCTATTCTCGCTTTTGTAAGGCACCTTATGGTAATCCTTCATTTAGATATTTAATGGGGAATACCTGTAATGAGTATTATCAGAAGGTATTTGAAAAAATAGAGAATATGTTTTTTACTTGTCTCTATGCCAGTACGTAGAAGAAACATCTAGAGCTCTAAAAGTGAGGATAAGGGAACACATTTATAACATAGAAGGACATTTATGAATAATAATATATCCTGACATATTATAGAATGGCATAATGGAGATAGAAAGGATTTAAACAATGTTGGTATCCAACAGGTAAAAGCCCACTGGAGAGGAGGTAATATAGAAGCTCTTTTTTTTTTTTTTTTTTTTTTTAATTCTTTATTTTTGCAGTGCAGATATTGATCACAGGCATACATATACATATGGTACCCCAACGGCAATCCATATGCAGGTTGCAAGACATTAGTTACAGTGGGGAATAGAGAAACAATGCACTTTTTTTGATATATATATATTCATATGGTTTGACATCAGGTTGGTTATAAACATGGCTTAGGAATAACTTGCTCATTCTTGCAATATGACATGCTAAGATAATTATGCATTTACACCTTACAATTAAATTTACTCGTTTAGTCTGCGTTTGAGATGGAGAACATGCATGCTAAATAAAATCAGTGCTTGTCAAATAACTGTTGAAAAAATATAAAGTGAGAGCACAGATTACAAGAGGACAAGTAATTCCACTTAGCTACACTGGCATCTTCATTAAAACAAGGCATAATCAAGGTGTATACATAGTGGTTGTGTTGTATGCTTTGCTAGTATTAGGTATTAGGTACTGCCAGCAGGGGGGCATACGAGAGAATGCTTTTGGGTCGCTTTAGAAAAGTTGCTTAGCAGGCTAACCCCCGAAAACAGATAAATACAGGTAGAATACAATACAATAGTCCATCGCTGGGATATGAGTAGCTTTTGACATGCTTTGTACCACCCCAGGGTAACCCCCCCCCAGCTGCCAGACAGAGGCCAGTGGTTTGTCGCTGTGGTGTCTGCCTGTGGAGCATGTGGGTTGCAGAAGGACGGGAGCCAGGGTGCTGCCGCGTTAGACATAGTCCAGGCAAGTGGCTTGGTGACAGTCCCCAGGTGGTGTACTTGCGGTTTTTTAGTCCTGTGCTTGCCTCTGGTGGAAGCCAGGACCTTGCAGCCGTGTTGGTTGTCGTGTTGGACTTCGTGGTTGCGGGCTGTCGGTCCGGGTGTGTCGGTCTCTGCTAGTTGCTGGGAGAGGCTCAGCTTGCAGGGCTTCTTCGCTGGGTGTAGCTCCTTATGTGGGCTCTCTTGGGTGGTCAGGACTGTGGGGTTCTCGCTGGTCCTGCACCTAGCCTTCCGCCCGAAGTCAGCGTGGTGTCTGTCTGCTCCTGCACCGGGTGGTGTGACCCAGGCTGATTGTTAGACCGACTGTCGTTGTGTGCCCTCTTTGGCGCGGGCTACTCGCCATGCGGCGTCCGCCATTTTGGTGCGGCCTCCGAGCGTTGGATCCGCACTGACACCGCCCGGCTCATTGGTGTGTCCGCTCACTGGTGGGTCCAGGGTGGGGACCGGGATCACCCCCGCCGGTCCAGAGGGGGGGGAACAGGGCCGGACCCCCTTAACCTCGTGCTGTGGTCCGACCGCTGGTGGGCAGGATAGCGGGATGGCGGCCGTCCATGCCACTCACCGCCCGAGCATTCCCCATCACGAGAGACGGAGGTATTCTCACCGAGGGACTAGAGCTGAGCTACAAGCCTCTCCTCGGAACCAGGGTGTCCCTTCACACAGGGCTGCCGTTATCGGTCGTTTGGTAGGTGTAGGATCCTATTTTAAGGAGAAAACTGAAAATTTTGCAGGAGCCGTTCAGTTGTGCGACCTGCCAGCTTGGCGGTCCGGCCCCGCCCCCCTATAGAAGCTCTTTTGAGCAAAAAGGAAATGTATTTTTTGTTAAGACAGCATTGTACCTAAAGGGTTAAATGTGGACTTTGAAGTATCAACCTTTATCTACTTTTAATTATAGTATTGAATTGCATCCACTTCTTCTCTTCTTATAGACATATGAGGCATATATTTTTATTGACTGACATTTTCTGGTTGATTCCCCTCTCCCTTTCCCCAGCCCTTCCTTTTTTTCTTTCCCCTTCTTTGTTTTATCCTTTATTAATATTATAAATATCTAATCTATTAAGTTAGACTGACATATACAGATTTCATTATATGCTTTTAACAGCTATGTCCAAATGTGTATAATGGGAGTTATACTTTTAACTTTACTATGATTATTCCTTTAGATTTTCATGATCAGTCAAGTTAAAAGAGGATTATAGATACATCTGTTTTTATTATATGTTTGTGATATTGATTAAGACATTATTTAATCATGGACTAATATGAAGCCAAGTCGGATGTTGTATTCTATTTTAACGCAAGTTTGTTGGCAAAAAGATAAATACATTATTCGTATTGCCTGATTTAGAGATTGTGTACTCTGTACCTCCCTAGAAGAATACCCTTCATAGGAGCATGATGACACCAAGATGCTGTGACAAAAGCTGAAATCCAAATGACATCAAACGCAAGGTACGCAATAATGTAAGGACGTAGTGATGGAAAAACGCAAATGTGTAAGAAACTGAGGAATTATATCACAGATCAGAGAAACCATGGGAAGACTTGATGAGAAGATGCTGGAATCACCTGAATATCTACTATATAAAGGCAAAAACAAAATACGCACATATGTAATGTGAAGAAGATCTGGATGATGGAAATGTGTTGTGCTGGTTACTTAGAACTGTTCTGTTTTATTTATTTTTATTTTGTGTCCAAATAAAAGCAATGTTTCTTCCTGCACTATCTGGATAAAGTAACAGAGGCAAAGCTGGAAGAACTAATTTATTGCAGTGTGCAATAGTCAGCCACATTAGGCTCAGAACCATGAGTGGGACTATTTGACCACTGTTTATTCTATATTCTAACATTATATACGGCACTATGGTTTGTCTTTATGCTTGATTTTCCAGGATTGTATATACATACAAATGTGTGGTAATATTCTATTTTATTATTATTGTTTCTTTTTTGAATTTGTTACACTCTGACCAAAACTTTAATTTATACTTGGAATTTCACTGTGTTGTTTGGAGTGACTCAACATGTCGTGGTTGTAGCAACACCATATGTACTTCCATATTGTTAACACTAAATCTGCACTTTTTAAAATTGGTTATAACAAAAAAGATTTACTTTCGCAGCCCCCATGTTGTACTTTTGTAAATTTTTCTTTCTCAGGTCATCTACTAGAGGCCTGGGAATCTGAGGATTCCGCAAAATGCCTTAGCTGTTCCTAGAACTGCACTTTTATGGACAGAGATCTTGGATGTCCCACCTGAAAAGGCAATCTTCCAACTTGGGAGTTAAGACCTATTATATTATGTTTATGTGTGCAAATTAAACAAGAAGAGTTTGATATTTTCCCTCCATTTTTGTATTGGGCTGCTAGTACATAAATGTTTACAGGGATTTATTCACTAAACAGTGAATTGCTGTCCATTTTGGGCTACAATTTGTGAGTAGGCAGTTTTAACCACCGTACAGGACACAGTTCACTGCTTTAAATTCCAGAGTAAATTACTAAACCACAAACGTATTGGTAATGTATTAGGGATTTTCAAATTGTACACTAAAGTAACTGAATTGATCTCCTATCCTCAAATATGGCTATTTAGGTCTAAAATTTTATTTTCTTCTTTTCACTTTACTTCTTGGTTTAGTGAATAACCTTGTTACTATTTTGACATATTATAGTATATTGCTAATATGTACACTAATCAGCCACAACATTAAAGCCACCTGCATGATATCATGTAGGTCACCCTTGTGCTGCCAAAACACCTCTGATGCATTGAAGGCCCCTGAATGTGTCCTGTACTATCTGGCATTAAGACATTAGCAGCGGATTCTTCAAGTCCTGCAAGTTGGAAAAATAGGGCTTAGATGGATCAGATATGTTGTTCCAGCACATCCCACAGATGCCCAATGGGACTAAGATCTGAAAATCTGGAGCCCAAGGCACCACCTTTAACACTTTGTCATGTTCCTTAATCCTTTCCTGAACAATTTTTGCAGTGTGACAGGGTGCATTATCCTTCTGAAAGAGGCTACTGCGATCAGTGAACACCATTGCCATGAAGGGGTGTACATGGTCTGTAGCAATCTTTAGGTAGATGGTACATGTCAAAGTAACGTCCACATGCATGTCAGGACTCAAGATTTTCCAACAGAACATTGGCCAGAGTATAACACATGTTTTCCTTCTTCCCATGATGCACCCTGCTGCCATCTTTTCTCTTTTCACCAGGTAAATGGCATACACGGCCATTAACCTGATCTAAAAGGCAATGTGATTCATCAAACCAGAAAACCTTCTTCCATTGCTTAATGGTAAAGTTATGACTCTCACATTCCCATTGAAGGCGCCTTCGGTGATGGTCAAGGCTTATATTGGGCACTCTGACTGGCCTGCAGCTATGCAGCCCCATAGATTGCAAGTGCAATACACTGTATGTTCTAATAACTTTCTATCATGGCCAGCATTCATTTTTTTTCAGCAATTTGAACTACAGGATCCTTCGCTCCCCATATGAATTAATGAGCATGATTCTTACACTAGTTCACCAAGTGTCTTTTCTTGCACCACCTTTGGTAGGTACTAATCATTGCTTATCGGGAACACCTTACAAGACTTGCTGTTTTGGAGATGATCTAACCAAGTCGTCTAGTCATCACTATGTGGCCCTTGTCAGTCATTTTCTCTTGCCCATTTTAAATCCTTCCAACACATGGAGTTCAAGAACTGATTATTCACTTGCAGTCTAATATATCCCACGCCTTGACAAGTGCCATTGTACTGATATCATCAATGTTTTTAACTTAACCTGTCACTGGTTTTAATGTTGTGGCCGATTTGTGAATCTTTATTAAATAATCAAAAAATGACAGACCCACTTTAAGAATATGTGCTAATGACAATGGAATACACAGATATCATAATAAACCTGACTTTACAGCTAATTTTTCAAAAGTAATAAAAAAAGTCTAATTTTAGATAAGTTCTGAATGGCTGTTTCAATCACATTCATAACTAGCATTTACATTAGTTCCTAACATAAACACGTACATTTATTAAAATGAGAATAAGGTACAAAAAAAAAAAAATAACAATCCTCTCTAAGTAAGCTAAGTCTAGTTTTCAGTTCTGATAATCTGGACTTCGCTTTGAATTTAACTTTGAATTCACTTATCTGTTAGATGAGTAGCATGTCCTGAATCAGTCCTTCCCAGGGGCGGGCTGGGCCGGGGGGCAGGGAGGCAATTGCCCCCCAGGCCGCCCGAAATTCCTTTAGGACCGGCCGCGGCGGGCCGGCCCTTTAAATGCTGCAGCCGCCGAGCGCTCTGTAAAGAGCGCTCAGACGGCTGCAGCTGCTTTTCCCTCCCTCCCTGTAGGTGGCCGAGCTGCACTCCGTCCGCGGTGCCCGGCCGGAGTGATAGGAAGGTGCACACTCAGTGTGCACCTTCCTGTCAGTCCCACCGGGTACAGGAAACAGAAACTCCTGTTCCGCGCGGAACAGGAGTTTCTGTTTCCTGTACCCGGCCGGACTGACAGGAAGGTGCACACTGAGCACCTTCCTATCACTCCGGCCGGGCACCGCGGACCGGAGTGCAGCTCGGCCACCTACAGGGGAGGGGGTAAGAGGGGGGGGAGGGGGTAAGGGGGGGGGGAGAGTAAGAAGAGGGGGGGAGAGTAAGAAGAGGAGAGAGGAGGGGGGGAGAGTAAGAAGAGGAGAGGGGAGGGGGGGAGAGTAAGAAGAGGAGAGGGGAGGGGGGGAGAGTAAGAAGAGGGGAGGGGGGGAGAGTAAGAAGAGGGGGGAGAGTAAGAAGAGGGGAGGGGGGGAGAGTAAGAAGAGGGGAGGGGGAGAGTAAGAAGAGGGGAGGAGGGAGAGTAAGAAGGAGGGGGGAGTAAGAAGAGGGGAGGGGGGGTAAGAAGAGGGGAGGGGGGAGTAAGAAGAGGGAAGAGAGGGAGTAAGAAGAGGGACGAGAGGGAGTAAGAAGAGGGAAGAGAGGGAGTAAGAAGAGGGGAGGGGGATAATAAGAGGGGGTTAAGAAGAAGAAGGGGGGAGTAAGAACAAGAGTGGGGAGTAATTAGAAGAAGGGGGTAAGAAGAAGAGGGGGAGTAAGAAGAAGAAGGGGGTAAGAAGAAGAAGGGGGGGTAAGAAGAAGAAGGAAGGGGCAAGAAGAAGAAGGAGGGGTAAGAAGAAGAAGAGGGGGTAAGAAGAAGTAGGAGGGTTAAGAAGAAGAAGGGGGTAAGAAGAAGGGGGAGTAATACGAAGAAGGGGGTAAGAAGAACAAGGGGGGGAGTAAGAAGAACACAGGGAGGAGGGGGGGTAAGAAGAACACAGGGGGGGTGAGAACACACAGAGGGAGGAGTGAGAAGAACACAGGGAGGGTGGAGGGGGGATGAGAAGAGCACAGCGAGGGTGGGTGAGCGTGAGAAGAGACCGATAGGGGAGGGTGGGGGAGAGGAGAGACCACTAAGGGGCAGGGGAAAGCTCTAAGGGACAGAAGGGACAGCTGTATAGGACAGGGGGCAAGACAGGGAGCTCTTTAACACTACGTGCACACACACACACAATGCATCCCTATACATACACAGAAACACACAATGCATCCCTTTACATACACAGAAACACAATGAATCCCTATACATACACAGAAACAGAACATGCTTCCCTTACACACAGAGAAACACACAATGCATCCATCACACACACAATGCAACCCTTACACACAAAGACAATGCATCATTTGCACACATACACAGAAACATACAATGCAAACCCTTACACACACATGCAAACACACACTGTTTTTCTTACATACACACAGAAACACAATGCATCTCTTACACTCAATGCACACACATACAGACACACACCTTGCATCCCTTATGCATACAAACACAGATTCATACAATGCATCCCTCACACACAACCAGAAACACATAATATATCCCTTATACACAAATACACACTGCTTCCACTACACACAAACACACTGCATCACCTGCACAAACTGGTATCCCTATTCACTACATACCATAAGCACACATATTAGATAACACATAACACATCCCCTACACACTCCACTCCCTGTGAGCGAGCTCATGGGTGGGTGGAACATATAAGTGGACTTATGAGTGGGCCTTATGGGCATACTTACCGTCAGGCACTGGGGCCCAGACCTTGAGCTGTGTAAGAGGCCCCCAAAAAATGGAGCTGCTTCCAATTCTCCCAGAACGTTGAATTTTGTGACCACAGTTGCAAACAGCCTCCAGAGGTCCTGTTCTACACCAGACCAGTGGAGCCAAACTGCAGCCCATCATCATCCTCATCTGTTTGTAAGTAGGCAATCTAGTATATTATTAGTGACACTAATCTATAATTTACCTCACATTAAAGGGACACTATAGCTTAATGAAGTGGTTCTGGTGTCTATAGCTTGTCCCTGCAGGCTTTTTAATGTAAACACACACTGTGTGCAGCACTGGCGTTAGTTCATATGGCAGATCATATGGGTGGGGCATTGTGATGTCACATGGGGGGGGCAAATTTATATTTTGTCTAGGGCGGCAAAAATCCTTGCACCGGCTCTGATCCTGGGCAGGTGCACCAGTCTACTGGTGACCCACAGGAGGGGAGTGCACTGATTGCACTGCACTCTCCTCCTGCCCAGACCAGTCTTGACCGCAGTGCAAGTGCCCTCTGCCCCTAATTTACAGTGGCTCACACTCACAACAAGCAGTGCCTGGAGCCCTTTGCAGAGACGGAAACAAAGAGGTTCTGCGGCAGCTGGCCGTCCTGCAAGCATTACATTAAACAGCTGTTCCCCATGCAGCCACAGGTGGCGTTGTGCTGGGAGACTGTGATTACTCTTCACTTCCTCCCAACCTACAGAGCAGCGCATGGGGGAGAGAGGAGGAGGCATGATTTAATCTTGAATAAATCCTCTAAGCAAACCTTTATAAATTTGGGGGGGATCAGCTCTGTTTCCACAGTTTATTGGTGTTTACTCTCAACTCTGTATTAATATTGAGGGATGTCTAAGTATTAACATCAGTGTGTGTCAGCAGGGCCAGCCGTTGGGGTGGGCAAGCTGTGCGGTCACGCAGGGTGCCATGACAACAGAGGCGCCCGGCGGCCAATACAGCTCACAAGTTGGGTACACCAGCATATTTAATTTAAACAATTCGCTGGTGGTCCACTGGTGCGCACCAGCAGTAGGTGCAGTCAGATCATATCCTCTCCCTCGTGGTTCCGGCGCTCAGTTAGTGAGTCAGAGCACAGGCTCAGAGATTCTCAGCCTGTGCTCTGACAACATTGAAAGTCAGAGCCGTGAAGGAGCGGGTATGGCATAGAGCTACTGATTAGCATAACATCAATATCCGTTATGAAACCAGAAAAAGGTGGGCATGGATGGTGAACTGATTTGGTGGCGCAATGGGCCACTTGACTGGTTTTGCCCCCCAGGCCTAAGGCTGCCAGCCCTCCCCTGGTCCTTCCTGAGTACCAGTGCGCATGATTCTAGACAACCAAGGACAGTGGAAAAACATAAGACACAGTAAGGGCTAAACAGGTACCGGGTTTTTCATTAAAGTTAGAATTGTCAGGAATTCAAAATGTATTTTCAAATTTTATCCAAAATAAAAATTCATGTCAACTATACTTCCAGATCAACTATTTTGGCATGAAATATTAAATTTGCTTTAAATTCACTTAGAATTTCTGGGAATTCTTGGTTTAGTGAAAAACCTTGTGGGAGCGTCTTGTCTTGAGGCAACACTGATGTCCTTAGCAGATTCATTTCATATGTTATCATTCAAAAACCTTTATGCTAAAGGTATTTGTGTGTGTGTGCTATTCCTTAGTCTGTGTTTTGTATACATTGTGTTCTTTACAGACGCACCACTGCTGAGAAATGCATGTTCTGGGTGTGCCATCCATTCCCTTTTTCTTTCAACCATAACCCCTTAAGACCGCAGGGTGTACTATTACATCCTTTTTTAAGCGTCTCTAAATGCCGCAGGATGTAATAGTACGCCCTCCGTTTTTTTTTTTACTTACCCGGTCGCTGGCGATCCCACGCCGGCGATCGCGGTTGGGGGGACTCCCAGGGAGCCCCCCGCGGCACGTCTGCCCTCTTCAGCCCCCCCGGGCCATGTGAGAGTGAGGTCCTTGCGAGGACCTCACAATCACATGGCCGGGATAGCTGCCTGGTGCAAGGCCAGCAGGGGGACTAACTGTAATGACAGTTAGTCTCACTGCTGGCTGAAAATCAAATTAAAATAAGTGTAAAATTAAAATAAGTGTAAAAAAAAATAATATATATATACTTAGATCATATATATATATATATTATATATATATATGATCTAAGTATATATATACACATATACACACACACACATACACCGTCTAGGTGTATTTTAATATTAATATATATATATATATATATATATATATAATTATATATATATATATATTAATATCAAATTACACGTAGACTGATACTGATTAAATATATATATAATTATTGTTATATATATATATATTTATATATAATATAAAAAAATATGTAAATACGTAAAAAAATAAAATACAAAAAATAATTAAAAATAAAATATTAAAAAATATATAGATGTGTTTTATTTCGTTCTAACTGTATTGTGATATTAATATATATATATTTATATCAAAATACACGTAGAATGAAATAATATATATCTATATACATAAATATATACGTATATATCACTATATATATACCTATATATAAATAAAAATATTTAACAAAAATTATATATATATATATACGTATATATACACATATGTATATATATACATATATTAATTCTACACATATATTTATGTAATAATTTTACATAATTAGGTACCCTAATTAATTACAATTAGCAGGACCTGCCTGACAACCCATGCCGAAAGTATAGGGAATTTAATTTGCTAGCACTATATTTAACCCTATAACTTTCCAAGACACCATAAAACCTGTACATGGGGGGTACTGTTTTACTTGGGAGACTTCGCTGAACACAAATATTAGTGTTTCAAAACAGTAAAATGTATTACAACGATGATATCGCCAGTAAAAGTGAAGTTTTTTGCATTTTTCACGCACAAACAGCACTTACACGGACGATATTATTTCTGCAATACTTTTTACTGTTTTGAAACACAAATATTTGTGTTCAGTGAAGTCTCCCGAGTACAACAGTACCCCTCATGTACAGGTTTTATGGTGTTTTCAAAAATTACAGCGTCAAATATAAGGCTTGTGTTTCATTTTTTTCATATTAAAATTCGCCAGATTGCTTACGTTGCCTTTATGACCCTATGGTAGCCCAAGAATGAAAATTACACCTATAATGGCATACTATTTGCAATAGTAGACAACCCAAGGTATTGCAAATGGGGTATGTCCAGTCTTTTTTAGTAGCCACTTAGTCACAAACACTGGCCAAAATTGGCGTTTTTTGCATTTTTCACACACAAACAAATACTAACGCTAACTTTAGCCAGTGTTTGTGACCAAATGGCTACTAAAAAAGACTGGACATACCACATTTGCAATACCTTGGGTCGTCTACTATTGCAAATGGTATGCCATTATGGGTGTAAATTTATTTCCTGGGCTATTATACAGTCTCAAAGGCAATGTAACCAATCTGGCGAATTTCAATTTCAAATGTAACACGCTATATTTGACCCTGTAACTTCCCAAAACACCATAAAACCTGTACATAGGGGGTACTGTTTTACACGTGAGACTTTGCTGAATACAAATATGTGTATTTTATTGCAGTAAAAGCAAACAGTATTATGACATTGACAGTTAAAATGTCATGTAGAACTAAAATTTTTTTTTAAAAATCTTATTTTCTCCCATTTTTTTCATATTAAATTATGTTTCATAGCTAAATATTTGATATTAAATGAAAGCCCTGTTTCCCCTGAATAAAATGATATATAATAAGGGGGGTTGCATTTAATATGAAAGAGGTGAATTACGGTTGGACAGACATATAGCGCAAATGCCAGGTTTTGTTTACATTTTGTTTCGTTCACAACTTGTACATTTGGCTGCGGTGTTAAGGGGTTAATATTAATATTGACTGCTTAACAAATTGAAAATACATTTAAATCTGTAGTTCAAATATACCTGTTTACCCTATGATTCACACCCTTCTCACACTGATGGGTTTATTAATTAAAAGTGAGTTGTAACCAGCTGATTATTGATCTTTACATTTTTATAGCTCTGCTGATTTGGTTAACCCATAAACTACGAGATCGGTCCGTAAAGTATCCAGCCATGTAATATAAAAAATAGCGACATTTAAGATACACATAAGATACAATATCAGAGAAACATTGTACATAGGACAATGAACCCTCTTTCCCCTTTAAAGTAAGCATCTTGGGACCTCACACAGTTCTCCCAGCATCTTCCACTGTTCAAAACACTCTGCAAAATACTTTGTTGGAATTGCCATCAGTTGCCTCATTATATTTATCTAACTCTCATCAATGGTTTAAAATCTCTTCCCTTTAAAAGGTGATTATAGTTTTATGAAAAGCCAGTTACAGGGCACCAAATCTGGGACGCAGGGGTGCTGAGTCATCTGGGTGACTTTATTTGCGCTGTACTCATTGCATTGTCCCCGAAAGCCTTCTGAATCATCCAAATAGTTTCCACAGAGGACTGTTCAAGCCTAATGCACAATTTGATTAATTATGATCAATTTTGAATGTGATGGCCACACAGTACAGTGAAGTCGTCATTGTTCATGCATGCGCATTCCAGTCCACTCTTCTTGGCTGCCAGGTTACATTGATGTTGCGCAAACTGTTCTCATTATATTAACAATGGCTAGTTACTTTCCGATCAGACCTCGCATATTCCTTTTTAGTTGGGTCCTTTTTACTTTTTAATGCTGTATGCCAAATATTTTTTATTTTTTAAATCAATATTGTTTTTTTTTTTACCCTTCGAAAGTGCAGATGCAGACTATGTATGGTGATAACGATAATAAATCTGTATATTTTATTTGCTTAAAATGAACATCTCTGACAATTGCAAGGCATTATAGCAACAACAGAGATGGCTTTAAAGAAGCTTGCAAAAGCCATCATTTAAGAATAGATCCCAGGCAGTCTGTTTGGAGTTCATATACTGAGAATAGTCTTTTTCACAAAGCATTTTAATAGTAACCAGCAGGTGCTCTGGATGCCAATCGTTTGCAGTTTAAAGAGAATCTTCCAAGAATAAAAGTTTTTTTTTGTTTTGTATTTCTCAGTGTAAGGCAATGTCATGTAACCTATTGTTATAGCAATTGTAAAAGCCAAGTTTACCCTTCCTCGAAGTTTTATTGATTTGAAGTCAATGTCTCTAGGGAGTCATTGTGATTCCATTAGAGCCACCTCTATTCTGGCCATCATGAAAGTGCAGCACTAAGGCCTTGATTAATGATAGGTTTCTCTCAATTCAGAATATAGGTGGAATTCTTACAAACAGAAACCAGCAGAATAATGAATTATCAGCAGGGCCAGTTAAGTGGTGCTTATTAGAGTCCCCTATTGTTTTGCAGAACATTAAAATGATGTACAGTCAATGCCACAGAACAAACCATGTTGGGATGTACTTAATGACCTAAATATGCATTCATTGAAGGAGAAAATTGAGAGGGTGGAAGCACAATAGATAGTTCCAGATGTTATACATTACATCATAAAAATCTAGATAAATGCATTTGAAATACGATATAAAAAAAAAGAATAAAAATAAATAGGAAGTTGGAGGGTTGGCAATTATGGATCAATGCAATACTGGTATTACAACCAAACAAAGTAGTAAATACCTGGAATAGCTTCCTAGGATAAATAATTGAAGCAAACGTGAAATTAATTTAAACAGCAATGTAAATTCCGAATTAAAACCTTTACATTTTAAAACTTTTTTTCCTAAGATATATAAACACAACTGTCTGTGCATTTTATTAATGCCTTAATGTAAATTAATGTAAATTAACTTAACGAGAAAGAGTGTACTGAGACAAGACAGACATTCAGATCACAGTCGATGCCCAGTATATACACAAATGAAAAAACTAATAGTGGCCTTCTAGCCATTGATCTATCAAAAACGCTGAGCACAGAAGAATAGTCTTGCACTCTTTTGTAATATTTTGCACTCCGTATTTATTTGGCAACAGTAAACACAGTAACAACACAGGTTTCAACATTTTGTAAAGTGTTTATCAAGAGATAATTTGCAATTTTTGTGTAAATGAGTGTAACACGTGCTATTAAATAGATAAATAATATTCATATGACAAGACAGGGACATGTACAAGCCATCCAGTTTTACAGACAAATATACAAATAGCAATATACAAAGTTGTAAGTGTACTTAAAAGTAATCTCAAGTCTCATGTCTCTCATCTTTCTCTTGGCAATGCCCCATAGATTCTCTATGGGGTTCAGGTCAGGCGAGTTTGCTGGCCAATCAAGCACAATAATCCCACGGTCATTGAACCAGGCTTTGGTGCTTTTGGCAGTGTGGGCAGATGCCAAGTCCTGCTGAAAAATGAAGTCAACATCCCCATAAAGAAGCTCATCTGCAGAAGGATGCATGAAGTGCTCCAAAATCTCCTGGTAGAAGGCTGCATTGACCCTGGACTTAATAAAGCACAGTGGACCAACACCAGCAGATGACATGGCTACCCAAATCAACACAGACTGTGGAAACTTCACACTGGACTTCAAGCATCTTGCAGTGTGTGCCTCTCCATTCTTCCTCCAGACTCTGGGTCCTTGGTTTCCAAATGAGATGCAAAAGTTGATCTCATCAGAAAAGAGGACTTTGGACCACTGAGCAACAGACCACGTCTGTTTTTCTTTAGCCCAGGTAAGACCCTTCTGACATTGTTTGTTGCTCAGGAGCGGCTTGAGAAGAGGAATACGACATCTAAAGCCCATGTCCAGGATCCGTCTGTGTGTGGTGGCTCTTGATGCACTGACTCCAGCCTTGTGAAAGTCCCCAACACATTTGAATGGGCTTTTCCTGACAATCCTCACTAGGCTGCGGTCATCCCTGCTGCTTGTGAACCTTTTTCTTCCACACTTTTTCTTTCACACTTGGCTAGCCAGCACAAAATTAGCCCTTGTATTGTTGAAGTTTTTTTTTTTTTTACTATTTGCAGCTGGCTGCTAGTGCTGCCAGTGGGCAAATAGTAGTTAAATTTATTGCTGGCCTGCCGAATGCATTTGGTTTTGCATTTTAATAACAATGGTGTTAAAAGAATATACTTTGTACAGGATTCAGTTGAGAAAGCACTGATTTTAATCTAGACTCTGAAAGCATGTGGGCGATTGCTGAAGATTCGCTTGAGCCGACTGAATTCCGACCATGTTTGCCTTTAGTAAATCTAATTGACATTACAGTCAAAATCTGGTCATTTAGGTTTGTTTAATTATATACTGCTTCAGTCTTAGCAGATGGAAATTCTCTAGCTGCTTCCAGCTTAGTTTCATCATATGAGCTGGCTATATCATCCACCATCAAAGTCCAAGAGTTCATTCTTGACCTCGGCCAAAACATATAATGCAATAGTGTGACACTTGTATGTATACTTGGACTGCATACAGTATATATATATATATATATATATATATATATATATATATATTTGTGTGTGTATGAATATATAGATGTATTTACATATTTTTTTTATTTTGATATTTAAAACTTTGTTTCAGGGCCTCATCTCGCTCATTGCCTAATTTTTATCCCAATCTCAGCCTTTTTACTGCCTACATTCCCTAACTCACACGTATAACTAGGTCCTCCATTTGTAACACTTAACATGCCTGACTGTCCCTGATATAACCTTGAATCTGATTTCTTAACATAAATCAAAATAAAGCCCATAACCTATAGATTGGTTTCCATCCTACTGTCTCTATTATGCAATATTAAGCAATATTTCTTAGACATGTGCATAGACCAAATTTTTATTGTTTTGCATTTCTTTCTTTCTTTATTTGGCCTGACTAGTGTTCAGTTTGTCCAAAATGCAGCCAAAGGTTTTCATTGGCACAGAAATTTGTTTTCATTGACTACTACCCTTACCAGTGTCATCTTTGTGCTTAGCTTCCCAGTGCCATCTTTGTTCTCATTCTGCTACCCAGTGCAATCTGTGTCCTAAAATAGCTAATCAGTGCCATCTCTGTGCCCAAATAGCTTATTATTGTCATCTTTGTGCCAAAATAACATATCAGTGCCAGGGGCAGAACCTAATCTCAGGAGGGGAACTGGTAGTGGGCTGAAGTGGAGTGATATGGGCTCTAATTGATGAGTTAGTGGCTGTAGTAGGTACAGGTCATGTAATGGGGGTATAGGGGGGGAGAGGGTCTGTAGTGGGGGAAAGGGACTATAGTGGGGACATATGGGCTGTAGGAGGATGGTTAGGGGCTGCAGTGGAGGGTATGGGCGGTAATTAGGCGGGGTAAGAAATCTATTTGAGTAGTAAGGGGTGCATTAGGGGTTTAGGGGCTGAAGTGGCTGCAAATGAAGAAAGGGGCTGTAGTTCTGGGGATATGGGTAACAATTGGGGGAGAGGGGCTGTAGACGGGAGGATAGGGTAAGTAGGAAGGGTAGGTATTGTGTTAAGGAAATGGGGTCTGTAGTTGGGGGTAGGGGTGTAAATGGGGTAGTGTGGGAAAATGAGCTCTAGTGGAAAGGATAGAACCTGTAGTAGGGGAGTTAGGGCCTGTAGTGGAGGAATAGGGGCTGTAGTGATTGATAGGGGCTAAAATTGGGATATTAGAGGCATTGGTGTGGGTATAGGTACTGTATTTGGGGGCTCGGGACTGAAGTGGGGAATAGGGGCTACATTTGGGGATTGGAATTGTAGTGTGGAATAGGGGCTGAAGTGAGATGGCTGTAATTAGAGAAAGGTGCTGTAGTGTTGAGGATATGCATTACAATTGGGGGAGAGAGGCTGCAGTGGGGAGGATAGGGACTTTGGTAAGTTTAGGAACTGTGGTAAGGAAATATGGGCTGTAGAGGGAGGTAGGGATTTAAAAGTGAATAGAGGCTGTAGTGCAGGGAAACAGACTTTAGTGAGAGGGATAGTGGTTCTACCAGTGGATTTAGGGGCTACAGTTGGGGGTTAGGGGCTGTAGTAGGGGTATAGGGGCTCAAATTGGGCTAAAATGTTCTGTGGTGGGGGAATTGGCACTGCATTTGGGGGGTAGGGACAGTAGTATGGGAAAGGGAATAGATTTGGGGGTAGAGACTGTAGTGTGGGATAGAGGCTGCAGTGGGTGAAAGGGACTGTAGTATGGAGTTAAGAGCTGTAGTTGGGAATCAGGGGATGTAGATAGGGGGTTAGAGGCTGTAGTGGAGGAATAGAGGCTGCATTTGGAGGCTAGGACTGTAGTTGGGGATTGGGACTTCAATTGAAGGGTAGGGACTCTAGTGGAGGACGGGAGCTACATTTGGGGATAGGGGCTGCAGTGAGAATAATGGACTGTAGTGGGGGCTGTAGTGAGGATAGGGGTTTCACTGGGGTAATGGGAGCTACTGTTGGGTTAAAAGGACCTTAGTAGGGGGTTAGGTGCTGAAGTACAGGGCTAGGAGCTGTAGGAGGGTATAGAGGCTGCAATTGGGGGGATAGGGTCTGAAGAAAAAGAACCACCAATTTATTCTGCCCTCCATGGGCTAGGAGGGGGGTAATCCTTATCTCTAATACAAGAGGCGCTGAGCATGAGGGGTGGATTCTAGTGCCTCTGTCTACAGAGTGACTCGATGATGTGCACCCTCTCAGGACCGTCCTGAATTACAGCCACTATCCTCCTAAATACTACAGTCCCTAACCCTCCAATGATAGCTCCTTGGAGGGATATGGACTGTTTCACCAACTAGAGCCCCTTAGGCCTGTGTGTCCCCTGCCCCCACCCAAAGAAATCGTGTGGCGCTACTTACTAAGGGGGGAGGGGGATCTAATGTTCCCATTTAGTGGCAGGTGAGGGCTCCAATAAAATTGTACAAGGGGGAAGTTATATAAAAAGTTATTCCTACTTTCCCTATGCCGCAGCTCACCAATGCCACAAGTGAGGTATGTATGCTAAACAGTGAGTAGCAAGTCAGCAGGGCCAGATTAAGAGCCCAGTGGGCCTGGTGCTGACAATTATGACGGGCCTAATTACAGAATCATATCGACCAAAAACAGTAAAACACTCCCAAGCGTCATGTATCTGATGGAGATGGTGCTGGAGAGAAAGAAAAAAGCAGCTATAAGAAAACACATACCCTAGGCTAATCTCTCTCTAATTTATGTTTTCATCTTTCAAGTAAATCCATAACCCCTAACAGCAATGTCCAGTCAAGCAGGAAGTCAATGGGCATGGTAAAAGGGTGTGCCACTGACACAAATCACGTAACCTGCCAAAAGGGGCGAACATGCACAAAGAATTAGAAGGCCAGCCTGGCATGAATGCATGTCAGGCTGCCTGCCAATCATGCAGCTGGCCAACTAAGGGCATACTATGCAGACAGCACCCTGAGCTTGGCATAAATGCATCTAATGATGTGCTCGCTCAACGCTTTCTAAGGACTGTCCCCTAGCACTCGCTGGTCCACTTGTCTCCTTACCTTCTACTAGCAGGCAGAAGCTCCTGGTATATAGTCTGGGACAGAGAAAAGCTGTATGTAGTGAGTGTAGAAGAAAGGGAACATGCCATGCCAAAGTCAGCATTACCTTAAAGGATCACTATAGGGTCAGGAACACAAACATGAATTCATGACCCTATAGTGTTAACACCACCATCTAGCCCCCCTGGGCCCATCATGCCTCCATAAATATAGCAAAATCTTACTATATTCAAACCTGAAGCTGTAACTCTGCATGCTGTTTGCCTCAGAAAAAAAGCAGTCTGCTGACATCATTAGAAGTGGTGGCCTGATCCAATCACAGTGCTTCCCCATAAGATTGGCTGAGACTGACAAAGAGTCAGGTCCGAGCCAGCATGATTCAAACACAGCCCTGGCCAATCAGCATCTCCTTAGAGAGATGAATTGAATTAATGAATCTCTATGAGGAAAGTTCAGTGTCTGCATGCAGAGGGAGGAGACACTGAATGTTTGGATGCATTTTAGGCAGCCATGACCCAGGAAGGATCTCTAACAGCCATCTGAGGAGTGGCCAGTGAAGTTATCACTAGGCTGTAATGTAAAGACTGCATTTTCTCTGAAAAGACAGTGTTTACAGCAAAAAACCTGACAGTAATGATTCTACTCACCAGAACAAATTCAATAAGCTGCAGTTGTTCTGGTGACTATAGTGTCCCTTTAACTATATTCACTGTCAGCCAGTTTTATTTCCATACATCCCTCTTAAGTTTCCATACTTAAGTAAGAGTATGTGAAAAGTAGTTAGGGTTGCCACCTTTCTTGGAAAAACATACCAGCCTTACTAATTTGCATAATTAAATATGTATGGGTGACATCACATGATGTAAATCACAAGGAGTGACATAAGAGAAAATGCTGTAAAATCACCAAAAAACTACTTAGTTTGATTCTGCTGTATAGATGGATTCCTTCCAGTGCCCCCCATGTCTCCCATTGCCCTCATGACTCAGTGCCCCCATGTGTCGATTACTCCAGGTCTCAGTGTTCCTATGTATCAGTGTCTCATTGCCCCATGTCTCCCATTGTCCCCTAGTGTCGTGTCCCCAGGTATCTAGTGATCCTATGTATCACAGTGTCTCAATGCCCTATGTCTCCCTGTGTCCCCATGTATCCCAGGGTCCCCATGTCACTAGGACACTAGGAAGATGGGGAGACCTGGGGACACGGGGAGACCTAGGGACACGGAGACACCAGTGACACTGGGAGACTAGGGGACTCTGGCTGGGACACATGGGGACACTGGGAAAATAGGAGACACTTGAAGACATGGGGACGCAGACACCAGGGACACAAACACTAGGGACACTAGCTTGGAGACATGGGGACATTGTGACACTTGAGGCACTGAGAGACATGGAGGCACTAGGAGACATGAGGACAGTGAGACACTGGCAGACTGGGGGCACTGGGAGACTAAGGTGCACTGAGACACCAGGGACACTAGCTTGGAGACATTGAGACACTTGAGGCACTGGGAGACATGGAGGCACTAGGAGACATGGAGACAGTGAGACACTGGCAGACTGGGGGCACTGGGAGACTAGGGGTCACTGGGAGACTAGGGACACTGTGTCCCCATGTGTCTGTGTCATAATGTCTCCCAATGTCCCTTAGTGTCTCAGTGTCTGCCATAATGTCTCCCAGTGTCCCTTAGTGCCTCAGTCTATGTCTCCTTGCAGCCTTTCCCCCCATTCCTTACTTCGCTGAGCTGTAGGCTGTCTCTGCAAGGTGGGTGTTTCTGTCTGGACTCTCTGTAGCTGCACCCCTGCAGATCAGTGAGTAGAGATAGGCAGGGAGGGATATGCTGGAACTTCCTATCCCTGCCTGTCTCCACACACAGTGACCCCTACTGGCCAGTGCTGGTATTGCAGAGTAATCTCTTGTTTATACTGAGAAAAATACCAGCATTTGTATTGCCAGTATCACTGCAATATTGGCACCAGCCAGGCAGCCTCAAATACTGGCTGTGCCAATAAAATAAAAGAAAGGTGGAATCCCTAAGAGTAGTGTGTGTGTGTGAAAAAAAAATGTAAAAAAAAAAAAATATATATATATATATATATATATATTTTTTTTTAAATCAATGGGCCTATTCCATGGGCCTGGGCCTGGAGCTGCAGCTCCATCAGCCCCTATGTTAATCCGGCCCTGCAAGTCAGTAGCTGTTCAGTGCAATGGCCACATGACCAAATGGCACAGAACTAAAATATTGATACATTTGCATATAGATGCTTAATAAACTACCAAAAACATAAATCTTCTGTCATTTTATCATTCCTCAAAAGTCAAAGTTTATTTAACTATAGACTGTAAGCTCGATTGAGCAGGGTCCTCTTCAACCGATCTTTCCTGTAAGTTTTCTTGTAATATTCCTATTTATAGTTAAATCCCCCCCTCTCATAATATTGTAAAGCGCTACGGAATCTGTTGGCACTATGTAAATGGTGATACTACTAATAATAATAATTTCATAGAGACATTTTTAATACCAGAATGCAAAGTTATATCTTATCATATATATTCATATACATAATGAGAAAGCAGCACTGGTGAACCAAAAGAAGCTTAGTGATTTGGATTGTCCCCATTGACAAATGAGAACCAAAATAAGTTAATCTTTTTCTAGCCTTGAGCAGTCACTGCCTCTAGGGGCCGATTGGACAAAGGGGCTTTATCTTAATTGTTTGCATGTTACACATCCATTTCCAGATTGACTGATCACTTGGGATTGCCTAATTTACTAACATGTAAATAAACATGTGTTCCCTGAACAGATCACAACATACTGGGAGAACAGTCCCATTGTTAGAGGTTGTATTTGGAAATTTAGGTTAGTTTCTGACAAATCACCCTGTATTTTTATTTTCTGCAACCAAAAGTCTTAGATAAATACTACATTTTAGTTTTCTACATGTTTTTTTTCTACCAATAAACTTTAGGGTGGTACAGTGATTTAAGCAGAAAATATGTGTTAATGTTTGCATAAGCTATGGACAAAATATACTACTCAAATGGACAAACAGGAGACAGATTTCTCCACAATAAAAAAAAAAAGAAAAAGAAAAAAAAAAAAAATGGAAACAATTAGCACCTTTTAACCCCTTAAATCCGGAGGACGTACTATTACGCCCTGCAGGAACCGGCTCTAAACGCCGGCGGGCGTAATAGTACGTCCTCGCCATAATGGCCGCCCACGTGGCCGGCGCTAATCGCCCGCTGCAGATCGCGGTCGGGGGGGATGCCTGCCCCCCAGGCAACCCCCCCTGTGGCCGGTGACCGCGATCTGCAGTCTCTGATCGCAGTGACAGGCTGTCACTGCGACCAGTATTCAGCATGTGTCAGCCGATTTCAAATCGGCTGACACATGCGGCCGGCGGCTTTCCCCTTCTGCAGATCGCGGTCGGGGGACTTACCTGGCCCCCCAGGCAGTCCCCCTGGGGTCAGTGACCGCGATCTGCTAAGTCTGAGATCGCAGTGACAGGCTGTCACTGCGATCTCAGAGCTCTCTGATCGCAGTGACAGGCTGTCACTGCGATCTCAGAGCGCTCTGATCGCAGTGACAGCCTGTCACTGCGATCAGTGTTACATGTGTCAGCCTATTGGCTGACACATGTAACTGGCACAGTGATCCCCCTGCAGATTGGAAGGGGGGAGTGCTTGTACCACCCAGGCACTCCCCCCTGTGGTCAATTACCCAATCTGCAGGAGGTGATCACAGTGACAGGCAGTCACTGTGATCACTGATCCTGTGTGTCAGCCAGTGATGTGAAATCACTGGCTGACACTGTCTCTGCCCCCTGTCCTGTAATAAAAATAAAATATTAGTTAAAAAAAGAAATAAAAAAAATGACAGTTACAAATAAAATATACTTAGATCATATATATTATATATATATGATCTAAGTATATATATATATACACATACACACACATTTACACATACACGACGTGTATTTAAATATTAATATATATATATATATATATATATATATATATATATATTAATATCAAATTACACGTAGACTGATACTGATTAAATATATATATAATTATTGTTATATATATATTTATAAATAATATAAAATAAATAAATATGTAAATACGTAAAAAAATAAAATAAAATAAATAATTAAAAATAAAATATTAAAAAATATATAGATGTGTTTTATTTCGTTCTAACTGTATTGTGATATTAATATATATATATTTATATCAAAATACACGTAGAACGAAATAATATATATATCTATATACATAAATATATACGTATATATCACTATATATATACCTATATATAAATAAAAATATTAAAAAAAAAAATATATATATATATATACGTATATATACACATATGTATATATATACATATATTAATTCTACACATATATTTATGTAATAATTTTACATAATTAGGTATCCTAATTAATTACAATTAGCGGGACCTGCCTGACCACCCATGCCGAAAGTATAGGGAATTTAATTTGCTAGCACTATATTTAACCCTATAACTTTCCAAGACACCATAAAACCTGTACATGGGGGGTACTGTTTTACTCGGGAGACTTCGCTGAACACAAATATTAGTGTTTCAAAACAGTAAAATGTATTACAACCATGATATCGCCAGTAAAAGTGACGTTTTTTGCATTTTTCACGCACAAACAGCACTTACAGGGACGATATTATTGCTGCAATACTTTTTACTGTTTTGAAACACAAATATTTGTGTTCAGCGAAGTCTCCTGAGTACAACAGTACCCCTCATGTACAGGTTTTATGGTGTTTTCAAAAATTACAGCGTCAAATATAATGCTTGTGTTTAATTTTTTTCACATTAAAATTCGCCAGATTGCTTACGTTGCCTTTATGACCCTATGGTAGCCCAAGAATGAAAATTACCCCTATGATGGCATACCATTTGCAATAGTAGACAACCAAAGGTATTGCAAATGGGGTATGTCCAGTCTTTTTTAGTAGCCACTTAGTCACAAACACTGGCCAAAATTGGCGTTTTTTGCATTTTTCACACACAAACAAATACGAACGCTAACTTTGGCCAGTGTTTGTGACCAAATGGCTACTAAAAAAGACTGGACATCGCTTATTTGCAATACCTTGGGTCGTCTACTATTGCAAATGGTATGCCATTATGGGTGTAAATTTATTTCCTGGGCTACTATACAGTCTCAAAGGCAACGTAACCAATCTGGCGAATTTCAATTTCAAATGTAACACGCTATATTTGACCCTGTAACTTCCCAAAACACCATAAAACCTGTATATAGGGGGTACTGTTTTACACGTGAGACTTTGCTGAATACAAATATGTGTATTTTATTGCAGTAAAAGCAAACAGTATTATGACATTAACAGTTAAAATGTCATGTAGAACGAAAAAAATCAAAAAAAATCTTATTTTCTCCCATTTTTTTCATATTAAATTATGTTTCATAGCTAAATATTTGATATTAAATGAAAGCCCTGTTTCCCCTGAATAAAATGATATATAATAAGGGGGGGTGCATTTAATATGAAAGAGGTGAATTACGGTTGGACAGACATATAGCGCAAATGCCAGGTTTTGTTTACGTTTTGTTTCGTTCACAACTTGTACATTTGGCTGCGGTGTTAAGGGGTTAAATGGTGAATTGTAAGAGTTGCCTTTTTCATGTTTTTTTGTCTTCCTGTCATGAAAAAGGTAATTGTCCTCTTTCCAAAGATTTAGTTGGAAGGATAATTGATCACACATTCCATGATTTAACTTGATGTGGTCAAGAGAGATAACATTTTATGATGTGATCATAGTATGACAATTAAAATAATTTACATAGTAATACACAAAGATTTTGGATAATGCATAGGTAAACTTTTTGTACAATGTGCCTGAAGTCTAGTGTCTAAACATTTCCCAAAACCTGGCCATTGCAGGCTTCTGTGGCATTCCATGCTTCCACCTTGGCCGGGTCCTCTCTCTCCTCTTGAGGGTCCTTGCTATCAGAGCATTGCCACAGCAGCGCTCTGATACCACACACTGTCAGGCAGGGACTGGGAAAGAAATTTGGCCCAGGCATTTTTGAGTCACAGCGGCACACTGAGAAGGGGGTGGGGCCAAAGAGGGGGTGTTTTGTCATCACCAATGAAAAGCACGACTCCTCTCAAAGTGAGAATGTTGGTTCAATGCTCTTGAAAGGTGCAGTGTGTGTGTATGTGAGGAGTGCAATGTGTGTGTATGTGTGTGTGAGGGTTGCGATGTGTGTGTGTGTGAGGGGTGCACTGTGTGTGAAGGCTGCAGTGTGTTTGTGTGTGTGTGTGTGTGTGTGTGAGGGATGCAGTGTGTGTGAAAGGTGCAGTGTGTATGAAAGGCACAGTGTGTATGAACAGTGCAGTGTGTATGTGTGTGTGTCTGTGTGAAGGGTACAGTGTATGAGTGCAGTGTATGTGCGTGGATAAAGGTGCAGTATGTTTATGAAAGGTGCAATGTGTGTGTGTCTGTGTGAAGAGTGCAGTGTGTGTGTGTGTGTGTGTTTTGTGTGCAGTGGTGGGGGGGGGGGGGAGGATATGAAAGCAATACATAAATATGTTTTTTAAATCTATACTTGTTATCTCCCCTGCCTTCTTACCTTTGCCTGGGAGGGGGTGAATAGAGGTGAATCCCTGGTGGTAGAGTACAGAATATTTGATAGAGTCCTTACCTCAACATCTGAGGAAAGGGATTTAGGGGTGATTATTTCTGATGACTTAAAGGTAGGCAGACAATGTAATAGAGCAGCAGGAAATGCTAGCAGAATGCTTGGTTGTATAGGGAGAGGTATTAGCAGTAGAAAGAGGGAAGTGCTCATGCCATTGTACAGAACACTGGTGACCTCACTTGGAGTACTGTACACAGTACTGGAGACCATATCTTCAGAAGGATATTGATACCTTAGAGAGAGTTCAAAGAAGGGCTACTAAACTTGTTCATGGATTACAGGATAAAACTTACCAGGAAAGGTTAAAGGATCTTAACATGTATAGCTTGGAGGAAAGACGAGACAGGGGGGATATGATAGAAACATTTAAATACATAAAGGGAATCAACACAGTAAAGGAGGAGACTATATTTAAAAGAAGAAAAACTACCACAACCAGAGGACATAGTTAAAATTAGAAGGACAAAGGTTTAAAAATAATATCAGGAAGTATTACTTTACTGAGAGGGTAGTGGATGCATGGAATAGCCTTCCAGCTGAAGTGGTAGAGGTTAACACAGTAAAGGAATAGAGAAAACTACCTCAATAAAGAGATAGAAAGTGTTTCTTTACAGTGCCCAAAATGTAAAAGCTGCTCAACACTAAAAGTGGAATACCCCTTACCCACAATAAAAAACAAATATACAGAAATAAGGTATACAAATTATACCAAACAAGTGGAGCGCTCTAAACAGTAGAGGGGTTTACTCACCCCTTTGGTACAGTGACAGTCTTGAAAAACTTGAATGTACATATAAAAGGAAACAAGAGAAACAAAAATATAGTGCAGATGTTCCAAAATGGATAATTGGTAGTAAGTAATGACTGAAACCACTCACATGGACAGGAGCCTATATGGTATTGGCTCCGTAAAAGGATCCTTTATGCTTTTAGGGCAGCAACACACCCCTTTATCCCAGGTAGTGTTCCTTCTGCAGAGCCCTGAAATCCCGGCTCTGAGGTTGATAAACAATGTGCTACTTTAGAGGGGGAATAGCACTCTCCCCAATGGAGTTCCTGATGGCTATAAAGGACTTTGGACTAAAGTATAAAATAGTAAATAACATTTATTGTTAATACATTAAAAACAAAATAAATGGGTACTTAGAAACGATCTTTTTACTTTCTAAGTACCCATTTATTTTGTTTTTAATGTATTAACAATAAATGTTATTTACTATTTTATACTTTAGTCCAAAGTCCTTTATAGCCATCAGGAACTCCATTGGGGAGAGTGCTATTCCCCCTCTAAAGTAGCACATTGTTTATCAACCTCAGAGCCGGGATTTCAGGGCTCTGCAGAAGGAACACTACCTGGGATAAAGGGGTGTGTTGCTGCCCTAAAAGCATAAAGGATCCTTTTACGGAGCCAATACCATATAGGCTCCTGTCCATGTGAGTGGTTTCAGTCATTACTTACTACCAATTATCCATTTTGGAACATCTGCACTATATTTTTGTTTCTCTTGTTTCCTTTTATATGTACATTCAAGTTTTTCAAGACTGTCACTGTACCAAAGGGGTGAGTAAACCCCTCTACTGTTTAGAGCGCTCCACTTGTTTGGTATAATTTGTATACCTTATTTCTGTATAACACAGTAAAGGAGTTTAAGCATGCGTGGGATAGGCATAAGGCTATCCTAACTATCAGATAATGCCAGGGACTAATGAAAGTATTTAGAAAACTGGGCAGACTAGATGGGCCGAATGGTTCTTATCTGCCGTCACATTCTATGTTTCTATGTTTCTATGGTTGTAGTGAAGGTGAATCCTTTAAATCTCTGTTGATTTAAAAAAATATATAAACTGCTCCTCTCTCTCCCACCTACAAATACACACACTACATCATTTACACACTCACAGTGAAGCCACTACACACACTACAACTGCATTCTTTACACAACTGTATCCCTTACACCAAGCATGTCAAACATCTTTGCGACCTGGCGAGCCACGAGTACATGCTTAGTGTTATAGCAGAGTAGACACCTGCTTTCCCCACAATGAGTGCCTACTCTGCCAAAACGTACCCGACTGGGGAGGAGGGCCAGCGAGGGAGCTCAGTGTTCCTGTTCCTCGCTGCTCCCTCGCGCCGTCTGTAGTAAAGCCGGGCACCGGAATATGACATCATATTCCGGCACCTGACATCACTAAAGCGTGCGAGGGGGCAGTGAGGAGCAGATAGAAGGACCCCACGATGATGCCCCACATCAGCTCCAAAAAGTAGGGAGCAATAAAGTAAAGTATGTGTGTGCAAGAAAGTGTGTGTGTGTGAGTGTGTGTGTCTGTCAGTGTATGTCTGTCAGTGAGTGAGTGTGTCTGTCTGTGAGTGTCTGTGTGTGTGTGTGTGTGTGTGTCTGTCAGTGAGTGTGTGTGTGTCTGTCAGTGTGTGTGTGTCTGTCTTGTCTGTCTGTGGGTGTGTCTGTCAGTGAGTGTGTATGTCTATGTGTCTGTCAGTGTGTGTGTCTGTGTGTGTGTGTGTGTCTGTCTGTCAGTGAGTGTGTGTGTCAGTGAGTGTGTGTGTCTGTCAGTGTGTGTGTGTCTGTCAGTGAGTGTGTGTGTGTGTGTGTCAGTGAGTGTGTGTGTCAGTGAGTGTGTGTGTCTGTCAGTGTGTGTGTGTCTGTCAGTGTGTGTGTGTGTGTGTCAGTGAGTGTGTGTGTCTGTCAGTGAGTGTGTGTGTGTGTGTTTGTCAGTGTGTGTGTGTGTGTGTCAGTGAGTGTGTGTGTGTGGGTCAGTTTGGCATTGGCTGCGACTGGACAGTGGAGTGCCTGGAGGTGCATGGAGGCATGCAACACCATGTCACATTCCGACGTGACATCAACATGCTCCACCTTCACAGGGTTTCAAGAAGTAGCTGGAGGATCAGATTTGGCACAGGGTGCAGACGGCTCTATTTGGGGTATACCAGAGGCCGGACTCCGGAGTCACATACTGGCAACGGCAATGTGAGTAGAGTCTGCTTGTTGGCTAGAGGAGGGTGCTGGGGTTTAGTAGAGAGGGAGGACTGGGATTTAGTATATGGGGGGGACTGGGATTTAGTAGATGGGGAGGACTGGGATTTAGTATATGGGGGAACTGGGATTTAGTAGAGGGGGAGAACTGGGATTTAGTAGAAGGGGGACTGGGATTTAGTATGGGGGGGTGCTGTGGTTTAGTAGAGGGGAATGCTGTTTTTTTATACTGTAATTTTCAAAATAAACCTACGTTTTTATAAAAATTGAAGATTTTCTTATTTTTTTTGCTGGCCACATAAACTTAAACCTTGTTTATGTGGCCCGTACTAGACTTTGAGTTTGACATGCTTGCCTTACACACACATTGCATCAGTGGAGGAACAAAAGTAGAGAGGGTCCTGGTGCAAGAATATTAAAAAAGATCTTAAAAAAGAAACCTAAAAAAGATAGGTCCCCAACTGTTGCACAACTCCCACTACTATTTGCCCATCTTTGCAGGGTTGTATTTAACAATGAGCAGTTGCATGTTTGAGTGTAAGCATGTTTTTGTATGGAGTATATGTGTGTTTGAATATAGGCGTGTATTTGTTTGATGTATTGTGTTGAGTGTTTTTATGTACAGTTGCCATTTGAAAGCAGTGGATTACTTGTGTATTGTATTTATATGCAGTGTTGACATTTGAATTTGTGTGTAGTGTTGGAGTTTGAATGCTGAGGTGTATGCACATATACACTTATACACACACAGAGGCGGCTCTAGACTTTATGAGGCCTTAGGCGAAACACAAACATGAGGCCCCACTAACAAAAAAGTGTCACATATACACATTGATGCACTGTCTACCTGTGTATGTGCCTGAGAGTGTGTCTGACAGAGAGTATCCTTGTGTGTGCGAATGTATGTCTCTGTGAGCATGTTTGCGTTTTTGTCTGAGACCCTATGTGTATGGGGTAGCTGATGGTGAGAGGGAGCGGGGGGTGTGATGGTGAGAGGGAGCGGGGGGTGTGATGGTGAGAGGGAGCGGGGGGTGTGATGGTGAGAGGGAGCGGGGGGTGTGTGATGGTGAGAGGGAGCGGGGGTGTGTGATGGTGAGAGGGAGCGGGGGGTGTGATGGTGAGAGGGAGCGGGGGGTGTGATGGTGAGAGGGAGCGGGGGGTGTGATGGTGAAAGGGAGCAGGGGGGTGATGGTAATGTGAGCGGGAGCGGGGGTGATGGTAATGTGAGAGGGAGTAATGTGAGAGTGAGAGGAGGTAATGCGAGAGTGAGAGGGGTAATGCGAGAGTGAGAGGGGGTAATGCGAGAGTGAGAGGGGGTAATGCGAGAGTGAGAGGGGGTAATGCGAGAGTGAGAGGGGGTAATGCGAGAGTGGGGGGCTAATGTGAGAGTGGGGGGCTAATGTGAGAGTGGGGGGCTAATGTGAGAGTGGGGGGCTAATGTGAGAGTGGGGGGGTAATGTGAGAGTGGGGGGGTAATGTGAGAGTGGGGGGTAATGTGAGAGTGGGGGGTAATGTGAGAGTGGGGTGTAATGTGAGAGTGGGGTGTAATGTGAGTGGGGGAGGCTGAGGGTGGTGATGGAGGGTTATGCTGAGGGTGGTGATGATGAGGGTGGTGGGGGGTAATGCTGAGGGTGGTGAGGGGCGATGCTGAGGGTGGTGAGGGGCGATGCTGAGGGTGGTGATGCTGAGGGTGGTGGGTGGTGAGGCTGAGGGGGGTGAGGGGGGTGATGTTGAGGGTGGTGGTGGGTGGTGAAGCTGAGGGTGGTGAGGGGTGATGCTGAGGGTGGTGGGAGGTGAGGCTGAGGGTGGCGGTGGTTTATGGGGGATGGTGAGGCTGAGGGTGGTGGGGGTGAGGCTGAGGGTGAAGGGGTAATGGTGAGGGTGGTGGGGGTGAGGCTGAGGGTGGGGAGGGGTGATGGTGGTGGGGGTGAAGCTGAGGGTGGTGGGGGGTGATGGTGGTGAGGCTGAGGGTGGTGATGGTGGGTGATGGTGGTGGGGGTGAAGCTGAGGGTGGTGGGGGGTGATGGTGGTGAGGCTGAGGGTGGTGATGGTGGGTGATGGTGGTGGGGGTGAGGCTGAGGGTGGTGGGAGTGAGGGTGGGGAGGGGGTGAAGCTGAGGGTGGTGGGAGTGTTATGGTACTTTTTAGCAGTAAACCAAAATGTTTAAATGTCTATCTGTTCCTGTCCAAATTAATAAAATGAATTGCGTATATACGCTGAAGTAATTAAGTCTGACACACAAGGTTCAGGTTAAAATAACTTCGAGAAAATTTATTGGCAAGTGATTAAAAAGCGGACGCGCAGGTCCTTTTAAGAGACATTTTACGTCATCATTAATTATTAGAATATCAGCAAATAAACATCATTAATTGGATTAATTGTTAAGTGTCGGAATTAGTGTCCTCCTATCAATATAATTAATTGGTTCAAACAACTAAGTGGTTAGTCCCGTGTCCACCCACCAAGAGGTGGGATTGTTCTGGACACGGGTGGGGGACAAGGGGTCTTGAGCGTCATTTTACACAGTCGTGATCTCAGGCCTCGTGGCCAGGTGCAAGGTCTCTTATGAATAGAACATTTCATTACTACTGTGTTCTCATGGCCTTCAAACTATACTATGTTGCAAATCTAAGGAAAAGTCAGCAATTCCTGTGTTAATCATGTCTTTATAGAAAATACAGTCTTTGTTCTATTGTATTAGATGTGCTGGGAAATTCTGTCATGTAAGGTAGTTTTAAAATGAACAAGTTAGGTTATGAGGACAAAATGGAGGATTGTAGAAGTCAGGTTAGGAGGACAAAATGGAGGATTGTCACAGTATAAGGTTAAAATGGAGTTAGTGCAATAATTGAATACAAGTACAATAAGGTTTTTTAAATAATCCCACATCATTCCCCCCTATGAAATGTTAGATTCTAAGAGATAAAACTTTATTAAGTTAGTACCAGGAAGACGTGTTAACCCAAAGGCACAGAAACCCCGTGGACGCTAGCTAGGTGTTAATGCAAAGTGCAAGGCTGTCCCTAGTTCTGACCCTAATAGGCTAACTCATCCGTCAGTATGGCTCTCGAACACTTCACACCCATGGGTATCCCATGGCAGCTAATCCACCACTTCTCCAACACGGGGTCTTTACCATTCACTGACAGATGCTGTCCCTAAGTTAGTCCCTTCCTAGAATTCCTGCACTTTATCAACAAAAGGGATTGTTTGCAGCGGCAGACAGGGTGAGTTGATGTCTTGGAGCTCTTGGTCATCAACTTCGAGATGGGTGAAGGTGGGTGCCGCTTGGTCAACAGTCTTCAGGAGGGATTTTCTCAGACATGGGAGGATACAACAAAAGAGAAGAGCAAAGATAAAAAGAAAAATTAGTATAGCCATACCAATATGCATTAAAGCCTTTTGCCATCCTGTCATCCAACCAAACCATCTTTCCCAGGGATCTTGTATCCCAGAATTCCTTTTTAACTCTATAGACAGGTCATTTAATTTTTCTATGGCTAATGTAACTTTACCATTAGGGCCTGTGTTTTCTGGGATATAGGTACAACAGGTCAAGGTGTCAGGTAAAATTTTACAAACCCCTCCTTTTTCGGCTAAGATCATATCTAGGGCCATTCTATTCTGGAAAGCCATTTGGGATGTGGCCTGCAACTGTTCGGCTAACCCCTGGAGGGCGTCTCTGGTATAATTAACAAAACGCTGTTGATTATAATAAATGTAATTGATCCAATTTAAATTCTTGTTAGTGGTAACTATGGCAAAAAGTGATTCAAATCCTGCAGCAACTTCATCTCTTGCTTTAAATTCATTGGGTACCCCCCTAGGCACCCCAATAGCATCAATATAAACATGAGGATCAAAACTTCCTTTCACTGGGGCGTCACGCTTAACCTTAGTGTGCCTGGACTCATGGGTGACGAGGTGTGTGTCAGAGATAATATGTATAGGCATAATGGCTTTAGCCAAAGTACACTCCCCCCACCACTCCTTGTCCATTCTGGATCTCAGCTGTAAATCCCCACACAACCAGTAGATATCCCCTAATGACCTGGTGTGAAACTGCAACAAGTCCATAGAGACACTCCTGTAGGTAGCACAATACCCCTTAGAGAAGTTACCCAAGAATCTACCAATTCCATCATAATTAGCATAACAAGTGTAATTACCTTTATACACGGTAATACCGTCTGGGGGTTTGACATCCTTGGTTAGGAGAGGATACTCCTTTGTCCATGCACTACATATGGACCTGTTAAAATCATAGTGATAGGCAAAAAGGCTTAAAACACATTCCTCTATATCTACTGGCAGGATTAGAGGTACGGTACCCAGGTGAGGCCGGGCACCACCACACACATAGCATGCAATCTTATTATGCTTATTAGCATTATATTTCATCCATTCTAACCATAAATTTACATCATTAAAACCTGTTTCAGCGGCCATGGTATCTTCGAAGGTGGGGTTAGCAATGGCCATCATGTCTTGAAAGGTCTGGATATGAGGTTTTAATGGGTTAGGGACCATATGGGTGGCCCCTTGCCACTCAGAAGAGTTGCACATATCTTTTAGGAAGAAATGCCCTAATTTACGGTAGGAACCCTTTTTCCAATACATTCCCATCACATACTGGTCGGCATCCGTTGGGCTTGGATGCTCAATGTTAAGGATTAATTTCATTGGTGTACCTCCCCCAGGCTTTCTCAAAGTCATTCTCTGGAGAAGGGATCTACCTTGTTCATCTACTTTAGATAAGGCACTTTTTGGTTTGTAACCCCAGGCAGGCCCGGCATTCCATCCCGCCGCCCCCCAATGATTACAATTGTGCCCCCATTGTTTGTCAACTACACAAACATATGGGTCTTTCGAATGAGGGATATCTCTGTAAATACTCTGGATTTGTGATGTGGGGAACGGGCATTCTACAATGTCACAATAGTCAAAGGTGTAAGTAGCCACATGGGTGCATGATGAATTGTACCAGAAGGTATACCCACTAATATCTTTGGTGATGGCTACTTGTTGGGCCTTTATAAGGCTGATTAAGGAGAAGGTGTACCAGAGGTACATGCTTGTGCGGTATCTGCTTCCTCAGGGGCTGGAGATTTCTTGCAGTGGGAAGCGTGGATCCAATTTGGCCTGCCGGCCAGTTTGACGGAGGTTGCGGTAATCAGGAGGACTTGGAATGGACCGTCAAATCTTGGTTCCAGGGTATTTTTCCGCACAAACTTCTTGACCAGAACCCAATCTCCGGGAAGCAGGTTATGGGTACCTGTATCCAAATCGGGATCTGGAATTGAAGAGAAAACTTGGGCATGTATTTTGTTCAAGGCACTTGCAAGTTCAGTTACATAATCTACTAAAACATCTGATTGGAGCTGTAACTGCTGCGGATAATAACAACCTAGTCTGGGTGCTGTCCCAAATAGAATTTCATATGGGGACAGTGAATGCTTCCCTCTAGGTGTGTGCCTAACACTAAATAAAGCTATTGACAGGCTTTCTGGCCAGGGCATCTTTGTTTCTTGCGACATTTTTAACATTCTGGCTTTTAGAGTGCCATTCATGCGCTCTACTTTACCACTACTTTGTGGGTGGTAAGGGGTGTGGAAGGCTAGGGTCACACCTAGAGCAGTCCAAATTTCTTTAGTCACTGTTGCTGTGAAGGCTGGGCCTTGATCACTTTCAATGACTTCTGGGAGTCCAAATCTACATACTATCTCTGTAAGTAGGCGTCTTGCAGTTGTCTTTGCAGTGATATTGGCCACTGGGTAGGCCTCTGGCCACCCTGAGAACATGTCCACTATGACTAGTGCATATTCATGGGGCCCACTCTTGGGCATTTGGATGTGGTCAATTTGAATTCGCTGGAAGGGGTACATGGGCTTTGCCAGGTGTTTTGCAGGCACCTTGATTGGTCTTCCTGGATTGCATTTTGCACAAATAACACAGGCCTTACAGAAGCTGCTGATCAATGTTGTGATTCCGGGTGCTTCATAATACTTCCGTATGAGGGCGGCCATCAATTCTTTTGACAGGTGTGCAGGCCCATGTGCCCATTGGACAACTGCTGGATATAAATTTTTTGGAAGGCAAAATTTGAAGTTGTTGTAATATACTCCATCCTTTTGGACAGCTCCTTTATTTTTCCATTTTTGGGTTTCTTCAGGAGTGACTGCAGCTTGCTGTTCTCGCAAAATTCGCAAATCAGTAGGAAGAGTTTGCAGAGCAAAAATAGGGACTTCTTCTTCTTCTTCTTCTTCTTGTCCGGACACTTCTTCATCCACTTCCTGCAGATCCCTGGCTGCTAGCTTAGCAGCCTGATCAGCCAAATGGTTGCCCTTTGCTTCATCTGTATCCAATTTCCCATGGGCCTTTACCTTCAAAACGGCCACTTCTTCAGGGAGTAGGAGGGCATCCATTAGCTCCTTAATTGCAGTACTATGTTTGACTGGTGTACCGGCGGTGGTAAGAAATCCTCTTGTCTTCCAAATTAGGCCGAAGTCATGTGCCACACCCAGAGCATATCTTGAATCTGTATAGATGTTGGCACGTTTTCCTTCGGAAATTTTGCATGCTGAAGTCAGAGCCTGTAATTCAGCTTCTTGCGCAGACATTGCTGGCGGTAAAGATGATGATTTGATAACTTCGTCTGTTGTGGTTACGGCATATCCTGTATGATATCTTCCTTCTTCATCAGCATATCTTGAGCCGTCCACAAACAGAGTAAAATCTGGATCTTGTAATGGATTCTCATGCACAGTTGGTAGGTGCACTGTCTCCATTTTCATCTGTTCAAAACAGTCATGAGGTGTTTCGGGGTCATAATCATTCACTATGACCAGATCTTGAAATTCCTTTTCTAGGAAGTGGCGTGGCCATGCTTCCAGAAGGTCAGTTGTTGGGTATTTGACAATACCATTTTCCTGTAGCTGTTCTTCATCCATGGTGGCCCATAGCTTTGCCATGGGCCCAAGGTCATTCCATGACCTTGTTTTCAATTTGGTAACAGGAATATGTGGGATAGCAGTATCCCAATGGCGGTAGAGGTAGTTAAGTTGTTGAGGTAGTTGGATTAAGACCATGCTATTGCCTTCAGAGTCACAATAGAAATCTTGAGCAGTGAGCTTCACATCAGTCCAGTGGTAAAGCTCATCTTCATAGCAAGGTTCGGGAGCAATGTCTGGTTTGTACCACATGGTACAGAAGGCGTAATCTGGGCCTTCACAAAGAGGCTTCTCATCTTCATAAAATGTCAAATGTGGATGCATGACTTTCTTGATACATCCACAAAGCAGGTAAATGTAGGTTTCATCTGTGATAAATCCATAATAGATACCCCCCTCAGGGAGTGGAAGAAGAGTGGATGGATTAAGAACTTGACATCTTTGGATGGAAATATTGTCAGGTAGAAGAAGATGGCACTGGAGACGTAGGTGTCTGGCTGGAGACACGTGCTTAAGCTGGACTTGGTTGATGATGGCAGAGATGTCATGAGGGGCCAAAACAACCAGAGGGTGGCCAAGGACCAGGTCTGAGGTTCTTTCTATGAGTTCTCTTGCAGCAAAGACAGCCCTGAGACAGGAAGGAGTCCCTCTGGCCACAATGTCCAGTTGACATGAGAAATATCCAATAGGCCTCTGGCGGCCTCTTAAGTCATTAGTTTGGGTGAGAACTCCTGTTGCGTGGCCTTGTCTTTCAGAGACAAATAATTTGAAAGGTTTTGAGTAGTCAGGTAGGCCCAAGGCAGGAGCAGAAGCAATGGCACGTTTGAGAGCATTGAAATTGTCCAGAGCTTCATTAGGCAAACAAAAAGGGTCAGACTTAAGTGCGTCATAGAGAGGCTGCATGAGCAGGGAGGCTTCTGGGATCCATGCTCTGCAGTAGGAAATGAGGCCTAGGAAGGCATGGAGGGATTTTGAAGTCCTTGGAGTTGGAATATCCAGTACGGCCCTCACCCGGTCCCGGGTAAGATGTCTGGTACCTTGAGATAGGCAATGTCCAAGGAAAATGACTGAGGGTTGGCAGAACTGTAGCTTGATGAGCGAAGCTTTGCATCCTTGTTCTGCCAAATAACAGAGCAGGCTAATTGAGCACTTTTCAGTAGTGGGTATATCATCTCCACAGAGCAGCAAATCATCCACATACTGAAGCAGAACAACTTCTGGGTGCTCGGCTTGCCATGGGTCAAGGATGGTGGCCATGGCCTTTGCAAATTGACTTGGCGAATTTTGTGCCCCTTGGGGCATGACAGTCCAGGTATACTGTTGCATCTCATGGGTGAAAGCAAACAGGTATTGGCAGGATGGGTCCAGTGGGACACTGAAGAAAGCATTTGCTAGGTCAATGACTGTGAAAAATGTTGCAGATGGTGGGACTCCAGAGAGCAGAGTATGGGGGTTTGGTACAAGAGGGGTGTCCAGGACGGTAGCTTCATTGACAGCACGGAGATCCTGAACCATCCTGTACTTCTCTGGCTCACCTTTTGGAGTTTTCTTTTTCACAGGGAATAATGGGGTGTTGCATTCAGATTTACATTTCACCAGGGCACCCTTCTCCAAGAGTGCCTTGATGTGGGTAGAAATGGCAGCGGCCTGTGCTGGTTTTAATGGATATTGTGGTTTTCTTGGTAATTTAGCTCCTGGAATGAGCTTTACCACCACAGGGGGAACATTCAGGTGACCTATGTCCTCTGGGCCTGAGGACCATAACTTAGCGGGCACCTGTATCTTTAATGCCTCTGGGAAATTGGACCTTAATTCTGCTGCTTTCTCACGGGGCTTTTCTAAATGCAGCATTAGAGGCAAGGAGCACAAGGCTGAGGTGTCTGATTCAGATAGAGGTGTAGACATTTCTACCTGCCCATCCGGGGTAAAGGTGATGGATGCTTGCAGGCGTGAGAGAACATCAGCACCTAATAGGTTAATTGGGCATGTGGAGGATACCACAAAGCGAGCAAGCAGGCTAGAGCCAACTCGTAATGGAGTTGTTAAAGGGCTATGTCTTGGCTGGCCATCCACTCCAACACAAGAGACGTCAATATTTGACAGAAAGGATGGGTCTGGCAGGTCTTGTTCTCGCAGAACACTACGGGCTGCACCTGTGTCAACTAGAAATGTGGTAGGGTGGCCTTCAATAGGCAAAGTCACTGTGGCAAGTGGCCCCCCCTTGTCCCCTGTAGACACTGCCATGACAGGGGTTGCAGACACAGGCTTGCCAATTTCCTAATCATCTGGTTCCTCAATTATCGGAACCTGTTTGGTGGCTTTGGGAGCTGGGGCAGGTTTGGAGGGCTTTCTGGGCTCCCTTGGCTCCTTTTTAGGTTCTGGGCAGTCACTTCTAAAGTGCCCCTTGGCTCCACAATTAAAACAATGTCCCCCCTCCTCCGGTCTAGTACCTTTTGGGACTGGGGTGGAGCGGGATACCATGAGAGGCGCTGAAGTGGATCTTCTTGGGGTCTGGGCGGATTCCAAACCTCTAGCAACTAAAAGTAGGGTGTCCAGGGGAACAACCTTATATTCAGGGCGTGCAGCAATGATTCCCTTGCGTATAGAGTCCTTAACACCTTGGACAAACGCACCTGACAGCATTTGTGAATGAATCTTGTCAGTAAGATCAAACCCCAAATCTGTAAACATTTGATACAGTCTTGCATGAAACCTTTCCACTGATTCTCCTTTATCTTGAATAACATCAGTAAGGCCAGCAGCCTGGTCTGCAAGTTTGTCCTTAGCCCATTCTTTTAATTGGGTGCAAAAAGTTACTCCAGAGGGGTAATCAACATCACTGTTGAGCTGATCTGTACTGAGGTGTTGGGCCATACTTGGCCAATACGCATCCCCTGCTTTAATAGCACAAATGCTCAATAAATCACGCCATGCGGCTGAATAAGTCTTTTGAATTTGAACTATCCCTCGGTAGAAGGGCATAGGTTGCTTTTCTGGGTCCGGGAGTGATTTCATCAGAGCACTAGCTTGAGTGGGGTTAAAAGCTACATATTTAGGAGGGGCCTGTTCTCCCCGACCCTTGTGGCCGAAGGGATCATCGATAGAACGATGAGATGGGGCTCCCGCAGCAAGTTCCGATGAGACATGGGACACCCTGTCCATCTCGTCATCATCGAATTCTATGATATTGACTCTTCTACGCGGTGCAGGTGCCGCGTGAGGTGAAAGGGTCGGTGGCTGGGAATGAGCCCCAGATGCAGGGGTGGCTAGCGAGTCGTAACCTGGGGACAGGTAGTCGCCGGGAATTACTGGCATCAGGGCTGAACTGGGAGCCGCCATATTGGAGGCGGGGAAAGGAGTTGCTTCAGGATTAAGGGAAGAAGCGGCGGCCATATTTGATATGGGCACTTCCGGGGCAGATTGGGCCGGACTGGGCATGACCGGAACCTGGGGAGTGGCTTGGGGAAAGGGAGGGTAACCGGGATAGGGCAGGGCCATGGGATATGGGAAGGGGTAGGGCCAGGCAGGGGAGGGCAAAAGAGTAGGGTGGGCAGGTACGGTTAAGGAGGTAGGATATTGGACTGGGGCGGAGCTGGTTATCGGAGGAGACAGGACAGGATTAGTAGGGATGGATGCAGAAAGAGGAGTCGTAGCATGGGAGGGAGGGGTAGTTAGCTGGACGGGTGCTGATGGAAGGGGATTAACCATAGAGAGGGATTGCAGGGAGGAGGCGGCAGATGAGATGTTAGGATTAGGCATGGAAGGAAGCGTGGGGATGGCTGAGGGTGATGGGACCGTTAGAGAAAGGGAAGGGGTAAAGAAAGATCCATCAGAATTCAGGACCGGGCAGACAGGGGAGGTGATGGGATGGGATTCGGGAGGATCGGGAGTGGGGACAGCAACACAATTTTTATGATACACAAACAATTTTACACCTTTGTGATTTACTTCTTCCTCAACCCAACCTTCTAACTGAATAGCCTTCGCTACTCTGTACCATGCTTCAGCAGTCTTTAATAAACCATTATCTGTAAGCTTGCCTTTCATTTCTGCTAGTAACTTGCGCCAACTTTCTGGTTGCAATCTCCCACATGTCGGTACAGCAATTTTACATACTTTTGCAATCTTTTCAACACCTTTAACCATCTCTTCACCCTCTCTGTTTTCTACCAAATCACATGCCAACCAGCCCTTGCTGGGCTTATCTAAATCCTGTCCCATAATCCCTCTACCCCTATACCAGCGTCCTAGATATAGAGAGAGAGAAGGAAAATTGAACAAGAACGTCTACAATGCTCGACTGCCACCCGAGAATCGTGGGACTTTCTCAGGTGCGTCTTCCCAAAACGTAGACTAGTCACTGAATCCGCCTACCCGGGGTGGTAGACACGGATTGGAGCGAGGTGAGAAGTGTGTGACCAATCACTTCTCTTTTAAGAGGAATGGGAGTGGATAGTACAATAATATAGAAAGTGTAGAAAAGATGAAAGGCAAGGAAAAATCCTTAGAGACAGACACAGGAGTACATGAGACTCCTCATTAAACAAACAAGACAACAATACAGTTGAAATACAGTGTATGCATCACAGTTCAAATAAAATCAACAACCCCGTAGTGCCCCTATAGAACCCACTTATAAGTCTCACTACCACAAATGAACAGAAGAACTGGAATTCCACCAGCCCCAGCGCTCAGGGCGGTGGTTACCAAAAGAAAACTGGAATTCCCCCAGCCGAAGCTGAGGTTTACCAAAACTGGAATCCCCCCCGCCTCGGTACTCGGGACAGTGGTTACCAAACTTGGAATTCCACTAGCCCCAGTACTCGAAACTGTGGGTTACCACGTGCACACTGAGGCTAGCTAAGCTCTCAGAGTGCCACCAGAAGGATCACAGGAAATTATGAGTCTACACAAAATCCACAGTTCCAACAATCCCCTTTTTCCTTACAGCCACAGCCACGAGGCTCCTAAAAGAGGTAAACAGGCAAAGATGACCCCCAGGAACGCATCCACAGGTCAACCCCCCTTTTTCCCTACAACCACAGCACCGTGGTTCCTAAAAGGAGTAAAACAGGTAACAGAAGACCCAGGCAAATCCCCTCAGGTCCACCCCCCTTTATCCCAAAAGGGGCAAAATACAAACAGATAGACAGATATGCAGAAGACCCAGGCAAATCCCCTTAGGTCCACCCCCCTTTATCCCAAAAAGGGGAAAACAAGCAAGACAGAACCCCAGGCAAATCCCCTGCAGGTCCACCCCCCCTTTATCTCAAAATGGGGAAACAGGCAAACAATTCAAACACAATTCAAACACACCCAGGCAACAGATAGACTAAAATGCAGGTAAACAAATGAGTAACGAGACACCGGGCAAGATATTACCTGTCTTTGATGTCCTCCCGGGAAGCAGTCACAGACACGTGGACGGGTCAATCAAAGGGGCCGGAACATACCGGTGGCTCTGCAGAAGTCTCTACCGTGTACCTGGAGGTGATCAATCTCCTTTCCTTCCCCCTGGATTCCTCCGTCCAACAGCGTCTTCCTTAGGACGGCTCACCGGCCAGACATAGCCCGGTGCCCCACGTTGGGCGCCAAGTTGTTATGGTACTTTTTAGCAGTAAACCAAAATGTTTAAATGTCTATCTGTTCCTGTCCAACTTAATAAAATGAATTGCGTATATACGCTGAAGTAATTAAGTCTGACACACAAGGTTCAGGTTAAAATAACTTCGAGAAAATTTATTGGCAAGTGATTAAAAAGCGGACGCGCAGGTCCTTTTAAGAGACATTTTACGTCATCATTAATTATTAGAATATCAGCAAATAAACATCATTAATTGGATTAATTGTTAAGTGTCGGAATTAGTGTCCTCCTATCAATATAATTAATTGGTTCAAACAACTAAGTGGTTAGTCCCGTGTCCACCCACCAAGAGGTGGGATTGTTCTGGACACGGGTGGGGGACAAGGGGTCTTGAGCGTCATTTTACACAGTCGTGATCTCAGGCCTCGTGGCCAGGTGCAAGGTCTCTTATGAATAGAACATTTCATTACTACTGTGTTCTCATGGCCTTCAAACTATACTATGTTGCAAATCTAAGGAAAAGTCAGCAATTCCTGTGTTAATCATGTCTTTATAGAAAATACAGTCTTTGTTCTATTGTATTAGATGTGCTGGGAAATTCTGTCATGTAAGGTAGTTTTAAAATGAACAAGTTAGGTTATGAGGACAAAATGGAGGATTGTAGAAGTCAGGTTAGGAGGACAAAATGGAGGATTGTCACAGTATAAGGTTAAAATGGAGTTAGTGCAATAATTGAATACAAGTACAATAAGGTTTTTTAAATAATCCCACATCAGGAGTGAGGGTGGGGAGGGGTGATGGTGGGGAGGGGTGATGGTGAGGGTGGTGGGGGGTGATGGTGGTGAGGCTGAGGGTGGTGATGGTGGGTGATGGTGGTGGGGGTGAGGCTGAGGGTGGTGGGGGGTGATGGTGAGGGTGGTGGGGGGTGATGGTGAGGGTGGGGAGGGGTGATGGTGGTGGGGGTGAGGCTGAGGAGGGGTGATGGTGGTGGGGGTGAGGCTGAGGGTGGGGGGGGTGGGGGGTGAATCTGAGGGTGATGGTGGTGGGGAGTGAGGCTGAGGGTGGTGGGGGGTGATGGTCGGTGGTGAGGCTGAGGATGGTGGGGGGTGATGGTGGTGGGGGGTGAAGCTGAGGGTGGTGGGGGTGATGGTGGTGGTGGGGGTGAGGCTGAGGGTGGTGGGGGGTGATGGTGGTGGTGGGTGGTGAGGCTGAGGATGGTGGGGGGTGATGGTGGTGGGTGGTGAGGCTGAGGGTGGTTGGGGGTGATGGTGGTGGGGGTGAGGCTGAGGGTGGTGGGGGTGATGGTGGTGGTGGGGGGTGAGGCTGAGGGTGGTGGGGGTGATGGTGGTGGGGGGGTGAAGCTGAGGGTGGTGGGGGTGATGGTGGTGGTGGGGGGTGAGGCTGAGGGTGGTGGGGGTGATGGTGAGGGTGGGGAGGGGTGGTGGGGGTGAGGCTGAGGGTGGTGGGGGTGATGGTGGTGGGGGGTGAAGCTGAGGGTGGTGGGGGTGATGGTGGTGGTGGTGGGGGGTGAGCCTGAGGGTGGTGGGGGTGATGGTGAGGGTGGGGAGGGGAGGGGTGGTGGGGGTGAGGCTGAGGGTGGTGGGGGTGATGGTGGTGGGGGGTGATGGTGGTAGTGGGGGTGAGGCTGAGGGTGGTGGGGGTGATGGTGAGGGTGGGGAGGGGTGGTGGGGGTGAGGCTGAGGGTGGTGGGGGTGATGGTGGTGGGGGGTGAAGCTGAGGGTGGTGGGGGTGATGGTGGTGGTGGTGGGGGGTGAGCCTGAGGGTGGTGGGGGTGATGGTGAGGGTGGGGAGGGGAGGGGTGGTGGGGGTGAGGCTGAGGGTGGTGGGGGTGATGGTGGTGGGGGGTGATGGTGGTAGTGGGGGTGAGGCTGAGGGTGGTGGGGGTGATGGTGAGGGTGGGGAGGGGTGGTGGGGGTGAGGCTGAGGGTGGTGGGGGTGATGGTGGTGGGGGGTGAAGCTGAGGGTGGTGGGGGTGATGGTGGTGGTGGTGGGGGGTGAGCCTGAGGGTGGTGGGGGTGATGGTGAGGGTGGGGAGGGGAGGGGTGGTGGGGGTGAGGCTGAGGGTGGTGGGGGTGATGGTGGTGGGGGGTGATGGTGGTAGTGGGGGTGAGGCTGAGGGTGGTGGGGGTGAGCCTGAGGGGGGTGGGGGATGATGGGGAGGGAGAGCCTACCTTTCCCTGGTGGTCCAGTGGGCTCCCTGGTGGTCCGGTGGCCACTGCTCACGGTCTGCAGCTCCTCAGAGCTGCAGACTGTGTAATCTCGCGAGATTTCAGAGCGTTGCCGTGGTAACCCGCGGCAATGCTCTGATTGGCCAATTGTCTGCGGTGGCTGGCCGGGCAGCCAGGAGGGGCCTCGCACCCGGCGGCATACCGGGCAAGCCGCCGGGCCCCCTCCTGGTGTCAGGTCCTCGGTCACTGACCGAGGACCTGACACACTCTGCCAACAGGCGGTTTAGGCGGCCGCGAGGCCCCCGCCAGCGCGAGGCCTTAGGCGGCCGCCTAAACCGCCTAATTAGAGAGCCGCCTCTGTACACACACACACACACACACACACACACATATATAGACACATCCAAATAAACAATATACAGATACACACACACACACACATGCAGATAAACTGACACACAGATACACACACTGACACACATACAGATACATAGGTACAGACATGCAGATACACAGACACAAGGTATATTCAAGGTCATCTTTTAATCAGACTTTAGATCAGCCCCGCTGTCCATGGATTGCCTGTCTGGAATGCTGCTCTTCTATTGCATGACAGTTGTGTAACTGTGCCTGGGGCAGCCAGGCGCTCCTACCCTGTCCAGCCAGAGTGACATTCCTCCAGCCGCACACATTGACATGAGTGCCAGTCTCAACTGCCTATTCTGGGCGGGGAGAAATACATGGCCCCTTGTCCTCAAGAGCTTGTCTAGCCGTGCTGGCCTGCGCGGGATAAGTGTCACTACAGCAGCTGGAGAACCATGATGCGATGAGCATTAAGGGAAGTGTCGTTTTCAAAATTACAATTTTAGCCAGTCAGTGTTGGCAGTTAGGACATGTAGATTACCAATAGCCAGATCTAGAGATAATAATATAAATGTACACTGCACTCATACACACACTGCACTCATACACACACTGCACTCATACACACACTGCACTCATACACACACACTGCACACATACACACACACTGCATTCATATACATACACACTGCATTCATATATACACACTGCACTCATATGCACACACTGCACTCATACACACACTGCACTCATACACACACACTGCATTCATACACACACACTGCACTCATATACACACACACTGCACTCATACACACACTGCACTCATACACACTGCACTCATAAACACACACTGCATTCATACACACACACTGCACTCATACACACACACTGCACTCATACACACACTGCACTCATACACACACTGCACTCATACACACACTGCACTCATACACACACACTGCACTCATACACACTGCATTCATACACACACTGCACTCATATACACACACACTGCACTCATATACACACACACTGCACTCATACACACACACTGCATTCATTATATACACACACTGTAAATAAATATTCAATTAATATAACATTTGGGGGTTGTCTTATAAATTTGGGGGTCATCTTAATGTTATGATCAGATCAAAAGTTATCTCTCTTGACCACATTACAACTCTGTCACACTCACCCAACCCTAAACTCTCATATTAACTCTCCTTGACCTGTCACACTCACCTTCTAACTCTGGCATGCTTAACAACCTCCAGCTTGTCAGACCTACCCAAAAGACCCTGTCACATTAAAACCTTTCACCTTGCCACTGCTATCCCCCTCACCCTATCACAGTCATTCCAGAAGATAGTAATCATCTCCCAGTCACTTTGCATATATGAAACTCAACCAAACATAACTAGCATAAATTGCTAGCACAGTACTAGTGAATACAGTTGTTACACACTGCTATAGATTAGTCTTGAAAAATAACATGAAGTAATTCCACACTTAGATAAAACAAAGTAAAAGAGAAAAAAGGAAACAGCATTATCAACAAGTAAGAGTCACTGTAGATGCAGGATACACATCCTTCCTGCAGGGTCATACATTAGCCTATCTTTCTCTGCTTTTTCTGAGTCTTTGGAACAATCACATCTGGAGACAGCAAAGATTGGAGGAATTCCTGTCTCCATTCTGGTGAATTTTTAGTAATCAATCTTCCTCCATGCCTAACAAGGAATTTAACAGGTAACCTCCATCTACTCTCTCAATTCTTTCATCAAAGGGATACAGTTCCCCCATCTCTTCAGAGTCCCTGGTTCCAAGTACTGGTAAAATTAGGGATTATTCTAGCCTCGGTGAGGGAATAATCTAAATTTTATTAAAGACAGGAGGCGAATATTTGCTTTACCTTCTTTACTGAAACCTCCAGCAGCAAAGAAACAGTTAACAGAACTTTTCAAAACAACCAATCAGAACAAAGCAACAGTAGTATAAAACCCCTAAGCAGGCTCTTCCACTTCCTCTTTCTTTGATGAGGTCGAGCAGGAGAGCAAGGAAACCAACGAATCCACCTTGTAGCAGACATATCCAGAGAAATAATCGTCAAGCCCAGAGAGAAAATAGATTACACTGCAAGAAAAAGGAAAACATTGTGAAAGTAAACTGTCAAGGCAAGATGTCATATCCATACAATATCACTTGCACATTATAATACCTGATGAATAAACAAAGTCTACAGATCTTATGAAGACCTAGTATCTAGTATGTACCTAAACTAAAAAGGCATGGACGAAACATAATTACAACACAAACATGATGAATAAAAATGCACACAGACAATCACTAAATAATAGAAATAACCTTTATTATGTAAAACAATGCATTCACAAAACATAACAATATCCCCAATTAATTATAAGACCCAAATCCAGGGAGGGAACGTAAGAAAAGGGGGGGAAATATTCGCCTCCTGTCTTTAATAAAATTTAGATTATTCCCTCACCGAGGCTAGAATAATCCCTAATTTTATGGCAGGACAGGAGGCTTCATATTTGCAATTTTAACGCCCAAATAGTAGAACCAGAAGCAATATGACATAGGACTGAAATGAAAGGAGAATGGAAAACCCATTCCCTAAACCAAGCAGCGGTGTATAGAAAATGCAGAAACAGATCAAAACGTCCGTACGCAGAAATCAACAGCTGTCCATGAGTAGACGGAGGAAAGAACCAGATCCTGGATCTACATGGTCGTGTACAACCTGTCAGAGCCGTGGCCTATCCGGAGAGTAGGGGTACAACACAGAGGACGAATAGAAATGAAATATGTCTGGAGCAGAAACCGATGTACTGAACGGCAAGAAGGAAGAAAACACTACGTCAATACCATGACGTCAGAACGTCATGAAATACAAGATGTACTGGGGAAAACCGTAAGCGGAAAAACTGGCGCAAGGCAAGTCCTTGTCATCAGGTCATTCCTCAAGGAAATGCAGAACATACGATACCACTAGACTTGAGGAATAGCAAGAGATAGGGCTCCTGTAAGGTATACTCCTCTTGGTAGACTGCAGACCACGAGATCCTTACCAATGCCAGAATCTTGCGAAAACGCACATGAGTCGTCCTCTAGCTGACATAGGACGTGAATGGCCCCATACGATCCTACCCTGAGAGGGCAACTCAGCCAGACAATGGGGACAGCCATAGGGACCCAAACATCTCTCCCGACACCAGTCATGGCAGGCTACCCCTGTGGATCCCACACAGGACCTGGAGACAGGTAGTCGTAGATTGCCTTCCCATGGCAAACTCCCGCAAAAGGGGAAAGCACGGAGGACTCCTCCGAAGTGGTGTGGCCAGGCGAAACGACACTCCCAGGAATTCGGTCTGAAGCAAAGCCTGAAGTATCCTGGAAGTAAACAGAATGCGTACGCCCCGAAGGAGACCAAGCTTGGAAAACACGTCCCTCGCCTTGCTGAGGGTCCGGCAGCCAGCTGGAGAACCGCTCCGTATGGCAGTTCGTACCGAATTTAATCATGCCAGTAGTCGAGACCCCGGAGGGTGAGGTAACCAATCATTGGGGTCTCTCCATGGTCGGATGAAGCCGTCCGCCACATGAGTGTCTCGTCCCGCAGACATTGTCACAAATGACGAATACTTGCCCAGACGCTATAGATAGCGATCCTACGTGAGATCCGACTGCAGTCCAAAGTGGGCAACCAGTGATAAGTCCAGGCCGGAAGGTAGCGAGCAGTACCACTTCCCCTGGGAAAGCTGTAAACGTTGAACAAACCTGCAGATAGTTCCATGCAGTTGGCGTGAAGAGGTTCCTCCTTTGAACTCCAGAGTCCAGGCCGAAGTTGGTTGGGGTCCGAAACTCCTAGGTAGGCCAGGTCCCCCTATGTCGGAGTAATAAATTAAGTTTTAGATGATCTTCATCCGAAGGTCACATGATTCGGCTATACCAGGCCGAGGACCCGAGAAAGCGTCATGTTGGAGCGGCTGATAGTACCGGATCCTGGAGGTATGGCCTCGATGGCGAATAACAACTGGTCAATCGACCGGGTTGGGCCCCTAAGTGTGACCTGCAGGTTGCGGAGCATATGCCTGGCATTTTCTGGGAGTGAGTCAGATTCAATATGTCTATGTTGATGGCAAATCCATGTGGGTTTCTCTCATGTCCAGTTGAGGGAGAGAACCAATCATCCACGCCGAGCAGCTCTGAGGGAATGAGTGCCCTCCATCTCAAAGTGTCCACAGGCGACATATTCATTGGGAGCATGTAGGATGGGGATGGGGCGGGAGTCCACTCCGCCGCACACTTCGCCCAGCATGGCAACTTCGGAATGGACGCCTCTTTTGGTCATGCGTATTGCTCCTGGAACGGTCCAAGATTCTGTAACCTTGATCCCCGTTTTGCGGCTCTCAGGGGTAGAAACCAGCTAGGCGATACCTATAAGTCATATAGGTACATTCCAAAATGGAATTTAGTATTATTCGCTTTCCAAGCTGTAACATCTGTGTCCGCGTGTCATCGACATCCAGTGGATAGTCCCGGATAGAGTGCAAACCCTGTATCAGGTGTCTGCGGGGACCTTTCCGGACTCCGTCATGAAGACTGATCCTCTAGATGAATCCATCCGTTAGCCAACGCGTACCAGGGGTGCTCGGTGTAGCGTCTAGGATGGCCGGTGGAGTGTCCCCTGTAGGGTACCGATGGTTTCTGGCAGTGAGGTCAGCGGGGTGGCATGAGGACAGGACAAGTGACCTTCTGGGCACGGGAGATTTGTCCTTTAGTCGTGATTGCATAACTGTCATAGAGGTAACACTGTTGGAGTGATACCTGGTGAGGCCGGCTGGGGGTCACCCAGCGTGCAAGAGGGGGTCACCCAACAAGCACAAGCATATTATGCAGTATAGGCCGGCAGGGGAGGGGGTCACCCTCAGTCTGAACATAATCGGACACTGTAGGTACAGTAGTGCCGTAGTGGTTGGCCTTCAGACGTGATTGCATAACTGCCATGGAGGTAACACTGTCTGAGTGATACCTGGTGCGGCCAGCTGGGGGTCACCCAGCGTGCAAGAGGGGGTCACCCAACAAGCACAAGCATACTATGCAGTATAGGCCAACAGAGGAGGGGGTCACCCTCATTCTGAATATAATCGGACACTGGAGGTACAGTAGTGCCGTAGTGGTTGGCCTTCAGACGTGATTGCATAACTGCCATAGAGGTAACACTGTCTGAGTGATACCTGGTGCGGCCAGCTGGGGGTCACCCAGCGTGCAAGAGGGGGTCACCCAACAAGCACAAGCATACTATGCAGTATAGGCCAACAGAGGAGGGGGTCACCCTCAGTCTGAATATAATCGGACACTGGAGGTACAGTAGTGCCGTAGTGGTTGGCCTTCAGACGTGATTGCATAACTGCCATAGAGGTAACACTGTCTGAGTGATACCTGGTGCGGCCAGCTGGGGGTCACCCAGCGTGCAAGAGGGGGTCACCCAACAAGCACAAGCATACTATGCAGTATAGGCCAACAGAGGAGGGGGTCACCCTCAGTCTGAATATAATCGGACACTGGAGGTACAGTAGTGCCGTAGTGGTTGGCCTTCAGACGTGATTGCATAACTGCCATAGAGGTAACACTGTCTGAGTGATACCTGGTGCGGCCAGCTGGGGGTCACCCAACGTGCAAGAGGGGGTCACCCAACAAGCACAAGCATACTATGCAGTATAGGCCAGCAGGGGAGGGGGTCACCCTCAGTCTGAACATAATCGGACACTGTAGGTACAGTAGTGCCGTAGTGGTTAGCCGTATAATAAAGTAGCCAGACATTGCCAGTCCAGCAGTGCAGACGGCAGGAGGGGGTCACCCTCATATAACCATAACCGGGCATTGCAGATCCAGCAGAGCTGTAGGTAAGAGGGGGTCACCCTCAGGGTGGTATCATAGAGGTCTGTACACCCAGTAGTGCGGTCAGCGAGAGGGGGGGGGCCACTCTCATTACGGTTATGACAGGACTGTATGTGGGGTCGGTTAGCCCCCTTGAGGGGTAGAAGGGTCCATACAGCTAGAAGCTGATGCACAGCTACAGACCACACAGGCATAATAATAATAGGATACATTTGAAGTGTATGTATAGTGGAAAATTTTAAGCCCCTTGCAGGAAGGGCAGCAAAACCTTGGCAGGGGAGCTAGGTGCTGAAAACAGACCATATAATGTTTGTTGAGAGAAAGGCTTGATTAGCATATATTACATTGGCATAGTCTTGTTACACAATGATTTTTAAACAAAGATATTTATTTGAGCAGTAATACCCCTGTAAATCTAAGATTCTCCTTAGTAGCAAAAGGTGTGGCAAGTTTACTGCTAGGATAGAGAACCTAGTCACATTGCAGCAGACATCATAGTAAGCTGCAGTGTGAGCTGTGAGAGTGCCTGGGACAGATCCTGCTATCCAGGATCTGTCACACATGCAGCATGTGAGACAGGCACAGTAAGTAGGGGGATAGCTGAAATATTGGGCTATCTCCCCTTGTATAGGGAGAGGGAAGGCTGGCCACATGGCCAGCAGGTAGCAGGGCAGCTCGGTGGGTGAGACCGGGCTGTATGCGATGCATGGAGGCCATGCGGCTCCAACAAAATGGCCGCCGCGGCTCCAACAAAATGGCCGCCGCAGCACTGCCACAGTTGAAAAAGTTGCTCAGCAAGCGGCCAGGGGCCGCAGGGAGCAGGTGGGGAATAGGGGAGAAAGGGTATGGGCTACAGAGCCCAGCAGGGAGACCCAGGGAGGGGAAACAGAGTACAGGCAGAGTAAAAGCATTAAAGCAGGGACATCCAGTCCCCATGCAGCAGAGAGAGAAAACTGCATGCTACATAGCATGGAGTGGTATAGGAAATAACACAGAATAAACTGCCTAGCTAAACCCAGCATGAGACTGCCTAGCTAAATGCAGCATGAGACTGCCTAGCTAAACACAGCATGAGACTGCCTAGCTAAACACAGCATGAGACTGCCTAGCTAAACACAGCATGAGACTGCCTAGCTAAACACAGCATGAGACTGCCTAGCTGAAGCCAGCAAAAGACTGCCTAGATAAACACAGCAATAAACTGTTAAAATAAATTCAGCAAGAAGCCTGCCTAAATAAATGCAGCAATTAAGCTGCTAAAACAAACCTAGTAAATAGACTGATTAAACAGACTGTTCAAATAAGCCAGCAGCATGTAGGATAAAAAAAAACAACCCAGAGCAGAGACAACTCTGAGTTGGTGAGTGCTCACCTGGAGGCAGCAGCAAAGAAAGAGGAAGTGGAAGAGCCTGCTTAGGGGTTTTATACTACTGTTGCTTTGTTCTGATTGGTTGTTTTGAAAAGTTCTGTTAACTGTTTCTTTGCTGCTGGAGGTTTCAGTAAAGAAGGTAAAGCAAATATGAAGCCTCCTGTCCTGCCATAAAATTTGAGATTTTTATAATTATCAGATAAGGGAAATCAATAACACTTGTTTACATGAATTACTCTTTAATATAAAAGAAAGGGAACCTCATGAGAACATTCCTTGGTGCAGTTGCAGGAACTGAAAGAGGCTACTATACTCTTTCACATTAGTCTAGTATTAATTCTTAGTCCTCTGCATACTTACTTGCACACAGTATATACTGACATACCTGAGCAGTTCATTTGGGCCAATTTTTTGCTGAAATCCCCGGAATGCGAATGCCATTAATTTGGGCTCTATTTTCCAATGTAATATTCTTATCGTTCACATTTTTAATCGTTTGCAGTTTTTCATTGAACTTATTTAATTCGTCCATTTGATCGGCATTCAATGTTTCAGTCTTTGCCTCAGACCTCTGATTCGCTACAAGCCATGGATGCCTGAGATAGAAGGGCCTCTCCTTTCCCAGTAATTTGATTACTCGAATGCCCTTCCTCATCCACAATCTCTCACTCAGAGAGTTTAATCACCAGCATAGTTTTCCTCAGTTTTTCATCAATTCGAGACAATGAGTCTCCTAGAGCTGCAACTGAGTGAGAACCATGCAACTTTTCATCACCCATTACATGGCTCTGTGGCAAATACTTTTTTCAGCAAATTTCGATCCATTCGAGGATTTAATGCACTGGTTTAAGTAAGTTTAAATGCAATGTTGATGCTTTTTCTCACAGATCTTTGCAGAGCTTCAATGCAAAGTGGCCATCTTGGTGGCCAACCAAGCCACGCCCCCTATACATGTATTCATGTATTTCTAACATTAGAGATTCCCTTTAGCATCTAATTCTGTCATCTGAACCATTCCATAAAGCTCCACTTACCTTCTTTGTTTCTCCAGCACTTTGTTTCTCTACAGAGATAGCATAAAGTAGTATCACCTACATTCTCCAATATTCCACAATATTTTCCTTTTTGCTGCATTTTAACAACTATGAAAGTGGGTGGAGAGAGGATGGATGCTAGGCATAATAGACACACTGCAGGAATTCCTACAATATATTATAAAGTACAGATGTTCTACCTACAAACAGTCATTATTTATTTTAATTCTGATGGCATTTGCGGGAAACTGCATTCCCAGGAATGCTACTTTTCCCTTGCAAAATCAATATGCTGTGTAATTGACCATTAGCAATCATTTGTTTTTCCAAACCCACTGTATGGATCACGATGTATTAAACATTTATTCTATGTTTGAAATAAAATGTTACACTATCTTTTTTTAAACACCAATGCCTTGGTAATGAACATTTTTACATTTGCATTAGAGCTTGCATTAGGCTTGTATAAAAAGTTATTTCTTACCATGCTACACATTTTCTCTCAATTTGGCAAATACATGCCCTTCGCCACTTGTGCCTGGAGGGGACTACTGGCTAGCTTCCTGCCTTCCGACTATGGCCCCTGTGCTGATAGCTGTATTTTACCCTGCAAAAAGGTTTATTTGTGTATTTCTGCTCGGGCGTTCAGGACTTTCAGTATGTGAGTAGTGCTACCCCAGATAGCTATGCCATGGAGCCTATTCGTGTAACGAAAGACTATGGAAAAGACTTTGGCTCCATGGCGATTGAACTGTATGTATGTGATCTGAGCGCCATTCGGTAATAATGTGCACTCAGATCTAAGCTATCTGGGGATATGTTGCATGTATATGTTTTATGTAGTAATTGTAACATTGTGTAATTTTATGTCTTTTTGTAACCATGTGGTTAATGGAGTCTTGCCTCTGTCCTGGGAGATAATTTGATTACTTCCCAATTATCTCCAGGATAGAGAGGGGGGATTGTGATGTCACTGAGGGAGTGTTGTGTTTGTGTTGTTTGTGATTGTCTAATATCCAATATGTGTCCTATTGTTCCATCAGGTCCCCTAGGGGAGTGTCCACCTGGTGGATACTTGCATAAATACCGGGCAGGTAGCCCTCAATAAACCAGACCTACTTGCACCTTTCTTGAAGCCTTGGCTCATGCTTGGGGGAAGGGTACCTACACTCCGGGGATTGCTATAATCACTTACTCCCCAGAGTAAGCTCTTGTAAGAGCTTGATTTGTTCCTGCTACGTTCTCTGGATTTAGGAGAGGTTCACTCACTGGGAGCTGGATCCTGGTCGTGGATCCAGGGTGGGTGAGAAACGGCGAGACCCCGGCGCAGCTGCATCACTAGAAGTGGGGTCCGCAGTGCTGATGGTGTTGGTTGGAGTGCTCGGAGTCCTCAGCAAGCGCTAGGAGCATCGATTGGCGGAGGTACTCGTCAGGAGTGCCAGCGGTCCGTCACAATTCAATAACATACTTTAATTTACATGGTGTGATCGAGAACCAGGGATGATTCCTATAGCTGGGTCAAAAGTCCCTTTGACAGATGTACATTTTGCATAACCATAGTTTGAATTTTTGAGTACTAGGGATTTTAATTTTAACTAAGTAATCAGCCTCAAAATGGCTTAGTAAATATTGCCAGTGAGCATATTGTCATAGCCACTTGCTTACAAATATTCTTGTCTACACAGAAGCAAAGACTCATTTACTCATTCGCTTATCTACAGTTCCAGCAAAGTGAATGAATGCAAATGAACAAAGGATTAGTGCTGTTTGAGATTCTGAAAGTGAATATATTTTGCCAGCAAATGTAATACATAACATTGTAGACAAGAACAGGGCTTCAGTGTGTCTAGGGGAAGTGTAATTATGTAGTGGAGTTTTCAAATTGCAGATAGAAACCCTTTTTTAATGTGCTATACTGGTAAGAATATGTGAAATGTAAGAGATAATATTTACTGTCTGTAGATTGGCTATGCACAGTACAATGATATTTATAATGAGTACTAACCCTTTAACTTAATGGACTGTGAGATAAGTACATTCAGAAAATGAAATGAACCTCGTGTTTCAGTTATAAAAAATGCTAACACATCGACATTATGTCAACATGTTGTTCTGAGGATATGAAATGTTGAACATTAACAGTAAATAAAATGCAATTCCTTATGTTCATTTGTTCTATTTTATTGCCATCTAGTGGCGCAATGCTTTATTACATTTATACTTCTGCATTTTATCCCACTGGAACATAGGATAAAACAGTGTGCATATAGCAATCGATAATCTAATTAATTCACAAAACCTGGCTGTGAACGGAGAGTTTGCCAAGAATCATATTATGGTTATAAAATATATGTTGACTAAAAGTAAATGGGGACAAGGTTGATACTAAACATCTTAATGCATTCTCACTAATAAAATAATACAGCTGTTATAAATGTAATGGCTATTTGTGACTTACTGTGAGAGAAATAGATCGCAACATTTCCTCTACAAACAGAGGTAGACACAGGAAATCAGTGATCCTGTGTTTTATTTATTAGTTGTCTGGATACCTGTGTTCCAAGTCCTTTGTTCTCCTACTTCTTCTATGACATCACATACATTTTTTTTTCCCTCCATGCATCTCCATTCAGATGCTATATTACCTTAAAAATGCATGGGCTGCCCAAGCTAAATAACTGGAAGAAACAGGTCAAATGTCTTCTTCTAATTCTCAGCCTCTAGGAGGGTATACCGTATATACTCGAGTATAAGCCGACCCGAATATAAGCCGAGGCCCCTAATTTTACCCCAAAAAACTGTGAGAACGTATTGACTCAAGTATAAGACTAGAGTGGGAAATGCAGCAGCTACTGGTACATTTCTAAATAAAATTAGATCCTAAAAAAATTATATTAATTGAATATTTATTTACAGTGTGTGTATATAATGAAAGCAGTGTGTATATATAATGAATGCAGTGTGTGTTTATATGAGTGCAGTGTCTGTATGAGTGCAGTGTGTGTGTATGAGTGCAGTGTGTGTGTGTATGAATGCAGTGTGTGTATGAGTGCAGTGTGTATGAGTGCAGTGTGTATGACTGCAGTGTGTGAGTGTATGAGTGCAGTGTGTATGTATGAATGCAGTGTGTGTGTATGAGTGCAGTGTGTATGAGTGCAGTGTGTGTGTATGAGTGCAGTGTGTGTGTATGAGTGCAGTGTGTGTGTTTGAGTGCAGTGTGTGTGTTTGAGTGCAGTGTGTGTATGAGTGCAGTGTGTATGACTGAAGTGTGTGTATGACTGCAGTGTGTGTGTATGAGTGCAGTGTGTATGAGTGCAGTGTGTATGAGTGCAGTGTGTATGAGTGCAGTGTGTATGTATGAATGCAGTGTGTGTGTGTATGAGTGCAGTGTGTATGACTGCAGTGTGTATGACTGCAGTGTGTGTGTGTATGAGTGCAGTGTGTATGTATGAATGCAGTGTGTGTGTGTATGAGTGCAGTGTGTGTGTATGAGTGCAGTGTGTGTTTGAATGCAGTGTGTATGAGTGCAGTGTGTGTATGAGTGCAGTGTGTGTGTATGAATGCAGTGTGTGTATGAGTGCAGTGTGTATGACTACAGTGTGTATGAGTGCAGTGTGTATGACTGCAGTGTGTGTATGACTGCAGTGTGTGTATGAGTGCAGTGTGTGTATGAGTACAGTGTGTATGTATGAATGCAGTGTGTGTGTATGAGTGCAGTGTGTATGAGTGCAGTGTGTATGTGTGTGTGTGTGAGTGCAGTGTGTTTGTGTGTGTGTGTGTGCAGTGTGTGTGTGTGTGTGTATGAGTGCAGTGTGTGTGTGTGTGATGCAGAGTGTGATGCAGAGCCTTGGTGGGGGGTGGGCATTTTTAATATTTTTTTATTATTATTATTTTAATTTTTTTTGTTATATTATTATTTATTTTTATTATTATTTTTATTATTTTATTATTATAATTTTTTTTTCCGGCTCTCCTTCCCTGGTGGTCCAGTGGCATTGGCAGTTCAGTGGGGGGAGGGGGGCTGGCAGAGAGCACTTACCTCTCCTGCAGCTCCTGTCAGCTCCCTTCTCCTCCGCGCCGGTCCGTGCAGCTCTTCTGTCAGCTCACACTGTAAGTCTCGCGAGAGCCGCACTATGACACCGCGGCTTTCGCGAGACAGGAGAGGTAAGTAACCGCACACAGCCCCCAGTCTGTATTATGGCAATGTAAATTGCCATAATACAGACAGTGACTCGAGTATAAGCCGAGCTGGGGTTCGAGTATATACGGTAATTATAATTAAGAAATCCTTGGTGTCTGGATACATACCCAAACTTTGGAAGACTGCGAGAGTAGTGCCTATCCATAAAAGTGGTGACAATACATTGGTTTCCAACTATAGCCCAATATCATTGCTCCCAGTATTGTAAAAAATCTTAGATAAATGCATCCATGCGCAACTATGTGAGTATTACTAACTATCTGACCCCTGATCAATAGGGTTTTCGCCCGAATGAGTCCACTACAACTGCCCTCTTAAAAGTTTGCAATGACATCCAAACTGGCATGGAACAAGGAGACCTAACTGGAGCTATTTTCCTTGATTTTGCAAAGGCCTTTGACACAGTAGACCACGACATTCTACTGCACAAACTAAAAAACTCAGGTTGGTGATCATCCGCTAACCTGGTTTCGATCGTATATATTGGATCCCTCACAATATGTGTCCATTTCTGACAGCGACTCCCTCCCTCTCCCAGTTATGTGTGGTGTTCCGCAAGGTTCCATTCTCGTCCCTCTACTATTCACATTATTTGTAAATGATCTGCCTAATGTCTGCAAATCCTTAAATGTACACATGTATGCAGACAACACAGTAATCTATGCAAGCAAATCCGATCTACTGCAGCTTGAGGCTGTGCTCCAAGACCAATTCACAGAGGTAGAAAATTGGATCGCAAAAAAACAAAATCTTCCTAAACACTGACAAAACTGTCACAATGATCTTTGGAACAGTACCTAAATTACACAAATTACACAATTCCCATCTATCCATCAAAACAAAATCAAATAGCACACTGGCCGCAGTCCACTCTTTCAAATACTTGGGTATGTTGTTAGACCCCAATCTATCGTTTGGCCTCCACATAGAAAAACTTGCATCTAAACTTTATCCAAAACTAGGTGCCCTGTACAGAAACAAATCATGCCTAAGCCCTACAGTAAAGGAAAAGATTGTACAGCAAATGCTGATGCCAATCATTGATTAAGGGGATGTAGTATATGCATCTGCATCGCAATCCCCCATTAATAAACTCAACACATTGTATAACTTGTTCTGCCGATTTGTGCTACAATGTAATTACAGGACCCACCATTGTGACATGCTAAAAGAACTAAACTGGCTGTCACTGGAATCCAGACGCACACTTCATCTTTCCAGCCTTGTTTTTAAGAGCTTTTTTGGGAAGCTCCCACCCTACCTGAGCAGAATATTCTCCCTGGCTGTTCCCACCTCCTATAACCTCAGATCCAGTACCAGCACTTTTTATTCCCCAGCACTAGCACTAATTAGTCTACCTCAATACAAAAAGAAAGCAGCCCGATCCTACTTTTCCTACAGAGCACCTCAATTTTTTAACGATCTCCCGCATACTTTCAAATCTTCCCCCAGCCTAAAATCCTTTAAGAGCTCCCTCTCTACATGCCTCAAAACAGAATGCACCTGTCATGGTTGATTATATATTTACTACTTGTTCTATGTTAAATTTTGTATATATTGTGTATTAAAGGACCACTATAGTGCCAGGAAAACAAACTCGTTTTCCTGGCACTATAGTGCCCTGTGGGTGCCCCCACCCTCAGGGTCCCACTCCCGCCGGGCTGAAGTGAAGGGAAGGGGGTTAAACACTCACCTTTCTCCAGCGCCGGGCTCCCTCGGCGCTGGGGACTCTCCTCCTCTTTTGGTCGTCATTGGCTGAATGCGCATGCGCGGCAAGAGACGCGCGCATTCAGCCAGTTCATAGGAATGCATTCTCAATGCTTTCCTATGGATGCTGGCGTCTTCTCACTATGAAAATCACAGTGAGAAGCGCGGAAGCGCCTCTAGCGGCTGTCAATGAGACAGCCACTAGAGGCTGGATTAACCCGTTTGTAAACATAGCAGTTTCTCTGAAACTGCTATGTTTACAGCAGTCAGGGTTAATCCTAGATTGACCTGGCACCCAGACCACTTCATTGAGCTGAGGTGGTCTGCGTGCCTATAGTGGTCCTTTAATATTGTTTTTGTAGTTTGTTGTACCCTAATGTATCAATTGGGTCCATTGTTTTGTGGACCCAGGACATACTTGAAAATGAGAGAAATCTCAATGTATCCTTCCTGGTAAAATATTTTATAAATAAGTAATATTATGTTAGTCCAATAAAAAAGGTATCATTGCATACTGCAATACTCTGATATTTTAATCCAATCTACCTAAGTGTAAGTGTACCATATCAATTGAAGGAGGTACTATAATGCCTCAGTTGCACTTTACAATTTTTGCACAATAACATGTTTTTTTGAATATAGCACTTTATATTAATTCAACAGAGGCATTATAGTACCTCCTTCAATTGATATGGTTCATTAACTCACTTTGCACTCATAATAACAAGTTCACTTTAAGATCTGGTTATCCAGATCTCCTCTTTGGCACACTTCTATAATATATCTCTAATAGCTCACATTACACTATGTTATAGGCACTTTATTATATAATGTCCATTTCAGCACATTAATATATTTATCTATTTGTTGGATTAGCAACCTTTTAACTCCATATGCTGCCACTATGTAACGTATCCCCCTTACAGACATGGAGAGGGGTTGTGTAGCTGGTTACCTAGGTGACCAGACTCTGAAGCCTGTCACAGCGTCAGCACGTATCATATGCGTGACGGGGGCGGAGCACGTAACTAGATGCACACCCGGAAGTCTACTCGGCACCGGTGGAGGTGGGTGCATTACCAGGGGTGGACTGAGAACCCTCAGGGCCCCCGAGCAAAATAAATCAAGGGCCCCCTTACAGGCCCCACCCATACTCCGCAGCAAGCGCCACCCATGTCCCGCCTCCATGCACCGCCTCCAGCCACACCCTACACAATCTTTAGACACAAGGAACAAAAGTGCAATAATCCCTTCGAGGCCCCAGTAGAGACTACAATTGAGGGCTAATGGGCCATGGAGGGGGGTCTTTCTAGCAGAGGCTATCTCAGTGTCCTTTAGAGAGTGTGTTAGAAAGAATCCCCTCCAGGCCCTATTAGAGACTACAATGGAGTCTAATAGGCTTGGAAGGGGGTCTTTCTAACAGAGGCCATCTCAGTGTCCCTGCTGGAAACAGTCGCCTCCAGGCCCCAGTAGAGACTACAATTGAGGGCTAATGGGCCATGGAGGGGGAGGGGGGGAGCATTCTAGCAGAGGCTATCTCAGTGTCCTTTAGAGAGTGTGTTAGAAAGAATTTCCTCCAGGTCCCATTAGAGACTACAATGGAGTCTAATGGGGCCTGGAGGGGGGTCTCTCCAACACTCTGGTTCCTATTCACAATATAGCAACACAACATAGCTCGCTGATACCTAGGCCAAGTTAGCTCCTCTTACCTTAATTACTGTTGCTGGCTGGCAGTCTGTGGGCTTGCTGGCTGCGGCTGGCAGGCTGTGGGCTTGCTGGCAGGCTGTGGGCTTGCTGGCATGCTGTGGGCTTGCTGGCTACTGCCGACAGGCTGTGGGCTTGCTGGCTACTGCCGGCAGGCTGTGGGCTTGCTGGCTTTGGCTGGCAGGCTGTTGGCTCGCTGGCTGCGGCTGGCAGGCTGTTGGCTTGCTGGCTGTGGCTTGCTGGCTGCGGTTGGCAGGCTGCGGGCTTGCTGGCTGTAAGCCTAACTGGTGGCCTGTGGGCTGGCTCGCCGGCCTGTGGGCTGGCTGGCCGGCCTGTGGGCTGGCTGGCCGGCTGGCTACTGGGGCACTTGTAGATTATTTAAAGAAATAATCCATGCACAATAACCACTACTGCTCTGTGTAGTCGTTATGGTGCCAGGAAGGCCGGACCCCCCTTTCAGAGTAAGTAGTCAAACCGTTTAAGAACAGTTTGACAACTTACCTGGGGTCTGCTGGGATATGAGGCTGATATGGGATATGACCCTCTCTCTTCTTACCCCCCCTCCCTCTCTCTTCTTACCCCCCCTTCCTCTCTTCTTACCCCCTCTCTCTTCTTACCCCCCCTCCCTCTTCTTACCCCCCTCTCTCTTCTTACCCCCCTCCCTCTTCTTACCCCCCTCCCTCTCTCTTCTTACCCCCCTCCCTCTTTCTTCTTACCCCCCTCCCTCTTTCTTCTTACCCCCCCTCTTTCTTCTTACCCCCTCCCTCTTTCTTCTTACACCCCCTCCCTCTTTCTTCTTACACCCACTCCCTCTTTCTTCTTACCCCCTCCCCTCCCTCTCTGTTCATTTCCCCCCTCCCTCTCTGTTCATCCCCCCTCCCTGTTCATTCCCCCCCCTCCTTGTTCATTCCCCCCTCCCTGTTTATTCCCCCCCCTCTGTTCATCCTCCACTCTGTTCATTCCCCCCCTCTCTGTTCATTCCCCCCTCTCTGTTCATCCCCCTCTCTGTTCATCCCCCCTCTCTGTTCATTCCCCCCTCTCTGTTCATTCCCCCATCCCTCTCTGTTCATTCCCCCCACCCCCTCCCTCTCTGTTCATTCCCCCCACCCCTCCCTCTCTGTTCATTCCCCCCCTTTCTGTTCATTCCCCCCTCTCTGTTCATTCCCCCTCCCTCTCTGTTCATTCCCACCCCCTCCCTCTCTGTTCATTCCCCCCCACCCCCTCCCTCTCTGTTCATTTCCCCCCCCACCCCATCCTTCTCTGTTCATTTCCCCCCCACCCCCTCCCTCTCTGTTCATTTCCCCCCACCCCCTCCCTCTCTGTTCATTTCCCCCCCCACCCCCTCCCTCTCTGTTCATTTACCCCCCACCCCTCCCTCTCTGTTCATTTCCCCCCCACCCCCTCCTTCTCTGTTCATTTCCCCCCCCACCCCTCCCTCTCTGTTCATTTCCCCCCACCCCCTCCCTCTCTGTTCATTTCCCCCCCACCCCCTCCCTCTCTGTTCATTTCCCCCCCACCCCCTCCCTCTCTGTTCATTTCCCCCCCACCCCTCCCTCTCTGTTCATTTCCCCCCCACCCCCTCCCTCTCTGTTCATTCCCCCCCACCCCCTCCCTCTCTGTTCATTTCCCCCCCACCCCCTCCCTCTCTGTTCATTCCCCCCCTCCCTCTCTGTTCATTCCCCCCTCCCTCTCTGTTCATCCCCCCCACCCCCTCCCTCTCTGTTCATTTCCCCCCCACCCCCTCCCTCTCTGTTCATTCCCCCCCTCCCTCTCTGTTCATTCCCCCCCACCCCCTCCCTCTCTGTTCATTTCCCCCCCACCCCCTCCTCTGTAGCGTGGCCGAGCTGCTGTGCGGTCCGGTGCCCGGCCGGAGTGATAGGAAGGTGCACACTGAGTGTGCACCTTCCTGTCAGTCCGGTCGGGTACAGGAAACAGAAACTCCTGTTCTGCGCGGAACAGGAGTTTCTGTTTCCTGTACCCGGCCGGACTGACAGGAAGGTGCACACTGAGCACCTTCCTATCACTCCGGCCGGGCACCGGACCGCACAGCAGCTCGGCCACGCTACAGAGAAGGGGAGGTGAGAAGCTGCAGCCGCCTGAGGGCTCTTAAGAGAGCGCTCAGGCGGCTGCAGCATTTAAAGGGGCGGGCGGGCCCCCTGATGTCCGAAGTGCCCGGACGGTCAGTCCGCCCCTGTGCATTACACTTGGGTGAGTTATTTTAATTAATTGTATAGTTATATAGTGCTGATGTATGTAAGTATCATTTGTTCTCCTGTTATTGACCCTGAAGAAAGTCCCGAGCGGGGACTGAAAAGTTGGTCATTTGTAAACTTATCTAATAAATCTAATAAACATCTAATAAAATCTAATAAACATTTGCATTTTAAAGGACCGGTGAGCAGGCATTCTATATCGGATGATATATATAGATATATATATATATATATATATACATATATATATATATATATATATATAAAATACATTTGTATATATTCTTTGTGTTCTATATGGTTTTGGGGTGTTAGAGTTTACCAAACGTGTCTCACTAATATACTAGGGGATTTCTTTATTATTCCCATGTATCAAGATGTGTCAGCATGTGTATATGTGTCAGGGTGTGTATATATGTCAGTGTGTGTGTCTGTGTCAGGGTTCGTGTGTGCCAGTGTGTGTATCTGTGTAAGAGTGTGTGTATCAGGGTGTGTGTATGTGCAGTATATGTCTGTCAGGGCGTATATATGTGTGTCACAGTGTGTGTCAGTGTGTGTATCTGTATCTGTATCAGTATCAGCATGTGTATCTGTGTCAGTATGTGTGTATGTATCAATTTGTATCTGAGTGTGTGTGTGTATGTTTCAATGTGTATCTGAATGTGTGAGTGTGTTTCAGGTTGTATAAGAATGTGTGTGTGTGTTTTTATATGAATGTATTTGTGTGTGTTAATGTGTATCTGTGTAAGCATATTTCATTGTTGGGATGTATGCACATCTGCACATACACTGCCACATACAGAAACCAGCACTACATGCAAACACACCCTTAAAATCGAACACAAACATTACACACAAACAGACCCCTGCATTTAAACTTATTTACAAACACACTTCTTCATTCAAACTCCAATGCTGCATAAAAATGTACACCCACATATAAAAGCCAATACTACAAACAAACACACCACTGCAATCAAGCTAAAAACACCTCACACAAATACATCAATGCATTCCAATGGCAGTGGTAGATACAAATATACCCCAACACGCACATACATACTCTACACCAGGCATAGGCAACCTTCAGCACACCAGATGTTTTGGACTACACTTCCCCTGATGCCTTGCCAGCATTACGGATTTAAGAGCATTATGGGGGATGTAGTCCACTACACCTGGAGTGCCAAAGGTTGCCTACCCCTGCTCTGTACAGAAACATGCTTACATGAAATTCACAAACACTGCTCACAAATACAACCCTGCAAGAATGGATACATGGTAAATTCCCTGCTGGCATAAGATCAATGGAGTTGAGTGACAAATGGAGATTTGTCTTTTGGCCCCCCCTTGCACTAGAAGAGGTCCAATTTTTATTTATTTATTTTTTTTAACCAATGCCCTATCTTCATTAGTTTATTTACTGATGCAAACCAAACAAAATGATTAATATTCAGAAACATAATTTCCACCTACTGGGAGAAATCATGATCCAAGTGGTGATTGTGGTCATGAAATTTAAAAATGTTGTTTTCTTGTACATATCAGGATAATTTTAATTAAAATAATAATGATTAAAAAATATGATACATTTAACACTGGAGAGTCAGGCATCACTCTCAACACAGCTGCAACACAGAAGGACATCAAATTTGGGATTTCACGCAAATGGTAAATTTAAAGTTTTTATTGTGGAAAGTAGCCGATAGGAAATATTGAGAAATAATTTTTTTTTTAGCTGGATTATTGTCAATATTCTCAGATTGTTCTCTTGTTGCTTTAAAGTTACTTAAAGTCGCTTATACAAGAAGCATTTAGCTTTCAAATTTGTTTACAAGGACATGACATTCAGAAACAATAATATGGAATCAGAGCAAGTAAGAACTCTTTAATCAGTCATGTTAAAATTATAGCCTCAGTCAAAGATAACTTTATCTGCAAAGAGGCAAGTAGGATAATGAAATAACTGCATCTGCTAGTGCCTTATAGATAAATATCTAGCAAAAGCAGACTTTGATATAATTCCAATAATTGCAGGCTTTAGTCTTCAAGCATGCAGTAAGTCAAAACAGATACTGGATAAGCTGATATTGAAATTTTTATTTAGCAATCGCTGAGATTTAATGGAAAGATTACCAAGTACCGTATATACTCGAGTATAAGCCGACCCGAATATAAGCCGAGGCCCCTAATTTTACCCCCAAAAACTGGGAAAACGTATTGACTCGAGTATAAGACTAGGGTGAGAAATGCAGCAGCTACTGGTAAATCTCTAAATAAAATTAGATCCTAAAAAAATTATATTAATTGAATATTTATTTACAGTGGGTGTGTATGAGTGCAGTGTGTGTGTATGAGTGCAGTGTGTGTGTATGAGAATGCAGTGTGTGTATGAGTGCAGTGTGTGTGTGAGTGCAGTGTGTGTATGAGTGCAGTGTGTGTATGAATGCAGTGTGTGTGTATGAGTGCAGTGAGGGTATGAGTGCAGTGTGTGTGTATGAGTGCAGTGTGTGTGTAAGAGTGCAGTGTGTGTGTATGAGTGCAGTGTGTGTGTAAGAGTGCAGTGTGTGTATGAGTGCAGTGTGTGTGTATGAGTGCAGTGTGTGTATGAGTGCAGTGTGTGTATGAGTGCAGTGTGTGTGTGTATGAGTGCAGTGTGTGTGTATGAGTGCAGTGTGTGAATGAGTGCAGTGTGTGTATGAGTGCAGTGTGTGTGAGTGCAGTGTGTGAGTGCAGTGTGTGTGAGTGCAGTGTGTGTGTATGAGTGCAGTGTGTATGAGTGCAGTGTGTGTGTATGAGTGCAGTGTGTGTGTATGAGTGGAGTGTGTATGAGTGCAGTGTGTGTGTATATAAGGCTTCGATTTTAGGAAGCGGGAGATGGAAAAACATGCTTGGTCGGTCCTCCTACTTCAAATTTGGGGCACTGCGCGTGCAATCTAATGTGCCACCAGATAGGAGTGGTGTGTTAAGTTGTACAATTCTTATCAGTTTAATACCTGTTACGTCTCCTATCAGGGGACGTGTATATAAGGCATCGATTTTAGGAAGCGGGAGATGGAAAAACATGCTTGGTCGGTCCTCCTACTTCAAATTTGGGTCACTGCGCGTGCAATCTATTGTGCCACCAGATAGGAGGGGTGTTTTAAGTAGTACTATTCCTATCAGTTTAATCCCTGTTATGTCCCCTATAAGGGGACGTGTATATAAGGCATCGATTTTAGGAAGCGGGAGATGGAAAAACAATCTAATGTGCCACCAGATAGGAGTGGTGTGTTAAGTAATCCCCCTCATCAGGCCTTTTTTAGTCGAATGTATCGCCCACTGTCAGTCCCTTCGGGATCCATCCCTCATTCATCTTAATAAAGGTGAGGTAATCTAGACTTTTTTGACCTAGGCGACTTCTCTTCTCAGTGACAATACCTCCTGCTGCACTGAAGGTCCTTTCTTACAGGACACTTGAAGCGGGGCAGGCCAGAAGTTCTATTGCAAATTGGGATAGCTCAGGCCACAGGTCAAGCCTGCACACCCAGTAGTCAAGGGGTTCATCACTCCACAGAGTGTCGATATCTGCAGTTAAGGCGAGGTAGTCTGCTACCTGTCGGTCGAGTCGTTCTCTGAGGGTGGACCCCGAAGGGCTGTGGCAATGCGTAGGACTTAAAAAGCTCCGCATGTCCTCCATCAACAACACGTCTGTAAAGCATCCTGTCCTTGCCGGCGTGGTCGTGGGAGTAGGAGGAGGATTCAGGGCCGGCCTTAGGGGTGTGCGAGCTGTGCGGCCGCACAGGGCGCCATGGTGCAGGGGGCGCTCTGCGGCCGCATAGCTCACACGGCATGTCTGTTAGCCGCAAGGCTAACAAGACATTTGCCTTGGGCGGCATTTTCCAGGGGGCGGCAAAAAAAGCCGCCCCCAAATGCCCAAGGCAAATGTCTTGTTAGCCTTGCGGCTAACAGACATGCCGGGCTGCTGGGCGGTCGGGCGGCACTGGCGGGCGGCTGGCGAGGGAGCACTCCCCCTGAGCTGTATGCTCAGCTCCCTCGCGCGCCGCAGAGTGAGACTGGGAGCCGGAATATGACGTCATATTCCGGCTCCGCCTCACTGTGCGGCGCGCGAGGGAGCTGAGCAGACAGCTCAGGGGGAGTGCTCCCTCGCCAGCCGCCCAGCAGACAGCCTAGCAGCGCCGCCCGACCGCCCAGCAGCCACTGGACCACCAAAGAAAAATTATGACTCCCCCCCCAGCATTCCCAAAGGTAAGGAGGCTGGGAGGGGTGTCTAAATAAATTTTAAAAAATGTGTTAATGTGGGTGAGTGTGTGTGTCTGTTAGTGTGTCGGTTAGTGTGTGTCTGTGTCTGTTAGTGTGTGTGTATGTTAGTGTGTGTCTGTTAGTGTGTGTCTGTGTCTGTTAGTGTGTGTCTGTGTCTGTTAGTGTGTGTGTGTGTGTGTGTATGTTAGTGTGTGTCTGTGTATGTTAGTGTGTGTCTGTTAGTGTGTGTCTGTGAGTGTGTTTGTCTGTTAGTGAGTGTGTGTGTCTGACTGTGTGTGTGTGTGTGGCTGTCTGCCTGTGTGTGAGACTGTCTGCGCGTGTGTGTGTGACTGTCTGCGCGCGTGTGTGTGACTGTCTGCGCGTGTGTGTGTGACTGTCTGCGCGTGTGTGTGACTGTCTGCGCGTGTGTGTGACTGTCTGCGCGTGTGTGTGACTGTCTGCGCGTGTGTGTGTGGGACTGTCTGCATGTGTGTGTGTGACAGGGTGTGTGGGAAGGGGTAAGGAGTGGGGGAGGGGGGGACAGGAAGGGGGGGCGCTGTGAAGATTTTTTGCACAGGGCGCCCAAATGCCTAAGGCCGGCCCTGGGAGGATTACTTTCACCTCTTCCCCTGTTAGATTCCCGTTGTGCTGTGACATCACCCTTATACGCTGTGTAAAGCATACTTTTTAATTGATTTTGGAACTGCTGCATCCTTTCCGACTTACCGTAATTAGGTAACTTTCTGCTTATGCCGGGGGTCTAGTAGCGTGGACACCCAGTACAGGTCATTCTCCTTCAGCCTTTTTATACGAGGGTCCCTCAACAGGCACGACAGCATGAAAAAACCCATTTGAGCAAGGTTGGATGCCGAGCTACTTATGTCCTGTTCCTCGTCCTCAGTGATCTCTCTGAAGGTATGTTCTTCCCCCCAGCCACGTACAACACAACGGGTACCAGATAAGTGACAACGAGCACCCTGGGATGCCTGTTGTGGTTGGTCTTCCTCCTCCTCCTCAAAGCCACATTCCTCCTCTGACTCCTCTTCCTCACAATCCTCTTCCAGCGTTGCCGCAGGTCCAGCAAGCGATGCTGATAAGGCTGTTTCTGGTGGTGATGGTGACCACAACTCTTCCTCTTCACACTCATCTACGGCCTGATCCAGCACTCTTCGCAGGGCACGCTCCAGGAAGAAAACAAATGGTATGATGTCGCTGATGGTGCCTTCGGTGCGACTGAGTAGGTTTGTCACCTCCTCAAAAGGACGCATGAGCCTACAGGCATTGCGCATGAGCGTCCAGAAACGTGGCAAAAAAATTCCCAGCTCATACAAATACTCGTTAACGGCTTTTTCTTGTTGGAGCAGGCGGTCGAACATTAGGAGTGTTGAATTCCAACATGTCGGGCTGTCGCAAATCAAGCTCCTCACTGGCATGTTGTTTAGCCGCTGGATATCGGAAAACTGCGCCATGGCCGTGTAGGAACGCCTGAAATGGCCACACACCTTCCTGGCCTGCTTAAGGACGTCCTGTAAGCCTGGGTACTTATGCACAAAGCGTTGTACGATCAGATTACACACATGTGCCATGCACGGCACATGTGTCAACTTGCCCAAATGCAATGCCACCAACAAATTTCTTCCGTTGTCACAAACCGCTTTGCCGATCTCCAGTTGGTGCGGAGTCAGCCATTGATCCACCTGTGCGTTCAGGGCGGACAGGAGTGCTGGTCCGGTGTGACTCTCTCCTTTCAGGCAAGTCAATCCCAAGACGGCGTGACACTGCCGTATCCGGGATGTAGAACAGTACCTGGGGAGCTGGGGGGGTGCAGTTGATGTGGAGTAAGACACAGCAGCAGAAGAGGACTCAGCCGAGGAGGTTATGGAAGAGGATGGAGTAGCAGGAGTAGAGGAGGTGGCAGCAGGCCTGCCTGCAAGTCGTGGCGGTGTCACCAATTCCTCTGCAGAGCCACACATTCCATGCTTGGCAGGCATCAGCAGGTTTACCCAATGCGCAGTGTAGGTGATATACCTGCCCTGATCATGCTTTGCAGACCAGGTATCAGTGGCCAGATGGACCCTTTCCCCAACACTGTGTGCCAGACATGCCATTACTTCCTTTTGCACAATCGAGTACAGGTTGGGGATTGCCTTTTGTGCAAAAAAAATTCGGCCGGGTACCTTCCACTGTGGTGTCCCAATCTCTACAAATTTTTTGAACGCCTCAGACTCCACCAGCTTGTTTGGCCCTGGCAGGCCCTGAAACGCACACTCATGAAGGAAACTGACTGCTATTATATTACAGTCAAAAAAGTTTAGTTTATTTTAAATGCAAGCTATTGGGACAGCAGATATGAGTGAGTGTTGGCACTGGGCAGGCCCTGAAACGCACACTAGTGAAGGATCTGACTGCTTTTATATTACACGAAAGAAGAAAGGACCACAGGCACTCCAAATTGAAACCGTATGCAGATTTATTAGGAAAAAATGCAACGCCAAGCAACGTTTCGACCAACAAAGGTCTTTTTCAAGCTGGTTGATTGTTGTTGGTCGAAACGTTGCTTGGCGTTGCATTTTTTCCTAATAAATCTGCATACGGTTTCAATTTGGAGTGCCTGTGGTCCTTTCTTCTTTCGTGTATAATTCTGGGATTGCTGGTCCTGATCCGGAGCACCCTTGGCCGCTGGGATTGAGTGCGGTTCCCACCATCTACTTTGCTTTTATATTACAGTCAAAAAAGTTTAGTTTTTTTTAAATGCAAGCTATTGGGACACCAGTGAGTGAGTGGTGGCACTGGGCAAGTGGGCACAGTATACGCTGTGAGCCTGACACACACGCTGGCAGACAACTAACTGCTATTCAATCTATTACAGTCAAAATTTTATTTTTTTAAAAGAATGTACACTAGTGTTACACCAGATATGAGTTGCACTGGTGTGACACTGTGCCCTGGCAGGCCCTGAAATGCACACTAGTGAAGGAAACTGACTGCTATTATATTACAGTCCAAAAAGTTTAGTTTTTTTTAAATGCAAGCTATTGGGACACCAGTGAGTGAGTGGTGGCACTGGGCAGGCCCTGAAACGCACACTAGTGAAGGAAACTGACTGCTATTATATTAGTCAAAAAAGTTTTGTTTTTGTTAAATGCAAGCTATTGGGACACCAGTGAGTGAGTGGTGGCACTGGGCAAGAGGGCACAGTATACACTGTGAGCCTGACACACACGCTGGCAGACAACTAACTGCTATTCAATCTATTACAGTCAAAATTGTATTTTTTTATTTTTTTAAATGTACACTACTGTTACACCAGATACGAGTTGCACTGGTGTGACACTGTGCCCTGGCAGGCCCTGAAATGCACACTAGTGAAGGAAACTGACTGCTATTATATTACAGTCAAAAAAGTTTAGTTTTTTTTTAAATGCAAGCTATTGTGACACCAGATATGAGTAGTGGCACTGGGCAAGTGGGCACAGTATACGCTGGAAGCCTGACACACATGCTGGCAGACAACTAACTGCTATTCAATCTATTACAGTCAAAATTGTATTTTTTTTTTTTAAAATGTACACTACTGTGACACCAGATACGAGTTGCACTGGTGTGACACTGTGCCCTGGCAGGCCCTGAAATGCACACTAGTGAAGGAAACTGACTGCTATTATATTACAGTCCAAAAAGTTTTTTTTTTTTTTTTTAAATGCAAGCTATTGGGACACCAGTAAGTGAGTGCTGGCACTGGGCAGGCCCTGAAATGCACACTAGTGAAGGAAACTGACTGCTATTATATTACAGTCAAAAAAGTTTAGTTTTTTTTAAATGCAAGCTATTGGGACACCAGATATGAGTGGTGGCACTGGGCAAGTGGGCACAGAATATGCTGTGAGCCTGACACACAGGCTGGCTGGCAGGCAGGCAACTGCAATTACATTACACAGAAAAAAAAAAGCAGACTGATGTTCTAGCCCTAAAAAGGGCTTTTTGGGGTGCTGTCCTTACAGCTTAGATCAGATGAGTCCTTCAGGACTGTAGTGGACACTGAATACACTAGCCTGGCTATCAATTTCCCTATCAAATCAGCAGCAGCTAAACTGTCCCTACTCTCACTAAGAATGCAGCTTCACAATGAATGTAAAATGGATGCTGTTCAGGAGGTGGGAGGGTCTGGGAGGGAGGGTCTGCTGCTGAATGGCTGGAATGTGTCTGCTGACTGTGAGGTACAGGCCAGGGTCAAAGTTTACTCAATGATGACGAATAGGGGGCGGACCGAACAGCGCATGTGTTCGCCATCCGTGCCGAACGCGAACAAGCGATGTTCGCCAGGAACTATTCGCCAGCGAACAGTTCGGGACATCACTAGTTAGAATATATTCTCTATTTTACATCGTGCCAATTTAATGAAAATTATAAAATTATGACTTATTTCCTGCATGTATTTCACTTTTAAATTTAATTTTTAAATAATGGCTATTCAGGGCATCCTATACTCCCATACTCATCTTGGCCTCTCTCTTTCCATTTAGCCAGAGCTCTGACATGATGTATCGTATCCATCTGATCATTTGGTAAATTAACATATTTAGTGATTTTGAACTAAAACTGACAAACCATTACTGATATGTAGATTTATATCATTGCCAATTTTTTTTAAGTTTACAGTAGAAATAAAATCATCTCTGTAAAGTTTTCGACCTTTTAAAAATAACAAAGCATGCAAATTAGGGCTCATGACATTTTAAATATAGTGTATGAGCTTTAAAAAAAAAAACCTTTTATAAATAAAACAAATGCATATTTGTTAGTTTACTAAAAAAATAAATCTATAATTATGTCATATTTTTTCAATAACGAAAAATCTTACCTAAACTTTACCTAATTTAAAGGTCACATTGCATCTGGAAAAAATATTTTTAATTTAAAATAACTTTTAATAACTGGAGTTTTTTAAGAGTAATTAAGCAGTGCTTAATTTGGGTACTTGTATTTGATTTTATATACACCACTATTGTACAGTGCTGCTGAACACATCATGTGCTCTCTATTAAGGGTCATTAAGTGTAAAGAGGTTTAGAAAAATACCCCTTTCTGTCTCATTAGAGATTTTGCCTTTTAGCTCAAAGTAACTAGGTGAATTGTTAGTATAGGACTCATCTAAGAGGTTTGCCCTGACTTGGAAGGTGGGCTTACACTTTTATGGGCATTGAAGTGATACTGAAAATTTTGATTTATTTAAATCTGCATAGGGATTCGGGATAGTGCGCCAGAAAAACTTTTTTTTTATTTTTTATTTTATATATTGGGGCTAATGACTACTATAGTAGGAGTTGTGGGAGTTTGAGCACACGGCTTAATTTCTCATGCTTAGATTTCAAATTGAATAGACTAAACCTTAATTTCAGTGGTTTGAACATTTTGGACATTTTTATTTCTTACAGCAACAAACACAAATATTTGAGATTTATGTGGTGACATAGATGAGGTATTCCTTACCAGACATAACCAAAGGGAACATGGAGTTAAAATAGCACACTAGTGCTCTTTACATCACCTCAATGATGTCACTATAGGATCTGCAGTTCCTGGGCGCAGTTTTAACATATAAAGTTACACTGATTTCAAATGTTTTAATGTCAATATTGCCTTCTTGGCACCCATCTGCTCGGTATCTTTGCCCCTATACTCAGGTGCCGGCACTACAGTGAATACTTTTCCCTTTAGTGCGGATGATAGACTGATGTTTTCAACCCATTACTAGCTGCCCATTGTGAGTAATGCTCTAGAAAGGCACAACTGTGAAGACAATGTCTAAGATGTTAAAGATAAGTTTAAAAATAAAATACCTCGTCCCCTAAAATTAAATCATTAAAGCGGCACTGTCATGGCCGAATCCCGTTTTTTTTAACCCCCCCTCCGGCCTCCACTACATCTAACTGACCCCCTAGTCACCACCAAATGCCCCTAAGCCCCCCATATTACCTCTATTTTAATCTTTATTTTCTGCCCCGATCTATATTCAGGGCGCCGCCATCTTTGTGTGGGTAGGTGAAGTCCCTGTGGGACACGTCATCTGCCCACAGTAGATAGACTCTGAGATTCCCGCACATGCCCAGTGAAACACTTGGACATGCGAACGGGAATTTCATCTATTCATTCATTCATTTATCAGACAGACGAATGAATGAATAGAAAAATCAGACGAACAAACAAACACTGTGTATCAGTGTTTGTTTGTTCGTTCAGTTTGTAACAAGGAGGGAGCTACCGGCACGCAGCTCCCTCCTTGTAATATGTAAAGATAGAGGCGGCAGGGAGCAGTGCTCTCCGCCACTTCATAAGCCCCCCCAGGTCCTCCTCTCACTCTATGGGGTCAATATGATCCCATAATAGCATAAGAGAGATGAAAATCTCCCGAATGCCCCTACTCGCTATACCGCAAGTAAGGGCATGTCCACTAAACAGTGAGCAGCCAGTGGCTGCTCACTGTTTACAAAATAACCTACTAAATAACAAAAAGGAGGGGGGGACCTACTGTCCTCCCCCCGGCCCCCACCCCTGAAAAGTGGGTGCCATATATAAGAATGGTGGGGGGAACTACTAACCTCCCCCCCTGGCCCCCACCCCTAATCGGTGGGTGGGGGCCCTAAAAAACAAAAAGGAGAGGGACCTACTATCCTCCCCCCCGGCCTCCACCCCTGAGCGGTGGGTGGGGGCCCTATAAAACAATAAGGGGGGACCTACTCTCCTCCCCCACGGCCCCCACCCCTGAGTGGTGGGTGGGGGCCCTATTTAAGAATGGTGTGGGGGGGCTAGTGTCCTCCCCCCTGGCCCCCACCCCTAATTGGTGGGTGGGGACCCTAAAAACAATAAGGGGGACCTACTGTCCTCCCCCCGGCCCCCACCCCTGAGCGGTGGATGGGGGCCCTAAAAAACAATAAGGGGGGACCTACTGCCCTACTCCCATGGCCCCCACCCCTGAGCAGTGGTGGGGGCCCTAAAAAACAATAAGAGGGGGACCTACTGTCCTTTCCCCCCGGCCTCCACCCCTGAGTGGTGGGTGGGGGCCCTAAAAAACAATAAGGGGGGACCTACTCTCCTCCTCCCCTGGCCCCCACCCCTGAGCGTTGGGTGGGGTCCTAAAAAACAATAAGGGGGGGACCTACTGTCCTTCACTCCCTGGCCCCCACCCCTGAGTGGTGGGTGCCCTAAAAAACAATAAGGGGGGACCTACTGTCCCCCCCCCGGCCCCCATCCCTGTGCGGTGGGTGGGGGCCCTATATAAGAATAGTGGTCGGGGACCTACTGTCGCCGCTCAGGGGTGGGGGCCTGGGGGACAGTAGGTCCCCCCCTTATTTTTTTTTAGGGCCCCCACCCACCGCTCAGGGGTTGGGGCCAGGGGGGAGGACATTAGGTCTCCTCCCCTTATTGTTTTTCATGGCCCCCACCCACCACTCTGGGGTGGGGGCCGAAGGGGAGGACAGTAGGTCCCCCCCTTATCCTTATTTAGGGCCCCCACCCGCCATGCAGGGGTGGGCAATAGGTCCCCTCATTGTGATTTATAGCCCCCAGCCACCGCGCAGGGGTGGGGGCCGGGGGAGGGGAGGACAGTAGCCCCCCTCCCCCTCATTGTCATTTAGGGCCCCCACCCATCGCCCATGGGTGAGGGCCAGGGGGAGGACAATAGGTCACCCCCACCCGCGCAGGAGGGGGGGAAGGGGGGCGGTTAGTAGTTGTTTTTTTTACAGTGAGCAGCCACAGGCTGCTCACTGCTTACTAGACATGCCCCTACTCGCAGTATAGCGAATAGGGGCATAATTTACTAATACTAAGTAATCTTTACTTAGTATTAGTAAATTTGGCTGAAAGACCAATTCAGGTCTTTCAGCCTTTTAGTAGATAGCTCCCTGATACCGTGGGAATTAGGGAGTTAGCTACTAAGTGGCTGCAAGATGCAGCCACAGCACGAATAGGATCAGAGTTTCATTCATTCGAATGAAATTGCGATCCAAACAAAGTCCCGAATTGCATCCTAACATGAATGGAGAAACTCTTCTCATTCTGTTAGGATGCAATTCGGCAGTTTTGCCGGCGTTCTGTTTAAGTGACAGGACGTTTGGCAATACTGACAGGAAGCATTGTGGGAACAGGGAGGAAAGCTAGGGATCATGAGAAAATTGCTCTGACCAGCGGAAATGAAGCACACTTTGCTCCTCCGCTGGTCAGAGCTGGTCAAGCGGAGGAAACCTCCATAAGGCAAAGAGTCCCTACTTTGTCTTATAATTTTAAAGAAAACTAAAGAAGACAGGAAGAAAAGAAGAACAGATCCTGAGAGAGGGAGAGAAGAGGAAGAGATTGAGGAAAGGTAAGTTCGGCATGACAGTGCCGCTTTAAGCAAAAAACATACATATTTTTGTTTTTTTCTGATATGTCTTCCTGCTACTGCATGGACCTAAGACCACAGGGTTCCAAACTCTTTTGGTTCCTACAAAGATGTTGAAATAATTAACAGAAAATGGTTAAAATATGCCTTTTATGTTATGTGCTTGTTAGAGAAATGTATGCTCATGTTTCTTTTTTTTTTTTTATAAGGTAACCAACACTAATATTTTATATATTCTTTCTAATTTATTTTATATCCCACTGAGGACAAATAAGGAAAACAGTAAAATTAATTCAGATGACCTTTTGATGATATTCTCAAATATTTTGCTCTATTGTGATTGCCTTTAAGGTCTACTAATATATGCAATAATACTATACTATAATTTGTTTTCCTTTTAATTTGTTTTGTGTGTTATAGTTCCTTTTTTGTGGAGTTTTTGGAATAGTTATAATGATACATATGAGAGTAATGTAATCCTTATTTGTGGTGAAAGTAATGTTTGACACCAATGGTTACAGTTTGATGTACTTCATAGATGTATTTGCCTGTTTCCATTGCATTTCTGGAATATCAATAGGTGTTAACTGTAGTGTTCCTTCTTTTATAATGTTCTAGTGGAAAGGGAAACTAAAGTTATAAATTCCAGCACAGGTTAATGTGTTGATTGGCTTTAGAACCCAACTCTGTTGGAGTGTCATTCAAAACAGATTTGTCGAGAACCATTGCAAACATTTAAGAATCCATTCTTTAAAACACTCTAAACACCATAACTCCCCCCCCACTGTAAGAAGTCAAACCACTTTAAAATGTATTGATGTTGTACCTTGGAATCACCCAGGTACCACTCCATGCATTCTCTTAGAACTGGAAGCAGGGCTGGCTCATTTACTGAGAACATCAGCTGATCACTTCAGCCAATGAGCTAATCTACCCACCGTCAGCCTTCACAGAGCTGATAGATTCTGGCTAATCACAAATAAGTGAATCCGTTTTCCTATAAAAAGCATTTATTCACTTTTTTCTTGCCCACTGGTTTCTCAAGACCTCTATGACCTTTTGTGTTATACATACCTTTTATCCTGATGTTATTTATTTTTCTTTGTTGTGCATATCTACAGTGTGCCTGCATTATAAGTGCAAGATTTTTTTTTTTATTTAGTTTGTTTATTTTAGCTGTGAAATTCACAATCTTTAGAAGTTTTCATTATTAAAAGAAGTGACTTGCGTACTGACTTTTGACCAGATGGCAGGTTAGGAAAAAAAAATCAGATGCAGCTCAAAATAAAAATCATATAAATGCATATTTATATGACAAAAAAATTAATGAGACACAATTCATGACTTTGGGCAAATTTACCATGTCATAGAGGTTAAATGGGATTATTTTATATATTTTTGTTATAATTAACAAGTATGAATTTAAGGGTTGAATAAATAAATAAATTAAATGTAGAAATCAGCACCTCTTGCTGTGCACCTCTATCTAAGCTTTCTGTTAATTATTGTCAAGCTAAATCAGTTAAATCAGTTTATATATGCAGCTCTAGGCACACCTCCACTGGCTGTGACTCACACAGCCTCTGTGCACACTTCCTGTAAAAGTGTTTACATTTTTAGCTTCCCTTATTGCAGAGCGTGTTTAACCCCTTAACGACGAGTGACGGACGAGGTCCGTCACTCAGGGGAATGCGTTAATGACGAGTGACGGACCTCGTCCGTCACCCGTTAAAATTAACCCCAGATCGCCGCAATCGCGGCGATCGTGGGGTTAATGGTGCTCCGGTCTGCCTCTGCATTAGAGGCAGACCGGGAGCACCGGATCGGGCTGTCAGAGTACATGTGCCCGCTCTGACAGCATGTCTGAGCGGGCACATGTGCTCTCTATACTCACCTCCGCCTCCCTGCACTTCCTGGTTCTGTGTGAAGTGCAGGGAGACGGATCTTCAGTGATCCTGCCCCCTGGTGGAAAAAAAAAATAGTAAAATTAAAATCCCACCCCCCTTTACCCCCCCTTTACCCATTTTAATAAAAAATTAACCCCTTCCCTGCCAATTGATCACTGACTACAGTGATCAATTGGCAGGGATTACATTTTACTAAGATCTGATTTTTTTTTTAACCCCTGAGGGTTAATTTTTTTATTTTTTAACCCTCAGGGGTTCAATTTATTTTATTAATTAATTTAAATATTTTAAAATTATAAATTTAGCTAGCTGGGGAGGGTGGAAGTTAGTGGGGAATTGGGGGATTTAGTATTACGCTAACTAGGGGTTAACGTTAAAAAAAGTTTAAAAATAAGCTTTAAAAAGTTACAAAATTAAGTTAAAAAAAAAGTTTTAATAACATTTAAGTAAAAAATTAAAAAAATAAACCCTTTACCCAGTCCAAATAAAAATTAACCCCTTCCCTGCCAGTCGATCACTGCCTACAGTGATCAAAATACAGATCACAGTATTATACTGTTCTAATTTTTTTTTTAACCCCTGACGATTAACTTTTATTTATTTTTTAACCCTCAGGGGTTAAATTTATTTAATTAACTAATTTAAATATTGTATAATTAAATATTTTGCTAGCTGGGGTGGGTGGGAGTTATGGGAAAATGGGGAATTTACTGTTAGTGCTGCTTACTGCTAGTTAGGGGTTAACGTAAAAAAAAAAGCTTAGAAAAATGTGAAATCTGTAAAAAAAAGTTTTACGAAAGTTTAGGAAACTTTAAAAAAATGAATAATCAAAACAAAAGTTTAAAAAATAGTTTTAAAAAGTAAAAAAAGTTTGAAAAAGTAAAAAAATACATTTAATAACGCTCATTACCACTACACCTGGTACAAGCTAGCGGAAAAATGATCCCACGCTAAGGTTCAAAATATGCCTTTTGAAATACCCTGGGATGTCTTCTTTAAGAAATGGTATGGCTTTATGGGGTATTTGGTTTATATAGCCTGGTAAAATACTCTAAAATGGGACATGGGCACAGCGTAAAAATTTAAAGTTTGAAAAAAAATGGAATGGCTGTGTCCCAAATGTGCCCCTCCGATGTCCACATATACCTAGCAAAGGTACATACGGGGGTATTTTTGTACTCAGCAGACATAGCTGAGCAACATATGAAGTATTATACAGTGGTAGTACACATAAGGTTTGCAAAATATACTGTGCAAACTCACTTTGTGTGTCAAAAAGGCAGAAAAAACGCTTATTACCACTACACCTGGTACAAGCTAGCGGAAAAATGATCCCACGCTAAGGTTCAAAATATGCCTTTTGAAATACCCTGGGATGTCTTCTTTAAGAAATGGTATGGCTTTATGGGGTATTTGGATTATATAGCCTGGTAAAATACTCTAAAATGGGACATGGGCACAGCGTAAAAATTCAAAATTTGAAAAAAAAATGGAATGGCTGTGTCCCAAATGTGCCCCTCCGATGTCCACATATACCTGGCAAAGGTACATACGGGGGTATTTTTGTACTCAGCAGACATAGCTGAGCAAAATATGAAGTATTATACAGTGGTAGTACACATATGGTTTGCAAAATATACTGTGCAAACTCACTTTGTGTGTCAAAAAGGCAGAAAAAAAAACGCTTATAACCACTACACTTGGTACACGCTAGCGGAAAAATGATCCCACGCTAAGGTTCAAAATATGCCTTTTGAAATACCCTGGGGTGTCTACTTTAATAAATGGTAGGCCTTTGTGGGATAGTTTGAATTTAAAACCTGCAAAGATGCTTGGAAATTGCACATAGGCCCGGCGTCAAAATTCAAAGTTCGGTCAAAACTGATATGGCTTGGTCTCCTATATGGCACTGTAGCTTCACAAAATAGTGCCATAGACATACAATGGGGGTGTCCTTTTACTCAGAAGACTTAGCTGAGCATAATTTGGGGGGTTTGAACTTAGTGGCACCAGGGCTGGCCTTAGGGGTGTGCGAGCTGTGCGGCCGCACAGGGCGCCATGGAGCAGGGGGCGCCCTGACAGCCGACACAGCCCGCACATGGCCGGTGTCAGGGTCTATTTAAAAAAAAAAAAAAAATCGCGGCAGAGGGGGCGGGGCTTACCGAGCTGCGGGGGCGGGGCTTATCGTGAGGCAGAGGCGGGGCTAATACCTCCCGAAGCCCCTGCTGCACAGGAAGAGGGAAGGAGTCCCTGCTTCCCCATCAGCCAGCTGCATCCACTGGATAGAGGTAAGTGTGACTGTTTGCCTGTTAGCCCTCTTTTCCAGCCCTCTATGTGTCCCACTATTCCCCCCTCCCAGCCCTTCATATGCTCCTATACCCCCCCTCCAGTCCCATGTGGCTGTGTGACTGTGTGTGTGTGACTGCCTGTCTGTGTGTGTGTGTGTGTTACTGCCTGTCTGTGTGTGTTACTGCCTGTGTGTGTGTGTGTGACTGTCTGTCTGTGTGACTGCCTGTGTGTGACTGTCTGTCTGTGTGTGACTGTCTGTCTGTGTGTGACTACCTGTCTGTGTGTGTGTGTGTGTGTGTGTGTGTGTGTGTGTGTGACTACCTGTCTGTGTGTGTGTGACTGCCTGTCTGTGTGTGTGACTGCCTGTGTGTGTGTGTGTGTGTGTGACTGTCTGTCTGTGTGACTGCCTGTGTGTGTGACTGCCTGTGTGTGTGTGTGACTGCCTGTGTGTGACTGCCTGCCTGTGTGTGTGACTGTCTGCCTGCCTGTGTGTGTCTGTCTGTTTGTAACTGTCTGTCTGTCACTGTCTGTGTGATTGCCTGCCTGTGTGTGTGTGACTGCCTGTGTGTGTGTGTGACTGCCTGTGTGTGTGTATAACTGTCTGTCTGTGTGTGTGACTGTCTGTGTGTGTGTGTGTGACTGTCTGTGTGTGACTCTAATTGTGTGTGTCGCTGTAGCTGTGCCATTGTGTGTGCCTGTGCCTGTATGTGTGACTGCCTTTAACTGAGTGTGTGTGTGTGTGTACATGCCTGTAAGCAAGTTTAAATTTCCCCCACCCCTTCCTGTCAAGGCCGCACTTTGACTGACAGACGCTCACTCACTGACAGACGCACACTCACTGACAGACACACACTCTCATATACACTGACAAACAATGACATACACACACACACACACTATTACTTGGACACACACTGACAGATGCACACTCTCACTGACAGACGCATGCACTCACTGAAAGACGCACGCCCCCACTGACCGACACATACACACTCATTTACTGACACATACACACTCACTGACTGACACACACATTCACTCACAGACACACACACACACACTTACAGACACCTACAGACACACACACACACATTCACTCACAGACACACACACACACACACATTCACTTAGACATACACACTCACAGACACACACACACACAGACATTTCCACTAACACTCACAAACTAATATTTTTTTCATTTTATTTTAAATCCACCCAGCCTCCATGGGAGAGCTGGAGTGGATTTCTTGCCTGCAGTCCAGTGTGGCTGCTGGGCGGGCAGGCAGGGGGCGCACAGACTGAGTAGGCGGCTCTTAGTGATGCCAGGAGCCGGACTGACGTCATATTCCAGCTCCCGGCTTCATTAAGCGGCGCAGAGGGAGCTGAGCAGGAAGAGCTCAGGTGAGTATGCTCCTTCGCTGCCCGCTGCCAGCCTCGGGGGGGGCTCAAACATGGCCAGCCGGACAGCTCTTGAGCCCCCCAGGACGTGAGGCAAGCAAGGGATCTGCCTGGGGGTTTGGGGGCGGCTTTTTTTGCCACCCCCTGCAAAGTGCCACCTAAGGCAGATGCCTTGTTTGCCTCACGATATACACGTCCCTGGTGCCTGTGTGTGTTACTGTATTCAGGCAACTTGGTGGGTGGTGGGGGGGCGCCATGAAGACTTTCCGCACAGGGCACCTATTTGCCTAAGGCCGGCCCTGAGTGGCACACATGAAATATACAAAATGCCCAGCAAAAATGCAATCCGTATGTAAAAAATGCACAAAATTATTTTTTACCACATACTTTGGCATGTAATGGTAAAAAAATGGGGGCATGCTAAGGCACAATATGCACCTTATGAGATACCCTGGAGTGTCTACTTTTACAAATGGTAGGCCTTTGTGGGGTTTTTTTGAACAGTCAAACTACTATAATACCCCAAATGGAAGCATAGGCTCATTAAATCCGTCTCTCAAAATTCTACTGTGAATACTGAAAAGGACAGGTCTCCTATATGGCACTGTAGCTTCACGAAATAGTGCCAAAGACATACAATGGGGGTACCGTTGAACTCAGCAGAAGTAACTGAACACATAATAAAACTTTGTACAGGAATAGCACACACCAACTTTACAAAATACACATGAGAAGTTCTTTGTTATAAGTTTGTGTGCGAAAACCCCCAAAAAACACAATTTTACTCCAATATTTAGCAGAGGTTGGCGGTAAAATGGCTACGTAGAAAGTGTCAAAACAACCTTAGGTAAATAGCCTGTGGTGTCTACTTTATATAAATATATACTTTTGTGTGGCAATTTTGTTTTCTTTTATGGCTATTAGGCTTACAAGACAAACATACCAAATTCTAAAATCGCTCCACATAAAAAGTTTATTTTACTCCTTGTGCTTTGTGACCTGTAACTACCAAAAAAAACTTAAAATCCCAGACACATTATATATTCTGTAATTCAGAACAACTAAATGAATTTATTTTTAATTACTTTCCTTAACCTGCACTAATTATGTACACATTATTATTGCAAAAACTGTAAAAAAAACACACAAAAATTCATTTTTTTGCATATTTCTGTATTTTTTTTATAATAAATAAGCATTTATATATATATGTGTTACATCAAATTAAAGCCCTTTCTGTCCTTTAAAAAACGGTATATAATATGTGTCGGTGCAATAAATTAGTAAAATGCAAATTGCAGTTGAAAGCAAATAGCAAAAAATGCAAAAAATGCTGTTGTCATTAAGTGAAAGACAAGCTTCTGAAGCTCTGTCCTTAAGGGGTTAATTTACAGGGTTATTTACCAAACACCGGATTTTGTCCTTAAGAATGAAATTCAGTGAAGGTTACAGAATTCTGATCTAATTGGCAAATCACAGATTTGGCTTGTGCTTGCTAGTCAGCTGCCACATGAAAATGTAAAATAAATAGATAATATAATAATAAAAAAAAAGCTTATGGGTTCAATAAGATTATATATAACTAAAATAGAGGTATTGCACTTCCATATGCCTATTCTTCACCAAATAATTTTCCATGGGTCGGGGCCAAGGGAACTATGGGTACCCAGCAATTATTAATATTATGAGGGCTTTCACCCATTGCCAATGGATGGGGGCAGGGGGGAAATTAGGACCCAAATTTATTAATAACATAAGGCCCCCACCAATTATTATTATTATGATTTTTATATAGTGCCATCAAATTCCGCAGCGCTTTACAATGGGTGGACAAACAGACATGTAGTTGTAACCAGACATGTTGGACACACAGGAACAGAGGGGTTGAGGGCCCTGCTCAATGAGCTTACATGCTAGAGGGAGTGGGGTAAAATGACACAAAAAGGTAAGGATAGTATTAGACTAGTGACAGTTGCAGAAGAGGAATCAGTCGGGAGCTATTAACAGTTTAATTGATACGCTTTTTTGAAGGAGTGGAGACTGTGAGGGAAGAGAGTTCCACAGGAACGGTGCAGCCCTCGAGAAATCTTGAAGGCCAGCATCAGAGATGGGAGTACGGACAGAATCTTCCATGGGTGAGTTTTATTTATTTTTTTAGAAACATTTTTAATGTTACCACATAATCAACCCTTGCACCATCGATGATTGTTTAACTATTTACCTGCTAGCTGCTAATACTGCCAGCAAGAAAACAGCTTGGATTTTTTTTTTTAACCTGAGCTCAGAGTTGAAGCCTCCAGGTCCAGATTTAAATAATTAAAGCTGGATTTCATCCATCCGGCAGTGTTTTGTCCTACTGAAATTTACACAATGTGGACATCAAGCATCAACTGAAGAAGCCTCTACAGGAGGCGAAACATGTTTTGGCAGATTACTGGACTTTTTGTTTTTGTATTTATGTACATATTTGTATGGTTTTAATTTTTCCATTTTATCCATACAATTTCCACAAAATTTGTGGACCTAACAAAGAATTTTGCACACTTCTGGAGAAGACTCCTGGCTTCCTTACTCTTATTCAGATGGACTCTATATCAGCTGGTTCCATGTGAGTACATATTAGTGTATTTTATACTCTGCCATTTAGGAGTTAAATCACTTTGTTTATAAACCCTAGTCACACCTCCCTGCATGTGACTTGCACAACCTTCCTAAACACGTCCTTTGAAGACTCATCTAATGTTCATCCTTTCCATATTGCATATATCCTTCCCATATATCCCCCTGCTATGTTAATAGCTTGCTAATCCCTGCAAGAGCCTCCTGTATGTGATTAAAGTTCAATTTACAGAGCAAGAGATAAAATTACATCTGATTGAAAGTGAAACCAGTTTTTTTTGTGTGTCTTAACCCCTTAAAACCGGAGGGCGTACTATTACTCCCTATTCTAAGCGGCTCTAAACGCTGCAGGGCGTAATAGTACGCCCTCCAGTTTTTTGTTACTTACTCGGTCGCCGGCAATCCCACGCCGGCGATCGCGGTTGGAGAGACTCACCTGGGATCCCAGGGAGTCCCCCGCGGCGGATCCTGCCTCCTCCGCCCCCCCCTGGCCATGTGAGAGTGATTGTTAAATATATAATTATAATTATTGTTATATATATATTTATATATAATAAAAAAAATAATTTGTAATAGGTATTGTAATTAATTAATTACAATTAGCGGGACCTGCGTCACAACCCATGCCGAAAGTGCATGGAATTTAATTTGCTAGCACTCTATTTAACCCTATAACTTTCCAAGACACTATAAAACCTGTACATGGGGGTACTGTTGTACTTGGGAGACTTCGCTGAACACAAATATTAGTGTTTCAAAACAGTAAAATGTATTACAAATAATATCGCCAGTAAAAGTGAAAATGTTTGCATTTTTCACATACAAACAGCATTTACACAGACGATATTATTGCTGTGATACTTTTTATTGTTTTGAAACACAAATATTTGTGTTCAGCGAAGTCTCCCAAGTACAAAAGTACCCCTCATGTACAGGTTTTATGGTGTTTTCAAAAGTTACAGTGTCAAATACAAGGCTTGTGTTTAATTTTTTTCACATTAAAATTTGCCAGATTGGTTACGTTGCCTTTGAGACCCTATGGTAGCCCAAGAATGAAAATTACCCCTATGATGGCATACCATTTGCAATAGTAGACAATCCAAGGTATTGCAAATGGGGTATGTCCAGTCTTTTTTTAGTAGCCACTTAGTCACAAACACTGGCCAAAATAGGCGTTTTTTGCATTTTTCACACACAAACAAATATTAATGCTAACTTTGGCCAGTGTTTGTGACCAAATGGCTACTAAAAAAGACTGGACATACCCCATTTGCAATACCTTGGGTTGTCTACTATTGCAAATGGTATGCCATTATGGGTGTAAATTTAATTCCTGGGCTACTATACAGTCTCAAAGGCAACGTAACCAATCTGGCGAATTTCAATTCCAAATGTAACACGCTATATTTGACCCTGTAACTTCCCAAAACACCATAAAACCTGTACATAGGGGGTACTGTTTTACACGTGAGACTTCTGCTGAATACAAATATGTGTATTTTATTGTAGTAAAAGCAAACAGTATTATGACATTGACAGTTAAAATGTCATGTAGAACAAAAAAAATAACAAAATGTCTTATTTTCTCCCATTGTTTTTCATATTAAATTATGTTTCATAGCTAAATATTCGATATTAAATGAAAGCCCTGTTTCCCCTGAATAAAATGATATATAATAAGGGTGGGTGCATTTAATATGAAAGAGGTGAATTACGGTTGGAAAGACGTAGCGCAGATGCCAGGTTTTGGTTACATTTAGTTTTGTTCACAACGTGTACATTTGGCTCAGTCCTTAAGGGGTTAATCAGAACAAGGGGAGGTGTGGCAAGGGTTGCATAAACAGAAACAAACAGAAACAAATTGATATAACTATTAAATGGCAGAGAATTGAGCGGTAAAACCTGAAAGGCATGATCTATACACTAAAACTGCTTCATTAAGCTAAAGTTGTTTAGGTGACTATAGTGTCCCTTTAATTATCTTCCTGTGCTGCACTCTTGAGCCAGGTGACCCTATTGGCTCTAACCTTTTGAGTGACATCCTTGATCACCATTGTTTATTTTTTAGGTATAGACAATACTGAACTATTATTTCCTTCTTATGTTTTTGTCTCTTTGTTTGCCATATGCCTTTTGTGAAAATATACCAAAGATAAGTATTCCTGTATAGTGCTCCACCATTTGTGTATATTGTCAGGATTGTTGATGTGTGGTTAAGGGGATCCCATCTAAGTGTGGAAAGCACACATATTTATAAACTCTGGTACTCTGAGTTGTTGTTTAGAATCTGGACATTGTTGAACAGCGGGAACAATGTCTGGATTTTGCAGTCCAAATGGTCTTAAACAGCAATGAATAGTTTTGCCCCATTATCAATTATTTGCCTGCTAGGGCCTACAGTAACCACCTGGCAGAGGGTGAGAGCAGATGCTCTTTGGCCTTTCCCTTAACCCCTACAGTGGGGGCAATGGGCCTGTGAAGGAGATCTTTGATGGGCATGGGCCAGTGGGGCACAATTTACGGAAGAACCACTGACCCTGTAAAGGGGAAAGAGAGATCCAGGGCTGTAGGCTTTGGGACTCAAGGCTCCCTCTGTTGACACCTCTGTTGTAAGTGTATGTAGTTAAGAACAAAGCAGAGTAAATAATAAAGACATTGGTTTAATAATTTTGTATACACTTTTTAAAGGATTTAATATGTTTGGATACATTTTTTAAATGTATTAATATATTTAGAAAAAAAAATAGTACAAGGTTTTTGCTATATATTTTTTTATAAATAATATATTTTTTGATATTGTAAAATGTAATCTAAACATGTTAAATCATTTGAAAAGCTTATCCCAAAAATATGACGTGTTAAAAAATATTAAATCGAATGTTAGAAGTGAGGTTACATTTTGTATTTGGGTACGGGAGCTGTTTAGTATTATTGAGTTTAGTGTTAGAGTTGGGTTAAATTTAGTATTGAGGTACATGGGGTGTTAATTTTATCTAACTGACTTAGACCTAGGAGCAAGATAAATGGCATTTTCAGGTTTAGACTTTGATGTGACATTAGACAAAAGATATAACACACGCATAAAGGCACGCGCGCGCGTACACACACACACACACATAGACACACACACAGTTTGTATTTATTCACTGTAGTGTTCTTTTAACAATGTCCCTAATTATTATTATTATTATATTTATATAGCGCCAACAAATTCCGTAGCGCTTTACAATGGGTGGACTAACAAACATGTAATTGTAACCAGACATGTTTGACACACAGAAACCGAAGGGTTGAGGGCCCTGCTCATTGAGCTTACATGCTGAAAGGAGTGGGGTAAAGTGACACAAAAGGTAAGGAAACTATTAGGTATTAAGGAAGTAGATTATGGTTGATTATGCAATAGATCTATTCATTTTTTGAGAGTTTACTGACAAATTAGGGGGGAGATTAAACTAATCTGGTGCTTAACAAAAAATTCATTTATAATTTAAAATTTTGTATATATTTTGCCTTTTATAAAACCGCAATATCCTTTTTTTGAGCTATTCGATTTTAAACAGTTAGTAAATTTTGATTTAACTGATTGTCCACATAGAAGTGAAAAAAAAAAGACAGAGGCAGCTTACCACTGATGTATGAACAGAAAAATACTGTACAGGGTTAAGCTGAAATAGCAATTAGCCTTAGCTGCTGAGCAGAAGGATTAAACCTGTAACAAACGTGTAGATCAGCAGGGTCTTGAATAAACTCTTGTTTTTGTAAACACTTGCAATAGTTTGTTTTCTGGTAAATCCCTACATTGAAAAGCAATTTTAAAGCGGGGTATGTTGACAAGCCAAACGGACAAATACAAAGTGATATGACAAAAGGATGTTTTGTGCAATTTCTGTCTGTTCTTTTGTGTTATGCACATTTAAGGGTTAAGATTGCCCAAAGCTTTAGGCAGGATTCCAGGATAGAGCCCTGGACTCTGTTTAAGTTAGGGTTGTGTATGTGTCTGAGTGTTGTATCTGTTTAAGTGTTGTAAATGTGTGAGAGGACATATAGTGGAAACTGAGAGCTGTATGTGGGGGAAAGCCTGTCTGTGGTGGAGTGTTGTGTATGTGGTGGTTGAATTTTGTGTGTGGAGGATTCTGAGCATGTGTGTGTGTGCAAGTAAGTCTAAGTGAATTGTGTATGGGAATTTTATTATTTGCCCCACACCTGCTTACTTTGTGGCAGGAGAGGGTGTAATCCCTGGTGGTTCATGGAAGGTCATACTATTCAGAACCAAGCTGAAGGCACACTGGAAGCAGCATCCTGGGGATCCATTGGAAGAGCGCTGTGGTTTGCTCCAAAATAGGGTGCAGATCACTCATACTTGCAGTTCCAGCAATCAGTCGATGACTGACTGCACTGCTCTGAGTCACTTAGAAGTTCGGGGGGACTATGAGATAGCTCTTTAAATGATCTGAGACCTTCCATATTTGAATTTAGCTGCAGAAGATGCTCTTGGGCAATATTTCTATAATTTGAATTTGTTTGCCAAACATTGCTCTGTTCTCTCCATTCTTCCTGCTGCCTGGTGTTGTTACCGATTTTACCAAATGTACAAAGATTTAATGCCTTGTGGTAAGGCAGTCCTCATAGAAGATATTTGAGTGATAAAGACTAAAAATGAAATATTTATCAATAAAGATGCAAAAAACATAAAAAAGTCCCTAAAGCATGAAATAAAATCGTTCATAATCGTGCAGTGGTTGGGCAGTTAAGATTTGGCCATCATGAACAGCTTCCAATTCTAAACAAATAAATATTAGTGTGAAGTATCAGCTTTTCAAAAATGCAATTTCATGATAGTTTATACTCACAGAAAGCCAATTAACAAGTACTGCTTTTTCAGAATAGATATTTGGCTATACTGTAATGAATTAAAACATTAATTATATATTATATATACTTATATCAACATAATGAATGTTGCAATGGGCAAAGATATGCATGGCTTGATTTAAAACAGTTTGATAAATAAGAGATCAGCAAGAAAAGTTAATAGACTTCCATTTCTCACATTGCCCAGTCTCATACAAAATTTAACACTGTATACAATATTAATTACAAACAGAGCTTTATGTTTTGTTAAAATTAATGGTTTTGCTTTTGGAAATGTTCATATTAATATACTTAATAAAAATAAATTAAATTATCAACATATTTTCAATAGACACACACATTTGTGTTCATTACAATTTTATTCCACAATTACTCTGGCAATTATTGAAAGCCACCACAAAGTAAACTGACTAAGAATATGCATTCAATCATACTTATCGAATATCTGGCTTTTAGTATTTAGATAAACACTCGTAAACTAACTTGTGACAACAGGCAAAATTATAACAATACATTAAATTAAAGAACTTTGCAATTATATTTATTGTAACACCTAAAAACAAAATTATGTGCTCCATTTTAGAATTAATTGTCATAGTATAGTGTGTTACAGCCTCTCTCTTATACGGCAATACACAATACTGCAATGATTGCAATATAGGGCACAGGTATTAAAAATAAAGATGTATCTGCAACAAACAAAAGAAATTGCACCAATATTTTCAACTCTAATTTTTTCTCAACAGATTCTCTTCTCCCTTTTAATATTAATGTACACATATGCAGTATATATGTTAGACTTGTGCATTTGTTTAAGAACAAATTGCAATTCGTCCAAACTTAGGCTGCTGGACAGGTCTTCAGAACTCCATAGTTTTGAAGCACCATATGGATATTAAACCGAACGGCGACTCCGAATATGTTTGTTTGGCCGGTAATTCTGTCCATCCATGGTGCCCAAAACACCAAAAACGATAGATGGTTGAGGGGCAGCCACTAAATGTTGATTTTATTTTCAAATCAAGTGAGAAGTAAAAAATTGAGAAAAATAAGCAGGAGCAGTAGAATAAAACCTATATCTATATATTTCAATATATTATTTATATTTTATAAAAATATTTTTTTTTTGTTTTATTCCTCCTCCTTTTAGTTACTTCTTCTAACTTGTACTGGAAAATATATACATGCTCTTTATATTTGGCAGTACACTAATGTAAATTAAGCTCCGGGGCTGGCGGTATTCACCCACGAGTACTTAAGGAGCTAAGTGGGGAAATAAGTGAACCTCTGCATTTACTCTTTCAAGATTCTTTTGTTTCAGGTATTGTACCGGAGGATTGGAGGAAGGCAGATGTCGTTCCTATATTTAAAAATGGTTCAAAATCCTTGCCTGGAAATTAACCTCTTAAGGACCAAACTTCTGGAATAAAAGGGAATCATGACATGTCACACATGTCATGTGTCCTTAAGGGGTTATAGACCTGTGAGCTTAATTTCTGTGACTGGAAAAAATATTTGAAAGGCTATTAGGGGATAATATTCAGGAATAACTTTGTTATTAGCAAAAATCTGCAGGATTTTATGAAATATAGGTCATGTCAAACTAATCTAATTGCATTCTACGAAGAAGTAAGTAGAAGTATAGATCAGAGTGTTGCAGTGGATGTGATCTAGTTTTCCAGGCATTTGATAAAGTTCCTCACAATAGGTTAGTCTTCAAACCAAAAGAAATTGGTCTAGATGAATATTCTTGTTCTTGGGTAGAACATTGGCTTAATGATAGAGCAAGTTGTCATTAATGGTAGATTTTCAGGCTGGACAAAAGTGGTAAGTGGGGTCCCTCAGGGTTCTATTTTGGGACCACTTCTATTTAACATACTTATAAATGATCTTGAAATAGGCATTGAAAGTCATATTTCAGTGTTTGTAGATGACACAAAACTTTGTAAGTAATAAAATGTGAGCATGATATTGCATTGCTGCAGAAAGATTTAGATAGATTGGGGACTGGGCACTAAAATGGCAGATGAGATTTAATGTAGAGAAATGCAAAGTTATGCACTTTGGGGTCAAGAGTGCACAAGCAGCTTACACCCTAAATGTTAGTGAATTAGGGATTAGACATGTGCAATTGGTTTTGTTCCGAATGCAAATTCGGGCGATTTTCAGAAATTGAAACATTTGGATGCTTCCCAATATCCGAAGTGCCGAAATGCCGAATTGGCAAATTTCCGAAGTGCTGAATTTTGGAATGCCAAACCGAATTGCCGAAGTGCGGAATTTCAAAATGCAGAACCAAACCGAATTGCCGAAGTGCCGTATTTCCGAAGTGCCGAAGTGTTTCGGATTTCTGAAAAGTGGCAAAACAGGAGAGGGTTGTGGTTAGGGGTAGGGGTAGGGTTAGGGTATGGTTTAAGGGTAGGGTTAGTGGTTGGGGTAGGGGTAGGGGTAGGTAACCCTAACTCTATTCTTAACCCTACCCCTAACCCTACCCTAACCGTATTCCTAACCCTAACACTACTCCTAAACCTAACCCTGCTCCTAACCCAACCCTACCCTAAGCCTAGCCCTACCATAACCCGAGCCCTAACCCTACCCTATCCCTACCCAAGCCCTACCTCTAACTCTACCCCTAACCCTAACCTTACCCTAACTCTACCTCTAACCCTACACCTAACCCTAAGAGCAATAAAGATATGGAATTCTCTGCCTGAAGAGGTGGTTTTATCAGAGTCCATGCAGATGTTTAAACAGCAATTGGATAAATACTTGCAAAAACATAACATACAGTGATAGAATTTCTAATTAGTAGGGTAATTGCTGCTTGATCCAACGGGAGATAACTGACTTCTATTTTGGGGTCAATAAGGATTTTTTTCCTAGTGTGTTTCAAAATAGGAAGCACTTCAAACTGTTTTTTTTTTAACCTTCTTTTGGATCAACAGCAAAAACATATGTGAGGAAGGTTGCACTTGATGGACGCAAGTCTCTTTTCAGTTATGTAACTATGTAACTATGTTGCACTTGCAGTACCTCTTACACTACTCTAAAACACTTCAATACAAATTCAGTTCTACATTATCTTAACACACTACACAATACTACACATTACATTAAAGGAACAATACAAGTACCATAACCACTGCAATGCTCTGCTATGAGTTCCCCGTTGACCTCTCATTGTAACTAGACAAACTGTTTTAGAATAGTTTGGCTTCTTACCTGGGTTCTGCAGACCAGCTCTCCCAGCCTGTACTACTTCCAAGATTGACCCAGAAGCTCCTGCTTGTGCAGATTTAACTAAAAGACTGTGAGAACCATCTGACTGTCGCAGGCAATAAGTTTAGTCTTGCATGTCATAGTGATTACAAAGCTTGAATTGTTACTTTAACTCCTACATTGTGCTAATGTATTACACTATAACAGAACATGAATCCATGCATTAAAAATAAACCCACTAACACTAAATATTAACTCTTACAACACCCGAACTCTAACTCTTAACTACACTTCCTTAGTACTTACACCAGCAATAGCCCTAACCTAAAATATTTCACAATATAAAGGATATACAATGGGGAACCATGTATTAGGGAAAATAATGCCATCTCAGGATTATGGAAACATTTATAAACCACTCGATCATTAGTCTTATGGTTTAACCATATTATTATTTAAATGGTTAAGGTTTTCAAAACCTGCACTATAAAAACTGTAACACAATCTGTGCCGTATTATCCATAATACTGGTTTGACTGAAACTGTACTTAACTGTCCCTAATCTTAATGTAGTGCTGGTATACACATGCGCCAGTTTGCCCGATATAGTGAAAGCTAGACTCCTGCTCACAGCTACAATTTGCAAATTTAATGTATACCTCTCCTGAAAATGATATTGCCGGACAGGAGCTAATAAAACAGAAACAGTGCAATTCTGTCTCCTTCTGTTAATGGGTTACTTTAAACACCATGCCCACTGCTTTTAGAAGTAGTCATGGAGCAAGCAATCTGTTTCTGCTTGAAATGCTGTCTGTACAGAATAATTTGTTATTTTGTGCCTAGGTGTAACTACACCCCTGGCACATGTGTCTTAGCCTGAGTCCTGTACAAAGATTCAATCCGTTGTCAGCATGCACTGCCCTCTGGTGATGGAAATAATGACCCACATGTGTACCCCCTCAAACCTCTGTGCTCCTTTAGGCTTCACCCACTCTTGTTGGCTCAGCATTCTGGGTGGCTGGAGGGAGGACATTAGTGGTGAGAAGAGCTGTTTCTCAGCTCATCTTGCCACTCTGGAACATGGACACTGCCCGCTTGCGAGATGTAGTGTTCACTACTTCTGATAGAAAAGCATTGGCAGATTGGACAGTTTAGTCCAACTTATTGAACCCACCATTTCTGCTCAAACTAGGGTGAGTTAATATAGCTTACTACCTGATTAGTTGATGGGGAATGGGAGGGAGAGGGGCCCTGCAGTGCCAGGAAACAATTTGTTTTCCTGGCACTGGAGTGTCCCTTTAGAATGAGAAAGTCTATAGAGCAATGATTGAGAATAACTCTAATTCAAAATTAGAGTAAAGGGAAAAAACGAAATAAGAATAAGAACCACAGCATAACTACTTATGTCACTGAGTCCTGTTCCCTTCTCCGAGTAAAGGGAGTCACATTTTCCGCATCCCATATGCTTGCGTTGGCATGCTCCCCACACTCCTGCAATCTATCCCTGCCATGCTGCAGTAGCAATCACATCTCCTCTCGGACTGCCCATGTGACAGGCCTTTGTTGGCCGGGGTTTGCTTTTTGAGCCCGTTGACAAAAAGAAAGGCAACTGCATAGTTTTTTTCTGTTTCCGTTAGCTGATTCCAGCTTTTGTGAGAGTTATGCCACTGTGACAATCTTGCTGAGTACAGAAATGGCGTCTATTCCGGATCGTCACCAAACCCAGCCCCCTGAGCAACATTTATTTTTATCACTTGTGCATTACAAAATAAACATTTCAAGATGCACATCAAGTAAACTATTTAGGCAAGAACTGTATACCTGCAATTGCTAGTTTCTTCATGCAAGGAAATTTGCCTAGCAGTTTTATTACTCTACCGCTAATATTAGTCTGATTTGCATTTGGTCATTGTTCCTCTGTAATGTTACATATTAAGCAAAAAATAGGAGTTGCATTGTAGTGGCTGCCATAAAATAAGATATTAATTTCTGTCTTCACTTTGTATGAACCAGGAGAGGGATGATTACATTTGGCTTGCAAACAATCGCCTCATTTAAGGCCAAGACAGCATCTTGTATCATCACAATACACTCCCATGCTTTAAATATTTAATATGATATACTAATACTGCAAAAACTAGAACACAATAAAAATATATGAATATATTTAGTACTGTGCTGTGATTCATCAGTCCACAAATCTGTCTATACAGTACTGGCAGTCCGTGGAACCAATTCTTGGTCCCCCTTGCCAGCCTTTCCCTGGCATGAACCAAATTCAATCTGTCTATCTCTCTCTCTGTTACACCCAGATGTTCAGTCACAATGTCACTATATGATAAAGACACAAATTGAAGCTCACATTAAAAAGTATATAATATTAATTGCTTTGGAAATCTTATGTTTTTCCTTAACCATGATAGATCTATAACTTGTTTAACATTGGAGTGGAATGTCTTTCAAGACATAAGCTGAGAAATATCCCATATTTATCTTTATTGGACCACCTAGTATTCCAAGAATATCACTAGTTTTGGGTGAGCAGACATGAAGAAAAGACACCAATTATGGTTAATTAATATTAATGATCACAATTAAATTATTTACACACTAGAGACACTAATCTTTATTATTTATTATTAAAATGTATCAACAAGATACATGACCCATACTTTAAATGTTATGCTTAGAATTGAATCTGCATGTGAAAGTTAATATATGTTTTCTCACTGTTTAGAGAAGGCACTTGTGAAACTTTAAAAAAAATGCTGTGAGTGAATCACTTTAACTGTTTCTTCGTAAGAGCCCATTTTGAGTGTGTGAGTCAGCTATGTATGCTAGCTTAACCCCTTAAGGACACATGACATGTGTGACATGTCACGATTCCCTTTTATTCCAGAAGTTTGGTCCCTAAGGGGTTAAAGTCCCTGTGAGTATTACCAACAATCTAACTGTAACGGATCACCTGGCACCCTGACTGGGTACCTCCGTTGAAGGATGCTCCTAGCGCTTCCTGAGGTCTCCAAGCACTGCAGCAGACACCATAACCACTGTAGACTCCTCCAGAGAGCAAAACAGGAACAAGGTCTTACAAGAGCTGAGTAGTGATTATAGCAAGAGAGTATGCAGAGCATAGCAAGCCCTTGTAGCAGATTCCCCCAATAAGAGACGGCACTCCAAATTGAGGGTGAAGTAGAACTGCCTGTACTGGCACATACAGCCTCTTTTATTCACATTCTACAAACATAGTACTGCCCACAGGGTTTTGCAGAACAACCAATCAATACGTACAATACACTCAGACACTCCCACACAAAATCCTCCCTTCTGCCTGTGATATAATTACTGAACACAATGGTCTAACTTAATTATCACAGGCAGGAAAATACACAGTTTTACACAATATTCATAACTCTAGAAGTATACATCACATTCACATAAAACGTACATAGAATCAGCATACTCAAAATACGAACATACGTCAAAATCATAAAAATTGGTCCAGTGGGTCAAAAGTTAGTTGAAAGTCCCTTTGTGACCATCTACAAGCATGGCTTGGGTGTGTTAAGCCAATTACCTCCAGCCAGGGACATATTAGCCGCGAGGCAAACAAGGCATTTGCCTTGGGCGGCTTTTTCCAGGGGGCGGCAAAAAACGCCGCCCCCAAATGCCCAGGGCAAATGTCTTGTGAGCCTTGCGGCTAACTGACATGCAGGGCTGGCGGCACTGGCGGGCGGCACTGGCGGGCGGGCGGCAGGCGAGGGAGCACTTCCTCTGAGCTGTCTGCTCAGCTACCTCGCGTGCCGCAGAGTGAGGCTGGGAGCCGGAATATGACGTCATATTCTGGCTCCGCCTCCCAGCCTCACTCTGCGGCGCGCGAGGGAGCTGAGCAGACAGCTCAGAGGAAGTGCTCCCTCACCAGCCGCCCGCCCGCCAGTGCCGCCTGCCCAGCAGCCACTGGACCACCACGGAGAAAGAGGAACAACCCCCCCAGCATTCCCAAAGGTAAGGAGGCTGAGGGGGAGGTTAAATTAAAAAAAAATGTGTTAATGTGAGTGAGTCTGTGTGTATGTCTGTTAGTGTGTGTGTTAGTGTGTGTCTGTTAATGTGTATGCGTCTGTTAGTGTGTGTGTGTGTGTGTCTGTTAATGTGTGTGTCTGTGTCTGTTAATGTGTGTGTGTCTCTGACTGTGTGTTTATTGCCTGTAAGTGTGAGTGTGTGTGTCTGTTAGTGAGTGTGTGTGTGTGTCTGACTGTGTGTGTGTGTTTGCCTGTTAGTGTGAGTGTGTGTGTCTGTTAGTGAGTGTGTGTGTGTCTGCTAGTGAGTGAGTGTGTGTCTGTTAGTGTGAGTGTGTGTTTGCCTGTGAGTGTGTGTGTCTGTTAGTGAGTGTGTGTTTCTGTTAGCTAGTGTATGCGTATCTGTCAGTGAATGTGTGTGTGTATTTGTGCGTGTAATTTGACTCATAACTCTCTGATTGGTGGATTAAGTAACCTATCAGAGAGTTATGAGTCAAATTACATAGTGTGGGAAAATTCCAAAGAACTTTCCCACGCTGTGTAAAATGACACAGAGCCCTCTGATTGGTGGATTTCAAACCAACCAATCAGAGTGCTGTGACAGGTAAATGTAGATACTTACCTGTCAGTCTCTTCATGTACCTGTCAGAGCACTCTGATTGGATGGTTTAACCCCTTAAGGACCAAACTTCTGGAATAAAAGGGAATCATGACATGTCACACATGTCATGTGTCCTTAAGGGGTTAAACCCACCAATCAGAGTGCTCTGAGCCTAATTGCAGGGCAGGGCAAGGCTTAATAAGCCTTCCCCCTCCCTGCAGAGCTCAGTCTGCACGGAGCCCTTGCCGGGTGAAGATGGATTATTATTTTTTTGCGCTCTTTTTTTTTTTTTTTTTTTTTTTTTTTAATTGCGTCGGTTCTTATGGATTTTTATTTGGTCTTTTTTGGGGCTGAAAAAAGAAGTTTTATTTTTTTTACAGGTACTAAGTTAAAGGCTCCCCCCCCCCCTCATTATTTTTAGGATGAGGGGGGTAGGTAGGGGGATATATTTTTTAGGGACTTGAGGGGTTGACTAGGGGTTTTGGGGACCTCTAGTCACCTGGGGGGGTAATTTTTTTAGGGCCCCCACCTGCCGCTCAGGGGTGAGGACCGGGGGAGGACAATAGGTCCCCCCCCCTATTAGTATTTAGGGCCCCCACCCACCGTTAAGGGGTGGGGGCCAGGGGGGGGACATTAGGTCCCCCCCCTTATTAGTATTTAGGGCCCCCACACAGCGCTCAGGGGTTGAGGCCAGGGGGGAGGACATTAGGTCCCCCCTTATTATTATTTAGGGCCCCAACCCACCGCTCAGGGGTGGGGGCCAGGGGGAGGACATTAGGTCCCCCCCTCATTATAATTTAGGGCCCCCACCCACCGCTCAGGGGTGGGGGGGGGGAGGACATTAGGTCCCCCCCTTTTTACTGTAGGGCCCCCACCCAGCGCTCGGGGTGGGGGCCAGGGGGAGGACATTAGGTCCCCCCCTTATTATTATTTAGGGCCCCCACCCACCGCTCAGGGGTGGGTGACAGGGGGGAGGACATTAGGTCCCCCCCTCATTATAATTTAGGGCCCCCACCCACCGCTCAGGGGTGGGAGCCGGGGGGAGGACATTAGGACCCCCCTTATTATAAATTAGGGCCCCCACCCACCGCTCAGGGGTGTGGGCCAGGGGGGAGGACATTAGGTCCCCCCTTATTATAAATTAGGGCCCCCACCCACCGCTCAGGGGTGGGGGCGGGGGGGCAATAGGTCCCCCCTTTAGTTTAAAAGCCCCCACTCGCGCGTCGCGGGTGGGGGCCAGGGGGGAGAACATTAGGTCCCCCCCCTTATTATAAATTAGGGCCCCCACCCACCGCTCAGGGGTGGGGGCGGGGGGGGCAATAAGGTCCCCCCCCTTTAGTTTAAAAGCCCCCACTCGCGTGTCGCGGGTGGGGTCTCGGGAGGCGGGGCTTTTTTTTTTTTTAACATTGAGCAGCCACAGGCTGCTCACTGTTTACTAGACATGCCCCTACTCGCGGTATAGCGAATAGGGGCATTATTTACTAATACTAAGTCATTTTTACTTAGTATTAGTAAATATGGCTGAAAGACCAATTTAGGTCTTTCAGACGTTTAGTAGATAGCTCCCTAATACCGTGGGAATTAGGGAGTTATCTACTTATTCATCCCTGTCATTACATTGACAGGCTAAGTAACTTACATTTTATATGAATGTATGTTACTTGATTGTTGTAAGTGTTGCAAATGCTTACAGCAGAATCCTGGCTATGTTTGTATACTTTTTTTTTTATTTAAAATTGTATACAATGTAACATTCTTCTTCTTTCGCTGGGTAAGTATATTAGTACTTAGGCAATACTGTGCTTCAGAACTTCGGCACGGAGGCACTTTGACACTTCGGAACTTCGGCTACTTCGGAACTTCGGCACTTTGGCACTTCGGCACTTCGGAAATTCGGCAACTTCGGGACCTCGGCAACTTCTGCACTTTGCCAATTCGGCACTTCGGCTATTTGGACATTCGGAAGTACCCGAATGTCCGAATTACCCGAAATTCATCCGAATTCATATTCGGACCGAAACGAATTGCACATTTCTATTATTTAGTCTACCTCAATACAAAAAAGAAAGCAGCTTGATCCTCCTTTTCCTACAGAGCACCACAATTATGGAACGACCTCCCGCACACAGAAATCCCTCTCTATATACCTGAAAACAGAATGCACCTGTTATGGCTGATCATATATTTCCTACCTGTTCTATGTTAAATGTTGTATTTATTCTGTACTAATATTGTTTTTTTTTATTTTACTGTACCCTATCAATGCAATATTTTGTGACAACAAGAGAAATCTCAATCCTTGCTGGTAACATATTTTATAAATAATTACAATTTTATAAATAAATGCATTTTTGGAGGGAAGGAAAAGCTTTTGACAGTATATAGTTCTCCTAATCTTACAATATGTTTGTTGTATCAGTTACTGTAATAATATTGAACAATTAGCGATAGTTAAAAAAAAGACTGCTTCTTTGTAAAACAGAAAATTCTACATTATCGGCGTTAATATGTATATTATCAGCTTGTTTATCGAAGGACACATTTGATTACCTTTTCTGTGACATAATTAGAAATTCAAACTGGATGTCTACCTTTATTTAGATCAACAGCATAAACATTTGTGCAAATATGTGCAAAAGGTTGAACTTTATGGAACTTCATTTTTCAACCTTACCAGGCGGCCTAGACAGGCATAGGGGAGGGACTGGAGAACAGCCAAGATAGCACCCAGTCTCCTCCCCTCCTCTATGTGCGCATACAGGGAGATAGGATCTGGTCACATGATCTCATCTCCCTGTAGATAGCCAAGCACTATTTACTTAGTCAGTGCTTGGTTATTCTGGCGCTTGTTCCCAGCTCCCAGTCTCTTCTTGGTTCCTTGTTCCTGAGTCCTTGTTCCTGATCCTGGACCTTGTTCCTGATCCTTGTTCCTGGTTCTTGTTCCTGACCCTGGTCCATGTTCCTGATCCGTGTTCCTGGTTCCTAATTTACAGTACCTGGTTCCTGATTCCTGGTAATACTTCTCGGCTTCTGACCTTTGGCTTTGACTCTGACCATGCTTCTTGTCTCCAACTCTTGTCTTCTAATCTCCTGGCTTCTGAGCTTCAACTTGATTCTTGACCTTGCTCCTTTGCTGCCTGCCCTGACCATCACACCACCTGACACTGTCTGCTTCTTTCTGTCTTTATTGCTTCCTCTATAAACCCCTGATGTACCCCATATCACTCTCAGGCACCTGGAAAGATCATGTTTGCAAGGGGTTGCTGTTCCACTGCAACTGAGATCCTCTCTAAACAAACCAACTGGTAGGATGTCACAACCACATAACTATGTACATAACTAGAATGAGATTGGTCCCTGTGCAAGATTTAAAGAATGGCCTCCTCATTGCCCATCTCCGCTCCTCCCTAAGCAATAGACTTATGTGGGGTATCTGTGGTCGCTGGCTTGCCAAGAATGATTGTATGTGGGACTTGGCTGAGTGTGATTGTAGTGGTTAACTGAGTGTGATATGTATGTAGGAAATTGGCTGAGAGTGAGTGTTTGTATATGTAAGACTGGCTGAATGTGAGTGTGTGTTGCAGTAGACTGAGTGTGATTTCATGTGTGGCGATCATGTGTGCAATATTAATAATAATAATAAAATATTATACTTTCAAAACAGACACAGGTGCACAAACACTCAAGTATGCACACACAGTCCTTTTCCAGACTAAGCAGGAAAAGGGCTGTGTAGGGGGGACTGAGCAGAAGAAGGACTTGGCATGGTTGAGCAAACAGGTGAAGGACTGGGTAGAGGGGACCAATTATGAGAAAGATTAGACAGAAGGTCCAAGCAGGAGAAGGCTTAAGCAAGGGCTGAGCTGGAAAAAAGCTGGGATGGGGAAAACAAAACAGGAAACGGGCTGGACAGGCGACAGAGCAGGACAAGCTGTCAGCACTCCCAGTACTGTCCTCCCCCCCCCCCCCCCCCTGCCCCAAATATGATTAACTGTTTGGAACCAAATTAAATCCGCAATATACTAAATAACAGTAATTGGGACCCCCAGGCTGGTCAGAAACAACCTTAAAACAGGCTGAACTCCAGGGATGACAGGGCAGCCCAGTCCCCTGGAGAGTCACCACTGGAAGTTCTGCCACTGACTATGTATCTAAGATATACATATCACAAACCAACTCCTGTGCAAAGATTGTAGGGGGCTACTCTACTTTTTCAGTTAATTTTCTGCACCTATTGTTGTGACCACTTCTGCCATACCATCATTCTTCTGAACTCTATTTTCAAACTGATTGGCTGTAGACATCACTCACATGAATTCAGTGAAAACTGTCATGTGACTACTCTAGCACTAAAGTATAGGAATTTAAGGTTTCCATAAACCCACCCACTCCATCCATAAATCCATGATTCCGCCCTTTATAATTGCTCTCTCTCTCTCTCTCTCTCTCTCTCTCTCTCTCTCTCTCTCTCTCTCTCTCTCTCTCTCTATCACCCTTATCGGATAGTCCTCATCTTCTCTTTCCTAATATGGTGCATCACAATCGTATGAGCTTCCAGTTAGTATGTGGAGTAGGACATACTTTTTTCTTCAAACAATGCCTTCAATATATGCAATATTGAACTAATGCTGTTGTAGATTTAGTAGGGTTATATTTCTATGTAATGAAAATAAAAAAACATTTTCTCATTAAGCCTTCGAGAGCACCTGGGCAATTGGATTTACCAGACTATGTTAAATTATCCTCTTTCTAATCATTCTCTCCCTTTGCGTGTCGTTCTCCAAATCCCAAAATAAAACCACCCTCTAACATAAAAGTAAATAATGTACACAGTATAATAATAATAGTAGACACTATATCCATGTGTGGTATAAATTCAGTCTAGCAAGCTTTAAGATCTGAAGTGCTTCACGTACAATAAATAACGTGATGTTTCCATAGAGACAGACATTTCTAAAAGTCTGCAGAGAAGTTGATGACTATGTTTAGTGAATGAGAAAGATAATAAAAATTAAATCAGCCATTGGCTTAAAATGTATAAGCTCCTTAATTAGGAGGCACTTTAGATTTTGAAAAAGTGTTTTCTTATTGCCGAGTTGCTTCCCACACTATAAATGAAGCTTTTCAAAACAGATAGAAACCCATTGAATTTAATGAAGTAGAAAAAACATGTTTGACATCCTTTTACTGGAGAAAAATGAGTCAATTGTTCTTACTTGTGACTCACACAATTGATGTCATTTACATACATATTTGGAATAGAATAATTGAAGACCAACTATTTGTCTTTTGGCAAGTGCTTGAATTAGGGTGAATCAGCTACAAACTAGTAATTACATTTAGGAATTGTGTTTGTACTTAAAAGTTACTAGAGGTTTGGATGCTGAAATACATGCCATGTTTACAAAAATAAAGCAAGTGTATCTTAAACAGCATGCAAACTCTGAATATAAATTCCTGTTAGCAAAGCAAATTGGTCCAAATGAATCTTTCGGGTGTTCACACTCCAGATGTCTGTAAAATCACACAGCTGTCTTTTAATTTTATCAAAATGAATTGTGCATGTGTACTCCAAATACAAAGCTATCCTGATTAACAACAGTTTTCCTAAGAAAAAAAAATTTATCTAGAATTTGTATTCTTTATTTAATGTACATTTATAATGTGACTTGTGAAACATTAAATCAACATTGTCTTCGTTAAGCAAACGCGAAGGATTAGACTCTCATCAAGTCTGTACATGCTAATTTGATAAGTTAAATACATTAAGCTTTTATTTCACACAAAAGCTTTTATTACAGCGTGGGTATATTTAAAATAAATATTGACGTATTACAATGAATTATATTGTTTAACACATTAACAACTTAGCAGAAGAAGGTTTTAAAAGTCCAATGTTGTGAATGATATTTCATACATGATGGATACACAATACAAACTGCTTGGAACAAGCCCATAGTTTTTAGAGAAAATACATTGAGTGAACATGAATTTTATTTTTAAAATATACTATCACCAAAGAATGCTGTCTGCATTATGATAGTACCAAACAGCAAGTAAAGAATTCTAAAGAAGAACAGTGGCCGGACAATTGACAGTTTTCAAAATGATAATTACCTCCTTGCTTTTGTTATCATTTCTGAGTAAGGATTTTATATACATATATGTACTGTGGAGGTACAAATAAAAATGATAATGCACAACATATGTATTAACCTTTAACAAGTTTAAGATGTTTTATTTATTTTTTAATGCAAGGAAATTTGTGTTTGCTACTTTTTGGATTCCCAAACCTCTTTGAGACCTTGTTTCGTGTATCTGTTTCCAAATAAATATAAAAAGATATTTGTTTGTTCCTCACTGCTCTAAGCTGATCATCTCTGCAAATGAAAATGACTCACAGGAATCCAATAAACTAAATGAAGTAAAGGTCACACTCAAGATTATTTTGATGAAATGTTTATTATGTGCACGTCTCATAAGATTATTGAGGAGATAAAATCAAAGTCATATAAAATGATGAATGCTCCTATACTCTTTTGATGAAAAATAATTGGTTTATTTTTGTCACTCGTCCAAAAAGTCGAGAAAGGCATCTTCATATATTTGGTTTTGTATTAAAATTGAAGTAATTTTTTATTTAGGCATATACATCATGCTTGACATTCATGGATATGAAAACTAATGTTAATGTTATTCCTGTAAAACTGCTTTCTTGACTTTATTTACATTCAGGATATATATTATAACCATACTAGTTATATACAAATAGAAAATAAAGAAAAGAATAAAAGCATATTTTGTACAAGATTCTCAGAGTTATTCACAAAGGTGAGAGTTGCAGTGAATTCACAGTGACTGTCAAAATTTCAAAACACCAATTCTGTTTTACGTTTGCTAATTTGTCCTTAAATTTAAAACTCACTTTAAATTACAGGTAAATCTCTTTAGTGAATAACTCTGTCTGTATGAAAGTGAACCTATAATGACTAAAAGGAAAATGAACAAATGAAGCCCTATAGCCCTATAGAAATATGGTATGATCACATAAAATCACTGTTTTATTAGAAGATGCAAAATATCTAAATAATAGACATAATCAAAGAGTATCAGAATAAGATACATAAAACATATACAAGCTATAGACAATATATATATATATATATGTACCAATTCTCATAAGTAAGACAAATAGATATATAATGTGTGTAAGTAAACAGGCACACAAAAGTCTGTGGGTGTATTGGTATCAGTGGTGGAACTACCGCTGGTGTAGCCAGTGTGGCTGATAGCGGGCCCGCATGCACTTACAGACACCTGATGGACAATATTTCTTTATTGCTAAACAGGTGCCAAGTGGGATGCCACAGCCCTTTAAGAGCCTTACCGTTCCCCTGTAATATCGTCTGGCTGGGAGGAAGTGACAGCCTGTCACTTCCTCCCAGCATTTTACTGAGAAAGAGAATAAGGATGCAGTGGGAGTACCACAGGTAACAGTGGGAAAAGGAGACACCAGAGAGCTGCTCCAGACCCTACACTCCAGTCAACCCCAGTCAGCGTGTATATATGTGCTAATGTGTATGTATATCTGTGTAAGTATGTATATATGTGGCAGTGTATGTGTGTATAAGCATGCATCCAAGCAATCAAACACCAACACAAAATGCAAACACACATCTGCAATGTAACACAAATGTTACATGCAAACACACCACTACATTCAAACACCAATACTACACACAAATGTACATTCACATGTAAAAGCCAACATTACATCCAAACACACCCCTGCAATCAAACAAACATTACAAACACTCCCCCTAAAATTATATACCCCTTGACTCAAAAAACAAACTGCACACAAAAGCGCACCTGCATTTAAAAGCCAAAACTAGATACAAACACACCCCTGCATTCAAACATAAACAGTACACACAAATACACCATTGCATTCCAATAGCAATAGTACAAACAAATACACCTTTACGTAAAAAATATACTCTATACAAAAACATGCCTACATTCAAACACACAAACATTGCTCCCAAATACAACCCCGCAAGGATGGGCAAATGTTTGATCCCCAGCTGGCACAGCATCGTTGGAGTTGTACAATACATGGGGATCGACCTTTTTGCCACTCTTGCACTAGAGGGTTGCCACAAAACGTTCTTGCTTCAGGGCCCTCTCTACATTAGTCCTGATACTGAAAAGAGTGTAAAATACTAAGCTCCAGTGAGAGTGTATATTCCTACCCTAAAGTTGGAATCAAGTCTGGTATGTGGGATAAATAGCTCCCAGTTACATCCCACTGTCCTTGCTGGATAAATATGTAGGATGTATTCGTCCTGACCTGTTGTGGGTCCACATAGATGGGAAAAGACCAGAGAAGGGAGACTTCCCTTGAAGTCGCGCTGATCCTTGTGCTCTGCCAGTGTAAGATAAATACTGGAACTCGTAAGGGTCCAACAATATAGAAGTAAAAAGAGCTCACTGATCGTGGATCATTCGTTTGCAGGTCCTATGCATTTTGTGAATGAACCTCAATTCCTCAGGGAGCACGAACGATCATCGATCAGTTGAAATAAGAATATATACCATGAGCTGTCAAATAATTTAAAGGGGCATATATCCAATAGTACTATAATTAAATAGATTCATTTACAAATATATTGCAGGCAATTGTTGGTTTAAAGAAACCTGTATCCAATAAAATTGTGACTCAACAATTGGCAATCTTTTTAAGAAATCAGAATTGTTGACTGTGTATTGGACAGCAGGGCAAGTATGCATTTTCAGGGGATTGCAGCCCTCTTGGTTTCCTATATATATGTGGGAGTCCAGGCCAACTCCCAGGCTTTGCACCCCTCCATATCACAGGTGCCTCATTCCAGGGCTCTATTTCACTTTGACCTGCAGAGATTACCAGGAGGAAGCATTTTCCAAGTAAGTGGATTGATCTCATAAGAGCAGGCAGTAGAATGCTAGGATAGAACCTGCCAAGAATGGGCTATATTGAGGTTGTGGTAGGCTTATGATAAAATTGTAACTAAACCCCCAAATTTTTGCCTAGGTGAGGTGTTTTTTTAAAAAAAAAAAAAAACGATTATATTCTGTAAGACTTGAAATTTCTGTTTAGTCAATGAGTGAGTGCACTCTTCTGGCAGTGCGATTTAGGCAGAGTTTGTTAACACTGCCCTAGTTTTTTTCAAAGCTATCAAAAGTTATTCACATTAACCTTTCAGTTACTCTGAGCTTTTTCTCTGTCCTGTGCTAAAGAGAATTTAGTATTTTTTGTGTCTTCAGTAAAACAATTTTCAGTGCTTTTCCTTTGAGATATACCCTCAAGTGATACATTTCTTCAGTAGTTTTTTTTTTCTCTTAAAACATACAGCTTAATTTATTTTTCCTTTGTCCTCCTGAGCTGAAATATGCTGCCCAAGAATGCAAAAGAAATGGAAAATTCTAATAAAATGCATGGAAAATAAAAGTGCATTAATGTACTTTTTTTCTGAATGCCACAGGCAAATGTAACAGATGTACCATTTTATGATTGTGATTAGTTATCTTTTATAAACCACTAATATAGGGGATGAAATTATATAATCTTCTATTAACTAGAAATCTTTGAAAATAGGTTGAACACGTGTTTTTCTATCAATTTCCTTCTGCTTTGTTTCAAACTTCCACCCAACCTCAAAAAGGCAAGGAACCTTTTATAGCTATACATGCTACATTTTACATATGATATATACATATTACATATACTACCAGTTTCGCAGGAGTATACTTATAACAAGTGAACAAAAAACATAAATGAAATGTTTAGGAAAAAAATATAATTTTTTAAAACATTTTACATATGATATATACATATTACATATACTACCAGTTTCGCAGGAGTATACTTATAACAAGTGAACAGAAAGTTAGCACAGAAAGTTAGCAATTTAGATTCATCCTATGCATCTTATTAATACAATTCCCTAGTTGAGCATATCCTTCACATAACTAGCAGCTATCATTTAGGCCAGTGCTTTATGCAAGTCTACGTTTTAAAAAGTTCCCTACCGCAAATCTGAACATTGCTCAGATCAAGTATTCTATTCATAAACAGGGCTATACATAGGACACGGGGTCACACATTTAGGCTGGGAGAAAGGAGATTTCATCTAAGGCAAAGAAAAGGTTTTTATACAGTAAGAGCAAAAAGGATATGGAATTCTCTGCCTGAAGAGGTGGTTTTGTCAGAGTCACTACAGATGTTTAAACTGCTATTGGATAAATACTTACAAAAACATAACATACAGGGATATAATTTCTAATTAGTGGGGTAATAGCTGCTTGATCCAATGAGACATCTGACTGCTATTTTGGGGTCATGAAGGAATTTTTTCCTAGTTTGTGGCAAAATCGGAAGCGCTTCAGACTAGGTTTCTTGCCTTCTTTTGGATCAACAGCAGCAACATATGTGAGGAAGGCTGAACTTGATGGACGCAAGTCTCTTTTCAGCTATGTAACTATGTAACTATGTAGGTACAGCTGGATCAGTGCCTTATGCAAGGTAGACTATGGAGGACACTATCAACCCCTAATACTGGACACTATCATTTTATTGTATTTTAACTACTTGTATATTGACTCCAATATGCCATCCAACTACCGCTCTATCTCGCTACTGCCATTTGCCTGCAAGATCCTCAAGAGAGTTGTGTACACCAGATTGACTGACTTTCTCAAATCCAACTCTCTGCTTGACCCCCTTCAGTCTGGATTCTGCTTTGGTTAATCTGTTGAAATGGCTGTGATCAAAGTATCCAATGATTTGATTGACGCTAAATCTCGCGGCCATTACTCTTTCCTAATTCTCCTTGATCTTTCTGCTGCCTTTGACACTGTTCATCAACAGCATAATTTTGGTCTACGGGATACTGCTCTCTCCTTGTGCTCCTCCTATCTCTCCCAGCAACCTTTCAGTGTTTCTTTCTCTGACTCTGCCTCTTCCCCCCAACCATTCTCTGTCAGCGTCCCCCAAGGTTCTGTCCTTGGTCCCCTACTGTTCTCTATCTATACTTCCTCCCTTGATAATTTCATCAGCTCCTTTGGCTTCTGTTATCATATCTATTCGGATGACACGCAAATCTACCTGTCCTCTCCTGATCTCTCTCCGCCCATCTTGACTCATGTCTCTAACTGCCTCTCTGCGATTTCCAACTGGATGGCTGCTCACTTCCTTAAACTCAACCTGTCCAAAACAGAACTTCTGGTCTTTCCTCCCTCAAGTGTTGCTACTCCCATGTCTGTCTCCATCCAAGTCAACAATGCTACCATCACCTCTACCTCGCAGTCTGGGTATTCTTTTTGACTCTAACCTCTCCTTCACCCCTCATGTCCAATCAATCAATTGCTAAATCCTGTCACTTCCATCTCAAAAACTAAGCGCGCATCCGCCCCTTATTTAACGTTGGATGCGGCTAAGGTGCTGGTCCATGCTGTTGTTCTCTCTTGCCTTGACTACTGCAATCCATTCTCAGTGGTATTACGTGTTCCCAGCTTGCACCACTGCAATCTATAATGAATGTGGCAGCGAGGCTTATTTTCCTGTCCATTGGCACCTCTCACACCTCCCTGCTCTGTCAGTCCCCGCATTGGCTACCAGTTAGATATAGGGCTCAATTTAAAATTCTGGTGCTTGCTTACAATTCCCTACATAATGCTGTTCCAACCTACCTATCCTCCTTAATACACAAGTATGTCCCGTCGAGGCCCCTGCGCTCTGCCAAAGACCTACGTCTATCCTCTGTCCGTACTCCCACCTCTGATGCTCGCCTCCAAAACTTCTCCAGGGCTGCACCTCTTCTGTGGAACTCCCTTCCCTTCTCCGTAAGATGTTCACCCAGTCTCCACTCATTAAAAAAATAATTGAAGGCTCACTTCTTCAAGAAAGCATATCAACTAAACTGTTAGCAGGTTTTTATCCCCAATCCCCCATGACTCCTCTCCTGTAACTGTCAAAAATTACCAACTAAACCCTCAGAGAATACTTTTCTAACAACCTACTTTGTACCCCTACCTTTACCCTTTGTGTCACTATACACACTCCCTCTAGCATGTAAGCTCATTGAACAGGGCCCTCCACCCCCTCTGTTCCTGTACGTCCAGTTGTCTGGTTAAAATTACATATCTGTTAGTCCACCCATTGTACAGCGCTACGGAATCTGATGATGTTATATAAATAATAAAATTGTAATAATAATAATATAGTAATAATAATTTATAATAATAATAATATACCGTATATACTCGAGTATAAGCCGAGTTTTTCAGCACGTTTTTTGTGCTGAAAAACCCCAACTCGGCTTATACTCGAGTCAATTGTCTGTATTATGGCAATTTGCATTGCCATAATACAGACTGGGGGCTGTGGGGGCTGCAGAGAGATGTTACTTACCTTTCCTGCAGCTCCTGTCAGCTCTCTCCTCCTCCGCCGGTCCGTTCAGCTCTTCTGTCAGCTCACAGTGTAAATCTCGCGAGAGCCGAGATTTACACTGGGAGCTGACCGAGGTGCTGAACGGACCGGCGGAGGAGGAGAGAGCTGACAGGAGCTGCAGGAAAGGTAAGTAACATCTCTCTGCAGCCCCCACAGCCCCCTCCTACACAGTGCCCATCCACTGGACCACCAGGGAAGGAGAGCCCCCCTCCCTGGCCAGCTAGCAAGCAGGGAGGGGGGCGAAAAAATTTATATATATTAATAATAAAAAAAAAATAAAAATAATAAAATAAAAATAATAATTAAATAAATAATAATAATAAAAAAAAATAATAATAATAAAACATGTAATGAAACAAAAAAAATATTAAAATAATAATTAAAAAATAAAAATGCCCACCCCCCACCAAGGCTCTGCATCACACTCTGCATTATACACACACATACACACACTGCATTCATGCACACACACTGCACTCATACACACAGCATTCTCATACACACACACTGCACTCATACACACAGCATTCATACACACACACAGCATTCATACACACACACTGCATTCATACACACACACAGCATTCATACACACACACTGCATTCATACACACACACACTGCACTCATACACACACACTGCATTCATACACACACACTGCATTCATACACACACACTGCATTCATACACACACACTGCATTCATACACACACTGCACTCATACACAGCATTCTCATACACACACACTGCACTCATACACACAGCATTCTCATACACACACTTCATTCATATACACACACTGCATTCTCATACACACACACTGCATTCTCATACACACACACTGCATTCTCATACACACACACTGCATTCTCATACACACACACTGCATTCTCATACACACACACTGCATTCTCATACACACACACTGCATTCATTATATATACACACACTGTAAATAGATATTCAATTAATATAATTTTTTAAGGATCTAATTTTATTTAGAAATTTACCAGCAGCTGCTGCATTTCCCACCCTAGTCTTATACTCGAGTCAATAAGTTTTCCCAGTTTTTTGGGGTAAAATTAGGGGCCTCGGCTTATATTCGGGTCAGCTTATACTCGAGTATATACGGTAGTAATAATAATTTAGAATATCAGCTTCATGCAGCTAATTTCCTCAGCAATGTTTAACCCACTGTAAAACACTATAAATAAGTGTTGGCAAAACACAGTATAGAACTAAATAACTCCACAGCATTTTAAGCAACTATCTTATAAGAAATATTAAGACGGCCATATTACAAACAGACATTTAACAAAGAGTCAGATGAGAGGAAAACAGGAAAATCTGTGAAATTACATGGAACGATGAGGAAGAATAGGAAAGTGACAAGAATAGAGGAGGACCGGGGGATGGTGAGAGAATATGAAAGGGATGCAAATAAGGTTTGAGAGCACAAGGTTCACAACAGATGGTCATCTAGTTAATGGAATGTTTCCCTCACATGTTCTGAAATCCCTAGTGGCTCCAACAATGTAAGGTCATATAAAAAGGGATGCAAAGTGTATGCTTGGTGAGGTTCATTTGTAATGCTGAGGAACTTGAGGTGCTGATGAATTTGTGGGGGGAGGGAATCATATAACCAGGTTTTCGCAATGAACTCTATCAACGGTCAACGGTTTGCATGTGTTCCCAATAAACCCTATTAAAAGTCTTTTTGATATACAGAGAAAATAGCAGGCCAGGGTGGATGACGGCTTATGAAGTTATGGAGTGTTGACAGTGTTGAACAAACCGTTGATCAGTAGGGTAGGATAGAAATGTGTTGCTAAACATATTTACCTAAATGATTATTTGGACACTATTTCTACGGATGTGTGTAATTTGAAAAATATAACTAAATGGGGAACTATTAAATCCTTAAATGTTTTATAATAAAGTCTTGAAAAGCAGGTAGGCCATGGACTCTAATGGATTTAAAGTGTGCCTTTTGTTGGGCATCTGTACATGCTTTTAACAACTACAGGGCCAGTATTTTTTCTGCACATGCTGTTTTTATAGAAAATACATATTTAATTAACTTGGCTGCAATAGCAATTTTATGTGCCACCCACAAAGAGTTGGGTGAGAGCCAAGTGGGTTTATTTTACTTAAAATAATTAGCAACCACGGTAAAAAGTAAATAAAAAAATAAGGGAATTATATATATTCCATACTCCTTTGCTGTAAAATTAGTAATGTTCATGAAATTTAAGTTCCTGTACCGCGGTGCGCACTGTTAAGCCGGCCACGCTACAAGACAGGTAAGTAAACCTTCACATTCGCTCCATTGGATGCACAGACATTTCCCCTTACTTTTGAGGGGGGAAAAGTGCGTCTTATGGAGCAAAAAACGTGGTAGCAAATGGGCTAGGGAGGAGGGAAAGGCTACATTTAGTGAGGGAGAGAGAGTAAACTAGAGCTTCCCCTTACAAGCACTGCCTGGAGAAGCTGTCACATCTGTTATCAACATACAATGCGTGCTGTAGACAGACATATTTTATGCACAGAATTGACATTAAGCAGCCCAGTACATACTTCCAGTCTGCCTAAATCATGTGTGCTGGGGGTGCATTTTTCCCCTAGCAAATTTTTTTCACTTTATATTATCTAGCAACCAGAGCACCAGGTATTTACTATTTTTGATTGGAGTGCAGGGGTTAAATATATTATATATATATATATATATATATATATATATATATATATATATATATATATATATATGTATATATATATATATATGTCTATTTATCTTAATAATATAATGTACTAAGTGTATTTTTATATTAATACATACATATATTAATATAAAAATACACTTATAATTAAATTACACATGTATATATATATATATATATATATAATATATAATAACTATATATATTGTATATAAGTATTATTATGAAATACAAATAATAAGTAAATTAAATAAAATAAAAAAATGTAAAAATAATAATAAAAATTAAAAAAATTATATATCTATATGAAATTTTAATCTAACTGTATTTTGATATTTATATATATTTATATCAAAATACAATTAGAATGAAATTGTATATATATCTATGTATATATAAATAAATAGAAATAATACAAAATATACATATGTCCATATACAAAATTACATAAATAATTATATAAATATACACGTAGACTTAAAATATATAAATATGCATATATATTTAAATTCTACGTGTGTATTTATGTAATATTTTTACATAATTAAGTAATTTTATTGATTGAAATTTGAGGGACCTGCCTGACAACCCAGGCTGAAAGTCCAGAGAATTTAATTTGCTTGCACTGCATTTTACCCTGTAACTTTCTATGACACCCTAAAACCTGTACATGGGGGTACTGTTTTACTCAAGAGACTTCGCTGAACACAAATATTAGTGATTCAAAATGGTAAAACATATCACAGCGATGATATTGTCAGTGAAAGTGACTTTTTTTGCATTTTTCACACACAAACAGCACTTTTACTGATGATATAATTATTGTGATACGTTTTACTGTTTTGAAACACTAATATTTGTGTTCAGCAAAGTCTCTCATGTATAACAGTACCCTCCCCCCTTCCCCCCCCCCCATGTAGAGGTTTTATAGCGTTTTTGAAAGTTACAGGGTCAAATATAAGGGTCAAATATTTTTACCAAAGACAACAAAAAAAGAAAAAATTTAACTAGTCTCAGTGTGTAAATAGTCCTGAGACCAGCTACATCACCTGGAAATATGTATAGCAATGTAGTATTGATGATAAACTGGCTAAAACATATATGGTAATGACTAATAGAGACCAAATATAGAAATAATAATAATCAAACAAAAGTATATACAGGTGGTACTAATACTCCTATGCCAAACACAGAGATCAGTAGGTTAGGGATATAATCCAAAATTCAAGTGTATATAATCTATACCCAAGCCTAAATTCCAGCTTTATTGAAAATTACTATATAGGGGTGAGTCCATCATGATAGCAATACCCTAATCATAGGTTTCCTCTATCAAATCCTGTGTATTATCAAAACCATAATAGAAGCTGCGCTTGTGTGCAAAAAATATATATATATATAATAAAACCCCATATGTAGGGTTTAAGGTACACTTTAAGTTAGGCACAGGTCTAAACAGTCAGCTTCTTAAGAGAAGTAGGTATCTTTTAATTGTGCCGGTAGATAACGTCTATTCGATTTTAAGTAATGTAATAAAAGTTACATTTAACCCCTTGAGGACACATGACGTGTGAAATGTCATGATTCCCTTTTATTCCAGAAGTTTGGTCCTTAAGGGGTTAAACATATTCCCTATCTCTACTTTAACACTGAAATTATATTTACATCTACTCCTTGGATCCTTAAAAACAAACAACAACAAAAAAAACTACCTGTCTGTGACAGCAATTTAAACATAGTCAATTCTATCTTCTGAATTTATTCAAAGATATTTCTACTCTTGCTGTTAGCAGGTCCATTTTGTTGAGAACAAGTCTATGATGTTCACAAAGAACTACACATCTCTGGTCTTTAAAGGCCAATACAAATATGGAATATCTGAATATTCCTTTAGTAACAGTCACACTAGTTTCTGTCACAAAAGGACCGGCTCTATATAAACCAAAGTCACTGAGGCTTTGTAGCAATTGTTTTTGCACTGATAATACCAAAGAACAATCTAAAGTTTGCTCAAATTTCTATTAATTATTAAAGCATTTTCCATTTGCAAATACAAGGAACGTATGCTTCTAAACTTTATTTTCCGTTAGATTTTTGACTTGATACAAATACTTTGTAATCATAGCTTAGCATTGAACATAGAGTTCCATTTTTCCTCCAGAGATATCTAGTTTCTGGCACATCATTTCTGTTCAAATACATTCTTATTCATCAAAGATGAAACATGCTTTTCAAGAGAAGATAAAAGTATTGTGCTATACTTCAAAAGAAAGACATTTTGTTAGCAAACTATTGTTTCTTTTTTTTTTAGGACCAAGTGTAAATATCTAAATAAATAAAGAAGAATCCCACAGGTATGTTATAGATTATTAGCATGGAAGTTTTCCTTCCAGAGAACAGATATTTATGAGGTTACACTAATTGTATCACATATGCTGATATTTTATGCATGAGCAAAGGAATGAATTTCATGAAAAATTCAAAAAGATAATGTCAAACAAAGACTAATGCTGGTATGTATGCACAGTGCTGCGTGGAAGCTCATGCAGATTAAGATATGGAAATCAAATATAGGTTTTAGAGAACACATTGTATCCCTCTAGGATAGATCATCTACTCACCATGCTGAAAACAATTTCTCAGAATATATTTTAAAAAAGACGTGTATTATTATATCTAGCATGAAACAAGTGACAGGACTGATAGTTTTGAGCAATGTAGCACTATTATCTACTACTTTCCACATTCCTTTCTTTATTGGTAGTTGAAATAAATTCTTAGATGCCATGAAAAACACTGAATTATCAACAATTACCTAAAACTTGGCATTGCATGTATGCATGAAAATATCGAATAATTCCAAAAATGTAACACTGTTCACATTCACGATTTCACCAGGGTAACATATGAATGAGTATTTCACATCCTGTCTTGTGGCATAGAAGTCAAAGACTTCCTTAATGTCCTTCATCCCATACACTGAATACTTGAATAATAATAATTAAAAATAATTAAATATGGAGAATTGATTGTGCAACAAATGTTAATGTTGGTTATTCACCATACAATGCTGTTCTTGCAATTGCACCAATAAAAATCTTAAACCCTATATTCCTATAATTCATGTAATAGTATTTCATTGCAAATAGTCTGCAATACCTTTCATGTGATGAGTTGAAATAACAATATTAACTAATGCCCAATTCCAGAGTATACTATGTTGTTCTTTGCCTGGTTTACTATGACGTCTACTGGTAAGATTCCAACCTAAATTCTATATTTCCTTAACTCAATGATGTAAGGTAAGTGTTGGCTGCTGCTAAGATATCTGCTGCCACCTTAACGCAACTGAAATATACCTATCAATTCAGTCCCATGGATCTGACCATGTGGAAAACTAATATCCAAACTACTAAGCTCTTTCAAATGAGCAATTTTCCAGATGTGAAATTCAGGTTCCATAGAAAGCTTTCTGTTTTGTTTTCTTCAGGTTAGCTGATGTTGGGGTGTCTCTACAGGATTAAAGAAACACTCCAAGCACCACCGCTCCATAAGTTAAAAGAATTGCAGGACCTAGCTTATTGGCTGAAAGAGATCAGCCAATGCTTTTAGCCAATGAGCTTGCCTTGCAGTGCAGGGCTCAGCTCAGGAAATCTAATGGAAGCTTCTGGCTCTCTGGTGAAGTATAGCAGGCTGTTTGCAGCACACAGTAGAACCCAGGTAAGAAGTCAAACCATTTGAAAACACTTCTTATAATGGGGGAGCACCAGTGCACTCGTGGCACCATAACCACTACAGCATTCTGTAATGTGCTTGGGATGTACCTCTAATAATGTATATGTTTTAATCAAAAACAAGAATGCCAGTCACCAAATATATTCTAATGAAATAAATAGTGTGCTCAACCAAAAATTATTTTCAATTTGAATATTAGTATTTATTGCCAATATATTAACAATATTTTTCATAGGAATATTTTTTTTTTTATATAAAATACAAACATATACATTGTACATAATAAGGCACTGTTAAACTGAAAGTTGTTTGTAGCAACAATGGCAGAGATTTATCAAAGTTTTCTTAAGAGTGTCTGTTATTTTTGGTCTGTAGTCTGTTCATGTTTAATAAATTGTTCTAAAACTGGTCTAAAAAGGGTCAGCTTTTCCCTATCTAAATTCTGTCATATTTTGCCATTCTTAGAATACTTTCAAAATTAGAATAGCATAAAAAAGAAAAGTAAAACGGGACACTTTTCTGTTAGAAAAAGTGACAGAGAGATTGAAAAATAAGTTGCATTGCAAGAAAAATGTGTGTGTTACGAAATGATTGTTAGGATGCAAAAGAAGCAACAGATGAACAAATTTGACAGATTTAATAAATGTTCCAAAAAATAAATAAAAACAATTTCTAAAATTGTGTAAATCTATGTGCTAAACTTTGATAAATGTTCCTGAATAAATAAATGGACATAAAAGCAAATATATATATTCACAAGGAACTTGCACTCAAGGGTTCCAGTAAATTGATGTGGCCGATACTTGAAGCCAGTAGATATAATAGAATCCATTAAATAAATTGTCAGCGCTCCTGGGTCTTCATAGATAAAAATTAAACGTTTTATTGGTCAAGGTTTCAGCTTAGATTTAAAACTTTCATCAGGACCTAGGAGTTCTAACCAGTTCTTTGGCTAAATCCAGCCAGATAAATATATATCAAATTGGGAAGCACTCCCTGGATGTGTTTACACATATTTAAACATAGTAACATTTTCAGTACTATACACGGACGGGGCATTAATATTCTACATTCTATAGTTGGTGCTAAAAAAATAGATAGTTGATGGGAAAAAAAGATGATTGATGGCTAGGAGACGGTCACTAAGGAGCAGTAAAAAAAACAAAAAAACTATATTTATATATTTCAATCAATATATGTGAATTATGTGAAATATGTGAGATCTGTGAACTAAACGGAAGGAAAAATTGCCTATTAATGTACAGCTAAATATGTACATAGTATTTATATTATGTATGTATTTTCCAGTACACTGGTTGGCCCAATTTTACTCCCTTTTGGTTCATCTATTGATATTCCTGCAATGATTGCATGGTTGAAATTGACCCATACTGATATGCCAAATGGGTCAATTTTGGACCACACAAACAAAAATTTTTACTAGACGATTTGACCAGGTTTACACAGTCTAGAAAATACCCTTGCTTTTGCTGTTTTTATATTCATATTCTTTTTTTTTTTTTTTACATTTTATTTAAAAGACATAGAATAAAATTATATTTGCAGATGTCACATAACAAATAAAGTAGGAGGATATAGAACAGGAGCTTTATATTATTTAACAATGATGTTTCTATAATTAGAATAATGACATCAAATCAAGCAGTTCGTAGTGTGCATGGAACTTGTCAGATATGTTTAATTATAAAGACACCTAAAGAGTAACTTATGCAGGTGCTGTGAGAAGGAAATCCCCTTGTTCTCTCAATCTTTCTCGATCTTCAACTTGATCATCGTTACACATTATGGCCAACAGTGCTCAAATGAAGATTAAGAAAGACAGGAAGTACATTTTGCATATTATATCTTGCATACTGTATCATCTATTAATCATTTGTCAGTTTTATAAACCCCAAAGCTTCACCTAAAAGCAGCTTGAGTTACATTGGGGATAAAAGAGCTGTATAAAAATAGATTATTATTATTAATATATCTCTAAGCAGTAAGTATAAGTCTAACTGTATAGTAATAAACGTTGCCTTCATTATGCAAATTACAAACACAATACAATATTTTGTGGGGGTTTAATATATTTTACAATTACTGTAGACAAGAACTTAAGAGGTATTTATTTTAATAACTTTGTAGAGCTTCTTACTATAATCATTGATTGATCAACAGGGTCATGGAAATAAGATATAAGTCTACATTTGATTACTCAGGGCATATAGTAATGATTTATCTGTATGTAACAGTTAACAAGTTCTATACATTAAAGCGCGAGGGTATGTGAGGGCAAGTGAAGAGAATATCAAATGGTATGTATTTGTATCTTTTACTTCCTGTCCTAAACAACTAAATGGGAGGAGCTAATTGAAGCCATTCCTTCATGTTAAACATTTGTCAATTTTGTAACAGAACTTAACCCACCCCTCATCTAAAGCAATAATTGGGATCCGTGATGTGCATCATTTTACAAGTACCTGCACCTTTTTATAATTTGTTTGACCACAAGTGCCTATTCTGATTGGACACAAAGGATTCTGGCCAACAGCAAAAGGCAACATACTTATACCTCCTACTCATTCAGGTGCTCTGTTGTGGTTGCCTGAGTTCCCAATAACACATTATATTGACTTCTCTTTTTTTGACATCTTGACCCAGCTATAACTCCATTTATCCTGTATTCTGTCTTCTGTTATCATTGATTCAGCTTGTTAACATGCATCTGATCGCTCTGCTCCTTAATTTGCTCTTTGACTGTTCCATCTGTTTGCAGGTCTTATCATTTCACTTTTCTATACACACCCTGTTAATTCCAGACACTCTTATGGATAGTATCACTTACTATTGTGTGTTTCTCTATAAATTTTTGTGACCTGTATTCTAGGACTAAAATTCTGCATGGTAGTCATTGCAGCCGCCCAGTAGTGATGGGAGTTGAGCGCAGGACTTTTCTTTCTGCATTTGTATCCATTTTTTGTATTACTCAGCCTTGTTACAATGCAGCCGCCCATCCCATGTGTTCCCTATTAAGGGTTAATAATGTATAGGGGTGTATATAAAAAATACCCCTTTATGTCTCATTAGAGATTTTTGCCAGAGGCTCAAGGAAGCAAGGTGAATGGTTAGAGTTAGGACCCACCTAGGGGGGTCTGCCTTGATGTTGGCAGGTGGGCTCATCCTCTCATGGCCATTGGAGGTAACTAAAAGACCTCCATTTGTTTTAAAAATACATAGGGATAAAGGAGAGAGCACAGGTAACTAGTTTTTCTATGGTAGTACACCTAACCTTCAGATCCCTTTCCTCTCCAAGTTAAATTATTGTTTTGCTTTTAGGAGACATAAATTTGTGTAGTCTATAATCTTGCAAATAACAACTGCTGGGGCGGAGCCAAGCAACCGAGCTGAATGGCCGCACATATCCTGTGCTCTGACCACAGAACTGATAAACATACCTTAAAAGACCCTAAAATTGCAAAACCTACTACAGGGGAACCCCCCACAAGACAGTGGAAACATCATGGGACGCAAATCCAAAAAGATGAAACCCGAAAAGCCACTGATGGGCTTAGATATTGGAGACTTGCTGCGGCAGGCACATGGAGCGGTAAGGCCAAAGATGGACGATTACCCTGAAACGTACTCCGACCTCTCAGAATGTGCCCAAAAGAAGAAACAGAGATTCACCCTGCAAACCCAAAACCAGCACAGAGGCACAATGACCATGATAACGAGTGACTGCTACAGTGCTGAAGGCGCTCCTGGCAGACCTCCAGAAGAGCATCCAGACGGATGTTGCACTTCTCCGCACTGACCTGCAAGGCCTAACGGGCAGACTGGCGGTGGTGGAGGCTGCGTCCGTCAACCAAGCCCAATAGATCGCTACAGGAGGCTGTCCGGGGGCTCCAGCGACACAACGAGCAGGCTGAGCACCGCTTCACCACCATAGAAGACTGGTGGCAAAAACAATATTAAAATTCGGGGCATCAAGGAAGAGGTACCAATGGTGGAGTTACTGCATTTCCACAGGTGCCTACTAGGCAACATACTTACCCCAAGACACTGCAAAATGATGGGAATAGACGGAAGTCTCCCCGAGTGCAAGATAAAGTACAGAGGGATCTGGTCCTCCAGCTGATGAGCGGGAAAGACAAGGCAGCGGGGCTGACAGCAGTCAGAGACCACATGCCATACAAGTTTGAAGACATGTCTCTCTCATTCTTCCCAGACCTGTCAGGGAGCACGCTAGCCTGGAGAAGATCGCTCCGGCCATTTACCTCTCTCCTCAGGCAACAGCGAATACCATATCAGTGGTGGCAGCTCCGCACCCTAATGATCAAGCAAAAGGAATATAATCACTAGGTACACAACCTCGCGGAAGCAGCAGCCATAATGTCCACCCTCAACTTACCTCCTGACACCCTGACATCAACCGGAGCCGGGGTAGCAGCCCGCATGCCGCACCAATGGAATCCAGAGACAGTGAGCCCCTTCTCCCCCCGACGGCCGACCAAGGGAGGAAACGCAGCGGCCACTACCTGAGGAGGGTATTGAAATGGACAGTCACCATATACAATAGCCCTCAGATACTGCTTAGGGTAGTACAGTTAACACTGTTAATGTCTTTTTTTTGTCTTTTCACATTTTCGTTCCACTGTTATAAGATTTAGCCTCACTTAGCACACAACACCTGAGAGCTCACGCATACAAAGCTCAAAACCCGCTCAACTGCCAGCTTTGAGCAGACCATTCCCCCCCACATGCCTTCTGAGACCAGCGAGCACAAAATATAAACCTGACAAGCGCTGAAGGCATACATTAGCTTAGTACTAACCCACTCCGGAGCAAACACTAGCCGGGACATATATTACAATGTGGCAGGAAGCACCTATACTACCTTGTAAGACCCTGGTCCTAGCACATCAGAGATACTCAACAGTGCCCGGAGGCAGGCAAATGGATGCAAATCCATCACTACACACAGCCTGATATACACGCTATCTCGCCCAAACGACATTAATTAAACATTAAAAATGTGCCGTTCATATGCATGCCATGTCACTGATTTCCCTTGATTGCCTATATTACGATTGGTATAGCTATCGTGGTGTACCAACCTTGTTTGTTATTATGTGCACAATACAAATAAAGAATTAAAAAAATATATAACACCTGCTATGCAGAGGCCCCTGGTTTCTGAGTTCATCATTTGTTTATACCTGCTTTTATCTAATTTATCTTTATTGTACCTTTCACATCTTTTTCTACTGTAACCTTGATATACTATGGGCAATTTATCTTAAAGGGATACAATAGGCACCGAGACTACTTTATCTAATTGGAGGGATCTGGGTGCAGTGTCCCTGTCCTCTTAAAGGGAATCTCCAGTGCCAGGAAAACAATCAATTTTCCTGGCACTGGAGGGTCCCTCTCCCTCCCACCCCCCAATCCCCGGTTACTGAAGGGGTAAAAACCCCTTCAGTGACTTACCTGAGGCAGCGGCGATGTCCCTCGTTGCTGTCTCCGCCTCCGCGACGCTCCTCCAATCCATTGCATCGGCCGGTGGGCGAGACTGATCTCGCCCACCGGCCGAGGGAACCTAATGCGCATGCGCGGCAATGCCGCGCATGCGCATTACGTCTCCCCATAGGAAAGCATTGAAAAATCATTTCAATGCTTTCCTATGGGGTTTTGAGCAACGCTGGAGGTCCTCACACAGCGTGAGGACGTCCAGCGACGCTCTAGCACAGGTTTCCTGTGCTAGAAACCAGGACGTGCCCTCTAGTGGCTGTCTATTAGACAGCCACTAGAGGTGGAGTTAACCCTGCAAGGTAATTATTGCAGTTTATAAAAAACTGCAATAATTACACTTGCAGGGTTAAGAGTAGTGGGAGTTGGCACCCAGACCACGCCAATGAGCAGAAGTGGTCTGGGTGCCTAGAGTGTCCCTTTAACCCTGCTATTTAAAACATTGCAGTTTCAGAGAAACTGCAATGTTTATATTGCAGGGTTAAGGCAGGCTCTAAAGGCAATATCCCAGACAACCGTTATAGTCACTTCCTGTTTTTTCATCGAGTTTAACTCTGTGAAATGACGCTGGACATGAGGACATCCAGTGTCTTCAAAATCCCCATAGGAAAGCATTGATTTAATGTTTTCCTATGGGAATAGCCTTATGCATGTTCAGCGCTCACCAGCATTGAGGGACCTTGTTGCTGGAAAGAGGTAAGTGTTTAAAGGTTTTTATAACACTTTCAACACAGGGTGGGAGCGCATAGTAAGTGTTTGACAGGGAGACATACAGCGTTAGGAATATACTTCTGTATTCCAAATGCTTTAGTGTTCCTTTAATGTATCTGATTGTAGTGTTACTCCAATTTTCATATTGCCATTCTTGCAGCACTTGAGGTACCTCCCATCTAAATAAATGTAAGCTATAAGTATCAAGTACATTTGTTAACAACATATGTGACAAACGCTCTTTCCCACGTATGTTTGCAATGGACTCCTGGAGGAGTGTGGAAGCTGGTCTCCTGCCCACCGACTATGGTCCAGGTCTGGGATAACATTTGGGAGCTACCCTGCCCAGCTGCCATTAGCAGCTTTACCTGGGTGCCCCTGGTTCAGCACTTTCCATTCATGTGAATAGAGCCGAACGCTAGCTCTCTGGCTGGCCGTTCACATGAACCAAATTCATGAATAGTCCTCAGTAGTGATGTCGCGAACATGAAATTTTCCGTTCGCGAACGGCGAACGCGAACTTCCGCAAATGTTCGTGAACGAGCGAACCCGGCGAACCGCCATAGACTTCAATAGGCAGGCGAATTTTAAAACCCACTGGGACTCTTTCTGGCCACAATAGTGATGGGGCCCCACCCACCTGAGTGGTGGGTGGGGTCCCTAAACAAGAATAATGTCCTCCCCCTGGCCCCCAACCCTGAGCTGGGGGTGGGGCCCTAAATACAAACTGGGGGGGAGACCTAATGTCCTCCCCCCAGGCCCGCACCCCTGAGCGGTGGGTGGGGGCCCTAAATACAAATTGGGGGGACCTAATGTCCTCCCCACTGGCCCCCACCCCTGAGCGGTGGGTGGGGGCCCTAAACACAAATTGGGGGGGTACCTAATGTCCTCCCCCCTGGCCCCCACCCCTGAGCAGTGGGTGGGGGCCCTAAACAAAAGTAAGGGGGGAGGACTTACTGTACTCTGCCATGGCCCCCACCCCTGGGGGGTGGGTGGGGGCTCTGAACAAAAGTAAGGGGGGAGGACCTACTGTCCTCCTCCCTGTCCCCCACCCCTGAGCGGTGGGTGGGGGCCGTAAACACAAATTGGGGGGACCTAATGTCCTCCCCCCTGGCCCCCACCCCTGAGCGGTGGGTGGGGGCCCTAAACACAAATTGGGGGGGGACCTAATGTCCTCCCCACTGGCCCCCACCCCTAAGCGGTGGGTGGGGGCCCTAAACACAAATTGGGGGGACCTAATTTCCTCCCCACTGGCCCACACCCCTAAGCGGTGGGTGGGGGCCCTAAACACAAATTGGGGGGACCTAATTTCCTCCCCCCTGGCCCCCACCCCTGAGCGGTGGGTGGGGGCCCTAAACACAAATTGGGGGGGACCTAATGTCCTCCCCCCTGGCCCCCACCCCTGAGCGGTGGGTGGGGGCCCTAAACACAAATTGGGGGGACCTAATGTCCTCCCCCCTGGCCCCCACCCCTAAGCAGTGGGTGGGGGCCCTAAACACAAATTGGGGGGGACCTAATGTCCTCCCCCCTGGCCCCCACCCCTGAGCGGTTGGTGGGGGCCCTAAACACATATTGGGGGGGACCTAATGTCCTCCCCCCTGGCCCCCACCCCTGAGCGGTGGGTGGGGGCCCTAAACAAATGTAAGGGGGAGGACCTAATGTCCTCCCTCCTGGCCCCCACCCCTGAGCGGTGGTTGGGGGCCCTAAATACTTATAAAGGGGGGGACCTAATGTCCTCCCCCCTGGCTCCCACCCCTGAGCGGTGGGTGGGGGCCTTAAATACCAATAGGGTGGGGACCTATTGTCCTCCCCCCTGCCCCCATCCCTGAGCGGTGGGTGGGGGCCCTAAAAAAATGTCCCCCCCAGGTGACTAGGGGTCTCCAAACCCCTAGTCAACCCCTCCCCCCCAAAAAAAAAAGATCCCCCTACCTACTCCCCTCACCCTAAAAATAATGAGGGGGGGACATTTAACTAAGAACCTTTAAAAAAAATAATAACTTACCATTCGATGTTTTCTTTCTTCTAAAATCTTATTTTTTCAGCCCCAAAAAAGGCCAAATAAATATCCATAATAACCGACGCAATAAAAAATAAAAATATAAAAAAAACGACTGCAAAAAAAAAAAATCAATCTTCACCCGGCGAGGGCTCCGCGCAGACTGAGCTCTGCAGGGCGGGGGAAGGCTTATAAAGCCTTGCCCCGCCTTGCAATTAGGCTCAGAGCAGTCTGATTGGTGGGTTTAAGCCATCTAATCAGAATGCTCTGACAGGTAAATGAAAAGACTGACAGGTAAGTCTCTACATTTACCTGTCACAGCACTCTGATTGCTTTTTTTTATTGCGTCGGTTATTATGTTTTTTTATTTGGCCTTTTTTGGGGCTGAAAAAAGAAGATTTTAGAAGAAAGAAAACATCGAATGGTAAGTTTTTTTCTTTTTCTTTACAGGTTCTTAGTTAATGGTCCCCCCCTCATTATTTTTAGGGTGAGGGGGGTAGGTAGGGGGATACTTTTTTGGGGGGGGGTGACTAGGGGTTTGGGGACCCCTAGTCACCTGGGGGGGACATTTTTTTAGGGCCCCCACCCGCCGCTCAGGGGTGGGGGCCGGGGGGAGGACAATAGGTCCCCCCATTGGTATTTAGGGCCCCCACCCGCCACTCAGGGATGGGGGCCAGGGGGAGGACATTAGGTCCCCCCCAATTTGTGTTTAGGGCCCCAACCCACCGCTCCAGGGTGGGGGCCAGGGGGAGGACATTAGGTCCCCCCCATTTGTGTTTAAGGCCCCCACCCACCGCTCAGGGGTGGGGGCCGGGGGGGAGGACATTAGGTGTCTCCCCCAATTTGTGTTTAGGGCCCCCACCCACCGCTCAGGGGTGGGGGCCAGGGGGAGTCCATTAGGTCCTCCCCCCTTACTTTTGTTTAGGGCTCCCACCCACCGCTCAGGGGTGGGGGCCAGGTGGAGGACATTAGGTCCCCCCCAATTTGTGTTTAGGGGCCCACCCTCCGCTCAGGGGTGGGGGCCAGGGGTAGGACATTAGGTTATGGGGGGATAACATTAGGTTATGGGGGGATAATGTATAATAAACACAGGTTACTGGCTATGGGGGGATAATGTATAATAAACAAAGGTTACTGGCTATGGGGGATAATGTATAATAAACACAGGTTACTGGCTATGGAGGATAATATATAATAAACACACAAAAAAAATAATAAAGCAAAAAAAAAATGAATGCAGCCTCAGAATTAATCTAAATTGTATGCTCTCTAGGAGGTGGGAGGGTCTGGGAGGGAGGGTCTACTACTGATTGGCTGGAATATGTCTGCTGACTATGAGGTACAGGGTCAAAGTTTACTCAATGATAACGAATAGGGGCGGACCGAACATCGCATATGTTCGCCATCCGTGGCGAACGCGAACACGCTATGTTCTCCGGGAACTATTCGCCAGCGTACTGTTCGGGACATCACTAGTCCTCAGCGGTATTTAGCCGCGACCGATATAGAACTAATTTCATTATGAGGGCTTTGTGGGTTCCCGGTCACCTCAGCGGGACATAGCCGCAAGTGTTATGGAAATGTTTTCGCCATGAAGTGAACATGCAGTTCCCGGACAACTTGGTTTTGTGAATTTGAACCACTTTGAAATCCGCCAGGAGAGTGCTTTTTGGAGGGAAGGTGCCTGAGACTAATTGGATCAAACGCTACCTAAGAGCAAGGTGGAGCACCCCGCATTGCATCTGCAGGAGCACCCGAAAGGTGACCGGTAAAAGGAACTATTTTGGGCATAGGACCATGTGTGCCGCTTTAGAACTTTTTCCCCTACACTGCATGGATCTGAGCGCTAATTGGAGAACTTGGACGCTCTGATCAGGGCTATTTAATGATGTATTATTTGTGTAATTATTTTATGTTTTTTATGTTTTGGAGTATTTTTATGTTTTTATATTTTTGTGTTTGCTTCTTTGTTCCTGGGAGATAATTAGCTTACCGGTCTTTAACGCAATTATCTCCCAGACCCAGAGATTCCTGGGAGGGACTTTAGTGTTCCTTTAATGTATCTGATTGTATTGTTACTCCAATTGTCATCTAAATAAATGGTGTAGACAATGGAGACCCCCTGCTGTGGTCTGTGTATAAAAAGGCTGTGTTTGGATGCATTAGACCAGTTGTACTCCCAGAACTATGTGTCATCTAGTTACTGTGAGGGGTAGGGCTATAATCACTGCTCCGCACCTTGCCCCAGCTTGTGGAGGATTCGGCAGGGAAAGTCCTTGTAAGGACTAGAGCTCCCAAGGACTGTGTGTCGTCCAGTTCCTGGTAGGGAATAGAGCTAGTCCCCTATCCTGTGCCTGGACAGAGAGACTTCAGGAGGACCCCAGTCAAGCTACAGCAAATGGGGCAGAAGCACTGAGGTTTTTGCCTGTTCCAGCTAGGAAGCGGTCCTTGGCAGTGGTACCCAGTCGGGGTACAGGGAACTCCTCTGCAACATATAATAATGTGCTTACATATTTAAACTATTTAATTTTTTGTATGATTACTAGTAGACAATTCTGTTTCACGTTCAGTTTGTTTCTTTATAAAACTGGTTGCACAAACCTGGTGGTTGCATTTAAGGAATCTTCTGATAATCTTGGATACATTTATACAGGAGACCAGGCACTCGGCTTGTATACAAGTGTGCTTGCAAACACGAGCTATATTATGTCTTTCTTGCTTGAGAAAGGTTCTTTAGTATTCACATATATAGGATGCTACCAGCTCAGGGTATACAATAAAGAGCTTTACTAGGGATAAACAAGTCCTACACAAGTTCTACAGTTTAGTTTGGTTGTGTTTGATGATGTTTGTGTTTTTTTAAAATCTGTGGACAGTGCCCTAGATGTAATAATAAATAAACCATTATTTTAATGCAGAAATTATGTATGCTTATTACATTCTTATAGAGTACAGGTTATATGATTAAAACATGAGTACACAAGTGATATGTATGGAGAGTGTAAGATTGAAGTAAGTATATATTTAAGATACATTGTCTAATATTTAGACACTTGCACTAGTGTTAATTGAGTAAAGTTGTTTCCAGTATCTATAATTTATAGCCCAAAATCTAATTTTGTTTAGTTTTAGAAGCTGAGTGAAAAGCATGCAAGCACATACATAAAAAGGAAAAACAAAGACTGTTAGACCATACAATACTTACAGTAATTAAACTCCATGAATCTACCTTTAAATATGCTGGAATGCATACATGTGTGCTTTAAAAATGGAAATGTATTATGTAAGATGCTATATTCCCTACTTACCTTGCTGTTCAAAACCTAAAAAAATAATTATGTTGTGAAAGTGCCACATGAGTATTGTTAAGAGTGAATGAAATTATGGATAAATGCAAAAGAAGACTATTGAACTAAGAACTAAAGCATTGATGAATGACATGTGCTTATGTCCTTCATACTCCATTACATCTCCTACATCAATTCGAGGTTCATCCTTGCCTCCTGCTCATAATTGTCAGCTGCATGGCTGGGTAATTATCTGCTACTTACTACATTGTTTAAATTCCACATATTGCAGCATTATTTCAGCCAATAACTGGAGACAGGTTCTTTTGCAACTGTCAAGGCAACAGAAGTCCATAAATGGAATGTATGACAGGTTACTGGTCTGATTTTTTATTTTTTTTTGTATGGCGATTATGTGGATGGGTTGCTACAGCACTAAAAAGCCAAAGAACGAGACATCACAAGCTGTTAATATTAACAATTAATATGTTTTGTTGAAAAGAGAGAACAAAATGATTCTTCAAATAGCACTTTCTGACAAAAACTGGCACAGTTACAAAATGAAATATGACATTGAATTTCAATAAAAAAAAACTATTAAAACATTGTAAAATTGCGGACAAGAATGTCACAAAGATACTTCCAAATCTATATAAATTTGGTTGAGTAGAACAAAACAAAGGACACCTTCGCTCACATAAAAAAAAAAATATTAAAGCATCAATTAAAAATAATTAACAAGAAGCATTAGTTTGCCATAAATGGCATAAAAGGATATTCTATAACTTCGGTGCTCTGTAGGAAAATGAGGATTGAGTCACTTTGCTTTGCGGTATGCTAAATATCATGCTGGTACTGGATCGGAGGTTAGAGGAGGTGGGAACAGCTGGGGAGAGTGGGAGCTTTCCAGAAAAGCTCTTATGCACAAGCCTGAAAAGATTAAGAATGCATTGGGATTCAAGTGAAAGCCATAGTCTAGCCCATTTAACATGTGACTATGGTGGGTCAAGTAATTACATTCTAATACAAATTGGCAGAAGAAATTATACAATGTATTAAGTTTATGAAGGTGGGTTTGCGGTGCAGGTGCATACACTACATCCCCAGAATCAATGAGTGGCATTAGCATTACCATCTGTTTCCTTACTGTAGAGTTTAGACAGGATTTGTTTATGTATAAGGCACCTAGTTTTGCATAAAGATTTGAAGAGAGTTTTTCAATGTGAAGGCCAAAGGATAGATTGGGGTCTGCCAACATACATAGATATTTGAAAGAACAGACTCCGGTCAGTGTGCTATTTGAATTTGTTCTGATACATAGTTGAAGTCTTTGTGGTTTATGTAATTTTGGGATCAGAATGATCATAAGATCATTATGATAGTTTTATCAGTGTTCAGGAAGAGTTTGTAACCCGCAATTCACTTTTCTACTTCTCCAAACTGGTAGATTGGGTTTACTAGCGTAGATTGCAGTGTCATCTGCATACATGTGTACAGTTGAGGATTTGCAGACATTAGGCATATCATTTATAAATAATGTGAATAGTAGGGGTCAAGTATGGAGTCTATCATAAATGGTCACATATTGCGATCGATCTGATACATATGATCGAAACCAAGTTAGCGGACGATCACGAGAGGCAAGTAAATTATTAATACTGCATGTAAAATAATTGTTTGTGTGACGGAGCTCCCTGTACCCCTGGCTGGGTACCTCCGCCAAGGACCGCTTCCTCGCTGGAACAGGGGACAGACCGCAGCACTTCTGCCCACAGTCACCATGGCTTGACTGGGGCCCTGGAACCGCTCTCTTCTGGAGCCGAATGGAGAACTCACTCTAGACACCCCCAGGCACTGGATGACACTCAGTCCTGGGAGCTCCAGTCCTTACAAGGACTTTCCATGTTGAATCTTTCACACTGGAACAGTGATTAGAGAATAGACCTTTCCCCTGCCAGTAACCCGATGACACATAGTCCTGGGAATACATGCTGGAATCCTTTAATGACAGCCACAACTGGCCTTATATGCATGTCCCCATGCAAGAGGCACTCCCCCTGGACCTGAGAGTAAACCACAGTAGAAACAAACTGACTTTTATATCACATTTTACAAGGTCCATAGTCTGTGGGCAGGAGGCTGGCAAGAGGCTGGGGATGTAGTGTATGCACCTGCACCGCAAACCCACCTTCATAAACTTAATACATTGTATAATTTCTTCAATGTTGGCCTCCAGGAACTCATGGCAAACTCACTTGAAAAGGCGAGTTTGTCGCAGTATGTAATTACCAAAATGTAAACATTTTACATTGAAATATAACGATCTTGACTTGCAGGAAAATTCTATGGAGGGCCCAGCTTCTGGCACTTTTAAATTATTATCTTACATATAAATAGACAACCTTTTTCACATTCAGTTGAGAGAAACTATTACGTATTTTGTTCATTAATATCAACGGGTAATAAAGACAGTTTAATATTCTGTTGAAAATTGAAATTGAAGGATTGATTGTAGTTTCATTTCAACAGATATGTATGCAGTATACGTGTAGGCAAATGGAAACAATGTCAATCATTGCTTGACATTCTCATATAGGTATGAAAAGTTTGTATAATTGTAAGACTTTGGAGCAATTATAATTGTTTTTTGGGGTTTTGTTTTCCAATAAAATTTGCCTCATTGACCAGCTGGAAATATTTTAGTTGTGCATACAGTGGAAAGGTCATTTTCCAGTTTAGAAGATAGGAAAAAACACCATAGGGTCAATTTAGTAGCAAAGAATATATTTTTTTCACTTAAGAAACATCATTTTTATGCAACCTACTAGAGAGTATACCACTCACTTCATATAAAGTAGGAATTTGAAAATAAAATAAGTCATGTGAGGTTGCAAGATCCCGAGTGTAACTAAAAGGAATGCTTCATCTTTCCAATGTCTTGGGATGAAAGACACAAATACCTGGTACTTATGGGCATCATCAGATTGCCATCCAATCACAGTGCAATGATGAGTTTTCAAGCTACAAGAGCAATATAAATGATCCTGAGAAACAAAATGTTATTCATATTTGAGCCATCCATCCATTGCCCAATAAGGTCTGGATAGTTCTTTTAACTACAGTGATATGAGTATTGGAATATTTATAATTGACTGTGCAGCTTATATTGTGAAAGTGAAGCAAAACGTTTTTTATAACTTTATTTCATTTTTTTTTATTATGCTGCATTATTGCAAATCATGAAATAAGTCTAAAATATATGTTTTTGCTTCGCAAGTACTGCCAATCCTCAATAGCAAGTCAGTAACCAACCTCATGCTGATGATTTGCTTTAACAATAAAACAGCTGTCCATGAGTGGTTCACTGGCCTTGCATATTTTCCTAAGTTGTGTTTCAATGCTGTTGTACACTGCAAACACAGACTCAAAAAAATCCATGTTTAAAATGGAATGAGGTAAAAATGTGATTGTTTTGTAGAACTAATTTGCATATACCCACCCAGAATCCTTTGCGTTAGTAACATCACTGCAAATTTGTGATTTCTGTGGGAAAAGCAAGTCTTATGGCTTGACTGGTGTGCAGATTTTTGTTTAATATTGTATTGGCTATTTATGTAGCAGTAGAAATAACATTTTGTCACATAGATGAAAAGACCAGGGAAATGCATTTGATTTCATATCTTGTTAATAGGTATTTGTACAAATCCTTGTGTATGGGAACAATGTCCATGGGCACAATGTCCATATATAGGTTATTATTGAAGACTGAATAAAAGCAAGGTTGTTGGCCTGGATTCCTCATTTGTTATCCTTCACTATCTGCAAGAATGCAGCAATGTTCTAAGAGCCACATCAGCTCTTGTACAGTAAGAATAGTAGATCATATTTTTTGTACCTCTATAATCAGCACCAAAATCATGACAAACAAGTTGGTTTATCCACCAACAAATGCCATAACTGGAGAAAAGAGAAGGCTAGGTGGGATTAACATACCAAGCACTGTTATGAATTGCTTTGCAAAACTACACAGGTTGACAGGGAAGGCTGATTCTAGAATTTATTGAATCTTGATGAAAACTTCACATTAGTAATTCATGCAAGAATATCAAAATCTATAACAAAAATTTACATATTCCCAAATTATTTAGTCTATCTTACCTCCCTAAAAAACATTACATAAGTAGACTCTACTTACAGGCGCCCAGTAATAATTGAGAAAATATTGTTTGTTTGTTTTATTAATTTAAAAGTATGTAAGTGAAAATCCATATTTTAAAGATAAAAAAAATAAAAAATAAACACTTTGCTTTTGTAGCAGACAAAAAAAAAACCTGAAAACTTACTCAGGACAGCCCAATGTCCAATGTTCACACATGCATGCTATAATAAAGGGTCAATGAAAGTCACATAACAGTCTATTATCCTTCTGCTATACTAGTAGGAAGCCCCTTTAACTGTTGTCCTGCTCACTTTGTGATTGAGAGACATTACAGTACAACACTTTTGCTGCACACTGCCAATTTGAATACTTATATGGCATGTAATTGCCAGCCAGGCGTGTTTAATACAATGTCTCAGCTCCCCTGACAGACACAGTTTACAAAAGCAGCGAATGGAGCAATCAGTATGAGATATGTTCAGCTTACACTGAAAACAAACAGATTTCAGCTAGGTTAGGCAGAGATCACTGGAGGAAGCTACAACTCTGAGGATGATTGACCTTTTAATTTATTTTTAATTTATTTTAATTATTATTAAGCATAGTTTCTAATCCAATATATCTATTTCATTACAAGTCAGGATGAGCTCCAGCGTTGTGTGAATCTTTATTTTAGTGATCTAGGAAAGCTTTCTAATGTTATAGATTTTCCAAGTGATAAACAAGGTTTAGCAGTTATGGTTCAACAATAAAGTAATGAACAAACAGATTTCGGGAACCTAATATTGTTCATCTGGGACAATAAAATATGTTCAGTAAAGCCATTGTGACTCTTCCTTTCTAATCTCTAAGCCATCGTAAGCACCGACAAATATGTTCAGTAAAGCCATTGCGTCTCTTCCCTCCTAATCTCGAAGCTATTGTCAGCACCGCCATTCACAAGCAATCCACCTTGTTAGAGTCTCTGGGTGGGTAAGTGAATACCTTCCGTCGTTTTACCATAGTGCTGACACAACACATTGCCCACATGTACTACCCACGATCCCTTCTTAACACAAGGAACAACATGTGCGAACATATGCGATATTCAGTCCGCCCCCTATTCATCATCATTGAGTAAACTTTGACCCTGTACCTCACAGTCAGCAGACACATTCCAACCAATCAGCAGCAGACCCTCCCTCCCAGACCCTCCCAGACCCTCCCACCTCCTGGACAGCATCCATTTTAGTTTCTTACGGAAGCTGCGTTCTTTTTTTTTTTTTTTTGTATTTTTTTTTAGACAGAAGTGTGTTATATTTGAGCATGCTAGGCTGAACGTGCGCATATCATGGCTAGTTGCACTGAGGGTATGAGTATATAGCAGTACATTGTTGTGAAAGATGGCTGTCATGTTTAGGGTGTAGCTTGCACGTTATCAACTGTGTATTTATATCAGCAGCTCCACCACTAGTTATAAATCAAGTGTGAGTCGCCCCATGAGATGAGACTAGTGAATAACATAATACATGAATGGTTAAGGTAAAGGCATGTAAGGAACTGCGACAATAAACGCTTTAGGAGGTTAAATAATGACATGTTTAAATGCTTGCTACTTTACGATTAGTTAATGTGCACAGAGCAGTTCATGTGATCAAAGGCATGGTGTGGAGGATCGGCTATAGTGGGACATGCTTGGCAGGCTGCTGTTTACTGCTTGTGCTCATCCGATCCCTTCTAGGCGCCAGGTGCAGACCCTGGGAGTCCTTGATACCTGGAACAACAAAGGCAAGTCTCTGGCTGAGTGCCGGGTTCGCGGCTTGAGGTGGTGGAAGCTTGTTTTGTCGGGTGGTCGGATCTGTCCCGGTGGTGCTTCACGTCTGGTGCGGGATTGTGGTGGCTTAAGGTGGAGGCGAGTGCTTGACGTGGGGCAGGCTCTGCATTTCTGTTTGTGCCTCCAGTCCCGTCTTCGACGCCTTTTGCGTTGGTGGATTTTAATGGGGACTGCTTAGCTTAGCTGTGGTGGAGCTTGTTGGGGCTGTGCTGCAGCTTGTTGGGGCTTCCTGCTTGTTATTTGCTTCCAAAATTGATTAAAGAGTCTGTCCAGCTTAGACTCAATATCCTGCCATGCTTTGCTGGTACCAGGAGGACACGCGGCTGCCGCCATATTGGGAGAGTCGCAGATTAGTATGTCAGCCTGGGCAGCTGTGCTCTGTGCGTCAATTAGCTCCAGACAGCCTCTCAGGGGTGGACCGGGATAACCCCCACCGGTCCGAGGGGGGGGGGGGTAATGGAGCTCCTGCCGGGAAGTAGCTGCTCCTGGGCATCCCAGGATTGGGAGATCGGCCGCCTCTCCCGCCCGGTGAGCACCAGGCCACACTTGCCACGCGGAGGTAAGTAAGACTCTGTTGCTGACCGCTATTAAGCATGTCGGGTCGGTCAGGTAGGAGCAACATTGCTGGGTCATCCCCTTCTGGGGTGAAATTCGCTTGTTGATAGCTGCTTAAAGTGTGATATTGAGGTAGCTCACACGAAGTGCGTCTTTCCTCCATGACAGCTAGGCCCCACCCCCCGGAAGCTGCATTCTTAGTGAGAGGAGGGACAGTGTAGCTGCTGCTGATTTAATAGGGAAATCGATAGCTAGGCTAGTGTATTCAGTGTCCACTACAGTCCTGAAGGACTCATCTGATCTCTGCTGTAAGGACAGTACCCCAAAAAAGCCCTTTTTAGGGCTAGAACATCAGTCTGCTTTTTTTTTTTTCCTGTGTAATCTAATTGCAGTTGCCTGCCTGCCAGCGTATGTGTCAGGCTCACAGTGTATACTGTGCCCACCTGCCCAGTGCCACCACTCATATCTGGTGTCACAATAGCTTGCATTAAAAAAAAAAAATTTGACTGTAATATAATAGCAGTCAGTTTCCTTCACACGTGTGCGTTTCAGGGCCTGCCAGGGCACAGTGTCACACCAGTGCAACTCATATCTGGTGTAACAGTAGTGTACATTTAAAAAAAATGTTTTTTTGACTGTAATAGATTGAATAGCAGTTAGTTGTCTGCAAGCGTGTGTGTCAGGCCTACAGCGTCTACTCTGCCAACTTATGCCAGTGCACAGTGCCACTCATATCTGGTCTCACAGTAGCTTGCATGCATAGTACCACTAATCGAAAAAAAAATGACAGGCAGAGGCAGGCCACCCCGCAGGGGCCGTCAGGGCTGCCATCAGAAATTTTGGGGCCCCTGACACAGCTCAAGGTCTGGGCCCCCCGGCGCCTGCACCCGAGTCCCCCCCCCCCCTGAGTCCGCCCACACGGATGCAGTGTCTGCAGGGCCGGTGCAAGGATTTTTGCCGCCCTAGGCAAAAGTAAAGTTTGCCGCCCCCCCATGTGACATCACAGTGCCCCACCCATATGATCTGCCATGTTAACTAACACAGTGCTGCAGTGCCGCCGTGTTTACAATAAAAGGCCTGCAGGGACAGGCTATAGACACCAGAACCACTACATTAAGCTGCAGTGGTTCTGGGGACTATAGTGTCCCTTTAATGTGAGGTAAATTAAAGATTAGTGCCACGAATAATATACTAGATTGCCTACTTACAACCAGATGAGGATGATGATGGGCTTCAGCTGCCGTCTGGCTCCACTGGTCTGGTGTAGAACAGGCTCTCTGGAGGCGGTTTGTAACTGTGGTCACAAAAATCAATGTTCTGGGAGAACGAGAAGCAGCTCCATTTTTTGAGGGCCCTTTGCACAGCTCAAGGTCTGGGTCCCAGGGTCCACCTTCATGTTCCACCAATGAGTTTGTTCACAGGGGTGTGTGTGGGGGGGTGGGGATGTCCTGATGTGTGTAAGGAATGCATTGTGTGAATCTGTGTTTGTATGTGTAAGGGCTGCAAGGTGAGTTTGTGTATGTATGGGATGCAGTGTGTATGTCTGTAAGGGATGCACTGAGTGTGTGGAAGGGGTGCATTGTGTGTTGCTGTGTGTAAGGGATGCATTGCTTGTGTATGTGTGTCTGTGTGTAATGCATTGTGTGTTTTTCTGTGTGCAAGGGGTGCATTGTGTGTGTGTGTGTGATGGATGTCAATCTCTCCCCCTACCCCGTCAATTTCCTTCTTCTCCCCCCCTCCAATTTCCTTCTTCTCCCCCTCCCTCTCATTTCCTTCTTCTCCCCCTCCCTCTCATTTCCTTCTTCTCCCCCTCCCTCTCATTTCCTTCTTCTCCCCCTCCCTCTCATTTCCTTCTTCTCCCCCTCCCTCTCATTTCATTCTCCCCCTCCCTCTCATTGCCTTCTCCCCCTCCAATTTCCTTCCTTCTCCCCCCTCCAATTTTCTTCCTTCTCCCCCCTCCAATTTCCTTCCTTCTCCCCCCTCCAATTTCCTTCCTTCTCCCCCCCTCCAATTTCCTTCCTCTCCCCCCTCCAATTTCCTTCCTCCCTCCCCCCTCCAATTTCCTTCCTCCCTCCCCCCTCCAATTTCCTTCCTCCCTCCCCCCTCAAATTTCCTTCCTCTCCCCCCCTCAAATTTCCTTCCTCTCCCCCCCTCCCTCAAATTTCCTTCCTCTCCCCCCTCCCTCAAATTTCCTTCCTCCCCCCCCTCAAATTTCCTTCCTCTCCCCCCCTCAAATGTCCTCCCTCCTCTCCCCCCTCAAATGTCCTCCCTTCCTCTCCCCCTCCCTCAAATTTCCTCCCTTCCTCTCCCCCTCCCTCAAATTTCCTCCCTTCCTCTCCCCCCTCCCTCAAATTTCCTCCCTTCCTCTCCCCCTCCCTCAAATTTCCTCCCTTCCTCTCCCCCCCTCAAATTTCCTCCCTTCCTCTCCCCCCTCCCTCAAATTTCCTCCCTTCCTCTCCCCCCTCCCTCAAATTTCCTCCCTTCCTCTCCCCCCTCAAATTCCTACCTCTCCCTCCCCTCCCTCAAATTTCCTTCCTCTCCCCCCCCAAATTTCCTTCCTCCCCCCCCCCCAATTTCCTACCTTCCTCTCCCCCCCAAATTTCCTTCCTCTCCCCCATCAAATTTCCTCCCTTCCTCTCCCCCCCAAATTTCCTCCCTCTCCCCCCCACTCCTCAAATTTCCTCCCTTCCCTCCCTCTCCCCCCACTCATTCAAATTTCCTCCCTCTCCCCCCCACTCCCTCAAATGTCCTCCCTTCCCTCCCTCTCCCCCCCACTCATTCATATTTCCTCCCTCCCCCCTCCCTCTCCCCCCCACTCATTCATATTTCCTCCCTCCCCCCCCCTCAAATTTCCTGCCTTCCCTCTCCCCCCACTCATTCAAATTCCCCCCCACTCAAATTTCCTCCCTTCCCTCCCTCTCCCCCCCCACTCATTCATATTTCCTCCCTCCCCCCCTCCCTCAAATTTCCTGCCTTCCCTCTCCCCCCCCCCACCCCCACCCACCCACTCAAATTTCCTGACACCCGGTGACCCGGCGGGCGCGCGAGGGAGCACTCTCCTCTGAGTGCTTCCTCTTCAGCTCCCTCGCGCGCCGCATACTGATGCCGGAGCCGGAAGATGAGTGCTCCCTCGCGCGCCCGCCGGGTGTCAGCAGGGCCAGCCTCTGGGGGGCCCTGAGGTGACCGGCTGCTGGGCCCCCCAGGAGAAGAGGCTGGCCCAGTGGGAACATACCGGGGTCGCAGGGCCCCCTGCGACCCGGTATGTTCCCACTGAATGTAGGGCCCGGACGACCTGAGCAGTCCGGGCCCCCCAGGACCGCCGGGCCCATGACAACCGTTGCGGTTGTCATGCCCTGATGGCGGCCCTGGGGGCCGTCGTGGTCGTGGTGCTGTGATTCCCTTTGGCCCTAGCATAATGCCCAGTGTTCAGAGGCCACATACCCTGAACCCGAAAAGTTCTGAGGACATAGTTGACTGGCTAACACAGGACACCCAATCTTCTACAGCTTTCACTCGGATCCTTGACACACCATCCTCCTCCAGCTTAGCTTTGGGCACCTCTCAAGTTACCACTCGCCCGTCTGCCGCCACCACCAACACTAGCACCACAGCCACTTCACTTGATCTGTCAGAGGAGTTATTTACACATCAGTTGGAAGAAATGAGTGATGTGCAACCATTATTGCCAGAGGATGTAGATAACAGGGATATGTCTCAGTCAGGCAGCATTACACACATGGACGTACAGTGTGATGATGATGATGTTGTCATCAGTGAGGACAAGGAACGGGACATGGCTAGGTTGGTATCCAACCTTGTGCAAATAGGGAGTTTGCGGTTGTGCAAATGGACTGTTTGCGGTTGTTTGCGGTGCGTTAAACAGGGAGTTTGGTCTGTCACTGTGAAGCGGGCGTAACCCTTACACTACCTGATCGATACAACATCATACCTGATGTTTTAAAGCACGTTATTCCAAACAATTTAGGAATGTTATGTGATTTATGCTCTTTATGGATTAAAACCAGACTCTGCATCAACTATGTCATTTTCCATGGGAGTTTTGCCATGGTTCCCCCTCCGGCATGCCACAGTCAAGGTGTTAGTCCCCTTGAAACAACATTTCCATCACTATTGTGGCCAGAAAGAGTCCCTGTGGGTTTTAAAATTCGCCTGCCTATTGAAGTCTATGGCGGTTCGCCCGGTTCGCCCGTTCGCGAACATTTGCGGAAATTCGCGACATCTCTATTACAGACATAAGTTCTTGTAAGAAGAGCCTTATTTCTGGTCATTGTTTACGTTAGCGCATTCCTTTGTTCAGGGTTAGAATAGAGTTTCAGAGAAACAAAAATGTGTCTGTCTTTGCATTTTGTTACAAAATTGAGTCACATCTGCTAATGGTGGCTTACAGAATACAGCTTTAATTTCAATCTTACCTCAAACTGTCTGCTAGTAAAAAATATACTGACAATGCCCTCCACCTCCCCCGTCCTCCTTGCCAGCCCTCCCCTGATTATTTGCATGGAGAGAATTCACCAATTGATGTACTAAATTATGATGGATTTAACCCCTTAAGGACACATGACGGAAATATTCCGTCATGATTCCCTTTTATTCCAGAAGTTATTTTGGGGGGCTGTAGGGAGCATTCAGGTTTTTGGGTGGTTGGGGAGAGCATTCAGGTTTTTTTTGGTGCAAGGAGTTTTTCTGCCCCATTCATCCATTGTATGATGTCTCTTACTGTATGACATCATACAAACCACCATAAATGATATTCTGCTTATAGTATATACAGTACATACATATAAATATAATGCACATATTAACATAAAATCCATACTACTTTCTCAAAATTTAAAGGAACACTATAGCGTTGGAAATACAGACATCCATTCTTAATGCAATAGTGACCTGTAACCATTTAGTAATCCAACTCCCCCCACCACCCGAGTGCACGAAAATATAGTGTTGCTTACCTTTTCACCCTCATTTTCTACAGGATCGCCATGCCTCCTGTGCGAGATCATCAATCTTGATGATTTCATCAATCCAATGCTTGCCAAACAACAAGCACCATCTTCTCAAAGAGATGCACGGAATACTAAGCCTGCAGGGTCAGGCCATAGAAAGCAGAACAGCTATATTATCCTGTGATGTTTCTGGGGTCTGTAGTGTCTCTTTTAATATATTTATTTAAAAAAACTAGAATTTTATCCTTTGTCCAGACCCACCCATACACACTCACTAACTCACACTCACTGACCACACACACATACTCACTGAACCATGCACATACTTACTACCTCCCTAAACACCTCATTACACCCAGTGCCAGTGCAAGGAATATTTCATTCACTCACACTCAGTGACCCATACACACACAAACTCACTGACCCATGCAGACTGACAGACACACACTGTGTATTCCCATTATACATCTTGCCTTCATTTCACAATTAGTTGCCTTGCCTGCATTCTTCTTGTTGGCTGTTCGTGAGGTACAGGCATCATGACTGCACCTGAAAGCCTTGTGGCCCATCTCTCATCATTTGGTGGGGTAACCTAAGGTGCTCCATTTATAAATTGCCTTGGTGGTGTCCGTTTTTGTTGTTGTGGTTGGTGTTTAGGGATTGTTTATCATTATTTTAGGTTTATTTAGATTTTTAATTCTTTCACTCATTAAAACAAGTCACCAGTCTGAGCGTGGTTGGGTTTGTGATACAGAGAATGTTCTGAAAACAGATGATGATGTTCAGCTCTTTGTAACAGATGTTATAACACTTATCACACATTAGTGCATCTTCCTAAATGTGTTATTAAACTATTACCTATTAAGCTATAGATAAACATGTTACTTGCCTGTTGTGACATATTGTTAATGACCTCCATGCAAATTGCATTTTCAGTTATTTATTTATAATGCTAAATTAAATTTCATTGTTCGTGAGCTGAAAACTCTTCATGTGCCCTTGTGATGAGTTTGCTCTATCATCTTCAGGCACTTTCAGATTGTAAATTAGGCCCTACGAAAATGAATATGTGCGGTTGTTCAGATGATACATTATTAGAAACGTTAATACTTAGCCAGTTCATTGGCTTGTCAGAATATGCAAAGCATGATATTATTTTATGTTTATGTTAAATATGTGTATAGGTATATGAGATTGCTCTGTATGAGATTGCTCTTTTAAAGACACTGAAGTCTAAAGCCATTTCTAACTGAACGTTGTGATAAAAGTATTCTAATGGTTAAACAATCAAATGATGTTTAAAATGTTTGCACCCTTCCTAATGAAAAATACAAGTTTCCAGAAATTCCATTAATAGTCGGTACAAAATAGAACTAAAATAATAATTATTTAGATTTTGTTTTAATAATAGTTTAAATCTGACAAGAAAGAAATGCATTGCTCAACACAATTTGAAAACAAAGCTGTCACAATTCTTTATTATGAATTAAAATAAAATATTACATGCATCATAAACTGTGTGCATTATATGGTAATGCATATATATAAGTAACTATCCCATTGCAGTGCATCTCTTGGTTTAGTCTTGCTTGATAAGGGCAGACACATTTTATTTTTTTGCAGGAATTAAAAACAAAAAACCTCAATGTAAGTAATGCTGGAAGACAGGAAGCACTGCACAGAGGGAGGAGAGAGTGAGCTTCCCCATGCAGGTGTGTAGGCAGAAGATTGACATCTGTTGTAGCATGCAGGTTGTATATGTATTGGGGGTGTAACTTGCCCCTGATGCACAAGTGCAAATATCTCAATATGTGCAGTGTTTCAAGCAGAAATAACACACATCCAGACTCCTACCACCATGACCACTTGGAGGTGGTTGGAGCTACTCTGGGACAATTTCAGACCTTCAGATTTTGCATGATCTCAGCTAAAATGTAGTGCATCTGCTCAAAGAGGACTAACATGTGCAAGCCAGGAGGTGAATTTAAGATTTGATTTACAGCATAAAGATACTAATTACTAAATAATATACTCAGGGAAGATATTACAAGCAATCTTTTATTTTTAGTGATAATTAAAAATTATGACATTTTACGTGTAATTAAGAATACTTTTGAAATATATGCATGCTTAATGGAAACAGCAGTCTACATTATACTGATTAACAGTATAATATGTAGACATAAATCCTGCTTCAATACAATTTCCAGTCTCAGTCCAGATACTGAGGCTATTGGCATTCATCCTGACCCAATATCATGAAAAGGAATTCTATATTGATGAATTTTCAAAATCCTTAAAGGCTAAATAAAGTAGCTGCTATCCAAATTGCTACAGTCTTTATCAAGTTTATTTGTAGTACATTATACTGATAATAGTCGTACATTGACATGAAAATCCTCATATTCAATGCAGTTAACTTAGATAATAGGACACTGTAAGCACTATGATCATTTCATCTCCTTTAATTGATTATAGTGCCTGCAGTCCTCTGGTCACTTTCAAGATGTTTAGCACTAAACAGCAAGATATGATTAAGACAGAGATTATACATTTCCTTTAAGACATACCGATTAATAGCAGCAACTGGCACTATTATAGGCTGAAAGCGGTCAGCTGACACTCTCAGCCAATCACAGCTGCCTATCGCTTCTCAGGCTAACGCTTACTCCATAGTTTAAGCAACACAGAAGGGATGAGCTGCTGGGTACTCTCATTTAGCATTAAAATTTTCAAAACTGTTTAACGCTGAACAGAAAGATGGCGCCAAAGGACTTTAGACTGTATAACCCCTCCAATGTGCTGTCACATTTACAGTGCCGAGAGTCTTCCATAAAACTCTTTCCATTACTCTAGCAAGTAAATGGTAATAGTTGAACTATAATAGTTCTATAGTTGAACTATAGAAATTGTTTAAGTCACCTGTTTCACATAAGACCTTTATCTTGAAAAGCAATGTCTCGGATACAGTGTTGGTATTTCAGGACATTCATTTCCAACAAACTAAATAAAACAGCAGTATTATGAACAGCTTAAGTCATTATCACGTCTTTTTAATTTTTGTAAATGATGCTGATACCTTGTGAGAAAATCATCATACCCAATGTGGTCACCATCATTTTTAATTCTGCTTTAGTCTGGCAACTAAACCAGTCAGCTGTTCCATGTAATCATTTTTTTTTTATTTGAATTTAAAACATTTTTAAATTATTCAGAAATGCTCAGTAAACAATATACACTATTGTATGGTCTACAAAAGGCTACTGGTGATTATATTTAAAAACAAACAAAAAACATTACAGTGGTTCCTGTAGAGGTATTGGGATCTATTCACTAAACAGAGAGTTGAGAAGAACTGAGTGCAAAATGTAGGCCAAACATGTAGTGTTTAATCTAGGTTTAAATATTTATTAAAAGAATATATGGCCATTAGTAGATTGAAGTCAGGCAGGAAGCAAGGTAATGCAATTCTGACAACTGTATTTCATATTGTGTGGTGTAAAAAGCAAAACACATCCAGGAAATGTGCCCCCTTTTGGGACTGCAATTTAGTGCATAAAAGCACAGAAAATGATGTACCTGCAATAAAATAAAACATATTCATAAACATGTCAACATCTAATTAGATCAAAGTAGCAAGATGTGCATAATAAGATCCTGCTTTTAACATAGGCATACAGCTATACATGTATAAGGTAATGCTTACATTTGTAGGTGAGACTCTTAGTCTCACAAATTTACAAACTAAATTTGCATGCTAACATTTTCACACTTTATGTAGTATAAAGGTATGGTTGTATTAACTACTCCAATGGATAATTTGGGTATAGAGTTTCTCCAGTATTCCATGTAGATCAACACTGATAGATGCCAGAGGGGCTGCAGAGCCCTCTTAAAATGATTGCTCCGAGCTCCTCACCCATAAGACCAATTGTAAATACATAAATTTTCTTAAATATACTGTGGCTTTTTTTATGCATTGTATCATATTTCTCAAGGCTCTGTCAACTACTGTTCTCTTAGAGGTTTATATTTACTAGGTGTTTGCACCATGGAAGAATTTGGTTCGGCTGAACCATTTTTTCTGAAAATTACATTTAGATCTGGACCTTCGATGCTCGTTCATTTGACAGTTTGGCTCATCAAAATATTGTCTATTAAAAATATTTGCCAAAACAATTTGTATGATTTTTTTTGGCACCATAGGCACATCACCGAGTACAGAATCTAACGAATATATTTCGCCAGCGTTCTAGTCATCTGCTCAGTTATACTTCTTCATGGAACTTCAGAAATACAGAATTCAGCTGAGCAGTCAATTGACCTAAATTTGGATAAATTGCAATTTGGACAAAAACCAAATGCACAAGTCTGATATTTACTCATTTTCCATAAATGCAAATATAACATGGACAGACACAGACATGGCTTTATGTTTTTAGAAAAATACTATCTAATGATTGCTCAGGGCACAACACTGCAACATTTTTTTTAAATAAAGTTTTAAAATCTTAACCCTGTTCTCTTGAAGTTGTACACCAGTGGCATATTTCAGGACACCACCGTGATTGAAAATTACTATGCAATCTGCAATATTATCTATATTAGTACAAATACAAAATATGCACAAAACACTCTCCCACATGCATACAGCACTCAACTACCAGTTTACATGTTTGTATTAAATGTGTTTGTGACAAAATGTGTTAGCCAAGGGCCCTGCAAATAGCAAGCATAGTCTTGATTTTGGACATGATTTGAAGTGTTATTATAGATCAGAAGCACAATATTAGAACACCTACTCCGTATGTGTAATATTGTGTTTCTGATCTATAGTAACATTTCAAATGACAAAAATTAATAAAAATGATCAAAATGATTTGTGTGCCTTAATTGATGAAATAATATAAAATAATTCATTGCCACATCATTTTAAAAATATGTTATTTAGTTAAAATTCTAGAACAGTTAGTTTATGCTCTGTCTGGGTGGAACAGTAAATGCTATTGTTTATTGTGTAGCTTAGATGAAAACAAATTACATCTTGAAATAATGTCATCAATCAGCAAGGTGTATATTACAGCTTAAGCAATTTATTTTTCTTGTTATTTATGATTTGGTTGTGCCCTTTAAACATAGTAGTTGAAACAATATTTTAGATAATTTTGCATCCCTAAAAGCAACAGTTAAAATATCAATTTAGAAAACTGGCTTATTAGACATTGATATAATGACAAAAACAGATGGAAGGTTATATTTCAATTCAACTAATAATGGCTAGGTTCCAAAATTAATGAGTTGGTGAAGCAAACATAAATGTGAGGGTGGATTTTAAGAAATATTTTATCTTGTCTTGGCTCATTAATTCTAGAGAGGCATAAAGATCAAGGTATGATGATAACAGAGGGCGAGCTTAACAAATTATGGACAGATTTCATATCATAATATTAATTGCTTGATTGATTGCTAATTGTTTGATAATCACCTGGACAAATGTTTAGGCAGACAAGGGCAAATAACTAAATGCAGAAAAGAAAATTACACTTAGAAATAGAACTGCCAGTATTACCAAAGAATTGCTGAAAAAAAATTAAGAAAAAAATAAAGCAAAAGAATATATCAGACTTTAAATTAGTGAATTTTGGAACCATGTCTGCATGTGAGAATGTGTTTTTATCATGCGCTTTGCTTATAGATCATGCAGGATGAGAATAGTTCTGCAAGCAGAAGGACCAATGGTTACGTAACCTTCTTGGTTATTCCCATGTGATCCTCGCATCCATTTTCTTTATTCCCTACCTGCTCCATACACAGGGTGGCCAGATCCACCATGTTTTTTTTTGAGACACATATCATAAGTACATATGGCCAGCACATGAAACAGGCAGCCCTGTAATATGTAGAACTCAGAAGAAGGTGTATCAGATTAAGTAATTAGACAATTATAATCCTGCAATTAAGCAATTAGACAGTAGGCAATAATGCAGAATATGCATTATACACACTGCAGGGCAATCCTTTCCATGCATTTTCATAAATATAAAAAAACTTTTCTGGTCTGATCTGGTCCACCTCTCCATGCAAGCTCAATAACAGATAATGTGATGTCACCACATCAGCCTGTGGTGGTATCACTTAGATTCTTGGAATGAAAAAGATAGCTGAAAGGGGGAGGTTAATTAAATTCCTTATCTAAGCACCCATATGGGCTACAGACCTACAAATTCCACCATTTGAAAGTGAATGATGTTGAGGGTTAAAATTGACAAGATAGAGGGTGAAGGGTGTTGGACTAGCCAACTCCAGAGCCTCTATAGAGGTTACAGGCCGTATAAGGGGCTTGACCCCAGAATAATTTAATGAAACAAATGAAAAGAATGGGATGGAGAGACCACTCACTCATAGTGGGTGGAGTCCATGCTCATTCAAAAATATATACCTGCTAATGTAAACGTAATATAGAAAATGGTATGAACCTTTATTAGAAAAATAATAATAATAAAAATTGGTAAAAGACTACCGAAGATAAATACACCAAACCGGTCGTGGATTAGTGATAGAGTATAAACAATCTTAATTAAAAGCCTGGGAGAAACGCTCCTACATTACATATAGTCATCTGTAGGTGAATCTATATATAGGGACCACTTTAGTACATGATATAAAGCCTAAAAATAGGTCAAAATAAAGTTATATGGACCCTAAATATATAGGTAAAGGGAGCGGAATCTGGTCTGGTCCTCACCAAAGAGCAAAAGAGAAAGTGGGCTTTGTAGCGCCAAAAATTGGCATATATCTGGGAAATAATAGTAGGGATGCTTTGTGCCTGGCAGTGGTTGTAGTGCCAGAAAATGGAGCAAGAAATTGTAGTGCCAGAAAATTGGGCAGACTAGATGGGCCGAATGGTTCTTATCTGCCGTCACATTCTATGTTTCTATGTTTCTATGTTTCAAAGGCTGTAGTCACTATTACAGGCACTTGTATATAAGGGATGCACTAAAGATAGCTTACTTGTATAGAGTGAAGCTAGAAAGCACACAGACACACACACGGGTACCGGGGTTATCAAGGTATATAAAGCAGTTTAGCCATAAAGCCTGTCACAAGGCTATCTCTCTAATGGTAATAAATGTCCCTAAAACATAGGGTACAAGTAAGTTGAGAGAAATGGTGGTAATCCTGATGTATCAATCCGATTAGGGATCCCCCAAATAGAACCAAAACCAGTACCCTAAAACGCCCTGGACTAGCTGTCCAGCTCACACTGTGACAGTATAAACTCACTGCTGCTTCAAGACAGCCTAGCAAAGTCCCTACGATCCCATAAAATTACTTGAGCGTATCTTAAGAGGAAACTACAGACAGTATCAGAGCCCAGGTGAAAATAAAAAACAAAAGTAAAGAGTAGATCTGAATCAAAGTAATTGCATCGGCAAAAGATGGCTCGACGCGCGTTTCTGCGTTTCAATACGCCTTTGTCAAGAGCGGTTAAAAATTAACTATGCTAAGTAAATAATAAATACTTTCATAGAATGTTTTACAAGTTGGGGTCTTTGAGGCTCATGGCATAAAATAAAAAAATGCATAGATACCCCCAGGAAGATGAGTCTGACTCGATAAAACAACTCAGTTTTTTAATATATTCAAATGATTCTGTGGTAACAGTATCACCGATATAAATAAAAATGCAAACAAAGAAAAGTGGGGAAAAACACCCAGTATACGTATATAAAAAATTGGAACATAACCTGGAGAAATAGACCAGGATGGATGGATCAATGTAGATCTACAATAATAATAAACATAACATAGCACAATACAATAAAAATTAAAACAAAACGAGTGGTGCTAGTAATAAACTCACAAATGTGAGATGAATCCGGCTTCTCACCCCACCACAGGTTAAAATTAACCAGGAGGCTGTTGAATCTCAGATAATGGGAATCCTTATATATGTGGAGGAAAAGAACCGCACATAGTGAAGTATAATTAAACCCAAAAAGGAATTTATTAGATTGCACTTACAAACAGGTAGAAAAATCTGGGCATATATCCACACAGGATGGAACCAGGCAGCAGTGTGGTAGATCTTGAAATGCCAACAGAAAAGGGACTATAATAAAAAATCCATAAAAAGTCCAAATTGAGTATACTATGGATTTTTTTTATTTTAGTCCCTTTTCCATTTTATGTTTGTTTTATGTTAACTTACTGCTGCTGCTATTGGCATTTCAAGATTTACCACACTGCTGCCTGGTTCCACCCCACAAGGTCCAGGGGGGAGTGCCCCAACTTACACTCCAAAACTGTGTGTCGCCTTTTTATTGGAGGGAAAGAAGATTTACTCCTGTGCTTGTTATTCCAGCTTGCAAGAGATTCAACGGGGAAAGTCCTTGTTCGGACTAGAGCTCCCAGGACTGTTCCAGCTAGGAAGCGGTCCTTGGCAGAGGTACCCAGTCTAGGTACAGGTAGCTCAGTTACAATACATGTATATGAAACCAAGATGGCTGCACTCACCTGAACATGCATACATTATAGGGTGCTGCTGGGGCCAAAATATACAAAATACACAACAAGGATACCAAATCTCACAGATTGTAATAGTTTTATTTAAAAACACCTCATCTAGGCAAAAAATAATGGGCATTTAGTTACATTATATGATCATATATTGCATAAGCCTGCCACAACATCAATGTACCCCATTCTTGGCAGGTCCTACTCTAGCAGCCTAATGTAGTATAATAATAATAAAAAAAGAGTCCACATCAACAAAGCATGCAATGATTTTCTGTGTGAGCATGACTTCACAGTTTGACTGGGTATGAGAGCTGGAAAGTAACAGTTCCTGCTCTCCTACGTAGAGGACTTAGAGGTATAGCTTGAAGCCATGCTTCCATGCCTTCAAACTATATATATAACTACATTTTAGCGATTGGACACCAGGCATTGGACTAGTGGCACTACAACAATTTCAATGAGATAATTTTAGTATAGTGTCCTATAGTTTTGCTTTTACTGAATTTGTGGTATTTGTGGATTAAAAACATAATCTATTGCTACTCCTACTGTCTCTTACTATTTGACCCAAGTTCAGTTTCCATTTGAAACCTTGTACAGAAGATAAAAGTAGTTTTCAAATTCTAGATTACTTCAACTGAGCATTAATATTTTTTTTAATTACCGTATTTATCGGCGTATAACACACACTTTTTCTCCCTGAAAATAGGGGGAAAATCATGGGTGCGTGTTATACGCCGATATCCCATATTTACTTACCTGTCTTGAAGCGTGGGCCGGCTTCACAGCGCGCACCGCGGTACTGGAACTTAAATGTCAGGTTCCGGTTTCCGGCGGGACTGAAAGGAAAAGTGCACCAATAGTGTGCACACTTCCTTTCAGTCCCGCCGGAAACCGGAACCTGAAATTTAAGTTCCAGTACCGCGGTGCGCGCTGTGAAGCCGGCCCACGCTTCAAGACAGGTAAGTAAATATGGGACAAGAGGGAAAGTGCACTAGGGGACACTATGGGGGGGGGACACACTATGGGGGGTGGAGAACACTATGGGAGGGGGGGAAGAATACTATGGAAAGGGGGTACACTATGGGAGGGGGTGGAGAATACTATGGGAGGGGGGTGGAGAATACTATGGGAGGGGGGTGGAGAATACTATGGGGGGGAACACTATGGAAGGGGGGGACACTATGGGATGAGGGGGGAACACTATGGGAGGGGGGAGAATACTATGGGAGGGGGGGGAACACTATGGAAGGGGGGAGAATACTATGGAAAGGGGGGGGACACTATGGGATGAGGGGGGGGGAATACTATGGGAGGGGTGGAAATTTCCTGGAATTTCCTTCTGAAAATGAGGTGCGTGTTATACGCCGGGGCGTGTTATACGCCGATAAATACGGTAATTTTTTTTAAATGTGGCAACATATGAACAAGCATATTAAACTATCAAATGAAACTTTGGCTTGTAATAACCCAGTTAAAATACTGTTTTTCTGTCTTTCCCATAATAAACTAACTTCTCTCGTTCCCTCTATTTACTGAAAAAAAAATGAAATCTGGAATTGTCCTAGAAATATTGTATGACTGTCATGTAATTTTACAAAATACACACGTGTTATCACGTGTGCTTCTCACACTCTGTGCGTGTTTATTAATATAAGATATAAAACATGCTGTGCATGGATTTACTGCTGGATGAAGCTGCTCAGAAATGCACTGTACATTGGTTATGTCCAATTCCTTGCCTAAGGGCATGGAATTAAAAGTCTGAAATATTAACTGAGGAATACAACAAGAATATATTTTTAAAGTATGTATTTGTTGTGAAATTACAGAATTAACCATGAAACACATATCAAATTCGGGAAAAAAATTCTTTTTTTTTTACTAACCATTCTACATTCTACTAACCATTGCAATAATTATGGCAATAATAACAGGAATATAAAACATAAACGCATGCATGTAAACATTAACATATTAAAATATCTTATTACACTTGTAAACAGGTAGCCATTATGGCTAATAAATCTAAGCAAGGATGCAAATTATTTTTAATTCCTACAAATGCCCGTACTTCTCTATTCAAAATTGCCCTACTTATTAAAACTGGTTGATTATGATGGCATACTGTCCCTGGTAAAATTCTTACTTTAGGGCAATATTTAATATTCAGCTTTGTGTTAACGATCTTCCCTTTTGAATAAGGATCATTATGAAAAATGCATGGAGTTTAATTCAAAAGCAATTCAAGTAGTTTGGCCATTTGTATTTGTTATACGCAGATCCTTTTCCCAGTGGCTGTTTGTTGTGATGTTTTAAAACTAGTTACACAGCACAATGCTTCAGTCATTTATTTATCTTTATTTTAATTTATTACGCTTCATCCTAGACAAAATCTACTTTAATGTAAATGAATATAAGAAATGGAAGGAAACCATTGTGCCTGTTTTTTTCCCAACACTGGAGGTTTTCTAATACAGGGCTTTTTCTGTTATGTTGAATTAGATTTTTAAATACATATACGATATATAAATGGACATTCCTGACTATTACAAAAAATAAATAAATATTTTATCATCTATCTTGAACGTTTGGCTTATAAATATTTAGTGAACTATACAATATGCAGTATGGTAAAGAGTAACAACTCAGTTAAGTTTTGTGAGCAATTTCTAGTTTAGATTTTTTTTAATTCCATCTAATTGTATCACAAATATTGCTTAGTATTTAGGTCTTCAATCAAATGACTTGTAATATAATGGCATTTGAGATGTATTTCTTGTGCAGTGCTATTATTGGAATGGGCTGTCTGCTCCCCAACATGGTTTCCAGACTTGTCCCACTATGTTATTCGTCCCTTCTCCTTACTCAATCATCTGGGGTGGCAAGACATAGCCTTACTTATTACATGCGACAACATATGGCGCAATGACTTATGGGGCTGGCATAGATTTTTTTTCCCAGGGCTGCTTTGTATCCCCAGTCTGGCCCTGGAGGTGGCGCGCCTGGGCCCGCTAGGAAACGGAGCAGAAGGGGGAGACGTCCTCCATGCCAAACGAAGGCCTTCTAAGAGAGTATCTACGTGACTCCGAACCCACACACACACAATACTGTGATTACACAGTGCCAGAGCAAGGTCGAGAGCCGATTCAAATGTGCCCTTCCCTATCGTGGATGGAGTGATGACGCCATGCGCCTAAAGAGGAAGCACACAGTCCCGGAATGCAGCTGCAGAAGCTCATCAATTACCATCCCAGGCCTGTACACAGAATTTCTACGCTGGAAATAGGCTAATTTATGTGGATTACTCTGGGGACTCATGCTGTTCTCTGCAACATACAATTGTGGTCTCAATGCACAGTTGGGCATAGGTTTATTATGTGTTGCTGTCAAGGGGAGTTTAACTGTCTTGTGTTTTCATCTTTTGTTTTGTTTACTTCTCCCTTTTCTGCTATCACACACTCATGGCCAAATCATGGCTAGCCCAACTGATCACAACCTCTTGGTGGATTTCTCAAGTTATATTACCATGTTAGTAAGCATCTCTAACTCCATGATATAGCCCAGCAGGCTTAACTTGGTGTAATTGACTTTTTTTTTAAAGTTTTTTTTTAAGTTTTTAAGTGTGTTACCTTTGCTCTTAGACTACCCAACCTGTCAGTTTTCAGAGCCTGCATACACACTGTACTGTATTATTACTCATCCAAGACATATTTTGTCTAAACATAATTCTCTTACTAAAAAATGTGCAGTTTTCTCATATGTCATGACTATGTTTATTTTGAAATGCTTGCATTTGCATGCTCTTGCTGTTGTGGCTCAACAATGAAACTGTTAATAGCTCCTGACTGATTCATTTTCTGCAACTGTTACTAGTCTAATACTATCCTTACCTTTTTGTGTCATTTTACCCCACTCCCTCTAGCATGTAAGGTCATTGAGCAGGGCCCTCAACCCCTCTGTCCCTGAGTGTCCAACTTGTCTGGTTAAAACAACATGTCTGTTCGTCCACCCATTGTAAAGCGCTGCGGAATTTGATGGCGCTATATAAATACCATAATAATAATAATAATAATAACAACAACAACAAGCATGTTTGTATTTCTCCTAAGCACAACAAAAATAAAGAAATTAATAAAAAAAAAAAAGAAAAAGCTTACAAGAGTTATTAAATAATTTCAAATTAGGTCACATTGTACAGTGGGAGAATAAACTAAAATGCACTTTTGGTAAGGAAATTTGGCTTAAGGCAGTCAGGCAAATCAGTCTCGTTTTAAGAAGTTTAGGGCATTGGGAATGCAATTGTAAAGTGCTTATGAGATGGTATTTGCTTCCACAGCGCTTAGCTGTAATATACCCAAATACAGAAACGAAATGTAAGAGATACAAAAAAGCCATTGGCACTATGTTACATATGTTCGGGGAATGTTCGCAATTAAAACATTTCTGAAAGGAGGCTCATGGTCCTATTAACAAAACAGCAGGTTTCAATTTTCTAATGCTCTCTGAAGTTTTTTGTTAAACAGAGACTGTCTCTTTACCAGTTAGTGCACCTGTGCCTTGGGCATTCTTCTAACCTTCCTACATTTTTTAACTCTGGGGTAGTTTTTCAGATAGACTGTAACCATCAAATTACTTACAAGAAATTACAGAGTTACTTGCCATTTTCTAAAAAATTAAAGAGACATCCGGTTCTGGAAAGGCAGATATAGGAAACAGAATATTGACTTAAATGTAAAACAGCATCAGTAATTTGAGATTGACATTTATTACAGCTCCCATCATATGGTAAAACAACTAATTTGGCAGGTTCTCAATTACAGGCATATTATTGCTAATTGTTCTTGTTAAGCTTATAATAAGTTTTCTGGACAATTCCCACACTACTATTGCAATATGTTCACTCCAGTTGCCTTCACCCTTTATTCCTGCACCATCATTTTAACCCTTCCACTCTTAGAGGAGGTGAGTCAATCAGCTTTCTCCTACAGAGTGTCATATATGTTAAATAACAGACTTACATAGTTACATAGTTACATAGTTAGATAGCTGAAAAGAGACTTGCGTCCATCAAGTTCAGCCTTCCTCACACCTGTTTTTTGCTGTTGATCCAAAAGGAAAAAAAAAAAAAAAAAACAGTTTGAAGCACAATTTTGCAACAAGCTAGGACAAAAAATTCCTTCTTGACCCCAGAATGGCAGTCAGATTTATCCTTGAATCAAGCAGTTATTACCCTACATTGAAAGATTATATCGTTGAATATTCTGTCTTTGCAAGTATGCATCTAGTAGCTGTTTGAACATCTGTATGGACTCTGATAAAACCACTTCTTCAGGCAGAGAATTCCACATCCTGATTGTTCTTACAGTAAAAAAACCTTTCCTTTGCCTTAGACGAAATCTTCTTTCTTCCAGTCTAAACGCATGGCCTCGTGTCCTATGTAAAGTCCGGTTTGTGACTTGCCACTTGCCACAATTCTCCAAATTCTAAAATTATCCATGCACCCATCCACCATCAATCAACAAGTAAATGCACGTATATGTACATATATATATTAAATATATATCTATCTTGTTCATGTGTAACATTGTGTTTATATGTGCTCTCAAGGGTGCACTTGAAAACTAAAAAAATCTCAATGCATTCTTCATGGCAATACATTTAATATATACAAACTAAAATAGTTATTATTCATGACATTGTTATTCGATACATAAGAACCCCCACATCTCTGCCCTTTATATCTAATCTTAGCAGAACCCTGTTTTGGTTGCAGTAATTTACAAGATCATGAACAAACAGAAACGAAACAGTTTTTTATATATAAATGTGTACGCAATATGAAAATTCCTATTCTAATTTGATAGCAATGCTGTGTTTCATCTGTGCTTTAAGAAAGAACACCTGCACATAATCTGAACAACGACACGGGTTCTAAAAAGCAACCAGGCTTTCATATTAACTCATGAAGAATGAATATTAATGAGTATTGGTAAAATTGCCCTGTTACATCTAGGCCAAAGTAAAGATAGTGAAAAAAGAAAAAGCAAAGAAAGAGAACTTGTCAAAACCTTTATTTAGTTTTCATAGATTTACTTTATTTAGGAGTCTTGTTAAATTATTTTTTTTTATGGTTTTTGTATTGTTTTCATTGCGTTATTGTTTGTTATGCTTGTATAGTCTGAAAAACATAATAAAACTATTTGAAGAAAATTATCAGGAATTAAGTTAATTTTAATTTACAAACCAGTGTAACAGTGTGTAGCTTGGAATTTTATTCTAGCTAAAACATATATTTTATTAATGCAAGGAACATTAACAAAAAGTATATTTAAAATTTAGTCAGAACATTAACATAAAGTAAATGTATTATCTACTTTTAGAAATATGTTCAATAAGACCCCTTAAACAACTCTTAACCCCCACACATATTTCATATCCTGATACTACTTTAATGCAGTTTCCTTTCTTTATAGGTACCATTTTTCTACATTTGTTTATACAGGGTATGCACCACTGCACTGCCTCAATGACAATGATAGTGTGAAAGATGAAGCAAGGTGAGCCACGCATCATACATTTCAATATATCACAGCTGATTTAGAAAAGAGACAAGTGCTAAAATAACACATTAATCACAAACATATAAATAAATTGTGGACGTCTATAGACTTCAAGAGGCAGAAATTTATCATGGGACCTGTACACCGAAATGTCCAAGTAAAACATGTTTCATGAGAATCTAGACTATATATATCACAGAGTGCTAAACATGAATCACCAGCAAAAAGGTAAACACATAGATTTTCTTTTCATTTTGTTTCGACAAGGATAGGGATATATGTTTCTTAGCCAATGGTCCCCAGCATTTACTTTATATTCCATATTTAATATTTAATATGCACGTGGAAATACACCTTAGGGGTGTCCATGGGGTGGCATTGTGGTATAATTGTAGAAACAAAAAAACAAACAAAGCAGAAGTGCACTGTAATGACATAAAAAGTCACTGTATTTCTAATGTATTTAAAAAGTGCAAAACACAGAGCTAGAATTTTGCTAAATAGGACAGCAAACTTGTATTCAGGGATAGTCAAAAAACGTTATACTATTTTTTCATGATTAAAACTTTAAACCCATGTGTGCTGTTATTCAGCTTGTAATAGCAGCGTATCATTAATACTAATATTTGAGAGATGATTGTAGCACATTGTTCTCATTAAGGATTAACACTGTTAAAACCCATGGAGTTTTCGACTAATGTAACCACTGTTGATATCTAGCATTTGTTTAAAATTTAGATTTAAATCAAGATTTACTTATAAACACAACATAATCTCTCTTAATATTTCTGTCTCAATTAAATGTTAAATAATAGAAATTAAAAGAGTGATAATTATTGTGATGGGTGCACTAATTATGCAAACATGAAATGTTAGTCAGTATAGATTATATATACAATGGTAAATTAGTCACATATAGAGTTATGCACGAAAGTGACAACTGCAGGGAATTCTGAGTGAATTCAAAGTGAATTTCCTATTTAAGAACAAAATAGACAAACATGAATACTTTTCTCAGTAAGCTATGCTTATAGTTTGTCTATATTGGCACTTTGGGTTTACTTTGAATTAACCTAATTTCTCACTTTAGTGAATAATTCTGATAGTTACATTATAACAAGCATGGGAAGAGACTAGGATCCATCAGGCTCAGCTTTCACATATCTCTGTTTCTGCTATTGGCCAAGGAAAGACAAGAAAAATAAACAAAATAATTTTGGACTCTACAATAGCAGTCAGATGTCTTCTTGAATCATCAACCTGTTAGCATACACATGAACTATTATTGTATCCCTTAATATTCTGTTTGTCCAGATAAATGAAAGCGCTGTTTAGAAATCTGTATGGAATCTGGCAAAACAATGTCCATCGGCAGAGAATTTCCTTTTCAAATTGGTCTTGCAATAAACAACCCTCTCAAAAGCTATCGATAATATTTCAAATCTTCACACACCTTTTTTTTTAATGTTTCTATCTTACTAACTAAAATCTCACATTCATATTATTCATTTTTAGCCACTGCTGCATTTTATTTACAATATCCTTCTTATTAAAGGTGCCCAAATTTGCACCATATATTCCAGGTAGCACTGATTTCTAGCATTTATAAATCAACATGTATTTAGAATAAAAATATTTCATGCCAGACACCTTTTTATCATCTTATCATTCACTTTACAAGCTATATTCCAAAATGAAGTTTCACTCTCAATCTATGTTTTTGTATTTTATCTTTTTTTAATGTCTCCAATCCGCTAGGCATCTTTTCCCTGAGCACAGACGTCCTTCAATCGCTGAGGTGCAGTGCAGCACAGATAAAAATCCAGCTGTACAAAAGTAATTGTTACTTACATTATTTCATTCATTTTATAATGTCAATCTGTAAGCACATCTGCGAAAAAGAATATAAATAGTCTATCTGCTTTTTTCCTAAGGGCCCACTTGTGGTTTTACATCTATAGAGTTTGCATAATTGTTTATGTTATTTGTTGTCACTTGCCTTGTATATAGATTACTTTGACCTTGATGTTTCGTGGTTCCAACATTTTCTACTTTTTCCTCTGTCTTCCACCCACACCAACAGTTGGCTTATCATTTATTTAGATTTCCTGACTTTGGGTGTCAGCCAGCGCTTTCCCGAGCTTACAGGTATGGAATCTGAGGCACGTAGCAATAAAAGCAAGCATGATACTGATTAAATAGGTAAACTTAAGAAAACACTGCAACACGTAGAAAAGCTGAAAGCATTAAAAAGTTGGAGATGTAAATTTATTGTCATACATAATGAGTGTGTTTTGCAGACTGAGCACAAGGTGGAATTGTAGACCCTGTATTTTGCAGTAAAATGAAGTACTGTTTGTCTATGTTCACTCATGTCTCTATGATTAAGTGATTCTCTGGTTCTAAGTGACAGTTATATTGTTTTTGTAATTCTTAAATATATTATGGGTCAAGGGCATTCTGAAAGAAAAGCATTTTCAGAAGAACGCATGTACTCTTGTTTCAATACAAAAGAATAAGGAGTTATAAACTTCTACAAGGCTGCTGGGAATAAATAGAAGAATGATGACAGGTGGGACACATGAAATTTGCTGTGGCAAAGTTGAAGAATGGAAACTTCTCTAGAGCGTAGTGCATGTTGACCACAGGCGTAATTCTTGCACCTTACTCAGGTTGTAGGTTTAATTACACCTTGGCACCAAATAAAAGATTGCTGTATAGGCAGTATTTCAACTAGTAATCCTGCACATCCTTTTTTAAAACACACATTTATTTAAACAAACCCCCATTATTTCAGCAGGAATAAAACACCTTACAACAGCAATGTTTCTTTTGGAATATTTGCCTTAAAAAAAACCCAAAAACACATGCCTGCTTGTGTGGAGGTTGTGGTGGGTGGCGCATTTAGTGAAATATAATTACCGTAAGCCATACCTCCTTGGTGCCATGATATTCTTCTAGCCATACTTCTTTGTCTCCTGGAACTTGATATGCCAGGAACCATCATAACTACTGTTTCTTATGCATGCAACAGAGCTTAAAACATAGTCTATAGAGAGCATTTCACATTACCACTGGGTGTTCCATAGCTTATCTTGCGCAATGGTAATAAGGTGCCATAGGTATCCAATGCTCATTGCACAAGAAAATACCTGATCTCATCATCATTCACATAAAGCAAATGATTGGCAAAGATTGGCAACTGCATGAGAAACACTTTGCCTCTTGTATTTTCATTTTTGTTGTTTGGAATTTCAAAGTAGTTTAAACACAGTGGAAAAAAAGCTTTTCATAAATGGTCTATATTTATGAAAAGATCACAAGTGACAGCATTGCTATAAAAGGTGTTTGACCACATGATACCCAATTACCCTAATGATGATGCTGATAACATCAAAGGAATTACACAAGGGTAGAAAAATGATGCAGATCATGTGGCTAGTATCAATATACTATGCAGGGACAAATAGGGAATTTCAAGGACTTCAACAATAACAGCATTGGTCAGGTATCTACTACCTACTTAGCATTACCTTTACTTTATTTGTTTTATGTGTCTCTGTAACTTAATATGGTGACTTGTTTCCATTTTAAACACTATCATTATCATTTTTCTATTCTGTTTCTTTTTATTGCTGTTACTCGTGTTTTACAAGGCCCACATTTTGATGCTTGTAAGTTTTATTTGTCAATGAAACACTTTTATGCATGTCTCGCTGCTTCTTTATATAATTTTTTTTTTTAGTTTTCACTGTTTAAAAGTTCAGCAAGAGAGAATATGCACTTAATACATTTCTTTGCATTACATTACATTACATTTACATTACATTTTTAATGCTAATGTAATCACACTAAACTTACTGCCCTTCAAATTGTGTCACGATCATCAATATTATCAAAGGACGGCATTAAATCAAGCCATATTTGACCTCATGAGTAGAACTTTCACCAGATCTCAACAGACATTTATTGATGGAGATTGTCATCTGCAAGGGTATCCTCTGCTATATGATGAGGGAAAAAGCCTGACTTTTAAAAAGACTAAGAAACAAAGTAGCTTCCTGTGATGGGAATAGTTCCCATAAGAACTTTAGTACAGTGTTTTGTTTTGTGATGAATATAAAAAAAATCCTGCCTCAAGCATAATTTGTTTCCTCTAAATCTGTCATTTCTCAGAAGGCCGCTTATCTAGCAGATTGCATGAATAGCTACATTTGTATTGCACTTTTACTGCACAGGGGAAGCTTAGGTGCATCCTGTGTGTATGGAGAGACTCATTAACTGCTAAATGGCCATAACCAACATTTTACAGTTACATTTCTCTGTGATTGCACAGTTTGAAACTCCAAACACAATGTCAGATGAATGATTTCAACTTTTCTTTCCCAGTAGGACTGTCAAGCTCCAGGCAAGAAAAAAAAAGAACCTTTCTTTTGTTTATGAAGTGAATAGCTAATCAGTACCTTGTCAAAAACACCAGTTATAATAACATTAATGACGATCTATCTACTGTGTCTGACTATTGAATATATGATATGTGACAGCATAATGAAAAGTGATTTGAATAGCTTGCAAATAAAAGAGCGGTGGCATGTCATATAAGTGTTTTAAGGAAGATCGCACCTCGTCTAATAGTGTGCTCAGAGAGGCCTTTTCTGTTCTATTCTATACATGCATTTTATACAAGGCTGCTTCCTATTTTTGCTCTTCATAAAATTGTTGTGCAATCTAATAATGGTTTCATATTATTATAAATGTGTAGGCAGTTCTTTATCATCTTTTATATGGCTGCCACTTATGCACATTGTAATGACCATCAAACTCTGTACTGAGAGCATTTAAAATGATGTCAGAAAGCCTGTAAGGACATAATCATCAAGAAAGGGTTATTTTTAACATCTCACTAGTGAGGTATTACATAAATAGCATTGTGGAATCCTCCCAGGGAAAGCCATCTTGGGGCAGCCTTCCCCAGCCAGTGCTATGTTCAACATTATCAGTCAACACTACTCCCATTTAGAACAGTTTATACCACAGTCACTACTATTGCTATCATGGCATGCACTTGCTAGTTCTGGAAGTTTTATAACTGAAGCAATATAGCAATAGTCTGGAACTCCAATGCACAGGTTTAATTGGGTGCACAGCTGAGAAATTAAACTTTGCGTGTGCTGGATCCCTTTGTTCTTTTCCTGCTTGGTTCCCCTGGGTTGTGTGCACCTTGGTCATTAAGTTTGTTCCTGCTTGTGAGTGCTGTTTCTTTTCTCATATGTTTAATCTATAATGGTCAGTAAGGTAACACAGACAGCATCACTTTACCAAATATCATCTCTGGGAAGCAAGAAAAGACATGTTAAAGTTAGGCTTCTATAAATTTCACCAAGACCTGTTAAAGAAATGCTTATAAAGATAGAGCAAAATGTAAGTCTGGGACATTGAAACAGTATGACATGTAAAACCTGTCATAAAAAAATAGCATTTTCCGCAGCATGTTGGCTGCATTTGATAATGAAATGGACAAGTTAAAAGAATTAAAATACCAGATATTAAATAGCTCAAGTTGTCTTCTTTTACAAACTGTATGCCATGATGGGGATACGGTGCAGAGAAGGCTGATATTTGGTCTCCAAAGTGACATGGACCCAGTAAATCTGAGTTTGAAACCGAAACTGACATGTATGTAACTTGATTATAATTAAAAATATGGCAAAGGTGTATGCAATATATAGAACCTTAAATACTACTATTAAGGGACAGTAACAAAACAAATCTGTGGTGTTTAGTGAGATGCACACAATCTGTGAAATTCCCCATGAGAATGAAATATGTGTGTGAAAAACATACAAACGTATACAACCAGCAGGTTTGACCGGTGAAAAAGCAGTGTTTACAGTATACAAGCATGAAAGTATTTGAGCATCAACATCACTAAGCACCAAAACCACATTCAGCATTACAAAAGAGTATTAATAGTAAATTCCATAGAGCCATTCCATAAGTGTTCAACTTGGGACTAAAAGGATCCATTTAAAAAAGAAAAAAATACTCTTGTGAGTGACTGACTGCTTTTTAACAGTTGACATTTTCAAGTTGTCTCTCAGGAAAAAAAAGCTTTAAGAGGGCTGTAAGAGTTATTTCAAGAAAGCTTAGCTTCACTGTTTGTAATATTTTTTTCTTTCCCAATTCCATTATGCGGATAGAGTATGAGCTGACTTAAATTATATGTCTAAAATCCATTCAGTTTTGCAGCCATCTACCCTTAAAGTTTCATTTTACCTATTGAATATTTGTAGATATGTTTCATATTGAAATTTTAACTGCTAAATCATTGCAACATTTCACTTCTGGCTCACACAGCAGAAGTTCCAATTTTCTCATATTTATTGAGAGTTATGCTCTTCATAAGGAATTCTTGAGACCTAAGAAGATATTTTGAAAAAAATCTAAAATTCGACTACATAGAAACATTTTCTGTTTTGGCCTAAATGGTAGACTTCCACTTTCCAATATGTTTTTTTTTTATATTTTTGCTACTCTATATTTAACAACTATATATTTCTGAGGAGTGATCAAATTTACAGGTAAAAATCCATACCCTACATCCAGGTGCCTCCATTTTGGCTCCTGTCAGTTTTTTATTATACACTCTGTACTTTTCACCTGCCAGCCAGCACAGAGAAAATATACAGAGAACAGAAGAAATGAAAGTGTTTCTATTTCCTCTCCTCAATTTCAGTTTGTGCTCAGGCTGTACTTACACTAAACTAAATACATCTTTAATTTAAATCTTAAAGAAAACAGGGCATTACATAAAACAATATGTTAACACAAGTCACATGTGATTTTCAATGTTTCATTTAATGGTGTAATTTTCAGGGTAGTGACATTCCCTTTTTAACATTACAAGTAGACTCAAAGTCACCACAACCCACGTTTTCAAGCATAGATGTGGCTTTCTACTCTTTTTTTAGATGTGTAATATTTTGACACATACACTGGAGTTATTCCTAACACTATATTCCAGTTTAGACTTTCCCAGAGTTTCTAAGCCTTTAGAAAATCTGTAAAAAAAATTGCTTATTAGGAAACTGTAGGCAACTACTCAATAATTCAATAATAGTCTATGTCAGACAATTTGTCCAGGTGATGTCCACTCTGACTGTCACATAATGTGGTCAACCATGCATGGTTTATATAAATAGTGAATGTATTACACACCTGATAATATTTTTCTTATTTCTTGAAACATTGGAATCCAATATACAGTCAACAACCACTCTGACCTATATTCATTTTCTTTTAAATCAGTATGTTATTTGTTCAATCAATAAGTACTTGTTGAAAGCACAGAGACATAAGAGTACACAAAGGGAACTGAACACTAGCTTCCTAGCTGCTGTTCGCATGAACCAAACCCACAAATGGTCCTCACCGGTACTTAGCCACAACCACTATGGAACAAATTTGGCATGAAGACTTTGTGGGTCTCCGGTCACCTCAGTGGGACTTAGCCGTGAATGTTATGGAACTGTTTTCAGCATTAGGTGACCATGCAGTTCCTGGACAACTTGGTCCGGGGCTTTAAAACACGCCAGGAGAGTGCTTTTTGGAGGGAAGGTGCCTGAGACTAAGGGGAACAAACGCTTCCAGACGGAGCACCCTGTATTTTAGATGCAGAAGCTCCTGAAAGTTGACTGGCAAAAGCACCAAATGCCCTGGAACTATTTTGGGCATAGGCCACATGTGCGGCCAGTCAGAACTTTAACACAGTGGCATTTCCCCTAAACTGCATGGATCTGAGCGCTATTTGGACAGCTTAGGCGCACAGATCAGAGCTGTTTGGGGAAGTAAAACATATGGTGTTATTGTATGTTTTTATTATGTTTTGGGGTATTTATTTTGTGTTGGCTCTCCCAGGACCAGAGGTTTCTGGCAGGGGCTTGTGTTGAATACAATGGAGACCCCCTGCTGGGGTCTGTGAAAAAAAAGGCAGAGTTTGGCTCATTAAAATAGTTGAACTCCCAGAACTATGTGTTGTCTAGTTACTGGGAGGGGAAAGGTCTAAACAGTGCTCAGCACAAGTGTTTTGTGTTCACTTTGGAACAAATTCCTGTCTGCTGTAAAAGTGCAGGCTCCAGCAGAGTGGTCATCTGGTGATCGGGTGAGTGTACTGCAGCTACTCCAATACTGAAAATTGCGGGTCTAAGATAAGGACCTGCCCACCTTATGGTGACACATGTCTATGCGTTTCACCGTATTCTTTCTTTAGGACATCAGTGTTTTGCCATCGCCATCTTTATTCCTAGAATACCAGAAATAAAGATGGTGACATCCCGAGGAAGCCTACTGCGAAACGAACTGATTACATTTGTATTGTATATTTTGTTAAATTATATATATGTTAATAAATGTTATAAACTTTTTATATATCAGGTATTTTCAACCCAGCTATCTTTTATCAAAACAATAATACCATTTCTATTTGCCTTATATGAAGGGTCATAAATCGCTATGTGAATAGATAGATGCTATATGGTTATCCCTAAGGTACTTCACTATTGTTTGTATGTTTCATTTCTTTTTATGATAACCTGATATCCAAAGAAAATTTAAAATTGGCGCTCTACTGTTGTATGTATATTTTTCACTGGTAATTTTGATTTTGCTGGTGTGAGGGTCCAGCACATAGTGTGAAGCTACACAAATACTCTTTTTAAACCACTACTATTATGGGCTTGAGTGGTGAGGAATTATTTTCCAATTTTTGTCCCCCACTTATACTATTTAGCAATTCTAGCATTTCCATTTCAAAAAGAGTACCTTAACCCCTTAAGGACCAAACTTCTGGAATAAAATGGGATCATGACGTGTCAGACATGTCATGTGTCCTTAAGGGGTTAAATGCATCACAGTGATGTGAAAACAACAAAGAAAATAACAGTGCCTATTCCAAAGTGAAGATATAGCCACCTGGAATCAAAATTGAAGATTTTGCTAGCTTTAGTGAACTAAAAATCTTAATTTTAGGAATGAATATTTTGCATTAACTTCCCTTACTTACACCAAAGCAGCAAATAATAGAGAAACAGAAATACAATCAGATGTAAGGATAACAAGCCTTTTTATTACTATTTTATATGTGGTTTCTCCTAATCAGTACCTTTCTCATTTATGTATCTAGAAGCTATTAGTATCTTGTTTTAAATTTGTTGACACAACCTGTACCCTCTGTTCTGCTTCTTAAGTTATCTAAGGGTTAGAGGGATAACCTTACCTTCAAGAGTGCTGCCTCCCATATGTTCACTGGGTCAATTGTTTAGCGATTTTCCATCCCTCTTTTCTTTATTTGGTCATAGTAGTAGTTTTTGGAGTTGACATGTTCCTGATAGAGTCCACTGGGTGCATTCTTCTCTTTTTGGTTGCTGTCTGCCACCATTGCCATTGTGGAAGTTGTGGGATTTTTTTAGGGCTGGACTGGAGTATACTAGTCTTTCACTTGTACATCAGGTAGGTCCGAAGCATGGAGAAATGGAGCAACATCTTTCTATCTGAGATAGAATGTGCAGACCCACTGTGGGAAACAATCAAAGCTAAGGGTAACCCACAGAGATAGCACAGGTTTCTGTTTCAGAGATGGTCGCTCACATTTGGGTGGCAGGTTTTTGAGGAGAGCATGGAAATCTGCATCTGGAGAGCATACTGAGCCTTCAGAACCTGACAGGCTTGTTGGTGGCATGCTGTCTCTGAGAAGGGCCTACACCATGTTAGAGTTACCATGTGCATTGGAGCTGTCCTGAAAATATTTAGTTAGGGAACTTGATTTTTAACTTCGTGTTTTTTCCAGACATTTGTTGAATTGCTGGTGTTCTTTTAGCGTGTCCCATTGTCAGTTTGGTGCCCTGTGACAAAGGATTTGTTCTCTGGCTATGCTGAGTTCAGCAAAAGAGAAATACAGTTTTGTGTTTGGTCCAATCCATAGTATGGAGTTGTATTAAACAGTGGTGGATGGAAATTAGAAAATTGAGGAAGGAGACAGAATAATTAGTGACATGAGTTGAAACAAAGATAAACTGAATGAAAAAAAGACATGAGACCATGCTGCACTGAAGATTAAAATTGTACTAGGGGATAAATGTGACTAGAGCTTAACCACTATTTTCAATGTTTTATGAAAATAATTCAATGCAATTTTTTATTTTATTTTAAATTAAGTATTAAATACACACAAACTTTGCAGGTAATTTCCTAAAATTCTTCACACACTAGTAGCAACTAGAACATTAATTAACATATGGTCTTCCATGTAAACCTTTAGGACTAATTCTGGGTTGATGGGCCCACTTTTGCTATTTTTGCTGGACCCCCAAAATCTGTCCCTTTCTCTCAAAGTTAGAGAGTGCTCTTCTAGAATGTAAACTCATTTGGGTAGAACTACATCCAATTTTTCTAATTTGTCTAAAAATATCAATACAGACGACTTATCATGTACTTTTCTGAGTTAAGCTGTGGAATATATTTATTCTTTCAAAAAAAGATATATTATTTCAAATAAATTATTTGTAATGCATTTCTTACAAAATTGGAACCTCTCAAATGAAATACATATAATTATTGCTCTATATTTTGAATCAATGCTTTTATGTTAGAGTCGTATCCATGCTATTAACAGGCAATGTTATTTATTAAATTAAGACATCAAAGTAAATTAAAAATGTATGGCCACAGTAGCTAAACCGACTGCATAGCTAACATCGAGAATTTTTCCAGTTCAGCTATTTTAACCTTAAATTTGAAATTCACTTTGAATTCTCACTTTAGTGAATAACCCTGTATGTTTTTTGATACAAATATATATGACCACTTTATAATATAACATTTTATTTTGCATTATATTCTTATTAATATTAAAAGATGTATAGATACAGCAATAGTATATTAAATGTAAAAAAAAACAGCGTAGAGAACATGAGACAGTTAATACAATATTTTCAATAAAGGTTACAAATATGAAAGCAGATTGTGAAAAATAAACACAACTGAGCTTGGTTTTCAAAAGCCTATAAAACATCTCATGCAAAAAGAGCAGACAGAAGTGTTCGTAAAACAGAAAGCTTTACATGCTCTGAAGAATGTTATAATTAGAAATGGGTATAATATAGGAGCAAAAAGGTTAACTCAAACGGACCTGTTGTAGCTTCATGCTCATAAAGATTTATACTCAGTTTTCTCTTTCATTTTCTTGTCTGTATGTGATCGGGAGGTTAAAATGACTGTTTTCCAGAAACCAAAGCATAGTGGTGCATCTAAATTTATAGTCATAGTCAAACTCAAAATGTCTCCATGGTGACTAATGCACAGCTGTGTCTGGCATACATACGCCTGCAGAGTCCGAATAAAATGAAAAACTGTATTTTCTGATATTAACCAATAACCAACATGTCAGGGGGGCTTAGGTTATTTATTTTAGATAAACTTTTATAATATTTAACAAGAATCTATGTCATGGAAACACACCTGTTATTTATACCTTGATCAAGGATGGTCAGTCTACAAGTTTACACCTACCAGATTAAGGGTTATTCACAAAAGTGAGAATTGCTGGGAATTCAAGGTGAGCCTCATCTGTAAGGCCACAATAGCTAAACTGGAACACAACATTTTTCTAAATAAACTACTTTTGGTTTGAAACGCAATTCTCATTTTAGAGAATAACACTGTTACTCATATATCCACCTCTGCTTCAGCTCCTATGACTGTAAGCCTGAAGGACATAGAAAGGAACATTCACTCATTATCAGCACTACAACTGCCTGTTCTTGGCCTAACGTTGTGAATAAACAAAAACTAGAAAATACCTAGAACACGGTGTGCTGAAATGTAGATTTTAACTGAAGGAGTTGTGTGTGCGTGTGTGTGTTAGTGCTTGATAAAATCTTTCTATAAAATGTATCCGATAGGCAGAAAAGCATAAATTCATAGACCAGTTCTCATACTTCTTTGGGAAAACAAGGCACTGATATAGCTGTTTTCGTATGGTACACTTAAAATGTCAATACCCAATAGTGTATGTAGTCCGTATCCTCCTTCTTTGGACTTCTAAAGGGTCATCTACTAATAATAATTGTTCATACATTTGGTGTGTATTGAGGGAGCTGGAATAGAGTAGTTCTAGGGGGAAAAAAATGAAAAGAAAAAACATGAAGCAAATAAAATCATGACTGACTTTGTTATATTGACATTGTAGGATCACATGGGCCCATTCTGGCCATTTAACTTTTATGCAGCGTTCATGGACAGCAAAACAGTAAATTATACTGCTTTAAATATAAATATAACCAACACAGATAACTAGGAAGTATTCTGCAAATCTATTATATTGGCTGAATTATGCCAGTCATTTGGTAACCTACTACACCTTTGTTTTTTGTTTTTTTGTTTTTTCACTAAAAAGCTAATTTTAATTAAATTAAAACACATTATAACATTTAGGCCAAAATGACAAATTTGGAAGAATTCTCTAACTCAGTTTTAGGTATGCTCTGGTGTTAAAGCTTTAATGTTTAAATCTGACTTTCTATTTACTACAATTTAATGTTTAGTGAAAAATCCCTAATTGTTTAGTGAATGTACAGCGGAAATTAGAGAAGTTCCAGGCTGCTGGCAGTTCAATTTGGAATTTAAAGTTTAGATGAATACATCTTGTAAGTGAATTTCACTATTCTACAGTTATGCAATTTACTGAACCAAATTAACTTTACACAGTATTTGTTTTAGGTCAGGGCTCTGCTTTACTGTGCATCACAATTTCAAAGAAATAGAGAAAGCTGCAAGTCCTGTGCTTTGGGGAATTGTATAGATGTAAGTTGGTCTCTGTTGCTACTGCTATACTTATTTATAGAGATGACAAATATATAAGCATAAACAGCAATCACCCAGTATATAAACAATCCATGCTGCTTGTATGGTCCTGGGCCACTTACATGAAATGCATTAGATAGGAATTAGATTTTTTTTTTAATTATTCTGTTATAATGGGTGGAAAATAAGGCTACTATCTTACAAGTGTCAAACATATTTTATATTCTTCGAGACACCCTTGCATTCTATTTTTATAAAACTATCAGGTTTGAAGAAACATTTTCTGGTCATTATATAGTTTTACAAACACAGTCAATTAGTAAAAACGTAGCATTTGCAGAGTTTCTGCATTCATAATATCAAGAAAAGTATTTTACTGCATATGGGGTCAATTCTATAGGTATTAACAATTAATGCTAACAAATAAATACAGATGACATGCTTACTGACATATGTAGGTTAGGTTACAGTTAGTAAAGCAATTTTTTTTCTCAATCACTCGTTGTTTTGTTTGTTTATTTTGATACCAAAAAGTACCAGTTATGTCTAGAAGCCCACTCTCTAGAGCAGTGGTGTCCAACCAGTCTACAAGGCATGCCTATCAGTCCAGGATTTAGGGATTATTCAGTTGTGTCTAAGGTATTTTTAGAAAAAAGAAAAAAACATTTTGACACAACAGCGTAATCCCTAAATCCTGGACTGGTAGGTGTGCCTTGAGGACTGGTGTGGAAACCACTGTTCTACAGCATTTATCGGAAAAATGTGACTCAGAGAAACCTTTGTCGTGTCCACAGAGCAATTTAATAAACAAAAACAAAGGGATTTTTAACCCCTTAAGGACCGGTGACGGTTCAGGACCGTCATCGGCATTTTACCGTTGCCGACCGCTGACGGTCCTGAACCGTCACAGCGGTCTTATGTACTTACCCGATCGCCGTCGTTCCCCCGGCGGCGATCGGCGTTGGTCCCGGTGTGGGGAGACTGCCTGCAGCCCAGACAGTCTCCCCATGGCGGATTAGGACCCCTGTGGCCATGTGATCGCCCAATAGGGCGACCACATGGTCACAATAGGTGTCCTAGTCTCTGCCTGCAGGGGGACTGTCTGTGCTGACAGGCAGTCTCCCTGCAACTGTAAAATCAAAAAAAAATTAAAGTTAATGTTAATTAAAAAATATATATATTATATATTTGTATATATATATGACATATAGGCATATTATATCTATATAATATATGTCTATATATCATATATATATATAATGTCATGCCAAGTGTATTTTTATATTAATATGTACATATATTAATATAAAAATACACGTATAATTAAACTACACACGTATATATATAACATATATAATAACTATATATATATTGTATATATATATTATTATAAAATACAAATAATAAGTAATTTAAATTAAATTTAAAAATTTAAAAATAATAAAAAATTCAAAAAATAATTATATATCTATATGAAATTTTATTCTAATTGTATTTTGATATTGGTCGACAGGGGCGTCATGGCTGGCTGGCTAGACGATCAAACCGCTAATTATTTAATTGATCTACACCCTAAAACTCCTTTACTGTACACCTTACCGAAGGTACACAAAGATGCCCGAAACCCCCCTGGACGTCCCATCGTCTCCGCCAAACGCGGTATATTGGAACCCCTGGCCAAATTTATTGACCACCATTGCAAAACACCTACGTTAGCAATACCTACGTGTCTCAAGGATACACAGGACCTCCTTGCCCATCTCAAACGAGTCATCCTCCCTGAAGGTCCCATCACTTTGGCAACGGTAGATGTGAAAAATCTATATACAATCATACCCCACAACGATGGGATAGACGCCATGAGACAGGTTCTCATTCAGTCTGACCAATATATGGGACCACCGATTGAGTTTCTCCTTGAATGTTTGGACTTTACTCTTAGCAACAATTATTTCCGTTTTGAGAAATCTTTTTATGTTCAACAAACTGGAACGGCGATGGGATCGGCCATAGCCCCGAACTACGCCAACAGTTATATGTATGCATATGAACAGCAGTACATCCTATCAAGATATCAGTCCAATCTCATTTTATATCTTCGATATGTGGACGATATCCTCATGCTATGGTCAGGTCCTCCTCTATCCTTTGAGACCATGATTCAAGAACTCAACATGATAAACTCTCCGGTACGTTTTAGTCATTGCTGTGACATTGAGAGGATACAATTTTTAGACGTAGAAATCTTTCGCTCCCACCAAGCCATTGGGTACACCTTATTCAAGAAAAGCTCGGACCGGAACACTGTTCTACATGCAACAAGTTTTCATCCCAGTGCACTCAAGAGATCACTTCCGATCTCACAGTTCCTCAGAGTCCTGAGGAATAATTCAGACCTTGATAATACCAGGACACAGATCTCCTCGATGCAACAAGCGTTTTTGAAAAGAGGATACTCATATCTAACATTGAAACGTTCATTAGACAGAGCCTGGGAGATCCACAATAAGCCTGGCCCACTACCTAAGACGCCGTCTGACAAACCCAGGATTGTAACACTACCCTTGTTATATCACACGGCTAGTGATCAAATTGCCAAGGCTATCCGCAGGAGATGGGATTTATTATCCACCGACCCTACACTTCACTCTGCCTTTGTACATCCCCCCCGTATTGCCTTTAAACGTAATCGGAACCTCAGGGACATTTTGGTCCACAATGACTGCCCTGATCAATATGGGACACTAAAAACGTACAGCAAAACAGGCTGCTTTAAATGCACCAACTGTGTCACGTGTGGCCATATGCTCACAGGCTCGTCGTTTGCCCATCCACACTCAGGGAAGCGTTTTCCCATTAAACACCACATCACCTGTCTCACCACCCACGTAGTATATTTAATATCCTGCCCTTGTGGACTATACTACGTGGGGAAAACAGATCTCACATTACGAGACAGAATGCGAGGCCACCGCTCAGGCATCATGACGGCCTTCAGGGACAGCAAGACAGACAAACCGGTGGCCAAGCACTTCTTGGAGATGAACCATCGTTTACCTACGCTTAAATTCACAGCCATTGATCACATCCCCCCCCTGTCTAGGGGGGGGTGATCGATCTAGGATCCTGCTCCAACGGGAGGCATATTGGATTAAGACATTGGACACTTTACATCCCAGGGGCCTCAATGAATATGTTTCCTTCCATGCCTTCCTGGACACTCGCTGGAAACGTCGATTTTTTACACGCAATAAATTACTTCAAACAAGTCCTCTGGAGTGCTCTCCTCATTCTCCGTATATATATTTATATCAAATACACTTAGAACAAAATTGTATATATATCTATGTATATATAAATAAATAATAATAATACAAAATATACATATGTCCATATACAAAATTACATAAATAATTATATAAATATACACGTAGACTTCAAATATATAAATATGCATATATATTTAAATTCTACATGCGTATTTATGTAATATTTTTACATAATTAAGTAATTTTATTGATTGCAATTTGAGGGACCTGGCTGCCAACCCAGGACGAAAGACCGGAGAATTTAATGTGCTAGCACTGTATTTTACCCTGTAACTTTCTATGACGCCCTAAAACCTGTACATGGAGGGTACTGTTTTACTCAGGAGACTTCGCTGAACACAAATATTAATGATTCAAAACAGTAAAAATGATCACAGCCATGATATTGTCAGTGAAAGTGACTTTTTTTTGCATTTTTTACACCCAAACAGCACTTCTACTGATGATATAATTGTTGTGATACGCTTTCCTGTTTTGAAACATTAATATTTGTGTTCAGAAAAGTCTCCCGAGTATCACAGTACCCCCCATGTACAGGTTTTATAGCGTTTTTGAAAGTTACAGGGTCAAATATATGGGTCACATATTTTTACGTTGAAAATGGCCAGGAAGGTTACGTTGCCTTTGAGAGCGTATGGTAGCCCAGGAATGAGAATTACTCCCATGATGGCATACCATTTGCAAAAGAAGACAACCCAAGGTATTGCAAATGGGGTATGTCCAGTCTTTTTTAGTAGCCACTTAGTCACAAACACTGGCCAAAATTAGCGTTCAATTTAGTTTTTTACTTTTTTCACACACAAACAAATATGAACGCTAACTTTGGCCAGTGTTTGTGACTAAGTGGCTACTAAAAAACACTGGACATACCCCATATTGAATACCCTGGGTTGTCTACTTTAAAAAAAAATATGTACATGTGAGGTGTTTTTCAGAGATTTATGACAGATAATAGTGTTACAATGTCACTATTGATAAATTTAAAAATTGTATGTTTTAAAACCGCTATATCCCACTTGTACTTATTGCCCTATAACTTGCAAAAAAAAGCAAAAAAGCATGTAAACACTGGGTATTTTTAAACTCAGGACAAAATTTTGAATCTATTTAGCAGTTTTTTTCATTCGCTTTTGTAGATGAGTAAATGATTTTTCAAGTAAAAGTCAAAAAACATGTATTTTTTTCAATTTTTTATCATATTTTTTTATTTTATTTTAATTAAATTACATGAGATTATATAAATAATGGTATGTAAAGAAAGCCCTTTTTGTCCTGAAAAAAACAATATATAATTTGTATGGGAACAGTAAATGAGAGAGCGGAAAATTACAGCTAAACACAGACACCACAAAAGTGTAAAAAAAGACCTGGTCGCAAATGTACAACATCGCAAAAACAGTCCGGTCCTTAAGGGGTTAAAATGTTCTCACTAGATCACCCATAACTGGAGTAACTTTGTAGTTACAGCAATCATTATCAATATCGTTATTCTGTGAATAAATTTGAAAATGATTAGAAATAAAAAAAAAACGCAACTGATGCAACCATGAGATATATTCCATTTATCAGCTGCAAATGGAGTTTAATATATAAAAAAATGCTTATTCAGGTCTTAATCCAGGCTAGATCTTTTGTGTGCATAGCTATATGTTTATTAATATAGACCATCATTGACCACGGGAGCATGAGAAATATAAGAAATTATTTTCATAATTAAGATCAATACACCTGAATTGTATATCTCTTTTGATCTTTAAATGTATCTTGGTAGAACTTGGTAACCTGAATTCAAACACTTTCACTAGGAGCAGAATGTCTTCC